>NC_138197.1:122819893-125323268 GCF_964194105.1 Spermophilus citellus | reverse complement strand
CTCACTATCCTGCAATTAGAAGGAAGAATTGGCCAATAATGAGATGAGGAAGGCAGTTTGGAACAACACTGTTCTTTGACGGTTTTTGACTTTGGAAAACAAAGTAGAGCATGGAAAATAATTACATGTCAACAATGTTTATTTTTCTTTCCTAAAGTTTTAAGAACACACTTTCATTTTCAAATATTAGGAAAATAAGTATAAAAACTTTTCTATCTTAAATGTTTAGAACTTACCTTAAACTTCTTCTTGGAAGAATTCCTGACCTGAGCAGCAATTTCTTCCTCTTCCCTTAAGAAATCTTTGTAAGAACGTTTCTTTTCTCGTTGGCTTCGGCCAGCTGCAAGTCCTATGTCCTCAAAGCTGTGGTCACCATCAAAGCAATCTGAGCAAAGGTTAATTTGGAAAAGGAAGTGAGAATGACAAGTAAGTAGCAACCAAATGTAACAGTGCCTCCATTTCTAAATTACAATTATGTTTCAATAAGTTCACTAGAATATAGGGCTAAACCCAGAGGGAGAAGAATATTTTTTGATGACCTGGCTGCAAACACAAGAATCAAACCTGAAGAAACAATGTTTCCATGCTATGCAAGACCCAAAGTGCATCCTCAGACATAGTTTCTTAGTTGTGATTTGACAGGTAGACAGACTTGCAGAGGTAAGGCTGAAAGTAATGATTCCTGTGCTGCGCTGCTCTGTGGGCGTCCAATGTGTGATTCCTATCCCCAGACTCCTGCACTGGAGCTGGCAGGACCAAGAGTGCTGCAGGGGATCACCCCAACAAACCAAGGCTCATATTTCAGACTCTCATGTTGGAACCCCTGTCCTGGTTTTCATTTCCATGGGCCCAGTCTGGGGAGGGCGTGGAGGCTGAGGTCATAACAGTGCTCTGGACCATCACTTGGGAGTCTAGGCTGTGATGTCCAGTGCTGGTTTCTACATCCTTGGGCCGCGAGCACTGAAGAGGATACCCCCTTTGGAACGCTTCTCAGGTAAAGGGGTCATACCTTCTTTCTTCATGGAGTCATCATAAGCCATGGCGGTCCTGCAGGGCCTTTGAGAATGTGTCACTGTGTCCAGGCTCCTTCCCGTCTACAGGACCAGGTCTGAGAAATAAAGAAGGAAAACCCTCCTGTAACGCGAAATCTGTGGAGAGGCAACCTTCCAGGTGGAATGCGTAGCGATCCAAGGGCCGACTGGAAGGGCAGCAAGAAACAGAGGAGTGTCTTGTCACCTCCTCATTTGGTTGTAATTATACTGGGGTTGAAATTGTAGGAGGTGTGTTAAGCTTAATTAGATTTGAGTCATAGTTGTCATTTGGAGAAGTATATAAAATACTTCCAGGATAAAAATTAATTCCAAAATTAATGAGAATTTCTGAAATGCCAACAGGACCAACAACATAGAGACAGGGCAGAAACTGACATGAAGTCAGAGGGGTAGGTTCAATCATGGTTACAAGATGCACAGGTAAAGCAAGATGCAGAGGAAGACAGATTACACCAAATGCTTGAAGACCACAAAATCCTACCAAGTGGATTGGAGAACCAGTAAAATTTATTGCAACTTAAACAGAAATAGTAATGGTATACAGATATTAAAGACTTTTTAATTTTTTGGTTTGTAGAAATATAAAAGTAGCTACACTTCTCATAGTAGTGAGTCATGTGAGTTTTCACCACTAACAAGCCTTTTTTAAAGGCTAGGTGAAAAACATGGAGAACTTTCATTTGTCTACAGGTGATGAAATCTGTATGATTTTAAGATTTTTATTGATTAGAAGAATTAATAATTTAAATGTTCTATATATCATATTGAATTTTTAGAACTTCTTTTGGCATTCAAGTTTAGATGTGCATTTGACTTTGAAGATAACATGGCGGTACACGGCACTGGATGGTCAAGTCTTTCAAGGACTTTAGGACAAGCAGTGTCAAGTCTTTCAGGAAAAGTCTTTGCAGGATAAATAGAATAAAGTGTTAAATAGTTTGAAAACATTCTCATACAGTTAGTCAAATGCTTAAAAGTTGACCTGATCGGTTATTTATTTCCATTTTATTTTACTTTCATCATTATAAATGGGATTTAGAAATAGTGAAGTATCCTTCAATGACATAGCAGTAATTCCTTCAGGTAAGTACAAATAATAAGTATGAAAAGATGAATTGGATTAACAAGGGAAACTTTCATAAATTAACATAAAAAAGACTTATTTGTACACTTAGATAAAATGCAACACAAAGGTAAGCCTAAATTGAAAACAGAAGGAAAAAGATATTGCCAAGAATGATTTACAAGATCAAGAAAAGAAGTACAAAAAGTACTTCTCCACTCCCTGGGAAGTGAACTGAAGATCGAACTTGCGAGTAAGAGACACTGGAGTGAAGTAAAGAAACCAATTGGTCAAAGGCAAAATGGGAAACTGCTTGCTCAAAAGGCTTTTTCAGGGGATTAAAGGGGATATAAGGTTAGGCCTCATGGATAGATAACAGTCAGTTTTCATGTTCCTGCATTTAAATACTAATTTTTCTTGAATGGAATCACTATCCTCTCCTTCCTACCCAAATGGTGCTGACTCCAAAATGGGTGAAGGTGGGTCACAGGGGATTATATCTATTGGAATGGAACATCATCTCACTGGCATTACAACATAGAGTTTATCAAAAAAATATACAGGCCACTTTGGTTTTCAGAGGCCGACGATACCAAAGAATCAAAACAGCTTGAGCCCTCCAGTTAAATGCTTTTCATGTCTAATGGGTTTGGCAAAGAACGTTTTGAGAAATAATGGCAAAACCAAAAAACACTTCTTCAATCTCATAAACACAGACATCAATCTGTGGTCAAAACAAGATGCACTTTTAAACATAAGCAAAGGCAGGTTCTGAGACTTACAAGCAGGCCTGCCCTTGGCAATCAAAACTCAGAACAGAGTTGAGCAATGTGGTCGGAACAGGAGCAAGTGTCTCTGCAGACAGTATAAGAAAGACTTCATAGGTATGAAAAAGCCCTCCTGTCTCACACCTGACTGCTCTGAAAAACTAGTGCACTATAGAAAAAAAAAAAATAACAGGTGCAAAAAGGAACAGAAATTAGCAACTGTCCCTCAGAGGCAGGCCAACACAGAAAACATGCTGGTGTGGACATTGTGTGTGAGAATTAGGCCTGATATAGTTTAATTTTTCCTTCTTTTTTTTTTTTTTTTTTGGTACTGGGAATTGAACCCAGGGTCTTAATACCTGAGAGGCAAGTGTTCTGCTACTGAGCTACACCTCCAGTCCTAAATCTTCTTAAAGATACCAAAGGGCACTTCATAATTATAGGATTAAATATCTATAGAAAAAAATGAATGGGACCTGAACACAAATCTAATTCACTAATGGGCTGGGGCAGCCAAGAGCTTGAGAAACAGCATGGACTACAGTACTCCCAGATTAGGAAGGCTGATTGGCCCAGAATTTCTAGGCTCTTTAAATTAGGGTATTATTGCAGCTCAGGGGTTAGTTGTGGTTGCTGAGTCATAAAAGAAAGATGATACCAGATAAAGAAGTCTCAAGCAACAGGATGAAAGAGGCAGAATTCAGGCAACATTCATACAAGGTTGGATGAACCCCTGATGTTTCTTCCAGGTCTTAAATATTATCCAAGATAAATTCAGAGTTCAGGGGTAGGGAGAAGATTGTGAAGATTAATGAAAAAAAAATTAGGTTTGCTTTTCACGTTAGAAAACATAATTACATTAAACGTTGGCAAATGTAAAAGAGGTGCTAAAACACATTCTCCTGAATTCCATGATTTTGGAGTTTAAAATTTAACATTTTCAATTTCAAGAGGCAGGAACAGTTCTACAATTATGTTTGTCTCAGTGTGCTAAAAATGACAACATAAGTAAAAGTTTATTATTTAATATTGTTTATGGAAGTAAGAAGCATGCCATTGTTAAAAAAGCGCATGCAGGAAACGTGCAAATTGTTAACTGGCTCTTCTGTGGAAAAGGGAAGGTGGCGCGGCTTTTCCACTTGGAGATAAAAATTCAGCTTGTGTTCAGGCATAGGCTTTCTGGATGACCCAAGTATTTTTGAAAAAAATTAAAGTCATCAGATGCTGTATTTGTTATTTTTAAAATTCAAGCTGTAAATACTGAAAAAGTTTCAGAAGGTGATTTTTTTGAAATAATCTGAGCCTCAAGCTTCATCCCGGGTTATAAATAAGAACTGAAAAAAGGAAACCAATTAAGCCTTGTGAACTGGGCAGTAAGTGAAACCCTAAGATCCAGGTCTAGTCCAGGATGAGCGCTTTGTCCAAGATTGTTCTCCTTTTTCTCTTCTTCCAACACTCCTTTCAGGAACTCACTGCAGGTAAAGGAAGACACATCCAGCTGTTGCCAGTTTAGAAACTTTTGTTGTTGCCATTGGTTCTAGGATAGAAGCAGCAGATGTCTTCTCATTTTCACGGTTTCCTCCAATCTCTGGAACGCAGTGGCTCGAATTCTTGCCACTCCCTTGTCCAAGAACCTACCTATGCAGCACTCACAGCCCCTGCCAGCTCTGGAAGCCGCAGATCCCACAGCCCGGGTGGGGATAGACTCCTCTCATTGCAGTACAATTCAGCGGAACCACGACCACCGCACAGATCGGCTGACAAGACACATTTCCGTGAGACCAGCAATACAAATTTTGACAAGCCTTGTGCGATCAACAGGCTTTACTTTGGGTTGAGTGTTTTTATTTACTCTGCTAGGAGGCCAAAGAACCTGCCACCGACTTAGCCGGCAGAGAAGGGAGATAGACGTTTCTTCTCTTTTGCATGATTTAAAATAAAGCGAAGCTACAAGTAATAATTGCAGAGGGATAAAGGGCCTGTATGGAGAAGATTCCCGCTACGAAGGCACAAACTGGGTCGCACGCAAAGAATGCACACAGTACCAGGTTGTTTATGCAAACGGGCCCCCAGGACCACCATTTTTGGGGTCCCCACCGCAATCCAATGGGATTCTCCCGGCAGCCGTGCAGCAACAGCTAGTTCAACAAAGCTCTGGGAAGAGGAGAAGAGGAGCTCCGCGCAGCCTCTCCCGCCGGCCCAGGACCCGGCCCTCCCGCCGCCCCGGTCCCGGCCCCTCTCCCCCGAGCGCCGGGACCCCGCGCCCTGCAGCCCGTCCGCCCAGCCCGGTTCCCGCGCGCCGGGCGCCCCCGAGGGCGGAGCCGCAGGCAGGGGGAGGGGCGGCCGCGGCCCGCAGGCCCCCGGGGCGGCCGCACGCCCCCTCCCGGCCCCGCAGCTTTCCCGCCTTCCTCGTTTGAACAGCTCGCGGCCGCCTTCCTCCTTCGGCCCGCTCCAGCCCCTTCCCGGGGGCGGCTGCGGCCGCTACTCCAGTCCCCGGCTCGGCGCCAGGGCTAGGCCGCGGCGGGCCTGGGGCGCCCCCGCGGCGGTGTCGCGGGCCCAGGGCGGCGGGTGGCGCCGGGCCGGGACCGATGCCACCTCGAGGTGGGGGCCCAGCCCGGCCTCGTGGGGGCTCCGCTCGCCGCTACCTTCACTCGGCTCGCCCGGATCCCGCCTCAGCGCCGCCGACCGCCGCCATCTTGGAGAAGGAGAGAAGAGTACGAGCAGCCAGGGAGCCTCAGTCGAGCTCAGAGCGCAGACTCCGACTCGAGAGGGGGGGAAAGAGCGCCGAACGCTTGGAATGAATCTGCGCTTGCAGAGTTCAAGTGTTTATTGAGAACTTGCTCTGTGCCAGATTTGGACTAGAAGCTTTCTGAACAGTATATTGTTAAAAACTCACTGCATCCCCGTGAGGTCGGTTTTGTTGCATTTTGCAGAAGAGAAGTAGATTGAGAGAGGTTAAGTGACTTGCCCCATGATGCAATTTGGAATGGGAGTCAGGATACAACTTCAAGTCTTCTGACTCTTAATGCAATGCTTTTCGCAAGACTATAGTATTTCTTTCAAGATATTTTTATTCAATAATCCCCCTACTTGCAAAACCCAGAGCCATGCAGATTAACAGCAGTGCCACTTACTTGTAATTTAGCATCTATATTTGGATATTAGGCTGGGGAGGTGAGGTGGAAGAACATATCTTTGAAATGACACACTGTAAAACAATTTGCATGCCTATTCATCTACATTTCTCTGCCATAAATTATTTTCACTTAAAAGTTTAGAAATGGTCTTCAGAGAGATGAGATGTCATGAGAGAACTTGAAATCTTTTTTTTGAAAACCGCAAATAAAAAGTTTAATTTCAGAAACTGAATCCATCATTTATGAATACACTAAAGCACAGTCCGCTCGAATTGAGAGTGAGCGTAGGTACAGTATTCAACAGAAGGACAGCTTCCTAGGGGGCCATGGCAGAGGAGCACATCGCCTCACCCACAGCACCCAATGGTCTGAAGTGACGAAGAACAGGAACCTTTTTCAGATGTTAAAGCAAACACTTTGAAGACATATTGTTAAAAGAATATGACAACTTATAATTTCACTCTGATGTCCTGGGATTCTAAAATATCCCAGTGATGGCTGAATCTTCCCTATTATAAAAAAAAAAAAAAAATCTAAAGGCCTAAGGCTAGCCTCATCGCTGTAGCCTGCCAGACGCCCCTGTTGGTCACCACCACCTTGAGGGCCCAGCTGTGGTCCCAGCACCTGGGTCAGCGCACTGAGAGCTCCACTGCTCAGGGACGCTCGGTCAACGGGCCCCCTGTTGCACTGCCACGCTCTGCACCGGCTGAATCCCCAGCATGGACACACATGGGACTCCGATCTCAAGGAGTCAGGACAGTCAGGGACCTCTGAGGGAAGGAACGGACCGTGCAACCCTGAATGCAAAGACCTGAATCAGAATGTGTCCGTGACCACGTCACTGTAACTGCACACTCCGTGAATCACCCAAGCACAGTTTTGTTTTCAAACTCTTTGTGTCTGTGGTAAACAGTTAGCTTCCAGAATATTCTCTCCACTCCTCGACACATTTTAGAACCTGCAGTTAAAACTGCTCAGTCAGGATGGCTTAAGCTCCACCTCCTATTTACAGGTTTCATTTCACAGCCACAAAAGCTGTGTTGTTGCAATTAAAGCAATATTTAACTAAAACACAGTACCTGATTCATGGTTTTTACACAATTGAATAAAAAGCCTACAGGATAAAACTGTTTACATCTTGTCTCCATTCTAGGAAAACACATTTCTGACCCCTAACTTTTAAAAAACGTTGCAGTCATGAATTAAAACCTGATCACCCCACTTCACAACCCACGAGACAGGCTGCTTCCAGTGGACTCCCAACATATTGCGACCTGGCCCAACAGGAGTAAGGCACGGGTGACCCAGTGGGCAGTGAGGGTCAGGTACTCACGGCTCTGGGTGCCCGTCCAGATTCCCGATGTGAAGTGGACCACGCCACTCTCGGCCTCCCTCAGCTGGGACAGGACCATCTGCTTCATGCTGTTGTACATGCCTGGGATGGCGGTGCTGCAGCAGTAGGAGGGCGGGGGCACGGAGTACTGGGGCCTCAGGTACCCCAGCAGCCTGTTGAAGCCAGCGCTGTCCACGAGGGAGTAGGGCTGGAGGTCCAGCGCGATCATCTCTGCTATCAGGCTGGAGATTTTTTTGGCAACTGGGTGAGAGTCATAGAACTTCTCACTGGGGTCATGGAAGGAGGACGTGCCCGACAACTCTGTGCTCAGTGGCCCCCGGACTCCTGGAGAGCGGGACAGGGTGGTCTCCGGGTGGACATTGGCCTTGAGCACATGGCCGTGGAACCTCTGCAGGTGCCTCAGGAGGCAGCTGGTGCCCAGGTTGGTGGGCTTCTTGCCCCTGCTGATGGTCCGGCCACAGTGCAGACACACCACCTTGGTGGAGTCCGCAGAGCAGACGGAGAAGTGGTTCCACAGCTTGGAGGTCTTCTTGCTGCTGACGGCCTGGTGGTTCCTCCTGACCAGGCTGGCAGGGCAGGCGTCTTGGAGGAGTAGCTTTCTGCGTAAGCCAAAGTGGCATACGGAGAGTTCGCCAGACTGGCACCCAGAAAGCCCTTCTGGGTCCCGGACCACCTCAGGGTGGCGTCTGTACAGATGCCGCATCAAACAGCTGGTGCCCACATCCCCCTTCTTCCCCCGGCTGATGACGCAGCCACAGTAGCGACACATGGCCTTCAGACTGTCGGTGGGGGCCAGGGAGAAGTGGTGCCAGACCTCGGACTTCAGCCTCTTCATGACCTTCTTGTTTTGCTGGAAGATAGCACCAGGCTCGCACCTCCTGGGCTCGACCCGCTGGCCTGCTGCTTCTCAGGAGAGGCGCCCATAGAAGCCTCCCCCACGTCCTCGAAGGACTACAGCCGGACATGTCCCAGCCAAATGGGTCCCCAGGCAGGTCCTCAGCCAGCCTGTCTGGGGACGAGGAGGCCCAGGGGCACTCTTGGACCAGCTTTCCTGGAGAGGATGACATGGAGTCCGGCTCCCTGCCTGGAGGCAGCAGGGTGGCGGGCGTGGGGTACACGGGGCCGGGTGCCCAGCCGCCCCCGTTTTCCTGCAGCACGATGGAGCCAGTGTGCTCTCTGCATGTGCCGGATGAGGCAGCTGGTGCCCAGGTCCTTCCCGTTCTTGCCCCTGCTGAACTCGTTCATGCAGTGCACCAGACGGCCCTGGAGCTGTCCAGCGGGGACAGGCAGACGTGCTTCCAGACCGCCGACCTCCTCCTGGACCCCCATGTGCCTCCTGGGAAGGCATCTCTCCGCCAAGCCCTGTGCAGTCTGCGTAGTGGAGTGGGGCAAGGTGGGGAGATGGCCCCGCCAGGGCCTCCTCTCTGCTGTACTTCTCAGTGACCGGCACATCAGAGACCTCAGAAGAGAGCATGGACCCGGGCTCCTCCTGCATGCGGTCAGGGGACGGGATTGTAGCTGCCATCTTGTGGGCAAGTCTGATGGAGCCCAGGTCCCCGACGTCCGCGGGCTGCGGAGGAAGCAGGAGCGAGGGCCAGGGCAGGGGGGAGCTGGCGCACACACTCCCGTTCTCCTGCGCGGGCTTGGTGGGGTGTGCCCGCCGCAGGTGCCTCAAGAGGCAGCTGGTGCTCGGGTTCTTCTCGATCTTGCCCCTGCTGAACTCCTTCATGCAGTACCGACATATCGCCTTGGTGCTGTCCCCGGGGGGAGATGAAGAAATGCTTCCACGCTGGCGACTTCTTCCTGGAGCTGGTGTGGCGGCGGGAGAGAAGGCTCTGGGCCACGGCCTCCAGGGCCACGCTGCACTGCGGGCTGCTGGACTGGGAGAGCAGGGAAGCAGCTGCCCCCTGCCCGGCCCTCCGCCTGCTCCTCCCCACTGTCCGTGTGCCTCCTGCCCTCCTGCTCACCCTGAAAGTCCACTCCTTCCAAACAGCGGCTGGGAACTGGATCACCTTCCTCCTCCTCTATTTTGAAACTTCTTTTATCAGAAACACAATCACTGTCCCCTCTGGGATAAGAGTCCTGGTTGTCCTCCAGGGCTGACCATAACTACCCCAGCTCCTTCCTCATGTTAGTGTCAGCGGAGAGCTGGTCTGAGTGCCCCTGTGCGCTGGCCCAGCATCACCCGTCACCCTGTCACAGCTGTCACCCTGTCACAGCCGGACTCTGGGCTGCTCCTGTGAGTGCTCCGTGCTGGGCTCTGCTGCTGCGTGCCTGGCGGTGGGGACGCTGGTCTGCACAAGGGAGACTGGCTGCAGGTCTTTTAGACAGGGTCCCCACCACCTGGACAGCACACACAGCCCTCCTGCATGTCTGTATTCATGCTTCCAGAGGTTCACTTCCCATTTCTCACTCTGCAAACTCTAGGCCTGCCAAGGATCTCCCCGTGGCCCGTCCGGGCGCTGGGGACGGGGAACGCGTGGCAGGTGAGCCCATTCATTAGGGACTTTTGAATTTTCTTATTTACTGTGAAGAACATGAACCATTGGTTAAGCATTATAGTGTACAGAGCTTGTTTTAATATGAAGACTTTATTTTCCTAGCACTAGTATAATGGACTACCTTGTGAGCTCTCCATCACAGGAAGAGTCCAAGCAGAAGCTTGGTGTCCTGGTTACTGTAGAGCAGGGTTAGAGATACAGATTTGCTTTTAGAGATGAGAGAACCCCATGAAACTATGCAAAATCACTTGTATGTTTTTCTGGGATTTAGGCCCCATAAAATATTAAGAAATCCTGTCCTAAAAGGCTTTCCATTCCAGAACTAGATGAGTATTTGGAGAGGATGTAGTTGCGAGACCAAGAGGAGCAAGGTGGCTGGTCTCAGGCCTCACTGGTAGTGAGTGATCAGTTGAGGATTAGAAGCCAGATTATTGGACTCTGGACTCCATCCTGTTTTTGCTTTATCCTGCTCTACCAGCCTCTGCACTGAGTGGAAGATTGAATTTGTTTAATTGCTGCTCTTTCCACTGTCAGATGTTGATATGTTAAAACTCCTGTGACAGGGTTGCTGAGTTTATTCCCCAAAAGGTAAATGCAAAAAATAATTAAAACTGATATCATGACCTGAGTCTCCTCAATCCTCGTCCTGTTCAACCAAAACACAGGTCATGGCCAGGCAATGCCCTGCTCCCATAATCCCAGTGGTTTAGAGGCTGAGGCAGGAGGATCACAAATTGAAAGCCAGCCTCAGCAACTTAGTGAGGCCATAAGCAACTTAGCAAAAACCTGTCTCAAAATAAAACATAAAAAGTGCTGGGGAATGTGGCTCAGTTGTTAAGTGCCCCTTGGTACAATCCCTGGTACCAAAAAAAAAAAAAGGCAATGTTTTTCACCAAAGGGTGAAAATGGCACTTCTGGGACAGCTTGTCTGATGTAGGCTTCCCTGGAGGGTTTAAGAGCCTTAGGACTGCATTTCCTCTTTGTTCTTTATTACTCTGTATGTATTTATTAGTCAGGTTGTTTGCAGTTGTAAGTGACAGAAACCCAACTGAAAATAGTTCACTAGAAAAGGGGAATTTATTGGCTTATTGAAAGGATAAAGGAATTGAAATTGAAATATAAAGGACCAGGTTTTGTAAAGTTTCTAAGCTGCACTCAGAACCTGAAATTCCTGTGGCAATTAAGACAATTCCCAGAACTGCCCATTAGATGTGTGTTGAAATCCCCCTGACCACCTAGTAGCTTAACAACCCAGACACCGTGCACGTATACACCTCAGGGCTTAAACCAATCAGTTTGAATGTATACCCCTTTTTAGTACTGACCAATCACTCTCACCCAACCTGTTCCCGCCAGTGAATGTGCTAATCATGTTTTAGAGTTGTTATTTGATTTTCCTGTGGTATGTGATGATTTGCTAAGGGATGCTATGATGTATGTAAAGTCCCTGCCCTCTCCAAAGAATGTATATAAACTCTGCTTAAGTTGTTCTCGGGGCTCTTTGTTCTCTGCTCCTCTGAAGTGAGCTTTGAGCCCCAGCATGCTGGACCCCCAATAAACCCTTTGCTGTTGCATGAGACAATCTCTTGGTGGTCTTTTCCTCCGACGTTCGCCCGACCTTTTCATTATGGTATTGAAATACCCGGCGCCTTCAGGCATGGCTAGATCCAGGGAGGGACTCAAGTTAGTACCCCGATCTCTCTCTGGAGTGCTTTCCTCTGAGTTGGCTTTATGCTTAGACTCAGGTGGTGACCCCTACAGCACCAGGCTTTACCTTTACTGCTAACAGTGTCCCTGGGGTGGGAATTTCTTTTCCCCCTTTGCTTCAGCAAAAGTCAAGGGACATTGACTTTTATTGCCTGAACTGGGTCATGTGTCCAGACAGGAAATAATCACCAGGAGCGAGAATGTGGGGTAAACTGAGTGACTGAGTCATCTCACATGTCACCCGCAAAAGCAGGGTCGGGGCAGACCCAGGGAAATCAGGGCATATTGTCAGGCACAAAGTGCAAAAGAGCAGCTGTCCACCTGTGTACCACCAGCTTGGACCTGATGGCGGCTAAATGCGTCTGTGCCTTAATTCTTTCATCTCACCAGGGATGGGGCATATCAGGTTCTTATTCATCTTAAACGCCACAGCTCTGCAGCCTACTCCCTGGGTCACAGAATACTGTTGCCTTGCTCCTAGCCTTGGATCACTGCACACCCTTCATTCATTCATTCATTAATTCACTGAACAAATCCTGATTGAAAACACAGCATACATCAAGCACAGGTGTTGGAGATAGAACAATGAGCAGAATCTAGTCTTTGACTCCTTGGAACTAATAATATTCTAGTTGGGTTGGGAGGCAGAATATAATAATCGTTAAAAAAAAAAAAAGACACTACTTTAGGTGAGGATCAAAAATGGAGAAAAAGTAATTGTTGAGAGCCAAAGCCGAGTAGGGACAGCGCCTAGCATTTTGCCAGTAGGAGTGGTTGAGAGGTGACTCCAGTGAGCCATTAAGATGATAATTAAGTTAAACTGTGTATAATTGCGGTGACTGGATGATGCTGGATTGAAACAGGCTGTGTATTCAGTTGTATATTAGACCCCTGCTGTCCGGCAATAGGGCGGCTCCTGCTGCCTCGGGCACCCGCTACTTTTGAGTTCTCGCTACTTTTGAGTTCTCTCGGAGTTCTGGTTGAGCTCTCCCGGGATTCCTGGAGAGTTCCAGTTGGTTGGTGAATTTCCGGTGGAGGGAGTTCCGGTTGGTGTGTGGAGTTCCTGGAAGGGCTGCATGGGTAGTGTTCCCGTTAGTTCGGAAATAAAGTTTGTTCCTGCTTGAGTGGCTTGATTTGTGCCCAGCCAGACTGTGGCAAGTAATGCTGGGTAGGATGAGGAAGTATCACCAGGAGGAGTCGGCTGGAGGGCTGTTCTTTAAAATATTGATCGGGGAGGCTTCTCCAATAAGGTGCCTGCTAGAGGCTAACTCAAAAGAGAGGGTGGTGGTGGGAGCCAGGAGGTGAACCATGTTCAAGTTATCCTTCTGAGTCTCAGTGGAAGAGTGTTCTCTGTCCAGTATCCTATCATGATTCTTTTGTGTTTCTGAAATTTGAATGAAAGAGAAACAAGGACACACCCACCCTTAGTAGCCTGAGATGGAGGGGGGCAATGAGAATCAGAATGCTTTCAGAAGTTAGCCTAATGGAAAACAGAACAGCAATGGGAGAAAATCAATTCAACAAAAGTCTAGCTCTTTTTTTTTTTTTTTTTTAAATCAGGGATTGAACCCAAGTATGCATGCTTAACCACTGAGCCACATCCCCAATAAAAAGATTTTACTTAGCGACAGGGTCTTTCTGAGTTGCTTAGGGGCTTGCTAAACTGCTGAGGCTGGTTTTGAACTCATGATCCTCCTGCCTCAGCTTCCTGAGCCACTGGGATTACAGGCCCGCACCACGGCACCTGGATACAAGTCTAGCTCTTTGATAATATTACTGAGAGAGAGATGGAGAGAAGGAAAGGGAGGGAGAGAACAGAATACTATGTAATCAACAATTTAAATGAAACAGAACAATTATTCAGAAAACACAAACTACCAACAAATCATTTTACTAGCTTTATAACTGTTAAGTAAATTGGATTTACAGTTTTAAATTTCTAAAAAAAAAAAAAAAAGCAAAAAAGAAATATTCAGGCCCAAATGGTTTTACTGGAGAAGTCTCTAAATATTTAAAGATAACTAAAGAAAACTCTACAAAATCTCTTCCAGAAAACAGAAGAGGAGGGAACACTTTCAAATTCATTTTATGAAGCTGGTATTACTGTCACAGCAAAACCAAACATAGTACCAAAAAATTATAAGTCAATATCCCTGATGAGTATAGACATAAATAACCTTAACAAAATATTAGTAAAGGGAATTCAGCAACATATAAAAAAATTGCACAATTATTTCAGGGATGTATGGCTACTTCAGTATTCGAAAAATCAGCCAACATAATCCATTATAATAACACATTACAGGAGAAAATTCACATGATCATATCAGTCAATGCAGGAAAAGCTTTTGATGAAATTTAATATCCATTTCTGATTTAAAAACTAAGGAAGAGAGGAGAACTTTCCAAATTTGATAAAGAGCATTCACAGAAAACCTACAGTTAACATGCTTGATGAAAGACTGGGTCACAGAATACTGTTGCCTTGCTTCTAGCCTTGGATCACTGGGAGCAAGGTAATAATGGGTGTTCTCATTCAAAAAAAATCAGTGCTGGAAAGTGTAGCCACTGCACTTAGGGGAGAAAAGAAAGTAAAAGGAAAGATGATGTGATTATTCATGAAGAAAATCTGAAGATATTTACCTAAAAATATGGAAGTAAAAATTTCTTAAACAATAGTCTATCAGCACCACAGGACACAACAGACATAGACAATTGTATTTCTATATATTAGCAAGGAACATGCAGATACTGAAATTAAAAATACGATAGAATTTATAATCATTCAAAATTATTCATAAAATACCATTTACAGTTGTTTGCAAAAAGAGAAACCCTTAGGTGGAAATCTAATGAAACGTAAAAAAATGCTGGTGAAAGAATTAGAAAGACTTGTATCCAGTTTGGAAGACTCAACTTAGTAAAAATGTCAATTTTCCCCCAATGATATGTAAGTTTAATGAAATTCCTATCAAGATCTTATCAAGATGATTTTTATATAGAAAGATTATTCTAGAGTTTATGTAGAAAGGCAAACAAATTAGAATGATAAAACAATTTTGAAAAAGAAGAACATGTCAGAGGAATCAATCTATCTAATTTTAAACATTATATAGAGACATCAATCAAGACTCTGTGATATTAGCAGAAGGAGAGACACATAGGTCATTAGAACAGATTCTAGAAGCCAGAAATTAACTGGCACACATATACCACATTGATTTTTGACAAAGGTGGAAGAGTGACCTTACAAAGGGAAAAGAGCCTGTTCAACAAATCCTGCTGGAGTAACTGAACCTACATCTGCAAAAGAAGCAGCAACACAACAATAGCCCCAGTAACAACCAAACCCTGAGCTAAGTCTCACTCCAGGAACCAAAATCAACTCCATGGATCACCGACTCCAATGTAAAATGCATGTCTATAAAACTCTACAAAAACCTAAGGAGAAAACCTTCAGGACCTAGGTGTAGGCAAAGAGTTCTTAGACTTGAAACCAAAACATGATCTCTAAAAGCAAAGAACTGACTAAAGGGACTTCTTCAAAATTAATCACCTTTGCCTGTTAAGGACCCTATTAAGAGAATGGAAAGGGAATCCACAGTGGGAGAAAAATCAAAGCATGTGGGAGTAGTACCTACAATACATAAAGACTTTCCACACCTCCACAGGGTATGGTCTGTAAATACTTTCTCCCAATCTGTAGCTGAGTTAGCCTTTTGAATGGTTGTGTGTGTGTGGGGGGACTTCTTGACTCTGTTGCCCGAGCATTAGTTAGTAGCTGGGTTCCTTTTGACAAAGTCAGATCGCCTGAAATTTGATTTACTCCATTTCAGTCCCTGTTCCCGACAGGCTTTCCCTCCGCCCACCCCCCCCCCCTCAAACTCCACTGACTTTCCTGTCACTCATTTATTTATTTATTTTTGATGGGGCGCCATACATATTCACAAAGGTGGGATTCACAGTGGTGTCTTCACACATGCACACAGCATGATTTTTATTAAATTCTTCCTACATCTTCTCCTGTTTTCCATTCCTTTTCCCTCCCTTTCTCCTTTTCTAGGCTTAGTTCTTTGATGCATTCTAGGTTGATTTGGTGCCTGGTGTAAGATAAGGGCCCACAGTCATTTTTTTGCAGGTGGAAATCCAGTATTGCCAACACTGTTCAGTGAAGATACTGTCCTGTCCCCCATTGTGTCATCTTAAAGGCTTTGTCAAAGATTAGTTGGCCATATATACTTGGGGTTATTTCCGGGCTCTGTGTTCTCTTCCATCGACTGAAGTGTTTGTATTAGTGCTAGTACCATACTGTTTTGATTACTATGACTTGGAAATGTAACTCAGAATTAGGAAATACGATGCCTACATTTGTTTTTCTGTCTCAAGATTGCATAAGGGGTTAATATCCAAGGTATTTAAGAAACTTATACAGCCCAGTAGCAGTAAACAAGTAAATAGCAAAAACCTCTGAAATAATAAAAAATAGCAGAGGACCTGAATGGATATTTTCCCAAATGAAGATATAAAAATGTCCAACAGAAATTTAAAAAGCAGCAAAATATCTCCAATCAGGAGAAATGCAAATCCAACCCATGAGGACCTGTCACCTCCTACCTGTTCACTGGTTATTATGACAAGAAAAGGGACCAAGCATTGTTGAGGGTGTGGAGAAAAGGGACCCTGTTCACCACTGTGGGAATGTAGCCTGGAGAAGCCATTTAGAAAACAATATGGAGGCTGAAGACAGTGGCGCAGGCCTATAATCCTAGCAGTTTAGTAGGCTGAGGCAGGAGGATCGAGTTCAAAGCCAGCTTCAGCAACTAAGTGAGGCCCCATCTCTAAATAAAATACAAAACAGTGTTATGCTCGAATTCGGGACCCCCAAAAGACCACCAGAGACCAAGATCGATGTAAGCAGCAAAGAGGTGTTTATTGTGAGCTAGCTCAATCCTCCACGTGCACACACAGCAACTGTGTGACACTGAGAGGCCCTGAGCCCGGGGTTTGCAGCAGTTTTATACATTCTTTAGAGAAGGCAGGGACTTCACATACATCATCGCATCTCTTAGCAAATCATCACACACCGCGGGAAAATCAAATAACAACTCTAAAACATGATTAGCACATTCACTGGTGGGAACAAGTTGGGTAGGGGTGATTGGTCAGTACAAAAGGGGTATTCATTTGAACTGACTGGTTTAAGCCAAGAGGGGTGTACGTGCTGAACTACGTGGTTTCCCAACACGTTATCAACCACCATAAACTACTGGGAGGGTCATCTGGCATCCCAGGTATTTCCCTGTCTCATGCTGATTGGTGGTTGCTAGGGGGTTGCTATGGATCCCCACCTAGCCTAACTGAGTCAGGGACACCTGGGCAGCAGATCTCTCCTGTTATTTGCAGATAAACAACTTAGCAGGCTGGGAATGTGCCTAGGAGTGCTCTGTGGGTTTTTCCAAGGACAAAGGTGATGTCCCTTCCTTGGACAGGCTTTGCTCTGAGGTCGAGGCTGGTTTTTCAACAGGGCTGGGGATATGGCTCAATGGTTGACTGTCCCTGAGTTCAATCCCGGTACCAAAAAAAAAAAAAAAAAAGAAAGAAAAGAAAAGAAAAGAAAACAATATCGAGGCTCCTGAAGAAATTAATACAGAACTACCTCGTGGGCAACAACACCTTTGGATACACACCCACAGGAAAGGGAGTCAGCCCCTCCGAGGTATCCAAGCCCCTGTTCCCTGCAGTACTATTCCTAGCAACTAAGATGTGCTCACATTCCCACGGGGTCCATCAACAAATAAGTGGATTAAATAATTGTGGAGTATGTGGCTATTGTCTAACCTTAAAAATAGGGAGGGGGGATGAAGGTCCAGGTGAAGCCAGAATTAGACGGGCAGTCAGTATAGGTAAGAGTCAGGTGGGATCAAGGAGGCCAATTTTGAGCAAGTGCGGCTAGTTGGAGACTGTCCCTGAGGCATTGAAATGTTAATTCCTTCAGAACCCTTCCTCCATCCTTATCCAAAACCTCCCCCTGCTCCAACCTGTGGCTAAGGTCACCTGTCCCAGGAATTGTCCCTCCCTACAGGAAGCTATAAGGTGTTGATTAATGTGTCCTGGGCTGCTGCCTCCTGCCCTTCCCCTTCAGCCCCGCTGTGGGCCAGACCACCCAGTGTTTCCTGGGCCTCGTCCAGTAGGCAGGAAGGAGAAAGACAGGGGAAGAGTGCAGGAGAACAAGGGAGCCTAGGACACTCAAAAAGGGCAGAGCACCTTGCTTCTGGGGATACCAGGGTACAGCTTTGGCCCCTTCTCCCTCCCGGGAGAAGTCTATGTGACCCCCTTTTAAATAGACCCTGCTTTACAGGCTCGCCCCCCCGCTGCTTCTCTAATGCTCAACCTTCAACTTGAGGGGAAGCAGGAACCGCCCTGGGACCTTAGGCTGAGTGAAATAAACCTGAAATAAAACTAGGTGAGAGTTAATTGGCTTGATCCACTGGCATCTCACTACACATATCAATACCATGCTCAACACTCGAAAAAGCTCCATAGTGGAAAACCAAGTAAGCCAACCACCAACAATCCAAAGAGCGAATGGACAAAAGAAATGAAGAACCCTGTCACCAAAGAGGAGGTACAGACGGTAGACAAGCACATAAAAGGATGTTCTGCATCATTAGCCTCTGGAGAAACACCAGTCAAAGCCGCCATGAGACATCACGACACACCTCTCAGAATGGCTAAAATCAAAAAACAGCGACAGCACCCAATGCTGGTGAAGACGTGGAGAAACTTGATCACTGGTGGGGATGGAAGCACCACCGCCCCTCAGGAAAAGTCTGGCAGCTTCTTAAGAAGAAATAAACAGGCAACTATCCAGCGGCATGGCATTTGTACCCCCTGGGTATTTATCTCAAGAAAATGAAGATTTATATTCACACAAAACTGGTACACACACATTTATGGCGGGTCTGCGTGCAGCAGTTCAGACGGAACACTGTTCAGAGAGAAACAGAAATGAGTTCAGATCAACAACCTGGGCAGGTCCCCAGAGGGAAGGGCCAACCCCCAGAGATGAGGGAATGTGCCACTCCACTGAAATCACACTCAGGAGATGGCAAAATCATGGAAAAGGAGAACAAGGGAGGGGTTGCCAGCAATAAAGTTGGAGTTGGGTGGGGGGGGAGTGGGTGAGGCTATAAAGGGCAACAGGGGGGTCCTGGGGAGATGGAAATAGTCTCTGTGTTGGCAATACCGATGTCATTCCAGCTTAACTTCCAGCTCCCCGCCCCAGGGTGAGCATCCCAGGGAGAGCGCCCTCATCAGTCTGTCTTTTCTTTCTTTTTTCTTTTGTGGTGCTGGGGAATTGAACCCAGAGCCTTGCGCCTGTGAGGCAAGCCCTCTCCCAACTGAGCCATATCCTCAGCCCCGGTGTCCATCTATTCTGGCAGTCAGGTTTAGTGGAGATTATTCCAGTCCACAAGATGTATATTAATTTCTTTACACTTCACAAGGAAGGGATCCGAGTTCCCTTCTGGAAGAGCTTCTCATATGTAAAATGCAGCTACAAATAGATAACTAAAAAGGAAGCGGTAAAATGACTGTAGCCGACACCCTGTTCATCTCCTGCAGGTCTCCACATTCTAGGTGTTTGCTTAGGACCAAGTTCCTGAGACATTAAGAAATTAGAGTGCTTGTCTTGCACGTGTGAGGCACTGGGTTCCATCCTCAGCACCACATAGAAATAAACAAAATAAAGATATTGTGCCCATGTATAACTAAGAAAAATTTAAAAAAAAATCACGTAGTTCCCTGCCTCTTCACACCTACTCCTCTCCCAATCTTTCTTGCTGCTCAAGTCTAGGACAAATTGAGCATAAAAACAAATAATGGTAGAAGACATCGCTCCTATGGTGTTTTACCCACAGTGCTCAATCTGAATCTAATGTTTGAGGAAACATCAGGCAAACCTGAAATGAAAGACATCCTACTATGTAACTAGCATTCACCCTGAAAGGTGAGGCATGCACCACGTGCGCACACACACCCAAGGAACTGTTGGAGATCAACAAAGGCAGAGAGTCGTCTTTGATTGCAACACATGGTCTTGGATATTCTTATATATATATATATATATATATATATATATATATATATATATATATATATATGGAATTTAACCCAGGGGTGCTTAACCACGGAGCCACATCCCCGGCCCTTTTTATTTTATTTTTGGCCCTTGGGACTGAACTGGGGGGGGCGGGCACCTGACCACTAAGCCACCTCTCCAGCCCTATTCTGTATTTTATTTAGTATCTCACGGAGTTGCTTAGCACCTCAATTTTGCTGAGGCTGGCTTTGAACTCGCAATCCTCCAGCCTCAGCCTCACGAGCTGCTGGGATTATAGGCGTGCGCCACAGCGCCTGGCTCTTTTAATTTTTTATTTTGCAACAAGGTCTTGCTAAATTGCTTAGGGCCTTGCTAAATTGCTGAAGCTGGCTTTGAACTCATGTCTTCCTGCCCTAGCCTCCTGAGCCTCTGGAATTACAGGTGTGCGCCAGGTGCCCAGCTGGTCTTGGATATTCTTTTATACAGGTGACATTACTGGGACAGTGCTGAAATCTAAGATCCGTAAGGTCAATGAGAATATTATTATTATTATTCTTTTATTTATTTGTTTATTGTGGTGCTGGGGATCAAACCCAGGGCCTTAGGCATGCAAGGCAAACACTCTACCAACTGAGCTATATCCCCAGCCTCCAAAATATTATTATTATTATTTTAAAATATTCATTTTTTAGTTGTAATTGGACACAGTATCATTATTTTACTTATTTATTTTTATGTGGTGCTGAGGATCGAACCCAGGGCCTCGCGCATGGTAGGTGAGCGCTCTGCCGCTGAGCCACAACCCCAGCCCCAAGAATATTATTCTACTTTTGTTAATTTTCTGTTTTAGTCAGTTTTTTCACTGCTGCGACCAAAAGACCTGGCAAGAACAATTTTAAAGAGGGAAACATTTATTTGGCACTCACGGTTTCAGAGGTCTCAGTCCCCAGGCAGCGGGCTCCATGGCTCAGGGCTCCAGGTGAGTCAGGACATCAGGGGAGAGCAGCAGGGGACAGAGCGTCTGGGAGCAGAGAGTGAAAGAGAGAGACCTCCAGGGGCGTGCCTCCAACAACCCGCCTCCTCCAGCTATGCCCCACCTGCACAGTCACCACCCAGTTAATCCCCATCAGGGGCTTAGTGCACCCATTAGGTCTTGGCTCTCATAACCCAACCTCTCACCTCTAAACTCTCTTGCGGTGTCTCACTCTGGGGGACATCTCACATCTAAACCATAACACTGATTCGGATCCTTGAAATGTGATGATATAAGAGAATGTCTTTAAGAAAATTGGTACCAAAGATTTGGGGACAAGGGAAGGGTCACTTCTGAACTGGCCATGGTTCAGAGGTTGATGCGGACACACTCAGGTTACGTCCCAGGAGTCAGACAGAGATAAACACAAAGCTTATGTGGGAACCTGCCCGTGTGGGAATTTGGCCACCTGAAAATTCTTTGTTATTCTTCAACTTTTCTTAAGGAGGCCACCAGATCGCGGTAGGAGGGGAAAACAAGAGAATGCTCATTTAGTTCGGTTGATCTCACGTCATTCATTTATGAAGTGACTTTTTCTAAAACCCTCGATGTTCCCTGAGTTAGAGAGGTGCAGGGAGCAGCAAAGTTGATAAACTCCTCCTTCAGCCTCCAAGGGTCAGAGAAAGGCACGAGACGGACGCCCCGCCCCCTCTCCCCTGCATAACATAAGGCCTTGGGTGGTCCTGGGACCGCCTTCAGATGAGTTGATTCAGAAGCACAAAAAGATGTCCCCGCCCATAAGTGATCCTTAAAAACCAGCATATTAAAATGCCCTTTGCAGAAGGCACTTGCTGTGAGTTGCGGTATCTGATCCTTGGAACCATCCTCAGGGCTGGGCATTTATTTCATCCTGTGAAGATACAACTTATTTACAGGTGGGGAAGCTGGAGCTCACAGTTACTCACTCCAAAACAAACTACAAGTAACGACATCTGCACGCTCACCTCTGAATTTCTAATAATTAAGCCACGATTCGTATTGGGAGGGCTTCGGCTGCAGAATGGGGGCTTCCCGGAGGCCCAGAGCTGGCCACTGGACGACCGGTGGGTGCCGCCTTCCTCCCTGAAGCCGCTAGAGGGCGCTGCTGGCCCAGTTAGGGAGCACATTTAGGTCTTGGAAAGGAGATGTTGAGCTGAAGAACTTGAACTTGGCCCCTCGCCTGCACAGACTCCTTTGGTACCCAATTTTGCATTGGTAATTTTGTGTTCTTTTTCCACAGAAAGACTTCCCGAATAAGCTTTGGGGTCCCCGAATCTGCATTCACCCCTGCTTCTGCAATATTTCATTAAGTGTTAGGAGCTGGGACCTTGATGGTCCCTAGCAATGTGGCACTTAGGTGGATTTCCAGCAGGCCTGGCTGTCCCCTCCTCTGAGTTGTAGGGTCCTGGAAAGCCTGGACTCGGCCCTCTTAGGCCTTGATTGTGCTATGTAAATCCCAGTCAGCTGTCTGCAAATGTTTGTTGAATGAATGAAACAACAGGAGATAGGACTGTCCCCTCCCCTCCTGCCACTGTCACTATTTTTATCTCCCCTCTGGGTTTCAGGTTCCCAGCCTTAAAGGTGGGGGCAGGTTGGGCTAGAGAGTCTCTAAGGGCCTTGGGAAAGGATGGGGTCCTCAATGGTGCATGCTTCCTGGGTTTCAGGAACCAGGGACAGTGCTAGGTGACCATGGTGGACTCAATGGGGGGTGCTTTGAATGTCAAGGACTCACAGTGGCCCTCTGGCCTCTCCTGGGACCTGGCTTCTGACTGTCCTTTCCCTGCTTTGATGGGTCTCTTGCAGTTTCCTTCCTGAGCTTGTCCCATGCATTTTGGGGCTCTGCGGGCTACACCCGCTCCCCTCTGCCTCCTTGTTCTGTGCACTCCTCCTGGATCCCCCTGACTCACAGGCTGTCTGGGAGGACTCCAGGTCTCTCTGCAACCTAGGGGCTTCCTCTGAGCTCCCGCCCCCTTTCCACAATCACATGTCCCTGGCACCTGCAGATCAAGGCCTCTAACATTTTTTAGCTTAACGAGGCATAATATATGTACAGTACGATTGGCCATTTAAAGTGGGCAGTTCTGAGTTTTGACCCCACCGCTGCCGTGATGATACAGAACATTCCATCACTCCCCGGGGTCTCTTCCTGCCCGGTGTCTCCCTGATCACTGGCAAATACTGATCTGCTTTCTGACGCTGTTTTGCCTTTTCTAGAATTTCACACAAACAGAATCCTATAGAAAGAATGTGGTCTTTCATGTCTTCTTCGCCGTTGTTCATGAGTAGTCCTTTGTCCCTTTTATCACTGAGTGGTACTCTGTTGTTTGGATGCATCATTTTTGTTTATCTATCTACCAGAGGAGGAATGAGATGCTCCAAATAAAACTTGCCTCTGTTTGAATTTAGGGTCTGCTTGGCATTGCCCATATGGTCCCGAGCAAACCTGTAGCTTCTCCAAGCCTCAGACACTTAGGGACAGTGACCATTTGCCCCTAAGGTGGTCCAGAGAGGTCAATGAGCTCTGTGTCTGGTGCTCAATAGCTAGTCATCAAGGAAGGTACAGAACCTTCTGGAGCAGGTGGGGCACATATGCTCTACCTTATCTCTACCACTGCAGGCTGGTTCTGCAGCTTGCTGGTCCTTTGCTGCCAAGGACTTCGATTCTGAACCCGGACTTTGAGAAGAAACTAGATTCTCCACTTCACCTATTTCTTTCTGGGTTCCTGTCTGGCAAATTTGGAGACTAAAATCCACAGACAATAACTGAAGGCAAGAGTGAACAAAGTAGGATTTATTTGAGACAAAAGAGAGAGAGAGAGTAGCTGATAGCAAGTTTTTTTTTTTTTTTTTTCCCCATCTAAACGTACTAGTCTAAGGACTTATAGAATTTCCAGGTGGGGGCATTGATCAAAACTCATGCTAATTGGTATTGGAGAAGTGTTCAGGTGACTGGCTTGGTCTGCTACCCTTTGTCCTTCAGCATTTGAGTCTGAAATTTCTGGGAATTTCCATTTGCATCTGCCCTCACTTTCCATTTTTCCTGTTGCTCCAGGACAAAGGCGTTGGCTGGAATGTTTGGAATGTTTCTACAGGTTAACCTCAGGGAGTGGTCTTCACATTTGAAAAAAAAAAAATATTGGGCCCCCGGGTTGCAGCTCAGTGGTAGAGCGCTAGCCTAGCACCTGTGAAGCACTGGGTTTGGTCCTCAGCACCACATATAAATAAAGCAAAGGTACTGTGTCCATCTGCAACTAAAAAACAATTTAAAAAAATCTTGGCCTGGGGATGTGGCTCAAGCGGTAGCGCGCTCACCTGGCATGCGTGCGGCCTGGGTTCGATCCTCAGCACCACATACCAACAAAGATGTTGTGTCTGCCGAGAACTAAAAAATAAATATTAAAAATTCTCTCTCTCTCTCTCTCTCTCTCTCTCTCTCTCTCTCTCTCTCCTCTCTCTCTCTTTAAAAAAAAAAGATAAAAATAAAAAAAAAATCTTAACTGAGTCCCTGACCCCATTGCCTGACCATTGACTATCCTTGTCACCAGGAACCTGCACTAGGTGGGTGGGTGGGGAAGGCTGGGAGAAACTGGCAAAAGGTCCCCCCACCCCCCACCCCCCTCATGGGTCCTCACAGGTCCCGTGGAAACCTGCCTGTCCTGCTCTTGGATGTGACAGTGCAGCTCCCGTAGGGGCCCTGCCAGTCCTTGGCCCCACCACTGTCAGGGTAGCCCACAGCTTCTTGCTGCTCAGGTCACCCAGGGTGATGGCCAGATGGCAGGGTGGGACATGCAAACAGCCTTCGGAAGCCCAGCACCTCTTTGCCTGAGGGTCTTCATGATGGCCTGGACCCCTGGGCCCGAGTGGCAGGCTGGAAGCGGACGTGCCTGGTGAGTGTTGGTTTTGGGAAGGGGACAGCCCTTTCTCTCTTCACCCAGAGTTGCTTGCTGTCTGACTCCCCCAGGGGTCGTGGAGCTTTGGTAGTGGGATCTGGAGGGAGGAAGAAAAAAGGGTCAAGAACATTTTTACATATGGGTTGACATCATCAGTGTCGTCGATGTCATCACAGGTATGGCCTAGCGTGGATTTGGGGCTAGCTCTCTCTGCCAGGCACTGGATGGATTTTCTGCAGATTCCCCAGCTGCCTGAACCCATCCTAGTGCCCCGGGTGCTGCTGATCCACTGAATGAGGATAGGCAGTCCGAGGCCAGGCCCACAGGGAGGCCAGGCCCACAGGGAGGCCAGGCCCACAGGGAGGCCAGGCCCACAGGGAGGCCAGGCCCACAGGGAGGCCAGGCCCACAGGGTGAAGGGCCGCAGTTAAGAATTTTTTTTTTTTTTTCAAATGTAAAGCCCATTCCATGAGGTTCAACTGTAGAAACATTCGGATGTCCCAGGCGCCTCCTTCGTCCTGGACTGGTGGGAAAATGGAAGGTGGAGGCAGGACCTGAGCCAAAGTTCAAGCTCAAGGGCTAAAGGAGGGCACAGCCAATCAGAAGGTCACAGGCCAAGCCTTGGGACTTTCCTGTTAGTGCTTAGCATGCATTCGGTTCCTGTCCTACCCAGAGGCCCTGCCTAGTGCCCTTGTCGGCACCTCTAGGTGGACAAACTTTCCATCCAAGTCTCTGGCCTTGCGAGGTTGGCTCACTTTTCTTCTGTCTTAAATGAATCCTACTGGGTTCACTCTCGCCTTCCGTTATTGTCTGTGGATTTTACTCTCCAAATTTGCAAGACAGGAACCCAGAAAGGAATTGGTGAGGCAGAGAATCTAGTTGCATCTCAAACTCGGGTTTCACGTCTCTCCCAAATCCCCTGTCTTTTCACACTCACCCCTTCAGCCGCTGGCCAGTGTCCCCTCCTGGGGCGGCTCTGGGGTAAAGGCTCACAGACAAGTGGTTTCTTAGGGTGGAGCTCCCTGGAGGAGGCTGTGGGAGCTGGGAAGGAAGGAGGGGGAGGGAGGGGAGGGGTCAGGGCAGCTGCCAGCTGGGGTGAGACCCTGGTGCCGGGAGATTCCTTTTGGACTTCAGGGTTCCTCCCAATTCAGGAGCTTGCGAATTCCCACGGCACTTGCCACTGGCCAAGGACTGGCCCTGGGAGACTGTGAAGCTGCCAAAGCCACACTAGTCACCCCAGGACAGACTGCCAGAGAGATTGCAGGGCAGCCTTTGAAGCAAGGCACCTGGAATCTTGGGGTGGCCCCATAGGGCACTACCAGGGTCCCTAGCACCATCTTACCTGGGCTCTGGGGGCTGTTTTATTGCCCAAGTTTTATTCCCCCAGCAATCAGCACCCCCTGTTTACCCCATCCTTGTGTTCAACCCCTAAAACTCCCTGAGGCCCACAGAGGTGTGGGGAGAGTGTCTTGGCCCAGGCCACCCCGCCCCCGTTCCCCCCACACCCATCTCAGCCCATCAGCATTCACATCAACCTCGACACACACTTGGTGGATTTCCATAACGTTGTCAGCTGCCCGTGTAGAGCCAAGAATATATTTCCCCACTTTAGAGCGCTGGTAACTCAATTTTTAGCAATTTATTCCACAAAAGCAGACAGTAACTCAACTGGAGAAGCCGGGGGTGGGGTGGGGGGGGAGAAAAGATCCTACCAACCCACCACTGTCTCTCTGTGCTGGCAATCAAAATGGAAATGCATGGAATAGATTTCTGCAAGTAATAGGCTCGCCGGCAGACGTGTGAGCTGAGCTAAATGCCTTTTAAGTAAATCTCAGCGTGAGTTACTTGTTCACTCAGACTGGCACACGAAGACAGACAGTGCCTGCCGTAACTGTCATTATCCCACACTGGGGTTCTTTGTTAGTATCCACAGGCAAAGTGACTGCATGTTTTCTGATCACTGTGACAGGTGGCTACCAGTGTGAGGTGGACGTGTCCACCCATCCTTCCATCCTTTCTTCCTTCCTTCCATCCATCCATCCATCCATCCATCCATTCATTCCCCAAACCTTTGCAGGCTCAAGATGCACCAGGCTTTGCTCTAGGTATTGCAGGCACAGAGACATTCAAACAAATCACACCTAGAAGTGTGGTGAGGGAGAAACAGAGAGACAAACAGGTCAGGCAACGGAGCGGGACATGTAATGAGATGGACGAGGTCATAGGCTCTGGAGTCTGACTGCTAATGTTGGAATCCAGCCTGCCACTTACCTGGACAAGATGCTCAACCTCAGTTTCCTTATCTGTAAAATGGGGAGAGAAAATGGAATCTACCTGAGAGTGGATGTGAGGATTACATGACAGTATAAAATGAGTAGCAGAATGCTTCCATTATAGATTGTATATTGGCATTCAGATCAGACTACAGTAAGTGCTCAGTAAATATTATTTATTGTCATCATTATTACTGACATCTATACAGGGCTCAATGTAAGAGAAGGTCAAAAATACTCGCACAAAAAAGATGATGTTGTTCAGATATTTGGATGAAGCTGGTACATTTAAGTCAGGCAAGGGATTTATGTGCAAAGGAGGTAAAATAGGCAAAGGTTCAGACAGAGAGTGTATTGGGGAGGGTGTTGGAGTTTGCATTAGTCAGCTTCAGCTGCATAACAAAATACAACAGACAGGTATTTTCTATAGTTCTAGAGGCTGGAAGTCCTAGATGAAGTTTCCAAGTGATCAGTTTCTGGTGGGGCTTTTTTTTCTGGCTTGTAGATGACTTTGCCATGTCCTGCCACAGCCCTTCCCCTGTGCACATGCAGAGAGAGGTTGAGATCTCTGGTATCTCTTCCTTTTCTTACAAGGACATAAGTCCACCCTCATTTATCCTTCATTACTTTCCTAAAGGTCCCATGTCTAAATTCAGTCACCTTGGGGGTTGGAGCTCCAAAATATGAATTTGGGTCTGGTGAGGGGGTGCAGACATTCAGTCTATCAGAATTGTTGGGCAACTGGATCTAACACCAGTCTGTCCTTCCTTCCTAGCAATGTGACCTCAGGATCTATAAAGCTAGTCAAAAATGGTTACCTCTTGGGACTTTTGCATAGATTAATTCAGGCATACATTGTTTTGGAGTGACAGAAAATGTTGAAGACTGTGGTTAGTTGGCAAAACAATGGAGCAGGTTTTGGCTCCCACTGAAGAAGGCAAACGTGAGGGTAGGGACATTTCAGTTCCCTGTGAGCAGAGCAGGTGCCTATCCCAGAGGCTCGGGAGAGGTCAGTGCCCAGGTGTGTGCAGAAATTCTAACCTCTGTAAGTGAATCAGTCTGCGACTCCCACTTCTGTACCTGGGACAACCCATGCTGCAAGATCTGTTGGAACCTTTCGAATCACGAGATGCGGTATGCGCCACCAGCCCATCAAAACAGGACCCTGGCTTTCTGGTGAGTCCTTCCTCAGCAATATGTGAATAAAACCCAAAAAGGAAACACAGACAAGCCCATGAGACAGACAGCGAGCTGATCACCACTGTGTCAGTGCCAGGGATGACCGCTGAGGGTGCAGAATGGCAGTAGTCTGTCATGGTCATTGGGAGGGAGTCAGGCTGGCTCTGGACAATGTCAACGCTAATTGACAACTGCTAATTGACACGATGTTAAAAAAAATCACTGCCAGTCTAAATTGTAGGCCAGTTCACACCCAGGCTCAACACGAGTCCCAAGCCACGCCAAGCCAAGAAATATCTGTCCATGATTCAAAACTAATTGAAAAGGCAATTAAATTTTTTATTGTAGTCCTTTTAAGAATGATGCAGGGAATTTATGTGGAAGGCGTAGAAAAAATTAAAATTCCTTTATCTTGATTCACAGGCTCTTAGTGTCTTCCCCAGACTCGGGTTCCCTGCACCATCCTCCCGGCTGGCAGATCGCTCTGGCCCTGCCCCCCACCATGTAGTTAAATTACTTTCTTTTCCAAATTTGCACTATGTCTCTCCTCTATGCCAAGATCTGTGAATAAATGGCAGACCAGAGACATATGATTCTGGTTTTTTTTTTTCCATAATTTTCCCTCCCATCATTGAAATTTATTTATTTATTTATTTTTGGTACTGGGAATTGAATCCAGGGGTGCTTAACCGCTGAGCCACATCCCCAGCCCTTTTTAATATTTTATTTGGAGACAGGGTCTCGCTGAGTTGCTTAGGGCCTTGCTAAGTTGCTGCGGCTGTCTTTGAACTCATGATCCTCCTGCCTCAGCCTCCTGAGCCCCAGGGATTATAGGCTTGCGCCACTGTGTGCACAGCCTTATGGGAATTCAGCGGATGCACGGCAAACTGCGCATACCTCATGTGCATACCTGATTGAGTTTTGACCAATACGTACAACTGAGAAAGCATCACTAGACTCAGACACGTGGTCCTTGCTTCCTCAAGTTCATGTCCCTTGGTTGTGGGTATGTAGTATCTTCCCTCCCCTGAAGACCTCCGGGATCCGAGTCCTACGTGGACTTGTCACCTTGGAAAGGATCATCAGGACAAGAAAAATAGATCCAACTTTGGAAGGAACTTTAGAGGAAATCTGGCTGGTGTCTGGGGTTCTAGACTGTGAGGACCCCCCTCTACAGTAGTCTAGGAAATAGCAGGCTTTGTTCTGGCTGACCCTACATGTCACCTGCAGGGGGCTGTGGCCTTTCCTGTGCAGGCATACCTCAGGGACATTGTGGGCTCAGTTCCAGACCCCTGCCATAAAGCAAGTCGTGTAAAAATCTAGGTTTTCCAGGGCACACACGGGTTACATTTATGCTGGGCTTCAGCGTACAATTGTGCTATATCTTAAAAAAAAAAAAGCACATAACTTAATTAAAATACTTTATGACTTAAAATGTTAATGATCATCTGAGCTGTTGAAAAAATGGTGCTGGTAGACTGCCCAGGGTTGGACTTCCACCAACCTTTAAGACACAGTGTTGACAAAGAGCAATAAGATCAGGTCTATCCATTGACTAGGTGTCTAGTAGGTGCCCAATAAATAATCTGTGAATGGCGAATTCCTACTTCTAGGAGGCTTCCTGTTTCAATATTTTATAACTCTAACTTTTTGTTTTTGGTACCGGGGATTGAACTCAGAGGCCACATCCCCAGCCCTTTTGTGTATTTTATTTAGAGACAGGATCTCACTGAGTTGCTTAGCACCTTGCTGCCATAGCTTAGGCTGGCTTTGAACTCACAATCTTCCTGCCTCAGCCTCCTGAGCTGCTGAGATTGTAGGCCTGTTCCTGGCTACAACTCTAACTTTTATTTTATTTTTATTTTTTTTTAAAGAGAGTGAGAGAGGAGAGAGAGAGAGAGAGAGAGAGAGAGAGAGAGAGAGAGAGAGAGAGAGAGAGAATTTTAATATTTATTTTTTAGTTCTCGGCGGACACAACATCTTTGTTGGTATGTGGTGCTGAGGATCGAACCCGGGCCGCACGCATGCCAGGCGAGCGCGCTACCGCTTGAGCCACATCCCCAGCCCCAACTCTAACTTTTAAAGATAATTCATTTTGCAGTGTAGGCAGTAGAACCCAGGACCTCACACATGCTAGATAAGTGCTCTACCACTGAGCTCCACCCCAGCCCACTTTAGATCTTCAGACAATTCTTAATATTGAGCCCAAATCTGCCTCCCTAGAAGGTGACCTCATTGCTCTGAGTGCTACCTGCCCACGTTGGCACTGCTGACACAGCTGTTCTCTCTCAGATGGATCCTTAGACAATTTTGGAAACACCTTTTTAGGATTTGTTTTTGGTGTTTATTTCTGAGCCCGACCAGATCACTGAACTTGATGTGTTGTGTTAATATCAGTGTCCGGGAGTCTTTTCTGTGTTGGATTTGCAGTGATCCCATGTTTGGACTGACGGAGACTCAGGTGACCAGGGAGGCAGTGGCGGGATAACAGAAATTCTGTAGTCAGCTGAATGTTCCCCAGGGCTTCTCATTATGTGATTTTTAGATTGAAATTGGGTGCATAAATATTGTTGCCATGGTTTGTTTTTTTAAAAATTCATTTATTCATTCATCAAACATTTATTTAGCACATGTGCCAAGCCTTATAGTAACATTGTGCCACCGTAATGAATGGGAAACCTCTTTTCTCAAGAACCTCAGCCCAGTGGAGAAAACGTCATAAAGATAGATAATTGCAGCCTAGCAAGAGTCACCCTATAAAAATCATCTTCATAAGACACAGAGGGTGTCCCAGGGAGGGAGGGTCAGCCTGCTTAGCATATGGAGTTGGGGAAGTCTTTACTGAGAACTGACACTTGAACTGGGTTTTGGAGGAAGAGCAGGTGAACAGTATTGAGAAACGACTTGGAAGAAAAGACACAGAAAACGCAAAAAAGCTTGGGGTGAGCATGGAAACCAGGTCTGTCGGGGGAACAAGAGTGCGTATGTACAACAGGGTCAGAGAGTGTTTCAGTCAGTTTTCATCACGGTCACCAAAACACCTGACAAGAACAAAGTAGAGGAGGAAAAGTTTATTTGCTGGTCATGGTTTCAGAGGTCTCAGTTCGTAGATGATGGACTCCATTAGCTCTGGACCTGGGGTGAGGCGGAGCATCATGGCGGAAGGTCACAGAGGAGTGCCACAGTCTGGCTGGGCACAAAATAACTGAGCCGCCAGGAGGCACTTGTAGGTTCAAACAGGAACTACTTTATTTATTTATTTTTTTATTGTTGGTTGTTCAAAACATTACATAGTTCTTGATATATCATATTTCACACTTTGATTCAAGTGGGTTATGAGCTCCCATTTTTACCCCGTATACAGATTGCAGAATCACATCAGTTACATTTCCTTTGATTTACATATTGCCATACTAGTGTCTGTTGTATTCTGCTGCCTTTCCTATCCTCTACTATCCCCCCTCCCCTCCCCTCCCCTCCCCTCCCCTCTTCTCTCTCTACCCCCTCTACTGTAATTCATTTCTCCCCCTTGTATTATTTTTCCCTTTCCCCTCACTTCCTCTTGTATGTAATTTTGTATAACCCTGAGGTTCTCCTTCCATTTCCATGAAATTTCCCTTCTCTCTCCCTTTCCCTCCCACCTCTCATCCCTGTTTAATGTTAATCTTCTTCTCATGCTCTTCTTCCCTACTCTGTTCTTAGTTACTCTCCTTATATCAAAGAAGACATTTGGCATTTGTTTTTTAGGGATTGGCTAGCTTCACTTAGCATAATCTGCTCTAATGCCATCCATTTCCCTCCAAATTCTATGATTTTGTCATTTTTTAATGCAGAGTAATACTCCATTGTGTATAAATGCCACATTTTTTTTTATCCATTCGTCTATTGAAGGGCATCTAGGTTGGTTCCACAGTCTTGCTATTGTGAATTGTGCTGCTATGAACATCGATGTAGCAGTGTCCCTGTAGCATGCTCTTTTTAGGTCTTTAGGGAATAGACCGAGAAGGGGAATAGCTGGGTCAAATGGTGCTTCCATTCCCAGCTTTCCAAGAAATCTCCATACTGCTTTCCAAATTGGCTGCTCCAATTTGCAGTCCCACCAGCAGTGTACAAGTGTACCCTTTTCCCCACATCCTCACCAGAACTTGTTGTTTGACTTCGTAATGGCTGCCAATCTTACTGGAGTGAGATGGTATCTTAGGGTGGTTTTGATTTGCATTTCTCTGACTGCTAGAGATGGTGAGCATTTTTTCATATACTTATTGATTGATTGTATGTCCTCCTCTGAGAAGTGTCTGTTCAGGTCCTTGGCCCATTTGTTGATAGGGTTGTTTGTTATCTTATTGTTTAATTTTTTGAGTTCTTTGTATATTCTGGATATTAGGGCTCTATCTGAAGTGTGAGGAGTAAAGATTTGTTCCCAGGATGTAGGCTCCCTATTTACCTCTCTTATTGTTTCTTTTGCTGAGAAAAAACTTTTTAGTTTGAGTAAGTCCCATTTGTTGATTCTAGTTATTAACTCTTGTGCTATGGGTGTCCTATTGAGGAATTTGGAGCCCGACCCCACAGTATGTAGATCGTAGCCAACTTTTTCTTCTATCATGCCCAGATTGAGTCAGGAGGATATAGACAACCTAAACAGACCAATATCAATTGAGGAAATAGAAGAAACCATCAAAAGACTACCAACTAAGAAAAGCCCAGGACTGGATGGGTATACAGCAGAGTTTTACAAAACCTTTAAAGAGGAACTAATACCAATACTTTTCAAGCTATTTCAGGAAATAGAAAAAGAGGGAGAACTTCCAAATTCATTCTACGAGGCCAACATCACCCTGATTCCTAAACCAGACAAAGACACCTCAAAGAAAGAAAACTACAGACCAATATCTCTAATGAACCTAGATGCAAAAATCCTCAATAAAATTCTGGTGAATCGGATTCAAAAACATATCAAAAAAATTGTGCACCATGATCAAGTAGGATTCATCCCTGGGATGCAAGGCTGGTTCAATATACGGAAATCAATAAATGTTATTCACCACATCAGTAGACTTAAAAATAAGAACCATATGATCATCTCGATAGATGCGGAAAAAGCATTCGACAAAGTACAGCATCCCTTTATGTTCAAAACTCTAGAAAAACTAGGGATAACAGGAACATACCTCAACATCGTAAAAGCAATCTATGCTAAGCCTCAGGCTAGCATCATTCTGAATGGAGAAAAATTGAAGGCATTCCCTCTAAAATCTGGAACAAGACAAGGATGCCCTCTCTCACCACTTCTGTTCAACATAGTTCTCGAAACACTGGCCAGAGCAATTAGACAGACGAAAGAAATTAAAGGCATAAAAATAGGAAAAGAAGAACTTAAATTATCACTATTTGCAGATGACATAATTCTATACCTAGCAGACCCAAAAGGGTCTACAAAGAAACTACTAGAACTAATAAATGAATTCAGCAAAGTGGCAGGATATAAAATCAACATGCATAAATCAAAGGCATTTCTGTATATCAGCGACAAATCCTCTGAAATGGAAATGAGGACAACCACTCCATTCACAATATCCTCAAAAAAAAAAAAAAAAAGAAATAAAATACTTAGGAATCAACCTAACAAAAGAGGTGAAAGACTTATACAATGAAAACTACAGAACCCTAAAGAGAGGAATAGAAGATCTTAGAAGATGGAAAAATATACCCTGTTCATGGATAGGCAGAACTAACATCATCAAAATGGCGATATTACCAAAAGTTCTCTATAGGTTCAATGCAATGCCAATCAAAATCCCAACGGCATTTCTTGTAGAAATAGAGAAAGCAATCATGAAATTCATATGGAAAATAAAAGACCCAGAATAGCAAAAACAATGCTAAGCAGGAAGTGTGAATCAGGCGGTATAGCGATACCAGACTTCAAACTATATTACAGAGCAATAGTAACAAAAACAGCATGGTACTGGTACCAAAACAGGTGGGTGGACCAATGGTACAGAACAGAGGACACAGAAACCAATCCACAAAGCTACAACTATCTTATATTTGATAAAGGGGCTAAAAGCATGCAATGGAGGAAGGATAGCATCTTCAACAAATGGTGCTGGGAAAACTGGAAATCCATATGCAACAAAATGAAACTGAATCCCTTTCTCTCGCCATGCACAAAAGTTAACTCAAAATGGATCAAGGAGCTTGATATCAAAGCAGGAACTACTGTATTGCCTGAACTCTCACTGGCACTCCACGCGCTCTCCCCGGGAACTCTCTCTGCCCTCCACCGGGCTCCACGGAACTCAACGGAACTCAACGGGAACTCCAGGGGAACTCCATGAGTAGCCTTCCTATTGCCGGACAGCAGAGGTCCATATACAACTGAATACACAGCCTGTTTCAATCCAGCATCATCCAGTCACAGCAATTATACACAGTTTAACTCAATTATCATCATCTTAATGGCTCCCTGGCGTCTCCTCTCAACCACTCCTTCTGGTAATATGCCAGGCGCCATTCGGACAGGGAGCAGCATAGCACATGGCAATCAGGAAGCAGAGAAAGAGAGAGAGAGAGAGAGAGAGAGAGAGAGAGAGAGAGAGAGAGAGAGAGTTCTGCTCACCAGGCACAAAATACAAACCCCAAAGGCTCGTCCCCCATGACCCACCTCCTCCAGCCACACCCACCTGCCTTCAGTACCACCCTGCTAATCCACTCAAGTGAATTAAGCCACTGATTGTGTTAACCCCGTCAATTCACCTCTAAACTTTCTTGCATTGTTTCATGCTTGAGCCTCTGGGAGACGATGTCTCATCCAAGCCATAACAGAGCATGTGTGCAGGAGAAGTGACAGAATGGCAGCAGGGACAGACGGTAGAGGACAGGTCTGCACCAGCTCAGAACTACTTTTTGTGTTCTCAACAAATTTCTCTTCATTCCATATGCTTAATGGGGAATTATTGGCTTTAAGGAGATCAGAAAGGGATAACCAGACTTTTAAAAAAATCATAAAAAATGGAATATAGAACAAAGTTGAGAGATGGGAGAGAGAGTCCAACAGACGGACATCGCTCGGACTCAGCTTACCAGGGTTGATGTGGTTCCTCCCTTCTCTTTTTCCTGAAGTGTTTTAAAGCAAGCCTTAGACCTACTGGCCTTTTACCTCAACATACTTTGTGTCTCTCAAATAAAAAAGGTCATTTTCTTACCTAATCATGCTATTAACACACCTAACAAAATTGCTATTTTCTCCTTTCATCTCATTTATAGTTTATAATAAAAAAAAATCCCCAAGTGTCTCAAAAGTAATTTCTAGGAGTTGGGTGGTTCAATCCCTACAGGGTGGTAGGAACACTAACTCTGGAGAATTAGCCTGAGAGGTGTCAGTGAGGGTGTCATGGCCGGCAGGTCCAGGATGGCTCCTGGTGACCCTTTCTCCTGGGGGCCATGTCCTTGACTAATGCCCTCTGCTTGAGGGAGCAGGATCTGGTACTTGCTTTTTTTCGCGGGGGCGGGGGGCCTGGGATTGAACCCAGGACCTTGTGCATGTGAGGAAAACACTCTACCAACTGAGCTATATCCCCAGGTACTGGCTTTTAACCACAAGAACACAGCAGATGTGAAGGGACATCATGCCTCTGCCCCCAGCTTCCCTAGGCACCTGCCCCCACCGTGCTAGTGGATTCTCTCCTTCGCTGCCTTTGATGAAGTCGGCTGACACATTTTTGAGTTTCCCAAGGGAGCAGCCATGTGGCCAGGAGTTGGGGGTGTCCTCCAGCCCACAGCCAGCCAGGAACTGGGGCCCTCCATTCAAGAGCCTCCAAAGAGCCGGATCCTGCCACAACCCGAGTGCTTTAGAGGAGAGTTCCGGCCTGGGGGGGCACCTGGACCCCACCTTTTGGAAAACCCTGGAACACAGGATCTGGCTCCTTGACCTACAGGAAGCGAGAGATTAAAAAAATATACCTATGTGTCCTGGTTTAAACTGCTGTGTGCATGGTCACTCATACACAGTAGTAACCAGTGAAGATGTGCGTCCCCGCAGGTAACAGAAAACCCAACTAGCAGTGGCTTAAAGGATAAGGGGTTTATTGTGTGTGTACCAGGAAATTAGTCACGGTGCTATTTGATGACTGGTTTAGTGATGGCATCCTAGGCCTTGACCTTGACCTTCTGCTCTGTCATTGCCAGTGTGTTAGGGGACGGCTTCTATTAGGATGGGAACATGGAGGCCTCTGCTTCAGGCACCAAGTCCTGAGCACAGTGACCAGGCTCTGAGGAGGAGGGCACCTATCATACTCCCTGACCATCTCATCTTCTGGAACTGGGCCAAATGCACTTACCTGGACCTAGGACCTGACAAAGGGAAATCAAACTAGCTTGGACTCATTATGGTTTGTATCCCAAGGGCCCGCTTGGACACAAGGAAGGAGGAGGAATGGAACTCGGCAGGCCGCCCTGGACCTGCCGGACTCACTGCCTGTCCATGGGGCACAGATGACCTTCCCACACGTTGGGCTGTCTTGGGCCCCTTCCCTCGGCCTGGCAGGAGCCTGGAGGAACGTCCTCTCCCTCTGGCTGAGGGCTCTGGTCACTGCCGGTCTCCACTGCTCCCTATTGTAATGTGTCTGATAATAATTCATGTCCATTCTCATGCTGGGATCTGGCAGAACATGTTGATCCCCCCTAACTCAGCTGAGATAAATGCCCGAGGGGCCTAAGAGGCTGGTGCACACTACGGAATGAGCCAGGTGTCACCTCGGGTCTGTCATCACCTGCAACGTTAGCTTGGAAAATGACCTCTGTGAGCTTCCAGCACCTTAACTGTAAAATGGGGATCTAATACCTGCTTCTCAGGGTTATCGTGAAGATTAAATTAGAAGCCACGGACTGAATATCTAGCACAGCACAGAATGTGTAGTGAGTCCAGATGTTCCTCCATTTATAATGGGGTCACATCCCGGTAAACCCAATGTTAAGTTGAGGATGTTGTAATGGAAAGTGTGTTGAATACACATGACCTACTAAAACTGTAGCTCAGCAACACAAAGAGTATTGGTTGTTTTCCCTCGTGGTCCTGCGGCTGACTGGAAGCTGCGGCTCAGCTTGCTGTGCTCCAGCATCACCAGGGGATATGGTCCTGCATTTGCTAGCCTGGGAAAAGAGGGAAATTTAAAATTTGAAGTACAGGTTCTATGGAATGTGTATCACTTTGGCATAATCTAAAGGTGAAAAGCCTACTGAGTTGAATAATGGTTAAGTTGGGAACCACCTATGCTGCCTGTATCAGTCAGTTGTTTCTTGAAACAATGCTCAGTAACAAACAATCCCCCAACTCCTGGGCGTGAAGCAGCAAGTGGTTACTTCCTCTTGCATGGCTTCAGCCACTGGTTGCTTCTCAAGTCTAATCTGGGTGTAGCTACCTAGGTCAATCTCTTTTCAGGCCAATGACAGAGCACAAAAAACCCCAGGTCAAATTATCTTTGCAAGTGTTTTCTTGCTTCTTGTCTGCACACTTCTACTGGCCACACAAGTCACTTGGGGAAACATCAACTCCAGAGGGATGCCCTGCAGAGTCTCGAGGCAGACGACATGTGCTTCTATTGCAGGGAGAGAGTGAAGGATTGGGATCATTAATCCAACTCATCTCATCAGGATGCTTCTGCTACCCTCATGGGTAAATACTTGTGGAGAGACTCTGAGTTTTGGGGTTTACTGCTGCAGAAACATGTCTTCCCTCTTTCCTATAATACCAAAGCCGAGTACCTTGGACTCTTCCTTTTCTTTCCCAAGTCCTGCCCAAGAGAGCTGCAGCTTGGGTGTGGCAGAGGGAGCCCTGGTCCATAGCAGACCTTTTCAGACAAGATTTGCCTTTTGCAACCAAAAGGTGAACAGACAGATGCTGGAAGATGTTCCCACAGAGGTTATTTTCTGTGCAGGGCTGTGGTGGTCTCCATGCAAGAGTGTGGATCTAGCAGAGTCTTTAGTCTAGAGGCAATCGTGTGTGAGGACCCTCCCTTCAAGGCCCACCAGCCTAATGTACTTCTTTGGCTAATGTTGACTCAGGTGACTCTATTTTGATTTTGATAGTTTTCATACTCATTAAAATTCTTTTGAACAAATGGGGGTGGGGGATGCTTTGGTTCAAATGATCCTGAGGCATGGGAAGGCACAGCTGGAATTCAGGGACAATGGGAAGGGGTCTTGATGTTGGCAAGGTCCCTCTCCCCACCTCATCTTTGTGTCGTGGTGCCCGGGCTTCATTCTCTGGGCTGACTCCACCCTTGCTGTGGGGACCATTGTGCAGACACTGTTCTTACAGAGCTCAGTTTCATACCGGAAGGGGACACAGATCTGGTTTCTCTGGCTCAACATCCCGGAGAAAGGTTCCATGTGAGTCAGAATCAAAGCCAGGGCTTGGCTGAGGTGGGTGTGTCCTAATGAAGCCAGATTTAAAGTTAGGTAGTCAGTGTAGTTAGGTAAATCGGGTCTAATACAGAGTGAAATCTAAAATGGAGGCCATGCTGGGAATGACTCAGGGAAAATACAGGACAATGGAATGTTAATGAAGTCCTGAAAAGGCCCTAGGCCAAAGTCCACCTCAAAGAAGTGTTAATGAACAGCCCCCAACAAACTTAAAGATACCCCATCCCAAAGAAATGATAATGAAGTCCTTCCTGCCCAGATGACTTCTTTGGCCCACCTGTGTCCCAACCCCTCCCACCTACATTCCATCCCCAAAACTATAAGAAAGGGAAACAACCGCACTTCCACGGATTCCACCTCTTGGGTCCCCTTCTTCCTCCGGGAGAAGTCTTTTCTGCTGTCCTTTAATAAACTTCTACTTTCTACTCTGACCTTGCCTCGGCGTGCTTCTTTGGTGTTATTCTTCAACATCGGGGAAGCAAGGACTCGTCACCGGTCAACAGCGGTATCACTACTGAGGAGAAAGATATGCAGTCTCAAAAGAGAAGTGCCCATGAACCTTTGAAAGGCAGAACACGCAATCCCGAGCATCCCAGTCCCTGCCCGGGGCCCATGTCCACGGCATCCTTGCCTGCAAAAAGTGACATGACCTGAGGGTGACGGCAAGGGCAGGGAGAACTGGCCCAACATTGTGTCACTCTGCCCTGACTCCTCCTCTAGTCCAGCCTCCCGTGACTGTCCCTCTACAAATATCCACACCACAGACCTAGTCAGGGGTCGCTTCTTGCTCTGCAGGTGGCCCGCGTTCCCCCTTGTACCTGTCTCTACCTTCCTAAATAAACCTGCCTGTGACTCCGACTGGCACCGGCTGAAATTCTCTTCCATCTTGTACGCCAAGGACTGTGCTTGTCCTGAGTCCCTTCTCCAGGAACTCCTCCTGTGGCACTCCCAGGCTGAGTCAGGGCTTCTGGAAACGTCACCCATGGCTGGGCAGAGAGGCTGGGGAGGGGGGCTGCTCCCATGGTTGAGTGGTGTGGAAATGCTCCAGGAAGCAGCTTGGTCTAAGAGGGGAAGGGGCTCCAGAGGCACCCACCCACCCACATACTCTCCAAAGTTCCCACGATTAGTTCTTTGACTTCCTGTGGAAAACATTTAATTTAAAACAAACAAACAAAAAATCTTCTAAAGCCGAGCCCTGAGGTTTTTCCAAAGAACCATGCAAGTGTTTCAACCAGGGGACCGCTGGGGACTTTCACTGGAATTGCCACTAAGAACCTGAACACTGCACTTTGGAAACTGAGGACTAAACCCCACCGCCTACGGCTGCTAGTTCTCTTTTCTTCCCACTTCTTTTCAGAAAAGACTATTCACCTCAGCTCCTGGAGGACCTGTGGGGTGGAGCCTCACACCATGGGTCAGTCCAGGAGAGGGTGATTCTCTAGGTGGAGTTGGGGTGGGGAGGGTGTTCATAGCAAGTCCCTTCCAGGTGGGCCTCAGCTGAGAGGGGCGTGGAAAGGAAGGGGGCCCCTTCCCTTCACCAGGCTGCACCTTACAAGTCCACATGGGCTGCTCCCCTCCTTCACAACCTCCCAGCTTCATTTACTATTACTTCCTGTTGGGTTTGGCACGTGCGACTCCATCTTGGATCTGGGAATCTTACACAGGTTACCTCTGGCTCCATCCCTGGACAAAGCACTCTATTGTTCTGTTTATTGCCGCCTCCATGAAATGGGGATGTGCCTAACAGTCACCTCATGGGCTTCTTATGAGGAACAGATGAAAGGATGTAAGGAGAACCACTCTTTAGACTAAAAAGGCTCCATGAACACAAGGAACAGTGTGCATTTCCCCCTTCGCCCGACCTCCCAGCCTGCAGCTCCTCATCACGTGTCCCTAGAGGCAGCCCTGGGGCTGTGACTGTGGTAGGAACAAGCATTGCCATGTCCAAACGAGCCCCCTGCTCCTCCCCAGGTGCTGAGGGATTCTGCCTTGGTGAGGTGGGTTCCTGGGTCCCTGAGCAGGCTGAGGTAATGATTTGGGGACAGAAAACATCGTTATAGGTACTTTGAGTAAGAATTTAAATCGCTTTTCAAAACAAAAAGCCCATAGAACATAGACTGTTACTTTTTGAAAACTGAGTTGAGACAATACTATGTCTAGGCAGGGCCCCAAGGCACACTGTTTTTTTCTCCTACCCTTAAGAAGGAGCAGAGGGTGGAGGCTTGTACCTCCCTGTCTTTGGAGATTGTCACAGGAAGAGGTAGCGCTTTTAGAGGGGGCAGCCATCTTGCAAGCATGGCAGGAAAATCAGAGCCCCACAGAGAAGCCAGATCCTCACATCCTGAGCCTGTGGCTCCTCCAGCCCAGGGGCAGTTCACCTCTGCACTCCTTGTGAGGCAGAATTACAGGTGTCCTGCATTTCTGTAGGTGCTTTTAGTTCGGTGTCCATTAGTGGGCTCGTCCATTACTCATTCAGCAGTTCATTGATTTGGCAGATATTTATGAGGTCCCACTGTGTGCCCAGTCCAAGCTGGTGAGGATAGGGCATTGATGTTCCTGCCCTCAGGGACCCTTCTTTCACCGTGAGGGAAGCAGAAAATGAACAAATGGATAAGTAAGACTTGGAGAACTTCAGATAGAGATGGGGGCTGTGGATGGGGTCGGGCAGGGGGTCTTGGAGGAGGGGTGGTCTCTCCATCGGGAAGGCTGCGTGGCATGAGTACAGAGCATGGGGGCGAGGTGACAGTCAGCTTTTTGTTGTCATGACCAAAATACCCCACAAGAACACCTTAGAAGGGAAAGTTTAATTTGGGGCTTGGTTTCAGAGGTTCAGTCTGTGGCTGGGTGACTCCACTCCTCTGGGCTCGGGGGAAGCCAAGCGTCATGGCGGAAGGATGTGGTGGAGGAAGTTTCCCAGCTCACGGCAGCCAGGAAGCAGAGAGAGAAAGCAGGAGCCAGAGACAAGATGTAGTCCCCAAGGACGGTCCGGTCCCCAGGGATCTACTTCCTCTAGCCCGGCCCCACCTTCCTATAATTACCACCCAGGAATCTATTCTAATTATTAATCCATTAAATGGATTAATCCCCTATGAGATTACAGCTTTCATAATCGAATCATCTTACATCTTAAACTTTGGGGGGACATCTCATATCCAAACTGTAACAGGTGACGTGAGGGTTCTGGGTTTCTCAGGAGGTTGACATACAGAGGGACCAAGGGCATGATGGGAATAGTCCTGGGGGTCTTCAGACAGTTGGTAATTGGGAGGGGGTGATTATTGGGCCAGTGGGGGAGGGGCAGGGGCCTTGCTGGGGTCCTGTATGGTTCTGGGTCTCCCTCTTGCCCATGGGTGGGCATAGCCTGCAGCACGTGTATGGGATTCATGAGTACTGGTCCCCCAGCATCCTGTTGATCCTGAAGGCCTCCTGGGGACACCCACCCTAACACTAAGTTCCCACAGCTTGAGTGTGGACGGGACAGGGCCTGCTCTGAGACTGAGGGGAGGCTCACAGGGGAGTCTGTGTACTGCCCTGTCAGTGGGGACCCCAGGGGGAGAGCCCTGTGGACTTCCTCACATCAGTGGGCTGGGGTGTTATCTTCTGGGAGGCCGTGGCTAGAGGCCATCTGACTTCTGCCACCACAGGAATTCAGGGTCACAGAGGGCACCTGTGGGGCTCAAAGTCCCCTTCCTGTAACCCACCACTGCCCGCCCTGAGCTCCGGGGCAGCTGGCTGAGGTAGGGGCCAACCTGGGTTATGGTGTGGCTCTTCCAACCACCCCTCTCCCCGAGTCCCCACGGGAGCAAAGCCTGCTCAGTGCGCCTCTCCCCAGGCATATCTCAGAGTTAGCAGGAAAGGCCAGCCAGGGTCAGCATCGGGGGCTTTCTGGAACCTTCCATGCTGGCAGGGCTTCTGCAAGGCGGTTCCAAAGGCCCAGCACACCCCAAGGGAACACTCCATTCAAATCTGGCCTCCAGCATTGACCAGTAGGTCACTTAGTCACTCTCATAATGTGTCAGAGATTCACTTTTCTGTAAAAGGTGGGGACAGTGCATCCTTCTGCCATGGGCTGAGTGTCTGCACCTCCTTCTAAAATTCATATTTGGAATATAGTCCTACGGCTGTTGAGGTGGGGCTGCTGGGAGGTGACCAGCCCTCATGAATGGGATGGCACCCTTATGAGAGAGGTCTGAGGGAGTTTATTGGCCCCCTTTTTCTTTCTGTGTGAGGACACAGAACGCACCATGCATGAGACAGAGGTCAATAGATATGGAGTCTGCTGGTACCTCAGCCTTACACCTCCAGCCTATAGATCTGTGAGCAGGAAGTTGTCTACGTTTGGGGGGGCAGTGGGGGCTGGCCTAACAATGCCCAAGAATGTGGAAGCAGCTTTGGAACTGGGAACAATAGAGGCTGGACAGCGGAGGACCTGGGAACAGTAGAGGCTGGAGAGCGGAGGATAAGGCTAGGAAAAGCTATGCGCAGGTCACTAGGAAGTGCCGTGGCCTCCGAGGCCGTGGCCAGGACGTTGGTGGGAGTGTGGATGTCCCGGGTCACCCTGCTGTGCTCTCAGAGGCGAGAGCCTGTTGCTGGCAACTGGAGAGGAGGCCGTCCACGGTTGGAAAGAGGCAAAGAACCCGCCACACTGTGCTGTGTCCCGGGCTCTGACAAGGACTTGGGAATGAGGAAACCAGAGACTTGGCGGAAGAAGTCTCTGAGCGATGTGTGGCAGGCGTGGCTGCTTCTCTCCACGCTAGGGGTGAAAGGCCGGGAGAGAAAGGCGTTGATTTATTAGAAGGGCAGGATTTGTCATCAGAAGGGGGGTGGAGCCTGAGATTGGGAGGACCCTCAGCTCTGTCAGGTTGTCCAGATGGGAAGGCGTGGTTGACAGAGAACCCCCAGGTGTGGCCGAGCCACCATGTGAGTGGGTCTGGGGGATGGAAGGATGACCTTGAAGGCACTTGGGGGACCGTGGGAGCTACCCTGCACAGCACAGGCCCAGGATGACAGGGTCTTGGGGGGGAATGATTTCAAGGACCGCTCCCTGCCTCCTGGTGCAGCCCGCAACCCTAGTGGGTCCGGGCCACCCCTCCAGATGGCACAGATGGCAAACCTTGGAGGAAGGGTCCGCACGGGGCCATCTCCACTGGAAAGCAGAGTGCACAGGCTGTGGGGGCTGGGCTCCTGGACGCCCCCATCCAGATTGCAAAGGACACCCTGGAGAGCCTGAGGGGGGGGGGACCGGCCCAGGGCAGAGCGACCCCGGAAAGCCCCCACCACGGGTATGCCCAGCGGAGCTATGTGGCCAGGGCTGCTTCCAAGTCCCCAGACCAGTGGAGCCACCAGTGTGCCCCTCCAGCCTGAGAGGGCCACCGGCATGTGACTCCAACCTGGAAGGGCTGTTGTGTGGGCCGTGCCTGGCACAGCTGTTGGGCAGGAAGGCTCAGACCTTGGGCCCAGTGGGTGGGTCCTGTGTGTTCCCAAGGCAGGACGTGCAGGCTCCAGCCTTACGGTTGAGTTTGGGTTGGGACCTGTCACCTCTTTACTCCTTCCCGTGTTCCCCATAGAATGGAAATGTCTGTCCCATGCCCAGGCCCACTCGCTATGATATCTCAAATACAAGTTCCACTGCAGCTCGTTGGCTGTCACAGGTTCCTGTGACAGGAGGAGGGACATCTGCCTTGGGGTGGATTGGGCCTTGAGTGTCATCCATGTTCTGTCGGCCTGCATTTCTCCTGCCGTGGTCAGGTAGTTTGCTGAGGAAGGCGACAGCCCATCCACTGAGGCCAGGCAGGGCTGGCTGCAGGTAGATTGCTTCTTGGAAAGAAATCGCGTGGCCGTTTTACGGACTCACTCTCGGGTTCCCACCACCCTCCTCGGCCTGTCCCTAGCAGGGGGTCCTGGATGCTCTTCGGTTTCCTCATCTGTCAAGTGAGAACAATGAAAGTGCCTACAGCAGAAAGGGGGGGCAGGCCATGGAGACCGACTGCGGCTGTGAAGCCATCTGCAGACCAGGAGTGCCGAGCTGGTCAGCAGGTGGACAGAGGTCAAGGCAGAAGGAGCCCCGGTGGGGAGGTGGGGGCCTCCTGAAAGCTCCAAGTGACTGTCTCTGGGCAGCACAAAGCCTTCCCAGAGAGCAGGCCAAACTGACGGTGTTGCCCCCCCCCCCAACACCCTCCTCTCCCCCCACATTCCTCCTGGCACATCTATCCCCGCCTTGCTGGGTTTCATCTTCATTTGTCTTCTCTGTCCTGGTGGCAGGTGAGTACCAAGGACCAGGAGCCTGCCCCAGAGCGCAATCACGGAGCTTACCTTGCCAAAGAGAGGGTTTGTGACTGGAGGACTGGTTTTGTCCCCCTGAGATTCTTAACCTCAAAATCAGTCGGTGGGGACTAGGAAAATCAAAGCCCCCCCCAACTTTGCCACAGCCTGGCAGGAGAGAAAGGAACTTGCTGTTATTGAGGGTCAGTGCTGCCCCTGGCAATGTCTGAAGCTCATTGTTTATTCATGTTGGAGCACCTAGTATGTGTCAAGTAAATTGTTGAGGCTGGCCTTGAATTTGTGATCCTCCTGCCTCAGCCTCCTGAGTTGCTGGGATTACAGGTGTGCACCATAGCAGACTGGTTCTTTCCTTTCAAAGATGAGGAGGCAGCGCTAAGAGCAGCTGGGGACTCTAGATGAGTGTAATGGCAACCAAACAAGCTAGGCTCACCTCTTGGCATTCATGGGGTTTGGCTCCTGGACCCTGGCCCGCCAGATACCACACTCTGTTGATGCTCAATCTGTGTATAAAATGACTCAGTGTTTGCATATAATCTCTGCAATCCTCCCATAGACACTTTGATTAATTACTTAACTAATTAATTTTTGGAGTGGTGAGGATGGGACTCAGGGTCTCCTGCATGGTAGACAAATGCCTAGCATCTTCCAGTGTATTTTAAATCATCTCTAGGTCACTGATAGAACCTAACATATTGCAAATACACTGTCATAGTTGTGATACTGTGTTTTTTAGGGAATAAAGAAAAAAATCTGCACATGATTTCTTTTTCCCTTAATACTTTTGATTCGGAAAACAGGTTGAATCCATGGGTGTAGGCTGAAGCAGGAGGATCATTAGTTCAAAGCCAGCCTCAGCAACAATGAGATGCTAAGCAACCCAGTGAGACCCTGTCTCTAAGTAAAATACAAAGTAGGGCTGGGGATGTGGCTCAGTGGTCGAGTGCCCCTGAGTTCAATCCCCAGTACCAAAAAAACCCCCAAAAAACAAAAAAAGAGACCAACAGCAAAAGCGAGGAACAAAAAGATACATACTATAATATAATGTGATACAATGTAACTACAATATAATATACTGTAACACATGATAATGTAATTTTTAATTCACCACATAGTATATTATTATTATTATTATTATTATTATTATTATTATTATTATTTGGTCCTGGGGATTGAATTCAAGGACTCTCAACCACTGAGCCATGTCCCCTGCCCTTTTTATTTTTATCTTAAGTTGCTGAGACTGGCCTTGAACTTGTGATCCTCCTGCCTCAGCCTCGCAAGTCACCAGGATTACAGGTGTGTACCGCTGCACCTGGCTGTTTTTCTCCTCTCAAAGATGGGAAGGCAGAGCCAAGAGCAGCTGGCGACTTGCCAGGGACAGCAGCTGTGGGTGCAGAGCTGGCCATCTGAGCCGCGGGGCACACGGCCTGCATCTTGGCCTCTTGGCCTCCCTGCTCCCCCAGCCTCAGTCCTCACACCTGGAAGTGCATGAACAGAGGCCTCTGGGGGTCGACTGAGTGAGGGTGGGAGGAGAGGGCTGCAAAGACCTGCCAAGGTAGGAGGGGGACAGAAAGGCAGGAAGAAAGAACACGGAAGGGAAGGAGAGAGACGCGCTGTCCATCTCACAACCCGTGCTCAGAGTTCCCCCGCGGCCTGCTTCCTTCTCCAGGTCGTTCACTCCCAAATTTCTGAGAAATCTACATATCTCAGAGTTGCCGTAAATCCACTTATTAGTGAAAACTACGCAGTGAGCCCACAGCGCATTTTCAGATGAAAGCAAAGGAAGATGAACTTTCAGAGCCTTCGACACAAGCAAGTCACGAATATTATGGAGCACGCTCAACCTGAAGATTCTGGAAGAAGACCAGACGTCCATAAGTGTTCTGTGAACAGGGATCAGAGAACTGAGTTCACCAGAGCGATGTCATTCTCCCATGCCTTCTCATGTCCCCACTCACCACTGTTCTCTTGAAAAAAGATTCTGAACTCGGGAGGCTGAGGCAGGAGGACGGCAAGTTCAAGGCCAGCCTCAGCAACTTAGTTAAATCCGGTCATAATAAAAAGAGCTGGGAATACAGCTTAGTGGTGGAACCCCTTTGGGTTGGATCTCCAGTACAAAACAACAACAACAACAAAACGAGAAAGAGTCTGAGATCTGACTCTCCAGCACCGGCACCCACTCTTTATTCAAAAGCATATACTACTGTATTGTCCCTTTTACTTTTTCTGCACCCATCTCCCATATTGGGGGCGGATCCAGGGTGCTTGCTCTACCACTGAGCTATACTCCCAGCCCATTTATTTTCTATTTGAGACAGGTTCTGGCTAAGTTGCTGAGGCTGGCCTCGAACTTGCTATCCTCCGGTCTCAGTCTCCACATTAGCTGGGATTATAGGCTTGTGCCACCCACTCCTGGCTCTATTGCTTTCTTTCCCTGAATAAACCTCTATGCTGTGAAAGTCAAGAACCCCTGCGTCCCTCTCCCCCGCCCAGGCTGAGTGGAGGTTCATTCTTCTCTTCGGGGGGAGTTTCTCAGATCTGCCTTCTGGTGACATCTGTGACAACTTCCATGTCTTTTGTGGCATGTCTCAAAATAGTTGGGACAGGTGAGAAATTTGCCAGTGCTAAGTCTCCATGTCCTTGATGGATCCATGTGCGTAATCAACGGCTTTGTCCCTGTGGCTCTAAAGAGAGAAACCAGCTCCGGGGGTATCCGGTCCCCAGGAAGGCGGGAGCCGGTCCAGGTGGGTAAGAAGGAAGCCGTTTCCCAGGGCTCTCTCTTCACGCAGGCAAACTAGCCATGTCTCTCCATAAACAAGGGTGGCTCTGCCAGCAATGGGGTTGGAAGAAAATATCAATAACATGACTAATTATGGAAATTGCATAATGCATCATTAGTTAGTAATTATGAATTTGTCAAGCGCCTGTTAATTTTTATGTAAGAACCACTCAGTGTGTGACATGGAAATATTAGCCTGTCATCCGCCTTCCTTTCTGGTGGGGAGAATGATCTTGAAGGTTAGGTTAATGGTGTGTCGGGGGAGGAGGAGGAGGAGAGGAGGAGGAGGAAGAGGAGGAGGATCAAGCGGAAGAGAGGAGGGGAGGGGAGGGATTCGTTCAGGACAGGGGTGTCACATGCAGGGAGATGAAGCTGGGTGCTGGGCTGCTGGCCTCAGAAGGTGACTTATGTCAAACTTGCCGGGAGGGACAGCTTCCCGCGTCTATCCCAGACCTGAAGAGCTTGCGTGGGGTGTCGACACGTTTCCCTAAGGAGAAGGATTGTCATTTCACAGCCTCCCTGGAGACTCTTGGCATGCCTCATTTTGCTTGAATAAATTATTAATTTGGTCTAATGAGGCTTATCCAGCAGCCTGGAGGCAGGTGGAGCCAATTCGGGATTCCCGTGTGGGTCCACGTGTGTATTTGGCTCCAATGGGGGTCGGGGTGAAAAGCCACCCCCTGCTGATGGGGTTGAGGCAGGAGGGCGGAGGGCAAGGAGTGTGTGGGGGAGGTTTTACCAGCCCCTGGGCATTTGAGGCCCACCCATCCTCCCCCACCCCTCTGGGGTGCTAGGAATTGAACCAGGGGCACTTTGCCCCCCTTTTTATTTTATTTTGAGACATGGCCTCCCGAGGTGCAGAGGCTGACCTCCACCTCATGGTCCTCCTGTTTCAGCTTCCTGAGAGTCACTGGGATGACAGGCAGGCGCCACCCTGCCCGGCTGTGACTGGTTCTCCAGAGGCGCCTCCCAATCAAATCGCAAGTCTAAGAGTCTACGACAGTCTTTGGACGACTGGATCCTTCGTGTTGGCTGTACAGTAGCCTGCGTCAGGACGGGACACTGTTCAACCAAGCTGGTTTCCCCGAGTTCCAGGTCCCCCTAGGCGACTTCGGATCTTGGAGCGAGACAACTCTGGGTTGAGAGAGTGGCTTCTCCATGGGGCTTTTTGAACTTCAGAAAGTCATGTCATTCCCCGTGACCTCAGCCACAGTGGCATGACCGCTATCTGCCCTCCCTGTCACTGTGGGGGGATGGAGGTGATTGGCCGAGGTCAGCCCCCTGGCCCGTGTCTGGCTCACTCACAGCTCTTCCACCAGTGGCAGCCTGGGGGACAGGACCCTCCCAGGACAGGCCGCAGTCCCTGTTCTTGTTCCTCCCGCTCTACCAGCCACCTTCCAAGCTTGGCACTGGCCCTTTCTCTGGTTCTTTCAGTTTCTTTTTTCTTTTCTTTTCTTTTTTTTTTTTTTTTTTTTTGGTGCTGGGGATGGAACTCAGGGGCGCTCAACCACTGACCCACACCCCCAGCCCTGTTTTGTGTTTTATTTAGAGACAGGGTCTCCCTGACTTGCTTAGCACCTCGCAGTTGCTGAGGCTGGCTTTGAACTGGCGATCCTCCTGCCTCAGCCTCCCGAGCTGTGGGATTACAGGCCTGTGCCACTGTGCCAAGCTCTCACTTGCTTTTGAGAGAAGAAAATCACCCTGACTTTCCCGTGTTCCTAGGATCAGTGAGCAACCTGCTTTTAAGCAGCACCGGAACCGTCAGGCCCATCTCGGAGCCCCAGGGCCCTCACTTGCTGGGGCTGTTCACCCCTGCAGGCCCCCACCGGTCCCATATATGTGTCTCTGAGGCTAAGCTTCCAGCATCTTCCTCCCAGGGTCCCTGGCTTAGCACAGGACACCTGATAGCCTTCCTAAAACTTCTAGATGAATGAAGAAGAGACCCTTGACAACAGAGGCACAGGGCTCCACTGTGGTCCTGCCGTGCGTGTGTTCAGGGGCTCCTTCCCCAGCTCCTCAGAGCCAGCAATTTAAACCCATCCACACAGGGAACAGCATCCCCGTGGCCACACTGCCTCTGTTCCAGAGTGTGCCGGCCATCGTCACCAAAGAATCTGAGCCTGCCAGTCTCCCTGGTGTCACCTGAAAGAATTCCCCACGCAAAGACACTTCGCCGGGAGAATTCCAATTTTATTGCAACAAGCTGTGTGCTTATATAGAACTAAAGGGGAGATGGTAGGGCTTAGATAAATGGCAGGCCGCCCGTTTATTGGCAAGTTCTTCCAGATATGAGTTCCCGCGCCCAGGCATTAGTTCTCATTGGGGCTAAGGTTCCCCGCCAGCGAGGTCTGAAATTGGCGCCGGCGGGAGAGTTCACAAGGGCGGGAACTTTTCGCGCCACTGCAGAGAAGAAGAAGGTAGGAAGAAGAAGTCCTTAGGCGCCATGTTGGGGTTTTTTTCTCTGGGGTACGGCTGCCGTTTATACTTTTCCCAACATCACCAGCCAGGAGACTGAGGCCTGGAGGAAGAGAGGGATTGGTCCCACGGGCTCTTAGCCACCGAGCCACGTCCCCAGCCCTTTTTGACATTTTATTCAGAGACAGGGCCTCACTGATTTTCTTAGGGCCTTGCTAAATTGCTGAGGCTGGCTTTGAACTCGTGATCCTCCTGCCTCAGCTTATTCCTGAGCCACTGGAATTACAGGCGTGTGCCGCTGCGCCCGGCTGGTCTGATATTTTTTTTAATGTTTTTATTTTTTACTTTTAGGTGGACACGATATCTTTATTTTATATTTATGTGGTGCTGAGGATGGAACCCAGTGCCTCACGAATGTGAAAGACCCCAGCCCCATAACCTAAGGCCCGATTATGAAAAATAGAAAGTATGCAGTAAACAGGTGAGCTCACCACATGACCTGTTAGAAAGGGCACCCTGCCCACATCACAGGACATGCTTGAGCAAACTGGGATCATAAGCGGAAACAGGGAGGAAACAAAATGTAAACCTGTGAGATTAATGAGTTTTTCGGGAACCTATAGTGAAAAACAAGTTTATCATAGTGAAAAACAAGTTTACCCTTTAAGTGACCTGTACGCTGGATTCAAAGGGACCAATGAGACACCTGTTACTGTGCTAGGTGGAAAACAACTCCTTTTTCCCTATAAAAGATCTGTACCCCAAAGCCCGGTGTGCCAGTTCACCAAAGCTTCGGCTGAGGTTTGGCTGTGCACCCGCAGGCGCCTGTGTATTAATAAACTTGCCTCTTGCTTTTGCAGCCAGTGTGACGCTAGTTCTCTTTTGGACGGGGGATTTGAGGGTCTGAGGGTCTTTCAAATGCAGGCGAGCGCTCTACCGCCGAGCCCCACCCCAGCCCCTGGTCTGATATTCCCGACCCTGCTCCACCACTTAATGCTGAATGTGCTGCAGCCCCCGCCCCCCACACTAGTCTTCCTGCTTCCAGTCTCTCCCATCTCGGTTGCTTACTTCCACGCAGAGACAGACTGTCCTGGAGTAGGGTTCCTCATCGTATCCCACTTGTGAAAGACCCTGCGGTGGCTCTTGAATGCTGACTTCTTGTTTAAGGGAAGAGTCCACACAGCTGGGTGGGCTCCTTGGAGGGTGCTCCCTGGCGAGGGACTGCAGGCTCCGACTCCTGGGAAGGACGGGGGCTTGGTGTGCGGTGGCTGTTGCACCGTTTGTCATGATCATTGTCATTTTCCTGGCTGCTATTCAGCTGAAATGGAACCCAAGGAATCACACCAAGGTGGCAGGACTGCCTGGGACTAGGACTCAGCAAACCCTCCTCCTCCTTCAGGAAATGTCGCCTCTGCTCTCACTGGGTTCTCACAGGACACCCCCCCCCCCCCTACAGGACCAGGAACCGTCATTCCAGTGTTTTATGTCTTCCTTGGGTTAAGCCACACATCCCAGGACTGTGATGTCTTGAGCCCTTGTAACAATGGCTTTTGTACCAGCCTCCACTGAAGGCTGGGTCTTTGTTGCAGAGATCTGTTCCTCAGCACCTGCACACTTCCCCCTTTATTGGGGAGCACTCTGCCCCAAGGCAAGCCGCCATTCTCCTGGCTGGTTTGCATTTGCTGTTTTGGGCTGGGGATCTTGTGATGATAATGCTCATGTTGCCTGCTTTGCTTTTGCTACCAGGAGGCTTTATGAGTGAGCTTGGTGTGCATGTCTGAGCTCGTCTAATCTCTCCACTCTATCTTCCTTTTATTTCTTCACTAAAAAAATTCAGTAACCCTGTAACCCATCTTGGTTCTTTTGCTGAGTCTGGAGCAGGACATCAGTGAGCAAATATTCTTCTCCTGATCCCACCCCATCGGCACCCCTGAGATGGCATCAGGGCAGAAAACTCACACAGGCTGCCAGGTGGGGCCCTTTCCCCAGTCCAGGAATTAATGAATTTATTCTTTAATTCTTTCCACCTCGGTTCCCTGAGTCCCTGAGATGGGGCGGGCAGCGGTCTAGGTTGAGCCTGGTTTCCCTGGGATGGAGTCCAAGGCTATTCCTGGGCTAACTCCTCATCAGGGAGCAGTGCCCAGGGCCTCTGCTGCTCTCAAGCACAGGTGACAGCTCAGTCTCGCGGGGCTGTCACTGAGGGACTTGTGTGAGTGATGTGGCCCAGAACAGGCCACCCAGGGTCAGGAAGGAGGAAGCGTTTCTGGCTCCCAGTTGTCGGGGTCAAAGGTTCCCTGCCGCTAACTCTCCTGCATTTCTGGGCTGTGTGGGCACAGGGTCCTCTCCACATGGAGGAGGGGAGCGCTGCAGGGCTGGGCAGTGGGGGGCCAGTCAGAGGCCACAGAGCCGATGCAGAGCCCACAGCCAGCTGTCCACATGGCCTCTGACCCTCGGGGACGCAGCAGTGGCAAAACAAAGCATGTCTCTGATCTTGTGGAACAGTCCTTGTTTGGAGAATGTATTGGCATCCCGGAGACCACTCCCAGGTTCAAGGACGCATTAGAGGGACCAAGAACTGAGCATTATCGTCATGCTCGGCACTGTTTTCTTCCCAAGGTGAAGGCGCACAGCAAAATCCACCCAGGGAAAAGTCACATGGGCCAGGTCCGGAGGACAAGCATGCAAGCTCCCAGGTGTCCTCTCCCTGTGGAGCCGCATGGGACATGCTGGGTTCCTCCAGCAGCGAGTTGTGACAACACGTGAAATATTGCCTGGGAGGCTCCTTAGAGACTCGGCTTGCGGGGTGTGTTGGCAGGCTCGACACACAGGCCCCCTCTGCCCAGCACCAGCCTCAAGACTCGCCGTGGGAAATACCCCACGTTGGACGGGGAGGTGGGCCAGCGAGCCCTTGAGCAGGGAATGACGGGACCCGCTGGGAATCCCTGACGCCAGCCCAGGGCCCACTTTTTCTAAGGAGAACAGCAGGACTGCAAAGTTGATGTTTTTTTCTTTGTACAAAAAGACCAACAAAAACAAGCCACTCTACAAATGGGGATTGAACCTGTAAGGGTCCGGCGAAACGTCGGAGAAAGAGACCACGAGACTAGCTTCATGCAATGGCAAGGGGGATTTATTGGATCCGTTCCAGCGCGCTGGGACTCTGTGCTCACTCAAGAAGGGAGAGCAGCCCAGAGCCCAGAGCAGAGGTCAAGCAGAGCTTAAGTACACTTTCTGGAGAGGGTGGGGGGCTTTGCATACATCAGAACAAATCATCATGAGGCGCGGGAAAATTGAACAACAACTCTGATACATGATTAGTCCATTCATTGGCGGGAACAGGCTGGGCAGGGGTGATTGGTCACTTCTAAACTGGGTACACATTCAAACTGATTGGTTCGGGCCCTGTGACAAACTGCACAGGGCCCTAGGCTGAATGGCCAGTAGGGCGTTGTCTTAACTATCTCAGGAATCTGGGTGTAACAGAGGAACTTAATACCTAATCTTTTACATTTTAATTCAAGCTTTCCAGCTTAGAAATTTTACCCTTTCAAACCCAGGGCTATGTGCATGCAAGAGAAGCACTCTACCATCTGGGCTACACCCCAGCCCCACATCTTTATCTTTTTACCAAATAAAGAAAAACAATTATTTATCATTTAATATTTTTTTCTTTTGATTTTAATATTCACAATATTAAGCATTATTGTGAATAATTTGTAAAGTCAGTATTTGTTTAGATTTTCCAATATATCTGCCATTTATTTGTTCCTGTTTCTTCTTGCATCTGAAAATTTCCATTTTCATTCCCTGTAAAGCATATCCTTTAAAAGTACCCTTTTGTGTAGGCTTATAGTTTAGTAGTTTATTGTCTGTTTCTGTCTCTCCCCAAATACTTTTATTTTACCTGTATTTATTGAAACCTATTTTTTTGGTATAGAATTCTTGTTTGATAATTACTTTCAGTATTTTGAAGATATTAATCTACTATCTTTGGGCTTTCACTGCTGCTAGAAACTCAGTTGTTCTTTTATAGGTAATATATCCCTTTTCTCTGATCTCTTTTAAGATTTCCTATTTATTTCCTTCAATGTATAAGTATTTACTGATAGTTATCAGGTATTAGATGCTCCGCCTACATTCTAGGGCCTTGGCTATTTTTATATTTTCTTCAGATGAAGTTATTTATTTCTTTTAAATTCACTCTGCTTGGGATTTTTTTTGGGTTCCTTGAGTCTTTGGTTTGATGTCTTTTATCAGTTCTGGTAAGATCTAAGTTATTTTCTTTTTATCTGTTCAATAGAGTTACTTTTGGGGCTGGGGATGTGGCTCAAGTGGTAGCCCGCTCGCCTGGCATGCGCGCGGCCCGGGTTCGATCCTCAGCACCACTTACAAACAAAGATGTTGTGTCCGCCGAGAACTAAAAAATAAATATTAAAAATTCTCTCTCTCTCTCTCTCTCTCTCTCTCTCTCTCTCTCTCCTCTCTCACTCTCTCTTTAAAAAAAAATAGAGTTACTTTTTTTTTGAGCTCTATTTGTATAAATTTATTTTTAATATGTGTTCCAAAACTGTATGGGACTCCTGGAAATCTGATATCTTAGCACACATTAATAGTCACAATTCTGGTTATATAAATCTCTACATGGCAAGGAAATAACCAAATTTTTATTACTGAACTTTTTAAATTTAATTTTTAAAATATTTATCTTTTAGTTATAGATGGACACAATATCTTTATTTTATTTTATGTGGTGCAGAGGATCGAACCCAGTGCCTCATGCATGCCAGGCGAACACTCTACCTCTGAGCCACACCCCAGACCCTCATTACAACCTCTTACCAGATCTTTAACCATGCCCATTTTAAGTTTTGTTGTCACCAGTTACATGCTTTAGTCTGATGCGTCTTCTGAAAAGTCTTCTCAAGCACCTATAATCCAAAAGTGTGATGTCTTCAGGGAGATTCATGAAAAATAGTAAAAAAAAAAAAATCTCTGACTTGAATTTTAAGATCATATCCTTGAACCAAGAATTTCAGAACTTTTAAAAACTGGCTTCATAAAACCATAAACCCAACAGAAAGTAGAACAAGAATTAATTACATGGAACCAAAATGATAAGAATTATGACTGTTTTTAAATCCAAAATTCTTTTTATTTATATCTTATTTTGTTTGCCATTATCAGGTATTCTTTTTGTTTTTTATATATAATTTTTAACTTTTTTATTTGTTCTATTTAGTTGTACATGACAACAGAATGCATTTCAATTCATCATACACAAATGGATTGCAACATTTCAATTCTCTGGTTGTGCACGGCATTATAGTTTCTTCATAGTTCTTTCTATTCCCTCATTTTGAATTCTAATTAGATGGCATGTTCAACCTTCACACTCTATTCTCTATTACCCTTCTTTCTTTTTATGTTTTCGATTGCCACTTCTATCTCATTGACATTTTGAATAATTTCCTCAAATTCTTATTTCTGTTTCATTGACTCTTTCTTCAGTTAGTTCTAATTTAATCAACCCACTAACTTTTGATATTAATTATTACATTCTATTTCTGTAATCATACTTAAAAACCATGCTTGGTAATTTTTATGGTCCCTTATCTCTGTTCTACTTTAAGTCCCCTTTAGGCTTTACATCAATGTCACGCTCTCTTGATTACTGTAGCTTTATATAAACCTTGGAATCATATAATGAGAGTTCTTCATTTTTATTCTTCATCCTAAAGGCTTTCTGGCCATATTAGATCTTTATCATTTCCATTGTTTTAGGATCAGTTCACCAATTTCTTCAAAAAATTTTTCCTGAGATTTTAATTAAGATTTCACTAAAAATCACTTTGAAGAGAATGGATATTATATTTTTCCATTTATCTTAATAGAGAGGTCTTACTTTTTTTTATAGAGTCATTATTTTGGTAATTAACTTTTGATGCCATTTTTAATGATGTTTTCTTAAAAAAATGAAGTGTTCCCATTAATCCTTTATAGTACATAGAAATACAATTAATTTTTATGTACTATTCATATATCTTTCGAACTGACTAAATTTGCCTATTAGTTTTATGCATTATTTTTAGATTCCATAAAGTTTTCTATGTGAATAATCATGTCCTTGTTGAAGAGAATATCTTTGCATCTTCCTTTCTAATTTTTATGACTTTATTTTTCTTTATTATTGCACTGGATAGGACTTTCAGGACAATAAAGGTTAAGAGATGGCAAGGGAACTATCCTTGACTTCATTTGTATTAGTGTCTTCATCTGAGACCCCAGTCTCTCTTGTAAAAAATGGAAACTTATTTTCTTAAGAGTTCCGGAGGCTAGGAATCCAGGATCAGGGTACCAGGAGGTGTGGTGTCTGGTGAGAGTCTGGTCTCTGCTTCCAAGATGGCGCCTATTACTGCATGGTCTGGGGGTCAGGGGGACAAATGCTGTGTCTTCACGCAGCAGGAGAGATGAAAGGCTTGATCTAGCTCATTCCACTCCAAGCCATTTTATAAGGGCAATCATCTGTTCATGAGGGTGAAGTTCTCTTGACTTCACTACTGCCCCCAAGTTCCCGCTCTTGGTGGCACTGGGGATGAAATTTTAACATGGATTTGGGAAGGGGCACAAACGTCCAAACCTTAGTGGCATTTCTGTCTGAAAGTGCTGTTCTGTTCTTTTTCTTTGTGAAGGATACATTCACTGGATACAGAACTCTCCATTGGCAGGTTTTGTTTTTTATTCTGCCAGCATTACAAAGGTACCGTTCCACGGTTTCTTAGGCCCTGTGCCCCTGAACACAGCCGTCACGGTGTTATGATCCTCTACAGGTGATGGGCCATTTTTCTCTTGACGCTTTTAAGATATTCTCCTTATCCTTTCAGCAGCTTGACTATAATGTGCTCAGTGTGGATTTGTTTGTGTTTATTCTGCTCGAGCTTCATGCTTTCTTGGATCTGTGGGTCTAAAATAAATGTTGAATTTGATAGAGGGAAGAAGTCTAAATGTTCTAAAATCTGAGCTTGGTCTAACTACTTACCACATGCGTAAAAGACTCTTTTCAATATCTTGGCAAAAATGTATTATGATTCAAAAATTTTCCCACCATGGCAGACACGTGAATCTTCTGGATGAGAAAGATGGAATAGTCAATGGAGACTGGGGCCTTGGGACTGGGGATGTAGCTCAGCGAGACGGCTCTGTCCTAGCTTGGGCGAAACCCTGGGTTTGATCCCCAGCACCGGAGGGGGTTGAAAGACATTGGGACCTAGATGTCACTTCTTCAGAAAGAGCTCTGCCTGTACTTTCCTTCCAGGGAAAAATAAAGGGGGCAGGTGATAGAATTCCTCAATTAATTTTGGTCCCTGATAGCAGAGGGGCCATGCATCTCTGTCTGTACAAAGGTGGGGAGAAACGGCAAGACCCTGTGATTCTCCTGTGCCCTGTGACGGCCTGAGGCATTAAGGCTACCTGCAGGATGTACCTATGGGGAACAAAGGGGAATCTGGAAGCAGAGCACGGGAGCCCCAATGACAAGCAGGTATGTTGGACAAGATTCTTCAGGCTTGGGGGGTGGGGGGGTAGGATTAGAGTTTTAAGCCTAGGACAAGATTCACCTTCTTTTTTTTGACATTGAGATAACTTGGAAACTAAGGACAAACAAATAACAACAAGAAGAACAAAATCTAGATTTTTGTCTTTGTAGGAAAAAAGACCAATTATCCTTTGTAAGGTGACATGGATCAGGGGGGCACAAGGCGGACGGGGGTAAAGATCCACCTCTCAGAGCATGACGTGAGGCACATCCAGGCTCCACAGCCTCCCGTGTCCTCAGATCTATCGGCTTTCGACGGTGGTGCTCGACCCTGTGCCATGTTAGCGTCCTAAACCAGGGTCCTCTTAGATCCCCGCTGCAGTGCCTCCTGCCCTAGGAGGGCTTCTGAGTCCCTTCCAGCCTTCTGGCTCCCGTCATAATACTTATCTGTTCAATTTTAAGGCTCACATCACCTTGGCTGAGAGTTAATGGCCCCGGCTTATCTCTCCTCCCAGACTGTAGCTTTTTGAGGGCTGGAAACGCTTTATCTCAGACTCTCAGCAGACACACAGCGTATGTTGCTCAAGTGACCTCATAGACGTGAACTGCTGGGACTTAGAATTTTCGGAGGAACAAAGACCAGTCAGGGCCTGTTCACGACGATTGCAGCAGAAGTGGACTTGATTCTGGTGTCTTTTGAGGAAAGGGAGTTCCGGTAGGTGAGGGGAGGGGAGTTTTTAATTCTAGCTATGGTCTGGGATCCACAGGGAGAAAGGAAATCATCCAGGGTCATCTATAAAAGAAACAGAACATCTGACAAGGAATTAGAGGACAAAGTGTGGAATGTTCGTCTCTTTGGCAGGCACAGGGGTCACACTTTCTGATGGCAGGGAGGGACGGGGCTCTGGGGTCAGACATTGCGTAGCTTCTCTCGTGTCCCTCAGCCTCTGAGGATCAACAGCACAGGTTTTGATTCCAGACAATTTGGATTCCAGTTTTGACTCACAAAGCACAACCTGGTGGGACTTTGGGTAAGTTACTTGTGCCTTGGTTTTTCTCAAATGTGAAGTAGGGGGTGATGACAGTATCTGGCTTGAGGGCTATTGTGAGCATGAAATGCTTTAGTATATGTGAAGATGCTTGGAAAATAGATATCGTTCAATATATACATACAAAGTGCATGTATGTGCGTGCATGTAGTATTGCCTAATGATTTTAGTCCAAGGCTTGGTGTTGACAGTTGTGGAGTGAAGGGGTAGGAAGTATTAATGAATGCACTCTCCTGTCCTGATGGTTTCAGAAGCAGAATGCACTGGTGCGGAACGAAGAGAAATAGTCAAAGGAGGAGAGATTGACGAGGCAGAGAGAGGTAGGTTGATGAGGAGGGGGCAGAGAGGACATTGAGGAAGAGAGGAGGGGGACAGAGAGGGACAGGGAGGGAGACAGGGAGAGAGCAATTCAGGTTTTGTGGGGACTAATTCAGAAGCCACTCTTTCTGACTCCCTGAGGATGGGGACTTTTGTGCTTCTTTCTGCTATTTTGAGACACTTACAAACCGATTCCGACTGCCCTGTGGCTCGCTGCTGGACCTGGGCCCAGCAGAGCTCCTACCTGCCTGGGAGGAGGGCAGGGGTGTGGCTCCCTGGGGCCTGGCCCAGGCCCACCGTGTGCCACTCATGGAGACTCCCACTGAGAAGACCAGCATAACCCCGCCATTCGGAGCCAGCTGCGGCTTCCCTGTGGTGTCCAACCGCCCTGCCAGCCACCCTGCCCCTAGGTCCTGTGCCTGTCACCTGGTACCACCCCACCCCAGAGACTCCACAGAGGCCAGGCCTCACCCTCTGGGTGCTCCTTCCTGCTCAGTGTCCCGCTTTCCCCCCCATAGGCTGCAACCCCCGCTCGGGCGGACATGGCGGCTCAGTCCTGCCCCTCCATCTGGGACACACTGCGGCAACTTCAGAGGGAACAGGAGGTGAATCTTCATTAACTTTTGGCAAGAGAGCCCCTCTCTGGGGCCGTGCAGCAGCCCAGCTCCTGGGCCGCAGCCTCTCCGAGCTCCGCCAGGGCTGCTGCTGCCCTGGTCATGTTGTCCTGCCCATCGGTGCCTGTCCAGGGCCCTGCCACTGCCACCTTGTTGGCATCTGGGGACAGGAGTGCTGAGAATGGAGGCCGCTGTTGGGAGGCCAGGAGAGCCTTCCTGTACAACGAATGAGCCGTCCAAGGCCACCTGCCACCTGTGCCTTCTTAAGGACGTCACCATAGCCACTCTCCCCTCTCTCTCTGGTGGCAACAGTTTCCCCGCTAAGCCCCGGCTCCTCCCTCAGTGTGAAACCTGCTGCAGTCTTCCCGTCTGGCAGAACCCTTTCTTGGTTTCCTTGGTCCCGGGCTCCCTCCAGCCCCCTCCCCTTTCTTCTACCGCCTTTTTACGGCTTCACCCTCTGGAGGGATTCACTGTATTCTCTGCCACTAATTCTCTCCTGCCCTTGCTCTGGAGTCCAGCCTGGTCACGGCTCCTGCCTCCCCTCGAGCATTACCCTGATGGCCACTCCAGGGGTTAACGTCCTCTCAGCGGTCCCGCTGGCTGGCCACTCCTGCAGGCTGGGAGCCCTCCCGTCTGTTGGCCCTGGAAAGGTCACTCTCTGGGTTGCCTTCCCCCAGGCCTCTCTCACCAGCAACAGGCCCCGGGACCTCTTCTGCACACTGGTTTGTCTTCTGCCCAGATGCATTTGAACTTCAGATGTGCATATACGATGGCCCAGGGCTGCCTATTTCTCCGTGGATATTTCACAGACGTTCAAACTTGCTTCTCCTAAGCATCGTCCTCAGCCTGCTTCCTCCGCCCCCACCCGCCCTCTCCGTCTCCTGCATCTCAGAAGATGGCTCTGCTCCTACTTATTGTACAAGTCAGGGACTCAGACTAGTTCTGGTCCCTTCTGTCTCTCCACTCCCCACCCAGTCCACCAGCATCTCAAGGGTACCCCCTCTCCAGCCCCTGGGCTCATAGCTTCTCTCTCTCTCTGTGCTGGGGGTTGAACCCTGGGGCACTAACCACTAAGCCACATTCCTCAGCCCCTTTTATTTTTTGGATAGGGCCTCACTAAGTTGCCAAGGCTGGCCTCAAACTTGTGATCCTCCTGCCTCAGCCTCTCTAGAGGCTGGGATTACAGGTGTGTGCCACCATGCCCAGCTCCTCACCAGCTACCAGAGGACACCAGTGGTCTTAGCTGCTGTTGGTTGTGGCTCTCTTGCTCAGACCCCCAGCTGAGTCCTTGTCCCCAAGGCTCTCCTCGCCTTTCTCCCTCTTTCCCCCCTCTTTTCTTCTATCCCTCCCTCCTGTAAACGAGGTTGCCTGCCTCTTCTGCTTGGGTGCTGGGTGGCAGCTGGGGGTTCAGAGGCGACGGTGGCATGGTTAGGGCCCCCAGTTGGCGTTCTTTCTCACATTCTCTTGGTGTCTGCAGACTTTTGTCCGGGGGCTGATGTGAGCTCCTAGAAACACCAGCCGGGTGCTCAGAACAAGGTCTTGTTTCAGCCTTTGGGGGCTATGTCTGTGGGGTGGGTGTAACCCAGAGCAGCCACAGATGGCAGGGGACAAATGAGGGAGACAGCGGCAGGGTGGCTGAGTGGCAAGGAGTGTTTTCAGTGGCTGCAGCATACGGTAGGTGGCAGGTGCCAAAAAACTTCCTGTTGTCAACCACTCTGGGAGGTCTTTATCATTATTTCTATTTTGCTGACTCAGAGAGGTTGATCGGTATGGCCAAGGTCACACAGTGAGAAAGCAGTGAAGGGTTAGGGTAGAAATGGGCGTGATTGGGAGGGGATCCCTCTAGAGGCTGGATCCAAGGGGACAGGGAGTGGACAAGGAGACCGGTGAGGAGCCACTCACTGCCTGGTGGTGGACATGACGAGGCTTTGGGGTGAAACAGTCCCAGCTTCCGTCCTTTCCCCGGGCACTTGCAGTCATTGTAGAGAGGAAAGGGGACGCCGCTCTTAGGCGGGAAGACCGTGGACTCCAAAGTGACCAGGCACAAGTATCCCTGAGGAGCATCCCTCTCCCCTCCCTGTTCCCACACTGTGTCTGGGACTCCTTTTCTCAAAGGAGACTAATTGATAATCCAGGTGATGGAGTGCGATCACTGTCATCCCATTGAAATGCCACAGCAACGCGGGTCCTATAAATCACCCGGAGCTTAAAGAGGAGAGTGAAATGAGCATTGCATTATAAACCACCGAGCCCATTAATCACGTGGCCACCAACCACAAATATGACAAGTACATCCATCAATCCCGCACCTCCTCTCTGCTCTGTGAATGCACGCATTAGCAACTTAATGGGTTTAGAAGGCATTTTCTCCAATAGACTCAAAACAGAGAGTATTTTACTATTAGCCTCATGGGTCCAAAAGGAAGGAAAAAGTCACCCTTCTTACAGTATTCAGGGGTGTGCTCCAGGTGTCCTGGTGGCGGCCAAAGTCACCCACTCTGCCTGTACTTCTGGATCCCAGCTTCCAGCCGTCAGGGGACGTCAGTGGCTGTGACCTGCCCTGCATCTGCCTCCGTCACAGCTGCAGCTCCCTCTCCAGAAGGTCAGGCCAGCCCTGGGCTTCTGGGCCAATCTTTCCCTCTGCTGGAGGGATTTAGGTAGTTCAAGTTTATAATCCTGAAACCATGTCCTTGATCCGTTCCTGATGTTAGATGCTCTGATTTTGCATCTTAACCATGGATTTCTGTTTTCTCTCTGAGACTGTTTCACTTTATACCTGAGTTCTGTTCATTTACTGATTCATCATCCATCCATCATCCACCCATCCATCCATCACCCATCATCCATCCATCCATCCATCCATCATCCATCCATCCATCCATCCATCATCCATCCATCATCCACCCACCCACATCTTCTCCATTTCCCAGCATTCCTTGTGCACGGGCTCCTCTGTCTGTGCCTGGCTCTGGGAGACCAGTGTGTAGACACAGTACTTGTCTGTAAGAACTCAGGCCAAGGGGAGGAAACCCCAAGTGTGGAAATGCAGACATGGAGAGGTCAGAGACAGGGGGCCCTGGTTCCCCTCCTGGTCATGGGAGACCTTACTTGTCACTCCTTCCCTGACCCCAAGATGTGGTCTTTTTGGATAGATTATAGGTTCCAGCCCTTGGAATCTGCAGACCTGCAGGTGTGGGACTGGGTGCCCTCTTTCCTTTGCCCTGGGGAAGATGAGCATCACGGTGTCAGATGGATAGGACCAGGGGGGTGGAGTCAGAGGTCCCAGTGAGCTGGGTCCCAGGTCTGTGACTCTAGGCCTGTTGTGGCTCCTTTGGGCCTCAGTCTCCTTCCCTGGCTGTGTGTATTCTGAATTCTACTATAGTTGTGAGTATACATATATTCTCTCAACTGACTAAAAGGTCTTTGGGATCAGGGTCTCTGATTCATCTCTACATCCTTAAAACCCATCATGATATGCAACATAAAAGTTCTCTGCTTTTGTGGAATGAATGGTTATTAATGGTGTTTCATTGAGCAAGAGTGGAATTCAAGGTGTATGTTTTTTTAAAAAAATAATTAATTAATTTGTTCTAAAAGGCGTATGTAAGTCAGAAGGAAATCTGATCTCAGCCTCATTGTTCCCATAGAATCTTGAATTTCATCCAAAGGACTCTTATATACTTTTGAAAAAGATAACTTTCTCTACTAGAATTTTGAAGTCTCTCTTTTTGTGTTCTTTGGGATGCCCATTTTTATGTATTCTAGAATCTCATATTTTTACCGTGGGAATTATTACATGTTCATTTTCATCCAACATTATGTTATAAGCAATTCTTCATGCCATTAGATGTTTTTTAAAAACAGAGCTCTGACGTCTGCATGTATTTTGTTATACAATTGTGCCTTTCTGTGCCAGTCTTTTCCTTGACGTGTGACGGGGTGGTTTCCGGTCCCCCTCGACTATAACTAACCCTGTGGTGACTATCTCTGTAAATGACTCTTTGTTCCTTTCTTTTCATTTCCTTGGGTTACATTTCTACGGATAAGAATCATACGACCAAATGATACAAATCTTGTGTGGCTCCTGTTACACATTTCAAAGGAGATTGGACAAATTGAGACTCTATTAGACATATCTGCTGTGGCCGGGAGGTTCCCTCAGAACTCACCTAATCCCCCCAGGTGCTGCTGTTGGGAGGTGGAGCCTTTAGCACATAATTAGGTCATGAGGGCGGAGCCCTCAAATGGGGTTGGTGTCCCTCCAAACAAGACCCTCTTGCCTCTCCACCACGTGAGGACACCGTGTCAGTCACCAGCTCTGGCCCACACGGGAGCTGCTGGTGCCTTGATCTTGGACTTCTGGCCTCCAGAATGGTGACAGAGGTGTTTCTGTTGTTTCTGAGCCGTCCACCCTATGATGCTTTGTGATAGCAACCCGAGTGGACGAAGTATCATCTCAAATTTGACATGATCAAATGAACATATCTTAATAGAAATCAACTCTGTTTATTTCATGGGTAAAATTTGTGTCTCATTGTTCTTTGATGCACGTGTCTTTGACTGAACTTGGTAGCACACACACATAATCCCAGCAACGTGGGAGGCTGAGGCAGGAAGTTCAAGGCTGGCCTGGGCAGCTTAATGAGACAGTCTCAAACAGCTCCCTCCCCCCAAAACCAAAAAACAAAACTAAAAAACCCCAAACCTATCTCTGTTGGTGAGGGTTTGCATTTTTCTGTAATTTAACCTTTTTTTTTTCTTTCATACATTTATGTTATTTGCTTTTTTACCCAGGGCTATTTGCTTATCCGTTCGGGGCTAATGTTTTTTTTCTTATCTATTTGTACAATAACTTTGGATGTAATGCTGCTCACCCCTGCCCTGTAATATTTCTGGTAAACATTTGCTCTCACTCTTTTGTCTGAAAACTCCTTTTCAAATAGGGACGAGGACCTGGTATCATTCATTCACTGAATCCCACCCAGTTTCCTTAGGGCATGAGGCTGGCTCTCATCCTCTCCATAAAGGGGCCCTCCACCCCAGCCCCACCTCACTGAATCTTTTATTTTGTCTTCAGCAGAAGCTGAACTTGAAGCATCTTTCTGGACTCACCGGGGGCAAAACCACTTTGCAGCCCTGAGGTCACAGGCTCTCCCCAGTTCTTTCCTGCCATTCCTCACAGGTAATCCTTGGCGATTAACACACAATCTTGAGTACTTCAGGATCTTTTCCTGGTTCAGCAGACAAAGGAGAATCTTTGCCACCTTTCTCTGACCCCTTTGGACACTCTGGGCTGTAAGAATCTTCCAGGGGACTCTGGACGTTGCCCACCACCTGGTCCAGATCTGGTCAGAGAAGGTGGAGAGCCACTCAGGGCCTCGTGGATACTTGGTGGTGAGCCCACTCCAGGAAGCCAGGCCAGGGCCTGCTCTGGAGGTGGCAGAGGGCTGAGGGGACTCACACAGAGATGCTCCTGGGATACGTGTTCCAGCAGGATGCCTGTTTGGGTGACAGTCCTACTGAAGCAGGTCCCTGGTCTCTGGGTCTCCGGGTCCTTCTCTACCAGCTGAAAGAAACTGAAGGATTCAGGGCTTCCTCCTGGGCTTGCTCTGCCCCAGGTTCTCCTCTGTGGATGCTTCACACATTCATTCAATAAGGAAGTATGATTTCTGAGACTAGCTGTGTCTTCCTCCTCGCTCTCTCTTGGATCACTTGGTGGCAGGGGATGGGGAGAACCACCATGTTGTGAGGATGCTCAAGCATCCCTGTGGACAGGTCCACATAGTGAGCAACTGAGGCCTCCCACCAACAGCCATGTGAAGGAACCATCATCCTTGAGCCCCAGGCAAACTTACGGATGAGTTGGGCTTTGGCTGACATCATACCTGCAACCTTATGAGGGACTCTGAGCTAGAACCACCCCAAAAAGCTGTTTTCCAATTCCTGACACATGGAAACTGTGAGATAACAAATGTATGTTGTTTCAAGCTATTGCACTAAAATGTAATGAACACAGGGTTATTGGGAGGAATGAATTTAATAGTGAGCATAAAAGGGCTTTACAACTTGAAAAGGGCTTTACAGATACGAGGGAAAAGGATTTCTTGCTTAGGGCCCCAGGTATGTGACTGACTTTCCTCTTTTCTGCCATAATGTAGTAGGTGGATAGCAAGAATGGCATTGATTGTCCCCCTCCCTGCATCTACCCATTGTCCTTAGGAATGTGCCTTTGAAGCTCCTTCCATTAAAATGATGTCTGTCACTTCATCCCTTGGATAAGGTATAGCCTGTGAATGCAGCAGAGCTGGCTCTGTGCCAGTTCCGCACCTTGGCATCAAGAGGAACATGAACAAGCCTGGAGAGCCCAAGGAGGAGGAGAGGTTTGTGGCCCAGGCTTCCTGCTGTCCCAGCTGATATTCAGCCAAGCCTAGATCTGAGCCAGCCAGCTGACCTGCAGGTGCTGGGGAAGCCCAGCAGAACTCATAAGGCCTCCTTGGGTGAACCCAGCCTGAACTGTCAACCCACAGAATCAGGAGTTTAATAACTGGTGGCTGTTTTTGGGGCGCTAAGTTTTGGAGTGGCTTGTTACATGGCAATAGCTGACTGATACACACCACTGCTCCCAAGGGAAGTGGATGTATTTTATTTATGATCATGAACATGATAAAAATGCAAATCCTACTCTCTTTTTTAAAATATTTATTTTTTTTTAGTTATAGGTGGGCACAATGTCTTTATCTCATTATTTTATTTTTATGTGGTACTGAGGATTGAACCCAGTGCTTCATGCATGCTAGGTCAGCACTCTACCACTAAGCCCCAGCCCCAGCCCCACAAATCCTACTCTCTACCTTTCTCAACTCAAGCTCTTTCCTCAAAGCTTGGTGTGTAAGGGTCTGGCGGAGCGTCGGAGAAAGAGACCACACAAGAGACTGGCTCCATGCAATTGGCAAAAGGGGATTTATTAATTCAGCATGCTGAGGTTCTAGGCTCACTCAGGAAGATAGAGCAGCCCAGAGCCCAGAGCAGAGGTCAAGCAGAGCTTAAGTACACTTTTTGGAGAGGGCGGGGGGCTTTGCATTCATCAGAACAAATCATCATGAGGCATGGGAAAATTGAACAACAACTCCGAGACATGATTAGTACATTCATTGGCAGGAACAGGCTGGGCAGGGGTGATTGGTCACTCCTAAGCGGGGTACACATTTAAACTGATTGGTTTTGTGGCCTGAATGCTTATGTGCCGAGCTACTTGGAGCCCTTAGCTATTAAACAACCAGGGGACCAGGAGAAATATTTACTGGGCAGTTCAGGTATTGTCCTAACAGCTACAGGGATTACAGGTTCCCGGGGTAGCGGAGGAATTTTAACAATACCTAGTCTTTACCTTTTAGCCCAGGCCTTGCCATTTAGAAACTTTACAATGCCTGGTCTTTTACACTTTAACTCAGACTTTTGCAGCTTAGAATCAGCTTTAGAAATTTTACCTTTAGAGGTGTGCACTTTTCTTTTTTTTTTTTTTAAAGAGAGAGTGAGAGGGGGGGGGAGAGAGAGAGAGAGAGAGAGAGAGAGAGAGAGAGAGTGAGTTTTTAATATTTATTTTTAGTTCTTGGTGGACACAACATCTTTGTTGGTATGTGGTGCTGAGGATCGAACCCGGGCCGCACGCATGCGAGGCGAGCGCGCTACCGCTTGAGCCACATCCCCAGCCCAGGTGTGCACTTTCCAAACTCAATCTGTTTGTTGGTTTATCTATCTATCTTCTTTCTTTCTTTCTTTCCATTATCCTTTCACCTGCTTTTCTTTTTTTTTTGTGTGTGTAAAAATGCCTGTTTCTCCCATAAGGACAGACATTTCCAATTGGTTCTGTTCAGATCCACCCAGGCTAGAGGACACCAGGACTCTATCCCCACCCACGAAGTCCCAGTTACCTACCTCAGGGTCCACACGGGCTGGGTCATAGCTGAGAACAGCTCATCTACCAAGAGTTTCACTCTAAGGTCCTGGGGACAGGAATTCTTTCCCACTCCATCTGGAGGACTCCTCCCGCTTTCCCACCTGAGCTCTGCGTCCCGAGCTCTCTGTTCTGCACCCCCCACATCTCTCAGACCTTCTCTAAATCTTAATTATTTCCTAAAGGCCCCACCTCCAAATATCATCAGCGTATGACTTGGGGGATGACATTTCTAACACATGACCTTTGGGAGATACATTCAAACCAGAGCCAATGTGTCTCTAGTGGTTCCTCATGGGTTTACAGAACGTGGCTGCTTTTAATCATCCTATATCCCTGTGTGATACCTTATTATCACCCTTACTCATAGATGAAGATGCTCAGGAAGGTTAAATGACTTGCCCCAGGCTCTGTCCCAGCTAATAAGTGGCTAGGTCACTGTGAGGGACACTGTGAGGGACACTGCCCGGGCGGGTTCCATCGACTTCAGACAGAGCCAGAGCTGTCCAGGGGCTCAGCCGATGGCCTATCCTCATATTTAGCAGGTGGATATGATTTATTAGCTGTCGAATACCTCCCATACTCTGGGTCCTGTATGAAGCCCTTTCCTGGAAGTGACCTTAGCAGTTGGGACTGTCAAATGTGGACAGTGAGGCCCAGAGATGTTGAGTGACTTGTCTGAATCCTACACTGCCATTTAATTTTAGGAGATGGCATTGCTAATTTTGGGGAAAACAAACTCTGCACTGTCACTCAGTTTGCTCATGGGATCATTAGATGTGGCACTAAATCAGAGTTTTTTCTTTGGGGAAAAAAAACTGCCACCATCTCCCTCCAACAGGGGAAAACCACTTGGAGGGAAATAACATACTCACTCCTCAGTTTTCAGCTGCCTTTCTCCTGGAACATTCCATCTGATGAGGAGTTACAGCTTCAGTGCCTACTGGTGACAGGGAGGCTGGTCAGGCCAGACACAGGCCGGATGGAACGGGCAAAGTGTCCTGTCTGTCCCTTCAATAACTCCTTGGCCAGGGCGACCCGTCCCCATGAGCAAGTGGAAAGCAGAAAAATGAGCCAATTCGTTTCTAAATGGCTCTGTAACTCCAGGGTGCTATCGAGCAGAGACAAGGGACACCCCATAACTCTTGGGAAGGGAATCAGGATCTCTGGGAAGCAGGCCCTGCCCGGCTGGCCTGCTGCAGCCTCTGCCGCCTGGGATCTGCGCTCCATAAATACACAGAGAGATGGGTCTCCCGGCGCCATCGATTTCCCCTCGCCACTATTGATTGCGTTCTTAGACGAGTGCAGACTTTTTGACCACAACTAAGCTCTGTGTATCTTTCTTGGAAGTCTTTGCAGCACCGAGGATTTGGCTGTGGGAGGAGGTGGTGTCTTCTCAGGATGCCGCCCAGCAGCTAGGTCCTGGGTGTGGGGGACAAGGGCTCCTCCACATGTCAAGCTGGGGGTTTTCCCAGGGGGAGAGGACAGTGGCTTCAGCTGACAGTGCCCCACATGTGTCTGAAGTGCATAAACCCACCCAGCTATGAATCCTGGGATTATAATGCACAGCTTCTCAATCTTCAAGGTACGCAGAAGTCACCTGAGCACCTCGTGAAAAGGCTCTGATCCCCAAGCCGGGGGAGGGTCCTGACACTGAGCGTGGCTTCCAGGCTGCTGCTGCTGTCCTGGGGCCACAGCTGGGACCTCACTTGGGCCAGCGCTGCAGCCCCTGATGCTATGATTTTGAGCCTTTGCTGTCCGTCAAGCCTCCGTTTAATTCCCTCCATTAATTCATTCATTAAACATTTATTAGCTTCTACTAATGTGCTGGGCTGGGCTCTGGGGATACAAGATGCAGGGAACAAAGTGCCTGACCTCAGATTCCTAACAGGTGCTCTGGAATGCAGAGTGGTGAGCATCGGAGAGGAGAAGGGGCCTGCTACTGGGCCTTTCCTGGGGGGGGGGACATGGATTCTCTGGAGACCTCATGGAGTGATCGTGAGGCTGGGTATTGGCGCACACATAGGAGTTTTCCAGAGGACAGGGAGGGGGCAGATGGGATGAGCCTCGAGAGGCCTGGAGGTTTGAGTATTTTTCCAAGAAACAAGGACGCTGGTTGTGAATTCTCCTAACTCGATGGGTCAGTGGATGTGCAGGGCTGATGTGGCTGTCACCACTGGACCAGAACTCTTTGAGGTCAAGGGCTTTACCTGGATTAACTCTTACCAGTGGTCCTGCAAACAGGTCCAGAGCATAGGAAATGAACCCAAAATGGAGTTGATTTGTTCACTCCTGGCAGAGTTCTCCTACGTCAGTGTGCATCCGAATCTTCCGGAATGGGGCTGTGAAAGCAGTCACAGGCCCCCACCCTGGCCCCCCGGAGCTGCTGCTCCTCAAGGTCTGGGGGGGGGGTGTCTAGAATTTGTAACAAGTTCCCAGGCAATGCTGCTGCTGTGGGAGCCACCTCTGAGGGGCACATATCAGTGTTGGACATCACTGTTTCAAGTGGGTCATTAGATCCTGGGGGGAGGGGAGTGCGTGGGTTCACAGAGGGCCACGTGGACTCACGCAGAAAGCATGGTGTTAGGGGTGGGTAGACCAGGTGCAATTGAGGCCCTGTCTGTACCATGGGCACACTCAAACTGGCTGCGAATTTTGTTTTTTTGGTACCAGGGAATGAACCCAAGGGTTCATCGAGCCACATCCACTGAGCCGCATCCCCAGCTGTTTTATTTTTTTCTTTTGAGACAGGGTCTCACTGAGTTGCTTAGGGCCTCGCTAAGTTGCTGAGGTTGGCTTTGAACTTGCAATCCTCCTGCCTCAGCCTCCCGAGCTGCTGGGATTACAGGCCTGCGCCACAGCCCCGGCCTGCTAGGCACTGTTGATGGGAGTTTCCTTCTCCTCCGTCAAGAGCAAGGCTTCGGATCAGGGAACTGAAGGGTAGAGGGCAGATGTTCCAAAACACCCGTCTTAGGGCTCTTGAGTCCAGTTTCAGGGAGAGGGAAGGAGCAGGTGGGACGAGCCTGCGGAGGCCTCGAGGGAGAGAAACCCAACTCAAAAGAAATGAAAGCCATCCGCCCGCCTAACTCAGCAGGTCAGGTGCGTCTGGATGCAGGAGCTCCAACGACGTCCAGGACCCCTCTCCTTCCAGCGCTGGGCAGGGACTTCTGCATCGGTCCCTTGGCAGGCGGGTCCCCGTCGGAGCAGCCAGAGGACCCAGGCAGCTCCAGGGCAGCGTCTCTCCGTCTCCCAGGAGCCCAGCCAAAGCCCTTTCTTGATTGGCCCGGCCTGGTCCGAGAGCCCGCTCCTTAACCAATCCCGAGCCTGGGGGACGGAGCCCTCTGATTGGCCAAGCCGTGGTCACGTGGGCGAGCCTGGCCGGGCGCTCGGGAACTCCCCGAGGCCGGTGGACGGTGATTCTCTGGGAAGCTGCTCTGTGGCCAGATAAAAGGGGACGGGGAGGTACGCTGGACACCTGAAAGCTTCCTGGACTTCAAAATACTCCGTAACTCAGACTCTTCGCATTGCAGCCGTCTTCCTAGACTGGGCGGCTGAATGAGAATGTTAAAGGATTTAAGAACCTCAACTACGTTAGCGGCGGCGTTAGTGTTTTATGTATTTTAAAGGCTGAGTCTTGTTTTTTATCTAAGAACCTTATGAACTTTCCTCATTTTCTAGAAACTGGAGCACAGACAGGTTAAGTGACTTGTTCAAGGTCACAGAGCTAGTGAGCGCACCAGGCAGCCCAGGGGTCTGTGTGCCTAACTGCTACATACGGTCTCCCGAGACTCTTGAACTCTTACTAGTGGAAAATGCCTTAGAGATGACCTCAACCAGTCCTCTCACTCCCTCCCCCTCAAAAACTGGCCCAGAAAAGGGGGTGCATTTACCTGTGGTCGGGCAACCCAGGAAGGGCACTGAAAGGGTGGCTGAAATCTGAACCCCAGGCCTTCCTGCTGTGCCCAGCCTCTACTGCCTCCTGCTGGGCCTTCTGGGAATAGTCACTGTTCTTAGGAACGCGGGAGCTGGTTTTTATTTTATTCTTACTTTTCTTGCAGTACTGGAGATAGTGAAAGGGTTAAGTTTCTAAGCTGCAAAGCCTGAATTAAAATGTAAAAGACCAGGTATTGTTAAGTTCACCCAGAACCTGAAATTCCTGAGATAGTTAAGACAACGCCCTACTGGCCATTTAGCCTAGGGCCCTGTGCAGTTTGTCACATAAGCATACAGGGCCCGAACCAATCAGTTTAAATGTGTACCCCGCTTAGGAGTGACCAATCACCCCCGCCGACCTGTTCCCGCCAATGAATGTGCTAATCATGTATGAGAGTTGTTCAATTTTCCCTCGCCTCATGCTGATTTGTTCTGATGTATGCAAAGCCCCCGCCCTCCCCAAAAAGTGTACTGAAGCACTGCTTAGCCTCTGCTCTGGGCTCTGGGCTGCCCCCACTTCTTGAGTGAGCCTAGAGCCTCAGCGCGCTGAATTGGATCCTCAATAAATCCCCTTCTGCAATTGCATGAGTCAGTCTCTTGGTGGTCTCTTCCTCCGACTTTTTGCCGGACCCTTACAATAGAACCCAAGGGCACTCTACCACTGAGATACACCCCCAGCTCTTTTAATTTTTTTAAATTTTGAGGCAGGGTTTTACTGAGTTGCTGAGGCTGGGCTCAAGCTTTTGATCCTCCTGCCTCAGCCTCCAGAGATGCTGGGGTTACTGATAAGTGCCTCTGTGCTTGGCTAGGAAGCCAGCCTTTCCTGTCCTCCATTCTCATTGAAGGGCATCCTAGGAGATCCTGGAGAGGGGGCCTCGACTCAGGACAAGCAGGTCTTTGACCTACACCAGAGGAAAAAATTTCAGCATGCATCAGATACGGAGGCCCAGAGATTTATCAAGGAAAGCATCGTGGGGTAGTAACAAGGGCTTTGGGAATCTTGTGCTCTTCTTTTAAAGAAAACTTGGTGAGGGGTGTGCATGGGAAGGTACGCGGGGATGACCTCAGTCTGGTGATCACAGAAGACAGTGGGGTGGTCTGCAACTCTCAGGATCTTAGGCTGATGTCTTCTCCATTATCTGATCAATAGACAGTGCTGGGAAAGTGCCCTCCATTACAGGTCTGTGTCTCCCCTGCTCCATCTGTTTTAAAAATACATGCACTCACGGGTAATTAGCGGTGCACAGGGCTATTTTTATAAGAGGGTGAATTTCCAGTAACTTGAATATTGTGAGTGAAGATTTGTAGACTTCCCAGAAATTTGGGAGTGACGAATCTTGGGGAGAGCACTGGCTTGGGGAGTGAAAGTCCGAGGAACAAGAATTTCGCGTTACAATCTCCTTGTCTTTCTACCCATCTTTTATTTCTTCCGTCCTGCCTCACTACAACCACAACCATGGGTTGTGATCTCTTTGTGTCACCAGCACACAGCCCCGTGTCTGTGACCATGTGGGTAGACTCTTCGTGCATGCAACTTTTTCTAACACCAGAGAGCTTTTCCTTGCATGAAACCCGGCCTGAATCTATTTCTTTGGTTCAGACCGAGGGCGACTGGGCATTCTTGGGACCTGGGGTCATCAGTGCTGAGCAAGAGTGCCTTTTCCTGGTCTCAAAGGGGGCTCCGCACCTGCAAGACCTGGGTCTGCTGGGAGCACCTGGACATGCAGAATCCCAGGCTCTGCCCCAGACCAGCCAAGCCAGGATCTGCATTTTCACAAGATCCCCAGGTGACTGTGTGTAGACACCTGCGAGGAGCCTCAGGGCCACCTGAGTCTGCCCGTCCCCGTGCGAGAAGAGAAAGTGGCCACTAGGTGGCGGTGTTGCCCGGGCCGAGGTCAACAGCCTTGGAACATTGGGAACCCCAGGTGAGAGGAGCACCTGGCTTTGGCCGCAAACCTCAGTTTCCAGCCATCTGCACACACCTGTTCCCCCACTCCCAGTGTCTCTGGGGGATTCCAAACAATCCAAACTAACCCAGCCTAAGGATGAGGAGGTCTCCACAGACAGGATTCAAAGAGGTGCTTCTGGCTTCCTGGCCATGGGCAAAGCCCAGTGAGCTCCACTCTGTAGTTGAGGAGACAGAGGGTCCAGGTGGCCCAGTTGGAAGGTTGCTGACTTGGAGTCCAGTTGAGGACCTTCGACTCCCAAGCCTGTGCCGGTTCTGCCTCTCCAGCCTGGCTCTCGAAAAGTCTTGGACGAGTGAGCCCCTGTTGGACTGAATGTCCACTTCACACTGGGGACTTCTTTGAAGTGTGTGGGTGTGACGGTCCCTGGGCTATAGACAATCTGTCTGGATTTTTTTGTCCACAAGTCTGCTCCCTCTCCCCTACAGCTCTGTTTTAGCTTTCTCTCTAAGGAAGCGATATCCTTCCAGTCTCTGGCTCTGCCTGACTGTGTGTCCTTGGACAGGCACTCAACCTCTCCGAGCGCCCAAGGCAGGAATGACTGGACCTATCTCTCCTGCTTGTTAGGAAGATCAGAATCCAATGTCACTGAAATGGGACAGTGTCTTCTAAAGCTAAAGAATTAGGTGTGATTGGGGATTTCGCTTTTCCTGTGATTGGCCCTCTTCATCCAGACCTCACTTTTTTTTTCAGTTTTTAAAATGTGTTCTAATTAGTTACACATGACAGTAGGTAGCATTTTGATACATCAGACATAAATGGAGTGTAACTTCTCATTCGTCTGGTTGTACATGATGGAGAATCACGATTGTGTAGTCATCTACATGCACATAGGCTCATAATGTCTGATTGACTCTACTACCCTTCCTTCCCCCACACCCCCTCCTCTCCCTCACTCCCAGCTCCATGGTCTAGAGGACCTTTGCTCTTCCCTAGCGCACCCCCCCCCCCCTTGTGAATTGGCATCCGCATATCAGAGAAAACATTCAGTCTTTGATATTTTGGGATTGGCTTATTTCGCTTAGCATGATAGTCCCCAACTCCATCCATTTACCTGCAAATGCCATAATTTCATTTTTCTTTAAGGCCGAGTAATATTCCATTGTGTATATGTACCACATTTTCTTTATCCACTTATCTGTAGAAGGGCATCTAGGTTGGTTCCATAGTTTAGCTATTGTGAATTGAGCTGCTATAAACATTGATGTGGCTGTGTCCCTGTAGTATGCCGATTTTAAGTCCTTTGGGTATAGACCAAGGAGTGGGATAGCTGGGTCAAATGGTGGTTCCATTCCAAGTTTTCTGAAGAATCTCAGCTCTTGCTCACTTGCTCGTCTTCCCAGGACCTGGGATGCTGGCTCTGCACCTGGCACCCAGCAGGCTCTCTGTGGTGAACAGATGGCTGAGTGGAGATGCGCGCAGTCCCCTCCTCTGGAAATGCCCGAGCCTAGGAGGAGCACCTAGACGTCTCCACGGACACGGTGCCACCAAAGTCCTGTCCCCACCAGCTGCCACCTTGGTCCTTCGTGCGCTGCCTGGGAGGGACTCAGGGAGCAGGAGGCAGACTGCCCCCTTGCCACATGGCTGTTCAAGCACGTGTTTCCTCCACAGCCTGTTGATTCCTGTAAGTTGGGGAATCATTAAACCCTGTTTTATAATGATTTGCTGTTATCTCACACTTTGGGTTCTGCTGTAATTATTAAGCAGGATGAAAAATAAAATCTTCAGATAGCATGATTAACTTTCAGATCAGAACAGATGTCCGTGTGGGGAGGAGAGAGCTCGGTGGTAAGTTTTCTCTTTCTTCTTTGAGTTTGTGACTGCCTGTGCCTCTCCCTGGCCCATCTAGATGCGCACCTCCTAATTTCTTGTAGATGAATATTCGCTGATCGAGGCTGAGCATTGGGTGGTTTTCTGGAGAGTGAGGGAGAGAGAACCCTGCTCCTCCCGCCTAGTGCAGCATCCCCCCCACCTCCCAGAACCCTTTCTTCCCCTCCAGAGTGGGAATTAGGTCCTTCCTCCCCTGGGCAGCTGGGCATCCAGGGCTTGCAGGAGAAACATCGGTCTCCCCCACCATAAGACTGATGGCACCATGACGATCGTGCATCTAATGTATCACCATAACTCAGTGCCTAGGACAGAGCTCTGCATTTAATAGTCGCTTAATAAAAATTTGCTGGGTGAGTGAAAGTTCTCCCTCCTTTCTCTAACTCCAGGAGCAAGTCCATGCTCAGTGGATAGTCACAGGGGTTGGCGCCTGAGGGCAAGGCCTGGGGCCATCACAGAGCGGCCCTTCCAGGAAGCCGGAGTAATGAGTTGATGAGAAGGGAGAGGACTGAGAGAGTGGGTTCTCCCAGAGGGGAGAGGACGGCACGCCCCTCCAGTTTCACTGGGTGTCCTGGGGAAGCTTCCGGAGTCCTGTCCCGGCCCCCTTCTGCCTCTGACCGACGGTCCAGGAGCACAGGGCAGCAGGGTCCCCTGTGTTTGTTGAAACCCCCCTTTGGTTGGTTACCCTTTGCTGAGGGGCTGGTGTGTTGGCCATCAGGGTGCCTGGGGGTTGGGACAGTTGGTTGGTCCCGAGGCTCGGTTACAGGGGTAACGAGGACAGGGTCTGGAAGAGTGGTTCTTAGTTCAGGCCAGGGGAGGGGCTAAGGCCCCATCTCCAGGTGCTGGGCGGCAGGTCAGGCCCCAGGGCTCCCAGGCCTTGCGCTGTCCTTGCCTGCTGTGCATCGTGGCTGCGAAGGGGCTTCCTCTCTTGGGCCTGCAGGTGGCCTCCGCTCCCAGTGTCTTCACATGGTCCCTTTCTGGGCCCAGCGGTGTCCTCATCTCTTGTTATGAGGACATCAGGCATACTGGATCAGGGCCCATCTCATGACCTCGTTGACCTGTGTCACCTCCAACGATGGTCGCATTCTGAGGTACTGGAGCTCAGTGCTTCAACATAGGACTGTTGGGACCTGGTTCTGCCCATGACAAGGTCCAGGGACTCTTCTGTGACTACGCTGGGGGCAGCTGCTGCACCAAGAGGCTCCAAAAGAGGAGCTGGCAGTGAATTGGAGGCTGTGTGGTCAGGTGCACTGGCACATGCCCCCTTTGGGGTCCTCCTTGGCCTCCTGGGCCTTCCTCCTCCCCCTCTTTGACTCTGGATGGTCACTCCGGGCACATCTCTGCTCTTGCCACCAGGGGGAGCCAGCGCTCCGGGGCACTAGCTCCAGGGCAGGCGTCAGACCTGCCCATGGACCAGGGGTGGTCATGGTCTGTCATTGTCCCTGGCCTGCCAGCCAGGGGCCAGCAGAGTGTGGTAGAAACAGCCCTGGCCTGTAGGTCAGGAGTCGGGGTCCTGGGTGGCATCTTAGCCTGATTTCCGTTGCTGTCACCAGGTCTGGGAGCTCGTCCTGTGGGAAACCCATGAGCCGGAGACGGAGAAGGAAGATTGATCCAGTGGCCACCGAGGGAGGGAGCGGCAGAAGGGCTTGGCGGAGGGGGGCGCAGGGGCCAAGTCTTTCCTGGGTGGAGGCGGAGGGGAACGGGCCTCCTCTTGCCACCCCTGTGAGGTCTGTGTGTGTGGTCGCGGCACTTGGAGGGGCTCAAGGTCATCGGGGTCATAGTTCCAGACCAAACATTTCTCTAGCCCCGTCCTGTCCACCTTCAGGGCCGGGCAGAGTCTGACCCGAACGTGAAGACAGGCAGCCGTCCTGTTCTGTTAGGGTCTGTAAACAAGTCTGGATGGCGCCTGGCATTTTGCAGAGGGAGTAGTTTGTGAAGTAACACCATCGCGCCATTAAGTGTGGAGATTCCTGATTGGTTGACTGCTGTATCTAGTTCATGTTAATTAAGATAAGCTGTGTGGAATGTGTATATACCCCTCCTGTCCTACAATAAAAGGCTCCCACTCCTGCTGCATCAATCTACACAAGTTGTTCGTCCCCCCCCCCCCCTTATTTTGCTGCAGCCGGACTGCGGCACTGTTCCAGGCCTGGGCCCAAGGGAGGAGGCCCTGCCATCAGCTCGCATGGCTTTTGGGTCCCCAGAGAGTAACCCAGGCCACCGTTATCATCAAAGCCCACACTTCCTCAGGGGGCTGTCCACGGTGCAGCCGGGGAGATATGGTGTGGCCCAGCTGTGTGACCTCCCAGGTCAGTGATTTCAAGTCAAGGAAGAGCAAGTGCGGCCAGAGGGCTGATTCAGGTCCCCAGGAGGGTCACTGTCACTGGATACCCCAGACGGGGACCCTATAAACAGTACAGGTTTATTCGGCTGTGGGTTCAGGCAGCTGCCTCCGGGGTGGCCTCTTGCTGCGTGGTGACGAAGGGCAAGTGGATGAGGGGCAGGAGCAAGGAAGGCCAAGGAGGCCCGAGCTTCCCCCCCCCCCCCCCAGCTCCCTCCCCAGGCACCGCTGGGAGCCACAGTGGCGCCCATCGCCCTGTGAAGCCACCTCCTGAGATGCCACAGTGGCAGCTGAATTTCCACCTGAGTCTTGGAGGGCACTCAGCGTAGCAGGTGGGGTCCCAGGGCTGGCCTGCCACTCTGTGCCACCCGTGTGGCACTGAGGGCTCTGCCTTTGCCCCAGCCACCTGGCAGCTGGCACTCTTGTGAGTGTGAGGCCGGGAGGGGGCCGCTGAGCCACCCGATCGGGCCTGGTCTCCAGCTGTCACGAGGGCTGGAAGTAGCAGCGAGTGGCCGACTCCCTCGCTTGCTCTCCCCTTCACCAGCATGTGAACTACTTGCATGTGAAGCTGCCCTGCCGCCCCCGGGAGGATCTTAGGCTCAACGAGGGGCCTCCTGCGCCCTGGCTGCACCTGATTTAAGCCCTGGCTGACCTGCCGGGAGGATGGCAGAGTCAGCCCTGTGCCGGTCACTGCCTCCTGGAGTCAGGGCTGGCAGGGGAGAGACGTGGGGCTTGTCCCAGGCTGGCAGAGCCAGCAGGCGCTGAGCAGTGGCCCGGCTCCCGGAGGCAGGGGCTCAAGACAAAGCAGAGCCGAGCCTCCACCTTGCTGTGTAGCCGGTGGCCTGGGTCCCACCCCAGCTCTGCCTCAATGCACTGTGAGCAGGGGTGGGGTGTGGGGGGGTAGCCCTCTTTAAGCAGAGCGTCCTCTGAAAAACGGGGGAAGCAGGTTTTCTCTTGAAGATTCTTTGCTTGTCTCCATGCCTGACGCTCACGTGGGGGAGGATTTGGAAAGAAGTCTGCGTTCGATGAGTGATGTCTGCCTGAGCCTGGAGTGGGAGGCACTGGACCGCGCGCCACTCCCCCACCTCTCCGGGTCCCGACTCCAGATCTGACTAAACCCTGGGGCCCCTCCCCCAGCATCAGAGCACCTGAGCTCTCCTGAGCGGGTCTTCTCCCCAAGCCCTGAGACCCTCTTTCTATCACCCTTTGGTGGTGGAGTCTGGCCAGGGCCAGCTCTGGGCGCGGTCCAGCTCCCCTTCAGGACGGCGGTGCTCATTTCTTTCCCCAGCTCCCAGGCTTGGGGGCTGCAGATCTCATAGTCCCCTTCCTGGAAACGCCCGGGGTGGGAGGGAGGGGCTGTGCCTTGGGCCACGCCCCGCTTCCTGAGGGACTCCTGTATTCAGAGACGCGACCACCTGGGGCACAGTTGGAAAGACTGCCCCAGATCTTGCATTCAGCAGGAGCAGCTGAGCTCCTGTCACCGTCACATCCCAGCTCAACTCTTGCCTCTGCCCAGTCCCCCACACCTCAGCCCCTTACCGGTGCTGCTCCTGGAAGGGCTCCCAAGAAACTGCCAGTGTGCTCACCTCCATCCCAGAGTCGGTTTCTAGGGGGCCCTACCTTGCACGTAGGCTGCTCCCTGTGGTCAATGACGCGGCCCCCTTCCTCTCCAGCCTTCCCCATCACAGACCTTGAGCAGACCTGAGCTGGTGGCACAGAGGAGGGACCGTGCTTGCTGGAAGGAGTCGGGGGTCTCGTCAGTGGATGCCACTTGTTTCTTCTTACTTAAGTGACAACCTCCTAACCTCTAAGCCGAGGGCAGGGGACAGAGACGTAACCTCCGCAGCCCTTCCAGCTGTGAGTGGTGAGCGTGGAGCCCCGTGCTGCCCTGGAAGGCCAGGGCCCAGGTCCTCGCTGCAGCTGGGGACCAGTGCACCCAGGGGCAAGGTTCCCCTCTGACCAAGGAAGCTGAGACACCCCAAGGGACCCGTCAGCAGCGCGGTCTGGACACATCTCCTCCTCCCCTCCCACCTCCCCTGGCCAGTCCTGCCTGTTCCCATGGCCCAACAGGAGACACTGCAGGGCAGCTGCTCCGGTCCATGTGGGTGGCAGGGGAAGGGTGTGGATGTGATTTGAAGATGTCCCCCCAAAGGTTCCTAGGCTGGCCGCTTGGTCCTCAGCGTGGCAGCATTGGGAAGTGGTGGACCTTTAAGAGGCGGGGCCTACTGGGCGGTGCTTAGAGCCCTGGGGGCATCAACCCTGGAAGGATTGAAGCTGGTCTCCTGGAGTGAGTTCCTGGGATAGCAAGTTGCTGTACAATAGCAAGTCTGCCCCTGAACCTCTCTGGGCTTCCTAGCTCAGCATCTCACACCCACCCCTGCCATATGCCATCTGCCATATTGTGAAGCAGCCAAAGGGGCGCTTATCAGCGATGGAACAGATGAGGGTGCTCAATATGGGACATTCAGTCTCCAAAACTGTGAGCTAAATAAACCTCTTTTCTTTATGATGTTCCTGGCCTCTGGAATTTTGTCATAGCAACAGAAAATGGACAGATATGGCAGATTTAGAGCTCAGCCTGTGTCTCACCCTACACTTCCCCAAAGCGGCCCCCAGCTCCCCTGAGGGATGGGGCCTGAAGGTCACTGACTGAGACTCTAAGGCCCTCACATGTAACCTGCTGACTCAGTTTCCCAGGGAAGCTAAACTTGTATAGGCGTTTGTTCTCTCACTGCTGTGGAGGCCAGAGCCTGAAGACAAGACCTGGGGAGAAGGGTCCATGCCTCCCCCGGGCTTTGGTGGCTGCCGCTGCCCCGTCCTTGACGTTCCCTGGTTTGGCACAGCACTCTGATGTCTGCCTCCATCTTCCCGATGTCCTTCTTCTGTGTGCCTTTGCCTTTCTCCTCGAAGGATACTTATCTTTGGATTTGGGGCCACCGGGAAATCCCGGAGGAGCCCTCCTCTCAGGACTCTACTAGTAACCCTGCAAAGACCCTTTCCCCAGGCAAGGTCGCACGTACAGGTTCAAGGACTTTGGTGTCTTCTGGGGCCATTTTCCGGCCTGTCACACCCTCTAGGATGGCGTGAAAACTCTCAGGAGGCCACACTGTCTGTGGGGGACATGGCCAGTCATCCGGGCCTTGCCCAGCCAGTGTGGAGCCCGCGGGCCCAGGTGAGGCCTGCTGTGGGTTGGGAGTCTGGTCTCCCTCCCGTCTCTGCCCTGTTCCCTCGACTCCCCCAAGTGGGATTCTGTGGACAAGATGGTCCTGGGTCAGTCGTGGTCCAAGGACATGCGTCTGTGAGGCCATTGGCTGATCAGCCCAGGACACGTGCCTGTCAGTCCCCAAAGCTCAGTCCCTTTGGACACGCATCACGGGTTCACCTCACTTCCAGATTAGGGCCCTGCTCGCAGCCCTTCGGGGGATGAACGGAACACAGAGAACCTCCCCCTCAATTCCCAGCCTGTCCACCAGCAGACTGGGAGGGGCCAGTACCAAGATGTTCACAGCAGCATTATTCACACAAGTTGAAATTTGGAGATATCCTAAATATTCATCAAAAATGGAATAGCTAATTAATGATAAAAATTCAAACTATGGAATACTATACATCAGGTAAAAGATTGAGTGATCAGTTGATACTGCCAACCTGAAAGGGGCTCCAGACGTACAGTTAAATGCACAAAGCTATTTGCAAGATACCAACGAGAATAAAATCACCCCAATGGCAGATGCTCATGTAGCTCTTTTGTGTGTACGCTGCAGGCGATGTCCCGGATTTTCTGGTTCTTACAATAACCCCAGGAGGAAGGTCCTGTCATTATCCCACCTTTATAGGTAAGGATAGAGACCCATAGAGGTCAAGTGCCTTGGCCAAATGCAGGCCACCTACCATTTATATGATGAACTCAGCATACAGTCAGCTAATTGGTGCAGCCTGATATTATTTATGCTTAAACTCCGGAAAATGTGATGTATATTCCTAGACGCAAAATGCATGGTAGAAGGCAGAAGATGTTGGATTTCACATGGCTCCTGGGGACAGAGGTCAGAGTAGGTCTCATTCATGACCCTTTAATGTATTTTTGGTGAGATTCAAGAGCAATTTGACCACACTTACCGTGTGAGGTGGTGGGAGTCGCAACGTGGCGCAGGTGGCTGTTCTTCCCCCTCGGCCCTCCCTCTGCCAGCGGAGCCCAGGGACGGGAAGGGAGCCTGGGTGGGCGTGGGCATGGGCGTGGCTCTCACCCCTCCTTCAGGAAACCCGAGGAGCTGACAGCCCCCAGCCTGAGCTGGCATGGAGGTGAGCCCTGCGCACAAGGCCGGCAGAGAGGGCTGCCTGACCCCGGGGCCTCAGTGTTCCTGACCACCTCTTGCAGCCAAATTCTTCAACCTCAGAGTCCCCTGAACTGGTTTGGCAGGTGCCCCTCGCTCCCCACCCAGACAGTTGGGAGTCTGTGACAGGGGCCATCAGCCCCTCTGTCTCCCTTGGCGTCTGTCACCACCAACACATTATCATCCAAGCCTTGGACAGACCCACAGCCGCATTTTATATCAGGGGAAACTGAGGCCCTGTGAGGGGACCCTCCCGCCCCCCTTCACAGCCAGGGTGGGTGGCCCTGGACTAGAACCACTGGACCCTGAGTCTGTCTGTGGACGAGAGCTGCGTGCTCTCCTGTGGGGACGTTGAAGTGGCCATTTGTGGTCCCCCAGCTAGGTTGATGACCAAGCACCGGGGCTGGGGAGTCGTCAGACTGGACAGTGTCCATCCTCCTCCACGGTCCTCTCTGGCCATCTCTCGGCTGAGCTGTTTTAACTGCTTGTCTTCTAGGCCCTTGGCCCTGGGCGTGGGCCTCCCGCTCCGCCCTGTTGGGGTCTACCCCGGTGACCTTGAAGGACGTCATGTGCCTCTTGCTAACTTAGGAGCGCCTCTGCCACCCTGGGGTTCCTCCTGTCCTCCTCATTTCTGTCACAGCCATGCCACCTCTTACTGTGATGACCCCAACACCGCCCCGCCCAGCTTAGTGCCTGAACCTGGCCAAAGTTTCCTTCACTCATGTCACGAGCTGGGGAAGCTCGGGTGGCTTGCCTGCGCGTCTGGCCCCAAGGGGAGGCTCAGGGATCCAGGCCTTTCCATGCAGCCCCTGGACGTCACAGACCCCTTCTCTTGCCTCTGCGTGACAAGAGGAAGACACCCAGAGATGCCACTACCTCCATGTGGAGGTGACGTTCATGCTCCCACTCTGTCCCATTGCCTGGACCAGCCACGTGGCCGGCCACCTGCAGGGGACAGGACAGAGGGATCCTCCACAAGCTCCGAGGGTCCTCTATCTAGCAGGTCCCACCAGGCCCCCCTTACCCGTATCTTTGTAAAATCTAGATAGAATGACCAGTGGCTCCAACCGGTGCTGCAACTGACCAGTTTAGACTCCTTGCACCTCTCGAGCCCTCGGAGAAGTAACAGACGAGAAACGCACCAACCTCTGAAGGGCCAGGCAAATACCCTACAGGTGAGCCCCCAACTCCCTTCCCCGAGAGCAGGACTCTCACTAAGCCAAGTGGGAGGGTGGGCGCGGGCCTGTCTCCTCCGCTGCCACCTGAGCAGGCTCCTAGCCTCTCACCCCTGGCCATGGGCAGGAGGAGCTGGACGGTGCCTGTGTGGTGTGAAGATGAGGGTCACCTGGAAGGCGCCCTTTGGTGGGCCAGGTAATGACAGGTGACTGGCACTTGGGACCTGCTGGAAGCCACAGTTTCTCTGCCCTGCAGATTTTCAGACCTGGCAAGAGACGTCCCAGGTCCCAAGAGCTCCCCGTGCCTCTTCTCCCAGGGACCCGGGGAGTTGGAGCAGCGACCCTCTCCTTCCATGTCACGCTCGAGCTACTTGGGACCCTGGAACTCCCTGACCAGGTGGCCTTGACGCTACTTCCAGCACCTGTCCCCTCTTCTCTCCCAGCTCCTCCCAGGGTTGGGCCATACTGCTTGTGGGTGGCCCTAGCCCAGGGGTGGGAGGGGACAGCTCCCGGGTGGTGCCAAGCTGATATGCGGGACAGAGACCTGGGGCCTCGGCCTGGGGCTCCCTCCCCCCCACTCCCCCTGCTCCCCATTCCCACCAAGTTCCACCATGGGATGCTAAGGGCCCCGAGTGCCCCAAACCTTGGGCTGGACTTTAGTTCACTGTGCAGGTCCATATGCCAAGGAAGGCCGAGGGATTGTATTACTATGGATCAGTAGGTTAAGGCGAGGAAACATTTTTATTTGGCTTTATTTTTATTTAACTATTTTTAACTGATACATAAAACATGAAGTCGTGCATGTTCGCGGGCGGGGGTCCTGCGTCGGGTTCTGACACGTGTGTGTCACATCGTGGGATGTTTAAATCAGGTCCACCACGTCTGTCGGCTCAGATGGATCATGCCACGTGGTGACACCTTTCCACACCTCTTCCTGGAGCGCTTTGAACCGTACAGCGCATAACGTGTCTGGGGTTACCTCTCATGCCAGCTGCGTGACTAGCAGTGCCACCAACCTCTCTCCCGGCTCCTGTCCTTGAGTGATGACATTCTGATATTTAGGTGCAGGGTCAAGGGCTGCTCTCAGGGGAGGGGGAGCTGGGCGAATATCTGCAAGTCCTTGTGCACATACATAATCGGCCACCCCAATGTCGCCCACGGCTGACAGCCCAGTCGCCAGCCGCCCTGTGGGAGGAGCACGGCGTCTGCTCACCAGACGTCCGGTCCAGACCTGGAGCCTGGCTGGGGGCAGGGGGAAGAGAGGGAAGGCCAGAGAGTCCCCAGGTGGAGAGATGGGATGCGGCCCACGTGACCTGGGGCTGGCACGCCCTCCGGGGGGGCTCCGCCGTCCTGGGCGAGGACTGAGGAGGTTTGAGGAAGGGGTTTGACAGCGTGGGCTCCTCCAGCATTGGGACCGGGTAGGTCACCTGGGCCTCCATTTAAACTTCCGCCCTGGGCCCCCCAGTGTGAGGAGGCACCTGATCCTGCCTAGTTCCATGTGGCCCCCAAGTGAGCAGCCTTCCCGGGGGGCCTCCCTCCCCAGGACCCCTCAGCAGGAGCCGAAGTCCCCTTCCCCTCCTTCCTCAGAGAGGCTCTTTCCTGGGAGCCTCGCTGCTTTTTTATGGTTTTGGGTCAGAAGTAGCCTGTTTCAGGCCCTCCTCCGTGGCTCTCCTCAGCAGCTTTCCTCTGTGGCCCTCCTCCGTGGCCTCCCTCCGTGGCCTTCTTCTGTGCAATTTGCCTGCCAGCTGTGGTTCTCCAATTCCAATCCCATTGAAAGTTTAAGACACAGAGGGCTGGTTCCTCACAACGTGGCACTGACCACCCCGAGGTGATTTCTGACGCTGGACCTGGCTCTTCCTCATTGAGAGTGACTTTCCCAGCCCCCTCCCCCCCAGTTCCAGTGTCATTTCCTAGAGTTCTTTCCTGTATGTATTGGCATACACCACTTTGTTCCCACTTTTACTGTGACACTAGTAATACCCTGTCTCAGAGCGTGGCCCTCGTGGGCGAGACCTGGCCTGGGGTCAGGCACTTTGGATCCTGGCCCTGGAATGAGCACCTGCCTCGGCTACTGCTCCCCCTCTCCGGCCGCAGCGGCCTCCTCTGTAGAATGGGGGTGACAGCAGCAGGGTCTCCTAGGGCCTGGGAGGACCTGTGAGCCAGCGAGGAGCAGGATCCGTGGAGACTGTCCCCAAGCACCACGTCAGGCACTAGTCAGTGCTTAGTGACCGTCTCGGTGTCACCGTGGCTGTTACTAATTACGTGCCCCCGGGTTCTCCACCCTGCTGTGAGGGGCGCAGCAGGCCAGTCCCCGAGGAGCTCACATTGGGGTGCAGGAGCCCCACACAAGGTCCCTGACAGACGCCCGTGGACAGAATCAGGGAGCTCACAGGTCAGGCGTCCCTTGGCCTCACCTGAAGGAAGGGCAGGCTGATTGGCAGGTGGGGGAGCAGGTCTCTGGAGCAGGGAGCCGGGCTGGGCGAGGCCTGGAGCCTGCCGGCTGGTCCACTGGTCACTGGGCCGCTCTCCTGCCAGGGCCCCCGTGGGCTCCGGGGCTGGTGGTCTCCTAGCGAAGGAGGGCGAGCCGCCCTGGCCTTCCTGTGGGAGGACTGAACGGGGACAGGTCTCTCCAGCCTCCCTCCCTCAGGCCGATTAAGGCTCTGTCCTGTGCTTGGCCGAGGCCCGGCCTCCTCTAGGTCTCAGGGCGCTTCCTCTGCTGACCGCAGACCCTGGCGCTCCTGCTCTTGGTCCTCACTGCCACCAGCTGGGACTTCATCCACCTGCTGCCACCGACCCCACTAGACCCAGGGCCTCAGGGGGGGCAGGTGGTTTCTCCTGGTGTCCCTGGTGCCTGGGGTGGAGGGCGCTGGCTGAGGGTGGAGTGGGGACTCCCGGCGCCCAGGAGAGCCATGTCCGGGCCTCGCTGGTCCCTGTTTTAGTGAGGCCGTCCGCCCGGTGCCTTAACGGAGCCTCTTTGGTCTCTGCACATGCTGCCCCCTGCCACTCGACCTGTAGGGTGCCATCGAGGAAGTGGGACAAATGGCTGAGAGGGCCCAATGACTGCTCCCTGTTGACCACGGCAGCTCACCAGGTGTGACCTGGGGGCTGTGAAACACGCCCAGCGTGATGGCCTGCCAGCCTGGCTTGCACACTGCCTCACGGAACCTCCTTCAAAGCCTCTGGTCATCGTCACCCCCGTTTTACAGGTGGGGAGACTGAGGTTTATGGAGGTGCTGTGACATTCCTGCGGCCACACGGTCAGCATGAACAGGGACCGTGGGGACTCCCCTGTGCTGTCCCCCCTCGGCGGCTGGGAACCCCGGGGCTCCCTGGGCTCAGGAAGGACTGGAGGATCAAGTTCAGCTTTAACAGCTCCTTTCTCAGCACGCAGTGGGGGTCGTGGGGGGACAGCGCAGAGTGAGAAAGACCCTCTCTCTCCTCACATTCTCCTCTCCCTCCTCCCAGTGATCCCTTCCCAAGTCCCCAACCCAGCGACACCTCCCAGCCCTCATCCCGTCTGTTTCCACTCCAAGAGCCTAAGCGCCCCTGTTCGGAACCTGCCGGCGACGGTCCTTCTCAGGGGCCCCAGGTGCATCCCTCACAGGGAGGAGGGAGGACAAGGAGACGCTGCTTCTGCCCACGGAGCTGAATTCTGGTCGATGAACAGGAGGAAAGGAAGGCCCAGGAAGCTTGAGTATCTTGCTCAAGATCACACAGCAGAGCCAGGCCTGATGGGGCACGCCTGTCATCCCAGCGGCTTGGGAGGCTGAGGCAGGAGGATCGCGAGGTCAGAGCCAGCCTCCGCAACTTAGTGAGGTCCTACAGCAACTCAGTGAGACCCTGCCTCTAAATGAAATGCAAGATAGGGCTGGGGGGGGGGTGGCTCAATGGCGGAGTACCCCTGAGTTCAATCCCTGGTCCCCCCCCCCCAAAAAAAAATGATGACACGGTAGAGACCCAAGATTCCCATAGTGGCCCCGGCCCTCTCTCCCGGGGTCGCAGGGTGCTCTGCAGAGTGCCAGGCTGAGCTCCAAACAGGGGACTTGACAGCTGAGGACCACCTGAAAGAAACACGGGAACAGAAGAGCTCGGGCTCCGCTGTTGCGGGTTCTCGGCCATCTCTGCCTGTCCCCTGCTGTGCAACCTGGGGTCGCTCTCCCCCTCTGGGCCTCATACTTGAACTGTGAAGTGACAGTTGGAATCAATGCTTTCCAGGGCCCAAGGCTGCAAGTACCCAGGCACATGCCCGTCCTCCACCCTCCACGTCCACCTGCAGCCGATGGTGGCCACTGTTTGATTCTTGTCTGACCGACTGCCCCCTCGTCTCCACCTCCATCTCCCTCAGGCAGAACCTGAGCTCCTTAAGAGGACCCGCTGGGGTCGCTCAGCTCTGCTGACCACAGCGTGGAGCCCAGGGCCAGCTACGAGCGTCGGATTCATCCTGTAGCCAACAGAGAAGCTCTGGAGAGCGGGAGTGCGCCCATCTCGGATGTCTCTAGAAGGACTCCTGTTCCCTGAATCCTAAGGGTCGGAAGTTCTGGGTGGGGAAGTTCTGGCGGCAAGACCTGATCAAGAGTGAGGAACTCAGGACGCAGCAGGCGAGTGCCGTGGGCACCTGGCAGCGTCTCTGGCCCTAAGACGGTGTCGTCATGACCACTGTGGAAGCCATCTGCACCCGTCCTCAGCGCCGTGGGAAAGGCAGCGAGAGGGCCCTGGAGAGGTCGACATCGGGTGGCGTCGGCGATGCTCTACTCGTTCTTGATGGGTAGACGGAGCAAGGTGGCCTCCCTGGGTCTCTCCTTTCAGCTTGACCATTTGGGGCCCAGGGCCACCTTCAGTCCCTTTGCCTCTCAGTGGGAAGTGGAAGGACCCCGAGGGGAGGGCAGATGCGGAAACCTTGAGGGGAGCCGTCCGCCCCTGGAAAGCGCTTGGGTTCACACGCCAAACTGGAAGTCTCTCCTACCGCTAGGGCGAGGCCTTCACCCAGGTTTCCGTCGGGTCTCCACGTCCCCACTGGAAGGAGGCTGCATGGCATTCCCTGGGCGAGTCCTCTGTGACGGAGGTGGCATGCCTGAGTGGTACCATCTGGAGGAGGGGGAATCCCGGGCACGGGCTCCATTCCCAACCCTGGAGCACCCAGGGGCGCTTCGGCAGGAGACGAGCGGACAAGAGGTGCGAAGATGCTGTCTGTCCAGGGCCTGCTCTAGGTCAGGGTCTGCGTTGGGTCCCGGAGACACATTTTCTCAGCTCGGTTTTGCATCATTCCTGAAAGCCCAGCCAGCCCCCGCTGCATCCTGACAGCTCACAACTGCCCGAGGCCAAGCGTCGAGAATTGGGGCTTGAAGTCAAGTTAGGGTCTCCACATTTGTGCACATGAGAAGAAGGCGCATCACCCTGGTAGAGGGAGTCCCGGAACAGGGTGCACAGCTGGGTGTATTCCAGACACCCCCACCTGCAGCTGGGCACCCTTGTGCAGTGCACGGCCTGAGCAAACATATGTGGCAGCCCTGCCCATGTCTGTCTCCTACTCCTGAGCTCTTCAAGACGTGCCCGCTGGGCAGCGTCACCTCCAGTACTCCTTCATGGATATTCCTTCTGCCCAGCAGGCAAGTGGTCAGGTGAGAGTCAGAATCCTTGGGGCAATAAGACCCAAGCCCCTCATTTTGCAGATGAGGAGGTGGTGGTGATGGCTGGGGACGCGTCTTGGGTCAGGGAGAGAAGCTGTCAGTTCATCGGCCTCCCTGCCCAGTGCGCAGCCTCAGTCCTCCGGTTCCCACCCTGAAACCTTATCCCGGTGGCAGGAGCAGCCAGGCTGTGAGGGGCTGGATGCCTGTGAAGCTCCCTTTTCTTCTCGGATGACGGGGAGCTCGGGCTTCACCCTGGACCTTTGGCGGACTGCTGAAGGGTCCCTTTTAAAGACACCTGGAGTGGGTTTGGGGAATGGCTTCTGTTCATCCAAGAGCAGAGCCACTTCCCTGGGGTTGGGACTGGGTGACAGAGGACATTGGATGAAAGGTTCAGGCAGTCCCCAGCGTCACACTGAAGGAAACCAGGGCTGTTGGCAGGCGAGCTGTTCAGGATCTTAAACCACGGGCAGGACTGGGCACTGAGGGTGGGACAGGGGCAGCCTGAGGTCCCACGGCTGGAAGGTGGGTGGCCCAGGCTCCTGGGGGAGGGCAGGGTGAGCATGTGACAATCTGTCTGGGCTCAGTCTGGTAGGGAGCAGGTGAGCTCCCGCCCGCAGCCGACCTCCCCAGGGTGGACCGGGAGCTACCCAGGACCGAGGTGGCTGCGCCCTCCCCCACCCAGGTCACAATTCCAGGGAGACTTTCCCTGGGACAGGGCGGGCCACCCTCCACCCTCCCCTGTTACCTTTTCACCCTGTGCCCCGCCGCTGACCCAGGTTTATGGGGCGGCCTATCTCCCAAGCTGCAGGAGGACCTGATCGCTGGCTGGTGACACCGCCTTGCTCCCAGGACGGTGTGGCTCCTAATTGTTTTATGGTCTTTTCACACTCTGCCAAGAGGAGAGAAGGGACCGCCCAGGATCCGGCTTCTAAGGCTTCCAGCCCACAGCAGCCTCCGGGTCAAGCCCTCCTGGTGCCCAGAGGCCTGGCTGGCACTGGCCCAGGGAGGCACGCGGGCTGCCCCTGAGCTGAGGGGCCAGGAGCTGGCCTTTCCGATTGGTGCGAGGAGCAGGTGGCTGCCTGAGGCCCAGGAGAGCCCCCTCCCAGGTCTGTCAGCTCCGCGCAGGGAGAGCCCCCCAGCCTGCGAGGCAGAGTGGGCAGAGCCCTGGAATCAGGAGCCTCCTGGGTCCTCCCTGCAGCCCAGCTCTGCAGGGGGACATCTGCCATCTCCCAGAAGGCCCCGTCCTGGAGGGGTGGGGCGGGAAGGGAGAACTCCAGGAGAAGCTGGGATCGCCAGCCGAGATCCGAAGACCATCTGGCCCTCAGGGTGGACCTCCTCTGTCTGAGCTTCAGTCCACGTGGCCGGGCACTGGCTCCTGGGCCCCTTTCCTCCTCTGACTCCCATTCTGTGGTCTTCATCCCCCGCCCCACGCTGGTCTCCCTCCTCTTGACCCCGTTCTGCTCCGTCTGTTGGCGGCTGCCCTGGTCCTCTCTCTCCTCCCACCTCGCTCTCCCTTACTGCTCTTCCAGACTCTGGTTGCTTCCTGCGTCCGTCCCCCTCTGTCCACCTCTCCTCCGCCTCCTCGCTGTGGGTCGTGCGTCTCCCCTGACCTCTCTCCGAGGTCATCAGGATACTCTCCCGCCTTGCTTGACGCTCTGGGCCCAGAGCCCGGCTCCCCTCTGCTCCGTGCGGGCTGCGCCCTCGGGTCTCAGTCTGCCCAGGCCCCGCACGTGGCCTGGCCAGCTCGGGGACACACATCCCGTTCCCTGGGCCAGGCCTCCCCTCACAGCCTCAGCTGATTGGTGGGTTCCCTGGGCGCCCACAAGTACAGGAAAGGCCCACTGTATCGTCTCCTCTCCTGCTCAGGGAGCCAGGCGGAGCGGGTCTGATGGCTCTCGTAGCACAGCAGAGGGGGCCAGCCGATATCCAGGACCGACTCTGCCCCAGTCACTGAACCCATGCCACCACCAGTAAGGCTCACACCAGCACCCTGTGGACATAGGTCACCTTTGTGCAAATTAGGAAACGGCACCCCCTTCCTTGGTACACTTGGGTGCTACCTGCAGGAAATCTATAATAAAAACACATAAACCCCTGCTGTTGCTGTTGTGAATAGCACCCTCTAGAATTGTGCAGTGCTCAACCTACACCAATGCACAAGGTGGCTCTACATACAAGCCTGCATAGGAGGGATTATTGCTTGGATTTGGGCACAAGGACACTAATTTTGTTCCCAGGATTTTAAGCCCTTTCAGCTCTCACAAGACTCTTGGCCCCCCCATCTGGTCTTCCCAGGTCTGGGGTGTCTGCCTGGGTTGGGGCCCATGAACAATCTGTCTTGTGCTCACCTTGGCTGGTTCCCTGACACCATACAAAGGGCACCAGGGTGGCTGGGCGTGGAGAGAACTGGCATAAGTCTACCCTGCGGCTTCTCGCTGGGCAGGCTGCGTAGGCACTCAGCTTCCCTCAGCCTCAGCTCTTCCATCTGTTAAGTGGAACGGTCATCTCTACCTTCCCCACAGGTGTCTCAAGATGGAGCGAGACGACGCCACAGGAAGCAGCTGGCCTGTGCTTCACGTCTGAGAATTAGTGAAGGAAAATATTCCTTCACAGGAGGGAGTAGATTCAGGCGATCAGATGAGACCCGGGGTCCCTGGGGGAGTCCCCGGGACCAGAACCCGGGAGGCAGGAGCTTCAGAGCCAGCAGACACTCCTGTCACACACAGCCCCCCCGCCCCCCCCCAGCACCCCGGTCCACCGTCCTGAGCTCCCCTTCTGTTCTAGTGGTGGCCTCTGCATTTGTGTCTCATGAGTCCAGAACATCCCAGAAGGCAGGGTTAGTGGGCGCCAGGGGCTCTTTCAACACCTGCAGCTTCTGAGCAGGGAAGTGCGGGTCAGATCCGCTGAGCCGCGTGGTCTCTGTTTGTGCCGAGGGACGAGGGACAGGAGCCTTTGCAGAGCGACAGAGCAGGTGAAGGTCTGGTCAGTCAACTCTAGCTGAGCCGATCTAACGCTGGTCTTCTTGGAGGAAGTGTGGTTGCTGAATGGACCGTGGGACCCTCGGGGTCTGGCCCCATGCACCAGCTGCACTGGTGGTCTCTAGCGCTCCCCGAGGTGGGCTGAGGGCGACATCCCCCGCTGAGCTTCTCCATGGGAAACCCCGTGCCCTGGGCCTGTCACGCTCCTGGGGTCAGACCCAGGAGGCACCTGCGTCAGCCCCGGGGGAGTGGGCTCCTCCTTGGCTGGGACCACTCCTGGGGACTTGGTCTACTTCGTGTCCCTAGGGCAGAATACCACGGTGGGCAGTTGGTAAAGAAAACAGATGTACTCCTCACAGATCTGGAGGCTGAAGTCCCAGGTCGAGGGTCCCCATTGGTGACATGGCGGAAGGAAGAGCAGGAGAGGGTGAGGGACTGAGGGCGTGAACTCGCCCTTCCAAGGAGTGACCAGGGCAGGTGACCCCCTCCTGGGACAGCATGACCCGTCCACCAGGGCAGCACCAGACCCTGTCGCCTCCCGGCACACTGTGGCACAGGGGACACAGTGACCCGCAGCACCTGCCCAGGCTCCTCCTTGGTCTCAGCTCAGCGCTGGCTCTGGATTCCGTGTTTTCATTTCCTCCTCTGCATTTTTCTGATTGATCCTCAGTTTCCCTCCACCCACGGCACCTGCCCCGTCTCCCTCTGGCTGCCAGGTGTCCCTCCCATCCTGCGTCTTCAGAGGTGGCCTGTGCTCCCTGTCCCTTCACCCCATCCGCTCCCTCCTCAACCTCCAGCAGACAGCTCCCACTGTGGCCAAGGGTCTCCATGTGGCTGAAGCCACGGATGCTGTTTCCAGAACTTTCTTCCAAAAACCACCGCCTCTAGTGGCTTGTGGGATGCGACAGAGCCCGGCTCTCGGATGCGGGTGCCCATCCCTGTGACAGGCTGAGGGGTCTGCACTGGCACCAGTGCCACTGTTCCCTGGGGCCTCCCCTCCCTCCTCCCCTCTGGCCACCTGCACCCTCACCACTGTCCACCTGCAGGTACCCGCTGTGTCCCCGGCCAGCACAGTTCACACCCGTGGCCCTGACCCCTTCCCTGGGCTCCAGGCCGATGCAGGCTGTCACTTGCCCTCCTCTTTGGACGTCTCCAGACCCCCCAGGCTCAAGCTGAGTTCACCATCTGCACCCCCGCCTTGGTGTCCCCCGCCTTGGTGTCCCCCGCCTTGGTGTCCCCTGCCTTGGTGTCCCCTGCCTTGGTGTCCCCCGCCTCGGCGCCCCGGGCCCCCGAGCGCCCCCGCCTCCGTGGGCCCCTGCAAAATGCCTGGCCCTGGGACTCTGATCCCGGGCCAGCTGGGGTGGGAGGAAGCAGGAGCAACACGGGTGGGAGGAATGGGGAGCCCGGGACCCCGAGGGACGCCGAGTCCCAAGGAGGGGGAAGTTATTTAATTGTCAAAAACCCAACGGGGCTGTCAAAAACGAATTAAATGAGGGACGTGAGTGGTGACGAGTGGCCACTCTCTTCACTCCAAGTCGCTGTACTCACGGCAAACTTTCTGTCAAAAATCACAAGTGTCCTGGTGAGACCTGCTGATGTCCCCTGACGGCATCCAGTGGGGCCAAGTCCATCTTGCCTCAGGAAGCCTCTGCACCATGCCCCTCCTCCCACCAGCCATCATACATGTCCTCCCAATTCCATCCGAGACCCTCCAGGGGAGGCCAGGAGCGAGGCCCGCTGGGCACCTGCTGTCCCCCTGCCCACGCTGTCTCCCCCCCACCTCTAGAATCCCTTTGTCAGGATGGTTCTGGGTTCAAGTGGACGAATGAGAAGACATGGCCATGGGAGAGGAAGACAGCTGTCACCGTCCAGAGGCAGTGCAGCCATCAAGGGTGGGGGAGTGAGGCAGAAGCAGCTTCCAGGGCCCTTCTTTACAGCTATCTGGACAGGGTTGCAGACAGGTGGCTCATGGGAGCTGCCCAGTGGCCTCTGGGGTGAGCTCTTGATAACTAGACCCTTTGGTGCTGCAGCCTCGGCTCATCAGGGGTACCTTTCCCGTCTTTCATAACATCTGCCTTCTGAGCCTTTTGCAAACCTCTGGTGTCCTTTGTCAAATTCCTTCATACTTGGAACACATAACAATGGTGTGTTAGTCAGCGTTCCCTTACTGTAACAAACACCCGAGATGACCAACTTATAAAGAGAAAAGTTTCGCTTTGCATTACAGTTTCGGAGGGTCCAGTCCATGCTCTGTTTGCCCCGGTGCTTTTGGCCTGTGGTGAGGCTGCCCACCTGTGGCAGAACAGGACTGTCCACCTTATGGCCAGAGAGGGAAAGGGAGAAAAAGGAAGGAGCTAGGGTCCCATATCCTCATTAAGGGTGCGGCTGCAAAGACTTACAGAGCTCCCTCTAGGCCCACCTCCTAGAGCTTCCAGCATTTTCCAGCAGCTCCATGTTGGGGCCCAAGCCTTTAACACATGGGTTTTGGGGGGACACTTCAGACCAGAATTCAATACAAAATGTCCTCCTCTCCGCCAACTCCCCGATGCACAAGTCACGTGTGTGAATAACGCCAACATCTGTCCTCCCCCAACCCTAAGCTCCCAGCGGCCAGGCCACCGTCTCTACCACACAGGGCTGTGTCCCCAGGTCCTAGACAAGACAAAACAGAACCCGGAGAATCCCCCTTAGCAGACTGGAAGCCGGAGTCCGAGGTGGGCCTCAGGACAGCGGCAGAGCCACCGTGAACCTGGGTGTGAGTGCGTTTCGTCTTTCCCCGGGAACACGAGAAGCAAAGAGGGAAACGTCCTCAATCCAGAGCCTTCTAAGGATCCGTTTCCGTGTCCCCCCCAGATTGAGATGCTGGTCACACGGGAGCCGAGCCCGAGCCTTCCCACGAGGGCAGCTGAGTTATCGCCCCCTTCACAATTGACAAAATCATTTCTTATCCTTGTGTTTTACAGGCAAAGCGATAAGAACCACGGTCAAGGGCTTGATTACTACTGTTGACCACTCATAGAGTTATGATGTTTGGTGGGGTGTCGGCCCCCCATGGACACCCCACCACACACAGGGACTTCTGATTTATCATCTTTGGGCTTTCCAGTTACCATAGCAATAAAATCCACACTCTGGCAGGATGATCACCATTTTCAACGATGAATGGAATTATCACTTGTGTTCGTTTGTGGTTTTAAGTCTTAGAATAAAATGTGATCCCACCAATAGCACTGAAAATTCAGTGTCCTCAGCCGCGGAAGACCATTTGAGTAATGGGCTGTGTCTCAGCCGACCGGTGTCGCTCCTCTCCTGGCCGCAAGGCCCTTGGCGTCTCCCACTGTGAGATCCACCTCTGTGAGGGGCGCACTTGGGGCCTTGGGGCCTTGGAGAAGCCTGGAGGAAGCAGGTCTTGTGCTGGGGTGGAGGGACAGACAAGTGACATTTCTGGCATTTTAGTTAAGGCTGCAGGCTTTGGAGCCACCAAAACGTGAGTTTGAATCCAGTTTTGGGGGAGGGTGTGGCCCTGGGCAAGCTACCCGACTGCTCCAAGTTTCTGTTCCCATCTTCTCCAATAAACGGGGAAACCAGTCACCCCCACACCATCCCACGTTCAGGTGAGGGTTAAAAGTGACGGTCCTGGTAGTGTGCTGGGGACAGTGTGCAGTGACATGGGGACCCTGTTCCTGGTGGTTGATGCCGTTGTGGTACGTGGCCCTTTCTTCAAGGGTTTGCATTTTGATCGAGGGACACTCCACATGGGTGAGGCTTGCTGTGGGGGTACCCCAGGGGAGCCGTCTAGTCCTGCAGGAGGTGACCCCCGAGCTGGGTCTCCACGTGTTGCTGCCCAGGGAGGAAAGGAGAGGGGGCTTTCCGGATGTGGAGAGAGTCAGGTGCCCAGGGAGGCAGCAGGAGAGCAGGTGTCCGAGGAAGTGACACACCAGGAGCCGTGGGTCCCCCCATCAGTGGGCTAAGAGACCCCGTGGGCAGCCCTCCAACTAGGAGCAGCTCCCCAGAATCCTTCCTTCTCAATGGGTGAAAATCCACGAATAATAACACACAGAGCCCCGAGAGCCTGCGGGGCCTGGGGATGAAAGAGAGTATTATCATCTTCACTAATCACACGAATTAAAATCAATTAATTTAAAAACCGGCTTAATGAGATTAGTGCGTCTGTTGTTTAATTATCCATTACCACTAATGACGATAATGATGGGTTGTGCCCCGATGACAGGTGACAATCTGTCAGCGAGGAATGGAATTTGAAATCACAGAGGGTCACCGAGTCCCCTCGGACAGAGGGTCAGAGGACACTGCCCCTCCCCTGGCCTTGCTCGGGCGTCCTGTGGTGAGAACGTGGCCAGAGGGCTTGTGGTCCTCCTTTGCCAGGTGACATCTCAGAGTTTTGCTGCCTGCACTGTAAGGGGGACTGGACATTCAAGACTGGTGACAGCACCTGCCACTCTGATCACTTTGCGTTGGCTTCCCCTCCTTCCCACTTTTATCCACCCACCCACCCTCCTCTCCCCTGGGGTCACGTTCCTTGATGGTTTGTATCTTTAATGTCCCCTGAAAAGGAAGTTCCTGTGTTAGGCAACGAGCAATGTCCAGAGGTGAAATGATTAGATTAGAGAGTGGTGACCTCACTAGTGGATTAATCCATTTGGTGGATTGATAATTAGAATGGACTCACGGGGTGGTAACTGTAGGCAGGTGGGGCCTGGCTGCAGGAAGAGATCCCTGGGGTCACGCCCGGGGGATCCTGTCTTACCCTGGCTCCTCTCTCTCTGCCCTCCGGCTGCCCAGGCTGCCCACTCTTCACTGCCATGTTCTGCCTCCCGAGGGCCCAGAGCAGCACAGCGGGTCAACCATGGACTGAACCTCTGGAACCAGGACTCACAATAAACTTTTCCTCCTCTAAGCTGTTCTTGTAGATATTTTGGTCACAGCCATGAAAAGCTAACAGCTCCTGATTAAAATGTCCATGCACAGATCTGGGGAAATTCAGGCTAAGACACGAGATACTGGTCATGGTCCCAGAAAGCAAGGCTCAGGACTGCAGGGAACCGCTGTCCCTCCCCTCTCAACGGTGCAGGCTGCTTTCCTCCTGCCCTGCCCTGTCCTCACTTGCTCCAGTGAAGATGGATTTGCCCATTTCACAGGATCAATCCTTCCTGCCTCCTGAGCCTCCTGGCCCTTCCCTAACCCTAGCCAGGGCAGCTCACCCTCACCTCATCTACCGCGCAACTCCATTGTGTCCGAGCTTCAAGAGGGTGTTAGGATGGCTTCAGTAACTTTGCCAGAGTGTGACAGGTGAGTGTCACCACGTCAGTGGACTGGAGTCTTTCCATATTTATATTTCACTGGCCCTGTCCTGCAAGAGTCTGCTCCTTCCGCCTGGAGCAGCCATGATTGGGTGGTGCCCAGACCTGCTGCTGTCTCTGATCCTGAAGGCAACAGGAGGAGCCATAGGGACAGACCTCAGGGAGGACTGACGTCGACTGGTGCGGCCCCAGCCTCAGGCGAGGTCTTTAGGCAAGGGGATGCTGCTTTGTAGAAAGAGGAAGCGGCATGTGTTTAGGAGACTCTGGGGTTCAATATTCTCAGACAGGCCACCTCACTGTTCCCATTCTGGGTCTCAGGGTCTGCTAGTGTCCTCGGAAGTCCCTGATGACCAGAGGAGACTTGTGGCTGTGTAGTTCTTCCACTCTGACAATGAGACCCCAGGCCTGATTTTCAGCACGTTCTGTAGGTTTTCTGAAATAATGTCACAGATGCAGCCCGCTCTGCCCGGAAGAGGGACTGGCTGATTGGGGCCAGTCATTTGTTGTTTTCAAGGTCACTTAAGCAGTTGAGAGGCCACAACGTTTATAATCACTACTACCTGAGGGCTTGTCAAATGCCACCGTCACTATACAACTCAGAATTCCACCGTCTACCGGTGCCTTTTCCTGCCCAGCCTCAGGTGAAGTCCGAGTAACTGCTGCTCCTGAGTCCCAGGGTGGGTTGTCATTCTGAAATGTGGCTCTGTGCGGTTGCTGTCTAGAGCCACTTTGGGTATCCGGTGTCCCCACGGGGACTCCCCCAGAGGCTTACGTGTGGATGGTTTATTTGGGAGCGTGACCCAGAGGGAGCAGCGTGATCAGGGAGAATAACCACAGGAACAAAGGAAGCCGACCCGGGACTCTGATCCCTTTGGGAAGCATTTGACTAGCTATTCAGTCCTGAGGTACCTTCTGGAAGTCTTCTGGGTTAGGTGTCTGGACCACCTTCTCAGGGAAGGGAGGAAGTGGCCACCCACCCATTCTGGTCCCTCACTGGTTAAGGATTGTCCCTGAACTTTAGTTGGCAGGACAGTGGGTGCTGAGTGGGTCCCCAGCCACCTGGGGACAGGAAGTGAGAAATTCCTAGTGGGGGCCTTAGACAGGGCACCCTCAGGTGGCAGTTTATGAAACCCTCAGTCTGCGTAGATCAGCGGTGGCAGCAGTGGCCGGATCAGCTGGCCTCATGGGATCTGAAAAAGCGTCCAGGATACACCGTGCTTTTCAAGTGCCTGGTGCAAAATCAGAGCATGATTTAAGGGCAGTCTCGATTTTGATCTCCAGTTACTGGCACTCAATAAATAATGAGCCAGGAGGAGAACTCTCCGTTGCGGGTCTCATGCATATTTCAACGGCTTCACTCACACACTCACAGGATGTGCATGTGGCACTTGGGGGGTCCCTGGCCACACTCTACAGAGACATCTGTGCTTGGCCAATAGGACTCTTCACTGTCCTTGTTGAGAAGAGATTTTGGTGTATGGCCTCGAGCACTTCACAGGGACGGGGTCATCAAAGTAGGACAGTCCCCAGAGGAGCCACTTGGATGAACTCTGGTGGCTAGAGGCAGTGTAGCCTACTGGTCATGGCCACAGGCTCTGAGCCTGTGCTGCCCCCGGGGGACCCCAGTTCTGCTCCTTATTAGAATGTATGTGGGGCATCTGCTTTGAGAAGATGGAATAGAAATACCTTTCCTTATTTTTCTTGCTAAGCACAACAGAAAACCCTGGACATTAAACCTAAAATAAATGTAAGACTCTGATGGGGACAGAGAAGAAGACAGGCTGGCGAGGGACCTCGGGACGGAGAATGGGAAGGTGGTCTCTTTCCTGGGAAAGACCAATCGGGCCTCCTCTGCCCAGGGCTTCGGACTGGAGGGGAAAGTGAGGGCAGAGAGGCATCCCATTTATCTCAGAATAAAAAGCGTAATTAAAAAACGCAGAATCTCAGGTGAGGGGCTCATTTCCTTCTCAGTCTCTGGTTTCTCCTTGTGAGATGGAGACAAGGCAGGGATCCCTGAATGTAAAATGGGAATACCAGAGGGCATTGTGAGTAAATACGAAACAGAACAAGACAGACAGAGTGACAGCGGACGGGTGGCGATGGCGTGATGTGAGCAGTCGGCAGTAATGGGACTCCTGCGCACTGGGGCAGGTGAGGACTCATGTTTCTTTCTCTCTCTCTCTTTCCCTCCTTCCTTTTCTCTCTCTTTCCCCCACTTTCCCTCCCTTTCTTCCTTTTTTAAAATATTTTTTTAGTTGTAGGTGGGCACATTATTTTTATTTTATTTATTTACTTACTTAGGGAACCCAGTGCCTCCCGTCTGCGGGACAAGCGCTCGACCTCTGAGCTACAGCCGCAGCCCTCCTTCTTCTTTTGGGATTGAGCCTAGCTTTACCCTACTGTGTGCCAGCTGAGCTCATTAACTTCCTTATTTAATTTGAACCGCAGGCCTCTGGTTCCCACTGTCATCCCTGCTTACGAACTGAGAAGAGGAGGTCAGAGAGGTGAGGTGACTTCCCCAAGGTTCCCTAGTGAGCAGGGGAGGAGGCTCATCTCCGTTCTCCCTGGGGTTGTGCAGAGTCATCATTTGACTCTCGCTTTACCCCTGAGCCACAAGCCCAGCTCTTCTTATTTCTTATTTTCAGACAGGGTCTTGCTAAGTTGCTTAGGGCCCTTCGAAGTGGCTGAGGCTACTTTGAACTTATGATCCTCCTGCCTCAGCCTCCTGAGCCACTGGGATCACAGGTGTGCGCCACTGCGCCGGGCTCCATGTGGATCTTCTTACTCAACCTTTCAATAGCCCTGGACAGGGAGGCCACGGTACAGATGAGAAGACCAGAGCACAGCAAGTCCCCGAGGTCATACGGCGAGTAGGACGCACGCACAGGATCCCAGCATTCGGCCACACTGTCTGGGTGTTGGCAGTCCCTCCCCAGAGGAACCCTTTGTGTTCTCTCCTGCGTGGAGTAATGATTACAAAGGTTTATGAGGTGGCCTTTGCCTTGGACAGCACCAGCCCCCACCCCGTCCTCCCCCGCAGCCAGCCAGAGATCCGAGGCCCAGCGTGGGTAGAGGGAGGACAGGCAGGCAGGCTGGGCCCCTGGAACCTTTGCCCACGGGGGCACAGACAGCGAGTCCCCCAGGAGTTACCAGCGTGTGAGCTGGGAGGACAGTGTTTAGACCCCTGGTGGACAGGCCAGAGATGGGGGAGGCCCCCAACCTCCGAGCCCAGTGAGATCGCGGGCCTGTGCTGGCACCTGGGGACTCTCTGAAGACGAGACAGGGTCCCACAGGCACAGCAGGTACTTCTCTTTTGTGATCGCACTGGTGGCTGATTTTGGGGGTCACAGAGCCTGGGGGTTCCCCTGCTGTGGGAACCAGAGCACAAGTTATGGGGCTTATATTTTTGCCATTGAAGGAAGCTGCTCTCCTCCGTGGGGCAGATGGAGGGGTAGGAGACCAGGGCTGTCCAGAGGGCCCTTCCCTAGGTGTCAGGAAACGAGGCCCAAAGTGAACATCGTGTTTTTTTTTTTTTTGGAATATCCCCAGTCCTGCGGAGCAGGAAGGAGGATGTCACAACACCAACAACAATAATAAAAATAGCAGCGTGAAGCGGACTCGGGCATCGATAGCAGCTGGTTATCAGGCCAGCAGCGCCCAGGCCTTAACTGATCTCACCTGCGCCAAGGGAGCAGCTATTGACGGGGAGGGAAGCCCGAGGGAGCGCCACGTGGAGGTGCTGGCCCGGCCTGTGCGCCAGGAGTCAGCCTGCATCCGGGGGCTGGGGACAGCGACCACAGGGGAACTGGGCAGCTCCCAGGAAGGCTTCAGATCCTGTGGTCCAGGGAGTGGGGAAGGGAAAGGGGACCCTGGGGCCAGCCACAGGACGGAAACCCCACCTGCTGCTGGTTGAGCACTTGCTGTGTGCCAGCGGAGCCCGGCTAACTTCCTCCTTTAGTCTGAACCTCAGGCCTCGTTGGCACACACCACCGTCCCTGCTTAGGAGTTGAGAAGTGGAGGTCGGAGGGGTGAGGTGACTTCCCCAAGGTCCCTTAGCGAGCAGGGGCCTCATCTCAGTCCCCCCCACCCCAGTTGTGCAGACGTCATCATTTGATCCTTAAAATGAACCTGCGGCACAAAGGTCTTGTTCCCCTTTAACAGATGGGGAAACCGAGGCCTGCGAGAAGGGCGCCGCTTAGACAGGCTGGGACAGGAACGCACGCGTGGGTCTGTCTGACCCCAAGCTCCTCCTCTTTCTCCTGGATTTTGAGACCAACAGGGAGAAGAGGTTGATTTCAAGGAGGAAGCCCGCGGGGACCAAGCCGGAGTCCCTTCTCTGGCCATGTCTGTGCCCCATGAAGTAACCCCAAGCCCAGGAGTGCCTTCCCGCTGTGCAGCGGTCAGGGCAGGAGGGAAGTCGCCAGCCCCTAGCAGGTTCCCCCTGAGCTTGGGCCACGTGACACCCAGCCACAGCCAGTGCTGGAGGGACCCAGATGCCTCCTAGACTCCAGGGTCCTTGTACCACGTCTGGAGGAGGAGACAGAAAACAGACAGGTGCGGAGGCCTAGCGGGGCCTGGACTGTGCTGGGCATTTTTTGTAGTGACTAATTTAACTGCCACAAAGGGAGAGGGTCCCCAGCTTTGCTCAGTGCAGAGGGGCGATGACCACCCGAGGACACGCAGCCTGCTGGAGAGTGGGGCAGGGTCTGACCAGGTGTAGCTGTGACCCTCGTCACCGGCCCTCGTTCATCGGGGCAGGTGCTGTTTATCACCACACTAACCGATGACATCTGTGTGGGGGACGGCAGCGGCAGAGCCTGTGACGCAGTCCCGGGAGGTGTCCCGGTGCCATTCTGCAGAGGAAGGGCCCAGGACCAGGAGGCCTCGACTCCCGGAGAGCTGCCTTGGGGAGAGGAGAGCAGGATTAGCACTCAGTCCTGTCTGACACCAGAGCCATCTGTCACCTCCGGGCTGCTGTTGGCTCCTGGCCTCCCCTGTCCACAGCCCTCCCGGCTCCTGCTCTGTGGTTCCTGGCTAGAAAGTCAGGGGGTCCCAGGTTGAGTTTGGGTGTCGGGGGCACAGCCCTCAGAACATGGGGAAGTGAGGGTCGCTGGAGGCTTGAGGGGGAACCGCCAGCTGGAGGGACGGGGTGGAAGCCAGGTCTCAGCCACAGAGCTGTCCCTGGGCCCCTGGCTCAGTGCCCATTTCACAGAGGCACCAGAAGCTGAGGCCAGGAGGGGGAGGGGGAGGGGGGGCCTAGAACGCCACGTGGTGTCCTTGTGCCTCTCTGGTCCCCTCCTATGCCCCTGTCCCCCCAGGGCCACTTTCTCCCCATCAGGCTGGACTACATCCAGGGCCTCCAGAGTCTCCAGGGAATTGTGGAGTTGATGCTGAAGGAGGCTGGGAGAGGGACGGAAGGTCATGGAGGTGAAGGAGGGGACGTCTCCCCTGTTGGACCTGACAGTCCCCAAGCACACCGCGTTTGCCACCTCCCGGCCTGAACCTCACAGTCAGGAGTGGTGGCCAGATAGTGCTGATGCCTAAGTACCGGGGAGGCGCTGGGCACGGAGGCCGGGGCTGGACTCTGGAGGCCGGAGTCTGTGCTCCTGGGCTCTGGCCTTCCCTGCAGGGTGACCCTGGGGCGTGAGGACTGGGAGACAGGAGGACGCTGCAGCCCAGTCCCCACCCCATCCCCAGGACCCTGGTGGGGCTGGGGTGGGAGGCCGCTGTCCCTGGACCGCTGGTGCCGAGACCTGCAGGCGGGTGGGAGCGGGTCGCCAGTGTGTGTCCTGGACAGCGCCCCTTGGGATCTCAGCCCTCCCGTCCGTCCCCGGACCTGGCTGCTTCCGCAGCAGGCGGAGGCTGTGGGGAGTGTGTGCAGGATGTGGGGTGGGTACCACGGGCCTGTGGGGGTCCTGGGGGTCCTGGGGGCCGCTCTGCTCAGCCCAGGACCTGCTGCCAGCCCCGCGTCCGCCCAGGCTGACGGCGTCCTCAGCGCTGTGACAGCGCCACGGGGGAGCAGGCGCTCTGCCCAGCCACGCCCATGTTTCTGTCCTGGCCATAAAGTGGGGACAGGCGGGAATTTACGGCGGGCTGTAAAGTAATCAGAGGCGGTTTCTGGGGTTCAGGCGGAGGGCAGAAGTTCACGACCTCCAGGCGCTTCCGGGGTGCTAATAACCCTCCCGGGGCTGAGACTGCTGGTGCCCCCGGCCAGGGTCCCCTCCCAGCTGAGGGGGCCTCGTCCTCAACACTTCTCAGCGGGGATTGAGGAACGCTGTGGGCTCCGGTGCTGCCCAGAGCAGGGCACTGGGGCTGGGGGCACCGTTTCAGGCTCTCCTCTCTCTGCCACCTGGGGAGGAGGGCTTCCTGGCCTGGGAAAGGAGGGACAGAACATGTCTAAGAAGTCCCTTGAGCCCTACCAGGGGGTCCCACAGGCCTGTGGTCACCTCCTGACCTCTCACTTGCTGGCTGTGTGACCTTGGGCAAGTGTCTCCCCCTCTCTGGTCCTGTCCTCAGTCTTCATGGGGAGGACACCCTTGCTGTCGCTGAGCTCACTGCTGGGAACACGGTGGTTGAGTAAGGAGAGCACTTCCTGGTCTCCTCCGCCACCCTGGATCTTGCCATCTCAGGTCTTCTATCTTCCCAGCCCTCAGAAATGTGGGCGAAAGGGCCTTGGAATCGTCCGGCCGCCAAGGGCTTTGGGCTCTGGAGCTCGAGGAACTGGATTCTAGCCACTTTCCACTTTCCACTCTGTGACCAGGCGAGTTGCTTAACCTCGCTGAGTCCCTCGGACCCCAGAGAAGGGAGATCTTGGCACTAGCGCCCTGCCTGGGGCGTTCATCTGTCCACCTACAGGCTGCTGGGCCTGACCTCGAGGAGGCCTTCGATGTGCCCATTTTCAGATGGGAAGAGCGAGGCTCAGAGAGGTAGGGTGACGTTCCCGTGTCTCCCAGTGGGAGCCTGGTTTGAAGAAGGCAGGTGCCCCTCATGTCTCCTCGTGGGCTATTCCAGGTTAAAGGACCGAATGGAGGGACAGTGGCAATGCCAGCTTGGTGGGGTGACCATGAGAAGTGGCCCGTCACAGACCTCGGGGTCACAGATCAGACTGTCCATCCCCTGGGACGTGCCCACAAACGTGGGTGTCGTTCTCGGGCTCCAGCTGGTGCAGCCAGGGAGGCGGGGCGGAAAGGGAGGCGGCCGGCACCGCGAGTCCTTGGCCTCTGGGTTGGACGGTCGAGGTGGAGTCCCTGCTCTGCTCCTTGCTCAGGATGAGCTTCTCCAAAACTCGGCTTCTGGAAGCTGCCATGGCCCAGCTGACCTCGAGGAGCACCTGAGTGGTTTTGTGGAGACCCTGGGTGGAATCACACAGATCACAGCCTGCACCTAGCAGGTGCTCCATAAACGGCAGCCATGAGTAATACTCATTATCACTAGATGAATAGGCGAGGGAGGTGAACTTCAGCTGTCTATGGGAATCCTGTGGGTGGATCCCACTTCCCACAGCTGGGACAGGCTGCCTGTGGGGGGTTGCGTCTGGTGGCCAGAGGTGTTCAAACACTGACGGGAGATCCTCAGTCACAGTCTGCAGCTGATCACCTGGAGTGCATCTTCAATTTGAAAATAAATCTCTTTGTCAGGGCTCAGCTTGTCCAGCCAGAAGGGTTCACCCTAAGGGGGGTCCGTCACACTGGGGAAAATATTGATGTGAGTCCCTGGGTAGAGTAGAAAGTTACAGTGCACATCACCAAATCCAAGGCTCTGAGAAGTCCTGCAAAGAGCCGTGAACTGAAGACATTGGTTTGTTTTAAAATGGAGCCTCTATCAGATGTGTCAGGACAGGTCTGTGTTTGACAGAAACTTCTGTGTTCTAGAAGCATCTGTCTGGGGGAGTTCCACCTCGTGGCACTTGCTCACGCCGGACACCCATCCTGCTCTGAGATGGAGGCCGTCTCAGGGGTTCCAGGAGCAGTGAACACCCGTCTTGGCCATTCTGCAGGAGGACACGACATTCCCAGTGTGGAGCCACCCCGTCCTGGCCTTCTGCTACTGGTGTCCACGAAGAGGGTGGCCTCTGGGGGCGTGAGGTGCGCTGGACGGCGTGGGCAGGGTGGGCAGGTGGCTCCAGGCTGTGACTTCTGCCCCGGTTTTGCCAGAGGCTTCTCACCTTTTGTCCCGGGTCCCCAGGTCGTATGGGCTTCCCCGTGGAGCACAAAGCGCAGCGCCAGTCAAGGACCGCGTAGAAAACTGCTTCCCCTGACCCCACCCCAGGAAGCAACCTTGCAGGGCACGGCCGTCTGTCCTGTTCATTGCTGGATCTCCAGCACCAGGAATGTGCCACCGGGCACATAGTAGGTGCTCAGCGAGAGCGGCTGGATGAATGGACATCTTTCCTGAGGGTCATCTGATGGGCAAAAGTGGACTTTGCTCTTGGGCTGTATATCAGTTTCAGAGATTGCACTCGGGATAAGAAGACAACTTTGTCCTGGGCTTGATTGCCTCATTACGAGTGAGTAAGGACCGGGGGCAGGAGACTCAGCGTTCTGGGGACCTCATGCCCCAGCGCGTCCTGGCCCCTCGAGGGGCTGCCCTGCCCCCACCCGGGCCCTCTCTCCCTGGCTCAGGAATGGCCCCTGCCACCCTCTTCTGGAGAGCCAGCTCCGGTCCTGTCTGTCTGGTGGCTCTCTGTGACCCCCCCCCCAGGCTCTTGCTCCCTCCCCCTCTTACTGAGTTTCTTCTCCAGGTCCAGAGAGCCCCCTCAGGCCTTTCCCTGGGTCTCCCTGTGACTCTGGCTGTGACGACGGCAGCACACGGTTTTCCAGAAAGTTCCACCCAAGACAGCTGGGAGACGGGCACATGGGACTCTGTTATGACCACCTAAATATGCAGTCATCTCAGAGTGAAATTCACCGTTAACGGAAAGCATCGTCTATTCCAGGAACTGTGACTTCAAGTGGCTGCAACGAGACTGAGTGTCTAGAGGCTTCCAGGGGGCGGGTGTGTCTTGGGACCCATTTTGGGATGGGACCCCTTTCCTGGGTGCTCTGGCAGCTGTGGGGTTGGGGGCACAGGGAGGCCTCTGGCCATGTGTCTTGGAGGCTGGCTCAGTGACCCCTCGGAGGGGTCAGAGGCTTCTGGAAACGGGGACACTAGCCACTAGGCTGGAGGTGATGGGACTTGAAGCCGGATGGGGACAGACGGCCAGGAAGATGCAGGGCACAGACACTGCCTTGTTTTGAAGACCCCTTTGCCCAAATCCCTGCTGTCCCGCCTCAGAGGACAGAGGACTGAGAGCGCTTTTCTGCTCCAGGGCAGCGGGCTGAGCGGGGGACAGCCAGACCGAGGTGGGACACCACCTGGCCTGGGTGGGCCGGCTCCTGTGTGCTCCTCAGAGACCAGCTGCAGAGACGGGGGCTCCGTCCTCCCCTGGGGTTCACAGGGAGGAGCACGGCTCTGTGCTCTGGGGTCCAGGTGAGGAGAGGAAGGTGACTCTGCCTTTCTAGTCACTGTGCCTGGGGACAGTCACTGCAGCACACCTGTGGCCTTTTGTATCACTTAAAAAATTCAGTGAGATAAATGAAAGGAGCTGGGGACTAGACTCTGGTCCTGCAGGTGCTGCCCTGAGACCCTGAGCAGGGCTCTGTCACCTCCCGCTGCAGCGGGGAGTTGGCCTGAGTGAGCTGAAGCGCAGCTGCTTCACCGGGGCTCTTCCTGCGGGGGCCTCTGGAGCCTGCTCGGCCCCAGGAGCCCGTGGGGACACAGGGCCAGCAGGTCCCTGTCCTTTAGAGCTCTTCCTGGCTGCCAGCCTTGAGCCACAGAACCAGCAGGAGGGCGTCCGAGCGGGAGGCTCCTGAGGGGTCAGGCCCTTGGTGGACACAGCGCCCCGCGGTGACCCTGGGCAGCGAGGAGCTCAGGTGACCCACGCCCCCGGCTCCCACTCCTGCCCTTTGCAGGGTCTGGGTGCGGTGGCGGAGGCCGCAGGTGCCAGGGCCTCAGCGCGGCATCTCCTTGGAGGCTGGAGCCGGCTCCGCGGCGCTTGGCAGCAGGCTCTTCCCGGGGATCAGGGAAGGTTTTGCCAAGGGACCCGTGGCCTCAGAGAGGGGTGTCCAAACCTCCCTGCCCTCTCCAAATGGGACCCGGAGAGCCTGGGGCCTGGGGACCGCTGTCCAGACCGCACCCGGCTGGGGAGGCAAGTGGGACCCGAGTCCTGTCTTTCCAGGGCTCGCTCGGGGTCCCCTTTCCTGTACCCCAGGACACGCCTTCTCAGAGGGCTTCAAAGCGCACTGGAGAATCCCTTTCAAACCTTTTCAGGTGGTAAAATGTGATGAACTCATATTTTATCATAAAGATGACTCTTTCTCTCACCCAGGGGGGAGGTACGCTCGTTTCTCCCCCTGCTGGGCAGGGAGGGGGGAGTACGCTGGCTGGTTCTCGAGGCCAGGCCAAGTGTGTGGGGGCCTGTGGATCACAGCCCACCCAAGGAACGCCCTGTGAGCAGTGACGTCTTGAGGGTTGGGTGTCCTGGCCCTCAGGGAGGGACTCGGGTGTTTTACTATGTTTCTGGAACTTGTCCCTCTACGCACAATGGCTGTGATGTACCCATCTGGTGTGTGTGAGGAGTGCCTGGTGACCTTGTCCCTCAGCTTCCCATCCATACCCGACTGAAGAGTCTGAGCTCAGACTCCTGATGACATCGCTTGTCAGGGGAACAGCATGCCGTGGCCTCACCCAGCTCAGTCCGGGGAGCTGCTCTTTGGACAACAAATGGCCATTTTTGGAACATGCCCAAATGGCTTCAGCCTCAGGGCCTTTGCACTTGTTGGCCTGACGCCTGGAGTGCTGTAGGCTCTCCTCAGGGTGGCTGCCACCCGTCACTTGGGCTCAGGGTCTTGACTGCACGGAGACTTGGCCTGTCCCCTGACTCCATCAGACCCTCCCCCAGGGGTTGCTGGCCACTTCCAGTCTCGCAGTTCTGTGACAGGGTTATTCTTCTTTTTGTTTATTTGGCTCTTAAGTCTTTCTCCTCCCCCTCAGAACATGAGCTCCAAGGGAGCGGGGAGCGTCTCCGACTTCTGCCCCCTGTTTCTCTGCCTTCAGTCAGTGCTTTGAACAGTGGATCCTGAACCCTCACTGTGGGCTGAGCCCTGCTCTCCGGGGCCTCTGCTGCGGCTGCGGGGGCTCCTCACCTCCCGGGGCCGTGGGCTCCTCGGCCTCTGGTTCTACTGTCAGAAGCCTCTTCTTTTACTGGATCAATCCTGCCCCTCCCGTACCTGCACAAAGTCTCTTCCTGTCACCTTTGAAGGGAGCTCGGTGTCTTCCTCACTTGGTGACCCTGTTTTGCTCTTTTGTCCCTTTCTTTCTGCCTTGCCAGGTCCTCTCAGGTAAGTGGGTCATCTCCCCTGACTTCCTGAGCTACCCCCAGGCTGTGCTCTGTTCAGGACAGTCCCTGCCTGGCCAGGGACACGTGCTGCAGGGTGGGAACCGTGCAGCCCTGCTGTAGCCCGCGGTGGGGCCCGCAGGCCAGGCCTGCCAAGCTCTGCGGTGCTGCCCGGATTCCCGGGGGTGAGGGGAGGCCCAGTGTCAAAGTCCGAGATGCCCTGGTCCGTCCTGGCGACCTGCCCGAGCTGGCCGTGAGCCGGGCTCTCCAGGAGGAAGACACAGCCTGCGGACCTCCCAGGGCCTCACCGGGCAGAGCTTTTATCAAATGCCAGTGACATTGCACAGGCCCCTGGTTGTCCCCGGGGGTCCCTGCTGTGTCCTGTGGTTGTGGGGAGGGATCCGTCCCTGCACTGGGGCCTGGCTCCTCTGGTGGAAAGCTGCTTTCCCACGCGGCCTTGTCCCTTGTCCTGCCGTGTACTCCCCATCCCCAGCCGAGTCCCCTGTTTATGGCTCCCTTCAAATAGCATCGTGGGATTCTTGGGCGATAAGCACCTCTGTGTGGTTGTTTGGGAGCCGTAAATGACTTGGATCCGAGGGATTCTAATTGCCAAGGAATGGCTTTATGGCCTCCTGGCGATAAGAGGGCTGTAACCTCCTCCCCCCAGCTCAGGTCCCACCCCCAGGGTCACTCAGCGGTCAGGGTCCTGGCAGCTGGGGGAGGTGAGAGGCCTTCAACTCCCAGAGCGCCTGGGAGCAGCTTGGCTCTGCCCACAGCCTGCGGGCTTCCTGGTGACCCCACCGGCCCTGCCACTCTGCCTGAGCCCCATGCTCCCTTGCGAGGACTCCCCATGGGGGCCCGGAGCCCACTCGGTGTGTTTATTCCAGCTGGACAGAAACTGTCAGGGGAGGGGGCACGGGGGGAGGAGGCAGAAGGTCACTAGTCATGGTGCAGGGCCCACTTGGTCGTCTAATGTTTACTGAGCACAGGCTGCTGGACAGGAGAGCTGACCTGTGAGTGGTGGGAAGCTGCGAGTTCACACCCGTGGACCCCACCATGTCCCCACGGATGTCCTGTCTTATAGAGTAATTACTAACCTGGCCCATGACTGCCACCATCCCTCGACCCCCTTCCTCTGTCCCCTCACCTCCTTCCCATTTTCGTGGTTCTCCTCCCTCCTGCCTTCTTCCTCTTATTCTGCTCTAGTTTCTGCTCCTGAAAGAAGACATTTGACCCTTGGTTTTCTGAGTCTGGCTCCGTGTGATCTCCTCTGGGTCTGCCCACTCACCAGCAAATGCCACAATGTCACTCTTCTTTGTGGCTGGGTGGAACTCCGCTGTGCATATAGACCACATTTTCTTTATTCATCTGTGGACGGGGACCTGGGCGGGTCACCGCATGGCTGCTGCGATGGCACTGCTGTGATCCCAGGTGTGCCTCTGTGGCTAGGGTTTGCTGACTCTAGTTCTTTGGGATAAATACTCAGCCGCTGGATGGATTTACTCCAAGAGGCTCAGCCAGTCTCCTCTTAGCGATTCCGGCTTTGGCAACCACCTAGCCTCGGTGGACATAGTCATGCACAGTATTTGCCAACAGGGGTGCCTTGTTGAAGAACGGGATGCTCTCTAAGAACCATGTCCTGGGGCTTTGTCATACCAGCATCAGAGGGCACCGCCACAGAGTAGCTACGTGGCATGAGGGCTATCACTGCCAGGACCACGTGACCCACGTGGCCCACGTGGCCCACCATTGGCCAAAACGGTGGCCCTGCGTGCCTGTGTGTGTGCATTTACTATTTTTGAGTACACAGCTTTTTCTGATTAACCCTGGGTACCACAGCAGGTGTCTCACTCATCTTCCGTCGTTCCCAGGAAGGAGCAGCCCCAGCCTGGGCCAGAGTGAAATCCCATGTAAGGGCTTCAGGCGAAGGAAGTGAACTGACCACTTCATCCCAGCTCGTCTTTCATTATACAGAAGGGGAAGTGACGTGATGTAGGAAAACCCACGCACAACTTCATGAAAACCACACAATTCTCTTCTAAGTGATTAAGCTGATTCTTTTTTTTTTTTTTTTTGAATTGCAAACTGTTGTCACATCAGCTTGACTTCTGCTGTGGTGCTCAGAAAGAGTGCAGCTTTTGAATTAGAAAGTCACTTAAGTTTAAGTGAGGAGGAAAGAGCTCAAATGAAGGGAGACTGGGTAGGTGCCAACATGGGGAGACAAAGTCTGCCATTTTAAGTACATTGCCCCACCGTCCAATACACACTGTCACACTGTTCAGAATAAAATCTCCACAGAAGATAACTTTCTTGAGGAATATTCAAACTAGAACTTGGAGGGACATCAACAACACACTTACTAGACCAACAATGTGGTGATTTATGGTCATTCAAACATTCAGTGATGCATGTCCTCTTATAAATAGAATCACAGGGCCAAAGAGTTGCATTGGGATTATTAACAGTCGGTGCCAGCTTGCCCTCTGAGATGCTTCACTCCACTCCCCAGGTCCGAGGCCGCCTGTTTCACCAGACCCTCGCCAATGGATTTGCCAATCTGAAAGATACACAGATGTCTTTGTTACAATTTGACTGGTTGTGGTTGAGGTTGAGAATATTTCCCATGTTTGGTGTCCATTTGTACCTGAGTCCTGTGAATCTCTTACTATATTTCTAAACGTTTTGCAGATAGGGACTTTTTACCTGGAGTTCTAGAGGAATTTGAAAAACAACAAATAATTATGTCTTACATCCACAAAGTGTTTTTTGTTTGTTTTTTGATACTGGGGATTGGACACTGGTGGGTTCTACCACTGAGCTACATACATCCTCATCTGTTTTTTTTTTTTTTTTCTGAGAAGGGGCCTCACTTAGTTGCTGAGGCTGGCCTTGACGTTGCCTTCCTCCTGCCTCAGCCTCCCGAGTCACTGGGTCTACCACGCGGCCTGCGCAGTGGTTTCATTAATGAGGTTCTGGCATTAAGTTAGTTAGAAGAGATCAAAATAAAACACACAGACAGTACCTTATTTTATATTGCTAGGTCCGAGACGGCTCGCCTCCCTGTTTCCCTGCCTCCAGCCGCCCAGCAGGGCAGCGAGGATTACTCTGGGCTAGCAGGAGAGAGAGTGAGCGAACACGCCGGGGAGTAGCCTTTTATTTTGGGGGACAAGAGATTCAGGGGAGAATTCCATCCAATGAAGGTTGAGGGGGGGCTGTACTCCAAGGTCAGGGTCAGTGATTGGGTCTCCAGGGTCAGTGGTTACGCACACCCCCACACGGATGGGCTCTCTCATCAGGAAAGGGTCGGGATAACTCCGACACAGCCAGAGTGCCTCAGGCCCTTAACGGGAGTCACCCAATCACGTGTCAGAATGGCTCCCCACAACTGGGTTTACAGGTGTGTGCCACAGCACCCAGCTCCATCAAGTGCTTTACAGGTAAAAAAAAAAAAAAAAAAAAAACCTTTGCAGAGGTTCTTTTATCCCTATTTAATGGGTGGGAGAGTCAGATCCAGAGAGTGAAAGTAACTCTGTGAGGTGAAAATTGCAAAAGACGTTGAAAGGGGCACATAAAAATGACTGCGGTTCCGTCGGGCCACCCTACCAGGACGTCTGCCTCTTTCGTTGTTTTTGAGCTATTTTTCAACTCAAGTTATTGAAAACTGATAGAATGCAAATGAGTCACATCCAGTGGAGATGCCATCGGTCACTTCCCATGGCAGGTGACTCCTTTTGTCCCTATTTGCTGTCCCCTCCGTGATCTTGATGGTCCCTGGCACATCTGTCCTGGGAACTTCTTTTTTTTAATGTTTTTTTTTTTTAGTTGCCGTTGGACACATATCATTATTTATTTATTTATTTATACGTGGTGCTGAGGGTCGAACCCAGGGCCCCGCCCGTGCTAGGCGAGTGCTCTGCCGCTGAGCCCCACCCCAGCCCCTGGCACTTCTTAGAACAGCTCGGTGGACCCTCCACGGATGGGTGAGTTGAGCAATATGTTGACACTTGTCCGTTTTGTGCTTTTCTTAGCCCACCTCCTGCTGCCCCAGCAGAGCATCCTAACCGGGTGATCTGTCAGGAAAAGAGATGTCGTGGCCCTGATTCTTGAGGCTGGGGGATCCCAGGTGCAGGGCTGGCATCTGGAGGGGCCTTCTGTGTCATGGTGACGAGACCAAGGGGAAGATACCGAGAGAGACAGAGGAGGGGGCTGGGCTCGTCCTTCTGGAAGGAACCTCCCAGAGTGACGCATGATTCCATCAGGGGCGCAGACCTTACCGGTCCCACCTCTCGGTGGCCTTACGATGGCCCTGATGTTTCTAACACTCACATTCTGGGGGCGTATTGAAACCAGGGTAATGTTTATGAGAATTCACCTTTTAAAGAAGTCGTCCTTGAACTTCTCTGAGTCTCCAGTCCTCAGGGCCAGACTAGGAACCCAGCGGAACGTGACTTGGGTGCCTGTCGGGCTCCTTGGGTGATTCATTTTAAGCCTGAGCGCTCTTCACAAAATAATGAAAGCAACGGGTCTTTCCCCGGGAAAAGTGAGCTCACCACTTTGCACACAGTCTGGTGAGTCCCCGGTTTCTCCGGAACTCGACGGCAAGCTCCTGGAGCTCGGTGTCGGAGCGGCTGGGGCTGCCAGAGGGGACGACTGTCTTCTTAACAGGTGCCAAGCGCTTGCCACGCGCTAAATAGATGAACTCAATTGTCACAGTAATCCTAAGAGGCAAGAAACTCTACCCAGGGGACTGGCGCACAGAGGGGGTGTGTCACTTGCCCCAGGTCACACAGCTGGCAGCAGTGGCAGGAATTCTCCTTTGTCCCACAGACAGGAGGCAAAGGGAGTGAAGCCCTGAGGGAGGAAGAAACGGCACCACAGAGTCAATGCCCCTCTCTATAGTGAAGCTGCCACGCCTGGTCACCTGAACCCCTTAGGGTTGGGTGAACCCTGTTTCCAGAGGAGGCTGGGGGAGGGGAAGGGTAGATGACAGGGAAAGAGGATGAGGACCCAGGGTTGTGGGGGGGCTGGTGCTTCCCCCGCCCCACTCAGAGAGAGCCCCAGAGTGAGCAGGACCAGACGTCTGGCCCGGGGCCTGAGCAAGACAGAGGCCAGGAGGTGGGCAGAAATGTGGTGACGCTGGCGAGAACGCCTCCGGCTCCCACCTCAGCCCGGCCAAGACCCCTGCAGGACGTGGGGGTCGTGTTGAAACCCAAAGCACCTGAGGGATCCGTGACCTGGAAGCTGCTAGAATAAACGTCCTGACGCAACTGGGAAAGCGGGTCCCGCGGCAGCCACCCAATCGGAGTCCCTTTTGGCACATGGTGTCTGAGGCCCAGGGGGGCGCTGCCAACCTGTTCCCCGCTGCCCACTTTTGTGGGTGACCTGGCCCTTCCCCCCTCTGGCCCCGGCCTTCCGACTCAGCCAGGGCTGCTGGGGAGCAGGCGTGGCTCACGGTGCCCGGGCTCTGATGACGGGGCGCTTTCCCGTTGACCAGGCACAGTCACACCCTGTGAGCCGCAGTCCTGTCCCGTCCTGTGCCTGAAAGCAGGGCTGGCACAGTGACCACCTTACAGAGAGGAAACTGCGGCCCAGGGGGACGGAACCCGAGTCTACAGAGAACCAGGGGGTGCGGGGCCCAGCTGGGGCAGGGCTCAGGGCCTGGGGAGGGGTCCTGGGACCAGTCCTGACTGTCCAGCTCAGGGGAGCAGGCCCGGTCCTCCCTGCCAGGTCAGGCCTCAGGGTCACTGGGGCAGAGGGGGTTCTCATCCCGGGCGGGAGCCAAGGCAGCCGCTTTCCCTGTGGAGGGTGGGGACAAGGAGCTCCCTGCAGGTGGGCTCAGCCTCCGCCCTCTGCTGTGCACGCTGGCCTCCTCTTGGAGCCTCTGAGTGACTCTGGGGCCCGTGGGAGTTTCTGCGTCCACCTACCGACGGCCAACAGGAGGCTCAGGCAGGGCTGTGCTCTGCCCCGGGGACTCCCTCCATGGGGACAGAGGTGGATGACATCTCAGACTCTCCAGGACACAGGGGGTGGTCTGCCCTGGGCCCCGGGCCCCTAGAGCTTACTGTCTCACCCCCCATTCACACCAGTCAGGCCGACCGCCCTTCCCCACCCCGAAGAATAACCCACGACACCAAATTCTGTATTAAATTAGAAAAAAGCTCTATTTCTGTCCCACTCTGGAGTGTTCCCATCAAGGCCATCAACAAGGAGCTGGGCACGTGTCCACTTCCCTCGCGGGGGGGGGGGGGGTCCACACCAGCCTTCCACCCACTGGGGCACAGCCCCTGTCGTTCATCTCCGAGTCCAGTTCCGTGTTCTCGGTGCCCAGGAGGTCCCGACAGACGCATGCTGAATGAGTGCACGAGGAATGACACTTCTGCGTGCGGCCTCCTCCCTGCCTCGGTGCTCACTGTGGCTCGCCTCATCAAAGGAAGGGAGAGAAGTGTGTCCAGAAATCATCTTGTCCAACTGCTTTATGTTACAGATGAGGTCCAGAGAGGACAAGTGACCTTCTGGAGGTGGCACAGCAAGTTCCAGGAAGCTCAGGTGCCAGAGGACCCCCTACGCGTTCCCGTTCAGCTTGTTTTCTGCACCAGGAGAGCAACTTGGGCTGGAGAGACGAGTGTGGTCCTCTGCTGTCCACCCTGCTGCGGAGGCCCGTGCCCCCTTCCGATGGCAGGTCAGGACAGCTGAACAGGATCTTCCCTGAGACCCAGGGCACCCTCTGCCGCCTGCTGTCACCAGAGAGAGAGGGTCTCTGGTTCCTAGGTTGAAGTGGCACAGATGCCGCCCCAGCTGGGGTGCGGAGGTGGAAGGAGGCCGAGGGCGGGGAGGCAGGTCTGCTGGAGCAGAGGACCCGGGAAGGGTGGCATCTCCCCCGGGTGCTGCGGGAGGAGGGCCATGTGGGCAGGGACCCAGGCAGAGGGCAGCTGACGTTGAGCAGGTGGGTAGCAGCCTGTGGGGGGAGCCAGCCTGGGAAGAGCAGAGGGTGTCAGCACGGAGCCCTGTGAGAGGAGAGGTCGGGGACAGAGGTGAGTTAACCCCGGGCTGTGCCTGCACCTCCCAGCTTCCCCGTGGCCTGGGACTTCCTGGCTCAGCAGTGAAAGTCCTGTGTGGACCCTGGTCCCTGTAAGGAGGGTATGACCCTGGGCTAGGGGACAGCCCTAACTCTGCCACTTAGAATCATGAGTCGGATCCTGGTCTCTGCAGCAGCAAAAGAAATAGGGGCATGAAAAAGTTCCACCCCGGAGCCTCGCGGTGGCTGTAGACACCTGTGTCCCTGGGGCAGGGCAGGCTGTCTGCTGTGTTGACGGCTCTACTGCCCAGATGAGCGCCTGGTGCATGCCCAGAACATATGTAGCTGTGAAATTTCGTGCAAGTCCCACCGTCCACCCCTGGAGGAAGGAGATCGCCATTCAGGGATGAGGACGGGGAGAGGCCAGCCACTCCCCCAGGCTGGTCTTCCAGAAGCCTCCTTGCCTGTGCTATTTCTCACGGCCCCGGGTGCTTCCTCACGTCCGGGGCTGGCTGGGATGTCCCCAGGTGGTGGTCCCTCCACCCCGCCCTGATGACCAGGGCACTCACAGCCACGTCCAGGTTCATGGGCAGGGCCACGTCGGCCTCACCCAGCTGCTGCAGGGCGCCCAGGCTGCCGGTCTTCTCCTGCTTCCGCCACTTGGCTCGCTGATTCTGGAACCAGATCTGTGGTTGGGAAGGTGGAGAGGCATGAAGGAGTTCCTCATGACCCCTCCCACGGGTCGCACTTCACAGTTTATAAGCCCTCCCCCGGGTCCGCACTTCACAGTTTATAAGCTAGATGCATGCAGGGTTTCTTTGGATCTGGACCTCAGCTTTCTGAGAGGGGACCTGGTTTGTGGTCTTTGGTGCCTGCAGGGCTGTGGGGACCATGCAGGAGGGATATTGGGAATCGAGGGGGCTGTGGTCTAAAGGGGGCAGCTTCTCAGCTCCTGCCTCAGCCAACACCTGGAAACCTAAGCTCTGTATTTTTGACACAACCAGTTTCTAGGGGGAAAATGTTGATCTTTATGTAAAAGCTTCTAAGTGTTAAAATACTGTGCAGGACAAATGAAACCCACCCAGTGGTCCTGAAGTATGACCATGTGAACTTGATGATTGCTCTGAGGTGGGAGTTGAATTCTAGGCTTCAGGGCAGATTCAGGTGGGGAAAGAGGAGAAGGGTAAGGCAGGGTGGGCCTCAGCCAGGGGAAGAGGAGTTGGAATGGAATAGAGTGGAGAGTTGGCCTGGGCCGGGTTGGGAGTTCGAATCAGAACCTGTGCATTGCGTTGGTTTTTGAAAATGAAGAATGACGTGGGAGACTGTTTTAGAGAGAGTGCCCACGGGGTACCCTTGAATCTGGCAGGACCTTGTGTGTGGGCCTGTTTGCAGTTGAGAAAGGGTGGAAGGTACCCGCTGGTGACAGGTAGTGGCTGTGTTTGTAACCGGGGATGAAGTACCAGACACTCTGGGGGAAGAGATGACAGAGGGCAGATGAGACTGTCGGTGCTTAACCAGGCTCTCGCCACGGACCCCACACTGTGAGTGTCCCACAACGACTAAAGTCGTCACTATCTGGCCTTCACAGAAGTTTGTCCATCCCCTGGCCTGGACTGTCAAAACCTGGTTTCTGAACGAGGCTGCAGGGGTGACCCACCCTTGGAGCGTAAGCACGTGGGGAGGAAGAGGCCGGGACCAGCAGAGGCCCGGACGCGGCCTCCCTCCATCTGCTCCCCACAAAAGGAGAGAAACCGTCTTATAACGATGGCTTATTTCTCATCAGATGGTGATTTCAGTGCTTGGAAAATAGTATTTGGCCAATGAGATGAAGCCAGTGGAAAATTCCAGAAGGGGCACCCCCAGGGGCTCAGGACGCAGCATGTCACCGCGGTCCCTGCCGGGGCTGGGGCTGGAGGTGCCGTACCTGCACCCGAGCTTCTGGCAGGTTGATCCTGGCGGCCAGCTGGCTGCGGACGTGGACGTCGGGGTAGTGGGTGAGCTGGAAGGTCTTCTCCAGCTCCCGCAGCTGCTCAGTGGTGAAGGTGGTGCGGACCCTGCGCCTGCTCTTCCTCTCTTCTGCAGGAGAGAGGGTCAGCTGTGTCAGGAGTCCTGGGACAGCACCGCGGGGAGGCTTGCGCGGCCTCCATCTGCCCTTCCAACCCCGGCTGCAAGTCCGGGCCCCTTCTCTCTCCCCTAGTCCCCCTGGTGTTTTAAAAGTTTGCCTAGGCTGACCCCATCTCATCCACACTGGATGGTGAACCCCAGTCCACCTTCTAGAACAGTCTCTAGAACAGTGCCTTTGTGCCGCTCAGATACCCTCAGTGACTCCCCTCGTCTGCAGCAGGGGACAGCACACTGTGGTCCGCAGGCCGCCTCTGGCCCACTGTCTGTTTTTAAATAAAGTTTTATTTGAGCGCAGCTCCAGCCCCTGATGTGTGCCCCGTCTGTTTTTGAACAACAGTGGCACTGTCACTACGACAGGGGCCACATGGCCACAAAGACTAAGATAGTCACCATCTGGCCTGTGACAGAGGAGCGTGCCAACTCTGGTCCACACAGCGAAGGCCCCGCTGGGCAGCGGTGGGCCCCGCCAGTGCCCGACCTGCCTGTCCAGCCTCCCTTCTCTCAGGGGCACCCAGCACGACGTGAGAATGTGGGACCCCTTTTGTTCCAAAAGCAGAGAGAGCTCTTCTCCTTCTCTGACCTGTCGTGGTGTGAGGTCTGCCCCCCTGACTGAGCACGTGTTTTCTTGGGGTAAGTGCAGACCCTCAGAGGGGCCCTGGGGCTTGAGGATATGGATGCCCCTGGAGGAAAGTTGGCCAGATCCTGCCACGCTGCACCTGACCTTGACCTTCCTGGAGACCGTGCCAGCCCCTTCCCAAGGCGGGGAGGGCAGCATTATGGGTGGGGCAAGGGACCGTCGGCCGAGAGCCCATCCTCAGGCAGCAGGAGGTGGCCAGAGGATACTGATCCAGAGTCGAGGTGCCAAGTTCCAAGCCCCTGGCACACGCTGCCATGACCCACTGAACTCACTGACAGAAAACTATTCAGGATTCCAAGAGGGTGGACACAGCCATCAACCCCACTTCTGGGGCCTCCCTCTGGGTACAGGGACCGTGTGGCTGCACTGGTCACACCCTCATGCGGCCAGCCCCGCCTCCATCCCTCTGCCAACCCCGCACCTTGCCTTGTTGGAGTGGGGACACCACCGCGAGCCTGTGACTTTGGGGTTTTCTCTGACAGTCCCATGGGCCTGGGGTCACCTATTCTCACTTGTTTATAATCCAATTCTACAGACTCTTCGATACCTGAGTTCATCCTTATGGTCACCTCAATTCCCAACCTTGCCGGCCCCGGGGGAGGTGGGGCCGGGGGCGTCTACCATTCTAGATGATCTCCTGGCCTCTCCTGATTCCGTCCTCATTCCTGTGAGGAAAAGCTGCTCCAGATGAAGGAGAACCTAGGTCCCCCTGCCCCAGGTGACCCACACTCAGCCCAGAGGACACGCTCCTTGGTGACAGGGGGCCCACACCTGCCTGCTGGCATCTCTCTCAGGACAGGGGCCCACAGTGGCAGGGAGGCATCAGACTAGCGGGACATCGGCATCACACGGAGCTTGGGGAACGTTGGCTCTGCATGGATAAATGTGGAACTCAGGTTCTGAAGACAGTTGACATGTGGGTCTGAAGTGGCCTACAGGTCAGATGTCTCAGTCAGACAGCGGGTGGGGGTCTGAGCTCCAGCTGAGGTCCCTGCCTCCCACCGGCCCACTTTCTTCCCCCAAGTAAGGGGTAAAACTACCACAAGCCATGAATTGGAGCACAGGCCACAAAATGGGGCTGACTTAACTGAAAAGATCAACTAGCATTTTTTTTCTTTGGTTGCTATGAAGGACGTGAGTTCTGATCGTGCTCACTCCGATCTGCCACCTGGACCTCGTTTTATTTACTGTCTGAGACCCACTCTCCCCATCTGCAGACTGGGGTTGGGGAGAGGAGTTGAATGATCCAGTGGCAAAGGCCAGTCCACCCCGACCTCCCAGGGTCCTCCTTCTCTCCAGGCGGATGACTCTGAAGACCTTCAGGGTGGGAGGAAGAGGGCAGCGGGGGGCCTTCCTCTCCAGAACCAACCAGGCAGTGACCTCAGTGGAAGTGGGACCTCATGGTGGGTTCTCGGTCTCACTCCCCGCTACCTCCCCTGCTTGGCTGTAATTCAGTTTTTATCATATTTAACATATTTTTAATCACTTTTGCTGACTCTTAGAAGATCCTTGAGAGTGAACGACAGTGAGGTTTTAAACATTATTTTCCGTCAGAGAAAGCGATTGGCTTTCAGCCACTTTTGGTAGGAGTCTGATCTCTGCCACTCCTTCATTTTCTCTCCCTTCCCCTCCCCAACTCCACCTGCTTTTAAAATTTAATTTAAAAATATTATATATGTATATATTCTATGTTTAGAGCTGATGGTGTGCTTAAGAAATAGGGCTGAGGCCAATCAGAAGTGATGTAGAGACAAAGGGCAGCTGTTAACCCCTTCAGGAGCTTAGTGAGTCTTCTGAGTACCAAGAAGAGGCACTGAGGGCCTGTCTGCAGGGGTGCAGCATGAACAGGCTGGGCTCCTCCCATCCATCCATCCACCCAATCATCCACTCATCCATTCACCCATCTACCCACCCACCTATCCATCCATCTATCCATCCATCCATCCATCCATCCATCCATCCACTCATCTACTCATCCACTCATCCATTCACTCATCCACCCATCTACCCATCTACCCATCCATCCATCCATCCATCCATCCATCCATCCATCCATCCACTCATCCATTCACTCATCTACCCATCCATCCATCCATCCATCCACTCATCTACTCATCCACTCATCCATTCACTCACCCACCCAACCACCCATCTACCCATCTACCCACCCATCCACACATCCACCCATCCATCCATCCATCCACTCACTCATCCACTCATCCACCCACCCATTTACCCACCCATCCACCTACCCTTCAGCATTTTAGATGCTCATCAACAACAGAGTGCAGTTCTATAGGAAGTTGAAAAACATTCACAGAGGAGCAATCCCAGATTGGCTGTGGGGCATGGTGTTGAAATCCCCCTGGAAATGTCAGGATGTGGGGTGGGGGATGCTGTGTGTCAAAGTGGGGTGCAGGACCAGAATACAGGCAATAAGACAACATGGAGGACATAGGGTGTGAAATTGGAGGTAGATTATAACAAAGCTGAGCTAGTACCTCCGTCTTCCCAGAAGGAAACTTGGGCAAACTGGAGTTTGTGACTAAGAGGAGATTCCTCAATACAATAATTACTTCAAAGCTTCCATTCATGTTCCTGGGGGAGCAGCTGTTAAGATGCGTGTGGCTTCCCCCACCCCCAGCAGGGCTAGAAGAGCATCCTGGGGAGGCGGGATGGAGAGGGCAAGGATACAAACCCCACTCTGCCTAATGACCTGATGGCTGATGGCTTGGAGGAAGGCTCTGGCAGGTCACAGGACAGTTCAATATGGCGTCTGATTGGCTTTGGAAATCCACCTCCTTAGGAGAAGTGTTTGTCTTTGAGAGTTGATGATGGTATGTGTCTAACGTGGTAGTGACGGCCTCACTGAAGGGGAGGTGGAGGCTGAGCCCCAATTTGGACTCAGAGTGCTGAAGCCCTTCCCCCCAGACTGGCCATAGGTTCCTGGGGTGTCAAGAGTGGATACTGATTGCCCTCACCTGGGGTGTTATTCCAGATTGAACACCCCCAAGCCAGAGAAGCATAAAGAGGAGCATGCATGGGGGCAGACTCCAGGGCTGAGATCACACCCAGTGGGTGGAGCACCCCAACCATTGTTTGGAGAGAAGGCCAATCAAGAAGGCCAAGAGACAGATAGACTTGAACCTGGGTCAGGGAAATGAGGTTAGGATCTGAGGCCAGACCTTGGGAAAGATTGGACTCCTTAGAGACCGTGGCAGCTGTTAGTGGCTATTTAAATCAGATCTAATCCAGGTTCTCAGTTCCACTCGCCACAGCTTGTCAGCCACACATGACTGGTGGCTACCATATTGGATATGCACCATTTCCGTCATCTCAGAATGTTCTGTTGGACAGCTCCGCCTTACTGGAGTTCCCATTAGATTCTTGAAAAAGTCATATTCTGGGTTGAACTTCAAGTTCATCCTTCCGTTACAATATCCTCTCATTGCCACAAATATCCAGGAAAGAGATTATTCAATGGGCACAGTGCCAACTTTGATGGCCTTGGGGAAACGGATTATAGGGAAGGCCAGGGAGGAGTGACCAGCTCATCTCTGTGCCTGTGCCCAGGGAGGAGGATGTCAGTGGGGGTGGGGATGGTGTCCAGGAGCTCTGGATGGTGACTCAGAGCAGAGTCAACCTGAACATGGTCCACAGGGCAGGTTGGGAGGGGGAAGAGCAGTGTCCAAGGGGACGGCTCAGGAAGGATGAAGATCAGCCGCTTAGACTTCCCGTCACACTGCAGGAGGTGACCAGGAAGGCTGACCCTCATGTACAGACCACAGGGGTCACAAGAGAGAGAAGCAGGTGAGAGAAGGCAGAAAGCACCGTGGGGACAGGGAGCAGAGAAGACAGATCTGCACGGGGACCTTTGGAACCAGAGGGACCTCATTAGACCAAACCCTGGAAACACGAGCTGCCTCCTGGGGACAGGACTCTTGGCCACAGGCGAGGTCCTGAAGGAACACTGGATGAAGAGCAAGAAGGTCCCGCGTCCAGGCTCAGCATCTCCCTACCGGGTTCTTGGCAGAGAAACTGAGAAGCCGCTGGCCCAAGGCCCCCGGGGCAGGGAAAGGGGATGATGGCGGCGGGGACCTGCCACCCCTTTCATGTTTTTTCTCTCCTGTTATTAATTGTGGGGGTTGTGATCACACTTCAGTGGGCCTTCAAAGGGAACAAGTCAGCAGAACTTAATTAAACCTGAGCCATTTAGCACATCGATCATAAGAAATACACAGTCTACACAGGTGGTTAGGCCACCTAATTATGAACCCTTCTTTCCCTGGGCCTGGCGCCCACCCTGACAGCTCCTTCGCCGCGGTCTGCTGATTGGCCCTGGCTGCACAGCTGGAGGTCTGGGGGGCCTTCCCACTGAGCCCTGGTCTCTGAAGGCAGTGGGGTCACCAGGGAGACCAGGGTGTGCTCACCACCGTCCTGCAGCGGGGACACCTCCTGACACATGAAGGCGGGTGCGGGCCAGGAGTCTCCCCAGGGCTGACCTGTGCTGGCCCCTTCCCCAGAGCTGGGGCCACAGACCCCCCGGCTCCCTTGATCCCACAGAGCAGAAGGCAGACTCCTTGGTGTGCCGTTCCAGGCTCTCCTGTGCTAACTTTCTAGAACCATCTGCCCTCCCCACCCCTCATTTCTGTGATTCGGTCTTACCCGACCTTTCTAGATCCCCCCACGTTGGCCACAGCCTTTTATTCCCCACCTGCCCATTCTCCTGACTTCCTGAGCCTGCAAAGCTTTGTCCCCTCTCCCCAAGGCCAGTGTGAATCTCCTAGTGGAAACAGGTATTTTTTTTTCTTTATTTCAAATTTACGTGCTGACTTTCAGCTTGTGACAAAGCTGCCTCCATATTTAAAACAATCTTCAGGGTCTATCTTCTATCAAAATGTTAACAGTGATGATTACTCATTATTACCAGAGTTATGGTCACATTTTCTTTTCGCTTTTCTGTGTGTTTTCTATTTTTTTTTTAATAAGTGGGGATTTCTTGCATAAATAAACAAATCAAAACAAAACCAAAAAAAAAAAAAAAAAAGAAAAGAAAAGCTTAAGGTGGAAAGAAATGAGAAAGAAGAAATCACGAGAAACAATGGAGAGGGCTGGGGCTGGGGCTCAGTGGTAGAGCACTCGCCTCTCACGTGTGAGGCCCTGGGTTTGATCCTCAGCATCACATAAGAAAAAAATAAATAAAATAAAGGTGTTGTGTCCAACTACAACTAAGAAATATACATATATATAAAAGAAACAATGGAGAAGCGCCCAGTGTTGGACGCGCTGGTCTTGTTCCCAGGGTGACTGGTTTGGTGGCACTCTCCAGGCCGTGTGGGGCTTGGTGGCTTCCTCATGTACTCAGGACTTGAGCAGATGTGCTCACAGACAGACAGACACACACACCATTTTCACACGTATGCATCTTTTTCTTTTTATTCCCTTTTTAAAAAAAGAGCAGCGTTGCTCTTCCCTGAGGTGAACTGTGTAGCTGGAGGGTGTTTCCGGGTGGAGCACAGGAAGGGTCATAGAACTTGCTTTTCTTCCTTGGGAGAATCCATGTCTGTTACCCTTCCTACCAGCAGGGAGCTGTCTCTGCTGAAACACCCACAAGAGGCCATCCCTGAGCGAGCAGTGATACCCTAGTCACAGCGCCAGAGATACCAGAGACCCCAGTCACAGGGCCTTGCAAATAGGGGGAAGAGCCGTTTCCGGCCCACCAATTATTAACCGTGGCTCTTCCCCAGGAGTGTCCGGGGGAATAGACCTCATTAGGACACACCCTGGTATAGAAAGAGGCTGGGGGGGGGGTCCACATATGGAAAGTAAAACCAGCCCAAGAAGAGGTACAAGGGTTCTATGGTAAGAAATGCCAGGGGAGAAGAGGACCAGCAAGAAGAAGATTCCAGATCACGTCCAAACTCGCCACAGCTGTCCCAGCCACACCCTCTGGCCTCAGCTGGCTGGTTGGAGGTGGACACCTCACTCAAGCTCTGCCAGTGGGTCCCTCCTTGGGGCCTTTTGGACTTGGGACTTCAGAGAGCTTGGGGATGACGTTGGAGCTATTGTGAGCCATTTGGAGGACGCAGGCTGGCAGTGAGAGTCCAGGCAACAGGCAGGGAAGCAGCTGGACAGGCGGACGCTGCTCTGGGTTTGTGTCCCATCACGGCTGAACCCTGCTTTGCCCCCTGCCCTTCCTGTGGCTTAGTTTGGAAAACTGCTTCTTAATTTCTTCAATGCAATACATTCCCCTTTCCATTTTAGCTAACCTAGGACAATTTTTATCAATCAAAATCAGTGTTCTCATTAATACTGACCATTGTACACTTTCCTGTTTAACACCCCCTGCCCCCAAATGGCTCCCCATTCCTTTTGGAATACAAAGCACAAATAAATAGCTCTGAGAGAAAATGGATGCCACCTGGTTGTCTCCCTCTTGAAATGCTCAAGCTGAGACACCATCTGCCATGTTGTGAGGATGCTCAAGCAGCATGTGAGGACCTCTGCCTGGGGAGAAACCAGGCCTCCACCAACGACTGGCTCCAAGTATCAGCGACGTGTGTGGGCCATCTTGAAAGCACATCCTCTATTCAAGTCCGGCCTTGAGATGACTGCACCCCAGATGCCATCTCATGAGGGACTCTGAGCCAGAACCACCCACTTAAGTACTATTTTAAGCCAGTAAGTTTTGGCATGATTTGTTAACAATAGACATGCCTGGCACTCAAGAGGTTCAGCAGGTATTTGTTGCATGCTCAGATAACATATGCAATGGGTAAATCAAATTAAAATCTTAGCTAAGCCAGGTGTGGTGGTGCACGCCAGCAATCCCAGAAGCTCAGGAGGCTGAGGCAGGAAGATTGCAAGTTCAAAGCCAGCCTCATCAACTTAGCAAGGCCCTAAGCAACTTAGCAAGACCCTCTCTCTAAATAAAAAAATAAAAATGCTGGGGATGTGGCTCAGTGATTAAGCCCCTCTGGTTCAATTCCCTGCTACCCCCCCCCCCCACACACACACACACAAGTTATAGCTACACTCTAAGCTTCCTCCTCTGTTCATAGGTTTCTCCCAGCTCTGACATTCTGGGGTCCTGCTCATCAACTCTAAACTTTCTGTGCTCTGGGTCGACTTCCGACCTCCACGTTTGGTCTCTATGGTCAGAACTTTGTGAGTTTCTGACTTGTGAGTTCTTGTTCCATCTCATATGGAGTCACTTCTGTACTGACACGCCCGTGCACTCTGCCTTCCCTTGTTGGATTATGTCACTACCTCTCTGTTGGTCTCCCTTGAACACCCCAGACCAATGGCTTGTGCTCACATCCATTCCTTCAGGTCTGTTTTGGGGGGACCCACAGTAACAAGATGCAGTTTTGCAAGCAAGGGTTGCCAGGCCTGGGACTTTCTTGAACTCCCACAGAGTTCTCAGTTTTAGAACCAGCCTCCAGGTGCCCCTGAGCCCTGATGAAATGTCCCCATGACCAGGTTAGTTTGTGACGGAGACTGGGAGATGGACTGGGAGTCCATTGAAGGGATCAAACCTCACTGATGAACTTTCAGCTCTGCATTCTGCCTGCTCTGGTAGAGCCTCAGTCTCCTGTCTGAGAGCCAGAGCCAATAATCCCAAGGTGACAGGTGCCCCATGGGCTCCAGCCTCAGCCCTGTGCCAGGGCTGCCTCTCCCGGTGCCCAGAGCAGCTGAGCTTGGTTCCAGGCAGGGAAGGGAAGGAGGAGAAGAGACAAAGGAGAGAGAAGAGGAATGAAGAAAGAGGAGGGGGATGGGGGGTGGGGTGAGGGGGGGCAGAGAGAAGGAAGAGGCAAAGGAGGGGCCAAGAAGCAAGGGAAGGCAGAGTGGGTGAGGAGCACCAAGGGACATCTGAGACCTGACCCCTGGTGACAGTGAGTGTGACTTTATTTGCAAATAGGATCTTTGCAGACGTAATGAAGGGATGTTGAGAAGCACTCATCCTGGACTGGTGTCCTTTGAGGACAACCTGACAGACCCAGGCAGAGGGTAGCAGTGTGGAGACGGGGACAGATGCTCCACAGCCAGAGTGGGCTGAGGTCGGCTGGCACTGCTGGGGGCCAGGGGGAGTGTGGACTGGATCTGCCCTTGGAGCCTCCGGAGGACATTGACCTTGACCCACTGCAGTGTGGTCAGGCCCCGATTTCTGGGTCCTGAGACCCTCCCTCATGGCGACGTGTTGCCATAGTCATGGAAAACTGGTGTGGGGTGCAGAGGAGGAAGGGGCAGGAGGAGCCGTGGGCCGTGGGAAGGGAGAAAAGATCTGGACATGAGAGGACAGGCCATGTGCCTCGAGGGATGGCCATGAGGGCAGGGGTGTGTGACAGGAGGTCAGCCTGGGGGCCAGAAGGTCAGCCTGGGAGGGACCTTGCGTGCCATGCTAATGAGTCAGGGGCTGGGGTCGATGAGCTACAACAGGAGGGTCAAATCTAACCTGTGGCCTTTTTTTTTTTTTTTTTAAAAATAAAGTTTTATTGGAACACAAACACACCCATTCCTTGACCCATGGTTTTCAGACACTTTGGCTCCGATGGCAGAGGTAATTGTGACAGAGATCATCTGGCCACCAGAACTTAAGGTTGCCAGCTGACCCTGCTACAGGACCTTCCTCAGACACCAAGGAGCCCACTGTGCCCCTGGGTGGTCCCCCCTATGGTCCCCCCGACCTCTCCAGGGCCAGCCTGGCCTCACATAGGCTCTCAGCAGTTACTCATGAGGTGGTTCATGAGCAGGTGAGGGGACTCCCGTGCACTCCCCCCAGGCCTGGCCACCCCCACAGGTGCTCCTGCTGGGCGGGAACCTCCAGGTCTGTCTCCCCTCCCCTCCCCCTGTGTGGGGACTTCCTTGCACGTGGTCATCAGTGGAGGAGACGCAGAAATGAGCTCTCTCTCTTCAAGGCCTGGGTCTCTGGTACAAAAAGGAGGTTCCTCCTGATTGAGTCGCAGGATTTTGGGGGTCCTGGGACTCAGGGGGGCTTTCCTCCCAAGAGGAGAGAGTGGGAAGCGGGGCTCAGCACCTCAGATGGGGAGAGCCTCTTGCATGTCCCCATTGACTTGAGACCTGGGAGGGCTGGACCCATCCATCATGAGGGTCCCCAAGGGAATGAGAAGATGGGGGGAGGAACTGGGTCCCTGGCCTGAGGTACAAGGCCGGCGGGTCCTGGGTCAGCCCTGGAGCCTGGAGGGTCCGCCTGACCTCAGAGCCTGCACGTATGGGCTCTGTGGCTTGGAAGAAGTCACTTTACTGCTCTGAGTCCAGACCTCCTCCAAGAGTCACCGTGGACCACACATCAGTACCACTGAGAACGGTGCTTAGAACACAGGCTCTTGGGTCCTACCCTGGAGGACAGTCAGATTTTGGAGGTTGGGCCCGAGAGGCTGCAATTTTATAAGCGCCTGCGTCATTTGGATGGGAGGGGGTGTCTGTGAGCCATTCCATGTGGCCCCGTAAATGCTGAATGAGAGACAAAGAGGAGTTGACTCTGCCGTTGATTTGGAGCAGAAGGACCTTGCTATTTCTAGTCCTGCTGTCCTTCCCTGAGGGGCACTGCACGGAAGGAGGAGGAGGAGGACAGGGGATGGGAGGGGCATCAGCCATCAGCCACCCACACTGGCTGGGCCAGGGGCTCTGGGAGGGCTTGCCCTCCTCCTCAGGTGGAAAATGACCACCTGGGAATCACCCTAAGGTTTTCAGCAGCTGGTTTGTGGTTGAATCAGCCAGGGTGGGTCAGAGCTGGGAGGGGCCTTGCCCATAGCCCAGCTCGGGGTACACTGAGGCCTAGAGAGGGAGGGGGCTTGCCCGAGGTCTCCCTGTGAGTCGGTGCCAGATCTGGGCCTCAAGGCCAGGTTTCCCAAATCCCTCCCCTCTGCACAGCACGTCACAGCCAGCCTAGATCATCTGCCATTTCTGCAAGTTACCTTTGGACTGTCTGACATATTTGCACCTGTGTATGTTATGATTTTTGAAAAAAGTCCTCCATAGACTTTTTTCTTTTTGCTCAAATAAATACACTTATTAAACAAACAAACAGGGCTGGGGTCATAGCTCAGTGGCAGAGCGCTTGCCTAGCATGTGTGAGGCCCTGGGTTAGATTCTCAGCACCGCATACAAATAAAGGTGACTGACAACTAAAACAAACAAACAAACAAACAAACAAACAAGCAAAGAATCCTCACATCATGACTACAGATAGATAACGGCGCCTTTTGTCACCAACAGCTTCTCTATGATTAGTGTAAAAGTGACTACAGAACTGTCTCAGAAACCTCTTTGCCTGCGTGCCTATCAGTGTCACCTTGAAAACTACCAGTGGGACCATCCCCAAGCTTTCTGGAACATCGAATTTCAGCAGAGTGGGGGAGGTAGCTTCAAATTACAATGGGGCGGGGGCTGGGATATAGCTCAGTTGGTAGAGCGCTTGCATGCACAAGGCCCTGGGTTCGATCCCCAGCACCAAAAAAAAAAAAAAAAAAAAAAAAAGTGGGGCTCTTATGCGAAGGTGGCCATGAAAGTTCTGTGATGGTCGCGGGGCACCCTCCCATGTCATGGCCAGAGCTTCCCAGGGTCTGCTCTGGGTGCAGCAGGAGGACATGGTCTGCCTGAGTCCTCAGCGGAGGCCTCGGGAGAATGGCCTCCTTTCTACCACCAGCCTTTGCCAGGCCGGGAGGGGCAGCCGTCCTGGTAGGAGAGACGGGGCCTGTCTCCTCTCTCTGCGTCACTGTGACACGCAGGGTGGTCATGGGTTTCACACCGAAGCAGCAGGAGAGACCCGGGTTGGAGCCTCAGTGAAACTGCTTCTGTGAAAACCCGGTCGCCGGGAAGATGTTAATGAACCTGAGAAAATTCAGCCAGGGGCCCTTTCCCACCGCCAGCCCAGCTACAGGGCCACCAGCACCTCTCCTCCAGGTCCCCTGCCTGCAGCTGAGCACCGTCAGCCTCCTCTGTGGGAGGCTCCACGGGGCGGTGCTCTGTTCAAGGCAGGGGTGATGTCAAGGGCCCCTGAGCTCCCTTTCTAGCATCTTCTTGGATTTAAGCGTGAAAAGGGGGGGAGAGATGGGAGCCTCCTGTGAGCGGCTCAGGGCTGAGGCCTGTCAGACTCAAGTGACCCTCAAGATGTCACCAGTGCCAACTCTCTTCTTCCCTCGTTAGCCATTTCACCCAGGGTAAAGCCGAGACCAGAGTGGACAGGGACCTTCGCGAGGACACACAGCAGGTCAGGGCAGAACAGAGACCCACACCTAGACTGCTGTCAGCAGGTGTGTGTCCACCTCACGGCCCAGCACCACCTCTCCCCCTGTCAAGCAGGCTCTGAAGAGGGCTCCGAAATCTGTCTGGTCACTGTTAATAGGACATTCCCTGGGATGGCCACTGGCAGAGGGATCAGAGAGGGCAGACGCTGGGCAAAACTTCAGCCACTGGAGGCCATGTGGGCCCAGCTCAGCTCATGAGCCCGGCTGAGCAGGGACTTGGGGACAGCTGAGCCAGGCCCTGATCTCAGATAACCTGGGGACACTGTCCAGCTCTCCCGTGAGTGTCCTCTCCTATCTAGTTATGATACTGAAACTAAAGGACGGTGCCCGCCACATCGCCAGTAAGTGCCAAAAGCATTCTCCGCTGTGGCTGGTGACAAGCGCAAGCCTTGGTCCCTGCATTTTGCAACATGGAGCCCCGGAGCTCTGCACCCAGCACCCAGTCCCAGGTCGGATTGGAGGGTATAAATGGCAACCAGCCCAGAACCCGGGCCCCTCTGAGATCAGGGCCCTGCCTTCTGCCTTCTCTGCCGGAGCCCAGCTGGGCCTCGGAGCCCAGGGAACGGAGAGAAATGATCGGAAGCCACTTACCCGGGGGCTGGTGCTGCGGGGACTTTGCCAGCCTGGAACTTTCCACCGCTGCCTGCCCGGGGCTCCCTCCACCGGCCCCTGGTGACCCGGCTGCATCTCTCCTCTCCATGGGCCTCTTGAGGATTGCCTCGATGGAGAAGGACAGGCCCAGCTTCTTGGGGGCCTCACAACACCCCGAGATCTTCTCCTCCATGTCCCTGCGGAGAGCAGGGCGCCCCGTGGCGCCTCCTCAGGGCAGCTGTGTGTGGCGGGCTCCGTGTGCCCAGGGGGGTGCCCACAGAGGGTGGCGTGCTTCCTTCTCTGAGCCTCGCCGGACCCAGAGGGCAGGTGGAGCTGCAGAAGGGGGAGCCTCCCGTTGGATGATCCAGGCACGATCCTGTGACGGCGGGGACTTCCATGGACTTCCAAATATACCCGGGACCAAGAGGGTGGCTCCCTGCAGGAAGGCCAGCTGGTCCGCGTCCTGGGCCCTCAGCCCTCAGCAACCTGAAGTCACAGGAGGCAGCATTGCCAAACTGGGGTCGTCTGAGAGGTGGCTGCTTTCACAATCACCAGCCCAGGCCAGGGTCCCTGAGGTCACAGCCCGGGGAGGATGAAGAGACAAAGGCGAGCAGGGGTGGCAGGACGCACCAGGTCGACCTCCAGAGGGGGAAGGAGTGTGTCCACCTCTGCCCTCTCTCTGGCCTGTGGCCCTTCCTGCGGGGTCTGGCCAGCCCCTGGGAGTTTGGGGTGCCACCTGTGGGTCCCAGGTGACCACTTGGCCTTGGGCTGCGATGGAGTTGAGGGATCTTTCCAGAAACCTGGGCTTCCTTCAACCCTACTGCTTCCAGACTCCAGAAGGAGCCTCTGGGGCCCTGGGCTCCTGCGGTCCTGCAGGTGGAGGCTGAGGAAAGGTGGTCACCGGGCCGTGGGGTCTGGCCCTTCTCCGGAGTCTCTGCTTCCTCTCCTGAGCCTCCCTTCACAGCTGGGCTCTGTCCACCTGGCCCAGGGTGTCCCTCCTCCTTTGGGGGTCCTTCTGCTTCTTTCCTGCTGGCTCTGCCTTTCCCGTCTCCAGGACAGCCCTGAGGGGACCTTTCCTCCCTGTGCACTGGATCGATGGCCGGAGCTGACAGTCGCGGATCCGTCCTGGCCAGGAATTCTGCTCCACACCACTGTGTAACCAGGGAGGGGTCAGTAAGAGGGCTGATAAGGGAACAAACTCTCCACCCCCAGGGCCGGGATGCAGGTGTCAGGGTGTGGCGGCAGGAGGCCTGGGGATCTGAGCCAGGGGCGGGGCTGGGAGCTGGTTCCAGCAGGAGGCGGGCAGAAGGGCCCGGCCTGTAGCAAGTGCTTATCCAGCCAGGGGAGGGGGGTTTACGGGGCACCTGCAGGTAGGAGGCTGGGCCGGGTGCAGGGCGATGCCAGCCATGGCCGTCCCTCTTCAATGTGCTCTTGTCAGCTGGTCAGTGTCAGAGCAGGAAAGCCCCTCTGAGGCCCTTATGGTGTTTGTGAGGGACACTGAGGCCCAGCTCAAGGTATGGAATGGGTGTCATAGATCCAAGAACTCCCCTGGGAAGTTCCAGAATTCTATGCTGGCCACTGGAACCAATTTGCAAGACAGTGACAGTGAGTGTCTTCACAATGGGTGCAGGCAGGAAGCTGGGGTGGGGAAGACTGGTCCCCATTCCCTGAGGAGGAGGAGTCAAGAGAAAGAGGGACACCCTGAGAGGAGGGACAGGTAGAGGTGTGCCCTTTGGAAGTCAGGCTCTGTGATTTAGCTAGGGGAGACTAGGTTCTGCTGCAGTAACAAGTGAGCCCTAAAATCTCAGGAGTGACATCACTCACCTACACCAGTGTGACGTGGTTGGCATCCGTTCAGGGACTTTCCAAACTGTGATGCCATCATCTTCTAACTGTGGGCTTCAAGAGAAATGGGGAGAGCAAAGGAGGGGCCTTTAACGAGTCAGAAGTGGAAGTGGTTAATAGGAGTTCTGCTGGGGTTCTGTGGCCAGGAGGAGTCATCTGATGCTGTCTAGAGGCAAGGGGACTGCAGGGGTGTTTTCCTCTGTGCCAAGAGGGGAATGGACCACTATGTAACCAGGGGCTGAGTCCCTCAGAAGTTGGGCCCCACGTGGGTCGGCCAACCAGGCACTGCCCAGGAAGGGCAAGGTTCCTTCCACCAGAGCAGGAGCAGCCCTGATGGATCTCTGCAGTGAGTGGTCAAGAGTGAGGACGGGGGCTTTGGGGGAGGTGAGAATCAGAGATGGCAAAGGAGGGAGGTGGGAAGAGAGGCTCTCAGGCCTTCTAAGTGCTGGGCCTCCTGCCAGCGACTGTGGCCTCACTGTCCCCTCTAATCCACTGGGCAGCCCCATCAATTAAGGGTCATTTGCACCTTTTTACAGCTGAGAAGACCTGCCCAGAGAGGTGAGTGACAGGCGTGAGCCCACGGGCTAACCAGTGTAAAGCCCACCCTTCCACTTTGCCCCTCATCCCCGGAGACCGTTAGTCCAGCCCCCTCCCTGGACAGAACTGAGCGGCCCAGAGGGAAGTTGCCGAGTCCGTGGTTTAACACCTCTTCTGATTTCCTTTGGTTGTGCCTCTCTCTGGGGTGAGCCTAAGCTCTGGCCACTCCTGGGTGGTGTGGACCTGGATGCCAGCCCTCCCTCCAGACGGTCCCTCCCCGGCTCCCCACAGCCCTGGCCCTCCTGGCCTCAGGTCTCCCATGCATGTTTAACCCACGGAAGTCCCTGAGCATCTCCTGAGTGGCCAGCCCTGGGGAGAGGTAGGGGAAGGGGACACGGACCCTGCCCTGAGGAACCCACATTTCAGAGGAAGGGGACTGTGAAGTCAGGCCCTGAAGTGCCAGGGACCCCGCCAGCAAGAGGTCAGTGGTCTGGATGGAACTCACGGGGCTCACTGGCGTGAAACAAGTGTGAAAGTCGTCAGAATCAAAGCGGTCACCTGTGTCAACTCCCAACAACACCCAAAAGTCAATAACACCAGGAGGTTGTGGCTGCCTGACAGCAGCTTATCACAAAGACACTTCCAGAGCCACAGCCCGGCACAGAGGCCACGCAACCTTAGACGATTGTCCACAGGGACATCCGCCCAGCGGCCGTCTGTTGGATCTCAGACGGACTCCATCCTGGTTATTAATCACTGTGGTCAAGGACGACTGTTTCAAAATGTCTGATGTGACCCTCCTCGTGTTGGTCTTTGACAATTCCCCTTGCTGCTACCTCTTTGGATATGCCCACGGTTTGCTATGGAGTGTGCGTTCCCGTGGCAACGCTCTGCTATTTCCAAATAAATGTCATCATTCTTTGGAGAGTCTCTCTCTCTGATTGTTTTTTTGTTTTGTTTTGTTTTTGTTTGGTTTTAGATTGACGGGGGAGTCAAAGGCCGTGTGGCTGTTTGGATCTATGAGAGCTTTGAAGAGGAGGGAAGTCACACTCAAGTCCCTCTTTTGAATGTCTCATTTAATTTACTCTAAAATGCATGAGCAAACAAACCCTGAAAAGGTGGACAGTGGCCCTGTTTCATAGGCAGCAGCTGAACTTCTGAGTTCGAAGGGCTTGCCCAGGGCCTCCCAGCTAGGCTTGGGCAGAGCTGGGCCTCCGCGCTCAGTTCCAGCACCTACCCAGCCCTTTCCACGGTGCCCTTCACACCCTCAGAGCAGGATTTGAATTGGGCTTTGAAGAAGGAGTAGGTCACGTGGTGACAACAGCAGGAACAAAGACTTGGAGCGGGGACCTATGAGCCACGCATGGTATTGATTTCATTGATGGGAGAGGGACCTGAACAGGTGCTTAGGAAGAACATGCCGGAATGGTAGGTCAGAGCCATTTGTTCATTGGTGCACCTGCCAAATATTTCTCACGTACCCACATGATGTGCCAGACAGTGAAGTTAGTGCTCAGGAGATGGTTGCATGGTTGCAGTCAAAGCAGACAAGGTCTCTATTCTCATGGAGCATGCTTTGAGAACAGATGGACTATGAGCAGGTGTGTCGGTCAGTGCCAATGTCTTGGCTGGGCACAAGATCACGAGCCACCACACACCTTGTGGATTCAAACAGCAATTCTTTATTCCCGAACTCACACCAGCCTCTACACACACGTTCTGGGGGAATCCCAGTTCTCCTCCGCCCAATTCACCTACTCCACGAAGCTTTTTTTCCAATCCCATTTGAATCTCACGAGAACTCATCGGGAACAAGCAGCAGGAACACCCTAATCCTGGCAGAAATAATCTTCAACCTCCAACTTCCCTAAAACCCCTATTGTCTTAAACCGGAACGCCCTAAACCCAAGGACCGGGATACTTCCTCAAACCTGATCAGCTCTAAACCCGGATCCGCCTTGGTCCTTGAGCAAGGTCACCTTACATGCAATGTCAACAGCGAATTTCCAAGGCAAGTCCATTTAACATGGGGTATGCTGGCAAGGAAATTTTGATGCGTCATTCCTACTTGGCAATGGCCCTCAGCAGGTCAGCTTTGTGTTGCTGTGACAAAATACCTGAGAAAGAACAACTTAAAGAAGAAAAGATTTAGTTTTGGCTCCTGATTTCAGTCCACGGGCAGCTAGTTTCATTGCTTTTAGAGGGGAAACACTCTGGCAGAAGGGTGCGGTGGAGGAGAAAGAGAGAGAGGGAGGGGCTGGGGACAACATACGCCCTTTGAGGGCCTGACTCAGTGACTGCTTACTCTCCCTAGTCCCCAGCTCCCGGTTCCCCTTGGCTCTCAGTGATGCCATCAGCTATGGAGGAGGCTAACCTCTCCGTGATCCCATCGCTTCCCAACCTCTGGACACTGCGGGAACCCAGCCTTCAACGTGTCAGCCTTTGGGGGACATTTCAGATCTAGAACCCGACAGCATGCAATAGATGGATGCCTAGTGTCAGTTCCACGCAGGTGAACCCGAGGCACGGTGAGCCTTTAAAGAGTTCATTTGAGCAAAAGCAATCACAGAGCCGGCCAGCTCCAAACCCGAGGTGGTGTGAGGTCCGCCGTAGCCGAGTAAGGAACAGGCTTTGACGGAGACATTGTGGACGACATGCGAAGACAGCATTTGGTGACAGCTGTAAAGTTGTCTTATGCTGTTGGGAAGTTCCTTGTCACTCAGTTGCAGGTGTGTTGGTGGCTCCTTGTGGTGGGGCCCACACTCCGTTTCTCTTTCATCTGGGCTTTTTCAGGAAGGAGCTCTGTTTGCCCACCAAGCAGGGTTAAAGGACTCGCTCAGTGTGACCCTCTTGGTCTGCTCGGGGCGTCCTCAGGCCTGGTCTCTGACTTACTTCACGGCAACAGTGAAAATTCTATTAAAGCAAAACCCAGCCTGGGGAGCAGTGAATGGCCAGGGGGGCACACTGGACTCTTGTCCCCGGGGCAGCCCAACGCTGTGGGTAGCCTGGTACACGCGGGTTCCACCATCAGCTGAACGCAGGGGAAAGGCGTCCCGGGGCCTGGCAGATGGAGACTAGTTACAGGTGGTGTGTGGGTGTCAGGGACGGAGGGCCCATCAGTGTGACCTCTGCAGTGACAGGCCCGACCTGAAGACGGCTGCACAGGAGGATAGTTAATTCACCCAGTGACCGGGATGGGGCCTGGCTCACTCAGGCACAGAACAACGCCAAGGCCCGGGCCTGTCGTCCTTCTTCTCTGCCGTCTCCAGTGCATTGGTTTCCTGTGTCTTTTTACAATTATCATTTTGAATTTATTTTTTAGATTAAAAAATAAAAATGGCCCCGTCTGTGGCGTGCCACGTGTTTCAGACTGCACACCTGCGGGAGGCCCACGGGACTCATTGGCGTGTGCAGTGCCGCCGTCCTTGACACCTTTTTGTGGTGGGAACATTGAAAGTCTACTCTTGGTGGTTAACTAGAGTGGGGCACGTGGGACTCTAGAACTTTCCAACTCTTTCCTTCCGTCCACTGGAAGTTTGACTCCTTCGACCACCAGCTTTCTGCTCCAGCCGCGACCACTGCTGGGCCCTGGTGCCCTCTGCTTCCCTCCGCAGGGCTGTTTTCCCTTCCACGTGGGGGGACACCGTGTGGTGCTCACCTTCCCGGCCCAGACGTAGTGTCCCCCAGCCCATCCACACTGTCACGACTGTCCCAAGAGCTTTCCGTGGTGAACACACCCCATTTCCGTGTCCGTCATCCGTTGACGGACACTCAGGCTGACTCCTCTTGGCAGTCGTGACTCAGGCTGCACCCAGAGCCTTGCTTTCGTCTTCAGGCTGGTCCCTTGTGGCTGGTGGCCGGTCCCTTGTGGCTGGTAGCTGGTCCCACGTGGCTCATGGCTGATGGCTGGTGGCCGGTCCCTTGTGGCTGGTCCCTCGTGGCTGGTGGCTGGTCCCTCGTGGCTCATGGCTGGTGGCTGCAGCTCCACACTGACCCCCACGGAGACTCTTGTTTGGACCCTTTCTACCCTAGAGGTCAGCCTTTCCCAGAGCAGTGATCTCCTCGCAAACCCCCCTGGTTTCCCCCGTCCAGGATTGTGTCACGTGTCCCTTCCCTGCCACTAAACCCAGCTCTGGCAGAAAGAATGAAGTTTCAAGACTGAGTTGAGTTCTTGGTGTTCCCTCCTGGGGCCTGTGCAGTGGGCCCTGTCCCCGTCACTCTGCCGCTCAGCTCCTGGGGGCCAGGGAACAGGCAGGTCATGATTATTTGCAGGGGTCAGGGGTCTGCCAACAGTGTCTGCTTCAAGGTGTGTGACACATAAAGTGGCCTTTGCTTTGACAAGATGGTGTCACATGTGCATGTGACCACGAGTGTGGGGCAGGAGCCTTCCTGGGAAACGGGGATGCTGACTTTCTGTCCTTCTGAGGTGTGTAGAGAGAAGGAAGAAAGGAGAGAAGGAAGGGACTAGTCACTCTGTGTTGTCCCCCTTCCTGTCACCTGGGCTGTCCTGCGACCCTCCTCATGCTTGTCTACGGCTGGACCATCTCCAGAGGGCTGCGCAGCTGACCACGCCGGTGCTCATGGTCTCCATGGGAAGTGGACATTGCTATCCCTGTTAAGGGACAGGAGCCACATGAGGCCAGAGGATCACTCGAGGTCTCTGCTAGTAGCTGGCCAAAGCCAGGGTCACGGCTTTCACTCGGTCCTCTCCACCGCCCACACCTCCTCTGTGTGTGGGGTTCCCTTCTGAGCTCCCAGGGAAGTGCCTGGTGGGAACCGTGATGACTGGGGTCTGAGAGCTGTGGACAGTGGCGTCTCCCGCCCCCTCCCACCTCCCTCCAGGACAGATGCTTCAGCCCTGACTCTCTGTGTGCTTCTGGGGGCTGTGGTGCTGGTCTCCTGAGCAGAGGCAAATTTTTTCTTAAAATGGCACTGTCACTTAAGATGGCCGTCCAGATGCTAAGCAGGGACCTTACAGGAGGGGCAGTCTGCCCTAGCCGAAACAGAGACGTTTGCCCCATTAATGAGATGTTAAAAACCCTTCTGGCCCTGAGTTGACTGATTGTCCCCCAAGAGCCAACCCAGGTGCACCTTGGGCCTCACATGGCGGAGCCTATGGGAATTGGAACCTGGATCCATGAGTCTGCAGCTGGGCTTCGTGGGCCTCTCTGAACCCAGCAAACCCGTGGGAAGCATTTCTCCTGGGGGACTCAGGCTGGAGAGGCTGCAGAGAGCCGGGCCTGGCTACAGGGGGCCGGGAGGTTGGAAGAGGGTGTGGGGGGTCTGCTCTCAGCTCACGCAGCCAGTCATCCAGAACCCAGGGTTTCTGGGTCAGCACTTGCCAGGTCTGGCACCAGTCCAGTACCCACCAGGGCCCTTTGACCCCAGCCCCCAGTCTCCCAACTGCCCAGTCCCTGACCCGGCCTGCCACTCACTGACTAGGCCTGCAGGGAGCCTCTCCACCCGGAGCCCCCGAGCCAGGCCACAGCTTCACTAGGGCCCATGGACCCAGTGCCTGGTCCTGACTCACCGTCCTCAGACTTGGCCAGTGGCTTTGCCGCCCGCCCACACTCATCTCCCAAGAAGGGAAATTGGGAAGTCTGAACCCCAACCTTCAACACGCCGAGCAACACAATAAGAGGAAGGGACGCTAAACCCACCACCCAATCCCACGCTGGTCACCTCAGGAAGAAACGGAATGAATTCAGGGCACACAGCCATCCGGGTGCTCACTGACCACTTCGTCCACCTCAGTGGAGATGACTCCTTGATTTCTTAATGTTTCACTAAGATTCCTTTTCTTGTTGTTATTGCTTGTTTGTTGTGGCAGTAGCTCTGTTTTGCTTCGTTTTGGGTTTTCTTTCTTTCTTTCTTTCTTTGTAGATGGACACAACACAATGCCTTTATTTTTATGTGGTGCTGAGGATCGAACCCAGGTCCCGCCCGTGCTAGGCGAGTGCTCTACCGCTGAGCCACAATCCCAGCCCCTCTGCTTTGGCTTTTCTATATTGGGTTTTTGTTTGATTTGATGTGTACTGACTGAGTCAAGGACTCCTACACATTCTTTGTTTTTGAAGGTGTTATTCTCCCACGCTCTGTATTCTGAGGGTCAGGGTTTCTGATGAGCTTATTTTGAATTTGTTTTGTATTATCTTTATCTCTTCTCTCTCTCTCTCTCTCTCTCTCTCTCTCTCTCTCTCTCTCTCTCTCGTCTTCCTCTCCGTTTTCCTGACACCCAATTCCATTCTCTCTCTCCTTTATATTCTTCTATTTTTCATCCCCTTTCAAACTAACAACGTACCCTAAGTCACCACCACATTGAGCTTCTGACCCTTTGACATTGCAGTCACTTTCCCACCCTCCTGCCTCTTCTTTCTTATGCTCAACTCTCTCCTTAACACTTCTTAATACTAATTGAGGTATATGACTTCTACCCTACACCAAGGTCATAGCAATAATTAGAACGGTGGAAGGCATAGACAACACCAGTTGTTTGATTTTAAGCCAGATGTAATGCATGATTATTTGCTGTTTTTTTTTTTTCCTGGTGGAAATTGCTGATCCTACTCTCCCTTCATATTGTACCAATTAACACTAAATAGCAAAATGGGAAGCAGGAACCTAGTCTACTGCTATATATTGTTTGCATACATTGTTGCTATCTTTAGGTCCCCTTCCCCCATCTGTGAGGTACTGGTAACATAGAGGGACACTATACACTCACCAGGTAGAAACTCTACAGCATCAGGCCCACCTAGATAGACGTGTAGACACACAGACATTATGAGAAAACAAGGACAAACCATCCCAAAGAACCCAGACCACCCCAACAGTAGACCCCACTGACACCACAGTAGAGGAAATGTCAGAGATGAAATTCAGAAAATTCATGGTTAAACTGATCTATGAGGTAAGAAATGAAGTCATAGAGAAAATACAAGAAGTGAAAGATCATTTCAATGAGGAGATAGAGATCCTGAAGGAGAATCAGACAGAAATCCTCAAAATGAAGGAATCAGTAAACCAGATTAAAAATTCAATTGAAACCATCACTAATAGACTAGACCACTTAGAAGACAGAGTTTCAGGCAATGAATACAAAATATATAATTGAGAAAATAAAGTTGACCATGAGGAAAAGATGTTAAGAGACCATGAACAGAGCTTCCAAGAAATATGGGATAACATGGAAAGACCAAACTTAAGATTTGTTGGGAAAGATGAAGGCTCCAAGATACAAACCAAAGGAACACATAATCTTTTCAATAAAATAATATCTGAAAATTTCCCAAACCTCAAGAACAAAATGGAAAATCAAATACAAGAGGCTTACCAGGACCCCAAATGTACAAAATTACAACAGACCCCCCACCAAGGCACATTATTAGGAAAATGCCTAACATACAGAATAAGGATAGAATTTTACAGGCTGCCAGAGGGGGAAAAAAAGAGGTAATATTTAGAGGGAAACCAATCTGGATCTCAGCTGATTTCTCAACTCAGACCCTCAAAGCTAAGAGGTCTTGAAATAATATACAACCGAGCTCTGAAAGACAAGGGATGCCAGTCAAGAATATTATACCCAGCAAAAGTAAGGGTCAGAATTGACGATGAAATAAAAACCTTCCATGATAAACCAAAATTAAAAGAATTCACAACTAGAGAGCCTGCACTACAAAACATATGCTATTTCATGAAGAAGAAATGAAAAAGAAAAGTGAAAAAGAGCAAAGGGAGGAACTACACTAGAAGAATCTACCATCAAAGGAGAAACTAATTCAAATTAAAAACCAGGAATAAACCAAAACGACAGGGAATAAAATTCATATCTCAATAATAACATTAAATGTAAATGGCCTAAATTAATCAACCAAAATGACAAATAGTAGAAGATTGGATTAAGAAACAAGACCCAACAATATGCTGTCTCCAGGAGACTCACCTCATAGGCAAAGATTGAAGGTAAAAAATAACATATCATTCACATGGATCTTGTAAATAAGCAGTGGTTTCTATTCTCATTTCAGATAAAGTGGACTTCAAGCCAAAGTTAGTCAGAAGGGAACAAGAAGGTCATTTCATACAGCTTAGGGGAAGTACACATCAGCAAGACATAACAATAGTAATATTTATGCCTCAAACAGTGGAAGTTCCTGCATATGTCAAACAAACCCTTCTCAACTTCAAGAATCAAATATATCACAACACAACGAACTGGGTGACTTTAACATGCCTCTCTCATCAATAGATAGAGCCTCCAACAAAAACTAAATAAAGAAGATACAGAACTAATGAATACAATTATAATGTAGACTTAACCAACATATATAGATACAGCCTCTTCAACAAGTGACGCTGGTCAAACTGGAATCCATAGGTAGCAGATTGAAATGGAACCCCTATGTCTCACCTTGCACAAACCTCAAAGTGGATCAAGGACCTTGGAATTATTAGACCAGAGACCCTGAGCCTACTAGAAGAAAAAGTAGGCCCAACTCTCCATCACGTTGGCTCAGGAACAAACTTCCTCAATAAGATTCCTAAAGCACAATAAGTAAAATCAGGAATCAATAAATGGGATGGCATCAACCTAAAAAGCTTCTTCACATCAAAGGAAACAATTAAGAACATGAAGAGGGAGGCTATGGAATGGGGGAAGATCTTTGTCACTTGCACCTCAGAGAGAGCATTAATCTCCAGGATACACAAAGCACTTAGCACCAAAAAACAAACCAAATCAACACAAAACAAAAACAACAATAAAAACAAACAAAACAAAAACAGACAAAAAAGCAAATAACCCAGTGAATAAATAGGCCAAGGAACTGAACAGGCACCTCACAGAAGAAGAAATATGATCTGTCAGCAAATATATGAAAAAATGCTCAACATCACTAGCAATTAGAGAAATGCAAATTAAAAATTCACTGAGATTCCATTGTACTCCAGTCAGAATGGCAATCATCAAGAATACAAGCAACAATAAATGTTGGAGAGGATATGGGGGAAATGTTCACACATACATTGCTGGTAGGACTGCAAACTGGTGCAACCATTCTGGAAAGCAGTATAGAGATTCCTTAGCAAACTTGGAATAAAACCACCATTTTACCCAGCTATCCCACTTCTCAGTCTATATCCAAAGTTTTTAAAATCAGCACACTACAGTGACACAGCTACATCAATGTTTATAGCAGCTCAATTCACAATAGCCAAGCTATAGAACCAACCTAGGTGCCCTTCATCAGATGAGTGGATAAAGAAAATGTGGTGTATACACATAATGGACTATTACTCAGCCATAAAGAAGAATGAAATTATGACATTTCCCCGTAAATGGATGGCACTGGAGACTGTCATGCTAAATGAAGTAATCCAGTCCCACAAAACCCAAGGCCAGTTTTCTCTCTGATGTGTGGAAGCTGACCCATAATGAGGGAGGTAAGGAGGGAAAGCCTAGAAGTTCACTGTATTAGACAAAAGGGAGGGAAGGGAAGGGAGAGGGGTGGGAGTAGGAAAGTCAGTGGAGCGAATTGGTGGTGACTTTCCTAGGTCCATATGTGAGTGCGCGAGCGGTGAAATTCCACATCACTTCAACCACAAGAACAGGATCAAAATTGGGATGGGTTGCACCCCTTGTATGTGGACTATGTCAATTCACCCTACTGTCATGCATATCTAGAAACAGCAAGTAACCAAGAAGAATGTTGGAAAGGAAAACACGAGAAATGGACAGAGAGTCCGACCGTCCTCACGCTCTGACGGGCCGTGAGCCAGGGGGGAGCAGAGCTGTAGGTGGCACCAGTTCCTCGTTACTTTGGCCCTTGTTGCGGGGGCGCTATGTGGGGGGTTAGTACTGAAGGAGTGGCCCAGGTGGCCACTGTGGATCAGCAGAGTCACTCGGGGAAATCCCCTGGGGAAGTGCCTGTCTTGGCCTGGACGAAGTCCCCTCTGCAGAGCTGGAAGGCTTTGCTGTTAGTTCTGGTGAGTCCTGGATGGGGCGGGTGCTGGTAGGACTCCTGGTGGGTGACTCCGAGGTGTAGACTCTCCCTCTCCCTCTCCCTGTCCCTCCCCCTCTCCCTCTCCCTGTCCCTCCACCCCCCCTCCCCCTTCCTCTCCTCCTCTCCCTCTCCATCTCCTCCCCCCCTCCCCCTCCTCCTCTCCCTCTCCCTCTCCTCCCCCTTCCCCTCCCCCTCCTCCTCTCCCCCTCCCCCTCCTCCTCTCCCTCTCCCCCCTCCCCCTCCCCCTCCCCTCCTCCTCTCCTTCTCCCTCTCCCTCCCCCTCCGCCTCCCCCTCCCCTCCCCCTCCCTCTCTCTCTCTCCCTGGGAATCCTTACCAAGTTCTTCATGGTCAGCCCCCAGCCCACAGGCCCCGGGAGAAGCTCATGCACAACTTGAAACCCTCCAGGAGGACAGCCGGTGGGACTAGTCACCCTCAGCAGGAATCTGGAGCATGAGGTTCCTGAGGTCCCAGTCCTGAGACCCAATCCGTGCTTCTCAGTCTTCAGAGCCCGTCCAGATCCCCTGAGTCTCACTGAGATGAGGCCTCTGATTCTGTCCACCTGGGGGGGGTGGGCGGCGAGACTCAGCATTTCTAGCAGACTCCCAGGTGACAGATCTGTCCATCACTGGCCGAGCCTGGGTGACATGTAGAAGTTGGCATGGTCACATCAAGGGGCTCTTCTCTACAGGGTGGTCCCCGCCTTGGCTGCACGTCACTGTAACTTGGTCCCACTGACCACCCTCTCTGCTCCCCTCCTTCCTGGGCCCTCCCCAGCCCCTAGTGACCCCTGTTCTACTCTCAGCTTCTGTGGGATGTCACCTCTCTCAGGTCCATCTGAGACCACATGGTTCTGTCTTTCTGTGCCTGGTTCATTTCACTCAACAGCCTCTAGATTTGTCCATGTGGTCTTGAATGACAGGATTCTTCCCTTTTCATGGCTGGGTAGTGTTCTGTTGTGTTTGTGCACCCGGTTCTTGATCTCTGCATTGGCTGATGGATACCTAGGTTGTCCCCCTGTCTTGGCTGCTGGGGACCGGGCTGCAGTGAACTTGGCTGTGTGGGCGCCTCTGGGACATACGGACTGCAGTTCCCCTGCGGAGGCAGCACTAGCCTACAAAGGTTCCCCAGGTGATTCTGGTGGGCAGGCGGCTGAGAATCTGCACTACAACCTTGCTTTTTAAAAAGTCAATTAATTCACTTTTTGTTGGTGCATTGTAATCACACACGGTAGTGGGGTTCATTACGCCGTATTCAATCCCATTCCCCAGTTCTGCCATTTTCCCTCCCCTCCTCCCTCTCACAGGTCCGTTGCTCTACTCTACCAATCTCCTTTCTATTATCATTATTATTTGGATTAGTGCATTATGATTACCTACATAAGTGAGACTCCTTGTGGTACATTTGCACTCTGGAAGAGCATAATTTGGAAGAGTTGGTTCTCCAGCACCTCTCCATAATCTTCCCTCCTCCCTCTGCATCTCCTTCCTCTATTCTATTTCTCCTTTCTATTTTTGTGGGAGCTCCTTCTTTATTCCTCTAGGAATAGAGAAAACATTTGACCCTTGACCTTCTGAGTGTGGCCTATTTCACTTAACACAACGCTTTCTAATTTCATCCATCTACCAGCAGATGACATCCTTCTTTATGGCTGAGCAATAGTCCATTCTGTCTATGTGCAACATTTTCTTTACCCATTCATTTGTTGATGGGCACCTGGGCTGGGTCCATAACTTGGCTAGGGTGAATGGAGCCTCTATAAATATTATTCTGTGTTTATCACAATAGTAAAATGATTTTATTTCTTTTGGAAAAAAATACCAAGGAGTGGGATAACTGGATCATACAGTGTTTCATTCTTAGTCTTTTGAGGAAACTCCATACTGCTTTCCAAAGTTCTCAGCTGCTGGGGACCAGGTTATACTGATGTGCAGTCCCAGCAACAGTGTGCCAGTGTATCCTTGATGGCTGCCATTCTAACGGGAGCAAGAGGAAGTCTCAGGGCAGCGCTGATCTGCGTTTCTTGGATTGCTAGGGATTTTTTCAGCCCCGAGACCAGTGCTGTTCACTAGAAATCAAACGCGCGTGAACTAGCTGTCTCTGGCTCTGTAGGACCTTACCTGAGAATGAATGTTCATCATTTCACACGGAGTCTGAGGATGGGACTCTGCGGGGGCTTCACTGGGAGGTTGGGACGTGGACCTCTCCTGAGGTCAGAGCTGAGATGGAGGCTGGGCTGCAGGCATCTGAAGCTGGACGGGGCAGCAGGATGTGGCTCCTGGATAGAGACCTCCTGGGTTCTTGCTAAGGAGGACCCTTCAGAGGGCAGCTTACCGCAGAGCCGGTGTGGGGGGTGCGCCATGGCAACTTGTATGAGCGAATCTGGGGGTGACGTGTTGTGTGGGTCAGGGTCCTCGCCAGCAGCAGAACCAAAGGTAGATGTACTTATTGATTGATTGACGGAATGGCTCACGACACTGTGGACGACAAGTTGTCTTACAATCTGTCCCGGCAAGCTGTCGACCCAGGAGAGCCAGGATCCCGTCTGAGCTGAGGTTGAAGTCTGAGAACTGTCCTGGGTGGGGGCGCGCTGGGGCACTGGCATTAAGTCTCAGAGTCTGAAGACCCAGGAGCCGGGAGCTTGACGTCCAAGGGCGTCCAAGATGGTTGTCCAGCCCAAGGGTCGGGGGGAGGTGGAGAGAGATGGCCCTTTTCATTCTGCCTGGACCCTCAGCAGATTCAATGGCGGCCGCCATCCAAGAATCATCGTAGCTGTTCTGACTCGAGCGCATTATGACTGTGTGCCCAAGTGAGGCTCACTGCGTCTGCTCGTTCACCGGCACAGCACGATTTGGTAGTGTTAGTTCCCCGTAACCTCCCCCTCCCATTTTTCCTTCTGTGTCTATGGGATCCCCTTCTCACAGGGGAATCTCTTCCAGACACACCTCCTAGACGCACAGAAAGAACCTTCCCCAGCTACCTGGGCGTCCCTTCGCCCCGTCGAGGTGACACACAGCTCATCACTTCTGGGGGGTGCTCCTGGTCACAGAGCCACGCTGACACAGTGTGCAGGGATTCCCCAGGGCTGGGCGTGCGGGGGGTGGGGGGAAGGCCACCACCGGGCCATCTTGGAGGTGTCGACTGTGGTGTGCGCGCAAATGAATCCAAATTCTCCAGCAGTCACTTTATAAAAAAGTAAAACAATAAAAAGTGGGCTGGGGCTGCGGCTCAGTGGTAGAGCATTTGCCCAGCCTGCACGAGGCCCTGGGTTCCATCCCCAGGACGTAAAGTGAAGAATAAAAAGATGGCATTAGATTGGGTGGAATGGTTTGAATATTGCTTGTCTTCCGAAGGTCCATGTGTCGGAGGCTGGGTCACCAATGGAATGGCATTGAGAAGTGGAGAGGCGGGACCTGATGGGCAGTGATCAGGTCCTTAGGGCACCGTCTTGGAAGGGATTCATGCCTGCCTCTCGGATGGTTAAAAAGTGAGCTTGGCTTTCTTAACTTGCTCTTTTGCTGCATGGCTTCTCTCTTTCTCTTTTGATCCCGTGTGATGAATCTACCACCTGATCGTGTAGCCTGATGGCCTTCACCAGAAGTCAACCAGATGGGGTTATCCAATCTTGGACTTTTAGCCTACAAAACTGTAAGCCAAATAAGCCTCTTTTCTTTATCAAGTTCTCAGTCTCAGCCATTTTGTTACAGCAACACAAAATGGGCTAAGATATTGAATAATATATTCTGTTCATACAAAATATGCAAATATTACCATTTCAACATGCAATCAATATAAAATTATGACTGACTGAGCTATTTTGCATTCTTTTTTTAGTGACATTTTATTTTTGCATTGTTTGTACTGCTTGAAATCCAATGCGTCGCTTATGTTTCACAACTTAACTAGGACTTGTCCCATTTCAAGGGTTCAATATCCAGGGTGTTGACTTTCTTTAATTCTACATATGTGATTTTGTGTGGACAGACCCCATGGGTAGATTATCCCAAGTTGTAAGAGGCTCATCCTTTATTTCTTCCCAAATGATAGACTCATCGGCTTATTTGAAGTTCCAACTAAACCATTTCCCAATTTTCTTCTTTTGAAAATTGTAAGCCTGGGCTTCTCAGGTTGATATTTTATATCAGGAGCCCCTGGGTTTTCGGTACATTTATTCCACACTATTGACCTTTTTATACATACCACTTGTGCAAAAATTTGTCAGGAACAATATAAGAATTACAACAGCCGTGACTGATTCTGGCCTTTGACTCAGTGGAGAGAAACTAATTATGTGGAGAGAAACCAATTATGGGCTAAGCGACAGGAGCTCGGCAGCAATCCCACCTTGCCGCAGGTACTTAGGCAGCGCGGGGACCTTAACAGCATGAGCCCGGGTCTGGGGCGGGGGATAGTGTCCGGATGAACCAGGTAACGATTTCAATCAGCACAGGAGCCACGAGCTTTGGTCCTGCTCCGTTTAACGGTTATTTCATGACTTGAAAGATTTCGGGAGGAGCGGCCTCGCCTTTTGCTCTGGGAGAGGGAGAGTCAGAAGTCCTATCTATGCAGATGACATGGTTTTATTGTCATGAACCAGGAATGGCCTCATTACTGTCCAAAAAAATGGCTCATGATGAACTGCTCTGACCTGCCGACTGCCATTTCTGCAGGTGTCCTTGGACCTTGAGCTGCCTTCCACTCCAAGAGGGCCACCTGCCCTCCTGGTCCTGTCCCTCAGGCTGTGTTCTCCCCCAGGCCACTCAGGGGACACACCAGGGGCCTGATGCCAGGTAGCTTGTGGGTGGACTATCAGGGTTTCCCGGTCCTTCCTGGAGATCTGCGGAACACATGCACTTTGGAGAACACGCCACCTCGCTGCTTCTTGGCCGCGAGCAGACCCAGGGCTGCTTTCTCCAGGAAAGAGCTTTCCAGAAGCTTCTGCAGCTGTCCCGACCTCGCAGCTCCCCTCAGGTGTTGGCAGAGGTCTCCTGCCTGGCTCCCCATGGGCACTCCCAGGTGGCCCCACCTCTGTCCCCAGGGGCTTCTCAAGGTGCCCATAGGTGTTCCCACGGTATCCCCACAGAAGGTCCACAGCTGTTCCTCCAGGAGTCCCCCAGGTGTCCCCACAGATGGTCCACAGTGTCCCCCCAGGTGTCCCAGAGGATTCTGACAGGTATTTCCATAGTTTCTCACAAGAATTTTCCCAGTATCCCTACAGGTATCTCCACAGGCATTATCCCAGGTGTTCCCCTAGGTGTAACAAGGTGTTCCCACAGGTGTTCCCATGGGTGTTCCCCTAGGTGTAACAAGGTGTTCCCACAGGTGTTCCCATGGGTGTTCCCACAGGTGTAACAAGGTGTTCCCACAGGTGTTCCCATGGGTGTTCCCACAGGTGTAACAAGGTGTTCCCACAGGTGTTCCCATGGGTGTTCCCACAGGTGTAACAAGGTGTTCCCACAGGTGTTCCCTTGGGTGTTCCCACAGGTGTAACAAGGTGTTCCCATGGGTGTTCCCACAGGTGTTCTCACAAGTATAACAAGGTGTTCCCACAGGTGTAACAAGGTGTTCCCATGGGTGTTCCCACAGGTGTTCTCACAAGTATAACAAGGTGTTCCCACAGGTGTAACAAGGTGTTCCCACAGGTGTTCCCATGGGTGTTCCCACAGGTGTAACAAGGTGTTCCCATGGGTGTTCCCACAGGTGTAACAAGGTGTTCCCACAGGTGTTCCCTCGGGTGTTCCCACAGGTGTAACAAGGTGTTCCCACAGGTGTTCCCACAGGTGTAACAAGGTGTTCCCACAGGTGTTCCCACAGGTGTAACAAGGTGTTCCCATGGGTGTTCCCACAGGTCTAACAAGGTGTTCCCTCGGGTGTTCCCACAGGTGTAACAAGGTGTTCCCATGGGTGTTCCCACAGGTGTTCTCACAAGTATAACAAGGTGTTCCCACAGGTGTTCCCACAGGTATAACAAGGTGTTCCCACAGGTGTTCCCATGGGAGTTCCCTCGGGTGTTCCCACAGGTGTTCCCACGGGTGTTCCCACGGGTGTTCCCACAGGTGTAACAAGGTGTTCCCACAGGTATAACCAGGTGTTCCCACAGGTATAACCAGGTGTTCCCACAGGTGTTCCCATGGGTGTTCCCACAGGTGTAACAAGGTGTTCCCACAGGCATAACAAGGTGTTCCCACAGGTATAACAAGGTGTTCCCACAGGTGTTCCCTCGGGTGTTCCCACAGGTGTAACAAGGTGTTCCCTTGGGTGTTCCCACAGGTATAACAAGGTGTTCCCACAGGTGTTCCCTCGGGTGTTCCCACAGGTGTAACAAGGTGTTCCCACAGGTTTTCCCACAGGTGTAACAAGGTGTTCCCACAGGTGTAACAAGGTGTTCCCACAGTTGTAACAAGGTGTTCCCACAGGTGTTCCCACAGGTGTAACAAGGTGTTCCCATGGGTGTTCCCACAGGTGTTCTCACAAGTATAACAAGGTGTTCCCACAGGTGTAACAAGGTGTTCCCACAGGTGTTCCCATGGGTGTTCCCACAGGTGTAACAAGGTGTTCCCATGGGTGTTCCCACAGGTGTAACAAGGTGTTCCCACAGGTGTTCCCTCGGGTGTTCCCACAGGTGTAACAAGGTGTTCCCACAGGTGTTCCCACAGGTGTAACAAGGTGTTCCCACAGGTGTTCCCACAGGTGTAACAAGGTGTTCCCATGGGTGTTCCCACAGGTCTAACAAGGTGTTCCCTCGGGTGTTCCCACAGGTGTAACAAGGTGTTCCCATGGGTGTTCCCACAGGTGTTCTCACAAGTATAACAAGGTGTTCCCACAGGTGTTCCCACAGGTATAACCAGGTGTTCCCACAGGTGTTCCCATGGGAGTTCCCTCGGGTGTTCCCACAGGTGTTCCCACGGGTGTTCCCACGGGTGTTCCCACAGGTGTAACAAGGTGTTCCCACAGGTATAACCAGGTGTTCCCACAGGTATAACCAGGTGTTCCCACAGGTGTTCCCATGGGTGTTCCCACAGGTGTAACAAGGTGTTCCCACAGGCATAACAAGGTGTTCCCACAGGTATAACAAGGTGTTCCCACAGGTGTTCCCTTGGGTGTTCCCACAGGTGTAACAAGGTGTTCCCTTGGGTGTTCCCACAGGTATAACAAGGTGTTCCCACAGGTGTTCCCTCGGGTGTTCCCACAGGTGTAACAAGGTGTTCCCACAGGTTTTCCCACAGGTGTAACAAGGTGTTCCCACAGGTGTAACAAGGTGTTCCCACAGTTGTAACAAGGTGTTCCCACAGGCATAACAAGGTGTTCCCACAGGTATAACAAGGTGTTCCCACAGGTGTTCCCTTGGGTGTTCCCACAGGTGTAACAAGGTGTTCCCTTGGGTGTTCCCACAGGTATAACAAGGTGTTCCCACAGGTGTTCCCTCGGGTGTTCCCACAGGTGTAACAAGGTGTTCCCTTGGGTGTTCCCACAGGTATAACAAGGTGTTCCCACAGGTGTTCCCTCGGGTGTTCCCACAGGTGTAACAAGGTGTTCCCACAGGTGTTCCCACAGGTGTAACAAGGTGTTCCCATGGGTGTTCCCACAGGTGTTCTCACAAGTATAACAAGGTGTTCCCACAGGTGTAACAAGGTGTTCCCACAGGTGTTCCCATGGGTGTTCCCACAGGTGTAACAAGGTGTTCCCATGGGTGTTCCCACAGGTGTAACAAGGTGTTCCCACAGGTGTTCCCTCGGGTGTTCCCACAGGTGTAACAAGGTGTTCCCACAGGTGTTCCCACAGGTGTAACAAGGTGTTCCCACAGGTGTTCCCACAGGTGTAACAAGGTGTTCCCATGGGTGTTCCCACAGGTCTAACAAGGTGTTCCCTCGGGTGTTCCCACAGGTGTAACAAGGTGTTCCCATGGGTGTTCCCACAGGTGTTCTCACAAGTATAACAAGGTGTTCCCACAGGTGTTCCCACAGGTATAACAAGGTGTTCCCACAGGTGTTCCCATGGGAGTTCCCTCGGGTGTTCCCACAGGTGTTCCCACGGGTGTTCCCACGGGTGTTCCCACAGGTGTAACAAGGTGTTCCCACAGGTATAACCAGGTGTTCCCACAGGTATAACCAGGTGTTCCCACAGGTGTTCCCATGGGTGTTCCCACAGGTGTAACAAGGTGTTCCCACAGGCATAACAAGGTGTTCCCACAGGTATAACAAGGTGTTCCCACAGGTGTTCCCTCGGGTGTTCCCACAGGTGTAACAAGGTGTTCCCTTGGGTGTTCCCACAGGTATAACAAGGTGTTCCCACAGGTGTTCCCTCGGGTGTTCCCACAGGTGTAACAAGGTGTTCCCACAGGTTTTCCCACAGGTGTAACAAGGTGTTCCCACAGGTGTAACAAGGTGTTCCCACAGTTGTAACAAGGTGTTCCCACAGGTGTTCCCACAGGTGTAACAAGGTGTTCCCACAGGTGTTTCCACAGGTGTAACAAGGTGTTCCCATGGGTGTTCCCACAGGTATAACAAGGTGTTCCCTCGGGTGTTCCCACAGGTATAACAAGGTGTTCCCTCGGGTGTTCCCACAGGTGTAACAAGGTGTTCCCACGGGTGTTCTCACAGGTGTAACAAGGTTTCCCCTTGGGTGTTCCCACAGGTGTAACAAGGTGTTCCCACAGGTTTTCCCACAGGTGTAACAAGGTGTTCCCACAGGTGTTCCCACAGGTGTAACAAGGTGTTCCCACGGGTGTTCTCACAGGTGTAACAAGGTGTTCCCTCGGGTGTTCCCACAGGTGTAACAAGGTGTTCCCACAGTTGTAACAAGGTGTTCCCACAGGTGTTCCCACAGGTGTAACAAGGTGTTCTCATGGGTGTTCCCACAGGTATAACAAGGTGTTCCCACGGGTGTAACAAGGTGTTCCTGCAGGTGTTCCCACAGCTGTTCCCCAGGTGGCCCATGGCCTCTCTGTGCAGGGGTTGGCCTGCTCCATGGGCTGATGCACTGCCTTGTCCCTGAGCTGGTACCACGAAGGCTGTGACGAGGGCCGTTGCCGTGGGCTGGCACGTCCCCTCCTCAGGGCCTCCCTGCAGGGCCCGAGCTTCCCTGGGAGGGTGGGGTGTGTGGGGCCCCCCAGCACCCTGAAAAAGTTTTAATTTTTTGAGACAATTTAATGTATATTCTGTGATGATAACAAGAGTGCTAACGTGAGCTTTTGCCCTCGTCTGTGCCCACTACACACGGGCCACCAGGTGGGCGGGCGGTCGGGGACACGAGTGAGGGCAGAGGGACCCTGAGGAGCAGGACAGCACAGAGTGAGCCCAGACCCCCATGGCCTCGGTGACAGGGTCTCTGCAGTCCTGACATCCCGCCGTCCTGTGGAAGGCTGGGCCAGGTCTGTGCACACACGTGACCCAGCACGTCGTCCTACACCGGGACCCAGGGCAGAGGAGGGAGAGACGCGCTGCAGACCCGGGGGCAGGAGGAGGCCGGGCTGGCTCCCGGCAGCCCCAGGAAGAGGACCTGTCAGCACTGCATGGTCCTGGAGACCACGTGGGGGCCTTCCCTGGGCTTCCTCCCCAGCCCTGGGGGCGCCTGGAGTTCCCTGGGTCCCTGGGTCCTGCCGGGAAGACCAGACCCTGGGAGCCTGTGAACTTGCAGAGCTTCCCCTTCCCCATGGCGCGACCTGGGTCCCTCCTGGGCTCTTCTGTCCCTTCCAGCCTGCCATGTCTGCCTGCTGTGCTCAAGAGCCTGCCCTGAGGCTTGAGTTCAGGCAAGAAGCGAGGTCCTGCCAGGTCTGTGAAACTGGACCCCTGAGCCCATTATGCCCCCTCGGCCTGGGCTGTCGGGGGAACGCGTGGGACCGCTGGCCTCTTGGCACTGGCTGTTCCTCTTCTAGAATGCTGTTCCCTGCACAGCCTCAGGGCTCATTCTTTCCAGCTTTCCCTGCTTTGATCCCCCTTTTCTCTCCCTGCAGCACACCCCCTTCTCAATGCTACTTATTTACTTACTTAGTGATCCCCTTAGGGTCCCCTTGGGGTTGACCCCCTCCCCTGGCCTCCCCACCAACCCGATGGTCAGCCCAGAGGGTCGGAGTTTTGCCCATTTATTTACCCATGTCCCCACCCACCGGCACAGTATCTGGCAGAACCGATATTCACTCATCACAATAAATATTTATTCATCCAAAGAAAGAAACTTTAGAAGCTGCTTGGAGTTCTGTCCTGACCTGGGCCACCTCCGGGCCACACAAGTACCTATGTGTTTATGTCACAGGCTTCCAGTCACCACACGGGTACCAGTCCATGGTCCCTACGTCGCTGACACGCCGCTTGCCCTGTGGGACCAGAACAATCTGTCACCAAAGCATTAAATGCTCTAACGACGGTAATAATCGTATCCTCTGTTTAACACCCTGTTATTATAATTAAATCATGCACTGTTTTTTTAGAATGAACCAGGAACCAGTCCCATTTTTCTCCTCTGGGTGGGATTCTTCTGACAGGGGCCTAATGCTCTGTCTCGAGAACCTTCGCTTCCTATTAGATGTTCACAGAGCCACTGGAAAGAGGGTCATTTTTGCAAAAAAGGCTGGAGGGCTTTCTAAGCTTTCCTTAGTACTTCGATATTTAAATGATCCTCTTTTGTGGTGCTTATTCATTATCCTCATTGCTTTTCTCTTTGTCAATTACTGAGGGGCTTAGCCCTTTATACAGCCATTAATAAGTAGCATGTGTTCGAGGCTGCCTGTGCCCCGCACTTTCATGTGTGCTCCCGGGCGAAATCTACCTGCAACTCCACGTAGCAGAGAGTGGCTTAGATGATCAGCACATGCTGTGAGGAAACTAAGGCATAGGGAGGTTAAGGACCTGCTCATAACCGTGCACCTGGGAGGGGGCGTGTGGGACATGAGTGGCAGGGGATGGCTTGGTCCCTCCCCTGGCCACACGCCACCATCACTTGCATCGATCTCCTGAAATCCGGTTTCTTGTGAGATTTTCGTTTTCAAGTGAATTCACCTGCACCTCCTGGGCACTGTGTCCTGGGGTGTTAATGTCCCATAATCTTGGAGGGATTCTGAGGACAGGGTCCAGTGCTGTCACGGGCCATGGGGGCAGGCTGGTGTTGGGGTGGGGGTCTTAGAGCGAGTGGCCAGTCCATTCGTGATCTCTGTGTTTGGCCAAGGGAGCTGCAGGGGCATGGCCCAGGGACCAGCAGATTGATAACCGGGTGAGGCCCGGCCACGTCCAGGTTTCCTTCTTGGATGGGCAGTCGGGGCCACTCGGGCGGTCAGGGCGGGCCAGGCCAGGTGGAGGGGACATCCCAACTCCCTTCGAGTCCTCCTACAGGGAGCACGGTCTTGTTGTGCCTCTTTACCCTCCAGGAAGCTGAGGCGTGGGGACGTCAGTCTCGTGGCCGGGCTCTCAGGTCCAGGTTCCCATCGGGGTGTGTGGGTCTCCCAGGCCCAGGCCTCCCCCGAGGCCCTGCGCTGCCTCCATGTCAGGGCAGAGAGACTGCTTGAGGGGCTGCGGGGAGGCTGGGGCTGGGTGCTGGTGGCAGGGGGCGGGGAGCTTGGGGGAAGCCAGGTGGCCATGGTCAAAGCAGCCAATGGCCACTGTCTGTTCCCACTGGCTGCCGCTGGGGTTCTCAATTTCTTGTTTTTGGAAACAGATTTGTTCTCTAGAAATGATGAGGGAGGAGGAGCGGGAGTGGGAGGAGGGGAGGAGGGGAAGAGGGGGAGCAGGAGGGGGAGGGGGAGGAGGGGAGGAAGAAGAGGGGGGAGAGAGAGGAGGAGGGGAGGAGGAGAGGAGGAAGGGCAGGAGGAGGGGGAGGAAGGGAGGAGGGGAGGAGGGGAGGGGAGGAGAAGGAGGGGAGGAGGTGCAGAGGGAGGGAGAGGAGGAAAGGAGGAGGGTGAGGAGGGGAGGAGGAGGATGGGTGGGAGAGGGGGAGGAGGAGGGGGAAGAGGGAGGAGGGAAAGGAGGGGGAAGAGAAGGAGGGGAGGAGGAGGAGGGGGAAGAGGGGCAGGAGGGAAGGAGGGGGGGAGGCAGGGGAGTGCCTCCTGATGATCCATGGCTGCCGCTGACAAAAGCCGGAGAATCTGTCTCTCCCCAATTTCAGGGTGGCAACCAAGTACCTTCTCTGCCAGCCTCAGAAATGTCAGGGTGACCAGATGGAAGGGAGCCAGGGTGAGGCAGAGGGACAGAGCTCGGCTTCCAGCAGGGCTCACTGGACACAAACAGAGAGTGTCTCTTGATTCATGTTCAGTTACCCACGGCCTCTCATCTGGGGCTAGCAGCAAATCTCCCAGGGAGCATCTGTCCACCGGCCACCGCGGCCCCCTGCTGGCTCACTCTGCTGGCCACCTCCTGGCCTGGTGGTGGTGGGGGCTGGGAACTGGGCCTCAGTTCTGGCTGGACCAGGGGTCACTGGAAAGGGCCGTGTGTGCACCCCACCATCAGCCTGCCTCTGCCCGGAGACCCCTGTTCTCCACTGTCGGTTTCCTTGGGTGTCTGGGGACCCAGGTCTGCAGTGCGGGGTCTTGGCTGGTGACACGGTGGGGCCCCCTGGGCTTCCCAAGCTGGGCAAACCTGGGGGAGGGGGAGGGGTGGGCGTCCTGGGGGAGGGGCGTGGCTAGGCTCCAGGGGACCGCCCCCCCCCTGCTGCTTTCTCCTTGCCCAGTCCCCCCTGATGTCCAGTCCTCTTCCGGTGGCCCCTGCCTCCCTCCATCTCCCTGTCTAGGCGGGCTCCCGGGGACTTCAGAAATAGTCCTCGGGCTCAGACAACCTCCGGAGGAAATGGCAATGACTATTAGCTTGAGAAACAGTGCTCCATCCCATCAGCCGGGAAGTGGAGTTTCAGTGAGCACAGGACCCGGGAAGTGGGTGCTCTGGACAGGGAGGGGTGGTCAGGGTGCTGGCGGAGTCGGCTTTGCCTTCCGCCCGTTTTGCCTTTTTAGTCAGCCTGTAACTCTGTGTGTCAAGATGTAAATGATTCAAATGTCATATTCCTTAAAATTCTGGAAACTGCACTATTTAAAGCAGGTCTTATAACCACTGGCCCCTGGTCCCCAGGTCACCTGCTCTCTCCGCCGCTACTCTGGGCCAGAACAACATGGTAAGGACTTGGCTGGGTGGCAGAGGGGCAGCCAGCAGCCGGTGCACCTGGGCACATCCAGGTGTGGTGAGCCTCCCTGCTGAGGGACCTTGGCTAGGACCAGGTGGGTGCTGAGAGCTGTACAAGACGACATCCCTGAGTCCAGAAGGCTGGGGACGGTGGGGCAGACGGCGGGGCTTGAGTTCCAGCTCCCCCAGTTACCTGCACAGTGGCCGCGTTCATTTCCTCCCCCCTCTCTGAGCCTCGGTTTCCTTGCGTGTGAAATGGGCTATTCGGACTTCCTCAACAGAGCCACCGCCCAAGATTAAATGAGATAATGCACGGGGACTGGAACATAGTGGGCATCCTAGACCACCTTTAGATAAGACCGAGGTTGCAAAGCCAAGGGGGTGAGTGACCCGGGCAGCGGGAGCAAGGAAGGGGCGTGTCCCGCGGGGGAGCGTGGAGCGTGCAGTGCGAGAAAGAGGCTGCGGAGGGCAGGGGCTGCGGAGGGCAGGGGCTGCGGAGGGCAGGGGCTGCGGAGGGCAGGGGCTGCGGAGGGCAGGGGCTGCGGAGGGCAGGGGCTGCGGAGGGCAGGGGCTGCGGAGGGCAGGGGCTGCGGAGGGCAGGGGCTGCGGAGGGCAGGGGCTGCGGAGGGCAGGGGCTGTGGAGGGCTTGCCGTTTCCTCTGATCAGGGGCTGTGCTGGCTGTCCACCGGTCTTCTTCCAGCTCCTTCCTGGTGGTGCTTGGTGACCGCGGAGCTCGAAGCCTGCGAACGTTTCTTTACCAGCGGTCGCGATGCTGCGCCTGGCCAGTAGAGGGCGCCGGAGGACAGGCTGCTGCTGGCTGCAGGGCTGGCGGTGAGCAGTGGCCTGGGCCCCGGGGCTCTCCTGCCAGTGACGGGTGGGAGAACCCGCCCGTGAGTTTGGGAGAAGCCGACAAGCAGGTGGCTTCCTGCCTGCTGTGGTCTGAATGTGTTCTCCTAAATTACCAAATGCACACGTTGAAACTTCTTTGATGCTGTGATAAAGTTAAGAGGCGGGGCCTTTAGCAGGTGAGGTGAGGGTGCTGAGCCCTCGTGCAAGGACTGATTAGCGGCCTGGAAAAGGGCTGGAGAGAACTAGCTGGGCCCCTTTGCCCTTCTACTTCCCTGGCTAGGCAAGGACGCAGCATTCAAGGCCCATCTTGGAAGCAGTGTGGACCCCCCTCCACAGACTGACCTGCTGGACCTTGATCTTGAACAATGGCCTTCAGAACTGTAGGAAATTAATTTCCATAACGACTAAATTACCTAGTCTGGTGTTGGTTCTAGCAGTGGATCTGGCCTGTGGCACTCAGGAGAACTCAATGGGGGGGGGGGGCTGGGGGGTTCTTTCAAAATTCCTCCCTTGGCCTGCAGGTGGAGCTGCTCCCTCTGTCTGCTCTTTCTGTTCCCTTGATCCTTCTTAGTAGTTCATCTCCTGCTACTAGTTAGTTAATAGTTCTCAGTGTTAAACTGATATCGTGACTAGGCCCTTACTGACCTGCATGGTGGTTGTGGTTTAGAGGGAAAAGCATCGGATCTCTGGAGCAGGAGAGCCAGGCTTCTTGGGCTGTGTGAATTGGCTAAGTCACTCTCCCTCTCTGATCCTCAGTTTCCTTATCTGTGCAAGAGTGGTTTGGAGTAGGCGGCCCCAGATGCCCCTTCCAGCTGGCTCTGTATCCTGAATGGGGCCTTCATGTCTTTATGAACCCACCCTACTGGTGGCACAAGGGGAGTCCAGACTTAAGCTGGAGTCGCGGGGCCCGGGTCCTTCTGAGGTGCCGTGTGATGGTGGGCAATGCTCTTGGGCTCCTGGAGACTCCGTTTCCTCTGAGCAGGGAGGGTCTTCATGTTCCCCTTGCAGCAGCCTGAGCCTGCAGGAGGGGTGGATGGCCCTGTGCAGACGCCTCTGGTTGCTGCTCAGAAATGAGGCTCTGCCTCCCAGTCCCCATGTGACCTGCTTCTCGTCTGAAGGTCTGGGTTCCGCATCTGCAAGGCAGAGCTCATGACCTCGCCCTCCCTCACTGAGCTCCCTCCCAGCTCTAAGTGGGAGATCAATACTCTCCACTGCTCTGTTGCTCTGGGGAATAAGAGCCACAGGGTGAGCCCCAAGGGAGACACACTGTGGTGACATGAGCACAGATGGGCACACCATGGCCTGGTCTGAATCCCAGATGTGCAGCTCCTGGCAAGTTACCTAAACCCTGTGACTCGGTTTCCCTTACTGGTCATGCAGGACAGCACAGGCAATTTCCTGGGACTGTTGCAGCAGGCCAGTACCAGCAGGAGGTGCTGAAAACAATAGACATTAATTCTCTCACAGTCCTGGAGGCTGGAAGTCCAAACTCAAAGTGTCTGTAGGGCTGTGTTCCCTTGGGGGGCTTGTCCTGCTCTCCTTGTGTTGCTGTCACAGAAAAACACAGCTAGGGTCATTAGAAAGAAATTCATTATTTTTTATTCACTAGTAGAAATTTACTTCTCCCAGCTTGGAAGGCGGGGAGGCCAAGATCATGGGACTGTCTCCCTGCAGGGGCTTTCTTGTTGGGTCAGGATGTGACAGAGGACAGAAATGGCACCAGAGCAGAAGAGCAAGAGTGAACTACTCCCGGAGCCCTTTCAGAGCCAGGGCTCAGCCCCCATGATGCAGCACAAGGTCCTGCTCCCAGACCACGGGGCGGCCTCATCATGTGCTTCAAAGGGGACAGAAACACCCCAATAGGGGCAGGTCTGTCCCTTAGCCCTGGGGTTGCTGGTGTCCCTGATGCTCTTCTGACCGCCACCCCCCAAACAGTTTGAAAAAGAAAAAATATCCCTGGCTCACCGGCTGGGCAAACACAGGCCTGGGGCCTGCAGCTCGCTGGATCCCCTCCAACTGTTGGTGGGAACCTGTTTCGTAGGCCCAGAGGATCCAAGAGAAAGAATCCTAAACCCAGGAAGCCCTTCCCCTTCTGCGGACTGAGACTTGCCAGGGCCAGGCTACGCTCCATGGTTAAGGTCGCCTGGAGACTCTCCGAAGGTGCCAGAATGCTTGGTGCTCCAAACTGTTCCTTTAGGTGCGATTATGTTTGTTTTTTAGATACATTCACGCTGAGCACAGGGCAAAGCACGCCTAAAATTTGTAATAAATGAATCCCCCGGCCTGTTAGGTCTTCCCTTTAGCCAATACTCCACCCTTTTGATGAGAGACGCAGGTATTCCCTAGGCGCCGGGTCCGGGGCGCGCGCCCGGGAGGAGCGGGAGGAGCGCGCCGAGCGCGCGGGAAAGCCTGGCTGTCGGGCTGTCCGCCTGCAGCCCCCAGCCCTGGCCGGTGGAACTCCCTGTGCTTGGAGCCGCCACCTAGGCACTGCCTTCCTCCCCTCACCTCTCTCTCTCGCTCTCTCCCGCGCTCTCTCCCCACTTAGTGGTTCATTTACTGCTCAATCTGTGATTAATTAAAACAATTTAAATAACTGTGCTGATGCTAAATTCATTTACAGCCACCTCCGCAGCGCTTGGCTGCGTGAGCACAGGGGAGCCAGGGTGCGGGCTCGTGCCGGCCGCCAGGGGGCGCTGTGGTCCTAGGTTTGACAGAGACCGTGGCCTTGGCCGGCCGCTGAGTTGCGCGGAAGGAAAGGGTAAAATGTTGCTGCTCTCGCCTCCCACCTACCTGGCTTTCCTCCACGTGGCTCCCACTGCGCGCTCATAGTCCCCAGAGATCCTCTGGGCTACTCCAGAATAGGAAACGTCAGGGACGCAAACTCCTTTCCCACCTTGGGCCCAGGGACCGGGAGGGTCTTGTTTGCAGCAGGGAAAAGCAGAGGCCCAGATTGTGCGAAACGGAGGCGGCCCGGCTTCCCTTGGTGAGCCCCAAATGCAATGACGCCTACGCTCATGAGCTGGGAAGACAGAGAGGTACCACAGTAGGGAGAAGGCTGACTGAAGACCTGCAGGGACTCCAGCGGTGCTGCCGCAAGCCAAGGAACCCAAGAGTGGCCTGAACTGGACGAGAAAGGAGGGATCCTCCCCTCCGTCCTTCGTGGGAACAGGAGGGACAGAAGACTCCTTGGCCTTTGCAACTTTGAGAGAATAAATTCCTTTGTAAGCTACGGAATTTGTGGAACCTAGGGAACTTCCAGTGCTAAAAAGAAAACCATTCTCCAGGGTCCTCCGCTGTGCTGGACGCTGTGCTGGACGCTTCCCTAGATGTGCTCACCAGTGTTTCCCAGCTTCAGCCTCACAGCAGCCCCACGAAGGAGTTTAAAGGAACATCCCCGGTGGCCGGAGGGTCATACAGATGGGAAGCAGCCAGGCCAAGTTCAAGCTCATGTCTGCCTGGATCCTCAGCCGGTGTGATCCCTGTCTACGGCCTGTGCTGGCCGTGCACAGGGGAGTCTCAGGACTCCAGTAGGGGCAGCTGCCTGGCTTGTGAGTTCACATGACCTGAGATGGGTATGAGTCAGTGACCGTGGGCAAGGGGCTTCACTGCACCTCTGTTCTCTGCACTTCTGTTCTCAATGGGGGTGGTTTTGCCTCCCAGGGGATATTTGGCAATATCTGGAGGCCAGTTTTGCCATCAGGGCTGGGTGAGGGTGCTGCTGGCATTGAGCAGGTGGAGGCCAGGGAGGCTGTGAGTATCCTGCAGTGTGTGGCAGCCCCACCAACCCCAAGGTTGACAGAGGAGCCCTCAGGACATGGGTTGGCACTGTCAGCTCTCTTAGCTCATCCTCTGTCACTCTCACGTTGCTCACTCTGTCCCTGCCAGGCCTCCAGTGGCCCTGGAATAGGCCAGGGACACTCCTGCCTCAGGGGACTTGCTTCAGAGTGCACCTGGGCAACTCGCACCAGGCTCTCACTCCTTGATAAACTGCACATGCTCAGTGAGACTTAGTCCATCCACCTTATTTGAAATTGCTGTGCGGCTTCTTGGCCATGGGTCTCCCAATCCCTCTTTTTTTGCTCTAAAAATCTTTTATTTTAAAATCCATAGCATATACCACCTTCTAACATTGTATGCATGTTACTTATTTCCTATGCAGGTGTCTTGTCTGTCCCCAGCAAAGAATTTTTGGGGAGATATTTTTCTCAACTGGTGCATTCCTAGCACTTATAATAGTGCATGTCACATAATAGGTGCTCAACACATATTTCTCAGATCAAAGGATGCCCTTTGAATAGATTTCTTTAAATTAAGAAAATTTTATTGGAAAATCATTACACATAACAGTGGGATTCATTGTGATATACTTGTTTGTGCACAATTTGGTCTATTTCATTCCCCTGTACCTCCCCTCTGCCTCCCTTCTTCCCCCTCCTGATTCCTTTTATGGGCAGCACATGTCCTCCTGTGCACCCGTGTCAACATTGTGTTACATGGGGCCTGGGCAGAGTGGGATGGCATGCAACCAGGGGCATTCTTTGGGGGATCTGGGACAATAAGCTGCAGCCTACTTGGCCTGATTTAACAGAAAATTGGCCATAGCTTTGTGCAAAATCAGCATATCCATTTGGAAGGCATTGACCAGCCCAGTGCCCTGCTGAGCCCTGTGTGTGTGTGTGTGTGTGTGTGTGTGTGTGTGTGTGTGAGTGAGAGTGTGTGTGTGGAGTCAGGAGATGCTGGGCCTGGCAGGAGGATGCTGGCACTCCAGCCCTCGAGCAGGGGATGGGGAAGAGGGCATCAGGGAGAATTCCCAGTGAAATCTGAACCCAAGTTAGCGTTCCAAGAACCCTCCAAGTACCAGGACATTTCCTCGATGCTGGGCCTCATGCAGCAGAACACTGCTGTCCCCACAGGTGCTGGAGCAGGGCCCTGGTAGCCAAGTGGCTCTGTGTCTCACCCTGCTGTGTGCCTAGGACATTATTAGTGCTATGGTGAAAAGTGGGGCCAAGCCAGGCTCAGGTCCTGGCTCCCCATGGGCTTGCTTTGTGATTGGGCATATTGGTTAGGGTCATGATGTAGAGGTGAGGTGTCCCCAAAGCTCACGTGTGAGGCAATGCCAGGCAGTTCAGAGGCAATGTGGTTGGGTTATGAGAGCCTTAGCCAACCAGCGAAGTCATCCCCTGCTGGGGTTAACTTGGTGGGAACTGTAGACAGGCAGGGTTGGCTGGAGGAGGTTTTTGGCGTTTATATTTTGTCCCTGGTGAACAGAGTTCTCTTTGCTTCCTGCTGCCATGTCCTGAGCTGCTTCCCTCTGTCACACCCTTCTGCCACGATGTCCTGCCTCACCTGGGGCTCAGAGCAATGGACTCGGCCGTCGGTGGACTGAGACCTCTGAGGCTGTGAGCACCGAGTAAGCTTCTCCTCCTCTACCTTGTCCTCATCAGGTGGCTGGTCACGTGGTGAAAGCGGACTGAAGCAGCTGGCCTCTCTGGGTCTTAGTTTCTTGGCACTAAACGGCACGATTCTGGCCCCGCCCCCAGCTCCACAGGGCTGCTGGGAGGATTAAATCAATTAGTGCATAATGAAAGCCTGGACTGCCCAGCCTGCGGGAAGTGCTTCATGACGCCGTTGCTGCTGTTTTCATCATCCATTTGGAGGTTCTCCTCCTAGTCCTTGGTCCCCTTGGCCCTGTCACTGGCCCTGCTCCAACGTGCGTTCCAACTTCCTGGGGCTTCTCCCTGCTCTAGATGCCCCAGCTCCCCAGGCCTGGGGGCCCAGCTCTCATCCCGGCTTACCTGGCTTCTCTCCTGGAACTGTCCTGAGCAGGGCTGGTGGCTCGTGGAATATGGTGTCAGTAGCACGGGAATCAAGAGCACGGCGTTTGGAACGAGACACCCAGCCTCAAACACCAGCTCTGCCATTGGCTGCTGTGTGGTCTTGGGTCCATCAGTAAACCTCCCTGGGCCTCAGTTTCCTCACGTACAAAGTGGAGATGAAGAGCCTCATGGCAGTGAGGTCTACGTGGGGAAATTCCTGGAAAGGGCTCACGACAGTGCCTGGCAGGTGGTGAAGGGGTGGGAAAGTTAGCTGTTTCCACGGTTACCGTCATCACTGCTGTTTCCAGGGTGCTGGCTCTGCCATGTACTAGCTGTGTGACTCAGGGCAACTCACTGTCCCTCTCTGGATCTCAGTGCTTTATGCAGCTTGGTCATTTCCTAAGCTCTGGTATCCAGGCTTCCCAGCTGCCTCCTGGCCCAGGACTTCTGCGTGAGGCATCCTGACCTGGTGTCTGGGCTCTGACTCTCTCTGAGCACCTGCTGCTGCTCTGCACCCTGGGGTTGGCCCTGCCAAAGCCCACACCCCCTCCCCACAGGAGGACGAGGACTCCTTCAGAGGAGAGACTGAAGCTCGGTGTCTGTGCTCTCTTCTGCTCTGGGCACGTGGGGCTGCTGCCAGGTGTTCCTCCATCTTTCCCAGCTCCTGCGGCTCTGTTGGTCATTGAGCCCACGTATCTGGAGCAGCATGAATTGAAGCACATGGGACCTTAGAATTCAGTCAAGCTGCCATGCAGCCTTGGGACCATCCCTTTACCCATCCAGCAAATATTCACCAGGCACCTAAGCAGACTAGGCACCATTTTGGACACTCTGGACAGAGAAGCAAACAGTTTCCAGTCTCTGGCAGACTGGTTACTGGTCACCAGTCTTCACTTCCTCCCTGGAGTAGGAGGATGGCACTCCCATTCCTTTGAACTGGGGCTTTCTTAGTGAAATCTGAACGGATTGATATGCACCAGCTACTTACTGCTTTGCCATACTCTCTTTTCTATCCATTAAGTCACTTAAAATATTCCAGATGGCGACTGTCCATTAGACCAGGTCTCAGAGTGAGGATGATGGTAATGTGAGGGCAGAGCTACAGCTGACCTGTGTTGGACAGAGTATGAGAAACAAACCCTTGTGACTCTAAGCTCCTGAGATTTTGGGGTTATTTGTTACTGCAGCATACCCTAATTTATCCTGACTGACACACTATACTCATGAAGATTTTATTCTAGTGGAGGAGAGAAATAATAAATGGATAGAGAAATAAATGTGGAATAGAAAGATCAGATACTATGGAGAAATAGAAAAAAGAGAGGGGGAGAAAGTGATGGGGGAGGGGCAAGTGCAACATGAGCTTGAGGTGTGCATGGGTCCATGGGCCTGGGGTCCAGGGGGTGAATGGAGAGTGGAGGGAGAATCTTTTGGAGAGAAAGATTCATGTCATGTAGGGCCTTGTGGATCATGGTGAGGACTTAGGATTTTATCTTAAGCATGCTGGGAAGCCATCGGAGACAGAGAGAAGGGAAGTGACATGATCTCATCCTACAAAAGCCTCCCTCTGGCTGCTGTGTGGAGGTGAGGTCATATAAGGGTGGGGGACAAGGCAGGTGCCAGTCAGGAGTCACTGTAGGTGGGTGCTCATGGTGGCTTTCTTGAGAGTGAAAGAATTGCTGGTGACAGGAGGTTTAGGACACCTCGCCTGTGGGGTGAGTATTTGGAGTCAAGTTGTCTTTGGTCAGAATATCTGTCCTGTTCTCCAGGGTGACGCTATTCTCCACCAGACATGAATTTCCATTTATCTTAGGGTGTTATTTTGTCACAGAGAATCCCCATGATTCTCTGACTCACCTGGGCACATTTAAAGTGTAGAATTTAGGTCGGTGCCATCTCAGGTGCCTGTTATGCTGGGTTTGAGGGTAGATCAAGCTTGACTTACTGATATGTAGTTTTAAATAAAAACCTCAGGAGATCCTGTTGTATTTGATCCCAGGAACATATGCTGACAAACTCTTGACTTGGAGAACATGCAGATACCATGTAAGTTAAAAGTTCAACTGATACATCAAATTGGACCTGGAGGGGCTGAGCAACCTCTTCTATGTCAGGAAGTTGAGTGAATGTGAGATGCATGTGGAACCCTGCAGAGCTGTGTTGGTGACATAACAGGCTTAGAATTCATATTCAAGAATATAAACCTAGAAACCCTGGCAGGACAACTTGGAGTCAAGTCCGTTCCTACCTGGTGAACCCCCATCATAGTCTGTTTTATGCTGTGATAACAAAATAGTGCAGACTGGGTCTTTTATTAAAGAACAGTTCTGGAGGTCAGGAAGTCCAAGATCAAAGTGCCAGCAAGTTTGGCTGTCTGATGAGGGCTGTGTCCTCTGGCGGGGAGGACCCTTGTCCTCACATGGCAGAAGGCAGAAGGACAAGACAGCTGAGTGCCATGAAAAGTCTCCTAAGGCCTTAATCTCAGTCACACAGGAGGACCCTCAGTGCTTCATTACTTCTGAAAGGGCCCGCTTCTGAATACTGTCACACAGGTCATTAGTTTCAGCACCTGAATTTGGGGGGAGACATATGCAAATCATAGCAACCCCCATTAATTATCTTATTAGAGATGATTGTTGCAACCAGGAAGAATTTTTGAAGTTTTACTTTAATTGTGAAACATCAACTTTCGTCTACCATGTTTCCCTGAGAAACAAGGCTGGGTTCCATCATGTCAAGAGGCACGAGGTGTTAGAAAGTCTTTCAAGATCCCACAAACCAGCACCTCTCTCATATTCCCATTTATCCAACACCCCAAGAGGTTACTCATATATTGGTTCCAAGAGCAGTCCAAGTACCAGGAACAGAAGTGACCATTCCAAGTTCAAACGATTGTTATCAGTCAAAGTTCATCGGGATCCAAAGACATGAACCAATAGGTCCCAACTGAAGCCTCCCAACTCCTTGGCCAGGGAATAAAATTTGACCTGTTGGACGAAAAGAGTCCAGGCAGGGTCTTCTGACCTGTTTATCAGACAAATGCGTTCTGGGCTTTTAGCTCCTGAGGGTTTAAGACAGGTATGGCTCCTCCTTCGCCAATCAACCTTGACTCTGGGTTGGTCCAACTGGAAGCTTGCATTTCTGCAGACCTCTGAGGTAATTCCTTCCCTGTCTCCCTGGAGCAGTCTTGCCGTGGAAGCCCCGTGGTTTACGATGCAGTATGTGGGCAGCTCTCCTTGCCCTGCCGCCGTCAGCCAGAGCCTGGTGGACGCTCGGCCATCACTGGAAGGAAGGAGCTGGTCTTATGGGGGCATCGGATTGGAACCTGGTACAGGGGCCATTGCTGGGTTTGGGCCCTTCCCCGTTCCTGTCCCCTGCTGTGTAACGATAACACAGTCCCCGGTCTCTCTGAAGCCCCCCCAGGTGAACACCTCAGATCATCCCTGGTTTATAGAACTGGTACTTTCTCTTGCTTCTGTGCCCCTGTTCTCTCTGAACCTGTGGGGGGCTGGGCATTGGGAGCAGGGAGGACGTGGGACGAAGAAGAGTGACACAAAGGCCCACAGTTCTCCTCAGTCCCTTCCCTGAGAACTTCCTGTGCCAAGTCCTGGGCTGGCTACTGGAAGACGCTGGTGAGCAAGAGGCCGGCAGAGAAACTCCATCTGTCCTACCCCCTGGAAAGCTGACCAGTTAGGAGAAGAACGAGGAGAGGGAGACCAGGGCAGGGTGCTCGCAGCTGCCACTGAGGAAAAGCCAGAGGGGCCGGGAGCTTAGGGGACACCTGGATTGGTCAGTGGCTGCAGAAGGGGAGGAAGAGGAAGTAGATGAGAAGGACGGGAGCTGGTTCTGTGTGCAGCCTTGAAGCCATTCGACGGGGTGGGGGTGGTTGGACACAGACAGCAGAGAGCAGGTGAAGCATCCAGCGGCCTAGCTGGCCAGGCCCCGAGGGAACTGCAGGTGGTCTGGGGTGGCCAAACCCACACAGGACGGATGCTGCTCCCAGGAGTCTGGGCTTCATCCTGTGGGCAGAGGTGTTTTGGGTGAGGGGACAGAGAGGACATGTCTCTGGCTCTGGGGATCATTTTGTCTCTGTCTCAGCTACACACTGTTGCCCTGGTCTCATGAGAGTGGCCATCGACATACGTGAATGCAGGAGCAAGGCCGTGTTTCAGTCAAGGTTTGTAGGAACACAGGGCACGTTGGATTTGGCCCAGGGGCCAGAGTTTGCTTGACCTATTGTAGACAAGGGGGAAAGGGGGGAATGTTGGGAGATCTTATAGGACCTTTTTTTTTTTTTTAATAAGAGAAAAACAGGGTGGTTCTGGTGTTGACTGCTTCATTGATTTGATCAAGGATGAGTAAGATGGAGGTCCATGCCTCCAGAAGCCCGCAGTTCAGTGGGGACAAAGGCTCACGGTGACCCTGGCTCCGTGAAGTGTGTTCCATGGCTCATGTTGTGTGAGTCAGTAGTGTCTCTCCAGAGCGCGCACATGGTGAGTGCTCAGTAAGCTTTTGTTGAGTGAATGCGTGAGTCCCTCTGATTAGGTTGACTCTGATAGAGGCCATCAAGTGGCTTAGGTGCCATGTTTGATTGGCAGGTCTAGAGGAGGAGCTGGGGGAGGGGGGAGAATTCACCAATTTCACTCCCCTCATCTCCCCTATTTCCTTTGGATTCTTCCATTAGAATTCTTGCCCCACAGGCGTGAAGGACAGCCTTAGGGAGGATTTACGCCCTGCAGAAAAGCCCCCGCCTTACTGAGCTTGTGAACTGGGACACCTCCGTCTCGCCATTCTGAATCATCATGGCTGAGTCATGGCCCTCCATCGGGGAATCCAGACCTCGGCTTGGAGGGGGTGGATTGCGGGAGGGAGTCCACCAAATGGAATGATTTCTTACGGCCAGCCTGGGCCCAGCAGAGTGCTCTATAATGACAGTGTCATCCCCGCAGAAGCAAATATTATTACATTCCAGAATGGAGTCGAGAGGCTGGCTTCAGGGTGGGAGAGGCCGTGGCTGGTTGCTTTCAGGTGTTTCTAAGCATGAACTGTGATGTTGAGCAGCCGAAGCCTGATGTGACATAAAGAGGAGGTGGGGGACTTCCCGGCGCCTGGCAGCCTCTAACCCTAGTACCAGGTGGCCGGGTGAAGGCGTGCCCCTGCCCGGGTGTTAATGTCTCATGCTGCTAGGGCGCGTGTGTCAGAAGTCGGGACTGACTTTGGCAGGTGACTATTAAACGGCTCCTGTCTCTGTTTGGAGTGGCCAGTTTTCCACTTGCCCTCTCTCTGCTGCAGGACGCCAGCCGGGGGCCACGCTGCATTTTGTTGTTGGGTGTCCCGGCTCTGCTGGACACACTTCATGGAGATACTTATCCCATCCTGATGTGAGCGTCTCCTCATGCGCTCTGAAGCCCTTGAAGTCTCGTTTCCTGGCTTGCTCTCAGTGCTGTGTCCCAGCGGTGACCATGCTGGGGTGCTTGAGATGGACCCTTTCACAACACTTTCCACCGGAACCTCTGAACCTCTCAGAGTCACGACCACGGCCAGCCCTTGACTCAGCCCCCGGCCCCGCCATCCCGTTTTAACTTGAGATTTTCCACTTGCTGGTTGAACATTAGATCCCACTCTTCATGTGAGCATTGGCCCGGGAAGCAGGGAGCTCCCATGGACAGCAGGAGTGGGGACAGCAGGGCCCCTTCCGTGTTGACAAGTCCCGAGGTGCAGAGGTCAAGGTCAGCTCATCCAGGGCCTTGGTGAGCACATCAGGGACTCGAGGTCCTTCCGTCTCATCTCTTCCAGCTCTAGCTTGTCTCGGGTCCCCTCAGGGTGGCCAGATGACCAACTGCCCTTCCTGTGCACCAGGCAATCCGGGATCAGTCTGTCCTGCTCTTGAGGTCTGCTTGCCTCAACCCTCGGAGTGCATGCGTAGCTGGGTAGCTGGGTCCCGACACAAGCACCTGTCCTCCTGCTTCCTGCCTCAGCCCAGTGTCCACACCTCTTCAGGCCCCAGCGACATGGCAGGCCACTGTGTACAAACCCCCAGGCCCAGGGAAAGGCCCCTGCTGGCCTCCTTAAAGCGCATCTTGCTGGGCTCGAGGAGAGAAGGGGATACCTTCACCCCATTTCATTGTGTCAGGCGAGGTCAGCTCCCCAGATAAAAGTCCTTCCACGCTCAAACCCATCTGAGGCTGCACAGGTGGGAGGGGGTGGTCACCTCCTTCCCATGTCCTGGAGAGGGGCCCGTACTCCCCTGGGATGGGAACATCTTACCGACTGAAACTGACACTGAACCAGGAAGAGCCCCGAGTGAGCATCTGGTTCTTGACTTTGCTTTGCTTTTTTTAAGGGAAAGACTGGGGACCAGAGCCCTGCTGTGGGTCTCCCGTCCCCACCCAGTGTCTCCTGGAGGCTGGGGTCACGTCACTCTGTGTTCCAGAGGAAGGGCCCAGCTCCTGGAATCAGCACCTCTTCTGCCAAAGCCAGCAAGCCCTTCCCGCGACACACGCGCGTGCACACACACACACACACACACACACACACAGATGCTCGCTCGCAGGGAAAGCAATTAAAGGAACCGGTGCAGTGACACAGAGACAGCCTGTCAACTGCGCCAAGTTGACAAATTTTGCATTGTAAAAACAAAAACAGGAGCGTCACCCCCTCCCTCCTCCAGCTATGAGTGTCACTGAAGCAGCATGTCTGTCTCTGCGATCGGGGCGTGGAGACTCGCTCTGACTGAGCAACCAGGCATCTGCTGCTGGGCGGAGGAGGGCTCTGTAGACACCGGAGTCCGGGAGATGTCCACGGGGCACTGTGATCACTCTGTGGGAACACACATGATCTCTTGCCTGTGTCCTGTTTCCCAGGCCAGGAGGCAGGGAGGCTCTGGGTGGAGGCCGGCTCGGTGCTCCCCTGTCCCCACCAGACAATGGCACCGCGAGGGCTGGGCCCATTTGTCCTCTCCAAAGCCAGACATCTCTGCTGTCCATATGTTGACCTGGCTCACATCTCTTCCTGGTAGGGCCTCCTCTGTGCCTTCTGGGTTTTTCTACCTTGACACAGTCTCGTGCCAGGGAGAGCTGGTGTTGGTCAAATGTTCTAAGAGTTGACCTCTGGGGTCGGTGCCAGCAACCGTTCTAGGTGCCAAGGATGCAGTGGTGAATGGAACGGTTCCTGCCATGGTTTTCTTGATGATGGGGAGACTCAGGCAGTGAATTGGAATAGAGTGAGGCCCCCTGTTCCCTGGGCAGGTGGCATCTCTTGGCTCCATGTTGGGGACGAGGGGAATGAGGCTTGGAGGTGTAGTGCGTGGCCTCCCCCCAGCAGGAGATGGAGCGGGGGTTGGGACATGGGCTGTCTGGTCTTGGCCCCCGCCCTTGGCCCCTAGGCCACCCGACTCCCTGAATGGGGAATGCACCCCAGGAGGGCACTTGGAAGGATGGCACCCCCATTATGGGCCTGGGGGACGTTAGAGATGATGTCCTTGAGGGCAGCATCAGGCGGGTTGCTCCCTCCCCTGGGGAAGCGATGTGGGCAGGTCTGCTTAGGGTGGCAACAGGTGATGGTCCCTGTCCCGTGCCCAGTGGCCACGGTCCTTTTCCATCAGCCACACTGAGCACAAGGCACCGAGGATGTTCTTCAGACATGCATTCTGCCTGCTCACATCTATTTTTCCCGACTTGGATGCTTACTAAATGCAGCCCCAAACTCCTGTGGGCCTGTGCCGGCAGGAGAATCTTGGTATTGAAAGGAAACAGTTGGGGCTGGAAGCCTGCGAGCTCTGGGTTTGGTCTCTGCTCTGCTAATGGCTGTGTGTACGTGGGAAAGGTGTTGCCCTCTCTGAGTCTCCATTTCCCTCTGCAAACTTTCTAGGACTCTACTTTTAATACTTGGTTCACTGGGAAAGTCTAGCGACTTCTTCTCTGACCTCATGATGTAGGAGAGCGAGTGACATCTCATAAGATAGAGCAGCCCCATTGACCTGCCTTCATTCAGAGTCACAGAGCCCTAAACTGTCTGCCACTCACAGCCCTCCCCCAGTTCACCCCGTCCCGTCGGTCACCATGACAGCCTGCGCCCCATCAGGAGCAGCCTGGGTGTGGTCGGGATGGATGGGGGGAATCAGTGTCCAGTTGTCGGTAAGCATCTGGCCTGTGAGCGGGGGTCCTCTGGGGTCCATTGTGAGGCCTCTGTGGAAAATGTCAGTGGTCAGCAGAATGGCCTGCTGGGGGTCAAAGGCGCAGGCTCTGGGTCACACTGACATTGGGACTAGTCTTCACTGTCCCGCCTGCTAGTTGTGTGAGCCTTGGTTTCCCCGTGTACAGCAAGGGATCGATGGAGTGCCCAGGGTGCGTCTGAGAGTGGCACTGGGGGAAAAACCGGCTGGAGACCAACATCGGGGAGCCACTGGTGCAGAGGAGGGAGTTCAAACCTGGGTAGTGAAAGCGGTGTCCAGTGAGGACGCGCAGAGCAGAGGGGGCTGAGTGGCCCACGCAGGGAACCTGGGGACATGATTATCCAAAGGGAGATATGGAGAAAGAGCAGCTTATAGGGCTGCAGAGAGGGGCAGTCCGGGATCAGACATAGAAAAGTGACAGCTCATTATATCACAAGCCCTGTTTACCTGCCCGTCTCCTTCATTAGGTTTAATTTCTTGTTTTAGTTATCTCTGTGTTCTCCAGATCTGACAGTGTCCAAAACATAGTAAATGCTAGAAAGAAATTAGCATTTAATTATGCCTTCTCACCGCCTTCTTGAACTGTCTCTCATCTGACTGGCTGCTCTGAAGATGGGTTCCCATTCCTCACCCCTGCATGGCTCAAATGGCTCCTCGCACCCTGTCCCCGAACATGAGCCATGATGCTCCTTAAGGCAATGCGCAGACACCCCTCCTCTGACCCTACTGTCGCCCCTGGCAGACATCACTAATCAATCTCAGCACTCTGCCCTCTGGGTTTCAGACCTTCCTCAACCCCAGGTTCCCTTCCAGCCAGGCTCAATCCAGCACCGAGATTCAAGGTGCACCTGCCCACCCCAGGGGTGCTGTCCCAGAGAAGCGGGTGTCTCTCTGCCTCGTCCTGGCCCCTGACACCACCAAGCTGGGCCCCGCTGCACCCCTCTCAGCTGGGCTTCGGCCCTCTGCCAGCTCTGAACTGTGCCTGGAGTTTCCTGGCCTAGTTTTCGCCACACCATGGTGGCTCTTAAAAAATATTTTCCTGGCAGCAAAGGGGTGTCTTCCTGCTGGGAGGAAAAGGGAAGAAGAATTAGCAGCTTCCCATCAGAGAACTTCCACTGGAATTGATTTATCCCAGTGGAAAGAGCCGGCATTTTCCTTCCAAATTAATATGCAAATGAGTGTAAGCAACACCTCCCACCAGCAGGCAGGGAGCGGCAGTGCCACGGGACATTTATTAGTACTATTAATAGAGTTCACTGCCTCCTCCTCCCCGGCTTTATTGCCATTCTAATTATGGACCATTTTGTTTCATTTTATTGGTTCCTGGTTCTGCGGCGACCCAGTTGCTGGGTGGGGGAGAAGCTCCACTGGGGGGTGGGCTGTGAAGCTGGGGCCGGCATCTTTGGTGGGTCCCTCGGTCCCTGGTGCCCCGTCTGCAGAGGACACTTTTCCTACAATCCAGGAGAGAGAGCTGAGAGGAGACGGTGACCCTGGGAAGCCCGGGCCCGCGGGGTGTCCTTGCCACGGGCGAAGTGGTGCTCCAGGGGTCCAGAGTGAACCCACTTCTTCCCGCCGCACTCCAGTGAGGCAAGGGCAGGCCCCCCCATTTCTGAAGGAGGCGAAGGGACTTCCCAGGTGACCTTGCCTGGCTCCACGTCCAGTGTTTCCAACCCGTGCTCCTCCCCAGGGCCGTCTTCTGGGCTCTCCACCTCGCCCCTTCCCCTGCGGGACTCCTTCGAGGCCCCCCTAGAGGGCACGGCCCTGCCTGGCTCACCCCTCCCCAGGCCCAGGGAGGTCCAGTCAGGCTGGGCCCAGGGCTTTGTCCTACGTCTCACTGAGTCCCCTCCCCTGAAAAGACCTCTCTGAAAAGGGTCTGTGTTGTCCCTGGGTGAGGTCACCGTCATTTGATGGTTAAAGAACCTGCCTGGGGTCTCCCACGGGTGAGCAGCAGCCGCCCAGGAGCCTGTGGTCTTACCTAAGCAAGACTTGCCCCTGGGGACAGTTGGCCACTGTGCCCTGGGATTTGGAAGCCGACTGGTTCTGAGGTTCCAGACATGGGCTTGACCCAGGGGCTCCTGCTCAGCTCTGGTGGAAAAGCCCCCAGGAGGCCTGCGTGGTCCCCCCAGGTGGTGAGAGCGTCTCCATAGTGGGAGGCCCCCATCTCTATTTTTCCCCAGAACTGGGTATAAACCTAGGGACTTGCCTGAGCTAGGCAAGTGCCCCCATCTATTTGTAAGACCACAGGGGACAGACTGGGAAGAATGGCCGCTTTGCCCATCCCATCCGCCGCCCACCGTCCATGCAGGCCCGTCGTGCCCCATGCAGTGGGTGGCTTCAGGGTCGGAGTATGGACGCGGGGCTGTCTGGAGGGAGGGAGGTGGCTCTCTCTGCTGGGCAGCAGTCTGCCCATCGTCCTGCTTCTCCAAGGGCAGGGAGAAATGGGCAGTGGGTGGGCCTGGGTGGGGCGGAGCTCTGGGCTCCACAGACCAACGGCTCCATTGACCAACCTGCTGGCCGCCTGTTGCACAGCCTGGGAGGCCAGGCTGTGGGAGGGAGAAGGGTGGTAGAAAGCCAGGTGGGAGGGCTGTGGGTGACCTTCGAGGGGCCTTGGCTTCCCTGAGGTGCCCCTGCTGGAGTTAGAACGCCCCAAGACGGGGGATACACGAGCAGGCTGGAGACCCCAGTCTAGTGGGACCTGCCATGAGCCGTTCCTGGAGTGGTTCAGATTGACGCCGACTAGAGATCCCATCAGCCAACGCCCTGGCTCCGGGTGAGCCAGGCTTCCTGGAAAGCCTACTGTGCGCAGTTACTATGTTAGGTGCTTATCGATGGGGAGATGGAGACCCAGAGAGGTTGAGCACTTATTCCAGGTCACACAGCTGCTCAGAGGAGAAAGGTCTCATTTTTCCACCTCCCATGTCCCCATGGGCCATCACCCCATCTGAATTTTTTGCTGCTTTGCAGACAGAAGGTTCTGGTTAAGAGCCATCTAGGACAACTGAGGTCACAAGGAAGGCTCAGAGGTGGGCTGCCTGGCATGCCTGGTGTCAGAGGGAGGGACAGCGAGGGCCCCTGGGGCCTGGCAGGAGGGGACGCAGCCTCCTGGGAGCGGTCATCACACACTCACAGCTTCCTTTAGTCGCCTCCACTTCATGGGCTGCGCGTCCTGATGTGGCCAAGTGCACAGGCTTGACCTTGAGCAGGGTCCGCTTGGAAGCCGGTGGCCTTAGGAGAGCTCTTCACCTGCTCTGGGTTTGCTCACCTGTAAAGCAGGGCTGCCCGTGGGATCTACCTGTGGGGTGTTCACGGGGGCACGTGCAGGATCTCAGCCCAGCGCTGGGCCTCTGATCAGCCAGGTTTAGAAGCCCCTCAGGGTGTGGCTCTGTCCAGCATTCCTCCATCAAGCCCTAAACGACAGGTCAAGGGGAGAGGGAGGGAAAGGGCGAGGCAGGTAAGCCGCTTCCTCCTGGAAGGCAGCCTGGGAGGACGGCCCTGTGTCCAGGCCTTGAAGGGGAAGGGCAAGGAGAGCAGCACCGGCTTCTGTTGTTTGTTCAGCTTCCTGCAGGGACGACCCTGGGTGCTGCTGCAGGTGGTAGGAAACCCTGCTCACTCTCCCCTCTACGACCTCCCCTCCCTGGTGTAAGAGGTCACAAATGTCTTTTGGAGGTTCTATGATTTCCAGCATCCAGAGAATCCTACTCTGAGTCCTGCCACAGGTTTGCTGTGTGACGTTAGGCCAGCACTCTCCCTCTCTGAGCTTTAGGTGGTCCCCTCTGGCAGAAGATGGGTGGGCTGGATTAGAATTGGTGTTTTTCATGCTGCCCTCTATGGAGCTGCCCCTCCCTGTGGGGGAGTGGACGGAGCAGGGAGTAAGGACATGGAGTTCTTCCAACTCCTCTTGCTAGGGTCGCATGGCTGAAACTCGGTGGGTCGTCTTTGAGGAGATGACACGTATCATGGTAGAGGTTAGGAGCGGGAGGACCCGCCCTGGTGGGTGGAAGGGGAGGAAGCAGGAAGACCCTTCACCACGGTTGAGGCCAGGGGGAGAAAGAACACCCCCGGGGCTGGGTGGAGTCCAGCTCCAAGTCCGCCCTGATTTTTTGTTTTCAGCACGTTTGTTTCCCACCAGGAGAACAATGTTCATAACAACTAACACCAACATAGCACTTGCTTTGTGCCAGAATCATTCTGTTTTTTCATGTATCAATTCTACTCGCGACAATCCTGGCAGCAGGGTGTCACTACCAGCCCTGTCACACTGGAGCAGCCAAGAGGCTCTTGGAGAGGTGGCATGGCTCTCCCAGGCCCTGCACAGAAGTGACGGGGACGGTGTCTGGGCCTTGGGGCCACGTCCCGAAGTTCAAGCTCCTGACTCCTGTGCTGCTGTCCCACAGCCTGCCCTGTGCCCAGCTCAAGAAAGTCACGAGCTGCGTCATTTGAGGACGGTGACGTGGTATTGGTGAGGGTTGCCATGACACCGTGTGGCTCAGACGTCAGTATTCTCTCGTGGTTCTGGAGGTTGGAGGTCCAGCACCTGGTGCTGGTGGGGCTGGTGTCTTCTGAGGCTTCTTGGCTGGTGGATGCTGTCTTCCTGGGGCCCCCATGGTTTCCTCTCTGCCTGCCTCTGTGCCCGAATCTCCTCTTATCCTGTCGCCCATTTGACTCAGTTTATCTTAAGTGCCCTTTTAAAAGCCCAGTGTAAAAACACATGGTCACATAGAGCAGTGCTGGCCCTGAGTCCTTCAGCACGTTGATTCTGTGGGGACCACACTCGGCCCACATCAGGGGGTACTGGTGCCCTTTGACAGTGCCCGCCACGGGGGTAGGCCCAGAAGGGACAGGATGGTGCTGCTACAAGGAGAGCTGGCCCTGGGCTCCCTCACCACGTCCCTCCTCCCACACCCCACTTGGAGGTGCTCACTGTCTTCCAGGACAAGCTCCATCCTCCCTAAGGGCAAAGGCCATGCCTCAGACATGTGTGACACGGTGTCTGAGCCATAGCTCCGCTGTGTCAGGGCAATGGGGCAGGTTCATATTCCGGCCCTACTGTTCAGCAGCAGTAATTGAGAATCAAAGAAGGTGGTTTGTGAAGTGTTGGAGTTGTGGGAGCAGAGGGCCCACAAAGACAGGACTCTTTCTCAGGAACCTGGAGCAGGACCTGGTACATAGCGGACGCTCAGAAGATGTCTGTTCTCTCCCTTGTTCCCCCCCCCCTTTCCCCTCACAACCTCTTCTATGTAATTTTGTGTAACATTGAGGGTCTCCTTCTATTTCCATACAATTTCCCTTCTCTCTCCCTTTCCCTCCCACCACTGTTGAATGAATGGATCCCTGCGTCACCCTGGGGCTGACCGAACCCCACATTCCTACACACTTAAACAGAGGGATGATGCCTTCTTATCAGGTCTGCAGCAGTGACCCCTCACTTTTTGCACTTTTGACTTCAGGGCAGAATTCAGGATTTGAGCCTTATCCTTCTGGGCATGGGTGTCGCTGATGACAGTCGTCACGGTCATAGCTCATTACAGCAGCCTCGTCACTTTAAGACTCACTTTGAGGCTCCTGCATGGTGGGAGGATGGAGAAAGAGCTGAGTCTTAAGGTCTCACCTGAACAGGCAGGTTTCGTGGACCTTCTGCAGGCACGGCTCTGGTGACGCGCGTCTTTCAGGACCCCCTCCTCCTGTGCCTGGCTCCGTTCAGGAGATTCTCGCTCTTTCCTTTCTTTCCCAAGGGATGGTTATAACAGGATGTAAGGGTTTGCTTTTTAAAGAATCCCTTACTTCTAAGACCAACTCAGAGGAAAGAGGATTTCATTACTAATCGATTCTGTAGTTTACTCTGGGAGACGCACTTTAATAACATTTAGGAATTAGGACAATTTTTTTTTCTAGGCCAGGTTCTGCTGACCAGCGGAAGTTTTCTCTGACTCATCACATCTTCTAAATCAAAGCCACCCAGTAGGGTCTTGACGCTCTCTGTTTTCTAAGGAGAGAGAATCGTGAGCAACAGTGTGTGACTCAAACTCGGTTTCCTCCTCCTACACGGAAATTAAACACAGAAAAGTCCTGTGGGACTGCTGTCCAGTCCCCACTCAGTGTCTCAGCCGCAGAAACCTCCTCAGTCGACCCATTAACAAAACTCCATTCCGCTCTTGGTGTCTCAATGGGGCCCCAAAGAAGTGAACTGCTTTTTTTTTTTTTTTTAGTACCAGGGATTAAACCAGGGGCAATTTACCACCAAGCCACATCCCTAGCCCTTCTTTTCAATTTTTAAAAATCTATTTATTTTTATTTTTACTATTTAGTTTTCTAGTTGCAGTTGGACACAATACCTTTATTTTATTGATTTATTTTTATGAGGTGCTGAGGATGGAACCCAGGGCCTCACACATGCTAGGCCAGCGCTCCACCACTGAGCCATAATCCCAGCCCTAAAATTTATTTTAATTAGTTATACGTGACAATAGAATGCACTTTGATACATCCCATAGAATGGAGTATAAGTTCTCGTTCTTCTGGTTGTACATTTGAAGAAGAATCACACGGTTGCGTAGTCATGTCTGTACGTAGGGTAATGTGTCTGATTCCTTCTGCTGGCCCCACACCCCCCCCCCCTTCTCTCCCAGCCCTTTCTTGTTTTATTTGAGATAGGATTCACTCAGTTGCTGAATGTGGGATCCTCCTGCCCCAGTTGCTGGGGTTACAGGTGTGAGCCACCATGTCTGGTGAGAAGCCACTATTCTGTGTCCCTTTGAAAGAGGTTCCCAGATACCGTTGATTAGACAATGAGCCATTATTTTTATGTAGCACCAAGAAAGGAAAAAGTGCTGACAATTTAACTAGGTTCTGCCATCAGTTGTAATGTGCATCCCTATTTCAGAGTTGTTAACTGTGGAAAAGAAATTTGTGTCTGAAAATAAGTGGAAAAAAAAAAAAGAAATCTGTGGCTGAGAATCAGTGAAAAATAGGAGTTTGTACTGTAAGAAACACAAAGTGCAGTGTCGGGACATGGTCAAGCACCTCTGGCTTGGCCGCTCTTACTCCTAGTCCCACATGCCAGGGAGAACCATAAGAAAAAGAAAAAGGAATTCAGTTCTTATGGTTCTTCTTATCTTTTACTTCTTATCAGCTTCTTTTTCTCCAGATACATAAATTAAAAAAACTTAAAGCCTCAAGATACAGATCTAGCTTTATTTCCCCTCCCCATCCCCCCAGAGGGAATTCTTATCTGAATGGGGGGGTATTGCTTCTTAGGTGTTTTTGTGCTTTTACTGCATATGCTTTTATCCACAAAATAAAAACTTCTGAAACTTTTGATGAAGAATATTCTTTAGGGGTTGTGGTGGTGGCTCAGTGCTGGAGACTTGCCTAGCATGTGTGAGGCCCTGGGTTCAATCCTCAGTGCCACATAAAAATAAATAAATAAAATGAAGGTATTGTGTCCAACTATAACTAAAAATAAAAAAATAAATGGGAATATTCTTTCAACAAAAAAATCACCTTGCAGACGCTCTCTCTCCAGTACTGCTGCTCTCCGGGTCTGTGTGGGGACAGGAGGACCCTTAACTTGCACCCTGCCACCCATCCTCCCTGACACTCGGCCTGCCGTCTTCTATATTTTCTCTCTTGGCTTATTGTACAGATCAAAGTTGGTGAACTTCTTTTGCAAGGGACCAGAGGGTGACTTTTAGGCTGTGTGGGCCTCTTGGCCTCTGTAGGCACTAAGAGTTTTACCACTGTAGCCTCAAAGCAGCCCCCGTCAATTAATAAACTAGCAAGTGTGTTAGGTTCCAGGAAAACTTGACTTATGATGCTGAAATTTAAATTTCATCTTATTTTCACATCATAAAATATGGCTTCGGTTTTGTTTCAACCATTCTCAGCTCACGGGCGGTACCAAAGCCAGGTGGAGAGCTGGGTTTGGCCCAGGGCCATAGTTGGCTGATCTCTGAAGTAGATTATTTTAACCTCTCAGACATTATTAATATGCTTTCTGCTTCACCCACTGTCCTGAATTCTCCCCAGTGAGAAAGAGACGCAGGCTGAGGTCACAGGATCCCTAAGTTACCCCTGGGCTGACAGAACCCCACATTCCTATACACTTAAACAAAGGGATGGTGCCTTCTTATCTGGTCTGCAGCAGTGACCCTCACTTCTGGGGTCCAGAGGGAAGGTGCTGCTCATATACACCCACAATGAAGAGGATCTCTCTGTCTCTGTCTCTGTCTGTCCATCTCTCTCTCTCTCACACACATACACACAGAGGCACATGCCCATATTTTAAGAAATTATTATTATTATTTTTTGGTACCTGGGATTGTACTCAGGGGCGCTTAACTTCTGAACCACATCCCCAGCCCTTTTTACCTTTCATTTAGAAAGGGTCTCACTGAGTCACTTAGGACCTTGCTAAGCTGCTGAGGCTGGCTTTGAACTTTGCAATCCTCTTGCCTCAGCTTCCTGAGCTGCTGAGATGACAGGCATGTGCCATCATGCTTAGCAAGAAATGACTTCTAAAACATCTCCTGTGTGCCTCCCTGTGTTTGAGCAGCAGGGACCCTCCCATCCCCTTTACTGCCCCCCCCCGCCCCCCCCCCTTGCACAACCTCTGCCCCTCCGCTGGGAGCACTTGAATGTCCCACAGCAGGGAGTGAAGTGGCTGCTCCAGCTCAGGTTGTTTGGAGCCTCTGTGGGCCCCACCCCTGGCTGCCTTATTTCTCTTCTCTTCACACCCAGGGGAGGAGACGGGGGGCTCAGGAGGAGAGGCACCAGTCTGAGAGCAGAGCCATCCCCGGGGCTTACAGAGCTCTGGCCCTCCCCCGGGAGCAGCGAAGGCCTTTACACCTGTACTGATTCCCAGGAGGTGGGGCTGGGCACGGGCAGGACTGTCAACACACTGAGGCTGTAGGAAGCAGGAGCCCTGGGCTGGGGACGGCTCCTGTCCTCCGTGGCCGTCTTCTCCTGGAGTCTCCGTTACTGTGCGCAGGCGTCTTCCCTTCCCTGGGGAAGTGGGCCACGTAAGTGGAAGGCGTGACATGGTCCAATCCTGCCCGGGACTGGGAGCAGGACTTTCCCCTCTATGTCCCCATCACCCTTCTGGGTGACAGGAGCCTCTCCTACAGATTTGGAGGGGCGACAAAAGCCCAGGGCCACAGAAAGAGGGATTCCTGAGCTGGAAGCTCCGAGGGGCTCAGCGAAGTCTCTGGATCTGGTTCCTGCTGTGGGACTGTCCAGGACTGGACACCTGCCCTGTCCTTGGCTGAAGCATGAAGGATGGTGGAGTGCTGGGGACCCACTACAGCGCTGCTCCGGCGTGCTCCAAGTGTCTGTCATAGGCCCCTGGGCCTTCAGGGCCACGCCCCACCTCTCCCCTTGTGGCCACGCCCCACCTCTCCCCTTGTGGCCACGCCCCACCTCTCCCCTTGTGGCCACGCCCCACCTCTCCCCTTGTGGCCACGCCCCACCTCTCCCCTTGTGGCCACGCCCCATCTATCCCCTGTGGCCACGCCCCACCTCTCCTTCTTCCACTCCAAGCCCCAGGTTTAGGCCTCATCTTCTACCAAGTTTAACATGAGTCGCTTACACAGATATAAAATGAGCAAAGATTTTATTTAACTCACTAATTAATGAAAAGATCAATAAGATCTTAACCGGTTCAAAGGAGAACACATGCAGATACACACACATCAGGAGGCTGGAGTGAATTTGCTGATAGATGATAATTAGTTAAATTAGCAAATAATCTATATGGCAGTGAGTCTCTGACTTTTGGGTCTCAGGGTCTCTTTACATTCTTAAAAATTATTGAGAGTCTCAAACAGCTTCTGTTTATGTGGTTATGTCTATCAATATCTGCCATATAAGATATTAAAACTCAGAAAAATTTAAAATAAGAAGACACCAGCATGTATTTCATTAATTGTCAAAGCAGTGATAGTGGCCTCCCCCGCCACGTAGCCTCTGGAAAATGTCACCATACACTTGTGGACAAAGGAAAGCAAAAAAGTCAAAGAAGCTTTACGATTATTATGAACAGGCCTAGATTATGTAGAACAGGCCTGTTCTAGACCCCCTGAAAGCATCTTGGGCGGTCCCTGAATGAACCCAATGGCACTTGGACAATCTCTGCTACTGGGTAATAAAATGTAATGGGTTACTATTATTTTTTTTAACTACAAGGTGGAAATCAATTGTATTTGTACCCAGAAAAAAATCATTTTTATTGCATGGACAAGCATTCTTCGATGTCCACCCTGACCAAGCTGTGACCAGCCAAGTTGACTGAAGTCTCCAAGGGGCCCATCTTGGTGGGAGCAGAGAACCCCTTGAGATCCAGCAGGTAACACCTGACTCCACCAAAGAGAGACTCGGACTCGATTCTGCTCATCTCCAAGTCCTTGTCAATTTTTTTCTGACACCAGGGATCTTTCTCTGGTCTCCCTGGTGACAGGGCTGTCTGGTTCTCTCTGTTCCTCTCTGGTCTGTTGTTAATGGCATGAGCTCCCTTGGGGTCTTCCCTTTGGTTCTAAGGAGCTTATTTTGGAAGTGAAAGAGAATGTAATAACAGATCATCAGAATCCTAATCACCCCAGGCAAGGCAGGGGATGAGCAGAAGGACAGACATATTGAGAGCTGCTCTACTGAGTTCCGCCCCCCGAAAGGCCCTTTCCAAGCCTGTGTTCCAGGAGCTGTGGTGTCTTCCATGTGGCAGACATCAGGACCCTGGGGAACCCAAACAGCCACAGAATAGCCAAAGCCACCAAACAGAGGCCACACCAATTTGGAAGTCATTTCTACCTCTATTCTCACTCTGATGAGAAAATATATTGATCAGGAGACCAGGATCATGGTTTAGAAGGAAAATCTAAATCTCAAAGGTATGGAGGCTGTGTCTCGATGAGTCCAGTTGGAAACTTCTGGAAGACTGGTCTGAGAAGAAGAAAGGCAGAATGAGCAAGGATCCGTCCTTAACAGGGCCACCCAGCAGGGTGGCTGGCGAGTCCTTCATGACCCAGGGTGGCCGTGGGCTACAGATAATAGCAAACCCCGGCGCAGTGCAAACACAGGGAACAGCATCGGTCACACAGACCAAGGGCTCCACCCTCCTGGCCAGGGAGGCCTGAGGATTGCCACCTCATGGTGGCCCAATGGCTCTGCATCCCCAAGTCTTCCCTTAAGAAAGAAGGGGAATGAGGGAAATGACAAGAAGAAAAGGGCACCCCCCTTCTCCTGGAGGGAAGAAGCCTCTGGGCCTCTGCCCCCTCTCACGGCCCAGAACTGTGTATGCACCTCTGCAGGCAGGTGTGTGTGTGTGTGGGGGTGGGGTGGGGTGGGGTTGTTTTAGCTTCTCAGCTTTTGCAATGGGGGAAGGCAAGAAGTTGGTTATAAATCACCTTTGGGTAGAAAATCTACAGTGTCCTCCCCAAACCCTCCTAAGGCATGTGGGGTGGACAGACTTGGCGTGGAGTTCAGGGTGAGGAACTGGGGGGCAGTGCAGGTGCCAGCATGGCCCCAGGTTTCTGCCTTCCCTCTCCACCTCTGTGTCCCCGCCCGCCCATCCACACGCACCTCCATAGGCACAGCCCTGAAGACTAGCTATTCCCCATGTTTGAAAGGCAACCCGTTGTTCCATGTCTCCATGATGGTTCTCTTGGCTCCCCTCTGCCCGGGATGCCTCTCTCGCCCCGTCTTTGCACCCACGAGGTGTTCAAGCCGTCTCAGACAGGAGCGGTGCAGCCCTGGACAACGTCCTTAGAGGTGCCACTCTCCTGGAACCTGTGTTTAGTCCTCCTCTGAGCACCAGCAGGACATAGGATGCAGCCCTTCCTGGCTGACTGTGAGCAGCCCAGGGAGGCGAGTGTCCCCACATCCAAGTTAGAGATGAGCAAACGGAAGTTTGGAGGTGTCACGTGTCACAGGGCTTGAGGATGAAAGAGGCAGAATTTGGGTTTATTTATTTATTTTTAGTTTAGTTTGATGAACATTTATTTTGCTCATTTATTTATATGTGGTGCTGAGAATCAAACCCAGTGCCTGACACATGCCAGGCAAGTGCTCTACCACTGAGTCACGACCCCAGCCCTGAAAGAGGTAGAATTTGAACCTCCGTTTGCTGGCTCTAAAGTCCCCGCTTTACCTGCCTTTTTTCAAAGGACCGTCCTCCACAGGCACGCCAAGCCTGTAGTCAAGTTCTCTGGGAGTTTTCTTGAGAGATACGTCTCTATTCTGATCTCCCTAGACTGTGTGTCCTCAAGGGCAGAGCCTGGGCCACACTTAATTTTCCATCTTTGGAACTGAGTCCCTTGTCCCTTGACATACAGGGAGAACCCAAGAATGCAGGGGACTCCAGCTCAGCCAAACCACTGACCTTGGGTGACACGCTAGTGATCCCATTACAAAGAGAGCACCCACAGAGAACTTCCTACTGGGGTGTCCAGTAAACCTCTCAGATACTCCATGTGGAGTCAGAGGCATGAGTTTGGGGGATTGATGCCAGGGATGCCACAGGCTCAAGCTTAGTTTCGGCCCTTTGTGATAATTGGCCATTGTTAGAATATCGAGATTAGCTACCTACCATTTATTGAGCACTTACTATGTGCTGGATTCTCAGCTAGGCCTCTTTGCCCGCTCCATGAAGACCTACAATACTTCAAAGAGAAAAGTAATTATTCCCATTTTTCTGGTGGAGAACTGACAGGTCACATAAATAGCCCAATTGGAGACAGATGGTCAAGCCTGACTTGAACTCGGTGGATTCCAAGGACTGACCTATTAAATGCCTACTCTCAAATGAAGCCATATAACCACGAAGAGCATGAAATGCTAATCCACATCCCCCGAGTAGGTCGAATGACCAAATGAATCAATATTCTCTCCACCCTTTAGCCTCTCCCTTCTTTTGTCCAGCATAGTGCCAGACGTAGCAGGCATAGAGAATTTGTTCATCAATGATAACAAAATGAGGGCTGGGGATGTGGCTCAAGCAGTAACGCACTCACCTGGCATGCGCCGGGTGCTGGATTCGATTCTCAGCACCACATAAAAATAAAAAAATAAAGATGTTGTGTCCACCAAAAACTGAAAAATAAACATTAAAAAATTCTCTCTCTCTCTTAAAAAAAAAAAAACAAAACGGAATGAATGGGCTTTGCGATGACTAGTTTAATATGTGAACCCGGCTCTATGAGGGTTGCCTAGATGAAGCTTTATTTCTGGGTGCGTCTGGGAGGTGTTTCTGGCGAGATCGGCATTCGGGTGGGTGGTCTTTGTAAAACAGGCTGCCCTCTCAGTGTGGCTGGGCATCCAATCTGTCGAGGGCCTGGATAGAACAAAGAAGAGGGAGGAGGGTTTGTCTCTTTGTTCCCTGCATGCTGCGGGCGGGGACACGGGTCTCCTCCTGCCCTTGGACTGGGATTTACTGGTTCCCGTGGTTCTCAGGCCTTTGTGCTTGAATGGGAACCCCATCAGCGGCTCACCCTACCTGTATCCCACGGATCCTCTGGAGAACCCAGACTGACACGGGATTAAGCACATTGGTGTCCTTTAACTTCTGCATAGAATCTGTTTATTCTGTTGATATACATTAGGTGCCTACTGAATACAGGCACTGTCCTAGAGGTTGGAGATGAACTCAGAGTGACGAATGAAATAATTGCTCAGATAAACCAACTTAAAAACTCAATTGAGAATACTACCAGCAGAGTAGAACACTTAGAAGATAGAACATCAGACAATGAAGACAAAGTATTTCAAATTGAAAAGAACATAGACAGCTCAGCAAGACTGTTAAGAAACCATGAGCAGAACATCCAAGAAATATGGGATAATATAAAGAGACCAAACTTAAGAGTCATTGGGATACAGGAAGGTATAGAGGTCCAAACCAAAGGAATGAGCAATTTATTCAATGAAATAATACGAGAAAACTTCCCAGACTTGAAGAATGAAACAGAATCCCAAATCCTGGAAGCCTACAGGACGCCAAATGAGCAAAATCATAAGAGATCCACACCTAGACACATTATAATGAAGATGCCCAACATACAGAATAAGGAGAGAATTTTAAAAGCTACAAGAGAAAGGAAGCAGATTATATTTAGGGGTAAACCAATCAGGATAACAGCTGATCTCTCAACACAGACTCTGAAAGCTAGAAGATCCTGGAATAACATATTTCAAACACTGAAAGAAAATGGGTTCCAACCAAGAATCGTGTATCCAGCAAAATTAAGCTTCAGGATGTAAGATGAAATTAAAACCTTCCACGATAAACAAAAGTTAAAAGAATTTGCAGCTAGAAAACCATCTCTTCAAAACATCCTTGGCAAAACATTACAGGAAGAGGAAATGGAAAATAACAATGAAAACCAACAGTGGGAGGTAGGACAGTAAAGGGGGGAAAATAATTAAAGAGGAAAACAAACCATGTTTAGTAACATAAATAAACAAATATGGCTGGAAGAACAACCCATATCTCAATAATAACCCTAAATGTTAATGGCTTAAACTCACCAATTAAGAGACCCAGGCTAGCAGAATGGATCATAAAACAAGACCCAACAATATGCTGCCTACAGGAGACACATTTGATAGGAAAAGACATACATAGACTGTAGGTGAAAGGTTGGGAAAAATCATATCACTCATATGGACTGCGGAAACAAGCAGGAGTGTCCATACTCATATCTAATAAAATAGATTTCAGGCCAAAGTTAATCAAAAGGGATAAAGAGGGACACTACATACTGCTCAAGGGAACCATACACCAACAAGACATAACAATCATAAATATATATGCCCCAAACAATGGTGCAGCTATGTTCATCAAGCAAACTCTTCTCAAGTTCAAGAGTCTAATAGATCACCATACAATAATCATGGGAGACTTCAACACACCTCTCTCACCACTGGACAGATCTTCCAAACAAAAGTTGAATAAGGAAACTATAGAACTCAATAAAACAATTAATAACCTAGACTTAATGGACCCAACATCAAGCAGTTACACTTTTTTCTCAGTAGCACATGGATCCTTCTCAAAAATAGATCATATATTATGTCACAGGGCAACTCTTATGACAATATAAAGGAGTAGAGATAATACCATGCATCTTATCTGATCATAATGGAATGAAACTGAAAATCAACGATAAAAGAAGGAAGGAAAAATCATGCATCACTTGGAGAATGAACAATAGGTTACTGAATGATCAATGGGTTATAGAAGACATCAAGGAGGAAATTAAAAAATTCTTAGAGATAAATGAAAACACAGACACAACATATTGGAATCTATGGGACACATTGAAAGCAGTTCTAAGAGGAAAATTCATTTCTTGGAGTTCATTCCTTAAAAAAAGAAAAAACCAACAAATAAATGATCTCATACTTCATCTAAAAATCTTAAGGATTGGGAGGGAAAGGGAGAGAAAAGGGAAATTGCATGGAAATGAAGGGAGACCCTCATTGCTATACAAAATTACATATAAGAGGTTGTGAGGGGAATGGGAAAATAAACAAGGAGAGAAATGAATTACAGTAGATGGGGTAGAGAGAGAAGATGGGAGGGGAGGGGAGGGGGGATAGTAGGGGATAGGAAAGGTAGCAGAATACAACAATTACTAATAGGGCATTATGTAAAATTGTGGATGTGTAACCGACGTGATTCTGCAATCTGCATTTGGGGTAAAAATTGGGAGTTCATAACCCACTTCAATCTAATGTATGAAATATAATATGTCAAGAGCTTTGTAATGTTGTGAACAACCAATTAAAAACAGACTGTCTTGTATATTAATTAAAAAATTAAAAAAAATAAAAACATTAAAAAAAATAAAAAAATTAAAAAAAAGAACTATGTAATGTTTTGAACAACCAACAACAACAACAACAACAACAACAAACTAAAAAAAAAAAAAAAAAGAAATAATTGCTCAGGAAAAGGTTTGTGAACTGAAATGAAGAGAATTTCCCCCACCAGACGGGCCGCACTGGGATCCCAGGCTGGGGCTCTGGATTGGCTGGTGCTTTTGGAAAAATGAAGCAGCCACTGCCTGGTCCCTCATGTGGGTCGAGGTGCTCCTTCCCGTGGTCCTCCCTGGGGGAGAAGCTTGTCTGTGAGCGGAAAGGGGCTCCCCTGTCCAGGGACACCTCCACAGCCTCCTTGTGGCGTGCCTCGGCTCTGGTAATCGTCTCCAGCTGGTGACGCTGTGGCCGTTGCCTGGGAGTCAACATGAAGTTTCTCTGGGGAAATTAGGAGAGGGGAGTGATCAGAAGAGGTGACCCTGGAGTTTCCGAGAGGCAGTGCTCTGGTCGTGGAGAACTGTTTGCAGTGACAGGATCCACTGGGGGGTCTGTTGAGTCTGTGTCATTTAGAGATGATGGTGAGGTCATAGACAAGTTGCTCTGTCTCTCAGGCTCAACTTTCATCTTTTTAATGGGAAAACAACCCTTGCCCTGGATACCCGCTGGCCTCCTGCTCCTGAACTCCAGTCTTGCTGCCTCTGAGCTGCCGTCCTTGCCGTTCCACATACTGGGATGCTCTTCTGTCTTCTCTTTACATGGTTGCCTCCCCTGCATGGTTGAGGGTTTGGCTGAAGGTCACCTCCTCTGGGAGTTCTGCCTAAAGTTGATGTGCTCCGCTTAACCCCCCAGTTACTCTTTGTCAGATAACCCTTCAGCACTCCTGATATTTTCTTCATTTATTTATAAATATGCTCATCCTCCTACAACGGGTGCTCTATGAACTTCTTGTCTGTGTCCCCAGAGTCTGGCCTGGTGCCTGGAACATGGTAAACCACTCAAAAAATATTTGTTGGGTGAATTAACTCCAGGCAATCCGTTAATTAGGTTATTTCCAGAGGCACCAATATCACCATTAGAGAGACAGACAGAGATTTGGCCTGAGAGATGGTGGACATCTGGCACCCAAGGACTGGCTTCAGCTGCCACCTCTTGACGTCCTCTGCTAGTGTATCCACAACTACGTCTTCATTCTCTGGGAAGGAAGAGCAGGGGCCAAGGGAACCGGTCATCTCAGCAGGAGCCAGGGGCTAGTCTAATGGGCTTCCTCCCCCTCCTCACCAGACTGGCAGCTCTGACACCTGGAGGGGACAGAGGTGCTTCCCCGGAAGCCCACTTTACAGAGTAGAGAATGACGTCCCTGCAGTACGGAGGGCGAGCCTGAGCCTCAGCCCCACCACTCAGGAGCTGTGGGACCTCGGGCAAGTCACTCCATCTCCAGGGACCCTGGTCTTCCTTCTTAGTGCAGCTGGGGATAGAGGGAGGGATAGATATCATAATCATGGATCTAAAAGGATTAGTCAAATGTCAAATCCCGCACACACGTGAGAAAATTCTCTCCTCCTTCTTCCATCCCATCCTCCTCCTCCTCCTCTCCTCCTCCTAACTGTCGTGTATTATTCTCTGCTAAGTCCAGACTTCCACTTCCCAAACTCCATAGCAGGTTTACAAATATGAAAGGAGAGAAGGGACCCAGGGTCTTGTCTCTGGGTCCCCCGGATGGAGGCCTGAGCCTAGGCTGGACCTGGGTTTTATTTGGTTCCCACAGTAGCTGGCGACTCTGGAAATTTTAAAGGGATAACCCCAAACCAAACCCCTCGGACCAATCCCTCTTCTCTTTGGGCTCCTTTTCATCTCGAGGAAGGGGTGGCTCTAGCAGGGATGCCAAGTCATGACTATGCCGGGCAGGAGTCTGGAGCTTAATGATGCTCCATGAGAAACGGTGCTGGATGGACCGTGATGGATTAGTGATGTCTGCCACGAGCTGTCGGGGAGAGTGAAGGCACGGTGCCCTGTACTGGCCCTCCCTGGTCCAGAGTGTAATTTCAGGTGTCTCCTTGCAGCGACTTTATAACTGAATTGTCACAGCAAGTCAAGCTGGAGAAATATGCCGCCTAATATTTTGTCTATGACAGAGGTGCAGAGAAAAGTGTCATCGGAGAGCCGACCTGTTTTCCAAGATTCAACCTGAAAGTTTAAAGATTTGCTTCCTAACAGCCTTTGATAATCTGTTCGGAATCAATCACTTAACTAAGCTTTTTGGGAAATGATTTAAAATTTCCACCTCGGCAGCCTCCTGAGGAAATGAATCCCTGAAGTTTATTACCTGCTATATCACCTGGTGCTTCCTTTTAAATTTCTTTTTAAATTGTCCAAGCTGGGAGTGGATGGGGTGGGGGGCGGCGGCAGTGGTGCTGCCTCTAATCTAGAGCTGGTGAATGTGTCTACAGACACCTCTGTCCATCCTGGGTTCTGTGGGTTCCATCTCCCACCGCCCCCCCCCCCCCGTTAGTCTGCAGCTTTCTGGGGTGAAGAGGCTGGTTGTTCCAAGATTGTCCCCAGAGTGAGGATAGGTTTGATGCTTCAAAGCCTGGATTCAATGCCTCCTCCTCCAGGGAGCCCATCCAGATCTCCTAGGGCCAGAATCAACCCTCTGAGTCTGCATATCCAAAGCCCTTGAAGCAATATAGTACAGAAAAACTCTGATTTATAAAGACTTCCAAATCCTTTTGGATCCCTATAATTCACAACAGTGATAATGATCACAATAACTAATGTTAAGAGCTGATTTTCTAGAATCTTTGCTGTGTGTCAGACATTGAGCCAAGCATTTTATCTACACCAAATAGCTCATCTTTACAGCTGGATTTTGAGGGAAGCAATATTATTTCTGTTTAATAGGTGAGGAAACTGAGGCACTGAGAGACTAATTTAGTTTTTTAAATTTAAATGTGAGACACCAGAAGCTTAAAAAGGGCAAGTGAATACATCTTGTTCATAAAGTCAAAAGGGGCAGAGCTGATACTTGACTCCAAGTTTCCATTACATCAAGTTGCTTCTCTCTCTTCCCCTCCCCCCATTCTTTTCTCTCTATCTTGATTATGTTTTGTATTGTTCCACGTGTCATCATTAGTTTCCATTTGTGTACTTTTCTCCACACAGTATGAATTACTTGAGCTCCATGTTGTGCTTTTAGTCTTATATCTTAACCATTTCTTCTCTGGAGCAGGGACTAGTATGGGTTCACCGAAATCTTTGTTTCCCTGGTATGCATGAGCCAGACTACATTTCCCAGCCTCCCTAGACTACATTTCCCAGCCTCCCTAGACTACATTTCCCAGCCTCCCTTGCTGCCAGCCAATACCATGTGACTGAATTGTGGCCAATAGAGGACTTGTCCACTTCTGATTTTGCTTATAAGTAAAAAGATATCCTTATGGTTCTCCAAGTTGTTTTTCTCTTGCTGGATGCAAAGGATCCAGAAAAGACTGAGGGCTAGGGGACGGGGAAGCCACAAGATGGCAGGAGCCTGGGTCCCTGCATGACTGCATGGAGCCGAGCTAGTTCCCTTCCTACCATCCACAACCTGCAGTGGATTCTCTTGGTCTGCTCCTTTTCTGATTAGATATTTTCTCTAATTTCTCATTCACTGAGTCATTAATGCATCCATTTAGCACTGACCAAGTATATCTGTTATTTACTGAGATATTTTAAACATATGGGTTACATCAGCTGGCCTTTATTATCTCATAATCTCTGTGGGTTTGGAGTATGGACATGGCTTAGGTAGGCCCTGAGCGAGGTTGTGATGAAGGACTGTTTCTCATCTTGTTTGGGGAGGGGCTCATTTTACAGCCCACACAGTTCTTGCAGAATCCAGTCTTTTGTGTCCTGGGGCCTGGGCTCTCATTCTCCCTGGCAGCTAGTGGAGGCTGCCCTCAGCTCCCAGAGGAGGCCTTTGCTTCCTGGCTACATGGCAGTCCTTAGTGTGACCATTTACTTGCTCAAAATCAGCAAGAGAATGAGAGGCTCCCCCACAGTGAGTGCTGTAACCCAACATGTCACAACCACATCACCACGTGACACACCCATCACCTTCCCTCCATTCTGGAGCAACTTACAGGTCTCACCACACTGAGGGTTTTGAGCTATCTTTTCCCGTTACCCCATGCTTTCTAGTCACCAGCTGTAGTGGGCGTGGGGAGCCCTGAGTGTGCATGGTCGACTGTAAGTGGGGGGCAGATGGGTCCGCTTGTTGCTAGGGAATGACAATAACTTCCTGGCGGCTGAGGGTCTGACAGATGCTCTAATGGTTAAAGGCACAGGCTTCCCCTCCTATTTCCTAAGTGCTTTTTCTTCCCTATTAGCCCAAATGTATGAACACATGGTCCATCAGGGCCTGACCAATAGCCTGAGACCACCCAACAGGCGCTATGTCCGGCTAGAGGCCTGGAACAGTTAGTAATTGTCATTGAAGCCCAATGTAACGAATGAGATGACTCTTGACGGTTTGCATTCAATTTATCAAAATTATATCACAAAACTGGGGCATGATGAAGGATTGCTGTCAAGAAGGCAAAGAGGTGCAAATGGGTCCCTCGGCACCTAAGGAAGAAGGAACCAATCTCAGCTGAGCCTGCTCTGGGTGCCGGGCACCATTCCTGGTCTCTTGATGCACAAAGTCATTTACATCTCATAAGCACTCTGTGAGCTACTGCAATATATTCATTTTTCAAATGAGGATGCAAAAATTCTGAGAGGCTAAGGAACTTGCTCAAGGGCACACAGCTAAGCTGCAGAGGCAGGAATAAGACCTGGCTCTTTGACTCTAGGGCAAAGTGGTTCCCCTAGGTGGTGCCAGCGGGGGCCCTCTTCACTTATCTTTACTACCTCAACAAATTTAAACAGCTCATCTACATATGGATTTCACACCAGGGGAGCCACTTTCGAAAGCTTGGCTGATTGCCCTGGAGTTAGGTGAGGGAGGAGAGGGGAAGGAGGTGGGTACACAGTGCCTTCCTTGTAGGACTTCTCATAACCCTTGGGGGAAGAACAGAGATTGGCAGCTTGAGAGCTCCCAGGTAAGGTTTGGAGAGCTATTAACAAATCCCAGTCTGCTCGGAACATGCTGAGTTGTGTCTTCAGAAGGGTTCCCCAATATCTTCCTTCACCTTCACAGGCCCCTAACAGGTGGCGGCTCCAGGTCTGATCCTGTCTGATCCTTCTAGTTAGGACGGTGAGTGGGATGTCTTAGGTTCACATCTAGATCATTCCCCTTTGCTTTCAGAAGCACAGACCAACTTTCAGGCCTTAAGGCCCACAGGTTTGGCCTCGCCTGCCTCCCCAGGTGTCTTCACTCCACTCTTGTTCTTTCTAACCCAAGAGAAACCTTTCTTTTCCTGAAGCCGTCAGCCCTGCTGGCCTCAGGCCTGCGCTGCCTCTACCTTGGTGGTCCTATCTCCACTCTGCAGACGTGTCTTAAGGAAACAGACACGTGTTTCTACCACCCAGACCTTTCCCTCTTCTGGGTGTGGCCTCGTGGTTTAGTAGGGCCGTGTTGGCACCCCAGTTGCAGGCGGCAGTGAGTTCACTCAGGAATGGACTATGTCTGACGTCAGCCCTGCCAGGGCCAAAGCTGGGATTTTTGCTGCAAGTGTTGGAAAAAAAAACTTCTCCTGGAGAGGTTCAAATAAAACCCACCAAGCTGGAGCTTTGGGGTCCTTCTTTACCACCCCCTGGAGGAAGCTGCTTGGGAAAGAAGCTCACAGAGACAAAGAGAGAGAGCATTTCCTGTAATATCACTTTGGTAGCCACCAGGCAGATGCTTTTAGGGACCATCACCTGTACTGGGGAGTTGAGGCCCCTTTAAATGACTTTCAGATAAGGCCTTCCATAGAAACTCACTAGGAGTCAGCCAAAATGGCAGAGTCACTCGGACTCACCCTTTCTAGGTGACCTAGACTCAACCTTGCTCAAATGTGCTCCCATCTGCCATTTTTTGAACCTGCGGTATATGGCTTCAAACTGAGCCTGCTCAGGAACGTGTCCGCCTCCTAAGAGATGACAGACCTCTCCCGTGGGAGTAGGTAGTTGGCGTTTTCCTGAGGAAGGCCCCTTGCTTGCTTTGTCTGGGGAGGCACTACTTTGAGAACCATCTCCAACACACTCCACACTTGCTGAAAGTAATAAGCCTCCCTTGGCTCCTTGTCTCCTGCTCGGGTTTATCAGCTTTGCACTCAGTGGAGGGTGAACTCATTGCATCTGCTCACAGTCCTAGCATCGAGACCTAGTCATGCCTGAAGGGTGAATCTTGTACTTTTCAGCTAACACACACTGATGCACTTTCTATTTTACTTTGGTCATTTTGAGTTAGATTTTATTGCTTTGAAAGGGACAAGCCCCAAACCCTCATCTTTCCATGTATAGCCAGAAGCTGTCCCTTCATGCCTTGTTTTACATCGGAACAGGCTTAAATATCAAGTGTGACCAGTCGTATTTATTAAGCACCTAGTATGTGCTAGGTGCTGGGGATTCAGTAGTGAACAAAATATATAAAAACTCCTGTCCTCAGGGAACATCTATTCCAGTGCAGGAGAGAAGTAACCACGAAGATGAGGGCTAAGGGAAAATGAAATCAGGGCAGAAGAAACCCCAGCTCTGATGAGGAGTGGAGGTGAATGTAACTTGTGTATAGAAGGCTGGAAGACATCATCAAGATGGAGACCTCTGAGCAGGATTCTGAAGGGTGTGAGGGACAGGTCTCTGGCCCACGCCTTCCAGATCTCAGCACTTTGTGACATCTATCCTGGGAGCTTGTTGGTGGGTGACACCTCTCATGGTGACACTCCTGCACCTTTTGAATCACATGTGAAAATCATTAGGTGTTCTAGTACAGCATCCTCTGGCTCTTCGTATTTTATTTTTTCTGTGCTTCAATTTGGGAATTTGAAATTGGCCACTCTTTGAATTTTCTGATTCTTCTGCTGAGCCCAGTTTGCCATTGAGTCCATTCATTATCGTCTTCATTTCAGATAGTGTGCTCTCAATTCTAGAATTTCTTTTGCCGCCGCCTCCTCCTCCTCTTTCTCTTCTTCAATAAATCTTTCTTTTATCTTCAAAAGTTTTTTACTTGACCACTCATTCTGCCTGTGTTTTCTAAGATCACTTAAATATTGTCTATAATAATTATTTTAAAGTCCCTCTTCTAGATCATCTATGGGTCTATCTATATTGACTCTCTTTTCTCTTGATTATGGGCCCCATGTTCCTGCTTCTTTGCGTGTCTCATGATTTTTGATGGTGTACTAGACACTTTGATCACAAGAACAGTGAGGTACAGAATTAGAAAATGTGTTTCACGTTGTTTTCTCTAGGAGGGGGTCAATCTTATCCCTGCCAGGAAGTTAGGATAAGAGGTTAGTTACTCAGATCACACCATGATCGGGTTGAAGGTTTATTAGTTTTAGGTGCTTCTAGTTACAAAGGAGATAACAGATCTCTCTTGGTCCTTCATCTTAGGAGCCAACTTCCTATGCTGCCATTGCTGAGGGACGGGTCCTTTGATTTTATCAGAACTGGGGCTTGGAGGGACATGTTTGGTAGCTTCAGCTATTTTCAGCTCATCTCTGGATATAGCCGCCTCACTGTGGGGGAGCTACAAGATTCATCTCTGCCTCCCAACTCCTCCCCCACAGCTGCTTACTCAGCACCATTCCCGTGGGGGAGAGTGGTCAGGCCAGGAGATTGATGACTGCACTTGCATTCTTCCAGATCCCAATCTGTCATGCCAGCCCACGCTGTCACTAAAAGGTGGGCTGGTTTATCCTGTTTTAGTGGAGTTCCTCTGCCTATGGTAGGTGTTCTCCACTTGCACATGCCCAGACCTGGCAATTGGCCCTGGGTATGAGAGGAGCAGCTGCTCCTTCCCCGCGGATGAAACGCTCCTTCCTCTCTGGAGTGTGGTTCATTTAGCCTTCTTTGTATCTGTGTTAGTCAGACTCCTGTTACTGTGACAAAACACCTGAGATAAATCAACTTAAGAGATAAAGGTGTATTGGGCGCCTAGTTTCAGGGGCTTCAGTGTATGGTTGGTTTGGTTGCTTTTAAACTGTGGCAAGGCTGTACATCATGGCAGAAGCACATGATGGAGGAAGTCTGCTTAGCTCATGGGGAAAAAATAGGGATGAGGAGAGAGAAAGGAGAGACAAAATACGTCTTAAAGGCCACACCCATTTACCTCTCTCCTCCAATTAGACCCTGCCTCCTGAAGTCCATCACCTCTCACCTCCCAATATCCTGTTAAGCTATAAATTCATCAATGGATTGATCTATTGATAAGGTAGAGCCTTCATGCTCCGATTATCTCCGGAAAGCCCTTCCCCCAAACACTGCTGTCCTGGGGATCAAGCCTTCAACGCATGAGCTTTAGGAGGCTGTTTAGATCCAAACCATGACTGTATCCATTATTCTTTGGTGACATTAAGGAAAAGTCGGATGTTCTGTAGTTGAGTTTTCTGCTGCTAATGGTAGAACATCAATCCTTTCCCACCATCTAACCAGCAGTGGATCTTCTCCATTAGCTTCAGTAACAGTTGTAACATTTGCGATCACTTGTCAATATCTCCATTCTCCTGCCAGTCTAAGCAATGGTGTTTGCTTTGTTTGGAACAGCCCAGGGGCTCGGGTGTAGCCCCAAGGCCCTGGGTCAGGTGTGGGAACAGCAGGTTGAATAGGACCACGGCAGCCCTTGAGCTGCTCGTGGGTGGGATGTGAGCCCGGGTCAGAGCTCACCGTTCCATCCTCTTTGAAAGGACCACTGTCACCCACATCCTCGGGCTGTATGTCCTGCTTCCTCATTGTTTAGGGACACCATCAACTTTGATGTGGGACATGGAGGGGCTAAACTGCCTTGTCCAGCTGGGCCTCCTTCCATGGTCCACCAGCCGAGTGCTGCTTCTCTCTGGGTGGAGGAACAGCAGTTGGACTGTGGGTTTGGGGAGCCAAGTTTGTGGGATAATGAGTGGTCCAGCTGTTGCTTTGCTGAGTGGGGAACCACTGAAGTTCCAGTTTACCAGCTCCTGCTGGGGAAGCAATTCGAGAGGAGAGAAGAGCGCAGCTCCAGCCCGAGACTCGCTCTCGGCTCAGACTTCATCCATAGCTGGAGGAGCAGTAACAACTAGTGGTGGTCTGTGTGCCGGGCCCTGTGCTATATCCTTAACTACGTCACTCTGTGTAGTGGGTATTTGCGGATCACTTATTTAGCAAGTGAGGTACTGGGGTTCCGGTGGGTTGAGTTTCTTGCCCAAACTCAGACAGCTTGGCAGTGATGAGACCAGGATTAGGAGCTCAGGTATCTGATCCTAAAGCCTATGATTCTTTTTAGCCACCAACATGCCAGTCTATCTGTTCTGTGCCAGCCACTGCAGAATCTCTTTACAAACCTTCTTTCTAATTTTCTGCATTTGATAATAGGCCATTTATAAATGAGAGGTTCAGAATTTTTGCTTAGTGTGAGGAATTTGCTTAGGCATGAGATTTAAGATGTGACCCGGGGCCAGTAACTTGGAACTCCAGAGCCTCTCTCGCTGGCCTGGATGCTCTCCCATTCATCTCCCTTCTTTCCCTGACCTCTGGGACTGCCCCTGCAGTCTTGCTCCTGCTTATGACCTCTGCTGGGTCAGAGCCCTGGAGCAGCAGGAGGCTGGGAGAAGGGGGAGGGGGCTCTTGGCATCCCATCCTCCCTGCTCTGCTGAGGTTCAGCTGGGTTGCACCCCCCCCTCCACTGTTCTGGAAGACAGTTCCCCTTCCAGGTTCCCACTCTCCTGTGGACTCTGACAGGAACTTTCTCTCCTGTTGCCCTTCCTACCCCAGGGACAGGGACACAGTCTCCCCTTTCTACCAATCCCCAGGAGCCTCAAAACCTGCTCCTGGGCTCCCCGAGCCTGGCTTGCCCCTTCATGCCTACCTTAGTCTCCTCATTAAATGTGTCTTCAAAATGCCATCTGAGCGAGCTTCTGTTTCCTGCCAGACCCCGACTGGTGTAATTTCTCATCAGAGATCCACAATTCAGGGAGGAAGGTTTCAGAAGCTAGCTTGGCTTGGGGCCCATTTCGAGAAAATGTTCACTTCCTTCCAGAGGAAAAGCAGCTCCTGTTCTGGCTGCATCTCCCTGTCCCCGGCACAGGGGCGATGGCTCAGCTCTGCGGGCTCCCACTGCCCTGGAAAGCACCCGGCCCCCAGGTTGGGCGACCGTGGGGCATTCTGGGCATCAGTCTCCAGTCACCTGCTGCACTTCCGGGGCCCATCACGGGGGCAGCTGAGAGCCTCACAGTCTAATCAGACGCACCCTGGCGCTGGCGGGAGGAGGAGGGACAGATGTCTTCCTGGTAGCGGTGGGAGCTGTTCTGGCTGGAAGGAGGATACACGGGTGGGATCTTGGGTGGGAGCCTCAGGAGAGCCCTTTCCAGACGGCCTGGGCCAAGACGGGAAGATCTGGCCCTGGATCTGGTCCTGGGGCTGAGCCATTTCCCCCCATCTCTCTGGTCTCTGCGTCCTGCCTCAGGTGGACTTGGTGTGTGTGGTCAGGCACCAGCAGGACTTGGAAGTTCAGACCAGGGCTGGGAAGCGGGGCGGGAGGTGAATCAAGACTGATGAGGGGACTTTCCTGGTAGGTCGGGGGACTCTCTCTCTCAAAGCAAAAGGAAGTCACATCATTCATGACACACCACCCATAGGTGCTGCTTAGCATATGTCATCTTCCTGTGGTCCTCACCACAACCTTGGAGAAGGGTGGCCGAGTCCCTACTTGGTAGTTGAAGAGCTGTCAGAGAGGTTATGTGATCTTCCCAAAGCCACACAGCTGCAGGGCCAGAATGGTGACCCAGATCTGGCTGACTCTGGAGTCTTTCTTCAGTCTCCTCTACATACACTTTGGCCCATGCCATGCCTCTGCCAAGGTGATGAGCAATTGGCAAAGCTCCTTGAGGGTGTCTCCTTGTGCACAGAGCTAGGCACAGGGACTGGCCTATCTTCAACTTTCTCTACTGTAAAGTGAGAGGAACCTTAATAGGCGCCCTCTTAGGGTTGTTGGGATTTACACTAGGTAATGCATGGAGAGTATTTTGCATAGTGCTCAATAATATCAGGAACTACTGTTATCAGAGGTGGCTTAACTTCCCAATCAGCTCCAACACGATTGTTACCCGAGTCTGGAGGGAAATGCCTGCGAAAGCCAGTTGTGGGCTCACACAATGCAACCGACCTTCACGCCGCTTTCATGTGGAAACTCTTTCTGGACCCTCCTGGTGCAGCTCTGGGGTGGGGCAGGTTGGGGGCCCTCAGCCCACTTCAGCGGTGGCCCTGAGAAGACACTGTCACTCCGGGGTCGCTGCTTGTACAAAGTCTTCCAAGCTTGCTCTCACAACTCTGATTGCTGGAGGGTTTGGGACCGAGCTCCCACGCTGGGACCTGAACAACGAAGCTGCTGTCGTCACGAGGCCCAGCTGCTGCCCAGCCTGAAGCTGGAAAGGAAGTGACTGAGAAGGACAGCCACTCTGCCTTGGAGTCCAGGGGCCGCCGGATCCTGTGGAGGTTCCTGCCAGCACCGGGAGGCTGGATCAGAGGGGACATGTGTGTGCCTAAGCCGTCACAGCCATGCCATGACTCGAGCTGGGAGGAAAGCAGACGAGTCCTTCATGAGGGCCTTGTTGGAGGACTGTCCAGGTGGCCGGGCACAGCATCCCCCGGAGGAAAGGAAAGTCTAGAATGAGCAGCCCCCAGGAGGCCAAGTTTTCTAGGTGTTTGCTTTTGTCCGAGGGGGTCTGGAAAACTCTGTCTTGGGACAAGCGATTCCGGTCCACACTTTATATTCAAACTTCCTCCCCTTGGGCAGGCAGCGAGGCAGAATGTGGCTGTGCAGCGCTTCCGCCAGGGGAACGGCCCACGCACTCTCCAGAAGGCAGAGGCAGCCCCAGATGACTTTGCTTCTTAACAATTCTGCTCACTTCCTTCTTCATGTGCCTATTTATTTAACACTCACTCATTGGGCATCTAGTAGGTTCCGTTTCTATTGGTTTTCTCACCTGTAAAATGGGAATCGTATGAGAGCCAATTCGCTGGACTGTTGTAGGGATTACGTTAAGCCAGGTTCATAAAGCCTTTACCCTCAAGTCTGCAAACAGAGCGGGCCTCAAAAATGGCAGCTATGGAGCGGGGGACATAGCTCAGCTGGTAGAGTGCACAGGCCCTGGGTTCCATCCCCAGCACCACACGCGCGCGCGCGCACACACACACACGCGCACACACACAATGGCAGCTATTATCAGGAGCAGTACACAGGCGCCACCACGCTGGGCCCTGGAAGGACAGGGAGAGAGGGCCGACTCTGAGCTCAAGGGGACATCTCCAGCTAAGGCCAGGAAGGAGTCAGTTATGACTGAAGCCAGTTCTACCTCTGAGAGGGGCAGAGAGGGGGACTGACCCCCGGTGTACGGAGAGGCAGGGCTCTCAGAGTCGAGGGACACCTCAGTGGGGTTCTGAGGATGGGTGGAGTGCAGGCCAGCCTTTTCCTGGACGGGGACCGACCACGCGTGGAACCACAGAAGCCAGCCACAGTCTTTCTTGCTCCTGTGTTCGTCAGCGTTTCATCGTGGTGACAAAAATACCTGGCAGGACAGCTTGAAGGAGGAAAGGGTCATTTTGGCACAAGGTTCGGGGGTTCCAGGCTATGGGCGGCTGCTCCACTGTGCGGGGCCTCAGGGGAGGCAGGGCACCATGGCCGAAGGGATGGAGGAAAGCCGTGCAGCTCATGGCAGCCTTGGGGTGGGGGGAGAGGAGCAGGAGGAGGAGAGGGGACAGCCAGGGACAGGATACAGTCCCCAAGGGCACACTCCCAGTGGCCTACTTCCTCCAAACATGTCCCATCTGCCTGCAGTTTCTACTACCTTCCAGGAGCCCATTCAGATGATTAATCCCTCCAACGGATTAATCCACGGATGAGGTCGGAGCCCTCATGAGCCAATCACTTCCTAAAAGCCTCGCCTCTGAACCTTGCTGCACTGGGGGACATTCCAGACCCTGACCATAATACCCCTCTCCCCACCTCCTGGGCTGAAGCCCTAGAATGATCTGCCCCAAACCAACCCCTGTGTATCAGGTGCTCCTTCTCTATCTAGCTCCCTAGGGACCTGCTGCGACCTTGGAACGAAGCCACTTGGCCTTGAACTTCACACCTCATCATGTAGCTGATCACAGCTGTGGCCGGGCTCCCCCCAGGCCTCACCTCCCTGGGGGTCACCTAGATTGCCTCCCCCATCCCGGGGTCCCCGTCAAAACAGAACCCTCAGCTCCCCTTGAAGTTTGATTGAAGAAGGACCCCTGACGTGGGGCGGAGGAATCGGGATCTGAGGGGCAGGAGCCAGAGGTCTCCTTGACACCACAGAGCTCCTGGCACTCAGGGCTCCTCCCCTCGCAGCCCCCCACCCCCTCCAAGGACCCTTCCCTCCATTCCACCTACCGTGTGACAGGGACTCCTTCAGATGCGTGGGATGACCAGGGATGGAATCATGTCCTCGTTCTGTGCCTTGCGTTCTAATAGCGATGGCAGACGCCGGCGAGGTCCCCACCTTCTTGGAGCTTAATGTGACTGGAGGTGATAGATACATAAGCAAGCAAAATTAGTGCCCCGTGCCACCAGGGAGACAGACGTGGCACCTGACAGCCACACAGTGGGGGGCCACTTTGGCCTTTGGGAAGGCCTCTGGAAGCCAATGACATTGACCAGAGTCCTGAGAGGAGAAGGGGACGCACCCTCCTGTGGCTCTGTGCCTTTGGCTGGAGCAGCTCTGGGCCACCTGCCTCCAGAGACTGGCTGTGCACACGGGATGTGGGAGACAGAATTCCTCCCTTCTGGCCCCAGGGACTTGTCCTACTCTCCTGCTCTGGTCTCTGCAAGGCCCATGGGGACTTGTCTACTGGGCCAACTCCTTCTGTGTCCAGGGACAGAGAGTGAATCTGTGTTCCTGGGAAGTTCTGCGACCTCTCTCTCTACCGCAGGCAGAGTTAAAGCCCTTCTTTCCTTGTAGAGGACCTTTCCCAAACAGCTACCCCATAATGACCACATGGCCTGAGCTTGTTTGCCTGTGTCCCCCGTCCAGACTGTGACATCCTGAGGGAGGAGATGGTGCTGGGTTCACCCCTGTTGCCAGTGCTTAGCTGGACACAGAAGCAGAAGTTGCATAATGGATGTCTCTGGTGCAGCAGAGTAAGTGATGGGCTCCCTGAGGGCAGGAGCTGCCTCTAACTCCCTCTCCCCGCCCCTGGTCCCTCTCTGCCCCCGCAGTGCCTGGCGCAGGCTGAGAACTTGATAAATGCTTATGGAATAAATGATTATTTTAATTACTCAATGAGTCACCACAGGGTTCCTTTAAATAGCACTTGTTCTGGTGCATTTAAATGTTCATTTATAAATAATTAACCATGTTACCAAGAGGCTTGGAGCAAGAAGACAGACAGGGGAAGGAAGGGCTGCCAGAGACACTGGAAGCTGCAAGGTTATGCAGGACAGTGGAGGGGAAGGATGCAGGGCCTGAGCCCAGGTCCTGGTGCCAGGCCCTCACTGGCCAAAGGACTTCAGCTGGCTGAAAAGGGGACCGGTTTTGCTTTGCTCCTTCTTGGGTGGTGGTGAGGTCCAATATCTAGCACATTGGACCATCTTCCAAGGCTGGGAGTCCAGTGGTGCCTGTGGCACACGAGCTCCTGTCTTCCAAGGGCTGAAAGTCAAATGGGTCAATCATGGCAGCTCAGAGTTCATGGCTCCCCACGGACCACGCTTCCTGGTATTCACACCTGTGAAGGTCCTGGCCACCTGGGCTTGGCCATGTTGACTTGCTTGGGCCAATGGAGCCTTAGCAAGCATCATGCAGCGGAAGGACTGATGTGCGCTGGCCTCCTGAGGTTATCCTCTGGCACACTCCCTCGGGAAGCCTGCTGTCAGGCCGTACAAGGAGCAGACCCCTGAATGGTGGGACACGAGAGAGAGAGAGAGAGAGAGAGAGAGAGAGAGAGAGAGAGAGAGAGAGAGAGAGAGAGGAGAACACACCAGGGAGGATGTGGCAGCTCTGGCGAGACAAGGAGAAGAACCACCTGGTGGAGCTCAGCTGGCCACAGAATTGCAGGAGTAGCACCTCATGGTCAAGTGCTGAGCTGAAACAGAGACCTGTACAAGTGCAAACCGAGGGCTATGGCAAGCTCTGAAATCCACTTCTAGAAGAAGCTCCAGGAAGCAGTTGGGAAAGCTGAGCAAATATAAGCTTGTGGGGAAATACATCACCCGTGGCATTCATTTATTTATTGGAAGCTTATAATGTGCCACAAGAGTCACCAGGAATAATAGTAATAGCTCTTATTGGTTGCAATTTTTCCGATGCACCAAGCACTGTGCTTAGGGACATGCACAAATCATCTCATTTAAGTCTTTTTTTTTTTTTTTAAGAGAGAGTGAGAGAGAGAGGGGGAGAGAGAGAGAGAATTTTTTTTTAATATTTATTTTTTAGTTATCGGCGGACACAACATCTTTGTATGTGGTGTTGAGGATTGAACCTGGGCCACACGCATGCCAGGCGAGCGCGCTACCACTTGAGCCACATCCCCAGCCCACATCATCTCATTTAATTCTAAAAACACTTGCATGAGGTATCACCATACGGATGTATATTTCTTTCTTTCTTTCTTTTGGTACCAAGGATTGAACCCAGGGGTGCTTAACTACCGAGCCACATTCCCAGCCCTTTTAAATATTTTATTAGAGACAGGGTCTTGCTGAGTTGCTGAGGCTGGCTTTGAACCAAGATCTTCCTCCCTCAGCTTCCTGAGTCACTGGGATTGTAGGCATTAGCCACTGTGCCTGGCTCTGATGTATATTTCTTATATACAGTCATTCATTGGTGGCATCTGTGTTACCAAATTTCAGGAGACCCACATCCCTTATGTAAAATGGCATAGTATTTGCACGGAACCTGTGCACACCCTCCAATAGACTTTTAATCATTTCTAGGTCATTGTAACACCTGATCCTGTGTAAATGCTGTGTGGATAGTTGTTGGAACACGTTGTTTTGGGAACAATTACAAGGAAAAGTCCTTACATGCTCTGTGTAGATGCACTTTAAAAAATATGTTTTCCATCTGTGATCAGTCGACTCTGAACCCACAGACCCAGAGGGCTGTCCGGGTCAAGAACCTGAGGCTCAGGAAGGTTGGGTATTTGCAGGATGTTATGCAGCCAGGGGGTGCGACCCTGGGGGTCAGGAGTGGTGGTCTAACCCCGGCCTCTTGCAACTCAAAAGGGTGGTCCTTGGACCAGCAGTGAGGGTACCATCTGGGAGCTTGTTAAAAATGCAGTGGCTCCGGCACCCAGCCCCTCTGAATCTGAGTCCGCATGTTAACAAGGTCCCCAGGTGACGTGCTCACGGTTGGAGAGGTGCTGAGTTAGACCGCGGCAGAGCCGCTGCGCCAGGTGGCTAACAAGTTCCCAGGTGACTCTCAAGCTCATTAAATGTGGACAGCCACAGGCCGAAGGGAGCAGCCTTGCTTCCAAGGGACCTGAGCCCCGACTCTCCACACTGAAGTGAGCGAGGCTGGGCTTTTGGGGGAGGGCACGAGTGACAAAATGAAACCAGCCTGTCTTTCAGGGCTGGGAGGAGGACCCGAGTTTGGAGCTGCTTCTGTGTCCTGTTGACCTCTATAATGAGAAGTCACCTTATACCTCCTCAACTTGCTCATCTGTGAAACGGGAGTGGTGACAACAAGTTTCCTTCACCTCCACTGACCCTGGCTGGATTCATCCAGGGACCGGTTGGTGCTTGGGTGTTGGTGGGGAGGCTTGTCACCAGCGTGCTGTCTCAGGAGCCCAGCTGGAAGACGGTATGGTGCCAGGTGGCAGAGGACTCGGCCAGGCCTGCGCACCCTGTGGGTGAGATGTCGGTGCTGTGGTTTTGGATGTCCCACGAGGGTCCCCTCTCCAACATACACACATGTGCATCTCCAGACACTTCATGAATTTTCTTCTCAATTTTTAGGAATGAAGTTGATCCTCATCCCTTGGGGTAGTGGGGTGAACCCAAGGTGATTTCTGAGCCAAATAGGGTCCTTAGTTGTGGGAAATAGCTTTGATTATTTTACCTTTCTTTTTCCTGAGGGCTGGGATTCACAGTTTCAGGAAACAGAAACAAAGCTACTTTGAGAACGTGAAAGTGTGAAGTCTGGGTGGTGAATTAACTGGGAAGGGGGGGGGTGGATGAGGCTATCTTCTGTCCCCTAGGGCCCATTGTGAAGGCCAGGGGTGAGGATCCAGGGGCTGGGCACAGGCCTGTTGGGGTCAGAGCAGCCCAGCCTGCCCCTCCCTCTGTCTGCCTGGTATTAAGCAGGGGACCCCTCCTGTGATTGCCTGAGTGCCCCCCCCCCATACCAGCGCAAAGAACCCTTCCTAGCTTCCTGAGTGGCTCCTGGGAATCTGCCCTATGGAATTTTTTCCTGGCAGGAGGCAGAAGGTAGGGAGTGAGGGACGCTCCAGGGTACAGCTAAGCTGCTGTGTGACCTTGGGCAAGACTCTTTCCCTCCCTGGGCCTAGTCTTCCTCCCCGGCAGAGAGATGTGGGCCAGGTCTTTGGTGGCGAACTACTCCTCCAGGGGAGGGGCCCTTCAGCTGGTTTGGGCAGAGGTCTGGGCTCTGGTGTTTTTGAAAAGCTCCCTAGACTCAGGACCAGTGGGCTAGATAATGGTTTCTTTCCTGGATTTGTAAATTTGGAGCTTACCCAGTCTCCCACGTGTCACAGGAGGAGGTGGGCGGGATGGGGACCTGGTCCTCACTTTGGAAGGGAGGATCCTGGCACCGAGGGAGTTTCCGTGACCATTCAGAGCCACACAGAAGGCGGGCGTGTGGCATGACTCGGACTTGGAATTGGAAATCTGGGTCTTTTCATGACTCAGGCTGCCTTCCCAGAGACTCCCACTGCTCCAGGACCCAGCCTCTCCACTGCACGCTCTCTACACTTTGACGACGATGATGATAATAACAACGTTTCCTAGACCCTCGAGAGCGTCATTCCTTCAACTTCTCCTAGTATCTCTGGTTACCTTTGGGTTCACAGATGAGAAACCTGAGGCACAGAGAGGCTTAGGAATTTGCCCCAGGTCACACAGCTGGTTCATGGCAGAGTTGGTGTTTATACCTGGGTTTGCCTCATTGGCAAAGCCCAGGCACCCCCTCCTGCACCAGAAACCTCCTTCCAGAAGTGGAGCAAGATCTGGAGTCTTCCTGCCCCCCAGAGAGCCTCTTGCCTTCAAAGGACCCTCAGGGTCTCCAGGACATTGAAGGATCTCTGCCCCCTGGCAAGGCTCAGCGGAGCCCTGTGGCTGAAATTCGACTACATCATCGAAAAGACAGAGTAAAAGAGGCGCCTGGCTCTGCAAACAGCTTCTTTAGTAACTGAGGGCCCAACCTTCAGCTCCTGTTTTCCCTGGCACCCCCGATGCCTGGGTTTTCTTGTGGGCTTTGCCAGGGCATGAGGACAGCCTGGATGGTGTTTCAGTCTCGCTGTGACCAGGAGACCTGACAAGAACGAGGCAGAGGAGCAAAGGTTTATTTGGTGCTCAGGGTCCACAGGTGTGGTCCAGCCAGCTCCAAGGCCTTGAACCTGAGTGGGGAACACCACGGCCTGAGGGGGTGGGGAAGGAAGCAGCTCAGGTCAGGGCAACAGGAGGGAGGGAGGGAGGGAGGGAGAGAGAGAGAGAGAGAGAGAGAGAGAGAGAGAGAGAGAGAGCGCGCGCCCTGCTCCCCAGGGGGCCAAATATGTTCCCCAAAGGGTCGACCCTAGTGACCCACCTCCTCCGGCCGCACCCCACCTTCCATCACCACCCAGCTAATCCCTGTCAGTGGATCAAGGTGCTGATTAGGTTGAGGCTCTTGGTCTTGGTCATTTCTCTCTGACCCTTCCTGGGCTTCCCCATTGTCTCACACAGGAGCTGTAGGGGTCATCTCACATCTAAACCATAACAGACTGGCAGGCGCAGCTCCCAGCCAAAGCCGGACAGGACAGTCCTTAGGATACTACGTGCATTGCTCTCGAGGGCCTTTGGGCATGTGTTTGAACCTCAAGTTGCTAAGAACTTGGTGGCATGTCGGGCCATCTCTCCTAACTGGTTCCGAAGCCTGATCCAAAGACTCTGGTCCTCTGAGCAGATGGGCTGGGCCTGGAATCTGCTTACCAGCTACCTTCTCCAAGGGCATGTGACCCAGCTGCCAGGGGTCCCTATGTCCTTCCTTAGCCAGGCCCTCAGTGGAGAGGGACTTGCTCCACAGGGACACTGGGGTCCTGGTTCCGTGCTCTCTCCACCACTGCATCCTCTCACTTGGGGGGTTTATCCGGCGGTGCCAGAGGCTTGGGATTACAGCAGCCAGGTTCATTAGTGTCCCAGGCTGCTGCAGCCAAGGACCTCAAACGGGGTGACTTAAAACAACAGAGATTTGAAATAAAATCATGGCATTCACAGATAAATGGATGGAGTTGGACAACATCATGGTAAGTGAAGTGAGCCAGTCCCCCAAATTCCGAATGTTCTGTCTGATAAGTGGATGCTGATCCATAATGGGTGGGGGTGGGGCTTGGGAAAGATGGAAGGACTTTGATTGGGCACAGGGGAGGGAGGGCAGGGAGGGGGGATGGAGGCAGGAAAGACGGTGGAATGAGATGGACATCCTTACCCTCCGTACCTGTAGGACTGCACACGTGGTGCGAGGCTACATCGTGTACAACAGAGAAATGAGAAGTTGTGCGGTCATTGTGTACGATGAATCAAAACGCATCCTGCTGACATATGTACCTAATTAGAATAAATAAATAAATAAACTTAAAAAACCCCAACAGAGGTTTGTTCTCTCATGGTTCTGGAGGACAGACGTTTAAAAACCAAGGTGTGGCCGGGGCCTGTTCCCTCTGGAGGCCCTGGGAGACTTGTACCTGCCTCTTGCTGCTTCCTGGCGTGGCCACAGACCTTGGTGCCCCTTGGCTTGCAGCTGCGTCTCCCATCCCTGTGTTCCTCCTCACGTGGCCTCTTCCCTGTGTACCCGGGTTCCTTCTTTTCCCATAGGAACACCAGTCCCTGGGTCCAGCTTCCCCCAATTCCCTGACCTCACCCTAACTGTGGGTTCCCTGCCGTGTTAAGAGTTGAAAACCTTCAGGTTGAAACGCACTGAACACCGCAGCCTCCGACACCCATGGCTCGGCCGCAGGGCCCCGTAGGGCAGGGCTCTTCACCAGCCCCAGCCAGGGCCAGCCGGGGGCTGTGGCTCGTTGCCTCTGTCCAGCACCCAAGAGGCTCCCAGGACATGCGACTGGATGGGGAAAGATCCAAATTCCAAGTTGGAAGAATGGTTTTCCCTGGAGGTGTACCTCTGGCTCTTGCCCCTCGGTAAAGTGGAAAGACAGAAATTCCCACCGTCACCAGGCAGGGACGGATTGCAGTGACATCCCCCAAGACCTTCATTTCCAACTCAGGTCACCTTCTGAGGTTCTGGGTGGACATGAATTTTGGGGAGACCTAATCAATCCATATGCCTAATCAATCTTGCCCTCCAACTCTCTGAATGTAAGGGATCTTCTCAGCCTTAGGGTCTCAGGGACAAAGCCACCTCCCAGCTGTCCATCCACACCCGGGGCCTCCCCCTGGTTACTATTGTTGGGAAAAGTATAAACGGCAGCCGTACCCCAGAGAAAAAACCCCAACATGGCGCCTAAGGACTTCTTCTTCCTACCTTCTTCTTCTCTGCAGTGGCGCGAAAAGTCCTGCCTTGTGAACTCTCCCGCCGGTGCCAATTTCAAATCTCGCTGGCGGGGAACCTTAGCCCAATGAGCGCTAATTCCTGGGCGCGGGAGCTGATATCTGGAAAGAACTTGCCAATAAACGGGCGGCCTGCCATTTATCTAAGCCCTGCCATCTCCCCCTTAGTTCTATATAAGCACACAGCTTGTTGCAATAAAATTGGGAATTCTCCCGGCGAAGCATCTTTGCGTGGGGAATTCTTTCATTCTGGTGCCCCGTGTGAGGATCCGGGTGAGCTCTTTCCAATAAGAGCCCCGTCCCCTGCCCCACCGAAGACTCTCCGCCCTGGTCCGCTGTTTTCAGACGCCAGCTCCCTGCACTCACCACTGATTCGACCGTAGGTAAGCTTCCCTTGACCCGGCTCGCCAACTCCCTTTGGGCTAAAGCTGGAGCTGTGACCGTGATCGTCCGGCACACTCCCGACGCCCGGTGGGGGGAGGGGAATTCACACCTCTAAGACCTTTACTGGTTGCAGTGGACCCTCTGGTGATCCGTTTCCCTTTGGGGCGTGAGGCTCCTGAGTTTACACGAGAGGCTCTATGGTTTTTTTCTCCTCCTCCGCTGCCGCTGCTGCCAAAGAGTTGCTGTTTCCTGCGGGCTGCTGTGTCTGGCCTTTCTACTTGGGGAAAACTGAACTCCCGGCCTGGAACTACATTCCGCCGGAGCCGGGAGTTCTGTTTTCATTACTGACTTTTTCCGCTGTGGTCGAAAAACTTTCCTGACGTCAGGTTGCCCGTGGCTCCGACCCCATTGGGTCTCACAGATCGTACTTCACTGGTGACGACCGGGTAGTGCCCTCTGTAGTTCCTGGCGACGGCTGGTCATTTTGGGGACACCCACCTGACCCCCGTTCACCCTGGGCTTCCTGGAAGCCGTTCCAGCCCGGGTTTTCCCTTTGTCTCTCTCGCTTACGCTTATTCTCTCTTTCTCTCTTTCTCTCTTCCATCTCTCCCTGTGACTGTGGGCACCTCTTCTTCTGTACCTGAAGCCTCACCTCTCAAATGTTTAGTAAAAAATCTGGCCACACTCTCCCTCACACCAGACATCAAGCCCAAACTTTTAATCAAATTCTGTACCCAAGATTGGCCTACATATCCACTGGATAATGGCAATCATTGGCCTCCAGAAGGCTCCTTAGATCCAAACCTCCTTCGAAACCTTTTTAACTACTGCCAGCGTCTGAAAAAGTGGAGGGAGATTCCCTGCATTGAAGGTTTTAGCCTTCTCGCACAGCACCCTGCTCTCTGCTCCTCCTGCTCTCCTTCTCAAGTCCTTCTTGCTTGCAAACCCCTCCCTTCCCCTACTTCTACTCCTGACTTCGCAGATTCTTCCTCATTCGACCCAGCAGATGAACCCCCACCTTATCCCCCAGTCCCATCTGCTCCTTCTCTCCCGCTATACCCTCCTCTTCCTCCGCCTGGTTCCACGGATCCTCAGCCTTCCGTTTCATCCCCCTCCCCTCCGCCCTCTTCTGCCTGCTCCACCTCCTCCTCCGCAGAGACACCCCCTTCCCTCCCTCTCCTTCCTGTCTGCTGCCTGCCTCTTTCAGTCCTACTGTTACCAGGTCTAAGGGACTCCTTCCCACCCCCAAGACAATCGCACCCCTTCGTGAGGTAGCTGGTCCCAAGGGTGTTATCAGAGTCCACGTGCCCTTCTCCATGTTGGACATTACTCAGCTAGAGAGGAAGCTAGGCTCATTCACCACTGACCCCACCACTTACATTCGGGAGTTTCAATGGGTCCTGCAAGCATATAGCCTCACTCATCATGACATCTACATGCTGTTGGCCAATACACTTCTCCCTGAGGAAAGGCGACGGGTCTGGGAGCTAGCCCAAGCCCATGCTGATGAAAATCATAGGACCAATCCCAACCACCCCACGGGCCCTCATGCTGTCCCAGAGCAGGATCCCCTATGGGATTACAACACCCCTGAAGGCTTGCAGTCTCGTGAACTTTTTACATCCTGCCTCTTCGCGGGCCTGAAAAAGGCCACCCGCAAGGCTGTTAACTTTCAAAAGGTGCAGGAGGTCATTCAAAGAAAGGAAGAAACACCTTCAGAATTCTTGGATAGACTAACCAAGGCCCTTCAACAGTACACAAACCTCGACCCAGAAACCCCTGATGGCCGTCATGTCTTAATGACATATTTTCTGGCCCAAAGCTACCCTGACATTAAAGCTAAGCTTAAAAAGCTTGAATAGGGCCCTGCTACTCCTCAGACCGAAATTCTCACTGTCGCTTTCAAGGTTTTTCATGGTAGAGAGGATGAAAGCGAACGCCGTAGGCAGAGGGCTGAAAATGCCAAGTTCCAAATGTTGGCCCAGGTCATTCAGAGAAGGCCATCACCACGCCATCCTAATAAGACACCCCCTGGAGCTTGCTTCAAATGTGGTAAGGAGGGACATTGGGCCAAGGATTGTCCTTCGCCAAGGACACCCTCCACCCCCTGCCCAAAATGCCACCAAAGGGGACACTGGGGAGTGGACTGCCCAACAACCCGGAAGGGAGGTTGGTCAGCTGCCAGGCAACCCCAGCCTCTCCTGGGCTTGGCAGAGGAGGATTGACGGAGCCCTGGGCCTTCCCTCCCGACTATTACCATCAAGAAGCAAGAGCCTAGGGTCACCTTCCTGGTGGATGGACGCTTCATTACCTTCCTCTTAGACACTGGTGCCACTTTTTCGGTCTTGAGGGAGTATTGGGGTCCTACCACACCCTCAACAACTCCTATTGTCGGGGTAGTAGGTAAACAGATTTTCCCTCGAACCCCCCCCTGCCCCTTATCATGTTATATGCAGGGATCCCTTTTGTCCTTCACACACTCCTTTCTCGTTATGAGCCATTGCCCCACACCCCTTCAGGGAAGGGACATACTCTCACTATTGAAAGTCACCATTCACATATCACCCCACATCTCTCCTACCTCTCATTTCCTCATGATGTTCCTAGGGGCAGATACACCTCCTTCACACACTCTTCCACAACTATCTAAACCAGTTAACCCTCAGGTTTGGGACACAACTACACCCTCTATGGCTAAATGCAGTCCTATTCATATTGTCTTACGGGACCCTTCAAGATATATTAGTCAACCACAATATCCACTCACAACCACAGCCCTCCTTGGATTAGAACCCATCATCCAAGATTTATTACGAAAGGGATATCTTAGGCCTACACACTCTCCTTTCAAAACCTCCATTCTGGCAGTTAAAAAACCTAACGGGTCCTACAGGCTGGTTCAAGACCTTCGCCTTGTCAACTCCTCTGTGGTCCCCATCCACCCGCTAGTGTCCAACTCTTACACCCTCGTCTCTCAGATCCCTGCCACTACTACCCACTTCTCGGTCCTAGATTTGAAAGATGCATTCTTTTCTATTCCCTTGTCCTCAGAATCTCAGGATATCTTTGCTTTTACGTGGACTGACCCTCACACCCGCCATTCTCGTCAGCTTACCTGGACTGTCCTCCCACAGGGATTCAGGGATAGCCCCCATCTCTTTGGCCAAGTTCTTGCCCAGGACCTCACATCCTTTCACCCCACCTGTCCTGACTCTACTCTCCTTCAATATGTCGATGAACTTCTTCTATGTAGTCCCTCTTGGGAACACTCTCAATCCCACACCGCCCAGCTTCTTAATTTCCTAGCAGACAAGGGATATAGGGTGTCTCCCCACAAGGCCCAGGTTTCCCAGTCTTCTGTCACCTATCTTGGTTTTCGCCTTACACCCGGGAAAAAGGAAATAACACTGGATAGGAGGCAACTCCTCTCTAATCTTCCAGTGCCCCATACGAAAGCCGAAATACTATCATTCCTAGGACTAGCAGGTTATTTTAGGGCCTGGATCCCAAATTATTCTCTTCTAGCCAAACCCCTGTATGACCTAGCAAAGGGACCCCCTAGTGAATCTCTTGCCTCCTCCCCCAACTACCACTTCCGCAGGCTTCAGCAACTCCTCTTAAAGGCACCTGCCCTTCACCTTCCTGATCTTTCAAGACCATTTCATCTATATGTCCATGAAAAAAGGGGGCAAGCACTTGGGGTCTTAGGTCAAAACTATGGGCCTACATTTGCACCTGTGGCATATTTGTCCAAGCAACTAGACCCTACCATCCGTGGGTGGGCCCCTTGCTTAAGAGCTCTGGCTGCTGGACAAATTTTACACAAAGAAGCCTCTAAGCTGACTTTTGGGGCCCCTTTAACTATCCACTCCCCACATCACTTGAAGGATCTTTTAGCTTATAAGGGCCTTGAAACCCTTCTTCCATCCAGAGTTCTGTCACTCCTCACTTCTTTTCTGGAAAACCCTAATATTACGTTCCTCCCCTGCTCTGCACTGAACCCTGCCTCACTGCTCCCAACGACTCCCACGTCTGACACGCCAACTCATAATTGCTTGGAAACCTTAGATGATTTCCTCCCCTGTCATCCTTCCATTTCTGAGGGACCACTCACCAAGCCTGACCTTATCTGGTTCACTGACGGCAGTTCCTTTAGACAGAACGGCACTCATTACTCTGGATACGCTGTAGTTTCAGCCTCTGAGATTATAGAGGCCAAAGCTCTGCCTTCAGGAACTACCAACCAGCAGGCTGAACTCAAAGCAGTCACTCGTGCCTGCCTTCTAGCTCAAGGCAAATCCCTCACCCTTTATACTGACTCAAAGTATGTCTTCCATATTCTATTATCCCATGCTGCAATATGGAAGGAGCGAGGCCTACTTACCACCAAAGGTAATGCGATCACTAATTCGGCTCTTATAACCAATCTGATAGAGGCCTCCCACTTACCCACCCAGTTGGGAGTTGTCCATTGTAGGTCCCATCAGAAGGACGGCTCTCTTATCACTGAGGGCAACGCCAAGGCTGACCGGGCGGCACGAATGGCTGCTACCACTTCCAATTATGGGCCCCCTGGGGGACATATAATGGCCACTTTAGACAGCTCATCTGAAGCCCCTACTTCTTCCAGTAAGAACAAGGATCTTTTCGAGTTCCTTCATACTCTATTCCATTCCAACTCTCAGTCTTTGACCCTCTTTTTACAGAGCTTCTTTTCCCTCACCCCCTCTGACAAAGCCATGCTACAGAATATAGCCTCTAATTGTCAGATCTGTCAGCGGACCAACCCTCATACTCCTTTAAGGCCTAAACCGTTTCCCTCCCACCAAGCCTGGGGACACATTCCTGCTGCTTGGCAGGTAGACTTCGCCAACATGCCTGCAGTAGGGCACACTAAATACCTCTTTGTCTTTGTGGACACTTTCTCTGGTTGGGTTGAGGCATTTCCCACTTCCAATAAAAAGGCTTCCACTGTAGCTTCAATCTTACTGACAGACATCATCCCTAGGTTTGGTATGCCCACTTCCTTACAATCTGACAATGGTCCTGAGTTTATTTCTAAGATCACACAAAAGGTCTCTCAAGCCCTCTCCTTCAAGTGGCATTTCCACTGTCCATATCGCACCCAGGCTTCAGGGAAAGTGGAAAGGGTAAATCGGACTCTAAAGGAAGTCCTTACCAAATTGACAATGGAATTAAACTTAGACTGGGTCAAACTCCTTCCCTTGGCTTTGCTTCGAATCAGAGCTCTCCCTAAGAAACCATCTTTACTGTCTCCCTTTGAGATAATGTATGGAAAACCTCTTATACCCCCTGGGTTGGTCATTTCACAAGGACCTCTCACCCGAGATTTGTCTTTGCCTCTCTTGTTTCATCTCCGCTCGGAACTCTGGAAATATCAAGACTGGCTTCTTCCGGACCCAGTCTCCTCTCCAAACACTCCTCCCTTAACACCTGGAAGTTTAGTCTACTATAATACCCCAGAGGAGAAAGGGCCTCTTACCCCAAAATGGGAAGGCCCCTATCCTGTCATTCTCTGTACCCCCACCGCCGCCAAACTCTCCTTACCAGACAACCGTCTCACTCCCTGGATTCACATTTCTAGGTTGAAGCCATATCACCAGGAGGCCCCACCTGCTGATGACAGGACCACCCCAGAGGAACTCCAAGAATCACCTCCTGAACCTCCCCTTTTCTCCTGCTCTCCACACCCATCTCACCCCTTTAAGTTGCGGCTCACACGGTGTTCCCCGCAGCCCCATTCCTCTTAAAGAAGGCACAATGAGCTTTCCCAACACCTCAGTCTTCTCTCTCTGCTTGTTTTTTGTGCTCTGCTTCTTTTCTGTGCTCTGTCGGGATGGGTCTTTACCCTCCTCTCCTACCATGTATCTATTCACTCTTCGGGAACGATACTCAGAACATGGCATGCTGAAGGTCCGTGAAGTGGATGCAACTACTTGCTTCATCCACAACTGCACCTCTATTTCCCTAAAATTGTCACCTTCCAGGACCTTCGTCCCTGGTAGCTGGAACTGGCCTTTCATTTGCTTCCTTTTTGATCAAACCAAAGGGTATTGCCATTGGTGGCCTGAGATATATAATGGGTGCCCCTATTGGTCATGAAGGTTCCATGATGAACGTGTTAGCTATTCTTACCACTCACTTGGTTACCCTGTAGGATGGACTTCTAGTTACCTAAAATGGCATAAAGGCTCTTCATCCGATAACCATGGATGGTATACTTTAGATATACCTGACCCCAAGGCCAAACGTTGGGGCTATGTTGAGTTTGCTGTCTATGCTGGGACAACCTCAGCCAGACCCACAGGGTGGATGACTGTTGGCCGCACCCTGATTACGCCACCTAAGGCAACCATCCAGGTAGTCGAGCACATCAAGGAGTCAGAATCAAAACTTCAAGATCTTATCCATAGCCCATCCAAAGAGGATTCAGAGCCTTCAACTCCCTCAGGCCTCCCTCCCACATGGCTCAATTTGCTACACCAAACTCTTCGATTATTAAACTCCACCCCTCTTTCTGTGCCTACTTCTCAGTGCTTTCTCTGTGCTTCACTTAGTCGTCCACTTCTAGCAGCGGTCCCATTAGCAGCAGGAAATATTTCAGCAAAAACCTACAATTTCTCTAAGAAAGGACAACCCCTACACGTGACACGTATCCCACTATGGGAAAGTTATTCCACCAATACTTCATTTCCTTTTATCTGTTTCCACCCGCCAACAATGAATCCTTTACCCATTTGTTCCTTGAGCTATAGCACCCCATCGAGCCCTGCGTTTATGCAACCCGGACATTTCCTCTGGTGTAACGGGTCTTTAAGTACCTCAACAATCAATGTCTCTGGCACCTGTTTCTTGGTTACTGTAGTCCCTCAGCTGTCTTTGTATACTCCCACCGAATTCCGACAGTTGGCCCTACCTTCCCGCACCCATAGGGCAGTCTTTCTGCCGGTTCTGGTAGGCCTCACTTTAACAACCTCAGTGGCGAGTCTCGGACTCTCCGATGGAGCTATAGGTCATGCTCTATGGGCATCCAATGACCTGCAACAAAAACTGCAGGAAGCACTCGATACCACTGCTGAGTCTCTGGGCTCCTTTTAGCGGCAGGTTACTTCATTGGCACAAGTGGCTTTACAGAACCGAAGAGCGATTGATCTTCTCACTGCAGAAAAAGGGGGTACCTGCCTGTTCCTCAGAGAGGAATGTTGCTACTATGTTAATGAGTCTGGGCTAATAGAAAAAATGTTGTTAAATTGCAGGAATTATCGACCCAATTGCTCAAACCCACCTCCTCTAATCCCATAACGGGGCTCTTCCAATCCTCTCTTGCCACGTACTTACTACCTATCTTGGGGCCCCTTATTGGGATGCTCCTTTTTTTTCAAGAGATTGCCCTGCATAATGAAGTTCCTTCAAACTCAATTGCAGAAAATTTCTAATCAAACTTTCAACCAGCTTCTGCTTAGGCACTACCAGCCTCTGATGACCGATGAACCCCCAACATCTCCAAGAGAACAGTTCACTCAGTGCTGAAGCTCCCTACCAGGCACGATGGAATGCAACGGACATCAGACAGCGGGAGACAACGAGCTCGGAGAACCTCTTAATCTGCTATCCTGGATTCATGAGTCTTTGTGTCCTGTTAAGCCTCCTCATGGCCCTTGGCCTCTTCTCTGTCAGTCCCCCAACATGGAACTTCTGCCAAAAATTGACCTTTGCTTTAATCTTTATCTTCATTCTGTTTTTATTCGCTCTGATCTTCTTCAGGTGCTGGTGACGCCATGTCCAGGCAACGCTTCCAGCATTTCCTAGAGTCTCTGTTACAGGACCAGTGGCTGATACCAACAATCTTCTCCATCCAGGACTGGTTCGATGCCATCGACGACTTGTGGCTTCAGGGAACTTTTATAGACTTCACCCCTACGGAAGTAGCTGTCTATAGCCACTGGGTTTTATTTCTGGCTGCCATGATATCCCCAGACCTGCCCCCTGAACATTCCTCCACTTCCCTTTCTAGGCCCTACGGCGCCCCCACCCAGCAGGAAGCAGCCGGATCTGACTAACGACGCCCCAATTCCTAAGAAAACAAAAAGGGAGGAATGTTGGGAAAAGTATAAACGGCAGCCGTACCCCAGAGAAAAAACCCCAACATGGCGCCTAAGGACTTCTTCTTCCTACCTTCTTCTTCTCTGCAGTGGCGCGAAAAGTTCCCGCCCTTGTGAACTCTCCCGCCGGCGCCAATTTCAGACCTCGCTGGCGGGGAACCTTAGCCCCAATGAGAACTAATGCCTGGGCGCGGGAACTCATATCTGGAAGAACTTGCCAATAAACGGGCGGCCTGCCATTTATCTAAGCCCTACCATCTCCCCTTTAGTTCTATATAAGCACACAGCTTGTTGCAATAAAATTGGAATTCTCCCGGCGAAGTGTCTTTGCGTGGGGAATTCTTTCAACTATCTGCCCCAGCCCCGTGGGCACTTCCGTCACAGCATGTGGACATGACCTGTCTGTGCCCCAAGACCCTAACTCCCTGAGATCTGGGCTCTGTCAACTCCTCTTTCCTGGGACCAAAGCAGCGCTGGGCCTCTGGCCAATGACCAACGGGGGAGTTCGGCCTCAGACGAGGGGGGGCAGCACTGTAGGAGCCCAGATGCCGGGTTCCAGTGCCGGCCCAGTTCCCACCCCACTGTGGGACCTCGCGGGGGCTCCCTGCAGCTCCTCATTCCTAAGAGGAGCCCCGGAGGGGATCTGTCCATGGATGTCATTCCCATTGTCATGACAAGTCCCTCTTCTCCGGGTTCCCTCGGGGCCCTCCGTAGCCACAGTGTCCTGTTCAGCTCCTTTGGTTGATTTTGCCTTTTCAGCATTTAGAAGCCCCCCTTCCCCACCTCCTCCAGCCCCATCGCTGCTCTGCTGTCACGAAGGGAGGTCAGGTGCGCGGTACCCAGCGAGTCTAATTATCTGGGAAAGTAATTAACATTTCTAATAGAAACTGCCACTGCTCATTTTCATCGGGGCCACACAAAAGCAATAAGGTAAAAGAGTTTTGTAATTAAAGACTCGTTATGGCAGGCTCCCCCTCCACTCTGCCGCTAATAAGTCTCTTGCAGGGGAAATGAGCGAGGTGGGCGCCCCGGAGACGGGCGGCCCTGGGAACCCTCGATGGGTTCTTCTCCTGCTCTCGCTCCCTCACCCTCCGGGGCCTCTGTCTCCTCTTCAAGAAACTCTTCTTTCGAAAGTGAAGACCGAGCCCCCCATCAAAATGATTAGCGCCCACTATGTGCACGTGCTGAACTCACACTGGATGGGTTAGAAATCTGTTTTGATGTGATGTTCATTAAAAATAAAAGTTTTAAAAAAAAGTAAAACAACAGCAGCCACAAAAGTCAGGCTGTGGCCTTGGTGATGCCTCAGCCCAGCCCAGAAGCAAGAAGCTACGTCATTAGGTGCAAGAAACAGGAGTGACCGCAGCAAGGACTGGGGCCAGGGGAACCTCGTGGGTCTGGGCTGAGGTGGACAGAATTGAGAGAGTGGGGCAGTGGTGCAAGGAGCCCCGTTTCTCCTGGCTTTGCCGTACAATCAGGCAAATGGCTTACATTTTCTGGAGCACTTAACGGGGCTGTGAGGCTGGTGTTCAAAGATAAACAAGGGTAATCCTTGTGGCCCGATTTTATTGAGCACTTACTATGTGTCAGGCTCCTGTGGGCATTTCAGAGATTCATTCATTTAATGGGCATGGCAAGCCTTTGAGGTTAAATATATTTATCATCCTCTTTTCCATATCAGGAAATTGAGGCATGAAAATGTCAGGTCACTTGCTCAAGGTCATGCAGCATGTCTTGGGGACAGTTGGGTTCCAACCCTGTGCACTCCTCAGCCCCTGGTAAGCTCTGGGTACGTCATCAACAATGGGTGCTGCTGAGGGCTGCAGACCTGTGGCCTGTGTTTTTGAAGGTGGGTTGCCAGGGCCCAGGTGGGGTCCCAGGTGGGATTTCTGGGCATCCAGGAGGGTTCCCCAGAAGCCAGTTGGAGGAAGAGTAGATGCTACTTGAAGGTTTGGGGCACCATCCTAGGAAATCCCAGGACTGCAGTAGTGGGACACAGAACAAAGAACAGGCTCTGAGGGACACCATGTTCTAATCCTTGTCCTGTTGCTGAGTGGCTGTGTTACTCTGGGGAAATCACCTTACCTCTCTGGTCCTCGGTTTCCCTCGCCTACCACCTGGGAAAATCCTCACAAAGCAGCTGTGATACTCAAATAAGATAATCTTGATTAAAAAGTGCCTGGTGCAGAGGCATCCACTAAATCACAACTCTTCCTCTCCCTCTGTAGCTCTCCTATTCTGTATTTAATATTCATTTGTTCAGAATTAGTTTTTTTGGGGGTAGTCAGCTGACTGTGGAGTGAGCCTCTTCTAGACCTGGAGAGGAGTGTGAGGAAGCAAGTCTCTGACTTCTTGGAGCCTCAGACATTGAGGATGAAGCTAATTAAAACACAGAAACCAATCAACAACAACGACCCAAAAAACGATTATGAACATCAAGAACATCAGGTGGCTGGGCTTTTCCCAGGGGACCCAGCGGAGGGCAGATGCTCGGCCAGTTGTCCCCAAGGTGCCATTTCTATGACAACGAATTGTCATTCTTAGTGAATTTCTTTTGAGATCAGCAACTGCAGACTTGAGAGACATTGTCCTGTCTGTAAATACTCCGCTGCAGGTAATGGGGGACCCGGGAAGAGGAGGGGGACAGGAGGGGAGGAGAGGAGGGGAGGAGGGGAGAAGGGGAGGAGGAGGGGAGGAGGGGAGGAGGAGGGGAGGAGGGGAGGAGGGGAGGAGGGTGGGAGGAGGGGAGGAGGGGAGGAGGGGAGGAGGAGAGGAGGGGAGGAGGAGGGGAGGAGGGGAGGAGGAGAGGAGGGGAGGAGGAGGGGAGGAGGGGAGGAGGAGAGGATGAGAGGAGGAGGAGAGGAGGGGTGCCGCAGTCTTAGCTGGGCACAAGATCACGAGCCACTCACAGCTTTGTAGATTCAAACAGCAATTCTTTATTCCCGAACTCACACCGGCCTCTACACACACGTTCTGGGGAAATCCAAGTTCTGCTGCACAATTCACGTCCCAAATACTTTCTTCATTCCAGGAGAACTCAACGGGAACTCAGGCAGCAGGATACGCCCTATTCCCAGCAGCAATAACCTTAAACCTGGAACTGCCTTAAATCTAGATTGTCCTAAACCGGGAACGCCCTAAACCCAAATTATCCTAAACCGGGATACTTCCTAAAACCTGCAGGATACACCCTAAACCTGGATCCACCCTCGTCCTTGAGCAGGGTCACCTTTCTCAAACACACATGCAATGTCACAGCGAATTTCCAAGGCAAGTCCATTTAACATGGGGTACACTGGCAAGGAAATTTCGATGCGTCATTCCTACTTGGCAATGGCCCTCAGCAGAGGGGAGGAGGAGGGGAGGAGGAGAGGGGGAGAGGAGGAGAGGAGGGGAGGAGGAGGGGAGGAGGAGAGGAGGGCAGGAGGAGGGGAGGAGGAGAGGAGGAGAGGAGGAGAGGAGGGGAGGAGGAGGGGAGGAGGAGAGGAGGGGAGAAGGAGGGGAGGAGGAGAGGAGAGGAGGAGGAGGGGAGGAGGGAAGGAGGAGAGGAGAGGAGGAGGAGGGGAGGAGGGAAGGAGGAGAGAAGAGTAAGGGAGGTTGAGGCTGGGCCTCCTCTGAGGACCAAACCAGACACACACACAGAAACCAAGGGAAGGAAAGGAAAGAGAACGGAAGAGCCACGTGGCCCTGAGCCGGAGGGGCAGGAAGAGGGTGAGTGGGCAGAGGCAGGGTGGGTGGGGGTGCCCTGTGAACGGCAGGTGTCCCCTGGGGCGTCAGCATAGTGCATCGGGAGCCAACCGTGGGACGCAGGTTTGCTGACCTCTCCAGCCTGTAGCTTTCTCGCGGGCAAAAAGGTCCCCGTGCCCTGCGTCAGCCCCCCACGGCCAGGTCCCACGTTGCTCTAAAGCTAGCAGCTTCCAACAGCAACCTCGACTGTGAGGATGTCTCCATGGGCCAGGGGTCAGGGCCAGGCTTCGTTGGATCCCCTGGCTGGGGACTCCTGTGACTCTCATGACGGGGTCAGCTAAGGTGGGAGCTGGGTCCAGGTGAGGCTGAGAGGAGCCCTCGGTGGCCTGCTGGAGGGGAGCCCTTGGTGGCCTGCTGGAGGGGAGCCCTCGGTGGCCTGCTGGAGGGGAGCCCTCGGTGGCCTGCTGGAGGGGCCGTTGGATGGGTCCAGTTCCTCCCGGGCTCTGAGGTGGAAAGTCTGTCACAGCTTAGATCTGGGATGTCCCCAAAGGCTCGTGTGAAAAGCGTGGTCCCCAGTGAGCAATGTCCAGAGGTGAGGCTTTAGGACATGATTGGGTCAGGAGGGCTCTGGTCCTACCGGTGGATTAATCCACTTGATGGATTTGAATGGACTGTTAGGAGGTGGAGGAAACTGTAGGCTGGAGGGTGTGGTTGAGGAAATAGGTCACTGGGGGTGTGCCCTGGGGACCGTATCTCGTCCCAGGCCCCTTCCTCCCTCCCTCCCTCCCTCCCTCTCTCTCTCTCTCTCTCTCTTTCTCCTTCCCAGCTGACGTGGGCTGAGCAGCTTTCCTGACCACCCCCTTCCACCAGCATGTTCTGCACCACCTCAGGCCAGGAGCCGTGGGGTCAGCCCACCGTGGACTGAAGTCCCTGAAACCATGAGCCAGGATGGTCACTTCCTCTTCCAGGCTGTTTCCCTGGGGTTCATCACAGTGACCAAGAGCCGACTGACACAGGGCTGCCACTCCCACTGGCTGTTGGCTGGAGGCCTCCTGGGGTGGCTCACAACATGGTGGCCTCTCCACAGAGGGAGCCAGTGAGAGTAAGAGAGAACGTAACGGGAAGTGGAGCTTTAAGGAAGTCAAGCTCTTCTTGTAACCTGGTCTCACAGGTGACATCCCATTCATTCATTAGGAGTGAGTCACCAGGGCCACCCCATCCCCCAGGGGCAGAGTCGGCCCAAGGGCATAGAGTCCAGGGAGTAGGGACCACCTCAAGTGTCTTAGAAGCTGCTGACACACACAACTTCCCAAGGCTCCGGTGAGGAGTAAACGAGAAGGTTGAGAAGAGAAACATAGCACGTTGTCTGGCAGGTAGTAAGTGTCAGAGAGAGCATCCTTCTTATTGCTATTATTACTGCAATTTGATGGATGCCCATTGCTTTCAGTCTTCTGCAGATCATAATGGAGAAGGGATGCATATGATGCATATGAGTGGAGAGAAAAGGGAAGGTGTATCAGCTATCTATTGCCATAAATCTTGCTGCGTAACACACAGACCCAAACCACAGTGGCATTCTACAACACCACTTTTTTTTTCTTGTGTGTTTATGGACTGACTTTATGGACTGACTGATCTGAGATGGGTTGGTGGGGTTCACTCCCATGTCCATTGTCAACTGCAGGTCAACTAGGTGGCTTTGCTGATTTTGATGGGCCTTCTTATCAACTAAGCTGCCTTTTTCCTGCTTCCTGTGTCCTCTCCCCCTCAGCAGTCCAGCCTGGCCTTGTCCTCTCAGGGAACCCTTTTAAATAGCAGCCAGGAAGTCCGTATGCATCTTGGAGGTGAGACCCAAAACTGTCACCCTGTCACTTCTATTGGTTCAAGTGACCACAAGCCCAGCCCAGATCCCACGGGTGGGGACACACACTTCTCCTCTCGAAGGAGCAGCTGCAACGCTTCATTAAAGACGAAGACACAGGGAGAGGAAGAACGGGGACCTGCAATCAATAGACTAAAATTGGAAAATAAAAGGATCTGGATTTAAAGGTTACGCCTTCTGAAACATTTAGGAAGTAAAATAGATCTCGAGTCTCAATACCAACGTTCAGGTTTTTTCTAATCGCGTTGTTCTGGTATTCTCCACCATGGTAACAATGAACTGCTGAAAACATCTATTCTCTGCTTCATTCACTCATTAAACCTCAGGAACGTGTGGGCAAATGGAAAGTGGCACCCGTTTTTGGTCAGTAGTCAACGTCTTAGGGTCTGGGCCACCCGCTCTGTTGGGGCGACCCAGTCCTGCCACGTAGTGGGAAGCAGCTTACGAGGACGCTGTGTTCCAGTGAAAGCTTATTTGTTGGCAGTGAGATCTGAACTTCCTATAAAGTTCACGGACCTAAAATCTTATCCAAGAAAATGTCTTCATTTATTTAAAGTGGTCAGAACTCTTCTTAGCTGGTGGGGCCTAAAACTCAGTTTCGGTCGGTGGGGGCCGTGGCATTGCGCCAGAGCACCCCTCCGTGTCTGCTGCTCTGTGACCACAGACCTCTTCTTAGGACCCTGTTGCTTCTGTGGTCTCAATGTGACAGGAAGAGTAGTGACCACGGGGCTCAGTTCTGTTGCTCTGTATGTGGGGGTGCCCAAGGGGGTGGTGAATCTGGAAACCCCACTGTGGCTGTCAGCAGGACTGTCTAGGAAGGCACAGGACCTGTGCAACAAACAAACAAACAAACAAACCAACCAACCAACCAACCAACCAGGGTGTTCCTTAATCCAAAATAAGGATTTTTAAAATAGCAGCAGCAGATCATGAGGCCAAAAGTGAGCCCCGTGGTGACGCAGGTCACAAGCCCATGAGACGGCTTCTAACTCTGAGCTCCTCTCCTCTCCCTCCCTCTTCCTTCCTTCTTTCCTGCTGGGGAGGGAATCCAGGTCCCATGCATGCTGAGCAGGCGCTCTGCCACTGAGCCACACCCCAGCCCCCCGAGCTTCTTTTCTTATTGCTATAGTTTGGAAGAGTGTCTCTTGAAGGCTAATGTGTTGAAGGCTTTGTCACCAGCTCATGACACTGTTGGGACTTGGTGGAACTACCAGGAGATGGGGACTAGTGGGAGGGTGCCGCAGTCTGGCTGGGCACAATTCAGGAGCCACTTGTCAAAAGAAACAAACTTTATTTTTAGAACTACAAACGCCAAACAAAACAGCTCCTCAGGAAAAAACCCTCAGAGCCCAACTGCCACCACCGGCTTCCACAAGCCTCTCACCCACACAAGCCTCACCACCTCCCACAATCCTCCTGCTCTTGAGGCCGATTGGCTGGGTCGCGTGGGCGGAGCCAAAGAAGTCCCCCAATGAGCAGCTCCGTGGTCTGAAAGGGCAGGGAAACAGCCCAATGAACATCACCGCAGAGGAGCCAATCAGCTAGATGTTGCTGGGGCCGCTGTGAACCAATCATCAGCCGGCAGCTGGAAGTTTGCTGGCAGCTGGAAGTTTGCTGGGGCCCCTTTGGCTGTGGCTCTCAACAGGAGGGCATGTCCTTGAAGGGAGTATTGGAATGCCATTCCCTTCTCATCTCTTTCTTTGCCTGCTGGCTACCATGAGGCAAGGTTTCCTGCCACATGCTTCCACCATGATGTACTGACTTGCCACAGGCCCAAAGGCAATACAACAGAGTGACCATGGATGGAAACCTCTGAAACTGTGAGCCCAAACACACCTCTCCTTCTAATAAGTTGTTTATCTCAGGTATTTTGTTATAGTAACAGCAAGCTGACTAACATGTTTTTTAAAAAAGCTGGCTAAAATTCGACCTCACACTTATTTGAAGGATTAAATGAGTTAATATATGCTAACTTTCTGGCATGTTTCCTGATATGTAGTAGGTGAGCAAGAAAAGTTTCATGACACATTCTGGCACTAGACAATGCCATTGGCATCAACATAGCGGCAGGAGGTTTAGGCAAAGCAACCACCCAAAGAGGATTTGAGCTTCCAGTTCTAGTGATTTTTCTGAAGGCTGAGACATCTGTTTGGGTAGCCAGTACAAAACGAGCCATTAAGGATCTGTGCACAATTCAGCACGATTTGGAAACAGTGCACCTGGTCTCCCGTTTATAATATTTCCGTTTATAATTTTTTGTTGGTTATGTGGTTTGTTTGTTTTTTTTTTTACCAATCTCCCCATGTGTTTTCTCTCCTCCTCCTTCTTCGGGCGATTTGATCAGATTAGAGCAGAGCAGCTAGACACAGGTCTCCTTAATTACAGCTGCCCCCTCCCCCAGGCCAGAACAGGTGTTCTGGAAATCCCTGGTGCCTCTTTTTCAAACAGAACTGATGGCACGTGAGACATCCTTCCTGCCAGAGCCCTTCATCAAAGGCCTTCTCAGGACGGTGGCTTTCGCGCCGGAGTAGGAGCCCTTTCTCGGAACCTGAGTCTGGGGAGAGGGATCTCTCTTATTTAGAGATTTATTTGATTTTGAACTGACAGGCTCCTTCCAAATATTTGCTAAATAACTTATTGTTCGTTCTCAAGGAGCTAAGATGAGAAATTTGGACTCGGGGGGACATATTTCCAGGTGAACCCGCAGGTCGGTCTTGGAGACGGTGTCACCCTGAGCATTTAGGGGACCCGTGTGCGCGGGACAGCTCGGTCTTCCTGCAGGCGCCAGGTCAGTCCATCCCGTGAGACGGTCGAGGCGGTCACTTCCAGGGTGCCCAGTGCTGTGACCCTTCAACTCGGACTGGTCAGTCGTGTTTCTTGAGCATTTATTATGCACCAAATGTTTCACATGCATGGTCTGATTCACCTGATCACCCGACTTAACCCCCGCAGTTGACCTGTGGTCGGGATATTGCTGTCACTTTCCTTTGATGGTTGAGGTAACACAAACTTGGCTACGACGGTGGGTTGGGATGGGACTACAGGCTGGTCTGCTTTTGTGATTTTTTTTTTTTTCATTGAGATGAAATTCACAGACAAAAAATTAGTTATTTTAAAATGAACAATTCAGTGGACTTAAATATGTATTCAGAATGCTGGACGCCACCACCTCTGTTTAGTCCCCAAACTTCTTCATCATCCCCATCAGGTACCCGTGAGGCCATCGCTACACTCCCCCCCTCCCAGACCCTGGCACCCACCAGTCTGTGTTCTGTTTCTGTGGATTTATGCCGACAGGTTTTTTTTTAGCTATGATGTGACTCGAAAGGCCAACCCTTATTTAGTGCTTTGTGTGGGCCAGGTGCTGTTCTAGGATCATGGCGTGTGCTAATTAATTACTGTATGCAGAAGGCTCTGCCATTACCTCTGCTCTACAGATGAGACAATAGAGGCACAGAGAGGTCCAGAAAGCCATCCAAAGTCACACAGCTCCCTTGCACTACGCCCTGGCTTGGACCGGGGGTATTATGGCTCTCTTTGAAATTTTAATTTTTATATTTTAACTTTTTGGTACCAGGGATTGAACCCAGGAGCAATTAACCACTCAGCCACATTCCCAGCCCTTTTTATTTTTATTTTTTATCTTGATGCAGGGTCTCACTAAATTAGGGCCTGGATAAACTGCTGAGCTGGCCATGAGCTGGCCAGCTGCCTGTGATCTAGGTCACTGGGATCATAGGCGTGCACAGGGCCAGGTCCCTTTCTGAACCATGGGGAGGCATTGCCTCTCTGAGGTCCCCTCCTTGTGGCAGCAAAGCCACAGCCTGGGTCTGGAGCACACGCGGGAGTCCGTGGTGCTCACTGACCCTGACGTGAATCCCACCTCCACTGGAGGGCAGTGTGCTAAGAGTCCAGGAGATGGACTCAGACCCGGGGAAACCCAGAGAGGGGTGAGGTCAGCTCAGCCTGGGGAGCCCAGGAAGCTGTGTTTCTTTCCATGAGAACAAAATCCAAAATGACCTTTAGGTATCAGGGAAGAAAAAAAAGATCTTTTAAAATCCAGATGAATTTTGTGGTGGGTGAGAGTAGTAATGTACAGGGCTTTTGTTCTGCCCCCCAGCTAGCTGTGTGACCTGGGGCGGGTGGCTTCACCTTTCTGAGCCTTCATTTCCTCATCTTCCAAATCAGAATAATCTGACTTGCAAACCTATAAATTCCTTGGCGTATTCTACAACCACAACACACCCTTGTAATAAATATTTTGATGTTTTGACCAAGAGCTCTTCTCAGGAAGAGAGCTGATAAGCTTTTTCATGCTAAGGTACAAACAACAATGGAAACACTTATTTATTGAGCTCTTATTATGTGTGGGACTCTATTTTAAGTGCTTCACACCTGCATTTTAATTAACGACTGGGAAAATACTATCATTTTTTAAAAAAAGAAAGACACATTTTTTATTATTTTAAACTGTGCTTGAAAACTAACCCACCCAAGTGTCTGAATCACACATCACAAACCAACACTTGGGGGAACTGGTCCTGTGATTGGTCGGTGAAGAGTAACTTGACAATGAGGAGATCCCCAGTCAGCCAGGGAAGGGAGGCTCGGTACACTCTATCCTAGTGGTTCAGTCACTTTGCCTGTGTTGGGGTCACCTAAGTGTCACTGAGAGGTGGAGCCCAGAAGCCCATGCCTGGCTGCAGCTCCCTGGGTTCCTGTGTTCAGTGCTTGCTGCTTGGTGCTCGGTGCTCAGTGCTTGATGCGCAGTGCTTGGTGCTTGACGTGCAGTGCTCGGTGCAGAGTGGTTCTCCTTCATCTGCCTGGTTTTGGTTCCTGGGAGAGGGAGTCCAGAGTGCAGCAAAGGGGAGCCCCTTGGCCCTGTCTTGAAACTGCCCTGTGCCCGTGGCACATGGAGACTTTGAAGCCTTCACTGGGCTTACCTCTGCACTCCCAGCCGTGATTTTGTTTGAACTCAACCAGGCGTAATTTGGAAATGCCCCTCTCCTGGTCCTTGCCTTCCTTTTTCCACGGGGAACTGTGTGGCATTTAAAAGTGACAGGCTGTGGCTCTGAGCTCCAGCACCTTCTGCACCTGGGGGCTCCCACTCTGGGGACCCCCGTGCACCTCCTGCCCCGAGGCCTGCCCCTGCCCCCCTCCTGGGTGTCCCCATAGCTCCTTCTTCATATGTGTTTGTGGACTGGACGGATGGATGAAAAGTATCACCAATAAAATGACCAACCACCAGTTTAGTGAAGGCTGGACCCAGCTCTCCCCTTGGTCTTTCTTTTCTGTGGAAACACCCTGCTGCAGATACCCCCTGGAGGACTCTGTCCACCTCTCTGGTCCCTGTCCCCTGCCAACACCACCCACTACCTATGTGACCCTGTTCTGATGTTGGTGACAGTCCCCCAGTCCCTGGTTTTGTGGTTTTATATGCATATCCTGGAATTCTTCTGGGATTTTAACATTTTACATAAAATGGGTACTTTACCTAACTTTCTACAATTTGCTTTTTGTATCAATATTATATTTTATTCATGATGATCCATGCAAATTTAATTCACTCATGTAAGACTGGTACAGAACTCCGTCGTGTGACTACGCCATCATTTATTTATTATTTCCCTTGTAGACCGTTCCCCTTTTTTCTCGTATTACAATCAGCACCATAATGAACACGCGTGTGCATCTTGCAGGCTCACGCGTAGGAGAAACTTTCCTGCTGAGTCTCACATGCACGCACTGGGTCACAGGGTACGTGCACCTGCAGATTTACTAGGTGTTAGCAAACTTCTCACCTAAGCCTTGTATCCATTTATGTTCCTTCCAGTAGTCATTTTTGCCAGTCTCGCAGGGTGTGAGTTGACACCCAATTGTCACCTGCAGTTCTCCCTTCCTGACCCCTAGTGAGCCTTAGTTCCCTGCCACGTGCTCTGGCTGTTGAGGTGTCTGTGAGTTGCCTCTTGGTGGTGTTCCTCCATCATGGTTTGAGCCATCTGCCTCATTGTTATTGATTTGCAGAAATTCTTTATATATTTGAAACCTAATCTTTCTGAGTCATGTGTTTTGCAAACATGTCCTGGTCTGTTGCCCTCTAACTTAGTACTGGCTTTGTCGTACAGATGGTCTACAGTGTAATGTTGGAGTGTTTTAAATTACCCAGAGTGAAGGGCATTTCAGGTGTCCAGTGGCTGGTTATGGAGGGAGGAGGTTCTGGGGCTGGGACCTTCCCTGTGGCCCTCATCGCTAAGGAGTCCTGTGAGAGCTCCAACCTCAGAAACTTCTCTAAACCTTGTGCGCCTGTGAGGACGGGGCTGCTGCTATGTCTGAGAGGATCCCTGGGGTTCTGCCCTCCACCAAGGCCAGCAATCCCAGCAGCCTCTGCTCCAAAGCGACCATACCCATGTCCAAACTAGACTTGGTCCATGTGCAGAAGAACCAGGCTTCCTCTCTGCTGTGTCCACCCGGTAATGGGAAGGGCAGAAAGCTGGCCAGGGCTGTGTCGGGTTACCCAGGGGGCACCAACAGAACATGCTGCCAGGTCCAGGGCTCAGAGCCGGGATCCGGACAATGGAAGGGTCCCTGGAGAGCCTGAGTCCCGCCCCCCCACATCCACAGGTGGTGGAAGCCCTTTCAGTGGCCAGCAGACACTGGTTCTGAAGCCCCATTAAGACTCAGAACCATGAGGTCCCAGCCCCGGGGTGAGAGGGCAGCCCAGCAGTATGTTCTTGGCTGAGAGCAGCAGCCAAGCTCCTGGCTCGTGATCCGTGGCCGGGCCCTGGGCTGGCTCCGTGGTGCTTGTTTCCTCCTGGACCTGCAGGTCTCACCCATCTCCTGTGGGCAGCTGTTGGTCCCTAGGTGGCGCTGTTTCTGGAGTTGGCTGGGGCAACTGCAGGGACTGGGCCAGGGTCCTTCACCTCCAGCAGCCCACCCCGGACTGGACTACACTCCTGGCAAGTTCACAAAAGCTGCCAAATCCGAAGCTACAGAGTCGGTTGAGATCTAGGCTCAGGACTCACCCAGTGCCACTTTGGCCACCTTCTATGGACAAAGCAAGTCACAAGGCCATCCTGGATTCGAGAGACGTGGAACAACATTTTTTTTTTCTTCACGGGAGAAGCTGAAAACCATGGAAAGCATTTATTTTTCAATCTATCAAAGAGAATCCTCAGACACAGACTTCAACTCAAGGTGCTTACCAGACCCTTATGATTGACCAACTTCACTCATAGGTTTATGATCATAAAAATGTTCATAACGGGGACAAAATTCAGCATAGTCACACCCAAAGTCATACCCTCTATCTTTCTATGTACTAAGGAAGTAGCTGGCATCTGGTCTGGGTTACTTTCCAGCCCTGCTCCAGACAAACATGCACAAGGATGTCTGGAGAAAATGGAGTGGCTGGGGGGCACATGTGGTTTGGGAAGGGTTGGGAGCAACTCGTGGGATTGAAAAAGAGCATATAAGGAAAGGGGTGGAGGAGGGGCCCCTAGCTGGGGAATTTCTGGAAGAGACCTGAGGCAGAGCCAGAGGGAGAGAAAGAGAGGCCGGGAGGAATGGGGGGAGGTGAGAATTTTCGTGTGTGGCCAGGTGTTTGTGCTCGAGTCTTCTGCAGTGTTCTTGGAAAGATTCAGTGAGATGGGAAATCTTGGGACTACAGGACCAAATGTGAGGCCATCCCAAGACTGATCTGTATGACCCCGGGCACTTAATTGAGGTCACAATCATCTTTTTCACTTTGCTGGGTGTCCTCTGCTTCCATTGGTATGAGGACAGGGCCAGCCACTGGAAGAGAATCTCAGGCTCAGCCCTGCCCTCACCCGGGGTTCCTCTCTCTCCCTGAGGCTGGGTTCTCTTTGGGGTCTGCCATGGTGTCCTTCAACTGGAAATCTGATGTTTGTGTCCTCCTCAAATCTCTGCGTTAACATTTTAGCCCTTGAAGGGATGGCACGAGGAGACGGGCCCTCTGGGAGGTGACCAGGTCTGGAGGGCAGCTCGTGCATGAATGGGATCAGTGCTGTTGTGACAGGCCCCAGAGAACTGCCTCCCCCTCTGCCATGTGAGGTCAGTGAGGAGACCTTACATATGAACCAGGAAAGAGCTCTCAGCAGACATGGAATCTGCCAGCACCTTGATCTTGGACTTCTCAGCCTCTAGCATGAGAAAAAAATTCACTTGTTTATAAGCCACTTGGTTTATGGTAGTTTTTAATAATAGCCAAACACACTGAGACACCTCAAATTACCCTTCTTTTTAAGAAGAGGGCTGTGGGAGACCAACCTTATACGTGACTGGGTCATACTCCCCGGCTGGGTGCTGAGGCGCTCAGTCACAGAAATGGGTGTGTCTTGCTACAGCCCCATGGTGAAGCTATGCTCACCTGTTCCTTTGTAATACAACCCCTTGCCCTGTTTAGGATAGAATCTTCCATGGAAGTGCCTTGTGTGTGTCCCCTCCTCTTACTGTGCCCTTGGGTGTGGCCTACCCAGGTGTCAGTCAACCTGCTGACAGTGGACATCATGAAGATAGACTCAGCCCCCTGAAACCTGACCCCTTGCCTCATTTGAATAGCTTCTCCTCAATAAAAGGGGTCAGCGCGTGCTCTCTCTCTCTCTTTCTGTGGACCCTTAAGGTCAGAGGAGCCGTCACAGTGACCCCAAAGAAAAAGGTATTTGTGTCTCTTGTGTGGTTATTTCGTGCAGCCCAGTTAGCCCAGTTCAACTAGAGTGACCCCTGAGCCTTTTAGTCGCGAGAACAGAAACCCGGCAATTGGCGCCCAACGTGGGGCGAAAGGTCTGTGTCTTTAAGCCTCCGGGACAAAAGCGACAAATGCTGGCTCCTAAGGGGACTCCAATTTAAATATTAAAGAAAGTTAGTGAAGTTGAAAGTTCTCTCCAGAAGTTAAGCATGCTTAGGATTGCAGAGTGTTGTGGGCAGAATTGTAGAAAGTAAGTGAATTAGACAAAAGGAAAATCTGTGACGTTAAAATTTTTAATATTGGGGTATAATTGTAGAGACTCTAAATAAATATAGTTATTAAGATGATTGATGGGCTATATTGTTGAGCTGAGTCCTCTCCATGGAAAGCACGCTTTTGTGGATTTTTAAAAATTGTCTTTATAAATCTTTATAAAAGATTTTCTGGGAGCTAAGATTGTGGCTCAGCGGTAGAACGTTCGCCTAGCACGGGCGGAACATGGGTTCGATCCTCAGCACCCAGCCGGGGAGTGTGACCCAGTCATGTGTAAGGTTGGTCTCCCACAGAGGGCACTTATAGCATTCATGGAGGAGATGATACCACAGTGGGGCGGGCCAGCAATGTGGCCACTTGTGGTAGACTGTCAAAAGTTTTCTTGTCTAATTGCTTAGTCAAATGTGTGAGGTGCATGGAGGAAGGACCTGGTGGTATATGTTGAGATTTTAAAATGTTTTATCTTTAATGTTGAAAGTCCTCTCTGACATCTCTGTGGTAGACATCCTCCACTACAGATGAGAAAGCTTAAATCCTGAGAGGTCATTGGCCACAACTTCCACCTTGCAGTGAGTGACCAGAGGCGCATCAAAACCGAGGTCCACATAAATTTCCAAGCACCTAAAATGGACTTTCAAGGGGAGTTTTGGTGGCCAAGTATCTGTGCACACTTTCCCTGAACATGGTGGAGTCCCCATCGTGAAGGTCTGTAGCCTCTCAGTTAGGCCCATAGTTGTGCTTTCCTTCCAACCCTGGCCCTGACCTGTGACCTTGATGCTGACAACCAGAGGTGCCCGTGCAAGGCCTGCATTTCAAGGGAGTGAAGTGAAGGAACAGGACCGTACAGAACCCATGCAGGTGGGTAGAAGGGAACTTGCCCGGCTCCGCACAGGTCCTTGGGAGCTCGCTCATTGGTCTCACCGGAGCAGGTCTGCGCCTGGATGTGGGTGTTCTCCCTGCCTCTGGGAGTGATTCCCAGGCCACCTGGAGGTCTGGGTGAGCCCTGATTCTCTATAGGAAGCTCCTTCTCTGCTTGGCCAGCTGCAGTGGGCTCTGTTATATATTCCCGGATAGATTGGCTTAATTTGTTGGTTTTTAAATGTTTTTGTTCTTTGTGTTGTGGAGAAATATGCAAAACATAAAATTTGCCAGTTTAGCCACTTTTAAGTGCATAATTCAGGGGCATAATGTACAAGCGCAACAATGCCCAAGTGCCACCTGCAGTGTGGCTTTAACATATGTATTTCATTAAACTCTCCCGACCTCTCCTTAAAAATGAGGAATTTTTACTTTTGTTTCATAGATAAGAGGCCAGAGCTCAATAAGACCAAGTGACGTGTTCGAGATTATATCACTAGGAAGAAAAGCAATAACAGTAGCCGCCAGGTATTGAGTGTTTTTTTACACGCACCTGGCACGCCATCCATCAGAGGGTGCAGAGAACAGGCATTCGCTTGGCCTCCATTCTGCAGGGAAGAAACAGGCTTAGCAAGGTTAAGGAGATTGCCAAAGCTACAGGCTGGTAAACAGATTTGGATTTTAACCTGCACCTTACACTCTTGGGTTCCCACTTACTCCTCTGTCCCCTGACTCCTGCCCCAAGCCCATCCTCACACCATATCTTTACTGGGCTCCACCCTCACCTTGTGTTGACCTTGAATTAGAAGATGCCGGCTTTGGATAGGGGTTGAAGTCCTGTTCCCTGAATGCCAGGTATTGAGATGCCAGGACGTGGGGCATGGAATGGAACTGAGCTCTCCCCAGTCCAGGATAGAGAGTCACCTCTCCCAGGACCCTGGCTGGACCAAATTCTAGTAGCAAAGAGTTGCCTGCAGACTTGTATAACAGGAGCAAGGGTGACTACGGCTTATAACAATTGATTCTATATTTTATAAATAACTAGAACAAAGCTCCCAACATGAAGAAATGATAAATTACCCTGAGTTGATCATTACACATTGTGTCTGGGTATCAAATGATCACACTGTTGCCCATAAATATGTGCCATTATTTTAGGTCACTAAAAATAATAAGTAAAAATATAAGGGGTGAATCACTGAGTAGTGAATTGCTGAAGGGTGATCAGAGTAAAGAGATCTTGGATTAGGTTGTAGCAGGAACAACGCTTTTGTTTGGGGCACTAATTAAATGCCAGGGGCCACTCTTGGGGTTGGACCTGTATCTCTTCCAGTCCTTGTCATTGCTCAGAAAGATAAAAACCACTGGAGGCGTTCTTGAAACAGCAAATCCATGCTCAAGGGCAGGCTGTCTGGTCAAACGAAACCAAGTCCTGTCCGAGTGCAGTCCATGCATGCTGGGGAAGCCACTTCTCTGTCCATTCCCTCAACAGTAAAGTGGGCATAGATCAGGGTGCCTCCATCAGAGGGCTTTGGTGAGATTTAAATGCACAGACACCTTTAGAGTGCTTACGACAGCACCGGACACAACGGAAAGCTCTGGAGATGGTGGTTATTATCCTCCCCATTTGACAGATGAGGAAACTGAGCCCAGGGATGTCAATTACATGAATAAGTTCACCAAAGTGACAGGGCAGAGTTGAGTTGGGAACACGGGTCTGATCTTAAAGCTCATGTTCTTCCCACTGTTTTAACAGATGTTTACAGAGCTCCGGTTCATGTGTGCAAAGCAGGGAACATTCCCTCCAATGACTGGTTTGGGGACAGTGTTAATTTGCTAGGAGAGCAAAGAACCACAAACTTGATGGTTTATGACAACAGAAATTTATTTTCTGACAGTTCTAAAGGCTAGAAGCCCAGAAATCAAGGGTCAGCAGGGCTGGTCATTTCGGAAGTTTCTGAGGGCAGAAGGTGCTCGGCACCTGTCTCAGCTTCTAGGGCTGCTGGCGATCCCTCTAGTTCCTTGGTTTGTGACTGCGTCACTCTGATCTCTGCCTCAGTGGTCACATGGTGTTCTCCCTGTGCAAGACTCTTGTAAAGACACCAGTCATATTGGATTTAGGTCCCACCCTAACCCAGCATGACCTCCTCTTAACTTGATGATAGCTGCAAAGACCCGTTTCCATATAAGGTCACATTCACAGATTAGGACTTCAATATTCCTTTCTTGGGGACATAATTCAACCTGCAACAGACACCAGAAAACAGTATATGGTCGGTGCCAGCCTGGTTTCAACTTTAGAGCTGATGCAGAATACCAGTGTGGTGGATCTGCTCAGAGCAAGGCCAGGAAGGGAGCCATCTGGGGACCTGCCTTCCACCCCGATTCCTCCATAAGTACTTGCATGACCTCCAATGAGACTACAGCCTCTTTGACATCATCTTTCTTATTTTCCAAATGAGTCTTTCAGACTGGGTGTGCACCTCTGAGTTCCTGTGGTTTCAAGAATATTCCATCCCGTGAACCATAATTTACAATTATTCTCCTGGCTGATCAGGAGGCAGGGCAGTCAATGCCGTTCTTATTCCACCTGAAGATCAGCTCATGAGTCTTAGTGAGAACCCCAATGACACCAGAATAGATAAATAATAGTAATTGTGATTATTGAGTAAGTGACAGACACTTTGTGTTTTACTTTGCTGCTATTAATCCCAACTTCTCCGCACAGCCTGCTGAGGGTCATGTCTACAGCCACCCACAGCTCCTCTGCAGGGGGCGCTGTTGACATGTTCTGGGTACTTGGGGCTCTCGGGGCTTAGGCACTAGGTGGCCTGTAACAATTAGAAGCCACTGTTTCCGAGAGGGGAAAGGAAGCCCGTTGAGATGTGGATTCTTCCCTAGAGCCTATTTGATGGTAAAGGCAGAGGAGAAACTCAGGCCGGATTTCTAACTCCCAGGCCTGAGCCTTGGGCAGGACACGGAGCTGCAGATCACCTGCAGATCAGAGGAAAATTTGTCATGGGAGGAGGTGTGGCTTTGGGCAACCTCCCAGGGAGTGTGCCTAGGGAACCTCCCAGTCCGGTGACTGTGAGCAGGTCACTAATACCTTGGTGCCTCCGTTTCCTTGTAGTTAAATGAGGTTCTATTCATTCCTCGCCCAGAGGCTGAAGTTAAATGAGGAATATATGTGGTGCTTCTGACACTGTGTGGGGACCGTTAGGCACAAACAGAAAATGTCTACCCCTCCCTGGCGGCAGATGGAGGATCTGTGATCAGCACAGCCTTTTTTTTTTTTTTTTCCCTTGGGGGTGGGGAGGAGTGTCATCTTTTCCAACAGAACATGACACAGCTACAGGGAAAGTTGTTTTAGTTCCACTTAGTTTGATTTATTATTGATTAGGCTGGAGATAAATTAGAATCATTAAAATAAGAGGCTGCAGTCTGCGGGCTGTTCGGAATTCCAGAGCTGTCTGCCTTGCATTTGCTGGGACCTGAGTGAGCCATACACATGCCCAGAGGAGGAGGGCCCCGGGCCCACCGCAGGCAGGAGCCCTGTCCAGAGGGGCCAGGCAACGAAGCACGAAGCTGGGCCGTAGCTGAGGGGGGTCATGGCAGGACACTGGCTCATGCTGCAGGCCGGAGGCTTCACTAATGAGAAAATTTTTTCCCTCTGTTTTTGGACATTGGGAAGTCCGAGATCAAGATGCTAGCTGGTTGGGTTCCTGCGTGGGTCTCTTCCTACCTTGTAGGTGATCATCCCTGCCTCATGTAGCTTTTCCTCTGAGCACCCAGGGAGAGAGGAAGCTGTCAGATGTCCCTTCTTATAATCCTATTGGATTTAGGTCCCATTCTTAGGACCTTATTTAAACTGAATTAGCTCCAAAAGTGCTTGTGTCCAAACACAGGGTCAGGGTGGCACTGTATAAACTGGGTCCTTAGTGCGCCGTCTTTCCCTGGCCTCCTCTGCAGGTGGAGCCGGTACTGATGTTGGTACCATAACAATTGCAGCTGCCAACACCTGTTTTTTTATATCCTTGCAAAAATATGGTGAGGTTAGGTACTGCCTTTTAACAGTGAGGAAACTGGGGCAGCCAAACGAAGGAAAGCCACAGGTGCAAGGTCCCAGCTGGTGAGGGGTGGGGTCGGGTGGAGGACTCGTGCAGGGGACCCTCGTGCCACTCACTGTAGCTCGTCAGTTTCTTCCCAGGGTGGCGTAGTGGGAACAGCGTGGATTTTTGGATCCGTCTTGGGGCAGATATTACTGCCGTCACTTAGGAGCTGTGAGATGTTGTGTGAATGGTTTGCTTTCCCTGAGTGCAGTGGGGTCACTCAGAGTGCCACTGTCCACTGGCTGTGCTGGGATTGAAGAGATAAAGCACTGTGGGTGCTCACGGTGGGCCTGGAATCCGGGAGCCACTCAGCCAAGGCCAGTCACCTCTGCTTTGGGTGCTGTTCATGTCCCTGGGGACTACAAGAGGTCAGGAGGCTTTTGAACCTGCCACTGACCTTCCAGAGGTTGTGGTCTCAGCTCTGATTCAGGTATTCCCAGTCGTCACCAGGTGCCTTTCCTCTTCCCCTGCTCTTAAAAAATAGTCCCAGGAGAGGGAGTGAGAAAAACCATGATGTGAAGATATAAATGACAATGGATTTATGAGATAGTTTTTGAAAATTTTAGGGAGAAATTGTGCTTTTTTGTCTTGGTACAGAATTGACTCTGGCGAGATCAAGCTGGATCTTGGTAGACCAGTTGTCCCAGCAACATTGGTCCAGTACCTGCAGGGTGCTGGGTTCTGCTGGGCCAGGGTAGGAACGACCTAGATGTAGCCACTGCCCCTGCTTCAGGGTGTCCCCTACTGAAATGGCCTCAGTGCTTATCTTGTTCACGTCAACACTCCAGGGAGCTCTCCTTGATTCCTCTTTTCCACCTGGACATCATCAGGTAATTTCAAAACTGTATTTCAAGTCCACAGCCCCTGCCCTGCCACAGCTGTGGCCCTAGTGCAAGCCCCTGGCCTGACTAGGGCTATGGTAGCCTCCTGGCAACTCTTTTGGATCCTACCCTGAACTCCCCACAGTCTATCCTCTGCACAGCAGCCTAAACAGCCCTGTAGAAACCCCTGTCTGGAGTTTCAGTGGCTTCCCATGTAGCTTAGGCTATATCCAGGTTTCTCACGTGGCACTGGGGACTAGTGGTTAAGTCACGGGTTCCTATACAGATCGACTGGTTTCAAATCCTAGCTCCACACATGAGTCAGCTGTGCATTGCTGTGACCACAATACCCCATAAGAGCAACTTGGGGGAGTAAAGATTTATTTTGGCTCACGGTTTCAGAGGGTGCAGCCCATGGTGATGGAGGGAAGCTGCTCAGCTCACAGGAGTGAGAAAGGAGAGAGTAGGGGAAGAAGGGCCAGGAGCAAGATAAACCCTTCCAGGGTACACCCCCAGGGACCTACTTCCTGCAGCTAGGTCCCTGTAGTACACTGAGCTATCAGTGGATTAATTTATTTGCTAATAAATTAATCCACTGATAGGGTCAGAGCCCTAATCATTGCCTAAGATCCTCTACCTCTGAACCTTGCTGTATTGGGGACCATGCTTCCAACACATGAGCTTTGCAGGTCCATTTCAGATTCAAATTGTAAGACTCTACCACTCACCAGCTCTGTGATCTAAGCAAGTCACCTTTCCATGTCTCAATTTCCTCATCTATAAAATGGGGATGATAATATCACCTATCCTGAAAGATGTTGTGATATTCAGTGAGTTGATAAATGTGTATTAGTCTGCTTTCTGTTGCTTTAATGAAATACCTGAGGCTGAGTACTTCATGAAGAAAAGAGGTTTTTTTAACTAAGAGTTTTGGGGGTTCAAGAGCCTGGTGTGGACATCTGCTTGGCTTTGGTGATGACCCTTTGGGTATGTCTCATGGTGGATGGTATCATGGTGGCTCTTATGAGAAGAAGAGGTCCCCTGGGGAGATAGGAAGCCAGAGAGTGGGGAAGGGCCAGCATTGCTGTTTTTTTGGTAGTGCTGGGATGGAGCCCAGGGCCTCGTGCATGTTAGACAAGCATTTTACCACTGAGCCACACCCCAGCCCTCTTCTCTTGTATGATGGCCCACTCTGTGGGAGCTCACTGGGGTCCCACAAGAACTACTCAATTCCTCTTAAGAACCCTGTGCCCAGTGTCTAATCAGCTCCCAGCAGACGCCAGCTCTTCAAGATTCCGCCACAGTGAGGGCCAAACTCCTAGCGCATGAACCCCAGGGACACACTCAAGTCATATCTAAGCCCTAGCAATGGGCAAAGCACCTCCCTCCTCCTGGAACTTTGTAAGCTGGTACTCTGAGCTTTCTCGAGCAGTGCCATCTTGCAAGGCACTCCGTGACGGGCCTGGCTTCCTGTCTGGCTAAGTCTCCTATCCCCTCCCCGCCCTCCGGATCCCAGCTCTCCAATCCTTCCTGCTTGACCTTGAACACACAAAGCTTGCTCCTGCCTCAGGATTTTGTGCTGGCTGCTCCCTCCCCAGGAATGCTCTTCCTGCAGATGTTCGATTCCTTCTCTCGTCCTGCCTTCCTTTTCTTAATGAATAGTATTTATTGCCTCTTGTTTTTCAGATACATCACATGCCATCCCCCTACCACCAATCATTTTACGGTCTCTAACAGGTTCTGAGGGTCAAGATTTGGGGAAAGACCCTGCTGTGGTCCCATTGGGACTTCTCCAGTAGCTGGAGCAGCGGGACCTAGTCTGGCACCTCTGTGTTTGTGTCAGGGCTTCTCCAGGGGGCCAGTGGGCCCTCTCACAGCATGGGGCCTCTGGGTCACCCCACTTCTTATCGGACAGCACCAGGTGTTCCCGAAAATCAGGAGGAAGCTGTATGATGACATCTTTTGTGACAGCCTAAAAGTCACATGGTCTCTCTCTACTCCATTGGCCAGCCTATCCTGAGGATGGGCCCACGTTCAAGGCCAGGGACACAGACCCCACATCTCTGTGAGAAAAGGACCTGAGAATTGGCAGACATGTCTGCTAGCACCTCCCACCTGGGTACCAGCTCCGTGGGGAGGGGTTTGCTGTGTCCACCATCAAATCTCTGGATCCCAAACAGAGTTGCCTCTTAGTGGGTGCCCCATAAATATCCAAAGAGCCAGGCAGTTAAGAATGTGCCCAGAGTCCACCCTTGAAGAGTGCCTCTGTCTCCACAGTTGGCCACAGCCGAACAATCTGCCGGACGCATTGCTAAGCACGCAGAAGAAATGGTACCAATTATGCACGAGAAAACAAACTTAATTTAGAAGACAAAACGTGCACCTGCCTAGACGTGTTCAGCCAGGACTTATTCTTGGAGGTCCAGGTTTCCTCCATCTCTGTCTCTTTTAGAGCCGAGCACAGGGCTGGCGTAAAGTCGGTGAGCAATGGATGATTCTGAAAAGAATGTCCAGGGGTGCCCTTGTCCTGAGGGAATCTCTCATCTTCTGTATTAAAATGTTAACACAAATCCCACTTCTGGGTGATGAGTGTCAGGGAAACAGGTGTGCCGGAGGGCAGCCTGTCAACTACCATTTATTACGAATTCTCTGTGTGCCAGGAAATGCACTGTTTGCATAATGTGGTTTATTCCCCGTGGCAACCCATGTATTTTGGTACCACCTTTATGTCTTTTGCCCCACATTCTGTAGATATTGAAAGTGGGGCTCAGAGAGGCCTATCATAGCTTGCTTCCTGTTAAGGATGCTGTGGTTTGGAGCGGGGTGGGATCCAGGCTGCCCTGGGGCCTCAGGGGTCTGCCCATGGCTTGGCACAGCTGGGGGCTTGTCCTCATCCCACCTACATGGGTACTTTTAGTAGATACTGCTCAGGATGGAGTATTTGGGCCACTTGAGTTGGTGTTTAGCAAAGGCTGGGTAGCTTGGGGACCATTGGACCCACCATCTGCCATTTTAAGATGCTGTTGAAATGGGCATCTTCTTTATAAGGGTTCCCGTTAACAACCGCTTACAGTATATGATTTTGAAAGGGTGACAGATGCTGTCAGTGCACGTGAACTTAGCATATGGTCATCCGATATCAGATCCTGGAGGTGTGGCTGGGGTTTATGTGAGGGCCTGGCACCCCGATGGACAGACGTTCACAGTCCACCCGCGCTCCAGGGATTAGAGGCAGTGGGTACCTGAGAGTCGCTGTTAGCAGCATCACCTCCGTGGAGACAGTGGGTGGTAGAGGAAGCCAATGCATGTGGATTCCAAACCAGGGCTGCCCCTTTCCAGCTGTATAGCCTGGAACCAGGGACTTAGTTTATTTGGACCTCTGTTTCCTCATCTATGGGGGGCGGATCACAATACCTACCTTCAGGCTGATTAAGTGAGATAATAGGCAGCATCTCCCAAGGGCCTGTTAGGCTTGTGTGCCTGGTGCTGTTCTAGGCAGCGGGGCTCTGGTGGCGAATGCTGCAAGACCCTGACGCCATGGAGCCTGCACTCGAGGGGCCTGGATGTGAAGCTGGGAAATACATTTAGACAACGATTTCGAGTGGTGATAAGTCCCCTGAGCATAAAGGAACCTTGGCAAGAGGAATTAGTTGTCCCAGGGACAGTAGGACGGTGGTTTTCAGGGTGGGCTCTGGGGCCTGACCTGGGGAGGTGATATTGGAGTGGCTCTCTGGGTCACGTAAGGGAGGGCTGGTGCAGAGGCCTGAGGGAGGCGCCTGCAGATCAGTCTTGCCCCGACACACACGTGGCTGGAAGGGAGGGCGGAGTGGAAGGAAAGGCACTCAGGCGGGTGAGACTGACCAGGAGGGGAAGTCAGTTCTCCAAGATGGTGCATGTGAAGTGCCCGACTTAGCAGAGGCTTCCAAGGTAGTTGAATAAATGACTCTCTACCACCACGTGCCACCGCTGTGCTGGGCAAGGGGCACAGAGGAGGGGGGCATCCTCCTTATTCTTCCCACCACCTGGATCCTCGCCCTCCCTCGACTCCCATTTATTCTAGGTCTTATTCCTAAGAATGGAAGATATTGGACACTTTAGCTCTGACGTCACGGTCTAAAACCCATCTGAAGAGCATCCTGGATCATAAAAAGCACTTATTTCCCTAACGAGAGGCATGAAAAAAAAGTGGCAGAAGGGAGAATTTCCTTTCTTATCCAGCTGTCTCATCCATCCACATTGATGAAGGCTGCCTTTGGGATGTTGTCACTGAGGGGAGAGAGGGGTCCCAGGCAGAGAGAGCACAGCCAGCTACAGGACCAAGCCAGGCTGCAGCATCAGGACCACGTGACCAACATCCATGCACGTGGCCTCTCCCAGCTACACTGGGTGCAGTGGTCTGAGGACAGTTTCTGATGGGGACAGGGACTTGCTACCTGATGGGGTTCCTTTATGTCCCAAGGAAATTGATCAATGGCTCCCTGCAGAGCTTTTATCTAATCCTCACTGTGCTGTCACAACCGACTGACCGGCCATTGTCCACACTGTGAATAAAAAGGAGATCTCACAGTGGAGAGGGACTTACCCAAGGTCACACAGCTCAGAAGTGGGTAGCGAATGATCACAATTAGTTGCCCAAAGACTTGGCTTGGCCAAATGTCAGTCAGGCTCCTCCTACAGGTTCCTAAACTTCAGCTCATCCCCAAGGTTAAGCAAACACGGAGGTCCCAACAGCTTATGCCAGGAAGCTGATCACAAGAGAAATGCTGCTGACCTGCCCCATCATGCTGTCCGCTCACCCTCACTGCCCCCTGGACTTCCCCAAACTGCCTCCCAGCCCAGGCTACCCTCCCTGCACCAGAAAACTTTTTCTGTTTGATTCTGAGATGCTTCAAGATGCTCAGGTGAGACGTGTCCTACTAGAGAGTCTTTTTGAATACATTCTTCACTATCTTAAGTCCAGCTTGATTTTTCATTTGACCTGGGGGACTGGGATTTGAATCCAAATTTTCTGAATTCCGTAATTTATTCAGGGGTTAGAGGACTTGAAAACATTTCTGTCTGGAAGAAATACTGTGACATGTGAATCTATTTTCTTCTGTAAATCAAACTAGAAACAATATTGCTGAAAATATAGTCAGGTTAAAACCTGACTATATTATGTACACATTAGTCTTTAAGCCTAAAAATAATACATAAAGAAACTTAAATCTTTTAAATCTTAAAAAACATTTTTTCCCCTGTAAGAGCATGTCTCTATTTGTTCATTTGCCTTTTTTGTGTCTCTTGTCTGCATAGACCAGCAGATGTATAAAATTTTAAAGAAAAACAAGCTTAAGAAGACTAATATATATACTTTTTTTTGAAATTCGGTGGATATGAAAAAATTGAATGTGTAAATGTTGAATAAAGATAGTGGTCTCTTGAGCTCATTAAGTGTAACTTCTGGGTTGCCAGAATTGCTTTTGTGGTCAAGGGCACAGGAATCAGAACCACTGAATTGGGGTTTGAGTGCAAGTTTTGCGGTTTGCTGGCTGGGTGGCCTTGGTGCATGTCCTCGGTCTCCCTGCCTATAAAATGAGGATTACCATAGCACATTTACTGTTGCAATGAGGCTGATGTATGAAGATGTGTGGGGCCTGGTGTGGAATGCTTACTCATTAGATTTTAATATATCACGGCAGGGTCCACCCTGGAGGAGAAGACTGTTTACATATTTAGTTATTTTGGGGGTACCAGGGATTGAACTTGGGGGCACTTGGCCACTGAGCCACATCCCCAGGCCTATTTTGGATTTTATTTAGAGACAACGTCTTGTTGAGTTGCTTAGTGCCTCGCTGTTGCTGAGGCTGGCTTTGAACTCGCGATCCTCCTGCCTCAGCTTCCCGAGCTGCTGGGATTCTAGGCGTGCACCACTGTGCTTGCAAGGCTGTTTATTTTTAGAGATTTTGGAGACCAGGGAAGACACTCTGGGGAGCCATAGTGATGCCTAGATCAAGTCCACCCAAGCCCCTCTGGCCAAGGGGACTCTCCCTGCTCCAGCTCTTAGCAAGTGCTTCCCAAGCTTGTGGCTTTCTGGATCCTCCTGCGGGGTTCTGCTGCTCTGGAGGGCTTGGGTCCTTTAGACTGAGGTTACCTGTCCCTAGCCACTTACCCGGTGGTGCAGGCCTGGAGACCAGCGGCTGTGCTCTTGCGTGGGTGTGAGCCGTGTGCAGAACCCAGGGACCCGTGCTGAGGTGAAGGCTCTGAGCAGAAGGGGCTCCAGAGACTCCCTGCCAGTGCTGGTTGAGAAGACCAGAGGCTGCACCCACGGGCGGCCGCAGGAGCTTTGGGTGAATGCTTAGGTCTCGGGGCCGCATGAACGACTGGCTTCATGGAGCCCACTGAATACGGCTGTCCCTGTCAGCACTAGTCACACTGTCAGAGCCTTTTGGTGCACTTGGGGTGGTGGTGTCACTGTGTTCCTGTCCTAGGGCTATTTTACAAAGTACCGCAAATTGGGTAGCTTTTGACACTAACGCCCTCTCACAGTTCTGGATGCTAGAAGTCCAAAATCAAGGTGCTGGCAGGGCCACGCTCCCACCAGAGTCCAGGGGTGGTGCCTTCCTAGCTTCCCCCCTGCTGATGGCTGTTGGCCATCTTTGGCTTGCCTTGATCCTTGTCACGGTCAATGCCTGTGTGTCTCTATTTACATGGACAATCGTCATAGTGCTCCTGCTCCATTGACCTTATCTTAATTATATCGACAAAGACACACTTTCCAAATAAGGTCAGGCCCACAGGTGCCAGGGCTGAGGGCTGCACTGTATCTTTGTGGGGACACAATTCAACCCTTAGCAGTCACTGTTTGTTGGTGACTGAACCAGCTCCCATCCACAACCCCCTCTCAGGGCTTTCTGCCTCTTGGGACAGCCATGTGGCAGAGTTCAGGCCCCTGGGACCTTCATGGAGGTCTGTGGGAGGAGGCACCCACATCTCCTAGCAAGGTGTCATGGTTAATTTGAATCATAAACGTGATTGGATTAAGAGAAGCCCATGATTAAGAGGCTTATGGGTGTGTCAAAGAGGGCGTGTCTAGGAATGATTGGCATGTGGGATAGCCAACTGAAATGGAGACCCTCCCTAAGCGTGGGAAGCACCGTCCAATAGGATGGTGGCTTGGATGGAATGAAAGTTGGAAGAACAAGGAAGCAGCAGCACATCCAGGCCCTATTTTTCTTGAATGGGTTCTTGATTGCTGCTGTGATCCTCTGAGGAGATCAGACTCTGGCTTCTTCACTCTTCCAAAGCGGACTCTGCCAGCGATTCTCCAGAAGACTTCCTTCTCAGACTAGGGTAGCACCATTGATCCCTCTGGTTCCGAGGCTTCAGCCTCTTGGACTGTGCAGTTACTGGTTCTTCCAGCTCTCCAGCCTGGAGACGGCCACTGTGGACTGTCCAGCTTCTGGTCTCACAAGCCAACCTAATGAATCCCCTTCTTATGGTTACGCTTCCTGTCGCTTCTGTTCCTCTAGAGACCCCTGACTAACACACAAGGGCCACAGGAAGCATTCATTTCCTGGTACGTGGAAGGAATGTGACTGGCAAGTCGCTTTTCCCCACTTTCTCTGCTGCTTGTTTGGGATGTGCTCATGTCCTGGAAGCACGTCCATCACTTGGTGGCTGTCCACATGCCAGCAGTAAACCATCACCCTGGAGACGGTGAGGAGGCAGAAGGCAAGGAGCCCAGTCCTTGAGATCTTCCTGAGTCTCTGCTAGCCCTGTCCACCTGGGGGCTTCTTATTTTGGAAGCCAAAGCAACTGCCATCTTTGGTGACATTGTTATGGGGCTCTGTTATTCTACAGCTAACTTCATACCTGTAAGAGGTACATGTTTATCTTTCCCTGATGACGATAATGATGTAATATGACAAAAGCTACTATTTATTGAAGTATACTCTGCAGACAGTGTGCAAAACCTTTCTTATGGCTCATATGATTTAACAAGTGTATTAACCCTTAATGTAGCCCTGCTAGCGTTCCCATTTAAAAAAATATTTTTAGCTGTAGATGGACAGGATACCATTTTTATTTATTTATATGGTGCTGAAAATTGAACCCAGTGCCTCACACGTGCTAGGCAAGTGCTCTACCTCTGAGCCACGCCCCCAGCCTTATTATTCTCATTTAATAGAGGGGAAAACTGAGGCTTACAGAAGTGAAGCACAGGTGGTGGTCACGTAGTGAGAAGGATTCAAGCACAGGCCGGTTGGCTCCTAGGTCTGTGCTTGTTCCATGGTGCCATGGACCCTCTTCCTGGAAAACCTTGAGAAACAGTAATAATAATAATGATGATGATGATGATGATCCTATTTACTGAGCATGTATTATCCACCCAGTCATCTGTCAAGTTCAAGGGTCAGGTCCCTGACCTATGGAAAAAACAGGGTGAAGTCCTCACAGACTGGGTCTCAGTGACCTTCCCAGCCCTCTTGCACAAGCAGCTCTGAGTGGCTGATGACGCTGGAGTCACCTGAGCTGGGTTTTCCAAGAAGAGTAGGAGTTTAAAGAAAAGGGATGATTCGGAGAGAGGGAGTGTAGATCAAAGTTGTTTTGCCAGGGTTGGTATCAGAAAGGTTTTGACTATGACTTGGGTCTTTAGCTGTTCCCCAATATCCATTCCCCTCTCTTTTTAGAAATAACATACCCACAAGCTTTATCCGGCACACGGCTACCCAGCTCTCCGCATTTTCCAGGTTCCGAGCCACCTGAGTGAATTCTTACCTGTACGAATTGCACAAATCACTTGTGTAATTTAGTTGTCGTTTCTTTAAAAAGAAAGGGCCTGCCTCCTGCTCCACCTGGGCCAGTACCTGGGCCTATAACAGTGACCCAGAGTTAGTCACAGACACAAAGTCACAACACCAGGGGGCGACCTCACAAGAAGAAGCAGGGACTCTGGGCCCTGGATGAGTCTGTGGAGCAGGCTGCCCTGTGGGCTGGGCCCCCTCATCTCGGTTTCTGGGTCTGAAGGAAGTGACTCGTTTCTTATTTCATCAGCTGGCTCTTTGGGCTTCTTTATTACAACAGGTTCGTTTGTGCACTTGCGAACCTACTGGCGCTCAGCAGGGACGAAAGGGGGAGGGACAGCCACGCAGTTACTCAGGCCAGCTCTCAGGAGGGGGAAGACAATGAAGGGCAAGTGGGTTTTGGCTAGGGGGGAAGGGGGTGCCACGAGGCTGGAGGCTGCTCTCCCACCTCAGTTGTTTGGATATGGGGGCCACACACACCCTACTGAGAGAAGCCCTCTACGAATGAAGCCGATGACATCCGAGATGGGATCTGCAGGTTTGGGGAAGAGCTGTTCAGAGGAGTAAGAAGAGATCACAAAGATAAAATGGAATGAGGTGTGGGAGAGATTGTCTTGGAGCTTTGGGAATCTTTGTAGACTTGTTTCTTTTCTCCCTTGCAGCTAATTCTGCAAAGTAAAGAGATTAAGGCCCATGTGGTGTCTGCGTGTACTCTGTTGGGCAGATACACTACGGAGCAAGGTGCGTCAGTAACAATTCATTACCACCTGTCCATTGCCTGCGACCCTGGCTAGGAGAGCCCACAGGGCAAGGGCGTGGCCTATCCTGCCTTTTCTCCAGCACCTAGAACAGTGTGTGGCACATAATAGTGGCTCCGTAAATAACTGAGAATCCATGAATAGAGGAGAAACACAAACAAAATAATGGCCAGTTCCAATAATTCCAAGAAAGAGGATTCACGTTCAGGACAGAGAAAACAGAGGGACTTGTTCTTTAGGAGAATGGCCAGGGAGGTCAAGTTTAAGATGAAATTCAAAAGAAGAGTCAGTTACATTCAGTTACACTCAGAGCAGGGAGAAAAGCATTTCAGGTGGAGGGAACAGCGCGTGTGAAGTTCTCTGCGTGGGAAGGAGATGGGCAGGTTCCAGGAGCTAAAAGAAGATGGATTACTCTGACTTCACGGAGAACAGGTGAGTAGCCAGGGGAGCTCAGTGGGGGTGGAGCCTGCAGGGAGTGTGAGCTTCCTAAGAAGCTTGGATTCCATCCTAAGATATATCCCTACTCCCAGTCTAGGGAGCCCCAATTCAATTTTGCTTTGAAAAATGAATCCTGACCTCCTTCCAGAGAGAGGCTTGGAGGCAGGCATCGTGGGGGTGAGAGAGGGTCAGTTAGTGGTGTACGTGAGAAACAATGTTGGAGTGGATTAAGTTTATGGCTATGGAGTTGGAAAGAAGTAGGAAGACTTATTTGGAGCTGGCTGATGGATTGGATGAGGGAGGTGAGGAAGAGAGAATCTGGAGGTTGTATCAGCTACTTATAGCTTTGTAACAACCTGCCCCAGGTTCAGTGGCACAAGACAACAGTCATTGATTATTACAGCTCACGCCTCTGGGGATTGATCTTGGGTGGGCTGGTCCAAGGTGGGGATCCCAGTGGGGCTTCTCATGCCTTTGTGGGTCAGCAGGGGTGGGAGGCATGGTGCCTTGCTTTAATTTGGGCCATCTCAGCAAAACCGAGGCAGTTCTGATCCGATTGTTTCCTGTCTCCTGGGAGGAGTGGGCCTGTTCTCGTGGGATTGGCACAGGCACAGGAGATCATAATCTCAGGCACACTAAAGCGTGTCAAGACTCTTTGTCCCATTTTCTAACATTCCATTGAATGATTGCCCTACCGGGCCAAGGAATCCTGCCTTAGCCTGCTAGGACAGCCTAGGCCCCAGTTCAGTGGTAAAAACTTGGACACCATGAACGATAAATAACTGGAAGAGCCTTCCATGGACGCTCTGGGCTTCTGGCTGGGTGTCATTATAATCCCCCTAGCCCTGTCCTCTCCTAACTGGTCCTGTCTTTCCACCCACAGAGGAAACTGCTCCTAGTTATTTATTCTTGGAGCTTCCAAGGAGGAACGAGGCAACCAAAGGGAGACCTGTTTGTGTGGTCTGGCCCTTCTGCTCTGGATGGGAGGGCAGCGGAACCCACCAGGTCAGTGGGAAATTTCACCCCTTGCGGCTTTGGCTCTGGCTCTGAATCCAGGGACCGAGAATGGATGTCACATCTGGCCGCAGGACTGTGGGGGCTGCGGCTGAATGTGGAACACACGAGTGCAGGTTTACAAAAGCAATTGAGAGAAGGCCTTGGCTGAAGTGTAGAGAATATTTGCAGCTTAAATACTGGAGCGATTATATCATTTGTGGGGCTTTGCAAGCTAATTTGTTTGCTGCCTTTTCAATTTGCCATTCAGTTTCCATGGTTTCACGGTCGGTCAGAGACGGAATATTTAAACCCTGTAGACAAAGCTTGAAGTCGGACAGCTAAAATGGCCGTGGAATTGTTTTATAGCACAGACTGGTGGAAAGATGACTGTCCAGGGAACCGAGAGAGTTAGATCCTCGTGTGGCTCTTCCCCCTTCGTGTGCCGGGTTCCCGCTGTGTGCCTCAGTTTCCCCATCTGTAATGAGATGGGAGTGCTCAGGTGGTTCCTGCCAGCTCTATAGTAACAGCGCCAATAATAATAACAAAGATAGTAAGTGGCTAAGCAGCGGAGGAGCAGCAGCTAATGTTCATTCAATGAGTCCCGTGTGCTGGGAGCTGTGGGAGGTGTTTTATTGCAAGATATTTGGTTGTCACAATGACCACGGGGGTTGGAGATGCTATTACTGACCCCATTTTAAAGGGTGATAGGGTTTTCCAATAGCATGCAGCTAATCACGTTGACGCTGGATTAGGGACCCACGTCAGCCTTATTTTGGGTCCCAGGGCCTCAGCGCCTGCCCTCCCTCTCTCTAGGACCCTTTTCTGTCTCGGTGCCATGTGGTAGAACTTTCTATAGAAATATTGTCATGTGCACTGTCCACTCCGATGGCCACTGGTTCCATGAGGCTATTGTCGAGGTGGCTGGTGGCTCAGGGACTGCCTTTCCAACTTGATTTAATTTTAAAGTTGAACTTTGAATTTAAAGTTAGGAAGTTGGGTGTGGCTGGCAGCGACCATACAGCCAGAGCGTGGACGTGGCCATACCAAGTACAAGGTGTCATGTTGCCTAAGAGCAGAGGCTTTGGATCAGATTTTCCAGGAGTAGAGTCCCAGTCTGCCACTGACTGGTGGTAACCTTGGGAGAATGACTTTGCCTCTTTGTGTCTCAGTTTTCACACCTTTAAATGGGGCAGGGGACATGGTGGATTGTGAATACAGGTTGAGCCCTTGGGACAGTGGCTGACCCTAGTAGGAGACATGGAAGTGGACATCAGCCTCCTTACACTCAGGGATGAGAAGATGCCAGCACCCTTGATCCTTGTGATGCTGTTTGATTTGATTCCCACAGGAGCGCGGGGGTGCTGACACTGCTCCGTCCCTTCCACCCCTTCTGAGCACCCACCCTTGGCCTGGCCACCGCTTGCTGAACAGCTCAAGGCTGCACCTGCCTCCTTCAGATGACTGCTGTTGGGTGTTGGAGGGTCCTTGACTACAGGCAGAGCTATTATGCCTGAGAGTCTGTGTCACACTGTGGCCACTTCCTGTAACTGGCCAGTGTGGGCAGAACTGTCCCCGGGTACCAGGCTGAGCCTGAGGTGCTGTGCATGCCCCTGGCTCCCCGGGGATCAGCTGAGGCTGGGATCCCTGAATCTGCTCCTTAGCTTGGCTCTGTGAGCTGGCTGGGTGTACCTCGGCTCACTTTTAGAGGAGTTGGAATCTTCTGGAAGGAAGGGAGGCTTCCAGCTTCACGCCGTGTCAGGTGGGGCTCGGCAGCAGAGCTCAGCGCACGCCTTTCTCTAGGACCGTGAGCTGACTCTGATGACTGCAGTGTGCTGCCCAGGCCTTGTGCCATTCACTGTACCCGAGAATACTCTCATCGTGCTGTCCCAGGCCAGTTCACAGATGGCTCCAGCTATTTTCAACAAAGATGTGCCCCACGTCTTGACGTGGCATAACATTTGGTTGGGGGTAATGCAGACCCCCTGGAGAGATGAGTGCCAGGGCCCCTGCTCTTCCTTCCCCTGTAGAGACGCAGCCACAGCTTTCCCTGGGGCCTGCCTTGGCACTCTGTGTGCGTAAGGGCCACCTTCAGCACCAGGCTCATTAGCAGTCATTGAAGAGTGGCTGAGGGCCATTGGGAACTAGGCACCGTGCTGATGAGCCCAGGGAGCTTGCCCAAGATCTGGGGTCTGCAAGCAGAGCTTCCTGGGTGCCCGTTCTGGATGCTTCCCACTCCCCTTCCAAACAGTGTGTGTGGGGGGATGAAGTGTACAAGCACCACTTTGACTCGAGTGACCGCCCACAGCTCCATGAAGGTCCTTTACCCTTTGGAGGTGTAAATCACTCAGACCTGCCAGTTCCTGGGGGCTCCCAGAGCCCACCCTGGGTTTCTGTAAACTATGGGAGGCTCGCTGTCCCCCGACTGCTCAGGGGTCTTGTGCAGCCTCTGTTCAGCCCAGTGAGGACCTGGCTGCAACTTTCCTCTTTGCCTTCCCCTGAGTACATCTTCACACCGAGCTTGGGGGGAGCATCAGAGACCTGATTGGACGTTTTTGGGGAGACACCGGGCCTCGTGGATGGGCACTGCAGGGTCGCTGCTCTCAGGGTGACTGGCCCTCCTGGTCCTGGGATGTCACTGCTGCTTTCCTTCATCTCAGTGCATCTCCACTTCCTGGTTCTCACTCTTCTCCAACCTTGTTTCCCACTGTTCCCATGCCCCTTTCTGAGGGTGCAATTCTGGTGGAGCATTGGCCCCCTCAGGCACCCCCAGATTCCAGGTTTTTCACTGCACAGGCCGGTGGCTTCCACGGCTCCATGTACCCTTGGACTGGCACTTAGGGGCTCCACACTCCACAAGGTGCTGCCCGCACCTGATACACGGAGCAGGGATCTCGACTCCTGGTTCTCTGTAGGGATTCCTAAATGAACACCCAGCCCAGGGTGCTGGCACTTGACACAGCCTTCTTCCTCTTCAAGAGCCCAGCTCCCCGGCCCCTTCTTCTCACTCCGAGGCCCTCTTCCCTTGGGGCCCGATGTGCAGAGACATCCAGATGGTGTCGGCACCTGTCCCCATTCTTCAACTGGCTCTACAGAACTCTTGGCAAGGCTTTTGTCTCTGGGTTGGTGCTGCTGCAGAGATGACAGACGGACACTTGGAATTAAAGCAGAGCCCTGGGATTCAGTGGAGAGAGATGAGATGCTCATTAAGATGGACGGGACGGAGCGCCGGCCATTATTCAATCAGAGTAGAAATTTAAAAATAATTGAGTCCTTATTTGCTGGCCAACATTGCAGGGGCTTATAAACAAATTAGAAGGGAAGGAAAGTGACAATGATGTGATGATGATAACGATGATAATGGCCTCATATCGGTGGCAATAGCACTTATGATTTCTATCTTGCTGATGTAGATTTTGGGTATCTCATTAATATACAGATGGACCGTGAAAGGGAGGAAATTGGGAAACTGAGGCTCAAACTCCTTCAGAGGAGTCTCTGAACCAGTGCCCCTAAATATGATCTAATGAACAAAGTCATTATTAACTTTATCTTTTACATAAGGGACACGAAGGCAAAGAGAATTCAATTAACTGTTCCCAGGCCTCCTGGGTAGCAGGCGGTGGAACCCGGGCACCCAGGAGTGGATGTACGTATTTCCACTATCACTCATACCTGGCCAGGGAGGCTGAAATGCAGTTGGCGCTCTGGTTAATAAGTCGTGGGTGTTAGTACGAGGCTGCCTTTGCTCCACAAATCCTTTATCCAATTAAAAGATATGATCTTCCCACCATGCGGAGGGCCCACTGTGGCTGCCTGTGCCGGAAGGAGTTGCTATTTGAGACTTGCACCAAGGTGTGGCCAAGGAGGCTGGGTCTTGCAGAACCAGTGTTCAGAACTCTGCAGTTTGATTTCAGAGCCTGGTCTCTAAGCTCAAGAAGCAGGGGAAAAACAGTGCATGTTCCCTGCCAAAGATCCCTTTTATTAGAGTTCCCTCCACAAAGAACATATTTTGATACGCTTTGCTCACTGTATATGATAGTACCTAAAGACACGCAATATCTGTGGCCTCAGAAAACAGAGGCTTGCTTTTTCACAGAATGGTTATGGGGCTCAGCATATGCGCAAGGTCATCAAGGACCTGGTACCTTGTTCTGTCTTTGTTAGGGTGTGACTTTCATCCTCAGGGTCACAACGTGGCTGCTGCACATCCAGTTTTCACATATGGATTGCAGGCAGCAAACACTGAGAAAAAGCAAAGGAGAAAAGGAGTGAGACATGAAATTTGGTCTTTTTTTTTTTATAAGGAAAATTGTGGATTTGAACCCAGGCTCATGTGACCTCGAGATCTTTGCATGCTCTTTGCATTGTTCAAGCTTTTTTCCAAAGCACCTGCATCGAGTCACCCCACCTTTACACGGGGCAGTCGCAGCTTACCTCATCATTGCCCTCCCATCTCCTACAGCAACACGGAAGGCTTTCCTGAACCTGACGCCTTTGTGACTGTCAATTCTGAATAACAGACGAGCCATTGCCTGTGTGTGTGCATGCACAGATCACCTCCCACAGACACAGGGTGCACGCACACAGATGCTGCTGTCCCCTCAATTGCCCATCATAGCCTTTAATGATCTGTAGTAACAGGGCCCTTGAGTGCCCAGAACCCAGGCTAAAGCAGGGGCCATTCGTCTAAGAGACACAGATCTCCCAAATATGGCCCTTCACCTGGGCCGCTCCGAGGTATTGGGAATTTCCAAGTGGGAAATTGTCCAGGCCAGGAAACAACCAACCCCAGACTTCAGCTGACTTACAATACGGCCCGATGCTGACCGAGGTCCCTCTGTCCCTGCCTCTCACTGATTGGAAGGGCAATTCCAGTACCTGTCCAGAATATCAGTGATTGACAGGTGCAGCTGCCATGTCTACCCCTGCAGGATCTATAAAATGACCCTGAAGGAAACCCTGTTTTGAAGTCACATGGGTGGTAGATTCTGAGTTCCCTGAGCAGGGAGGGAGGGAAGGGGTGGGATCTTTGCTCTGCTCCCTCTTGTGGACCGTGGGTGGGGATTACTGTGCAGCAATGGGGATACAGTGTAAGTGGGGACTCCGGGAGAGACCTCCATCACTGTGGTCCCGGTTCCCATCCCTACGCTACTCCTGCTAACACCCAGCACCCCTTTCCCTCCGAGAGGGACTTCCAGGGTCCAGATCTTGCTTTCTGTAACTCCAAGGGGCAGAAGTGAGCCAAACTGTGCTTGCAGTAGGTCCAGTGGCAGATGGGAAGCCGTGTAATGAAGGTACCGTCCGTTGTGACAGCATGTAAACTCCCCAGCGATTTAGTTATTCCACCCTCACCTAAAATCTGCGCAGAGATGGGGTAAGAATGGGACTGGGCTCTGTGCTGCCAGATCCTGCAGGACCCAGGCTGATGGCGGCTCGGCCCCTGACAGGGAGCTTCAGAGGTGGTTCTGGATGTGTGTCCGGCCACCACGCAGGTACCATGGAGAAGCCAGGGCACGGGTTTCCCTGAGTCAGGCCTTCTGGGGCACCTTCCCCTCAGCCCACATGCCCTTGGTTTACTGCCACATGGCCCCTAACCATGAAGGAGGCTGGGAAGCAGCCTGGCCATGGCCCCAGGGTGAAGGGAAAACAGATTTGGTGGACTTCAGGCTGGTCTTTGCTATCGGCCTTAATCCCTCAGCTGTCAGACGAGGTTCAGAAGAGAGACTTGTCTTTTGTATGGACTCTGCTTCATGGGTTGGGTTTTGCTTTGGAGGCCACTTAGGGTGTACAGAAAGGACACAGCAGGAGGGAAGGCCAGTCACATGAGTTGGGAAAGATCTGATGATCCATTGGGCTCCGTGTATGCCAATCATGTCTGCTCAGCCTATGAGCTGCAGGGAGCCAGACTGGTGGCATCTGCCAGCTGGTATGTAATTGCTCTCCAAGGCTTAGCAGGCTGATTTTCCCATTTCCCTTCCAGGCTCTATCCCTCTCACATTCAGGTTCCAGCCTTCCTGGCCTTCTGTTCTCTGAACAGCCACATTACTACCCCAGTGCCTTTGCATGAGCAATCTCCATTTCCTTAAGTGCTCCCAGCATCGCGGTGTTCCAGCTGGCCTCAAGCATGAAGCAGGCGCCATTCCAGTTTCTTCATGGTCTCTTTCCCAGGACTCACTGCCTGGAGAGTGGATTGGGCTCCGTTGGTATGAAATGCTGCCTGTGGATTAGGGTTTTATCTTTTCATGAGGTGGCTGAGAGTGCTATTTACGCCTACAGCCCACCTACTGCATACACCTTATAATGATTTTAATACAGAAATTAAAGAGCCAAAGTTGGCCTGCTTTGTGCTTTTATTAACCAAGATTTCCAGGCATTGTTACCTGTTCTTTGTTTCGTGCCATTTTCTTTCATCGAGGAATCTACTTAGTACATTTATTTGCTTTGGATAATAACGGGGCTTGTTTATGTGGGGTTTGTGTGCATGTGTATGTCATTTAAAACACTGTGTCTGGGCCAGGTTGGTGCTTATAGACGTTAAGATAAATAACCGCTTTTTGGCTAAATTCCTCTTATACACTGACAAGTTATTATTCTCAGCCCACCCACCCTGGTGTTGCTATTTTTTTGTAAAGTTTTCCAGTGGTGCATCTGGCCAGAGCTCTTTTTAGTGGAGGCGGAACAAATTAAAAGTTTAACAAAATGAGACAAATATTTATTAAACACCCACATTTCATAGTTAGTCCCCCTTAAGCCCTACGAGAGGGCATTATTTCCCCCCATTTTATTCTGCATTCTTCTCAGCTTTCTCTTGCCACGCTCAGCACTTTCCCCAGCTTCTGGAAGCCCAGTTCCCAGCATCACGTGGAGGCCTACCGAGTGTTTCCCGGTGGCAGTCACTGGAGCGCCGAGCTGTGCTTCTCTTTCTGCAGACCCTCCCAGCGACTAAAACGGAAGGTGCCAGCTTACAGACTGGCCTCAAAGAAGGCGCGGTGGGGCGTAAGATAAAAGCCACCGCACAGCGCGCACCCTGAGGATGTGCAAAGCCGTCTTGAAGGGAGAGAGGGGACGCTTCTGGAGAGGGTCATCGTATCCCTCCCACTCGAAGAGGGAAGGGGCCAGGCGCCATGCCTCCCCAGGAAGCCTGCAGATTCTGAAGCCTGCTGGCTCCGGTGCCAGTTTCCTGCCTGGAGGTGATATGGTCGCTCACACGACTCCCAAAGACAGAGCTGACAACCCAGCCGTGGAGCAGGAGCCGCAGAGAGAGGGGTCAGCACCTGGGATGGACCAATTCCCACGGTGGCACGTGGCACTGCTATTCCCAACGTCTTCCTATACCAGGCCCTTTGCCTAGGGATTTTGGAGCTCTTCCCAGTGGGTGTGGCCATGTGATTAACATTAGCCAATAGGATGTGAGATCAGCGGTGGGCGTGGTCATTAATTTGCATTAGCCAATGGGATGTGAGTGGGGCGACAGCCCCCCTAGTGAGCCTGGCTCTTGAGAGGCGCGGTGGGTTTGGGCTCGCTCCTTCCACGCTGCTACTGTCGCCACGAGAAGAGCTGGGTAGCCCGGTGACCTGCTGTTGCAGGAAAGGGAGGGACGCACAGAACAAACCCACACCAGCCACCTGCCGCCGTGCAGAGCCACCCAGTGGCTCACAGCCCTGGGAGCGCGAAGCAAACACCGTATTCTGGAACGGTTGAGTTTGGCAGTAATTTGTTCCATAGAACTGTTATGACAGGAGATGGCTGGTAAAGTTTGGAGGGACCTGGGGTGAGCCATGGGATTTGGTAGGGATAGGGCTGGCTCACCACTCCAGGGTACTTCTTGGTAGCTTGAAAATCAGCATCTCCAGGGCAGAAGGGCACTGCCTTCATTGGGTTGCCCACAGCAGAAGCTGCAGAAGACCCTGGGAGGGGGCAGGGAAACCCTGTCGTGGCAGGCGCCGCAAGGAATGTGCCCAGGTGGAGTCCCTCTCTCCTCGAGCAGAGCAGCGGGCTCCATGGAGTCCTCTTAGGGCTGAGAGCAAAGTGTGCATTCAGCAAGGGTCTTGGAACTGGACAGCGATCCATTCCTCAAGTATTTATTGAGGACCTTCATGTGCAGGAACTGTCCAAGTACTGTGTGCACAGAGTGGTAAATAACTCAGTCCACCTCCCTACCCTCTGGCAGCTTCTATTCAACTGCTTGGTAGGCCAGTCAGTTTTCTGTTCCTGTGACAAAATACGGGAGAAAAACCAACTCAAAAGGAAGAAAGAGTTATTTTGGCTCCAGGTTTTGGAGGTTTCTAGTCCACGGCTGCTCAGACCTGCTGTATTTGGGTCTGAGAGGGAAGTAGTACATCATGATGGGGAAGTTGCCAACCAGGAAGTTTGGGGGGGAGAGAGAATGTTTGAGTGTGTCCAGGGTCCCAATATACTCTTCAAGGCACAGCCCCCAATGACCTAACTTCCTTCTACCAGGTCTCATGTCTTAAAAGTTCCAGCCCCTTTCCAAAGTGCCATCGGCTAAGGAGACAGCTTTTGGTGGAAGCTTTAGGGAGTTAAGACCCAATCCATAACAACACGTAGTGGTAGCTTTAGTAGTAACAGTGCATACATCAGGTTCAACATTTGCCTGAGATAAGACTGTCTTAAAAAAAAAGAATGACTGGAGAAATCTCTCGACAGGGCTGTGTGGACTGCATTGGGCTAAATTTAATTTTCTTACTGTCAACTGGGAACCGAGGCTTGTTAAAATAAATTGTGGGCAGTAAAACACTGAAGTGAGTTCACGTGCCCACGAGAGCAACTTGGGACCACCTTGTGCCAGCCGGTGTGTTGGCCACACGTACCCTTCCTGGACTGCTGGCTCAGCTCTCTGTCCCTGGCTAAAGGCTGCCTTCCTCTGAAGATCCCCTCCCCCCATCCCTGGGGGGCGCTGCTCCTGGTCTCCCGTGCTCCATGGCTACTGCTCTGTCTCTGGAAAAGCCCTTCTGCAGACAGACCACCCCCTGGGCCTCCCCCAGACCTAGCGGTCTCCATGTCCTCCTCTGGCCCCACCTCCGCTATCCGAAGGTCCTGCCTCCTGGATGTCCTGACCGCACAGAAGTTCCATGATCTGGAAGGACGTGTGTGCCCAGGAGGATGGCACCCCAGTGCTTCCCCTCAGGTTTCACTGAGTTCTCAAATCCAGGGTCTGCACCTCAGTCCGCTCCACCACCCACTCCCATCACCAAACCACAGAAGTTGCCCCCTTCCTGTCTACCTTTCTCTCTTCCTTCCTTCCATGTCCATTAACTCTATGCCACACTCTAAACTCAGGCTTTGGGATAGAATGGTGAGAAAAATCGACAGTCTCAGTCCATTCAGGCTGCTGTAACAACATGCCCTGAACAGGGTGCTCACAGAGGCTGAGAAGTCCAAGATCAAGGGCTGGCCGACTTGGTGTCTGTGTGGGCTGCTCTCTGCTTCATAGACCATGCTCCTGGTTGTGTCCTCACAAGGTGGACAGGACAAGACTTCTTTTATAAGGGCACTGATCTCCTTCATGGGGACCTGACCCTCATGACCCTCCACCTCCCGAAGCCCCACCTCCTCATACCATCACTTTGGGATTTAGAATTTCAACGTGTGATTTTTTTTGGGGGGGGGGTGGGTCACAGATTCAGACCATAGGGCAGACATGGTCCTGCCCTCAGGAGTGACAGTCTGTTCACGCAGGCCTCTGCTGAGCCCTCTTGGCTGCAGGTCTGTTCTTCAGTTCCCTTATGCCTGGGACACCCACTCACTGTCCCCTAGTCTGAGACTTCTCCCGGCCCGTGGTGTTCCAAGTACGTCATCCTAACTGTTCCCACAGCTGTTCAGCATATTCTTCCTGCGGAGCGTGGAACAATACTGTCATTACTTTTAAGGACAGCCAGCACTTCTGGGGTGCTGAAGGCTTAAGCCACGCCAGCTCTGGTCCAAGAGCTTTACAGATAACACCTCGCGACATCCTCAGGAAACCTCTGATGCGGGTGTAATTGTTAACCTTATTTTACTGGTGAGGACTTTGGGGTAGGAAGAGCTTTGCTTATCTGTCCATAGTCTTGACAGTGAGGAAGTGGAAGAGTCAGGATTTGAACTCAGGAGGCCAGACTCTCAGCAGAACTGTTGGACCTCCGCTAGGGCTGTTGCAATCTCGGTTCTGACCAACCTAAAGCTCCAAAAGTAGGGAGGCTGCTTAAAGTCACACAAAACAAGTGACAAAGTTGTGACCAGGACTCAGGCATTATCCTCTTTAAAAACAAACATCCCTGGGGAATGTTCAGTTGCCCAATTAGTTCCCTAGGATCAATGGAGTTGGTCTCTATTGAGGAAAGTAGAGCTGGTGAGGAAGACAGTGGACAAGACGGTGTTCCTGCAGCCAGGTTGAGGGAAGGAGGTTGGTGACAGTGTCAGCTCGGAGGCAGGGCACTTGGTCTTGGGAAGACAGGATGAGAAGAGGCCAAGAAAGGAAAGGGACTGAGCCGGGGCCAGCAATGGCCATAGCAAATCCTTCAGGGGGGTGGGGCAGGGCCAGAGCAAGCTGTCCCCACTCCCTGCAAGGCAGTGCCACCACAGCTGAGTGATTCTGATGAAGGAGGCGGCTTTATCTTCCTCAGGAAGCTTGGAAACACTTAAAAACCATCTTGCATTAGGGGCCTCTGAGGCTTATCCTATTTGAATTAGAAAAATGCATGGGGTCTCCAGGCTGTGAAATCCCAGAGGCGCTTCCGCTGCCTGCGGCTCCTCTCCCTGGCTCAGGGCTGTGAACTCCAGACGTCAAAAAACTCTTGGTATTTATCCACCCAGAGAGCTTTCTGGCTTCTCCCCCTTCCTTTTCAAGGAGCTCAAAGCTATTAATAGAGCGGGTGGGGGAGTCATTCCAAAGGTTGGCGTTTGCTTTTGATTTTTATTTGAACCGTAAAATTATGCCTTATCCCCACGTGAAGGACAATCGGAAATTAATGCCCAAGAACTGGTTTGAGTTAAATCTCATGATGTCAGTTGAGAACGAGGCTGTGCTGGTGGCCGGTGTCTCTGGGTCTGTGAAGGGGGCATCGGCCACAGGTGCCATCGCCGCGGGGTTCCCCGTGTCACTGTTCCAAGTCCGTTCCTCCTGGTAGATGGGAAGGCTGTGGAGACGGAGCCTCTCCCTCTTGTTTGCTTGCTTTCTCAGGGTCTGGCATCTGGAGCTCGGTCCATAAATATTTGTTAAATATGAATAAATGGATGAATGGATGGAGCCAAATGAAATCCACAGCTGGCGGCGGCTGGCGGAGCCCCACGTGCGTGAACTCCTCTCTGCATTTCTGTGCTTACTGTGATTAATGGAGTTCTGGGAGGAAGGTGCTCTTCTGTGCTCCCGTGGGCTTGGCAGCCAGCCTCCTGAGTGAGGTCTTGGCAGAAGGGCCTCCGTGAACATGGCAGGAAGCTGAGCCAGGCTGGGTCTGGTGGGGGAACTGGCCTCGGCCACGGAGGCTTGCACCAGGAAGGGCAGCCGGGAGGCCCAGGCGGAGGGTCCAGGGCTGCGTCCATCTCAGCCCCAGGCGTGGCCACGGGGATCATTGGGGCAGATGGGAATTGGAGAGCGAGGGATGGCAGGGAGAGGCTGACCCGGTGGGAACACATGGGCTCTGGTGGGGTTCGTGGTGAGGGTCCATTGAAGTGTATGGGAGGGCATCAGGCACACCCCGGGCTCTAGTAGAGGGGTGGGTCTGGTCAGCCCCAGAGTTTGCAAGGCCTTGGGATACGAGGCAGGTCATCAGACAGGCTGCGGGGTGTATCCAGGCGGAGCCTAGGGCTCTAAGGTGTGGGGACCACAGAGCTCTCACCTGCCTGGGGACTCCATGACGCCGAGTCTCATGTGTAGTGTAAATCTAATTCTGTGATCAGACAGAGACCTCCTGGGGCTGCTGCAGACCTGATTCTGAAGGTGAAGGCCAATGGTTTCCCTGAACAGAGAGCTGACTCCCCTCTGGTGACTGGGGAGAGCCCTCGGGAAGCCGGGATGTAGAGCAGAGGTTCAGAGACTGGTCTAGAAGGGTGGCGCACAGCGTGGGGTGGCCCTGGAGGACGCTCCTGTTGGCTGGAGCGAACTTCAGAAGCTATTCAGGATTCCAGTGTTGACTTCAAAATCCTATTTCTGATGACATTAATCAGATCAAGGCGGTGACGTGAGGATCAACCCTTCAAGAGAAAAAGCCACTTGGCTAAACACGGAAGAGAAAACAGAGCCTGACCCAGGCCTAGTGCGTAGAGTAAGCCTGCTGTCACCTCTGGCATCCAGCGGGTGGGGTCAGGACGGGGATGGGAGGTAAGAGAGCCTGGCTCAGTGGATGACGGGGAGTAAGCAGTGACAGTCTTCCTTTGGAGCCGGTCTAGCTCCAGACACAAAGGGAAACCACACCCTTGTCTAAGGCTCCCAGCTGAAGCGTTCACTTGTTGCCTCCCAGGGACAGAGACCCTCACTGCCAGCCGGGCAGCAGATGGTGCCTGATACTTGGGTAGAATGGATAGGAATAACCCCAGTTTTCCTTCTCCCTCCTTTTGGCCTCAGAGAGTCTAATGATCTCCTCGAGGCCTTTCTGGACCGGCCCAATCCTTGAGTCCTCTAGCTCGGCTCTCTCTGCCTGGGCGACCTGTTTTGCTCATATTCGGCATAACCACACATCCTGAGGCTCTGCCCCAGCCTGCTAGCCTCTGTGAAGTCCACACAACCTTAGGACAAGAGCCGGTTCCTCCCAGCCTGGCCCACTCTGCCCCGCCCTATCTCCCTGTCTCCTGACATCGTGGCCAGGCCCCGCTGAACTTTCAGCCTCACCGTCCACCTGCCTTCATGGCCCTTTGGTTGCTACTGTAGCGATCAGTTCCATGTGACAGCCCAGAGACTGCTTGGTAGCCATGTGACCTGTGCCACTGGCCAGGGCTCTGTTCTTGGAAGGGCTCCAAGGCTTGGTTTCATGTTCTGCGCAGCCATTTTGGAACTCCTGATCACTTTTGCGTGGTGGCTTTTGCATTTCCACGTGGCACAGTGTCCTGGCTGGTTGTTATCTGGAATTCGACCAGCTTCCTGCAGACTTGTTGGCCTGACCCCGTGTCACCCAAGTCCAGTGTTGTGAGCCTCTTGGCTCAGATGCTGGTGCCCGAAGCTGAAGACTCAGGCACTTTGGGACTTGGTGTCCTTGTTGGTGCCCCTCTTTGGGGTAAAGCCTTGAGCAGTGGGAGTTAAGAATCGAGGGACAGATTCTTCCCTCCTTCCTTCTCCCCTCCATCCTGAGACCCACCTGACACGGCCTCCTAGGGGAGGGCCCCTCAGGGTGGAGCGGTCGGTTGTCCTGGGTGGTAGCAGCTCTGTAGCTGGCGCACGCTCACTCCCGGGATCTTCCCTTCCCTGGTCCCTCCTGTCCCTAGGGTTTTTCTCCCCGACAGAGGAGGCAGGTGCACCGTGACAGCCATGCTCCTTTGACTAATGGTAGGTGGACGGGCCATGAAATGGCTGGGTCCTGGCTGCCTTCTTGCAGTCAGCCCTCCCCGGTGCCAGGTAGGTGCATGAAGCCTGTGTGCCAGTAGGAGACGGGTCCCTTGCCACTCTGCCTGGGCTCAACTTGTGTCTCACAACTGTGTCACTTTGGCATGTCACTTGACCTCTCGACTCTCACATTCCTCTATGGACGGGGAATGATCCTAGTGCCCACCTCAAAGGGACGCTAGAGGTTAAGTAAATCTCATACAACAATAAACACAGGACTGGGATTTGTGAGGAGGATTTCACTGGCAGGTTAGCCATTATTATTATCCCTGTGGGCTGGGCAAGGCTCATCTCTCAAGGCTGACATCTGTTCTGGGAATGAAGCAGCTCCAATTTTAGTAGCCCTGGGGGTCTACTTTGATTCCCAAGATGACTGACAGTTCAAACAGTCAATCACACATTGGCTTTATCATTTGGATCCCTGAGAGGTGGATTTTCTTTTATTCTTATGCTTCTTCCTTCAAATCATTTGTCACATAACTTCTATAAATTATCTTCTGGGAACTAAATGATTCAATGCCCCCAGCATCTATCCTCAGAGATGGAGGCCGGATCATCACATGCAAATGGCCAGGAAACCTCTCAGCAGAATGAGTCAGGACCATCTAGCATTTCCTGGGGCACAAAAATAGACTTAATAATTGGGACAGTAGCTACAGCAAGAATCAGAAAAAAAACAGACGACACCAAGAGCGTCAACCTCCTTTGTTGAGCACGTCCTTTTGTTATTTTTCATTCATGCCATATGTTAGACGTTACCTCCCTTATCTTTTGGTTATTTGTTCTTTTTAGTTACACATGACACTAGAGTGGTTTTTGACATATCATACATACATGGAGTGTAACTTCCCATTTTTGTGGTGGTACCTGAGGTGGAGTGACACTGATCGTGTGTTCATATATGAGCACAGGAAAGTTTTGTCCGATTCATTCTACTGTCTTTCCTACTCCCATTCCCCATCCCTTCCCTTCATTCCTCTTGGTCCAATCCAATGAACTTCTATTCTGCCCCCTCCTTTATTGTGGGTCAGTATCCATATAGCAGAGAAAACCAGCCTTTGGTTTTATGGGTTTAGCTTATTTCACTTTGCAAGATACTCTCCAGTTCCATCCATTTACAGGAAAATGCCATAATTCCATTCTTCTTCATGACTGAGTAATATTGTATCATATATATGCCCACATTTTCTTTATCCATTTATCTGTTGAAGGGCATCTAGGATGATTCCATAGCTTAGCTCCTGTGAATTGAGCTGCTATGGATATGATGTGGCTGTTTCACTATAGTCTGCTGATTTAGAGTCCTTTGGGTATATGAGTATATGTCAAGGAGTGGGATAACTGGGACAAATGGTGGCTCCAGTCCAAGTTTTCTCCTCAGAGAACGTTTTTCTCCATTCTGCTTTCCAGAGTGGTCATACCAATTTGCGATCCCACCAGCAACATGAGCGTACCTTTCTCCCCACACCCTCGCCAACATTTGTTGTTACTTGTCTTCTTGATAATTGCCATTATGACTGGAGAGAGATGGAGACTCAGTGTAGTTTTAACTTGCATTTCTCTAATTACTAGAGATGTCGAACATTTTTTCATGTATTTGTTGATGGATCGTATTTCTTCTTCTGTGAAGGGCCCGTTCAGTTCCTTTGCCCATTTATTGATTGGGTTATTTGTTTGTTGGTGCTGAGTTTTGGGGATTCTTTATATATCCTGGAGATGAATGCTCTCTCTGAGGGGCAGGCACCACCCTTATCTTAACAAGTGAAAACAAACCAACTTAGAGAGGAGAAGCCACCTACCAGAGATAGCCCAGGAGGTAGCAACGGCCAGAGTCTGGGTTCTGTCTGGTGGTTCTCACTGTCCTTGGTGATGTTGTACCAGTTTTTCTCTCTTGGTTGTCACGTGACTCCAGGAGATCTGGTGTAGGAAGGGCCCAGTGTGGAGTGGGATGATGCTAAATACTGGCCTCTTCCTCTTTCTTTCCATGATCATTGCTGTCCACTCTCTCCCCACCCGCTGTCAACGCTCCCTGCTGAAACTATGCACCTGGACCCGGGGTTTCAAAATAACTAATTACTTCCCATGACTTTCTTCCCAGAGGATCCCCAGCTCCCTCCTGCTCTAGCCCATGTCCTCCCTGACCGCAGCCCTGCAGCCACAGCTCTGTTTTCTTCTGACTGCCGGCGGCTGCTGGTTTTGGACCCTCTATCACTTCTGCTCTGTGGGGATCAGCGAATCATCTCACACTGGAGCCTCGGCAGCGTGCTTCTGGGCCTGCCGGCAGCGTGTCTGCCGCTGTCCTCTGTCCAGCCTCCTGATGTGTGCGGCTACCAGCTGTAAATCCCAGTCTCAGGGAGCGCAGGGAGAGGAGAGGGGATAGCAATTATTTTGGGAGTAATAATAACATTTCCTGTGCACCAGCCACTGTGGGGCTCAATATTTGGTGTCCATGAATTATCTCATCAGATTCTCAAAATAACACTATTCAGTAGGCACATTCGGTTCTGTTTTGGTCACTGTCAACACTGAGAACACCGTCTGACAAACAGAAGGGACTCAGCTCCTGTCTGTTAAATCTTCAACAAAAACTCCCCTTTAAAGGAAACCAGAGAGTTCAGGTCACTTGGTTAAGGTGCACAGCGAGAAAAGATTTTAAGCTAGGGACTCCAACTTTAGAGTTTGTTCTCTCAGTTGTTAGACAAAACTGTCTCCCATTAGTGAGAGGACAGGCAGGGAGTCTTTGTAGGATGAGCCCGGGACGTCCAGGGAAGACCTGAACTCGAGTCCAGGCTTTGCAGCTCACTAGCAAATCTCTTAATTCCTGGGGACAGTGTTCATGGGCCCACCCCCTTCTGCCTTGCTGCCTTCCTGTGTCCCCAAAATTGACGTCAGAATGGTCTTTATAGAAGTAATCATTTTACATGAAGTCCTGGGGAGAGACCTGGTCTAATATGACCAGTGGCCTTATAAAAAGGGGACCTTTGGACGCAGAGGCCCACAGAGGGGAGGCGAGGCCGCAGGGAGAGATGTGGGGAGACGGCTACCCGCAAGCCAGGGAAGAAGCCCCTCAGGACAGGGTCCTGCTGGCTGCTTTCATCTTGGAACCTCCTGAACGGAGCCCATGAAGGCCACCGTGGAAGCCACCCCCCAGCCAGGCTGCTTTGCGGTGGCAGCCCTGGGCTGCGGACACAGGCGGGAAGAAGGACCTTCCCAGATGGCCTTGCGCTGGGCCGGGCGCTGCGGGCTTCTGGGGATCCTGCTTTCCTGGGAACAGAGGAGGTCCCTGGTACTCTCAGATGCCCCTGTCCTTGACCGTGCATGTCTGTCTGGTCATTGGTGATTAGAGAAAACCCAGGGAGTCCCAGACAGCCCTCTGCACCGCTGTCGCCGCCACCTCCCCTAGACTTTGGTTTTGAGAAGAAACAGACTCTTCTGTCCTTAGGCCACCCCGTGAGGCCACCTGCCACGTGCAGCAGAAGGAGGTCTTGGTGCACCCGGTGGAGCCTCCCCTTCTGCGGAGCCAGGACCCACAGGCTCACTCTCAGGTCCACGGGCTGCACCACTGACAAATGAGCATCTGCGAGAAACGGAGCTGTGGACGGCTGAACGCCACGGGACCGTGAGTTACGGTCACAATAAACAAAGACATCCCCCAAAGCCATCATTTCCATTAGAGCTCATCTCCCACCCCTGACTCAGAAAGCCCCGGGTCCGTCCCCCTACCAAGCAGCCAGATGGGTGGAAAGTCGTTTCATTTCCAAACCTTCAGCATGATTGTTATTTACAGCTGGAGGGAGGTCTGCAGATCATTTAGTTCAACAGCCTGATTTTACGGATGAGGAAACTGGGGCCCAGAGAGGTCATGGGACTTATCCAAGGTTACAGAGCTCCTCTTTGGCAGGGTCAGGCCTTGAATCTAGGGGTCGCTGGCTCTCAGAGATGGAGTCTCCTCTTCTGGAAAAAAGGTGGATTGAGACTCACGGGGCTCCCTGTCTAAGACTTCTCTTATGGAAGGCCAAGGTGAAGTCATTCCATGTCCCCTGTGGGAACGTGAGTCGGTGAGCCCTCTTCCTTTCTAGATCTTTACCTTGGCCTCTTGGGAGCAGTGCAAGTCTGTCCCGCCACCGTGGGGTGTGTTTTCTTGCTTTGCTTCTCCTGCCACTGTTAACGTCGGCTGCTCATTGCTTGTCTGGTTCTGTGAACGCACTTTGCAAAGTTGACCTGAGGTCGCGGTTGTGGTGACACAGTGGTGTAGTGCTGCCACCCCCAAACGCACACGTGATGGGATTTAGTCACTTTCCTTGGCTCACCCGATTAATGGTGGAGGCTGGCCACTTCCCCTTTGTGAGAAAAGACTTGCAGTTCAGTTGACAGGGGGCACCCTCTAGAACTAGGCAGGCTGGGCTGTCGTCCTGTCTCTGAAACTTACTGGCTGTGTGACAAAGTATTTCATCTCTGGGTGCCTCCCCTGTGCCTCTCCCTCCCCCCCATTAAAACAAAGTTACTGTTTGGTTTTCACTTACCCAGAATGCTTAGCACCAGAAGTATTTCAGTTTCCAGAGTCGGTTTTTTTTTTTTTTTGGAATATTTGCATAGACGCTATCAGATGAGCACCTCTCATCTGGAAACCCCAAATCCCAAATGCTCCAAAATCTGATTTTTTTTTGAGCCATCATATTAGGCTCAAAAAGTTCAGGACTTTAGAGTTTTTGGAATTTGGATTTCTGGATGAGGGATGTTCAACCTGTACATGGTCAAACCTCCCTCAGGGGTCATCATGAGGATCAAGGTAGTTAAGGCAGGTCAACTAATGAGTATTCCACAAAATTTAGCTATTATGATTTTTAGTTTATTTACTCTGCTGTTATTCATTTCTCTGCCCAAACTGCGTATCTCTAGAACCAATCTGGGCCGTCAGTTTCAGAGCTGGTTTGGTCATTGTGCTACTCAAATTTCTAGAACCCTGTGTTTTAGGAAGATGGGCTTCATTTGGACATTAAAAGGCAAAGTGAATCTGGGTTGTTGGAGAGGGATGAGCCTTACCCTAACACAGGAGTGAGCAGGGGACACCTGGTGGGAGAAGTGGGCCCTGGGGAAGGCCGGCCCTGAATCCCAGGGCCTCTGCATCAGGCTCAGGGTGGGGGTGTGCTGGGGTGAAACGGGGACTTCAGTGGGGAGGGAAGACAGGTGAGAACTTAGGAGCCCTGTTCCTGAACTGGGGGCTCTGCCTTCTGGGACAGCCAGAGAAGCGTGGGTTCCAAGCCCTCTTCTCCCAAATTATAAGCAGATAGATGGTGGGGGAATGATCTCAGATTTCTCCCTCCCTCCCTTCCTTGTGCTGGGGATTGAACCCAGGGCCTTGTGTATGCGAGGCAAGCACTCTACCAACTGAGCTATATCCCCAGCCCAGGATCCCAGATTTCTGAGCCGTGATCTCCACGGTGAAATTGGGGAGAAGGTGTGCCAAATATGGCTGTTGTAAGATTCAATAAAATTTGTTGATGATAAAGGAGAGAGGTTCAATGAATAAAACTGTCTCTATTATTTATTCTTTTGCTTTTAAAAAGTCATTCTTTTTATTTATACATGCCAGTAGAATGTATTTTGACCTATGATACATACATGGGGATAACTTCCCATTCTTGTGGTTGTGCATGATATGGAGTTACACTGGTCATGTGTTCATAAATGAACATAGGAAAGTAATGTCCGACTCACTCTATGGGTTTTCCCATTCCCAGCCCCTTCCCTCATTCCTCTTGTCCAAACCTGTGAAGCTCTACTCTTCCCTCTCCACCGCCTGCCTATTGTGAGTCAGCATCCACATATCAGAGAGAACATTCAGCTTTTGGTTTTAATGGGATTAGCACGATAGCCTCCAGTTCCATCCATTTATAGACAAATGCCATAATTTCATTCACCTTTATGGCTGTGTAATATTCCATTATGTATACGTACCACATTGTATTTATCCATTCTCTGTTGAAGGGCACCTAGGTTAGTTCCATAGCTTTGCTGTTGTGAATTGAGCTGCTATGAACATTAATGTGGCTACACTACTGTAGTTTGCTGATTTTAAGTCCTTTGGGCATAAACTGAGGAGTGGGATAACTGGGTCAAATGGTGATTCCATTCCAAATTTTCTAAGGAATCTCCATACTGCTTTCCAGAGTGGTTGCACCAATTTGCAGTCCCACCAGCAATGTATGAGTGTACCTTTTCCCCCACATCCTCACCAACATTTATTGTGACTTGTATTCTTGAAAATTGCCATTCTGACTAGAGTGAGACAGAATATCAGTGTATAAACTGATAAACTGAGGAGTGGGATAACTGGGTCAAATGGTGATTCCATTCCAAATTTTCTAAGGAATCTCCATACTGCTTTCCAGAGTGGTTGCACCAATTTGCAGTCCCACCAGCAATGTATGAGTGTACCTTTTCCCCCACATCCTCACCAACATTTATTGTGACTTGTATTCTTGAAAATTGCCATTCTGACTAGAGTGAGACAGAATATCAGTGTAGTTTTAATTTGTATTTCTCGAATTGCTAGAGATATTAAACATTTTTTAATATATTTGTTGACTGATTGTATTTCACTTCTGTGAAGTGCCTGTTCAGTTCTTTTGCCCATTTATTGATTGGGTTATTTGGTTTTTTGGTGTTAAGTTTCTCGTGTTCTTTATATATCCTGGAGATTAATGCTCTCTCCGAGGTGCAGGTAGCTAAGATTTTCTCCCATTATGTAGGCTCTCTCTTCATGTTCTTGGTTGTTTCCCTTGCCGTGAAGAAGCTTTTTAGTTTAATGATGTCCCACTTATTGATTCTTGATTTTACTTCTTGTGTTTTAGGAGTGTTAGTGAGGAAGTCTGTTCCTGAGCTGATATGATGAAGAGTTGGGTCTATTTTTCCTTTTAGTGGGTGCAGGGTCTCTGGTCAAATGCTAAGGTCCTTGATTCACTTTGAGTTTTGTGCAGGGCAAGACATAGGGGTTCACTGCCACCTACTACATATGGATTTCCAGTTTTCCTAGCACCATTTGATGAGGAGGCTATCTTTTCTCCAATGTATGCTTATGGCACCTTTGTCTACTATGAGATAACTGTATTTATGTGGGTGTGTCTCTGTATCTTCTATTCTGTACCACTGGTCTTCAATTATATTTTTGTGCCAATACCATGCCATTTATGTTACTATAGCTCTGTAGTATAATTTAAGGTCTGGTATTGTGATGCCTCCTGCTTCACTTTTCTCTCTGAGGATTGCTTTGACTATTCTGAACCTCTTCTTTTTCCAAATAACTTTCATGACTGATTTTTCTATTTCTATGAAGAACGTCATTAGAATTTTAATAGGAATTGCATTACATCTGTATAGCACTTTTGGTAGTGTAACCACTTTAATTCTGCCTATCCAAGAACATGGGAGATCTTTTCATCTTCTAAGGTCTTCTTCAATTTCTTTCTTTAGTGTTCTGTAGTTTTCATCATAGAGGGCTTTCACCTCTTTTGTTAGATTGATTCCCAAATATTTTATTTTCTTTGAGGCTATTGTGAATGGGATAGTTTTCCTAATTTCTCTTTCAGTTGATTCATCAGATGTATAGGAATAAAATTGATTTGTGGGTGTTAATTTTCTATCCTGTTAATTTGCTGAATTCATTTATGAGTTTTAGAAGTTATCTGGTGGAGTTTTCTGGGTGTTCTAAATATAGAATCATGTTGTCAGCAAATAGGGATAGTTTTGAGTTCTTTTCCTGTTTGTATCCCTTTAAAATCCTTCTTCTAATTGCTTGGGCTGGAGTTTCCAGAACTATATTGAATAGAAGTGGTGAAAGAGGGCATCCCTGTCTTGTTCTAGGTTTTAGAGGAAATGCTTTCAATTTATCTCCATTTAGAATGATGTTGTCCTTGGGTTTAGCATATATAGCTTTTACAATGTTGAGGTATGTTCCTACTTTCCCTAGTTTTTCTAGTATTTGGAACATGAAGAGGTGCTGTATTTCATCAAATGTTTTTTCTGCATCTGTTGAAATAATCATGTGATTCTTGTCTTTATTGATGAGATGACTTACATTTATTGATTTCTGTATGTTGATACTTGCTTCATAGAATGCATTTGGAAGGGTTCCCGCCTTTTCTATTTCATGGAACAATTTGAGGAGAATTGATGTTAGTTCTTCTCTAAAGGTGTGGTAGAACTCAGCTGAGAATCCATCTGGTCCTGGGTTTTTCTTGGTTGATAGGCTTTTTGATGGCATCTTTAATTTCATTGCTTAAAAGTAATCTGTTTAAATTTTCTATGTCCACCTGATTAAATTTGGGTAAGTCATATATCTCTAGAAGTTGGTAAATGTTTTCAAGATTATCTATTTTGTTAGAGTATACATTTTCAAATAGGTTCTGATTATCCTCTGTACTTCAGTAGTGACCATTGTGATATTTACGTTGTTAACTTGGCTAAGGGTTTATCAATTTTATTGATTTATTCAAAGAACCAACTTTTTTTTTTATTGATTTTTTCCTTTTGTTTCAGCTTCATTGGTTTCAGCTGTGATTTTATTACCTGCCTTCTACTGCTTTTGGTGTTGATTTGTTCTATTTCTGAGTCTTTGAGATGTAATGTTAGGTTATTTATTTGTTGACTTTCTATTCTTTTAATGAATGAGCTCAATTTCTTAGCACTGCCTTCATAGTGTCCCAGAGATTTTGATATGTTGTATCATTATTCTCATTTACCTCCTACATTTTTTATTTCAACCTGTTTTCTTCTGCTATCCATTTGTCATTCAGTAACATATAATTTAGTCTCCACGTGTAGCTTCTATTTTTTATTTTAACATTAATTTCTACTTTCATTCCATTATGATTTGATAGGATACCAGGTATTACCTCTATATTTCTTTTCTGTATTTGCTAAGAGTTGCTTTGTGGCCTAAGATATGCTCTATTTTAGAGAAGGATCCATGTGCTACTGAGACGAAAGTGTATTCTACCATTGATGGATAAAGTGTTCTAATGCTTGTTAAGTCTAAATTATTAAGTGTATGTTTTTATTCTATAGCTTCTTTATTTTTTTTTTTGTTTGAAGGATCTATCCAGTGGTGAGAGAAGTATGTTAAAGTCACCAAGTATTATTGTGTTGTGGTCTGTTTGCTCTTTGCAATTGAGAAGGGTTTGTTTGATGTATGTAGATGGTCAATTGTTAGGGTCAGAAATGTTATTGAATTTTATGTCTTGTTGATGTATGGCTCCCTTAAGGGATATGAAATGTCCTTCTTTGTTCCGATTAACTTTGGCCTGAAGGTCTCTTTATCTTGTGAATTATATGTTTCCTCCTCATCCTTTCACCTTTAGTCTATGGATGTCTTTGCTTATGAGGTGAGTCTCTTGGAGACAGCATATTGTTGGGTCTTGTTTTTTAATCCAATCTACTACTCACTGTCTTTTGATTGATGAGTTTAGGCCATCCACATTCAATGTTATTATTGAGAAATGTTTTTTATCTCCCGTCATTTTGATTAATTTCTGATATTTAATTTGAATTAGTTTCTCCACTGATTCACTGTTCTTTTAGTATAGTTCCTCCCTTTGCTGGTTTTCACTTTTATTTTTCATTTCTTATTCATGAAATAGTATATTGAGTATGTTTTGTAGTGCAGGCTATCTAGTTGTGAATTCTTTTTAACTTTTATTTATCATGGAAGGTTTTTACTTCATCGTCAATTCTGAAGCTTAACTTTGCTGGGTATAGTAATCTAGGCTGTCATTTATTTTCTTTCAGAGCTTGGTATATATTGTTCCAAGACCTCCTAACTTTGAGGGTTTGGGCTGTGAATTCAGCTGAGATCTGGATAGGTTTCTCTCTAAATGATACCTCTCATTTTTTCTGGCAGCCTTTAAAATTCTACCCTTAGTCTGTACGTTAGGCATTTTCATAATAATGTACTGTGGTGTTGGTTTATTGTAGTTTTGTACATTTGGGGTCCTGTAAACCTCCTGTATTTGATTTTACATTTAATTATTTATGTTTAGGAAATTTTCAGATATTATTTTATGGAAAAAATTGTGCATTCCTTTGGTTTATATCTCCAAGCCTTCATCTATCCTAATCAATCTTAAATTTGGTCTTTTGAGGTCAGCTCATATTTCTTGGAAGTTCTGTTCATGGTCTGTTAACATCTTTTCTCCATGGCCAACTTTGTTTTCAAGATTATATATTTTGTATTCATTGCCCGAAACTCTATCTTCCAAGTGATCTAGTCTGTGGGTGATGCTTTCTATTGAATTTTTAACTTGGTTTGTTGATTCCTTCATTTCAAGGATTTCCGCTTGATTTGTTTTTAGAATCTCTATCCCTTTATTGAAGTGATCTTTCACTTTCTATGTTTTCTCTCTGATTTTGCTCTTTATACCATCCTTTACTTTACAGATCCGTCTAACTATGTACATTCTAAACTCCTTCTCTGGCATTTCTTCTACTGTGTTGTCGTGGATTCTGTTGTTGAAGCATTTTGGTTTGTTTGGGGTGATTTGTTCCCTTGCTTTTTCATGTTGTTTGTGTGTTTACCCATCTAACAGCTTGGATCTGAGGCAGTAGAGTTTCTACCCTGTGGACTTACAGTGTCCCTGAAGGTTTCTCGTACCTCACTTGTAAAGAAGCTGCCTGTCTGCTTTCTTGGTTTTACTCCATGGAGAAGCCAGGAAAGTGACCTCCTCTTTTCACCATCTTGAAAAACCTCTTTCACTGTGATTTACAGAAGTCATTTTCATGTGATCTAAATTTTTCTGAAGGCCCAGTCAGGTCATTTGTATTGTTAGAATTATTTATCAAGAAAATGGATGCCTTTACTAATTGTACAAATTAGGCATTTTTCTTCACTTCTCTGCAACTCAATGACTTAATCTGTAAAATGCGAAGTTTAGGATACTTATAGGATATTTAAAAAGATCCAGTATCTTAGTATTCATAAGATGCTTATGGCAGTGCCTGGCATATAGCAAGCACAAAATATATGGTAACTTTTTAAATAATCATGCTTTTACTTTTAAGCATAGGAATACAATGGAGTTTCCTGCAACAGGGTCTAAAGTATAAAAAAGCCCCGTGATGAAGGAGGCACAGTGGCCAACTCAGCTTAGATCAAAGTCATTAACAGCCTGGAATGTAGATGGCATGAAAAGGATGCTCCTTTTGAGACGGGTGTGGTTGGAGCCCCAGTGTCAGGAAGACACTTGTCATTGAGAATTCATTTTGCAACACTTTTTCTTCCCCTGCTTCCCTGAGTACATTTGGCTTCCTTGTGACCCTGGGGCACCTGCCACCTGCTCTCAAGTCAGAATGTGGCAGAGCTTCCATTTACCCTAGTGATATGAACTGACTGTATGAGTACCTCAGGGACTTGCTCTGAAAGCCTCCGTCACAGAAGGACCAATGGGACCTAGAGAGACACATACTGTGGGGAAGAGCAGGGTGGTGGAGATGTGATGCAAGGGCTGGTTCTGTTGGTCTGATCAGTGGTTTAAGGCTCTGAGGGCTTCCTTCATCAAAGTTTGCACCTTAACAGCTCCCATCTGAGTGATGGAAGCATTTGTGAGCATTTGTTACGCAGCAGCAGCTGATTAATACACTGGATGCTAGTACAGGATCTGCCTCTTACTATCTTCAAAACTTTGTTCAAGTAGTTTTATTTTTTGGATATCACTTCCACTCCTGCCAATATCTCCAAAATATGAAGAATCAGATACAGTTTTCTTAAAGTATCCATTTATTTATGATACATCTATTCCCCAAATAAAGACCAAAATCCTAAGGAATGGATGTCCTGTGATTTTTTCCACTATCTATATTTCCTTTGATTTAACTGCTTCAACTTTGCCCTAAATGTAAACGTATATAGGTGAATAATATATTCCCTATTTAAGAAGTGAGGAGAAAAAGGGGAAGAGGGAACTAACATATTAAGTAGCTGTTTTGCATTAAGTGCTTGACAGGTGGCATCTCCTGCAATTTGTGGGACAATCTTGTGGTAGGTTCGATTATCCTCATGTTGTGGATGAGATCTCAGAGAGTCACAGACTCACCTGAGGGCACCCAGCTAGTGAGGTGCAGCAAGGCTTTAGACCTAGGTCCCCCCACCTGCAGCACCCTTAAGTAGTGCTTGTGCTGTGTCCTCCAGTTCTGTTTTGCCACAGACAGTATTCTATGTGCCTGTGCTCCACAGGGCAGAGGGAGGGACTCTAGGATCTGAAGATTTGGAGGGACTCTAGGATCTGTAGGTTCAAAATGTCCCAATTTATACGTGAGATGAACTGTTGGGTGCCATGATGACCCTGGCTATCCCCTACCTTGTGACCCTGGGGCACCAGCCACCTGGTCTCTGTTGGCTTCTCCCTGGAGCCCACTGATCTGTGGCAGCCTTTTAATAGCCTCGGCCCTCACACTTGTTGGGGTGCAGGCAAGAGACACATAGGGTTGCAGAAGCTCTGGGCGAGATGGGCACCACCTGCAGGGGCCCTGGGAGGACTCAGGAGGGAACGCCCTCCGCCAGCCCAGCACAGTGCCTGGCAGGTAATGGTTCTGCCTCCTTCCTCTCTCTCCCAGTCAATCAAGGAGGTTTGCAGACATCATCTTATTTACACTTATATTTAAACTTTCACATGTATATTTATATATTTATATTGCACTATAGCTTCATGTGGCTGACAGTATCATTTTTTTTCTGTCTTTTCTCTGTAGTGTGTCTGAGTTTCAGAGATTTTTAAATCAGTGATTTGAATCCAGTTCTGTCTGGCTCCAAGGTCTTGGTTTATAATCACTGTGATGGACCACTGGGTTCTGGAAGGTGCTATGTTTGGCTTCTCTTGAGGTTCAAAAAGCCAGGGATGGTTAGAGCACCAAAATCAATACCTCTGGGTGTGAATGCACATGCATATATTTATATCCACAAACACAGTTAACGAGCCCGTGAGAGTGTGTGTGCCGATGACATGTTCTTTATTCCCTGGGAACCATGCAGAAATGTCACCAGGACACCAAATCTCAATGTATTTGCGAAGGACTAGGCCCCGGGCTCCTGGGAGGGATCTTTTCTTATTTTTAAACTTTGAAGAGCTCCTTTGTATCTATAATCTTATTTAATTATTCTCTATAACCCATCAGACATACGGGGGGCAGCACCTTTACTGTGGAGGGAGAAGAAACTAAGACCAAGTGAGGGAGAGTGAAGGGTTTGGGTTGGCACAGGTGCACTGGGGAGGCATTTCCAATGGAATCCAGATCCTCACGCAGTCTGGAGCCTCTTCCAGAGCAAAAGTTGTCCCGAGTCAGGATTGGAGACAAGACTTTGTCCAGAAAAGGATACATTTTTTTTCTCAAGGATTTTTACTTATCTCTTTCATATTTTCCAAGGATTTTCCTCCATCTTCTTTTCCCAAAACCTCATTTTTGTTAAAGGAGCAACTTGGTTCCCTGGCTGGAGACCAGGGGCCTGGGTCATGATGGTGATGGTGGTGACTGAGGGTGACAATGATGATGACACTTTGTGGCCCTGTGTGACTCCACATCTCCTCAGGGTTCATCTCTCACCAGGGAAAAGAGGCAGGAATCTGCCCGCAGAGGTGTAGACGGATACAGGTCAGTGGAGGAACAAGAGAGGGAGCACTGACATTTTACATAATAATAACCACTTCCATTGATTAAGTGCTTTTTATGTCTTAATTTCAGATTCCAGTTGTTCATCACGGGTGTCTAGGAAAGCAATTAACTTTTGTTTGTGAGACTTGTAATCTAAGACCATTGAACAATCACTCAGCTCCAGGGGCTTCTTTTTTGTTGATTCTTCTGGGTTCCCCAGATATACAATCCTGCCCTCTGTACACACAGTGCACACACACACACACACACACACACACACACACACACGGCTTTATCTCTATCAACTCATTTGACTCAGAAACAATACTAAGAGGCTGGCTTAACTTCTAGTCTCACTTTATGGCTGAATTAGCTGAAGTGCAGGGAGGTTGATCCGTGAGTGGACCAAGTTCACGCAGAGTGACAGAACTCCAGGCCAAGCCTGGGAACCTGTTTCCTGTCTTGACCGGTGTGACGTGGTTATGCAGGATCCCTGTTGTCACATCTCACGGGGAACAAGGAGTAGGAGTGTCATGCCTGTGTGCACCTCTTCGTCCTTCCCTGGAGCCATTCCTCTGCTATATGACTGTGAAGGGCCCTCTCCCTTGAAGCAGAGTGGCTTCTCTACCTTCTGATTTGGGCCTCGGTCACGTCACTTGCTTTGGCCAATTGAAAAAGGCAGGAGAGGTGATAGGTTGATCCGCAGCCCAAGTATCTCTTGTTCCTATGCACCTCGGCCACGGCTATGGGAAGGCCACGCTGGTTAGCTTGCTGGTCCCTGAGGGCAGGAGGATGAGGGACATGGGGAGCTGTCCCAGCTTGGCTGTCCCCAACAAGCAGACTGGAGCAGACCAAAAGTCTCCCCGCCACTGGCCACAGATAGCTGAGTGACCCCAGTTAAGACTAGTGAGACCCCCGCTGACTCCTAGACAAATGACTAGTAAGAGCTGGGCTTTTGAGGTCGTTTGTTATGCAGCAAAATCTAGCAGGCTGTCATGGTCATCCGGAGATTCTGGAATCACACATGCTTCCAAATAACACCTGAATGTTATTAAAACTGTGATCCTGCGCAAGGTACTCAAGGCCTTTGAACTTCAATGTCCTCACCACGGGGGGCGGTATAAAGATCCCTATTGCCTGGGGAACTGTCCCCAGGGGCAGGTGTCCGGCAGAGCACAGATACTTCATAAACACAAGCTTCTCCATGGCTCCCGTTGGTCTGGTCACTGATCAGCGTTTTGTGAATGTCCATGGGCACAGGCTCTGAAACGGGTTCTGCACATAGCCAATGACATGATGGCCACTACTGAGGGCTCCTGGAGCTTGGTGGCCCAGGGGGAAATTGTGTCTTGAAAGTCCTTGTCAGAGGTGCTAGGAGAGGACCTGGCCAGGCCAATGCTGGGGTCAAGGCAGAGAGCTCTGTAGGACCACGTTGAGATTCAAGTTTCCCTGGAAACGGGGTCATGTGCTGTGTTCTGGGCAGAGGTTCAGATGCTTTGGCAGAACAGTGAGTCATAGGGAGGAGAGCATCAACTTCCATCTGCATCTCTTGCCGCTGTCACGCTGTGTAACAGGTCGCCCTATACTCCATGGCTGAAAGTGACCAGCATTAGGGACAGCCCACAGACCTGCTGGCCGGCTGCTGGTCCTTCTGCTTTTGGATGGCCTCTTGGCATAGCTGCAGTCAGCCATGGGCAGGAGTGAGGCTGTGGGTCTTGGACAGGCTCCGGGGACTGTGCGGTGGGTTGTCATCCTGCCACAGGCCAGCGTGGGCTTGGTTTCAGTCTGCCTGGACGTGTCTTTAGGAAACCGTGGTGGTGTGAGAGGAATGAAGGAAGACAGAGAGGGAGGGACCAGGGGTGGACCAGGCCTCAGTGTGGACCTGGCACCGGGTCACTCCTGCCGTATTCAACTTCCAAAGCAGTTCATAAGACTGACCCAGATTCTAGGAGGAAAGGGAGCAGAGCCCATCTTCAGATTTGTATGAGTACAGGGGTGGGGACTGCCAAATCCCACGGCCAAGGGCTCAAATCCAGGAGGACCCTTAATGTGAGTCACCAATACAACGAACCTATTATAGCTCCTTCCTGGAAGGGGTCTGTTATTAGGTGTGGGGATTGAAGTCAGGACAGGAGGAGCAGGTGGGACACTGGGTCACCAACTGCTGGCCCTGCCTCCCAGGTTTCTCCTGACCAGGCCTAGGAATTGGGGCGCAGCCACGGAACACAGACATGAGTGTCGAAGGCATTAGGCTGTGTGGGGGGTGGAGCCAGGCACATTCCTGCCCAGGTAGAGCAGGAACCAGGGTGACATAAAGTGTCAACGATGGTGTGTGGCCAGTGGGGACGCCTCTATCTGATGAGAATGGTCATCAGCAGCACTGTGAGCTGGGAAACCAGAGTGTTACAGTCCCCCTGTCCCCACACTGCCAAGCGGCTTGGAACAGAATCCACGCAGGAAGTAGGTTTTCTTTAAAAATATAAAAGTGATACATGAGAATGAAGGCAAATTGGCCTAATTCAGAAAAATGGAAAAATAAAGTGAAACAAATTACCCAGTTTCATTACCCGGAGACAATCGCTGAGAACGACCTAATGCGTTTCTCTAACTGCCTTTTCTCTCCTGCACACACGTGTGTGTGTGTGTGTGTGTGTGTGTGTGAGTGTGTGCGTGTGTGTGTGTGTGTGTGAGTGTGTGCGTGTGTGTGTGTGTGTGAGTGTGTGCGTGTGTGTGCGTGTGTGTGTGTGTGTGTATTCCCCCCAGGATAAATGAATGTTTAAGTAACATCTTTACGGAGATCTGACTTAATGTTCTGTTTGTTTTTTTAGGGAACATAATTTTGACTGTAAAAATTCAAACTGCCCACATCTGTCTGTCTAGAACAGGGAAGAGTTCATTTTCTATTTTCAAAGGTAAAACTAGCAGAATGATAACCCAAATTCAAGAACCGGAGATACATGGAATTCAGGGGTAGCATATACGGCGGGAAGGGCTGCCCTGAGAGCGGATCTGTTGCTGACCTCGGGTTCCCACACTAGGGGGCGGCGGAGAGTCCCCTTGCTGGGTGGTTGGGAGACAGTCCAGTTTGTGGGCGGGCGTGTGTGTCTTTGAGGTGAGCTCACTGGCTCCTGGGGTGCCTGGCTGACGTGCTTAGACCCTCTAGCCCCAGCAGGTCATTCTTCATCATTGCCAAGGTGCTAGTCCCAAGTTCACTTCCAGAGCCAAGCTTTATCAGCCGGTTTCCACGACCCAGAAAGTCCCTAATGTGACGCAGAGGCTGCCGCTGTGTTGCTAGACGTCTGTTTCTCTCTGACTCTCAGCCTCTCTTCCCAGGCCCTGGGTGAGCGGAGTGAGCATTCCCTGTGTGGGTTCAAGGTGGGAGAAAGGGCCGACCAGTGGAGTTCAAGGGCCACCTTCAGTGTGCATCTCCACAGTACATTGACCCCATCCACTCAAACAGTCTGAGTGCTTCCTGTGGGCCACCAATGAGCACTTCCTACCATGCAGGAAGGCAGCACGTGGCATCCCTCCTGGTCACTTCCGAACCCAGAAGAAGACAGCAGAAGCATAGATTTTTAAGCATAGTTGTGATCATATTTCCCATAAGTCTTAAAATCCCATTTTTCTAAACATAACTGAAGCAGTATTTTCCTGAGCTCCTACTATTCTAAGAAAGTGCTCTTTGTGATGGTTACATAATATTCCACCCCATAAACCATTTACACGTATCCTTTGTTGACCATATGGGTGGTTGCTGGATTACTAGGATGTATAGAGAACACGGACACATGCACTTTTATCTTTCTGAATTTGGGACTGCTTCCTTGGGATGGATTTCCAGAGGTGACTCCAGGACTGTTCAGCACACTAAAGGCATGGCCGTTTGCCAAAGACTTCTGATGCAGGCTTCCCAATTACTCTCCCTAAGGGTGTGACAATTTAACCTCCCGCCAGGGATGGAGCAGAAGGCCAGTCCGCCACCAGGAGGTGGCATTTCCAGTAGTTCCTTTGAACAGTGGGTGAGAGTAGGTTCCCGAGCTTCAAAGGTGTCTCAGATGAAAGGCTTGGTCTGAAGAGGGACACCCAGGGGAGGGAGCAGCTGGCGTCTGGGTAGCCAGGGGGTTACCGGGGAGCAGAATCCTAGCAAGCAGAAGGACGGATGGGGGGCCATCACAGGGTCTCAGGCGTTCTGCTCGGCCAGGGTGAACCTGTGTCCCGGGAACTCCTTTCTGTCATCTAGACCCAGCTCCGTCTGTCATTGACCCTGCCCCCGCGAGGCCTTCCCTGGCTCCAGGGTTGAGCTGCGCGGTGGCTTCTTCCCGAGCTCGGTGACTCTCTGCCAGTTCCTGCCTCACAGCCTTCACCAGGGACCTCAGCTGTGCTTGGTTCCCGCCGGCCCAGGTGCTCACTCAAGGCCGGGACAATGGTGCTCATCTGTGTGTGCAGTTCCCTTTGCTCATCGTAGTGCCCCTAGAGGTCTGTTGACAGGGCGAGCGGACCACATGGGCTCTGTCAAGGTGACTGGCTCCATTCGGGTGGCTGTGCCTGTCATCCCTCACACATAGACTTCCCGTCTCCAGGGCGTGACTTTGCCATATCTTGTAATGTTCCCATTCAGGTCTTGCTTGGCCTCTGTCCATCTCTCCTCATACTCACCTGCTGGCCTAGAACCACCCTAGTGTGCTCTGGGGCACACCCCGATAGATGAAGTTGCTCACTCAGAGTGTTTGCTGAGCACGTACTATGTGCCTGGTTCTGTTCTTGGCACTGGGGATAGTAGTGAGCAGACCTGTTCCCTGGGAGCCCCTGTCCAGCTGGGTGGAGACCATGAACAATGGATGGGCAATGAGAGCTTCCCACGGGCTTCTGGTGCCACCAAGAGAGGGGAGACAACGTGGGAAGAGGTGACCCTCTGTCCTAGGTGCTTAGGGAAGGTCTCCATTTGAGCTGAGGCCTGACAGACCAGGGCAAGCCCAGAGGGCAGAGAGCTTTACGTCGAGGGTTCAGCCAGCGCCAAGGGCCACAGGCTGGTAAGACCTGGCCTTTTGGGAGGTGAGAAGCGGGTACCGGGGCTACGCTGAGTCAAGGAGTGGAAGATGGGGTCAGGAGCGGGTCCGCAGGGGTCTTGTGGGTCAAAAAAGAGTTTGGATATGATCCCAAGGGCAAAGGAAGCCACTGGAAGATTCCGGGTTGGAGAAGGAGAGATTCTATTTACACTTTGCTCACGGCTTGGAGAATGTAGTGCCGGGCGTGAGGCGAAGCTCCTTGGAGACCTGGGGGAGGGTCTGGAGATGATGGGGGCCTGACCAGGTGGAGGCGGTGGGGATGGAGGACGTGGCGGGATTCAGGTGCGTTTCACAGTGGGATGCTGGGAGTGAGGGGGACGCAGGATGCTTCTCAGGTGCTTGGCCTACACGTCCGGGTGAATGGTGGTGGGGGTATGGTTTAGATAGGAGATGCCCCCAAAGTCCCGTGTGTGAGACACCGCAAGAAAGTGCAGAGGTAACATGATTGGGCTCTGAGAGTTTGAACCCATTAATCCTCTGACAGGGGCCGACTGGGTGCTGAGTGAGGGCAGGCAGGTGTGGCTGAGGGCCTGGGTCACTCACTGGGGCTGTGCGTTTGGTACACATATTTTGTGAGTGAGCTCAGTCTCTCTCTGCTTTCTAGCTGTGCATCCTGAGCCGCTTTCCTCCTCGACATCCTTCTGCCATGATGGGCCTCACCTGGGGCCTGGGACCCGGCCCAAACCAACGTTTCCTCCTCTAACTGTTCTTGTCAGGTGTTTTGGTGACAGCAGCATAAAAGTGAACTAAAACGGGGGCCTTAGAAGGCAGTGGGGGGACTGGGGTTCCCGCCCTGCAGGAGGCGGTGGGGAGAGAACCGGCCGCCCCTTGTCCGTCGGGCCCTGCTGGCCTTGCCTCCCCACCTGCTTCTCCCAGTCTGGTTTGGACTCCGCCGTCATGTTTGAATCCTGCCTGTGGGACTTGGGGACTCCTCCAGGTGCATGTTCTGCTGAGGCACTCTGTCCTGTTCCGGCTGTGACTCTGGGCTTCCCCCCTTTCTCTCTGGCCCTGTTCCCATATCCCACACCACACCTCTGCTCCACTCCATAGGGCAAAATCTGCAGCCTCCCCATGCAGGTAAGGGCCATCGGGCTGGGACTCAGTCCAGGAACAATGGCAACAAACACCTGCATGATCTTCCAGATGCTGGCTCATACCTTGGCTCCGTCCGTCAGCAAACTGTCCTATTTAGCACTTTCTGTTATTACTATCCCCATTGTATACATGAGGAAGTTGAGGTCCAGAGCGCTTCTATAATTTGCCAAGTAGTGGGGCTGGGGTGTGAACCCGGGGTATCTGGCCCTGAACTTTGCAAAATCACAGTGAGATGGCACCAGTCCCTCCCCTGCAACTCGGCCCACCTGCCGTGCTGTGAGTGGTGTGGACTGGAGATCAGCATTTGCCCTGCCTTCTGTGACATCATGTCATCAAAGAATGACAGGAAGGCTGAGTTCAAGGCAGAGAGGTGCCCCCGAGTTGGGTCACTGATTAACCAGGCTACGTAGGCGCTCACTCCTTGGGGTGTATTCATCGAGTGTGACCTCGCACTGGGCATGCACAACACGAACACTCAGGTTGGTGTGTTCCCTGCATTAGTGGTGTTTACACTCTTCTTCTGGATATTCCACCCTCCCTGGCATATGCAAATGCCCCCACCCTGTCCCCCTGCCCCCTACCTCAATCCAGGCACAGGAAGTCCTCGTTAGGACTTCTGCTCACTTCTCAATTCTTTTCTCCCAGTGCTGGGAATCTAACCCAGGCCCTTGCTACATGCTAGACAACCGCCCTCCCAAGAGGCTACACTCCCAGCCCTTGTTATTTTTGTTTAGAGACAAGGTCTTGCTAAATTGCAAATTGCTATCTCTTACTCATTCTGAAATCCTGAGCAGAGAGGCAGAGAAAGGCAGCTGGGGCCTCTTTCTAAAGTCGTGGATATGGGGGGACCAGGGACTCTGTGATCTGATGGGGGGGCTTCAATAAATGGATGAGCGAATCAGGGCTAAGGGACAATTAGGCGAGGAGGGTCAACTGAATCTAAGATTAGCAGATAAAACACCTCCCATAAAGTCCTGGATAATTGTTAGATGTCATTTGAATATTGGCTTTGAGCTCCCTGGCCACCAAAATAAAAAGGGAAAACATGATTAACTTGTAAGATTTTCGTAGTCCATGGATTGAAAGAGAAATAATTTGTCAGCAGATGCCTGGCTTTGCTTTGCAGAGAGAAGAGAAAGGAATGTCTCCCTGTGCACTCACCCTGGTGGATGTAGTGGGGGAGACCTTGAACACAAACAACTGTATTCAAATAGGTTTGCTTCGCTAAGTCGTTTGGTATTCATGGGGTAGCCCTGGGGATGGCTACCTCTTCAAGGCCAGGCACAGCTTCCTGAATCTCCTTTCCTCCCATAGCACCCAGAGCAGCCTTCTGCACATACCAGGCCTCTGTCCATGCTCCAGTCTGATGAGCCCTTAATTAGGTGTCTGTGGAATCCGGGAGCCCCCCGTCTGGCACCCCATTGTATCCAAAGGTGCGTCCTCTGACTTTAAAAATTGCTGATGAGTAACAGGGAGGGAAGATAATTAGTGAGGAAGATCGAAACAATGCTTCCTAAATTTATGAGCATCCTCACAGAGTTATCTTTGAGGGAGGAAGAATTACCATAAATCCCAAGGGCGAAGAGTCGCACTAGACGTAAAAGCAGGGAAGCCGGAGTCAGCAAAAATCTTTGGCAGTTCACAGACTTTGTTTTCTGGAAGACAAAAGGAACTGCCACCAAGTTGGCTTTATGGGTCACATAGCTGCCCCGTCTCTTCCCCTCTTTCCAGGCCCTGCCCTGCCTTTTGTGGAGGGCGCAGTGAGATCTTTTATTGGGGGGGGGGGCGTTCACTAAGTGACAACATCCCCATGCAGGACTCTGGCTGCTTGCAGGAAGAGTGGATTGTGAAGGGAAGACTCCTGGTCAGCGCTACAGGGCCAGCGGCCCACTGGCCAGCCAGATGCAGGTTGGCTCTGGGGGAGCACCTGCTCCTGGTGGAAGGACATTGGCTCGCGCAGCACCCCATCCTTCCTCCTCGGAGGAAGCAGATTGGTTACCTTGGGAGAAGGATCAGCCCCCCAACTGTGTCCCTCTGAAGCCAGAATTAAAGACCGGCAGCCAGCACACATAGGTAAATCAGGTCAGAAGGGCTCAAGGAGGCCAACTTGGGTCTGGGAGGTGGGAGACCACCGGGAACTGGAAATGTTAATGCCTTCAGAGCCCTTCCTCCACCCTCATCAAGATAACCTGCCCCTTGCTCCAACCTGTCCCTAAGGTAACCTGTCCCAGGAGTTGCCCCTCCCTACCTGAAGTTGTAAAAGTTGTTAGTTAATGTGTCCTGGGTCCCCTTCCTGCCTGATCACTCCACCTTGGCCCCTCCTGTCCATCGGCTCCTCATCCTTTGGCCATCCCACCTGGGCCTGGTCATGTACGCAGGAAGGAGAGGGATAAGATGGATAACAGACTTCTCCTGTCCTGGGGACAGTCCGCCCTGTCCCGGGAGAGGTCTACGTTACTGTTACTTCTTTTTAAATAGACCCTGCTTCTCTAATGTTATACTTCAACATTGAAGGAGCAGGACTCGTCACCAGTGATGGGCAGTATCACCTCTCCATCTTCATCCCTTCCCGCCTGCAGAAGGCCGCCCCTCTGCTTCTCAGTGATGGGGGGTCTTCCCACAGCGGGCTTCCTGGGGACACCTGTGTTCGGCACTGTTGGTGACCAGGTGGGCAGTCTGCCCAGTTCAGGGCACAGTCTATCAGAAAGTCCCTGTTGCCACCCCCACAAGCCTTGTTGTGAGACATCTGTCTGGGTGGCAAAGGTGACCTTTAAAGTCCTCACTCCTTGGCTCAGTTTCCCACTTGGTCCTGCACCAGGGCAGGAAAGGGGATCTTTACGGAGATTTCTGAAACCCCAGCCCTGAGCATGGGCAGGAAGCTGCAGAGATGGGACTCAGGGCAGCAGACCCTGGCCCGAAGCTCCCACAATGAAATGGCTCCCGGGAGGACTGAGGTGGCTGGCAAGTCCCCTCAAAAGCGTCACACACTGTGGAAGAGGCCATCTGAAAATTGAGGTTGAAGAAGGAAGGAGGTAGTGCAGGTGGGAGTCCAGGTCTCCAGGTGATTCTGGGAGCAGGCAGGGCCGGGACGGTGGGGTATGGACCCAGGACAGTGTGTCTGGCCAGCTGTGCTCGCAGTTCCCCTGTGGTAATCATATCCAATTTCCTTTGGGAGGCTCCTGGTCTCTTAGAACATGCCAGGCTCCTTCTTCCCTTTTTAGTGTTGGTTATCGGGCCAGTGGATTGCATTTCTGGGTCATTTATGGAACCCATGGAAAAGAGAAGCTCATTGCTGTGGGACTGGTAGTCTGGGTGGATGCGAATCTGAGGGCAGCAGCAGCTACCTTCTCACCAAGAGAGAGCATGGCTCAGTAGGCATCGATACAAGACCTACACAGCAAAGCAGAGCCGGAGGTGGCTACCGCACCTGCATCCGGTTGTGCCAGAAGCTACCCACCCGGGCTTCTTGGTGGAGAGATGTATTACCTTGGCTGCTATAGTCTGAAAGTTTGTGTCCCCTGAATTGCTGTGTTGAAATCCTAACACCCAAGGTGATGGTGTCAGGAGCTGAAGGCTTCAGAAGCGGTGCGGTCACAAAGGCAGAGCTCTCACGGTGGGGTTGGCACCCTCATCCAAGGAGACCCAGGGAGCTAGCTCGCCCTTCCAGCGGGGGGGGGGCTCAGCACGGAGGCCCCCTCTGTGAGCCTTCAGGTGCTGGATCTGCTGCGCCTTGATCTTAGACTTCTCAGCTTGCAGAACTGGAAGGAATCCATTTCTGTTGTTTATGAGCTACTCAGCCTATTGTATTTTATTAGCAGCCCCAGTGGACTACTAGTTTAAACCATTTTTTCCCTACTTCAAACTAAAAGAATAAAAAGAATTAATAAAGAAATTAAGTAAGGACTGAGATTTGCTTGGGATAGAACTTACACATTCATTCTTTCCTTCAATTGCACAAATATTCACTAAGCCCCGTCTCGTGCCAGGCTCTGTGCTGAGGGCAAAGCTCACAGACCAGCTGGAGGGTCACCCACGAGCAAGAGACCCTAATGCAATGTGGTGTCCACATTAGGAGAGCCATGTGTGAGTGACCAGGCATCCCAGGCCACCATTCCTGGAATAAAACAGTGAATCAGGAAAGGTGAAAAGAATCTAGAAAATCAGAGAAGGGAGAGGTCAGGGGTAGGTAGAAGACTGGCGAGTAGTAGTAATGATGGAGATAAGCACGGCATCAAGTTCACGTTCCTTGAGTGCCCATGGAACACTGTTCCAAGTTCTTAGTTTTGTTGAATCCTTAGGATGAAACCCTTTTTTTCTGGCAAGAAGGGGTTAAGACACTTTCTGGAAGCCACACACCCCAGGCCAGGGTTGCTGAGACATCATGCAAAACGTCCAGAGCTAGGAAACATGAAAGCAGAGAATTTGAGTTGAGCCTAGGTTGTGAATGGTTTTTCAATATCATGCAGAAGGCTTCTTTAGAGGCAGAAGGCGGTGCACTGCAATTCTCTGAGCACCTATTGTATGCCAGGTGTATACTTGGATCTCATCACAGCCTACAACCACCCCATTTGATAAGCATTATTATCCATGTTCTTACTCACAAAATCTATAGACATTCTCATTTTCCCCTAACTCACTCGCTAGTAAGAGGCAGAAAGAAGAATAAAAAGCGGACCCCTGAACTCCATGCTTTCTGCTCCCCTCTTTCCCACTCTCTTTCTGGTGATGATTTTTAATCCTGTTTTTCTCTTTGGATCATCTGATGAGAGCTACCCGTGCCCTCTGCAGAGATGTACACAAAAATACATATAAATGGGATTTTGCTTTTGATTTATTTCCTTGCATGGGAATTTGATTTCCTCTCGTGGACAGACAATGCAAACAAGTTTTAAAAAGAATTATTTCTCTATCATTTCTTTCCCTGCAAAACATTGATGTTCCCTTCCTTAAAAAAAAAAAGACAATAAATCCAAATTTTTGCAAATGAACAACAACAACAAAAATGTAGATTTCAATTCTGCTGAAATGTAAAATTCTAGCAAGGAGCCTGCTGTTGTTTGTCTAAATAAGAAATAGGAAGTTTGGAGCCGTCTTTGCTTGGCAGTGTTATCTTTACCATCTGATCCGTTTCCACATTGTTCTGTTGGCAGCCTCGCAGCCCAACTGTGACTTACAAAGGTCTTAAGTCAAAAAACTGCATCATCGTCCGGAGCTTATTTTGCCATGTGAGGGTAGGTGAGGTCCTGGAATTCTCTAAGACTCTCTGAGTTTAATTTATTTTGTCCTAGAGTTAATGAGGTCAGCTGTGGCCAGGTCTCTGTATTCTCTGTGCTGTCCAATGTCAGCAAGGCCAGGACTGTGTACCCCATTCAGTTGTAAGTCTGTCTACACAGTGTGTCTAAGCATTCTGCTGGACTTCCAGTGTCTACAGGTTTCCACCTGCAGAGAAACAGACAAGGCCTCACCCCTGTGGACAACAGTCTTCAAAAGCGTTTTCATCCTGGACTGGGAATCTGGAGAACGTTTTTTTTTTTTTTGGACAGATTGAAACTTTATTATTTTTTTTTATTTAATTTTTTTATTGGTTGTTCACAACATTACAAAGCTCTTGACATATCATATTTCATACATTAGATTGAAGTGGGTTATGAACCCCCAATTTTACCCCAAATGCAGTTTGCAGAATCACGTCAGTTACACATCCACATTTTTACATAATGCCATATTAGTGACTGTTGTATTCTGCTACCTTTCTTATCCCCTACTATCCCCCCTCCCCTTCCCTCACATCTTCTCTCTCTACCCCATCTACTGTAAGTCATTTCTCTCCTTGTTAATTTTCCCATTCCCCTCACAACCTCTTATATGTAATTTTGTATAGCAATGAGGGTCTTCTGGAGAATGTTTGGCCTCCCAGCGGTTCCAGAATGGTGAGCATGGCTGAAATGCTCGGGACGTCCTGGCAATATCCAAAATGGTGAAATCTGGGCTTCAGTGCCAGGGGTTGCCTTCTCTCTTTGCTAAAAATATCCACCAAGGATGTCTCCCTGCCGGGTTATTCTAAGAACACTCCTTAATCTGCAAACATCAAATTGACTCCTGGATGTTCAGTCACGTGCTTTAGGGCTCCTCCTCTAGAAGCTAGAAGGACTTCCGAATTCTTGATCGACGTTGAAAAGATGGTTTCAGGAGAGGACACCTGGAAGATCTCAGAGGCTCATCAGCTGGCCCTGACACTCAAGCATATTGAGATGGAAAACAACCTGGGGCAATGTCACCTGACACCTTTTCTCCACTATTTCAGTTCTCTGTTGCTGTCTGGCAGGCCACTCCACAGTGGATTGGCTTCAAACCAACAGCCATCTCTTCAGCTTGTGATTCCGTAGCTTGGCAGTTTGGGTCAGCTCCGCAGGTGGTTCTACTGGTCCGGGCTGGGCTCAGTGGATCTCGACTGGGTTTACTCACTTATCTGTGTTCATGCTGGTGGGCTGGCGGGTTTGTGAGAGCAGCCAGGTCTCATTGGTCAGGATCTCTCTCTCTCTCTCTCTCTCTCAGTTGGTCTGCTGTTCTCTGGCTGGATGTCCTGGGCTGGACCACAGGCTGGCTGGGTTCACAAGCAGCCAGAGAAAGATGATATCAACAAGACCAAGTGCTTTTTAAGTGTTTGTGTCACCTTTGCTCTTGTCCTACTGGTCAAAGCAAGTCACACCATCAGCCTTGGAAAGGCACAGACCCCGGCTCCAACTGTTAGTGGGAGAAGCTACCTATGAGGATGTGGATACCTGAAGGAGAAGAAATCATGGCTGCTTTCCCCATATGCCATGTTTGCAGAGCAGAGCAAGTTCTTTTAGGGTTAAGGGGCCAATATCTTAAGCCCTTTCTCCAGTTTCTGGATTCAAAACCAATTGAGAGAATGGCAGGGGACCCAAATGGGGAATGTTGGATGTCAGCTTTGTCACTGGTGAAGTTGGGCTGCGGCTCACATGCGCGGTCTGAGCAGGCTTTCTATAGCTCCCTCTCACCTGGAATTAAAGTGACCATCTGGAATTAGAGCTGTCCCCTGTAGGAGCTTAAAAACTGTGTGTTTGGATGCCAGAGAGAAAGAAATACAAGGAAGAGGCTCTGCTCTGTTTTTTTTTTTTTTAAAAAGGACCAAATGAAGCCAAACACTTCCTGTCCCATCAAGGAGATAAAGAAAAATATGGAGGGTGGGGGCACAAGTTAGTATTTGATGTGCCTGTGTGGGAACACTGTGAGAAGAAGAAAAATGTCTCCCCTAACCCGGATGTGTTTCCAAGCAACGAAGGCTTCCTTCTTTTGTGCGCTGAGTACCGTTTTTCCACCTCGAAGTGAAATTTTCTTGGCAGTGAAACCCTTCATCATTTGGGAACTGTAGATGACCACTGAGGTTTCCCAGTGGGACTTGCAAAATAGAACTTCTGCTTTAAAAGACCAAGTGAAAATAGATGAAAAGCAGGACTTGGCTGTACTTGAACAGCATCAGTAGTTACATCTTGTTGCAAGTTGAAGGGGAATGGATGTCAATTCCATGACCTGCTTGGAAATACTAGAGGAAGTTTGGTGTTTGGGGAACAGGGCTGTTTAATAGAAGGGATGCTTCTATTTTCTTCCAATGCTCCAAGACCCAAAGCAGCCTGACCATGCCTCAAAATTAAACTCTCTTACGTGGCTTTCATGTGTCCTTGGCAATGTCATGAGAAAATGTTGGGTGATGAGTTTTCACAGTCACAATAGTCCCCCAAACTCAATTTGTAAACATTTTAAGTTGCTTTCTAGAAAAGAGCCTCTTAGTTGTCTTGCCTCCCGTTCTGTGGTTGGTGGATACTTTAGTCTTGCAAAACCAAGCAGGCTCAGCCAGCTCAAGTTCAAAGTGCAGTCTCTTTGGGATAAATTAACTCAGACTGCTGAACTTCTCCGCAGCCCCTTGCTAAGGGCTCTGGTCCATGATGATCTCTGTGGATGCTGAGCCTGTGAAAGTTCTGAATGAGATGGTCCTTGTTATCACATGTTGGCTGCACTTCTGTGGTCCCATCCGGCTTCCTGTTGACAGGCTGTGTTCTCCATGACCTGTGACCTGATCTTGGCCTGGCCCAAGCCCTGTTAGGTCAGGTACCATCTCTCAACACGTCTGCTGCCCCTGGATGGTTTTGAAACTCTACATCTTTCCTCTTGTCCCTCTGGTTATACAGGATCCCACACTCTACAAGGGCCCCTCTCAACCCCCCACCCCCCAAGACCGCTCCCTCCACCCTCGATGACCACCACTGGTGTACCTACAGCCTGTCTTCACATGGTCTAGTGGAAGCTAAAAATGGACAAGGGTCAGGGGCCAATCTAGTTAGGTTGACTCTGAGTGTTCCTTGCTGGGTCATGATCACCCAAGAGGACAGCCCAGACGTGTTTGGTGATAAGCTATAAGTGTGGTTGAAATTTTCAAATTCGAGTTAGGGCTGGGGTAGATTGGCCAGAGTCATAGTTGTAACAGCTTTTCTTCTTCCTTATCACTGGGTTCCTGGTTACATATCCTTAGATGATAACCATGATTATGGCACTTGTTATGTGTGAAACAGCACCTTAATATCACGGGGGCTGGGGGTGTAGCTGGGTGGTAGAGTGCTTGCCTAGCATGTGCAAGGCCCTGGGTTCCATCTTTGGTATTGAGATATATACACACTCGCGTGCACACACACACACATACACACACTCACACATATAATTTAACATAAAATACTTTTCTTTTCTTTCTTTCTTTCTTTCTTTCTTTTTTTTTTTTGTACCAGAGATTGAACTCAGGGGCACCCAACCACTGAGTCACACCCCCTGCCCTATTTCATATTTTATTTACGGACAGGGTCTCACTGAGTTGCTTAGTGCCTTGCTGTTGCTGAGGCTGGCTTTGAGCTAGCAATCCTCCTGTCTCAGCCTCCAGAGCTGCTGGGATTACAGGCATGTGCCACTGTGACTAGCTATAAAATATTTTTTACATAGATAATAAATAATATAATATGAGGGGAATTTGTGAAGAATTGTGTCATTTTTTGAGAACAATTTTGGAACGATCCGTGTAACTGGTTTCTTTCAGTGCTGACAGTCTGGGCCATGGGTCCATCCCTAGGGTCCCCAGCCAATGCTCTGCACAGGGTGATGTGTCCGAGATGTATCGCCAATGCCTATGCCACGAAGCTGAAAACTCTCCGGGGCTCAGCATTATCTGATGGTCCTGGTGAGCAGGAAGCAGTGGACTGGTGCTCGGGTTTTCCCCTCTGATCAGATAACCTGGTTCCTGCTGTGGACACATCAGACTGAAGGAAGGTTGATTGCTGAGTTGTTGGTCTGCACCGAGCTCAGCCAGAGGCGAGAGATGAGAACGCAGGAAATGAGGCCAGGAAAGGCAACCCAGGAGGCAGCCACGGGGTGAACCAAGGTCGAGGAGTGAGGCTGACTTCGGGGTTCAGAGGAGGAAGGTGGGGGGATGAGGTGGGCTGAGGGGGCAGCTGTTAGGCTGGATCTGGAGAGTTTGGCTCTGTTCTGGGGCACGTGACTTGTCCTCTCCGGGAGGCCACTGGGAGGACTGGGTGTGGTGGGAAGACCCGAGTCCCCTTCCCTTCCTTCCTGATAAACAGGTCGTTTGCTCAGCCTCGCGATAACAAGAGACCTTCACAGTGGGGCTCTGACCCTCCAACCTGAAGGACGTTCCCTGCTGACGCACAGCAGCCACGCAGGACGGCCGTGTGCACAGTTTGAGGCAAAGGTTCTGGAGAAGGGCTGGGGGCTGCTCTGTAGGTGCTGGCTGACCTTGAGCGAGCGGAGGCGAGGGGTACATCTATGGGTCTGCTGCACCGCGTGATTAGGGCCTGCTAAGACCTGGCAGGGAGGTCAGAGGAGCATGTCTAGCTAAGTCAATCAGCCCAGCGTGCAATTTGATCATGTCCGAGTAGAGTTCACATCGTGGGTGTGTTGGGGAAAGGGAGCGGTCACTGTGAGGCCCAAGTCCATTGGTGAAGGCCACCAGCCTCTGGGGCAGCACCCACGAGGCATCCCTTTACCTGCACCCTCCAGCCCTGCCCACCCTCCTCTCACGCCTGGGTTCTAGGTGGGCCTCGTGCTCTGCAGCACTGCCAGATGTTTGACTTTACTACGTCACTCACTGTCCAGCAAGGAGAGATTTTTCTGAAGAGCCTGTTGAGGAGGAAAACTCAACCCTCCAGAATCTTCTTAATGAAAAGCAAAAAGAGTCCCCACCCTGGGCTGCCGGGCAGATCCAAGGGCTCCATGGGCCTGGCCTTGTGCCGGTTTGCTGTGAGGGACCCGACCCCTCGGATCCTCGGTCCAGCAGAGGCTCTCTACACATTCACCCTCAGGGGGGCTCCACAGCCGCTGCCCTCCAGGGCCGTCTCTCTCACCCCTTAGGAGTTAGATGGGGCTAATTAGAAAGGTATGGGGGTACCTCCTGCCAGATGTGTGACACTCGGAACTTACCTGCCTCTCTGACCCTGGGCTCCTCATCTGTAAGATGGAGATTCTGATCCGCACGTCCAAGAGAGGCTGGGGATTCTACATGGAAAGGAGCAGGTGAAGCGTTTGAAGGGGTCCTTGGCGTGGAAGCCCACGGTCCCTGCTTTTCTTACTGTTTTCATTCATTTTTAAGTTGACTCCCGCCTGCCTGCCTGTCTTCTGTAGTTTACCCCTTGGCTGCGTTTAGATGGAGAGAAGCTTGGCCCAGATTCCCTCTCCCTGAAAGATGCCCCCAAATCCATGACCTCCCCAGTGGAGCAGAGGTCAGCTGGGACAGCGGCTGCCCTTGATTCTCACTGTGTCTTGGCCTTGGGCTTCTTTCTGGGGGGTTTCCTTCTGGGGTGAGGTTGAAGGTTGGGAGGGTGGGAGCCGCTCAGCCTGGGCTAGAGGGAGGGCAGGCCCTTCTGGAGTCTCAACTTTGCCCCTTTCCTCTGGAATCCTCAGTCTTTCTAGTTTGTCCCTGGAGGATGTGAACTGCCAGGTGATGCTGGTTGTGGCTCTCCTTGTCCCCTCCAGCTGTGCTGGGAGCACAGGTCCAAGAAAGTGAAGTGGGTCCCCAAAGTAGGAGCTCCAAGGACAGCATCCGGCAGAAGAAGAGCTTCTGGATTTCCGTTCCCCAGTCCGCGGCTCCGTCTGCCCTCCCTCCAGGGGTCCTATCAGAGCATGGTGGGAAGGTCCCGTCAGAGGTCCTGCACCTGGATGTACCTTAGAATGGCTTTGAGAGCCTTGAGAGGATTCCCACCAGCCTCGAGCCTCTGGGAGTGGGAGGGGGAAGCTGTATTTAAGAATTTTTCCAGATGTTCACAGTCTGCCCAGGGCCCAGAGACTCAGGGCTAGAGAATGCCTGGGCTTTTCCCGGCCAGCTCTCCGTGCCCTGACCTGTTGCATTTCCTGCAGGGTTTGTAGAAGGCCAGGGTGTGCCTGGGTGCTCTGGGTCCGAGCCCTTGCGCATCCCTGCCCCCATTAGAAGAGGTCCTGTCCTGGCCTGCAGCTGGGCTCAAGAGCCAGCGTCGTGTTCCCCTCCCTCCACACAGTCACCTGTCTTTCCACTGTGACGATCGTGTCCGGGAGGGGTCTTCATCTGAGCAATCAGATGCCTCCCTGAGAGGCAGCGAGAGAATCCACCAGGGCTGGTTCTGTTTCTCCAGGCGTCTCCCTGACCGGTCACTTCCACAGTCAGGTGCCATGACTCTGAGGTCAGCGGCTATCACATCCAGAGCCTGCCGACAGACAGCATTAAGGTTCAAACTCATTCAGCACCAGGGCATGGCATGTTTTTCCTCCTTCACCAGGTCCCTAATATGAATGTTTTCTTGGGGAAAAAGGGACCATTCACAGACCTGGCCTTTCAAATGCCACTGTGTTTGCTTATCAGATCATTTCCCTGCAAGGAGGCCGGCTGGTGCTTTGACGAAGCCTGCCTGGAGATGGATGTGCCGCAGGACTATTGAAAAGTTGAAATTTTTAGATAAATAGACAAAAAGCCATAGCACTTATCAGTAAATCCAGAAACTTCCGCAGGACTTTGTGGACTCGGCTGCTTAAACCGGATCCAGTTGGCTGAAGTGCATTTGCTGATAATTGTGGAGAACAACTGTGGGTTTTGTCTGGCCTTAAAAAAATTCCCTGTTCTCCTGGTCACAGCGTCCAGGTTTTGCTGTGGGTAATAGCCTCTCGTCTGCTGGATGCACTCTTGGGATTGCCAACCAAGGTACCCACCCTTGACCAACCCAGTGGGCACGGAACTCAGACATCGCCAATCAAATGCTTTCCCTTTGAATTTGGATCTTAAACACAACATGGTGGCTTCCATTTATTCCAACAATTATTCAAAAAGACGTCCACTTGCTCCTGCCCCCCAGATCCGCAGATGTCCTGGTTCCTGTTTAAGACCAACTCCTTCAACTTTATTTGATCCTGGGAGCGATCCTCTGGCCTGCCAATACTTCATTCTTGCTGGAGTCAGAGTAGCTGTTTGTTGCTTGTGACCACGGCCTCCAGTGGCCCTTCTTATCCCTCCAGTGGACAGACTGCTCTCTGAGCTCCACCTCCAGGGCCTGTGCCCTAACTGTCTTTAACTGAGATTCGTCTTGCCTTGCTCCTTGGTCTGAAGACAGCTGGCCTCGTTCAGAGATGGCTATTGGGAGGATCAGGGGTGGCCCTTCCTAGAACTCCCCAGAGGTGGCCCGGCAGGCTCAGGCCAGCAGCTGCAGTTGTAATCAGCATCTGGCTGGCTCTTTCTGAATTTGGAAGGGACACTGTGGAGAAGAGGGGCCGTCTGGCAGCCCGGAGAAGCAGTAGCAGCTGCAGAGGGAAAAGAACTCTGACCCTGATTTTCTTTCTGCTCCTTCAGGGTCCCACAACCACTCCCTGAGACTTGCCCTCTGCCTGATTGTGCTTCTCATTAAGATGTCACCTTAAATGTCACCTCCCCAGGGAAGACTTCACGTTGAAAGTAGCCACCACTTGTCACCTCACCTGACCTTCATCCTTCACAAACACCATCCATATTTTCTAGTTCATTAATTATCAACCTGCCACCCCCCACTAGAACATAGGCTCCGTGAAGGTGGCTCCTTGTCTGCATCCTCTGGATCTAGAACAGTGATAAACACAAGATAAATATATTTTAAATGACATAAATGTATTTTAAATATCCTCTCTTTTACTTAAGGTGTTTTGTGGATTGTCCCTTAAAATAGCATGTTGAAGTCCTAATACTGGATAGCTGTTGATGTGACCTTATTTGGACATAAGGTCTGTATAGATAAAATCAAATTTAGATGAGGTCATACTGGAGTATTGAGCCCCAATTCAATGACTGGTTGTTTTAGTCTTTTTTTTTTCTCTGCCATGACTTAAAGACCCTACCAGAACAATTTTGGAGGAGAAAATGTTTATTTGGGGGCTCATGGTTTCAGAGGTCTCAATCCACAGACAGCAGGCTCCATTCCTCTGGGTTTGAGGTGGGGCATAACATCATGGCGGAAGAGTGTGGCTGAGGGAAGCAGCTCACATGGTGATCAGGAAGGGGAGAGAGAGAGTCCACTCTCCAGATGTAAAATATACCCCAAAGGCATGCCCCCAGGTACCCACCTCCTCCAGCCACACCCTGTCTACCTCTAGTTACCACTCAGTTAATCCCTTTTAGGGGATTAATCCACTGATTGGGTTAAGGCTGTCATAACCTAATCATTTCTCTTCTAATCCTTTTTGCATTGTCTCACACCCAAACCATAACACTGGGGTTATAAGAAGAGGGAAATTCTCTCCCTCTCTCTCTCTCTCTCTCTCTCACACACACACACACACACACACACACACACACACCCATCTATGTGAAGATGGAGGCAGAGATCCGGATGAACTGCCTACAGGCTAAGGAATGTTCCTGGAAACCCCCAGAAGCTGGGAGACAGGTATGGAGCAGATGCTTTTTCAGAGCATCCAGAAGGACCAACCTGTAACATTTCTAGTTCAGACTTCCAGCCTCCAGCACTGAAAGGGAGTGGACGTCTGTCGTCTCAGGCTGTCCAGTCGTGGCACGGGGTCTGGCTGCCCTCACACGCTCATTCATTCCCTTGCCTCACAAAGAACATGCAACCATCTCCCCTTCTCTAGCCCTTCTTTCTCATCCAAAGCTTGATAAGATGTCACTTCGTTCATCCTTTCTAACATTTGTTGAGTGTCTATTATAGACTAAGCAGTGGAGATAGACTTTCTTGATAAAATTACTCTCCGTGAATTAGCCACATTCCCCTCTGTGCTCATGTGGCATTTTGCACGCGTCCTTAGTTTGATGTCTTCGCTTCTGGATCTCCAGGCCTCCCGCTCTTTAATGTTTGGTGCACCATGCCTAGTACTTAGAAAATATTCAGCAAATCCAATGAATGAATGAAGGAATAAATGGTGTATGAAATATATTCATAATACAAATAGGGAAATATTAATGTGCTGCCAAAGTTCTTGTGGAACATCCTCTGCCTGTCCTTCCCCTGTGTAGGAAGAGGGAGCGGCCGTGTGGCAGGATGAGCAGGAGCTGGAATTCAGGGGAGCTGCTTCTAGTGCCAGATCTGCTGCTGGAGTGGAAGAGCTTTGTGAGCCTCAACAGGGAGAACCAGAGGAAATGAGTGAAATTGGGAAGCAGGAGGAGAGACAGAGGGATGGAGGGGAACAAAAAGGGCAAGAGCACTGCCCCCACCCAATATTCCACCTGTAACAACCCTACCATGCTGTGCGAACTCCCAGGTGTTATCATGTTCTTTTGTCCAAAGGCAAGATGGCGGCCAATGTGGGTGGGATAGTGGGGTGAGAGAGAGAGCGAGTGTGTTCATCTCAGTGTAATAACTTCCCAGGGATAAGATACAAAGATGGAATGGGTTGCCTTGGGAGGTGGTGAGTTCTCTGCTGCTGGAGGTGATCAAGCAGAGGATGGGTGATTGATTGGTGCTTGGCAGGAATCCTGCAATCTCGGAATACTCATGGAGAGGATGGCGATGAGATCAGATGGTCTTCATCTCAGGCAGGTGCCTGATTCTACCTGTGTGACTTTGGCAGAGTCACCCTCTCTCTGGACCCCAGTTTCCAGTCATCTGAGGAAGCCGTTCCCCACAGTGGTATTTCTCTGAGCCCAACTGAAGCGAACCAGCTGGCAGTCTAGAGAGCTGGGCAGTGATGCAGGGCAGCATTGAGCTTTCTGGAAAGGAAAGTGGTCAGGTGCTTGGAGCAAGTCCTAGTGTCTTAGGAAATGCCTCTGCAGTTGATCAGGGCCTTTTGCCCTTGAAGTAAAGATTTCTGGGAGGCAAGAGTGTCCAGTGACATTAGTACCATTTGGAAATCTGACCAGAAGCCTGAGAACAGGGCTACTTCTCCTGACAACCAGGCCACCATGGTCTGGTGATAAGCAGCCCTGTGTTCTTTCTTAATTATCTGCTTGTCATAAACATGGATTCGCCTTATGTGGCTTTCTCATTTATGTAGCTTATTTTGTAAAATTTGCTTTTTCTAATTAACTTTCAATGAAAATTAAGCTTGTAATAATAAATTAGCAAGGTTGCAAGAAATGAAAAAAAATGTGGATAAAGGAGCACCAAGAGAATCACCCCAAAATAGATAAACAAATATGCCTAAGGGGATCCAGCTGGGGGAGAAAGGGATAAAGAATTTGGATTATAAAAAGAGCAAAAGGTATTCCTTTTCACTTCCGTAGAGCTTTATTAAGATTGGTTTCAATGAGGTTAGAAGTAAGTGACTAAGCTGTGTACTGTCCAGTTCCAACGGCCACTTAACTCTATTCATTTATAATATCTGCATGGGTCTTTACAGGTTTGGAGGTAGTATCATAGCTGGTATTTATTTAGATCTTCATAGCCACCTGGCACATTAAGAGAATGTGATCTCTGTTTTGCAAATTAGAAAAATGAAGGTAAGTGAAGGGTTAAGTTCATAGTTGGAGGGTCAGCCCAGATGGTTCAATCCCAAACTCAGCACCGTCCCCACCCAGTATTCCACCCGTGACAACCCTGCCATGTGCGATTTCCTACACAGCATCATGGACTTTTGTTCAAAGGCAAGATGGTGGCCCACTGGACTTGCTCTGTCTTTGATTTGGTAATCAACTGTTCAAAGCTGAGTTCAGCACTTGTTTGTGACTGTGGGCAAATCCCTCACCCCTTTGGCTTTGGTTTTGTTGCAGACAATGATTCTTGTTTTACAAATTTCCTCAAGTCAGTTCACTATTCATTTCGATTGCTCATCCCAAGGACATTTCCTGAGCCCGGAGTCTTTGTCATTTGCTGGTGTTGAGTATGACGAGCTCAAGACTATGTTCAAGATCAGAGACATAATGGAAGAGAAAGTGCCTGCAAACTCCAACTTGCTAACTGAATGTAAACTGCATTATTATTACCCCTTCTGCAATATTGCATCTTAAATGTCAACGGCTGGAAGGGAGCCCAGCATAATAGGAAAAAGATGAATTCCTGACGGTGGAATGTTAGATATTCTGGTATGCATGTGTGTGCTTAAGGTAGAGACTGGTTGATAGTACATGGGAGAGGGAATTAGAAGGGGAGAGTTTTTACTTAAGAAGAATTTCCATCAACCTTCCTCCTTTGGAAGGATGCTACGCGGGTCTTGCTTGGGAGCAGAGGAGTTCAACTTCCCTGTGGAGCCCGATAGATAAGCTGTACCATTGTTTGCTACTCAATCATTAGGAGAAGCAGGGTTGCTTGTGGCTGATGAACTCGCGGTGCTTATAAATACTATCTTTGCTGACTCTGTCTGAACGTCAAAGCTGATAGTGAATATATTTTAACTTCCCTCAAAGGGGAAGATGTTGCCCTTTATTGAAAACATCAATTCTCTTTGGAAGCCACAATATTCCCGATCCTAATTCCTAAGGCTGGAAGACTTGGTGAAAATCTGGGGTGGATTTTTAGTTACTTCATTCTGGGAGAGACTTTTGGGGAGTCCTGAGGGAAAGGAAGAGTGAAAGAGGACACAGTATGATATCTAGATATAGACTGGCATCTATTGTCTGAGTGAAAGCCTTCCAAATTCTTCTTTTTTCTTTTTTAAATAATTATTTATTTTTAAAAATTTATTTATTCTAATTTATTATGTATGACAGCAGAATGTACTTTAATTCATATTACACATATGGAGCATAATTTTTCATGTCTCTGGTTGTCCACAAAGGACACTCACACCATTTGTGTCTTCATACATGTACTTGGGATAATGATGTCCATCTTGTTCCACTGTCTTTCTTACCCCTTGCTCTCCCTTCCCCTCCCTCCCCTTTGCCCTATCTAAAGTTCCTCCATTCCCCCCATGCTCCCCCTGCCTATATCCCCATTATGGATCAGCATCCTCATATCAGAGAAAACATTTGGCATTTGGTTTATTGGGATTAAGCCTTCCAAATTCTAACAGAGTCACATCTTCTACATATTATCAGTTTCTGGCTATGTATTTGGTCCTGGGATCTCATATGCATGGTACTTAGCCCAATTTAGCCCTATTCTGAGGGCTCTTACTTTTGCACTCAGTCATGGAGGGTGCCCAGGGTGAACAGAACATCCTTTAAGACCTGTCTCCATGCTGGGTCTTGCCTGGGTCTCACTGCTGCTTCTGCAACAGGCCACTCCCTTTACCAGGCTTGTTTCTTGGATGGTGCCTCCTTCTTTGGATTCCATCAACCTGAGATGCCCCTCCCATCACCTCCTCTTTCAGTTTCACTTAATAACCGCTGCCGTGATATCAGGCACCATGCTTAGTGCTTAGAAGGCAATATCTTCAATCTTCATAACAACTCCCAAATATGCATATATCATCCCTATTTTATAGGCTCATTTTATTTTCATACGTTTAAATGATTAAGTGGCTCAACTGAGGTAACTCAACTGACAAGATTCAGGGCTAGAACTTAGAGTTGCCTAGTCCTCCTTCGGAGACCTTTGTGACTCTTTGAGTTTCTGGACTACTCCAGTATTTTCACACAAGCAAATGGGAATAAAACACAGTGAGAGGTTGCCCCTCAATAAATGGCAGGTGGTATTACAAGGGGGTTCATGCTTGGCTTGAACATCTAGAACCAATTGTGATGTGTATGTGTGTGAGTCTCTAGAGACAGAAAGAAATATTCTGTCACTCAAAAAGAATTCATTCATTTAACAAATATTTGTAAAATGTCCCCATACGCCAGCACTGTCTTAGGCACCTGGAATTTTACTGTGAAAAACCAGAGACACCTCTGCTCTCCAGAACTGTAATGGTGTGCTGAGCTGGCTGGAATCACTTCATCAACATTTATTTTGACAGGTAGATGTTAATACTGTGAAGAAAAATGAAGCTAGTAAGAGGGTGGAGAAGAGCTGGGGGAGATGGATTCCTAGTTCATTTGGAATCGTCAGAGAAGGCTGCATTAGCAAGGTAATATTTGTACAAAGACCTAAAAGAAAAAAAGATAAATTTTTATGGCTATCCAGGAGAAAAGAATTTAAGACACAGCATCACGTGCAAATGTCCCAAGGCAAAATTCTTGCCTGGTTTACTTAAGAAAGAGCAAGAAGACTCGGCAGCTGGGGAGAGCAGAAGAGGGGAGAGTAGTTGTTGGAACTATTAGGGAGATGGGGGAGAGGCAGATCCAGTTTGGCTTGTCAGGCATTATTATGAGCTTCTTTACTTTGAGGGAGAAAGAGAGCCCCTGGAGAGTTTTGAGAAGTGTGACATGATCTGATTCCCACTTTAAAGGGATCATGTTGGATGCCATTTATAGAAACTTTTGAAAATGGCAAAGATAGGTGCAGGGTGAGACTCTGGTAATAACCCAGGAGATACAGATGGTGGTGTGGATCAGGGTTGTTGTGTTGGGGGAGGTTAGCAGTGACCAGGATTTGGATCTGTTATGAAGATTTAATTGACAAGGTGTACTGACGGGGTCTGAGAGAAAGAGAAGGGTCGAGTGCAAGTCCCTGTTTGCCATTTCCTGAGAATATAAGTTCTCTCTATTGCAATGTGAGACTGAGAATGTCAACTGTTTTATTCAGGCCCAAATGCCTGGAACAGTGCCTGACACATTGCAGATCATATGTGCATATGTATATTTAATGAATATGAGAGAAGCTGGAGTTTATCTGACATATCATTTGTAAATATCTTCTTCCAGCCTGTAGCTTGTCTTTTCATTCTCTTAAGAGCATCTTTGGAACATAAATGTGCTTAGCTTTTAGAAAGTTTAATTATTCAATTTTTAAAATAGATCATGCTTTTGGCATCAGAGCTAAAAAATCTTTACCTAACTGTGTTAGTTTTCATTGCTGGGACCAAAATATCTGGCAAAGACAATTTAGAGGAAGAAAAGTTTATTTTTGGCTCATGGTTTCAGGTTTAGCCCATGGTGGGTCAACTTTATTGCCCCGGGCCCAAGATGAGATAGAATGCCAGTGTTCTATTCCATTCCTGGTGGTGAGGAAGTAGGTAGAGGAAAGGGAAGGGGCTAAAGGGAAAATAAACCCTTCTAGGGTATGCCCCCAGTGACAGGCTCCTCTAACCCTGTCCCACACACCTCCAGTATCCACCCAGTTAGTTCATTCAAACCAGGACAGACTGATTAGGTCATAGCTCTCACAATCTAGTCATTTCACCTCTGCATATTCCTGTGTTAACACAGGAGAATTTGGGGGACACCTCATATCCAAAAAGTAATATTTTGCCCCTGGTCCCCCAAAGCTCATATCCATCTCACAATGTAACATGCACTTACTCCGTTTTCAAGAGTCCCATAATCTTAATAATTCCAACATTGACCAAAAGTGCAAATGCAAAGTCTCCTGTGAGTCTCAAGGCAAACTCTTGGCTGTGAGCCCTATAAAAATCAAAAGCAAGTTACATATAGCCAATATATTGTGAAATAGAGCAACCATTCCCATTTCAAAAGAGATGAACGCAAGCACAGGAAGAAAAGACCAAAGCAAGTCCAAAACTCAGCCATGCAGATTTTAGGTGCTGTAGCTCCCTGTCCTGCATCTGGGGCATGTGATGGTGAGATGTTCTCTCCAAGGGGTTTGGGAAATACCGCCCCTTTGGCCTTGCTGATTTCAGGGCTCATGTCCTCTCTCTCAGCCTGGTTCTCTTCACAGCTTACAGTTTTCCTCAGCCAACAGTCCATGTTACTGGCATCTCTTAATCTGGAAGGTCTCTATTGCAACCTTGACTTCCCTCTCATAGCTTCACACACCACCTGTCAGGGGCTGCCTGCAGGGATTGCAACACTTTTTCTGGCCTCCTAGGCCTTCCTTCAAAATCTGAATGGAAGACTCCAAGACCCCCTAACTTCAGCATCCTGCCATCCTGCAGAACTAGCACCATATGGGCAATTCCAAGATCTGTCTCCAGCTTGAGCACTAGTCAAGACCACCCTTGAACCCAGGTTGCAATGGCCTCTGAGTGATGGGGTGGCTGAGCACAGTGAAACAAATCCTGAAAAAACAACTTTTGAGAACCTTCGTGGGTACAGGGTGCCCCCACAGGAGGAGTTTTCACTTCTATACCCTTGAGCCTGTGATGTGTGTGATTTTACACATTCCTAAGATGCCCTCAAAGCATTTTCCTATTGTCTCAGTGCAAAGTACTTAGCACCTCTTGAGTAGCTGTAATCTCATAACTACCACAGCTTCCTTGGCCCCAATTTTATGCACACTATTCTGGCCAAACTGAAGAAACATTTTAAAAATTCCCCTTCCCTGTTTTTTCCTCCTGATTCTCATAGTAAATGTCACTAAAAGCTTCCAGCAAAATCCATGCCACTGCCTAAATGCTGTGCTGCCTTGAAATTTCCTCCAGATTAATTTAATGAATCACTTTAAGATTTAGTCTCACACAATCTCAGGACATGGACAAAATATAGACAGCTTCTTTGCCAGAATGTAACATGAGTGGCCTCTACTCCAATTTCCAATAGAGTCCCCATTCCCCTCTGAAATCTCATGACTATAGTCTTTACTGTCCGCATTCCTCTTGGCATTTTGGTCTTCTGAACTCCCACCAGAATTTCTCATTAAGCTCTGATTACAAAATTCTAAGACTTTTTCTTCCTATGTTGCCAAACTTTTCCAAATTCTTCCCACAGACCAGTTCCAAAGGCTTTTGAACCACATGTTCAGTTTAGTCATTGTAATACCCCCACTCCTGGTACCAATTTCTGTGTTAGTCATTTTTTTTGTCACTGTGACCAAAACCTGATAACAACAACTTAGAGGAGGGAAAGTTTATTGTTGGCTTATGGTTTCAGAGGTTTAATACCTGATAGGCCAACTCCTTTGCTCTGGGCCCATGGTGAGGCGGAACATCATGGTGGAAGGGCATGATGGAGGAGTTCTGCCACATTCATGGTATCCAGAAAGCTGAGAGAGGAAAGAGAAGGGGCCACAGTGAAAATGCACCCTTCCAGGGCATGTCTCCAGTGATCCACCTTCTCCAGCCATGCCCATCTGCCTACAGTTACCACCTCGTTAGTCCACTTAAAATAAGATGCACTGTTAGGTTACAGCTCTCACAATGTAATAATTTTACCACTGAACATTCCTGCATCAACCCAGGAGCATTTGTGGGACCCTTCATATTCCAAACCATAACACTAACCTAAAGTCACAAAGATGTCCCCCCCATATTTCCTCTTAAAAATTTTATGTTTCCCATTTAGGTTTATGATTCATTTAGAATTCATTTTTGAAAATATGTGTGAGGTATGGATTGAATTTGCCCTTTTGTAAGTGGATAGCCAGTTCCTCCAAGAATTCATTCCTAACCTGAGTTGATCCTGAGCAATAACTGGGAAGCCGTCAGCTGGACAAGTGAAGGCAGAGAGAAGGACAGGGCAAAACCATGGTGGTGGGAGTAGCAGAGAATGTGGTCATGGAGCCATGTGAGTTCTGTGGAGAGTAACAGGTAGTGATAAGGGTACTATAGGATTTGGGCAGAATCTCGACCATGGAGAACCTGGCATGCCCTGGCATTTCCTGGAGTGTTAGAACTGGGAGTATTCTTGGAGACTATCAATTTAATTTTCTCTTAGGTTTATGTCCAGGCAGATGAAAGTCCCCCCCCCCCAAAAAAAAGGATGTTATTTAATTATAAGCTCTGATTATTACCTGGACTACCTGTTTTGCTAACCAGAATTACCCAAGACAAAGGGAATGTTTAAGCAACAACAATTCAAAGAAGTCACAATCTTAGCGAGAAAGTGCTTATGCTCTGTTTTTAAGCAGGACTGATCCCCACCCAGAGGGTACTGAGAAATAGACCAACAACACCTTGGAGAGAGAACTCAAATAGTGTGCGGATTTTCTGACCCCAATATTTTTATCAGTGTTTGAGAGGAAATTAGGGAAGTTATTCTTTAAATGTGTAAAAGACTCCAAATTAAGAGCCTGTGTTGAATGAGAATTGGGATCCCAGAGGATGCCTGCAGCTTAGAATTCTCACCAAATTTAATGAGAAGCCATTTAAACAGGCCGAATGCCAGCTAGGTGTGGGGGTGACGCTGGAGTTCAAGACAGGAGGATCACAAGTTCCAGGCCAGCCTGACAACTTAGTGAGACCCTATCTCAAAATAAATAAAAAATAAAAAGTCTGGAATGTAGCTCAGTGTAAAGTGCCCCTGGGCTCAAACCCTAGTACAATAACACACACACACACACACACACACACACACACACACACACACGACTTAATGTCAAGTTTTACACTTGTATTCACAAAGCAGCTGAACAAAGCAGTGGGGTTTCAAAGCACTGTAACAGCTCATGGTATCTGAGTCATGGTGTCTAAGGAAGGGCATCCAGTGGACCACGGCCCACAGGAAGAATAGAATAATTGTGAGTCTCATGGGGAGAATACCAGGGTTTTAACCCAACATTAGCTTGTAGCAGCCAACTGAAAATCCTTCCATTGTGGGAACCCAGATTTAAGATAGATACTGTTATCAAATATGGACTCCAAAGCCAGACTCTGCAGGTTCAAATCCCAACTCTACCTCTTAGTGGCTGTGTGACCTTGGAAAAGTTACTTCACTTCTCTGAGTATGAATTGTTATTATCTATAAAATAGGAATAGTAACAACATCATAGCTTGTGAAGAAGTGTTAATGAGAGAACATAAGAAACATAGAAAGTGCTTAGTTTGTGCTATGTAGGAATCAGCTCTAGTAGTAATGTAGTTTCAATTTACTGATAATTGTGTGGGTAGACATTTTATTTACTTTCTGTAGATGACAGAAAGTTTGAGGTTCAAAGGATTGTGGTTCAAAGGATTGAGCATTGAGTCCATTCACAGATAACCTTGAAATGACTCCAAGTGGACCATTTCCACTATTACACGGCCCTGTCCTTTGACGTTGATTGCAAGGAGAACTACAGGATAGAGTTCAAAGTCATTTCATGAAGTGTGACAGAGTGAATTAAGGGGCAGGGTAGTTGAATGTGGAAGATAGTAGTCATGGAGAGGATTTGTTTGGGGTGGAAGTCATTTTTATCCAATGGAAATAAATTTCCCGTTGATCTACCAATCATGCTTTCTAGAGATGAGATGGGAGCTTTGTGCACTTTTGAGTTCCCCATGGATGGAGCTGTTCAAGATGGAGGGTTAAAATTCCAGAGGTTCAGTCCCTACATAGGTGGTTGAAATAGATTTTTTTTTTTTGTGTGTGTGTGTGTGTGTGTGTGTGTGTGTGTGTGATGCTGGGTATGGAACACAGGACCTTGTGCAGACTATGAAGGTAAGTAGATGTCTTTTAAAGTTACTTGGAATGCAGTAATTGTCTAGCCTCATCTTTGAAGCCTGGTATCTTGGTTTTCCAAGTAATTTCAATGACATTAATACTTCCTGATTCTAAAGGGCATTGTGAGGGTTAAGAAAAAAAGTGCTCATTAAGCACACCAAGATCCAGAGAAGAAATGCAGCATTTTAAGATAAACTATTATTATAACTATTATAACACTCTATGTAATTGCCAAGTGGATAATGGAACCAAGAATCGGCTCAACTCATGTACATAACAAACTGTGATAATTTCTTAGAACCAAATGTGTTTATTGTGTGTGCCCAAGTATTGCAGTTCATAATTTCAGTTATACCCAATTTCTTATTGCCGAGCATTTGCTCACAAATTATTTGGAGGTTTCAAAACCAAAACACAACAAAAACTAAAGCCATCTTGCAATGGATTCGGGACTCACTGCAAGAATTTCCTACCTGTAAATGCTGAAATTCCTGGTGCTGAGGTAGAAAGTCAGTTACTGGGAGAGGAACCGCATTGAGGCCTCACAGGATACGGTGATGCTCCTTTCTGGTGGGCGGTTTGGGAGAGAGCTCCATGGCCCTCGTCCATTTCAAGTTTGCTTCTCCAGCCAATGACGTTGGCATATTTTTGTCAGTTGGGCCAATGAGGCTTAATTGCCTGCTAATTTTGTACTGGATTGAATTAATTTCAAGACCCAATTAATTAAAACAGATGAAGCTCCTGTTATCTATTATTCATGAGCTTGTTGGAATAGGAGGAGGCCCAGTAGTTGCAGTAAGGATATTACATTGTTTCAGAGAACTTTTTTGGTGCCCGGGAAGAGTCCTTGTGAGGAGTCCAACATGCCGTCTCCAATTCGTGGCTGTGACAACGCTCCGGTTTGCTCTGGGAAAGGACCTGCGTATGTAGAAATGGCTGTTCTGAATCACGGACTTCAGAAGGTACGAGGCAGTTGGGTGCGGGGCAGAAGGCAGAGGCAGATTTGCACACGGAAGGAAAAATATTCTGCTGCAAATGAAGCCTCTTGGCCGGTCAGTCTCCATGTCCAGCTGAGTAATCAGCAGCATGGAGAAAAGCAAGATGGAGATGAAGGATGGGGAGCAAGCAATGGCTGATGGAGAAGGAGGTTTGTTTCTCACAGTCTCCATGTTAATGTTTGTTTCATGGGTGATTCTTTTTTCTAAAAAAATTATTTATGTATTTATTTTTCTAATCTGTTACACACGATGAAGACATGAGTGGAGTAGCCCTTTCTGCCTGCCAGAGACCGGTCCTCAGGAGACTGATTCTACCCTCTTGAGATGCCTACTCAGAAATTCACCGAGAGTTGGTCTGTTTAAAATCAGTCTACAATGAAAACAAAATGAGCGGACCCCGTGGGAATGACGATGGCAGCCTGCAGTGGGGGTGTGGGGCTCCTGGGCTCACGTGTCACAGACTCCAAGTCCCCCCCTCCCCTGCTAGACTCTCCTTGTTATTCTTCACCAACAATGTAGCAAAGACCTCTCTGCAGGGAATGAGTCTCTGTCCTGGGAGATAATCACAGGCCCAGTTTCCAACTCTGGAATGAGCATCACGATCCATTCTTGTTAGGTGCCGATGCAGCGGTCAGACGTGGGCTGGCTCAGGGAGACCTTTCTGAACGCTGGCTACCTGTCAACACAGAGCCAGGTCTGAAAATGGTCATGTGAGTTCCTGTCCTTGGAAAGGTTATAACCTCATCCAAGGATCTTTCTGGGGCTGGGTGGGAGGAGAGGAGACAGGGACAGTGGCTCGGCCCAGACACAGTATGAACACCTGCTTCTGCCAGAACCACCCATGGGTGATGACTGCACAGGTTCTGCAGAAAGGCCTCAATTATTCCAGATGTTTCCAGATATTCCAGGATATTTCCAGATACTCCGCTCCTTTGGCAGGCGTGATTAGTGACTTGGGCTTTAGAAAATACCCACAGAGTAAGAGGAACAGGGACCCAGCATTTGTTGAATATCTAACATTTACCAAGCCTTATCCTTTCTCTTTCTCCTGACCACCATGAGAGGAGCCAAGTGCTATTTTTCCGGAAGCTTCTGTTGCCGACGCCAACGAGCAAACTTCGGTCCAGGACGGGGGAGTCACCTGGCTGACATCGTGGGTGGGTCCGACTTTTCCATGTTGATGTGGGACCCTGATGATCAAAGCAGCAGAGGACATGGGTGGCATGAGGTGAGAGGGGCAGGGACAGTGTGAAGAGAAGGGGAGGGGGCGAGGAGTGCAGCTGCGTGTCGGCTGGAGTGAGAGGGGGCATCCAGTCCTGAGTGGTGTTTCTGCCCTGCAGATGGGAAGGTGAGAGACCCTGGGGAAGGATGTGCCTAGTTGGCGGCAGTGTGGACCAGGAGGAGGGAGGGGGAGACGGGGAAGGTGAGGTTCCGTAGAATGACTCTAAGTCACACCTGCAGCACCCTCCTCCGGACAGATTCAGTTGATAACGAGCACCCTTAGAGTCGGGAGACGGGAGACGGAGAGGGAAGAAGTAAGGAGGAAGCTGGAGTCTGCATGGGGTAAGCACCCCAGGCAACCCTGGAACATGGCTGTGTTTGCCCTTCAATGTGAGGGGCCTCTTACCAGTGCTCCAGAGAAGTGCTCCAGAGTGCTCCAGAGTGCTCCAGAGTGCTCCAGAGTGCTCCAGAGTGTTTAGAAAAATGATCCTCTGCTAATGGTATCTGGATACATTCTGATAACACCATAACAGATATCTGGGGAACGCTCACGGTCTGCCAGGCGCACCGTCACTTAGCCTTCCCAAAGCCCTGAGGGATGAGTGTCACAATGGCCGTTGCCATTACCGTCATGCCTTTCTTAGAGAGGTTGAAACCAAAGCTCAGCGATAACACAGAGAAAGCCACCCAAGACCTTCGCTGGACTTTACTGTCTTCCTTCTGGGACCTTATGCTTATTGGCTTCTGAATCTGTCCCTTCTGCCAAACCAACTGAGTACAGTGACTGGGAAGCCTCAAAGAGGAGTGATATGTGTGTATTCCTTCCTTCCTTTCTTCCTTCACTCAGGAGATGTTTTTAAGCTTCCTGTGTTATTAGGTAGAGTGTTGGGCTCTGGAAGGAAAGTGATAAGCAAAAACCCCACAGTCCCTGTCCCCAAACTGTTTACAGTCTAGAGGAACAGACAGGAGTTGGTGAAACAGCCGCGGACATTAATGCGTAGCTGTCGTGAATGCCCACACTGTTCTGTGTAGTGAGCTTCTCGGGTCTGCATGGCTGAGAAGGTTCTTCCAGCATCAGTGGGCACTGCGCTGTGTGGGCCCAGGGAGAGGAAGACCAGGCCATGTGCAGGAGTGTAGGGGTCCAGGTCTGGGTGGGACAGCAAGCCTGGGAGGAGGCAGAATTGAGAAAGGGGAGAAGGAGAATGCAGAGAGTGAAAAATAGCCCAGGCCCACCTTCTAGCCCTGTCCCGGCTCACTGTGTGGACAGCAGGCACTGTTGGGAGGAAGGTTTTGGGGGAGGAGAAAGGCTTAATTGTTATGCATCTGTACTAACCGGTGACTTAACCTTTTGTTTTATTTCTATTTTTGGGAGTGGAAAAGCAAGGACTCCAGCCCTCCTGTGGCCTGGGGGAGCTGGGGAGCTTTGGGGAGGAAAACGGGCTCTGTGGGGCTGCAGGATGGATGGGCATGCAAGGGGCATCTGTGGGCCAGCTTCGTTCCAAGCCAGGAAGCCCGGGCCTCTCCATCTGCCACTGGGGTGCAACGGTATTGCCAATATTTTAAGTTGCCCGGGAGGGAGATAGCATGGTCCGCAGCGATGTCTTCAGCCGTGAAGGGGAACAGTGACTATATCTACACATCCCAGTATGTCACCGGACTCATAAAGAGTAGCCAGGCGTCCTGGCTATAACGGCCCCTCCAGAGCTCTCTCTGCAAAGCACTGTGGTGGCCGCGGGCTGCGTCCTGCAGGAAGCACATGGGGGCACAGGCACTCTCCACTGTCATTTTCAAATCACTGCCATTATTTGATACCTGCTGCTTCCCCTTTGCCAGAAAATGCATATAACTTGGGTCAGGAAAATGACATTTTTTTTCCTAAAAGGCCCTTGATTGGGTAGAAGACTTAAGAAGAAAGATCATCAACTTCTGTTCTCCACGGGCTGGGAATTTTTTGGTTTCTGCCTGTGAGTTCCTGGACTGACAAAGCCTGTAGCAGAAATGAAGGCGTTGGCGGGAGGTGGCTTCTGGTTCACCAGGTGCAGCAGGGAAAGATGCCAACTGACTGTCCCCCAATTTACAAACCTGCCTTGATTGTGCTAGATACCATGGCTTTGCAGATTTGGGGTGAGGAGCTGCCTGACATCTCTCTGACTCATGAGAAATTGTAGGTGCTCACAGAAAAGAAGCGACTGGGCTGTGCTGTGCTGTGTAAATTGCCCAGCCCTGATACTGTGCCTGCAGAAGGCTCCAGAGATCACATCAGGAAAGGAAAGCTGTATCCTGATGAGCCCCCCAACTTCCTGGAGCAGGTGAGGGTGCCTCTCTCCTGAGTCAGGACCCCCATGTTGGGCGGAGGCTGGTGCAGTGGAATCAGCCCCCAGGTGCAATCCACTTCCCCTTGAGTCTGGTGCCTTGCTTCTCTGCCCTGGGCTGTTGCTCAGACCCCGATGAGATTCAAGCCACAGAGGCTAAATGTTTGCTCAAGATGCAATTTTTGCTGGGGGAAAAGAATAAGTAAACCTTCTAGTTTCACTTAAAGTCAACTTAAAAATCCCTCCCTTTGGAGGTCACACAGCTGGGCGATACGTTCGTTTCTCATTAGCTTTGGTGACGCCTCTGACCTCAAGTGTGAGTTAAGGTGATAACGGTTGCCAGGGCTACTCTTCAGGGACTGGAAAGCTGCTTTGGTGAAGAACACTGAGCTTCATTGGACCTGCAGAGGTCTAACAGGTGACTGGAGTGGGACCTCTGTCTTCATGCTATGTCTCTCCCCTTTGCTGTCCTGACTTTTTCATTAGTCTCCTCTCGGCCCTGCACATACAGGTGTTGATGCCTGTTGAGCCGGTGTGTGCTTGCTTCTCCCCACCCCTGTGTGTTTTCAGTGGCGACGGTGCCCCAAGCATCTCAGGTCCTTCTGTCCTGTCATGAGGCCCAGGTGGAGCCACAAGGCCAGGATGTGCACAGGGTGCAAATTAACCATGACCATCCGATGGTGCAAATCTCATGCAAGAAAAACCATCTTTAGGAATGGTGCCCTGGCCACCGGAAACTGCCAGACCCTAGCTCACCCCGGCAGATCAACACAAGCTTGCATGTCCTTTGTTATGGGTGCGCGGGGAGCAGCCTGATGCCTCCATCAGCGATGACTCCCATCAGATGAAGCCCCAATCAAAGCCTTGCATGTGTGCATGCTCAAAACACCCGGCTCCGAAGATGCACGATCCCACCTCTGGTTCGTCTGTGCCTTGGAGCCCCCTCCAGGAGCTCGGCACAGATAAGACACCTGAAGTCCTGCAGGTCCCAGCCCTGCCCTTGAAGCTGCAGCAGGTAAGGCTGAGGCCCAGGTCATCTCAGGAGCTACGGGGAGGGGATGGAGTGAGCGAGCCAGGGCCCACGGGGGTTTATTGCAGCCTCCTGGGTGCCGTGGGTTTTCTCTCCCTTATTTTTGTTGAGTCTCAATTAAGCCCATTGTGCAGCTGAAGAGGCTGAGTCTCAGAGAAGGCAAAGGGTTTTCTCAACCACACTGAAGAGGAAGGAGTTCACATTTGGAAGGAAGGTGGTCACCGTTTTGAATCCATCTTGGACTAAACTGGAGAGTCCAGTTGGTCCAAAGGGGCTCTTGGAACCAAGAACATCACTGCCAGCTGTTGGGTCCCAGCTCTGTGCCTGCGCCTCTGTAGATGAGGTGCATTTGCTCATAGAAGAGGGAGGTGCAGCCATCCCCACACCACAGATGAGGAAACCGTGGCTCACAGATACTAGATGCACTGCCAACAAGGCTCAGGAAGGGCCAGAGCTCAAGTCAAAATCCGTGACTGTTTGATCCCAAAGCCCAATTTCTTTACATGCTCTTTTATTTTTTAAGGGGACCTCTTTTAATGTGGGGTGGAAAATGAAGAGCAAAATGAGTAAGAATTGACAAACATCCCTGCCCTCATGGAGCTTATCTTCTAGAAGGCAGAGATAATCAATGAATAAAGACAACCAGTAACCCAGATAGCATACTCGAGGTCAGGAAGGGAGGGGAAAACCAAACCAGGAAGGGGAGCTTGGGGGAGGTGAAGCTGAAGTTTGGATTTTATGGTGAGGAAAAGGTCTTGCTGAGAAGTTGGATTTTGAACCCTGGGCAAGTGACTGGAGTGTGTCTGAGGGGACAGCACATGCCAAAAATATTAACAGCAATAGTAATGGTGCTCAGCTACCCTGGAACATCAGTGGTTCTCAGAGTATCTAGAAAAGCAGGATCAGCATCACCTGGATCTTGTTAGAAATGCAGATTCTCAAGCCCAATCCCAGAACTTCTTGAGGTGAAGCCCATAATGTGTGTGTCTCTCTCTCTGTGTATGTATTAAATACATTTTTTTTTGCAGTGATGTACATACTGCAAAATTCAATGCTTTAGTGTGCATCTCCACGAGCCTTCATACGCTCATCCCCCCACACAGCTAGCCTGGTGGGGAAGAGACGGAACAGCCCATCTTTCCCCAGATCCCCTTCCCACCTTGGCTCTGGGCCCAGGACCTGCCCATTTCCACCCTGTTTTCTGACTTTTTACCTCACAGTTTTTGTTTTCACAAGATCCCCAGTTGATTCTGATTTACACTAGAGTCTAAGAACCACTGCGTTATTCCAGCTCTTCAACTTTACAAGGCATTTATAATACCCATTTTACCTATAGGAACTTCTCCTCGGGGCCTCTCAAGAATTCCAAATTAGCCTTTCTCTATTATGCCAAGCAATGCCACCTCCTGTGTTCAGGTTTGGGTGAGGGTTGAAAAAAATATGTGTGTGCTAAATACATATTAAGGCATTTTTAAAAAATAAAATCTGTGCTATAAAAATAAGTGCTGGTAAATAAATGCTTTCCCCCTTCATTATGGCTACAACATAACCCACGGCTCATACAAAAGCAAAAGCTTTTCTCAGTGTTGGAGCCCTGTTCCTTTCCTTCTTCCAAATAGACCCCTCTGGATGGATGTAGACGGACTTTCTTTCATTAAATTCATATTGAAAGATTTTTAGTGTATTTACATTATATCAAAGCAATCTCAAAACATCAAAACAATGCAGAGGTTTAAAGCTACAAAGTTTGTCCTCCAACGTCTGATTCTACCATACTCTGTGATTTTTCCATTTGAAGTCTGGCAGACAGATTTTTTTTTTTTTTTTTTTTTTTTTTTTTTGCAGAGACATCTGTTATGGATTGGATATAAGGTGTCTTCCAAAATGTCCTGTGGATGTTCAGAGGTGAGATGATTAGATAATGAGAGCTGTAACCAAATCAGTGGATTAATCCATTTGATGGATTAATAGTTTGAAAGAATTACTGTACTGGGTGGTGACTGTAGGCAAGTAGGATGGGACTGGAGGGAGAGGTCACTGGGGTGTGCCTTTGGGATTTATATTTTGTCTTGGGTGAGCGGACCCCCCCCCTCTCCTCCCACTTCCTGGTTGCCATATCCTGAGCAGATTTCTTCTGTCATGTCCTTCCACCATGATGCTCCATCTCAGGGCATGGAGTTGGCCGACCATGAACTGAACCAAAACTTTGAAAGGGTGAGCTCAAATAAACTTTCCTCCTCTAAATTGTTCTTGTTCAGTATGTTGGTCAGAGCAGTGTAAAGCTTAGTGGAACAACATCCATACGTAGAGAGGAGACCCAATAGATTTGGTTTTGGGTCTCTTTAAGAAGAGCTAGTAAGTGATGAGTGCATTTACTAAGTACTTTTTTTTAAATTCTTTTTTTTTTAATATTTATTTTTTATTTTTTTCAGCAGACACAACATCCTTGTTGGTATGTGGTGCTGAGGATTGAACCTGGGCTGCACGCATGCCAGGCGAGCGCGCTACCGCTTGAGCCACATCCCCAGCCCTATTTTTTTTTATTTGACATTGTTTGCCTGTGATTTACGTCTCTAGCAATTTGATTCAGGAATCTGAAAAACTTTTTTTTGTATATTTCATTCGTATACTGGGTTAAATCCAACAGACACCCTTTTAAAGGCATTGCTGAGTTTAAAAGAATGTAAAGGGCATTTCTGGGGTCCAAAAGGAAAGGAAAATGAAAACTCTAGTGAAGAAGCAGGCATCTTCTTCTGTTTGTCTTTTGCATTATTAAGGGGTTGGATTTTAAGATACAATACAATATGTATTACATATTACAATATGTAATACAATACAATACAATATGAGATACAATATGTGACGTTGGCTCCCTGAGAGGGTTAATTGCAACGAGACACCTGCTAAAACGAAAACTCATGACTTTCCAGTCTCTACATCCTCCGCAGGGTGCACGTGAGGAAATTGTGCTGATCAGAATGAGGAGATGACGAGGGATATGCTCCCCGTGTCTTCTGCTCTGTGTGGGAATCTCTCACGGAGACTTATTATTCTCAAAATAAGGAGTTGGAGCTATGTAATTCAACTAAGTTTAGATTTAACATTTGTAGCACCTATGTGTTCTAGAAACCCCCAAAGTAAGAAATTACGTAAATGATTTTGCCATGCATGATCAAATCTTTTGACAGGAAATGTTCTCCAGCCAGACAGCATAGGATTCCCACAGATGAAGTCTTACTGTAGACGAGTTCAGGATGAAAACTCAGAAGAGGCACAGTATACTATAGGAGAGCAGGCCAGCACACACATCAGCAGAATAACTAGGTCATTACATACCCCTGATATTATTGTTCTCTTGTATGGCAATTATTAAGTGCACACTTTTAAAATGACTAAAGCTGTAAAAGAAAGAAAAAACAAAAAAGATTTAAAAATTTTTTTCAGACAGCTTTATTGAGGCATATGTCACATTTTATACAATGCCCTCATTTAAAGGATAAAATTCAATAGCTTTTATTATGTTTTCAGAGTTGTGCAACCACCACTTCAGTCAAGTTTAGAACATTTTCGTCACCCGAACAAGAAACCCTGTAGCTATTGGTGGTCATGCCTCATTTTTCCAGTTCTTCCTAGGGACCACTAATCTACTTCTTGTTTTTGTAGACCTACCTGTTATAGACATTTCATATAATTAAACAATATCTTTTCATTTGTGGCTGACTTTATTCATTTAATATGTTTTCAAAGTTCACCCATATTCTAGCAAATATCAAAACTGCATTTTTTAGAACTGCATAATATTCCATCACGTGGTTATAACACAATTTCATTATCCATTGATATGTTGATGGACTTTTGAATAATGCTAATATGAATATTCATGTACAAGTTATTATATGGATATATGTTTTATTTTTCTTTCTGTATATGTAGAGGAGAATTTTTGCAGCTGTATTTTATTTGACTGAGGATACTCCCTTTTAATCCTTGTTTGCTAAATATTTTAAGCATCATTAATGGGTCTTGAATTCTATACAATTATTTTTGTATATTTTTTTAGATAAACATGTAGCTTTCTTTGATTTGTTATTTAATGATTTTTTTAAATTTTAATTTTTTGGTACCAGGAATTGTGCCCCAGGGCACTTAACTACTGAGCCACATCCCCAGACCTTTTTAAAATTTTTTATTTTGGGACAGGGTCTCATTAAGTTTCTGAGGCTGTCTTTGAACTTCTGATTCTTCTGCTTCAGCCCCCTGAGCTGCTGGGATTACAGGCATACTCCATCATGCCCAGCTTATTTGGTGAATTATGTTTTCAGGTACTTTTTTGTGTTTATGTGCATACTGCTGAAAATGTGAAGTCCTCCTGCCAAAAAATATTTTTAAAGTTTTAAAGTCCTGATAGATTTGAAAAATAAAACAAGAAAACTTATAAAAAGTGAATAAAACATGTTAGATGAAAAATATCAGTGATTAAATTTATCAGCTAATTAGATCCAACTGAAGAGAGAATTAGTGAATCCGAACTGAATTTGAAGAAATTATCCAGATGCAACATACAAAGGCAAATAAAGAATGTTAAATCAAAATTAAGAAAAACAAGAACAGAGTGAGAGAAGCCAGTGTACATCTACCAGGAAAGAATTAAGAGAATAAAAGGGAAGCCACATTTGAACAGTTAATGCTTGGGACTTCAACCGAGGCTCTGAGAGACAGAAATTCTTAGTTTAAATAAACAGAACAAATGTTGGGTATGAAAATTAAAAAAAAAACTGTACAAAGGCATGTTTCAATTGCAGAATGATAAAAAAACAGAGGCTCGGAAACATATCTGTGTTTTGCTTTTTATGCTTGAGTGGCAGTTTGATAAGGCAGACATCACTCACAGGCTAAATCTGGTTTTTCCTTCATTTTGTAGATATTATTCTGTTTCTTTACACATTGAATGTGCTGTGGAAAAACCACAGTCATCTGTTTTCAGTTCCTTTGACTTGCCCTTCCTCTTCCTCCTCTGCTGAGCTGAGGGCCTGCTGATGATCCTTTGTAAACTTTTCTGACATCCTTTAGTTATCACTGGGCAGAAACGTTGAAGGTATGAAGTTTCTAAATTTATTTGTAAAGTATCACATAGTAAAATTGACCTTTCTTGGGGGCCCATTTCTATGCTTTTTAACATGTACCCATATAGATTTCTATAACCATCACTACGTTTAGGATACAGAATAACCCTCTTCTGCTCTGTTTATGGGCACACCCTTCTCCACCTTGAATGCTGGTCAGACACAGATCTGCTCTACATCAGATTTTCTCTTTTCAAGAGTGTCACACACACGTGTGAGTGTTATCTCTTGAGTCTTTTGTTGTTCAGCCCAGTGCTTTTGAGATTCGTCCAAGTGGTTATGTATTAGCAGTTTATTCCTTTTTATTCCCGAGTAGTATTCCATAGAAAACATAGAAATGTGCCCCCCCCCCACTGTGCTCCGTGTGTTTATTCATTACCTATTGAATGACATTTGGATTGTTTCCAACTCGGGGTGATTGTGAGTAGAGAATCTATCCACATGTTTACAGTATTGTCTGAGCACAAGTTTCCATTTCTCCAGGGTAGGCACCATAGAGTGCAAAGTATAGATTTTTTTTTTTTTTTGCTGATGGATATTAAGAGTATAATTGAATTATCTTCATGTATTTGTTGAAATGCAATCTTCCACATCTGTGTGGGTCTGTTTCTCCATTCTCTATTCTGTTTCATTGATCTCTGTGTCTATTTCTCTACAAATACCATCCTGTCTTGATTCCTGTAGCTTAATAAAGTCTTAAAATCAGATACTGTGAGTATTCAATTTCCTTCTTTTTAAAAATGAATTTAACTTTTCTAGGTCTATTGCATTTCTCTACAAGTTTTTGAATCAGCTTATCTATCTACAAGAAGTCCCACTGGGATTTTGCTTGGATTTGTGTCAAATTTATAGATCAATTTAAAGAGGACTGACTCTTTATTATATTGAATCTTCTAATCCATGGACACTATTTGCCTGGTTTTTCAGGGCTTGCTTGATTTCTTCCATTAATCTTTTGTAGTTTCGCTATACAGATCCTATATGTGCTTAGTTAGATTTATAATTACATACATTTTTAGTTTTACAAGAGAGTGCTCCCAGAAGATGATACTAGTCTATCCATTTCCTGGTGGTTGAGAGTGTCGATTTCTCTATATTCTTATTTACAGGATATTGTTATGAGAAAAAAATTTGTTTTTGCTGTTGAGAATTGGACCCAGGGGTGCTTCCTCTGAAATATATCCCTAGTCCTTTTCATTTATATATTTTTTTAAAATTTTGAGACAAGTTTCACTAAGTTGCTGAGGCTGGCCTCGAACTTGTGATCCTCCTGCTTCAGCCTCCTGAGCCACTGGGATTACCAAGTGCAAGCTACTGCCCTGACTTATCTTGAGTTTTCTTTTTCTTTTTTTTTGGGGGGGGGCGTACCAGGGGTTGAACTCAGGGGCACTCAACCACTGAGCCCTATTTTGTATTTTATTTAGAGACAGGGTCTCACTGAGTTGCTTAGCACCTCGCTTTTGCTGAGGCTGGCTTTGAACTCATGATCTTCCTGCCTCAGCCTCCTGAGCTGCTGAGATTGTCAGCTTAATTGAATTGAGGGATTTACCACTGCACCTGGTTCATTGTTAGTTTTTAAAGTTGTTTTGCTTATTATATAAATTTATTTTAAATTTATTATATAAATTTATTTTATTTTGTTGAGTAGGCAGGATCATCTTAGTCCATCTCTTTCCTTCTATCCTGTTGAACTTAGAATGAACGTCCTGGATTCAGAACTTCCAGATTTAGTGCATACCCTGTATTGCATGGATAGCTCCTAAAATCCCACCTCTTCCTGCCTCAAAAGAAAAGCTGCTGTGACCCTAACTTAACATCTTTCAGATTTTCTAAGGGGTAAAACCGACCTGTTTCTAGATGAACTTACTTTAGCTCTAAGTTTCCCTAAGTTAGTTCAGAGTGTATGTGCTGTGGACTAGTTACTAGAGACCCATGTTAAATTTTCAACTGCCATATTGACGTGAGATGTAAATTTTGGGAAACAACCTTGCTGTCTAGACCCAAATTATTGTAAGTTCAATGAGATTGACAATCCACAGATTGTACTTGTTCTGTAGTTCTGTCTCTCTTTCTCTCTCTCTCTCTCTCCCACACACACACACATACACACAAACACATGTGTGTATGTGTGTGTGTTTATATATACATATATATATATACACATTATGTGTGTGTGTGTGTATATATATATATATATATATATATATAAATAGAGAGAGAGAGAGAGAGAGAGAGAGAGAGAGAGAGAGAGAGAATATCAATCATACTGCTCATGTAGGAAAGAGAGAGAAAACCAACAAGAGGAAATAAAAGAACTAAAAAGGAGAGAAGAATCCAACATCTGATTGCTGCCTTGTGGGTGATGACCAGTTGTCTAAATCAGGAGTCACCTCCCCCCCACAGAGAGCCTTCCCAACAGGGAGTGGATGACATCAGTCACCTCCGAAACCAGTCCAGGTGTCTGACCTCCTGATGGCAGAAAACCCATTTGCAGGCTCCAAGACAGCTGTGGTTAAAAACCTTCCTTTGCCATTTTTTCGGTATTGTGATCACACTTCCTTTGCACAATAGACCAATAAATGTGCTAATCTTGTTGATTTCATATGTAAATGTGGCTTTTGAAAATGCCAATTTCCTGCAGGCAACAGGTGGTACACAGAAAATGGAGGAAAAAAATAGTAATTTTGCAGTAGAAGGAAAGGAGTTTCAGAAATAGCAAGACACTTTCAATTCCTCAGTTATTTATGGAGACCCCAGTTGGGGTCGGGTGCTGTCCATGGTGCTGAGGATTCAGGCATGCGCAAGATACCTGATGTCACGAAGGTCAGTAAGGGTCTATAGCAGATGCTCAAGAAGATCCCAGGAAGCGCTGGAGCTCGAGTGCACTCTCTGCCAGGCTCCAGGACCACTTCAGAGGCCAACTAAACCGGGTCCTTTTAGCATCTGCAAGACGTGTGGCTGAGCACGGGCATTTATCTTCGAGTTTCTAGTTAACCCCAATTTTTACTAATCTGGCAAATTACCAACCAGGCATTTGAATACAATAATGTTACTGTTATAATAACAGGATATTTATCAGAGGTCTTTCATATTGATTATTTAATAGTCTTTTGTTTAACTTTTCCTTTGAGAAAGTGCTAAGATAGATTTTTTTTAATGAGATCAAATTGATCAAATTTCCCTTTGATGGATGGTGATTTTAATGTCACACTTAAGAACTCTTAATCAGGTCCTAGCTCCTGAAGATTTTCACCTCTGCTTTACTCTCAGAGGTTTCTGGTTTTATGTCTTACATTGAAGTCTATGATCTTAAATCCGTGTCTTCCCCGCCGTCAGGACTGCTCTCTAGCTGCATCTTGAAACTGGGTAAAGTGAATCTTCCCATTTTCTTCTTTCCTTTCAAAATTGTTTGGCTGTTTGGCTCCTTTATCTTTCCAATCCAATGGAGGATGGTCGTCTTTTTCAAGAAATAGTGGAGAAGAAATTGGAGGTTTGTAGGCTAAGATAAAAACTCCTTAGTTTTATGGTTAATTTTGGTTGTCAGCTTCATTGAATTGAGGGATGCTGAGAAAATTGGTAAAGCCTGCTTCCGAGTCCTCTGTGGCAGCGTTTCCAGAGACGACTGGCATGTGCCTCAGGGGGCTGAGTGGGGGAGGCATCCCTGGACGTGGGTGCCACTGTCAAATAAGCTGGGGGCCTGGGGAAAGCTGAAGGGGGGCTCATCTGGCTTGAGCTCCACTCTTCTTGGGCAGTTGTATTATTTTTTACTGCGGTCACTTGCAGATATCAGAGCACCAGGGCTCTCGAGGGGGCTTTCAGGACCTGGACCCTGGATTGGGGCTGGTCGTTGGCCTCCAGGTCACTCTGGCTTTTGGCTTCTCCCACTGAGCAGCGGCCAGTTCCCCTGGCTCTGCTGTCTGCACACAGCCATTGGGGGTCTGTTCAGCCTCCAATCAGGTGAGTGATCTAACAGATCACCTCTTATGGCTCTGTTTCTCCAGAGAACCCTGACTCATACACACTTCTGAACTTTACACCTTATGTTAAACTTAACTCAAAATGGACCTCAGTCTTACATGCATAATCATAAAATTTTAAGGAGAAAAATCTCCAGAGACCAGGTTGTGCAGAGAGGTCTAACTGGACACCGAAACCATGATCTGTAGAAGGAAGGACGAATAAAGGGCACCTCCGCAAAGTTGGAAACTTCTCTGCTGCCCATCTGTGAAGAGGATAAAAAGACAAGTTACAGAGTGGGAGAAAGTATTTGCAAACCACCTACCTGAGCAGCGTTAGTATCTAGAATCTACAAAGAACTCCTCAAAACTCAACTGTAAAACAAGCAATCCAATTAGCAAGTGGGCAAAAGACAGGAACAGACACTTCACCAAAGAGAATAACAGATAGCAAGCCAGCACGTGAAAAAGCTCAACAACATTAGTCATTAGAGACATGGAAATTAAAACTGCTGTTAGATGTCACTGTCCCCCTCTCAGAATGGCTCAAAGAACAGGATAGCATCACATGCTGTCCAGAATGCAGAGAGTGGGTCACATTGGCGTTGCTGAAGTGAAGGGTTCGGCTTCTCTGGCAAGCATCTTGGCAATTTCTTTTAAAGCGAAACACATAAATTCCGTGTTTTGCATTTGACCTTATGGCCATTGATGCTGCAGGACTCTAATCCACTGTAACAATATGGCCGAAGTCTATCTTGGCTTCTCTGTGATAATTCTTTGAATTATTATCCTTTGTTTATGACTATCCCATTCTTTTACTGAGTACTTAATACTCTGTTGGCCAAAGCCCAACATCCACCTGTGGAGTGAACTTTTGGACTTCTGACTTCAAAGGGAATCCTGAGTTCTCTACGCAGAATCCTAAGCAGATTGCGGTCTGCCTGCTGCCTCCTGGGGTGTGGGCCAGCCCTGTTCCCCAGACGCTGCTCCAGCCTCGGGCTCTTGGGCTATTTCTGAAGTGGAAGCTGCTGGGCCAGCATCAGGTCAGACTCAATGCCCGACTTTGAGCACCCTCCTCCTAGGGGCGGGGATTTCCTGTTCTCTCCCCGACCTTCCTGGGTTTATAGATAATGTTTTATTATTACATTTAACTGAGCATTTTTGCAGTTGAGGGGGTGGAGGGAGAGCAAAACCAGCTCAGTCTGCCATATCCATAGAAACATCTCATCTCATAATACTTTTTTCAGGAAGCAAAATATTTTTGATTTCCAAATTGCTCTCCTGACTTAAGGAAATATAACATGAGAATAACTGAACGTCTTCTTTGGGGGGTCCTACCAGCGACATCATTAGGACATCAGTGCCTATCTTATGGGGAGTCTGGGATGGTTAAATGAAATGATGCCAGGTAACAAGCTTATTCCAGTTTCTATAATGATTCAAATTGTCCACTCTATCTGGAGGCAACTACTGCTCTGTTGGAGTAACCTTTTTCTTACTTAAATATATATATTTTTAAAATTATAGAATTGTTTTAGATTTACAGAAAATTTGCATAAATCATAGTGTCCCCAAATACCCACCACCTGTATTCCCCTATTGTTGACACCTTATATACTACTGTAGAGTTATAACAACTGAGGAATACATTGGTAGTATACTACTAATTAGACTCCACACTTAATTTGGACTTCAATAGTTTTTACCCAATATCATTGTTGAATTTGTATATGTATATATATATATATATATATATATATATATATATATATATATACACACACACACACACACACATACACACATGCACATATATATGTATGTATATGAAGATATATGTGTATGTATATGTATGTGTATATATAACATATATAAATATATATGAAAATATATACAAATACAGGTATGGATATATTTATATCATCTCTACCTACCTCTGTATCTCTCTATACACACATATATTTGTGTGTATAATAGATTATAATCTTAAATCCTAAAAGAACCTCATCCTGGTGGATTCTATTTTCTTAATCTTATAAAAAGGAGAGTGAGGTTCAGACAGGTTAATGAGGTACCTGAGGCTGCCTAGCAGGTGGGAGAGCTGGGGTTCCCAGTTGAACAGCACCACCTCCTTCCCGTAGGCTCCACCCTGGGTCACCGCTAACTAAGGACCACGGTGGTAAGAATGCTTTAAGATTTCATAAACTTTGGTACTTTTCCTAAGTTTGTTATTTTTTATCAACACCTATCTTCCCTTTGGTGGTAAAACTCCTAAAACAAACAGTGGAGAGCTTCCGGGCTTGCTTCCGGAGGCGGCCTGGGAGAAGAGTGCTGGGGATGCTGTGTCCTGCTCCCATCCAGAGCTTGGGAGAGTAACTCTCTTGGGGCCAGAGTGGGGACAGGAGGTTTAGGGATAGAGAAAAAATAGCGGAACCCCTGGAGACAAGCAGGCACAAGCCAGGGACTGAAAAGTCACCAGGGAACCTCTGTATTTTTCAGCCATGTACCAAGGAGTCTTTTGGAATGCATCTGCTCTTGAGCTTGGGGTTGTAAAATAACAGTGACAATAATGTTAATAACAACATACTGTAATTACGCCCCCAGAGCATCCCTGCCCATCAGAGTCCCGGCTCCTTCCTCTGTCTCCACTGGGCTTGCTTCCAGTTCTCTTTACGGACGGTCCCTGCTCATGTCGGGGTGGATGGATGGCTGGGCACGACCGAAACATTCACGATTATCCACTTATTGATTAGCTTCCATAAAATGCCCTCATATTCTTCTAAAGTTTGCTGCAATCTGATGTCCTGATTACTGCCTTATTAGGTTCTGCCTTGGATGGAATTACTAAGCCAAATTGAAATTCATGGTTGTTATGAGCCATTTCCCAGACATCACTCAAAAGCGAGTCAAGAGTTGCTCCTCGCCTGCCTCTGCCCGTTAGATTCCGGGCCAAGACACGCATCCCATGCCATGCCCATTAATGGGAGGTTGTTGCTTTATTTAAGACCTTTACTGGGTGTGTTGTGGTTTGTTTCTCTTGTCACATTTTCACCAACTCTTAAAATCCCAACTCTCGCCTTGCTTGGCAAAGGAAGCTCATATCTGTGTTGCCTTATTTAGCAGGTGCCCAGACCAATTAGAGTTCCTTGGCCTGTTCCTCCTCCTCCTCATTCTCAGACCAGGTGGAGGAGAATGAGTAAGACCAGGAATTTCTCTGTGTTTATTTTTAAACAAAGCCTCCTTAAAACTCAAAAGTTATTTCATCTCCTTCCTCAGGAAGCTGGCACCTACCTGATCCAGGGACATATTACATTTTTGTCATTAAGCCTCGGGGTCACCAGCCCTCCTCTCCTCTGTTCAGTTCATGCTGAAGGAAACTCATTTGCTAGATCTGCATGGAGAAGAGCGTCACCTCTGTGACCCGTGGGAGTGGGGTTCAGAACCACGCTCACACGTCAGTGGGGCGCCTGTCTTGCTCTCCCCGATTTTTGTCCTGTTTGTCACCTCCACAGAACTCAGACCCTGTGGACACTGGGCAGGGTGGGATCAGCAGTGTGGCTTGTTTCAGGCCATGTGGAAGCAGTTCTCTGGGTGGGACCTACACAGGGGTTGGAATCAGATGGCCCTGAGCTCCAGTTCAGCACCGTGCCTTACTGGCTTGTGACCCTGGGCAAGTGTGTCATCGTCTCCTGGAAACCCCATTTCTCAACTGGAAGTTAGAATATTCAATTTGCAGCGTTTCAGGGGAGGATCAAGCACATCAGTAGTGAAGTGTACATAGTCTAGAGCCAGCCATGTGCCCATTGTAATCTTAAGATTAAGAAAACAACCTGAAAAATGTTAGCTATGCTGAGGCTCCGGGCTTTGGGGAAACAATCTTGGACCTTAGAATCAGAATGTCCTTCTACCACTTACCAGCTGTGTGACCTTGAACACAGAGCAAAAGTTTCGAGACTCATCATCCTTACTTGTACAAAAGGAAGATTACATGAAATACATAGCGTATGTGTAGGGCCTGTTAGTGTTTTCTGGTTTTTTACTTTAACTTTGATCAACACTTGGGCACGCTATTTAATGTGGCTGAAGTTTGTCTGAGAAGGTGTCATGTGGGTTGGTAGTTTTAAGGTGACCAAGTTCTTGAAGAAGAGCCACACTGAAATCTTTTCTGGTCTAAGCCACACACACACAACACACACACACACACACACACACACACACAAAACATATGTAGGTGCATGCATGTGTGGACTTCATCTTCCCAAACCTTTTCATCCCTTTTATTCTTTCCACCTGTGATCCATGGCTGGCCTGGGCTGGCGAAGTCAGAGGTCCTTTGTTGTCAGGATCAGCTGTGCTCTTTGTGCCTACGAGACCTGCCATCGGTGCGCAGAGAGGGTGGCTTCTTTCACTGCCCCTCCAAAGACCCCAGTTCTGGAGATGTTGAAATCCCCACTTTATGCCCTTATTACCACAGGGATGGACATTGAACCTTTGCAATTCTGGGAGAAAAATATGAGAGAAAAACTCCACTTCTTCTGCAAATACTCCCTTGCATGAATTTGACGGCTCTAGCTTCCCAGCTCTGCAGGAACCTGGCTTTCCCTTGTCACCAGAATGGGCCTTGGTGCTTCCTTGGCCAACGTGAGGATGACTTGGCTCCTACTCCAGATGAGGATGTGGGGTGGTGCTGAGAGGGGCATCAGACACAAAGGGGCTCGTCACATGTGAAGGATGAACTAGTGGTGGCTCCTTCCCCTGTTGCTCCCGGCTTCCCAAGGCCTGCAGCATACAGCTAAAGGCAGACTCCTGCATACTATGCACTTATCACCACAGGGCCTTTCTGGAAGCCATATGAGGTAGGCATTGCTTTCCCAGTGCTGCAAATGGGGAAACTGAGGCTCAGCTGGGTGACTTGCCCAGATCGTAGCTGCTATGTGCAGGACTAAGTACCTGGAGTTCCTTAAGTACCTGGAGCGTTGGGCCTAGAGTGCATAAGCTGGTGAAGAACTTTACAAAAGATTTGAGACCTGAAAAGCAATGGTTAAGTCAAAAGCAATGGTTAAGTTAAGTGAAAGAACGATGTACAGTGAAGAGTAACATCTGGTTAAATTCGTGCAGCATAGGGTACTGAGTGTGCGCCCATCAACTCAACTCTACGTGGTTGCAAGGCAGCTGCCTTCGTGTGGAGTCTCGGTCCTTCGCTGAGTGTTAGGCTGCAGATGCCTGAGACAGGGCCTCACAAGGCAAAGCTGCTTGACCTCCCGGGAGGGACTGCAACAGGCTGGTCCTAGGGCCTGGTCCTAGGACCTCCAGAAGAGGTTCTGGAGTGTGGCCGGTCCCTGCTCCGGTCTGATCTGTGGGATGAGTCTGGAGCTCTCAGATTTCTCCCTAGCCCAGCAGGGGAGTCGGCAAGTGTCACATCCTTCTGCAAAGCTCTGACCACTTTCGTGTTTTCTTCATTTGTGTGGCATGCCTGGTCATCGGGACACAAGCTATGTCAATTAAATCCCCTCCTGTGCTTCTGCCATGCAAGACTGATTGTGGGACGGTCTTACTGGACTCCCACCTCGTGCTTGTAAGAGGCTGTGGTACCACCGACCCCGCGCCTGGGAGACTGAGTGCTGCCTGTGTTCCCCTGCAAGCAACCCAGGGTCACCAGCCTCATCTGCCCCCCAGTAATGACCTCTCTGCTTTCTGGCTAGTTTTATTGGCAGAAACATGCAACTTAATCCCCGGCCTGGACACTGCCATCTGTCACAGCGTCTTGTACCCCAGCAGGGGCTGAAGAGCTTTCTGGCTCACAAGAAAAATTAGGCAAATGGAGGGGCCTGAGGGAGGAGGCGGAACGATTCTGCACATGGGGACACTAATGAGGGAGCCTCTCAGACATCTGGGAACCCACGGCCACACGACAGCTGCCCTGCCTGGCTTTCCTCTCGAGTGTGTTCTTCCCTCAGTTGTCCTCATCACGTCTACCTCTGATTCCAGAACCTTCCATATCACTTTTGCCTTGAAGAGCCCTCCTACAGGTATTTTTGGTGGACCCACAGACCCCCTGAGATCACTTTTGTCAGAGTTTTTGGAATTAGGAAACTCCCATCCCAACAAGTGTCCCCACCTCTCTGTGCCACCTGGGGCAACTGAATGTCTCAGTCTGTTGGTCCCCAACATGGAGATAAGGGATAATGGGATAAGCCATTGGCTCCTAAGGCCTATTTGTGAATGGCCTCTGAGTGGGAGTCAGTGTTGGTATTTTGCTGATGAGGAAATCGAGCGGGGTTAGGATGTCCCGGGCAGGACACACGGCTAGGAGTGGCCGAATCTAATCAGGGATGACTTATCCGTTAGCGTTTTCCTTGGTGCTGGGGACCCAGTGGGGCCTTGGACGGGGTTTTTGCTCTGATAGGCAGGCTCCGTACACATAAATGGATTGAAGCCTTTAAAGTAGGCAAGGGGCGGGTGTCAGTCCCGATCCAGAGTAGGCATTACTAGTTTCTGTCCCCCTCTCATGTTGAGTCTGGAGGTCACAGTGAGCCTGTCCTTAATCTTTTATGCGTGTGATTCTTCTTCTGCTGTCACTCCTTCATCTTCAGAGCCTCTCTGCCTATTGAAGTCTCATTCATCCTTCAGGCCTATTCAAATGTGCCCCTGGGAAGCTGGTCCTGAATTGCAGGCTTAGGAGGAACCCACCGAGGGAAGGTTTTGTCACGTCCTTCAGAGAACACGAGCTTTGGACTCAGGCCTGGTTGTGTCTAAACTCTAGCATGCTTGTGACCTCAGGCTTCTTTGCCTACCCCTCTGGGCTCCAGGTCCTTTGTTATAAAGCAGGAATAACAATACTGACCTCATAGGATTTTTGTGGAGAACAAACAGAATAAGGCGTTATTACGTAGCATCTGGAAGGTGTTCTAGAATGTTCTACTTACTCTTCCCCGCTCCTTTCTTTAATGTCTATTCCCTTCAATTCCAGAATGACCTCACAAGATTCAGTTTCTATGGCCAACTCAGGTGCAGGTGATCAATTATCTGTTCCAGGTGAAGTGTGACGGCTTCCTTGGTGGCACCTGAAGATGGTCTTTTCCCCCCATAGCATGAGGGCAGAGAAAGATGGGGGTTGAACCTGGGAATCAATTAGGAGAAAAGCAGAGCCCAAGGGGAGATTGTGTTCTCAGCCCAGGCAAGGCTGCTGTGCCCAGGCCAGGCCCTGGCCAGCAGAGAGCAGGACCTCAACCTTGGACGGGGATATCTGCAGAACACTGCATTTGTACACCTTGTCAAGACCCAATTAGTTGTTAGTCAGGCCTGATAAGCAAGAGGCCATTGCAAGACAGATGTGCCCAGAGAGGGGATTAGTCCAGGTAAGTTTCAGGGGAGCCTCACATCAGTGGGCTCTTGAGGAATTCAATAATCTGGGGCACAGAGGAATCTCTTTAAAATAAAAGCCAAACACTGTATTGTGTTCTTTTGTTCCTGAAGAGGAAGTGCGGTGCTTGGCAGGGTATTTGGGTTCTGGGGGCAGCACATGTTGCTCTTGGGAATTCTGCTTTGCCTTATTTACCTGATGACATGTGGCCCTGCTCATAGGCTTTATTGCTAATAGCCGGATACAACAGTGTAGATACATGACCTGGCCAGGTGAGGTCAGCCAGCTGTCATCGCCATGCCACTGAATTCAGCCACGGAGTAGCCATGGTGACTGGGACAGAGGCCATCACTGTGCTCCCCTAAACATCAAGGCTGATCTAGCTTTTGTTATAGCTGAATGTTCACTCTGACGGCCACAGAGATCAACGCAGATCGCCTGACATGGCACCGTTCTGGAGGAGACCAACCAGCAACTTGGTGGCCTTGTTGATGAGTGAATTACATTGGACCCTTTCACCTTGGAGAGGGCTGTGATTCATCTTGAGTGTAATTTCTACTTGCATTATGTTATGGTTTGGGTATGTGGTGTCCCCCTAAAACTCACGTGTGAGACAATGCGAGACATTCAGACGTGAAATGGTTACCTTATGAGAGTTGTAACCTCATCGGTGGATTAATCCACTGATGGACTAACTGAGTGGTCACTGTAAGCTGGTAGGGTGTGGCTGAGTCTCTGGGGTGTGCCTTTGGGTTTTTTGTTTTGTCCCTGTTGAGCAGAGAGCTCTCTTTCTGCTTCCTTTTGCCACATCCTGAGCTGCTTTTCTGTGCCATGATATTCTGTCTTGCCCTGGGCCCAGAGCCATGGAGTTGGCCGTCTATGGACCAAGACCTCTGAGACCATGAGCCAAAGTAAACTTTTTCTTCCTAAATTGTTCTTATAAGGCCTTTTGGTCACAGTGACAAAAAAAGCTACCTAAAATGCATGAGTTTGCCTCTCCTATTGGTGTGGCCTCAGCCAACACCACTTTCTGAGAGCTTAGAGAACATTTCATCTATTTTCAAGGAAATCCTGCATCATATTGTCTTGGACCAGGGAACCCACTGTCTTGCAATGGAAGTGCCACAGTGGACACAGGACTGGGAAAAACCGGCCACATGATATGGCGCACCACCCATTGAAATGCTTAAATAGCCATTTGGAAGAACACCTGAGGAGAGAGCTGGGGATGGTCCACGCCAGGATGGGACACAGTCCTCCACCTTGCATTGCCTAGGTCATTCTGCTGTGCCCCAGGGAGCCTCCATGGGCCTGAGAACCGAGGGTGGGAGTAGGAATGGCCGCACTTACCATCACTCCCACTGATGTGTTTGGGAAGATCGTGCCTCTCACTCCCCTAACACTGGGCTTTGTGTGTTTAGAGGTGTTGGTTCAAAACTGGGGAGCATTCCCCCCATGGCACACAGATCCTCTTCACTTCAGGCTTGGAGTTCCACGTGGTCATCTCAGGATCCTCCAAAGCAGATGGCTCTCCCTGGTGTGGGTGGGTCTCCCCCCAGTCCTGAAGATCTGAGCAGAAAAGTTCATGTGCAAAGGACTCTGCCTGCTTGAAGTCTTGAGCCAGGACCTTGGCCTTTTTCTGCTTTTGGATCTGGACTAGAACATGGGATCATCTTGGGTTGAAAACCTGTTGCTGTTGCTCTAGAGCTACACCATTGACCTTCCTGGCTCTCCAGCTTGCTGACTGCAGATCTCGGGACTTCTCAGTCTCCGTAATCTTATGTGTTAGTCAGCTATTCCTCACTGTAAACAAAATACCCGACAAGAACAACTTAAAGGAGTAGGTATTTTTTGGCTCACGATTTCAGAGGTTCAGTCCATGGCTGGCCGAGTCCATTGCTCTGAGCCCAAGGTGAAGGTGTGACAGAGGAGCTCTGCTCAGCTCATGGCAGCCAGAAGCCAGAGAGGGAAGAGGAGAGGGGCCACAGGGAAGATGCCCCCTTTCAGAGCCTGCCACCAGTGACCCGCCACCTCCAGCCATGCCTCACCTGCCTGCGGTTACCACCCAGTCAGTCCATGCAAACTAGGGGACCTGATTAGGTTGTGGCTCTCACAGTCCAATCATTTCATCTCTGAATATTTCTGCATTAATGTAGGAGCTTCTGGGAGACACCTTTTATCCAAACCATAATGACATGTGAGCCAAGTCCTTATAATAGGTCTCTTTACACAAACACATAAATATATAAACATCTGTGCTTATGCAAACATAAGAATATATGCCTATAAAATATGTATGCACATCTTATTAGTTCAATTTATCCAGAGAATTCTAACTGATAACAGATGTAATGTTATGGACTTAATATTGTATTCCCTCAAAATTTGCATAAAGCTCTGTGATGGTATTTGGAGGCGGGACCTTTGACAGATAATCAGGTCTAGATGAGATTATGGGGGCAGATTCCTAGTCTGATGGGATCAGTGTCCCTATAAGAGATGTCAGAGAGTTCACCCGAGTCTCTCCCTCTCTCTCCATGCACACACAGAGAAGAGGAGCACATAATGAGAAGGTTACCTTGCTAGCATCTTGACCTTGAATTTCTCAGCCTCTAGAACTTTAAGAAATGCATTGTTGTTTAAGTTGCCACACTATGGTGTTTTGTTATAGTAGCTTGAGGAAGGTAATATGCTTTTCTTTTAGATTTTCCCAGAAAAAAGAGGCCAAACAGAGTCTCATAGAGGCTGTTCATAGAACTCACTATACGAAGCACACGGGTCTGAACAGGGCCAAGGGAGACGTGTGCTGCCCAGATCCTTCCTGGGGTCAGAAGCCCTCAACCTCCAGCTTCCAGGAATGTAGAGACCACCCAGCAGAGTCACGGAGAAGAACCTCCCTCAGCAGAAGTTCATGTCCTCCTAGGTTCATGCGGCATTGCCAGAGGTGTCCTGCATTGAATGTCCAGTAAGCAAAGGAATAGGGAGGCCCAGACCCCTTGCCTCATGTTGGGACCACTCTGAATACCATCCCAGCATCGGAGTTCCCTGTGGAACAGGGTGACATCAGTGTGACTGAATCACGGCTCAGTTCCTCCCTCTGACCATCCTACCTTCTTGATCCCTCACAGCTGATCCCAAGGGCACCCTCCAGTAGGTTTCCTCCCATCTCAGGGTGTGTTTCCTGAGAAACAGATGTTGGCACTTCTTGGGTTGATGAATGCAAATATTTTATTATGTCTACTTTACATGAAAGTCATAGTTAATAGACCTACTCTACACAAAATTAAAAAGTAAATGTATCCCCTGCCTATAACATAAAGGAGAAATAATAGCAAAGCTGTATGAAATGAGACAGTTGTGCCTCTATTATTTAATAAGGAAATAAAGCATTGAGTGAAGCTGTAGCTGAAAATAAGAAGTAATCAGATGCTTGTGCACAAAAATCACCACGAACCTGGGGTTTGCGTGATCCAGGGGATCTGTTTTGCCAACACCCCTCAAATGCTGCTGGGAACCCTGCTATGGGGGATGCTTTGTGAATTAGCTTTCAACTCTTGGGAAGTTCAGAGCAAAACTCATGCAATATTCTCTTGATTTACATGGTAATTGAACTCCTGGGTAGTTCAGTGTAAAATCAGGGCAAAAATTACTTTGTGTTTATATGTAAAACCAAGAAATAGTCTCAGCTCAGATAATTGGAAACTTATTTTTCCCCCTGTACAGGATTGCCTTCCAGAATGATTGGAGGTTGGGAGGGTCACAGGGTAATTCTTGGGTGGCACAATTGTGAGCGTCGCAGAGCATCTAGCCAGCAAGTCCCTGCTGATCAGGCCCCCTATTACTGAGACCCAGAAGCAGTGCCCTTTATTTCCCCTGTGGTTTCTATATACTTGCTAAAAAGGAAGGCCAGTGGGCAAAGAGGAAGGAATTGCTCTGTCAATGTCCAGTGCAGCATTTTACTGGTCAGCAGTAAGACCCAAGTTTGGACCCAAGCCCGCGTGACCCAGCCCAGAGTTGCTTCTACCATGCCACTCTCCCTTTCAGACTCTATTAGGATCCGAAGAGTGGCTTGCTTGACCCCTGACGACCCGGCACCCACCTTCTCTTCTGAGCCTCATCTGAGGGGTGTTGAAAAGCGAAGCCTCTTCCTGAGACCCTCTCCATTTGGCTTCAAGGGTCATCCCAAGGTCATCTGCAAGGCGGCCCTGTAGTCTCTGCTAAGTTAATAGCTTCTATTTTCAGCGCCGTGATTTCGGCTCTTCTGTTTTATTACTCCTTTGTCAGACAGGCAGCTAGGGTGGGTGAGTTTTACTTTGATGGTTAGAGTGCCCGGTAATTGGTGATTAGGTGGCCCAGGCTGTGTTTCAGCCATCACAGGGTCCATTTGTGGGGCAGTTACTGTGGCAAGGCACACACACGCTTACCCTCTATTTTTTTTCCCTTCTCTTCTCAGGAAGCTCTCTCCTATCCTCTACCCCTTTCTTAATTGGGCTGTTCTACTTCTCATCTGGAAACACAGATCCTAGAGAGAGTGCAGGGGAGGGGGAGAGGTGCTGGAAAGAGCAGAAGACACCTACCGACACTGCCTTCTTTCCAAGTCCCCACTCCTGGCCATGTGGACACCGTGGCAGATGGCTTGGCATGCTGACGATCCCCTTCATCGTGTGGTTTGTCTTAGGTGAAGGACCAGGAGGCCATGTTAGGCTCTGGGTTGCAGAATTGGCCACAGAACTGATAAACAGACTCTACACGGATTCTCCCTCAGCAGGCAGTAGAGACTGACCCACTGGCTTGAGTAATGGAGAGGGTTTATTCAAAGGCCATTGAGTAGCTCCTGAGATGGAAGCATTTGCTGAATAACCAGTTGGCAGAAAGCTAGGTAACCAGGGGACCAAGACCTCTACCCTCCGTGTTAGAAGTACATGAACTGGTTTTGTGAATTGTTGCTCCCAGAGTACCAGCGGGAAGCGACTTCTGGCTTTCAGACTCTTAAGACTTAGATTTCTCCTCTGAAGGAGATGCAGGTTTCATGCCTATGATTGAGCCCACTCCTCCAGTGACGGGGATCAAGGTATGGCATGAAGTGTATTTGGCCACTTCACCAGAGCAACCTGGAAGAAGGAAGGGGAGTTCACCAGACAGAGGCAAGATACCCACATGAAAACCACAAGTATCCCCAGGGAACCCAGAACCAAGAGGTTATCCTGACAATTTTCTCAATTGATGCTAGAGAATGAACACCCCAGTCTTATGCCAGAACACACCAGTGATAGACAGCTCAGTATTTGAGGCCACCCCCAAGTGGAGCAGCCATGGGAGGAACTACTCTAGAATAGGGCTCAGCTGAAATCCACCTCCAGGTAATTTGTTTCTGTTGCTCTGTGTGTTTTTCTGGGGTCCTGTGGATCAACTCTCATTCATGAGATGGTGCTTGAAGCATCTGATGACAGAAATCACAACTTGAAGGGTCACTGAATACACAGGCTTGAACCTAATTTCTGCAGCCATCTTCAACATGTGGGTGTGCCCTGGCCAATGAACATGAGCATTATCCAAGTCCAGAGCGGCACAGCTCTCTATATAAATTGCTGGAGGCAGATTCCAACTTGTAGATCACGGAGACGTTCAACCATTATTTTCAGAGAATCTGCTCTGGATCAGGTATTGTACCAGGTGCTGGGGATACATCCCAAGCAAACATAGACCTCTCTACCCACATTCAGATCTATTGTGTGGACCACTCTTTCCCCCTCAAACCTCCCTTTCAATAGTCAGTTGGGCCTTTATTTTATTTACTTATATGCAGTGCTGAGAATCAAACCCAATGCCTCACACATGCTAGGCAAGTGCTCTTCTACCAAGCCACAACCCCAGCCCAATAGACAGTTTGGATGGTGAAACATGGAAGAGGAAACAAGATTGTTAATTACCTCTCCCTCTCCCCCAGTCCTAGAACGTGCTCAGTTGTCACCTGAGTTTCCAGTGGGGAAAAAAAAAAGGAAATCCTTTTCAAATAAAATGTGTAATTAAATATTTGTCGAACATCTGCTGAGCGTCAGCTCTGAGGTTAGGCAATGAGACAGTTTTGTGTATTCTCCTGCTCTTGGCAGTGGGCTTGCTGGCCTGTTTTTCATGGATGAAGTGACTGAGGTCCTCAAAGGGTAAGTCAGTAGCCCAGTGACATGCTGGAATGAGGTAGAACTGTATCTCTTTCTGATTTATCAATTAGGAAAAAGTAGTTATATGCTTCTGAGTTTCATCACAGATAAAAAGACCACAAATCTCTGAAGGAAGACACCTGGTGTATTCATCGCTGAAGTTCTAGCACCTGGGACATGCAAAGGGCTCAAGAGGTGTTGGGAGATTGACTAATCATGGGACTCTTGGGTCAGAATGCACCTTGGAGGACATGGAGGTCATCCTGCATCTTTTCATATATTCTGTATTTTTTCCTAAAGGGATGACCTCATGCCACCTGTCTGAAATATTTGCAAGTGTCTCCTTGGGAAGGTTTTCCCTTCCCTTCCCCTCCCCTCCCCTCCCCCCCCTTCCCTTCCCTTCCTTCCCTTCCTCTTTGTCATACCACCAGGGATTGAAGTCAGGGACCCTCAACCACGGAGCCACACCCCCAGCCCTATTCTGTATTTTATTTAGAGACAAGGTCTCACTGAGTTGCTTAGCACCTTGCTTTTGCTGAGGCTGGCTTTGAACTTGCAATCCTCCTGCCTCGGCCTCCTGAGCCCCTGGGATTACAGGCGGGTGCCCACCACGCCTTGCTTCGCATTTCTTTATTTCTTGGTTCCTCGTTCCCTTATTGTTCACTCTTTCACACACTCTCTCTTTTCCTGGAGGACTGTTTTCTTCCCTCAATTTTATTTTTCCCCAGAAAACACCCACTCCACTCTTAAACATCTCCTCAGGGGCCATCTCCTCTGTGAAGACTCCCTGGCTCTCTGATGCAGAGTCCCGCCCTCCTGTTCCCACCGTGCTTTGCACAGAACACCAAGGTACAGTCATCTAGCTGTGCTGCACGGTCTTTGGCTTTCTTCTCTCGCTTGGAAGTGTCCTGAGGACAGGAGCCTTTTTCTCCTTTGCATATCCAGCAACTGATACAAGGGGTGTCACATAGCAGAGGGTCATGAATATTTGTCAAATGAATGAACCAAGGACATATTTTGCAACTGATCCAAAATTCAAGAATGATATTATAACCATTGACTTCATGAAATTCCCAATGTAAAATCATCATCAATGCAACTAAAGCTTAGTATTTGGTTTAATTTCAGAAAAACAGTAAAACCACCGGTCTCCACCAGAAGGAGATACGAGGAGCTTCCCACAGCCCTGAATATGATGCTCCTTCGAAGTAAGCGTGGCTGGCGCTGCTGACATGATTTATGCATGTGCATAAATTTTCACACCTTAGCCATTGTTTTATGACTTAAGCAATTACCTAAGATCATTTTGTAAACCTGAAACCCACTAGGCAGGGGACTTCTAATGTGAATCCTCTCAAGGAAAACCCCAACCTGATACCAAAAGGAATTTTTTAGTTATCTCGTGGTTATTGTTTTACTCCTTGGAGGTCAACAAGTTTAGGGAGTCGGAAAGAATAGAAAGAAGTAGAAATCGATTGGAATTAGAGAATTTTTCTTCGTGAAACAGTTCTCTAGCAAAGCAATTTACTGATTAAAGGCAAATCCTTTCTTTAAGGAGATCCTCATCATTTATTCCACATTTTCCTCCAGAAACAGGGTTGTGTGTGTGTGTGTGTGTGTGTGTGTATCCCAAAGACATATGCCTAGTTATCTAGAAGTTTCAGCCCTTCACATAATAAAACCTGATTAAGATCACTGTCATAAGGACGAGGATGAACATGGTCTTCCCTGTAGAAAGCACCCATGTAATAACAGCTGTCACTCACTGGGTCAGCTCTCCAGATACCATTTTACCTAATTGTCCCCAGCCAGCCCCTGTTCTTACTGTCACCCTCCACTGCCCCACCAGCATGGGGCATCATCCCCTCGTGCCTGTTAGGAGGCCAACCCTGTCTCTCGAAGCTTGCACACACATAAAGCCAAGACGGACCTGCTCCATGCCCTCCCATGGCTCTGTCACTCAGGGAGGCTCTGGGGGACCTGTCCTCTGTGCCAAATGTCTGTTGGCCTCATTTGCCCTTACATCCTCCTTCCTTCTGCCTCTGCTCCAAGTCTTTCCGGCCTCTTGCTGCTCAAACATCCTGTCACCTCCCGCACCTCCCCCTCGGTCTCTGCCCTGGCTCTTTCCTCTGCCCGGGACCTCCCTCCAGACATCTGTCTGGTTTGTCTTTCCCTCCTCTGACACTTACCCCTGTAATAAGACTTCTCCGAGCCCTGTGATTAAAACTAGACCCCTCCCATACACTCCCTCTCCTTTTTTCTTCCTTTTCCTCCTGCTTAATTTTTCTCCTTAAGATGCCCCACCTCCTAATGTGCTGCATGGTTTCCTTGTTTATTTTGCTGCTGGTCATCTCACTCTCTGCCCACGGTCTCCCCAGTACAGGTGCTCAGACGAGGGCAGGTGTATTTGTGTCTTGTGCTTCCTTGGCCTTGACCAGTGGCCTAGCACGTGACAGGTGCTCAGGAGGTATTCATGGAAGAAGTCCCTAGGGAAACAGGCTTAGTGTGGCCTGGGTCCCACTGCTATTGAACAAGGGTACCAGGACTCTAGCCCAGGACCGTCTCAACCCAGGGCCAATGCTAATTCACCTTGCAACTCCAGGTCTGCCTCTCTTTGTGGGTGAAGGGAAGAAAGAATATAATTTCATGTGTATTTGAATGGACAGAAACTCTCGAGGGGCTGCTGAGGTGTTTTTATTAGAGGAGAAAACACAATCAGGAAGTTAGACTTGAGCCTGGGTCCCAGCGCTCCATTTCCAGCTGTGTGACCGAAGCCAAGTGAAGCTGTTTTCTCATCTTCAAAATGAGGATGATGATGGCCCCTGGAAAACGAGGTCATTGTGATCATGACGGAGTGCCGCAGACTTGGGTGACGGCATTGGGCAATGACCAAAGTTGTTTGGGCTGCAGGGTCCTCAGGTTTTCCACTTTCTCCTGGCTGCTAAAACAAATTCTGACTTAGTACAGCCCAGTGTCTTTCTTCCCTCCCTCTGCCCAGGGGTAGGGACAGCCAGTGTATGTATTTAAGTTATATGTGTCCTACATGGGATCCAAGCGCTACTTGAAGTTCTGTTTAGTTGCTAGAATCCTCTTCTGGCTGCTATATACTGCCCCCGGGGAGGGGGGAACCCAGCAGGTCTAAGCTCCATCAGTAGAGCTTGAGTGTACTGAATGTGCTCACTCCCATCAACTCTCCGATGGACCTGGGTCTCGTTTTCGTCTTCCGCATTCCTGACTCTCCATCCAGACTGTCTTAGTTTCCACTTTCCTTCACTACTGTCAACGAAGTGCCACTTCCCCTCACAGCTAGCTCACCACCATTACAGTGAATTATTTACAGAAGAAGTTCTGACTTGAGAAACTAAGAGAATGGCACCAAGTTATCTGTGCAAAAACATGTGCTCTTTCCCAGACTTCACTCCTGCTTTTCCCTATTCCGGTTCTTAGCTCTTGCCCAGCATTTTGGAAGCATTAACCAAGTTGGTTTCACAGCCAATCTCCCGGAAAAATGGGAGAAGTTACCGTCCCCGCTGAACAGAGGGATAAAGGCATTAGCTCAGACAGAGAATCCTGGGAGGAGGCTCTCTTAAGATCTGTGGCCAGAGGAGTCCCTGGAGGGGGAAACTGATTTCCCTAGAAATTATTTAAAGTGCAAAGTGTATGTGCCTTTAATTTTAATGTATTTATCATTCAGGGCGAAAGAAAAGATGTCAAGGGATTTTATGCTAACCTTGTATCTGCTGCTCATAATGACGGGAGGACCTTATCCTTTCAGAAGCTCATTCCTGACCCCTCGTATGGTTTTAAAAAGACATGTTACCCTTCACCTTTCTCTGACCACACACAGGGGAGGAGTTACCTGAGGGCTACCAAATGACCTCTGGCCAGGCGCATCCCTAAGCCTCACTCTCAGCACCACAGTTGCCAAGATTTGAGAGGCCAAAATTAATCCCATTCTTTCTTCCAACCTCGAGTTCAGAGCTGGATAAGAAACAGACGTCAGGGACTGGGGCTGTGGCTCGGTGGTGGAGCACTTGTCTAGCACCTGTGAGGCCCTGGGTTCAATCCTCAGCACCACATACAGATAAATAAATAGAGGTAAAAAAAAAGAAAAAGGAAAAAGAAAGATAGATGTCATAAAATCGAAGAACAAACTCCTACTTTTATTATGGATTGTGCTAGATTGGAGAGTATCTAGGGTCTACAGTAATAGGCCTTCTAGATTTTACCTTTGAGTTGAGACTTTGGGAAGATGGATCCAAAGAAAAGTTGGGAGTCTAAGAAACTGTCACCCTTACCCAGAAGAGCTGCCTGAAGTCTATCAAGGCCAGAGATAGAGGCCAGAGCAGGATGACCTTTGAGACCTGCCACTGGATTGGAGGCATGGGCCTGACTGGCTTGAATGCCCCAGAGTGGCCACAGAGGAATGGAAGCTATCTGGTTTGTGGGCAGGTGTAGAAGAGAAGCCCAAATGGGGTGAAGCTCTGCATGCGCATTCCCTTCCCTGATTCTACCTGTCAAGTAGACATCACTGTGCCCAGAAAGGACAGGTGGGAGCACCACTTAGGAATCAGTTCACCAGGGGAGCAGAAGTTTCTGCAGGAAACACAGGGGCTGGGAACAGCGTGACCTCTAACATCTCTTATGCTCAGACCTACTGTACTGGTCAAGTCCCTTGTGATTGCAAATAATTGAAACCCCAACCCCAGTTTGCTTAAGCAAGAGGAAGTACGGGAGCTCATGGAGCTGCGATCCAGGGCTGCTATTCATTGGAATATGGCGCCTGGGAGCTAAACAACTACCACCGGAATCTGCCTCTTTCCTCCTCCCAACTCTGTTTTCCTCCATCTTGGCACCATTCTCAGGCAAGACCCCAACTTCTAGCGATTTGATGTCTGTCACCTTCCATCTTATTGATCCTAGAAGGGCAGGGAAGGGACAGAGTATGACCTCCCCAATAGTTCCCCAAAAAACATGCTGGCGTGGATCATGTGCCCCTTTGTAAGCCAATCACAGTGGCTGTGGAGATGGAATGCTTGACTGACAGGACTGTGAACCAATCACAGTGGCCATGGGAATGCCAGGTTTGGTTGACCAGGACTGGGTCATCTGCTCTCCCTCCATTGGAGTGAGGATGTGGGCTAAGATTGAGGGATGTGAGGATTCCCCAAGAAATACAGTGTCAAAAATATCAGTCATTTATCTATTTTCTGTTTCTTTTCGATTTAAAACAAATAAACTACTTAGTTTAGTTTTAGTTCACATAAAAATCGTGAAGAGATACCTCACATTTAGTTTCTTCTATTATTAATGTCCTGCTTCGCTATGGTGCATTTGTCACAATTAATGAACCAGTACCCGCACGTTATTATTCATGAACATCCGCACTTGATTCAGATCGCCTTAGTTTTTAGCTAATATTCTTTTCTGTTCCAGGATTCTGACCAGGATATGGTGTTCCATTAAGGCGTCCTTATCCTCTTTGCTGTCAGAGTTGCTCAGATTTTCCCTTGTTATGGAAGAATCTGCCAGCTTTGAGGAATGCTGGTCAGGTGTCTTTATAGAATCTCCTCCAGTTGGGATTCATTGGTGTTTTTTCATAATTAGATTGGGGCCGTGGGTTTGGGGGGAGGAAGACCCTCAGGGTGAAAAGTCCCACTCTTATCACATGACATCAAGGGTACGAGTTATCAACGTGACTTGTCGTCAACAGGACTTGGTGACGTTGACCTTGATCTCACCTGAGGTAACTTTTGTTAATCTTTCAGCTGTACAGGTAACTCATTTTCCTACCTTCATATTGTACCCTTTGGGGAGAAGTCACTATACAGAGTCCAGACATCAAGAATGGGAAGTACACTTTACCTCCTTAGGGAAAAGCCTCTACTTTAATTTTCTTTTCTTGACACTTTTGAAAATTTTTTAATTCTAAATTTATTTATTTATTTAATTTATATATGACAGTGGAATGCATTACAATTCTTATTACACATATAGAGCACAATTTTTCATATCTCTGGTTGTATACAGTGTATTTTCACACAAATTTGTGTCTTCATACATGTACTTTGGATAATAATGTCCATCCCATTCCACCATCATTTATATCTCCATGCCCCCTCCTTTCCCCTCCCATCCCTCTGCCCTATCTAGAGTTTGTCTATTCCTCCCATGCTCCCCCTCCCTACCCCACTATGAATCAGATTCCTTATATCAAAGAAAACATTCGGCATTTGTTTTTTTGGGGATTGGCTAACTTCACTTAGCGTTATCTTTTCTAACTCCAACCATTTACCTGCAAATGCCATGATTTTATTCTCTTTTATTGCTGAGTAATATTCCATTGTGTATATATACCACATTTTCTTTATCCACTCATCTATTGAAGGGCATCTAGATTGGTTCCACAGTTTAGCTACTGTGAATTGTGCTGCTGTAAACATTGATGTGGCTGTGTCCCTGTAAAATGCTGTTTTTAAGTCCTTTGGGTGAAATTCTTCTGTGTGGGATATTTGTCTCTTCTCCCTCATTTGCTTATTTATCCAGTCACGTGACTATATCAGTGTGGACACATGGATATTTATTTCATACTTTGGATTTTCTAATACCTCATGCTTATTTATGTATTTTTGCTCCAATGGCCCCTGCTCTGGATTCTAGCGCTCTCCTTTTAGTTAGCTCCAGCATCCTTGGCTTACCCCACCCCTGTGTGTGCGTGTGTGTGTGTGTGTGTGTGTGTGTGTGTGTTTCTCTAGCTCCTGGCTTCCTGATGCTCCAAGATGCTCCAAGCTCATTTCTGTGCTTGTGTATTTGCTTCTCTGATCCCAGATTGAGTCGTTTCTCTAAGAAGCTTTAATTTATTGCAGATCAACCAAGATACGGGGGCCAGACGTGCTTCTTGTTAGTGGAGTGTGAATGCATCTAGGTCCTTGCAGCTGACAGAGCAAGGAAATGCACGTGTGTATGCTGATTGGCACATACAAAGGTACCTGTGAATGTTTCTATCTACAACCTGAACCTGTTGAACACTGACTGACCCATTATCCACTGACGGACCCATTACCACATATATCCTCCAGCCTTCCTCTCCTAGGTGAAGGACCTGGCTCCCCCCATGAGCCATCCATTTATTTAATTGTTTGATTCCAGTGTAATGTACAGTGATTTTGCTGTCGTTAACCTGTTCTCTCTTTGGCTTTATGTTTTGCTTGCATTTCTTTTTGTCTTGGTTTTCCATTAGCTGCACCATCCAATCAGGTAGCCACTAACCGCTTGAGTCCATTTAAATAAAAATTTCAATTGGTTAGATTTGTCAAGGGCTGCTCTGCAGTCACCCCTGGCCAAGGGCAGCGTTGGTGTGGCACTTCTCCATCATCACACAAAGTTGTGTTGTTCAGCCCTGACCTTGTTTTCCCCGTCTTTCTGTCTTTGACTGTCAGAGATAACCTTGACCCAGGTCATGTCTGAGACCTCCAACTTACCCAAGGAGGGGGGGTTGAGATTCCATCAGCTGAGAGCAGGGTGGCCAAGACTTAGGCTCTACCCTAAAGGGCACAGTTCTGTATAAATGGAGGAACACACAAAAAGTCATAGGTCACAGAGACACACAGGACCTCAGCTGGGAGCGGATCAGAGGAAGCGTGCCAAGGAGGCTCGAGCTGGGAATCCAGGATTGCTGTGAGGAATGCAAGCTGGCCAAGGGAAGGCCCAGGGAGTGGACTAGCATGTGCCATATGTGGGTTCCAGCAAGTTCTGTAAGTGCCCCTGTTTGCCAAATGGAGCCTTGTGACACAGTGTGGACGGGTGGGTGAATGTGTTTTGGAGCAGGGAGGAAGTGGCTGGGCATAAACTTGAAGACAAGCCTGGAGAGTTGTCCATGGATAGATTTTGTCTGGCCAGCAGTTTGGGACTTCATCATCAAAGTCAGGAGTACTGGGATGAATTTGGAGCTGGTGAATAATGTCTGATTTTGTGTCTGGGTCAGAACTGCCAGCCAGATGGCTGGTGGACGTCGTTATGGGGTGGTGGTCCTGCATCTGGAAATCCAGGCTGTGGGTTGGTCGGCAGGTAGAAGAGGACTGGGGGTGTTTCTTTTCTCTTCTCCTTTAACCTCCCTGTGGTTCTCACCATCACCTCTTTCCTGAAACTCCCATGGACTTTCTTGATCATCTTCTCTTCTAGGTGTTGTTCCGTCCTGTCTGCGTTTCCTGGAGTTTTAGTTTGCTATAGCAAATCCACCACAAATACAGTGGTTTAAACACAGAACCAGTCTTTAGGATTAAAGTCCTACAGTCTAGAAGTCTGACAGGACTCACTGAGCTCAAATCAAGGGGTCGGAGAGGGTGTGTGCCTCCTGGAGACTCTCGGACCTTCTCCAGCTTCTAGAAGATGCCCATATGCTTGGCGCCTGCCTCCCCCTTCTTTTTTCAAGGTCACCAGTGATGGCTCAGGTCCTTTCCACTTCTGCTTTTGGGGACCCAATTTTAAGTGAAATCACCATGGCCATGAATACATCTCAAACAATTTCTCCATCTCTTAGTCCCTCAATCAATCCATCTGCAAAGTCCTTTTCTGCCATGTAAGGTAACACATTCATGGGTTCCGGGGATCAGGACAAGGAGACCTGTGGTGTCCATTATTTGCACGCCACATTAAGTGTTTTATAGACATTCCTGGAATTCAGCTCTAAATCGCATTCTTCTTTGGTTTTTACACTGGTCCAATTACTGGACCCCAATATGGAGTCTGCTTTTATCACTGTGTTAAGTATTCCAAAAGTCCTGTTGCAAAGGCAGGAAGAGCTTGTTTTGTGGAGCTACCAAGGATAGATGGGGCACACAAGTAGAGATGAGGTTGGTCTCCAGCATCGGAGAGCCCCCATGTTGCCCTGTTTCTGGAACATGACCAGGTTTAAGGTCCATCCCAGGAGCAGAGTGGGGGGCACAGCAGATGGAACCAGGCAAGGAGTGCAGAGATATCCATGTGACTTAGAGGGGCCACTCGTGATGGATTCAGACCTCTGGAGGGGTGAGTTAGGACTCTACTTTTCCCAGAAAAAAGAGATTGTAGTTTTTTATTATTATGGGAACAGACAAGGGATATTTTGGCAAAGAGTAAAAGCCTGCTCTGTGGACTGATTGTCCTGTGATATCAGACTTCATTACCTAGAATGATAAAGATAATTGCTGTTTGTTGAATGCTAACTGTGTCCTGGGCTCATGAACACCATTACTGCCTGCCCTTGCTGCCATCCTACAGGCTGAGGAAAGCAGGGTTCAGAGAGAGGTAGAAAGGGAATTTAGGATTTATATTAGGGTCTAGGTGAGGCCAAAGCCTGGGCTCTACCAAATGCAGCACCCGGAGAAAAGTAATTGTGGGGACCACTCACCCAGTGAAGGCAACTGCCCAGGGCAGGGATGTGGGCTTGTGCTGCTGTCCTGGAGGAGGAGTGACCCTGGAGGAGGCCAGCGAGGAAGCCCAAGGCCTGAGAATTATATTCGTGAATATTCAGGAACTTTTCTGTGGGAAGTTTAGTCTGGTGGAGGGGGGCCTTGGAAACAACTGGCAAGTGGACCTCAGACTCTTGGAAGGAAGTGGCCCCTGGTCTCAGTATGTCCAGCACTAGGCATGGAGTGGCACCCCCCTTTCTCCACAGAAAAGTCTTAACTGGGCTTCTCCAGAAACCTCCACCATGGCTGATTTTAGGACTATTGCTACCATCTAACTCTTGTCCTAGAGCAAAGGTAAAATTGTATGTATAAATCAGGTGGTGGGTCAAATTAGACTTCTGGACAGTGGTTGGCTAACCCCTGATCTAGACCAATTATTCTGTAAAAATGATGTCTTTTTTAGACTTGTCTACAGTCAGAAAGAAATGGATTATTATTTAACTGTTGAATTATTCTTTATTATTCTTTTCCTGCTGTGGAGGTCCTAGTTCCTTCATTAGATCAGGGACCACTTTAGGGCAAAAGATCATATTGATCTTTGAGTAGCCTCACGGATCTAGCCTGATGACTCCAACTCCAGGGCCCTCAAAGGAAGAGTCACAGAATCCTTAATGTTCTCGTAGGCCACTGTCAACCACAGAGACCAACTGGCTCAAAGCCTTACTTTCTCAGAGGGAAACTCTGCAGCCCCTGCAAGAGCCATGACTTCCACAATGTCACATGACTCCTGAGACCTGACTGTTGGGGACCAGGGAAGTTGTGCTCTGGCAGACAGCCACTTATTATGGGTGTGCCATTTGTTAGGCAGACGGGGAGCAGGAGAACCAGAGGTGAGGAAAACTAAGACTTTGCTCTCGAGAAGGACGATGAGTTGAGATGGGGACGGTGACTGTAGGGATTCGCCATGATTCCAGGGCTGCGGACTTGGGTGACTTCATGTAATAGCACTGCATACAGCATCCTCTGGATAATAAAGGCTGCCAGGTGTTGGGAGTTTCCACGTCGGCACCATATTAATCACTTTGAATGCATTTAATTCCGTTTCCTTGGAGGACCCTGAGCCCTCTTACCACCAACATATTACAATTTTAATTAAGAGAATACACCATGGTACACATATACCATCCATTAGTGTGTGGTTTCATTAAGTACCTGACTGTTTACAGGCATTGGGAATTTATGAATGATCTCAGTCAGAAAAAAGTAAATAAATTTATCGCAACTGCCATGGGATAATGTAACAACTTAATCTAAGTGGGCATGCTCACAGCCATACTGTCTGACAGTGGCCTTTGGAGGGACACAGTCTTGCTTCCACACCATCCACACCACCCATTTTCTATGAAACTAGAAGTTTCACAATGTACACCTTTTTAGCCCCAATCTTCTTCTTCTTCTTTTTTTAAATTTATTTTTCATACCAGGGATTAAACCCAGCATGCTTAACCACTGAGCCACATCCCCAGCCCCCTTTTTAAAAAATATTTTATTTAGAGACAAGATCTCACTAAGTTGTTCAGTGCCTTGCTAATCTGCTGAAGCTGGCTTTGAACTCACGATCCTCCTGCCTCAGCCTCCTGAGTTGCTGGGATCATAGGCGGGTGTTACCACGCCGGGCTCCCAACCCTTCTCTTATTTTCTGCTACCTGTCTTGGATGGTAAGGTGCCTGCTTCTTGGGGGAAAAACTGGGCTGAAAGGACTTTCTCTTTTGTCCTCAATCACCATATTTAGATTCAAGTCCACCTTTTCCTGTGTCTATTTGAATACCCATTAATTGACACCAGAGCAAAGAGGACAGAGGAAGCAGAATTAATGACATCAGCCAAGATTTTGTTCTCTGAAAACTGTGTTCAAAACTGAGTTGAAGTCCGTTGCAACTTCCAGAGAAAAAGAGGACATTCACCCAGCATGATGCATGGTGCAATTTATAAAAGCACAATCAAGTTGGGCCGGCTGGGGGTTGAGCTAATCAGACCAAGCAGACACGTGGGGGGCAGATGATGGCAGGTGTGTTTGGGTTGTGGGGGTGGGTGGGCAGGTTGTAGGCTTAACTCTGCAGCTTTGAGTAGAGTGACCGGGCAGATTCCCTGACTTCTGACTTTTCACAGAAAAACGAAGGAGAGCAAGGCATTGATTGGATGCTCCCTGGTGTCCCACCATGCTGATATTCAGGAACTCTCTGGAATCAGGAAATGTGACTATGATTCAGAATCATGAGGCATCCTGTCATGGATTAGTGGATTGAATCATCCTCCTACCACCCCAAAATAATATGTTTACATTCTAATTCCTGAAATCTCAGAATGTGATCCCATTTAGAAAAGGTATAGTTAAAATTTGCTGGTTTTTTTTTTTTTTGAAGCATAATTAAATCATGAGATGAGTTCACCCTGGATTTCTGGGGTGGAACCTAAATCCACTGACAAGCAAAACTAGACACAGGAGAAGGTAATGGAAAGATGGAAGCAGAGACTAGAGTGATGTGGCCACTGCCCAAGGATGCCAGGGCAGCCTTCTGAAACTGGGAAGGCACGGATAGACCCTCCCTTAGAAGGCTTTGGTAGAGCATGGCCCGCTGACACCTGGATTTCAAACTTCTGCCCCCCAGAACTGTGAAAGGATGCATTTCTGCTTTTGTAAACCACCATTTTGTGGTACTTTGTTACTGCAGCCACTGGAGACTAATACACACCCCTGGAACATGAAGAATGGGGCACGTGTTCCAGGAATCAAGCACGGCAGTGATTTTTCAAAGTCTGTTTACTTATTTGTCTAACTTTACTGACCCTAAACTTTTTCTGCAAGAGATTTTTTGCCTAGCCTGCTTTGTTCCTAACTTCTAAAACATTTGAGTCCCAGGGCAGCTTTGCTATCTCCCTGGAAAGGAAACAATGCCACTTCCATTTCTCTGCCATGGCCCAGATCAGCAGGAAGATAACTGGAGATAACTGGAGGCTTGAGGGCCCCTGGGCTTCTGCAACTATGCACAGCTATCAGAGGACACAGCTTTCACACACAATTTTGTTTTGTTTTTAGTACCAGGGATTGAACCCAGAGGTGCTTAACTACTGAGCCATATCCTCAGCCCTTTTAATTTTTTATTTAAAGAAAGGGTCTCATTAAAGTGCTTAGGGCCTTGCTAAATTGCTGAGTCTGGCTTTGTGATCCTCATGCCTCAGCCTCCTGAGCTGCTGGGATTACAGGCATGTGTCACTGCACCCCGATCACACAGTATTTTTAAGGCTGTTAAAATCAAGAGTGTGTCTTCAGAAAAGTTATCCTGGAAGGGCTGGTCCCAATTCAGGCAGGGGCTCTGGGTAATGACCCTTGTGACTCTGTAGGACACCCTGTGAGAGATAAGGTCCCTGTGCATATCTTGGTATGCGGGATTAGGTCTTTGTGTTCATGCTTTCTGTCCTTTGTAAGTCTTGTCTTTGGGCATTTCTTTCCTCCCCCTGGGGAGGAGGGTGAAATAAGAATGAGATTTAGACTTAGAAGCCAGCTCCCAATCCATCTCTGTTTCCTTTGCAGCTGCATGAGGATGACCACTGTCCTTCATCCTGTGGAGACTTTGTGTCCTCACCCAGGGCGTGCAGGTGATGAGACCCACTGTGCAGAGCCATTGAAGATTAAGTATCTGCTGAAATAATTGCAGATGATATTTTCCGGATGTTTATTATATTTTAAGATCTCTGCAAAGCATGTGGCAAGAGTGATCTTGTGGATACTGAGGTTGATTTGGCTTCCATCTCCATTTAGTGCAGGAGGAGAGAGGACTGAATGACATTAAGTAATTTGCACCCGGTTATCTAAGCTGTGTGCGGGCAAAATCAGACTCACATTCAGGACTGTCTTACATAAAACTATGCTCTGACCTTTATACCATGCTGCCAGCTATTATGTGAATAAATTTATTCTTTAGATTGCTTTTGTTACAGTCCTCAGGTTACTCCCCTGGCCCAAGAATCTCTGTAATATTCTTTTTTATTGTATTAGAATAGGATAGAGATTGGTACATTATGACCCAAGAGTCAGATCTGACCAGCTGTTTTTGTAAATAAAGCTTTATTGGAACACAGCCACGTCTGCATGATTACATACTGCCTGTGGCTCTGTGATGCTCTTGAGTCACAACAGCAGAGTTGAGTATTGCAACAGAGACTCTTAGGCTTGCAAAACTGAAAATATTCACAGTCTGACACTCTACAGAAGAAGTTTGCCACTCCTGGGGTAGGTGAGAAAGCATGAATTTTGTAATTAAGAAGGATCAGGTTCAAGTGGCGACTCCCACCTTCTCCCACTCTGGCTGCAGGTGAGCCCCTGAGCTCTCTGACCCCCTGTTTCCTCTTCTGGGAAGCAGGCAGGTGGAAGACTGACTCAGGGAGAGGCTGGGACCGCCCAGCAGAGGGTCTGAACAGAGCAGGACCAACTCCCTCTGTGGCCCCTCCTCTCCTCCTGTCCCTTTCTTCCACTTGTGACAAATGTTCCCAGAGCCCTTACTGGTAGCTGCCTCTGTGCCTTGCTTTTTGGTCCTCGGTGGCCTGGAGGCTCCAGCTCAGACTGCCCTGCCTGGTGTGACCGGCAGACCTCTGCTGGCCTGCCCCTCCTGTAGGCTGGAGAGTCTCTGGGAGCCGCAGGGCCCGGCTCCAGCGGAGAATTGGACAGACCAGCGGGTCCAGAAGCCTCTCCTTCCAAGCTGTGCAGAAATCTGGCTCCCCACAGCGTGCAGCCTTTGGATTCTCCGCGACACACGTGGCTTGGCCCCTGTTTTCCTTGACTCCCTGCCAAACCTATTACACGTGTCAGGGCGGCAAGGACTGGAAGAATTACGGTTTCCATTTGGCTTCCGTGGCCGTTTAGTCTAATGTGCGCTGGCTCTGAGATACAGCGATTGCTGTTTTTGCTGTTGGGTTTGGGGGGCTCTTCCAAGTCCTGTCTCCGTCTCCCCACTTTCTTGTAGCTCTTTCTCTTTTTCCAGGATGGAGCTGGGGGAGGAGGAATAAAATGTGAAAAATAAAAATAAAAATGAGACGGATGCTCAGCCGCCCCCCACCCTGGGCGCCCCCTCCCACGGGGGCTCGCTCGCTGCGGCTCCGGATTTCATTAACTGCAGGCTGCGCAGCGCGGCGCCTGGTAATGAGGCTGTAGCTAATCAGAACATATGGAGTATTTTCACCATTAGCTCCAGTTCCTGACTTTGGAGGGGGTGCATTGGGGGCGTTTTAAGCAGGATGCCATTACCCGCGTGGGGATGCATGAGTGGTCCCCAAGTTCCGTCCCCTGCGTCGCCTCCTGCTCCTCCTCCCAGCTCTACCCCGCAGCCCTGCCAGTCTCCAGCCCGAGAACACGGCCACGGGAAGGAAAGTGGTTCATGTCATGGAGAACTGCCTCTGCTGAAGGGACTCGACAGTCCCCTCCCGGTTATCAAAGTCTGTTCCTGTCCGCTTGATTTCCCAGCAGCCTGTGACACCACTGACCACCCCCTTTGACCTCTGATGGGTTCTGAGATCTTAGTCTCTCTTCCTTTTCCTTTTGGCTCTCTGGAGTTTCTTCCTACATGCATCCCCCCCCCCCATATTTATTTGTACACGTTAAGAGGTATCCTTGTGGTTGCCTAATATTAGGAAAATCTGGGAATCAAAATCCACTACCCGAGTACTTCCCAGGTATGCCCCAACTTCCCTGTGTCCCTCACCTTTTTCTACCTCCCTCTCTTTCTTCTTTTCTCCTCTTTCTTTATACACATTTTTAATACCAGTGGCTTGCGGGGCACTGGAGATACAGAGATGAAGGGCATGGAGGGCCTCATGGTGCATGGGCCACTGTGTCCCTCATTCTCCCTCCCTCTTCACACTGCGCTCCTGAATTTCCCACTGAACACGTCCTTCTGGGCTCCAAGACGGCAGAGATGAAGTGTTTCCCAGATCGTAATCTTGGATTGTGGCAACTCTCCAACAGGCTCTAACTTAATGGGGGTTTAGGATCCTTGTCAGAAACGTAGAGACGGGAAGGATTTTACAATCAATAAACTCACTCAGCAAGAGGTCACAGGGACCAGAGAGGCGAAGTTGCTTGCCTGAGGTCACATATTCCCATGGCAGCACGCTTTTGATGTCATCCCTAACCACCATCCCCATCACAAATGTATAATTTGGGGAGAGACAGACTCTCTGTGGCAGGTGCTGCACTCAGGTTCCATTTGCCTGGTCAGTGTACCCACCTCTGTCCCCATCCTCTCCCGGGAACTGCAGGTGTTGGTGGCTAATGGCTCCCACCGACACTCTTCTTCTATGGAGGGCTGTGCTTGGCTGGGAGACCCACTTGCTTAGAGACGCTGGAGGGTTAAGCTCTCCACCCGTCCCAAGCTGCAGCCCATGACCAATAACTGTGCCGTAGAGTCCAGCTCTCTTGCATTTGGGCAGGATGTCCTCTGTGCTGCAGTTTAAACCCAGGGCTCCAGGGGGAATCAGGCTGAGTTTAGGCTTCTACTGAAGCCATGTTGCTGGCTACCTTCTTTACTCATCCTGCTTCCTACTCTCCCCTCCATATTTTTTGTTCCATATTAATCCCAGATTCTAGCAAACTTGCTCATCTGCTTGGGTGGGCCTCCGTGTTCCCTGAAGTGAGGGAGTTGGCCAGCAATGTTGAGATGGTATGCTCCTGCCATCAATGTCCTCTGCCACCAATGTCCAATGGCCCGAGAAGTCCACACTGGGAAGGAAGTGACCTCCAGTTCTGTCCTATTCCAAGAGCACCACAGGCCCTTGGCAGATACAAGATAAAGAGGTGCTGGTAGGGTGTTTCTCTGTCAGCCAGAGCCGGGAGAGCCAGGGGGAGGCCTTGACGGAAGCAGAGTTGGTCACGAGGAGCTGGATGCCACACAGGAGCGCAAGTCCCTGCTCTCTCTTGACAAGTGTTTCCCTACTCAGACTCAGCACAGTCATTTCCTTGAGGTTTGGAAGGTGTGGTGTGGGTGTCATTGCCCTTATCTAAGAATCACTCAGCATTAACATGACAAGGAGCATCTACATTCAAGGAGAGAAACTGTCTGTCTTGGATTCAAGTACTTTTTCTTTCCACAGTTCTCAACTTACATTTATTCAAGAAAAACCAGTTCACAGCTGGTAAGAGGTCAGTGCAAAATTCCAAGTATTCATAGGGGACTTCCTGATGGTCAAGGGACTGACCAGGGAGTGGGATGGGAAAAATGAATCTGCACACATGTACCACTTGATGAAGGGAAGGCTCGTGAACAGAGGGAACTTTGTCTTTCCCTGCCCGCTGTTTTTTGAGCTGCTCTATGTCCATTGCTGACTGTCTAGTCCAAACTCACACTGTTTCCCAGCTCTGCTACTCCTGAGCCTGCCTGCTTAACTGTAGCTCTAAACAATGGACCTTCTTGAACGCTACACAAAGCTCCTAACATTGCACATTGCAACTGTGGATTGCAACTATGGAAAAGCTGTATAGATGTTTCTAGTTCTGTAACTTTCTGAGAGCAAAGAATAATGCTTGTATAGTCTTTAACCTGATAATCAGACATATAAGTAAAGATTGCTGGTGTAACTCTTTAGATCTGCTTCTCCTTCAGAGAGCAGCACTCCACCTGATCCCAGCTATTTTCTTCACAATCTGCCTGTGTGAGTCTTTATTTTCTAATCCCCCATCCCCCTTTGCCAGAACCATGAGTTTGGCCACACTGGTAACTGGTAGTGGCAAATAATAGTAATAGTAATCATAAATAGCATTTATTGCATTCTTTAAATTTCATAAAGTATCTTTGCAGGTATTTTGTGACTTGACCCTCATCATAAGCCTACAGGGAAATTAGCATTATCCATACTTTACAGATGGGAAAAAAGATGCCTGGTGGCTTGTTGGCATCTGGCAGATGCTGAAAGCAATTCTGTGTGTGTGACCTTGGATACACCAGGAGAATTCCCTGAGCCTCAGTTGCTTCTAGGAAAAATCAACATTTCCCTGAGCATCCCCAGAGCATCTCTGCCCACCTCCATCCTAGTGTGTTGCATGTTTCATTGTAATTAAAAAAAATTAATCTCTCTCTGGCACCAGACCTGAATCACACTGAAGGCAGGGATTGTGCATTATTTATTGTTGCATCCTGGGTTCTGAACACAGGGCCTGGAATGTAGTAGGACCCCAGGGTGTCTCCTGAGTGAAAAGCTGGTGAGACAGTGTCTGGGAAAGCACTCTCAACCATGGCATTGACACCGCGTCCACCTGTCCATTGCACAGGGCAGGGAGGTTCAGGGCTTTGGAGTCAGCAGACTTGATGTCAGGACCCACTGCCCTCTGATCTGCAGCCAGGGTGCTCAGAGGGTTAAACCCCTTTGCTTGGCCCTTGGGAAGGATTCAATATGGTGGGGACCTGTCATTTAAAATAGCTGTTTAAACTCATCTTGCAAGGTCCTGTCGTCCCATCTGAGTCTCTCTGATTTGCATGGAAACTTCTGGAGTCCTGATTCATTAAGAATCACTCAGCTTCGGGTGGGGCCAAGTCTGCCTTTGAAGACCTTGACTGTGAACTTGAATCACAAAATCATCCTCTTGGCTGCCTTTTCTTTTAGTTTTGAGGTTGTAAAATTATTTCCATTTTCCATGGAGCTGTCCAATTACATTCCTGTATTCCCTCACTGAGAAGACGGGCAGTGACAGGAAAGCCGGGAACAGTCCCTATTTCTCTGAGTCTTATTTTCTCATGGGCCTGCTAGTAATTCTCTCTATTGTACTGAAGTATTGTTTAAGAAAAATATTAATTTTTTTCTATCAATTATTTATCTATCAACATCTTTCTCTATGCCCTTCATGGGTTAGAATGACCCTCTGAGATTATTTGTCTCTTCAACTGCCATAGTGTGTGTGTGTATGTGTGTGTGCGCGTGCCGTGCTTGAACACGTGAGCACATGTATGCATGTGTGTATGTGTGCATGGGTGGGTTTGCGGGTAATCAAGAGTGAGTGGCCTCAGGGCAGGGTATACCTAGGAATCAAGTAACTGCACCAGATCATTAGTGTTTTTTTAGGTCTAATTTCAATTGGTTCATGTGTCTGGGTGACATTTGTTGACACAGCTCTGGTTATTTATGGCATGTGGTGAAACTGGGCTAAGAAATGAATTTACAGCATGGAATGAGCCACATAAATCTCAGCAACAGCAGCTCTCTAACAGCCCCATCAGCGGCCCTCTCATCTAGGGCTTTGCTGCCTTGAGCTAAAAACACATTCCCGGGTCTTAAAAAGCCCAAGCTGTACGGGAAGCACTTTTCATTTCACACAAACCCTTCCTTTAAATGGACCCCAACTCCCAGCCCACCCTCCGCAAGCCCCTTGTACACACTATCCGAAGCTTCTAAATCAGAAGGTGACAGGTACCCACAGAGAACCCTCATGCGGGCAGATACAAGGGGAGATTAAAAACACCAGAAAATGTTCAACCTCACTGGCTACCAAAAGAAAATACGCACTTTCCATTTTATCTCCATTATATAATAAAGTCTAGCAGGCATCCCGATAACCAGTGCTGGTGCATAGTTATGTTAATGGCACCCTTACAGACTGTGTGCAGCAGGAAGAATTAGTGAACAGTTCTGTGAGGCAATTTGGCAGGCCATGTCCAGAAAACGATAAGCGGCTTCCTACCTGATGGCCCAGCGTTTCTCCTCATTGGTATGGAAACTGAAGAAATAATTCAGCAAAAGGGGAAAATTCCTTACGTGCCTGCAACTGTCGGACAGCATTATCTATATTATGCAAAATGGGAAATATCCTCCTACAAGTAAATTTACTTAATTATTGTATCCTCACTCACAGAAATATTATAAGGTTATTAAAAAATGATTACAGAGGCTGGAGAAACAATTTTAAAATGGGCACAACATAGTGTTGAGAAGAAAAACAAGGATATAAATCTAACCCGGGATTACAAAATAAATATGTAAATACACAGGACGAAGCGAGAGAACTCACAATGACAACTTTTTGCAAAAGGTCATTGTTTTATGTTTTCTGTGTGAGCGTGTGTTGATAAAATAACGTGTTTTCTTTTTAAGAAACTGCTCTTGACACTGAAAATACTGGTGGAGGACAAAGAAAGAGCATTATGTGGTTGTTAGGTTTTGAAATTACACAAATGATGAAATCTTAGCCACGGACTGGTGGGGTAACCTTGAGTGTATTTTTGGACAGGGATGGAGATTAAAGGAGACAATGTAGGTAGAGAATTTGCTGTGATATTTGCCACAGCTAACTTTTAATGGTGGATTTTATTATTACTTGTGCATTAGTAATGTGCCTATCTATCTGCCATCTATCCATCTAGGTTGGAAAGTTGTAGTGATACTACATGGCGTCCACAGTCAAAGCCAACAGTGGTCCCCCACCTCCTTTTCCAGTGATGCACAGGCATTGATATGCGAGTGATTCCAAACTAATGGGACTTGAGGAGAGAACCCCAAGGCTCATTGGTTTAGGTTAGCTCACACACAGCATGCATGCTTGTCATCCCAGCAACTAGGGAGGCTGAGGCAGGAGGGTGGCAAGTTCAAAGCCAACCTTAGCAACTTAGTGAGATTCTGTTTCTAAATAAGAAAGGAAAAAGGTCTAGGGATATAGGTCAGTGGTTAAGGCTCCTGGGTTCAATCCCTGGTACCAAGAAAAAAGAAATGGTCTGTTTTCGTCCTTTGGTCATTTTCAGGTCTAGAGGTCACACTTGGACCTGAGCAGGCGTCACCCTCTTCTACTAAGAATGGCGAAGCAGAGATGGGGGAGAATCTGGGCCCCAGGTGACATGACTGAGCCCTTGGATCACCCACATTGAAGTTCACTGTTCTCACTTCTTCCAGATGCATGAGGCCTATTTGCCTTATTACGTTATTCAGTTTGAATTAAAGTATGCAATTACTTGCCAAAAAACCCAACAAACAAACAAACAAACAAACAAGCAAACCAACCAACCAACCAACAACAACAAAAAAACCAACAACTGACCTGATCAGATACAATGGCTGGCTTTCTTTGGGAGTCCTGAACTTGAGTGATCAGAACACTGACTGGCATGTGTGTGGCAATTTGCTGCCCCACATCTACCTTTCATTTCTGCTCTCACACAACTTCAGACCTTTCTGTGAACTCCAGACCTGAAAACTTGACAGCTGCTCTCGGATGTCTGAAAAGACACAGCCCAAACGGAACATTTTCAAAACAGGACTCATGCTCAGTCTCTCTCTCTCTCTCTCTCTCTCTCTCTCTCTCTCTCTCTCTTTCTCTCTCTCTCTCTCTCCATGCATACAACTGCATCTACCTAGATATGCTAACCAGACCTCGTGGTTTTGAAGGATCCCTTCCCTTCTCCCCTGGTTCAGCCTATGATGACCTCTCCCTTGGCCCATGACAGTGTTAGGGGAGCTGTTCCAGAAAGCACTCTAAGTCTGAATTTCAAATCCAAAGAGAGTTTTATTTAGCGGGCCAGGGACTGTCACCCACGGCAGAGACTCAAGCTCTGTGGGAGGACAGCAGCTTCCTGGTCCATCCAAGGAGAATAGAAGCACAAAAACCATAACTCGGAGACTTGATGATCATCATGTAGGCTAGCTAATCACAGAAATGAAAACATTAATAAGTGGGACCTGTGGGCTCTGGGCAGGACTGGAATTTTCCAGTCACCAAGCAAGCGATAAACAGAAGCTAAAATAGCATTAGTTCTGCAGTTCAGTTGACCACAGTCTCAGGTTTAAGCAGGCGTTAGACAGTTGCATCCAGAATTTGGGCAGGGGTCAGGGGGGGCGAGAATCTACTTCAAAGTCATGTGGACCCACCGGGGCATTCACACCCAGGACGTAGCTCACCATGACCACCACTGCATATCCCGAGTAGGGCACAACTTGTGGCGTACAAAGTACAGAAAGACAATTTTTATAAGAAAACAGCTTTCATTTCCGTTTCTCAGAATAAACTCTGTAATTACAGTTTTTTATAGAAGGCAGCAAAATTGAGTCTTAGGCCTGTCTGCGACCGTTCTTGCTTTATAAATTGTCTTATCTCATTTATCAAAATCTTATATCTATAATCTATATATTTTTTGCTAATCTATAACCTATAACTTACACTCTTATTGATTGTATTTATCAGTTCACACCACAACAACGGTAACCTCATGATGGGTTGCTCCAAGTTTATTGCTATTCCCTTCCAATCAGACCAGAGATAACGTTTTCTTTGAACTGCAGATTCACTCACCACCCCTTGGCTTAAAACCTTTCAACCTGGAATTCAGGTAAAAATATTGAAGTCATGACCACGGAGGGGAGTTGAGGCTATGCCCCGCCCCCACCATAGTGTTCAGTTTTGAATTTCTGCAGTCTCCTTCCTATGTCATGTTCCTGTCTTTGGAGGGGTTTTGCGTGTTATCTGTTTTCTCCACAGGGGAAAACGTATTATATGCTAATCTAATTTTATACCTTGGCTCAACTCTCATTTTCTTGATGAAGAGCCTGAGGTCAAATCAAAGCCCCCTCAGACACACTCAGTGTCTCCCAAATAGGCCCCTAACGGCCACTGCTGGTTTGATCAGGGTCTGTGTCTTCTCCAGCTGCCTCTAGTTTTTATTCCTCCCATTCTCTCCCCAGAGGCAGATTCAGCAGGTGTTTGTTGAGTGACTGCTGGTGAACGGCTGTTGCCCTCTGCAGACCCTTTGCAGTCCCTGAACTACAGCCATAACTTCATCAGTGTCCTCATCTCTCTGGCTGCACTTCTTCCACCCCGTCTTCTGCACCTCTGCTGAGTTAGCACTGAATCATGGCTCTGATGGTAGTTCCTTCTGCATTGTCTCCCAACCCCACTCTTCTTGCAGCCCCACTGCATGGCTCTTTAACATTTGGCTGCACCAACTGCTTGTTGTGCCCTGTCACCTGTGACCTTGTCCCTTGACTTCCAGCACAGCTCCATCTGCCATCACCGCTGAGTTTGTTCGATCTCCATCCCCATAACAAAATATCTCACCCAGGTTCCTGATGAAATAGAGAGTTTGGTTCTGGCTCCCAGTTCTGGAGGCTCAAGTCTAAAATGAGGTGGCCCCATTGGTTGGGGCCTCTGGAGAGGGTGGCACATAGGGGTAGGGGTAGGTGTTGGGAGCAAGTGATCATATCTAGGGCCAGAAAGCAGAGAGAAAGGTCCACCAGGGTCCAGCAGTCCCTGGAGGGCATGCCTCTAATGACACAAGGACCTTCTATGAAGCTCCATCTGCCGGCACTGCCATCCTGAGAATCAACCCTTTACATGTCAGGGACACTGCCCATCTTCAGACCACGGCACTTCATATCAAAGTATTATCCATCCTTTTAAATTCGAGTATGTATCTTCTGCTTCAAGTTTTTGGTAATTCCTTTGATTACTATTAATTTCTTCTTTCTCTGCTCTCAGAATTTGCAACATATTGAGCACAATATTAGCCAACAGTACTGTGTCTTAACCACTGCACCCATGGGTTTCTTACATGGTGTTAAGGGGAAGAACCACATGTCCCCTGTGTCTGTATAATTAATAATCCATTTTAACTCGGATTCTGTGGTGGGCTGCATTATTGTTCATAAATACTTGCTGCCCCCCTGAGAGCCTGAGTCAGTGTATGGCCTTGGAGTTTGGGTGGTAGAGAAAAGAGGGGATGTGTGCACTGGTATATATTGCGTTGGCATGCATGGGGATGGTGGGGTTCTGTTGTCCAGCCCTGGGAGTCCTGAGCTAGGTATCTCCTCTCTGAGGCAGGCAGGAGGGAGCTCCACCTGTGCTGGTAGGTGCAGAGCCATTCACAGGCACATGCTTCTCTGCCTCTTGCATTTATGAGCTGCATTTCCCAGCCTCTTCTGTTTAGCACAACACGTTGGGTCCCTCTCCAAATTCAATTTTCTGTAAATCCTTTTTAGGCATGGAGAGTTATATTTGCCCTAGGCACACAATTTTCTTTTGAAATGAGTTTTCCTAAGTAAACATGAGTGCGGTGTTATGGTGGGAATCTGGATGGCCCCCTAAGACTTGTATATTGTTGGTTTGGTCTCCAGAGGTGGTGCGGTGGGAAGGTGGTAGAAATTTTAGAAGGTGGGGCCTATTTGGAGGCAGTAGGTCACTGGGCCATGTCCTTAAAGGGCACATCTTGTTTCTGACACCTTCCCTGCCCCCTCTCTTTATTCCCAGTTATCATGAGGTGAGCAACTTGCTCTTCCATATCTTCTCTGCCATGGTGTTTTTCTTCACCACAGGCCCAGAAAAAATGTTGCTAAGTGACCGTTTGACCCTTGACAGAAGCCTCTGACACCATGAGACAAAATAAATATTTCCTCCTTGCTGCAACCAGGTTGGCCAAACTAGCAGGTTCCAGCGAGGGGTTAAGGGAGATTAAAAAAAAAAAATAAAGAGTCACACATGCAGATCTTGAAGAAAAACCTGGGATTGGGTGGAGCACTGCTCTCTGATGGAGATGCAGGCCTAAAGAATTACACCAGCAGTCTTTATTCTATATGTCTCATTAATCAGATTAAAGACTATGCAAGCATTATTCTTTGTATTCGTGAAAGTTACAGAGTTAGCAACAGTATGCAGCTATTTCCTCAATTATATTCTACAGTTGTAATGTGCAACGTTAGAAGCATTGTGAAGCTCTCAAGAAAGTCCACTGTTTAAAGTTACTAATTCATGGGCAGATTTAGAAGCTAATTTGAGGGCAGATTCAGGAGCAAAAGAACTGGTGAAACACTGTGGTTATCTCAGCAAGGAAGTTCCTTCATTCCCAGGAGTTGTGTGCCTGAGAATAAGGTCAAAGCTGATAAAACTCCCACCGCACAGTGAACCCATGGACAGCATTCTCATAGCAACTGGGATTCCTGTTCCTTTGCACAGAAACTTTCCCAGTCACCAAGCATGCCATAGCCATGAAGTCATCAGGGACTCTAATCTCAGACACTGGTCTCCCAATCACTGTTGCCACTCTCCACATCTCTTTATAAATTATTCTTCTCAGGTTATTTTGTCACAGTGGCAGAAAGCTGACTCACACAGAAAATTAGCACTGAGAACTGGAGTCTTTGCTTTGATTATACCTGACCATGTGCTTCAGAGGCCTTTGGAACTTGTTTACAAGAGTAGTTTGAAATAGTTTAAAGATGCAGGCTAGAGAAGCCCTAGGATGTTGTAAGCAGAGCTTAATGGGCAATTCTTGTGGAATTTCAGAAGACCAGAATTCTGAGAGGAATGTGGAAAGTAAAGGCTGTATTCATGAAGTTTTAGATGGAAATAAGGCATCTATTAGGAATTGAACTAGAAGCCATTCATATTACATTCTGGCAAAGAATTTGTCTACACTTTGTCTATGCCCTGAGACTTTGTGTGAGGCTGAGTTTAAAGGTAATGGAGTAGTTTATCTAGTGGTGGAAATTTCAAGGCAGCACAGCATTCAGGTAGTGAGATGGATATTGCTGGCTTCCTTTACCCATATTTGCAGTGAGAATCAGGAGCAAAAAGCAGGGGCAGAAAGATGTGATTAACTTGCAGTTTGGCCAGAAAATAATATGGTATAAAGTCGGGTAAGAGAATGTATACTTGTTAAGAGATTAAAAAGAAGCCATGCATTTTGTCCTGGGATAACGGGAAAGATGCCTGGAGAACATTTTAGAAATTAGCTACACGCTACCTGTCACAGGCTAAAGGGTGTAAAGAGACAGTCTAACTTGAAAGACTTTGTTTTGAGGGGCCAGTGCTGGGTAACCTGGTCAAGTAGGACTGCCTCGGGGGTTGTTTCCCCAGGATTCATTTACCACCCTCAGCCCTCCAGGCTCTCAGAGCTTCTGCAACTATGGTGCCACTGGGCCTGGATGCTGCCGGAGCTGGTGGTGTCATCCATGTGGTGCTGGTAGAATGGAAGAGTTGAGTGGTTATTCAGGTTTCCATCAAGACTTCAAGGGAAGGTCTGGGAGGCCAGGAAGTGTGTGGCAGAGTTAGAATCCCCATGGAAAACCCCTGGGTGGGCTGTGTGTGAGGCCGCGAAACCGAACCCCAAGCTACAGTGGAGAACCCAGGAAGTTAGAAATGTAAGTAGTAAGTAGAAGGTTTTCTAAGGAAAGCTGCAGATGCAGCCCCAGAGGGTTTCCATGCTCTGTGCTCCAGATACCACGCATGGAACTTCAGGATTTAATTTTTGCCCTGCAGGGTTTTGGTCTTGCTTTGTTCTGATCCTTCCTTTGAATTCTCTTGTTCTCTTTTGGGATTGGGGTTGTTTACCCTGTATCATTTTATGTTGAAAGCATGTCACTTAAAAATTTTTTTTTTCAGACTCACAGATAAAATTTGCCTTTAGTCTCAGAAGAGACTTTAGGGATGTACTTTTGAGCAATGTGAACTTTTGGAAGTGGACTGAATGTATTTTGCATTGTGAGATGGGCACAAGCCTTTGGGAGCCAGGGGCAACGTGTCTGTCAGATTATTCGCTGCTGTGACCAAAAGACCTGAAAAGCATAATTGGAGGAGGAAAAGTTCATTTGGGGGTTCACAGTTCCAGAGATCTTAGTCCATAGATGTATTCTTGGTGGCCCAAGGTGAGGCTGAACATCATGGTAGTAGAGTGTGGCAGAGGAAATGGCTCAGGACATGGAACCAGGAAGCAGAAAGGGGGAGAGAGACTGGGGGTAGGGGGCTTTCTCATTACCATGGACAAAATATAAACCCCAAGGGTACCCGCCCCATTGACCCACCTTCTCCAGCCACACTGTACCTGCCTATAGTTAACACCCAGTTAATTCCTATTAATCGGAGGATTAATCCACTGATGAGGTTAAGACTCTCATAAACCAATCATTTCACCTCTAAACTTTCTTGTCTCACACATCAGCTTTTGGGGGATCCCTCATATCTAAACCATAACAGTCCAGATGTTATGGTTTGGATCTTGTATGTACCCCCAAAGGCTTGTATATTAAAGGTTTTGTTCCCCAATGGTGGCCCAATATTGGGAGGTGGTGAGAACCGTAGGAGGCGAGGTCTAGTTGGCGGAAGAGGTCCCTGAAGAGTCCATCGTATCCCTGGACCCTTCCTTTCTCTGTACCTGTCTCTTTGCTATCATCTTCTATAAGGTGAGCACCTTTCCACCCCTATGCCCTTCCTGCAATGATGTTCTTTCTCACCACGAGCCAAGAAACAATGGAGCCAAGGGATCACAGACTAAAAACCCTGGCAGCAGTGAGCTAAAAGAAATATTTCCTCCTTAAAGTTGTTTTTCTCAGGCATTTTGTCTAAGCAACGGAAAATGGACTAACACTGGCTGCAAGGCAGAGGGAAGAAAATAGACGAAGGGCTGGCCACACCCATGGAAGGCAGTGTGAGCAGCAGGTGCGCACCGTTCCAGCACCTGCAGGTAATGTCATCCCTCCAGCCGGCCTGCTCCGGGCTGGCCAGGAAGACTTTGAAAGAAAATTAGAGCATCTCCCTGCCATGTTCTTGTTCACTCCTTTTTAATAGTTCTTGAGTTGTTGACTTTTTCCTTTAAAAAAAAAAATAAGTGAAAAACATCCTGAACTGACAGATAAGACTGCATGTCCTCCTGGGAATTTCCTGTACAAACAGACACGGGTTGGAGTCTTGGAAAAGACAGAACAAAGGCAACTTTCGAAAACAGGGAAGTCAGACGTGCTGCTGACAGTGAGATTGGAAAAAGCCAACCAACAAAGCAAGCCCCTCACCTCCTCGGCCCTTCTCCTTCACACGGCAGAAAAGCTTGTAGGAAATCATGCTGCTGTCTTTTTAAATTAGACTTTTAGATCTTTGTTTTTTAGAAAAAGAAAGTTCCCGCAGCTCTCCACTGGAGAATATAACGTGTTGGACAAAACTGTTCAGCTTTGAAAGGAGTGCGTCTCTCCTTCTCTGGCCGCGCGAGTGGGGCTGTTTGCAGATCCAGCATTGGGCACGATGAGGGGGCTGCAGAGGGTCTGTAGCAAATTACAGTGTGCGGACAATCCCGTGGCCACCTGGATCTCTGGTTAATAAGCACTGAGCCAGGGCCCTTAATTGCTTTCTGGACCTGAAACAAAAACTTCAACCATCAATCTGGCAATTACCCCACCACCTCGCAGTGCCAACCCTTCAATTACCCTGTCGCTGCGTGCTACCGCCAGATCATTAACACTCGTGCGGCTCCACACTGCACATCAGGTAAATTCCCTGTGATCCAATCCCAGGGTCTCCCAGGTGAATCTGGAGTGCTGCTCACCTTAGGGAGGGACGTGTCCCTGGCATATTGGGAATGATTATGAAAACTGCTGGTTTCCAGTCTGGGTCTGTCACTGAGTATCCTGGGCTCCCCACTTGCAGCCTATTTATACTTGACCTCACTCTTCCGTTACTTGTCGGTCTGCCTCTCTTCTTTACTCTCCTTCTTCCATTAGGACACATGTTCAAATTGTTCCCACCCTTCTGCAAAGGCCTCTGTTCATTATTGTCCTATTTCAGTTTATTTCTCCAAAATGAAGATCCTTGAAAGAGGTGTCTCTAATTGATGTCTACATGTCTTCACCTATCATGACACAGGTGTCTGGCTCCTCTCCCTCCCTCCCTTCCTTCCTTCCATGGGGACAGAACCTTATGCATGCTAAGCACATGTGCTACCCCTGAGCCACACCCATCCTCCTCAACATTTCCGTGAAACTGCTCTTGCCAAGGGTCTCTGTGACGTCCCAGCGATTGTGCCCAGAGTTTTCATCTCATTTCTAGTTGTTTCTTGCACTCTTGGAAGCTCTCTCCTTGGAATCTCCCTTCTTTTGCTTTCGTGTCCCCAGGGCCACTTGATTGTCCTCTGTCTCTTTAGCCGTCCCATCCTGGCCTTTATCACATCTAGCCCTACACTGTTGGTATTATTACGGGGTTCTGTCGGGAAGGTAGGTGAGCTTTAATTGGTACTTCATGTTATTTGATGGGAGGACCCAGACAGGCCTGAAAATTGATTTGTCCATCATCCCCACTCAATGGACTTCCTTCAGAAGGGAAGGTGGGAGATCACCACTTGACTCTGGATTCAGTCGGTGCTTTCTTTGCCACGGTGCTTATCCTGCCGTGGATGAAGCTGGCTTGATTCATTTGGCTTAGCTATATCAAGGTGTTGCCTCTCTCCTCTCTGAATCCACTCCACAGCTTACCTTCAGCCTATGCCCAGCCTCCACACCTAAGAAAACCAGCCCGAGTGTAGTTCCCAAATCACTTCCCATTCTACTCCGTCTAGGCACATCCCAGGATTGCACTTCCTGAGCCCTCCAGAGTTAGTGAGACCATTTGACTTTCTCTGGACAATGCAGTGTAAAGACCATGTACCATCCCAGGTCCATTCTGCCACACTCCATGTTTCTGTTCATGACAATTGCAATGTTTCCTATGGTGGTGGCTTTGCTAGCCTGGGTCCTTGAGTGGGAATGACATGGAACAGAGCTCTCATCTGCCCCATAATCGGCATGTTGCACAAGTCTGAAATAAATCTTTGTTGGAGAAGGCACTGAACCTTTTTTGGATTTTTTTTTTGTTATTGAAGCATAACTTTGTTGATCCTGACTGGTTCACTGAGACAGAAGGAAGGGTCTGAAAATGGATTGCTTTAACTGAGTCTTCTGGCCACAAAGAGGTAGGAAATCTGGAAAAGTCTGTGTGCACAATCTTTTGACATTTAGTGATTTCACTAATTTTATTATGGCAATCTTCAAAAACACAACCAGTATTCTTCTCTTGGGGTGGAGGGGTATCTTAGTCCATTTTCTGCTGTTATAACAGAATGCCAGAAACTGGGAAATTTATAAAGAAAATAGTTTTACTTTTTACAGTTCTGGGGGGGCTGAGAAGTCCAGGAGCCAGCATCAGGGGAGGGCCTTCTTGCTGTGTCAAAACATGGCAGAGAGCATCACATAGTGAGAGAGAGCCAGTGAGCATCAGCCCAGGTTACAAACCATTAATCAATCCCATTATGGGGACGCCATCCTCATGGCTTCATCTAACACTAATTACTCCCGAAGTATCTCCCTCCAGATGTTATCAGCATATCAACTTGGGGATTATGTTTCCCTCACCTGAAACTTGGGGGACACGTTCAAACTATAACAGGGGAGAAGCAAGGACCTGGCTAGGCAGAGAAGCACTTTCTCTCCGCTTTCCTGACAAGTCCCCCACACCCCAGGTCCTCTACTCTTCTGACCCTAGCACTCTCCTTGGGTTATGTTCCTTGGCCCATTTCATCTCTGCCTGTGACTCGGCACCTCCATCTCCGCACTGAGAACCCAGACATCTCTGTACCCCCAGGCAGAGCTCGGTGGTGAGTTTCAGACCCACAAAACCAATTGCCTATTAATAACCACCACCTGCGAGTTTTGTGGGCATCTAAATGCAACATGTCAAAAATTAGCTGGCGTCTTTCTCCCCGAGCTGGCTCTGCTTGCTCACGTGCGCTTCGGTGATGACACCCATTTAACTGTCAACCAAACACAAAACACGGCAATCATTCTTAACCTTGCCTTCCCCTTTCGTCTCCACCTGCAATTAGTCACCGCGTCCTGTGACTTCTCCCTCTGAATTGCCTTTAAACTCTGTCATCACCCTCTCTACGTAGTCAGGCTCTCGTTGTCATCTCTTGGCTAGATTATGACAGTAACCTTCCAGACAATCATGCACATAGCCGGAGCAGTATTTCTAAAATACAAATCAGATCTAGGCGAGTCCCGTCTTGAAGGTCTTTAGGGTCCCCCCTCACCCTGACTCTTAAGTCTGACCAGCAGCGTCACCCCTCCCTGTCCTGCCTCTGCTCTTTACAGTCCTCCTCCAGAACCACACGGAGGCCCAGTGGGTCTTCAATGAGTCTCTCATATCTGTAAAAGCCACATCCCTTCGTTTGGAGCTTTTCCAAGTGTGGCCCCCTGCGCCCACAGCACTGCCCCAAGGCCCTCTGTCCCTGCTTCTTGTCCATTCATGGCACTCAGCTCTGGGGTCTCTCCTTCTGCAAGTCCTCCCTGCATCCTTCCATCCTGGGTTAGGGGTCCCCCTTGGCTCCCATGACACCTTGAATGACACCCCAAGTTTCCTTCTACAGCTCTGATGACAACATGTTACGATGGTCTTGTCACACACCAGACAGCGCCTGCCCAGTAGCAAGCCTTTACCACCAGGGACTTTGTGCCTTATTCTATATGTTGATCCTAGGGAAGTGAGCGTAAGTGCCATCTGCACACGATTTCCATGTAACCAGGGCTTATGGAGCCCCCCAAAAGAGGTCGTAGGTTTGCCACACCCAGACCCTCCGTGGTGGGATTATTCAGTCAGCAATGATTATGTCATTCTTACTCTGGGCAGTGTTTTCACGGACCAGGTGTGACTCGTCTACACTCTGCTGGACGTGCTGAGGTCTCTTTTGTCCTCATGATCCTCATGTCTGGTCTTCTTCCAGAAGCTTCTAAGTGCTTCCTTCCTTCATTCATGGATTTATTCTAAAATCTCTCCCCTCCCAGTCATTTATCATGCAGTTGCTGTCACTGTTGTTGGTCGTGAGACATTGAGCGTCTAGGATTGAACAAAAAAACCTGGTCTTACAAAACTCAGTAGGGAAGAAAAGTTTCTGTAGCCAGAGGAAAAAAATACCTTTCTTAGATCCAGGAGGACATGCTAAAGAGAGCTTCAGCCCTGCTCAGGGTACCACTAAATGGATGAATAATCAATACTTGTGTATATAGTTTCTATTTTCTGAAAATTTGAGCTAATGATGATGCTGTAAGATGCTAAACTCCTTTGGTGCTTGACCAGTGCTCTGAAGAAGCATCATTCATGGAGCGAAGGCGCTGGGACGTGAGCGAAACTTGGCCGTTGTAGTATCACAGAGGTTCCCATCACCGAGGTCCTCTTTATGAAAGGTTAAGTGGTTTGATCAAGGTCATTCAGATAGTATCACAGTCAATCATACGGCTAACGAGCATATATAGAAAACTAAGAGGAAACCGCTTCCTGTCCTAATAAACGGGCCCCTCTCTACTTTAAAGCCTTTTCTGTGAAATACTCAAAATTGGCATCTGAGGCTGTGAGGCTTTACAGGACTCTCCAGATTCCAGAGTCCTGGGCTAAATTATAGGGAGGGTTATGAGGCTCACAGAGGGCCTCATAGAATGTCTTGCACTTAGTAGGCGTTTGGTAAATGATCATTATTCTCATTATTCCTGCCTATGCTCTTTGGTGAATTACTTAACTTCTCTCTCAGAAGATTTTTTCCTATCCATAGACAGAGGTGGTCATGTCTCTAACCAAGGAAGTGCATGCAATTCTGATTCTTCTTCCATGTGTCTGTTCACGAGTGCCAGTGCGTGTTTCCTCGGCAACTCTTTTTTTCCCGTTACTTCCTGCCTGGCTATGGGAAGACACACACGTATGGAAACCTTGCCCGTCTGGTTTGAGATCTCAGCTCTGGCCTGATGTATTAGGGAGTGGGAATACTTTGACAAACTCCACTCATTTACCCCCCTTGCTTTTTAAATAAAAATCACACATATTTATGGTATACAGAATGATGTTTTAAAATACGTACACATTGTGGAATGGCTAACTTGAGCTATTGAACATATAGCACATGTTTTTGTGGAGAAGACACTTAACATCTGCTGCTGTCCCTTCTCAGGCAGACAGTGCATCGTTCTTAACTATGGTCACCACGTTACACGAAAGATCTCATGAGCATACTCCTCCTGTGAATGTGAAAATTTGTTTCCTTGACCAACATCTTTCCTGGTAACCACCACTCCACTCTCTGCTTCTGTGAGTTGGACTAAGTTTTAGTTTTGAGTGAGGCCGTGCAGTGTTTGTCTTTCTGAGCCTGCCTTATTTCACCTAACACGATGTCCATGGGTTCGTCTGTGGGATTTCCTTGCTTTACAAGCCTGAGCAGTATTTCCTTGCAGCAGGATTTGCGTTCCTCTCTGGGGGACCCTTGGGTTGATTCCCTGCCTCGGCTACTGTCAACAGTGCACCTAGGGGCCCAGACGTCTCTTCAGATTCTAGTTTCACTTCCTTTGGTTATATCTCAGGAACAGGAGTGCTGGGCCATATGGCAGTTCGATTTTCAATACTTTGGGACCCACCATGCTGTCCCCCTGTACGGTTTCCCACCAACACCGTGCCAGGGCTTCGTTTTCTCCACTTTCTCGCTGACACTCACCACCCTCTCTCTTTTTGATGACAGCCATTCTAACAGGTGCCAGGTGATCTGTCATTGCTGCTTTGATTTGCATTTCCTTGGTGACAAGTGACATCGGTCACCTTTTCAGATAACTGTTGGCCATTGAAATGTTTTTGTTTGAGAAGCGTCTGTTCTGGTTCTTGCCCATTTTTTAAATTGGGTTACTAGTTTCCTTACATTGGAGTGTGGGAGTCCCTACATAATGTGAATGTTAACCCTTCTCATATGTTTCTTTTGCAATTATCTTCTCCCATTCTGTAGTAGGTCTTTGTTGTCGCCTTGGCTGCGTAGAAGTTTTTCAGTTCGATGTCATTCCATTTGTTTGTTTTTCCTCTTGATACCTGTGCTCTTGGGGTCATGTCCACAAAGTCATTGCCAAGACTGAGTTGGAGACCACCCCCCCTGGGTTTTCTTGTAGTTGTCTTACAATTTCAGGTCTATCGTTAATCCATTTGCAGTTGACTTTTGTATATGGTGTGGGGTAAGAGTCTAACTTCATTTCTCTCCATGGCCCCACGTATTTAAAATATTGGAAGTTCCATGCCTTTTATCATGATTACTGATGGGGGATTCGGTTTTCTACACTTCGTAACTGTCAAGGGGTCAGCAGACCTCCCTACGGGGGCTGCCTTCCTTGGTTGAAAGATTCAGTATAATACAGATCACATCTCAGACAACTAATTTGCGTAAGATTTTCTGTGTCACTGCAATATCTGATAATGGTGGATGCGGCAGTTAAGTCAATCTCAAACTTTTACCTTTAAAATTTACTTATTGCAAAGTTTAGGGCAGGGTCATGCACTAGAATGTTCTGTGATGACAGATATCCTCTGGAATCTTCTCTGTCCCTATGGTAACTATCAATCCCACATGTCTGTCGGGCACATGGAATGTGGCTCCTGTGACCAAGAGCTCAACTTTTAATTGTATTATGTTTTAATTGATTTAAAAAATAAAATTCATTAACCACTTGTGAGGTTGTATTAGATTAGAAAGGATAACATTTAAAATTCCTCTGTGTTCACCATCCAAACCTGGCAAAGGTTTTTCTATGATCTTCAACGTGCGTTCCAGACTTTTCAAAAAGGAGCAAGACGTTACAGATGCAGCCACACTTCCCTACAGACACTGTCTCTCCTCAGCCCAGGCTCATTTCTGTCCCTTCTGCACCAGCCCCAGCCACTCTCTTGAGCACAGTTTAACATTTCCACGCACATTTTTAGCCTTGGACTGTGCATTTGTGTATTCACAAGAAGGACGTTGATGTATTTTGCCTGCCTTTGTTTATATCCTACTTTATGTATGTCTTTTTCCAACTTTCTTTTTTCCCACATGCTTTTGAGATTCATCTGTTTGGACGTAGGTGCCAACTCATCGCTTTTGTCTCTGGTGTTCTATCTATTCCAATAAATGAATGTATTAAGATGTATAAACCTATTTTCCTGCAAATGGACATGTGATCTGATCCTAATTTTTCATACCCAGGAGTAGTGTTGCAGCTGACAGTCTCATATCTGTCCCCAAGTATGTGAGAGGTTTTCTACACCTAGGACTGGAATCATTGGGTGGTAGAGTTTGTGCATCTTCAGATTCTCAGATTAGTCCTCCCAAGGGTTGTCCCAATGTGCCCTCCCCCAGTAGCACAGGAAGGGGTCATTGCTTCACATCTGGGAATTTAAAAAAGTGTGTTAACTAGGCTCTTGACCTATGTGTCCTGCCCCGGCACCTCCCACCTCAGAAGCAAACTTGATCTAACTCCTGTTTGAATGAGAAACACACAGTGGCTTATGGATCTTCCCAGGGTCTGTTGTCTTTATTTCATTAAGAAACGCTGTCTCATCCATTGCTATATTACAAGCCTCCTTCTTCCCCTCTTCTCTTCCTCCCTCTTCTTTTTCTTTCTTCCACTGTCCATGATTCTTTCTCTCTTCCTATTCGCTGATGCAGCAGAGACAAGGGTACCCAAAATGTGGGTGGAATTAGAGATGAGACACAGCTGTGTTATTCAGGAGCGCCAGCCCATGGACACCCAGGGTTAAACAGACGCTTCTAAGGCCATGATATCCAGAGTCCAGGATGCGGAGTACCAGGAGGAGCTTCCTCTTAAAACTTTGCATCTGAGCTGAATGCAATCGTGTTTGGGTGAATAAGCTGGCACTTCCTAGGGGTTCACAGGTGAAACGGAAGGCAGGGCACAGCCCCAGGGTGGCAGCAGGTCATTTAGTTCCACCAGGGCACAGTCAGTGAGAATAGCAGGAGAGGAATCAGGGGAGGTAGCAGGGCCAGATGGCAAAGCCCCGTGTGTCACATGGACAAGCTCACGTTCCATCTCGAGGGCAATGATGTGCCGTTAGTAGTTGGCATCTGCTCTTGCCAGGCATCCGTTTCCTTCCTCTTCTGACAACTCCCCCCGTTCCTTTCCTTGAGCAAACTGCCTGTTCCGCTTCCACAGGGTTCTGGGGAGTTCAATCTTCCTCTCCCCTCATGGCCCAGGCTTGACCGTCACCCTTCCCCAACCTCTCTGTCCAAGAGATGGCTCTGGGGTCTAAAGAAACCAGTCAGGGTCCTCCCCTGAAGCTTTCAACAAAGACAAGGAAAGAACTTTGCTTTCTCTTTACTTTCAGATTAATCACGGGGCACTCAGGCAGAGGTGTCCAACAGGATGTTGAACGTATGAGTTTAGAGAAGTGTTCTGTCCTGGAGACGTGGATCTGGGGAGGGTTTACTTGACTACTCCGTTTCCATCACCCCCTACATTTAGTCCAGGATGAGGTCCTATGTCTGGGCTTCCGTGACTCATCCTGGGCCCATTCATGTCTCCCCATTTGCACAGCTGCACTGCCCTCTCCCACTGACCACTGGGATAGCCCTCCACAGCCACTCTTTCCTGTTACAGCACAAAACGCTCACAAACAGAGTGGTCTTTGCAAAATGCAAACATAGTCAAGAGAGTCCTTTATTTGTTCCTCCAAATGTTTCCTGAACTCTCGGGTTGGAATTTAACTTTGCATGGTGTACAGGGCCCACACGTTCTGGTCTCTGCCCTCTCCCCTAATCTTATCCTGCAGCAGACATGGCATTTTTTCATCAAAATTTTTTTAGTGCCTGTTACTATTCTGACATCAAACAGGTGGTGAGAATATACAGGGAGGAAGACAGACCTGCTCTGATGGAGCTCACAGCCAGGGGATGGGGATGGGAAATAAATGATAACTACACAAACCAGACATTTCGGGGATCTTAATTTATAAAAATAATAGGATAGGTAACAATGGAAAGTGACTAGTATTGGGTGGGGAGCGTGTCATTTAGATTGGATGGCTTTCTTTTGTTCTTAAATACATAATGTATTTCTGCCTCAGGACCTTTGCATTTGAGGTGCTGAGTCCTTTCTCCCATGGTTACCTCCTCTTTCATAACTCAGCTCAAATAATACTTTGTCCATTTGGTCTCCAGGCCAACCCCCACCCCTACATCTACTTTAGTTTTATGATAATTTTCTTCCATTTAATGAGATGCTCTAATAGGAACCCATGTGTCTGTGGGACCAGTGTGGACCAGCATGGAGTGAGTACCTCTAGAAAAGGAGGATCACTGATGGGGACATCCACTTTGTGACCATTAAAGCATCTCTCTACCTCTTGTGCCACAGAAGGCTCTCCTTTCCTCTCTCTCTCTCTCTGGATCTCAGTATTTTTCATCTGTAAAATGAGACTGCTTGACTAGGAGGTCCCAGGGGATCTTCCAATTTTCTAAATTCTGCTCATCTGGAGCCTGGAGTGTTTGAGATTCTGAGCCTGTTCCACGTGGTCCTGGAGTGAGGGGTGCCAGGAAGGTAGAGAGGTGACCTGTAGAGTCACCTACAGGCCTGTAGAGTCCACACCCACACTCAGAGGCTCCCAGGACTTCACCAGGACTTGTGAGAAGCCTGGGAGAGAGGGAAAGGCTCGGGAGCTCATCACGTGGCTCTGAGTGGTCACTAGAGGGAGGCCGAGGTGCAGCCCTGCTCTGCGGTTGGTTTACATTTGCAGCTACAAATTGCTTTTCAGGCTCAGAATTGGCTCTAATGAGACCTGTCTGTTTGAAGTGTGGCCCCCACCACCTCCCAGATGGTCATGAGGGCCTCTGAGCAGCTCACAGGGATGCGGAGAGGTTTGTGGGTGAGAGGCTTGTGGATGGGAAAGCAGAGCCTTAGTGTTAGCGGGACACCCTGTAGCTCCATGTCTCTACAGTGGCCAGGAGCAGATGCAGCCTCTGTCCTTGCTGGGTGGACATTCCTCCTAGGCCCCCCGTCCATCAGGAAGGACCGATGTCTCTGCCTTGTAGCAGGTCTAGGACAAGTCAGACTGGGGGCTGAGTGGGCATCCAGTCAGGCCTGCCGCACACCTGGCTGCACTAGCCCAGCCTCAAGGACAAGGTATCTATCTGCCCCAGTTTTCCTGTTCAACAAGCCCTTGTCCTCAATCCAGCCTCATCTACCACTCAGCAGTCCTTTGGGGCCCTGGTCCCGTGCTGGTAGCTTGCTGGTCACTAACATTCAGATGGTGATGGGTCATACCATGTGGCTCCCCAGGCCTGGGGAGGAGGCAGAGGTCTATTCTGGTTGGGGGCAGCAAGGCCCTGCTCCCCGGAGGCATGGTCCTCATCACTCCTCCCACAGGTGTGCGGCCGCCTGGCCGTATCCTGAGCGCATCTGGCCAGACGCCCTTCCCTGGTGCGTGTGTGGGTCCCTCCTTCCCTTTCTCGGCGTCTCCACTCCATTGGTCTCTCCTCAGGGAAGTCCTCTCCCCACCCTGCCTGCTAGGGTAGTTCTCCCTGTCTCCATCACTCCCTGTCCCCATCACGCTCTGCCACCATAGGCTCCTCATCCTTCCTGAGGGCACATTCCACCACTCCACGTGGGACAGGTATGCATTTGTCTGTCTGCTCGTGTACGTGAGCTCCGGGCAGGGGTTCAGTCCCTAGCACAATGGTTGGTGCTAAATAGTCACCTGCTAAATGAATGGGTGAACAATACAGAGTTCAAGCAGGTAATTGACCTTGGGCTGACCTTGAAGGATGAGGGGTTTAATTGGGGTGGGGGGCATTCCTGTAGGCAGAAGCCTACAGCAGGCGAAGGATGATGGAAGGAGTGAGGAAGGGTGACCCCGATAGGGGAGGCACGTGCTGGGATTCGTAGGACCCCCCTCCCTCCTCCTGTGATTGCTTTGGGTCTGTCCATCTGGCTCTCAGGTTTCCTCTTCTTCATTCCAAACGCCAGACACATCCCTGGCTCAGCCACGGTCTCCCTTGCCTCATAAACCATCAACCCCATGACCCAGAACCTCATACATTTTGGGTACAGCCCTGCCCTTGCTGTGTGACCTCACAGAGCCCCTGGGAGCCCCGGGTGGTCCTGTGGCCTTCATCACCATGTGCGGTGACTCTGCTTGCTGTCTCAGACCTTCCCGTGATTGACTTCCGCATCCTGAGCTGCCTCAGGACATGGGTCTAATTTTGCTTTGGAATCACACAAAAGCAATGAAAAGCGACCCTCGAGATTGGGAAAGAAGCCGAGGCGAATCTGGTCTGGTTTTGTCCTCTGACTAGTTAAGTACTTGGGCAAGTCACTTAACCTTTCTGGACCTCAGTGTCCTTCTCTATAAAACAGGAGGTGAAGCATTTCCCTTGTGGCCTTGTTCTGAGGATTAAAAATAATTCCACTGGAAGTGCTGAGCACAGGGGGGGGCACCCACAGTGAGCCCTCACCTCCCTCACTGCCACCTCCCAACCCTCTCCCCTGCCGAAGGCATCCCAGCTTCCCAGGTGGCCCACTCCACCGCTCCCACAGGGCCAAGTGGCCAGGGCTCTTGCTAATTACCGGCTGAATTTTAAGCAAACTTAACCCTCTGCAGAGATCCTCCATCCGAGGAGGCCTTCCCAGGTGTCCTGTAAGGCAGCCTCGGGTATTACAGAGAATCCATCATAAAACTCCAACGAGAGGGCCAACACACGTTTCCCCTTGAAAACCCCAATTACCCATTTGCTGGTGCAAGCTGGCGCCCAGGCAGGGGTGATAGTTTTATTTATCTGTGGGTTGATGTTTGTTCTTTCGATGATTTTTTAAAAATCCTTCTTCCAAAGGCTCTTTGGAGCCCATCCAGCAAGTGGGGTTTGTTTATTTGCTTAGAATCTAATTACAATATAGAGCAGTCAGGGATGGTACCTTGCAGTTTTTCTGATCTGTTTTCCTTCCAAAGCACTCAGGAAGGCGGACGGAATAGGAATCTTATAAAGCAATCATCTCTCTTGAGTTGGTAAATAAGTGGGGGACCAGAAGATGCAAGAAAGGGCTAAATTACCCCTCTCAGGTACACGACGAGAAAAACCTTCATGTTTTGCTCTCACGGGCTAAAGGGAACCTCTGCCTACAGACGTGCTCTGCCAAAAGTCCTTCTCACTTCTGTATCTACATCGGAACAAATAATGGTACTTACTAGGCTCTTAGTATTGGCCAAGCACTGTTCTAAGCACTTTAGATGCATTATTTAATTTAATTTCCATAACAATCTCATGAAACTGGTAGTTTTATTACCCCCAGATAACAAATAAATATACAGAACTACATAGAGGTTAACTGGCCTAGGGTCATTTATGAAATATTAGAGATTGGACCCAGAATCAGGCAGACTGGCTCCAAAGAGGTACTTTTAAAGGAATTAATGCATTAATGTTAATACAAAACATGAACATTATTGATGTGTTAATAGATTAATAATAAACATGTCTGTTGATTGATAATGACAGATGATTAAGGTGGCAGATGACGATTGTGGTCGAATCTGCTGTTGGTTTCCCCAACCCTTTTCCTTCTCCTGACTCCTCAGTTCAGGCCACACTTCCCAGCATCCCTTGCAGTGAGATGTGGTCATGTGACCAGTACACAGATAGAACAGGGGTGGAAGTCCTGTGAGCCAATCTGAATCTCTCGGTTAACAAGAAGCATCTGGTTCTGGACTCCTGTTGCCTTTCACTGGTTGGTTGGATGGGGTTGCTGACAGGGATGCTTTGGGAACCTCATGTTGAGGGCAGAGCCACACTCCCACCCAGACTGGTTCCCATTAAGCCTTTATGGAGCAGAGTCTGTCTGTCCTGCTGCAGGAGAGAGTCGTCAGCTTTGCTGTTCAGTGACTGCATTTTTGAGTTCCTTTGTGTTCGTTGTGATAGCCTAACCTTTGCTCTTGCTAATGGCATTACCTTCCTCATTCATAAAATCAAAGAATCTGTCTCTACAGGTGATCCAACCCATCTCTCACCTGGTACAGCACCTTTGGAGGTCCTTCAGGTATAGGTGGCCTGCTTCCCACCCCAACTCATTCCATGTTTAAAAGTCTCTTATTAGAAAGTTTTTTTAAAAACTTTAAACTCTATAATTGAATCATAATGCACACACACAGTTCTGATGCTCCTTGAGGCCTTAAAACAACTGTGGTTTCCCTTTCTGCATCTAGAGCCTTCCATGGTTTTGAAGAAAATGCTCATGACCCATGAGTGTTCTCACCTTACACATCTTACTTGGTTTGGAGAAAAAAGGGACAGTTACCTCTCTTTTCTCATTTCCAGGCTTATATTCATTCATTTTGATATTTAATTCAACAAAAATTCATCCAACCTTCTCAGCATTAAGCAATATTTGGATCTGTAGGTGCGGTTTCAGTTCAGGCTTGGCCTGGCTCGTTTTCTCTAAGCCTTCCGTGGGATGCTCTGGGATTGTCCTGGGTGGGGGAAGCTGGATTTTAGACACACATTCCGGGCCTAACAAATACCTCTACTTGATTCCATGCTCTGACATCTAGCTCCAACACTGACTAGTTAAGATTGTCCCCTCCTGATTCTGCCATCTAATATCCTCCCTCCCAGGAGATGATTGACAGGTAGAGATGGACAGCCTCTACAGGATAATAAGCTTCAATTTGTTACCCACAAATCCCAAGACTGGAAAGCACATATCACATAATTTATCTCAAATCTAATATTTACTTTATGTGTATGAAGACTGGCATTTTTAATACCGAAGAAGATGACTTGACCTAGAGACTGGCATTACTAAGATGGTTATTGTATGTAGCGATTCATTATAGATAAAAAAGAGGCCTCTATCATATTCAGTAGAAAGCCTGTGTCTAACAGAGGTTTGAATAATTTCCTGATATTTAGTGGAAAAACCCCAGTTTAGTTAATCAATATTAAAGACACTTTAGAAGGTCCTAATGGACCTGACACATGAGGGTATTAAAAGTGTGTGTAGAAGAAAGAATCCTTACTGGGGTGCAGTGGTGCACCCCTATAGCCTCAGCAACTTGGGAATCTGAGGCAGGAGGATCACGAGCCTGGGCAGTTTAGCAAGACCCTGTCTCAAAATAAAAATAATGATAATAATAAAAAGGGCTGAGGCTGTGGCTCAGTGTTACGGCATTCCTGAGTTAATCCCCAGCACCCACCCACAAAAAGAAGAAAAGAAAGAAGAAAGGGGAATGCTTTGGGGTTTCTCTTGGCAACATTTCCTTCATCTGCACGCTCCCGCTTCAAGTTCACCCCTGTGATCTGTTCCGCGGCGCGTGGCCATGTGCACCCCCCCCCCCCTCATCTCCCAGCTCCCTCGCTCTCTCCCGTGCACACAGGCACAGCCAAGAGGGTCTGCTTCCCATGGCTGTGTGTGCCCTGACACATTTCCCGCCTTGCACGGGGTTGCCCTTGCTCTTTCTGGTCAGGCATCTCCTGATGATCCCAAAGACCAAGGGCCCACCTGTTGGGTGCTTCCTGGTGGAGGCTTGCCGATGCCCCACGGTGGAGAAAGAGAGACTGCTGGTCTCATCTAAATCTAATCACCTTCCAAAGGCCTTGCTTGCGAATACTATCACACTGTGGGGTGGGGATTCAACATGAGTTCTGAGGGCTGTAAGCATCCTGTCTGTAGAAACAAGGAAAGCAAACCTGTTCTTTCCACAGTCAGTTACCCCCCAACCTCAATTTCCTCTTTTAAAATAGGGGTATGAGAATTTACATGGGAGATCTTTGTGATGCTGGAGGCTGGGAGGGTCCCTTCCCACCTCTTTCCTGGCAAGCTTGTTCACACTTCTCTCTCCCTTGAGTGTTAAGCCTCACTCCCCCAGGTTAGTTTTATTGGTAAAAGTAGCATTAAATTGGGAAGGTTTTTAGGCTAAGTGTGTGGTGGATTAAATAAACAAATAACATCTTCCCAGCTTCTATCTCCTCACTGTTCTCTTCAATATATATATTTCTATGTTTTGGTGCTGGGGATTGAACCCAGGGGCACTTTACCACTGAGCTACCTCACCAGCCCTATGTTTTGAGACAGGATCTTGTTCAGTTGCTTAGGACCTCACTAAATTGCTGAGGTTGACCTCAAACTTGAGATCCTCCTGCCTCAGCCTCCCAAGTGGCTGGGATTAGAGGTGTGCCCCACAGCACCTGGCTGCTGTCCTTTAAAGTCTTAGCAGTTCTTTCACAAGCTAATTCACAGAGAAGTGACACGCCATCCCCTCCACCACCAGAATCCAACCTGCCGGAAATAATCCATGGTGACCAGGTGGTGTCCTCCATATAGATAGGTCCATTTCTCACCTGTGTACTTAGAACCTTTGCTGTATTTTAGTGCTGGAGGCTGGAGAGTCACAGTGACAGTGGTGACTAGCATGGGACACTGTGACTTTGCCTCTGCTCTTGTCTCTGCCTTGAATACCCTTCCTCCTGACCCCCTCAGGTGCCTGGCAAGCTGGGGTCCTCTGATGCCTTCCCCCGTGTCCCCAAGCATGGCGACACCCCATGCTGTCATGGTGTAAGGGCTGCAAGCTCTTGGCAGCGGGGTGACATTGTAACATTGATCTTTCTGAGCCCTAGTGTGGATCTCCATAAATGAAAGAATGGATGAGTTTGGAGCACTCAGGAGCTACTGGGGGAGGGGCATGCATTTCCTCCAGATCCTGCGAATATAACCTAGAGCAGCAGAAGGTGTCCTTCTACAGACAAGGAACCACAGTGTCACAGAGGTTCACACCGAGACTAATTTGCAGACTGGGGGTTCAAACAGAAGCTGGCATCTCCCCCACTGCTCCCTGGTGTGATGAACTGCAGTCAAGGGGTCTGAGGGCTCTCTGGACATATGAGCTAAGACAGGACCCCCATTTTGCAGGACTGAGAGTGTCATAAGAAGATTTAGCTTCTTCCAGGTCTGGGATAGATGGGGGCAGCTCAGAATGGAAATTAGGGAGGCGATGGCCTCTCACGGATCAGATATTGAAGTGAGACTCTGATGGGCCTTGGGATTACCTGGGTGCAGGAAGGCCATTGACCCCTGGGTGGCAACTCTGTAGAGTCACCTGCCTCCTCCCCGACGGGGGCCACCTGGAGGCCTGAAGGAGTGTGGGACGGTATTAAATCCAGAATATCCATTTGGTCGAGTGGAAGTGCCCTGATGTTTGATCCCATTTACTTGAGTAAGACTTTATATCCAGGCATCTCAGGTTTTAAATTACATGTCAGAGGCAATTTTGCTCTGGGACGTGACAAGAGGAGTTGTCCCTTCAGGGCAGCCAATATGAGCTCAGTGTTCAGTGTCTCCCTGTCTCAAAGAAAGGGGGGGATGCTCAGCTTTATCCACTCAGCAACCGCAGAGCGTCGCAGCAGTGTCGGGCTCTGGGTGAGGGTGGGGGCCACAGCCAGGAACAAGATGGCTCCTGGGCTTCTGGGGCTCACAGCACGACAATGTTCTTAGCTGCTCTCAGTCCACCCATTCCCTAGCCACGTTTTGGTGATGTGCCTGCTGTGTGCCAGGCCCGTGGGATCCATCAGGAGAGAAGAGAGCCAAACCCCCTGAGCTGCTGAAAGACAGTAAATGATAAAAAAAATTAATGAGTGATTACTTAATATGTTAGGATGTGATCCATGTTTAAATTAAAAAATTAAAAGAAGGGTAAAGAGATTATGAGATAGAGGGTCGTGATTGCAAACAGAGGGGTGGAGTAGACCTCTTTTGGATGATGGACAGTGTGAAGGGGGAGAGAACAGCCAGGAAGACACTGGGAAAGTGTGTTTGAAGTGAAGGTCTGGCTGGTGCAAAGGCCCTGAGGTGGACTGGGCTGGGCCTGGTGTGTTCTGAGATGCAGCAGGGAGGCCCTTGTGGCAAGAGAGGAGCATTGAAGAGGAGAGCAGGAGGTGGGACACAAGGGTGGGACAGCATGTGGGGCCTTGTTGGCTGCTGCCAGGGCTTTGGTGCGAGTGATATGCAGAACTGTGTGAAGGATTTGAGCAGAGAAGGGACATGATATTACTTATATTTGGGGAGGGTCAACCTCCAATGCCACCAACCATGGAAGCAGGGAGACCAGTGAGGAGGCGTTGTATAATCCAGGTGTCTTTGTCTGTTTTGTGTCACTGCAACAGAATTCCTGAGACTGGGTAACTTAAAGAGCAGAGATTCATTTCTTAACATCCCTCTGGAATGAACAGTGGCTAGGGGTGCCATTGGCTTACCAGACGCTGGGTTATGCTATATCAATGACAGAGAGAACTTGGGTAACAGTCAATTAAAAATATGGGGAAGTAACAAAACACATCCAGTTGGTGGGGGTGGGAGGAGTCAGGGATCCAATTCATTGCTTACAGTTCTGGAGGCTGGGAAGCCAAGATTGAGGGACCTGCACTTGGTATAGGCCTTCCGGCTGCATCATCCCATGGTGGAAGGTGGAAGGGCAAGGGAATGTGAAAGAGCAATGGAGCAAGGGAGGGCTGAACTTGCTTTTCTAAGAACCCCACGATGAAAGAACCCCTTCAGCAATGACAGCATTAACCCTTTAATGTGTCAGAGCTCTCGTATCCTAATCTCCTCCTGAAGGTCTCACCTCCTCATACTATGGCACCGAGGATTAGGTTTCCAACATGAACTTTGATGGACACCCTCAAAGCATGGTATAGAATAGATAACACTGAGTGAGTCTCCTGGGGTCTTTACCCTGAGCCCTCAGAAGGTTGCATTATCATCCACTGAGACTGGGAAAGCTGCGTGAGGAAGAGTTCAATAGTTTTGTTTTGTGCACATTATACTGAACATGCCTGTTCAGTGTCTAAGTGGAGACGTGGACCATTTCAATCAAGTCCAGAAGTGGATGTATATGTGGGCAGATTGGGGTCGGGGAGGGAGGACTCAGATTGGACATATGAATTAATGGAACACTTACTAATGTCTGGCACTTTATTAAGCACTCTATACACATAATATCATTAATTTTTTAAACTTCTTTGAATTTTTTACTGAAAAATAATAATTTTTATATATTTATGGGGTATTATGTGATATTTTGATATATGTACATGTGGAATACTGAAATCAAGTTAATTAGCCCATCGAGTTAATTACCTTATGGACTTATTTTTTGTGGGGGGAATATTTAAAATCTGTTACTAATTTTGAAATATATATTACATTAGTATTAACTGTAGTCATCATGCAATAGATCTCAAAAAAAAAAAAAAGAAACTCATATTCTTTTCAACTGAACTTTTGTACCCTTCAGTGTAGATCCAGGTCTCAAACTCTGCGTGTTATGGGCTGATTTGAAAGTTAAGTCAGGCTGACCCTGTTCTGCCCAGACGTCTCACCCTGCGCACAATTCGCCCCGCTTCCTCTAAGAGCCCACTCACATAGAAGCCGACACCCCCATTCACTTGCACCCCGACCACGGTGTCTTTAAACTACGGGGCTGATGTCAGCTTACTTTCTGAGTAGGTATGGGAAAGGCCAGTTCTGAGAGCTTGGTGACACTGTATGAAATGGGTCTTAGGATTTACTTGCCTCACCTGCCCCCTCCTCTGTGGTTTTGGGTTTTGAAGGCTTGTTGTTCACCTGCTCTCTTTGTCTTGGGTGGCAGAACCGTCTGCTTTCTGCTCCCTTGGCCCTGGCCAGAGAAAACCCTTTGTCTTTTACTTGGATAAGACCTGGAGTTCTGATGTAGGAATTTTGGAATCGCACCTTAGGAAGGGTCCGTCTGCAGTGAGCGTTGACAACGGTGCCTTTTCTTCCCAGGTGCTGGGTTATGCTGTCAGCGGTAGAGATGGAACTTGGGTGCTGAGCAGGTTCGTGGTGGTGACGGTCGTTTAAAATGTGGGGAGGTAAGAACCCATCCAGGGGGTGGGGCTGGGATGAGCTAGGTGTCCAGTTCCCAAGGTCAAAGTCACTCCAGGCTGTGGAGCCGGACCCAGGAAGGGCTGGGATTGGAATCAGGGAATGACAGAGGCACAGGGGAAACCAGGGGTGGTGTGCGGTCCCAGGACATCCTGGTTGATGGTGACCCGTCCTCTAACCCTCTGACCTTCACAGACCTTCCAGGGCTACGCCAGAGAGTCTGAAACCCAGAGTTAGATGTTTGAAACTATTCTCTATCTGGTCCTGTTGGGAGGTCAGCAGAGTCGTCAGGCAGGTGGGGAAGACTTCCTAGGAGGAAGAGTGTCCGTCTTGTGTATGACAAGCAGTTAGCAGGTCCCCAGGAGACCCTGAAGCTTTGCAGAGCCCCCCACCCAGAGTAGGTCAATAATGCAATGAACGTCCTGCCCAGAACCCTCTCAGCTAGGAATACTTGTTTCTAGCTAGGGAATTCCTGGCCCCGGAATTGACCAGCCAGAGTGGAACAGCCCAGGGAGGCTTCTCAGCCCATTCTATTTATAGACTCTCACAGGTAAAGGACATTAAATGACAGTGCAGATGCATTAACCTCCCCCGGCACCCTGACACACAGTCTCCTGTTAGAAGCTTTTGGTGATAGAGAACTTAGACCCTTGGTGAGGAGACAGTTCAGGGTTAAAAGCAAATAGGCTTTGGAATTGGACATGCATGGGGACCAGTCCTCTACGATCATGCATTGCCTGTGTCCCTTAATTGTTTAGCAAGTTCCTTTATTTTGGGGGGACTTCAGATCTCTCATCTGTACAACAGGAGCACCATGCACGCTCTTTCCGACAGATTGAAGGGACCAAGTAAAGCAGAATCGCCTCATAGTCAAGGGCATCGACTGTGAAGTCACATGGTTTGAGTTCAGGTCTCTGTTCTGCTCAAAGCCTATGTTTTTCTGAGCCATTAACCTAAACTTTATGAGGCTTGTCTGTTTCTAAAAGGAAAGTCAGAATAATGCCAATTTCATAAGCAGAAGGCTACTGCCAGTGTTTGCATCGTCTGAATGTGAGTGAGAAAAAAGTGCTTGCTCTAAGCAGACCCAGCTCCACACCTGGGCTCAGGACTTGGCAAAGAGCCTGCCCCTTGCTAGGTGGCCCCTTTCTGCAGAACGTGCCTGCATGACCGTTCACATTGTCATGGTGGTGATCAGTTTCTGTAAGCCACCCAGGGCACTGCCTGATGCACAACTTAAGCACTCCATTAACAATAGTAATTAATATTATGTAAAAATATTGGCTCTTAAGGCTACTCATTTTATTATTGGACAGCTCAGGCAGCTTCCCCCATATTGTGAATTGAAATCTTCTAACAAACAGATCTTCACCCCACAATTTGAAAATTCATAGATAAAGTCTAAGTTCTCTTTTGCAACGGGGCTAATTGGGCTGTTGTGTGGAAGACTGATTTCTACAATGTCCCCAGTTCTCCACCCCTCTATACCAGTGTCTTTTGCCCGTGGACCTTGAAACTCCTCCTGATATCATGTAGGACTGATCTGTTTTCCCATTCTTTGACTCTGGGCTGGCCTTGTGATTCGGTCTTCTGTGTTTCTTTCTGGTAACTTTTCCACCATCACTTGAACAAGCCCAGGCAGCCTGCTGGGTGATGGCGGACACATCCACCACTTACCTCCCCTGTTTCGCAGACAGTCAGCTAACTGCCAAGCATGGGGGGAACAGCTTTCTAGACCAGCCATCTCCAGTGACCCGCCAGATGACCAAGACACAACAGTGAGACCCACAGAGGTGAGCTGACCCTGTCTCCCAGATTTGTAAGTAAAAATCCGTACTTACTTTTGTCTGCCACTGATGTTTGGGGATGTTTGTTATTCTGCACTATTGTGGCAGAAGGTAACTGATACATGGGAGCTGTGTCCCTGGGACACCGGTTGTCTATTTCCCTATGGAGGCCAAAATCTGTTCTATTCTGTGTCATAAATACCCTCCTTCCTCTTTGTCCTCCTGCTCAGCTCACCCAGCCCTGCATTTATAAGCCTTGCCTCATTTCTCTTAGGCCCTGCTCCTGAGCCAAACTGATTTTCTGCTCCTCATCACTCTTTTCCTGCCATCTCCTAGATGATACTGGGGACCACAGCACAGCCCGAGGCTTCCTCTCTGCTGGACTCCATTTCCAAGGACATTTGATTCTGATACCACCACACACAGCGCTGGGCTTAATGACATCTTAGTACTCCCACTAGGAAAGCCCTGGTTTTTCCAAGGGTATATAACTTAGCTCTATGACTCACTCTAGGGCAGGACTGGGCAAACAAGTCCTACCGCCCGAAGGTGATTTTGATTTTTAAATTATGAAATCAATCATCCTGAGCTTTTATGTTTTCTTGGGGGTTTGTTTTTGTTTTTCTCTTTGGCTCCAAACTTCGGCAGTAGCTTTCTGGTTGGGGATTATTTATCACCGGGTTCTCTTCTCCCTCGGACTGTGGTTTGTGGAATGACAAATCACACTGTACACTCCAGGCAGGAACCCTGTGCCAGGTGGAGCATATGGGCCCAGATGGGGTCGGAAGTAAAACAACAGGGGTTAGCTCCGCTCTGGCAGTGGGTGAAGGGCTCAGGTGGCAGAAGAAAAAGAAGAATCCTCCAACCATGTCGGCGAGAGAGCAAGGTTTGAATATGCATTTCCCTGGCGCTTCAGCTGACCTGGCTTTGGCTGCCCTGCTCGGCTTGTTAGGCCCGGGTCTTGGTTTCATTGTTTAGGAGATTGCTTTAGTGCTGTCAAGATCAAATGTTTTTGACCTGTGGTTTCCAACCTGTGCGTCAGACACTTCTCGGCAGTTGTTGTGTAGGGATCTCAAATCCGTGAATGTTCCAGAATAAACTGTAGAACAGATAGAGCTAGTTTCATGTTTGTGTTTTTGACAAGTATTTAGTCACCAATGCACATGTGCAATGCCGTTCTGAATAATAAGGCATACATTCCTTTGAGAGCATCTCTAAATTCCTCATGGATGTTGGCCAGGGTGCACCTTCTCAATTCATATGAAATGCACAACAGTGTATCATGGGGAGGAGGCGGCATGAGGAGACAATGTGTGGATGTGAGAGGAAGAAGGGCCCCTGAGCATCTGGGCAAGGGCACTGTGAGTGGGATGGGTGTTTCCCTCTGGGAGACATTGGCCAGGTGCCTAGATGGGGTTCATAGCGGCTGCAAAGGTTGCAAGTCCAGCAAGCTCCATGACAGTTTCCTGATTGACTGGGAGCCACAGCCTCCCACCTGGTGACAGCCACGTTGAGGAAGGACAAGAGTCCGAACCAGGACGCAGACCTGGGAGAAGCTGGCAATCTGGCTGTCCACCGTGGAGGGACGCAGTTCTCAGAGGACACCCGTGCACCCTCGTCCAGCCTCTGCAGACCACCTCGCTCCCAGAGCCTTGGACCTCCCTCTCTGTCCTGTCGGGACTCCAAGAGCCACCCAGCACCTTGGTCTCTCAAACCCTCCACCTCCTAATGGTTCAGGACCCTTTCTTACCCAACCTTGTGGTCATCCACCCACAGGCCCCGCCCTGCCCTGGAGGCTCCAGCCCCTCCCTTTGTGCACAGTGTCCAGTCCTTCCTGGTCTTTCTCACATGCCCTCTTGCAGTCTTCCGATTCTGGAACGTCCACTTCAGCCACAGCCCCACCCTGCCCCTGTGGCCTTCCTTTTCTAGTCTGGTCCCCGTGAACTTGCCTTTGATCTCCTTCTTGCAACACTTTTATCAGTGCCTTGTAGTTACACACAATAGTGGGGTCATCTGGACATATTTATACACACATGGAATATCATCTGCTCCATTTCTGTCCCCAGGCCTTCCACGTTCTTTCCCCTTCTCCCACCATCCCCTTTCCTCTACTGGTCATCCTTCGACTGATCTATTGTTTTTAAAATTGATGTTCTTGCCAATATTTTTAATTCCTTTCATTACTCTCCCCCCCCTCTCACCAGCTCATCAAGACTCCCCCTGGCCCTGCCCCATCATCCCACCTTTTCCAATTGGGGGCCAACATCCCCTTTGGGAATAGCAACCAATCCCAGAGACTCACTCAACATAAAACCATGGAGGGTCGGTCTGTAATTAATGACCTTTTATTTTTGAGTGGACAGTGCATTTCCAGCCAAGGAAAAGTTGGCAAGGAGGAACAAATGAGCAGAATATTTGTTGACCTAGCTCATATTAGAAGGCAGGTTAAAGGCTTTTATGCATTATTAATTAGTTTATTTAATAGTCCCGGGAAGTGGGTGTTATTGTTCAGATTAATCAGAATAATACGAGTCATTCTAGTAATAATGGGAATTTGCCTTTCTTAGGGATTTGCCAGGTCCTGGGCTCTGTTAATAGCAAATACCAATTTCTCTATGGCTCGATTTCCAAGTTTATAGATGAGGAAACTAATGCTGTAAAGCCACCATGTCTAGTTAGGGTCAGAAGCTCGGGCTTGAAAGGCATGGGGTGGCCTTTGTTATGATGTTCAGCTACTTAAGGACACAGGGACTCAGCCTGGAGAAGAAACACACCCAAGGCCACACAGCTGGGAAGGGGCAAGTCTTGGTGACTCTGGATTGGAAACTCCCATGATGCCTGGGGCCATATTCACCAAACTGGGTTTTTGCACCTTCTGATTTTTCTTTCATATTCACCAAAATTACATTGGAATCAAGAAACTGCTTCCTTTCTCCCAAATTAGATCTTTTGCAGTCCCAATATCTATTTCTCATGTCTTCTAACACATCTCATTTTATTCTACAAACTCTCCTTTTGGAGGCACATGCAAGTTCTTTTCCATGGGGCATGAATGGAGACCGAGTCATGGCCTCAGCCTGGCGGGCAATGGTTCCACCAGCTCCCAGCTGTGCATCTGGGGGCCATCTGGCTCTGTTGGCCTCTGAGGGCAGGTGGCCTTGGGCCAGATCTGACATGATAGCGATAGTGGCTGCAGTGATCTCTATCTGCTTCTTGACAATATCTTGCATCTTCCAGCTGTGGACTCCTTGTGCTGCCCCAACAAGCTTCTTGCCCACACCCCAGCCACGGGTCCTGCTGCCCCCTGTGTTCTGAATGCTCTCACCATACTCTTTGCCTGTACGAGCATCTCAAAGCCCACCTCCCACGTGACATTCCTCCTTTGAGTCTTCCTGGGCATTTGGCTCCTTCCTAACCTTCAGGTGAACATGTGTGTCATGGCTGATTGGGGTGTGTTTGTAACTGTTTCTTGAATCCAAATCCATCTCAGTTCTTCAGGTTTGTTATCCATAAGATACCTTAAGTAGGAGATGGTAACTTCATGGCAGAGATTTTGTGAGATGATACTGGCTGTGCACATGCCCGGCGGATATCCACGTACGGCAGTCACTGTGCCCAATCCCCCTCTCCTTGGAATTCCTTCTGCTCTATAAGCTGGAGGAGCTATATACTCTCCAGCCCTCTCCTGGACTCCAGCCAGGGCTGGCCATGGAACACAGCGAGGACCAACAGGACACCCATGAAAGTCTTCGGGAAGCTCTGCAGAGTGTTTGGAGTTGGAGCAGCTACTGCAGGATCTCCAGAGTGACCCCTTGTTCTGTGAACCAGTGACATTACTCGGTGTTCAGCTACCGAGGCCAAAAACCTTCCTGACATACAGCGGAAATGCCCGATGAATGTTTACTGAATTAATCTCTATTGCACTGTGAGGCAAAATTCAATAAAAGTCAATCTCTCTCCCCACAGCACTTAGCACACGCCTGTCACACAGGTGTGCTCCAACTATGTTGGATTGAGTGACATCCTCTTGGTGCCCCCCAAGTGTGAAAGCTGAGCACACCCCACTAATCCCCCAGCTTCTCGTCTCTGTTCCAGCCTGTCCTTACACATCCCACACTGATGGCCAAGATCCCGTTCTCTAAAGTCTTCAATGTTTCATAATAAGTTAAAAAATACATTTATAAGAGAATTGGGTTTCTCAACAACTTGACCGTGTTTCCGATGACATCTCTCTCTGCACCCTGACCAGTCCCCACTCACGGAGGTTTCTTCTTTGTCCTCTCTCCAAGCAGGTACATCCCACATGATTCTCCCAGCCTCCGGGGACACCGGTCTGCCTCCTCTCTATTCATCCCTACTCTTCCCTTTGAGGTGGAAGGCAAGCTCTCTCACTGTGTCTATTCATCCTAACCAGCAGGGGCACAGGCTTGCCTTGCAAGGATCAGAAAGATGGAGGAGACATGAAAGCAGAGAATCAGCAAGATTCGGAAGCTGACGACTGACCTAGAAGAACACTTCAGCCTGATCGGGGACAACAGGGCTGTGACGGAGTCCGCACATTTGCAGGACATTTTTAAAGGCTACCGCAGAACCTACCCACTCATTCAAGCAGGAGTAAATCATCCACCAATCACCACTGAGGACTTTGCTGGGGCAAAACTATGGAATCAGAAGCTTCCCCACCCCCTGGGGGAACAACTCATCTCAGGCTGCTGAACTGTAACCTATGCTATGCCGAGTTCCCACCTGGCCACAGCCCCTCCTCCCACATGGCTCCAGAAAAACATGGTGAAGAACAATATTATCCCTAATTGAAAAATTGTTCTTGCACCTGCGAGTTGTAAAGTCTCTGCTCTGATGGGGGCCGCGAGCCCACTTGCTGCTGCTGCTGCTAGAAATCCATAGCCCCCCAGGGCAGCACTTGGCGCCTGCAGTGAGTGGATTGTTTACTGTCATTGCTCAGAGGGCTGTGAGGGAACATATGCACCGTTTTTTTTTATCTCTTTCTTTGGGGAAAGGGAGTGAAGGCACCTGAGTGCATAAATCTGCCGTCCAAGTTCCCATTCAGAGAGTTAGGGAAAGTTTGGCGAAAACAATTCATGTCTTATTTGGACATGAATTCATTTGGAAGAGAAAAATTCCAGGAATAGCTCGATGCCAAGTGATTTCTGGCTCCAGATCTATAAAAATGGCGCTAGGTGTGTCAGCAATGGGGAACGGAAATCAGAGCTCACTGAGTGATCCGCGCAAGGCGCTTTGCCTACTGTCTCAGTTAATCTTTGTCATCAGTGGAGAGGAACATCTTGTCGTTCCACTTCATAGATTTGAAAACAGAGGACTGTGAGCAGGAGTGAACTGGAGCACGTTGGTGGAGAATGAGGCACTGATGTGCACACCCATGTCAGGCCAGAGATGCCTGTCACTTTCATTCATCAGTCCCTGCTCACAGAGGGCCTAATATCTGCCAGGCCCCCAGTCCGCAGCCTCACAAACTCCTGCCATCATGCAAAACTATAGACGAGCTGCATGAATCCTTGCCATTGGCCTGTGTGATCCTTTAGGCAGACACTTGGTCCAGAGGGGTTAATTAACTCTCCCCAGGTCACAGAGCTCACAGTACTGAAAGTAGTAAGCAGTAGGGTTGGAAGAATTCAGTTTATTCTGGCCCCAAAGCCCAGGCTCCCTTAACTGGGTGTGGGGCCCATACTCTTTGCCCCTCAGCCAGGTGGGCTTGTGTGTCTATCCTGTGCTCCATGGTTCTTTCTTTTCCAAGGCTTTCCCAAGTATAAAATCTACTTTCTTATGTTCCGCCCTTCATTGCTGGCTGGGTGGTTATTAGCTGATCCAATAAATTACTCTGTGCCACGGTTTTTACGGGGACCTTAGTGTCTGGTGGAGCCCAGCATATTTGCATCTTAACTGCAGCTTTTAATTCAGCCCTGTTCACCTCAGCTTGATTCAACAAAGATGAGGAGGTCGGCTATGGACGAGGCTTTGCTGTGTGCTGCGGGGATATGAAATTCAAAAAGCCCAGAGTCTCCTCAAAAGACCCTCCAGCTGCTGGGGAGGGGGGTGAGAGGACATATAAACAACCAAGTTGAGTATACAAGTGGAATTTACGACCATGTGACAGAAGCACAAAGAGGGCGCATTTTGACTTCATTTTAGTGAAGGACTGAAGGATTTCAGGGGAACTGGTTCACAGAACAAGGAGTCTGGAAACTTCAGAGGGCCTTGTCTCCCAACCCCTAAAATAAGAAGCCAATATCCAAGCTCAAAAGCAAAGGACACAGGAAATGTAGCCTCAGACAACCTTGGTTAGCAGGACCTAGGAGCAGGAGGTTTCCAGGACCCGACACCCAGGGCTCTGTGAGAGCCTCCCAACCTGGTCTTGCCTTTAGCTCTGACTCCTCCAATCCATGTTTCCTCTGGAGCAAGCCTAGGCACACTCATTTCTGGTCTTTGGTCGCCTGCTTGAAACCTTGCAGTGATTCCCTGTGGCCATTGGGTTAGCACTCAAACCTCAGGGCAAATGCAAAAAATAAATAACAAAACATTGGGACAGGGTTCTGCTCCTGCTCAGTTATGCACCCGGTACATGATATCTAGAATATTCTGTGCATCTTGGGTCCTGTGCTGTAAGGACAGGGACAAACCTGAGCCCATGCAGATGATACCAAGAGGATGCAGAAAGGACATACACCTGCATTCTGGGAGGAAGGGGTGAAGGAACAGGAGATGTTTAAATGAGAAAATTAGGAGATAGGACAGCAAGAGGGAGTGCAGAGACTCCGTCTTCAGACCTTGGCAAGACTTCCATGAGGAGCCAGGGGGAGTCATGTTCCTTTTCTTTCTAGAAAGAAAAACCAAGGACAAGTGATAAAGGTGAGAGGGAGGAGGACTGGGACTTAACGAGAAAATGTCCCAAAGCCCAGAGTGGCTCACATTTGTAGAGGGAGATGTTTGGAGATGGTGGTTGAATGCTACTTTCCTGACCTTTCCTATGCATTCTGCACCGCCCAGAGTCATTTTCTTTCTCTTCCTACAAATATGGCCCAGAGCCAACAGCACAACTGAGATTCTGAACACACCTGAAATAGAAGAGGCAGCAAATTTGAAAGAAAAGGCTTTTATTGTAATTGTTGTCATTTGATACACTGGGCAAGAGGTGATTTATGTGGCCCACTGGGCAAGAGGTGATTGTGGCTCAGAGGAGATGATGGTACAGACTTGGGGAGATGTGGTCAGATTCTGGAAGTTCTTTGATGGTAGAGCCGTGAAGATTTCCTGAGGAACTGGATATGTTATGAGAAAAAAGGGAGGAGCTAGAGATTACTGGAAGGTTTTGGCCATTAAGTGCCTATCCAGAGAGATAGGTAAGACTGAGCAGAATGGATACTGAGAGTGGGAAGGTGTTAGCAGCTAGTTTTGGACAAGGTAGGTCTGAGTCAGCCACCCAAGTGGAGGTACTGAGTAGGTAGAAGTCAGGAATTCAGCAAAGTGAGGTCTGGAGATATAAATATGGGAATCAGGATTACAGAGAAATCTTCCTTCCCTTTATCTTATAGTTGCATTTCTAGAGACTCCAGTGCAGACTCCTGCACTCCATAACCACATTTCAGTCAATGATGAGGTGAGGCTGCCTAGTTATATTGTAGTCATCTTAGGTTGTGTGAGCACATTCTCTAATGTTCGCATATCAAAAAGTTGCCCAGTGATGGATGCGTTTCTCAGGGTGCATCCGTGTCATGCAGGGAGTCATGGCTGCACATTAAATCAATGTGAAATGTTTTATGTATTTTTTACTTATTAATTTATTTACTTATTTTTTGGAGTTAGATTCTAAGCTCAGATCAGTATAAACAGCGAGAGAGTCACACAGGATAAAGACAAATTCTTTGGGAATATCTCCAACATTGTTGGACATCCAGCCTCCGAGTAAGAAGTCAGCTAGTGTCCCCAGTGCAATGACAATTTAAAAATGCTTAGACGCATCTCCAAAACGCCTCCTGGAGGAGTTGTGGTTATTTCTGTTGTTGAAAATCTCTGCTCTGAGGAAAAAGGAAAACAAAGGTGGGGGTGGATCTCCTAAAAATCAGAGGGATATAAGTAGAGGAAAAGCCCAAGGAGTGGGAGGCAGGAAGGGAGGGGGAAGGCTGGGGAGTGGTACAGGCCAGATGATGATGTTATAAAGTGTAACAGCCAACCTCATCAATGCGTACAACTGTAGTGCATGGAAATGTACTATAGAACAGGGTCATGAAATTATGGACTCAATGTCGAATGTAGCCCACTGACTCTCCTTTTGGGAATAAAGTTTCATTAGAACACAGACACACACACACACACACACACACACACACGCACACACACACATGCACACACACTAACATAGAAATTCTCTGCTCTGTGTACCCTACCCGAAACTTTAATGATAATGTGCACACCAGTGACTTCCAAATATATATTGCCAGCCTTGCTCTGTCTTGAATTTTGGACCTAATGACTGCTAGACGCCTCTGCTTGATTGTCTTGCAGGCAACTCGAGCTTAACATTTCCAGAACGGCCTGTATCCTGCTTTCTTTCAAAATCTTACTCTTTTCTCACATTCCCCAAGTATCACCAGGCAGTTGCCAGAATCAGGAACCAGGACCTAACCTAGGCTATTCCTCCTCCCTCATGCACCCCTAACTCAGCCACTCACCACACCTCACATTTTGCCTTCTGTGCTCCCCAAGGAACCCACCATCTTCAAACCCGGCTGCCATTATTCAAAACCAGGCTGCCAACTAAGGCTGGAACGGCCTTCTCTCTGGTTTCCTGACTTTGGTTTCTGTTTCTCCAATCTGTTGTCTCCCCTGTAGAGAGGCAGTGATCTTTGGAAGATTCCAATGTGATTGTTTTGATACAGATTAAAACCCTGAAGTTACTCTCCACTACCTTTTGGATAAAGCTCAAGGCTCTGGACAATTGTGTGTGTGTATATATATATATATATTTATTTATTTATTTTAAATTTAGACCCCCCCAAAGGTGTTTCTTATTCCCTGCTCCATATTTTGGGTTAAATGTGCCCTCTATCTTCTTCCTTAGCATCCTGATCTTCTCCTCTACAGTATCTGTCCCATGGCTTCATAACTGCTGATTTATTTGTCCACACTTCACTCAACTGGAAATGATATGGAGGCAGAGAATCTGTGCTTTGTTTCCTGCTGGCTCCTCCGACCCTGGAACATGGGCGAGTTCCCAGAATATGGAAGATATTTTTTTAAAAAAGGCTGACTTGGAATGAATGAATGGTTTAGTGAAAGGATTTATAGATGGATGGATGATGAATGTAGGGATGATATTAGAAATAAACCTATAGTACATGGGCGTCTACTAATCGAAATGAACGCTAACTTTGAAAAAAGCAGTTCAGTCAAAATCATGTGTATTTACCGGGTGTCCATCCCGTGGGTGGATTGATGGTCATAGCACATTCCCTGAGAAATAAGGAAAAGTAAAAATATTCAGAAATGAGGTCAGGAGGATCAAGACTCGTTGGGGTCCTTCAGAGAAGCCGGGAAAAGACATGCCGAGGGACCCTCTGGCTCGGTTCCATGGCAGGGATTCTCATTCCGTGCTCAGGGCGTGCACACGGCCTCTGCAATCCCGGGCAACTTTTTCTACTGGAGCTGGTGTATTTGGAAGGCGAATGGCTCTGTAGCCTTCATTAGGTTTCCAGAGGGGTCCGTGACCTAGAAAAAGGTTAAGACCACTGATTTGAAAACATCAAAGGCTAACTCTGCCCCACTTTGAAGCTCGGCTCACCACGGGGGCTTTGAAGCTGAAAAGGCCCTTCTCAAAGGTTTTCACGTTCACACGGGGGGCCTGAACCTCTTCTGATGAGGAGTTATTTTTGACTTCTCTGAAGCCTCTTGAGAATGGGCCTAGCAGGTGTAGCGGGAGGCAGGGCTGCTTCTCAGCATGCGGATAGGCGAGGGGTGGGGGGCAGGAGCGAAGGCACCATTGGCCATGGTCCAGTCCCCGTTGGGAATCTTTAGGAGCCCGGGAGACAGGTAAGACCTGCAATAGCAGCTCTCAGCTGGGAGAGCAAGTCTATTAAAGTCTGAATTCATTTGGAAATCCTGCAGACAGTTTTAGGAAAGATCATCCCGGGAGCCTGCACTCCAGTCCAGAGTAGGCACTAAAGGGTGCCAAACCCTGCAAACAGGATCATGTTAAGCCAGTTGACAAGGACCCTCACCGGACAGTGTGGGTGGTGGACTTGGCCTGTTGGAGTCAGGCTGGTGGTTGGGGGAGGAGGGTGTGCGGTTCCCGCTACTGTGTGTGAGTTCATGTATAGGTCTTCCCCCAAGGAACTGCAGAACTAATTATCGTTTTATAAATACACTCGTTTCTACACAATTTAAAATCAAATCAGACTTGCACAGAACAACTGTGGCCTCAGGGGGACCTTGAAATATCCAATCCAGAAAGGCCAGATCAGCCCTAAGCAAAATAAGGTGCAGCCTGCCTTGACTCCGAGGCTAATGCTTGGCACTCTGTAGCCACTGTGCTCTGCCCAGGCACGTGTTTCCTTGGGTTAATTCATTCAATCATTGATGCCCAGGCTCATCCTCACACGTGCACACACACAGGAAACCATTCCCTCTGTTCATTTTCCTTCGAGACAATAAACCTTTGTGCTGGGAGGACTCCAGATGGAACTTTCCAAGCAAATCAAGGTCTGCCACTTTAATAAATGAAGTCAGGCACCTCTTGCGGGCTGGAGAGAGGGCAGGGCACAGGCTAGGCTACCTGGATGTGTCTTGTTTTCTCAATGCACAGGGCCACAGACTTTAATTAACTTCCCGATTCCACCTGGCTGTAGCTAATGAAGCAGCTAATTTGTTTGGCAGGGGCAGCTTTTCTTGGTGTGGTCAGAGGATCTGGCACCCCGCAGTCCTTGGGATTCCCTTCCCCTCTCTCGCTCACCCTTCTTGTTTTTTTGAGTTTCCTTTGCAGGATGGTTTTGTCCAGACTGGCTTTTTTTTTTTTTTTGCATTGTAGACTTTATCATTGTTTTTTTATTTCTATGGGACAGCAGAATGCGTTATAATTCTCATTACACATATAGAGCACAATTTTTCATATCTCTAGTTGTATACAAAGTATATCACACCAATTCGTGTCCTCATACATGTTCTTTGGATAATAATATCCATCACATTCCACCATCCTTGCTAACCCCTGTCCCCTCTCTTCCCCTCCCACCCCTCTGCCCTATCTAGAGTTCGGCCTATTCCTCTCATGCTCCCCCTCCCTTCCTCACCATGAATGGATGGAGTTAGAGAAGATAAAGCTCAGTGAAGTTAGCCAATCCCAAAAAAACAAGTGCTGAATGTTTTCTCTGACATTAGGAGGCTGATTCATCATAGACTTTATTTTTTTCCGAATGCAGTCTTGGCAGGAATCTGAGCCCTCTGACCAGGTGAACCCCACAGACAGGAGATGGATGGGCAGCAGGATAGAGGGGCTGGGGGATTAATTTCCCTGGACTCCCCCAACCAGGCCTTCCCTTGGCCTGTGCTCCCCTCCTGAAAGCTGCTGCTCCTAGTGATCTGACCTCTCCGACTGCGTCACTTCTTACCAACTCCATCAAGGTCTCCGCTCCCTGTCTCTTGTGGACCAAGGAGTGGGTACAGCTTCCCACCACAGGTTGTCCCCGGTGGTTCTGGTGTTACCATGGCTTCTGTCATTCTTGGGGTTGCTCCTCACTTCTGCCCGGTCCTTTGTAAATTGTCCCTTTGTTAATTGTTAATTGTAATTTGTTAATTGTCCCTTTCTTGGTGGGTGTGGGTGTGGGGGGTTCTGTGTGAGTCATTCTGCACCTGTAGCTCCAGAGTCAGCAGCACACACAGGGTGCGAGGATCTGAGTCTGATTACCCTGGATCCTTCCAGGGAGAGTGAATGACTCCTAGCCCCCAACTGCACCCTAAATACTTGTGCTAATTCCTAAAGTGCTTTAGGCAGAGTGGGGGATTAAGGGTATAGATGGAAATATCTAGATTTATTTATGAAAGGACACATGGGGAAGGAGATGGGCAGGGGATGGAGAAGGGAAGGCGCAGTGATGTCTGGCAGGGCTGATGGAGGCAGGAAGAGCCACACTGGGTGGTCTGTGTCCCCCCAACCCTGGGGAGGACTGTACAAAGCAGAGGAAAGGCCATTTCCAGCCAGAGCAGGGCAGGCCCCTCTCCAAGGTGGGAGCTTCCCAGATGGCAACACAGACAGCAAGACTTCTCCAGGCAAAGCAGGGGCCCTGCTGCCCGAGGGCTGGACACAGCAGCCCTGCTTCAGGTGGCAGGAAGGGAAGAGGTTCTCTGCGAGCCCCACTGCACGGGAGGTTTTGTTAGAGTCACGGAATCCACCCAGGCATTGCTTCCTTGTAAAGGGTGAACAAGAAGAGCTGGGGGTCTTGAGGTTGTGAGAAGAACCCGGGGTGCCATGAGCACCCGGGAAGGCGCAGAGGGCCTCGGGGCCCTGGAGTGAGTTCAGCTGTGCTGTTGACCCTCCAGGAGTTAGGAGGCATGCCCTGCAGGGGGAAGCTGGGCTTAGGTCTCCTCTTCCCTCCAGCGCTGACTCTGAGAAGGCAGAGGCCATGGGGTCGCAGGCTGGATTTAATCAGGAAAGCGAGAGGAGGACTGCAAAGAAGGAGAGCATGGGCAGATCTTATTTACGACAAGCGTCCATGTTAGCGAGCCTGCCATCTAGCAGCAAAACGCTGCTCCTGTGTTTCCCAGCAGCAGGGCCAGGTATTACGACGGTGCCTTTTAGGTAAAAACCAATAGTTTGCATCACCCAACAGACTGCCACAAACACACGTATGGATGGGGCCCAGGGCTGAGGTCATCCCTCTACACCACTCGGGTGGCTCGGGGATGTCACTTGAAAGCTCGAAGCTGCTTCCTCACTTTGCACACATGAGGGGCTTGTATAGCATTGCTAGTGTCAGGGGCTCAGGACGGGCTTCACCTCTCTTCCCGATCTCTCCTCTCTTCTGGGGAGGGATGCGCACACCAGGAGCAAGGACCAGACACAAACCCAGGAACAACAAATGGAGCAACATTTAACCAGGGAACGAGAAGATAGAAAAGGTCAGGAGACAGAAAAGTCCAAGTCCTTCTGACTCGGAAAACCAGCGCTGGACGGAGAGGTCTGGGTCATTCTCACACAGACGCCATGAGGATACGGGTAAAGGAGGCTCACTGGGGTATCTCTGTCGTAGGTGGGAAGTGGAAGCCCCTTGACCGTCCTGAGGGAATGGGAGGTAAATGGGATAGAGATTCACTGTGGAAAAGAGCTCGCAGCAGTTAGGAAGAGCCAACCAGTTACACAGACAGCAGCAGGAACAGATCTCATAAACACAAGGACCAGGAACAGGATACCTTTATAGTGCCGTGTCATTCTGGTAAGCTAGAGATAGCTGCATGAGTCAGGCTTCTCCATGGAAACAGAGCCCATAGATCGATCTATCTATCTATCTATCTATCTATCTATCTATCTATCTATCTATCTATCCATCCATCCATCCACCATCCATCCACACAGACATGCTGAATTCATTCTCTGTGTGTTTATTACATATAATTTGTTATATGTATGTGTGTGTGTATTTATTATCACATATAATATAATCATTATAAGGAATTGGTCCATGACTATGGAGGCTGACAAGTTTCAAGATCTATAGTTGGCAAGTGGAGACCCAGCTAATAGGTTCCAGTCCAAGTCCTAAGGCCGGAGAACAAGAAGAGCTGATGTTTCAGCTCCTCTGACTCATGGGAGGGTCAGCTGCTTTGTTCTATTCAGGTAGTCAACTGATTAGATGAGGCCCACCCCCACTAGGAAGGGCAGTCTGCTTTAATCAGTCTACAGATGCTGTTCTGAATGCCCCCGAACACTCTCACCACATACAGTCAGAATAACGTCTGACTGTATGTCCAGGCACCCCGTGGCCCAGCGACGTCGATACATCCATTCACTATTGTGCTACCTAAACTCACAGAATAAAACCACCTGTGTGAAAGGATGTACGTACACTCAAGAAAAGGCAGCCCACACCTCAGAGTGACCAGGAGGATGAGTTGTGTGAGTTGGGAAAGAAAATTTTTAGAAGATCTTAAAAAATCAAAGAAAAGGGGGAAAATGTATATATACACTAAGAACAACAAAGTCAAAACTCAGGGTCCTGCCCAAATTCAGCCCCTGAGACTGTGTCAGCCGCATCTCCTTTCTGGAGCACTTTGAGGAGGAGCCTGGGAGGACGGGGAGCTGGACCTCGTCAGGTCCTCAGTCTGAGCCAAGGTTTGACGTGGATGTGAGTCACGGGCGGGGACTTTCTGCTGCTCCCCCAGTTATGCCCCCACCCCCCTCCACAGGCCTGGAGTTGCAGGAGGCTGACCTTCATGAGCAGCATCCCCCGGCCCCTTTGGCCCTGGCTTCCTAGGGGTTGGGCCAGTGGGAGCCACAGGCAGGAGATGGACGGGCAGCAGGATAGAGGGGCTGGGGGATTAATTTCCCTGGACTCCCCCAACCAGGCCTTCCCTTGGCCTGTGCTCCCCTCCTGAAAGCTGCTGCTCCTAGTGATCTGACCTCTCCGACTGCGTCACTTCTTACCAACTCCATCAAGGTCTCCGCTCCCTGTCTCTTCTGGACCAAGGAGTGGGTACAGCTTCCCACCACAGGTTGTCCCCGGTGGTTCTGGTGTTACCATGGCTTCTGTCATTCTTGGGGTTGCTCCTCACTTCTGCCCCGTCCTTTGTAAATTGTCCCTTTGTTAAACTCTTGGCCAGGGCCTCTCTGATACAGCAACTGCACCATGATCAGTGAGATAAGAATCAAGGGCTGGATTGCTTGCACATCTGAAGGGTGCACGGATAGCCCTCCCACCCCCCGGCTGGGGGGAAATGAGACACTGGTGATCGGGGCATGTTTTGGCATTAGTTACTTAAATCATTGCTAGTGGCAGCCTGGGAGAGAGCCCTGGTGGAGGCCACGACATTGGGAGATCAAAGGACGGAGATTCTTGGTCACTATGGCAACAATAGAGATTTCAGAGATGTGATGTGGGCAGATCGCGTCTGGTGGCACTAGTGTACACAAAGAAAAGGACAAATTGCAAGACTTGAATGTCCTTGAACAGGTATAGGGATAAAATTAAAAAGCCCCTCTGGTCATTCTGAATGAATTCCTTACGCCTGGTAATAGCTGGTGAGGATCAAGCTCAGGGGCCCATGGTGAGGGCTCTGGAGTTGCAGAGCCAACAGCTGCTGTCCCTTTTATGCTGAGGCAAGGGCACGGAAAGAGGGAGTGAGGCCCAAGACAGGTGGGACAGGCACTTCGGACGGATGGAGCTACAACTGAGACCTCCCCCTGCTGAATATTCCTGTGTTAGCGGCCAACGTCCCAATATGTAAAATCCTTCCAACAACTTCTCCCTGGGCAATTGATGAATTCCTAACACTATATTACAGAGTCAACATCCTTAATCCCCAAATTCAAAATCTGAAATACTCTAAATCTAGGAATTGTTGAGTCCTGACATGATACCATGAATGAAAAATTACAAACCTGAAACTTTGTTCCAAATTATTAAAAATATCATATATCATGAACTTCAGGCCATGTGTATACAGTGTATAAAAAACACAAATGACTATCTTGTTTATATTTCAGTCCCAACCCCAGGGTGTCTCATACGTGCATACAGGTGTTTCGAAATCTGGAAAACTCTGCTGTCTAAAAACACGTCTGGTCCCAAGCATTCCTGAGAAGGTATACTTCCGGCACATTCTTTGCTCCCTAAAGACCACAGGTCACCGGTATTCAAAGGGAGGAATGAGCAACCTCACTTATCTCATGGAAGGAATAGTGTTATGAGATGAAATGTATCCTTCCCAAACTCTTATGTTGAAGTCTTTATGCAAGAATGTGGCTTGATTTAGATATGGTGTCTTTAGAGAGGTAAGTTGAAGGAGATCATCAGGAAGGCCCCTAATCTGATGTGACTGGTGTCTTTAAAAGAGGAGGAGATTAGAACACAGACACCCAGAGGGAAGACCAGGTGGGGACATGGGAGATGTCCGTTGACAAGCCACGGAGAGAGGCCTTAGAAGAAACCAGCCCTGCCACACCATGGTCTTAGACGTCTAATCCTCAGAACAGTGAGGAAATACTGTCTAGATATGTTGTTTAAACGTCCAGTCTGTGGTACTTCATTGTGGCACCCAGAGCAAGCAGACGAATAGTAGAATGTCTTCTGCCATCTTTACCATATCTATAAACTGTTAGATCTGCAGTGTCTTGTTAATTATCATCAACAGAAGTCTGGGGGGAACATGGTTGCTAATTCTAAGAGTCATAGATCAAGGAGATCAAAATGTAAGATTAAATCAGAACAAATTGGTCAATGGGGAGCATTCATCTAGGATTTGAGATTTCATGTGTCACCATCCGCAAGCTGAAAGTGGCATGAACAATTTCTGGATTGGGTAATTAAAGCCTGTATTCAACAGCACCCGATAGTCAAGGATATTTCCTGGGAAAGAGGAAGGAGGCTTTGAAAATCTGTTTTGCAGGCCGTGTAGGCCCGAGTAGGGTGAGAGACGTTGCAAGGAAATAGCACTAACAGATTTCAGTGGGAATAATAGGATCCAGGCACTGCAGACGCTTGGTGTTATGACATAACTGTCCTAGATAAGTGGGCACAGTCGCTAAATTAAACCCTGAGGATAGAGTGGCAATCAGAGTGCTTTGATCCACTGGAAGACAAGGTGATAGCTGGTTGATCAATGGGTCCCTAATAGTGAAATAGACGTGTAGCCTTCTGAGGTGATGCTTGACATACGTAGAGCTATGAAAGCTCTTGTGACTGTGGACCTGATTCTGTTGCCATGTGGGGATTCATGACCCTATTTCTAGTCTTAGAACTGAGGCTGGTTCATCTACCCAGGAGGCCAGGTTCCTCTGAGAACAGACGTTAGAACACTTATAAGATGAATCTCCCCCCGGGGCTCTCTTCTGGAGCCATTTGTAAAGGTGACACTGGCTCTGAACTGAAGCCTAATCTTCAGAGAAAAAATACCACGCGGTCTGGTCATTGAAGACTTATGGAAGCCAGGTGATGAGTGGAATCTCGTCATGAATCTGTCTTACAGGGAAGTCGGAGAAGGTGGACCCATACTGTGGTTATTTGCCCAAACCACATAAGTAATTGATATGGTCGGTAGAATTCTAAGAAGGACTCCTTTTGACCCCCTCCCCTTTATGTGTGGAGCCTGTGACTAGGAATCTCTTGCATGATGACCTTACATCAGGTGACAAGAAGAACAACAACACCACTTGGATGGGCCTAATTGGATGGGCCTAATCATTTGAGCTTTCTAAAAACTAAGAGTTTTTACTCTGGCTGCTGGCAGAAGAGGCAGTCAGAGATCTGAGCATGGGGTTAATTTCAGGCCCTGTTGCTGGCTTTGAAGATGGAGGGGACACATGCCAAGGAAGGCAGGGGGTCCTGAGAAACTGAGCATAGTCCCCAAAAGGAAATGAAGAACTTTAGTCTTGCAACTGCTAAGAACCGAATCTGCCAACAACCTGAGTCAGCTTGGAAGTGAGATTTTCCTCTGAGTCTCCAGATAAGAGCCCGATCCAGCCAACACTTTGACTTTGACCTCATAAGACCCCCCCTCCCCCAAGCAAAGAACTCAGTCCATCCTGCCTGGAATTCCTGTGTGTGGAACTGCAAGGTGGTACATATACACTGTTTTAGGCGACTAAATTTATGATGATTTGTTACTTAGCAACTGAAAATTGGGAATACAATTAGGAATAGGTATACTTAGTAATTGACAAAAATTTCTCTATGGTTCACCGGCTCATTAAGGACTATTTTGACAGGAAGGAATTGCCTAATGTCGCTTCCAAATACAGAAGCCATACTACGTCTGCTGAAAGAATCACGGGCATGAACACCCCCATAAAAGACCCGAAAGTTCCAGGGATGGTGATTCCTTCTTGAATATCACTCTTTGTTCAGTGCAAAATCCAAGTAGCCTTGGAGAGTGATCATGGAGTATCACGAATAGAATCAGCTCAGGATGCCAACTCAGCTGTGATTCGAGATGAGGAATATGTATTGCAATAAATAAAATCAACATAGTCTTTGGTGTTGAGTAAGTAGCTGTTGATCTTCCCAGTGCTTTGCTGTTGTTTTTTTTTTTCAGAACCCACTGATAAAGTGAATCAGAGGCAGCTTGCCTTCATGTGGCCAGAACAGGGGTTTATTCTCCTACCACGCGATTCTATCAGCTCTCCTGCCCATTGTCTTAACACTGTCACGAAGGAATCTGATTATCTCGAAATCTTACAGAACATCATGCTCATCTATTACACTAAAAGCATGAGCTAATTGGACCCAGTGAGCCGAGTACAAATGGTTAAGACCTTAGAAGACACACTTGTGCCCTAGATGGAAGAAGAACTGAAAATTCAGGTGCCTGATTTATGGGTCAATTTTCTGAGGGTCTAGTGTGAAAACATCCCTTTGAGAGTGAGAGGCAGTAGCTGCCTCCTGCAGTTCTCACAAGAAAGAGGTCCAGGTGAGCTCAGGAACAGGGACTTTCATGAAGGCTTATTTTGTTACGGCTACTGCTGAGGGCTCAATTTTCCAGCCACCGAGGCCACTGATAACTTGTGATGTGGACTTTTCCTCGGGGGACAAGCCAGCCACCTTAACAGAGGTTGATTGCATTAGACCTCTTTCCTAGTGGAGGAGGTAGCCATTTGTCTTCAAGGGAATATGTGTGGGTTGTGGATAGATATGGACGTATGGGTATTCTAAGTACAGACGTCCTGCCCTGCTTGCAGTGCTGCAGAGGCACCTCCAGGCATGGACCTCTATGAATGCACTATTGAATCCTATGGAATCCCAGACTTCATACCTTTGACCAAGAAACTTATTTTATAATAAAATAAATATAACAACACTGGATTCACGTTTCTGAGGCCTCATGGCTGAGGAGAAGCATGCATGATAAACTGATGGAATGTCCCTTTGTAGGGCCACTTTGGGGTCACCTGAAAGATAACATCTTATGAGATTTGAATTTATAGAATGCAATATAAGACTTAATTCAGCATGCCCTCAAAGCCAGAATGTATAATCCAAAATGAAGAGAATGGGGTGAAAGTGTATTCATGTGAGTCATCTTTACATTACTGTAAAGAAGTGCCTGACACTGGCTACTTATGAAGCAAAGAGGGATTTATTTTGGCTCAGGTTTCTGGAGATTCAAGTCCAAGATCAGGTGGACTCCTTGGTTTAGGCCTCTGGCGAGGCAGCCATTTTAGGAGTGTGTCCAAGGGAGCATCTACTGGAATGAGAGGTCACATCTTGAAGCCAGGAACATAGAGAGACTGAAAACCTGGGTTTCCACAATCCACATTGAGGGTATGTCCCTAAAGGGACCTAAGGTCCTCCCATAAGTCCCCACTTCTTAGACATCCACAGCATCTACCATCCTGCCATCTGGGGACCAAGTCTTCACATGTGGGCTGTCAGGAGACACCGCTCATCTTCCAGCGGTTTGCAATGCATGAGGACATTTTGCTTCCTTTCCTACAATGTTAGCCTTAAAAGGTTTGGAGGTCCTTGCAGTCAATACTTTTAGGACACACAAACATGGTTTTGTTAAATTTGAAGCTGAGAATTCTTCCCAGCCAATGTAGGGTCCTTGCACTGCTGAGCCAATAGGCATAAGAGGTGGTCACTACAAGAACTGGATCCTGGTTACCCATCCCTTACTAGGATAAACTCACATTACACCACCTCTAATTTTATTTGTCTATTAGTATATAATCAATTATCCTGAGACTTAGAGGTGTTTTTTTTTGTTTGTTTGTTTTTTAGAGAGAGAGTGAGAGAGGGGAGAGAGAGAGAGAGAGAATTTTCAATATTTATTTTTCAGTTCTCGGCGGACACAACATCTTTGTTGGTATGTGGTGCTGAGGATCGAACCCAGGCCGCACGCATGCCAGGCGAGCGCGCTACCGCTTGAGCCACATCCCCAGCCCGAGACTTAGAGGTTTGAAACAACAGCCATCATTAGCTGAATGCCTGGGGTCTCTTGCAGGGCTGCGATTGTGGTATTTCTTAGGGTTGCAGCCTCATCCAAAGGCTTGGATGGAGAAGAATCCACTTCTGTGTTGCTGATGGGATTGTTAGTGGCATTTGGTTCTGGGTTGGTATTGGATGGGAACCTTGTTTTCTCACTGGAGCTCCTTGCTGCGTGGCCTTCTCCACGGGTCTCCTCACTTCACGTTGGCTTTGCCAGGAGTAGAACAGCAGCACAGCAATGTCTGTCTCTCAGAGAGATGTCGACATCCTTGAGAATCTAATCTCAGAAGCAACGTGACATCATTTTTGCCACATTGTGTACATTAGAAACAATAGGACCATACACACACACACACACACACACACACACACACACACACACCCTCACCCCGGGGTCAGGCTGACTCCAGATGGTGAACACTAAGAACTGGAGCCTGCTTCCCCAAGGTATTTATCTTAGTGTGAAAAGAATCAAACCAGCAGCCTTGCATCCAGCACACCGTCTCCTAGAAGGATAAATTGAAGACCAGCCTGGGAATCAAGGGGATTCTCTAGGGCCCTATCAGTACTTCCTTCCCAGTGGACCCGATCAACGGAAAAAGTGCTGTGGTTCAATAAACAAAGAAAGGTCACCGAGATCTTAGACAAATGGGGTTGGAGCCATCCTGTCTGGTAAAGAAGGTGCAGAGGGTCCTCTGTGGGTAGTCAGAGCAGCATAATAGTGGAAAATTGTAATTATTGATTTATTCTTTGTGACCAGCTATGAAAGTGGAGGGTGCAGCTACCTTTGATTCTTTGTACTCTGGCTGATAGCGGTCTTGGAGATCAGGATTGGGTCCTTGTCCCCCATTAAATACCTGAGAAATGCCAAGGAAAGCATAGAAAATAGGTTTTATTTAAGGGACAAGATGTAATTCTCTGGAGAGAAGGATGGCCAGAGCAAGGTGCTGAGTGAGGGTGTGTGTCTTGCTCTTCTGTAGACCCAGGACTGCCACCTCCTGTTTCTCCCCATGTGCCTTGCCTGAGGGCAGGAAGGAGCAGACAGGGGGAACCCTTGTGTCCCTGAGGTGAGGTTAGCTGCTTTAGCTGTTAGCAGCCCACCATCTTTTCTTGGGTACCAGCCCTCCTCTCTTCGGCCCCAGTGTTCATTACCTACACTGACTGCCAGACCTTGGGCCCCCTACCTCGGTTTGTTAAGGAATGTGACATTTCCTGCCCCCTCAGGCCAGGCAGGGCTTCGGGCAGATTTCTTTTTGGCAAAGAAAGCATGTGGGGAGTCAGCAGAGGGGGGTCATTTTGTAGAATTATTCTCTTAACTTCGTGTTCCCACCATCTTCATCTAGTGTCCCCTTACACCACCTCATCCTCTAAAGAGCACTCTTGGTGCTGTGTTTTGGGTTTAGGGTGGGGACAGGACCGAACTGACACCATCCCGTGGTGACACAGTAGCTCCTGGAAGCTGGTGTGCTGTGTCTGTTGAGTCGACTTCTGCACCCGAGGCATCAGGGTGAGTGGAGGAGACCCACGTGCCTGGGGTGGGGGTGGGTGACGTGGAAACCCGTCGCTGGTGTGTTTCAGGCCCCCTCCGCACTTTCCCTCCGTTCTTCTCTGCACCGAGAGACAGCTACTGAGGATTGTCAGGTTCCCTTTGGGCTCAGCCTGCAAGAGTCATCGGCAGATTGAATGGTAGAAGAGAGGGAACTTGACTATTCACCCTCCCCCCAGGTCTCTTCTGGGTCACAGTCTGGCAATGACGGCTCTTCTACAAAAGCCCCAGATCCAAGCCAAAGGCCATGTCTTCCCCGAGCCACACCTCTTATCATCTTGTGTGGCCCTGGGGTGCTCCCCTGTGGATTTCTCTTAACCCTGCCCGCATTTCTGTACAGAGCCCCTTTTCTTAGACTCCATCATTTTGTACAAACTATCTGTCTTGTGTTAGCCCCCAATGATCTAGCTATAGTGACCCATTAGGAGGTTTTATGAGTAAGTTTGGTTTCCTCGTCCGTTCAGGACATATGCACACACACAATATCAATCATGCTCATGATGTACTTAGTTTGGTTACCTATGAAACCCGTCTTGGTTTCCTAGAGGGGGTTCAGGGGACACTTCTGGGGTGTATGGGTCCTGACATGAAACCAACCTTGAAGGATTTTTTTTCATGAAGACAGCAACTGGGAAACTTCCGAATATAACAACTCACTGCCGGAGGACAGTCCCTGAAAGTCACTGTCACTGGCTGGAAGGATTTATGTGTCTGGCCAGAGTTCAGCCAATCATTTGGAGCCCCAGGGTGCCCAGCTCATGATTTCCCTTAAGAGAGGAGCTGGGAACGTCTCATTCAGCCGGTGCGAGGAGGGAGAGGAGGGTCTTTCTACAGAAGTGCTTTCAGGGAGGGGATGTGAAGTCGCAGGGATCTCAGGGCTGAGCCTCACTGGCTGCAAGTAACAACTCTTGCTGACGGCTGTCCCTGAACTTCACCTCTGCTTTCCTTTAACAGGTGAGTGAGTAGTCAACTTGTCCCCCTGAGACCCATCAAAGCTCGGCTTTCCACCGCCGGGAAGCTCACAGGTGGGTTACTTCATTCTACCTCTTCCCACTTCCTGTCTGCCAAAGGCAGGCTGATGCTACTCGGTGCGCCCCAGAGCATCTCAGAGGAGACTAATTAGGTTTGCAAAAATGCCTCTTGCTATTTTTAAAGCTTGACTTTCAGTTGACTTTAAAGCAAAATATTTGGCTACAATGCTCTCCTTGGCTTTGAGAGCTGGCCTGAGTTGGCCGGGGAGGCGGAGGGGGATCCAGCCTTCCTCAGATGCAGAGAGCTGTGGACCGCGATGAGAACCAGGTTTCTCCAGCCTCATTTCCAACTCCTTTCAAGATGTGCACTCTGACTTTGGGAAAACACTGGCCAAAACACACATTTCAAAGCTTCCATCTGTATATATACTTCTTTTAATCTTTTCCAGAAAGGTCATCCCAGGAGCTTTTTACTCATTTTCTATGGTTTTTGGCCTTTCTCTGAGTTTCTTAAGATTTCGTGGTAACTTTCTTGTCAGTATCTATGAATGAGCCTTATGAAAGCACTGATAAAGAATTTGTAGAGTGTGAAAAAGATCCTCTATGATGTTTTGTTAGGAAGTTTACCAAACCATATACACGGCATAATTGTCATCATTTAAAATATGCTCAAGAAGTAACCAGTGTCTTTGCTGAGTGGAAAAAAATGAGTTAATTTTGTACATTTTACAAATAATTCTTAAAAAAAAAGGTTATGCATGGTGGAATTATTAATTTAATTTAAAATAAGTAAAATAGTTTTGGGTCCACTGCTTGCCAAGTACACAGTTTTTAACATGCAGGGACCTGGCTAGGAGGGGGAGAGCCGTGGATCAAGGCTAGACCAGCCTCAGCCTCTTTCTAAAGTATCCACCCAGAGGGAGCATCTTCTCTAACCCCATGGAGCTTCCAAAAAGACTCTCTGAGTCTCAGAACGGGAAGCTGGTGAGCAAGTTGAGTAGCTCAAGATGGTGAGATTGGAGTCCCCACTAATTTCTCTCAATGGGACACTGTGATGTGCTGTTCCCCACCCACCCCCTGACATTGCTGGGAGCCTAGAGCAACTGTTGTATAATTGTGGATAATTGTGCTCTAAATAGAGCTGAGCCATTCAAATCCAATCCCCTCTGCTAGGAGGACATGCCAGTGTCGCAGCCTAAAGTTTGATTTCAACAAAACCTTGTAGGTAATTTGGATCATCCAGCCTAAGACGGAGCAAATGTTGTTCTCAGAAGGAGGTTGGGATGGCTCTTCTCTGGTGCAAGTTAGTTGGCGATTTCTTAGTCTAAGTTTTCCAAACTGAGTTCTGCAAGTTGTTAATGAGGTTTATATCCACAAGTGCAGAAATTAGTGATATAAAAATAATTTTTTCTAAAGTTTATAGAAGACTATTAAATGAGATGCTTTCTATTTCTGGAGACCTCAAAGGTTAAAAATAACACAGTAGTCCCCGCATAAGCTAATGCTAAAGGGATGTGGAATTCCAGGGATGTGAACACAGTTCTGCTTGTTCTGGTTCAACACGGTTCCAGCGTCAATACTGGGAAAAGTAGATGGGATAAAAGATATTGGAGAAATTTAAAAGTGAAGGCTTTGTTTCAAAGAGCTGTCAGGGCGCAGCAAGCCTCGCTCCCTCTTCACCATAGAGAATCGGGGTGCGCCTGCCCCAACGCCAATCAAGCAAGGAGAGCTTCAAGAAGATATCTGAAGAGCTTGACATGCATCCCCTGGAGTTGGAGAGTGAGTGCTGGGCATCCGGCTCCCATTTGAAAAGTCTGAAGCTTCTCCAGCTGGCAGGAGAACACAGACAGCTGCTCGGGGAGAACTCGCAGGGCTTTGTAATGCAGGGAGGCAGGCCTGTTTCTGCAAGATCCAACGTGGAGCCCTCGGAAAGGAGTGTGGATTGGGAGCCAAGAGGGGGACTCACCCTTCAAAGGATCACCTGGGAGTGGTGGAGGGGGAACCGGAACAGAGAAGCTGGCCGCTGTAGATCATGAGCTGAGAGCAAAGTTATCAGAGGGGTGGCCATGATGACCCAGGGACCCGGAGAATTCAGAGAGCTAAGTATCTGTGAGGATCCAACGTGAAGCTCAGACTGTACTGTTAGGTCAGAATGTATTAATCCCTTGAAATGGCAGGAGTCTGAAGTAGCTGCTAGTGAGTGGGGAGGAGGTGGTAGAAGGTGGGGACAGAGAGGAGCAGGAAGTATCCCTCCTCTTCCCATCTCTACTTCTCAGCCCAGGGTCCACCCGAGCTGGGGGCATCATTATGTTTCGCAGTGAAGTTGTCTGAAGTTTTGAGTTTTGATATTTCACTGGAACTGTATTTTTAAATAGCAGGGCAAAGGCTTCTACTTGATAACTGAATGATAAAACCCCGGGAGCTTCCCAAGGTTTTACCACAAGCAAAGAGGGATGAGTTACAGAGACATTCAAAGGAAAGTGGTGTGAAAAGAACACTGTGAATCTCTGGGCTCATCTCACTGAAATCAGCTATTTCAATGGACGAGCTGTGGATCTCACAGTAGGACATCAGCTTGGTTACTGGCCTCACCTGCTGGTGATAGCAACCTGGTCTTATGCTTCCTCTGAAATATTTTTTTTTCTTTCTATTTGTTTATTAATCCACCTCCCTACATACCTACCTACTTACCTATTGCTCTATTATCTGTCATTTTTTTGACATATAATAAGTGGTACCTAATTAATCTATACAACTTGTTGAGTTCGGAGCTATATATACGTCCACGAAGTTATCAGCATAATCTGTGTGATAAAACTGTCACCTTCATAAGTTTTCTCTTCTCTTCTTATTAATCATTTTTTTTCATGATAAGAACGTGTACCATTTTAGCAAATTTTAAGCATACAGTTGTGTTCGTCAGCTTTTCATCGCTGTGACAAAATAACTGAGGGGAAAAATTTAATGGAGGAAAGAAGTATTTCGACTAATGGTTTCAGTGCATGGTCACTTGGCTCTGTGGCTTTGGGCCTTTGGTGAGGCAAGACATCATGGCAGGGAGTTTGGAGTAGAGTACAGTTACTCACCTCGTGGTGGGCTAGAAAAGAAGGACAGAGAAAGAGACAAGGAATGAGCCAGGGTCATGCTATTTCCTTCAAGAACATGCCCCGCCCCCATGACCTAATTCCTCCAGGGAGGCCCTGCATCCTAGTTTCTATTATCGCCCAGTAATGCCATCAAATTATGAGCCCATGAAGGGATCAATCTGCTGATGAGGTCGTGATCCCCAATCACTTCCCACACGACTAACCTCTGATCACTGCTACACTGGGGACCGAGCCTTCAACACAGAAGCCTTTGGGGACATTACAGATCCAAATGATAACAATAGCACATGATTATTAACTGGACGCTGGGGTGGACTGTGTATTTCTGACTTACTCATCTGTATAATCGATACATGGTCCCCTTGATTGATTTACCCCTGTCTGCACCCCCTACCAGCTCTGGCAACCTCCACTCCACTCTGGGTTTTGCTATTTTAAATTCATCATCTGACTGGTATCATGTATCCTTTGTCCTTTGGTGTCTGACTCATTTCATTTAATATAATATTCTTCAGGTTCATCCGTGTCATTGAAAATGACAGGCTTTCCTTCTTTCACGAGGCTGAATGATATCCCATTATATGTATGAACTACATTTTCTTTATCAATTTACCTGCCAATGAACTTTCTGCTTCCTTCCACCGACTGGCTATTGTGAATGATGTCGCAGTGAACACAGGAGTGCAGATATCTCTTCAAGATGCTGATTTCAATTCCTCTGGACATATAAGCAGAAGTGTGATTACTGAACAAGGTGGTTGTGTCTATTTTTAATTTTGTGGAACTTCCATACTGTTTTCCACAGTAGCTGCACAAGTTTGCATTCTTACCAACAAGCATAAAGTTGCTTTCTCTCCACGTCCTCACCAATATTTCTTTTATATTGTTTATTTTATAATAATCATGGAGCAGACATGAGGCGCTGTTTCACTGTGTTTTTAAAATTAAAAAAAATTAAATTAGTTGTACAAGACAGTAGAATGCATTATGCACTTTGATATGTTATACCTATATGGGGTATAATTTATCATTTTTTTCTGATGGTACATGTTGTAGAATCACATTGGTCATATGCAGTCATATGTTACATAAGGTAATAATGTCTGTTTCATCCTACTATCCTTCCTATCCTTGTGTTCCCTCCCCTCCCCTCCCTCTACTCCCCTGTACCTAATCTAAGATAACACTATTCTTCCCTAGTGCCCACCCCCCACATTGTTATTATGCATTAGCATTAGTATATCAGAGAAAACTTTCGACTGTTGGTTTTTTGGGATTGGCTTATTTCACTTAGCATGTATTTTCCAATTCCATTCATTTACTGGCAAACACCATCATTTCATTTTTTAAAGCTGAGTAATATTCCATTTAATATATATACCATATTTTCTTGATCCATTCATCTATTGAAGGACACCTAGGTTGGTTCCATTGTTTACCTATTTGTTCCCTTGATAGTGACACATGACCGTGATTCTTTGTGACACTTGTGAACTGACTCTGCTGACTGCATATTTAGAGTATTAGTCATCTCTTTCAGTCTTTATATACTGACCCATAGGGACAGCGCTTCACCAATCAGCCTGTTGGGGATTATGGGAAGACCTGCTGCTTCACTTGATGGGCAGGTGGGAGGCCCAGCACCAGGGTAATGATGACAGGTCTGGAGCCTGGGCCTATGGGGACGAGCCACAACTAGAGTATCAGAAGGTGGGCAGCTTGTGGGTCAGTATCTGTGGGGAAAGTTGGACACTCACTTTGCCCTCCTTTTCCCTTGGGAAAACTCTCAATCATGGACATCTCTTTCAGTACTGCGTTGCCCAGGCTTGGGGAGGGGTGAGGGAGATAATGTAAAGCTGTGCTTTTTGCCCTCTTATTTTTGTGCTCCATCTATCGTCTGAATTGCAGAGGTCTTTGAAGGTGTTTTGTGCTATGGATAGTCGTAAAATTGCTGTTTCTGTTGTTGGAATAGGGATGGAAACTTCCCATTCTGCCGTCTTGCTGGCATTACTCCAAAATATTATAGAATGAGCCCCTGCCATCCTACTTGCTAGAGGTTATTTCACACCAGAATGGCCCCTGCAGTCATTTACAAGCTTTTCCTGTGATATTACAACAGAGCTGTCCCTCAGTATCTACAGAAGATTGGTTCTAGAATCCCATGTGGATATGAAATCCATAGATACGTGAATTCTTTATATAAACGGCACAGTATTTGCACATAATCTGTGTACATCTTCCTGTATACTCAATTACTCACAATATCTTATAAATGTAAATGTTATGTAAATGTAAATGTTATGTAAGAGTTGTTTATTGCATTTTTAAGGGTAAAATGACAAAAAACCTTTACATGCATACTATAGACAATTTGTTTCCTAAATCCACAATTTGAGGATGTGGAATCCTCAAATAAGACAGCTGCATGTACCTATATGTATCTGATCTCTTGGTTCCAATTTATTACTGGAGTTTGCTGCTTCCTCTGTTGTTGGTTTTCATGACAATCAACTGGACGGCTTCCATTGGGACTGATGTTGACTTCTCCCTGGCACCGGAATATCAACCTTGGCCACCTTCTGGATTCTCTGGAGAAAGAAATCAAATCTGCCCCCTAACATAGTGGGGGTTGCACAACTCTTGTCTATTTCAGAAACCAGCCACCTTGCACTTCTGCTGCAGGTGCTGCCTTCAGTCAAGAGTTCCTGTAAAGAAAAAGAAGGTTCTGTAGTGTCACTTAGTCCCGCCTGTCACCATATGTCCTGAACATATGTCACCATATGTCCAAGAACCATCCGGACCACCCATGCCTGCTCCATGTGTCTCCATTCCTTCCAGGCACAGAGGGGAGGATGTCCCCTGTCCTCTGTTCTGAAATCCCAATCCATTTCCCAACCCTGGGTTAACTGCTTCCCCAGGATGACTGGCAAGAGAAATGTTAATTTCCTTCAGAAGAATGCCCCATACTAGCAAGACTGTTGAGAGATTTAATTTTTCTTGGGTTAAGATTGTTTATGATAATTCCTTTCATAGGAGAACTTCAGCACTTATGTAATTGTCTTTAACAATAACATGATAAACCATTTATAGACTGTGTCCTTCTGTACCGATGGATCACAACTTCAATGCCATCTTTATTACATATTTTGCCTTATCATTTCAACACCCTTTTTTGAGTGTTTTCAAGTTTTGTCACATAATAAATACTTGTGTGATTCCAACTTATTTCCCTTGACCCACGGAAGAATAGAGGGAGTCTTGAACCAACTGTGAAGTCTCATGTTCTTTAAATTGTGTCTGAATCAAATAAAGAAAAAGTCCAGGTGCTGTTCCAAATGAAGACAAGCAATTGCACTTTATAACAGACGGCCCTTGCCTCTGTTGGCATTCAGTGGATATGTAAAAGTTGTGACAGTATTCAAACCGTAAATGATTTAATAAATCCTACACATACTGCATTGTCAGATGAATGGGGTTGGGTCTGTTTGTCTCACAATCATGTGATCGTGGGTGTCTGCCCTTCAAGAATCCCAGTGACAGGAAGGGTGAGGAATGAGAGTTCGCCTTAGCAGTTAAGAGCATTGAAATTTCAGAGGAGTCACAAATATTATCATTTATCTTTCTTCACAGGCAGTGTAGATGGAGCTCCAGTGGCCTGTGGGGGGTGAGTTACGTCTGTCTTTCTGCCTGAAGGACTTGTCCACTATGGGTTGCATGAATGTTAACCAGGTAACCTACTGGGGAGAAGGAGAAAGGGCTTTAGGAAATTCTTCCCCCTTGTGTTCCTTCTAATTAGTGAGGGGGACGCAGTCCTTGTCTAGATGGGAGACACAATCCACTAACGTAGCCAAGAAATGCAGATTCAGGGGAGACGGACAAATTAAAACAGGTCATGGAGCTGGCCGGAAGGATGCAGAGCAAGCAAGGTCTCTGAAGCTGGGGCACCGGCAGGTCTGAGGGGGAGTCAGCAGAGGCAAACACTGTACCTTCTACACAGCCACAGCAGGGCAGCCCAGCTTGGAGTTCAGCAAGGGGCCAGGTTCAAGGAGGCTCGAGATTACTGGTCCAAGAGAGAAAGATGAGGAGGTGTTCTGGGAGTCTGTTGAGCTGTATGGGGTGGCTGCATGCAGATCAGACCTGCCTGACATCCTGCAGTGACTGAGCACCTGCCAACATGAACTAACCCCACCTTCTCTGTCTGCTTTATCCAGGATGTGTGGGTAAAACTGATGCAACCTCAGCAGCTTGAAATTTGCCTCTAGTATTCATAGTGGGATGTCTGGGGAAGAAGATTGAAGGCCCTTAAGGCATAAGATATTGGCATTTTATTTTTCTCCCTTTAAAAGTTGATATCTTACAGGGGAAATGAAGGCATGTGGTACGCATGCTGTAGAACATTTCAACAACAACAACAACAACAACAAAATGGGTCCTGAACTTCAGGATTGTGGTTTGAAATACTAGAATAATGAACTTGTTGCTGGTAGATGCTACTGGGCAGAAGTGCTTTGTTAAAAGTGAACTTTCTCCTCTGATCAAGAGGGATTTAAACTGTCATTTGAGAAGGCTGTGAGATAAACTCATACTCCAGGGAACTGTGGAGGATGAACATGATTTGTTAATTGATATTCAGCTAAAAAAGGGTTCTGTGATCAAGTAAGAGTGGGAGACCGTGGGTTACACAAATCTCACCGAGTTTTTGTTTTTGTTTTAGAGAAACAACCTCTCCCACGAACATGCATGGGGACCCTGAGAGGCACCAGAGAGCAAAGATCTTGTAATCTATGTGACCATAGGATCTTTATCTCCATTGACACTTCTTGAGATATCGTAAAGAGACTTGTAAGCCATGGCACCCTGATTGGAACCATTCTATAGAGTCCCTTCCATCTCTTTCCATAATTCTTCTAACCTCTGAACAGAATCCGTGGGGTTTTGAAAGAGCCTGATAAATTAAAGATCTCTTCCTTGCCAGAGTGGGGAACCAGTTTAGAAATGAACAGCAGAGTCAGAAGGAAGGACATCAGGAGCACCTTCTTTACTAGTCAAAGCTGGGTGGAGAATGTGGCCTTAGGTCTCTGAGTCAGGTGATTCTGTGGACTGAATCGCAAATTCCTACAGGAAAGTCTTAACTCCCAGTTAAGACAGGTGCTTATTCTGGGGGTTCCATCCTGATGAACCCATTGTAAGTGGAGAATGCTGTAAGTTGAAGATTCATTCTCTGTGTCTAACCTACCAGACATCATGGCTTAGCATCACAGAGACATCAGGTGACTGACTGGGAGCTGTGACTCACTGTGGCCGCCACCCAGCATGGGGGAGGATATCCTACTGCACATCACCGGCCCAGGCAAGGGTCAACATTCAAAATATAGATTCTTCTGAATGTGCGACATTTTCAAACCATACCACATAGGGACCACTTGTGTTTGGAGGTGTGGTTTTAATTAGGTTCGGATAAGGTGGGAGGGAGCCTTCTGAGGGGATTAAGAAGAGACACCAGTGCTTTGTCCTTTGTGTGAGGAAAGAATGAGAAGATGACCATCTACCCTTCTATGAGCCAGGGAGAGCCCCCTCACTGGACCCAATCATGCTGTTAGCTTGATCTTGGACGTTGCCCTCCAGTCCAAGTCTCTGTGGTCTGAACCAACCATTCCATGATATGTTGCTGTAGCAACTCAAGCTGCCTAAGAAACGCGGACTTCCTAAAGTGAAGTCTACCCTTTAAGACAGATGCTGCTCTGAAAAAACATAGCCTTCTGCTTCTGTTTGTCTGAATCTAGGCAGGTCCAAACTCACTGATTAGGTTTGTCCTGCCCTCTCCTTAGGGTGAGAGGTGACAGGAAGCATTAGGAATGGAGGAGAACGTGCTCTTCCCTCACAAGTTTCCCATCTATTGCAAAGGGGAGGCTCAGCTAATGAGAAAGAATTGTCAATTATATTTAAGTCCATGTGACCTTGTAATGAAAGCAAAGGAAGGGAACTGGGGGTGAGCTCGGTGCCTGGGGCAATGTATGTGCTCAGGGGTCACCTGCCAGTGGGTAAACTCATGAAATGCACCTGTGTCTCCCTGTCTGGTCACAGAAATTCCTACAAGTTCAAGGCTGGCAAACACTTCAGTACACGCTAGCGTCCTCCTATGGACTGACCTCAACTGCATAGCCAGGTCTATATGTAAAGGGGAGAAAAGATTTGGTGAACTGCTTAGGTGTCAGGAACTAAAGAGGAGGTCAGATGTTTAACGTGGACTCTCAGGACTCAACTTGGCAAAGAAATTGGGAATCGGGAGCCATGACTTTGAGACCCAGGAATTCTGAGACCTTTGCAATATTCTTCCATAATGTCTCACTGCTTGGATTTGTCCCTCATTTCCATTTGTTTCCATCATGATTAATGGTGACATTGACAGAGAGCAATGAGACTGTACCATTGAAGGACTCCAGAAGGACAGGAATGAAATATTCCATCAGGTTTGGGAGAAGGAGCCCCAGGGAGAGGAGCTGGGGATTAGTGGCCAGAGAATATGGCAAGAGCTAGTTTGGAGTTGGGACTGGGCCTGGCCTTGAATGATCATGGGGCTTTGCAAGGGTGGGACACATAACTAAATATGAAATGTAAAGACATCACGTATTGAATTAAAATAGACCTACAAGATGGGCTGTGGATTAGCAGTTCTACCCAGGTAATAGGAGCAGAGAAGGGCAAACCCACAAATTGGAGTAGATTTCTATCATACCGATCTCCAGTTCTTCTTATACAACATCTATCACCAAAATGCAAATTGGCTACAGAACCATCAAGTAATTAATTAACGATAGAGTTTGCATTACATAGACCCTTACTGGTTATAACACACTGGAAGTCAATAATGCATAGTGAAAATAAAATTCATGAAGTTTTCCCCCACAATTTTCTAAAACTCATAGGAGAGATGACCTAAAACTTCAGGGCAAGCAAAAGTCCACTGAGGTTTCATTTTGAGATGTTTTTTTTTAAATCCAGGTATGAGTTTTGACTTGCAATAACAACACCAACCTTGAGCTATTAGAACCAATTTTAGTTTTGAAATTTATTGGACAAAAACCAGCTTTGTTGTTTTGGGTATGGAGTTCTCTATTGCAAATTCTTGCTTAAAGAAACAATTGCTATTTCTAACACCGTTTTCCGACAAATTTGTGTTTTGATGTTTTACTTTCATGTTTTATAGAACAAAGAATATTCACGTCTCCTTTTCTGTTGAGTGTCTTATCTTGGAATTTCACTCTTCTGGGGTCTCCGCCCATCGCTGCTCCTCGGTTGGACCATGTCTTGGGAGTCGTTGGCTGTCCTCTCTGGATGGCATTCATTCTCTTAAAGGGTAGGGTGTCTGTGTCTTGTTTCTGTTTGTTTTACACCAGCACTTCAGTAAGTGCTGATGAAATGAGCAAATTGACAACATGAAGATTTTCAGTGAGGTTAAAAGCAAAAAAAGATGAGGTCTTGTAGGAGACTGGAGGAGCTCATTTGGCCAGTGAAGAGGCCCAGGGGTGAGGAGGAGGGAGAGGGGAGAGTAATGAGAGTTCCAGACAGAACTGAATGCCATCTCGGAACCCAAGGAAAGCAAAAACACAATGGGCCCTGATTTGTTAGAACAGGAATGCAATGTTCTTGAAAAACTTCGCATGACAACAAAACCGAGTTATTAAAGTTTCATTTCAATGGAGGAAGAAGGTTAGGGGGTTAGATATTTTCAAAGTCTAAATAGGAAATGATATTTTCTATCTAGATTTCAAAATTTGCAAAGAATTGAGCTCTTGAGCCAGTGGGGGATTTCAACCACGCAGACATCTGCTGGGGGGTCTAACTCCATGAAAACGGTGTCGACTGACAAATTGTTAAAGAGCCTGTCACTTCCAGAGGCTGGGTGAAGCAATCAAGTGGATAGATGCTGACTTTAATAGCAATGGAGAAAGGACGGGGTAGTGATAAGGATATGGGGGGGCTTTGAGTCCTCCCCCTCTTCCTCTCTCCATTCTCTTATCTTCTTTAGATGCTTGCTGTGTGCTCAGTGCCAAAGATACAAGATGAAGATTAATAACGTTCCATTCGTTTATGTCCTCGAGGAGTTCACAGGCGAAGGGGAAGAGTCTGGCAAAACATAACTAAAAAGTAATATAAGAAAAGATATATATTGGTTCCAATGGTGAAAATACGTACAAAGAGTTCTGTGTGCATAGTAGTATTGGCTAGGGGATAGCTCTGCTTTGAACTTGGGCTGTTAGATTGCGTAGAGGTTGGTACTTAAACGGAGCAGTATGTACCCAAGGGCTTTTCAAGAGTTCCAAACAGAAGGGACAGCTTTGGGAGATGGCAGGGTGTGGCAGTGTGCTTAGGGGACGATGGCTTACACGGCAGAGTTCAACTGAAAGGGATGAAGGAAGAAGCCCAGGTAAGGCTGGAGATTCCTATCTTGTAAATAAGGTCTGCCTTCCTCCAGTTGCCTGGGTCAGACAAACGTTGAGTGACAAAATCAGAATAAATAGACTGGAGAATTTCAAATGCAGGAGTCGAATTGTTAGATTTGCATTTTAACTCATGGAAATGATTGAGTGGCTAATGGTGTGGAAGGGAACGCAGGACATAATGAGATAGAATCCACTTTTAGATGGCTGATTTTCGAAAGGTTTGGGAACAGGGATATCCTTAGAGCTTCAGATAGGAAAAGAGACTTTAAGAGATACAATCAATGGAAACTCAGAAAATGGTAATATTTACTTATTCATTTGCCTAACAAAGTTTAACAAGTAATGATAATTAGGTGACAGGGACTGTCCTCACCTCTGGGAATAGAAGTATGGATGAAACGGCCATCTCTGCCCTCCTGGAGATTGTAGTCTGGAACTTACAGCCACAGCCCGTTAGTTGACTGTGAAAGGAATTCAATGGATTCCGTCCAGAAGCAGAAGCAGGGAAATAGAAGAAAGAGGAGGAGAAGGTGGAGAAGAAAGACCAATCACGGCCCAGAACTGAGAAGAACAGAAAATACCAGGGCCGTGCGTGCAGCGGGGGTGAGAACTGCTCTCTCTGTGGGACCAGATGTGAACACAGGAACGGTGTCGCGATGAAGGACGAGTGTGTCACTGTGGGTCACACTCAAAGGGGTTGGTGAGCTACTGGTTTCAGCTTCTCCCCTGGGGACTTCCTCATGGAAATCATTCAAGACACAACTCAAGCCCCACGGTCTCTGGAAACCCTCTCCGCGGACTCACGCTGCCAGGCAGGTGCTCTCTTCTCTTCCTGGCGTCTCCTTCCTGATGTGTTCTCTGGTACCTTCCTAATGGATTTCTTCTAGTTCCTTACCTTATGTGGGACAGGCTGATGGTTACTGAATTAATAAACCACACTCACTGAGGCCCCACATCCTTTTAAACATGGGTGATTTAAAATAACAAGACCTCTTAGCAGAACAGAGTTTATGAACTTGGAGAGAGAGAGAGAGAGAGAGAGAGAGAGAGAGAGAGAGAGAGGTACTTGGGTAAACTTTTGTGTAAAGCAGGACAAGTCACTTCTAAGAGATATTCAGATTATCGGCTAGCATCAGTGGTGCGTGTGGCGGGGGCAGAGGTGGGCTGCTTCTGAGCAAGCCGGGGTGGGAGGGCACGGCTCAGGGAAGACACAGCATTTCATTTTCTAAGACGCTGTGGAAAATTGCTGCAAAGTCCTTGGGTCCACAGATTGAGAGCTTATTCTCCCACAGGACTAGAGGCTAGGCATCCAAAATTCAAGGTGTTGGTAGCACACGTTCCCTCTGATGGCTCAGCACCTATGATGGCCAAGGCCAGCCAGAGAGAGAAGAGGCAAATCCGACCAGTCGAAGCCATCCTGTGCTCCCCTGGCCCCTGAGACCCAGCTCTTGACGCAGCCGATGAGGTCTCTGAAGGCTCTAGATACCCGGGGCTTATGTAGTTACCAACAATCTGAGCTGTTCCTGGACTTGTAGCTCCTTCACTCAAATCTCTGCTTTGGTTGTCACATGGCCTTTGTCCCTGTGTGTATCTGTGTGTCCTGTCCTCTCTTTCTAAGGACACAAGTCATGGGATTTAGGATCTGTCTTAATTCTTCAGCATGATCTCATCTTGATTAACGACATCTGCAAAGACTCCATGTTCAAGTTCAGTCACATTCTGAGGTCCTAGATGGACATAAGATTTTTGGGGGGACATGATTCAATCCACTGTGGAAGATTTCTTGTGCAAACATCTAACAGCTGAATGGTTGAGAAGGGAGATTAGGCAAAGAGACGTTTGGGAAATCGAGGGGCCCAAGGAGAGGGAACAGCATTACTTGGAAGGTGGGAGAAGAAAGCAGGTGGGGTTGGAGCCTTAGCGGAGGGGAGGCAGAAGGTGAAATGTGGTCCCCTTTATGGGGCCTGATGTGCCACAGCAAGGAGCTAGGTCTCAGAGTGAGGGACCTGGGAGCCACTGACAGCTTGAGACTGGGTCAGATTTGCCTCTCATCTGGCCAGCTGGCCTCTCCCATGAGAATGCTCTGTCCCAAGAGCACAGAATGTTTTTTAAAAATGTCTCTTTGACAAACATCTCCTCTTCTTTGATGTCCCAGCTGAGCAGACTTGTCAAGTCAAATCCTCCCGGACACTTCCGTCCTCTTCTCTAACACTGGGGGAGATGTCTAGGTAGCCCCGAAAAGAGTCTCATGGAACTCCATGTTTTCTCCATCCCAGGACCTACCACTCTGCTCTGAAACCGAATGCTGGCCTGTCTCTGTCCCCATGCAAGTGTGACTGTCCCCATGCAAGTGTGACTGTCCCCAGAACAGGGAGTGGTGAAGCCCTGATGTTTTGCATGTGGTTCAACAATGTGTTTAGTGATAGACGCAAGGAAGGAAGGGATGGGGGTGGGGGAAGATCATCTCTGACCGGGAAGCAAAGATTTCCCCCTCAGAGCAACAGATCAAGAAAAATGCGGCGTAGATACACAATGGAATGTTGCTCAGCCACAAAAAAGAATGGCTTTACGACTTTTGCTAGTAAATGGATGGGTCTGGATGGAGCTAAGCAAAATAATTCCCCCAAAACAAAGGTTGATGTTGTTTTAGTCAGCTCTTTCATTGCTGTGACTTAAAGATCTGACCGGAACATCTGTAGAGGAGGAAAAGTTTTATTTGAGGGCTCACGATTTCAGAGGTCTTAAGTCTACAGAAAGCTGGCTCCATTCCTTGGGGTTTGAGGTGAGGCTGAACCTCATGGAAGGAGAGTGTGGCAGAGGGAAGCAGCTCATGTGATGATCAGGAAGCAGAAAGAGAGACTCCACGCTCCAGATACAAAATCTATACCCCAAAGCCACGCCCCCTGTGAACCACCTCCTCCAGCCACACCCACCTGCCTCCATCCACCACTCAGTTAATCCCATCAGGGATTAATTCACTGATTGGGTTAAGGCTATAGCCTGATCATTTCTCCTCCAAACCTTCTTGCATTGGCTCACCCATGAGCTTTAGGGGGACAATTCACATACAGACCATCACAGATGTTCTCTCTGATATGTGGAGGCTCACATAGCACAAGGCAGGGAAGAATCGAAGTTCAGGAGGGTAGAGGAAGGGGCATGGAGGGAAGGGAGGGGGAGGCACAGGGAAGAGAGTGCAATGACACTGATCTGACTTTCCTATGACATACACCAATACACCACAGTGAACCTCCACATGACATTCCACCACAAGACTGGGGTCCTCATTAGAAAAGATGACTCCATGATTGTAGAATTGTGTCAGTATATACTCAAACTGTCACATATAACTAAAAAGAACAACAACAAAAAAAGATTGGGGAAAAGAAAATGCACAAAGAAACCTGGTATTTGCAACAGTGTGTGTCTCTGTAGGCTGTTTTCTCCCATCTTCCAGAAAAACTGTGGCCTCCTGGCCTCTTGTCTCCCACCCAGGGCAAGCCTGCAGGCCCCGCTAAATATACCCCCCACGTGAGGCATGAAACTGTAGAAGGAAGGCCGCTGCTAATGGAGCCACTTATTCCACTTCGTAGGCTAAGAGATGCTTAATGCAGCTTGGGAGGGGGAGGAGCTATTACCTCCTAAATTAGGAAGCTGAGTGAGTCTGGTTATTGTCCACTGGCTTCTCATCATTCAGCCATACATCTGCTTAGGGTTTTTGCTGCTGCTGTTTTTATTCTTAGGGTACATAAGCTGGCTCCTGCTCCTACTTGGGCATATTGAAGAGAGGTCTACCAGGTTTCCTCCCCCTTGGTACCCTCTTCCCTCCAGGCTGGATGAAAATAGTGTCACCGTCTATCCGAGTCTGTAGGGCAGAAGCAAGGAAATCAATCAGATGCCAATGTCAGGGTGATTCAGTGGGCACTAGCGGAGGCTGCAGGATCGTTGCTGGCTCCGTGGGTGGAGAAGGAGGCAAAGGGCAGAGAAATAAGAATCACCAGGCTTGGGAGCTGTGAAGGTGGGTTTTGAGATGAAGGTGCACAGCACCGCAACGCCATTAGTGGAGAGTTTGGCATCTTGTGCAGACAGGAAAGACAGCCCTCCGGCATCCAGGGGTCTCAGAGATCTGATTTTAGCCTGTGGTTCCAGCTTGGCTCCTAGGTGCCCCCCCTCCCAGGCTCCTAGCTGTGGCTGTAGGAAAGGAGACAGAAGCTTCGAGAAGAAATGCCCTGCTAGGAACCACAAGGTCCTTTCATCTACAGGCCCATGAAGCCTCCCATCAGCTCTGCAAGGGCAATACTGAGAGTGTGAGATGTAAATAGCTTGAACAGGGCCACTCATTCCTTCTCCATGTTGGACTGTCATGTTCTCTGTGCCAGGGTCTGCACTGAGTGTGGGGGTCCAATGGCTAACAAGACAGATAAAATCTCTGCCCTCAAAAAGCTTCCAAAGATAGCCAACTGGTTTTAACAGAAACCAGAATAATTTACAGGAAAGGGGTAATGTGACTGAGAACGATTAGATGCTGTGGTCAGTGGAAGCTCGTGGCAGGGGTGATGTGGGAGCTGAGAATGTTTGCTGAGGAGGTGCCAGGTACGAGGGTATCAGGGAGAGAACGGTCAGTGTGGATGTCATTGGTGGGAATAAGCTTGACTTGCTCAGGGTAGACTGAAGTCCAGTGGACCCCTAACGGCCCCTGGGTTAGGGTTCAATCAGAGAAGCAGAAGTACTGTAGATCACACAGCTCAGGCCTGGGCTCGGGAAGTCTGACCTTGCACAAGGGTGGGAAGCAGGTGAACCATCTGGACAAGGGGGCTGCTGTGCCTCTCTGTGGGGCCTGGAATCTGCCCAACAAGCCTCTGGGAGAAAGATGGGCATGCTGGGGGACAGCAGTGACATCCCTGACCAGCAGAAGCTGGCCCCTTTTGCACACACAGGCCCAGGATTTGAGTCACCAGAGGAGGATCTGGGGGAGTTAGAGTTGCCGCTGCCATGTCCTCAGAGCCAGGCAGCACCAGAGTGACAATGTGTGTAAGAGCCAGGACAGCTCTACACCCCCTTAAGGGTGTAAAAAAAAAAAAAAAAGCTGTTATTTTTTCCCTTCTCCCTTCCAAATCTCATGCAAATGTCTCTTGTGGCCAGAGTGTCCTGGAGCCCCTCAGAGAGGTCTGGAAGCTTGGTTTGAGCGCTTAGTAGGGTCAACAGAACACAAAGCCCACAGACTCCATTCTCTGTCAGCTGGCACCCACCGACGTGGCTTTGCACCATTTCGGCATCTCAGGGGAGATAATGGCAGACCACTGTTTCCATCTCATGTAAAAGCACCCCCCACACAGCCCAGAACACTCCAGCCTTCTCCTCCAAAAAGCATCCAGAGTCCTTTTATCTAGTTTTGGGTGATGTCCATTTTTTCTTTTTCTGCAGCTAAGTCAGGTTCCTCCTTTGATATCCTGTACTGAGATACAAAGTTAATTACCACCGAGTACATTTTATGTGAGATAGCAGGAAAATGGGAGAGAGGGTGAGAGAAAAACAGCTAATAGATATGCAAATGTATTCGTAACGAGATAAATACTCCTACCCTACAGTCCCTGTGTCGGCAACTGGTTGTTGGTTGTCATGGATTTAGAACTTCCTTTTACCACATAAACCCCATATTCCTCTGGCCCTCATCGAGCAGATTGGCACCCAGTAGGTGACTCAAAAGTTTATTCCTGAACAGTCTGTGTCATCAGTAGACCTACCTGTGTTGGGTGGTTGATTTTCACTTGATTTTCGTCACAGGACAGGGATGCTAAGAGACCCCAGGGTATCACCTCCATTCTGACATGCTCCCCCTTATCCTGACTCCTCTGAAAGATCAGGATCCATCATCCCACCCAATACAGTCACCTCCCCTTGCCTGTTGACCACGAGTGTGAGAAACTCAAGGTAGCTGAATGGTGCCTCCACGTCCAGTGTAATCCAAGCATTGCTGTTTCCCAGTGGACCCCTTCCTCTCTCCCCCAGACCCCTCCAGTCACAGAGTCCAAAGTTGCAAGAAGAGAAACTTCTTGCAAGCCAACGTGTCACTAGTGGATCATTAGGGATGCTAAAGAGGGAAGAAGCTACTGTCGCTTCTGTGGTTCAATTCTCAGATCCACGAATCCAGGCTGAGAAGAAACACATCAGGTGTTGGTTGGTGACAGGAGTGTGCCCTGGCCATCTTGGAGAACAGTTCCCCAGCCCCGCAAGATTCCACCAGGCACTTTATGAGCCTGCTTACAAAATCCTTCTATCATTACTTATTGTTGGGTCATGAGTCGTCCCTAAACCTCGCAGCTTCCTGCAATAATAGTAGTTTTATTCTTATCTGTCGCCACTTTGGGAATTGGTCTGGCTAGCGTGGCCTTCTGCATGTGGTCACTATTGGCCCTGGGGAGGAAATCTTCTCAAAGGACCCCTCCACTCCCATGTGTGGTGCTCATTCTGGATGTCAGTGGACGGTGGGTATCACATGTACTGGAGGCCACTTCTGGTGGCTTGGGCTTCCTTGGAGTGTGATAACTGGGTCCAAGAATAAGAATCCCAAGATGTAGGAAATTAGCATCTGCCAATTTTTAAGGTCTGGATCTGAAAACTGGCACAGTGTCGCTCCTCCACCTCCTGTTGGCCAAAGGAGTCTTGGGGCACAGAAGGAAGGAGAGTGCACTTGGCTCCTCTCTGCTGTGAGGAGCATCTGACAGCTGCCACCGAGATGAATTGACAGAGCGTTTTTAAATGCAGATCTAATCCTAAACTTCCTGTGCTCCTCACTTCTTTATGCTGTCTTTGACCAAGAAGGTTGGGGGGTTAATTCTAGAGGGACTCCTGGCTAATTCTGTGATGTTGAACAGGCTGTTGTTTTTCTTAAGTAGCTACAGATGCAAGTGGTGGCAGGGATGAAGAGTTAGGTCCCTTCAACTCGAAGGCACTAAGCTTTTTCAGCCTCCTTGGCCCCCGCAGTCCTTTTCATGCTGTGTCCCTAGATGAAATGTTCCATTTAGAGAAAGTAGGAGTCCTACCTTCTCTACCTTGATAGGCTGCAGATTATTATTATTTTGCAGATTATTTTAATGTCTTGTCCCACAATGTGGTATTTTATCTATTAACTAATTTAGTATTTCACCCAATTGGAAAATCAAATTCTCCTGATGTTCTAGAACGGAGCAGGATTCGTAGAAAGGACACTGGATCTGGCTCCAATTCCACCTTCTCTCTCTTTCTCTCAACGTCTATGTACATCGTTTTTTGAGATGGGTCAAGTCATGCCCACTTCTCTGGACCTCAGGTGTTCCATCTATGAGATGGGGGAAGGGGGTTGGGTAAGATGATCTCTAGACACTCTTTTGCCTGTTTTCTCAAATATATTAAGGAGACAGCTTTGGTGAAGGGACATGGCTGATCTTGTTGTATCCCAGAGCTTTGCATTCAGTAGGTACCTGTCCTTCCAATATGGCAACTCCCTTTGTCTTATAGATAGGGCATGTCTTTAGTGAGGGTATGGGTTCCTTAAAAAGAGGGGAACAAAGAATTGGTCCTTACTGAATACTTGCTGAATTATGGCTGAGAATTTAGAAATAGCTAAATATTCCACTTTGACTGAGATAGGGGCTAATGAGAGATGCTCAGAGCCGATTGTAATTACTTCAACCTCCCCATGTGCCTCCTCCGGGTTTAGCATGGTTACCGCAGGCTTATGGACCCTGCGATGCAGAAGTGGTCCTTGGCCTTTGGAATCTTCCATGCCGTGTGGAAAACTTAAGAGGGAGGGTGAGAGATGTAAAGGATGACTCAAGAACATCTTGGAAATATGGACGGAGAAGACGGCTTGCTGTCTTGAGGAGGCCATTCGGAAGATGCGGCCAGACGTGGATTTGAGAAGAGTTGGGGAAAGGACACCCTCAGCAGGTACAGGTGAGAGTGACTGAGCTTGCTTAAGAAGAGAGGCGCACGGCATGCTGGGTATTTATGTACACCAAGGGGGAGAGGAGCTCAGGGGGCAGAAAGAGTGGGACAGTATCTGAGGTCAGAGCACAGAGGAGGAACGCTGTCTCTGGAACATGAACCTTCACCGTGTACGTGACAGAGAGCTGTAGGTGATCTTGGAGGGGCTGTGCTGAGACCACACCTGTCCTTGGGATATTTCTTCTTCCCTCCATAGGAATTTTCTGTATGCTACACAGGCTGTCAGCCCAGGGACAGGGAGGTGAGTGACATGGTCTCTGATGATAGTGTGTGTGTACTAACTCACTTTGCATAATAGAATAATAATAATAATAATAATAATAATAATAATAATAATAATAATAGAATCCCAGGCTCTCTGGTCAAAATCTGGAGAATCAGAGGGAGAGACAGGTAATTTTACAGGGAGCAGGTGGAGGGTCCCTCCAAGAACAGGACATAGAGGAGAGAAGTGGCAGCAGAGGGAACCCGTCCGGCAGCTCTCGTTCACTTACTTCACGTACATCTAGGCAGTCACAATCATAGAAGCCGGCCAGAGTATTTTTGTGGATATTAAAGACGGAGGCTCAAAAGGCTGGCAAAATCTTCCGTTGTCATGGAAATCATGACCGAGTCGAAAGATCCAAACCATCATATGAAAACCAAACAATAGCAATAATAATGCCTGGCATTTATTGAGCTCTTTACAAGGCACCAGGCAGTGTCGTGAGTGTGTCTGATGAGTTAACTTCATCTTCATGCCCATCCTGTCAGCAGGTAATATGATTTTACCCCTCTTACAAATGAGAAACCAAGGCACAGAGACAGAGGCCACATCCCGAGGCGACAGAGTTACTAAGTGTTAGAACCAGCCTGACCCCAGAGACTGAGTTCTTAACCCCAGATCACATCACCTCTTCGCCAACAGAGTGAAGACGATTCAGAGAGTGGGACATGTCACAAAGAAACCAGAACAGGGCAGTGGGGTAGTGAGTGACAGTGGCACGGGACCAGCACCAGGGTAACAGGGTGCTTTGGAAGATCTCCCTTAGGAGATGGGATGTGAACAGTGGGGAGGATGTGACCATAAAATGACCCGGGCAGGAGGGTCTAATGACTTCCACTGGATCACTGAGACTGAAGGACGGAAAACAACCAATGGGCAATTTGCTTCCTGGCCGGATGCGGGGGTCAAGGGGTTGAGCTGGAGATGCTTTCAAAGGGGGCTCTCACCTGAGTGGCATCCGAGGTGCCAGCTCTGACCTGTTTCCCAAGGTTGCCCAGAAGCCTCTTTGGTTGCATAACTTCCCTGGAAGCTGCCATGAGAGGGCCCCAAGTCCCAGCCATTTCTGGCTAATGGTGGTTGGCCCCATGTTCCAGCCGAAAGCTGACTGATACCCACACGCAGTCTGGGCTTTGAGCAGGTAGATGTGAATTCCCTGGTTCTGCCAAAGATGGGAGCCAAGTCTCAGGGAGCAGATACATAAAGCAGGTGTCCATGGGAAGCGATGGGCAAGCACTAAGTGGGGAGAGGAACAGAGGGTCTCCTGCTGGTCAGAAGACCAGAAGCTTCTTCTAGAAGGTGGTGTGGGAGGCCAGCTCTTTGGAAAGGACTCTGGCTAAGTCCTGACAAAGCAGATGGGAAGCAAATTGCAGTTAGAGCCCTGGGTCAGGAATTTGGACATCTGAGTCTTTGTATGTTTCAGCCACCAGATGACCACGTGATCTTGGCCAAGCCACTGTCTCTCTCTGCACCTGGTTCTCTGTATAACAGGAGCCTGGATGTGAGTGAGCCTCAGGCTCCTAGCAGGTGCCTTGTTCCAGGCCTCCAACCCCCGACACGTGGACTGAGCTTTGTCCACAGCAGGCCCCTGCTAACAAGGGCAGCAAACAACAACAACAACAAGCAAAAAATTGTTTCCAAACAGTTGTCTTTTTAATCGTGCAACAAATGCATCCAAATCACTATCATGGGAAGAAGTCAGAACTTTGGGGAACTCTTTATTATCATTTTGAGGTTAAGTGTGCTATTGTGAAGATGGGAAATAGACACGGGATGATCAAGAAGACAGTCCCTGGCACTTTTCAGGGCTGAGCATCCTGGAAGGTCCTGAGCCAGGCTCTTACCTTATTCCTGTCTGGAGTTGGGAAGGGGGTCGTCGTTCTGCAGAGAAAACTTGGATTGAACCATGGTGGCAGTTAGGAACCGTGCGTGGCATCTCCAGCAAATGTTTGCTTCTGTTTTCCTCCAAAGCCAGGTTCTGTACTCAAGTCTCAGAATCCAGCTTGGAGAACAGAACCTAACAGTACAGATGTGCGGCTTCCCAGGAGACCAGGGAGCAGATGTTTCTACACTCTGCGTGGCTTGCTGCATTTGTTCTCCCCACGCACAAGCCTCTACACCATCCCTATCGCAGCTAATGTGATTCTTTAATTGCAGGGGCAGGTGGCCAGTTGGCCACTTGGCTAATTAGCCTCGGGCTTAGCGGGCTGGCAGAGCGGTCTTTGGCATCTGGCAAAGGAGAAAGTAACATGGAGAATACTTGGCTTGGGGATTGGATTGATGTGGTCACAGATCCTTCTGTATGTGGTGACTTCGTGGCTGGCCGCCCTGGTATAGGGTGGTTTCAAGGTTTCACCTGCTGTGTCGATTCGCTTTGCACTGTGACCTGAGGTGAGCCTGGGACTTAGATATGAGCATGTCCTGGTAGTGGGAGGCACCTGGTATTGGAGGTACCCAGGAGAATATGAGGTTTGAAAGGAACAGAGCCAGAAACTAGCCCATGGAATATTCTTCCATGAACAGTAGGTATACATTATTAATGGAGGATTAGTTCATCCATGCTTTATCAGCCTGAAAATCCCCGAGTTAGAAGCATACTTGATAATTATAAATAAATGTATAATTACATACGATGATTTTAGGAGGGGTATCTTTCAAAGAAGCAATTGTGGGAAATGGAGTTTAATCACAATTTCCACGTTTTTAGGGCACAAACCTTCAGCAGTACCACAAGCAGGGGCACATACGTAACAGCTTCTCAGTGGAGCACAGGAGAGAGAGCTACCAAATTTTGGCTATAATCATAACCACTTATCCAACCTTACCAATAATGAGTTCTGAAGCTAAAAGACACTTTATAAATAAAGTACTCATACAACTGTTTTGACCAACTAAAGAGAAGCCTACTTATCCCTAGCCTAGTCTCTCTACAGAATAATGCTACAACATTTTTGTTGTATAGGGAACCTACCAAAAAGGTTGCCACCAAAGATTTAAAATGAAAAGAGTATTATAGAAGTAGTCAGTTAACTGACAGAATAGGCTATTTCTTTAGTGTTGTGGTGTTTTATTTAACATTATTTTTATATATTTTTAAAAAATTGTATAGTTGTAGATGGATAGCATGGTCTTTATATATTTAGTTTTTAATTTGGTTCTAAGGATTGAACCCAGTGCCTCACACATGCTAGGCAAGTGCTCTGCCACTGAGCTACAGCCCCAGCCCTGTTTCTACATGTTAAATTCCATTTAAAACCACGTTTTGAATTTTCTTTCAACTTGCATTCACTCCGGGGCCCAGAGAGCATAGTCCCATCCTATCCACAAGCAGTGGCCTCAGGTGACTTCCACATGGTAGCTGCAGCCCCAGCTGCTCCTGAGCAAATCCTAGGGGCATGCTCTGGTGCTGTCCTTCCTGATCCTGCCTGGACCTGGGGTGCAAGTCTGCCCTCAGATTTGACCTGGGGCCCGGAGGTCCTCCCATGCACCCCACCCAGGCCTGGGTGCAGCAGTGCAGAGGTAAACCTGAGCCCCTGGAAGGCAGCAGCCCCTCCCCAGCCGTCTCCCCTTGCTCGGCTCCCTGATCCCCCATGAGAGGGCCTCTGGCCAGGGGTCTGGACTTCTGTCCAGGCTGGATCCGATTCAGGCCACACTAGCGCATGAGCGTACCCCGGCTTGGGCTCTGTGGGTGGAGGAACGTGTAGGATGCAGCGAGAGGAAGCTGGGAAGGCACAACGCCAACTGAGAGTAAGAACCCTTCCCTGCCACCACCTTCCCTGCGCAGTGTGAGACGGGCATCTCAGGGGTTGGATTTGGGGACCAAGGGCGCAGAGGCCTCCGTAGTTGTTCATGAGAAAGATGATCTCACAACGAACGAGGCTCGATGAGAAGAGCCATCAGCTGCGAGCTCCATGCTGCGGGAGCCGTCACTGGGGTGCAGACGTCCCTGGTGGCAGCATCTGGTCCAGGTCCTGGTGCGTGGCCGGTTTCCAGCACATTCCTGTGACCTGGGTGAAATGGCGAGTATTGGGTGTGGCTTCCCTGTTGGGTTTCTCTGTCGGCTATTACAAAAGGTGCTCTTCGCATGCCACGTCATGCCACCTTCCAGGAAGCCTTACAGAAATGCAAAATCACCTCGTTTCACAGATGAGGTATAGAAGCAGGGGTGGGTTACACTCCCACAGGCCGCAGGAGGGTCCCGAAGGTCCTGGGTGGGGTTCAGCTTCCTCGCTTCATGTTAAGCCTGGAAGATTGCCTTGTCCGTGGCTCGCCATCCCTAGCCAAATCCCAGCCCCTCAGTTGGAGCCCAGGGACCCTGACGGCAGTCTCTGGGCTTGTCCTATGGTGCTGCTGCTGCAGGGCAGGTGTTCTGGAAGGAGGGCATATTGCCCAGGTGGTGGGCCCTTGGCTGGCTCGCTCCCTGGCCGGCCCCCTGGATGGATATGGCCTGCTTCTGAAACCAGCGCCATGTGGCTTCCAAGACTGAACCCACCGAGCCTGCCCAGGCTGTCCTGCATGGCAGCCCAGACTCCTGCGCCTGCCACCTGTCCGAGTGCCTTTAGCTCATGTCCAGCCGCCCTTCCACCCTGGCCTCCCGCTGCATCCTTAAAAGCTGCAACTTGCGTCCTATCATCCCCCTCAGAGCTTGTGCCTCCTCTGGGAGACGTGACATCTCCCTCCAGCCCTGTGCCCTACCTGGATCCTGTATGTTCAGGTGGTGGCAGTTTCACAGGATCTGGTTCTGCCCCTTAGTGGCTGTTGATTTAGGCAAATACCTTAACCTCCGTTTCAGGTGTGAGGCAGGCACTTGTCTAAACCCGTCAGGGAGGCCGTGAGGATCAACAGTCGATATATGGCAATGGATGAGGTGGTGCCCGGCACAGATGCACCCTGCGCCCCTGTGAGTGATCCTTAATCATAAGCAGGTGGCACCTTCTTTCCTCCCTTGGTGGGGTGTGAACTCGCGCACACAGCACCTCTGCACACCAAGCCCTTGGCTCTCTGGGGTTTGCCGCTGGCTGTCCCTTCTGGTAAGATTACCTCCTCCCTCAACTGCATGGCACGAACCCCCTCACACTAAGGTCAGGATGCAGGTGCTTGTGGTGCAGGTTACAGACCTCTTCAAGAATCTGATGGAAATTACAGCTGCTTCTGTCCTACGAGTGCCCACGGATCCATAGATGCCAAGCAGCACCTGTAGCTGGTTTTAGGAATTAAACCACCTGGTCAAGAATCTCTAGACTGACTCTAAACATGACACCATCACCAACATGCTGTTCTTACTGGGCAAGCCACTGTCCCTCTCTGGGCTTCTGCACAATAAGGAGGACTCGTGGCTCTGTGGATCCACTGAGCAGGGTGATGTCCCACTTTTCATCCTGTTTTTCTGAGCTAGAACTCCCTTCTGAATTCCCTTAGATCAGAGGGTGGGGGGCAACCTGATCCCACTATGGCTAAAACTTCCTCTCCTCCTCACAGCACCTTTGAAGAGAGAGAGTCGGGGAGAAAGCCTGGTGCGTCTTTGGTAATCCGAGGCTTGACTAACGTCACTGACAGGTGCTGTGGGAGCAGGGCTTGCCTCCCTCACCTGCTGTGGCTGGAACCAGCCTCCCTCGATGCCCACACATCAAAAGCCAAAAGGCCCCGCATGTCGCCTCACTCCCAAACAGAGCTAGCGTGGGGTCTGTTCTCCCTGTCCCCTGTCCTTTGAACCTCTGAGATTAATGGACAGTTGGGGGTTAAGAGGTCTTAGAGTCTAAGGAAGCGAGGCGGTGTGAGTTCAGAAGATGCACTGTCTTATGGACTTGGGGTGCACCCAGGAGGGGAAGGTGCAGGATGGCAGGTTGAGAAAGTAGAGGCAGAGCAATGGGTTTATGCACACAGATGACCTTGGGAAGTCAGGGAGACCAAGGCTGAAAGAGGACCTGTGTACAGTCCAGGGGCTCCTAGATGAGGCGACTGAGAGGCACCCTCACCTGGGGTTGATGGCCTCCCTGCATCGTGAGGAGAGGAGGGGATCGGGGCTGAGCCGGGGAAAGAGCAGTCCAGGGTGCAGAAGACGTGCATTCCTAGGTAGGACGGGCTCCAGCTGCCGGACACCTCGGTCACCAGTTTCTCCTGTCACTTGTTCATTCTTTCGTCTTGTATTTTCTGAGTAGCCAAGTGTGCTGGGCACCACACCACCCCGAGGACATAATGGTGAGTGGACTGCCTTTGTTCCTGCCCTAGCTCCCGCCCCCTGGAACTCACAGTCTAGAGGGGCTTGGGGGACAGGAATTGAGTCATTTATTATTATTAATTGGATAATAAAAATGAATTTAGCGCCATAAATTGAGATAAGTGACATGAAAAATGGATCATGATTGTGGGGGGACAGAGAACCCAGTTGGCTCTGAAGGACTGGCGTTGAGTCAGAGATGGCAAGGATTGGCCGGTGTCTCCCAGGTAAGACCCCACCAGAGGGTCCACGGTGGGCAAAGGGCTGGAGGGAGTGGCCTCCAGGAGGAAGGTCAGAGCAGCTGGACATCAGAGGGGTGGCCTGAGATGGGTGGGAAGCAGGGACCAGTTCCTGAAGGCCCTGGAGCATCCTGAATGGTATCTTAGTGCCCGAGAGAACTTGGGGGCCTGCAGGCAAGGTTCAGGTAAGGGCAGGGGTGAGGATGGTGGCTTAAGGTCAAGGTTGGCTACAAATCAGGCTGTTGCCGAGGAGCTGGGAGGCAGCAGGTTACCCAGGAAAGGTTCAGGCCTCGGGGAATAGATAGGAGGTAGAGCCCAGGACACAGGAAGCAGGCACAGGCCTGGCTCCTGGGGCTGGGACGAGGTTAGGAGGATGAGCCACAGAACATCTCTAGGCTGTAACTAGAGATTGTAGGAACCACACCCACCTCGATTCCTAGGAACTGGGTCAACAATGTCCTGCACCTGGACAGCAACAGTTATGTCTGCAGATGAGGGTCAGAGACATCTGGGAACTGGAGGGGAGCTGACCAGAGTTTGAGATGGGCTTGCAATCAGGGAGCATTTCTTTCTTTTTTAAATTTGACTTTTTTTGTTATTTTTAGATATGTATGACAATCGAGTGTATTTTGACACTTATACATATATGGAGTATAATTTATTTTAATTAGGACCCCATTCTTGCAGTTGAATATGATGTGGAGTTACACTGGTCATGTATTCATATATGAACAGAGGAAACTTATGCCCAATTAATTCTATTCTCCTTCCTATTCCCTCCCCTCCCTTCCCTTAATTCCCCTTTGTCTAATCCAATGAACTTCTATCCCCACCACCTTACTATGTGTTAGTATCTACATATCAGAGAGAACATTTGGGCTTTGGTTTTGGAGTTTGGCTTATTTCACTTAGCACAATAGTCTCCAGTTCCATCCATTTACTGGAAAATGCTATAATTTCATTCTTCTTTATGGCTGAGTAATATTCCACTGTGCACATACACCACATTTGCTTTATCCATTAATTTGTTGAAGGGCACCTAGTTTGGTTCAATTGTTACTGTGAATTGAGCTGCTATAAATATTGATGTGGCCATGTTACTACAGTATGCTGATTTTATGTCCTTCAGGTATATACTGAGGAGTGGAATAACGGGGTCAAATGGTGGTTTTATTCCAAGATTTCTGAGGAATCTCCATACTGCTTTCCAGAGTGGTTGCACCAATTTGCATTCTCACTAGCAATGTATGAGTATACCTTTTCCTTTATTGTCACTTGTATTCTTGATAATTGCCCTTGTGACTGGAGTGAGATGGAATCTCAGTGTAGTTTTAATCTGCATTTCTCTAATTGCCAGAGATGTTGAACATTTTTTTTCATATATTTGTTGACTAATCATGTTTTTTTCTGTGAAGTGGCTGCTCAGTTCCTTTGCCTATTTATTGGTTGGGTTATATATATTTTTGGTGTTAAGTTTTTTTGAGTTCTTTATCCTGTAGAGTAATGCTCTATCTAAGGTGCAGGTGGCCACGCTTTTCTTCAGGGGGCATTTCTGAGAGGTCTGGACTTGATCTTGTCTTTGAGGGGCTGTGGAGGGAAAGAGGGACCAGGGGGAGGGAGGAGTGTTTGAAGCAGAGGCTCATGGGGAGGTGGAGAATCTGATCTAAGATGAGCTGGAAAGCTCCGGAGGGGAGTCCCATGTCCTTATTCTGGGTGTGCTGGACTCAGGATTTCCTGGCGGAGAGCTCACCAAGGTCATACGATGGGCCTATTTTCTCTCAGGAACCTGCTAATTTATTCCATTATCTGTCTGCCTCTCCATTCTCCAAAGTGCTTAGTAAACATCTCAATTTTGTTTTCTTTAAAGCTGAGCCATAGGAAAAGCCCAGAAAATTATGGGATCAAGACCCTCTTCCCATGTCATCTCCCACATTTCCTCTTCGCACAGTTACTCTTCTCCATTGTCACCTGTCCAGAGAAGCCCGTTAGCTTAGGAGCACATTAGCATAAATGGCTTTCACAGACAGATATCTTTAGAAAGCAGTTCCCGCAGCCTGGGCCCTAGGGGCTGGAAATTGACAGGATTTGTTTGGGTGGGAGAAGGTGTGGTCTCCTAAAAAGAGGCAGGACAACCAATTCCGGTTTTTAATATGCCATCTTTTGTCTCTTTACTCATGGGAAAGCTTTGTTTTACTGTTTCCTAAGTGTCAGATGCAGACCTTGCCCTCAGGATGATTCCATCCTGGTACCAATGATAGGATGATCATATGGACTTTACATTAGTTCCTCTATTTTGTTCTGAAAGAGGGTTTAAGGGAGATCAGGGGAAATAAATGATTTCATTTTGGGGGAAACCAATCAAAAATTCATGGAAGCAGCAGCATTTGAAGCAGACCCTGAAGAGTGGAATGAACTGAGGGATTCTTGGTGTGTCATGTGGATCAAGCTATTTAACTTTCCTGTGTCATAGTTTTCGTCCAGATCTGTAACATGAAGAAGCTTGACTGTGAGTGTGAACATTGATCGACTTTTAAACTGAGAACCCAGTTATAAAGGTGCTCAGACTAAACTTGGCACTGGGGAAACATGATGGAGAGGATGGAACTCTTAGCAAATGAACCCAAAGACATCACAATATGACTGTGGGGGCTGCCCTCTATGTCCCAGCTCTGGGCTCTCCCAGGCGTGACACTATGTCCATTTCAGGACCACGGCCAGCGCCACAGCCTGCCTTCTCCAGGGCCATTCTTGGTCTGACCACCACTGAGTTGTCTGTCTGTGGGACGTGTTTCCAGGGTTGGTGACTGGTCTTGAGACACGTCACAGAAGTGACAAACATGGGGATACTGTGGGGATCTCCTATGGCAGACGTGGGGAAGATGGCTCAAGTTCAATGGCAGGCGACCCAGCAGGTGTGTTGGAGGAGATGGGAGATGACAGCTAACCTAGGAAAGGCTCAGGCCTCAGGCAAGAGGCACAGGGCTGAGAGCAGAGAGTGGGAAGCTCTCGCAAGAAGAGGAGATGATTGTGGAGGGAATAATATAGAAATCATTAAAAAACGTAGCAAATGATTAGCAGGATGATTTGGGGGCAGCACTCACCCTGAAGGGCAAAACGCAGAGCATACAGAGATCAAGAGGTCCTGGAAGTCACCTGACACTCACCTGGTGAATTTTGAGAGTCCTACTTACACACCAGCATTGTTTATTCCTTACAAAGACCTGTGGGGTGTGGGCTCTGCTCTCATCAGCGTCCCCATTTGACAGATGCCACATATGGAATCACAGAGTGTTGGAGCAACTAGCCTTGGTAGGCTCAGCTGGTCCCCATTTCTATGCAACTCTACTTTGCTGTCCCTGCAACTCTGTGGATCCGTTAAAAAATGATAGTCCCCCACTGTGAGATCGAGAGAGGTGAAGTGACAAGTCCGAGAAGTGAATCCAGCCTGTCTGATTCCAGAATCTTCCTTCCCAGAGGAGAACATGAAGCAGTGGCGATGCTCAAGCAGAGGAGGGGCCCGTCTGAGAAGTGTTCAAGAGGCAAAGCCCACGTGGCTTTGCGACTGGAGGCCCAGGTGGGGAGATGCTGAGGCTTCTACACATTTTCTGCCAACTTTCCCTCCATGCTTCAAAGAAAGCGAGCAGCAGTGGGGACCCTGCTGAGCTGTCTGGGGCTGTTAAAGCAAAGATTGAACCAACCCAGGACCCTGAGGGCTGGCCCTGATGTGGGCCCAACTGCTGACTTCAGGCAAATTGTTTTTACTTCAATAGCCCTGTTTCCTCATCTGGAAAATGGAGGAAATAGGATATGCTTTCCGCTTCCTTCACACCAGTGTCTTTCTGATAAAAGACTGAGTTATGCAGAACGCCATGTCTCAGTTGCCATGGGAACAGCCCAAGTGTGAATGACTGGCATCTGCAAATTCATTCATTCACTCACCCATTCATTCATCTGTGAGACCGAGTACTCTGGAGTGAGAAGGGGTCTTGGAGGCCTCTTCCATCAGCTCCCCTGAGGCAGGAATCCCACCCCCTGGGTTTTAGCCTTTGTGCAAATATCTCTAATCGTATCTAAATGCTGACCTTGCAGAGACATCCTTTCTATTGTTAAAAAATGAAAAGTTATCAATGGAGAAAGTCATCTTTCCATTTCTGCTGTTCTTATTTTGTTTATTTTAAACATGAGTGTTGATGGACCACTCCATGTGTGCAAGGTGCTGGAGACAACTTAGGTAGCCATAGACGTGGCCCTCGAGGAGCCTCTAATGTAATGGAAGATACTAGGACAAACATTCCTTACGATCTACGCAGCAAACTACACACACACACACACACACACACACACACACACACACACAGGAGCCCCGTGGAGGGTCCAGCAGATAAATGCCAGAGGAAGTCAGAGGAACTGGTATGAGCTGAATGCCTAAGAAGACCTGCAGGAGGTGAGGTGGAATTTCAATGAAGTCTGGAAAGAAGAATAAGATTTCAAGAGACAGAGAAGAGGACATGGGGGTGAGGAGTTGGGGGGCAATGGGGGCCAAGTGCAGTGGAAGTAATGCAGAGGCTGAACCTTTTGTCCTCTGGAATTATCCCTGCAGAATGAGGATAACCAGATTCCATGCTCTCTTCAGGTTTAAAGTGAGAGAGCAAGCTGCACTGCCTTGTTGGGGAAGAGCATGGAGTGGCAGCTCCAGGGGCTGTGGAGTTTGGTGAAATGCAATGTTCCTGGTGGTTAAAATCTGGAAACTAGAAGCCACATTGGCTGGGCAAGGCCCTGATTTTATCTTGTGGCCCAGTACAAATTCCTTACCACCTCAGTTATGGTTTGGATCTGGAATGTCTCCCCATGATATGTTGGGCCCTAAAACATGTCAAAAGGCCCATGTGTTAAAGGTTTGTTCCCAGAGTGGTATTATTGGAAGGTGGTGGAAACTTTGAGGTAGGGCTAGTGAGAGGGTTCATTGGTTTAGTTCATATGAACTCAAAGGCAACTGTGGGACCCTGGTCTCTTCCTCTGTCTCTTTTGCATCCCAACCATGAGGGGAAAGACCTTTCTTCATCATCTACTCCTGCGATGATATGCTGCTTTACCATAGGTCCAAAAGCAATTGGACTTGACTATGAACTAGAACCTCCAAAATTGTGATCCGAATAAACCTTTTCTAAGTTGATTGTTTTGGGTATTTTGTTACAGTGATACAAGACTGACTCATACACTCTCTATGCCTTGTTTTTTTTCATCTGTAAATTGGAGTCCATACTGGCACCCCACTCAAACGAGCTGTTAGGATACAGTGAGACACATACACAGGTAAAGTGCTGAGCACAGGTTGAGGCACATATTGGGTAGGTAGTGACCGTGCTCTGGTATTGTTGTGGGTACTTTTCTTGTTTTACTCTCACCTTCAGAAATGCGGAACCACTGATCTACTGTAAGCTTCACATTAGCACATTTTTCCTTGTCAGTCAAAACCATTTATCTTACTAAGATCCAAACTGGCAGTTAGATTGTGGTTTTCTGATTGCTCTTGATCCTTCTCTGGTAGGAGATGGTAATAAACCAAGGAATGGCAAAGACACCTTTTAGTTAAAGGAAAGAGGAAGGAATCAACAGATCAGTGGGAGAAATGTGGGTGTATATTTCAGCTCTGCCACAGATCCTGAGTGAGTACCCTACCCTCCCTAGTCCCAATTTTGCCACCTACCAAGTAAGAGTCTCTGACCTGGTGGTCACTAGGGTCCAGCTCCTTCTGTATCCCAGTGAGTCAGGCTGCAACCCCTGCCCATGTGTCCATCTCTGAATCTTTGTGGCTTTTCTGCTTATGATTATTAAATGATGGCTTGTGTTTATCTATCACTTTTCACACTTCATGAGACTTTCCCATTGATACCTCACCTGCACCTCATCACAGCCCCATGGGGTGACCAGGCAGCTGCCTTTTCTCCTTTGAGATAATGGACAAGGAACCCAGAGAAGGGAGGCAGGCACCTGAGGTCCCAGAACTACTGTGCCTCTTGACTTGGCTTCCCATCCCTAGTTGGGCTTCATCCCAGGGAATCTTTAAAAAAATGCCATTTCATAATGTCTATTCTATTCTGCAGAATAGAATAGACAATATGATTGCTGTATGTATATAGGTGACTCTATGACCAGTGTGATTCTGCAATCTGTACAATCAGAAAAATGACAATTTACCCAATTGATTCAATTGTATGAATTGCCAAGATCATTGTAATGTCATGTGTAGCTAATACAAAAAAAGAACTGAAAAAAAATGCCATTTCAAAAATTGACAATTGTTTTCTTTTTCCAAGTGAAATAATCTATTTAATTTCTCCTCTAATAACCATCTTTGTCCTTAATCCCACTGAACCTTGTTCACGGCAGCTGGCAAAATTTCAGGTTGCTTGCAGTGCAAATATTAATTTGACTAATGAGACTTGAAAACTATCCGATCACATTTTCCTGTTATTACCACAAAATAGAAATTAAAGAAACACGCAAAGAAGGCAATAACCAAGTCGTATCAGCTATTTGATCTTAAAGAAAATCTCCATGAAGGCTAAGACCACTGGGCGGGTTAAATAGGTATGACGCCTCTCTGAGCTGGCTGATTGGAAACACACCTGAACACTGAAATAGTGATTCTTGAAAATGTAGGGTTTAAAGGTAAGAGTTCTTTTTTTTATTTCCATCATCATTGGTTATTTTTACTTCTTCATTATTTTTGCATTACAATTCTTATTACATGTATATAGCACAATTTTTCACATCTCTGTATATAAAGTAAGTTGACACCAATTCGTGTCTTCATACAGGTACCTTGGATAATGATGTCCATTACATTCCACCATCCTTGCTAATCCCCTGCCCCCTCCCTTTCCCTCATACCTGTCTTCCATATCTAGAGTTCATCTATTCCTCCCATGCTCTCCCTCCCTACCCCACTATGAATCAGATTCCTTATATCAAAGAAAACATTCGGCATTTGTTTTTTTTTTGGGATTGGCTAACTTCACTCAGCATTATCTTCTCTAACTCCATCCATTTGCAAATGCCATGATTTTATTCTCTTTTATTGCTGAGTAATATTCCATTGTGTATATATGCCCATTTTTTTAATCCATTCATCCACTGAAGGTCATCTAGGTTGGTTCCACAGTTTAGCTATTGTGAATTGTGCTGCTATAAACATTGATGTGGCTGTGTCCCTGTAGTATGCTCTTTTTAAGTCCTTTGGGTATAGACCGAGGAGAGGGATAGCTGGGTCAGATGGTGGTTCCAGTCCCAATTTTCCAAGGTATCTCCATACTGCTTTCCATGTTGGCTGTATCAATTTGCAGTCCCACCAGCAATGTATGAGTGTGCCTTTTTCCCCACATCCTCGCTAACACTTATTGTTGTTTGTCTTCATAATAGCTGCCATTCTGACTGGAGTGAGATGATATCTTAGAGTAGTTTTGATTTGCATTTAAGATAAGAGTTCTGGAAGATGTGGGCTAGGCTTTGTGTTATGTCTTTGTCAGTTGCCTGATTGGTGATGTAGAAGAGGTCATTTAACCTTCCTGAGCCTTGATTTTATTATCATTACCTACTTTGCATTTATTATCTACCTTGCAGGGTTGGGTTGAAGATTGAATAAGAAGACAATTAGGACAGCATAGCTTTTAAAATGCTTGGGGATACTATGAACTCAGAAAGATCAGCTGCCATTTATATTAGTCTAGGACCTGTGAGCCCAAAAGTGTAGCATGTGCTTGTTCAGGTCCCTGGGACAGCCACATCCCAGCCCAGATCCCCGGCTGGCTCCTGACCTACACATCTAGCTGTCTATTCAACATCTCTTCCTCAAAGTCTTACAGCTCCATTGATCTAAACAGATCCAAAGGAAACTCATGATCTTGCTCCCACCTGGCTCACATGGCGTCCTCCCGGTTGCAGTCAATGGGGGATTACTCTTCATCCAGTTACTCAGCCCAAACCCTGATAATGAGAACAATCCCAGACCTTTGCCTCTCCCAGGGCTGCTTAACTGGATTCTGTTAATCCTGCCTCCCGATATCTCTCAACTCGATTCTCTTCTCCATCTGTGGCTACCTCACTAGCTTAGCAATCACTGTCTCATTTTTCTAAAGAAGACATACAGATGGCCAACAGGTATGTGGAAAGGCCCACCATGTCCTTAATTGCCAGGAAGATACAAGGTAAAACCACAGTGAGCTATGGCCTCACACCTGTGAGGATGGCTCTACAAAAAAATAAATGAGTAAATAAGAAAAGAGAAGAAAGAAAGAGGAAGACAGGTAACCAGGCTGCTGAGGAAAGGGAGCCTCTGCACACTGTGAACAGGGATGTAGATTGGTGCACCCATTATGGAAAACAACATGGCGGCTCCTCAAAAGATTAAACATACAACCGACATGTGACTTGGTATATACACAAAGGAAATGGAATAAGCTCCTCATGGACATAGCTATGGTCCTCCATCAGAGCAGCAATAGCCAAGGCTTGTAGAAAACCTAAATTAACATAGAATAAAGAAATTATGAGGGGTGTGTGTGTACATACAGTGGAATATTCTTCAACCTCAGAAAAGAAGGATCGTTGATGAACCTGAGGGATATTAGGTGCAGTAAAGCAAGCCAGACCCGTAAAGGAAGACACCATGTTTTCCTCACCTGTACAGGGAATCCAAGGGAGAGATAAATACACAGAAACAGAGGGTAGAATGGTGGTTTCCAGGAGCAAGGAGGGTGTGGAAATGGGGAGAAATAGGCCAAAGATTCAACCTGCATCTACACAGGGTGGGTCTAGAGACCTAACACACCTTGGTACATGAGGACTGGAGTTCATAATATAATGTTGTATGCTGAACAGGTAAGAGAGTAGATTTTAAGTGCTCTTATCACAAAAAAACAAAACAGGTAGCCGTTGAAGGTTAATTTGCTTAGCTTTAGTAATAATTTCACTAGGTATATGCACAGCAGAACAGCCTGCCGTACACCTTAAGTACATAGAATTAAAAAGGGATTAAAAAAGAAACCAAGGAAACAGAAGGAAAAAATTATGGTGTCTCATGTGACATTCTGTTATTCTTTCCTGTGTCTTTCTAATTAGTTTTTCACAGTCAGCCAGCTGGGATTCTGAAGTCCCAGGGTATTCATTGGTGCCCTTGAAATGCCCCCAGCACACGCTGGCAGATTTCGACCACACTCCTATAGTTTCCCAACTCACCCACCTCACCTCTTGCCCCTCCTTGGTTACAATGGCTCTGGGTGGTTATGTTTGTTTTGTCATTTAAAAAATTAATAGACTTTTGATGTTTTAGAAAAGTTCTACATTTGCAGGAAAATTGCACATATAGTACAGAGAGTTCAGTACGCCCCTCCATGTGCAGTTTTCCCTATCATTAACATTCCCTATCTTGCATTACAAATTTGTTGAAATTAATGAACCGACATCAATACATTATTATTAACTAGAGTCCATATTTTACATTAAGGTTGTACAGTTTTATGGGTTTGACAAATGTACAGAGTTGTGTATTCACCATTTCAATGTCATCCAAAATAGTTTCCTACAATAAACTGCTCTAGAATTCCTGGTTTTCAGCTAGTCCTTCCTCCCCCAACTCTAGGAACCATGAATTTTTTTTGCAGATATTTAATTCCTTATACAACATAATAGTGATACATGAGTAACAGAAAAATAATTTGGTGTCATGTTTTTATATTATAAAATAAATAATAATAAATAATACCACTTTATTAATATGATTCTTTGACTGTAAGATTTTTCTAACTTGTTTTGCTGCAAAACCATTTTATGGTTAACAATATTTCCACATCTTGGATTTATTTTCAATTGTTATATTTGGAAACAACATCTATTGCTCTTAGCAAAGGCAAGAGTACAAATAATTTTTTGTTATTTTTAATTTTGAGAGGAATCTTTTTGGTGATGTGCCTATTAGTGGAACTGCTGGAGTTTTTTTATAAGTTGTGTGACAATATTGGGATAAATTCCTGATATAATACTTCAAAATTTTATGCATCTAAAGATTATGATTCATGGATCATTTTTTCTTAGTTTTCTATGATCATGATTATTGTACATATTTATGGGATACAATTTTATGTTTTAATATGTGTGTATACATTTTATAATGATTAAATCAGTATAATCAGCCTTTAATTTTTTTGTGTGTAGGGTGAGAACATCCAAGATCCTCCCTTCTAGCGATTTGCTATAGAATGGACTATTACTAGCTATTGTCACCCTGCATGGATTCCAGAGCTTATTCCTTCTTTCTAGCTGACCACCTGTTTTCCATTACCACCTCCTGCTCCTCTCCCCACCCTCTGGTGACCACTGTTCTATCCTCAACTGCTATGAGATCAACTCTTTTTTGATTCCACATGTGAGATCAGGATACTTGTCTTTCTGTGCCTGGTTTATTTCATTCAACAGAATGTCCTCGAGGCTCATCTAAGCTGTTACAGAATATCATCCTTTTATGACTCGTGGGTGTGCGTGTGTGTGTGTGTGTGTGTGTGTGTGTGTGTGTGTGATTTTTTTTTATGTGTTCATCCCCTGAATATTTAGGTCGATTATTAATATTTGAATATTTAGGTCGATTCCTATCTTGGCTATTATGAATAATGCTGCAGTAAACATCGGCTTGCCTCTGTGGTTCTTCTTTTTCCAGAATGGACCCATACACCATATACCTCCACAGATGAGTTTCTTTAATTTAGCAATATGCACTTAAAGCTTCCTCCACGTGTTTGGTAGCTTGATAGCTCATTTCTTTTTATTGCTGAATATTGCATTATATGTATGTACCACAGTTGGTTTATTCATTCACCTTTTAAAGGACTCTTGGTTGCTTCTAGTTTTAGGAAAAAAAGAAAGCTGCCTGAAGCATTTGCATGTAGTTTTCTGTGCAGATATAAGTATTCACGAGTTTTGGGTAAATACCCAGGTGTGTGATTGCTGGGTTGTGAGGGAAGACTGTGTGGAACATTGTCAGAGACTCTCACGTCAAAGGGTCCCAAGTAACTGTACCATTTTGTGCTCTTGCCCACAGTGAGTGACAGTTATTGTTGTTCTAACCTTTGCAGCATTTGGTTTGTCCGTGATTGGAGTTGGAATCATTCTGCTAGGTGTGCGGAGGGCGGGGGTGAGGATGGGGTCTTGTTTTAATTTTCCATTCTCTAATGACACGGAATGTGAAGCATCTCTTCATATGCTTGGGAGGCATTTGTGTATCTTTTCAATGAGAAATCTGTCTAGATCTTTTGATGACTTTTTAAAAGCTGGTTGTATTTTCATATCACTGGAGTTTTAAGAGTTCCTTGTAAATTAATTTTTTTTTTTTACTATTTGGAATATAGTATTTTATTACATTTTTTCAAAATAGGGTTAATATCTTTATGAGATGATATTTGATGTAGCATTTTTTTCTTATACCTGTGGCATATGGTAGATCTATTTTCAGCTTTTTTGTTTTGTTATCATGGGGCTGGAGATCAAATCCAGGGCTTTGTGCATGCTTGGCAGGACTCTAAAACTGAATTACATCCCCAGCCCTATTTTTATTTAATTAATTTATTTTACAGCAGACTGCATTTTGACATATTGTACACAAACAGAGCACACTTTGTGCATTTTTAACACAGTGCCTTTATCAGATATGCATTTTGTAGATATTTCCTCATTGTGGCTTGCCTTTCTAATCTCTCTCTTTAACACCAGGATACACCTTGACATGATCCTTAAAGCATGGAACCCAGGATGCTCCAACTCAGTCCCCAGACTTCCTCCACCCCCACCCTGCACCGTTCCCCTCCCTCCACTCCTCCAATCCCTCTTCAATCCATTTACAGTTTCCTCTTTTTTTTTAATTAGTATCCTGTGGATACACCCAATGCTGGGCCCCCAAGGCCACCCCCATGGGCGCACATGCAGAAGTTCAGTCAGATTCATTCTACTCTGTCTTTTGGTCTCTTAACAGTACTTTTCCTAAGTAAAAATCTTCAGCTCTCACTAGGGGCAAGTTGTCCAGTTTTTATTTCATGGATCTTCCTATTGGCATTGTATCTAGAAAGTCATCTTCAAATCCCAGTTCATCTGGAATTTCCCTGGGCTTGTCTTCTAGAATTTTTATGGTTTTGCATTTTACATTTAGGTCTGTGATCCATTTTGATCTGCTTTGGTGACAGGAGCGATATCTATGTCTAAATTCACGTACATTGTCTCTCTCTCTCTCTTCCTTCCTTCTGCTCTTTCCTCCTCCATCCCTCTTTTCTTCTTCTTCTCTCTCTCTCTTTCCTCTTTCCTTCCTTCCTTTCTTCTTCCTGTTGTTGAGTTGTTCCACCTCCTTTGGGGAAGACCCTCCTTCTCCATTGACTTCCCTCCCTTCTTTGTCTCCACGGTTGAGGATCTGCATGGCTCTGTTCCTGGGCTCTCTCTTCTGTTCCAGTGCTGTGTCTGTCCTTCCACCAACACCGCCGAGTCCTGATGATTGTAGGTATGTGGGAAGACTCCACGTCCACTGGTGACAGTCCTCTGAAATTGTTTTTCTTTCTCAGGGTTTTAATTTTTTCGACACCTCTGGTGCTCACCTGCCATCCTGGAAGGTGACTTCTAAGGGGTCTTTGGCAAGCCTCACCAGGGTAAGAGCGGTGGGCAAGCCTCACCAGGGTAAGAGGGAAACTTCAGGTAGGTCTGCTCACCGCCCACCAGCCAGGAAGCCCTGTTTTGCCTCATGACCCCAAGGTGTCTAAGTGTTCTGTCCTCTGATGGCTGGATGGGGGCAGTTTTCAGGGGGATGTGGCTCCTGGCCAGACTGTCCCACAAGCGGGGAGAGTGCCCGGATGTGCAGATGGCTCATCTTTTGATTCCCCTTCCTCATTTGGGCTTCACACTCATCTTTCCATTAAAGAATAAGTGATCACTCCATATTCCGGAGTCTCTGGTGAGAACTGGTCACTCTTGTTGTGTATCCACGCCAGGGGGCTCTAGAGTCCCCCAGGGTCCTCCTGCTCTTTCTGTTTGAGTGGCAGCATCACATTGAGGGTGTCAATACCGGCAGCTCAGCCACGCAGCTCAGCTGGAGAGGAAGATGTCAGTTCTGTCTGGGGGCGCGCCCAGCACCTCCCTAGACCTCCCTAGGTGGGGCCTTCACTGTCCCTTGAGCAGGGCAAGGAGCTAGGAGACCTACCTAAGGTGGTCTCTTCTCAGAGCGAGGGTGGAAACTGCAGTCACACTCTGCAGGAAGCCCACAGTTCTCCCCAAACCTGAGTCTTCTCTGCCACAGGCTGGTTGGGATGATGGAGATGAGGATTAAAGCATCCAGTCTCTTATCTTTTAGTAAAATCTGAGAAAGGAAACCTGGCAATTTCTAGACGGTGAGCATTCTTTGATCCTATTATTATTATTATTTTTTTTCTTTTTCTTTTTTTTTATTGGTTGTTCACAACATTACAAAGCTCTTGACATATCATATTTCATACATTAGATTGAAGTGGGTTATGAACTCCCAATTTTTACCCCAAATGCAGATTGCAGAATCACGTCGGTTACACATCCACAATTTTACATAATGCCCTATTAGTAATTGTTGTATTCTGCTACCTTTCCTATCCCCTACTATCCCCCCTCCCCTCCCCTCCCAACTTCTCTCTCTACCCCATCTTATTTTTAACTTTGAGCCTCTTATTAAATATTAAGACCACAGAGAAACTGCTGATAAATAGCCAGTTACTGCAAACCCACTCAGCTGAGCCTCTTCCTCGAAACCCTGAAGTTTCTTGCTCTAACTTAGCAAGGGCTCCCCAAGGCAGGCCCTGAACTCAGCCTCTTCCAGCCCATTCTTCTCAAGCCACGGCTTCCATGCTGGCCCTGTACTCCTCCGAGCTCTGTCCCTGCCACCTGGGATACTCTTCCTTCAGACTGTGACACGACTCCCATCACTTCATGTTCAGTCACATGCATGCTCCTTGCTTCTGCACAGAGGTCCATCTCCTAGCTCCTCATCCTTAATTGAACGCTGTTCACTACCTTCTCAGCCTAAAATTGAAAATGCAAGCTCCACAAGGGCAGGAACATCATGTCACATCCCTCTGGGTCTCCAGTTCCAGAATAGTGCCTGGCCCACCAGAGGTGAGTATTTGTTGAATAGTGACTTCGCTGGTTACCGTGGCAATGGTGATCAAAGGCTTGCCCTGAGTATATCCTTAGTTATCACTTCTGTATTTTACCTCTAGTATGTCGCGAGTCATTTGACAGACATCGATACTGTCAGAGTGTCAAATGACCCAACACGGAGCTGAGCGCACACAGAGATGTTTAGGACAGGTGGGTCTTGATTGGACCTTTCTGCTATGTTGTCCCCGAGTTTGGCAGTTTATACTTACCAGGGTAGGGTAAAATTTAAATATCATTCATTTTCAGCAATTGTGGAGTACTGTCCCTCTCCTGATAAGGGCTAAAAACAACTTCAGTTCAGTGAATTTTGTTAATATAGTTGCAAAAGAGAATTCTCATGTAAAAAATATTCACAAAAGTTAATATAAACCAATGAAGTACTTAATAATAAAGATAATCTAGGACCCAACTCCAAATTTGGAAGTAGAAAGTAGGCAGAGAAATGTTCAGGAGCAGGCACGCTGTGTCTTCATGGTAGAGAGAACTCAAGGCCTCATTCCTCACATTAATAATGAGGAAAATAGACTTAGAGATATTTTAAAGTGTACAAGTGACTGAACATTGAAGACACACTCTTGTCCTGTCCTTCAAATTCCACTAGAGGAAAAGCGTCCTGCAGATGCGAACAGAATGGAAGAAAACTCCTTAGCAGACAGGACTTAAGGCACCTCCAAGGAGGAAGTGGCCACCCACACAGCAAAAGGCAGGACTTGAAAAAACACTTAAATTAACTTCTCAAAGGAGAATATGCAAGAACCAGAAAGGACAGGTGGTTCCAAATTTCAGCATAAAAAAGCAAAATCTCTCTGTAAAAGAAAAAAAAAAAAAAGAAAAAGCGGAAAAGAAATGCAATTTCTTAGCTCAAACGTGGAAAATGTTTGCAAAGTCCTAGAAATTATAAAACCAATTCTTGGTTTTCATGTTTCAGGATCAGCCTCCAGGCAAAGCATGGGAGATATGAATGGGGCTTAAAATTTAAATATCATTCATTTTGCAATAGAAGAGGAAAGTAAGATTAAAAAAAAATGTTGGCAGTTACCAGGGGAAGAAGGAAGGATCAAAGGAGGCTAAGAGCACCCGGTGCTAAAGAAAGTGAAGACATTAACATGTTATCCAGAATTTAAAAGCAACCAATGAGAAGTTACGATATTTTTTCATGTCTATTTCATTGATGTGCGTATTCATAACACTCTCTTTCCTCTCAAAAGTGTCCTGGTTGGATAACAGATTATATAGCAACTCTCCTAGTGGGAGAAGTAATGATGGACAGATAGATTAATAGATAAGCACATCCATTAATTAGGTCTAAAATCGTATGTATCAAGAAAAGGCAGGGGAAGGCTGGTTTGTGGTTCTGTGGGGCTGGTGACCAGAGGAAAATGCTGGAAGAATTTGAAGTCATTCCTCCTATAAAGCTAAATCCACAGGATGGGGGCCTTGTCTTCTCCAGCAGTCTATCCCCAGCACGGGGAGGGATGCCAGGCATAGAGGAGGCTTTAGGTAAATAGTTGTTGATGAATAGTGGGAAGGTGTGTCTGCCGGCAGAGGGCACACGGAGGACAGTCCTACACGGATGGTCACAGTGCTTCTGGGTATGATGGGTGTGACTTCCCGAACAGAAGAGGCCTAGCAGAAATTGCATCTCCTTCTTTGAAATGCCAAAATGCACAATTCTGTGTTTTGTTTTGTGTGCTGTTACCTTGTTTTTTTTTTGGTCTTTTTAATCCTTTTTTTTTTTTTTTATACTTTTTTAGTAATTGTTTTTTACAGGGCTGAGGACCGAACCCAGGGCCTTACGCATACTAGGCAAGCGCTCTGCCACTGAGCTAAATCCCCAACCCCCTGTGTTTTGTTTTGGAGGGGATGTCACGGCTCACCCTGACCACAGGACCCCCGCAAATGGCCGAACGCAGGTCCCTGTGTGTCCACTCTCAGGAGCCCAGGTGTGTCCACGGGGCCTCCAGTACACGGAGCGCCTTTTGCCCATCCTGCCTGAGTCACACTGTGCCTTGGATGTAACGGCTTCATGTAACAGTCTATGGGGTTTCTAGATTCCAGATTTCCCCAGACTCCATTATGACGGAGGGTGGAAAAGTTAATCCAGCCCTGAAGCTGAGCTGTAAGTACATATCACTGCTGTTGCACGTAACCATGAACCCTTTCTGCCCCCTTTTCCTGATTGGGTTAGAAAAGAACACATTTGCCAAGTCGCTGGCCACAGAGCATGTGTCTGAGGCTACATTATCTGCTCTAGCAAAAGTGCCACGTCCTGCAACTGCAATTAGGCTGAATAATACTCGCCTGAGGTTGTGGAAGTCCCCAGCCATTCCCCAGGCTCCATCTGGTTCCAGCCAGACTGGCAAATTAAATAAAGTTATGATAAGGCCCATCACCTCTGTATCCTCTAGATCTTTGAAAATGTCACTAGTCTCTCATCCCCCCCCGTCCTCCGCAGACCGAGTGCCAGTTCTCGTTTATGATCTTAGCTGGTGGAGGCAGCTTCCGGAGTTTGCATGTCTGTGTCTTGCTGTAAGGGCTCCTGCTATACTGGCCAACAACTCAACTCTGGGGTCTCGCCAACTATCAATCGTTAATCCAATTATACATTCAGGGAAAATGACCTCTGGGTGGGTCTGCTGACCCCGTGGAACCACCAGGTTGGATTGTGTCCAGGACTCCATTTATTACCCAACCCTCACATGCCTCTGTTCTAATAGAGGAGCCACCATGATACTTCAATTCTGTAGGAATCAGTGACAGTTCAGACCATGTGTCCCATCGTCCTTGAAATGTGTAGGTATTTTCTTTGGTTGTACTTCATTATGCTGCTATAATAGAACACCTGAGGCTGGGTAATTTATAAAGAACAGAGGTTTATTTTGAGTCACACTTCTGGAGCCTGGATAGTTCAAGGGCATCGGACCAGCACTGCTGAGCTGTTGGGGGTAGGGGGGTCCTGTGTAGCTTCAACTCAAGGTGGAAGGAGGGAAGGCAAGAAGGGCATGTGGAAAAGATGAAACCCAAGGGGAGACTCACTTCACAACAACCCACCCTGGAGGTCACTAGTGCAGTGCCACAGTCTGAGAACTTTGTTCTTGAGACCCGTGTACCTCTAAAGGTCCCACCCCTGGCACTGCCACAGGGGAATTGAATTTCAACAAGAGTCAAACTGTATTCATGCTGTGGCACCCTTCCTCCAGGGGACATTCTGTAGAGAAGATTCCACTCTCCTTTGGGCTAGCTCTGGAGGAACTGCTGAAGCATATATTGACGTGGTGTGACAGGGTCATTGCCCTGGGGACCTGGTGGCTTTAACAGTCAGTGGATTTAAAAAACATTGTTCTAATTAGTTACACATGACTGTAGAAGGCAGTTTGTCTCATCATACATACATGGAGTATCACTCCTCATTCTTCTGGCTGCACATGATGTAGAATCCCACCAGTCATGTGATCATATATTCATTCTACCACCCTTCCTGCCCTCATAACCCCTCCCCTCCCTTCACTCCCCTCTGTCCAATCCAAATCCTCTGTCCAATTCTTCCCTACGGCCCGCCCCCACTTTTATTGTGAATTAGCATCAGCATATCAGAGAAAACATTCAGCCTTTGGTGTTTTGGGGATTGGCTTATTTCACTTAGCATGATATTCTCCAGCTCCATCCATTTACCTGCAAATGCCATAATTTCATTCTTCTTTAAGCCTGAGTAATATTCAATTGTACATATATGCCACATTTTCTTTATCCATTCATCTGTTGAAGGGCACCTAGGTTGGTTCCAAAGTTTACCTATTGTGAGTTGAGCTGTTATAAACATTGATGTGGCTGTGTTACTATAATATGCTGATTTTAAGTCCTTTGGGTATAAACCAAAGAATGAGATAGCTGGGTCAAATGGTGGTTCCATTCCAAGTTTTCCAAGGAATCTCTATTCAGCTTTCCAGATTGGTTGCACCAATTTGCAGTTCCACCAGTAAGGTAGGAGTGTACCTTTTTTCCTCACATCCTTGCCAACATTTATTGTTACTTGTATTTTTGATAATTGCCATTCTGACTGGAGTGAGATAAAATCTTAGTTTTGATTTGCATTTCTCCAATTGTTAGAGATGTTGAACATTTTTCCATATATTTGTTGATTGATTATATTTCTTCCTCCGTAAAGTGTCTGTTCATTTTCTTAACCCATTCATTGATATATATATATTTTGTGTGTGTGTATTAAATTTTTTGAGTTCTTTATATATCCGGAGATTAATGCTCTATCTGGGGCACATGTAGTATAGATTTTCTCCCAATCTGTAGGCTCTCTCTTTACGTTATTAATTACTTCCTTTGCTGAGAAGAAGATTTTAGTTTGAATCCATATAATTTATTGATTCTTTATTTAAAAATTTTATTTATTTATTTTTGTGTGGTGCTGAGGCTTGATCCCAGTACTTTGTACATGCTAGGCAGGTGTTCTATCACTGAGCTACAGCTCCAGACCCCGTTTATTGATTCTTGATTTTACTTCTTGTGCTTTAGGAGTCTTGTTTAAGAAGTCAGTTCCTAAGCACATATGGTGAAGATTTAAGCTTACATTTTCTTCTATTAGGCACAGGGTCTCTGTTCTAGTGCCTAAGTCTTTGATCCACTTTGAGTTGAGTTTTGTGCAGGGTAAGAGAGAGGGGTTTAGTTTCATTTTGTTACATATGGATTTCCAGTTTTCCCAGCACCATTTGTTGAAGAGGCTATCTTTTCTCTAATGTGTGTTTTTGGTGTCTTTGTCTAGTATGAGATAACTTTATTGATGTGGGTTTGTCTCTGTGTCCTCTATTCTGTACCATTGGTCTGTGTGTTTGTTTTGGTGCCAATACCATGACGTTTTTGTTACTGTGGCTCTGTAGTATAGTTTAACGTCTGATATTGTGATGCCTCCTACTTTGCTCTTCTTGCTAAGGATTGCTTTAGTTATTCTGGGTCTCCTATTTTCCCAAATAAATTTTATGATTTCTTTTTCTAGCAATTAGACAAAAGAAATTAATTAAAGGGGTACAAATAGGAAAAGAAGAACTCAAACTATCACTATTTGCTGACGACAACATGAGTCTATATTTGGAAGATCCTAAAAGTTTCACCAGAAAACTCTGAAACTTGTAAATGAATACAGTAAAGTAGCAAGATATAAAATCAACACCCATAAATCAAACCCATGCTTATACATCAGCGATGAATCCACTGAGAGAGAAATTAGAAAAACTACCCCATTCACAATAGCCTCAAAAAATAAAACAATATTTGGGAATAAATCTAACAAAAGAGATGAAAGACCCTCTACAGTGAAAACTACAAAAGAAAGAAACTGAAGAAGACCTTAGAAGATGGAAAGATTTCCCAGTTCTTGGACAGGCAGAATTAATATTGTCAAAATGGCCACACTAACAAAAGTGTTAGACAGATTTAAGGCAATTCCTATTAAAATCCCAATGACAATCTGCATAGAATCAGTCTGTGGATTTTAGGTGGGAAAATTTCCTCTGATTTGGAAACACAAGAGGCTGTGATGGTTTTTTACAGTTGATATGACCATCCCCAGCCTCCTCTTCATTCCTTCTCCCTCCCTTTTACGACAAATGTTGTCACAAGTGCCATGACTGCCCGTCCCTCTGGTTTCTTTTCCATTCCTGTTATCCATTGTCCGGGCTTTCTCTCTTTTCTCGACATTGACATCTCCAGGGAGTTTTTCTCAGTTTGGTTAGACTTTTCAATAGATTGACTTTTGGCTTTTTTCCTAATGATTTGTTTTGTATTTCATAAATTTCTGTCATGTTATTTTTTTCTTTATCATTTCTCAGGTTTGAACATGCTCTTTGGAGAGGAAATATAGGTAGTTTGTTCTCAGATTTTTTCCCCTAATAGATACATTTAGAGAGGTTTGAGAGTCCCTCTAGGTATGGAAATTATTTTCATTCATCAGTTCAAAATATTTTCTAATTTCCGTTGTGATTTCTTCTTTGACTCAAGGGTTTTCTACCGGACACTGCTTAACTCCCAGTCACATGAAGATCTTTCCAGTTGTGTCATTTTGCCAGTGTCTAGCTCATTTCCACTGTGGCCCAGGAATGTATTTGTATGGTTCACTCGGTTATAATTTGTTGGGACTTGCTTTATGGTCCAGCATATTGTCCAGTCTTGGGTAATTTTTTTTTTACTTTATGCCTTGGAAACATGTGCAGTCTGTAGTTCTAAAAACATGTTTTATATTTCTTATTATTTGTAAAATTAAATAACCATGTATTACTTTAGAAAATGGGGTGATGGGCATTTAAAAGTCAGAGTTTTTTTTGTTGTTGTTGTTGCAAAATCTTTTAAAAATGTTATAGGGGTATTATAGTTACCCATAGCTCTGGGAATCGCTTGGACGTAACCATAAGCATGGAGAACAATCTGTTCCACCTCAACATGTGTCTCTTTCCTTTCTCCCTTCCTCTCCTCCTCTCCTCTAATAACTTCCTTCTATTTATTTATAGATATTTTTCCCCTGAAAGTTTATAGCTCTGAGTTCTTACACTTTAAATACAGGAAGATATCAAATAAATAATCTAGTGTCTATTCTTAAACAGCTTGCCATGGCTCTCACGTCACAATTTGGAAAATGGGTTAATGAAAGAAACATTCATGCAACCAACATTCATTTTCTATTTTATTTATTCCACTCACCACCCCCCCCACCCTATTACTAATCTCCATCTTGTCATGGAGTGAACATTCAGTGGGTTGCACCCCATACTGCCCTAGATCTTCACTCTGACCTTCCTCGTCTACTCTCCCTGACCCTGCTCTGTGTCCTGGGCATCTGGCAGGTACGGACACACCACCAGCTTCTCTTCCTTCTGGTTTCTAGTTGGCATTTAGCAATGGGGAGTCCCCGCAGGAGACGAGAAAGAGGGAGCAGAATGAGGGTGGGTTATTTTTCTTCCCTGTTCCCTTCCTGGAGGTTCGACACAGGATCCTGTCTGTCTGTCCTTGGTTGCAGATCAGGGCTCCCCTCAGGGCAGTCTCCTCCCTGTGACTTGGTTCTTTCAGGATCCAGAAGTCGTTTCCTCCTCCCTTTCAGACTTCCGCTCTCTGGACCTTTTCCATGGTTGTCTAGAGGGTCCATCATTATTCTCATAACCCATCAAACATCACCTTGGTCTGTTACAAGGTGACATGATTCTAAGTGCTATGATTAGCAGGAAATAGCAAGTACTTCCAGACCTGGACCTACAAGTTCATGTCAGAAGGTAGAAGCGGAATCCTGTTAAATTTCACGTGCCTGTCATGTTGATGAAACTCTCGGGTACAGTGGCCCTGTGCTTCTAAGCATCGCGCCATTCAAATCAGAGACAGGTTGCTGTGCTTCACATGAACCACCACAAAGAAAGGTGCACAGCGCTCCTCCGTGGGCCTTTTTGTGTTTTTCAGGCTGTGTACCTCAGCATTGGACGTGCTCCTGTGGACCCACTTATTGAATAACTCATTATGATGATGGTCGAATGAAGCTCAGAGCAAAATAAGGCTCTGTATGAAGCAGGGTTTGGTGCAGTGTGAGGGAAGCTTTGCAGTGGCACAGCCTCTCTGAAGGCATGGAGGTGTTCATGGAGGTGATTTGGGGTCTCTGCACTATGGAATTTGCTCTTCAGTATTGGTCTGACTGTGCCAATGCAGAGTGCCTAACTTTTCAAGATCAGACACCAACTCCAAGCTCTGGTTATGACAGCATTGCAGAGGAGCCCAGGGTCTATCTGTTAAAATAATATTGTACCCCTCTCTTTCTAGACAGGATGACCCCTTGTTTTAACCTGACTAGGCACACATTGCAAGTGTAGATTTGCCTTCCCTTGCTCAAATGGCTCCGTTAGTGTTAGCATTCTTGGTCCAAAACTAAATAATGATGTTTGCCTACCAGGGCAACAGACCGCCACCTTCTCTGACCAAGGCCCTTATTTATAGCAAAGGAAGTGTAGTCGTGGACCTAGAGCCCAAATCCTCACCCATTTTGCTGGTTTCTCCGCTACTCAGAAGCAACTGGCTTTGATAGAACAATGGAATGATGATTAATGCCTCATTTGTGGCATTACCTGGGAGCCACATCCTGGGTGGGAGAGTACTATCCTACAGAATGTGAAAAAAAAATCCCTGAAACTGGTGCTAAATCACAGAGCCAGGGAGCATCAGTCCAGGTAGGAATGAGAGGGGACCCATACACCCCTGTATGTAATAATCCACTGGGAAAACCTTGCTTCTTGACCTGGTCTGGGTGACTTTAGGTTTGGGGGGCTTGGAGGTCCTGGTATACCAGGAGCGGAGTCTCCACCTCATATAGTCAGAGTTCTCATGAACTCTCTCTCTCTCTGTCTGACCTATTTGGACTTGTTATGGTGAAAAACTAGCCAGAAGAGCAGAGTCTCTCTACTGGCCAGCAAGATTGACCTCAATTGCCATGGGAAATTGAATTTCTGCCACACCATAAGTCATGTTTAGGATCCAAGGTATTTGTTGAGGTGCCTCTTAGTTTTCCCTTGCCCAATAATCTTGATCAATGGAAAACGGCAGCCTTGCAATAAATCAGACCGCTTGAGACTCAAATCCTGTTGAATGAAAGTTTGGTCAGGATTGCCTTATCGGTAGAATGTAAAAGGAACAGGTGGACAGTTGTGGAAGAGGGCTGCTCTGATCACCAGAGCCGACCTACAGCCAGTGCAGAGGCTGCAGGGAGGGAGGGAGGGAGGTTCTAAGGCAATAAATTATTTCTCTTGGTCACCTGGTCCCACTAACATTAAAATATCAAGTGGAAGCCAGTCAGCACCGCTGTGCAGTGGTATGGTAGTAGGCAGGGTTTGTGTACCTCATGAGTTGAGTTAAAACCAAACAAAACAACAAACTTTCCATCAGTCAGAGAAGAGTAGCTGCTGAGGTTCAAAGACAGAGGACTGATGTTTTTCAGTGCAATATACAAGCACCGTGCTCTTTGCTGGAGATTCAAAAGTTAACGAAAATAGTTCCTCTCAGCAACCTGAGAATTTGGAAAATAAGAAAAGAGAGATTTACTAATAATCCCAAGACCCTGCCAATTTAGTGTTTTTCTTTCATTTCTCTAAAACAAGTTGAATAGTTTATTTAGCCCCCTGAGGGCAAATGTTACCCGTGGTTTTCTCCATAGTCCTGAATGTCCCATTTGATCTCTCCCAATCTGTTCCATTTTCCTGTTTCCTACCTCGAGAGGTGGATATGTGTTTGGATGACATCAGCAGGTGTCCTTGTCTCCACCTTTACCAATTTAGGATCCCAGGAAGCTATTGGAGAGAACAGGGACAATGGTACCAGAGTATTTACCCTCTATTTGTGGTAACCTTGGGGTGACTGCGCCTTCTGGGTGAAGTTCCCATGCAACTTTCCTTCCAAGTCCTGAAAGAGCTGGAGACAGCTATTCTTTCCCTAGCTCCAGGGTGCGGCAGCATATTAAAGTGTTCTACATTCTGTTCCCTTTTTGTAAATAATATCTTTCCTAAACCTTTATCAAATTATTCTAATTTGAGTTTATTTTCTTTTCAACACTGGATAATATGCTCATTGACACAGTGTAAAGCATGGATGAATGTATCAAAATTGACTCAATTTCTTATTTGTATTAGTGCTGTATTTTAAATGATGTTGCAGTGAAACTTTGGCTAGTGCTCTCTCCTGTTCTCCTCCAGTTCTTTTTTGTTTATCTGTCATGCTAGTAGTTGAATCTAAGGGTGTTCTTCCACTGAGTTGTACTCCCAGTCCTTTTATTTTTTTTGCTTAGGGCTTTGCTAAGTTGCTAAGGCTGCCTCAGGCTCCTGAGTATGGTGCACCCAATTTTCTTCCCACACTTAACATTCAAAAACACCTTTACCTTAGATTCTGAAGATTGGAACTGCAGCCCCTATATTTTAGTCAACTTTTTTGCTGCTGTGACTAAAAGACCTGACCAAAACAATTTTAGAGGAGGAAAAGTTTATTTGGGGGCCCACAGTTACAGAGGACTCTGTCCATAGACAGTCGGCTCCATTCCTTAGAGCTGGAGATGAGGCAGAACATCTTGGTAGAAGAGTGTGGTGGAGGGAAGCAGCTCACATGATGATCAGAAAGGAGACAGAAGGTAGGGGGGAGAGGGAGGGAGGACTCCACTCTCCAGATACAAACTATATACTCCCAAGGCATGCCCCCTGGGACCCACCTCCTCCAAGCCACACCCCACCTGCCTTCAGTTACCCCTGTTAATCCCACCAGGGGATTAATTCACTGATTGGGTTAAGACTCTAAACCCCAATCATTTCACCTCTGAATATTCTTGCATATTTATCTACACATGAGCTTTTGGGGGACGCCTCAAATTCTAAACCCACAACATTATCTGAATTTTTTTCAAGTGCTTCCTATGAATCATTAAAATGTTTTGTAAAAGTAACACGCAAATGCATAGTATTCCTTGCAGTAGATAAATGTAATAGTTTCTCTACTTTTATCCGTGTTGAATATGTTTTATTTTAAAACAGCCTTTTGGACCAAGTCTCTGCTTTTAAAAAGACATTCTTTATTTTTAAAATTTACCATCCTCTAAATTACTAGTAAGCTTAGATCTTTTGCTCCATGTTTGTTTTACCAGGGATAATTTCTTAGTGTGAATTCTCTGTCTCTTTGCCCATTTATTGATCCTGCGTTCCCCGTTCTTTTATGTTATTGATATGAGCCATTTACAAAAAAAGTTAACATTTTGTTAATCCTTGATGCAATTATTATTTTAAATATGGCTTTAAACTACTACCACCGACAGAACAGGCCCAGGGGCCCGCGAAGGGGCAGAGCTGCCCCCGCGCCTGCAAGATAGACAGACCTGCGACCCACCGGCAGAACAGGACCAGCGACCCGCCAGTGTGGTAGACACATCGCCCCGGTTGGGGGAGGGGCAGAGCCACTGCTCGCCTGCAAGGTAGGCGGATCTGCGACCATCAGCAGAACAGGCCCAGTGGCCTGCCGAGGGGCAGAGCCGCTCCCCCGCGCCTGCAAGGTAGGCGGAACTGCGACCACCAGCAGAACAGGACCAGCGACCCGCCAGCGTGGTAGACACATTGCCGCCCCCCCCCCCCCGCGCCTGCAAGGTAGGCGGACCTGCGACCCCGCAGAACAGGCCCAGCAACCTGCGGAGGGCCAGAGCTGCCCCCCGCGCCTGCAAGGTAGGCAGACCTGTGACCCACCAGCAGAACAGGTCCAGCGGCCCGCCAGCGTGGTAGACACATTGCCCTGTTTGGGGGAGGGGCAGAGCTGCCGCTCACGCCTGCAAGGTAGACAGACCTACGACCAACTGGCAGAACAGGCCCAGCAGCCCGCGCCTGCAAAGTAGGCAGAACTGCGACCCACTGGCAGAACAGGCCCAGCGGCCTGCTGAGGGGCAGAGCCGCTGCCTGCGCCTGCAAGGTAGGCGGACCTGCTACCGACTGGCAGAACAGGCCCAGCGGCCTGCTGGCGTGGTAGGCACATTGCCTGAATTGGAGGAGGGGCAGAGCCGCCACCCGCGCCTTCGAGGGAGACTTTGCAACTATACAAGAGCAATATAAATATATAGGGGGAAAATTCAATAACACAACAGTTTCACCAAGCAGAAAGAAACATGAACAGTATGAAAAGACAAGGAAAGAAAGGACCACAAGCAATGCAGGTCAACTCAATGTTAGAAGAGGTAATATCTGCAGCAGATGGAATATCAGATAAAGAATTCAAGATATACATACTTCAGATGATCTGGAGTCTCAAGGAAGACATTAGACAGCAAAATCAGACAATGAAAGATCACTTCAACAATGAATTACATAAACAAATCCAAGAAGCAAAAGATCAACTATACAGGGAGACAGAGGTTATAAAAAACAAACAAACAGAAATCCTAGAAATGCAGGAAGCAATAAACCAACTTAAAAACTCAATTGAGAATACTACCAGCAGAGTAGAACACTTAGAAGATAGAACATCAGACAATGAAGACAAAGTATTTCAACTTGAAAAGAACATAGACAGCTCAGCAAGACTGTTAAGAAACCATGAGCAGAACATCCAAGAAATATGGGATAACATAAAGAGTCATTGGGATACAGGAAGGTATAGAGGTCCAAACCAAAGGAATGAGCAATCTATTCAATGAAATAATACGAGAAAACTTCCCAGACTTGAAGAATGAGACAGAATCCCAAATCCTAGAAGCCTACAGGACGCCGAATGTGCAAAATCATAAGAGATCCACACCTAGACACATTATAATGAAGATGCTCAACATACAGAATAAGGAGAGAATTTTAAAAGCTACAAGAGAAAGGAAGCAGATTACATTTAGGGGTAAACCAATCAGGATAACAGCTGATCTTTCAACACAGACTCTGAAAACTAGAAGATCCTGGAATAACATATTTCAAACACTGAAAGAAAATGGGTTCCAACCAAGAATTGTGTATCCAGCGAAATTAAGCTTCAGGATGGAAGATGAAATTAAAACCTTCCAAGATAAACAAAAGTTAAAAGAATTTGCAGCTAGAAAACCATCTCTCCAAAAAATCCTCGGCAAAACATTACAGGAAGAGGAAATGGAAAATAATAATGAAAACCAACAGTGGGAGGTAGTACAGTAAAGGGGGGGAAAATAATCAAAGAGGAAAACAAACCATATTCAGTAACATAAATAAACAAATATGGCTGGAAGAACAACCCATATCTCAATAATAACCCTAAATGTTAATGGCTTAAACTCACCAATTAAGAGACACAGGCTAGCAGAATGGATCATAAAACAAGACCCAACAATATGCTGCCTACAGGAGACACATTTGATAGGAAAAGACATACATAGACTGTAGGTGAAAGGTTGGGAAAAATCATATCACTCATATGGACTTCGGAAACAAGCAGGAGTGTCCATACTCATATCAAATAAAATAGATTTCAAGCCAAAGTTAATCAAAAGGGATAAAGAGGGACACTACATACTGCTCAAGGGAACCATACACCAACAAGATATAACAATCATAAATATATATGCCCCAAACACTGGTGCAGCTATGTTCATCAAACAAACTCTTCTCAAGTTCAAGAGTCTAATAGACTACCATACAATAATCATGGGAGACTTCAACACACCTCTCTCACCACTGGACAGATCTTCCAAACAAAAGTTGAATAAGGAAACTATAGAACTCAATAACACAATTAATAACCTAGACTTAATTGACATATATAGAATATACCACGCAACATCAAGCAGTTACACTTTTTTCTCAGCAGCACATGGATCCTTCTCAAAAATAGATCATATATTATGTCACAGGGAAACTCTTAGACAATATAAAGGAGTAGAGATAATACCATGCATCTTATCTGATCATAATGGAATGAAACTGAAAATCAACGATAAAAGAAGGAAGGAAAAATCATGCATCACTTGGAGAATGAACAATAGGTTACTGAATGATCAATTGGTTATAGAAGACATCAAGGAGGAAATTAAAAAATTCTTAGAGATAAATGAAAACACAGACACAACATACCAGAATCTATGGGACACATTGAAAGCAGTTCTAAGAGGAAAATTCATTGCTTGGAGTTCATTCCTTAAAAAAAGAAAAAAACAACAAATAAATGATCTCATACTTCATCTAAAAATCCTAGAAAAAGAAGAGCAAAACAACAAAAGAAGTAGAAGGCAAGAAATAATTAAAATCAGAGCTGAAATTAATGAAATTGAAACAAAAGAAACAATTGAAAAAATTGATAAAACTAAAAGTTGGTTCTTTGAAAAAATAAATAAAATCGACAGACCCTTAGCCATGCTGACAAAGAGAAGAAGAGAGAGAACTCAAATTACTAGCATACAGGATGAAAAAGGCAATATCACAACAGACACTACAGAAATACAGAAGATAATCAGAAATTATTTTGAATCCTTATACTCCAATAAAATAGAAGATAGTGAATGCATCGATAAATTTCTTAAGTCATATGATCTGCCCAGATTGAGTCAGGAGGATATAGACAACCTAAACACACCAATATCAATTGAGGAAATAGAAGAAACCATCAAAAGACTACCAACAAAGAAAAGCCCAGGACCGGATGGGTATACAGCAGAGTTTTACAAAACCTTTAAAGAGGAACTAATACCAATACTTTTCAAGCTATTCCAGGAAATAGAAAAAGAGGGAGAACTTCCAAATTCATTCTACGAGGCCAACATCACCCTGATTCCTAAACCAGATAAAGACACTTCAAAGAAAGAAAACTACAGACCAATATCTCTAATGAACCTAGATGCAAAAAGCCTCAATAAAATTTTGGCAAATCGAATACAAAAACATATCAAAAAAATTGTGCACCATGATCAAGTAGGATTCATCCCTGGGATGCAAGGCTGGTTCAATATACGGAAATCAATAAATGTTATTCACCACATCAATAGACTTAAAAATAAGAACCATATGATCATCTCGATAGATGCAGAAAAAGCATTTGACAAAGTACAGCATCCCTTTATGTTCAAAACTCTAGAAAAGCTAGGGATAACAGGAACATACCTCAATATTGTAAAAGCAATCTATGCTAAGCCTCAGGCTAGCATCATTCTGAATGGAGAAAAATTGAAGGCATTCCCTCTAAAATCTGGAACAAGACAGGGATGCCCTCTCTCACCACTTCTGTTCAACATAGTTCTCAAAACACTGGCCAGAGCAATTAGACAGACGAAAGAAATTAAAGGCATAAAAATAGGAAAAGAAGAACTTAAATTATCACTATTTGCAGATGACATGATTCTATACCTAGCAGACCCAAAATGGTCTACAAAGAAACTATAAGAGCTAATAAATGAATTCAGCAAAGTGGCAGGATATAAAATCAACATGCATAAATCAAAGGCATTCCTGTATATCAGCGACAAATCCTCTGAAATGGAAATGAGGAAAACCACCCCATTCACAATATCCTCAAAAAAAAAATAAAATACTTGGGAATCAACCTAACAAAAGAGGTGAAAGACTTATACAATGAAAACTACAGAACCCTAAAGAGAGAAATAGAAGAAGATCTTAGAAGATGGAAAAATATACCCTGTTCATGGATAGGCAGAACTAACATCATCAAAATGGCGATATTACCAAAAGTTCTCTATAGGTTTAATGCAATGCCAATCAAAATCCCAACGGCATTTCTTATAGAAATAGAGAAAGCAATCATGATTCATATGGAAAAATAAAAGACCCATAATAGCAAAAACAATGCTAAGCAGGAAGTGTTAATCAGGCGGTATAGCGATACCAGACCTCAAACTATACTACAGAGCAATAGTAACAAAAACAGCATGGTACTGGTACCAAAACAGGTGGGTGGACCAATGGTACAGAATAGAGGACACAGAAACCAATCCACAAAACTACAACTATCTTATATTTGATAAAGGGGCTAAAAGCATGAAATGGAGGAAGGATAGCATCTTCAACAAATGGTGCTGGGAAAACTGGAAATCCATATGCAACAAAATGAAACTGAATCCCTTTCTCTCACCATGCACAAAAGTTAACTCAAAATGGATCAAGGAGCTTGATATCAAATCAGAGACACGGCGTCTGATAGAAGAAAAAGTTGGCTATGATCCACATACTGTGGGGTTGGGCTCCAAATTCCTCAATAGGACACCCATAGCATAAGAGTTAATAACTAGAATCAACAGATGGGACTTACTCAAACTAAAAAGTTTTTTTCTCAGCAAAAGAAACAATAAGAGAGGTAAATAGGGAACAAATCTTTACTCCTCACACTTCAGATAGAGCCCTAATATCCAGAGTAGACAAAGAACTCAAAAAATTAAACAATAAGAAAATGAATAACCCAATCAACAAATGGGCCAAGGACCTGAACAGACACTTCTCAGAGGAGGACATACAATCAATCAACAAGTACATGAAAAAATGCTCACCATCTCTAGCAGTCAGAGAAATGCAAATCAAAACCACCCTAAGATACCATCTCACTCCAGTAAGATTGGCAGCCATTATGAAGTCAAACAACAACAAGTGCTGGTGAGGATGTGGGGAAAAGGGTACACTTGTACATTGCTGGTGGGACTGCAAATTGGTGCAGCCAATTTGGAAAGCAGTATGGAGATTTCTAGATGCCCTTCAATAGACGAATGGATAAAACAAAATGTGGCATTTATACACAATGGAGTACTACTCTGCATTAAAAAATGACAAAATAATAGAATTTGCAGGGAAATGGATGGCATTAGAACAGATTATGCTAAGTGAAGCTAGCCAATCCCTAAAAAACAAATGCCAAATGTCTTCTTTGATATAAGGAGAGTAACTAAGAACAGAGTTGGGAGGAAGAGCATGAGAAGAAGATTAACTTTAAACAGGGGTGAGAGGTGGGAGGGAAAAGGAAAGAGAAGGGAAATTGCATGGAAATGGAAGGAGACCCTCATGGTTATACAAAATTACATACAAGAGGAAGTGAGGGGAAAGGGGGAAAAAACAAGGGGGAGAAATGAATTACAGTAGATGGGGTAGAGAGAGAAGATGGGAGGGGAGGGGATGGGGGATAGTAGAGGATAGGAAAGGCAGCAGAATACAACAGACACTAGTATAGCAATATGGAAAACAGTGGATGTGTAACTGATGCAATGCTGTAATCTGTATACAGGGTAAAAATGGGAGTTCATAACCTACTTGAATCCAAGTGTGAAATATGATATGTCAAGAACTATGTAATGTTTTGAACAACCAACAATAAAAATTAAAGGAAAAAAAATAAATATGGCTTTAGCATTTGTATGTCTCAAAGTTCAGATTTTAAAAATAAAATCACGAGTTGCTGCGTCTGTTGATCTCCTTTGTGTTTTGTTCTCTTGCTGTAAGCTCAGAAAAGTTCCTACTCCTCTAGAAACTAAATTCTTATTCACTTCTCTTTTTCTCTAGTTTTTCTGAGGTTTGATATTTTTTTTGAATACTCAATTCTTTCTCCCACTTGGAATTGATTTCTCTGTATGATGTGAAGTAAGTGTCCAGACACTTCCTCTTGGCATTGATGTGAGATGTCTCCTTTATCATATATTAAATGTTCATGCGTGCTGGAATCTGTTTCTGGGCCATTTGTCTGTCTATTCCTGGGCCAGCATTGCATGGTTAAAAGAGACTTTTGCAGATATGTTTATAACAAGAAGAGACAGACTGAACATTTGTGGCCAGTTGTGAAATTTCGAGTAACCAAGAGACAACCGTATTTTTAAAATTTTTTTTCGTTTTTATTTCAAGAAAACATCTCATTAGACAAAAAGAAGGGACAAACATTAGTCAACAAAGTGAATAGTGGGCGAAATGGTATTTTTTTTTTAAAATTTCATTTTCCTTTTCAAAATAAGCACGTCTCCTGGCCTGAATAGGTTACTTGTGTTCTAAGTCCAGGGACTGTGTTTAAACCTTAAGTGATAATTCCTTTGTGGACATGCTGTTAGGCCACTTGTCATGGTCTGGATTTTCCAAGCTCCTGCTCAATAACTGGGATTCCACAGACCTCCAATAATAAAAACAAAAAACAGTGTTTCTCTGCCCCCCGCCCTGCTCAGTGCTCTTCCTACGGAGCTGGAGGGGACCCCCATTGAGAGTGCTGTGCTCCCTAGTTACATCTGTCCTCACCTCCAGAAATCTGAGCTAACACTCTCCCAGGACATCACCACACCCAGCCCGAGGCTGCAGAGGCCCAAAGTTGAGGGGAATCGCGTGAGAGCTGAGGGGTGCAAACGAGGGGCTCAGACCGTTCCTGCTGCTATGATGAAGTGGCTGACATGGAAATTTATAAAGAACAGAAATCGATTTCTCATGGTCCCGGAAGTTGTGAGTCAAGGTGCCACAGTTTGCTGTCTTGGTGAGGGCCACTTCTGGACTGACACCCTGCTGCTGTGTCCTCCATGGAGGAAGGAAGAAGGGCAAAAGGGAAAAATCCCATGTTCTCACATAGCAATAGAGGGGAGAGGCCCAAGCCCACCCCCTCCAGTCCCTTATTAGGTGTGGATCCTACCTGTGAAGGCAGAGTCCCATGGTCTATTCGCCTCCTGAAGACCCTACCTACAGTCACAGTGGGGTTAAGTTTCAACATGAATTTGAGACGGGCCACACACATTCAATCCATAGCATTCCTCCCCCAGGGCCTCCAAAATTTGTGTTCTTCTCACAGACAAAATGCATCCATTCATTCCATTGCTAACTAGTGCTGGGACAGAGGCTGGACTCCAGAGGTGTCAGCAAATCATGTCTGGCCACTTGTCCTAAAACCAGAACAGAAAAGATCATGGTGAAAAACAGGAAAAGAAATCAATATTGAGAAGGCAAAGTGAGATCCAGCATCTCAGCCCTGACTTTGGGGTGCTGACATGAGCTGTAGGTTTAAATGGGGGAGAAATTGGGGTGGGGCAAGAGTCAAATTGTGGCCTGTTTATCATTATTTTAGTTCTAGCTCTAGAGAAGTCCTTATCACTTGAGGGGGCAGTTTTTCCTGGTTGCTCAGGAGGCTAATCTATCAAGCCTACGATCCTGGAAAGATGAAATCCAATCCCATGAGACGATTTCTTCTACTTGGAAGGGAAGTCTCATCCTGGGGTGATGTGCCTGTAAGACTCAGTTGTGGGGGGCAATAATTGGAGACTTCTAGGCGCCACTCCATCTCACTGCAATCTTCAAGGGGGACAAGATAGGTGAAGTAAATTTAGGGCTATATGATAAACAATGTACCCCAAGTTCTTAAATGAATACTCCTTACATGATTAACATATCGTCCTGGTTTAGATCTTTAATGTCTCCTGAAAAACTCCTGTGTTAGGAATGCAGGAATGTTCAGAGATGTAATGATTAGATTATAAGAGCTATATCCTAATCAGTGGATTAATCCATTTGATAGATTAAAAATGTGAAAGAATTATTCGTGGTAATTGTAGGCAGGTGGAGTATGACTAAAGGAAGTAGGTCAATAGAGGTGTGCCCTTGGGAATTATATCTTGTCCCTGTTTCCTCTTCTCTCTCTCTCTCTCTCTCTCTCTCTCTCTCTCTCTCTCTCTCTCTCTCTCTCTCTCTCCTTCTTGACTTCCATGAGCAGTTCTCCTCCACCATGTCCTTCCGCCATGATGGTCTGCCTCATCTCAGGCCCAGAGCAATGGAGTTGGCTGACCGTGGACTGAGACCTCTGGAATTGTGAGCCCAAAATGAACTTTTCTTCCTCTAAGTTGTTCTTTTCAAGTATTTTGGTCACAACAATATGAAAGTGACCAACATAGCCCCACACGTCTTAACTCATCCCAATATCAACTTTAACATCAAAATCCAAAGTCTCATCTAACCATCATCTAAGGAAGATGCGGGTGAGACTCGAGGTACAATTCATCCAGCTAGGACTCTGTGAAATCAAATAAGTTTCAGGGTTCCAAAATGCAATTATGGACAAGGTACAGGATAGACATTCCCATTCTAAAAGGGGGAAATAAGAAGGAAAAAAAGGGGTTACAGGTCTCAAGGAAGTCCAAAAGCCACCCAAACAGTAGTGAATCTTGAGGCTTAAAAATACTCTTATTTGGCTCTAGGTCTCACCTTCCAGACATGCTGCGTTGGGATGGGTCCCCGAGGCTCCTGGGAATCCTGTTCCCATAGTTCTGCTGGGTAGCCCACATTGTAGCTGCCCCAGGCTGGAGGATTCTCCCAGATGGGCATTGAATGCTGAGGGCTCTACTGTCCTGGGGTCCCAGGGGTAGCCCTGCACCATGCCTGACTAGGCTTTGCCCCAGCAAGGGCTGACTCTGACAACCGTGTCCCTGTGGGAACTCTCTGATTGGGCCATGAAGATCCATAAGGTTTCTGTTGCAATCTAGATGGAGATGGTGATGGATCCACAGCTGGTTCTCTGCATGCTGGCAGAGTTAGCACCACATGGATGCCACCATATGGATGCCACCCTCCAGAGCAGTAGCCCAGATTTCTCAGGGGCTCATATGAGCCACATGGGGGTAGGACCAAGGAATGCTGTAACTGTAGCTCAGGGAGCAGAAACCCAGGCAGCCAGCCCTGGGGAGTGAGTCCTAGGTCTCATGCATGTGCTAGGCCCTTCCCTTCAAACTATTCTGCCCTTCGGTCCCAGTACCCTGTGTCTGTGGTTAGAGCAGCAAGATCAAGGATCTCCAGAGTGTCTCCAGGGCCATTCTCCCATTGTCTTGACAAATAGCATCTAACTTTCTTCTGTCCATTCTAACTTCCTTATCAGAAGGTTCTTGGCTCACGCTTGAAAGACCCTCCCAAATTATACCTTCCCTTCTTCACGTGGCCAGACTGAGAATTTTCCAAATCTTTAAATTATGCTTCCCTTTTGATTATAAGTTCCATTTTTTTAACCTTGCAGTTTACTATAAGCACACAGCACCCCCTGAACCGTTGTTTAGAGAGGACTTCTGTCAAACATCCTAGTTCATGGTTCTGAAGTCCTGCCATCCCCAAAGCACAAGGACATGGGCACAATTCAGCCAAGTTCTTTGCCTTTCCTCCAGTTCTTTGGCCTTTCCTCCAGTCTCTACAGAAACATTTCTCACTTCCATCTGTTACAGAGCAAGAGACAGCTACTGTGGTCCTGGGTGGCCAGTTCTTGTGATCACACCAGAAAGATTTCAGACATGACACACAAAGCAGCAGGCATGCATTTATTAGAAGGGATGGGAAAAAAAGAAAAGTGGGTACTCCCTGTGGGGAGAGGGATGAAGCACCCTCCTGCCCTCCAGTTTGTGGGAAGTCCTAGGGAAGTGTCTAAAATTTGCCCAGCTCCATCCCTTGACTTTTGACACACAGCAGGGTGGCTACAGACTCCCATTTCCTCCCTGTGCATGGTCTTACTCCATGGAGGGGAGACTGCTAACAATCTGGGACTGCACTGAGTCACTTTGGCCCCAATTAATGGGTTCTAATTATTATTATTATTATTACATATTTTTATAGCTGGGGTGGAGCTGGCTTCTAATTGTAATATCTGCCTTAGTTCTGGAATCTGGTCTGTGTAAAGATCACATATGTCCCTTGCTTCAGAGGAACTTATGTCTTTCTTATTATCGGGAAGGAGCCTTTGGGGCCTGCATTTCTCCTGCAGATAACACATTGTTTGCTGTGGAATGTAGAATATCCTATTGACTTAAGCCAGGCAAGGCTGCAGGTAAATTGCTTTTTAAGAAAACTCGTGGCAGTCAGCACAGTAGGCCCTTAACCTAGGATGGAATTATCCCCTTAACCTCATGTTGCCATCACTCTGTCTGTTACCTATCACATCTAAGGCTAATCAGAATTAACCTTGCTGTCCATATTTCTACTAGCATTTTAATCATGACATGTCCAGAGATATGTTTGGGAAAGATGAGGTGTAAATTGGTTGTGATTTTAATAAAACTACCCCAAATCCTAGCTCCCCTCCTCTCAGTTTGCTTCTCTTTCCACCAGACTCTGCAGTCCTACAAACCAGCTCCTTGAGAAGTGGTGAGATAAGCAGAACTCCAACGTGACTCTGATGGCTCTCAATGATGCAACTCTCTCCTCAGAAAATATGATGAGATATCACATGACATTAGGTTACTAGACATAAGGGAGTTTGTAGATGCAATTAAGGTTACTAATCAGTTGACGCTGAGATGGGGAGATTGTTCAGACGGACTTAACATCATCACCAATCCTTTGAAAGCAGAGTTTTCTCTGGCTGGTGGCAGAAGAGGAAGTCTGGGAAGTCCACAGTGTGAGAAGGAGAAGATGCAGAGTTGCTGATTTGAAGGGAGGGGCTGGTGGGAAGGAACGTGGCATCTTCTAGGAACAGACGGTCTCCAGAATCGATGAAATGGGACCTCAGTCCTTCAACCACAAGTCATGGAATTCCAACAATGTAGATGAGCTTGGACATGGAGACCCCAGGTCTTATAGGACGGTCCCTTTCATGTAGCCGGGGTCCACTTTACCACTTTATGTTTGAAATGTAAACCTTGCAGTTCACCACTGGTGGCTTATTTTAAAACAGATTATTTTCCCTTCTTCTTCTCCTCCTCTTCCTAACGTAGGGAAAATAAGAGACATTCTTCACGTCCAACGTTGAGTTGTCTGTCCTTCCCTATACTGTGTCCAACGGAGCGAAGAAGCTCCAGACCTGGAAATGGGAGATAGCTCTCTTGAGGATAAAGTTGAATGTTAATTCCATCTACTGGTCACATCTGGAACACAGTCCTGGAACCCCTCTTCTTAAAGCCCTCCCTGTTTCCCCCGGCAGTTAGAATGGCAGTCTCCCTTCTCTGTTGTGAGTTCATTGTCTTTTTCGTTTGCTATTAAAGCAAGAAAACTTCCTTTTCTTTTTTTCTAAAGGCCTTCTCCTTGTGAAGGAATTGGCATAAGGGATGACGACGGAGCCACCCTACAATTCTTCCTCCTTCCAACAGAGACCAGGTGGTATTCATGGGCCATTTCATCTGCCATGAGTTCAGGTGGCTCTGAGGAAGCCACTTTATCTCTGGGAAATCCCATAATTAAATCCTGATTCGCCCAACCTCATCAGTGCATGGAACGTTCCTGGTAACTAGGATTGATCTGGGATCAAGTGATACCTGAACGGAACCAGTAAAACTGAGGGGAAGATTGCATTCCATGTTTAGGAAAGAGTGTTCCCCTCTCCTGGAGAAGGATAAATAGGACAGTGTATAGTCCTGAATGCCACCAGCAGCCATTTTGTGACTATAATGGTGTCAGAACAAACTTTGGCTAATGCCAGCAAAATGCAAAAGCAAAGAACCTAGTTATATAGATGACATCGTTGAGCTCCTGAGCATTCTAGGTCCGGGGTCCTCCCCATCCACAGCTCCCTACTGTGAGATGATGATCTCTCCATGGTTTAACCCTCTTCCAGTTGGGATTCTATTTGTCAAAGCCAAAATTATTCCCATTGACCAGGTGGAATTGATGTTGGAGAGGCACAGAAAGGTGGTGCATCCTCATGGGATTCGCCTGTTAGGTAGACATTGGCTGAGTTTATAACACTCAAAAACGGAAGGATGGGCGTCTTCCGACATGATACAGCACCTTAGGGCAGCTAAGAGGCCCCCTTAGAATTCCATCCGTCAGGCAATTGTTCCCAGGCCCCTTGGTGATGCTCCCTGTGGTGTGGTCTCCTGCCTCCTCATCTCTTGGCCGTCCTCCTGCACAAACACAGCAAGGCTTACAGAATTCCAACTGTGATCCAGCCCGCTCTGAGTGCACTGTGAATATCATGTTCCATAATCAATCAATTGGCTTGGCGTAATGGAAGGACAGCTGCACTGGGTGTGGCTGTAAAGGACTCAAATGGAAGATCTGCCCACTGCAAGGAACCTCAGCATTTTTTTTTCTTGATGAAATGGTAGTAATAACTCCTGTTTACCTCAAAGCATTGCTATGCAAATCAGACAAAATAATAGATGTGAAACTTCCTCCTGAATTGTAAAACTAACGAATATAAGAAATGATGATTAATGCATCTTAAGATGGTGTCAGCTCCCTGTAGCAGTTGTATTACACAGTTTAATTATACCCTGCCTTGTTCCTGAAAGAATTTCAGGCATCTTACAAGAGAGCATAAAAAAGACAAGATAGCATAAATTAAAAACAAAATTTCTTCAAAAAAAAAAGAGAGAGAGAGACAGAGAGAGAGGGGAGAGAGAGAGAGAGAGAGAGAGAGAGAGAGAGAGAGAGAGAGAGAGAGAGAGAAGAATGGTACAGTCAGACATTGACAACCTGGCCCAGGGTAGTGAACATTTTTCAATGAATATTTGAATTGATTGAAATTTTCCTCTGAGCTTTCTGGAAGCCAATGTGATTGCAGAAATTGTGTCTGTTATGCAGTTCTTAATTCCCATGAAACAAAAATAAATGTAACCTCTCGGGGGTAGCTTTTCTGGATTTCCTAGCCAGGGAGACACATTATCATCATTTTAATATCTGTATAAATTATATTAGCATATTAAGGACCTTCAACCTTGAAGATGTAATTCTGTAGGTCAAGACACCTTGTGACACTCCTCCAGGGTGCTCCTGGGCTAGCTCTGAGGCCGTCCCCATAGGTCAGAAGACCAGGTATTCCCTTTCCGCAGTGGCATGTCCTTGGGTGTCACCATTCTGAGCCTTGAGACCCTAAGTGTCCAATGGTTCAGAGGAAAGAAGTTTCCTTCCCACTCAGACCAATGGGTCCACCTTCTGGGTTCCCATTTTATACCCCAAGGTCTGCCAGTTCTCATCAGCTTGGCTGCAGAATCACACCTCTTCACAGGGAAATCCAACCTCAGCCAGAGAGAGGGGATTTGACTGTCATCTCAACAGCACAACTGTATCCAAGGGCAAAATTTCAACCTCAGCACAGCTCCCTAGAGCTGAGCGTCTGTTCAGTCTTAAGTAACGTCCTCCTGTGTTCGCCTCCACTCTGCTTGGACTTCAGTACTCCTTCAAACCCTGGGGAAGACTGGACCTGCTCCTCCCCTAAGCAGGCTGGTTGAATGACCCCAGGAGCATGCGACAGGCAAGATTCAAAGCAACATTTTGAGCTGAATTCCTATCAACGAAATGCTTTCAATCCATCAAAATAGATGTGGTGATTCCTGAATTATTTGATATATGTTCACTTCAGTATCCAGGAAATGCTAAGATAAATGTATACACAAGGAAAAGGCAGAGCAGTAGTGAGGAGCTCTTCCAGGTTTGTAGAACCAGCAAGCAGAAGTCTGCCGCTTTTGGATTCTGACTTGCTGACATATAAATTCTATCCCTCGACCTGGCATGTCTACCCTCGTGTGAGGCCAGAATGACTAAAAGAATAGGTGAATTCGTTTGACCAACATTCATTGAATACATGGCATGTGTGAAGCCTAGTATCTGGCCCTCTGCTCTGTTCTTTAACTTTCATTAATGTATTCGTTAATTTTTCCAATAAAATCTTTATTCTTTGTTTCGAGCAGAGTGGAACTTCTTGCCTGAATTTCTCTTCCAGGGATATTGCTTGATACGTGGTATCAAAGGACAGAGGCTCCATGAATATAGACAGTGTGTCTATGTCCCTACCCCCGCGGCCATGGTACCATGCACTTTATGTATCAGTGCACATTTAATTAGCCTGGGCAATTCCTTCCAGAACCTCCCACACTGCTCCCAGCCCTGGGAATTATTGTGACTTGTTTTGTCTGGGCTGACTCTGTTGCCTGTACTTAGGGACCTCTGTCTTTGATTTCCCTCCAGGTAAAGCATCTGCCACTGTGTCACGGGGGTTGATGGTGGCCCTTGTTGGAGCCTGGCACTTACATGCTCTCAGGTGGGGTTATTATCTTGGTTTCCCAGGGCCAGAGAGTGAGTCTCAGAGAGAGGACGGATCCCTGAAGACCTGAAAGTGTATGCACAGGGATGTGTTTGGAGGTGTATGGTGGAGACAGCGTAAATCTGCAGGTTAGCTGGAAATGAATACAAATCAACCCTCATTTGTATTCATTTATTCCACAAGCAAGCAGGCTGGGGAGACTGCACAGGAGAGTACAGTCCTGATCAGGGGAGAGGAAGCCTGCATTCTGGTCTTGGCCATGTCGCTAACTCATAAGGCGACTTTGGGCCCATTATTTGCTGAGCCTCAGCATCTCTGTCCTGCAGCTCATTAGCGACTGCCTATCTATGGAACAGTGGTCTTCTTAAGGCCTATTCTTCAACCCCAGGCCCACCAATTGCTAGTTATGAAACATTAAACCCGTTATTTAAACCTCCAAGCCTCAGTCTCCTCATCTGAACAATGGGAATGAGGATCATACCATTGAACCCCCATCCCTGCAGGTTCTGAACCATGGACTCCACCAACTACAGATTAAAGATGTTAAAATAAAGCTGCATGCACACAGAGCCTGCTCAGACTTTAATCTTGTCACTATTTTCTAAAACAACAACAACAACAACAAACAAACAAACTGTACAACAACTATTTACATAAAATTTACCTTGCATTAGGTATTAAAAGCAACCTATAGATGATTTGAAGTAGATGGGAGAATGTGAATGGGTTCTATCAAACACTACATCAGTTTACATAGGGGATTTGAACATCCATAGATTTTGGTATCTTTGGGGGGTCCTAGAACCAATCCCCTGTAGATAGTGAGATACAACTGTGTCTAACTCAGTGTGCCATTGTGGAGACGGAGTGAACTAAAGCAGAGAAACCATTTAATACAGAACAAAGTAAGACATTACCTGTCCTCATCGATATTATTCTCTCATGGGATTGTTTGTAAATAGCATTTGAGTCTTTGAGTACATTCCCATTTGATACAACCCCATGAAGTAATTGTAAGTATATACAAATAATAAAAAATACATTATGGATTTAAAGGATCATTGGTATTGAATACCCAGTAATATTCTAAGAGAATAGAAACATATATCTTTGGACTAATAAGACTTTGAAGATGGTCTGAGTTTGTTTTCTCATTTTATAGGTGCAAACACTGAAGCATAAGGAGGCAGAGTTACTTGCCAATAACCAGAGATACTGAGAGATGGCCTGAAACTAGAGATCAGATCTCCTGAGTCATAATATGGTTTTATTTCCATCTGTTGCAGTTTATATATGAAGTGCCCAAACGAGGAGAGACTGAATAAATTGGCCACAGCCCTAGAGGTAAGGAGCTATAGATCCAGGACTCATATTTATAATAACTCACATTTACGGCATGCTTTGTAGATGCCAAGCACCATGTTCTAACCATCTAATCATCCCAACAACCCTGGGAGTTACCTTTTCAGATGTGGAGCCAGAGACAGAGAAGTCCAACAAATTATTCAAGGGTGCACAGGAGACACCATGATTAAGGCACAGACCCTCTGGAATCAGAGTCTGCAGACTTTGCTACTCCATATGTACTTGGTCTCTCAGTTGGATGCTCTTGTTTCTTTTCTTTTCCCCCTTAGGCTCTGATGAATTTGAGCTCCATCTAGAGATGGAGTCTTTGGAAAAGTAATTAGGGGTCGATGAGATCATGGGACTAGTGCTCTTATAAGGGTAGGAAGAAAAAGGTGCCACTGGAGAAGTCTCTCTCTCTCTCTCTCTCTCTCTCTCTCTCTCTCTCTCTGCAAACACACACTGAAGAAAGTCCATATAAGCACACAGTAAAAAAGTAGTCATCTCCAAGCCAGGAAGAGAGCCCTTACCAGGAACCAAATGGTTCCGCCACTTCATCTTGGACTTCCTAGCTTCCAGGTTGTGAGAAAATACATTTCTGTTGTTTAAGCCACCCAGTCTAAGGTAATTTATGATGGCAACTCAAGTCAACTGAGACAGCGGTTATGCAAATTAAATGGCATGATCCATGTTCCCATGCTGAGTGCTTGGTGTGTGTGTGTCCACAGGTAAGCTATGTGAAATCTGCACATATGCGATCTATGAGCTTTAGGTACATGAGATATAAAACTTGGGGTGCCTTTGGCTGAGCTCATGTTAGTCCAGTACAGCATGAGGCTGAGTCCCAGCACCTGGAGGATAGACCCTTGGGGCACCTGGGCTCAGTTGGTGTTCCGCTGGGGATGGAGACTGCCTTGCCCTTCACCTCTGCATCCCGGGAATATTGCTGCTGGGCTTCCCTGAAGCAATAGGCAGGCTCCGTTGATGTTGGGTGTCCACCGGCTTACTGGACATTCCAGCTGTCTGGGAAACATGGGAGTGGAGCTGGCGCCTTTGTCTGGTCAACATTCAGGGGCTGTGGCGAGGGCCTCAGCCGGAAAGCCTGGGCACACGGGGAGCTTGAGAAATTAATTGCACTGTTAAAAGAGATGTGACTTTATTTGTTCTGCAACTAGCTATATGAAATAATAGCAGGGACATTTAATGAGCACTTAAGATGCTCCAGGCACAAGAGCAAGTGATTTACATAACTCATCTTTTTTAATCCTTGCAACACAAAGGGGTAGGTTGTGTTATCCACAGTTCACACACAAGGGAATTAGGCCCCAAGATGAGAAATCACTCATCCAAGGTCACAAAGCTCTAGGGTGGCAGAGCCAGAAATCAAACTCAGGATTTGTGACAGCACCAGAGACCCTTCCCTCTGTGAAACCCAGCTTTGCCTGCAAAATAGAAGGAGAAATCTTATAGTAAACATGCTGCAATGAAAGACATACACGTACCGTAGTGAGTTCTCTGGCAGGGGATTAACTAAATGATCAGTGTGTCCTGCCTTGAAGAAGGGAAATGGAATGGAGAAAGCTGGTGTCCAAAGGCAAGGGATAGTGCAACAGAGCTTTGGAGTTTGCCGAGTGAACTTGGCCAAGTCAATTTTCTTGTTGGGCTAGAGAGCAGCGGCCCAGCTGGAAAGTGGACACAGCACAAGATCCTTTTTTGGGAAACCAGATCCACTAACTGAGCCAGGCTTTGTCCCCAGGAAGGAAATTGCCACAAAACAAGAGGCAGGAAGGTCCTTTTTTTTAATGCAAGAATGATTCCAGGGCTGTGTGGGAATGCTGTGCCAGGAGAGAACACAATTAGCAAATCCTGACACTGGTGTCTGCCACTCTCCTGGGCAACGTCTGTGTTGGAGCCAAAATCTGCTGTGTACCTTGCCCAGCCAGGGCGGAGGCCATGCCAGCCCTGCTGCCCACATGTCTCGTGCCAAGAGCAGTTGGCAGGGCCCTGCTGTCCCCCTGAGGGCTGTGTGGCCTGACCATCTTGACGAAGGGACAGTTGAAAAGCTCCTGGGTGGTCCCCCCATCAATGCTGATGTTGCCAAGAGAACTGCTGCCTGTAAACACTGACTGCAGACCACAGGATAAGATAAGCACAATAAATAAGATTGAAGTAGACACCAAGCGTATTAGAATGTCTGTGCTGCAAGGTGCCTGCAGAATCTGTTTGTTGGACAGAACTAATAATATTAGCTACCACCGAGTGAGCAGGGCCTCAGCGCCAGCTCCTCTTCTAGGGCTTTGTGTATTTTATGGTCATGCATCCTTGGGAAGACGGTCCTGTATTGCACGCTCTGCTTTACAGATGGTGAAATTGAAGCTTAAAGGGTCAAATCACTTGATGGAGTGTTTTACATCACTTACACACGCCAAGGCCGGGTAGCATTCGACTGAGTCCCAACCCTTCACACTCCAAACTGCTTTCCCCACCACTTCCTTTCTTTTTTAATAGAACACAAAAATGTGTAACCACTTATTTCACATATTTTTATAACTCTCTATATTCATGCTTACAGCATCATAGTTTGCTGGGGATGATGAATCGAGATTGTAACTCTGGTTGAAGCAGTGGTTCTTGGGTAAAGGAAGGTTTGGAATTTTAAGCCAGAATCTGAGTGTCCTTTTTCTCTCTGGGTGTTCACCTACCCCCAAAGCCAGAGGGCTGGATGACAGAATAAATGAGATTCCTTCCACCTCCCAAATGCTGTGATTGCTCAGAAAAACTGTACCTCCGGTGAGCTGAGAGCAGATCAAGCACAATGAATCCTGCGGCCCAGAGATGGCGCATCAGAGTTGGGTGAGTCCCTCTCCCTTCTCCTTCAAAACAGCATCTTTCTCCAATGGCATCTGTGCAGACCGTCTGAAAAAGTGCACTTCCAATTCATGTCTTGTTACGGTCTGGGTATGATATGTCCCCAGGGCAGCTGAGTTCAGGGCTGTGAGTTTGGGAAACGATTGGGTCAGGAGGGATCTGAACCATCCACGGATTCAACCACTGAGAGATTCAGACCTGGATGTACCAGCAGGAGGTGGTGGGAAACACAGGAAGTGGGCCTAGTGGGAGGAAGTTGGTCCCTGGGGGCACACCCCAGGAGCATGTGCCTTGTCCTGGTCCCCTTCCTCTCTCTGATTCCTGGCTGCCATGAGAGGGCAGCTGTCTTCTGGTCCATACCCTTCCGCCATGATGCTCCACCTCGTCTCAAGCCCAAAGTCGTGGAGCCAACTGACTTGAGCCGTCCATCAGCTCTCCGCCTGTGCTGTCCTGCAGCCTAAGGTTGAGGACTCCCTGGCAACCCCACCTGGCTGGCCGCAGGAGCAAAGTCAAGAGCTCCAGGGGGTGGTGGCAGGACAGAGGAAGGAGATCATGGCAATGAAGGAATTACGGGTTGGAGTCGGGAGTCGGGAGTGGAGGGAAGAGGAGATGTTTAGGGATACCTGTGAGTGCGAGATTTTGGAAGAGGAACACAAACCTCAGACAGAGCATCAGGAATTCCTGGAGTAGCTGTATTCATGTCCTTTTAAGTAAATAAGACGCCGGGAAAATCCAGCTGCCATCAATCTCGGCAATGAGACTTGTGTTTGACTGGCTCTGTGCAGGGACAGGGCCACGGTTTACAGAAACACTAGTCCCCACGGCACGTGCTGCCAACGGTGATTCCCACCAGACTCTGACCCACCTGCCTCCTAGCCGTGCCTGAGTTTCCTCCGTGGCTGGGTTCCCTTCATGCCAGATTGCTTTTGCTCTGACTTGTTCTTCACCTTCTTGAAGCCTCCCCAGCCATGATAGCCAAGGAGACCTCAGCGCTCACTCTCCTGCCTGCAGGATAGATACGGACGGGCAGGGGATCAATGCTGGAGACTTCTAACTGCATTGATTTGTTTATCCGTTTGTCTTCTCCACCCCACGGTGCGCTCCGAGAGGGCTGAAAACGTAATCATAACACTTGGTAAATGTTTGTTGAATTAAGGAAGGTAAGAACTTTTAGGACACCCAGTGCAGAGTTTTGCACACAATAAATAATAAATAATACCTCGAGCACAGGAAGAGTTTACTATGTGTCAGTGTTTCCCAGGGCTTTCAATGGCTTGTCGGATCTAATCCATTGAAAAACGTCATGAATAACCTTGCCAGGTAGATACGTGATGATCCCCATCTTACTCAGGAGAAGAATGAAACCTAAGAGGGAAAAATGCCGGGGGCTCAAGTCCCCACGACTAGTAAGTGGCCGAGTCAGGGATCTGAACAAAACTGAGCTCATGCATTCAACCACAATATTACATTGTATCAGGAAAAAAGGAAGGGAAGGGGGAGCAAATTATATATAATTTGGGGCCAAACACCACCCAGGTGTTACAGTGAACTAACATGCCTACATTCTAAATCAGTGCCCTTCACCTTAGTACCTCTTGGTGAGTATTGATTATACATCCTATGATTATTGTACATGATTGATTATTGTTCCTTTCTTAAGGGGCCACCGAAGGAGGCTTGGGGTCCATTCAAGTAATAAATCACGATTCCTGCTCCCTCTCCTTAACAGTGGCTGCAGACACAAAGGGCATATTTACTTGAATTTCTTTTAAGTTAAGAATAAGCAACTCGTTGACATTTCTGTGCAGGAAGACAGGACCCCTTCTTCAGAGATATTGAAAGTCACTGGGATCCAAGAAAACTCCATTTTTTTTTTGAGTAAAAGAATGTCATACAATGGGGTGGGAATGGACTTTGAAGCTACAAAATCTTCCCTTCCCTTCTCCTTTCTGACACATCATAAGTGGGGAAGTCAACTGACTTTTCTGAGCTCCTCTTTCTTGCAATAAAATGAGGAGGAGAATAGCGCCTACTTCACCAAGCAATTTGTTGAGCAAGTGAAGTAGGACCAGGCGGGTGAAGAAGGGAACACAGTGCCCAGCGTGTCGTGAACAGGAGACAGGACTTCGACAGTCCTGGTTCTAAAACCAGGAGCCTGATTTCTGAGTGTGTGTATGTGTGTGTGTGCTCATGAAGGTCAGCCATTTCTAATAGAGCCCAGAAAAGATTCGAGGCAAGAGGGTAGCCTGTCAGATCTGGGAAGGGTCTCCTTTGAAGAGAGGTAATTATTCTATTGCATGAGTTCAGGGAGTTTGGGTTCATTAAACCTCATACTTTAGATACATCTCAGACATCTCTGTGTCCTCTAAGGAGCTGTCTGCACAACATCTCGACAACGACTTGGATGATGGATTCATAGTTTGAGAACTTGGATGGAACCCAGGTGGTGGGGTGCTGAATACTGTGGACTGGCTCCCTGCTGTGAATCTGCTGGCCACCTTCTTCAAGTATTTTTCCTTTGATGTTGCACACACTGGGAAACTAAGAACAGTATTTCCTAGACTTTCCAGCAGCTAAGGATTTGGAAGTGACTTGGGTATTTCAATCAGACTTGGAAAGACTTGAACTAGGTCTACGATAAACAGGGAAGGTAATAACACAGGAGGTACTCTCTTGCTGCATGTGGCCTTGAAACCTCAGCACAGCTCGGAACCAAGAGTTTTGTCAGTGACTTCCTGGCCACCGGCATCCATCTTGTGGGAGGAGTGATAATTCCTCTGGTGACCAGTTCTGCTGTATTATTCTAGAAATCACTCTTGGAGGCAAAGTTTATAGCCTGCTCTTTCCATAATTCCATGTATTATTGACTCTCTCAAAAACTGTTACAGGAGTAGCCTCATCTACACTAAACCCTGATGGATACAATATTTGGTACCAGAAATTGTTACAGAATTAAACTCTCAAGGATGGAATCTGGGGTAGGTTATAGGATGTGACTGGGTTGCAGGCAGCAAAGCCTCTGTTATCACTAAAGAAAAGAAATCTAGTTTGAGTCAGCTTTTTCATCACTGTGACTAAAAGACCTAATCAGAACAATTACAGAGGAGGAAACTCTACTTCAGGACTCACGGTTTCAGAGGTCTCAGCCCCTAGACAACCAGCTGTATTTCTCAGAGCTCAAGGTGAGGAAAAACATCCTGGTGGAAGAGGGTGGTGGAGGGAAACAACTCACATGATGACCAGAAGCAGAGAGAGAGATTCTGCTGGCCAGATACAAATATATACCCCATAGCCACGCGCCCAGTGACCCACTCCTCCAGCCACATTCCACCTGCCTTCAGTTACCACTCAATTAATCCCACCAGGTGAGTAATTCACTGAATTAAGGCTTTTGTAATCCAACCATTTCTCCTCTAAACCTTGTACTGTCTCACACGTGAGCTTTTGGGGGACACTTCACATCCAAACTGAAACAAGTAGCCTAGAGTCTCCAAGGGGAAAGCAGTCCTTGAAGCCCACACGTGGTCATCTAGAAAGAGGCGTCTTTGGGAGGAGTGGCTTGGCAGATGGTGAGTTTCTCCTTTGTCCCGTCAGCCTCTGGTACATGACTTCTGAGTAAGGTAGAGTGAGCCGAGATAGCGGAAGGACCAGTGGGTCCCCGACCTTGGTCTTACCTTCTTTCCTCTACAGGGTGACTGCGTTGAAGATTCACATTCTCTCCCCTTAACAGTATTTGACATTTGTCTGAAATTGGTGAAGGCTCCATGATTCTTCCAAATGGAATCATTATAGTTTGGGATAAGTGACTATGGATGTGCTTCTATATGCAAGGGAGTGAAAATAATTCTCTACAAGGACAAAAACTCATCTGGGGGGAAATAACACTGTCTTTGCAGTCTTTTATGGAGATGGTGACAAGATCCGGTCCAACTTAGAGAAATGCCCATCTATGTATGAAAGAAGAAATGACAGACTCACGGGAGATCCCCTTTCACTTTTTATCATTTGAGGGGAAAAAAAAAAAAAAAGAACAATGCCTGCCATTTCCACTTGGTCCCTTCTAAGCTGCTCCACCAGCCCCACCCATGGGAAGATTTGGACTGGTCCAGCCCACTTACTGGCTCTGGGCAAAACAGGATGCTTACTGTGGATGAAGGGCCCCCAGAAGCCCTTCCCCACAATTTGGAACTGTGTTTGCTGAAAGACGACGTACCGATGTTCCCTATTCCTTGTGCCAGATAATATTGTCTACACAAGAACAAATTGAATCTCTGCCATGCATTCATTGCCAGGCGCCCCCAAAGTTGATGCGTTTGACTATCTAGTACAGATAAAGTTCCTCCAAGGACCAACTCTCAGCATATTGGGCAAAATTAATTTTATATTCTTACTTACAAGTTTTTTCCCCCCTGCATTATTAATTTTTTTAAAAAAGTGCTGTAACCATTTTTCTTTTGATAAGACTTGGGCAGCCCCAGCTAGGTCTTCCCTTGAGGTCTCCACAGAGCAGAGGAAGCAGTTTTCTGTCCCCACCTCGTAGCCACAGACCGCTCTGAGATCAAGGCTTCTGCGGGCCTTCTGTCTTGAACGGGGGAGAGGAAAGGGCGGCTGCCTATGTAAATCCTCCCGGCAGACACCTTTCTTGTCTGTTCTTGTCCTGAGGAGGCTCAATTAAGAACTGAACTCTAACCCCAGAGCCCAGAAGGCTTTAAGCAGGGCTCTTCAAGGTGTTCATGGGGAGAATACTGAAGGCTAGAGAGGGGACTTAAAAAGGAATATCAGAGAAAAGGGCTCAACTGGCGTGTGTTCTTATTTCAAAGGATGGAATGGAAGCCCTGCACTGAACGGAAAAGAATGTGTGTCCAGCAAAATTGACTCTGGAATGAATGGGGGCCTTGGGGGTCAAGAACGTGGCTGTACCCTTCAGGGAAAGTTGACTACAGACCCAGATAACATCAGTCACCAAGCTCGGTGGCACTGACTTCAGGAGCCAGGGGTACCCGAGCCAGGCAGAAGGAGACAGCAGTGAGTTCCAAGAAACCACCAAGAGGCATCTGGGCATCCGGGTCAGAGGTCTGTGTCCCAGACAAGGGTCTTCCTTTTCTCTTCTTGATTTATCTTGTTCTGTCTTCTTTCAGGGACTCTGTTGGTACTAGAACTTGATCCTCAGCGGGCCAGTGAGCTTTTGGGAACCTGCCTGTCTGTCTTGTCATTGTCATTCTGTCCACATAACTGTGTCTTGTATTTGTCTAAGGTCTGTATTGCTGGTAGTTGGCCTAGGAGCTCAGTGGTCGCCCTGCACTGTCCCAGCTGGTTGGAATCGTATTGCTCCTACTTGATCAACCCCAAGAATCACTCTTCCTGAGATTTCTGCGGGGGAACCACACTCCCTAGAGTCTACCTCTTGATAGCAATGTTAGCTCCCTTGAAACTTGACCTTCACTTTGAATGTGCTGCCACTGGCCCCGAGGCTGACTTGCTCTCAGTCCCCGGAATTTATTCCTCTTAGACCTGCTAGAGTGTTCTGTGCCACCACCCACCTGGCTACCTCTCACCTTGCTTCAGATACAGTCAACCAAGACAGAAGGACCCCAAGTCCTCATTCCTGCCACCTGCGTTTGAATCTTCTGCTTCCCTCCCCTGACTTCTACTGCAGCCCTCATATTCGGTCAGTGTTGTGCAGCTGTAAACGAGAGACCCAACGAGAGCAGCTTAAAGGAGGAAAAGGGTTTTTTGGCTCCTGATTTCAGAGGTTCATTCCATGGTCAGCCTAATCCTTTGCTTTGGCCCTGAGATGAGGCCCAACACCATGGAGGGAGGGTGTGGCTGAGGAAAGCAGCCCAGGAACTGATACCCAGGAAAGAGGAGGGAAGGAGTGAGAGAGAAGGAGAAATGGAGGAAGGGGCCTCAGGAAGATGCTCCCTTCCAGAGTGAGCCCCATGACTCACCTCCTCCAGAGGAGCTCCACCTGCCTACAGTTACCTCCAGCCCATTCAAACTAGGATGGACTGGGGCTGGGGATGTGGCTCAAGGAGTAGCGCGCTCGCCTGGCGTGCGTGCGGCCCGGGTTCGATCCTCAGGACCACATACCAACAAAGATGTTGTGTCCGCCGAGAACTGAAAAATAAATATTGAAATTCTCTCTCTCTCCTCCCTCTCTCACTCTCTCTTTAAAAAAAAAACAAAACAGAGGGCTGGGGATGTGGCTCAAGCGGTAGCGCGCTCGCTTGGCATGCGTGCGGCCCGGGTTCGATCCTCAGCACCACATACCAACAAAGATGTTGTGTCCGCCGAGAACTAAAAAATAAATATTAAAAATTCTCTCTCTCTCTCTCTCTCCCCCCTCTCTCACTCTCTCTTTAAAAAAAAAAAAAACTAGGATGGACTGATTAGGTTACAGCTCTCACAGTTCAACCATTTCACCTCTGAAACCCATTCATTTGCTTTCCCCCCTGATAGACTTTGAGCTTCTTGCAAGGTTGGGGCGCAGCTACTTTGGTTATGGGTGTGTCCTAAGTACATGGAAGGCACTAAAAATATGTGTTGAATCAGTAATTTTAGGCAAAACTCCCTGTTGGTGAATGAAAGCTTTGGAGTAACACCCTACAACTGTGTGCTCACTGATCAAGGGGTTAGATTATGACAGAAAGAAAAATGGAAGAAGAAATAGAGGGAGAGAGAAAAGGACAAAGGAATTTGGAAAGAGAGGCTCAGGAGAAAAAGATTCACAGGTGCACAAGATTGGAAGCAGATTCTTCCTTCTTCGCCGAAATAAGAATGGAGTGGGCAGGAGGAATCTCAGGGGAGGGTTTATGCTCAGAGTTACAGCATCTGGGCCACTTGCCTCTGCTTGGGGCTATTAGAAGCTGTGGATTTTCTTTTTTTCTTTCTTTTTTTTTTTAAAGAGAGAGAGAGAGAGAGAGAGAGAGAGAGAGAGAGAGAGAGAGAGGGAGGGAGGGAGGGAGGGGGAGAGAGAGAGAGAGAGAGAGAGAGAGAGAGAGAGAGAGAGAGAGGGAGAGAGAGAGAATTTTTTTTTAATATTTAGTTTTTAGTTTTCGGTGGACAAAACATCTTTCTTTGTATGTGGTGCTAAGGATCGAACCCGGGCCGCACGCATGCCAGGCGAGCGCACTACTGCTTGAGCCACATCCCCAGCCCTGTGGATTTTCTTTGAGTGAGGGGGTGTTAGGTTTGGATTTGAACTAAACCCACAAACTTCCTGTTTTGAAACTTCATGAAGCCAGTCCAGAGGTGAGGATTCTAGGCAGCGATTAGAGGTCTGACCTCATTGGTGGATTAATCCACTTGCTGGATTCATCGACTGATAAATGAGTAAATCACTGGATGGTAACTATAGGTAGCCAGGGTGTGGCTGGAGGAGATAGGTCACTAGGGGCATAGCCTTGGGCTACATCTGTCCTTGGCCCCTTCCTCTCTCCCTCTTTCTCTCTCTGCTTCCTGGCTGCCCTGAGCTGAGCAGCTTCCCTCCTCCCTGCACTTCCTCCATGATGTTCTGCCTGTCTCAGGCCCAGAGCAATCAGAGTCGGCAGACCATGAACCGAGACCTCCGACACCAAGAGCCCCAAATAAACTTTTCCTCCTCTGAGTTATTTATGTCAAGTATTTTGGTCACAGAAACAAAAAGCTGACGAATGTAGGAGGTGCTGGCCCCTTTCAATGGACCATGACTTCCTGAATCAGCAAGACACAGGGGCTGAGTGTGTTCTCTTGAGTCTACTGCCTCCATTTCTTAGGGAAGATGTCATTCGTCAAACATTCCCTGGTGCTGGGAGTTGGATTCTGAAGAGGAATTAATACACGGTCCTTTCCATTGAGGAGCTCAGATTCTGCGCAGATAAGTGGACCTGGAAATAATTGGTCTTTCCAGACTATCTAGTGTTGCCAAAGTAACGGCAATAGCAACCCGAGATGGGGACGTGCTATATGAGAATGTGAAACAGATCAGAATTTCACTGACAACCGAAGGAAAGAAAATTCAGACAGGGGCAGGTGAGGCAAGAGGGCAAGGCCTTGTGAAGCCCAGTGGTGTTTGCCAGTTACGTGGAAGAGTTCTAGGTGGTTGGAGTAGAGGGTGCCGGAATCAGGGGCCAGAGTGGCTCACTGGGTACTGGGGTTCCTCTTGTGAAGAGCCCAGGGTCCCATGCTAAGGAAGGGGGAGCCTCTAAGGAACTCTAAGCAGGGCAAACCTGCCCCAGGGCCGATCCTGGCCAGCTGCCTGTGGCCACATGGCCTCACGGGAAGCCGGGGCTCTACCCTGACTTGCTGGGTTTGGTTTCATTAGCATAAGGGCAGAGGGCAGTGGCCGCCCCAGGCTGTCTGCTCCAAAATATCTAAAACATACACCAACTGGCCCTTTAGAGAGAAGATTGGCAGACCCTCTTCCTAAGGAAGAGAAACACGGTCAGACTGATATTTAGAGAGATCCCTCCAGCGACAGTGGGAGGCTCTGCAGGAACCCTCATTCGGAACAACAACAAGAAGGGTGTTTCTGAGAGACTCAAAATCTCCAGGCTGCTTTATCAAAGACTCCAAATCCCTCCATCCCAAATGGACGGCACTTCTCTGGTTTCCTTGAACGTTGCCTCCCCACCCCAACCTGAGATTTATGTTTCTGTCTCTGAGCCAAAGTGGCAAGGGATTTTATAGCAAGGACTTTTAGAATCTTATCTTTTCATTTTGTTGTCTGGTACCCATGGCTTAATAGTGCATTTAAAAAAAATGTTGAGTATTCAACTGACAAAGAGAGCCACTGTCCCCTCACTCCAGCCCTCCCAGTGCCCACCTATAGATTGGAAGGTGGCGGGCGGGGGAGAGCGGACAGCTATGGTCGCTCTTTCTTCCTGGGGCTCTAGGGATAACTCTGACTTGAGGTCCAATTTTTATTTATTTATTTATTCATTGATACCAGGGTTTGAACTCAAGGTTGCTGTACCACTGAGCCACATCCCCAGCCCTTTTTAAAATATTTTACTTAGAGACAGGGTCTCACTGAGTTGCTTAGGGCCTCGCTAAGTTGCTGAGGCTGGCTTTGAACTCGCGATCCTCCTGACTCAGCCTCCAGAGCCATTGGCATTATAGGTGTACCCACTGTGCCTGGCCAAGACTAGTTTTTACATAGGTGAGACTTCATTTTTTTTTTTTTTTGCCTCCAGGTGTCTTGAGAAGATCTATTTTAAGCTCTTTTCCAGGCTGCGTCCCGGGTCCCCTGGTTGACCTCTTTCTTTGGCTGATAACCTGGAGAGAAGAAAGCAAGGTGAGGGTTGGGTTTGCTCCTGGCCACCAGGAGCTTGTTAGGAGGCTAATGGGCATTTGTAAATGAAGATTAAGGACCCCAAACAACTCAGCAAGCGATAACTGCAGAGCTAGCTTCATCTTAATGAAATCTGCAACATTTATTTATATAAGTCATAACGACTCTTGCCTGCTTCCTGTGTAATTGGCTGGGATGGGTTTGGATCGACAGAGCAAGCCGCTCTGCCGCTGCCTTGGCCCTATTTTGAAGAGCCCCTCGGCAGCCCACACCATGCTTCCTGCTGCCCCCTGAGACCTCAAGGCATTATGTTGAACTCATTGTCTTCCTAGGAAACCCAGGAATCGCTCCTCAAGAGGACTGTGGGTGTGAGGACAGCTATAGTGCTGGTGCTGCCGTTAGCAACCACTGTTGTACCCACCTGGTAGCGCTCTCCTCTGAGGTCCCTGGGGATGCCAGGGTCTGCAGAATGGAGTTCTCTTGCATTCACTGTGTCCCTGTGAACAGCTGTCAATCCCAGGATGAAGAAGTCAGACACAGCGAGGCACAAGCAGAGCGCCGAGGTGTCCCCTCTCCTCCTCCCTCCGGTTCCCTCCCGCGCAGCCCCCTCCTGTGCCTCCTGTAGTCTTCCTTCTCCCGTCTTTAATTCAGTCATTTTCCAAACACGTTCTGAGAATGACTTGCTTCAAAGTCAACTGAACTGTTTGTCTGAGGACGCGCCAGGTCCCTTGGGAGGAAGCCCGAGGGCCACATGCTCCCCAGACTTCCAGGGTGATTCCTGCGCTCGCTCAAGTTGGAGAAGGGCAGAGCTTCATCGGGGTCGGATCTGCCCTGTTTTTAATCAGCCTGATGTCGAAGACTCCTTCCTTTGCCTTCTTATTTCCTTTTATCCATGACTGAGTTTATCCTGCTCCTTTCTGATTTTTGTATTTTATTCTTTTAACTTTGTTTTCTTTTTCTTTTATGGTGCTGGGGGTGGAACTCTGGGCCAGGCAAGTGCTCTACCTCTGAGCTTCATCCCAGACCTTTTTCTTTTCTAAAAAATTTTTACTTTGAGACAGGGTCTCACTAAGTTGCCCAGGAGGGCCTCAAATGTGCCATCCTCCTGCCTCAGTCTCCCAAGTCGCTGGGATTACAGGCTTGCGCCACTGCGCCTGGCTATTGGCTAGCATTCTGTTGTTTGTGTCTCTGTGTTTATTGTTATGTCCTGTGAGAATGTAAACTTTAGGAGGCCAGGAGTCTTGCTTGCTCTCTCCTTTCTGGACCCTAGGAGACTGGCCCAGTGCCTGACATGCTGTAGGTACTCAGCAATCATTTGTTCATTCAATGAATGGATGAAGGAAGGAGCAATGCTGTATTCAAGGAAGGTGGTAGATGTTGAGAGAAATTAAGTCACACACACTGTTTTGAGCAAATGGCTTGGGACCACCAGATGAGAAGTTAAAGGCAGCAGTGCAAAGCCTCCCCCTGGTATTTGGGGGTCTCCACCACATGTCCTAATCTACCTTTTTTTGACCCCATCTCTCATTGGACACCCTATGAGCACCCTGTACTTAGCTTCATGGCTCCTGTTCCTGAGCCACGACTTCCATTTTCTTGCCTTTAAAATCTTTTCTAAACTGACTCCTCTACCAGAACTTCCTTCCTATTGTGGTACAATACTTCCATTCTTTTGCAAGCGCTGTCTCTACAGCTCAATCAATAAATACAGAATTATTTAGTGAGTGGCTTGTGGGTGCCTATCCTTGGGGCTAAAGAACTGGAAATACTTCTCTGTGTGACCTCAGGAAATAATGACTGACGACTAGTCTCAGTTGGCTCACTCAGGGCTGTCCAAGGTGTTCAATGGTTCAGACTCTTCTAGCTCTGACAGCAATCAGATGCTCCTCATGGAACCGTGGGCATTGTGTTAGGCCAGAGGAGAGAGAGGAAACCTGGGCAGACTCTCTGCATCTCCTCCTATGCTGCCCGGTAGAAAAACTCTATCTTTGATCGGCTCTTGTCTTCTTTCGCTTCAATGCCTCCCAGACAGCTGGGCAACATTTACCATTGGGCTGAAATCGATGCAGCCAATTTCTGAAAAACAAACAAACAGCCCCAGTGTCATGTCACGGGTGATAATAGATTAGCAGCACCTTTGAATCGGAGGAGTCATTAAATACTGGGTTCCCTGGAGCACTCGAAGGAACAGAGCTTCCAACACCAATATCAGCCTGCTCTGAGCAGGCCACCCAAGGCTTGGTCTTCTCTCTGCAGGGAGAAAAATTTGTCCACCTGGGAAGCTGCAAAGGAGGCTGTGGTTACAGATGTACTACCCAAGCAGCACTCTGCCTGCCCAGGTGGGCACCATGCTGCAAACGACTTTATTCAGTTGTCCTTCTGCCCACAGTCTTTTAGCAAACACGAGAACTGTACAAGAAAAGACTTCTAAGGACCTGCCAGAAACAGTGGCGAACATGGGTGTTGGGAACACAGATACCTGAATTTGAATCTTGGGTCCTTTTTTTATAAGCTACAGGACATGGGTGGCATCACTAAACTTCTCGGCTTTCTCTTCTGTCCGAGGAGCTGTTGGAAGGAGCTTTAGATGACCCTGTGACGTGCCTGATGATGCACTAGGCTACTGTAGGTGGCTGACGAATCGTGTTTCTTTTTCCCTCATCAATCATTCCGATCATCACTGTAAGCCTACGAGGTCCTCTTCGAATCTGTAAATGTTCCATCAGCGTCTCCCAAATCACATCAGCATCTCAGGTGTCTGGTAGGAGGTTTGATGCTCTATTTGCTTCCACAGGTCAAGTTCATCCCTCCTGCCCTTTGTCCTCTGACCCTCACCTTGAATATCCTTCTGATTCGTGCTCATTGAGGTCATTTCCAGTCATTCGAGCTGTATCCCTACTGCCCTCCCAACATGGAGAGTTACTTAAGAACCTGAGGATTGTGTCTGTTTCTGTCACCAAACCAAAGGTCTGGCTCTGAATAAGTGTTCTCATTTCCTGTGGCCCAGAGACTGGAAAGCCCCCAGGGGGAGAAGATGAGGCCCAGAGACAGCCAGAGACCTAACAGCCCAGGGCTGGATAGAGGTCGAGAGGGACACTCGGCTCCCTTATTTACAGAAATCCAATATATAACAATGGAGCTTCGGAGGAAAGAAATGACTTTTTATTCTCTGCCCAAAAAACGAATTCATTCAACAAATATTTATTGAACATCCATTTTGCATGAGACCCCGAGAGGCAGAGCTGGAATGAACTTTGTTTTTGGTACAGGGGATTAAACCCAGGGGCACTTAACCTCTGAGCCACATCCCCAGCCCTTTTTTTAAAAAAGATATTTTATTTAGAGACGGGGTCTCACTCAGTTGCTTGGGGCCTCTCTAAGTTACGGAGGCTGGCTTTGAACTCATGATCCTTCTGTCTCAGCCTCCCGAACTGCTGGAGGAATGAACTTCTAAGCCAGACTTTCTCAACTCATTCCAATTCCATCTGGAAAGAATGGGCGAGCCAGCCCTGAAATGGTAATCACCACAAAGCTGAAGACATCTCCTTTGCCTTCAAAGAGACTATAGGCTGGCTGGAGAGACAAGATTTAAATCAAGGAGTAATGATCTATTTAAGATATTAACCATGTTATTCTGTCAAGTGAGTGCAAATATTGTGTCAGTTTGCTGTTTGCTTTTGAATTTGTTTATATGGATTCTGACATGGAGAACATTTTAATTTGTATGTAGTCAAATCTATCAATCACTTTCTCTCAGTCTCTTGGAGTATATGCGTATGAAGGCTTGGATGGTGTCTGTGTCGGTTGGGCATTTGTTGTTAACTGGTAATTTTTACGACTCAGTGAAACTATATTGCACTTGTCTTAGGACAAAAAGTTATTATACATTTTTTTTCACTTTGCCAAGGAAACCATTACAAGATCAAACAAAACACACAGGAAATGAACAAAGAACTTAAGTATATGCAGAGCGAAATTGTGTTCTGAACCTGATGTCGAAGAAAGCAAGACACTGTGCGTGACTTCCTTTAAAAACTATTTCCGTGAAAAATATCAAGCAAAAAAAAAAATAAATAACCTCAGGTGTATTGGAAATTAATTTCTGTCAACTGGCTTCTTTCCTGACCATCTCAGTAAATAAGGTACGATCACAAAACTGAGGAGTGTGTGAAGAGTGAGGAATGTTATTTTAAGAACGATGCCATCAGAGGACAGTTTGGGAAGAAAAAATAGTCATGGACATTAACCTGTGAGTCACCCTCAGTGCTGTTGCGATCACTGGGTCGCATCTCGTGGACCGCATCTCATGGACCAACGGTGCAGATTTGATTCCCATTTTTATAGGTGAGGAAACTGAGTCTCGGAGGTATCGAGTTTTTTTTCCAAGACGTGTGACTGCTAAGTTGTACATTTGAAATTCAAACCCCAGACTTAAGATCAAACGTAAATGAAGACCCTCTAGAAATTTCCGTACATGGATCCTGAGATCTCTGAAGATGTTGGGTGAGGGTTTTGCTTTCTCTGAAAAGGATGAATATTCAATAAATATTTCTGCATGGCACCCCCAGGTCTGGTCACCCATTCAGAGGTGCACTGCCCTTTTGTCACTCGGGAGGTGACAACGTGGTATGGTGCTTGCCATCTCCTGCTTCGTGCCACTTTGTTTGCCAGGATGCTCACTCTGTCTTATTTGTTGGTTTCACAGGAGGAAACGCATGTCCCTTTAGGACTGAGACAGATGACGACTGTGATTGGATTTTCCCATCAGGAGCGACTTGTGTCTTGGGGCAGGGTGGCCAGCTGTAGCCTGCCCCGTGCTTCCTCCAGTTGCTGAGTGGGCCACAGCAGTGCTGGGACTCTGGTCACCCACCCAGTTGAAGATCCCCCACCTTCAGGAGGCATCTGAGTGAGGACGGTGCATTGAACACTCAGGTTTACTTCCATTCCCCTCCAGCCCCAATAAATTGATAGTACATTTTTTTTTTAAGCTTCAACCTATAAGGACAAAGAAAATAGAAAAGGACAGCACTTTGAGGGAGCTGAGAATGAATACATCCAACAAAGCCAAACCGAAGCAGGGGTGAGAGCACGGCATTGCCTCAAAAAGGCTCTGAACTTGGGCTCAGGTCCAAGCAAACATGGCGCTGGGTGTGGGCTGCAGACAGAGGAGTGGCAGAAGAGCAGAGTCTCCCCTGCAGTCATGACAGTGACAGTGCAGGGGAGACCTCGTGGTCATGGAACAGGAGCCTAAGCAGAGGGTGGCCAAGGAACGTGGAGCTTGAGCGAGAATTTACATTGCGACCTTCAGTCTGTTAGGAGTTGATCCCGATGACCCTGGGAGAAAAGCTATCCTCTACCTCCGAGCAGATGCATGATTACTGTCAGGAAACTGCACAGCCCGAGAGAGACAGTTAAGACGAGCGTCAAGGGGCTCCATATGAGGGGGTCAAGGGGAGCCTTATGGTGGAGCTCCTCCATGCATGAGCTTTGCTGATTCCGCAGACTTTCCATCAGCCTCCCACTCTCACTAGGAATAGAGGGGCAGGTCACATCAGCATTGGAGGAAAACACTGTTTTTATCAAGAGAGATGGCGTGGTTTGGCTAAGAGGTGTCTCCCAAAAGCTTATGTGTGAGACAAATGCAAGAATTTTCAGAGGAGAAGCGACTGGGTTATGGGAGCCTTAACACAATCAGTGGATCCACCCATTGATGGATTAACTAGGCAGGTAAACTGTGGCTGGAAGAAACAGGGACATGGCTTTGGGGGTTATGTTTTGTCCCTGGTGAGCACAGTTCTTCCCCCTACCATCTCCCCATCCTGGCTCTGATGCTCCACCATGATGTTCTGCCTTATCTGTCCAGACTGTGGGGTCAGCTGGCCACAGACGGCACCTCTGCAGCCGGGACACTCTCTCAGTTGTTCTCATCCGGTCTTTCGATCACAGCAACATAAAAGCCAAGTAAAACAAGGGATAAGAGAAAAGAGAAGAAAGGAAAAAGCAAAGGAAGAGAACGAAACGAAAACAGTCATTGGGAGAAAACAGAGACTCTGTCAAAAGAAGACGACCGACAAAAATTAATGCTCAGGCAGAGAGGGAAGAGACTGCTTCCATGGAAAAAAAGTGGGGTGCTCTCAAGAGGAGCACTTAGGGAAGCTTAGAACCCTTCAAAATGAAAACCTCGCTTTTAGAAATGAAATCAACAGCGAGCACGGAAGACAGATCTGAGTAACTATCTCAGAATTTTGATGAGAAAGAGAAACGGAAGCTGATAGAAGTTCTGGGAAAGGGACAGTTTACAACAGAGAGGGAGAAATTGTCACAGGATAGAACAGGAAACTGTTCTGGCTAAGAGCATGAGTTTCCATCCAAAATGTCCCAGAGCGTAACATCCAATGGGATGAAGAAGACAACCAGAAGGGGAAATAATTGGGAATTTCAGAAATTTGGAGACAAAAAGAAAATCCTTAATGTTGCTAGAGAAGAAAAAAATGATCATAGTCAAAACCCCAAGTATCAGAGGAACATCAGACCTCAGGACTAGAGCCAAGGAAGCTGAAATACAAAGTGGCCACCCCTGTAGGTCTGGAGGACAGTGACCTTCCACCTACAGGTCTATGTTCAGCCCAAGGAATAAGTGAAGTGTGAGCACCCGAGCAACCAGAGACAGACAGGCTTCTGAGAGGGTCACCTCCTCTGCAGCCTCTCGGGAAGGTGCTGGAGAAGAGCCCACTGAGGCAAGAGGGGAGTCAAGAAGGAGAAGACAGGAGCCCTGAGGCAGCCCCCAGGGAAAGAGGAGGTGGCCGAGGGTCCTCTGGTGGTGGCAGCAGCTTTGAGGCTGAAAGGAGCAAGAGGGGAGCCCCTGTGGGAAAGGAGTCCCCAAGACGATGAGGCCAACAAAACCCAGACGTGTGCGGGTGCTGAGGGAGGTTTGCACACGGGGCATTTGTGATGGGACATCGGGACATTAGGTAACAGAATGAAAACCACGTTGATTTCCAGGGAGGGCGTTGGGTTTTAGAGGAGTAAGGAAAAAACCAGAGTCTATCCCAGGGTCAGCTGTGAATGCTCACGGGTCATGGTCATCCACATGCTCCCCAACTCAGGAAGGTCCAACCTAGGACTTTTCTACTTTGCAATGGTGCTATAGTGATAGTCAGGCACTGCAAACCATTCATTGAATTTGATTTTCTTCCTGGGCTAGCAGTGCACGGTGTTCTCTCAAGGAGCTAGGGAGAACTGTTGACCTGCGCTCAGGGGGGGGATACCCACAACGGAAAGTCCACAGTGTGTTCAAACCTGGGGTGTGTGGTAAACTATGTGTGTTCTATTTATTTCTAACTTATGATAGGCTTATTGGGACATAACCCTGTTGAGAAGCATCTGTACCACCTTGGATAAATTCCTACCTTCTAATAGTGGATGTTGAGATGTGATGACCCAAACTGGAGGCTATAAGATCTTGCAATCTAGTATGTTATTTTGAAAACTGAAGGTTAGTGCCTAAAAAACCCACTACTAGAAGAGTTAAAATTAATTGTCTCTGGGAAGGGTAGGTAGGGCTGGGGGTAAGGGCAAGGGATGTATATAGATGGCTATTTTCATAATAAGTCTTATAGTGCTATTTGACTTCTCATATAATATTCATGTAGACCTATAATAGAAATTTAAATTATATATATGTTTTTAAGAAAACACCTGCAGGTAGAGAGCAGGGGACATGCAGGTTGAACCTGGACAATGCTTCGCATTGCATGTTATAGGAAATAAAGGAAGAGTGAAGAGGGAATCCTCATGCAAAGATCTTTTAAGGAGGGACCAGAATTTTGTTCTGTTCGGAGTGAAGGTCGACCCAGTTTAGCAGACCCTAGAACCACAGACTCAAAGCTGTAAAGTAAAAGCTCCCACGTTTAATTTGGTTCTCACGTGAATCCATTATCATTATGGAGAGACCCGGGTGATAATTTATCTTCATTTCACAAATGAGGAATCTGAAACTCACAGAGATTAAGTGACTTGGCAAAGGCACCTGACTTATAGGAAGCTGAGCCGAGGAGTCCAAGGCCAAGTTCAGCGTGCTGTCTAATTCTGCAGTGCCTGTTGTTCCAAAGGGCTGAGCCTGGGCTGAAAGACGGATTATGATACAGATAACCAGCAGCCTGGGGGGTAGATTTATCTCCACCTGGATTGACTAACTCTCCACATTCATTCAGATGGTTACTCAGTGCTCAACCAGAGGGCACTACTCATTTCTCACCTTCCAGGAGAAACTGAAGGAATAAGAGGCCTCAGACAGTGGCTCCTGGGGCTCAGATGGACGCCTCCTCACACAGCTGCCTCCCCTGCGCGGTCCTCCTGCCTTTCTGAGTCTGCCTATTGCTCCCCTCTTCTGCTTTTGGCAGCATGCCAGCCTCACTGTGGGCTTCAAGGTGAGATCTGGCTGGTGACAGTGTCCACCTTGTTCCAGTCTGTTTAAAACCGTCCTGGTTTTAGCGCTGATCATCCCCCCCCCTGGAAGCCCCCCCATCACAGGCAGAGCAGGTGCGAGGTCCCTGTGGAAAGGTGCTCCTTAGCCACCTTTGTGGATGAGTTGGTTCAATCCATGGGCTCTTGGAGGATCCAACAACCCTTGGATTGTTCTCCTGGAACTCTTCACTTGGCTGTGGCCACACGGGACTTGAGAAGTGGGGGACGTTGTGTGACAAGTGTTTCTAAATGAACCACAGGATCTTGGGTAACTCATTGCTTCTGTTGGGAGTAACAGTACTTTCTAGGGCTGATACTATGGGCCACCTGTTTACTACGTAAGGGACTTTCTGATAACACCTTATAGACATTGCAATTTCTAGTTTTATTCTCACTAAAGAATAAAGTCCATGAAGGCAAGATTTTTTTTCTGTTTTCCTTACAGTGGTATCCCACTGATTATATATATATTCATTCAACTATATTCTAGATATTTATTAGGTAAATAAATGAATAAGTGATTTTATTTAATCCTATACAAAACTGTAAGGTAGTTTTACAGTTGAAGATGATGATATTCAGAGGGTTTAAGTAACTTGATCATGGTCATGAATAAGTGGTGGACTCAGAAATCAAACTCAGGTTTGCCCCATGAGAAGGTAAGAGTCTTGGCCGCTTTCCTAAGTGAAGTAAGGGGTGGGCCACCCCAGGAGAGTACATGGCGCACAGTAGGGCGACAACTCTAGCTCCTTGGGCTCTTCTCCTCTTGCTCTTGGTTAGCAGTGCTGCAGCCGGCAGAGTCCCAGGGCATGTGAACCTCAAGCCCTGGAAACTGCTCCCCCAGTCACGTGCAGGCCTGTTCTGTAGGGAGACAGGGCCAGTGGGTTGGCATTCATTGCTGGTGACCAGTGTGCACATCCGAACCAAGGAAGTGGCACTTTCCATCAGCGCCTGTCTCCTCATATCGTCCTGGGAGTAATCCGACCTGACACCCCATCACCATCTGACAGGAGCATAGCTGCCTAGAGACCCAAAAATAATAAACAGAGAAGCCCCGGCAGAGTGACAGCCAGAACATCTGTGTGTGACAAGTGTGAGTGGCCTGCACAACCCAGGCTGGACGCACGCTGGTGGCCGCTTGCCCCATCGTTGGCCTGGAGAGCCCAGGTCTGCTGGAGCCTGTTGAGATATGGGAAGGCTGCCTGCTCTCCAAGGTCTGATCCTGGCCATGGTCCCCAGTGGTCAGGCGCCGACACCAGGGACTTCCCTGTCACCTCTCAGAATCCCCCAGGGGCCCTCCGATGGCTGGGATCCTTGCAGCTGTTCATTATCCTTTACTCCACCCCCAGCATGCACCTGCCTGTGGACAGAGCCCCTGTCTTTACAGTTCCCTTGTCCGCCAGCTAAGATAAGATACAAAGAATCCACGTGTGAGGGTTCAGAACCATGGGCAGGCTGCACAGGGCCACCAACTCAGAGCCTCCTACCGGACTTTGTCCTGATGCCATCAGAGAGCTCTTCCTCTTGCTCTGCTCCACCTCCCGATGTCTGGCAAGATCCTCTCTTCTTCCCTCTTTCTTCACCCTTCACCTCTGCCCCCTGAAGTGACCCCTGACCTCCCTCTTCTTTTCTGGTAGGGCTCCTGAGCTCAAGATCTTCAGCAGCACCGGGATCAGGTGGAGCTGAGGCTAAGCTGGAGAGCGGAGAGAAGAAAGAAGCGACCTGATGCCTTATTATTGATAGCAAGGACCTCACTGGGCTTTGAGACATGTCCCTTTTCCTCCTCACACCTGTAGCAGGTGGCAAGGCTGCTGCTCTTCCACCACATGGCTCTGCAGGGGACCGCTGCTGAGGGCACTCCGGCCGAGGACTGTCATCTCTCCCGTGGTCTCTAGCCCAACATTCACTCTCTGGACCCAGCTAAGCACAGAGCAGGAGAACCAGAGTTGATGCTAATTACGGCAGGTGTAAGACCCTAACCCTTCAAAAGGGGCCATGCCATGGTGGACTGGGCTGATCGAGCTCTCTCTGAGCCAGCGCCACCTGCAGGCGATGGTCACGGTTGTTCTTCGTGCTCCTGCTGGCCCTGACCCCTGACCCCTGATGTACCTGTGGACCCAGGCCCACCTTTCCTCCTGATAAAGGTGGCTGTCTGCCCGTTGGCGGACCCTGTGCTGCTTTCCCAACCCTCCTTCCACTTTCTTCCCTTCACCCTGAAGATAAGTATCACAGGTGGCCGCGTGGTTTATTTGTGTCATGACTGTCCCAGGGTTAGAAGGGGCAGTTTGTCCATTTCTAAGAGTCCCCAGCATTTCTTTTTTCCTTCTTATCCTCATCCCTCCCTCAGGAGAATTTTATCTATTGTCCCTCAACCCTTCTCTCTTTCCCCATTCTTTTGGGGAGTTTTGTTTGCCCCTGAGGTGCCCAAACAGACTGTGCAGAATTGAAAGCTGAGTGTGCAGAGAGGCCTGGAGGGACAGGGGAGGGGGAAGTTCCCTGTGGACCCCAGTTCCCTGGCCTCCTGAGATGCCATGAAGAGTTTCAGGGGTGGGGAGGAGAGCTGAGGTGAGTGAGAATTTGGAGGATTAAGGGCAGGAAGATCTACAGCCGTTCTGCCAATACGGCAGCCACCGGGCACATCCAGCTGTAAAATATGAACTTAGGTAAAATTTAAAATAACCCCCAGACTTTATATCCTCAGTCGCACTAGCCAAAGTTCAAGCGCTCAACAGTCAGGTGTGGGTGGTAGCTACTGTAGGGGACCATGTGGATAGAGAGCATTTCCATCATCACCCAGAGTCCTTTGGACAGGGCTGCTCTTGAGCTATTGTAGGAGACATAGATATGTATATAAAGCACAGAAGACTGGGAGTTTTTAGGAAGTCTAAGTAAATGTTGGACTTTTTCTTTTCCTCCCAGTGATGGAGATACTGTTTTTTTTTTTTTTTTGCAAGGATTTATCTTGTTTGTGCAAAATCAAAGCTAATCTTCTTTCTTTCTTTTGTTCTAATTGGTTATAAATGACAGTAGAAACCACTTTGACACATCATACATAAATGGGGTGTAACTTTTCATTTTTCTGGTTGTATATGATGTAGAATCATACCGGTTATGTAATTATGTGTGCACATAGGGTATTAATGTCTGATCATCTACTATTCTTCCTACCCCATGCCCCCTCCTCTCCCTTTACTCCCTTCTATCTAATCCAAAGTACCTCTATTTTTCCCTACCCCGCCTTTGATTGTGAATTATTATCTGTATATCAGAGAAAACATTCAGCCTTTACTATGTTGGGATTGGTTTGTTTTGCTTAGCATGATATTCTCCAACTCCATCCATTTACCTGCAAATGCCATAATTTTATCCTTCTTTAAGGCTGAGTAATATTCTATTGTATATATACACCACATTTTCTTCATTCATTCATCTGTTGAAGGACACCTAGGTTGGTTCCATAGTTTAGCTATTGCGAGTTGAGCTGCTACAGACTGTGGTATGCTGATTTTAAGTCCTCTGAGTATAGACCAAGGAATGAGATAGCTGGGTTAGATGGTGGTTCCATTCCTAGTTTTCTGAGGAATCTCCATACTGCTTTCTATATGGTTGCACCGATTTGCAATATATGAACATACCTTTCCCCCCAACATCCTCATCAACATTTATTGTTGCTTGTATTCTTGATAATTTCCATTCTGACTGGAGTCAGATGAAAGAGTAGTTTTGATTTGCATTTCTCTAGTTGCTAGAGGTGTTGAACATTTTTTCATATATTTGTTGAATGTATTTCTTTCTTATTGGGGGGTACTGGGTATTGGACTCAGGGGCAACTGGACCACTGAGCCACATCTCCAGGCCTATTTTGTATTTTATTTAGAGACAGGTTCTTACTGAGTTGCTTAGTGCCTCACATTTTTTGCTGAGGCTGGTTTTGAACTTGCGATCCTCCTGCCTCAGGCTGCCAAGCAGCTGGGAATACAGGCATGAGCCAATGTGCCCATGAGATGGAGATGGAGATACTTTAGACAGTTGATCTCTTGTTTTCTTTGGTACGTAACCAGGTATAAAGTTGGCTTCCCTGAGAACACCGTATTGGTTCTTGTTACCAGAAGTTACAAATGGGAATGCCAACTGGCAGGTATCATTTTGCAGTAGAAAGACTATTGGAGAGAGGACATGAAGTCTGAGGCACCCTGCATCTAGAGGTGCAGCCTGTGCTCATGGCAATCCCAAAGGATTTAGAATATGGGTGGGACTTAGTACACTTTGAGGGGCGAGGGATTAACTGGCTCAGCCTTTCTTTAGCTTGGTCTGCCTTCTACCTTGTCACTGGTCTATTATGCTCAGTGGTGGATGAAGGTTCGCGCCCAGAGGCTCTTCACCTGAAAAGGTGGGTACTTGGCTTTGTCCAATTGGGGACCGATTTCCTTTCCTGATGTTGGTCTCTTGGAAACATTAGGGGATCTGCACATTTGGAAAATGAAGGAGCTTGTTTGATAGCTTCCTTCTGAGTTTGTTCTAAGACCTGGACGCCTGGCAAGAACACTCTTGAATCAAGCCACCGTTGAGGACACCGTCTGTCCTTCCCTTGCTTTGCCATGTTGCTGGACCATGTTTCAGAACAGCAGCACAAACACAGTGCATCCAGCCCTGCGTGTCCAGCCCCCGCAGTCTGGTGCGTCACCAGTTCACTAAGGTACGATGCTTCTCTCCTATTTTGTGACTTAGGACACTGGGAACGTGGAACTGCTGCACTGAAGAGATCGTGTTAGGCAAAATAGAACTCAGAGTCCTTCACAGAGTCTTTGAGAGCAAACCTTAGTGATTCTCTCTCAAACATCCACCGGCTTTTCTCTTGCAGACACAACCTGTTATATGTAAAGAAAGTCACTGCACTTGGGGAATAAGTCACACTCATGGCCTCTTACACGGCCAGGGTGGGGAGGGGACACGTTCTCAGCAACAGCTACACTGATATCACGAGCAGGACTGGACAATTCCCAACCTGTAACTATTTCTGTCCATGGTTTGTTTCAAGCCAGTAATGGTTTAACAGTAGGCACACGAAATCCCTAAAAAAAAAAAAAAAGAAGAAAAAAAAAAGAAAAAACCCTAACCCCCAACTCTTGCAAGCTGGTATAAGCCAGCTTTGGCAGGAGATTGGTTCTAGCCAATGAGATGTTGGCTGAATTCTGCTGGGATTTCTCCATGGTAAGATCCTAAATCACAAAACTCACTGATGCTCTAAAGCTCATCCGCATCTTTACTCCCACCCTGAGGAGTATGAGGGATTTATCCTTATACTGGTCACCTGTCCAGTTTTTGATACCAAACACTTCCGTTCTGTCTTGTCCTTTCAACTTGAACTCATCTCCCCCATTACGTCCTCCGACTTCAACTCCAATTGGCTCACAGTAATGTCACTTTCCCTCTGGGTTTCTTTACATGATTGCTCTTTATCTACCTCTGGTGACATTCTGATATTTCTTTGGATCACTCTTGTAATTCAGAATGTCTCCATTTTATCTAGATGTTTTGAACCCGATTCTTCTCATTCTGCCCATCGAGATATTTAAGGTCTCCATAGGTTGAGTTTCAAGATCTGGTTTCTACTCTTGAAAATGTATCTCGCTGTTTCTGTTCATCCCTGTTCCTGATTCCAACTTTCTGTTCCTTCCCTTTTTCTTACTTAGATTAAGTTGATATGTTTTATAAGCAATTCAACATGTGGGATGGGGTAGTAGTTGCTCTCTCAGATGTATGGAGCAGGGTGTCCTTACTGACATTTTGGTCATGCTTAAAATTATGGAAATAGAATCGGCGATGTAATGACCTCTAAACGCATCGGGGCCAAAGTCCCCAAGACAGGTGTGAATTCTATGACCATCCTCTGCCAGTGTCGCTGACCCGTGTCCGAGCGTCCCCAGTGATGGAGAGATCACTGCCTTCCAGAGCAGCATCTCCAACTGTCCACCCTTCTAACTGCTACAACATTCTTTTAATTGTTCTTTTTTCCTAAGTACAAACCTACTTTTCTAGTTTCTGTCATTGGCCCTGACTCTAATTTCTGGGGTTCACAAAAGCAATTTCATCTTTATTTCTCATATTATCTTTCAGATATGTGCATACAGTCATCTGGGGCGGGGGTAGAAGTAGCTTGTGGGAAGGAGCTGCACCTGCTATCTGCAAGTCTCCAGCTCTCTGGGGATGGTGAACCTCTTTGTTTTTCCTACAAGGAGCTTCACTGCCGCTCCACCCTGCGAGGGCTCTGTGAGAAGCGCATCTGATGGGGAGCGGGGGTGGGGAGAGGCCAGCGAGGCTCTGGAGTGGAGCTGAAGGGACTTCTCTGAGGTCACAGGCTCCGGGAGCTGGGTGAGGGTCCGGTGCGCAGCCTCTGAGGTCCAATGCATGTTCTGGCCACGCCTGTCTGCCTCCTGAGGTCGGCTGCCCACTGCCCTGCTGTGTCCCCAGGCAGGCACTCTGGTGCTATGGTGTGACTTTGGAAGTGGGCATCGGCTGTGTGGGTGACGCCGTGTGCACATCCCAGGAGTGGCACAGGCTGGAAGACTGAGACGAGGAAGGGACAAAGCCGTGATGAAAGGAGGCTCAGAAGGCCTCTCGTTGGGAGGAGGACGCGAGTGTCTGGGGTGGGCAGCCAGCTGGACACGGCTCCGGGCTTCAGTGTCCTTGGCTGCTGCTGATGGTCTGAGGGAGGTTTCCTACAGGCTCTCGCCTCACTGGGGACCCCGGAGGAGGGCCCCGAATCTGCACTTAGGTTCACACCTGGCCCAGCTTCCGGGGGCTGCTGGCTGGTTATGTTCTGAAGACTCATTCCCGATTCCAGGCAGATGGATTGGATTCTGAGGCTCATCTCCAGAGGGAGGGGTGGTAAGGAGAACTGGTCTCTGGCCACAGAGAAGCAGCCTGGGGCGAGGAGCAAGGCCCCTCACAGTCCATTTCTGACTCATTAACTTCACTTGTTCATCCAACAAGGACTGACTCTGGGCTTAGCGACATCCGGGGCGGTGCGAGGCTGGGAGACTCCTGCCCAGCTCAACCAGCAGCCTGGGGAGCCCCGAGCCCTGGCCGGAAAAATCTCAGGGGAGACTTTGACCCAAGACCTGCATCAGGTGCTTTCCAGGTACGTGGACCTCCAGGATGTCACCCAGGGAGGAAACTGAAACTGAGAGAGGTTACACAGGTCACCCCAGATCCAGCAGAGCCAGGATCCCACACTAAGACTGTTGACACCGAAGCGGATGTCCTTGCCCCACCTCGGGTCTCAGTTTTACTGTCTGTGACACAGGAACAATTAAACAACCTTGCTTTAAAAATAGGCTCATGGCTAGTATCGAAAATGGAAATACAGGCAACAGTTCTTATTTAGTTGGGCATACAGGGGCTCCGAGAGGGTAGCATTTCTCACACTTGGATCTAAGTGTGACAACCTGACCAGGTTCTGTGCAATAGTGAGGGAGGATGGTCGTCCACACTTCCCGGTCAGGCCTGTGAAGGGCACAGCTGGGCATCCCGTCCCCTTGTTCCTGGGCTCTAGAAAACACACGGATGGCAGGTCACTTTAGACCGTGAGGCTGACAGCAGCCCCCAGGGATGGGAAGCCACAGGATCAAATGGACCCTGATGCCATTTATCCTGGGGAGCTGTGCCAACCTTGGACTTGCTTCTGGTAGATGGTTACAGATGGTTACAGGTGGGAAATTAGCTTTATCTTGTTTAACTTTCTCTTATTTGTGATTTCTGATACCAGTGACTCAGGGTTTGCAAACCTGGGTTTCTTCTTCTTTATTAATAACTTGCTGTGTGACCTTGGATGAGTTGCCCGCCTTCTCTGAACTTCAACTCTTCCCCTGTACAGTGAAGAGGTAGAAGGAAAGATAACTGTAAGTCCATTCCACCTTGAGTGGTATGTATATGAAACACTGTTATTTAGATAGTTACTTATTCCATGACTGTTTGTCAGGTATGAGCTAGTTCAGGCACTGTGCTGTGTACTGGGACTATCAAGTTAATAAAAGTGGCCTTCTCTTGTCCATGAAAAATTTATAGAAGATTTTGGAAAAGAAGTAGCCACAATCCAGTGAGGTTTCAACGTGATGGACACATCTGGACATGTGATAGTGTCTATAGGAAGGAGCCCCTCTGGTCTGTCTGGGAAATCTGGGAGGAATGTTAAATTGCCAAGCTAAACCTTGAAGAATGAGCAGACCCACGCTGTGTGCTGACTGGGGGATCATGTTAGAAAAGGGGGCATCCGATGGTTGTGCAAGGGATAATGCAGCCTGGAAATGGAGCGATGAGCTTGCATGGCGGACTGAGGAAGAGAAGGCGTTCGAGATGGCGGGGGGTGGCCACGTTGGGGTGGCTGGCGGGATGTGAGCCTCCACAGATGAGCAGAGGATGGAAAGAAGGAAGCACAGATTGACCAGGGGCTGTGGTCATCGTCCTGGAGATGACAGGAGCCACTGGAGAGCCTTCATAAGGAAGTGGCATGATTACATTTGCACAAAGGAGAGGCGACTGTGGCCAAAATGTGACAGAAGCAATTAACGAGTCTAAAACCAGAGCAAGGGCCCAGGATGGAGCCTTTCTCACTACCTCAGACAAGATGCTTTGTGCCTGACCAGTTCATGATGAGGAGATGGATTCACGAATCCTCGGGAGACATATTTCACCGGGTGACAGGTTGTCTCAGTCTGTTTCTGTTACTATAACAAAATACCTGAGACTCAGTGCTCTGTAAAGAATAAAGGCCCATTGGGCTCAGAGCGCTGGAGGCTGGCACTGACAACTGGTATCTGGTGAGCACCTTCTCGCTGCATCCTAACAGGGCAGAGGGTGTCACATGGTGAGACAGAGCAAGGGTGCCAGCTCAGGTCTCTCTTCTTCATACAAAGCCACGAATGCCATTACGGAGACCCACCCTCATGACCTCGTTTTACCCTACTTACTTCCCAAAGGCCCGACCTCCCAATTCCATGAAGATATGACTTTGGGACCTAACACATGGACTTTGGGTGACACGTTCAAACCACATCACAGGCCTCTTCCGGTGTCTGGGGAGGAGTTCAGGAGAAGGCACTGACCAGTTTAGGTTTCCAGCTCCGAGACTGAGAGATGGCGTTGACATTAAAAGAGATTGGTAACAGGGGAAGGTGGGAGGGTTGCCTGTCAGGAGGAAAGGGGTGACCTGAGACCTGGGGGGAGGCGTCTGGGGGACCCAGTGGACCTATCCAGTAGCAGTGGCAGGAAGAGCCACTGCTCACTGGGAGCACTGGATACTTACCCCCTTCATGGCTCTGCAGGGGACCGCTGTCTTTTCCATTTACAGAGAAGGAAACAGGAACAGAGAGGTCAAAGAATCAGCCCAGAGTCACCCCTTTAATAAGTGGAAGAGCTAAGACTTGAGCCCTGAAAGAGGAACTCACGGTGGCTGTGAGCACTTGCCACAGCATGGGCTACGGGGGTCTGGGCTGGACACCCAGCAGACAGCAGCACCTTCGCAGCCCCGTGAGCCATTACACTCACTGCGACCATTTAAGGAAAGACATGAGCAAAGGGCTCAGCCGTGGCTCTGGAAAACACCATTATCTACAGATTGGGCCCCGGATCTCCAAAGGACACCAAAAAAAACGTAGCAATCTATGTGGGTGGCGCCACCTAGGGGAAGTCGTCAACTGTAGGAAATGTGACTGAACTCTGAAGAGGCGGGTCTGGAAGCCGCCGTCCTCGTCCTTGCAGGTGTGTTCATTGGAGAAACAGACAACGAATCCATAGTCACCCCGTGTAAAGTGACAAGGTGTGTAGTAAGGTAGCTGTCACAGGCAGTACAGAGGAAGGGCCCTTAAATAGCCCTGGGGATCTCAGGGAAGACTCCACAGGTGTGGGAGCATCTGAGGGGTGACTTACAAGAAGAACAGGGGTTCACTCTGTTTACAAAGACATGCAGGGGCCTTCCGGTCAGAAGAGAAACGAGCCTCGGAATCATCAGGACTCAGTGTTTGTAGTGAACAACGCGACAAACAAAGGATCCAGGCAACAGGGAGCGCCTGGGGTAGGCGATTCCACATTGGCACCGTGGCCCCACAATGCCATAGAGATAGGGGGCTCCTTATGTCATTTCCCTCTTCTATTTTTAGCATTTGGTCCCAATATTTGTGACCTCTTGGTCCCAAGATGGCTGCTCATTTCCAGATTCCTGTATCTGCATTCCAGGCAAAAACAATCAGAGAGGTCCACAGGCCAGATCTTTAAATAGCTTCCCAAACACATCCCGTGAGCAGCTGCAGAGCCTCGTGGAGAGGAGGGAATTACTTTCCGGGTATATTGTTGTTCACTCTTGGAGAGAAGAAAGGGAGAGTGGATGGTGGGCAGGGAGCAGGTGTCCACCATGTTGTGGTGGAAGGACCGCGGGCCTGGAAGACGGGAAAATGATGCCAATAGTGTAGTGATGGCTGGAGCCAAGTCGGATGAGGGCTGTCTGTCTCAATTTTTTGCCCCACGTGAAACACGGGCAGAGCGGTGAGAACAGGCAGAGTGACCTGAACTTCATCCACGTCCCGCAAGGACCAGGGAGGTCATTGGAGAGAAGGCATCACAACGTGCTTGAGACGAAAAGGAAACGCTCTCTGCCGACTTGTCAGAAGGAAAGAAGCTTCACGTTGTTCTATGAATGATTCTGAGAAGGAGCCTCAGGATGTGGACCCCGCCCCATTTGGAGAATGTTCTCTGCAGCATGAAGAGACACATCCAGGGTGTGTTTAGCTCAGCAGCAGACAGTTTTAGAATATGCACCTGACACCTTAGACTCGGTTCCAATTGCTGCAGAGGATCGTGTTTTTGAGCAGTCGTAGATAAAGTAGGCATTGTCGGGATGCACTGAAGCCAGGTTGACCTAAGGAGGAACAGCGGTGGCCACTGTGCTGAGAACCTGTCACCCTGAGTGACTAAGTGAGTGGCAATAGAGGACTGAGAGGAAGCAGATAATGCCCGTATCTGATATGAGGACGCAGTGCGCGGGGTGCCTCCTCCGTCCATCCCGTCCCCTTTCTTCATTTCCTGAACAATCCCACCAGGAGCCAGAAAGGGGGCCACGGGTGTTCTTGCTGCCGGCCGCTGAGCCCCGCCACAATGATTAGTTTTCATTTGCCACGGGCTGAATTATCTCTGCCCCCCACGTGTGAGCAGGCAGAGTCCAGTGATTTCCTATTTCCTCCAACTTCATCTCAACGTGGGTCCAGATAGGATTCGGGGCCCGCTGGTGAAGATCACCAAATCTGGGCAATTTGTATGTTTGCCCAAAGAGGCTATCCAACAAATATTGACTAATAATGGTAATGAGAGATGGCAAATGATGAACACTTACTTTGCATTGGACTTCAGGTGGCACGGTTTTACGGATGGGGAACGGAGGCTTGGAAAGTTTATAGACCTTACCTGATGCCTAATAACATTGGGCTGAAACTCAAACCCAGCTTTCCCTGAACCCTGTGTCCTTAAGCTCTGTGATACGTCGTGACAACCTCAAGCATCTCTGTGTTCTAGGCACTGTGCTGCACACGGAGAATACTGCTTCAGACCGCGAGAGGAAGGGCTTATAAATAGGTGCTTGGGCTGCTCACGGTAACCTGGGTGGGAAGATAACACCAAGAGGAGCGTAGCAGTCCCACCATTGAGGAAGCCAGGGCCACTCAGAAGCTGAGGCCACACAGCATGTCACCAGACATACTCATGAATCCCGCATGCCACCCCTAACCCTAACCCTAACCCTAACCCTATCCTGAGTGGCTGTGTGACATTGAGCAAGATGCTTTGCCTCTCTGGGCTTCCATGACTCCATGTGTAAAATGGGAGAAATCACCTTAAGCACCTTGCTGAATGGTGGTGAGGCTCTGTAACTTTGCAAAAGTCTCAGTTGGGTAAAGCCAGAAGAGTCTTCTGCCATGGATGGTCTCTTATTCCATGGGGTGGTGGAGTGGCGTAGGAAAAATGTGCTTTTAAACTTCTCCTTCACTTCCAGGGTCTCCCCTTGACCCCTTCGTCATGAGAGCGTTTCATTCTGATGGGCAACTGGTGCCCTGCAGCCTTCCCCTGGGGATACCTCTGTGGGAACAGAGGACGCTGTACCTGTCTGCTCATAGAGGTGATCACCCACGTGGACAGACTGGGGCCAGAGACCGAGCAGGGGCAGTCCTGCCAGCCACCCAGCACTCTCCACGCCACTGTCTCCTTTCATCTCCACAGAGAACATATTTAATGAGGATACACTTGGTGTTAATAACAAATACTGATGGAATTTCTGCTGTGTATCAAGAGCTGTTCTGCAACCCGGGGCAGCGATGGTTAACAAAACTGGCAGAGAATCCGCATTCGTGGGGCGTACATTCGGGTAATAGAATTGCAGTAAGTACAGCAGCTAGTGAATGGGGATCTGAGCAAGGCCTTGCTATCAAGCACCCAAGACACCTGTGTCATCCAGAGTCCTTCCCGGGGTCCACGCCATGTAACAGCTTCCGTGCTTTGTGGGGCCTGGTCCCTGCTGTCACTCATCCTCACATCTGCTGTTCTGTCTGCGGGCACCCTCGATGGCCTTATTCCCTGGATAGTTCCTGCTCATCTTTGAAATCCAAACTTAAAGGCGACTTCTGTAAAGGACTTCCTGTCTCTTCCTGATTTATCCCTACCTCTGCCGTTAGCACGTACTGTGGTCTCTTGGATTCTCTGGCTTTCCATGGTCAGGAAGAATCCACGTCATTACAGATGTGAGAGGGTAACAAAAGTATTTAAAAATAATAGGTTTTCAAAAGTATTTAACCTTCATAAATTGGAAATTCTTTTGGAAATATGCAAATGAATAAAGCTGAGAGAAGAGGTTATAGAAAACCCAAAAGTCATACATCTATTCTGGATGTTGAACTGGTACCTAAAACCCTTTCTCCAAAGAGCACTCCATGCCAAAATGTTTTGATGGTAAAGTCTATTCAATATTTAAGGGGAAAATAATAACATTTCTTAAAATCCATGTAAAAAGATGGAAAAAACTCAATTTCTCTATTATAAAATAAGAAAAATTAATTATAGACTCAAATGTAAAAGATAAGACTAATTTTTTTTTTAGGAAAAAAATGTAGAAAATGAACATGTCTCTCGTGCATGCAAAGATTTCTTTGAAAAAAAAAAACATGAAAACTGTGCTAGCCATGAGTGAAAAAATAAACTTCTTCATCAAAAGGCTAGTTTTAAAGGGAGAGGCATTGTGTGAGATGCTGGGTGTGTTAATTTGCTGGGCTACAATAATTTTTCACCACCAATATGTATCTCAAAGCATCATATCGGCTGTGTATCTTAAATATGTACAACAATATTTTTTTTAAAAAGGAAAAGAAAACAAAAATGTAAGTTCCTAGCTGGGATAAAAGATTTATTATGCACACATCAGGCACATCAGACTCGTATGCAAATTATACAAATCACTTCTGTAGTTCAGTAGTAAGAGGACTGACAGCGCGACCCAATTTAAAAGGCAGGAAAAAAATCTTCACAAAAGGAGATATAGACCTGGCCAAGAAGCTAATGTTAAGGGAAATCCAAATTAAAAATACAGTCACTAAACACTAGTAAGAATTTGCCAAAATTAAAAATAAAAATAATAAAAGAGAGAGAGAAAGGAAGAAAGGGCAAAGACACCCTGATGTTGTCCGCGGCGTGGGGCCCGCGCAGCTCTGTGGTCAGCAGGTACAAACACGCGGAGCCCCAGGAGCTGGAAGACACTCGGGGTCTTTCTATAGGAGCCTGTGAGTGCCCGGCACATGGTACCAGGAAGGCATCCATTCAACAATGACAAGGAGACCCTGATGGACATGGGACATGGTGAGCCCTCAGAGCGTGTGCTAGGCGAGGGTTGGCTACATATGGCGAGTCTACAATGGCTCTATTCTGTCTCTAGAAAGTTCTAGAACAGAGAAAACTAGCCTGTAATGAAAAAAAATCAGAACAAAAGTTGGCTTGGCCTTGGGATTGGAGGGTGCTGCCTGGGAAGGGGCGTGAGGAGTTGAGTGACACGGAGCTCCATGTTTCCAAGAGGGTTTTGGTCAACACCGGGGCAGGATTGTGAAAACTCAGAAAGTGTATGCTGAACGTATCTGTTTTATTGTACGATTTCACCTTGAGAGAAAATATGTAAACAGACATTGCATTTGCTTTGATAACACATCCTGAAGAATTTAGGGTACATTGGCTGATGTTGGGAATTTGATATGCATGAAGATCCCTCTCTTCTATTTTGGGATAGGTAGTGCATTATTGTTAATTATATTCACCCTGAGGTGCCTCAGACCATCAATAATAATAATAATAATAAGGGAGCCAGGTATGGTGGCACACTCCTGTAATCCCAGCGACTCAGGAGGCTGAGGCAGGAGGATCTCAGTTTTGAATCCCTCCCAACACTCATGTGCCGTTGGTGGGGTGGGGTGTTGGGGCATAACTAAGCCTGCCAGTGTATCTTCAGCCGACAGAGGTTGGAGTCTTTCCCAGGCTCTGGGGGTCATGTGTTCAGCTGGTGACCACAGGTCCCGTATTTAATGACCGAGCATTTCAAAGCAAGTGCAGGTTGGTCCCCTCCTCTCCTCGGCCACAGGCGCATGGGCACTGCAGTAAGGAGGAGCCAGCCTGGGTGAGCCCTGTCTGAGGAGCAGAGGGGCTGGCGTGCATGACCCTGGTACAGGATGCTGGAAACCCGGGGAGGATGCGGGGCCTGCACCCTGTGTCCTTCAGTCTGCATCCTCAGATGACAGCTCTGGAGTGCTCCAGCCACGGCAGGGCGCTGAGTCCCCTCAGTGCCCTGGAGAGAGGGTTCTCCTTTCGGCTCGGACCTGCTCTTGGGCACAGGTGGGTTTTGTTTTGGAATCTCAGATGCAAAGGGCCTGATACCCTTTGAGGAGGCTTCCAGAGACTGTCCCAGACAAGGGAGGTCCCTGCCGTCATCCCTGAAGGCCCTGCTGTCCCCAGCTGTCTGATTCTGGGAGTTTTTACTCTGACGGCAACTGCAGACCTCAGCAAGTCTACGCTGTTCTCTGGCACCCTCTTTGACGAAATGGGGGGCATGAATTAGTTCTCGAAGAGGACTCTGTTCCCTGTCTTTATCTCTGTTTCCCGGGGGAGGTTGGCAGCAGCTCTGTGGGGGGGGGGGGGGAGTGTCCCGATCATCTCTCTGCCCCTGCAGCCAAGCCGAAGCCGAGACGATGTCCCCGGGATGAAGGGCTATTTTCTGAGCATTGCCTACATTTATTAACATCATTAGGTGACAAAATAAAGAGAAGACGCATTGTTTTTCCCTCAAGGAAGGTGTTCTCCTGTCAGGAAGATAAAACATTTCCACAGAAAATAATTAGGGAAAACCACAAGTGAGCGCAGACTTGGCTCCGGGCTTCCTTACAGTCCATCTCCTGCAGGTGCTGTGGGAAGGGCCACCGTGGCGGTGATCCGGGCAGGTGGCAGTTATTAGGAGCACTGTCACGGAGGGAGCCAGGGTGCCCGGCAGCGGGGGGCGTTGGTGGATTGCTGTATTACTAGGGAGGGGAAGCTGAGTCCTTCAGGGCAGGGCACGGGGCTGAGCAGGCTCAGGTGCACGTTTCCATAGGTGAGGCGTGAAACCCGTGGAAACCGTTGCCTCTTATTTTCCCACTCATGGCTGCACAGCAGGGCTCCTGACGGCTCTGGTTTCTATGATGCTCTTTCAGCAGGACCTGGGGAGGACCGCTCCCACACCCAGGAGCACATTCTGCTGCAGAGACACTGCCAGGACTTTTCATGCTGGGGAAAGTGCTCTGGGCGGGGACCTGGAGACCGAGGTCTAATCCCAGCACAGCCGGGCTCTAGGTTCCCATCAGATCCTGCCTACGCTGTCACGCTGTCTCCTTCTTTTTTGAGTGGCATCTGTCTGTCCTCCACGCAGTGAGCGCTGACCGGGCAGAGGAAAGGAGACCCTCTGGAGGAAGCAGCTCATGTACTACCATGAGCTCACCGCAGACTCGTGTTGGAATGAGAACCCCAGCCTCCCCTTCTCCAGTCAAGGCCCAGGTTCTTCTACCACTGTCCTGCGTGGCCCTGAGGGCGCAGCCCCGTCTTCCTCCTCTGCGTCTGGAGCGCCCAGAGCTACGCTGACAGCGTGGAACAGGCGACCTGCGAGGGGTCTGTGGGGACAATGGCTATCACCCTCCTCTTCCACCGTCAGGATTCAATGGGATCGTCTTGATTCAACCTTGAGCAAAAAACAACTAAGAAAGCCAAGAGCTGGGATGATGATGATACACGAAACCCCCAAACCACAGATTTATGAGTTGCCCGGCCTCCATGCTGGGGGTGGACGATGGGGAAAGGAGACATGGCAGGTGGGCAGCTCGGTGACCTGGGGTGGGTCCTGCAGGCCACGGCTCCTTCCCTTACTGGGGGACTGACGGAGAGCAAGTCTTCTCATCCATAAAATGGGAATCACACTAGCACCTGTCTCATTTTAGCCTTGGGACCATGTGTTCAGCCATGGGAAGTGTTTAGATGGTGACGGTCAAGGTTTGTTGAGTGTTTATCATGGGCTGGGTGCAAACTGCCCTTTGTGAACCGTCTTATTTGATCTTTAAAATTCTCCTCTGAAGTCAGAACTCTTATGTGTCTTAATTTCATAGATGAGGGGTTGGGGGCCCAGGGATGGGGGTTGTGCCGGAGCCGGGTGCATCCTGGTTTGAAGAACCCACGCGAGCTGGCTGTTAGATTTTTCAGGATTTTTTCAGGCTGGTTGTTAAGCTCTGCCATGGTCACAAATTAAATTATATACACTTAAAATTAAATAGACTATACTGAGAACAAAACTATATGAGGTTTTAAAACTTCCAAATTCTTTGGCTACTATTTAGGCTTATGGGGGCTGTGTATGGTGCAAGAACTGCTGGATGGCACCCGGCTATGTATCACCTCTTGGATGGCCGTGTTGTGGGGAGCCATGGGGAAGCATTGACATCAGGGACGTGGCAGGAGATGCAGGGAAGGGAGGGCCTGCTTGCTTTCTCCTCTTCTCGCTCCCTCTCCTTTGGACATTCCGTTGTGAAACACTCCCGAGCTCACCATGGAGCAGAGAGGTTCACTAACTCACCCTCAGCCAACCTCCTGAGTATTAAGACGAAGACCCGAACCTGGGCACTGACTGCAGAGTGTTCTGTGAGACCCCTTTCCAGAGGAATAATGTCGGCTGAAAACACCCAGCCCCGGCCGTCCCTCAGCTCCTCTGCTCTCCGCCTGGCTGCCCTCCACTCCCAGAGATGCTTCTTCTCCCTGGAGCTCCAGACAGAGCTGCCCCAGCTCCCAGCAGATGCCGCGCTCCGCCCGGGCGGGCGCCCTGGGTGTGTCTCGTTGACCAGCCTCCTAGGGCAGCGCTCGGCTCCGCGTGAAATAACTTTTTGTTATTTAAACAAAAATTGGGTGAACACGCCTGGCTGTGCTCACCAGCCCGCCCAGATTTCTAGTTGTTGAGGCTCCATCCTGTAAATGGCAAAGAGCAGAGCCGTCTCTGTTGATGTGTGTTTCTTATTAAAACCAGAGTCATCAGTGGTTGTGGAAACAGATGCACCCAGGGCCCCGGAGACCTGGGTTTGCGTCCTAGGTGTGTTCGATTGCCTCGGGGTCCCCCGCGTCTGCCTCTGCCTGTATCCACACCCCGTCACAAAACGAGGTGGTACACTCCTGCTAGGACTCTGGGCTCCCTTTGTTTCACCTGCTTTAGCCAACGGAACAAGGTAGACATGACCAGGCGTCCGTTCCAAGAGCACGTGTGTGTGTCCCTTGTTCTGCTTCCCTGTGCCAACTCTTGCTAGGACACGAGGGTTAGACCCAAGGAAAACCCTCCGCAGCAGAGGCAGCGGGGCCAGCCAGCGCCTGGCCAGCCTGCAAACCTTCTCAATCCCACACGACTCACATCCAGTGGCCGAGCTGCCATGGCTTGTTGTGGAACAGGCGCTACCGGACACACTGGCCCCTTCATCTTAGCTTGGACCACCATGCCCTACCCCAGGGACTTGAATGACAGAGATTTGCTTGCCCACAAACCTGGAGGCTGAAATGTCCAAGACGGAGCATCAGCCACTCTGGTGGGGCTCTTTCCGTGGCTCGCAGATGGCTGCCTTGCTGTTCTGGGCTGATAGGAACTTTTCTTTTTGCTTATAAGGAGGTAGGGAGAGAGAGAAGTGGCGGGGGGGGGGGGGTCGCGCTATTGTCTTCTCCTGAGGACACTAACCCTCATGGATCAGGCCTTCGTCCATCCATATGAACGCCTTTGACCTTAATTACTTCCTTTGAGGATTCAGTCTCCATTGCAGCCTCACCAGGGGACAGGCCCTGTGCATGTGACTCCTAGGAGAACCTAAACCTTCCGTCCATTATACATACACCAGGCTTCTTTCACTCATCTGAAGAGGGAGGGTACCTGCTTATAACATGCACCCAATAAATATTTTATTCACAGGAGAGACTGGACTACCTGCTTTCTAAGAGACCTTCCAAGATGCTTTCTTCTTCCTTTATGGCACGAAGCCATTTGGGGTGGGTGTGAGAGAGTATCCTCCTCTACTGAAGTTAACTGCCGGCGAGTCGGGGAGCCGAGACGCCCAGCACTTTGGTACAGTGAAGGGCATTTAAGCTTGTGATCAGGGGACTCAAATAGCTTATCCAATATTGTTTCTCTATATCCTAAATCGGCATTTGGCTTCAAGTGGGCACCTCAAGACAGTTATTGAATAAAAGTATGAACGATCGAGTTAATGAGTCCAATAAAGGCTCAGGTCTGTGCTCAAAAAACTCAAGAAGATGAGGCAGAATCAATTCTGAGTCACTGGAGAGCCTGAGTTCTCTGCTTGAGGCCCAGGGAGTGCGAAGCTAAGGCGGAGGAGGCACTGAGCTGGAGTTTCAGGAGTTGCCTTGGGCAGTCAACAACGCCTGACTCCTTCCTCTGCCTCCGGTCCTGATTACCCTCCTATCCCAATGTCCCACAGGCCTGCCGACTGCGGTGGTGGCAAACCACACTCATTTTCCTTCTAATCATGCTTGTGCTCAGTGTCTGCCGAGTTGTTCAGATGGGAGATCTGAGTCACCTCCTCTTTCCTGCCAGCCCACTGAGTGGCGCTCACAGCTCCATTTCCCCAATTTGAAATGAAGAAATCCGACTTGACTTCAATCGTGGCTGCTGAGGTCCAGGCATGTTCCAGATGATCAGTCTAAACCACCCCTTTTGATCCTCACAAGGAGGCAGGATACTCTGTATTAGAGTGAATAAACAGGGGCTCAGAGAGGTGAGGTGACTTTTCCAAGATCACAGAGCTGGATAATGGGATCTGCCCCATGGGATGGATGCCAGAGCCCCCGCCCTTTCTACACTGTGAGATCACCTCCACTAAAGGCTTTCCCTTCCCTTCCTCCCTACCCTGCCTGGGTTCTGGGATTGGGCGCTCACCTCTGCTGCTCTGAGCTTGCATCTCTCTCTATCACAGATAATTGCTCATCTGCTTGCTGAGCCGCTGCTGGCGGGGTCTTACTCTTCCCCCTCTTCCCGGTTCTCAACTCGCTGTCAGATGCACATGTACCTATTCCATGAATACATTGAGAATTTAATTAAACCCCTTCATTTCTAGTATCGAACATGTTATCTTTCATGGAGTAGAAGGTTACATCTCCCATAGAGAGTGGGAGGAAGAGAATCTCCTCTTTCAGCCCCTTTCTTGTCTGTAAGAACAAACCTAGCCGGTCCCGCCACCCCCAATGGCCAGGGTTCCCTTCAGGTGCAGCCGCCACAGGATGAGAACCCTGTCCGCGTCTCACCAGTTGAGGGCACCTGCTCTTCTCCAAGGACTGGCTGCCGCGGTCGCACCCCACCAGCTGAGCCAGGCTGGGGAGGCAAGAATCCCCTCCTGCCAGAAGAGCCCAGAAGCACCCCCCGCCCCCCCATTTTCTCGTAGCATTTCCAGACCTTGCAACCCAGGGGGAGTCTTTTGAAAAACAAGCAAACAGCGACAAACACAAGAACACGGTCGTCTCTGGCTCCCTGTATGTAAAACACGGTTTTCGCTGTACTCCTGTTCGCTCCGTTCCCGTGACATCCACTTTTTCCTCAGCCTTTCCATTCCCTCCGGGTTTCAGAATTGATGCCCGGGCACTGAGCAGACTCTAGAAAAGACTTAAAAATGGCCCGCTGTTCCAAAAGAAAAAAAAAAGAAAGCAGGACCAGCCCGAGATCCAGAACAGGGGAGAGAGGCAGGCACCCTGGCTGCAGGCTGATCCCCACATTCAAGTCATGCCTGAATTTTCCTGGCCAAAAAGAAAACCAGCAATTACCCAAGACAAGAAATGAGTTTGTATCCCTTGCTTTTTTTTAAATGCCTACAGGAGAGAAATGACTGAAAGATTTTTTATCATGCTCTTAAAATAACCAATCTTGCTCCAGCGGGGGGGGGGGGGGGAGCCCTGCTGTGTTCTGTCCTGCACTGAGAATATTTCTAGACTGCTTCAGAGCATGGGGTGTGGGCTGGGAGCCTCGGGAAACTGTCAAGTGCAACTGGCACAGGGTAGTGAAGGTTGGGATTTAGAGAAAATGGTGTGTACGCGTGTATGCGTGCGCGTGCGTGTGCATGTGTAGAAAGCGAATCAAGGTCAACTCCTGTCTTAACCTTGGTTTTTTCCAAACTCATCTCTGTCTTAAAACTTCACAGCCTTCCAAAGATGAATGCAATGACTTCTGAAACCTGAATGTGTCCCCTGAAGTTCGTGTCTTGGACGCATTAGTCCCAGTGAGCAATGTCGGGAGGGGGCACCTTGAAGAGGTGAGGAGAGGAGGGTCTGGGCATAATGCTGTCCTTGCAGAGGGGGCCCAGGGGTTTGCTATAAAGCACATGCACCCCCCACCCCCCACACACATATGGGCTCTTGCCTCTGTCTGTCCTCCCCTTCCGTGGGATAATGTAGCAAGGAGGCTGGCACTTTTGATATTAGACTCCACAGTCTCGGGAACTAAAAGAAACAAATCCTTGCTCTATAAATTACCCAGCCTCAGGTATTGCATTATAGCAACATAAAACAAAGGCACCAGAAGTGAGCCAAACTTCAAAGGTTTAAGGCGTAGCTCCCCACAAGACTGCCCTCACTGTAGGCAGGAACAATAGTTCCCCACCTCCCTCACTTCCCACTAGCTGCAAACTCATGGCTTCCCATTACTTCCTCAGGGCTGATAACTCACCAGAGTGACTCACAGAACTTTGAAAGGTGCTATGTAGTACTCATCTGAAGGGAGCTAATTTCCAAGACTCCCAGTGGATGTCTGAAACCATAGATAATTCTACACACATACTGCTTCTTTTTCTACACATACAAACCTATGATAAAATTTTAACTCATGCATAAGAGATTCCCAACAACCAATAAAATAGAAAAATTATAAAAATATACAGGATAATAGAAAAATACAACAATATACATGATACTAGTTATGTGAAGGTAGCCTATTTCTTTTAAAATATTTTGGGTATAGCTCTTAGCAAACTCAGTACAATATTTTCCCCTTTCCTTGTTATATTAGGAACTTTTCATCTTTTCACTTAAAGGTGCTCTTTTTGTCATGTCTGAATTGCCAGAACTTCCACACTTGTGCTTTGGGGCCACTATTAAGTAAAATAAGGATTATCTGAGCAAGTACTGTGATGCCAAGGCAATGGATCTGACGGCCACTAGTGGATCAAGCACGATACTAACAGGGGTGGAGCATATACAGTATGGAAACACTGGACGAAGGGATGATTCATGTCCCAGTCCAGGCAGAGCAGGACAGTGTGAAACTTCATCATACTATTTAGATTTGTACTCAATTTAAAACTTACTAATTGTTTATTTCTGGAATTTTCTATGCAATATTCTGAGGTTGACTCAGGTATCTGAAGCTATAGAAAGTGAAACTGCAGATAAAAGGGGATGATGGCACTAATGAGTATGGTGTCATTTTATCAAAGAGTTGTAAATCAGAACCAGCCAAAGGGAAGGATTCAGGGTGAGGTCTGGTAGGCTCCTGGGCATGAAGCTTCTGCTACCTAGAAGATAGCCAGGAGAGCTCATGGGACCTTTTTACTAGAGTCTTGTTAATGGTTATGATTGATCCAGTCATTGGCCACGGACTTGAATTCAATGTCCAGCCGCTCTACCTTCTGAAAGTTCTGGCTGATAGTGCATGGCAAAATCCCAACCCTCTAGTCACAGGGCTGCCCTTTCTGGCATGGCCAGTCCCCATCTTAGTGATCTCACGAGCATAAACTATCAGGTCCAGCTTGAGGGACCCACCCTGAACACTATTATCACTCAGGAAATTCCCAGGATGTAGAGGTTATCTCCCAGGAGCACAGGAAGGAGGGACAAAGGCTAGCCAAAGTCCTCATTTCATAATGAGGCAGCCCAAACCCAGTGGAATTCACCCCAAAGTCCAGATGCCCGCATCGCCTCTTGGATCCCCGCCCCCGCTGGAAGTCCCTCACCTTCCTCAGCCTCAAGCGTAGATGAAGGTGTTGAGCTGCTTTATCTCTATGAGCGACATCAAACTGGTGACCTCTGTGTAAGCCACTAAAGCTCTAAAATGAGGAGGCTAAGGTCTCTCACTGGGCTAAAATCCCACAATTTGACTACCTCATAGAGGCACCATCTGTGCTCCATGGGGCAACACGGCGTCTGGTTCATATTTTCCCATCCCCTCCCACGCAAATGAAGGTGGATGGCTAAAGGATTATCAGGTGCCCCTCCTGCTGATGGATGCCAAAGAATTTCTGCCTTGTTTCTGGGGAAATAAAAGAAACAGAAGGTAGGAAATGGAAATAAATTGTAATCTGTGCTACAGAAGGTTGGTATGCCAGCCAAGAAGGCATAACTAAAAGAATTTTTATCCCTTAGGTAGCTATTAATTTTTCAGTAACTACTGTGTTGCAAAAAGTATAGAAACGTATATAGAGGGGAAAAAAAAACACCTCAATTCCAAAATGTGGGCATTTTCAAACAATCAGGACAATATGTTTTTCAGAAGGTCAATTACACTTGCTACTTCAATAAGTAAATAAAAACTTTATAATAAAGTTGCTGATGTTATCCAAAGTAAAAGTAAGAAGTGCCCATCCTTGGGGCTTCTCAAACCCCTTGTTCTGTGCCTTTACCATGCATCCTGATAGAGAAACCACATAACCAGTGGTATGTCTGATGCTCTGAATTAATAGCCTATAATGTTTTTGATCACATGCTCCTAAAATTTAAAATAATATTATCCCTTGGATACTCCCCAAACACATGCCATTTTTTTAAAATTATGCATGTGTCTTGTTTTATTAAAATATTTCTATTCAAATATGCTTTCTTTAATTTTGGAAATCATGGTTTATCATAATGTTGAAGGTCTGGCTCAACATTCAGTTTATCATGACAACTGGTTTCAATGGTCACCATCTCTGAATGTCCTAAGGACAAATGCTACAGGGGTCTAAATAGAGGGACCACATCCTTGGTTAGGCTTACTAAATATCGACAGACAATTTTTAATTATGTGAAGGTGTCAGATCAAGTCTGATTAGTGTAGTTTTATATTCCCTGGGACACACTGTTTTTGCTAGCAGACAAAGCAGAAGGTTCTTCATTGTTGTACAAAACATACTGTAGAAATATTTAATGCTTTAAAAGTCTTTATTTTTTTTTAGAGCAATTCTAACTTCATAGCATAACTCAATGAACCACACAGCATTTTCCCATATTCCCCAGTCCCCACGTGGGCACAACCTCTTCCACTGTCAAAGTGGGCCTCTTGTTACAATCCATGAATCTACCATGGCATGTCACTATCACCCGTCTGTAGTTTACATTGGAGTCCACCTTAGGTGCCATGCGTTCTTTAGATTCTGAACAAATGTTTAATGAAATGCATCTGACATTATAGTATCTTATGGAATAGTTTCACAACTATAAAAATGCTCTGAGTTCTGTCTGATCACCCCCTCCTCCCTCCCTGATCCCTGGCAACACCGATGTTTTTCATGATTCCATTTTCTTTTGCCTTTTCCAGAATGCCGTTTCATTGCTATCATAGAGTATGGACCTTCTCAGATTAGTTTTTTTCACGTAATTATATGCATTTAAATTTCCTTCGTGTCTTTTTGTGGTTTGATAGCTCACACAATTTTGCTAAATAATATTCCATTGTGTGGATGTACCGTGGTTTATTTATTCATCCACCTACTAAAGGATGTCTTGGTTGCTTCCAAGTTTGGGCCTATGCACAGGCTGTGATAAGCATCCAGGTGCAGGATTTGCATGGCCACATTTTCAACTCATTTGGGTAAAAGCCAAGGAATACATTGCTGGATTGTATGTATGAGTTTTGTAAGAAACTGCCAAACTGCTTTTCAAAGTGGTGGTAACATTTTTCATTCCCATTGGTGGTGAATGAATGCTCCACATCCAACATTTGGTGTTGTGTTTGGATATATATATATATATATATATATATATATATATATATATATATATATTTATTTATTTATTTTTTATTTTATTTTTTTTTTGCAATTCTAACAGGTGTGTAGTGATATCTTGTGGCTGTTTTGATTTCTAATTCTCCAATGATGTAAGACATTGAACATTTTTATATGCTTTTTTTGCCATCTCTATATATGCTTTGGTGAGATGTCTGTTTAAACTTCTTACCCATTTTTAAAATGTAATTATTTTCTAATTTTTGAATCTTACGTTGTTTTTGTAGATTTTGGATAACAAATCGTAGGAAAGTCTTTTGCAAATATTTTCTTCCAGTGTATGACTTCTAGTCTTCCAGATGCATGATTGTTCCAGTTCTTGTCTCCTAGCTCACTTTACAGATAATGTCATAGAGTACAGTTTCAATTTTAATGAAGTCCAACTTATCAATAATCATTGCCAGATCTAAGTCCACATCGATTGACTTCTCTGTTATCTGCTAAGAGTTTTAGAATTTTTCATTTTATATCTAGGTTCATTAGATCCAAAATGTGATCTGTTTTGGGTTAGTTTGTGAATGGTATAAAGTTTGAGTCTGGATTTTCTTTTTTCCTGTGATGGTCAGTTGTTGCAGCATTACTCTTTGAGAAGATGATTATTGATTCTTGCCCATTGCTAAAGATCAGTTAAGTATATGTCATGTGGATCTTCTCTGGGTTCTCTACCCTATTTCTTTTTTGTCTGGTTTTTGTTTTTCTTGTTTTCATTTTTTTTATTTTTGCCCACAGAATTGTTGCATTCTTAAAAATCGACACGTGAAAATCATACACACTTATGTATAGTGCATACATAAGTACAGTGGGGTGCCACGTAATGTTTTGATGCAGTGTTATGTTGTGCGATGTTCAAATCAGAAAGAGCACAACTGGCACATCAAACATGTATCCTTTATTTTTTGCCATGAAAACATTCAAAACACTGTCTTTTGGCTTTTTGAAATATAAAGTTTTATCATTACCTATAGTCACCCTACTGTGCAACAAACCACCAGAACTTTTTCTTTTACCAAACTCAGCACCAACTGTCCTCCCCACCACCACGTTCCCAGGACCACTCTGCTCTTGACTCCTAGGAGATCAGCTTCTTCGTCGATTACACATGGAAGCAAGATCATGCAGCATTTTTCTTCTTGTGCCTGGTTTATTTCACTTAAAATAGTGACCTTTGGTTCTATGTTGTCACAAATTGCAGGGTTTCATCCTTTTATGGCTGAATATTCCTTTCTGTACACTTATCACATTTTTTCATCCTCCCCTCAACAGTTGATGGACATAGATTATTTCCACTGCTTGGATCTCTCCTGGATCACCGTAGCTTTACAGTGAGGCTTAAAGCTGGGTAGCATTGACCTCCTCACGTTTTTCCTTCTTCAATATTGTTGGCTACTCCCGCTTTTCTGTTTCTCCATATAAACATTAAAATCAGTTTGTGAAAACGCAAAATAATTACTGGGATTGTGTGGTATCTATAGGTTGAGTGAGAAGGAACTGACTTCTTGACAATACTGTTTTTACTTACATTAGCATAAAATATCTCTCCATTTATTTGATTCTTCTTTTATTCTTTAATCAGAGTTTTCTAATTTTCCTCATATAAATCTTGTACCTAATTAAACATTTAATTTGGGGGGTACTAATACAAATGCACTTTTAATTTCAAGTTCCAATGGTATATTGCTAGGATATAGGAAAATGATTAACTTTAAACTGTTGCCCTTACACCTCACACTCTCACTATAATCACATTAGTTCTAGGAATGTTTTTCACTTCTTTTGGGTTTTCTACATAAACAATCATATCTGTGAAAACAGTTTTAGTTTCATTTTATCTTTCCCCTCGTATGCAATAATATAATAATGTGTACTCTTTGTACAAAAAAAAAAAAATCAAGTGGTGCATAAAGGCCATAAATGCAAAGGTTTCCCTCTCTCATTCTCTATAAGTAGCAGCAATTACTGTTTAATTGTGTTTTTCTACTCATTTCTATGCATACATAGGCTTTAATTTTACATAGAATTAGATCTCATTATATATGCAATCTACAACCTCCTGCCATTTATCCATATTAGGCCATGGGAGTCTGTATCACTCATCTTTCTGATGCATAATCATTTTCAGTATAACTATATTTTCTTTAGCCAGCGTCTCATTGGTAGACACTTAATTATTTCCAGCTTCTCAATGTGACAGACAATATTACAATGAATATCTTTGTACATGTTCTTTGTGACCTTATGTAAGAATATTTATACTATGGAAATCTGGGGAAAGAATGGCTAAGCTAAAGAGAGTCATATTTTAAATTTTGATGGAAAATTCCCATTTCTTCAGCTTTGTGTAAAAAAACTTAAAAGTCATTAGTCTTGTCCTTTAAGGAAAAGCTGGATAAACTGAAAATCAATGACTTTTCTTGGATCTATCAAAAAAAAAAATCTGGATAGATGGACACATCCAGAGAGACACAGCCCTGAGTCAGAGCAGCTGGAGCCATAGCTCAGGACACTGCAGGGTCCACTTTGGTGAATCTCCGGAGGATGAGTGTAGACTGTGTGCAAGTGAGAAGTACCTGGGGGTGGGGGGATCCTCCATACTTTTGTTGGCGTTAACTGCAAGAACTCTACCAGCACCTCGCTGTTCTGTGCAGGGAGAAGGAAAGGTAATTACCGGGAAATACAGCCAATAGTTCTCACTTAAGGGGATGATGAGGCCTCCAGGAAACAGACTGAATGGAGCAGAGGTTGGGGAGAAAATTAAACAGCTGGAGAAACGCTTGTGAAGGTCGCAGCACCCAAGCCCACTAAGGGACTGGATTAATTTGGAAGGCCATCGAGTTCACCTCCTCCCAGGCCTTACTACCACCCCGTCATACTGTTTCAGTGAAATCACATTTGATTGTAGATAAAAGAGATAGAAGGTGCACATTCTGAGGAGTGCTCAGAGAAGTCCAAAGGAAAGAGGGGGACAAAAAGAAGACCATTAGAGGGATTTGAAGCTCCTGACCCCTATAACCCAGGAGATTTCTAGCCAGATCACATATATTTTTACACTAGACACTCTGTTCCTATGATGTGGTATCACTAGCAGCAACAACAGAATTATAAACCATGCTCCAAGGAAAGAAAGGGCTCTCATGGAGAAGGTAGACGGCATGAAAGAACAGATGGTCCTGTAAGGCGAGAGATGCAAGTCCTAAGGGTGACTCATATGACAAAGTCAAAGGACGTCTTTCATGGTCTCATCAGAAGACTAGAAATGGGGGGAAAAAGTGAGTTTGAGCGTGAGTCAACAAAACCCTTCCAAACTAAGACACAAAGGAGAAAACAATGAAAAACAAAAAGAAAAGGACATTCAAGAACTGGGAACAATTTTAAAAGGTATGACACAGGCTGAGTTAGAATACCAGAAAGAAATATTTGAAGTCACACCAATTGAGAATTTTTCAGAATTTATGATAGACACCAAACTACAGATTATAGATCCGATATCTAGCACATCATCCAAATCTTAGAAAGCCAAACACAAAAAGAAGGTTGTGAAAGAAGCCAGAGAGAAAAAGGAAACTTCTCTCTAGATAAACAAAAATGAGTAAGTGTAACAGACTTTTCATCAGAAACCTTACAAGCAAAGAAGAGAAGGAAGTAATATATTTTAAAAGTTGAAAAATAAAACAATAACAACAATCTAGAATTCTAAGTCCAGCAAAATTATCCTTCCAAAGTGAATAAAAATATGAAGACTTTTTCAGGCAAACCAAAGCTGAGAAACACATCACTCTGTTGTTCAAATAAAAGTAATTCCTCAACAGAAGAAAATGAATATGGGGCAGATTGTTGAGCAAATGTAAAGGGGGAAAATAGAAATTCTGAGGCTGAATAAATGAAAGTAAAATAAATCATTTTGTTTTCCTCAACTGATCTAAAAGATGAGTTTATTTAAAGCAATGATAGTAATAATAAAACACAGAGAAGTGAATGAATGACAGTAACATCACCAAGGAGGTGTGAGAGCACCTACAAATACTCCTCTAGGTACTGATGGCACATGTTAAATGCTGAGGAATTCAGATGAGTCATCAATGAACATTTTAACCTTGAGGACTATCATAACTTTTTGAAGAAGAATAATTGATAATAGAGGAGGGAAAATCATATACTCAGTTAAAATCAGAGAAGGTAGAAAAGGAGGAAAAAATTGAGAAAGATGTAACGAGGGAAAAAGTGGTTTAGGTGGTAGATTTTAATGCAGCCCTGTAAATACGCCCTTTCAATGCCAACAACCCGCACATGCTGTATAAAAACCAGGGATTGTCGGAATGGAGTGAAGAAACAGAAACTAATGCTGTGTTCTCCAAGCACCCCACTTGAAATACAATGACTCGTCTGAATTAGAAATAAAGGGGTCTTGATGGGTAGTCTCTGTGGTTATCTTGACCAGACTGAGATGCATAGAAAATTAATAAAGCAAGTTTCTGGATGTGTCAATGGGGATGTTTCCAGAGACAGTGAGCATGTGGATTAGCCAACGGGGGAAGAAGACCCATTGAACCTGAGAGGTACCATCCAATAGGCTGCAGGCTCATGACAGAACCAAAGGGGCAGTAGGAGGAAGCTCGCTGGCTCTGCTTGGTTCTCCTTGAGCGGGTGGGGTCTTCTGCTGCCACTCTGGCTCCCAGACAGCAGACCCCAGCTTCTCCAGCCTTTGAATGTGGACACACCAGAAGCTCTCCAGAGCCTTCAGCCTCAGACGGGGGCCACGTCATTTCTCTGAGGTTTCCAGCTACTTGGACTGAGCCACTACTGTTTTCTCTGACTCTCCAGCTTTCAGGAAGTATATTTATATGTATATGTACACACACACACTATATATATATGTATGTTTGTATATATATATATATATATATATGTATGGGGTGTGTGTATGTACATATATACACACACACATATATACACATATATAGTGACTTATATCACTATATATACTATATATAGTGACTAATATATATTAGTGAGAGAACCCTAACCAATTCATATGTGTGTGTGTGTGCACGTGTGTGTGTATGTGCATGCGTGTATATGTTTTCTATTGTTTTTCCTCCAGAGCACCCTAATGCAGGTATGGAGAAAGATATATGATACTAATTATAAAGAAAGTTGGATTAGATGCATAGTTTTGATCAAATCAGACTCAGACAAAGAATATTTTTGTGGATAAAGAGGGGCATTACGTAATGATAAGTGGGTCAGTTCTCTAAGAATATGGAACTGTTCTGAAAGGATACTAACAACAGAGTATCAAAATATATGAGGCAAAAACTGATAGAACTGAAAGGAGAAAGAGGCCAATTCACTTCCTACAGGAGATGTCTGCTCTCCTACATTAGAAATCAATTGTTGAGTAAGCAGACAATCATGGCATGTTCTGTTTAGGCCAAAGTGTAGCTGGAGTCGCACTAAAAGCAGTAGCAGGAAAGTTTCCATGAAGGACTGTCCCAAACCATGTCAACATGGGGACAGTTGACATTCCAAAGAGAAGCACTTAATACCAGTGAAAATCATTGATTATGGACACTTGAACTGTAGTGTGTCCACTCAATGGCTCCCACTAGAATTGCCCATTCAGCTCTGCTCATAGCATTCTAAGGTTTTACCATCCAGTTTTTTCAAAACTTCCCCAAATTCCTCCCACAAATCAGTCCTAAAGCCTTCTGAACCACACAGAGAAAGAGCAAGAACCCCACTCTTGATACCAATTTTCTGTATCAGTCAGTTTTCCATCGCTGTGACAAAATGCCTGAAAGAAAAAACTTAAAGGAAGAAATAATTACTTGGGCCCACAGTTTCAGAAGTTTTAGTTCATGGTCAGTGGGCCCCATTGTTTCTGGGCCTGTGATCATGGCAGGGAATGCATGGTGGAATAAATCTACTCATTCTGTGGTGGCCAGGAAGGAAAGAGAGAGAAATATGAGAGAGAGAGAGAGAGAGAAGTTGGGGGGAGGAGACAAGGAGGGCCCAGATACCAAGGGGAAATATACCCTTTAAGACTCCTCCCCAGCGACATACTTCCTCCAATAATGCTCCACCTCCCAATAGGCCCTTTGGCTATGTTAATCAATGGATTAATCCATTGATGAGGTTGGATCCCTCATGATTCAATCATCTTCCAAAGGCCCCACCCACCTTTGAACACTGCTGCTGGGGCCAAGCCTCCAACACATGAGCCTTTGGAGGGCTTCGAGATCCAAGCCACAACAAATGGCAAATACGGCAAAACCTTGAGACAGGGTGGGAGCGAGAGAGAGCCGCACAAGACGCCAACATTGGAAATAAAAGGGGGGTCAAGAATAATACAGGACTCCTACAGGAAGTTCTGTGCCCTCAAATTTGAAGTAGACCAATTCCTTAGAAAAACAAAAGCCACCAAAACTTCCACAAAGAGAGAAAGATAGCTGGACAGACCTCATATCAATTAAATAAATCAAATCAATAATCATTCATTTATAATCTTAAAACATCCCACCAGTCATAGATGTTTTCAATGGTGAGCTCTACTAAGCATACAGGAAAGAAATAACACCAACTCTTCACAATCTCTTACAGAATAGAGCAACACAGGAAATACATTTCAACTCATTCTATACTAAAACCAGCCAAAGACATAAAAGAAAGGAAAACTAGAGACCAGTCTCTCTCATGGACATAGATTTTATCAGAAATCATCAAAAAAATATGAGGAATTGAATCCAATAATGTACGAAGGGAATTAGGCAATAGGAACAATTATAATTTATTCCAAGACTCACTCAACATTGGAAAAGCAATCCATGTGATCTACTATAGGCTAAACAAGAAAATTCATATGATCATATCAATCCTTGCAGAAAATCTTGTCAAAATCCATCACTCATTCAGGATAAAAACCATTACAAACTAGCAATAAAGGAGAATTTTCCCAAAGTAGTAAAAGGATATCCTCAAAACAACCTTTAGCTGACACTGTACATAATGATGAGATACTAAATGTGACCCTGATACTGAGAACAAGGGAAGGCTTCCATTCCTCCCATTCTTCCTGCACAATACATTAGTATTCTAGCTCATGTGATAAGATTCTAAAAATATTACAGAGCTTACAAATTGGAAAGGATGAACTAAATGTACCCATTTTCAGCTGACATCATTGTATAGGACAGATATCTAAAGAACCATCCATGAAAGAAGACAATGATAAATTGGACTATATTAAAATTAAAAACTTTTGCTCTATGAGTGTTAGAGTCTGTAAACAAGTCAGGATGGCTCCTGGCATTTTGCCAGAGAAATGTTAGAGTCTGTAAACAAGTCTGGATGGCGCCTGGCAAAATGCCAGAGGGAGTGGTTTGTGAAGTAATGCCAGTGAGCCATTAAGTGTGGAGATTCCTGGTTGGTTGACTGCTGTATCTAGTTTATGTTAATTAGATAAGCTGTGTGGAATGTATAAATACCTCTGTTGTCCTATAATAAACGGCTTCCACTCCTGCTGTATCAACGTACACAAGTTGTTCGTGTCCCCCCCCCCCCCCGTTATTTTGCTGCAGCTGGACTGCGGCATATGAGAGACACTATTAGAATGAAAAGACAAGCCACAGAAGAAAATATTTGCCCAACGCACCTCTGATAAATGATTTTCATCCTCAAATATAAATAACTCTTAAAACTCAATAAGAAAACAAACAATCTAAAAAATGAACACAACACCTAAACACCTCACCAAGGAAGTTATAAAACAGAGGAGGAGATGTTCAGTATCTTAGGAAAATGCAAATTAACACAACAATGAAGTATCACCAATCATCTATTAGAAAGACTGAAATCCAGAAAAGCTGACAATACTAATTGCTGTCAAAAAAAAAAAATACAACTGAACTCATTCCTTGCTGGTAGGAATGCAAAACATTATAGTCACATGAGAAGACAGGTATCTTCTTAACAAAGCTAAAAATAATCAGACCAAAGTATCCAACAATCATACTCCTAAGAACGAACAACACCTATTTGAAAAATCAGGTATATGCAAACCATGAATGAGAATGTTAGAGCACCCTTCCTTACAACCCTCAAGAGTAGGAGCAACCAAGATATTCTTCAACAGGTGAGTAGATAAGCTCAGGACAGCCATAAAGGGAATACTATTCATCAGTAAAATGAAACGAACTGGTTATTAAGCCTCACAAAAATGTGGATGAATCTTTAGCAAAAAAAGTCTTTTGGAAAATACAGCCTCCTGCGTGATATTTATATGACATTCTAAAAGTCAAAACTACAAAGATGGTAGACAGATGGGTGTTTGCCAGGTGTAGCCTTGGAGAGGGAGCTGATTAGGTGAGGAACATATTTTTTGAAGCTAGTTTATATGATACTGTAATTGTAGATATACAACACCCTGCTTCTGTCAAAATCTAATGAACTTTATAGCCCACAGAGTGGACTTCAATATGGGAAAGAAACTTTTAAATAATTTAGGAGGTTAGAGAGATCCCAGGATGATGCACAGAATGTAGCAAAATAACCTCACTGTATTACAAGTGGACGAAGCAATTTCACTAAAGAGAACAGGGCCCGGAAGTGCTGACCTCCGTACGTTTGGAAATGAACGAGGTCTCCAAGACTAAAGGCCCACTGAACTGCGCACCGGCCTTGATGGAGCTGTTTCCCCAGGAGGCACAGGCTAACAATTCTGAAACCACTATACATGTAAATTGAGCTACAACTGGACAATTAAGTAAATGGATGGTGGCTCCTGGGAGCTGGCTTGTCACTTCTGGGAAGTTGCAAATAAGGGAAGAATGTGAGAGTGATCCATGTGGTGATGGAGTCAAACCAGAGATGTCAGCATGTTTGGCTTAAAATAGATAGGGTTGTTTACATACAGAAATAGTGATGCATATGTATATAGAAAAAATTAGCGCCCACATGCATTTCCTTTTTTTCTGTTAGTTGACAGGATGTGGAAACAGGGGTGCTACGGCAGTAACCAGCCTGTCTTGTACTGTGATCTCGAGTCTAGTATCATTTTCTAATCAAAAGAACAAGGGCTCCTTGGAGAAATGGCTGATTCTGAGACTGGGGCAATAAATACACAAGCTGAGGTTGGAGCATCTTGTAGCACAAGAAAATAGAGAAGTGTTTCTTTGTTTTAAGTACAACAATGGGGGTCTGCCGGGGGACCATGGGGGCCACTTAAAGGAGCTCCTGAGGGAAAAACTGGGAAAATCTTGAGCAACAGAATAAATACACTTGAACTAGACTGTAAGTCACAGTATAAAATAAAAATCTATGAATCCGCACTGATGGAGATAAATTATCCAATGAATAAACAAAGGAGACAAAAATATCCCATGCAGAAGAATGCCAAGTGATAGTGGGTAGATACGCTGCCCTACACAAGGGTAACCATTCCTCTCTGTATCAGCAGACCTCTCCACTTGCTGAGGGCCATTGCCAAGTAGGAATGACGCATTGAAATTTCCTTGCCAGCGTACCCCATGTTAAATGGACTTGCCTTGGAAATTCTGTGTGTTTGAGAAAGGTGACCCTGCTCAAGGACGAGGGTGGATCCAGGTTTAGGGTGTATCCTGCAGGTTTTAGGAAGTATCCCGGTTTAGGATGATTTGGGTTTAGGGCGTTCCCGGTTTAGGACAATCTGGATTTAAGGCAGTTCCAGGTTTAAGGTTATTGCTGCTGGGAACAGGGCGTATCCTGCTGCCTGAGTTCCCGTTGTTGAGTTCTCGTGGAATTGAGAAAGTATTTGGGATGTGAATTGTGCGGCAGAACTTGGATTTCCCCAGAACGTGTGTGTAGAGGCCGGTGTGAGTTCGGGAATAAAGAATTGCTATTTGAATCTACAAAGCTGTGAGTGGCTCATGATCTTGTGCCCAGCCAAGACTGCAGCATCCACTCCTTCATGGGGATGCACATGGTGACTTCCTCCAAAGAGTGGAAAAGCCGGAAGAGTCCGGCGGGCAGGGAGCCCCTGTACCAGATGACCAAGAGTGGCCTCACAGTGAGACACATGTGGGTGCTCCCTGAGTGAACCCTAGAACACAATGACATGATAGACTGAAAACCAAGGAAATCTGAGCAAAGCCGAGTCTCTAGTTAGCAATAATGGATGAATATTGGCTCATGAATTGTGACAAATAAGCCACAATAATGTAAGTTGTAAATACCGGGGGAGGCTGGGCGGGAGGTATGGGGACTCTCAACTTAGCATCTCAGTTTTTACGTGACTCTAAAACTATTCTGTCAAATGCTTTTTCTGCATCTATTGAGATAATCATGTGATTCTTGTCTTTAAGTCTATAAAGTTTAAAATTTATTAAAAAATATTTTATTGATGATGGAAAATTACTGAATGACATATCTCAATATGGGCTTCCACCAACTATGCATGAGATTTTATTTCTCTGTACCTTTGACAGAAATGAATGTTTTCAATCCTTTTAACATTTGTGAATTAGAAAGGCGACAAATGAGATCTCATTGCTTAAATTTGCATTCTTAAATTATGAGTGAGATGTAACATTCTTTTACTCATTGACTGGCACTCGCACTCACTCTCTTTCTATATATATGTGTATGCATATTCATACACACACACACACACACATATATATATATATATATATATATACTCTTTTTAAAAATATTTTTATTAGTTATTGATGGACCTTTATTTATTTATTTGTTTGTGTGTGGTGCTGAAAATCGAACCCAGGGCCTCACACATGCTAGGCAAGCGCTCTACCACTGAGCCCCAGCCCCAGCCCATATATATATATATACTCTTTATATAGCTGTATCATGCTTTTCTTTACTCATTTTCCAAACTGGTTGTCAGTCTTTTTCTCAGGTAGAACTTTTGGTGTGGTTAAAAAAATACATATACATATACACATATATTTAAATGTTCTGTACGGTGAGGGAAAAAACCTAGAGGATGTAGGATGTTAAAGTCTGAGCAAGTATTTACAAACTTAGGAAAGTATATCCATATATATACTTGCTCAGACTTTTTTTTTCCACTGTGAGGAAAATTTAAATGCTTTATATAAGGAAATCTCTCTCTGTTCACAATTTCAGGGTTGACTCACACTTCTATTTTATCCCCAAATTTAGTTCCTCGTGCCATGATTATTGTAGATGGGTCTCTTCAAGGCAGCTCCTATTTATTTGGGGTGTTGTTGTAAGGATGGCCCTGATGGGCTCGCAACCCACTGTCAGCTTGAGTTCCTCCTGAGCTTTGTTCTGGTCCCCATGTCGCTTGTTTTGTGAAGGCCACGAGGAGGCAGATGTCTTTGTCTAACCAGAGACACCCACACTCACACCAGGAGTGCGGTCCTTGTGATCCTAGGTTCCAAGCCTTGGAACGTCCCACTAGGTGGAGTTCGGCGTGCTGATCCAAACGCTTTTCTTTTGAAGCACATTTCTTCATGTGGCTCCTTATACCTCTGGCAACTCACTAGCTTATCCTTAAACACTTTGCTGGTCCCACCACAGGAGAAGAAAGGTTTGAGGAGTTCCCAGAGAGAGAAGGGAACTCGACCAGCAGGGCATTCATGACAGAAAAGAATTTCAGCACACAGCAGTCAGTGTCGACAGAGGTTTATTTAGAAAATAGACACTTATTCAAGGGAAAATAAGGACTATCTCAAGAAAGAGAAAACTTTGGGGTTGTATTACTCAGGTTCTGTAGCAGAACAGGGCCAAGAGGAGATATAGGAATATATTTATATGTGATTATAAAAAGAGGGCTTATTAGTTTGGACTATAGGATCAGAACCCAAATGGTCCACAGTGGCCATCTGCGGGCTAGACAGCCAGAGGAACTAGTAGTTACTCAATTCAAGAACCTGGAGGCTCAGGAGCAGAGGCTACCATTGATGTAGCCCCAACCTGGGACTGAAGGCCTAGAGCTACCTGGAGAATTGATGGTCAGAGTCTGCTTTGGAAGAGCAAAGGGACTGGAGCCCAGTGTCCGCATGCAATGGCAGGTTTGGAAGTGAGGTGTCCCCCCAAAAGCCCTTGTGTGAGACAATGCAAGAAGGTTTAGAGGAGAAATGATCAGGTTATGAGAGCTTTAACTCAATCAGTGAACCAATCCCCTGATGGGATCAACTGAGTGGCGATTGAAGGCGGGTAGGTGTGGCTGGAGAAGGTGGGCCATTGGGGATGTGCCTTTGCGGTATACCTTTGGTATCTGGTGAATGGAGTCTGTCTGTCTCTGCTTCCTGATCATCATGTGAGCTGCTTCCCTCTGCCACCCTCTTCTACCATGTTGCTCTGTCTCACCTTGAGCCCTCCAAGGAGTGGATCCAGTATCTTTGGACTGAGACCTCTGAAGCCGTAAGCCTCCAAATAAACTTTTCCTCCTCTAATGGTTCTGGTTGGGTCTTTTACACATAGTAGCAAGAAAGCTGACCATAACAGCAGCAGCAACCCAAGCACCTGTTCAAGAAGACTTGGATTTGCATCTGCGTTGACTTCCTCCTCCCTCTACTTTCTGTCCACCCGGGTCCCCAGCCTGTTGGACCGTGCTGCCCACATTGCGGGTGGGACTCCCCGTCAGTTTGCTGTCCCACATCCCAACCATCTCTGGAAACACCCCCATCAACACACCCAGCAGTCTCTTAATCTCAGGCATCTCTTAATCCGATCAAGATGAGAGTCCAGACGAACCCTCACAGGGTACAGCAAGGGAGGATGTGGGCCATCTTGAGTGTGAGAGAGGTATTTTGGGGGTTCTTGGATTTCCTTTTAAAGGAAATTTGGCAAGGGGTGGGCATGGGGAGGCTGTGGAAACGATACCATTCCAGTGACCTCAAGACAGTTTCTGGTGTCTGGTTATTCTCAGGGTCCTCAGGCTGGTGAGGTCTTCATTGTCTGGCTGGCAGGTGGTACTGGAGCTCTAAATGATAGGTTCCTCAAGATCTTGTATCTCTCTTTGCTTAATCTACTTATCATGGGGTTAATTAACTGTGCATAGGTAGATTTACAGATTTCCCAGAAATTTGGGAGTAACAGAGCTGGAAGTGAGACAGACTCAGGGGGTGATAGGTCTGGGAAAGCATCCAGAACTTCTGAATTAAAGTCTCTTTTTCTTGTCTTTCTTTTATGTCCCCCCCTCCTCCTCCTCCTCCCCCTCCTGCTCCCCCTCCTCTTCCTCCTCCTCCCCTCCTCCTCCTCTTCTTTTTCTTTTTTTGGTACTGAGAATTGAACCCAGGGGCACTTAAGCCACATCCCCAGCCCTTTATTAAATAATTTTTTATTTAGGGACAGGGACTCATTAAGTTGTTAGGGCCTTGCTATGTTGTGGAAACTGGCCTTAAATTGCAATCCTCCTGCTTCAGACTCCCGTATTGCTGGGATTACAAGCATGTGCCACTGCACCCAGCTGAAACAGACATTTTACTGGATGAATTTGTCCCTTATTAGCACACTTTAAAAAAAGTTTTGATCAGTTTTATATTATACTTAATTCTGCCATTTATATCTCTATCTACTGATACTACCCTGGCCTTTCTTCTGAGTACTGTAAGTTCCAAACTGGCCCTCTCTCTAAGATCTTATTCCCCAAGGTTTGTTTTCTGGATAGCTTCCAGAGAGATCCTTTAAGCCATGTCAGAATATTTCATTTCTCTGCTCAAGTAGCTTGCCACACTATTCATTCAAACCCCAAAACTTTATAATTGGCCTTAAGACCCCAATTTTTATTTCCCTGCTAGTTCTTGGGCCTCATTTCCAACAGTCCGCTCCTTGCTGAGCTCTAACCACACGAGGTTCTTGTCATCCCTGGAATGCCCTAAGCGTGCATCCCCACTGCCCTTGACATGGCTCTGTCCTCTAGGCACTGCTCTCCCAGCGGTCACCCCCACTCCCCGGGGTTCTCTGCTCATACGACTTCCCCACAGGGGTCTTCTCCAAACAGCAGCCCCCCAGCACCCTCTGCTTTATATCCCATCATTGGCTTCATTACCAACTGACATATTATTTGTGTTTGTTTATTGTCCAGCTGCTCCTACAAGAACATAAATAATATAGAACATAGAAATCATATTCATGGCTAAATCCCTAGCAAAAAAGAACAATGTCCAGTACTTAATATAGATCCAACCAATATTTATGGAATCAGCAAACCAAGCCTGAATAGACACCAGACTGCAGATCGGATCCAGACTCTTGACCAATTTTGCTTTTAAACTATGACCATGTTTGTGTCCCTTGGGGTCTCAGCAGCCAGCACATGGCAGGGATTTAAGGCTTTCTTGAACAGAATTAAATTCCAAAGATCCTGGGAAACTGAAAGGGTACAGAACAAGAGACTCTGGGAACAATAAATATACACTGGGAGAATAAATAGAGACCTAGAGAAGACAACGGAGGAGGGGCAGTGTGCCAGAGCTGGTCTGAATGTTTTGTCTCCTTTCAAAATTCATATGTTGCAACTAGTTACCAATATGATGATTTTCAGAGTTGGACTTTGGAAGGCTGTTAGATCATGGGTTAGGGGATTTATTATCCTTACAGAAGAATCCCCAAGAAGCTGCCAGGTGAAGGCATAGTGAGAAGGTGTCATGTATACATTAGAAAGAAGCCCTCACCAAATTCCAGTCTGTTGGCAACTTGACCTTGGACTTCCCAGCCTCTAAAACCAAGAAATAAAAATTTCATAAAAAATAAAGTATGCAGTCTATGATATGTTGTATACCCTTAGGGCCATAAAAATCAGTGTTGAATTTCATCTCTGCCAGTTGCTGGTAATCAGCCCTAATTGACCAAGACAATCTGGATGCAGAGCTAAACAGGACTCAACCAGTTTTCTATCCCTTTTACCTTCCACAGAACCTCATTTTTTTTCAGCAGTTTCCTGAAATTGTTCATTTCCAATCTCAGCTAACTTTGCAGAATCATGGCAGAAAGAGTCCCGGACTTGGAAATCAGAAAGACTTGGGTTAGCACTCTGGCTTTGACACTTAAGCTGAGCTCAACTTGGATAAGCCATTTAATCTTTGGGAATATCATTCTTCTCATCTCTAAAAGTACAGCTTATTGTAACTCTCTCTGGGTTTGCAAGAGCATTAAATGAGAAAATGTAGGAGAAAATCTCAACACCCCAGACCCAGCACAGAGCAGGTAAGTAGTAAATATAAATTGGACCTATCCTGTTAGCAGGAATTGATAGACTGCTTATGTATGAACTTACATCCTTCTAGTTCTGCTTATTTATAGAGTCTGTGGATGGAATTTTTTTCTCATCTGGTTTCTTTCTTTCTTTCTTGCCTTGCTTTCTTTGAGGTTGTCTTTGTCCCTGTCTTAGTCTTGTAGTTTCTGTTGCTATAACTGAATATGACAGACTGGGTAGTTTACAAAGAATGGGAGCTTAGCCCACAGTTCTGGAGGCCAGGAAGTCCAAGGCAACAGTACCAGGCGAGGGCATTCTTTCTGCATCATATTGTGACGCGGAACATCAGACGGGGAGATGAACATCTCTCCCCCTTCTTACAAAGTCACCAATGCCATGTGGAGGCCCTACTCTCACAGCTTCAATTCTAATGACTTCTCCAGATTCCCCCTTGTCTAAATGCCACTAAAACTTAATGCCATTAAGTTTTAAACACATGAACTTTTGGGGAACACATTGAAACTACAGAAGATGTCCTCTTGTCTAATTCTGTGGACTCATGACTTCCTTCTGTTAATCAGATTTCTCTCTTTATGCCTAAGATGGTAAATTCTGACTTTTAGAACAAATAAGGGCAAAAAGAGAAGATGGTTGCACATTTTTATCCACAGAGGTGGAGGAACTAAAGCTCTCTTTTCTCTTTCTCTCTCAGCCCATGGAGATAAAAAGGGGTGAAAATGGAAAAAAAAAAGTGGTTTCAGTGTTCCGTCACCACCATTGCCCCCTGCACAAGCAGAGCTGCTTACAGAGCCCCAGGAAGCCCCCTAAATGTGTCCCTGACAGTGTGGTGTCAGCAGGATCCACCATTAGGAAGCATCAAGGGAGGGGTGGAATCCGACAGCCCCAGGCTCTCAGGGGAAGCCAGTGGTCTTGATGAGGATGCATGGGGTCGCCCTAGGGTGCTCGGGCTTATGACCCAAAGGAAAGAAAAAGCCTCCAGATTTAGAACTGAACATGAATTCTGGGGGGAAGGACTGTCTGTGAGACCAGCAAGAGTCATCCTAAGGGTGAGACAATTGAAAACATTAGCGAACTTGAAAGCCACCTCCCAGATGTGTCTATCTGGACTGCAGTTTCCCGGAACCCCCTCTACCTTTAGTGCACTGTGGAGTAATTGTCACCTTGATTAAGACAGAGTTTCCTTCCCAGCAAGGTGTCCTCAAAAAGTATACCCTTTAGGGCCATAAAAATCAGTGTTGAATTTCATCTCTGCCAGTTGCTGGTAATCAGCCTTAGGTAAGTTAGCTAACATCTCTGAGACTGCTTCTTATCCAAGAATTGAGAGCAATGATACCTTTCTGATAAAATTTAAAATATGACATGAGAGAACAAAACGGCCATCTGAGTCTGCATTTGTCAATCAGTCCTCATCTACATAGACTATTTCTACATCACAAAGCCTTTTTTTTCTTTCCCAGATCTCTGGAGAGTTTCCAAAGTATAGAATATAAATGTTACCAATGAGAACATGATTTCCATTCCCCTTGCTGATACTCTGCCCCTATATTATTTTTCCAGTTTCTATACCTTGCCAAGATCTCTCCTTACCTCCTTTTCTCTTTAGAGAGACACTATGGCTCTTGTGAACCATCTACTTAGCTGATCCTCCATGCACTGGTCTCTGAGTGGTCTTGTATTCTTCACCTCTGCTCCCCAGCCAGGGAGTCCTAAATAGCCTCTCCTTGTAAATTGAAGTAAGAAAGTAATCAGCAATGCATAGTTCTCTGCTTTCATCTTTACCCTCCTATACTCCATTCCCTACATAACCATACAAATGCACCTTCGGAAATGCACCAAGATTGCTCTCCTTGGCTGCAACCTTCCTGTGACCTCCCATCTCATGAAGAATGAAAGTAAAGACCTTTCCTGCCACCTGCTAGGGGACCCTTTGTTCTGCTGTCTGTTTCCCAGGTTACAGCTTTCTTCTCCAGTAAGCAGTCCTGAGAGTGGTGTATAATTCCTCCATTCATTGCTCTCTCAGGTCAACAGAATAAGCTTCCTCCACAACCAGTCTGATTGCCTCTCTCTTGTCTTAAAACCCTTTCCTGGCTTGCCTTTGTTGATTGGGGAACAACTTCAGAGAGTGACTGGGTTCATGAGCTCCACAGTCAGATGGAAGGCTGGCTCCACTTCCTGGGATCTGCGTGACCTTCACTCGACAAATCTCGCTTTGTCCCACTTTATTTATAAAAATGTGGGTAACAATTCCCTATGGAAAATATCCGATATAATGCCTACCATCTATTAAATAATAAATAAATGGCAACTATATTTGCTGAGTTATATGGTGGAACTCAGATTCTTTGTCATCATGCAAGATCCTTTTAAATATCATTTAAACCTATCTCCCCTTCATGCCCATCTTGTGTCTCTGTCCTAATGGATAGCGTGGTCTCCAGCTCCACTTAAGTTTTTATTGCTCCCTGTGGAAAGCATATTCTTAATGATGGTCTTGCCTGGCAGAGAGTGGCCTTGGTCTCCATTTCCACTTGGCAACCTTCAAGACCCAGTTCAAAAATTGGGTTGAGATGGCAAACCAAGTTCAACTGCTTTTTATGCCTTATGCATAAGATTTTCTCTGAATGATGTAAAAAATATAATAAAAAACCAATAAATACTTGACGATGTTGGAAAAATGTAAGAGCAGGTCATTAGTGGACCATAATTTTGATGTAGATTTAAAATACAAAAAGCAACAAGAATATCTCTTTTATTTTCTGGCAGTCTGGGAAACTTTTTGAAAACCTTTTAAATAAAAAAATAAAACACTTGGAAATGATGGATACATTGTTTAACATCTTTCAAGTACAGAGCTGAGCTTCTGAGAAGGAAAGTTACATCTAAAGGGACCTAAAACATAAGGATACCTGGAAAAGAGAGCTGTCAGGACACCCAGGCAGGAGTTTTCCTGGGAGGGTTTGCTAGGCTTCCTACCCAGAGTGTGAGTGTGAATGAATGTCAGGGGAGAAAACAGGCCTTTGGTCTTTTATTTTTTATTTTTTTTATTGATTATTTAAAGCATTACATAGCTCATGATATATCATCTTTCATACTTTTGACTCAAATTGTGTTTTGAACTCCCATTTTCACCCCAAATACAGATTGCAGAATCACATCTGTTACATATTCACATTTTTACATAATGCCATATTAGTGACTGTTGTATTCTGCTACCTTTCCTATCCCCTACTATTCCCCCTCCCCTCCCCTCCCCTCCCATCTTCCCTCTCTACCTCCCCTGCTGTTGTTCAATTTTCTCCCTTTTTTTCCCTCCCCCTTGCCCCTCATGACCTCTTATAATTTTGTGTATCATTGAAGGTCTCCTACCATTTCCATATGCTTTCCCTTCTCTCTCCGTTTCTCTCCCCCCATTCGTCTTTGTTTACTGTAGTCTTTTCCTCATGCTCTTCCTTCCTGTTCTGTTCTTAGTGGCTCTCTTTATATCAAAGCAGACATTTGGCATTTGTTTTTTAGGGCTTGGCTAGCTTCGCTTAGCATAATCTGCTCTAATACCATCCATTTCCCTGCAAATTCTATGATTTTGTCATTTCTTACTGCTGCATAATACTCCATTGTGTATAGATGCCACATTTTTTTATCCGTTCATCTATTGAGGGGCATCTAGGTTGGTTCCACAGTCTAGCTATTATGAATTGTGCCGCTATAATCATTGATGCAGCCGTATCCCTATACTGCGCTCTTTTAAGGTCCTCAGGGAATAGTCCGAGAAGGGGTCAAATGGTGGTTCCATTCCCAGCTTTCCCAGGAATCTCCAAACTGCTTTCCAAATTGGCCTCACCATTTTGCAGCCCCACCAGCAGTGTACAAGTGTACCCTTTTCCCCACATCCTCGCCAGCACTTATTGTTGTTTGACTTCATAATGGCTGCCAATCTTACTGGAGTGAGATGGTATCTTAGGGTGGTTTTGATTTGCATTTCTCTGATTGCTAGAGATGGTGAGCATTTTTTCATGTACTTGTTGATTGATTGTATGTCCTCCTCTGAGAAGTGTCTGTTCAGGTCCTTGGCCCATTTGTTGATTGGGTTATTTGTTATCTTATTGTTTAATTTTTTGAGTTCTTTGTATATTCTGGATATTAGGGCTCTATCTGAGGTGTGTGGGGGGTAAAAATTTGTTCCCAGGATGTAGGCTCTCTATTTACTTCTTTTATTGTTTCTCTTGCTGAGAAAAAACTTTTTAGTTTAAGTAAGTCCCATTTGTTTATTCTTGTTATTAACTCTTGTGCTATGGGTGTCCTATTAAGGAATTTGGAGCCCGACCCCACAATATGTAGATCGGAGCCAACTTTTTCTTCTATCAGACGCAGTGTCTCTGATTTGATATCTAGCTCCCTGATCCATTTTGAGTTAATTTTTGTGGATGGCGAGAGAAAGGGATTCAATTTCATTTTGTTGCATATGGATTTCCAATTTTCCCAGCACCATTTGTTGAAGATGCTATCCTTCCTCCATTGCATGCTTTTAGCCCCTTTATCAAATATGAGATAGTTGTAACTTTGTGGATTAGTCTCTGTGTCCTCTATTCTGTACCATTGGTCCACCTGCCTGTTTTGGTACCAGTACCATGCTGTTTTTGTTACTATTGCTTTGTAGTACAGTTTGACCTCTGGTATCGCTATACCTCCAGATTCACACTTCCTGCTTAGAATTGCTTTTGCTATTCTGGGTCTTTTGTTTTTCCATATGAATTTCATGATTGCTTTGTCTATTTCTACAAGAAATGCCGTTGGGATTTTGATTGGCATCGCATTAAACCTGTAGAGAACTTTGGGTAATATCGCCATTTTGATGATGTTAGTTCTGCCTATCCATGAACAGGGTACATTTTTCCATCTTCTGAGATCTTCTTCTATCTTTCACCTCTTTTGTTAGGTTGATTCCCAAGTATCTTATTTTCTTTGAGGATATTGTGAATGGAGTGGTTTTCCTTATTTCCATTTCAGAGGTTTTGTTGCTGATATACAGGAATGCCTTCGATTTATGCGTGTTGATTTTATAACCTGCCACTTTGCTGAATTCATTTATTAACTCTAGCAGCTTCTTTGTAGACTCTTTTGGGTCTGTTAAGTACATTATCATGTCATCCGCAAATAGCGATAATTTAATTTCTTCTTTTCCTATTTCTATGCCTTTAATTTCTTTTGTCTGTCTAATTGCTCTGGCTAGTACTTCGAGAACTAAATTGAATAGAAGTGGTGATAGAGGGCATCCCTGTCTTGTTCCAGATTTTAGAGGGAATGCCTTCAGTTTTTCTCCGTTTAGAATGATGCTAGCCTGAGGTTTAGCATATATAGCTTTTACAATGTTGAGGTAAGTTCCTGTTATCCCTAGTTTTTCTAGTGTTTTGAACATAAAGGGATGCTGTACTTTGTCAAATGCTTTTTCTGCATCCATCGAGATGATCATATGGTTCTTGTCTTTAAGTCTATTGATGTGGTGAATAGCATTTATTGATTTCCATATATTGAACCAGCCTTGCATCCCAGGAATGAATCCTACTTGATCATGGTGCACAAGTTTTCTGATATGTTTTTGTATTCGATTCGCCAGAATTTTATTGAGAATTTTTGCATCCAAGTTCATTAGAGATATTGGTCTGTAGTTTTCTTTCTTTGAAGTATCTTTGTCTGGTTTTGGGATCAAAGTGATGTTGGCCTCATAGAATGAATTTGGAAGAACTACCTCTTTTTCTATTTCTTGAAATAGCTTGAAAAGTATTGGTATTAATTCTTCTTTGAAGGTTTTGTAGAACTCCGCTGTATACCCATCTGGTCCAGGGCTTTTCTTGGTTGGTAGTCTTTTGATGGCTTCTTCTATTTCTTCCTTTGTTATTGGTCTGTTTAAATTGTGTGTGTCTTCCTGTCTCAATCTGGGCAAATCATATGCCTTAAGAAATTTATCGATATCTTCACTATCTTCTATTTTATTGGAATATAGGGTTTCAAAATACTTTCTAATTATCTTCTGTATTTCTGTAGTGTCTGTTGTGATATTGCCTTTTTCATCCCGTATGTTAGTAATTTGAGTTCTCTCTCTTCTTCTTTTCGTTAGCATGGCTAAGGGCTTGTCTATCTTATTTATTTTTTCAAAGAACCAACTTTTAGTTTTATCAATTTTTTCAATGGTTTCTTTTGTTTCAATTTTGTTGATTTCTGATCTAATTTTAATTATTTCTTGTCTTCTACTACATTTGCTGTTGTTTTGCTCTTCCTTTTCTAGGTTTTTGAGGTGTTGTGTGAGTTCATTTATTTGTTGTTTTTTTCTTTTTTTGAGGTAAGAACTCCAAGAAATGAATTTCCCTCTTAAAACTGCTTTCATTGTGTCCCATAGATTCCGGTATGTTGTATCTGTATTATCATTTGACTCTAAGAATTTTTTCATCTCCTCCTTTATGTCTTCTATAACCCATTGATCATTCAATAACATATTGTTCATTTTCCATGTGATGTAGGATTTTTCCTTCCTTCTTTTATCATTGATTTCCAATTTCATTCCATTGTGATCAGATATGGTGCATGGTATTATCTCCATGCCTTTATATTTACTAAGAGTTGCCTTATGGCATAATATATGGTCTATCTTTGAGTAGGATCCATGTGCTGCTGAGAAGAACGTGTATCCACTTGATGATGGTTGATATATTCTATATATGTCGGTTAAGTCTAGGTTATTGATTGTGCTGTTGAGTTCTATAGTTTCTTTATTCAGTTTTTGTCTAGATGATCTGTCTAATGGCGAGAGCGGTGTGTTGAAGTCACCCATAATTATTGTGTTGTGGTCTATTTGACTCTTGAACTTGAGGAGAGTTTGTTTTATGAACGTTGCAGCTCCATTGTTTGGTGCATACAAATTGATGATTGTTATGTCTTGTTGGTGGATGGTTCCTTTTAACAGTATATAGTGTCCTTTTTTATCCTTCTTGATTAACTTAGGTTTGAAATTGATTTTATTTGATATGAGTATGGCCACTCCTGCTTGCTTCCGAGGGCCATGTGAGTGGTATGATTTTTCCCAACCTTTTACCTTCAGCCTGTGTATGTCTTTTCCTATCATATGAGTCTCCTGAAGGCAGCATATTGTTGGATTTGTTTTTTTGATCCATGTTACTAGCCTATGTCTCTTGATTGGTGAGTTTAGGCCATTAACATTTAAGGTTACAATTGAGATATGATTTGTACTTCCAGTCATGCTTCTTTATTTATTTATTTTAGTTTGGCTAGTTTTACTTTTTGGTTACTTTCCTCCCCCTTTACTGAGATACCTCCTGCTGTTAGTTTTGGGCACTATTTTTCAATTCCTCTTCTTGTAGTGTTTTGCTCAAAATGCTTTTCAGAGCTGGTTTTCTTGCTGCAAATCGTTTAGCTTTTGTTTATTGTGAAAGATTTTAATTTCATTGTCAAATTTGAAGCTCAATTTTGCTGGATACAGTATTCTTGGTTGGAATCCATTATTTTTCAGCGTTTGAAATACATTGTTCCAGGATCTTCTCGCTTTCAAAGTCTGTGATGAGAAATCGGTCGTTAACCTAATTGGTTTACCCCTGAATGTAATCTGCCTCTTTTCTCTCGTAGCTTTTAATATTCTCTCCTTGTTCTGTACGTTGGCTATCTTCATAATTATATGTCTTGGGGTTGGTCTATTATGGTTTTGAATGTTTGGGGTCCTGTAGGCTTCCAGGATTTGGCAATCCATTCCATCTTTCATCTCTGGGAAGTTTTCTAGAATTATTTCATTTAATATGCTGTCCATTCCTTTGGTTTGAATCTCTGTGCCTTCTTCTATCCCTATGACTCTCAAATTTGGTTTTTTTATGACATCCCATATCTCTTGAATAGATTGCTCGTGGGATTTAAGCATCTTTTCTGTGTTGACTATATTCTTTTCAAGTTGATAAACCTTGTCTTCATTATCTGATGTTCTGACTTCTACTTGATCAAGTCTATTTGTAATATTCTCGTTTGAGTTTTTAATTTGGTTTATAGTTTCCTGCAATTCTAGGATTATTGTTTGATTTTTTTTAAGATCTCTATCTCCTGGTAGAGCTCGTTCTTTGCCATTTGAATTTGTTTGTTTAATTCATTTTCAAAATATACTTTTATTGCTTGGACTTGCTGTCTCATGTCTTCCCTAATATTCCTTTCCATTCGAGTTAGGTATGCCTTGAGTTCTTTCCCTATCCCTGCTTCTGATGTTTCTATGTCCTCCTGTAGAATTGAGTTGTCTTGCATTGTTTGTACTCCTTTTTTCCCTTGTTTTCTCATGTTGTCCACGTTACTTTCCAGCTCTATTTGATTGTCGTGTTTCTGCTCTCTTCTATAGATTTGTTTTGTTTCTGTATTACTCTGATGTCTCTCCTTTGTGTTGTTAAACTATGCCTGCTAACGTGGATTCTGCTGGGAAGGAATTCCGATGTCCGAGCTCCAGTGACGACACTACTCTGCTATGACGGGCCCCCGTCTCCTTGCCGGGGTGTCCTAATGGGGGTGTGTGACTGGACTGTCTCTGTTTGGTTTCAGCTCCCGGTCACGGCAGGCGGGCGGTCTCCAACCGCCCAGTATCACAGGCCGCAGGCAGGTGATCAGTCGCCAGCGGGCGGGCGTTCTCCTAACGCCCAGTTACGCGGGCAGTGGGTGAACTGTCGCCGGCGGGCCTGCAGTTTACAGCCGCCCAGTCGCGAGGGCCTTGCCTCTAGTCTCCTGGTTTCTCCTGCTAGTCTTGGTTTCTCCTGCTAGACCAGATTTCCCCTGAGTGATGGTTCTCGGCAGTTCAAACTGTACTCTGGGCCTGCCGTTTGTTGGGTGTGGAGGGTGGCTATTGGGAACCCCGGCACTCTATTGTTTTGTTTCCCTTGTGGGGGATAGAACTGTACCGCTTCCTTCCCCGCCTGAAATCCCGTACTCAGCCCGGGGGTCAGTGCGGGCTTGACTGGCGGGATTCCACTGTGTTGCAGCCACTTATCTCCCTGCTTGCTAGTTAATCCCTTCTCTGCAGCGCCACGCCTTCTGTAGCCGCGGGGCAGGCTGCTCGAATCAGACAGCCTGGATCTCCGGGGTCACACAGTTGGCTTTTGGTATCCCCGGCACTCTATGGTTTTGATTTTTTCTGCTTGCCCCTCCCCCAGCACTGGCTAGACAGGTTTTGTTTTGGCTGCTGATGGGAGGGGGGGTTGAAGGTCAGGTGCCTGTAGTTTCCCCTTAGTCTTTATGCAGGCTCACTCTGAAACTCCCTCCCCCGGAAATTCTAGGAGAGATTTTATGCGAAATCCCCCTACGTATGGGGGCTGAACTGAGTGACACACACCTGTTTTGTTGTTGCAATCTGTCGGAGAGTGGCGGTGGATACTTCAGCTCTCCAAGATGGTGGCCGCTGATTGCCTTAGTGGAGTGTCCCTTGTGGGGGATGGGGCTGTACCGCTTCCTTCCCCGTCTGAAATCCCGAACTCAGTCCGGGGGTCAGTGCGGGTTTGGCTGGCGGGATTCCACCGTGTTGCAGCCACTTATCTCCCTGCTTACTAGTTAGTCCCTTCTCTGCGGCGCCACGCCTTCTGTAGCCGCGGGGCAGGCCGCGAGAATCAGACAGCCTGGATCTCCGGGGTCACACAGTTGGCTCGCCTTTGGTCTTTTAAAGGCTGCAAATTGGAACTGAGTCTCTGCTTAGGCCTGAAATCCTCCAGGGGCTACACTGTAGGGGAAACAATGAACTAGAAAAAATATCCCACTGACAAAGGAGAGTGAAAGGGAAAGTGTCTTTTTCAGCAAAGGTTTAGAAGGAAAAAAAGTCTTCTCTGCATAGTTGTAACCCCAACTGTTCATTATGAGTAACTGGGGGGTCTGAGGAATACCAAGGCCATCCAGAGCCCCTCTCAGCAGCAAATAAAAACCTCTCTGGAGGGAAAGACCACAGGGTTGTCAAAGCCCAGGATGCACTGAACAAGATATCTGAGGTCAAAAAGGAAAGCATCAAAAGGAGAAATCAAGCCAGAGAGCAAGAATCAGCAGAAAAAACAAACATAAGAATTAAGTCCTCAACCTTGACTAATAGAATCACTGGATTCAAATTCATAGCAGGAAAAGAATTAAAAGTGGAATTAAAATATAAGAAGCACATAATATAAAAACACAAAGCGGGAATTCAACAATATGAAAACCAATAACCCAATTTAAAGAAGGGTATGATGCAATGTTTTGTTCATGTATGTATCAGGGAATGAATAGGTTGGGGTAATTAACATGTCTGTCATCTTAAACTTTTTAAAGAATTTGTTCTAGCCTGTAATCCCAGTGCCTTGGGAGGCTGAGGCAGGAGGATCACGAGTTCAAAGCCTGCCTCAGCAAAAGCAAGGTGCTAAGCAACTCAGTGAGACCCTGTCTCCAAATAAAATACAAAATAGGGCTGGGGACGCAGCTCAGTGGCCAAGTGCCCCTGAGTTCAATCCCTGGTATACTCCCCTCAAAAAATCGTTCTAATTTTTATATATGACAGTAGAATGCATTTTTGACACATTGTACACAAATGGAGCACAACTTCTCATTCTTCTGACTGTACATGGTGCAGAATTACACCGGTTGTGTAATCATACATGTATATAGAGGAATAGTGTCCATGTCACAACTTTTCTCATTTCTATATGGTGGCTATATTCAAAACTTTCTCTTTAAACTATTTTGTGATATATTTACATCATTCCTCATAGATACATATAGTGTATGAATTAGAACATTTTAATTTATTTAAAAAAAATGGGTCAAAGTCCTTAAGATACACCTCACCAAAGAGTTTATACAGATGGCAAATAAAATATGAAAAGATGTTTTAAATTATATGAAACCAAGAAAATGAAAATCAAACCAATGGAGATAATATTCCATACTTATTAGAACTGTCAAAATCCACACAACTGACAATACCAAATGCTGATGAGGATGTGGGATATCAGGGTCCCTCATTCATTGCTGGCAGAAATGCAAAATGGTACTTGGGAACACAAAACTGAACATACCCTTACCATCTGATCCATGCTACATGGTACTTGCCCAAAGGAAATAAATACTTATATTCACACAAAGATAAGCACATGGGTATTTCTAGCAGCTTTATTCATAATTACTAAAACTTGGAAGCTACCAAGATGCCTTTTATGTTTTTCATTTAATTCATTTTGTATTTTTTATTTTTGAGTACTGGGGATTGAACCCAAGGACACCCTGTCACTGAGACTTATCCTCAGTTCATCTGATTTTTTACTTTGAGACAGAGTCTCACTAAGTTGCGCAGACTGGCCTTGAACTGCCTCAGTCTCCTGAGTAGCTGGGATTGTAGGCGTGCACCACTGTGCCCTATAGAAGGTGACAAATGGTGATACATCCAGATAACGAACTATTATTCAGCACTAAAAATAAATGTGTTATTAAGTCATGAAAAGACACAGAGGAAATTTAAATGCATATTATTAAATGAAAGAAGTCAACCTGAGAAATCTACATACTACATTATTCCAGCAAGATGAATTCTGGAAAAGGCAAAGCAAAGGAGACAGTAAAAGATCAGAAGTGAGTTGGGGACTGTAGAAGGGAGGGGTGGATGGGAAGGGCACAGAGAGTTTTTAGTGCAATACAAGGTGGAAAGTAGGATTAGCAACCAAATAGATCTTCTGAAAAATAAGATATAATGATTGACACCAGCCACTTAATAATGGTTTTTAAAAGAGAACAAATACATTTTTGAAGTGAAATAAATATTTGGAAATGACTCAGACGCCACACTGAGAGAAAAAGAGAGAACGTGCTAAGCGTAAGGAATAGAATGAGAGATTCACAGTATACATCTCACGGGATTTCTAGGAAGAAGGTGAATGAAGGGGGCTTGGAGCTGTAGATGTCATAATGGGTAAGGGTTTTCTACAACTGACGAAGGAACGTGCTTTCAGATTTAGGAAGGACAGCAAATTCCAGGACACATGTGTCTAACAGCCACATCTGAGTACGTTGTCACAATACTGAAGAACACAGAATCTGAGGGAATTTACTACAGAAGATGAGAAGGAGAGAGAGGGAGAGGGAGAGGGAGAGGGAGAGGGAGAGGGAGAGGGAGGGAGGGAGGGGGAGGGAGGGAGGGAGGGAGGGAGAGAGAGAGAGAGAGAGAGCGCTTTAAACCTAAAATTTAGAGCTCATTATTTTTCAGGAAGATAAGACTGAATTTACCAATAAAAACCACTTTTTGAACAAGTGTCTAAAAGACATACATCATGAAGAAGAAACTTGGATCCAGAGCAAGAATTTAGATGTCAGAAGAAACAGTGAGCAAAGTAACAGATAAGTGTGGCTGGACTTTTTAAGTGTTAAAACAATAACAAAAACAATGACTAACTTGGAAAGGTGTTGAAAACAAGTTAGAAACAAAATATACTAAGAGTAGTAAAAAATAATAGCCAAGTATAGGATACTGAGATTCTTTTAAGTTTCTTGTATATTTCTGAGGGAGATTAAAAGCTTAATTAAATTTTAAAAATTAGTCTAACCTGGCGCACGCCTGTCATTCCAGCAACTTGGGAGGCTGAGGCAGGAGGATCGAAAGTTCAAAGCCAGTGTCACCAACTTAGCAAGGCCCCAAGCAACTTAGAAAGAACCTGTCTCCAGATAAAAAATAAAAAGAGCTGAGGATGTGGCTCCGTGGTTCAGGACTCCTGGGTTCAATCCCCAGTACCAAAATAAATACATAAAAATCATGCTAAAAGTCTGAAAATTGATCAGGCAAATACTCACTTAAGAACTTACAGTAAAATAGAGCAAAAATGAAGATAACTGAATATGGGGAGTATCACAAATAAGAAAATACAACAACCAAACAGAGAACAAACACCACCCCACAGTGAATCTCACCATTGTGTTCATCCATAAGAACCGGGTCCTGGTTAGAATAAGAATCAGTCCCTCCCTGTGTAAGTATATCACATGGATTCAACTGTCATGTATAACTAAAAAGAACCAATAGAAAAACAAATAGTTTTCCAAAACAAATAGATTTGGCAACAAAAAACAATAAACAAGATAAGGTTTAAGCAAATAATATGAGGATTGAGTAGAAAAAAAGGCTACATCTACAGCTAAAGTGAAAATTCAAAAGATTAGTGAAAGAGTGTTAGTCTTGAAGAGCTAGATAAATAGATTTGGAAATTTGTACTAAATAAGCACTTTCTTTAAACACCAACAAAACATCACTTGCTGAAACTGACAGAAAATCAGGCAGAAAAAACTAGCACCATTAAAGACACTGAATATGAGTTAAAAGTACACTGCCATAAACAGATTGACAGGTGAGTTCTAGCAAAACAATCGAGAAAAAGGGATTTCAACATCACAGAAACTCTCACAGAAAAATCAAACGGTCCTCCTTTAGAAGGATGATGTGAACTTTATATCAGTGCCAGCCAATAATTGTGTGAGAAGAAAATTACAGACCTATAATACTTAGAAGCACAGAGGCTAAAATTATCAAACCACTTAGCAGATCAATCTTGATCTCTCTCTTTCCAAATACACATAATTATGATGACGTGGGATTTACTCCCCAAATATAAGGGGTTAACTTTGGATAATCTATTCTGGCAAGGCATTGTATTAAGAGATTATAGAGTAAAACAAATCATGTGATTTTTCTCATTAGGGAGTTAAAAAAACATTTGATGAAGATTAATAATGCCCATGAAAAATAAAATTCTTAGAAGTTAAATTATAAGGGAACATATTTAACTCCACAGAGTCCAAACAAACCTGCAGAAAACTTCGGCATCAATAGCATCCCTTCCTCAGCACATCAGAACTAGGAAAGACTAGGACACCCCTGCTCTGCAAAGCTCTTCCAGCACTTGTTCTTGTTGCTTTGCACAGTGTTGCCGCAGTCTGGCTGGGCACAAAATCACGAGCCACTCAAGCAGGAACAAACTTTATTTCCAAAACTCCCCCAAACGCCAGGCACGTGGCCTTCTCCCAGTACACACCACACCAACCGGAAATCCCTCCGAGGTGGACAGCAGGGGTCTAATATCTAATTGAATGTACGTCTTAACATAATCATTATCATCTCAATGGCTTGCTGGCATCACCTTTCAACCAAAAATGCCATGCATCATTCCTACTTGGCTATGGCTCTTAGCACAGTGTGTTCTGAATGTGCAGAATTCAGCCCGTGCAGCATCACATGGAGGTCTTATTAACAGAACCACACAACAAGCCAAAGGTATAAGTGCTGGGATTTTCCTGATTCCCATATGTATGATTGCCTCTATAGAAGATCCAAAAGAGTCTATGAATAAGTTATTAAAATCAATAACTTATTTATAGGTGTCTGGAAATAAGCTCATCATACAAAATACATTTGCATTTCTTCTCACCAGCAATGAGCAATTAATTACATAGCAATTATAAAAAGGAAAAATAATTAGGTCCACAGAGGAGGAAAACTTAAGAAAGGCAGGGCGTTATGATGAACACCCTAAAATGTTGCTGTGGGTGACATACAATGAAGAGAAACTAGCCCTGTACATTGATAAAATTAAAATCGCAAAACTGTAACTTATCTTCAAATATATTCAAATGTTCAGAATAATTGTAATTAAAATACCAATAGTGCTACTTCTGATTCTAAAATTTATTTGGAAAATTAAAGGGCCAGAGATAGCCAATTCATTTTGAAAGAAAAAGCATGGTGAGGGGACATGTCTATCAGATATCAAGAACAATTTCTTAATACTTTTTTTATTGGTTGTTCAAAACATTACATAGCTCTTGACATATCATATTTCATACTTTAGATTCAAGTGGGTTATGAACTCCTATTTTTACCCCGTATACAGATTGCAGAATCACATCGGTTACACATCCACGTTTTTACATAATGCCATATTAGTAACTGTTGTATTCTGCTACCTTTCCTATCCTCTACTGTCCCCCCTCCCCTCCCCTCCCATCTTCCCTCTCTACCCCAACTGTTGTTATTCAATTCTCTCCCTTGTTTTTTTTCCTTTCCCCTCACAACCTCTTATATATAATTTTGTATAACAATGAGGGTCTCCTTCCATTTCCATGCAATTTCCCTTTTCTCTCCTTTACCCTCCCACCTCTTGTCTCTGTTTAATGTTAATCTTTTCCTCTTGCTCTTCCTCCCTGCTCTGTTCTTAGTTGCCATTCTTATATCAAAGAAGACATTTGGCATTTGTTTTTTAGGGATTGGCTAGCTTTGCTTAGCATAATCTGCTCTAATGCCATCCATTTCCCTGCAAATTCCATGATTTTGTCATTTTTTAGTGCTGCGTAATACTCCATGGTGTATAAATGCCACATTTTTTTTATCCATTCATCTATTGAAGGGCATCTGGGTTGGTTCCACAGTCTAGCTATTGTGAATTGTGCTGCTATGAACATCGATGTGGCAGTATCCCTGTAGTACGCTCTTTTAAGGTCTTCAGGGAATAGTTCGAGAAGGGCAACAGCAGGGTCAAATGGTGGTTCCATTCCCAGCTTTCCCAGGAATCTCCATACTGCTTTCCAAATTGGCCTCACCATTTTGCAGCCCCACCAGCAGTGTACAAGTGTACCCTTTTCCCCACATCCCTTCCAACACTTATTGTTGTTTGACTTCATAATGGCTGCCAATCTTACTGGAGTGAGATGGTATCTTAGGGTGGTTTTGATTTGCATTTCTCTGATTGCTAGAGATGGTGAGCATTTTTTCATGTACTTGTTGATTGATTGTATGTTCTCCTCTGAGAAGTGTCTGTTCAGGTCCTTGGCCCATTTGTTGATTGGGTTATTTGTTATCTTATTGTTTAATTTTTTGAGTTCTTTGTCTACTCTGGATATTAGGGCTCTATCTGCAGTGTGAGGAGTAAAAATTTGTTCCCAGGATATAGGCTCCCTATTTACCTCTCTTATTGTTTCTCTTGCTGAGAAAACTTTTTAGTTTAAGTAAGTCCCATTTGTTGATTCTAGTTATTAACTCTTGAGCTATGGGTGTCCTATTAAGGAATTTGGAGCCCGACCCCACAATATGTAGATCGGAGCCAACTTTTTCTTCTATCAGGCGCAGTGTCTCTTATTTGATATCAAGCTCCTTGATCCATTTTGAGTTAACTTTTGTGGATGGCGAGAGAAAGGGATTCAGTTTCATTTTGTTGCATATGGATTTCCAGTTTTCCCAGCACCATTTGTTGAAGATGCTATCCTTCCTCCATTGCATGCTTTTAGCCCCTTTATCAAATATAAGAAAGTTGTAGTTTTGTGGATTGGTCTCTGTGTCCTCTATTCTGTACCATTGGTCCACCCGCCTGTTTTGGTACCAGTACCATGCTGTTTTTGTTACTATTGCTCTGTAATATAGTTTGAAATCTGGTATTGTTATACCTCCTGATTCACACTTCCTGCTTAGAATTGTTTTTGCTATTCTGGGTCTTTTGTTTTTCCATATGAATTTCATGATTGCTTTATCTATTTCTACAAGAAATGCCATTGGGATTTTGATTGGCTTTGCATTAAACCTATAGAGAACTTTGGGTAATATCGCCATTTTGATGATGTTAGTTCTTCCTATCCATGAACAGGGTATATTTTTCCATCTTCTAAGGTCTTCTTCTATTTCTCTCTTTAGGGTTCTGTAGTTTTCATTTTATAAATCTTTCACCTCTTTTGTTAGGTTGATTCCCAAGTATTTTATTTTATTTTTTTTGAGGATATTGTGAATGGGGTGGTTGTCCTCATTTCCATTTCAGATTTGTCACTGATATACAGGAATGCCTTTGATTTATGCGTGTTGATTTTATATCCTGCCACTTTGCTGAATTCATTTATTAGCTCTAGAAGTTTCTTTGTAGATCCTTTTGGGTCTGTTAGATATAGTATCATATCATCCGCAAATAGTGATAATTTAAGTTCTTCTTTTCCTATTTTTATGCCTTTAATTTCTTTTGTCTGTCTAATTGCTCTGGCAAGTATGTACTTAGTACTTAATAAAGTATATATTTAGTACCTTATGGTATTGTTAGATGGGGAAGTTAGTTCTAATGTTGTATAGGACAGTAGGATAATGATAATCTACAACAATTTACATACACTTCTTACACAAAAGTTTGAAGATTCCCAACACATTGAAGTTATAATATTTGGTGAGATAGAAATGATAATTACCATAATTTGAGCATATATATATATATATATATATATATATATATGCAAATTCAAGACCAAAATATTTTTTAAAAATATTATTTTAATCTTAAAAAAAAACAAAAGAGGCTATCTATATAAACTCAGGGAAGGAAAGTTTTATTACAATAAGACACAAAAATACAGAGCAGAAAGAAAAGTTACATTATATTATATTAAAAACAATACTTTTATAAATGAAAGAATAATGTAAGTAAAGAGATCACAAATTGACAGAAGATATCTACCATTCCGTCTCATAAGGAAGACTCACTACACAGAATATATGGGGAATTCCTTATCAGCAAAAACAAACAAACTAAAAAGATAAGCCAACCTATGGAGCGCTAATTCACAGGTCCTACAACAAAATTCTTCCTTCAAACATGGAAAGACTGTGTCTTGCCAACATTCAGGAAAATGAAAGTTTAAGCTACAACAAGATGCGGCTTCACACCTGCCAGTTACGCAAAATTTGAGAGCGTGATGCTGGGGAGCACTGGCCTGCTGGGGGGAGCAGACATTGTCTCCATCTCTTTAAAACCACCTGGCCAGGCCGCAACAGGTGAAGGTACACAGCGGGAAAACCCAGAAATTTTATTTGTGATCAGAAATCACAGAAAAACCAACCAACAAAAAAAAGGAAAAAGAAAAAATAAATCAGATGGATATAAAGGAGAAATAAGAGCACGGAAAATTCACTTTGAAGAGAAGCAAGTGTGAAGTTGGAACTCGTTTTCCCACAGAATCTCCTGAGAAATGCCAAGCTCAGAGTCAACAAGCAAGAAGAGCTGGAGGGAGCTAAGGGAAGTCATCAGAGAAATTAATTAAATGATTAAAGATGAAACAGCTGCTGCATTGCTCTCTCTGCCTCCCCCCTACTTAACATCCAGCAGCAGCGACTTCTGCCCTTGAGAAAAACCCCTGAGAACCAAAATGTAGGAAGCGAATAACTTTTGGGGGGGAGGGTTTTTAGAGTGTTGGCCCTGAAGAAGCAAAGCAGCACCTGAGGGAAATCTGCAAGAACTCTGCAAGAAGCAGCCTGCATGTGTGCCTACAGACAAACGTGCTTCCACACTGTTTCCATATTAAGGCTCCACTTTTGTAAAGAGTTTGTTGCAGTTCATGCCTGCAACAAAGTACTCACAAGAATAGGTTTCACTTGGGAGACCTGAAGAATATGTTCTGTGTCCAGAGAAATGCAACACAGCACTGAAGATGACCCCAAAAATCTTTGGAGCTGTATTCTCTCTCTTATTTGTAGTTGCTTTTTTTTTAATTTGTTCTAATTAGTTATACACTAGAATAGAATGCATTTGGACACATCATACATAAAAGGAACGTAGCTTCTCGTTCTGGTTGTACAAGATGTAGAATCACACCAGTCGTGTGATTTATATACCCTATATATATGCACATAGGGTAATAATGCCATTTTCATTCTACTGTCCTTCCTACCCTGACACCCCCTCCCCTCCCTTCACTCCCCTCTGCCTATTCCAAAGTGCCTCTATTTTCCCTACCCCACTCCAGCCATTGTGAATAAGCATCAGCATATCAGAGAAAACATTCAGCCTTTGGTTCTTTGGGATTGGTTTATTTCACTTAGCATGATATTCTCCAGCTCCATCCATTTACAGGCAAAGGCCATAATTTCATTCTTCTTTAAGGGTGAGTAATATTCCATTGTGTACATATACCACATTTTCTTTATCCACTCATCTAAATATTTCCTCTCACTCCAGTCAGAAGGGCAATTATCAAGAACAAAAGCTACAACAAATGTTGGTAAGAATGTGGAAGAAAAGGTACACGCATATATTGCTGGTCAGACTGCAAATTGGTGCAACCATTATGGAAAGCAGTATGGAGATTCCTCAGAAAACTTGAAATGAAATCACCATTTGACCCGGTTATCCCACCCGCTCAGATTATACCCAATGGACTTAAAATCAGCATACTACAGTGACACAGCCACATCTGTGTTTATAGCAGCTCAACTTACAATAGCTAAATATGGGACCGACCTAGATGCCCTTCAACAGATGAATGGATGAAGAAATCGTGGTATATATTTGTCGTTCTTAATGACATGCTTTAATAACATCTTGGTTCACTGGGTTTTGATTTACAACAGGTATGTACCTGGTCTAAAAATGTATGTTCCATTTTCCAATATCTTTCAGCCTAGCTTTTCAGTACAAATAGGAACGGCTAGAAATGATCCAACATTTGGGGGAAAAGTACGCACCTTGAAATAAGCACCAGACTGAAAAATCAGAATTAGTCCCCTCCAAAACAAATTTAACCAATGATATAGAAAAAAATCTTCAGAATAAATATCCTTAGGGAGACCAAACCAAAAACAAAACAAAACGAAAAACTGGCTGCTATGAAATGGAACTGTATTTCTGGAACTTAGAAGCAGGATAATTAGGAAATATATATATTAATAGATAAATAGCAGAACAAAAATAGCTGAAGAGTCAGTTAATGAGCTGAAAGACTGACAAAGTAATTAGCCTAGAAATGTTGTGTAATAAGACAAAGAGATGAAAAGAATGACAAAGGAGTTAAGCAGTGTGAAGAGTAGCTGCAGAAATTCCAACATCTATCTGTTAAGATTTGATGGAAAACATGTCAGCCACAGCCAGGGGTAGATGGACTAATGGGACCCCAAACCTATACATGCGCGCTGTTACACAGTGTGGTGGGCGGGCACGGTGGCCTACAAAATATGTCCATGTTGTGATCCTAAGAACTTGGGAATGTTACCTTATGTAGCAAAAGGGACTTTGAGGTGAGATTCAGAGGAGCTAGGTGGTTGTGGAGTGTTTGCAGTGATTCTTATGATAGGAATGGAGGGATGGCCAGAAGCCAAAAAGAAGGTGATCTACCAAGGAAGCCGAGATTGGAACAATGTGGCTAGTAGCCCATGAAGGCAGGCAGCCTGAGAAGCCAGGAGAGACAAAATCCTTATCTCCTGCAGCCTCCTGGAGTCAGCCTGGCTGATGTTATCTTGATTTTTACCCTTGAAGATTCCTTTTGAATTCTGACCTCTAGGACTATAAGCGAATGAACTGTGTTGCTTGAAGCCCCTAAATTTGTAGTAACTTGTAATAGGAAACAAAAATGACACATGAGGAGTTTAAGTTGCCAGTCAACTCACTTTGAACAACTGAAAATTAATGTGATGTGCTGTATCCACAGACTACAAATGAAAAGTCTTATCTTGGAAGAAGAAAAAACATTGCAAAACCTCACATCTTCATATAAGATCTCACTGAGCAAACTAGGAAGAAGGAAGAACTTATTTAACCTGAAAAAAGGCATCAAAAAATAATTTACAAGTATTTACTTAATGCTGAAAGAGTACATGATTTTCCTTTAGGGATAAAAATGAGGTAAATCTGTCCACTCCCAACTCTTCTAGTCAGTATTAGATTGGACATTCTAGTGGATGTAGTAAGGGCAGGAAAAGAAATAAAAAGAATCCTGTTCAGAGAGAAAGAAGCCAAACTGTCTGCATTCACCCATGACAGCATTGTCTATATTTAAAATTATCATGTGGACCGTAGGACAGCATCAGTACCAGAACAGGTGTGTGTTGAGCAAGGTTTCAGGATGCAGCATCAAAAGATGAAGTCAACCATATTCCTAACGAACAATCAAAAGAGGAAACTGCAGAAACAATTCAATTTTCCAGGGGCATCAAAAATATGAGATAGAAATAAATCATAACCCACTTGAATCTAATGTATGAAATATGATATGTCAAGAGCTTTGTAATGTTTTGAACAACCAATTAAAAAAATAATTATATATTATCTTCTGAAAAAAAATTAAAAAAATAAAAGTCCAGGAAGTTCTGAAAAAAAAAAAAGAAATAAATCTGCAAGAGGTATTTACAATAGGCACACCAATGTATAGAACTTTGCAGAGAGAAAATAAAGAGAATCTAAGTATAGAGATGTGTTACAGTCATGTGCTGGAAAACCCAATAATAAAAATGTCAGATTTTCTCCCCAATTGATCTTATAGATGCAACATATCCCCCCAAAAAAATTCTTTTCACAGAAATTAACTATCTGATTCTCACCTTCATATGAAAATACAAAGAACTGAAAAATGTCAAAACCAGTTTTGAAAAAGTTTAAAGAATTTAGAACCGCATAATTTTAAGATTTATTTTATGTCTATAGAAATCAAGACTTAAAATAAATCTAGGCACATCAAATGCTATAGAACTTTGCAGAGAGAAAATAAAGAGAACATGAGTTTTGAGTGTGTATGAGCAAGTGAGCAGGGATAGAAATCAAGTTAGTGTGGTAGCAGCATAAAGACAGACAAATAGATCCGTGGATCAGAGCAGGCTTTCTAGAAATAAACCCACACTTATGCAATCAATTGATTTTCAGCAAATGCATAAAACCAATCAATATACAAAGTAAAGTTTTAAAAATAGACGTTGCCATAGCAATTGAATATGTGTGTGTATGTGTATAAATAGGCACGTGTGTGTATCTGTACGGTGTCTGTATTTGTGTGTCTTTCTAAGAACTTCTAATCATACTTTATAGATGCAAAAAAACTTTCTGTAACAGAACACTAGACATAAATGCAAAATTTAAAACTAACATTTCTGGAAGAAAATAAAGAAAAATTATTTGTGCTCTTAGAAGAGGCAAGGCTTTCTTAGACACAAACCAAAATCATAATAAAAAAATAAAATATCGATGAAAAGGGCTTCACTAAACTTACAAACTTCTGCTCTTTGAAAGATAATTCTTGAGACAACAGACAAACAAGTGATTGGCAGTAAACATCAGCAAATCACATATGTGATAAAAGACTTGTAGTTACAATATATAAATAACTTTTAATACTAATTAGTAATAATAAAGTTATTACTAATAATTATTCAATAAATGAGAAAAAATCAAGCAGGAAGACATCTGATGCAAATGCAGGCATGAAATGATGTTTTGGTGACCATGAAGGAGTGCAGATTAGGCTGTGTTCAAGGTGACACCCTGACACACAGGTTAGAAGGTGAAAACTAAGAAGACTGACCAGACCAAGTGCTGCTAAGGGCCTGGAGAGTTCAGAACCTCTGCTGTAAAATGGTGCAATCCGTTTGCTGAACAGTGCTGCAGTGTCTTAAAAATGTATCCATAGACTTTCCACATACCCCAGGCCTTCCACTCCCGGGAAATTCCCAAAAGGAAATGACAGCATATGACCATACCAAGGTGTGGCGAGCCAGTCTGAATGGCTGGCGTTCTCCTTCCGGTGATCAGAAGAGGCCTGGCGGTCACTTTTGTAGTGACCTGAATATTGATGGCCCCATCCTCGAAGTAGCAGAATGTGTCTTCATGCGTAGGCGTGCCCTCCTGCAGCCCCATGGGTCGAATTAATCTCACCTGTTCCTTTGTGATCTTACCCCTTTGCCCTGTTTGGGATAGAATGCTCCATGCAAATGCCAGTTGTGTGTCCCCTTCTCTTACTCTGCCTTTTGGAGTGGCCTCCCTAGATGTCAGTCACCTGCTGACAGCAGACATCAGAAGCTAGACTCAACCCCCTGAGTCCTGACTCCTTACCTCATGTGAATGGCTTCTCCTCATTAAAAGGGGTCAGCGTGTGCTCTCGCACTCTCTTTCTGCGGACCCTTAAGGTCAGAGGAGCTGTCACAGCGACCCCAAAGAAAAAGTTGTCTCTGTCTCTTGTGTGGTTATTTCGTGCAGCCCAGTTCCCCAGGAGTCAGTCACCCTGAGTGTTTTTGTGGTGAGGAACACGACACCAAGGTGCATACAGGAATGTTGGCAGCAGCGCTGTTTGTAATCCTCTCCAACTGCAAACAACTCAGATGTCACCAACAGGTGGATGGATTAACAAGTCGTTCATTTATGACTAAATGGATCCTTCTGGACAATAAAGATTAAGCCATAGATATGTGCAAATAACACGGGGTGAATTTTAAAATCAGCATGCTGTGTGAAAAGAAAGCCAGACAAAATGGGCGTCCCTGCCGTCTACTTCCATTTATGTACAACTCCAGAGATGCAAGTTAACGTAGAGTGACATTGATTTGTATAATGTATAGAGTGGTTTGTCTTGGAATGCAAAGGCGTGGGAGAGATCGCCAGTGTGGATTCATGAACTTGTGGAGATTATAGATATATTCGTTTTCTGGACTGTTAGGATGGTTTCCTGGGCATCCACACAGGTCAAAATTTATTAAAATGTGCACTTCAGAAACTTATATTTGCATGCAAATCGCACTGCATTAAGGCTGCCTACATATTTTTTTTGCTTAAACATTTTTAAAACTTTGAAAAACAACAACAATAATAATGAATTATAACTCTGAGAATACAGATTTTGATTATCTTAAAAACCAATCATACATGACTATTAAATCTAAACGTGAAAGATAAAACCATAATGCTTCTAGAAAAAAAGACCCAGGAGATATCATCATGGCACTGAGGTAGAAAAAGGTTGTTAAAATTCTTTGATGCAAAGGAAATAACTATAAAGCAAAAACAGTGAATAATTGATTAAGTTAAAATTAAAGCTTCTGTTAAAAAAGACACTATTAGAAGAGAAAAGCCAAGTCACAGCAGAGGGTGGATGGATGGGTGGTCCAAATAAATAACTTTTATCCTGAATATAGAAAAAAGATTATCTACTAAGGACTGATAAAATCATAAATTTCACCATAAAAATGAATGCGATATTTTAAAAGGCACTTCACAAGAAAGACTTTGAAAATGGTTATTAAACTATGAATAAAAGGATGTGGCATCATGTAGGTAATTAAGGAAATGCAGATTAAAACCAGGTAAGATGTCACCACATACCCACCAGCATGCTTAAAATGAGCAGTCTGATGACACCAAACGTTGGCCAGGAACCTGCACTCTCGGACGCTGTTGGAGGACGTGGGAATCGCCCAACTGCTCTGGTGTTAAGGACCTGGGGCCTTCCAAGAAACTGAGGCACCATGAAGACCCTGTCTCCAAGCCCAGATTCTTATGACCCAGTCAGAAAGATTTCAGACACATCGCTCAGAGTAATAGGCATGGATTCATTGAAGGGATAGGGAACAAGGGGACACTCTCAAGGGAGAGAGTGGGTCCTCTCAGTCATTTTCCCTCTCCTGCACTTTATTGGGGATCCAGAGAAGCTCCCAGGTCCACTTCTTGACTTTTGACTGACATCAGGATGACATCAGACTTTCAAGTCCCCACTGTCATGGCAACTCTAGGTCACCTTGGCTCATGCTGCCCGGTTCTAATCGGATTCTTAACCATATATTCTTGCAGATTTTACGGTTAGGAGGAACTGTCCTTTCCTCTCCGTTTCAGGATCTGGTCACAAAGTCTCCTGGGTTCCTCCCACCGTCATTACCTTGGGCCTGCAGTTCTCCTGTAGGGAACAGGTAGTTCGCTGAGGAATGTCACGTATCCCGTCCACCGAGACCAGGCAGGGCTGGCTGCACGTAAATTGCTTCTTGAAAGAAAGCACGTGGGGGTCAGCACCGTGGGCCCCTTTTATAGAATCCTTCTCTTAGCCTCATGTTCCCACCATTCAAATCAGTCTGTTCCCTAAAACTGAAAAATTCTATGTAATCTCTTCTCACAGGTGAATATGTTCCCTGAGATCAAGCGATTCCCCTAAACAAAAATGCACATATATATAAAAGCAAGAATAAAAGCATGAAAGAGCCCCAATACCCATCCACAGCAAGTGGGGTAAGTGAATCCTGACAGATCCATACCATGGAGTGCTGCAACATCACGGAAAAGAACAACTTCCCATTGCCTGCGGCGATGCGGACGAATCTCACAAACATAATGTTGGAACAACAAAAACCAGATACTACAAGGTGTCTGTAGAGTAATTCTGGTTAACTAAAGCAAAAACAATGGCTCAACTCATCTCTGGTCCCCTTGGTCAGGCGGTGGTCATCTTGCTCAGGGGCACAGGCAGGTTTCCTGGGCTCTGGTAACGTCCTGATTTTTTAATTTTGGGGGAGTTCCAAGGATGTGCTCACCTTGTGAGAATTCGCTCAATTTACGCCAAGTGTACTTTCTTGTGTGTCCATTATCCTTGAATGTAATTAATTTTTAAAAGAAGGAACTTGTTAATACAATATTTCTGAGCTGTTTTACATGTAAACGAATACCGCATTCAAATAGAAGCAAGAAGAGACCCTGCCTTGGCGAACATACACGTGAACGCAGAGTCTAAGAAAGAATAAGGACATTCTGTGACAGTGGAGCAAGGGACAGGAACTATAGAGTTAACGGACAAGAGTCCGAGTTGGGAAAAAGAATTGTAAAGGTTTTGAAAAAAAAATGAAATAAAATATCTCAAAAGTGAATTTTAAAATGGAAGGGAGAAAGAGATCAAAGAAAGAAAGAGCATGGAACCAGGGGCAGTCTAGATGCTTGACTCCTCCTGAAGGTGACAGATGTCCAGGAAGGGGTTCAAACACCAAGCCGTAGGGGGGAAGGGCAGAGGACCCTGTTGGGGGCTAAGCCTGAGTGACTTGTGGTGCGTCAAGCGTCTCTGTGCTGGGCCTGCGTTCCTGAGCTTGGGCCTTGCCTGAACACAGAAAATTAACTTTTCTCCAGAAGCTGAACACGAGGAGCAGGTGCATGCCGCTGTAGGTGACAGCCCCGAGCAGTCTGAACATGTTCTGGTCTCTCTGTGTCTGCTTGCCATCTCACAGTTTCCAGGGGGCTGCTGCACCACAGGGCTTTGAGTCCACCCTTCGTAGCTCCCATCTGTTTTGATTTGAGTCTGTAATGTCTCTCCAAAGTTCAAGGGTGGAAAGCATGGTCCCCAGTGGAACAAGGTTCAGAGGTGGAGCTTCTGGTAACAAGGGGTTCTGACCTCATTATTATTGTTTAGTAGGACTCAAATGCCTGCCCCAGAGAAATTCCAAGCCGGTTTTGAGTATCATTGGGCGGCTACTTTAGAGAGACTAGTTTGGGAATGCCTGGCCTCAGACACCTCACAACTGAAGAGCAAAAGGACAGCCACAGACCCTCAAGGGCCCTGGCTGTTCCCCAGTGGAGGGGAGAGGCTTGGTCTCTTAATTCCTCTGTATTCCTTATTAAACTGGGTGCTTAAGTGGGCAGAAATTGTGCTGCCTATCTTGCAATCATGGTCTCTGAGACAGTAGTTGTTAAATTAATGCGTGTTGAATAAATAAAGAGGAGAAAAGGAAGGGGAAAATGTATTCGCTCTATAATTTTACCAAGCATAAACCTCAAAACGCCTGGAGAAGGCATTTCTGTCCCAGAAGATAAAGCAACATCTGGCAGCATCTGCAAGCCCCCTCTGTTGAGGAGCTTCTGGGAAATCAGGGATGTGTGTAATAAAAGGTTTGGGCTTTGTTCCCTCCATAGGGTGTTCACAGAGCCCCATGGAGAGGTGCGGGGAGGGGCCCAGGATAGCACCCAAGCAGAACCTGATTATAGATCAGCTGTCAGCTTGCAAAAGAAATCCTTCTCCTGCTGGACAGATTGCTTGCTGAGGATCATTAACCATTTAGGACACACTGCCGTTTTTTTTTCCCCCTGGAAATTGCTTTCTAACCTAGCAATATGAAAATGAAACCCCATTATGACAAAATCATCTTTCTTTTGTTATCAGAATCTCATCCTTCAGGTGCGATTAGGAAGACTTTGAGGTTGTCTCCCAACCCTTGTGTTGAGCCAGGAGGAATAAAAATGGTGATTCAGTTTGAGGGGGGATGAAGAGATTAGGTTTAGAAGAGGTGACCCCTATCTAATTATATATGTTGAGCTCCTACTATGTGTAGGAAATGTTACATACATAATTCCATTTATTCTTAATATAATGAAGTGGTTACCATTGGGACGGGGTATGAGTCTCAAATAAGCCCGCCAGCCGAGTGAGAGTCAGGATCTGATGTTAATTAGTGAATTTATTCATAAAACAAATAAATAATTATTGACTACCTAATGTGAGTTCTGACCCAGGGATATAGAATTGGAAAAATATAATCACGAACCATAGGCTCACATAAGCTCCAGCCCAGTAAAAAGCACGACGAACTATAAATAGCACAGGGACCATGATGAATTGGGTACTGGGTTCTATAGCAACACAGAAGCAAGGAAGTGAGTTGTGGGTTAGTTGGGGCTGCCTGGAAGAAGTGACGTCCAGGCCACTTTCTGTGGGAGCAGTAGAGGATGGTAAGGGGACAGTCGGGGAAGGGTTTTTCCAGGGTGGGAATAAGAAGTTCAAGTTCTGGAGAGGAGGAAGAGCAAGCCTGGCCTGCAGGCGGAAGGGCCCAGAGAGTGGTGATTGATAAGGGGAGGGGGAGTCAATACTGGAGCCAGCAGCAACCTGAAAGCCACAGGACGGGCTGATGTCACGCTGTCTACACAGTGACCCTCCAGGAGTTCCAATCAGGACGGCAGGGACCAAGAGCAAACAGGGGCTCAGCCTTCCTGAGCTGCACAGGCAGTAAAGCCAGTTTGCAATGCATCTTCTAAGAGAGGACAGAGTGAAAGGTGGCATTCTTACTAACCATGCCGGGACAGCCTGAGGCTACTCCAAGCACAACAACAACAACAACAACAACAACAACAACAACGACTGGTGGCCCTATATTTTGTATCTATAAGGAACCCACCAGGGTGGGGCTGTTATCATTCCCATTATGTAGATGAGGAAACACAAGCACAGATAAATTAAGTAACTTCCCCAAAGGCACAATAAGATGTCTTTTGAGTCAGTGATGTTTCAGATTTGCTTTTTTGGGTGACATTTTGCAGCAAACAGTGAATTTTTACTCTTGGCCGGGTACTCGAGGTGTAGCCGCAGAGAATCTGCCTCAGTGGGGCTTCATTCTCATGGAGACACCTGGTGGACTCAACAGCACTTATGTCACATGTGTCTAGAAGACAAGCCAAGAAGCAAATGTGGGTCATAAAGTCAAGCAGTGGCAGTTGCTAACTGGGGTAATGACTTAAGGACACTTCTCAGGGCTTCCCTGGGATACTCAGCAATGTCTGAGGACATGTTGGCTGTCACAACTGAAGTAGGTGATACTGCATCTAGTGTGCATGGGTAGGGGACGCTGCTCAACTCCATGCTCGGGAGAAGCAGCCCTGTCAACAGAAAATATAATCACCTAGCTCCAAATGACAATAGTGTCAAGATTGAGAAACCCTAGTGTGTGTGCACACACACACAAAACACACTCAAACAAATGGATATATAAAGAGAGATAACAGCATAATCTAATTAACCCCAACCTACCTGTCACTAACTTTAGGAATTATTATCTGTGACCAGGGATTTCTCTGTTTCTCCCGCTCCTTCACCTTCTCTGCTATTTTGAAGTAAATCCTAAACAGAATAGCTTGATCTCTGAAAATTTTATGTATGTATTCCTAAAATCACAAAGAACAAAAAACTCCTCTGTGTAAAACACAACCACGCCATTTTAACACTTAAAGTAACAGTAATTCCTCGACACCATCAGACTCTCCGTGTTGACATTTCTCCAAGGGTATCATATGTATATTTTTATTATAAATGCAGACTATTTCAAGCAAGAGCCATCAGTGCTGGTTAAACTAGACCTAGGTTAGGTGGACACATCTTGATCTCCATGGGAGCCAGCATGTGGTGACTGATTTCTGGAGGAGCTGCAGCTGAGGTGAATTCTGACTGCGGGGACAGGGTAGGAGCACCATTGATCTAGGTGGTTAACAGGAGGAGAGGCAGGATTGGGGTTGTGGTGGGAGTCGGGAAAGATGACATGTGCCTTAGTGACCTCATGAGATACCCACATACAAATTTCCAGTTGGAAAAGAAAAAGAAAACTTAGGAAAAAAAAACAACAAACAAACCTGAGAATTCCCAGCATTGGAGGAAGAGAAGCTGTCAAAGATGATCACGGAAGTGATCCCAGAGAAGTAGGAGGAGAAACAAGAGAAGCATATAATGGATGGAAGGCAGCTCTATTTTGTTCTTCCCTCCAGTGGACACACACACACACACACACACACACACACACACACACCCCAGCATCACCACCACCATCACCACCATCACCACCAACAGCAGCCCTCTTGCCCAACTTTTCTTTATAAATACTTGAAAACTAAAGTATGCCAACCCTACATTGAGAACATCACATTTTCATCCAGATGATGCACAGTCCCATGTTATGACTGATAAAGCAAATCAGAAGTAGATAAAAGCTGGAGTTTATGAGTAAATTGATTTTATTCATTTAACCCCTGCTAATGTTTTTCTAAGCAATTTGCCATGCTGTTAATGATTGCATTACAGAGTTAAAGACTGCAATTACTGCAGCGAATCAGGAGTGAAACCGTGGGGTCTAAGGATTCTCTGAGGTGTTTTGCTTTGACATTTGGAAGACAGTCTTTCCCCGCAGAAACCCAAGAAGACATCAGGTCATCCCGTTCATGGGAACAGAGGACTATTTTATAATAAATAACATCACGAACAGTTAAGAGTGCTCCAACATTACCTCCACATCATAGAACTGAGGATACCTTTTAAGAGAAGCAAAATATAAAAACAGTGAAAACAATATAGAATAAAATCTACCAAATATTCATGAAATTAAAAACAATGATTACAAACATTTGAAGATATTCATCAATGACATTCATGTGCAATGTCTCTATGTCAGTGGACTCTTCACCCGCCAGTCCTCCTTTGCCTATTCTGTGCCTAATGCACTTATAGAAGCTGGTGACAGCACAGAATTTAAAAAGAGTTTCTGGAATGAGAGTGAAGAGCAGGAGAAGGTCCCTGGGTTTACTGTTCCCCTCTGTGGGGAAAAGCTCAGAGGAGTGGCAGAGAACACAGCGCTGAAGTCACGCAGCCCAGGAGGAAATCGGGTTCTACCACCTAATTGTGTGACCTTGGAAAGTCCCTGAGCTTGCCTGCGACTCCTCATCCACATTTTTAAATGAGGTAAGAGCAGAAATGCCTCATACTTTTAAATAGTTATATAAGTAACTTTCAAATAGTTCTATCAGTAACGTGCTTAGGACGGGGCTTATCTCCTACTGATGCTATGTAACCATTAGGTATTATTATACAATTATTATTATTATTATAGGTTTAATTATTATTTTTAGAAGGAGATAAATAGTGCTGAGGTCATTATGGGAGAGGAGAAGGCAAAACAACGGACAGGGATTGCAGATGACCAGAGACCCAGGTGAATTTGCCAAGTCTGTTTAGACAATGCACCTTCACAAATAGCCATCCCTCCACTTTATTTTCTTCTGGAAGATAATGATTTTGGCTTTAGTGGCCCCACTGGACACTCACATATACATTTTCAGTTGGAAGGGAGAAGGAAAGATCCCTGAGAAGCCCCAGCATTGAGGGGACCCTGGAGAAAGAAGCTGTCCACGGCGGAAGGATGCTCAACCTGTACCATCACCGTTTCTCACCTGCCGCTTACTGTTCCTTTACCTTTGCCCCACCCCCAGCCAGTTTCTGCACAGAAGATGATGGGATCCTTTAAGAAGAAGTGAGACACATGCACTACTTGGCCTAAGACCCTGCAGTTTCTTCTCAGTTCTCCAGAGTGACAGCCCACGTTTCTATGATGACCCTCTGGCCCCTCGTGGCCTAGCTCCTGTTACCTTTTTAATCTTCCTACTACTCTGCCTTCCCTGCTCCACTCCAACCCTCTGGCCTTCCTTGTGCTTCTCAAACCTGAAAGACGTGCCTCTGTGCTGGGACTTTGGCTCCTGCAGGTCCCTCGGCCTCGGATGCTCTTTCCACACTCAGCCCTGAGCTGACTCTGCACCTTCTTCATATCTTGGCTCACGCATCCCTTCTCAAACCAGCCATGCACACCTCTCTGTTGAATACTTACCTGCCTTTGCCATTCCAACCCCGGGCCTTCCTGACCCCCTACCCATGAGTTGCTATCACTACCCTTACTCCTGCCACGGCCCCCAGCCTCCTGAAGGACGCTGCTGCACCCTCGCCACCTCCTGTGTCCACAAGCAACCGGGGGGAGCACCTACTGCTTTCTAGTACCTGCCATAGTTTACTTAATTGTAAGTGTATCATTACTGCCCATCTCCCCCTGCTACGGTGTAAGGGACAGAGGGAGGAGATCTTTGTTCAGTTAGATATCTCACAAGCACCGAGAAGAGTGCCAGGCTCAAATCATGAGCACGAAATGTTCCCTTTCATTTTTTCCAGGACACATGGTAGCCAGACTCTCTAACAAATGAGAGCCTTGGGAGTTGATAGAGTTTAAAAGTATGTATTCCTCCAAAGTTTGTATAATGATACTTAAACCTCAGTGTGACGGCATTAAAAGGTGGTGCTTTGGGAATGTGGGTGGGTTATGAGGGCTTTATGTTCACTGATGGATTTAGCGCCCTTATGAAAGAGACAGACTAGGGCCTTTTTTCCCTTCTCTGCCTTTCCCACTGTGTGAGGATGCTGCACACAGACATCAAGGGGACAGGCTGTCACCAGACACTGAATCCCAGGTGCCTTGACCTTGGACTGTCTAGCCTCCAGAATTGTGAGCAACACCTTCTATTGGTATAAATTACCCTTTGTAGCATATTTTGTTATAGCAGCACAGACAAACTAATACAGACGTATTCATTCATTCAATCATCCACTCATTCTACTAAGATGTACCACATGCCTTCTATGCTCTGGGCCTTCTGTTAGGACTTGGAAAACAGTGAGCTCCTGTTTTCTCTCTCTCTCTTCTCACCTCCCAGTCACTTTATATTCCATCCTCACTAACCCTCTTAATTTCCCCAAACATACAATGTCCTTTCAAATGCTGAAGACATTGTCCCTGTGATCTCCTCTGCCTGGTGAATAATTATGAATAATAGCTAACTTTAGTGAGTGTGCTATTGTAAGTGCTTTGTATGCCATTTACTTAATCTTCATAACAACACAATGATTTAGGTATTATTAGCTGTCTCCATGTTTGCAACAGAAGAAACCAAGGCTCAGAAGGGTGAATTATATTGCCTAATGTTATGTAGCTAGGAAGTGAGGCATTGCCGATTCAAACACAGACCATTTAGTTCTGAAATCTCTCCCCTTGTAACCACTGTAGGATGGAGAAGCGCCCTCTTCTGTTCTTTATATACCTCGGATCTTGGCTTTATCTAGATTAGGGTTTAAGAACCCAACAGTGTTCAAGAACCAAGTAGGAAAAAGAAATATGTGAAGGTCGTGAATGAAAAGTAGTCAGCCTACAGCAAATTAGAGACATCCAGTTTTCTCATACTGTGAGTCAATCAAAATGTCTCATTTTTTGCTGATTCAATCCATAGGTTGGGAATTAGCAATGCTGCTTGGGTTACATCTCAGGTGTCATAAAAGCATTGGTCACCCCCTCTTTGGTGTTCCTATGGTCTTGTGCATCATGGAGTTTCATCACTTAGGATTCTTAGTGCACCACTGACTGAGCTCCTGGTGGGTGACAGGAACATCAATATGGTGGTGTCTGAGAGTCAGGCGCACTGGCCTTCAGAAGCTCCACTCCAGCAGGAAGACAGACTTGCAGTCGCGGTGCTGAAGTGGTGCTCAAGCAACAGAGGCCCATCCAGGGTCAGTTAGTGGGACAAAGGAGAGAGGAGGTGACAATGGTTAGTGAGGCCTCAGAAAGGAAGTGGCTGGCTGTGGAGTCTTTCTTTAAAGATGAACAGCAGAGGACCTGTCACATGACACGTTAGAGGCATGGGGGGGGGGGGGGGGGACAGGGAATTCCAGGCAGCATGCATCCATCATGGAAATCTGAAACAGCCCAGAATCATCAGGGAAATCTGGGAAGATCCACATAGGAACCAGGGACACACAGGCACAGGTGGGGACAGGGAGCAGCAGAGCAAGAGATAAGGCAAGAGGTTTTGTCTAGATGTGAAATCTACCCTAGGGGCTGACGCAGTGACAGCAAGTTTCAATGATAACAACTGACGTGACCTGGAAGGTTAGGTACAAGACGGCTGAAACAGGTGGTGGGAGATGGCCTACTTGGGGATTTCTCCAGGTGGGAAAGGAGGTGATGAAAGACAAAATTTCAAGATGGCAAACATGGACTCCCAGGATCTGCTGTATTTATTGAGTCCAGGAAAAAATGAAGTCTACCAGGATGGCCAGATTCTTGACTTGGGGAGTGAGGTGCATGGCAGGGTCATTTCCAGATACAAAGAGCAGGGCTGGGAAAGAAGGATTTGAGGGGGCATATACTGAGCTCAGTAGAACTTGAGGTGCACGAGAAATAGCTGGGTGGAGCTTCCTAGCACAGCATTTTGGAATGTAGGTCTAATGCTCAAATAATAGCTCTGGGTAGTAGTCGAACCCGCAAGAGTGGATGATTTCAATCTATGCAGATTTAACGGAGCAGGACAAGGTGGGGCGGGACACTCACAAGGGAATGAGAAGACCCGAGGAGCAGTGAAGGCATGGTAAGCAAGCTCGTAAAACACAGCTGAAGAATTAAGTCAGAAATAAAAGGAAATTCTGACCCGAGGAACTCAAATCCACATTACTGAGGTTGCCAAGTATCCACTGTATTTTCAGGGAGTGGCCAATGGTGACCTTTGTAGGCAGCACCAGTCAATAGGTGAGGAAGATCCAGAGTGCAGCAGCTGAATGGTGGTAAGTGAAGAAATGGAAACAGCAGTGCAGAGAATTCTTTCAGGGAACTTGGCTCTGAAAAGAAGGTGGAGAGGATGATCGAGCAGGGGATTTTTCACTATTAAAGGCATGGGAACAGGGTTCTCATCTTGGAGGAAGCCATCAAGATAGAGGGTGAACACCCAGGTCCAGTGGCGTCTGGGTTGAGATGAAGGCATGAGATCAAGAGCACAGGTAGATCATGTCCCCACGAGAGAGAGAAGTGGGGGCTTCTGGACGGGGAAGGACGTGAGAGCCCAGGGAAAGGTCCACTTCAGGGAGCCTGCTGGGAAGAGTGTGGAGGCCCCATTTGACCCTATCAATCTCCTCCAAGAAGCGGGAAGGGAGGGCCTACATTCAAAGCACCATCTTCCCCCGTCATCCACCGCCCTCCACGGAGATGCTGCTGAGCTTTGTTCCTGTGTGTCCTTGTCCTGTCTTAGTCACTTGGAGGATTTCTGTTGCTATAACAACAAGATGTAGCATTTTAGATTAGTTTTTAAAGTGTGTGTGTGTGTGTATATATATATTGAGTTGAATGTTCTAGTAAATGTGGCTTGAATATGGGCTGGGGTTCCTAAAACTATCTAAAGTGGGTATCCATGTGACTCTGTGTGGATCATTCAGCTGATGAGAGTATGTGAGCTGCTTCTAAGGGCTAGTATTTGGGGAAGCCGAGACAGCAAGTGGTATGGGCATCTCCCTGAGCTGTGAGCATGCTTGATTACATCACCATCATGATGTACGCACAGAGAAGATCGTAGTGTACGTGCATGGGGTGGATGTGTCTCTGTGGGCACCCATCTACAGGTACATGAGTTTTGAGTGTGTATGAGCAAGTGAGCAGGGATAGACCTGAGAGTCTATGTATGTGATGGAGAATGGGCACAAATTGGGCCATATGAGGAGTGTGGCTGTGTCCGTCTATTTGAGTGTAGACCAGAGGTACGTACCAGAGCCATAGAACTAGCCTATGTTGGCTAGTTAGAAATTTCTGGGTTTTGATTTGAATTCTCCATTCAGATGTCAGATTTTATTCTGGCCATCTTCTTCCATGTCCATAGTCCCTGTGTTAGGTTTCACTTGGTGTCAGCAGAGTCACATGCTTAGGGACTCAGGGGAACCCTGTAAAGGGATGTAAATATAAGAGTGAGAAAGAACAAACGCACACCAGAGGATGTGCGAGAGCAGGGGTGGGGACATGTTTGAGTCTCTATGGCCATGTGTCCCTCTGATTCAGTAGAATGTGGGGTGGCAGCTGTATCTGGCTGCGGAATAAGACAGTTGGGATTCATGTAGCATTCTCCGTGGGCTGGTTTAGGGCAAAAGAGAGACTATACAAACTCCACTTTCAGAGTTGGAAACTTGTGTAAGGAAAGAGAAGCAACCTAGAGAGGATCCAAACTGCCTAGGCTCAAGAGAAACCCAGCCTCTCTACTGGGGAGCCACCAAGTCCCAGAAAAAAGCACTGTGACTTGGCCAACTCACACAACCCACATGGGGACCAGAACCTTGAGGGCCTGTGGCTCTCCGTCTGCTCTTCATTGTGAGATTGCTGAGGCTAACTCTTCCCAAACTAGAATCTCTGAAATACCTTCCCAATGACACTGAAAATTGTTTTGGTGATTTAATTATTTGGGGCAATCATTTGAATCCTACTAAGTAAATATCAAACACTCCTGAATACTTGAAATATTGAAGTTTCCGTTCACTCAAGTTCTTTGTAGTATAAATGAAGGCTTTTTTAAAAGGATGGTCAAAGGAAATATGAAGATCCATCTATCCTAAAGGATAGCAATCAGAGCACAAGGGATCTGAGGATTCTAATGGAAAGCATTGATGTATCCAAAGTTTAACTGTGTCTGGGTGAGAATCCCCACCAGACACTAGATTAGGGCTGTGATATCTGACTTCCAAACCAAACTCTGCATTTTCAGCTTGCACATTAAATATATATTTTTTTAGCAGTGCTGAGGATCAAGCTTGGGGCCACATGCATGATGCTAGGCAGCTGCTTCACCATGGAGCCCCATCCACAGCCCGACTGTATGATCTTGAGCAAGTCATGTGTCCTCTTCACACTTTTAGAGACAAATTGTTGTTCTCAGAACTGAATACTGCCTAGAATCTGCTCTACAAATATTCCATGGAACTTCTTTAGGTTTGGGGCATAAACAGGATTGCGTTTTTAAACCTACATTTTTTCCCTTTAATTACCTTTTATGTATTAGTAAAACGATCTTCAGTTGGAAGTTAGTTGAGGACTTGCAAGAGTTAATTCCAAAACTTCTATTCCAGGCTTTGACTGCAGTTCAAGTAGTAGTCAGTCTTGAGATGTTTCTTTCTTCTTCTACACTCTTTATGAAAGAAAAGAAAAGAAAAAAATAAAGCAAAACAATTGTCTGGCACTTCTGAGCCATTTGAGATGGCTAATTGGAAGTGAAACTTGGCTCTTTTATGTTTCCTTTAGTTGACAGTATGGTGGACCCACTGTGGAACTGGACTTGAATATTGGTAGCTGGAAACAGTGCAGCCACTTTTAGCCAGCCCTGTGTCTGGCCTGATAACCTTTCATGGGTCGGGTCCACTGAGAAAACACCACCTGGCCACACTTCTCTGCCTTCATATTGACTCTTTCACAGAATATCAGAATAAAAAATGCAAATCTGATCATGCTACTTGTCTCAAAATTCACCAGCAGGGCTGGGGGTGTGGCTCTGTGGTAGAATGCTTACCTAAAATGCATGTGAGTCCCTGGGCTCAACCCCCAGCACTGAAAAAAAAAAAAAGCTAAAGTCCACCACCAATAATGATGACCCTACTGTCTGTGAGTGGAATCCACAGTCTTTCACACATCATGGAAAGGCCACTGGGCACCGACCTTGTTCTCTGCATGCCTGTGACCCCACTCCTGCCTTAAAGGGCGACACCGAGGAGTAGACCCAAGACTCAGTTTTCTCGTTCATTTCAGCTCATCATCTGAGCCCCCCTCTTCCTCAGCACCTTGCTTGGTAGATGGTGAATAAATCATTAAATGTGAACATACATTGTTAGAATCAGGAAAGGGAGGCCAGCTGCCCTCCGTGCAGGGCACCGTCTTCCTCCCCCCTGGACCCCGAGCGCCCTGCAGTCTGTCCCCCCAGCCTGCTCTTGTGCCATTTGATTTACTGATTTTGTCTGTATCCCCTGCTTCTCAAAGATCCCCCCTGCTTCCCTCACTTCTAGGGCCCAGAGCAGTCACGCATGGGACAGGAGCAGGGAAGGGGGGGGCCTTCCTAACAGGACCCGTGCTACTTCTGTCTTTCCTTTCCTTGGTCTTTCTTAGCTCCCCAGCTGTTCTGCAGAGGTACACAGTCAAGGGTGGCAGCCCAGGAAAGTCAGAGCACCAGCCAAGTTCATGGAGAGAGCCCTTTACCTAATGTGTGCTCTGGAATCCGCCCAGTGGAGACTGATGCTAAAAAAAGTAAACCCCGTTTCTTTTGCGCAACGTCAGGGTGGACAGTCCTTACTGTCCACCTCCCCTCCTTATTAAACTTCTGTTTAGTTTTGAGTTTCAAAAGGGTCACACAGCTTGCTGCCATTTATACGTGTGCTTTAGATGTGGCTCAGCTTCTTCATCTAGAAAATGGGGATAAAAATAATACCCTCATAATGAAGGTTAAATGGATTAAAGTGCTTAGAAAGGTGCCTGGTGCATGTTACGGGTTCTATTATTATTTGATGGCATCAGGTTTGGTTTGTTTTCATATCGCCTATCAGATACATTCTTAAAAAATCAGGCTGATCTTCCTAATCTGCAAGAGAGCAACAGGACTGGCTAGAGCTAGGGCCAGGCTGGGCTACGTTTAACACCTCTAGTGATGGCCGCCTAAGCAAGGCAGGTTTTAATCTTTCTCACATAAATGTAGGAGCTGGAATAGATTCTTCTCAGGATGGGCAGGCTCTCCCACTCTTTGCTCTGGCTTCCCTGGGGTGCAGCTGATATCTGTGTGGCCCCACCTGTTCACTCTCAGCAGGGAGCGCAGGAGGGGGGAGAGCCAGCTGCAGGCTGGGCACTGTGTTTGAAGACTCTGTTTGCCCTCCATTGGCCAGGACCTATTCTTTGTGGCCATGTGCCCAGGCTCAAATTCCATTATTCTGGAAGAAGAGCAAAATGGATATTTCGGGACAGTCTCTGCCACATCCCTGAAGTTCACAATAGAATGTCTATTTCCAAATTTCATAAACCTGGGACTTAACACAGGGGTTAAGAGTGTGTGCTCTAAGGTCAAACTACACCAGTTTAAACCCCTAACTGGCCACTGGCCACTTGTGCGACCTTGGGCATGTCATGAGAGCTCCCTGGGCTTCAGTTTCCTCATTTTTAAAATGATAATATCCTACCCATAAGAACTAATTATACACATGTTTATATCTATGTCTGCATCTAGCTTAGAATATGGCCCATTTAGTAAGCATGATAAAATATTTGTTATTATTGTTTCAGTAAAACCTGTTACTATAATCTCAATATTTTATTATGTTTTTACTAAACTGTTTTTATTGTTATATATTCATATCACACATAATATATATTATATATTTTAATGCATAATATATTCTATATAACATATTTATTAATATTCAATGTAGTATATTGATATAAGTATATGTAATTAATTATATTTAATATATAATATGTAATTAATTACATAGGTGATATAATATATATTCTAATATAGTATGTATGTTATGTGTGTGTGTGTGTGTGTGTGTATTTCTCCAAGGTAATAGTATTGCTGATTATATATGAAGTTTACTGTATTGGTTAGTATAAGTTTTTTTTTTTTTTAACCAAAGATATTCTAATACTTAGTAAAATAAATTCATAAGCTGTAAAATTCAGTTGTACAGGTTTATACACATCATCAGGAAGTAACACTTGGCTTAGAACCAGAAGAATCAGGTTCAAATTATTTGCTGTGACCCCAGCCTGACATCTCTCTGTGCTGAGTCTCAGTTTCCTATGCTGTCACACAAGGAGACGGAGTAACATCTCAGGGCTTGGCTGGGGACATTAGATGAACCACCCAGCCTTCCCACCTGCCTCTGGACAGGTGTGCCCCAAAGTGCTGCCTGATTGGAACCCCTCTGAGGCAGGCTGCATCCTCGCATCTGTCTGCAGGTGGCGACTGTGGGCAGCTTCCTAGGAAGGCTTTTGGAGAGGAAGGAGCGGATTGGAAATAGATGGCCTGGGACTGTCTTTTTGCTGGATATACAAGAATTATTTTCCTGACGGGGTCAAACACTGGGTCTTCCATTTAAATGTCCACTTCCTGTGAGAAGGGGGGCAAGTGGAAGTTCTGTGAATGGGGACCTTCGCAAGTGAGAATGACCTTGAGACGACAGCTCCCTTCTGCCTGCGCCCTCCTTTGTCCCCCCCTCCCCAGCCAGTCCCTGGGAGCTGGATGGTGTCTCCCCGGCCGGTTCTTGAGGTAGAACTTTCTGAGAACTGGGGAGACTCTGTCCGCTCCTGGCTCTCCCAGTGCTCCAGCTCATCACTTTGCTCTCCATTTCGTCCTCATTTTCTTTCTGCCCCTGCTCATGTCTCCAGGGTTTGCTTTGCAAGACTGAAAGGCAGCAGGTACCCTGATGTGGCATCTGAGTCCCTTCTTTCTTTTCCGGGAGGCTGGGACGCTTTCCTCCAATCTTATGCCCCCCCACCCCCAAGGTCAGGAAAGTTCTGGATTCTAACCACCATGCTTGGAGTGTGAGCTGGGCAAGCCAACTACCTCACCTTGCAGAGACCCAGTTTTCTCTTCTGTGAACCTCTGTTCCAGGAGACCAGGAGACACATTTTAACCCGATTCCCGGTAGCCACTCAATCTTGTTGTTTTTTTTTTCCTTTTCTTTGCATTCCTTTCATTTCCCCCCTTTCTTCCCGAGTCCTCATTACGACTAAGGCTTCAGAGCTCTTCCATGAAGAGCTGCAGCCCCAACAGCCTGCAACTGGGACAACGGGGGGAGGGGGGGGGAGAGATCTATCTCCCAGCGACATGGAGGAATCCTATTCCAGGTTGCTGGACATCTACCCTGTGCCCAGGTCATTTTTATGCCATTTCACACATGTCACCCCATTTTACATCTTCCTAGTAAGCCTGAGAGACAGGTCTTCTGATCATTGGCCAAGGGTCGCAGACTTCAGTGTTGAAAAAGGCAGAACTTGAACCTGGCCCCACACATTCTTTTGTGACTCAGGGGAAGGCTTTCCCACAACCTGAGGCTGCCTCTCTCATCTCTAGGGGTGAGATGGTACCTGACTTTGACCCAGTTACAGACCCGGAATCTACTCCAGGTATTGAAAGCAGAGGAAAATTTACTATAGGGAATTGGTGACACCAGGGATAGAAGGGCCGAGGGTAAAAGTGCTGCCAGAGTAAAGCCTTGCAGGCAGGTGAGAAGTCACAGTAGAAAAGCCACCCCCCCCCATGGCTTTAGGGGTGTCGGGAAATGAGGGTGCTGCCCGAGCCCAGAGTGGAGACCTTCCTGTGAGAGCTAGAACCACAGTGGAGACGGCCCCTAGGAGGTGACCCTCAGAAAAGGGGGCACTGCACCTGAGATGCTTCCAGAAGCCGAGAGAGGGGGAGAGGGAGAGGGAGAGGGAGAGGGAGAGGGAGAGGGAGAGAGAGAGAGAGAGAGAGAGAGAGAGAGAGAGAGAGAGAGATGCCCACTGCCCAGTGTCTCCTGATGGCTGAAACCACTCAGTCACCAAAGGGCAGGGGGTCTGGGGGGAAGTCCCCTGGGAAGAAAAGCAGAGCAGGAGGCGACTTTGGGGGGGTATCCGAGAACGAACTAAAGGCCAGTGAAGGGGGTGGTGATGGGACAGGAAAAGAGCTTAGCAGAGAGCACAGCTAGCAGGAAGCACACACCGAGAGGCACCCAGGAAAGGGCCAGTGGGGGAGGAGGTCCACCTCCATCTGAGGCCTTCTCGGGCTGCCCCAGGACTTCCCGGGTCCCTAAAGACTAAGCAGTAATTTTCCAAGGAGATGAGAGGAAGCACAGCCCAGGAGAACCTGCACCCAGGGAAATGGGCACATGAAGAAAGGTTGTCTGTGGGGACTGGGGACCCACTGCAGGACTGTGAGGACGGCTAAAGGGGCCAGAGCGGGGAATAAGGGCACTTTCAGAACTGCAGTCGGTGGTGGTCTTGGCTGGCTTCTTTCAAGTTCATTGTAACTTCAAATTGAAAAGATTGGGGAAATCTTAGGCAGACACCAGCACTCAGGACCTTCTGGGTAAGAGCGTGCAGAGGGGCCGCCACCCCTCCTCCCTGTGACCAGGAGCTCTCCTGAACAGACGGGGGGGGGGGGCTTCATGTCCCTCAACTTTCCTATTTGTCCTTAAGAGCCAGAGAAATTTATCTGAAAGATGTGAAGCCCAGGGTAATAGCACCCTGTGGTGCTGGGGGGATGGTTTCCAGATGCAGCACCTAGTCCTTTCTGCTCCCCTTGACCCTACCCAACCCCCGAAAACCATCCCTTTCTCAGGAGACAGAAGAGTGGGCCATTTGTTACCTGTTAGAACCAGGACTGATCCTGAATCTCTCAGAGACTTACAAAGTCACAACATCTCTACAATAGGACATCATAAAAGGCCTAGATGGTGTTAGCGGTGACAAGGACCTGGGACCTGTACCATGAGGTCTAACTTTGTCATTTTGGTGTTGAGGATGCTAAAGACTGGACAGGATCCTCTGAACTCACGATTAAGCCCCAGGGTTCAACGAGAAGATTCATTCCACGGTATTTTCCACAACATTACACCAATCTGTTTGCCTTAACTTAAATAAAAGTAATTTCTCTGTATTCAATCGCCTCTTGTAAAACTGGGGGGCGGGGGGGGGGGTAAGTTTCCATCACAGCAGAACTGCTTTATATAACAGAGAGTCAATAAGCTGCTTATATTAAGCATAACATGTACTGAGATAATAGTGATTCACACTATGCCATCTCCCCTTGTTTACCCTGAGGTTTGGTGTGTTTATAGAATAGAAATTTCAATTTCCATATTCTGGGTCTTGTACAATCAGTTTTTCTTTTCTACAAAATTGAAAAGGGCATCTAGCATTTTAAATTATCATCATTTACTGGGGACCCAAAGTGGCACGATCCTGGTCATACTCTGTGCCCTGGTTTTGAGGAAGATTCGGGAGAGTCCCTCCATCCTTGTCCAAAGGAGCATCTGTTGGAAGGCCTGTTCTGCTCCCAGTGAGCCTCCGTGACTGATCCCTCACAGCCCCAGTTAGTCGGGGACCCTGTGTCACAGAGGATTGGACTGAGAGATGGGTGGCATCTGACTCAAGCTAGTCAATTGGATTTCCTGCCCCAGGAGTTGGGAGCTAGGAGAGGGAGGATGATGAAGGGAGAGAGGCCAAGACAGAGGCCCAAGGTACAAAACCATGTGGCCAGGCATCTCCAGAGCCATGGGTGGCTCTCTCCTACTGAGTGGTTTGGAGAATGGGGAGATTGTGTCCACAAAGCCAGAGCAGTTGTGTGGTCCTGGACCTAAAGATTGTCTACTTTTGTTTGCTTAAAGCATAAATGGATTCTTGTTATTTTAAAATGCTCTTGTTTTTCACATACCTTGAAGAGGTTTCAATGATCTATCAAGGGATATAGCCTCCTTGAGAGAAATTCAGAGGCTCTGGGCTGAAAGGAGACTCGGAATCTATCCAGGGGACCATGACACCCCTGCAGGGTCTCCTTATGTCTGAGCTATATGATGTGGATCAGAAATATCATGTCATCAGATAAAGGGAGAGTTTCCTGAAAACAGACTACACACACACACACACACACACACACACACACACACACACAAACTTGACCACAGTATGAAGACCAGAGACGCTAAGAGATGAATAAGTGGCTACCATTTATCAAGAGTCTACTAAGTGCCAGCCACTTCCCACACACTCTATCACTCAATTCCCAGAAAAATCAGGAGGTTAGTGTCAGCTCTCCAGTAAATTGTCCCATTTACTGAGGACACAATGCGTCAGGATCTAGGTCATACCGTGGGCCTCCTTTCTGTCGCTGTGATAAAATAACTGAGCAAAACATGTTAAAGAGCAAAGATTTATTTCAGGTCACGGTTTCAGGGGCTTCAGTTCTTGGTTGCTTGGCCGTACACTTTAGGCCCATGGCAAGGAAGAACATCGTGGTGGGAGATATGGGGCCAGGAAAGACAGGGGGGGTAAGAGAGGGGGAGATACGGGGTGGGAGGGCCCAGGGACAAGACATGCCCTTTGAAAACAGGCTCCTAGTGGCCTGTTTCCTCCAACTAGGCCCCACTTCCCAAGTCTCCCCCCTCCCAGTGGTGCCATCAGCTGTGGACCAAGCCTTCCTGACCCGGGGCACCGGGTACCCATTTTCCACATCCAAATTATGACAGAATCCTTAGCCCCCCATCTCTTACCGATGAGAAGATGAGGGCAAAGGAGTTAAGAATCGTGAACTAAGACAAAGCGACAAGCCAAGTGGTAGAGGTCGACTCGGTGGGACCCTGGACGCACAGGACACTAGTTCATGGCTGGGCCCCCTGCCGAGCCACCCACTTGCTCGGCCTCCTCCTTGAGGACTGACTTGGCCTGACATCCGCACTTCTGACAGGTGTGGGTGGGCTCCGCACTCCAGCCTGGTCCAGTGAGTCTCCAGGGTCTGCCAGTCCAGAACCGCCCAGCCCATCCAGAACTACCCAGCCCATCGAGAGCCACCCAACCCATCCAGAACCACTCGGCCCATCCAGAACTACCCAGCCCATCCAGAACCACCCAGACCGTCCAGAACCGCCCGGCCCACTCAGTTCAACACAGATCACTGGGCTCCAGGACCAGAGAGTCTGACTCAGGTCTGGGATTGCTTCCCATTTGTTTGTATTTTCTCCGATTCTCACTGTCAACATTTTATTGGTTTTTAGTGTATAGGTCTCTCACCTCCTTGATTAAATTTATTCCTCAGTATTTTATTTTGCTTTTGTAGCTATTGTAAACAGGACTGTTTTCTGGATTTCTCTTTCGGATAGCTCATTGTTAGTATATAGAAACACCGCCAGTTTGTGTATCTCAATCTTGTAGCCTGCACACAGACTAAATTCATTTATTAGTTCTAGCAGATTTCCAGTGGCGGCGTTAAGATTTTCTTCGTAAAAGATCACGTTGTCTACAAACAGGGACAATTTAACATTTTCCTTTCTAATCTGGATGTATTTTATTCCTTTTCAAGATCTCCTGATTTTTCGAAGGAAGAACATGATTCCAGACTTACCTGTGAAATTGTCTGTGTTTAAATTTAGCAGCCCCCCGCCCCCTGCCCCATTCCCCAAATGCACAGGGTAATCCAGACACATGCTTATGGCTGATTCCACCGAGCGACATGGGCTGGCAGCTTCTTATCGGATCAGACCCTACTATTGCCAGTTTTCCTTTGATAAGAACTTGAGTTTGAGAAATGAGAAGTGAACAGGCCAGAATGAAAGGGCAGGTCAGAGGTAGAGCAGAAGCTGAACACTGGGTTTCCCAACTCCTGGGACCATAGACACCTCTCTTCTGTGCTAAGAGGACTGAGTTACGTCAGGGGAGCTGTGTGTCTGCCCAGCAAGATGAGTATCTCCTTCCCTGAGTTCATTTCCCCATTTAAATTTGGAATAATCTACATCATCCTCCATCCACTTATGCAATAAACCAAGTATCTGCTCAGTGCCGGACGCAGGTGCTGAATATCCAGCAGGAGATGGGAAGCGTGGGGTTTGTGACTCACAGCTGAATGACCCACCATCATCTTCATCTTCATCATGATGCTAATGTAGCACACAGACTCTAAAGTGTCTCAAACACTTTGCCAGTTACTCTCCATCCACGAATATCATGTCGTGTGTGTGTCTTCTCGTGAAGGTCTCCTAGATGAAAAACACTGTGTTGGGAAGAGAGTGGGAAAGGGACCAATAAAGCCAAAGAAAACATGTCTACCCTTCTAAGCTATGTTAGTCAGCTTTTCATTGCTGTGACAAAAGACCTGAGGAAATCAACTTAAAGGAGAAAAGATTTATTTTTTGGCTCTCAGAGTTGTGTGACCTGTACAGAATAGGGACTTAAGAGGCAGACAGGCCTCAAGAAGCTCTGTCACTTACGAACCCTGAGTGATTTGGCTAATTTACCAATCTTCATCATCTTCTCCATCTATGTGTGGGAGAGGGGCAATAATAAAACCTCCCTCATAGAGTGGCAGTCAGCACAAGATGGTACCGGACACCAGGTTTCCACCAGAGCCCCTGGGGGAAGGAAGGTGAGGCCCAGGGAACGCTGCTTCCTTCTCCATCTCCTTCAAGAACAGAATAAAAATAGTGTTCGATGGCTACAAGAATAATAGATGAGAGTAAGAATAGAGCGCAAGGCTTTAGGGATCATCTAGCGTTTTGCAGATGGAGGAAGGAAAGCATGAACAATGAAAGTGGGATCTAATGGAGAACTGTTCAATAGGAGATTGCACACTCTCCTCTACAGGGCTCCCCCCACTTCTTCTTCCTGGAATAAAATGTACACATGCAGCGGCCCTGCCTGAAGGCTGAAAATTAGATCAAATGGATCCTAAGTGTCATTGAATAATATATTTAAAAAACAACTTGTGAACTGAAATACTGAAGAGGGCAACTTCCATTTTTTTAGCATCTTTTATGTGTCAGGTACTGTATTCATACCCTTCACTTGTCTTATCTGACAACATCCCTGCGGGGAGGATAGGACTTCTCCAGTTTTCAAAGAAGGGAGGGAAGGAAGGCAGGGATGGGGGGTGGAGCTGGCTGATGGGCACAGACAGGAAGTGCTGGGGCAAGATGTGGGTCCAGTCTGTCTGATTCCCAGCTCTTGCTTCCATGGGTTGAGACTTTTCTTTGTTATGTGCAAACCCTTCCTCAGTGTGCACACATGGGTGTCTCAGATATGCAATCACCACTTGTCCGTCTGGCTCCTAAGCAAGTGTGTCATTTGTATGTTCATTCGGCAAATGGTGGGATCGTTGGGGATTCAAGCCAGTCTCCTTTGGAGCCTTAAGAGCCAGCTATTTCCTTACAAGTGAAATGGAGATGGACAGGAGTCCTGCCTGTCACTCCTAGGGTTCCCTGTACCTGGCTGCTGCTCTCCATTTGGCTGTGGGCACAGAGGGGATCTCGGATCAGTGGATCAACCGTGGCTTGTGTGACCTGAGCACTGAGCAGAAAAGTCAATTACAGAGAAACAAACAAATAAACAAAAAACACTTGGGAATGTCTCCTTCCGGAGGGTTATCAGACCTTGACATAACTAGAGGGGATCGTAGTCAACTTGAAGAGCTGTTACATAAAGGAGTAGGCTTGTTAAATCCATTCCATTTTGACTCCAAGGGATAGAAATAGGGCCATGAGATGGAAATTATGGTGTGTGTGTGTGTGGGGGGGGAAGTCAGGCTTGTCTTGACATACAAAGGAATAAACTTTTACTTCTTTGAACATGTGCGGAGACAAAAAGAATGGCTTTGTAAGGTCAAGAGGTCCCTGTCGCTGGAAGTGCATAAATACAGGCTGCACGGATGATTTAGAGGAGGTTGAATGCCATACAAGCAACAGATGGGTGATTATATTAAGATTAGAAATTCCTCCACTTAGAACCAGAACATTGGCATCAGAGCCAAGAAGGATAAGAACACCCACATTCTAGCCCCGGCCTGGTGACCCCTTCCCTTGGGAGTTCTTTGAGGCGCTGCTTACAAGGAGAAACGGAAATAAGAAATAGCACCAGGAGCTGATGATTGTCTGGGCCACTGTGATTTACCTGAAAGGAATATCTGACGTCCCCGGGCACAGGAAATGCCTCACCTGGATGTTCATTAGGGTCTCCTGCTTTACTCCAGCCCCGTGAATCTTAGGGTCACCAGCTCCCTGGCTTGCTGAACTGGCCATTAAAACAAAATAACGACAGGCTGGTCAGAAATGCAAATAGGAGGAAAGGAGAGAGACCCCAGTGGCTGGATGCTAAGGGGGCTCAGCTTTTCTTCCAATCCAGCTTCGGGAAATAGCACGGAGGAAAGACCCATGGGCGTTTATGCAATGTTTTGATGCACGGTGACGGTGACTCTGTGCACCAGCAAATGTGCTGCAATGTCTGGTCTTCACTGTCACCCATTAGGCCGGTCACTCCCCTGTCTTGCAGAGGAATTAGCAAGGACACGGGAGAAGAAACTTCCCCGCCCACCTGCACCTTCTTCCGCTGACATTTCATAATGCGTTAGGCCACGGCAGGGCCGATGAGAACAAGCGGCAGTGAGCCAGATTATTTTATTTTTGATGGACATATAAGGAGTGTCCATATTTATGGGAGACATGTGTACTGATGTATTGTGTAATGACCAAATCAAGGTAAGTTCGCATATTTATCACCTAAAACATTTTTCTTTTTTTTTTTTTTTTGTGGTGAGAATATTCAAAATCCTTTCTTCTAGTAGTTTTGGGACCCATATTAGGAAGAGTTTCTCGCGGGGCTGCTTCGACCTACAACAGGCTGCCATGGACAGCAAGAGCTCTCAGAGCAGGGACAGAGCTCTCCTTAAATCCTCCAGATGCCCAGCGCATGATTGTGATGGAAAAAATGCTGGAAAGTGTTTGATGGTTTGGGCTAAGAGCATAGTCACAAAGGTCCTTAGAGGTCAGAGACTACTGGGAAAGATCCAACAGGGGGCTGCTTGAAGAAATTGTTCATTTTGTACCTCATGGCCTCTAAATCAGCCACCTCTCAAAGTCTGTGACTCACAGTCTCAAGCTTATTTGTGAATTTCAAAGTCGGTTGCACATTTTTTTTTTGGGGGGGGTACTGGGGGTTTGAACTCAGGGGCACTTGACCACTGAGTCCCATCCCCAGCCCTATTTTGTATTTTATTTAGAGACAGGGTCTCACAGAGTTGCTTAGCACCTTGCTTTTGCTGAGGCTGGCTTTGAACTCACCATCCTCCTGCCTCAGCCTCCCAAGCCGTAGAGATTACAGGCGTAGGCCACCATGCCTGGCAGTTTGCACATATTTCAAACCCTTAAATAGTTAAATGATGAAAGTAAAACAAGATGTAGCTTTTAGTGATGGGGAAGTTGGTCTCCCCTGCAACGGTTTGGATTGGGGGTGTCAGTGAGACCTGGATTATAGTGTGGATTACAGGAATAGAGGGGGAGAGACTGTAATGGAAATTTCACAGGCAGGTGCATGAGACTGACCCATGTCCCAACACCAGCCCTGCCGCTGCTGGAGGGGACAGAGTCTAAGGAGGAGGTCAGAGGTGAAGGTGGGTCTTTCGGAAGCCAGAAATGAGCATTCAAAAACTATTATATCAACTCTGTGAGATAAGTAGGCCTATGGAAAGGGTGGGAATTCCCAAGTGACAGCCTCCTTGTCTTTTGTGGTTGAGTGACTGTAGAGATAGCGTCTAGATTGCATCTAGTTTTGTATGATGTTTCATTTTTTTTAACAACCTTTTCTGTAATTTCCATTCTTTCTACAGACTCCCAGTCTTGTGTTATGGTTTGGATATGAGGGGGTCCCCCAAAACTCATGTGTGGGAAATGCAAGAAGGTTCAGAGGAGAAACGATTGTATTGTAAGAGTCTTAACACAATCAGTGAATTAATCTCATAGAAGGATTAACTGAGTGCTAACTGAAGTGGTAGGGTGTGGCTGAAGGAGGGGGGGGTCCCTGGGAACATGGTTTGGGGGTGTATATTTTGTATCTGGAGAGTGGAGTCTCCTTCTGCTTCCTAATCACCCTGTGAGCTGCTTCCTGTGCCACACTCTTCCACCATGATGTTCAACCTCACCTTGAGCCCCAGAGAATGGGGCCCTTCTGTGGACTAAGACCTCTGAAACCATAAACCCTCAAATAAACTTTTCCTCCTCTACAATTGTGCAGGTCAGATGCTTTAGTCACAGCGAAGACCTGAGTAAAACATATCAGCAACCTGAACTTCTTTGAACTTCAGAATCTTATATCCGGCGTCATCTTGGCCAATTGTGTTTGCATATCTAATGAGCCCTTCAGACTTAGCCAGCCCCCAACCTGTCCCTCCAGTGTTGGTCTTTATCTCAGAAGAATCACAACTCTGTCTTGCAGTTGGTCAGGCCCAATCCTGGAGGCCTTTCTTCATTCATTTATTTTAGCAGCAGCCAGCCCCTGTTGAGACCCTGGCAAACCTGTTGTCTCTGTCTTTAAGGCAGAACCTGACTTTGACCATGTGGTTGCTAGGAGCCACAAGCAAATAATATGACGCATGGCACTTTCGGTTGTAAGGTGATGCCAGCTAGCCATTGAGATGATATGATTATGTTAAGATTTACATTCATATGGAAATTGGACTCCTGCTGTTCACCTTGGCCTGCTACGGGGACTCATGTTACGGGACTCCTGGAGAGTTCCCATTGGTTGGGGAAGGATAGTAGGAGGGAATTCCGGGGGAGGTCCGGGCCCCACGGTTCTGGTAGATGCGCGTGGGTGGACCGGTTTTGGCTTGCCGGCGTGTAGGGAGTATTGGCGGCTTTTTCAAAAATAAAGTTTTGTTCCTGCTTGAGTGGCTCGTGATTCTGTGCCCAGCCAGACTGAGGCATGTGGTAAATTTCGTTACGGTTCTCCAGCTCTCCTGGCTTCTGTCTGTGTGATGCTGTTCCTTGTGGAGAAATGTTTCATCTATGCTCTGCCACACCTAGGAGCAGCCCCGTGACTTGCTTTGTCCAATGTCCCTTTTACAATTGGCAGAGTTCCGAATGGAAGCTACTTGGCCAGCCTGAGCCTTGCAGAAAAGAGAACATGGACCAAAGCCATAGATACTCCATGACGCACATGCACCATAGCAAGGCACAGACCTTTGCTGTTCTGCACCATGGAGAGAATGGGGACTTTTTGTTACTTAGGCATTACAACCTATCCTGACTGATGCAAATCACATCTCGTCCCTTCTACTGTGACCACCCGGCTGCCTTCATCTTCTGCAGAGAGTATTGCAATAGGCTCCATGTTTCTAATCCTTCCCCCTGTAGTTAATCTCAACACAGCAGCTGGGGTGATACTATAAAAACACAAATTGGATTATGCCACTCCTTTGTTCAAAACGTTCCAATGTCTTCTTATTTAGAATAAAGGGCATCTTTACACAATTGTATACAAGGCCCTACATGACCTTGCAGAGCCCTCTCTGCCAATCCCATGTCCAGTATGACTATGTTTCTGATCCTAATTCCACTTCTCCCACCCACTGAACTTCAGCCACAACCGTCTCCTTGCTGTTGCCCAGACCTGCCAAGACTAATCATGCCTCAGGCCCTTTGCACTCTCTGTTCCCTCTGCCTGGTTACTCTTCCCCCAGAGGTCCCAAGCCTTCTTCACCACTTCCTTTTGGGCTGTACCATATTCTTATGTTTTAATATTTAATTCCAAACATTCCCTCTCCTGCCACCATTTTTTAATTTTTCCCAGTGATATGTAGTATCATCTGACATGCTATCTGGACACGGACCTTATATTTACCATCTGTCTCCTCCATAGAATATTCCAATTTCACTGGGACAGAAACTTGTTTTGTCAATAACTGTATTACCAGGGTCTCAACTTGTTTCTGGCATGTGATTAATGACATTTGATGGGTGAATGGAAGACGGGACTTTTTTATATCCAGTGTGTGTGTGTGGGGGGGGGGAAGAGATAGAAAGCAAAATGTATTCCTTCAAAGTACCGATTTAGTGGTGGTGGAGACAGATATTCACACGTGGGCTCGTCTCAAACTTCAAGACCACATTGATGAATGCCATGGGCTGAGTGGCATCTTGGATATATTAAGCTCCTCGCTGTGAGTTCAGCTGGCACCCTGTACACTTGGCACAAGTTCACTCATTTCTCACTTAAAATAAAGTTTCTTTTAAAAACTATCCCCGTTCTGCTAATAACAAAGTTTTTTTTTAAAAGAAAGTCAAATAAAAAGAAGCCACAGTTTAAAATTACCATATTTTATATTTCTGTAGCACTTATAATTTGCAAAGATCTCTTACATTCTCTGCCTCTCGGCAACTTTATCAAGGAGTCTTGTTCATCCCCATTTTACAGAGGGGGAGACAGAGGCCCAGGAAGGACCCAGCAAGCCCAAAGCTAACAGAAGAGAAGCAGCAATGCTATATTCCCAACATACCTAAGGCCTCCTGACTTAGGGTACAGAGGTCTTTCATCTTCTCCAACTTTTCTCTCTCTCTCTATGAGACAGTATGAAATCAAATTGTATCAGCAAAAACATATTTGCAAACGGTAAAGCATCAGATAAATGCACCGATTACTTTTATTGCTGCTGCTACTAACCTTCACAGAGCTTATTTTGAAAACCTGTGGCCTTACCTGGGAGTGCAGAGTTTGGACAGAAGCATCTCCTGGGGTCCTTTTCAGGCTGAAGAGTTAGTGATTTATTTTCCTTTAAGATCCTTTGGCATTACTAAGTGGGTCGGGGCAAGTCCTTCCAGAAAGGATCAAAGACAAAAACGAGGAGGTTCAGCACCTCAGAAAAAGTCGTTATTTCAGAGCAGGAGAAGCTAAGCACCCAGACCGCCACACTGGAGGGTTTCAAACCAAAGCATCTTTTGAGCCCTGGCTCTGATGGAAACCACCAATGAATCAGGGCAACCAATAACAACTTCAGAGCGGGTGAGGGCCAGGGCGAGAGGCAGGGGCTAGTGTAAGGGAGTCCAACAGGCTGAGGAAGGGTGACTCCACTGACCTGCAAGGAAGGAGTCTCGTTATTCATTCATTCATTCGACAGGTGCTTGCTGGAAGCCTACTATGTGTCAGGGACGGTGTTCAGGAGACAGCTCACTTTCCAGTTGGGGTAAGATGTAAGGAACAAATTAGTCAAGATTCTGCATGTCTGTGTGGCAGTGTCTATGACTTAAACATTCATTTCTCCTTAAATAATAGAGGCTTAGAAGGAGAAAAGTGGGACAGGTATGTTGTGGGTGAGATGCACCCTGCCTTAGTGAGCTCAGCTGCCACCACGGTGCGCACCCACCGAGCGTCCTCGGCCACACATGGTGTCACACTCTGGAGGCTAAAAGCTCATTAAGGTGTCACGGGGTTGGTTCAAGGCTATGGAAGGGAGGATCTGCTCCAGGCCTCTCTCCTTGACATAGGTGCATGCCTTTTCCCTGTCTCTGTATCTAAATTTCCATTTTTATAAGGACCCCAGGGCTTCATGTTGGATTGCAGCCCACCCTGATCTCATTATAACTTGAAAACTTCCATAAAGATTCTGTCTCTGAATCAAATCACATTCTGAGGTACTGGGGGTTGAGTCTTCCACAGAGGAATTTGGGGTGGACACCATTCAAGCCATCACACACCCCTTCTCTGTAACCAGATACTGATAGGCAGCAGGCAGCACGGTTGCTTGGTTCAGCTCAACCAAAACTGAGTGAAATACTTGCAATGCATCAATCACTAGGTGTATTCAGAGGTGACAGGCACACGACCCGACCCTGGGCAAGAGTGACCTTCATGTTGTAATCTTGATAAGTGAGCCGCTCACTAGCCAGTGTCTCTGTTAGGCACGAGGCCAGATGCACGGATAAATTGTGACCCTGATTGTCCATGGAAACAATTATCACAGGATGTGAAAAATGCATGCAACCCAAGGTTGAGACTCCAGGGGCAACAGCACTTTGGAGGTGACTTCGGAACTTGATCCCAGAGGATGGATGGGAGAAGGTGTCTGTTCTCTGCATTAGTCAACAGCAAGCAGGAGACCCAGGGAAGATCCGACATGGCAGCTGAGTCCAAAGGCAGGCTGCAGGAGGAGCACCCTCTTTCCTGGGGGCAGGTGGACTGTTTTCTCTTAACATCCATCCAACGGATTGCACAAGGCTCACCCAGGTTATGGAGAGGGATCCGCTTTATTTAAAGCCTGCAGATTTAAGTGGTAATGTAGTTGGAAAATACATGCATAGCAATGACTAGACTAGTGTTTGAAGGGATACCTGACTATCTTGGCTTAGTCAAATGGATATAAGATTAACGATCACACCTTCTATCCCCAGTGTACTAGGGGACACAGAGTTCTTCACGTGTCTGGCTTTGCTCTCAACTGAAATACATGGTACCTCCTGCCTCATTGTGCTTGGTGTCGGGTGGTCCCCAAATTGGCTCACAAATTACTTTCTGTGGTGAGAGACACCCTAGTGTGGCCATTGGTCATCTGGGGTGTGAAGACCCCATCCACACCTAGGACCTTGGCTACATGTATTCAGAGGGAGAGGATTGGCAGACCAGGACTCAAAATTCAGGCTATGACCCTGCTCCTGTGGACCTCAGATGCTTGATGTGCAAGACCTGAGAGCAAGGGGTGTGTTTCTCTAGAGGTCAACAGGGAGGTGTCCCTGGGGCTGTGGTGCAGGGTGGGTTGTCCCATTTGGAACAGCTCTGGGACACGCCCATGCTGTCTCTCCTGAGAGACCTGTCTCCCCACTAGGCAGGTATTTTCTCTGCTTCCTACCAATAGTGGGACTGTGTCCAGGAGAGAATCAACTCATCATAGTGTGTTCGTGGCCGGCACCACTCCCTGGCATTGAACTGGTGCCTCTGTCTGTCCCCTGCCCTGGAGGGCCAGGTCTCTGAAAGCAGACCTTTAACTGTAGCGTTACTGTGACTTTCATATCACAACAAGGTCATTCTGTCGTGGTCCTCAGTAAATAATTAGAGAAGGAAGGAGGGAAGGAGGGATGGAAGGAAAAGAGGAGGGAGGAAAAGACCCAGAGACCCAGAGCCCTCTCCCTCACCCTTTCCCCAGTGTCTTTCTCTGAACGCATCTCCTTGCAGCAGCAACCAGTGGTGCTTACCAGCCATTTCCTGTGCCTCACACCCTCCTAGGGGCTTCAGAGTAAGTCCTCATAGCAATCCTGCGAGTCCAATGACATTATTACCCCCAATTTACAAACAATAATAACCAACAAACAAAAACGACTGAGGCAAAAACTCAGAATGGAACCACCATTCGACCCAGTTATCCCACTCCTTGGTTTGGACCCAAAGGACTTAAAAATAGCATACTACAGTGACGTGCCACATCCATGTTTACAGCACCTCAATTCACAATAGCTTAACTATGGAACCAATCTAGATGCCATTCAGTAGATGAATGGATGAAGAAACTGTGGAATATATATATACACAATGGAATATTACTCAGCCATAAAGAAGAATGAAATTACGGCATTTGCTGGTAAATGGATGGAGCTAGAGAATATCATGCTAAGCTGAATAAGCTAATCCCAAAGAACCAAAGGTCGAATGTTTTCTCTGATATGCAGATGCTAGTTCCCAGTAAGGCTGAAGGTAGGGGACTAGGGAAGAATAGAGGTAGGACTAGACAGAGGGGAGTGAAGGGAGAGGAGAGGGCATGGGGGTAGGAAGGACAACAAAATAAAGCAGACATTATGACCCTATGTGCACATATGGTTACACAATGGGTGTAACTACACCACGTACAACCAGAAGAATGAGAAGCTATACTCCACTTCTGTCTGGTGTGTCAGAATGCATTCTACTGTCATGTTTAACTAATTAGAAGAATTTTTGAAAAGTCAAAAACAAAAACAACTGAGGCACAGAGAGATGTCAAATTTGCAAAGGTCCCAGACTAGTGTGCCGTAAAGCTTGGGTCCGAGGAGAGCTCACCTGAGTGTAGTGTCTGTGCTTTTCACCACTGTCTAGCCTTCCCTCCCTCCTGCTGTCTCTCTCTCTCTCTCCAAAATCACTTGTGTTCTCCCCCCTCGAAGGTGAAGCAGGCCCAGCTTCTCTGCAGCACTTCCCTGTGCAGAGTTCCCAACTCCCCAGAGGTCGCAGAGGCTCTGGTTATGGCCCGGAAAACCCCAAATACAGCGCTTTCCCCCTAGGTGCAGGGTCAGCCTCCCTGTCTGCTGGGCAGTCGCGATGGCCTCCTCCAACTGCTGTGGGACCCAGGGGCCGCATATAAGTAGGTCATAAACCACACTGGCACGGTGGAAGGGTTGAGGGCTCTCTGTTCTTGTATTACTTGACAGTGCGGTCCCATACGTTGGCCTTATATCACGACCATATCTATTTTTTTGAATATCCTCATCCCTATTCCCAGCACTGTGTTTCAAAACTCACAGACAGACTTAAGAGGGGAAAAAAAAGTTTTAAAAAATTTTTACCTGTTTTTCATAGTTCCCAAACCAGGGTTGAGCACACAGGACCTGTGCTAAGTACACGCATGTATATGTGTGACTCATTAGGGCATTCCTGCCGACTCAGTTTATTGGGTTGTTAGAATATACATGTATCTATGCTGAATGCTGAAACATCTAGCCCCAGCCTTTCTTCAAAAACCAGCTGTGAATTCTACTGCACAACACTCCAGGGCCCTCCCCATCAGACCATCTTACTTTTCCAGCCGTGTGTATATTCAACCAGTTCACAGATACATTTTCCCCCACCTACATAACTCCTATTTATGCTTCAAAACCCTGTCCAAAAATCACTTTTGCAATGTCGCATTCACTGGTAACTCTGGAGATGGAAACTTCACTCTGTATCGCTATAATTCTTGATACATAATGTCATGAAACACATCACATAATGCTGTTACCCCCCAAAAAGAAACACCTTAATGTCTGTATCCTAAGTACCTGAGCCAGTGCCTGACATGAGCTGTGTATCCATGAAGTCTTTTTTGAATGATTGTGCTGCTCTGATGTCCTTTGAAAAAACAGATCTGCTAAAGAGCATCCCTTCACCTACCCTAGCACTCATTCATCAGAGAGTACCCGGATGCTTTGAATATGTAGTGTGGAACACCGTCAGCTAGTGACTGACAACCAAATGCAAAACATGTCAGACCTATGGAGCAGGTTTGCAGGTTTTAAAGTAAAAAAAAAAAAAAGAAAGAAAGAAAATCTAGTCAAGAAATGCTCATAACCTCCAAAATTCTACTGAGTTAGATTATAAGATGCACAAATCTATTCTACAGTCAATCTAAAAAACATCCCTTGAAAAACAAATAGACTTTCACAGTATCCTTTCAAATAGTTGTTTTTCTTGCTAATAGAAGGAGTTCTCACTATTTGCACCAAATTGAAAACTAATATAGTACATAAAGTAGGTGATAAAAACAAGATATACAATTAGGCATTCTTTAAAAATAATCATTATGAACATTTTGATGTAATTTATTCTAGACTCTTCTTCTATTAGTATATCATATTAAGAAATAGTGACAAGATTCAATAAAAATGTTTACCATTTCTATTCTCTGGGCTTAATCATATGTTGTGGGCTATTTTCCAGGCCATTAAATATTACTTGAAAACATGATTTTTATGACAGAAACTATCTGCTCGCATTTATTCAGCTGCACTTCCTGGGTTGCCTATTTAAATGGTTTCCCTTGTTGTTCTTTTGCTTCTAGAAACATTGCTGTGGTGTGTAAGCTCTAATGAAGAGGTGTCTCCCATGTTAGCTTGCATGAGTGGTGGATGGTCTTTAAGGTCACAGCTCTCCTGTCCAGAGATTGTGTGGGCCTAAATCCACACCCGACGTTGATCACCCAGACTCAGTTGGAGGACAAGGATCCCCCCGGTCACTGTTCATTCCCTGGTCTATCAGCCTAGAGGAAGGCCTCAGATGATGGGGCTGCATGAGTCTATATGTGAGGAGCCCTCGGTCCTGAGATGAGGGCTCTGGTACCCAAACAATACGGTATTATGCCCTTGAAGGGAAAATGCCACATTGGTCCCCAGAAACCTTCCTGTCCTTCAGGATGGGCAAGGCCCCAGCTGCAGGGCCTGCTGACTGCTCTCACTTAGGAGAAGGGAGAATTCTGAGGCCAACAGGAGTCGAGACTGAAAATGAAAAAGGCCCTCAATGCAGAAACAGCAGGTCAGGGCTGTCTATCCAAGGGGACAACCAACCGGAACCAAAGCAAAGAGGGGACGCATGTCTGATACAGGGACAATTTGGCTTCTCCGCTGCACCTGGGTTCTAATCCTGGCTTTGTCTTGTGCCGGCTCTCTGATTTAGGGCAGGTAGGTGACTACTCAGTAGTTCAATGTCCTCATTTTAAAACCCAGTAAATGTTCACCTCACCTTATTACTGAAAGGGTTAGAAGCAAATAAAATACTCGGAACAGTGTTGCAGCACATGGCACGTGGTCTTCAGTAACCATCTCAAGAAGAATGAAAGTGAGAAGAGGGAGAAAGAGAAGTGTATCATAGGTTCCCTGAGAAGCAAACAGACAGGGATTCACGTGCAGGAGGCTTATGGGGAATGGTCCCGGAGCAACACCCCTGAGAGGCGAGGAGCCAGGATGGGGCACAGGGAGAAGCTTAACTGTCACGGCATTGCTACAGAGACTTGGCTGATCCCAGGGCCTTCCAGAGCCAGGGTAGCCCTTGAAATTGTCTCGAGTCAAGACAAGGGACGCAGGCTCTCCTCCCCTGCAATGGCAAGTCACGGGTCCAGACTGACCCCAGAGAGTTGTGGCCTTGAGTGAGGTAATGTTATCTCTTCCAGCATCAGGGAAATGGGTATGTCGACCCCCAGAGAGGGATCCAGTGACCAGACCCCTACATCAAGTTCCAGAAGAAAGTCGGCCTTTGGTCAAAGGCTTCAACTGTCTTCCAGACAGAACCCAATGACACAAGACACTTGAATATTTACACTGCTCCAGGCACAGTTCCAAGTTGTGAATGTTAAGCCACTTAATCTTTAAAACAGTCCATAGGCGGGTACCAAAGTCTCAGATGAGCACGCTTAGGATGTGCCGTGGCTGTTCACCTGAGCTTCATGTTCAAGTCGGGTAAACTGCCCTACCCCACGTCACCAGCACCCAGGCATGATGAGGTGGGGTGCCACCATTCAACCCCATTGTTATTTTGACTCTTCTACCTCTTAGTGCTCGATCCCTACTTTGTTCTTGAGTTGCCTGGATTTTGGTCTCCTTGTTTTTTATCTCTCTTTCCTAACTCTGACCTTGTCCCTTGAGCTTATTGAAGAATGAGGCGTTCCTGGTTTTCATCTGTGTCACCTGCCAAGGGTCGGTCTGTGGTGGGCCAGTCCGAGACAGCTCTCCACCTAGCTGGCCCCCACCCCCGTTCTCTGAGACCTACACTCCCCAGCCGCCACCTCCCTCTTCCTCTCCACCTTACCTGCTAGTAATTCCCTGACGGGCAAAGGTGTACAGACAAAGGTCTGTAGCCACAGCTTCCAGAACAGCGTCGGACATAAAGTGTGCATCTTCACACAGGCCTGCTGGATTTTGGAAGGAAGGAGAATGGAAGGGTGGGTGGGAGGGTAGGTGGATGAATGGGTGGCTTGTGGAGTGGACCAAGGGAATACGAAAACCCAGTGATTAGCCCTGCCCTTTCCTTAGTGTGATGATTCACAAGTGAGGCCACTAGGATGAAACCCAAATGTTTTACTGTATAGCTTATTTATCAAACAAATATTTACTGAGTGCCTGCTATAAATTAGATTGTCTAATGGGTTCTGCTGGTGATGAGTAAGGCACGCTCCTTGCTCTAACAGAAGGTGACTTTTCACTGGGGACTGTTGACATTATCTGTCTAACTCTCCCAGTCCGCCAACCTGTGCCAGTAAATGTTGTAAAGAAATGAATTACTCAGTCTAGATTATACTTTAGAAACTAAGCATGAGGAAGAGTTGGGGTGCTGGCTAAATGTCACTATTAGCCAGAAAGAGAATACAAGAGAAATTGAGAGTTTTGTTATTATTATTATTATTATCATTTTTTTTTAGTGTTTAATGGTTACTCTTGATGCCATCTGCATTTAACTTCCATTCTCTCTGGCATGGAGAGCCCAATTTCGGTGATGGTTCCATGACCAGAATGAATTGGGAGGTGATCCATGGCCACAGCACAGTGAGAAGACTGCTTTGGCACCAGTTCGGATTTTCTTGTTCTTGTTTGAATACGAGGTGTTCCTCAGAAGTTCACGTGTGAGACAAGGCAAGAGGTGAAATGATTGGGTGATGAGAGCCTTAAACCAGTCAGTGAATTAACCCACTGATAGGGATTAACTGGGTGGTGACTGTAAGAAGGGGAGAGAAGTAGTTTCTGGAAGAAGTAGGTCACTAGTACCATGCTTTGGCAGCTTATATTTTGTCCCTCGTGAGCAGAGCTCTCTCTGCTTCCTTGTGGCCATGTCCTTAGCTGCTTTTCTTGGCCACACCCTCCACCATGATGTTCTGCCTCACCTGGGCCCAGAGCTATGGTGTCAGCAACCATGGACTGAACCTCTGAATCAGTGAGCCAGAATAAACTTTCCCATCTCTGTGGTTCTTGTGAGGTCTTTTGGTCACAGTGGACTAAAACATCACCTTTTTTTTTCCTTTTATTGAGGCAAAATTAATACAACATAAAATTAACCACTTTAGAGTGAACAATTCAGTGGCATTTAGGATATTCATGATGTTGTGTGAGCACCACTTCTATTTATTTCTGAAGCATTTCATTATTCCAAAACCACACCCAGTATCCTTATATAGTCATTCCAGTTCCCCAGGCTTCCACAGCCACCAATGTGCTTTCTGTCTCTTGGACCTTCTAGTACTGGATAGTTCAGATAAATGGAGTTATATAATATATGACCTTCTGTTTCTATCTTCTTTCACTTAGCACAATGAGGCTCTTCCTTTAGCACAATGAGGTTCTTGCACACACATTTAGCATGTATCAGTAGTTTATTCCTTGTTATGGCTGAATAATTTTCCATTTTATGTATATATGCCACAATTTGTTTATGCATTCATGCACTAAGGGATGTTTGGGCTGTTTCACCTTTTGGTTCTTGTGGATTATGCTCCTGTGACCAGGCATGTGCATGTATTTTTTTTTTTTTGAGTTTGTGTTTTCAGCTCTTTGGGGTAGAATTTCTAGATGAGTGGCTAGATAGATAAACTGAGAATACCTTACAAAGGCCTTACTATGTTTGATCTTTATAACCTCCCCATGTGATGGATGGTATTATTCTCATTTTATAGAGGAGGCACTAACTGGATATGGTTAGGAATGCCCACGGGAAGTTATTTCATCATTTTATTCTGATTAAAAGTACCAGCGAATGTGGCATCTGTGTGCATTATGTGGTTATGGAGAATATCTTGGCAATCTCTCTCTCTCTCTCTCTCTCTCTCTCTCACACACACACACACACACACACACACACACACACACACACGCACATACACTGTAAACACATTTCTTGGCCCACACTGCTAATCAAATGTTGAAAAGTCTTTGTTCAGGATCATCTACACCATCATTTGCTTTTCAGCTGTTTAAATGGCAGGAAAACCATCGGCTGGTCTTTCCCATTGGGATTGATGAGGGAGGTGGGCTCAGCCTATTAATAGCTGGAGAAGGGGTGCCCTTGGTTCCCTTCCCACGGAATTCTCCAGAAGCCTAGGGAGGTGGCGAGATGGGGAGCCCTGGATCCGACAGTAAAGGGCTATGATTGAGTTCTCGGCTTGCTCTAACTGCCCAGGTGAGATTGCCTGTGAAAACGGTTTGATTTTATGCCCTTTGAGAAGCTGCGTCAAGCCCCATTTGAAATAACTGGGGCCTTCCTGCTCCTGCTCCTGCTCCAGTTGGGGAGAAACTGGGAGGAGGAGGAGGGAGAGGCTTCCAGGGAGGGTGCTGGAGAAGATGAGCACCACATGCCGTAGCCAGTGGGCAGAAGAGAAGTAGTGCTACGAAATTGTCCCCAGGCTACCTGCAGCCCTGATGGATGCACATCTGGAACCTTCCAAACTTCTCCACTCGGCTGCTCTTCTATGAAGCCCGGTCAGGCAGACATTGGGTGAAACCTGCTCCATGTGCATGAACAACGGTGATGCCCTCATACGGGGAAAGCAGGAGCGTTCAGAGTTCAGACTTGCTCACCCTGAGGGAGGCTGTACCCAGAGTGTTACCAGCAAAGTATTTGAAGCTGTGATGTGAGGCCAGTTGGCACCCTGAACTTGAAGAGCCGGCAAGCGCGCAGGGAAACACATCATCGTAACCAAATGGCCGTTAGGTAACATCAGGGCACAGAGGAAATCATTTTCAGGAGCATCTGTGTTTGGGGCTACTGCATTAGAAGAACCATCGTCAACAAGGTCTAGACTCTAAGAAGACAAGGAAATGAGGAAGAAAATGAGGAGGATGGAAGAGAAAAAGAAGAGGAAGTGGAAGAGGAGGGGAAGGAAGAGGGGAGGATGTCCGACTCGTAGCTCCTTACTGGGAGGGATGCAAACAGCCTCTTCAGTCTCTAAATCACGTGGGTATCGACGGGCACCTGGCCAGTGCTCTGAAATAAGCAACCCCAAAATAAATCCCAGTATTGAGTACAACAAGGTGTGTTCCTTGCCCCTCTGCAGTCCTGTCCGTATCCCATGGCTCAAGTGGGCAGGTCTCCGTCAAGCATTTGCGGGGAATCCAGCTTCCTGATATCCCGGGGGCTCAGCTGACAGCCTTCCCCTTCAGCCACGGGGAGCGAGAGTGTCATGATGTCTGAAGACCACGCATCGCCTCCCTCATCTCTTCGTTGCCTTCTGCTCTCGCTCCGTCCCTCCTCCCTCCTTCCATCCCTCCCTTCTAAGTAACTGAGTAGCCTGGAAAAGTGAGTGTCCAGCACGTGTCCCCACAGACAGCCAATGTGGAGGGCGGTGGAAGAATCCCAGGTCCGTGGAATTTCTAGGTCAGGTCACACACGTTAGAGCAGAAAGGCACTCAAAATCAGCTCCAGAGAGCCACCCCCTGGCAGCCCCACGTGGCTCCGTATACTCCACAGTCGTGGGGATGGCTTGATGAGCCCTGAATTGCAATGGCAAAGAATCAAAAATGCTTCAAACCCCAATAGCCAGAGAGAGCTGTGGGAAATGGTGTGGGTGGAATTTAAACAAAGAAAACACAACAATACCCGGGTCACAGGAAACCACCTGTCACCGTCCCATCCACGTGGGCACCACGGTGTCATTCCTCCCCCGTAGGCCACCATCTGCTTTTCTTTGCCTTCTCATCACCCCTCTAGCGCTGGGGGAGCTATGGGAATGTTAATTGACAGGTACCAGGCCCTGCATACATGCCTGTGATCATCAAGCAGTCCTATGATGTGGTCCCCGGTAGCCCCATTTGAAAGGTGAGGAAAGCGAGGCTCAGGAAGTTGAGGGCATCTGCTGGGGTCCCACAGGCAGCAAGCAGCAAAACTGAGATTCTGACCCTAGAGCCAGTGCTGACGGATGGCCGACGGCACCATTCCAGGGCCCGTTTGCTGGAGCCCTCGCTGACCGCTCATTCCAACCCATGCGCCCCCCTCAAGTCCAGGGAGCCCTGGGTTTTTGTGCATTAAGGAACGTGAAGGTACAGGAGCAGGAAGGAGGCTTTTCCCCCACCTCTGGGCTTGTCTCTTGTGACAGTATCTTCATGCTGTTTTTTGACTTGTTAATGTCTCACTGCTGTATTCAGGTTTGTGCCTGCGGTGCACAGTCGTCTATGAACTGCGAAGCATTAAAACACAGTGTTAGTAAATGCTACCCATTGGGAGCCCCCGTGGGTAGTGTAAATGGGGGGCTTTGGGGAAGTTGAGGGCAGTCCTGAAGACAGCAGGGGCACTCCATGCTCTAAGAGCACAGTCACTGCCTTCGATGGCTGCAGCCTCCTAGACACCCCGTCCAATTCCCAAACTGGCACAGTCACCCTTTGTCGAGTGTGTTTCATTCCTGTTAATGTGACCCTTCACCTTTTGACCCAAAGCTGGGCATTCCCAGTGCTGTTTACTCCGGCACATCTTAGTTTACTTCAACTCTCAGGCCCAGCTTCAGGGCCACCTGATGGTGGGAGTCTGCCCTGACCCCCCTGCTGGGCACGACCTGGACCTGCCCATCATCATCCAATGAGCCCCTTTCAGCTTTGTATCAGAATACTGACACATGCCTCTTGTCCCCTCATCCCCCAGGGTTTGAAGGAGCACTAAGCGTTGCATTCATTACATGGACTTTGTAGGCAGAAAGATGGGAGTTCACCGGCCAGTCCTGCCCCTTACCAGCTCCGTGACCTTAAACATATTATATAAATTCTCCAAGCCCTGACTGCTTTATATTCAACATGGAGATAATAGTATATATACACCGGATTGTGGGTGCTAAAATAAAGGATGGAAAGACTATCATGGCGTCTGGCACATCAATAGTAGGTATCATTATCTTTGCTGTTAAGTAAATGTGGGTTGGAATCCCAGTTCCACTTCTTACTAATCATTTGACTGTAGATATCTTCTTGAGACTCAGTTTTTTTTTAATCTTTATAATAGGATAACTATACTTTTCTGTTAGGGTTGAGATTAAAGGATGTCATATGTAAAACACCCAACACAATAACTGGTATAGAATGTTAGGCATTAATTACCAGCTAATCGAATGACTTAGTAAGTTAATAAATTGGTACATCGATGGTTAGGGCTAGGGATACACAACAGATGGAATCAGAGGTAATTTTGACTTACTCAAAGGCTACGTGAGTGTTTATTCAAATGCTGCCATGAACTTGCTGAATATCTTACAAAAAAGTAAAGCATAGGAATTCTAAGAGCCATTTAATGAGCACCTCCTAAATGCAAATACTTTACAATGATATCTGATGATCTGTGAGTCAATTTTTATTACCCTCAGCAAAGCTTTGTATGATTTAGGATTCAAGCACCTGCCCTCTCAGTGATACTGCCTCTCATCAGGTGGAGAATCAGCTTTGTTGAGAGTCATGTGCTGTTTGTCTAAGTGATATAAAGGCAGCTCAAACTGGCTTGTGCCAAAGGGGAACTTCTGATTATAGTTTGGAAGAATATAGGATCACTTCAGGAACTGAAGGGAGAACTTTCAAAACCCTATGTTCAGGTTGTGGCTCAGAGATAGAGTGCTCACCTAGCATGTGTGAGGCACCACATAAAGTAAAATAAAAGGGATGAGCAGATAAATAGGTAGAGGGAAGGATAATTCTGTAGGTGGTAGATTAGTGGATGATTGGACTGTTGGACATATATGTAGATGGATAGATGGGCAAGCAGGAAAATGAATGAGTGAGTCACATATGCATTTGAAGGACACTTTTTCAGGTCTATATGAAATACTAGTTCTCTCTTATAAAAATAAATATGTGACTATATTCATTTTCCTCTAGTTCTGTTTTTTCCATTGTAATAACTTTCAGAAGATATCAAGAGAAATGTTCTGTCTTCTTTAGATGAACACAGAAAAAAATGCGGGAAAAAGGTTTACCTGTTGTAGTTTTTATATTACACATTGAAATACATTTGAACATTTCACCCAAGAGGAAAAGGAAAGAGAGATTTTATATAAATGTGTGACGGTCCATTATTCTTGACTTGCTTCCTTCCCGGATACTGAGAGTGAGTCTACCCACCTTGACTGGGGAGGGAAGGAAGTGGTTGGAGGTGAATGGAGCAGGGAAGAGGAAATGGTTAATTGTTTTCATTTATGGGGCAAAACCACACTTCAGAAGCAAATCCTCTCCCCGCTGGAGCCTGCTCTCCTTGAGCACACCTACTCTGGGGCTCCCTTCTCTCTCTGCTTTGGAATGAGCAGGAACACAGTTGAGTGCTAGAGTTAAGTCATGTAAAAAATTCATTCAGGTTCTTGGTACTAAATGTGGTACCCATCTCTTTGTCTAGATTGGAATAACATATGACCATAACTGCCATCTTGCATTGCTAGCTGCACGTGACTCAGAAGCTACATAAGTAGAGTGGCCAAGGGTCCACCAAGGCAAGAAAATTCAGGCTTGTGATCAAATTCTTTTCCTTACTAAATGAAGAATTTTTGCTTCTGTAAAACATAATAAACCAGAGACCTCCTCCCAGCCCCGCTCCCTGCCACTGGAAACAACTGTCAGTGCTGAATTAAATGTTTTAATCTTTTTTTTTCATCTTTCTTTGAGCTGGTAAGAAGGACCTCATGACAAGTACCTAGAGATAACGAGTCTTAGAAAGTCTCCTTGTGCCTGAAGTGCATTTGTTGATCTTTGTGAAACTTAAGTGTAAGTTTTTGTGGTCTCACAGACTCAGAGACTGATAACAAAGTCCAGAGTCCAGCAAGGCCAGGGGGTGCTGAGCACAAATACCCATCCCCTGGGGGTCTTCAAAGAAGTTTCCCCATCTCAGAAACTTTGGCATGACTGGATAGGAGAAGTAGCCCCCAAGAAATGATGAACACACGAACCAGCCATCAAGCAGATTGCAACCAGAATTTACTTCATCTGCTGAACAACTACAACATGTAGTTGAAAATGATTCTAGCCTCTTAGACCCTGTCCCAGACAGTTGGTATAAACCTTGGCAGATCTGAACCCATCTCAGATTATTGCAGAAGTGAAACTTCAAGGAAAATATGCATATCTCAGTAAGGTAAAAGACTAACTTTGTAGCTTTGTGTAGGTTGGACATGATTTTTTTTTCTACCCTATAGTTGACCATCTTTCAAAATGGTAGTCTGTCCTGAGAGTTCTGGAAACTGTAGTTTTATTTGGAAGATGAGCATAGAGTGGCACTAGAATGAGGGGAAAGAGGAGGAACACTATGGGTTAGATAAGAGTCTCCCATAGGTCTATGTATTCAGGGCTTGGTCACCAGCCTCTGGTGCTATTGGGAGGGGAAGGAGACATAGAGACTAATGAAGGAGACATAGAGACTAATATGAAGGAGTCAGGTCACTTGGGGCATGCACTTGAGGGGATATTGGGGTCCTGCTTTTTTCCTCTCTTTCTTTCTCTTTGCTTTCTGGACACCATGAGGTAAACAGGCCTCATCCTCAATATACTCCGCCATGATGTACTGTGCTTCCCCAGGCTCAAAGCAACAGGGCCAAGTGACCATGGACTGAAATCTTTGAAACCATGAGCCAAAGTAAACTTTTCCTCTTTATAAGATGATTATCTCAGGTACTTTATCACAGTAATTGAAAACTAACTAACACAAGGAAGAACAAGAAGGAAGAAGAAAGAAGTTGCAATCGTACCAAAAGAAGTATATTTATATAAGTAAAAATATGTTTTGCTGGCCATCAGATTGTGTTCAATTGATCAGTAAGAATAATACTGAAAGCCAGACTTGGTGGTGCCTGCCTGTAATCCCAGAGACTCGGGAGGCTAAGGCAGGAGGAACACAAATTCAAGGCCAGCTTACTTAGTGAGACCCTCAGCAACTGAACAAGACCCTGTGACAAAATAAAAAATAAAAAAGGCGGGGGATAAAGCTCAGTGGTAAAGTGCTCTTGGGTTCCATCCCATGACCAATAACCATAATATTACTGAAAGGAGTATCTTTACGTTAGAATATTTTCCCATGTTATTTTTATTTACCTGGAATCATTTTCTAAAAATTCAATTGCTAAAACGGAAATGAATGAACCCTGTTAAGTTTCATGAGATAATCGACGCAGCCCCGCCTTCTGCCCATCAGTGAGGTAAAGTAGAAGGGTGTGTTATTTTATGAAAAGGTATGGGAGGCGGGGGGAGTAAGCTAGGCACCGCATCTCAGCTTGATCCAAACAGATCTCTCTTCAGTTCATCATTCAGAGCTTGAGATCAAGGAATCCTAGGTGCTGGGGTAACACCTAACGAAGCCACGTCTCTGCCTCCCCAAGCTGAGCACAAACAGGAGATGGATGGGGGTGTATCCAGTGCCCAAGGAATATGTGTTGAATTAAATCAGCAGATGGCTGGAGTGCAGGGCTGCTGATAGGATGTGGGACGGATTTCCAGGTGAGCTCAAGCAAAGATAAGATGTGGTTTTGATGGAGAGCCCAGATAACCAGCTTCCGGAGGAAGTCAGTGCTCTGGGGCCATGTGCACATCTGTCCCTCCCAGGGAGCCTCATGCTGTGGGAACTTGGGAAAGGGATGTAGGCGGGAGGGAGAAAGTGGGGGGAGGTGGGCGCACACGGAATTCAAGCCTTCACTGAAAATTCCCCCGCTGCAAGCCAACAAAACTGTGAACTTGTTACTCTGCATGGTCTCCATGTCTGGGCCACTCTTCGCCACTATGGCTCATGGGTGGTGACCCCCTCGTGCTTTGTTCCCTCACTCTACATAGACGGGACATCACCACCTCTGAAAGAATTTTCTGGACTCTCTTGGTAGTCTGTGTGCCTCTTACCCTGCCTCATTCATGTCCATTTATTAACACTCTTCTTACTTGCTCATTAATAACCTTCTCTAAAGATAAAGAAAGATCTTTGGTTCCCTCTCATAATCCCAGCGTTCCAAACAGAAACGTGGAAAATAGCAGGTGTCCAATAAAAAGTTGTTAGTTGACTAAATAAATGAATCAGTCAACAAAGGTTATTTTTCCTGGAAGGCCATCTTAAGGAAAAAGAACTCTGCTGCCTTATCACCCAAGGAACATGTGATGAGCCCTACATATGTCCCATCTCATAGACACAGGGATGCTTCAAGACAAAGAGGTTACAAAATGCTCTTAGCATGGTGGGTTGTACGTGTTGCTATTGCATCGTGTAACATTCAGAGGAACGTGTGTGTGCCATCTTAATTACATCATGTAGAAACTAACGTAGCAGAGTGAGGTCACGGAGGGACTGTAGAAATCAGGTCACCTGAGTCCTGGTACCAGCTCTGCTCCTGGAACGCTCTCTGACTTGAGCGGAGCCTCATTTTCCTCATTCATAAAGTGAGGGCTCTTCCTTGTCTACCAAGTGCACGGGGTCATTGTGAGCGCATGCAAGTTAACCGATGTGAAAGCTCTTTGCAAGCTCTAATTTGCTATACAAGTCTGACTCTACTTTTATAGCTTTGCCCTCAGGGGAACTAAGTCTAAAATACCTGAAGTTTCTGGGCTTCCAAGTTTATCTTCCTCTGCATATTTCATTTGCCTGACTTTGGAAGACAGGATCATTAATATTCAGGCTTCATGAATTATGCACCGGAACCAAGACATTTTTGTTCTACCTTTCCCAGCTTATCTTTTATCTCACAGGCCTGGTGAGCTTTAGCCACTAACAAAGGCCCTGCAGAAAATGGAGCTGCCTCCCTGGGATGGCAGAATACGTAGCCATCCCCACCCCAGGCACCGTCCACTGTCTGGATATGAAAGGCAGGGACTGTGCGTATGTTAACACACATTTAAATTTCCAAGCATCGATAGCAGTCTTCACAAAAATCCCATTGCATCAATCACCACCTACTGACCCAGTACCAGAGGTTAGAAAGCCTGGCACATGCTCAGTCACGTGCATGACTGAGCATGTGCTCTCATAGAGGCACTTGGAAGATAGTAGTATAAAGGAAGAGAGAGAAAAACATAGATATTTGGTAAGTGATGTTGCTCTAACACTTCAACAGGTGCTAAGGGAGGTAAAGGAAGATGCCATTGGTAAGCAGAACAATCTTCCCTTCCTGCCAAAGATGTCCACCTCCTAAAGCCATGAAGCTGTTAATAGGTCTCCTTACATGGCAAGGTGGAATTAGGAGTGTAAATAGAATTAAGGTTACTGGTTAGCCTCCTTCAAGCTGGGCCAATTATCCTGCATTATCCGAGTGGGTCCAGTGTAATCACCAGAGTTCCTACAGGGTGCAGAGAGGGGCAGAAGAGAGGGCATCGGAGTGTTGTGATGCAGGAAAGAGTTCAGTAGCCATTGCTGGCTTTGAAGATGGAGAAAAGGATCAAGACCAAAAAATGCAGCCCGTCTTAAAAGCTAGAAATTGATTCTCTCCTATAGACTGCAGAGAGGAATTCTGTCCAGTCAGCACCCTGATTTTAGCCCAGTGAGACTCATTTCAGACTTCTGATCTCCAGAACTGTACAATAGTAAACTGGTGTCATTTTAAGTCACTAAGTGTGTGTGATATTTGTTATAGGAGCAACAAGAAACTAATACAGTGTCCAAAACTCAAAGGGTTTCATCAGAGATTCTGGCTCAACATTCAAATGCTAGAAGTTAGAAGGTCAAAGACACGAACCCTAACTAAAACAGAGTGCTGGAAGATGAGAGGTCTCTGATCCTCTGCTCACTTAATTTTGAGACAGTTAGACACGAGGCTCTCAGATCCTCAAGTTCCAACAGATTCTGTAACCAAAGTATCAGCAATGTTTCACCTTCATGCCGCAACACCTGTCCTGATAGGAATGGACCCGCCTTGTGCAGCTCTGGAAGACAGGGGCACAAACATCAAGACTGCTTGGAGAGGCGGTGCATAAACACACGTGACAGCCTAGCATCCTGCTGTAATTGGTGTTCACGCTACATGACAAATTGCTCCCAATCTCAGCATTTTAAAGCCACGGACGTTTACTATTTAACAGATCCTATGGGTAAGACCCTGGGCGTGGCTTGGCTGAGTGCCTGCTGCTCAGGGTCTCTTCCAAGGCGACTGCAATCAAGGCATTAGCCAGAGTAGCAGTCACATCAAGACTTGACTGGGAAGGTTCTATTTCCGAGACGTTGGTGGGTTCAGGTCCCTCCTGGCTGCTGGATGGAGAGGAACTGTGTTCCACGCGTCTTTTCCTAGAGCGGCTCACAGCAGGGTGGCTGGCTTCCCTAAGAGTGAGTAAGCCACAGACTTTATGGGATCCAATATCTGAAGTGACACCCAATCTATCTCCTGTATTCTGATCGTTAGGAGAGAAATCCTAAGTCCAGCTCCTACCCGGTGGGCGGGGATGACATGAAAGCATGAATACCAAGAGGTATTCATATCTCGGGGGCATCTTAGTGGCCATGCACCTCAGTTACAGGTGTAATATGTAGAAGGATGAACACGTGAGCAACCCCAACTATCATGCACTATAATTAATTTCATTCTTAGATAAGGGAAATGATCATATTTCACTCTGGCTGCTTTGCCCACGAGTTAGTAGACGGATCTGAGGAGCCCAAAATTACATCTTTGAATCCCTTCGCTGCACCACGTCAGCCTGGCTTGGGACTGCTGGGGATGAGGGATGGGATGAGGGCATTTCTGCAACATTGTCCACACGAGCGGCTGTCATTTCCAACCTAGATGATTGCAAGAGCTCCTGAATGGCCTATTGCCTTTCAATCTTGCTCTTTTTCAACTCATTTTCTACAAAGTAGCAAGAATAAAATAAATTATGCTACTCCTCTGCTTAAGGTGTTTCAATGACATGTGAACACTTAGGATAAAGCCCTGAATTTCTTACCTGAGACCAGCCTGACCTGGCATCTGCCCATCTCTGCTCCCCTTGACCACAGCTCTTCAAACTACATACCCTACTTTCAGTCCCTTGAACCTCTCAAATTATTTCTTGCCCTAGGGCCTTCACACGGGATGCTGTTTCAGTCTGTTATGTGTTCTTCAAACTCTACCTGGCTAATTTCTGCTTCATTCCAGTGCCATATCTTTAAGTGAGGCAGTTTATCATGATATGGGTGTTTTTCTTGCTTAAAGTCTATCTCCTTCATTTGACTTTCAGTTTCAAAGGAGGTGAGCCATCTCACATGCTCACCACTGTGTAAGAGCATCTTTGAGAAGTGCCCAGCACAGGGAGACTTAATAGTTACTGAGTAAATAAAGGAAGCCCAAGAATATACAGACAGGCCCTAAACTGGCCCAGCCACCCTCCTTCTCATGGGTTTTAGAGGGACTGTACACACAAAGAAAGAACGAGACAGGAATTGGCATTATAATTCAAAATAACCCTCACACAGTAATGAGCAACCTGCAAACATGTGTAGAATATCATTTTTGCCACAGGTATCAGCACCAAATACGGGCTTGCGACCACCAAGCTGATGGCCTACGTGGCTACTTTCTCCTGTTGCTCAGTGAAGAAGGATGTTTGCCCCATGACTGAGGGCTGAGCCTGCTCAGGCCATCCACAGAAGTTGCTCAATCCAAGGAAACTCCATGGGTCAGGCTGTCCCTGGGGAGGAAAGGCAGCAGCCGAGAAGGAAAGAGAGGGGGAGGCTGTGCCATCACTGAGCGCCAGGAGGAAGAGAAGGAGTGTGCACTGTGCCTTTGTAACCTTGAAAGTTCAACCCATTGGGGTCATGTAATGCTGTGACCTTGACCGCACTACCTCTTTGAGGATCAAAGCTAAGAACAAGACAAGGGATGGATTGGAGCCTTCAGCTCCTTTTCCTAGAGACCAACCTACTGGAATAGGGTGGGTCCCATGGGGGGGGTGGAGGCAATGGAGGGGTCACCCCGGGAATTTCACGCTCTCTCTTTCGATAGCACATTAAAGAGTGGCTTCACATTTGATATCCCTTCTGATCCTACAAGTACCTCTGTAACGTTGGCATGGACAGGCGTAGATCAATTTTGCATATTTGAAAACATCACCTGGATGAACATATTTTTGAAATTATTCAGTTTTTAAGTCTATATGTTAAAGGATCTGGCTTTTTTTTTTTGGTTAATTCATGCAAATGTTTGTGAAAACACTGTTTGATTATCAAAGATGAATATTTTTCTATTCTTCCCCTCTTTCTTCCTCTCCCCTTGTTTGTTTGTTCTGAATAATTCAGTCCTAAGTCTACCAGATGGAACAGAAAGGGTAGGCATCTGCACCTCTGGGAGAGGCAAGGGGCAGGGCCACCTGGGCAGGCTGCTTTGAGCAGGGTAACCCGAACCTGTCCAGGGTGAGGACAGCATCTGTACAGAGGGGCAGCTTGATGCGAGATGTCAGAGCCCCGAGCGTGTGGGCAAGTTGTTCACATCAGGAGAAGACCAGCCCAGTTGGAGTGCCAAGGACACCTGCAAAGAGCAGCAGCTGTCAGGGCCCAAGTGAGGTGACAAGGGGGTCTGTGCAGGAGGTGATGATGGGCTGGGGTCACCAGTATGCAAAGGCAGAGCCTGAGCAGGTCCGCACGGAGGGCAGTCTGCAGAACGCATCAAGGTCAGGGAGGGCAGGGGGCAGTACAGGTGAGGGAGTCCGCTTATAGTGGGGGGTCAGGGCAGGAAAACCTGAGAAGGGATGACTTGGAGGAGGGTGCCACGCCTAGCAGGATCTTCCAGATGGTACCTGTGTGTGGGGACAGCCCAGGACAGCCGTGTCTGAGAACCAGCAGGGCAGAGGGGGTGTCCACACAGCCTGGTAGCCCCTCAAGGGGGGGGCTGGAATGCAGGTGAGGGCGATGTCTGGTCAAAGGCAGTGGTTATCAGTGGAAGCAGGGATTGATTACATACAGGGGATTGATCAAATCAATGAGTAAAGGAGGGACAGTGGGAGCCAGTTGGAGAAGGGAGATGGAAATATGGAAAGGCAGGAAATTGGAATGAAAATCACGGTGTCAGGTTGTGGTTGGAGTGAATCTGTGGTTTTTAATACAGCTGTGGATGTTGATGTGTGGCCAGACAGACAGACACTGGTGCTGTCCACTGAGAAGATCCAGGAGTAGCAACATCCCCCTACCATGCGCCTGGCGCTCACGCCCACTAAAGGAAACTGGGGCTCCCTGGGAAATGGCCAGCTTCAGGGTGGGGGGGAAAAGTACAAAGTGAACCTGGAGCATCTTGTGACAGAGAGAAATAATGGGGGCAGGTTAAGGGACACCCAAACCAGCTCGAATGGAACCCCGCAAGTCAGACTAGAAACAACTCTAGTATTAAAATAAGGAACTATAGCAATAGACTACAGCACACTGGATAAAATACGAAGCTCCAAATCCACACTGACTAGATAACTTAATAGTTTGAAGGCAATGGTACATTTACATATAGTGTCAAAGAACCTCACCATAACGTATTAGTTTGCTGGGTGCAATGGCACACACCTGTAATCCTAATGGCTCAAGAAGCTGAGGCAGGAGGATCGCAAGTTCAAAGCCAGCCTCAACAACTTAGCAAGGCCCTAAGCAACTCAGTGAGACCCTGTCTCTAAATAAAATATAAAAAATGGCCTGGAGATTGGCTGAGTGGTTAAGCACCCCGAGTTCAATCCCTGGTACGTATGTATAAATAAATAAATAAATAAATACATAAATAAATAGATGTATTAGTTACAAAAGGATGGGGAGTGACTTGAGAGTAGAGAGGCTTCTGCCAGATGCCACCTTCACCAAGAAATCCAACTAAACATCACCTGCCCAATGGGCGGCAATGACAGGAACACACACCACTTTTTACCATCCTTCTGCTGAGAAGGTGTAACCCGAATCTAAACATAAAGAAGTGTAAGGTAAAAGCCAAACTGAGAGACACTCTGAAAACTAAATGGTCTTCAAAAGGGCTAGCATCATGAAAATCAAAAAAATGGCCAAGGAATGTTCTAGACTGATGGAGACAAAAATTACATGAAACTAGATGCAATGCATGATTTCTAAGTGAGTCCAGGAGTCGCAGGGGAAATTATCAGGGCCATTGGAGAAACCTGAATGGGTCTGTGGAGTCAACGCGAGGCTGGGTTGGTGCTGACTTCTGATTCACCAGGTGGACCGTGGCTTTGGGGGAGAATGCTACTGTTTGTAGGAAACATTGAAGTAGTCAGTCTGTGGTGATAGGACACTGGGTGGGCAGCTCACTCTCAAATGGTTTAGGAGAAAAAAGTTTCTGTACTGTGTTTGTAATTGGATTTTTAAGTTTAGCATTGTTTCAGTTTTTTTTTTAAAGACAATCAGAGGGATAATTCTTCATTGGTTATCAGAAATGCCAAAGGTCTTTCTTTGCTTTTTGAACAGAATTAGTCTGAGAACAATGCTGGGTCCCTCCCTGCTAATCACAAATTCTAATTTTCAGCCATGAATGTCTATGATCCATCTTAATGAAAGGGCTGAGGAGGGACGGGAAGAAATTAAGCATTCCTTACACACTTAGGCAGACCACGTTTTCCAATCCATGGAATTCCTGAGAGAAAAGACCATGGAGCAGCTGAGTCAGAGTAACCGCTAAAGCATGCTGAGTCGTCCCTGTTCTAGGTGTTATTCTGTGCATTTTATGAACTCAGGCTAAGACTTCCCACAGCCCCATGAGACAGGTTTTATTTTATGGATAAAGCCACATGGCTGGTCAGTAGCAGAGAGAAGATTCAAGCCCCGACAGCCTGACTCCCAAATTCGTAATTCTGTTAACTATTTGGTCAAGTCATTGGGATTACAGTTGATACTCATCAAGGATTTACTATGTCTAAGGTATAGCACTAGAAACTTACCTTGTTTAGAGTTCAAGTAAACAATGTGAATTTGATTCCTGATGAGGAAATTGGGTGAATGAGCCCTAGTTAGTGTGGGCAAAAGCAGGAATTCAAACCTGGGTCTGTTTGATTTCATACTTGTGTTTTCCTGTTGGAAAAGTCAGGAACCCTGGACCTTTATGCTGTGCCTTCAAGCAATGTCATTTAAAAAAAATAGATACAGATTTGCTTTCTGCCAAGCTCTGTCAACAGCTGCCATGTTTAAATGATCTCATCCTGTTAGTCATTGGTCCGTTTGTCAGTCTGTATCTCCGTCACCTTCTAGCAGAAAACTGACTTTGAAGGTCTCCTCGCGGTGATAATCACACACTGCTCTTGTGATCCATCTTTCCAAAGGCCAAGCTGATTAAAACCTTCTAACAGGCAGCCAAGGTGTCTCTCGAATCTTCTTTTAATAAGCTCAGAAGAAGGTGGATTTTGCAGATCGGAGCTGCCAGTTCTGAAGTATAACACCTGGGAGAGCAAACCCTGATCACCACCAGCTGTAAGTAAGTGTCCTGGGCAGCTCTTCCTGTCAGCTGGAAATCCAACCAGGCCCCAAAGATCTAGAACAGGGCATTCATTGCACAGGGGATAACGGAAGCCTAAGCTGAGCACTTTGCACTTTAGGTTAGTCATTCAAGATTCTACCCCAAGTCTGTCCCCCCCCCCCCAAATGTTGCATCTTCTGAATTTTGTTTTTATTATTTTATTTTATTTATTTATTGTGTGTGTGTGTGTTTGGTGCTAGGAATTGAACACAGAACCTTGTGCATGCAAGGCAAGTACTCTACCAACTGAGCTAACCAGCCTGAATTTTGTTTCTAATGTAGGCACTCATGGCTATAAACTTCTCCTTAGAACTGCTTCTACCGTAGGCCACAGATTCTGGTAAGTTGTATTTCTTTTCAAGTTTTAATGAAGTCCAGTTTAGATGAAATGGACTTTTATTTATTTATATTTTGTACCAGGGATAGACACCAAGGACACTTTATCGCCGAGCTACATTCCCAATCCCATTTATTTATTTATTTATTCGTTTATTTATTTATAGCCAGGGCTGTGCTAAGTTGTTGAGGTTGGCCTTGAACTTAAGATCTTTCCTCGTCAGCCTCCTGAGTCATTGGGATTACAGGCATGTCCCGTGCCCAGCCGTTGTGTTTCACTTCTCATTTGATTCTAGGATTTCTACAAGGACACATTTGTCATCCAAAAGTGCACTGTTCAATCTTTTTGGATTTGTAGAGTTTCTGAAGTTTTTCTTGCTGCTGATCTTTAATTTTATCACAACATCATCTGATAAAAATGCAAGGAATTATTTCAATTTTTTTTAATTTGCTAAGACTTGCTTTGTGGCCTAAACAATGATCTGTTTTGGAGAAAGTTCCATGAGCAGCTGTTGTTGGATAAAATATTCTGTAGAGGTCTGTTAAGTTCATTTGATCTAAAGTATAGTTTAACTCTGCAGTAGCTTCACTGATTTTTTTATCTGAATGATCTATATATTGATAAGAATGATGTATGAAAGTCAACCACTATCATTTTCCCTTTATGTCAAGCACTGTTTATTTTATGAAGTTGTGTGCACCAGCATTTGTGGCATGTATATTTGTCATCATTATATCTTCATGTTCCCTTTATCAATATGTAGTAACCTTCTTAGAAGAAGCACAGATTGTCAACAATTACATGAAAAAAAAAGTCAACATCTTTAGCAATCAGGGAGATGCAAATCAGAACTGCACTGAGATTCCGTTTGACCCCAGGCAGAGCCACAATCATCAAGGACACAGGTAACAATAAATGTTGGTGAGGATGTGGCAAAAAGGAGCACTAAACCCTCTTGGTGGGAATGCGCAGCCACTCTGGAAATCACTAAGGAGGTTCCTCAAAAAACTAAAAGTAGAGCTACATGTGATCCTACCACTGATCAGACCAGGGATCTGTACCATTCCTCCATACTTACCCAAAAGAATTAAAGTCGGCACACTTTAGAGGCACATGCACACCTGTTTATTTCAACACAGTTCAGGATAGGACCAGCCTAAGTGTCCATCAACAGATGAATGGATAAAGAAAATGTGGTGTACAGACACAACAGAGTTTGATTCGGCCAAAAAGGGGAACAAAATTATGTCATTTGCAGGAAAATAGATGGAGCTGGTGTGCATCATGATTTGCAAAGTGAGCTGGTCTTAGACAAGTGTTGTGTGTTTTCTCTCACACGTGGGAGCTAGAGGCAAGAAGGGGGTGGGTGTTATGAAAGTAGAAGGGAGGCTGTCAGGGTGGAGGAAGAGGTGGGAGGAGAAGGTGGGAGGGGAGGTGGAGGGGAACCTCTGGAGAGTGAAATTGATCAAATTATGTTCTGTGCATGCATGAACATCCGCAATGAAACCCACTATTCTGTATAATTAATATGCACCCATTAAAAAAGACTAAAACGTCTTCCACCTGCACACCAGGAGAGCCACGAAAAGACCCTTCTGTGTATCCCGTGTGAGCGCGCTCCGCCGTAGCGTCGGGTCTTCAAGATTCTCTAGAGTTCAGGCTTAGGAATCTGTGTCTCCATCAGGACTCTGGTGGCCGGACATACGTGCAGGTGTGTTCAGCTGTCATCACACTGCCCATGTGAGATATTAAATATAAAGTCTTTCTTTATATATAAAAGTTGCTGCCATTTGGCAGAAGGGGCTTTCTCAAAGACACCCCAGGTACTGGCAGCATCTGGATTGATAAATACCATCGTATTTCTAGGCCTTCCATTTTGCCCCATGGCATTGAGCCCAAGTTTTACCGCTCATCAGCTGTGTGGCCCTGGACAAGTCACTTTACCTCTCTGAGCCTGCTTCCTGGAATGCAAAATGGGTAATAACACATTCTCTGCTCATCCCTTAGGTGAATTGGGTGAACGTGGTGCATGACGGGTGTTCAGGAAATGGTGTTCACCTGTCATAAAGAAATCGCAGCTCAAGAGCACACAGCAACCTTGTGCTAGAGGAGGGCGCAGAAGGAGGGGTTGCTTCTGCCTCCCCAGCTGCCCACCTGTGTGAGCCAGGGGCGGACCCTGCAGGGAAGAGAGGAACCCCAGGAGGGGCCGGGAGAGCAGCCGCCAGCCGCTCTGCAGGGCCCTGGGACGGAGCCGGCTGCCTGGCACCGCTCTGCCAGGTATGTCGTGCTAAGTGAGAGCCCGCAGGCAGGCAGCGGGAGCGCAATCTCTCTGCAATTAAAAAACTAATGGCTTTTAAATGGAGCCGCTTCTTCAGCTGGCAAAAGCCAAGTCACCTCCAGGTTGTAATATAAGACGGAGAGAGAGGAAGAGGCAGCGTTCAGGCCCAATCCAAGAGCATCTGGTTAGTTCCACCTTCACTCCTCCTGCCAGCCCAGGGGCTCCTCTCTGGAGGACCTAGCAGTTCCGTGGGTGGAGACTCGGGCCCCTGGCATGGACTAATTCAGCTGTTCTTCTTCCACACCTGGCCAGTCCTCAGAGGCCTTCTGCTGGATCCGGTGGTACTGATGGACCACATGTCCCACCTGACCAACAGGGTTGGAGCTGTGGGTTAGGGGCTGGGCCAGGGCCTGCAGGAAGGACAAGACTCGGTGTCATGCTGCCGAAGGAGCTCTGGGCAACCGGACACTCAAGTTCTGGTTCCACTTCTGCCCCTCACTAGCTGTGTGGCCTTGGAATGCCCCTTCCCCTCTCTCTGCCTCTCAAGCTATAAGACAGCACAGATGCTTGAGGGTTGCATCCTATGGATAATAACAGCAGGCAACATTTACGTGGTGCTTACCCCGTCTCAGGGGCGTCCCCACGGCCCCACATTACAGACTTAATTTTGATGACAAACTCATTTCATCATTCCCATCCTACAGATGAGCAAACTGAGGCACAGGACAAACTAAAGAGTTTTCTGACAAGTACACGTTTAATAAATGCAAGAGCTGCCCATGTTCTGAGCTCCCCCAGGACAGAATTTAATAATGTTCTTGCAAAATGGCACTGCCCTGGGTCTCTGGACTGCCCCCTTTACCAGGTTAGGCTTCCACGAGGACAGCTGGACTCCCCTCCTCAGACTGCTCTCCCTTAGTACATAAAAATGACCGTCATCAAAAAGGTGGCATTGGGCATTGAGCCTGGAACAGACTCCAGGAGCTCAGGGGGAGAGGAGTGGTCTGGGAAGGTTCCAGTACACTGGGAAGATTTCATGACAAAGCAGAGATGAGATTCAGCTGCTGAGGGTTGGGCAGAACTCAGCTAGCAAGGGAAGAGGAGTCAGACGTTCCTAATAACAGACACATGTCACAGCCAAGGCCCAAGGTTAGGACCTTGCAGCATGAAGCCAAAGGACATGGAGGGTGAGAACCGTCGTTGTCCTGGGAAAGTGCACTTCCCCAAGGCTCAGCTCCAGGTCCTCTCTCTTCAACCCTGTCCTGACCACCCTTCTCTCTGCACAGGTTGGGCCATCCTCATCTGACACCCTGCCCCTCCCTCTGAACCGAGAGCTCCTCAGGTCAGAGCTCGTGTCTCCTCCCCATCTCCTGGGGCCTGCATGGTGTGGTGAGCAGAAGATGGCCAGTTCCAATCAGAGACCGTATTTGTACAAGTGAGTCTGGAGCATGGTGAGCCCTGGCGGGCTCTCAGAAGTTTGATTTGACCTAAACATAGACAAAGAGGTTGAACGACCTTGGGTAGAGGACTGACCCCCCCCCAAAAAAAAAAAAAAAATCTGTGTTCTATTTTTAAAAATTGCTTTGCTGATGCCTAATAAGTATATATAACAGTGGGATTCATTGTGTTTTATGAAACCTACATTGCAGGGGCCAAGATTCAGGGTGCGCCATTGACGTTTACCCTTTTAATATGAATTTAAGATTGGAAGAGGAAGAGAGGCAGATGATTCATGTTCTGTAGACGTCAGCTGGCTGGTGATGAGTTGGGGTGATGGTCCAGCTTTGTCTTTGGGCTGCTGCTCCTCCAGGATCTCTTTCCCCTAGGCCAGGAATATTTGGGAACTTTTTTTTCCTTAATATATCTCTCTGTCACCTCCCATCCCACATTCAGGGTCTAGGAGAATGCCTTTCATATAATAGGTTTGAAAAAATGAGGCTTGGAAAGGTGGCTTGTACAGTATCTGGACTTCATAAATTTTAGGTCAAACCGTCTAATTAAAAATTTGCCGAAAAACGATATTTTTGTAAGTATCCAGGTAGCCTATTTCAGCATTACACCACTTTGAAATGCAATAATTCTTTGTAACTAATTAACCCCCCTCCAGCTACAGGAGAGGCACAGGAGAGAGGAAGAAAGATGGATCCGAAATGTAAAAGTGCAGAAGTGCCCACAGTGTTTCATACAGAAAGCAAAAACAGATAGAGCCCAAGATAAATTAGGAAGAAGCACTGTGAGGCCACTCAACAAGGAGGAAGGTGCCAGAAGCTGCTCTGATCCTAGAGCTCGTCAAGAGGATTAGCGGGCATTCTGATGGCTTATCAGCAAAACCAGGAAGACAGGCCAAAGGAGGATTATTTAGAAATAATTAGAGAGAAGATGAGCCTCCTGGTTGGAGAACCGAGGAACTGAAATTGCAGGCACATTTAACTTTCAGAGTGTAATTGACCAGATCTTAAACTCATTTAAGGACCTGGGGGTTAAAGCCCCAGCTGAAAGAGCACCCCACCCACCACTACCCGTCACAGCTCATGACTGCATGTAAAACCTGCCCCTCTGCCCAACCTCACCTGTTCATTATCAGCTGGCCAAAAGGAGACCCCAATCTCATTTATACCAATGCAGCAAATCCCCTACCCCCATCTAATACATATTCCTATGCATGGACACCCCTGTCACCTCACCCCACATCCATTCATTTATTCTTATGCCATGCACTGTTCTTGAAATTGAAGGTACCCTATTGTATTTGCATAGGATAGACATGGGATCTGCTCTCTTGGGTCTTATGTTCCAGTGTGCAGGTAGGAACAAGAAAACAGTCCCATAAATAAGAGAGATTTAGAGAGTAATAGGTGTGAAGGAGAAAGTGTCAGAGAAAGAACCATCAAGTGGGATCAGAAACCCTCACCCTCTGCCACTCCTCTGCATTGTTCTTTGACTCTTCACCAACAGTCCTGCACACATTCACACACAGGTGCTGACACACTTGCCACAGCCCCCCACCCACACCCATTTACCCCCACAGACACATCTCACAGAGATTCTTCACCACCATGCTCCATCAGTACCCCCCACACACTATCCCTACCACGATCACTGGGCGCCATCACCCATCACACACTTACACATGGACACACACGTGTGATTCCCCAGTACCACCCTCCAACTCCATGAACACTCAACATGGTACCATCTGACCACACAGCTGTGCTGTATGCTGATAGCCAGGGAACAGGCAGAGCTTGTGTGTACAAAGACGTGCATTTCATTTCCACGTGCGCGTGCACATGCACACACACACACACACATCTCACAGTTAGTCTCATGTTGCCGGGCGAGGAGGGCCTCTGCTCTTGTTTAGCAACTTACTTTAAGAAACACTCCAACTTCTATTACTAGCTCGCTCGAGTTTCAAGGATCGTTTTGTCTGTCGTGCTTTTGAGAAAAGACAGCTTCCTCTGATCTCAGATCAGGTGATATCTCCAAACAGTGACAAAGAAAACAACTACGTTTTTTGGCCGAGACCCTGGCTGGGAACTTTCCTGCCATTTCACTTGAAGTCAGTGCCACAGGGAATTTGCTTCTCTCCCTCCCCGCCCTTCACATTTCAGCCTTTTTGCTCCTAACAGAGACCTACTAGAGCCACGGGGTGGGAATGTGACTAACTCCTGAGTGACATGCTGGGCAGCTCCTCTGCTGTCAAGCTGATGGGGGTGGATGTTCAAGGGGACATCCCAGAGGTCATCCCAGAGGGTGTGTTGTCCATTTTCTATGCTTAACAGTTTAGCACAACCTCCGTTCTCGCAGATCTGTGGTTGTGGTCCTGGTGTGGGTGACCCCGTTCTCGGCTTAGGATGGCAAAGGCTGAAATCAGTGAATCATTCCAGCTAGCTTCTCACGGGATGGTCTGAGGAGCAATCTCCTTCCAAGCTCATGGGCCACTAGGAATCTGACTCCCGGCAGCTATGAGGTCCCCAATTCCTGGTGGGCTGTCAGCCAAGGTCTGCTCTCAGCTTCTGGAAGCTTCCCACACTCCATCTGCCTCCCATCAACTCCCTCTCACATTTCTCTGACCTTGAGACCAAATTTAAAGGGCTCCTGTTGTTAGACCAGGACTGTCAAGAGAACCTGTATCTTAGGTGAACCGATTTAGGAACTTAATTCTATCTGAAAAATCTCTTCCCACTAGTATCTAAATTAGGGTTAGGACGGAACAAGTGGGAGACCTATGTGTACAGGGTGGACCAGGGATCTGGGGTCATTTTAGAATTCTACCTGCCACACCCTGGCCATGGGGGGTCTGGCCTGCCTGAGCAGCTCACTCCTCTGGAATTTCTCTTGGCCCTTATGTAGCCTAACAGTTCCATCTCCAGTTTGACTTTGATTCCTGGCTCAATTCCATTCTTAAATAACCACTGCGCTGAGGTCTGAGAGTCCGCCCTCCTTCGTGTCAAGCCTGCACACCTTTGGTGACAATGAACACATCCTCTCTGTCACCAGTCACCAGTCTCCTTCATCTCACAAAACCAGCAACCTTGATTTTAACTCCTGAGGGCTGACGATTTTTCTTCTCCCAATCCCGACCCACCTGCTCTAAGAACCATGGAATGTCAATGGCACTTATAACCCTCAAGTTCAAAGCTCTCACCCTGCTGTCAGGAAGCCCAGGTTCCCAAGGTCACCCAACAAAGGGGTCACATCCCTGGCTAGAGTTGTGATCCATACCTCCTAGCAGGAGGGGCACCAATCTTCTCACCAAACACAAGTGCAACCTTAGGCAGGAAGAGAGAGGAAACCAGTGTTTGCTGAGCCCACATCATGTGCCAGCCCTGGATTGGGGATTTACCACACTGTATCCTAGGTTCCCATAATAACCCTTGACTCAGAGGCTTTCAGTGGAGATTGCTGAGAGCCATAGCCGAGTCCGAATGATGCATGGCTTTTTTGCCAGAATGGAGTGGTTGAGAGGTGAGCCAGCAAGCCATTGAGATGATAATGGTTATGTTGAGCTGTGTATATTAGACCCCTGCTGTCCTCCGGCCTGCTACTTTGGAGTTCTAGATTCCCGGAGAGTTCCCATTGGTTGGGGAAGTGCCGGAGGAGGGATTTCCGGTTGGTGGTTCCTGGAGGAGCCCCGTGGTGTTAGGGAGAGTTCCCGGGGAGTGTGTGTGGAGTGTGCTGTTGGAGTTCAGAAATAAAGTTTGTTCCTGCTTCAGTGGCTCGTGATTTGTGCCCAGCCAGACTGCAGTAGGAGATAATTTCCCCAGGGGATCCTTTGGAAATATCTAGAGATATTTTGTTTATCACAACTTATGGGATAAACCTGACATCCAACGGGGAGAGGCCCATGCTGTTGTTGCTCAGCATCCTATAATGCAGAAGACAGTGACAGTAGCCACAACACAGAGTTATTGGCCCCAAATGCCACTAGTGCCAAGTGGCAAGACTTCACCCCTACATACGTGTTAGCTCAAACTGTTTCATCTGACTTTTCTGAAGTTCTCTTATTTCAATCTTTTCTCCCTGGGGAGACCTGGAATTTTTCATCAGCTCAGGGCCCACCCTACCTGTCTACTTCTGCCTGTCACTTCCCTGGCCTCCTGGTTGGGCAAGCCTATCAAGGTGCTCCCAAGCTTCCCTCTCAGCTCAGGGGCCCTTTCTCCTTTCCCACGGAACTATGGCCCATGATGCTGCAGAGATACCTCAGGAAAGGAGCCTCGTGTGACCACAGCATCAAGATTTCCCTGTGGAAAACCATCATGATACAAAAACAGGCTCAGTCTCTGCACTCTGAGCTCTTGTCTCCTTCTACCCCAGCACCTGCCGAGCCCTACTGTGCATTAGGATCACGTAGAGAGAGTAGGATCGCAGGCTCAGCAATGGGACCCAGGAATTGGCATTTTAAGTGATTTTTATTATCCAAGTTTGGGAACCACTGTTAGACCAATTAGGAATCCTGCCAAGACTTCCCAGACCCAAGAGGTACCTGACTTCATTTTTCATCCAAAGCTAACAAAGTTCGGTGCCACTGCCAAAGCCAACGTCTTGCTTTCTCCACGCATTCGCTGGCTCTCAGGCGACTGTTAAGGGCTATCCTGAGCCAGGTGCTGCTGTGAGGAAGCACAGGCCTTCAAGGGCCAATGTCCTTATTAAGAAGGCATCTGCAGGAGCTCTCCGGACCTGGCTTGCTCACTCGGGACAACCTGATCCTGGCTCTAAAACTCAGTGCAGGTTTATACACCCAGCTGTGGACCAGCGAGGCACCCAGAGGGTCTGGGTTTCAGAGGCTGTGTGTGCTGGGGATGTAGGCGCAAGCACACGTGTCGATGAAGCTCAGTGTTCCTGTGGAGACTGTGGATAGCTCCCCTGGTGTGAAAGTAAAGGACAGAGAACCACGTGTGGACCAATAATAGATAATGATTATGACTAATTTAGTTCTGGTCAACTCTGATCTATTAGCGAAAAACAACCCTGATTTTTCTAATAATCACAAAAGGTCTGTTGTGAATCATTGAACCCACATTCTAGAAAAAGAACTAAATGCAATTTGTTCTATCTCCTTGCATACTAGGTACCACAAAGGCTATGTGGTGATATTTCTAAAGTCATTCTCCCAGGGACTTCTAAATGTTATCAGTACCATGTGTTTGTAGTAGAAAATAAGTTAAACAGGCTTTCAAACAAATGCAATGCATAAAACAGAAAATGCAGAAGGTATAGAAAAGAACATTAAAATGACCTTTAATTCTGATATCAGCTATACCATTGTTAACATTTTGGTGTCTATATTTTCCTTTTTCTCTTTCTCTGTATGAATTTTATAGGTGGCATTTTGTTTTTTATTTAGCACTCTATCAGGAGTTTTTTATTTAGCACTCTATCAATTGCTTCCCAATTGATGATTTTTTTCAAATCATCTTCATTGGCCTCTATTTAAATTTGAGCTCAGGTTATACCCCTGGAACCAGTCCTGGCTCTGGGGATCCAAGAACCTAGCAGACTTGATTCCTATCCTCATGGAACTCAGCTTCTAGTGTGACTGGTTATCACGTGACCACAGGAATGAAGGTAAAGAGAGAACTTTCATGAGAGCTGTGGAAGCTAAAATCACAGATTCGTGAACACATATGGAGATGTGTACCACAGGGCAGATGTGGGTACTGGGGTCAGGGGGGACTTTGTGGGCAGTTAAGTGGATTGAGGTGAGTCTCTCAAAAGATGCATCGGAGTCTTAAGCCCTACGACTTATGAATGTAACCTTATTTAGAAATCAATCTTTACATGTAAAGTTAAGTTAAGGGCCTGAAGATGAGATCATCCTGGATTCAGACTGTGCCTCCCCCCCAATGACTGGTGACCTCCTAAGAGAAAAGAGGGAGAAATCTGAGCCCAACAGACACAGAGAATGAGGTCATGTAAGGCCCCAAGTCAGGGAACATCAAGGATCTTCAGTGAAAACCAGAGGGATGGGGTGCAGTCTCCTCCAGATCCTCCAGAGGGAGCCAAACTTCCTGCTGCCTTGATCTGGGGCTTCTGGTCTCCAGAACTGTGAGTGGAGAAATTACCATGGTGTTCCTCCGCCCAGGCGTGGTGGTTAGACACAGATGCCCTAAGAAATCAACACAGGGCTTTCCTAAGGGAATGGTCTGTCTGCAGGCCTCTGAGGAGTGGGGAGGAGTTATGAGGAGGAGGGAGCATCCGGCTCAGGGAATCTGTGGTGGGATGTAGGTGAGTGGTTTCGAGGAACTCGAAGCTGAGGAGTAGAGACAGGGACACACACATTCATCTTTGGGTCCCCAGGAGGCTGTGGGAAGCCACTGAGGCTCTTAACAGTGCTGAAGGTGGGGAGAGAAGCTGGCAGGGGCCAACCATGAGTGTGGCAGCCAGCCAGAAGGAAGGGCCCAGGAAAGCAAAGGTAGTGGACACTGACTGAGCCAGAGACTCTGCTCTGGACAGTTATGTGGATCATCTCACTCAACAGGATGACAACCTAAAGTAGCAGGTACCTTTATTACACCCATTGTGCATGTGAGAAAACTGAGACACGGAGAGAGCAACTAACTTCCACGTTCTTATCGCTAGGAAGTGGTAAAGTCCGTTCCCAGAGCTCACCTTCCAAAGAATTATGCAGGTGAGGTGACTGCTGCAGTGGAGAGGAGTGGCAGAATCCGGTCACATTGGGGGGGGGGGGCATTCCAGGAAGGAAATTAGTAAATGAAGACCTAGAGGCTTGGTGGGAGTCAGCTGGCTACGCAGAAGCTCTGGGTGCTTCTCACATCTCCAAAAGAAGGGAGTGTGTGTGTGTGTGTGTGTGTGTGTGTGTGTAAGAGACCTTCCCACCCTAACAAACTCTAAAGTGTGTGATATGGTGCTGTTGACTACAGGCACATGGCACACAGCAGATCTCTAGATGTCACCTCTCTGCATAACTGAAGCTCTATCCCCACTGCTATGCAACTCCCCACCCGCTTCCCAGTCCCAGAAACCACCGTTCCACTGTTCTGAGCTAGGCTCCTTTAGAGAGCTCATATAAGTAACATGTAGTATTGGTCCTCTGTGACAGGCTTTTGTCCTTTAGCATAAATAAATGGCTCATCTACTTATTATATACGTGAGAATTTCCCTCTTTTTAAAGGCTGAATAGTGTTCCACGTATTTATATAATACACTTTATTTATTGATAGACATTAGGCTGTTCCTATATCTTGACTATTGTAAATATGGCTATAATGAATGAGAGTGCAGATACCTCTTTGAGATCCTGATTTCAATTTTTTTTTTTGGATATATGCCCAGAGGCAGAATTGCTGAATCATAAGGTAGTTATATTTCTAAATTTTTTAGCATCATAAAGAATAAAATATTTATTTTTCTTCTCCTCTCGCCCTTATTTCTCCCCTTGCTCCCCTCCCTTTACTCTGCTAATTTTTCTGTAATTTATTCATAGTTTTTTTTTTTAAATTCCTGTCTCGTGGATACACTTGAGTTTGAGATTCACTGTATACATTCATGTATGTTCATACGGAAGTTTGATCAGACTCATTCTGCTGTTGCTCCCTTTGCCTGTCCCTCCTTCCCATTTCTAATTTTTTGAGGTGGAGGTCTTCTACACCACCTTCCCTACGGGGCTGCACCACCTGACATTCCCGCCAGCTCTGTGCGAGGGCTCCGATTCCTCCACACCCACCCCAACACTGACTGATTCTCTTTTATGACACTTGTTACTTTTAACATAAGGGCCTTCCTAATAGGCATGAGGTGACATCTCATTGTGGTGTTCATGTTTCCCTGATAGTTTACGATGTGGATTTCATGTACCTGTTGGCTATTTCTATGTCCTTTTTGGAGAAACATCTCTTAAAGTCCTTTGCCAATTTTTAATAGCATTATTTGGGTTTTCTTACTATTAATTTGTAGGGATTCCTTATATGTTTTGGATATTAACCCCATTTTTTGATCTATAGGTTCAGTACAATCCCTATCATAACCCCTATGACTTTTTTTTTTTACAGAAATAAAGAAAATCCTGAAATTCATATAGAAACACAAAAGACTCTGAATAGCTAAAGCAATCTTGAGGAAGAAGAACAAAGCTATAGCATTGAGTTTTATTATTTCAAAATGTATTACAAAGATACAGTAGCTAAACTAATGTGCTACTAGCAAAGAAACAAAATACAGACCAGAGGAACAGAATAGCTAGCCCAGAATAGACCCGCGTCTGCATGGCCAATTAGCTTTGATGAGGGTTCCAAGGAGACACACAGAGGAAGGACAGACTCTTCCACAAGTGGCCCTGGGAAGATGGACAACCACATTCAAATAATGCATTTGGACTCTTATCTTACACCAGACATAAACCATGACTCAAAATGGTTGAAATTTAAATGTGAGACTTTTGAACTGTAAAACTAGAAGAAAGTGCAGAGGGAACGCTTCCCGACATTGGTCTTGGTGATGATTTCTTAGCTGCGTTAGCAGAGGCAAAGCAAATATAGACCCTGGAGGCCACATCCAGCTGAAAAACCTCTGCCCAGCAAAGGAACAGTCCTCAGAGTGCAGAGCGACCTCCCCGCATTCCTGCTGTGGCCACTCCCAGGGAGTGTTCCAGGCCAACGCAGGGTGCTGAGAAAGGAGGATGAGAATGAGCCGAGGTCCCAGAGGGAAAGACAAGGCCACACATTACCTGCTCTGCTTCTCCACTAAAATCCTTTCCCCTCCTTCACTCCTCGCTTCCCCCTTTCTGTGTCATTTAAGAAAAGAGCCAGGAGATTTATGGAACTATAGAAGTGAAGTCAAGAAGCCAGGCAACAGCCCTCACACTCCAATAAATCACAAAGCCCAAGCCATTCAGGCTGCCGGAAAGCTTCTCCCCAGGTCTGCTACAGGATACGTCTGTGCTCACACATCAGCCACTTGCAAAATTTATTCACAGCCCTGTTCCCTTGAAAGTCTTTCTTTTGTAACCTGATCGGCAAATGCTGTGGGTAGGGAGGGAAACTGGGGAAATGGAATCAGGTCTTGTGACTGCACGTCTACCAAAGAGAGATTCTTGGAGTCAGTTTCTGAAATAGACCTCCAAGGTTATCTAATCCAAACCCCTCCATTTATAGCTGCGGAAGGTGAGCCAAGCAACAGGAGATCTTCTCGACCTATCAATATGTGGGGGGTGCTGTGCTCAAGGTCGGCCAGCAAGGCGGGTGAGGGCTGAGGGCAGCCTCCTCACATCCTGCCAGGAAGTATCCCCATGTGAAGCCGTGATACTATCTACAGGGCAGAAGGTAAATTCTAGCTAAATGTTTAGTTATGTAATTGTCTTCCTGTTAGGATAAGAGTTTCTGGAGGCCAGAGATCACCTTTATGTTTTCATATTCTAATGCTTGACATGTCATGGGAACTGAGTGGGCAATAAATGGATTGACAGGAGGATGGAAGGAAGGAAAGAAGGAAAGATGGGTTCTGAGAAGCCATCTGTGTCCTCTCCCTTTCTCAAAATACTCAGGCATTTTCACAGGTACTAAGCAGGGTCTAGGGTTGAATTAGAGAAAATTACCAAATGGATTGAATTTATGGAAGACACCTTGCTTTCTCCCTGGTCAGCAAGTCTCCCTTTCTCCTTGGCTTCTTTCCTCCATGGACACAGGGAAAGTCCCCTCGGGCCTCTCTCTGGGCCTGCACTCCAGCCCTGTTGTCCGGGTTCTTCGGGTCTCTGAGGAACACCTGGTTTTCACCTGTTTTCCTCTGCCCTGTCCCCGTTCTCTCCATTGATTCTGCTTCACAAAGGGGTCTTCGCTGGTTATCCTCCTTTCCAGTGTCAGATGGGCACTCTTAGGGTCACCTCTGACATCTGTCTTAAATGCAGCAGTCAGGTTGTCAGCAAATCCCCTGCTTCTCCCTCCACCGAGTCCTGCTTCCCGAACCCCTTCCTGCTGACCATGCCAGGCCCTGTTCCTTTTCCCCTTATTGTTCTGATGACAACGTAACTGGCGTTGTCCCTGGCCTCTCCTTCCCCTCCTTGGCTCGTTTAGCCCTATGGGATTCTCTCTTTGATCCTGTCACACACTCTCCCTCCCCACACTTGTACCCTCACGTGCCTGTTGCACACTCACACGCTTACTTACACTCATGTGCATTCATATACACCCACCTTTTCTTCTCCTAACTTTGGTTTCACCATTGGAAAGGTGAAGGATCTGTGCGAACTATTTCCCAGGGTTCTACAAAAAATATCCCGCACCATCATTCATGAGGTGCTCGGTAAGAGTGCGGCATGAGCTTGACGGTAACGCGCCATCTAGTTCTCACGATGGTCCCAGAAGACAGGTGTCTTTCGATCTTCATTTTGTCAGTGAAGACCTTGGGATATACAGTAGTGAAATCAGTTGCCCACGTTTTAAGAACTAGACTCTGAATTCAGACCCAGGCCGTCTCTCTTGAGGGCCACTGCACTCAACGACTAAAGAATTCCACTTCTGTTTTATACAAAGCACCTAGCAATCGTCTTGGCCACATTGGGTGCTCATGTGAGGTTCTCACCCACATCCTCCGCAGAAGGGACTGGAGGAGAAATCTATCTGCTGTTGAATTAGAGGCCATTAAAATCAGAACTCCCAACTTCACCCCAGTTGGAGGAGTTGTGTCCGATCAACCCTCTTGCCAAGAGCAACATAAAAGATAAATCAACAACAACAATAGCAAACACAGAAACAGCTGTTTGAGGCATTGGGGAGGGAGCGCCCAAGCCAGCCAGGACTTGGGGTGCCAAGGTCCTGCAGAGAGGGAAACGCACAGGAGGCCCCTGCTCTCTGGGCTGCTTCTCTCTCAAAGAACATGTAGATTTGTTTTGCCGCGGGAGGGGGTGGGTGGCAGCCTCGGCTTTTGGCAGTCTTAAGGGACTGGGGAGAGAACACTGATGCTCATAGCTACAAAGTCAGCCAGGACTGGAGGAGCCAAGATTCTCTCACTGATCTTGTCCAAGGATTTCATAGACCAAGGGCTTTGTTGAACTTGGACCTGGAGGCTGCTGCATTGTGCTTCCTGTTGAGGGGTGACTTGTCACGAATAGAAGAAATGTGGGGAAGAGATTTTCCTCCCCTCCTCCCCCACATTCCATCAATCTCCTGTTCCTGTAATACCCTCTAATCCTCCTTTCCCCTCCATCTCTGCAACCCCAGGTCGCTGATGTGAACAGCTCAGATCTTTCTTGCCTGCCTCCTCGATTACTAACCCATCTCCCTGGGTTACCGTAAGCTCCTGAGTCTGAAAATCACCTCTCTTCCTCCAGCACGTGTCTGCTGGACTGTTCTCATGATGGAAACCTCCCCACAACTCACCACCGCTCTCAGGAGAAACAAACAGCCCCATCTCGTTAGCATGACCCCAAAGTCCACCCCTACCCTGGCCCCTTGCAAGCCTTTCTAGCTCCTTCCTCTTCTCATCCTCCACCTTCTGAGTTTACCTCAAACTCCAGGCTGTTCTCTGAACTCTCCACACCCATTTCCACATAGCCGGGACCTTCAGGAGAGTGTCATCCTGGGCCTTCTGCCCCCCGTCTGGCCAGGTACCACTAGCTCCCTTGGCTGTCCTACTCAGCACATGAAATGACTCCGCCAGGGAGCCCTCCCCGTGCGCCCTGGGAGCCCATGACCTTGCCTGTGTTATCACAGCGTCTTGTCCCAGGGTTTACCAGGCCAGAGAGAACTAATGAGTAGCTCATCTCACCCCGTCTGAGCATGGATCTTCCCAAGGTGGAACCTGTGTGACTGGCCAGGTCTCACCAGCCACAGCCATCGTGTTTTAAATGGATGGAAAGAAAAGAGGCCTGGAAGGAAATGTTCAGCCAACTTCAGCTTCCTTCCCGTTAGGCTAGGCCAAGGCCAGAGGCAACTTGTAGGCAAGGTCTTTCTGCAGATATCAGGGCTTGGGGAAATAGTGTTTCATGGAACAAGATTGTCCTCAGAACTCTGGCGCAGGTCACACGGGCTCAACTCCAGCTAGCTGAGGCCCACAGAAGACAGCACTGGTTCAGCGAATGGCAAAGTCTGGTTGGTCGACGCTCGGCGGCAGTCACCTTCTCTCCCTGTCGCCAGGGTGGTTCTCTTAGGCCAGGTTCTCCATCTCTCAAGAAGTTGCACACTGACTTCTTTGCAGTCTCCTCTCCGGTTTGGAAAGAAGCTCTTCTTACACAGCTCTCGCTCTCCAGTTGGGAGGGACCAGGCAAGTCTCTGCCTGACCTGATTTGGTCCCCATTCCCTCCCCCAGTTGGAGAAATCATTGTTTGGGAGGAAAAATACTCTGATTTTGTCCAAATTGGGCCATATGCTCATCTCAGGCCGGGGGTGGACGTGGAGCTGATAGGAGGATGGCAGCTCTCCCCCTGGACTGTGGCTAGGGAAAGAGTACTAGGAGAGCAGTTCACCCTGGCTGTCACAGTCATGGTTACTGGGAGCATTGTTGGAGCTGGAGAGCCAAGCCAATTTGTGTCAATGACACGTGGCTCTAGAGGAGAATTTGGAAAAGTATGAAAAGGAAGCGACAGCAATTTAGCTTTTGCTGCATACGAAACAACATTCAAACTTAGTCGCTTAAGGTAATACCCTTTAGTTAGCTCACCATTCTGCAGGACCACAATTGGACTTGGCTCATCTGAATCATTTTTCTAGTCTTGGCTGGGCACGTTCTTAAATCTGTAGTCAACTGCCAATCAATTTGCAGCTCTGCTTTTGGGGGTGGCCTGTTTCCTCGGGGGTGCCAGGGATGGTGAAGGGCTATATATTCCTGAGCATCCAGTGGAGAGCCTGGGGAGTCAACACAGCTGACTGCAGGCTTCCAAGAGATCGGGCGGAAACATGCAAGGCCTCCTTAGGGCAGAGCTCAGAACTGGCACAAGGTCCTGCCAGGCCCTGTCTCAAGGAAAGTCATAGCACAGTCCAGACTCAAGGCCCAGCTTTCCATAAAGAAGACTGGAAAGTACAGGGAAGAGTGGGGAATTGTGGCCACTTTTGCCAACAGCACTCGAGGAGGTGGGGTGTGATCGTCCAGGTCATAAGACAATATGTCCATAAGATCATAAGAGGGAAGAGGAGGAAGTGTTAGCGGGGGGCTGGTGGCTGGGAAAGGAGAAACCCGAGGGACTAGATTCTTGGGCCATGTCCTGGGGTGACAGGGAAAGGTGGCCTGGTAGGATTTCAAAGCCAAAGTCAAATACAGGGGCCGTTCCTGCCGCTCATGATGATACAGGTTCCAGAGGACAACTGTGCCACGGTCTCGGCCTCATGCACCCAAGTTCCAGCTTTTCATCCTTGCGATTTCATCAAGTTATTATTTCAGTCGGCATCTCCTGTAAGACATCAAGCCTTTGCCCTAGTCAGGACTTGCTAACCACAGGGACAAGCCAGAGAGGACTGGGAGGCCCTTCCAAAGCACGTCCAAGTGTGGTTCTCTCCTTAAAAAAAAAAATGCATTTTGCTTTCTAAAAATTAAAAAGATAAAGGGAAGGCAGCCCCTGTGTTCCACTAAAACTGGCTGTTTGGGGCCTCCGGAGGCGAATCAGCTGCTGTGTGTTATGATGATGTTTCTAGTTAAGTGGGCAAAATGGTTCCTTTGACTCTGCCAGCGGGACTGGTGGGTGGGAGCCCTCGGGCACCTGATGGTTCCTAACAGTCAACTTAGAAGCTGCTGCAGAAGGAAGCTCCATACTCAGGAGTTTCTGCCTGAGGGGAACATACAGAATTACTGAAAGAAGTGGGTGGGTGGGTGGGAACGTGGAGAGGGGACTCTAGAAAGAGCTCCTGGCTTGGCAACAGAGAACCCGCGTTCGGAAGAAGCCCTTTCTGCACTTTCTCGTCAGGCAGCTTGGGCAAGACAACCTCTGAACCTCCAGTCCCCTCCTCCGCACAGGAAGGGGAATGATAATATGGATCCCACCTCGGTGGGAAGTGCTTGGTTTGGAGAGAGGAGAGGGTCGTAATGTGAAAAGTTTAAGCACAAAACGTGAACCGTTGCTGCTATTTTGGGGAAGTTGAGTTCCACAAGGCAGAGGCAAGATGGAGAATGAGGGATAAAACTTGTTCCTTGGGTTATTAAAAAGCCTCACTCCTAATCCAATTTCAAATAAATGGGACTTCTCTAATTGGAAGTTGAAAGGTGAAGAGAGAGATCACCTGGAACTGTTGCCCTGCATCAAAGGATCCAGCCACAACCATGATCATTATTATTATTATTATTACTGCCACATAAGCATTCAATATATGTGGATTGGGGTGGGCTGAACTGGGGCTGTTGGGCCCACTGGACCCCTCTGTCCAGGCTCCAGATCTTCAAAGCTCCCTACGCATCACTGAAACCTTGGGAAATTTGCCTCGGATGGGGGTACTGTACACAGGGATGAGCAGACTTATTTGCAATCAAACCAGTATGAGAAAAAGGGGAAACAAGCATCATCTACATTTTACAAGAAACATTACAACTTTTCAAAAGTGTAAAACTAAGGAGTACAACAAATACAGTCACACTGAAGAGTCATTTGCTATGTCCGTCAAAGCCGTCAGGGTATGTGTGTGTGTGTGTGTGTGTGTGTGTGTGTGCGTGTGTGTGTGTGTGTGACTACAAGTGTCATTGATTACACTGTTAGTGCACATTGCAGTATTTGACTGTAACACACATGCACCCTTGACCAAATTTTGTGTCATTTGCCATTTGTGCAAAGTTCCAAATGCTGCTTCCTATTAGTGTCGGGAGGCTGGGCCACAGCAGCAGCTTCTTCCCTGGGTTACTCAGATACCACCCAGAGATGGTCGGGCTGCTCAGCTCTGTGTGGCGCTCCGTGCAGAATTCCCTGAGTGAGTGAACAAGATTGTCAGACTTCAAGCTTCAAATGCTTACTTCCATTGTTGTTTGCTTCTGCACTTAAATGGGGATAGCTTATAAACAGTGGGAACCATGTCCATTCATCTATATGCTCCTACTATTTCTCAGGCTCTGTTCTAGGCTCTGGACCTAGAGGACAATGTGAAAAAGAAGGAGGAAGGGGAGGGAGGAACACACTGATGTGGAACATTTTAAAACCTAACAAACAAATAAATAAACTGTTACGTAGTGAGTGCTTTGGAGAAAAGTAAAGTCAGATGAACAAATGGTGGTAGGACAGGGAAGGCTCTTAATTAGAGCCTTCTATGGTCAATAAAAAGGGGGCTGCCCTGAGGGCAGAGCTTGGGGGACAGAGGAGAACACACCTGCCTAGGACTGAGCTACTCATGCAGGGTTCTTCCTTCCCAGCTCACCAAGGAGAAAACTCAGCTTCCACAGAGGCAAAGATGGAGGTGGGATGCCGGAAGTGCTACCCTTATTTATTTCCCTCCAGGTGGAAGGAAATGCAAGAGCAGGGAGGAGAGGTTCCATCCTCGTGAAGATTAAGGGGGGTGACCATCGTGAAACACCCAGCAGGAGCATTTGGCCCAAAGTGGGTACTCGATAATCATAGCGACGGCAAAATATCAGCAAGAACAAATCACCAGCATCACTGAGTAAGCATCTGTGCCTGGCAGGCAGCCAGGCACTTCCAGTGTATCTTCTCACTTTACCTTCCCAAAGGCCCTAGAAGGTATGAGTAATTACCAGGCTGAGCCACATGGAATTGCCAATATTTTTACTCCTCATTCTAATGTGATCCCTTATTGACAGAAGGGGAAATAATTTTGGTTATCAGTTTTGCTACTATTGCTGCTGTTAGTGTTCACTATCAATTTTTGACCTGAAGCCCCCCCCCCCAAACCAAAATGCAGTATAATTAAGATACCCTGTTTCTTCTCCCCTTGGTGGAGAGTTTTGCATCGGGTCATCTTGTCCATCCCATTGTGGTCCTCCTTGAGCCCTGGAGTACATTCCAGGATGCTGAGTGGCCTTGGTATTTTGCAGTGTGCTTATCCTGGGCCCTAACCTCATTATTATATATCCTCTACAACTTGGGTGAAGTTAGCACACTGAGCAAATGTGTAGGTGACATAGTGTTGGGAGAGCAGAAGGGCAAGCACCATGAAAAGAATCCAGCATAGAGGTTCCTTCAAAATGCTCAAACCCAATAAGTTCATGTGCAATGGGAATAAACTCATTCAGGTTGACATTCTTTTACTCAAAACTTAGTTACTGGATATCTACCACGCACCAGGCACTGTGCTAGGTGCTAGAGATTCAGAGATGAACGTGGTGGACAAGTTATCTCTTCTTGCTTTATTGAGCTCACAGTTTTCATTCAGAAGACTAACCATAAACTAGTACAGCCATCATACAATGGTGATCAGTGTTCTGAAATGAAAGGCAGAGCAGGAGGATAGGGATAAACTCTTTAGAGGTTTGGAGTTTGGGGTCTGGGAAGGACCTGCATTGTGAAAAGGCACAAGTGAGAAGTCGTGAAAGTCAGCGGTTCCCTGGCCAAGCAAATAGTTGGGGCCAAGCATCTGAGCTGGGAATGGCCATGGTGACTGCAGGAGTCACAGACCAGAGGGCCTAGCATGGATGACGTGAGAGGAGAGTGACAGGAGAAGAGAAATAAGCAGGGAACAGATTGCGTAGGACATTGGTGAAGAAAAGGAGCATTATTTCCTGTGACTAAAATAAGTACTAATATCCTTCACCATAAAACATCCCTGCACAAATATAGGACAAGGGAGAACTGGGAGAGACCATGGCGTCCTTAATGACAGAACTGTGCCATGAGTCAGCGTAGCAAATGTGTCTGTGGAGGCCTGGGGCAGACAGGCACTGAATTGATGAGGCTGCGCCATTCTTTATCCCGGAGGTGAATACTCTGGTCCCTCTGCAGTGCTCAGAGCACAGCGGAACCCAGTGGCCAGACCCAAGCAGGACACTTCCCCAATGGCATCAGTAAACTCAGGCCCATCTACGTGGAAGAAAGAATCCTGAAGCATTTGGCAATAAAATAACATGAACCGGTGAGGGAAGTACAGCTGCTTAGACTAGAGAAGGTCGGATTGGAGGGTTAGGATCATTGAAGCATTGTGATGCAGAGGGAAGCAAAATCAGTTAGGCTCTAAGATGACCCATGGAACCTGCGTGTCATCAAATCTGTCCATCAACTTGTGAGACATGGGACATTATCCCCAGTTTGAATTTTTCCCATGAAGAAAATGCAACTCAGAAAAGCAAAAACAAACAAACAAAAACCTTGCATCAGATTTCATTACTAGTTAATGAGAAGGTAGAAGGTAGGACAAAGCAGATATTTTTTCCCCTTTATGTTACTTGGCTCCGAGTGACACATTAGAAGCCCAAAAGATGAAGAGGTGGAAGTTACATAGAAACGAAAGTAGTCCTCAGGGAAGAAAGAACTTTCTAGGAACATGTGCTGTGGGGTTATGTAGCCTCACTCCAGGAGCTATCTGCTCCAGGGCCAGAGGGGCTTTGGTAAATACTATGTTTAGGAGCAGGGGAGATTTGATTGAGCTCCAAAGTCCCTTTCAGCATTATTAGGATTCTCCAGTTATGTGCTTGGAACAATTTCCATCTATGCAGAACTCAAAATGCTGTAGGATACATAGACCAGTGAGCTAGAATTGGGAGTCCAGAAACACACCTGTACCTCTACGGCTAATTGGTTTTGACAATGATGCAAAGGAAGAGAATATATAGTAGAGCTCGCCTGCCTTCTCCCAGCTTCAAGGGGTGAGACTCTGGTGCCTCCCTCCTATACTCCACCCAAGGTTATCTCATGCAAGTGGAAGAAGTCTGTGAGCTCTGATTTGACACCTGGCTCTACTTCTCTCTTGGCTAGAGTCTGGTCTCCAGATGATGGATTAGAGATTGCACAAATTCTTCTCCATACTATACTGGAATACACTGCACTGATCTGTCTAGCTCAAAACCAAGATAGGTCTCACTCTAAATTTGACAGGAAGAGAGAGGAAAAGAATGGAATTCTCCTCTCTTTTTGAAGACCCAATCACTTATATTTAGGAGGAAAATTTCTACATATAGATTGGCATAAGCATGACCATACCTCCTGTGTGTGCACCATGTCCCTTAGGCTCACAGTATATGTTAAAATAGCAAGTATGTATGTGCCATCCACAGTCCATATACACACAAAATCACAGTATGTGCCACACTAATTACACACACACACACACACACACACACACATCCATTCACATCTTTCTGTATACCTTAAAGCACCATCTCCTGGCACAACCACAAAGATTCGATGCACAAGCATTTTCAAATTCACACAAGTGCATGCACATACATGGTACAGACATCTTCTTAAGTATATACACACATATTATCCACTGACCATCACCATTAGGAAATTATCTCCTGGCTGCCTGAGTTTTCTCCTGATTCTGAGTTAGAAAGGGCCGCCATGCTCATGGGAACAGATGGGAAGATTGCCTGCACATGTGAGAAGACCCATGCACTCTGCCTTTGCACAACCTCATCTATAAATAAATGTAACATCACATTCCCTGGTCCCCCAGGGCTGGGGATTAGTTAGGAGCATGGGTTGGTAATCTCTAGATAAACAATTACTCACATCCCCCAAATTGGAAACCAGGTGATCTTGGCCAGCTGGAAGAATATGAAAAGCCTCCCCCCTTACCTTGAACAAAATGAACCCTCTCTCCAAATCCTCTTTAGCAAAAAATCAGGAGATAAGAAGCAAATGGAAGGTTACTAATCTCTCTTTTATTTTATAAGAATAAGGTCTTTTTTTTTCTTTTTCTATTTTTTTTTTCATTCCACAGAAAATGCCAGTGGAATTGTAAGCCAGCCCAAGAGCTCATGGAAGGGGAGAGAAAAAGAGAAGTAGCCACAGGGAGTCCAGTTTTCAGACATGGTTTGCCCCTTCCTCTCAATTTCAGCTTCACATCAATGCAGTGATTGGACTCAATGCTGAAAGTCTTGGCTTCTCTCCATGTCTAATGCCCCCTGCATGCCAGGTCCACGTCACAGTAAGTGTCAGGCTGATCTGGATTCAAATTCCAGCTATACTTCCCACAGGGCAACTTGAAGTGAAATAGTTCATTTTACTAAGGTTTAGACTTCTGTAAAATGGGGACTAACAGCCTTATGGGAAGATGAATGGAGAAGTCAATGAAATAACACAACTGAATGGACCCGAGAGCATCATTAGTTGTTGGTAACTTGGAAAAGTATCCCAGGGGCTGATTTCTCCCATTCTTAAAAGTAGGAAATTGTGGAGAATGAGCATGTGTATAGAGCTGTGTGTGACACGGGAAAGAAAGAATGTTCTGTTCACTTCTTCCTTCCCTTCAAATGCAGCAAGATGAGGGCCCAGTGTCACACAAAGGATGCTTATGACTGATTTTTTTCATGTCCTGCCCCACATTGTCATGTGTCATAAACTCTGAGTGCACCAGGCAGCACATTCTATGCTTGTTGGCATCTACATGCTGAGTAACTTGAGGGAATCATCACTAGAATCTCAGGTCCCTGTCTTTATCATTTGTATAATGAAGGAGCTATTATCCTATCAATGGTCACCTCCTAGGGATACTATAAGGATCCGATGGCATCCTCAATGTGAGAGCATTGATTCAGGTTCTTGTCTGGACCAGAAGGTATTACCAAAGTTGGTGCTTGGCTACAGTGCTTAGCTAAGTGCTTAGTCACAGTGCTAAGCTAGGTGCTTGAAAGCTCTCAACCATGTCCTCTTGGCCAATGGATAGTCTAGACCCAGGGTTGGCAAGCTTTTCCCATAAAGGCCAGACAATAAGTGTTTTATGACTTACCTGAGAAGCCACAGTGACAAAGGGGAAGAGGATCTCTGTCATGACTACTCCTCTCTGCTGATGTAACACAAAAGAAGCCACAGAAAACATACATGACCAATAGGAATGGATGGGTTCCCAGGGAATATTATTTACAAAAACAAGAGGTGGAAGTCCTGGTCCAGATGACGCAGTCTGTTTTTCCTACTCTTCTTCACAAAGTACAACTACAAATTCCAAAATTGCCCAAGGGAGGTGGAATCAAAGGTGAACCCTGACAGGTAAGGAGAAGGAGGAAAGTGGGTGTGAGAGCCCAGAACTGGAGGACAGCACAGAGGTTGGACATCCTCTACCTGCTATCCAACAAAAGAAGCCTACTCAGACCTAACGTCTTTTTTTTTTCTTTTTTTTTTATTGGTTGTTCACGTGTTTTTTTTTTTTTTTTTACTGTATATAACCTTTTTTTTAGGCTCAAATTTATTTATTTTTTCTTTTTTTTATTGGTTGTTCACAACATTACAAAGCTCTTGACATATCATATTTCATACATTAGAATCAAGTGGGTTATGAACTCCCATTTTTACCCCAAATACAGATTGCAGAATCACATCGGTTACACATCACATTTTTAAAAAAGGGAAATCACGTCTTTTGTTTTTGGTACCAGGGATTAAATCAAGGGGTGCTTGACCACTGAGCCACATCCCCAGCTCTCTTTGCTTTTTTATTTTGAGGCAGGGTCTCGCTAAGTTGCCTAGGGCCTCACTAAGTTGCTGAAGCTGACTTTGAACTTGCGATCCTCCTGCCTCAGCTTCCAGAGCCACTGGAATTGCAGGTATGCACCATGGCACCCAGCGGCACCTGACGTTTGTGACCTATGACTTAGCAATATCCCATGTAGATTCCTACCTTCAATAGATCAAACCACACCCCCCTGACAGCACTGCTACAAGTGAAATGACCTCTTTTCTCAGTGGCAAGCACTCCCCTTTCCTTCTGAGCAATAACCAGGCCAGCAGGCAGAACAGGCCCTGGGCCTCTGGGCACTTGGACTTGAGGTTCCACTCTCCTCTAATAGGGAGCAGATAGCTGTGAGCAGTGGAAATGATGAGGAGGGGGAGAAGGTTCTGTAAATTGCACCCACTGAGCTGACACCCACACCCTTTCTTTTCTAAATGAATGATTTCCCTGCAGCCCTGACTGGTTTAAGTCAGCAGGATAGGTTACATTCCTCAGCAAACTACTTGTTATCTGCAGGGGAAATGCAGGCCTGAGTGCCAATAAGAACCCGAGTTACTCTGAAGGAGATTTTTGTGAACTTTGCACAGACCAGATCCCAGAACTTGGAGAGATAAAGATAATTTCCCCCAACCAGAAAATCTGTTAAAAACAGGTCCTAATTAGAACCAGTCAGTGTGGGCCAAAGTGGCCTAGAGTCGTCGTGGTGCACAATGCAGACTTGAAAGTTTGGTATCGTCCTGCTGTCAGTCTAAAGTCAAGAGGAGGGTTGGGGCAGGACTCTCTAGAAACGTCCCTAAAACCCCAATAAAAATGAAGGGCTGAAGAGGCATGCCATTCCTCTCTGAGAGGACCCTCTCTCTCTCTTGAGAGTGTCCTCTTTTTCCGTTTCCTTTCTCTTATAATAAACTCATACCTGTTACTCTGAGTGACATATCTGAAATCTTTCCAGCATGATTGTAAGAATCAGGGTGGAAAGCAGATCTAAGCATTGCAGGAGGCCCCTGCCCTGCCACAGACACCCAGGGCAGTTAGGGATCAGGAGCAGGAGAAAACCGAGAAACCTCCCCCACTTAAGGAAATTCTCTCCTTCTCACAGGTAGCACCTGCAAGAAGTGGGGACCCAGGAGCACCAAATAAACAATGACATCGCAAAGACTCGGAAAGTTGACCTTCATTTGGCACCGTCATCCAAAAAAAAAAAAAATCACATTAATATATCAATCCAAAGTAAAGTTTTTCCCTGATAAAAGATGGTAGTAGAACCCTGAGTTTTCCAATATAATAGACAAGAGATAATGGGTACAACAACAAACAGCCCTGGTAGACCAAGAAAAATATAACTTGAATAGAAAAGACTGTTAACTGATGCCAAAACTGATATGAATTGGATAATGGCCTGTTCTGACAAGGACTTTAAAGCAGCTGTTACAAAAATACTTAAATATTAAGTTGATCCGAAACAAATGTTCAAAATAGAATATCTCAGCTCAGAAATGGAAATTATTTTTTAAAAGTCCAAATGGAAAGTATAGAACTGAAAAAATGCAATAACCGAAACAAACTAACAAACAAATCAACCACAACATGTTCATTAATAGAGTGGGAATAACAAAGGACAGAATAAAACTTGAGGACAGAAGAATAGAATAGAAATCACTCAACTGAACAGGAGAAAGAGGATGAACTGAAGAGAAGAAAATACAAGAGGGTAGATATGCAGGATTATTAACAAAGATCCAACCATTGTACCATCATAGGTGTAAAGAAAAAAGAGAATGAAGGTAAAATTTTTTTTGGAAAAATAATAACTGCAAAATTTTAATGTGGGTGAAAGACACAGATATATGAATCTAAGAAGCTACACTAACCTCAAATGAGAAATCCACACCAAAACACACCATTATTAAAAATTTTTAAATGAAAGATGAAGACAAACTATTTAAAATAGCTAGAAAGAATGACTCATTATCCATAATTGCTTAACAATATGAATGAGAGGATGTTTCAAATGAAATCCTGAAAGCCAGAGGAAGTAACCCATTACATGTTCAGTAAGTCTTTCCTCTAGGAATTAAGGAGAAATAAAAACCTTATGAGATGAAGAGATTCTAAAGATATGTGTTCTAGCAAACTTAACCTGAGAAGCAGTTTTTCAAACATAAAGGAAAGGTTAATAATAATAATAGCAAGTGGAGTTTCAGGAAGGCAAAAGGAAGAAAAAAAATCAGAAATAGGAATATACATAATAGGCTTTATGAGTTTTATAAACCATATTTGATAATTGAAATTAAAATTATGACACCTTCTGATACTTGGGATAGTATTTAAAAGTGAGAAATCAGAGGATCCTAAGAGGAGGTGGGCTTTCCACATTTTACTTGAAGTAATGAAACAAAGATACCAGTCGGCTGTTATAACTCCAGGCACATACCTGGAGCCAATGGCCCTGAAAACCACATGCATATATGCATTCAAAACCACATTGGATAAATCGACATGGACTCCTAATATCTGTCAAAGGAATTTCAAGAAGGCAAGCAAAGAGATCCTTATGGGTTGGAGCTACTCATTATCTTGACCACTGTGGTGGTAGACACACAAGCCCACACATGATGAAATTGTATGATTGCATAAAACTTAATAAAAATGAGCATGGATAAAATGGGAAAATTTCAATAAGATCAGTTGATTGTATCCTGGTTGTGATATTATACTATGGTTTTGCAAAATGTTATCATTGAAAAAGATGGCAAACCAAACAAGGGATCAACTTCTCTGTATTGCTCTTTTCTACAATTGCATGTGAATCTATAATTATCTCACTCATTTTTAATTTTTCAAGACAGGAAAAAACAAAAATAGATGGACCTGGCCATCATCTGCAACCCCAGATCTTAGACTATTGTTTCTCTTTTGGGGGAGTGCATTAAAGCATGCTGTGAGTTTTTAAAAATAGAGATGCATGGGCTCTTCCCCAGCGATTTTGATTCGATTCATTTGGGTCAGGGCCTAGGCACACAATATTTTTTCAGGTTTCCCTAGGGGAGTGTAGTATATAACCATGAGAGTCATGATCCTTAGAACATAAAATATCAAACATTTTCCTCTCCATATTTCACATTTAATCAGACACTAAAAACCTAGATACTCACACAAAACTTTTAAGCTTTTCTTTCCTATCTCTAATACTACGGTTGCTTAATTCAGGCTTTGAGCACCCATCAACAGGACTGATAGAACAGACTTCAGGTTGCTTGGTTTGTGTTTTGTACTTTTCCCTTGTAGTGACCTCTAATAGCATTTCCAAATTGCAAATTTGATCATGGCATCCTTTTGCATAAAATCATCTGTAAGTTCCACTTTTCCTGGAAGAGCACATCTCTGCCTTTTGGTGTGATCTGTTGACTCTAAGCCCATCTGCCCAACTGCATACTCTTCCCCCTCACACACCTGAGCTGTACCCACTCACTGTGCCCTGGACACTCCTGAGTTCTCCCAGTTTTATACGTCTGTCCATACAGGTCCTAAAATCAACTTTCAGATGTTCTTCTCTGAGAAGATCACCACTTTGCTTTCAATTCTCAACCCTCTCAATGAGGGCTGTTCCGTCTCTGTTCCCCTCTCCATTACAGCTGGCCTGGCTTCTTTCCAGTGTCCACCCCACACAGTAGATTATATTTCTCAAGGCCAGTAGCCAGGACTTGTTCAGCTCTGCCTTCTGGGTGTCTGGTGCATGACTTGGAGAATAGTCACATTTTATTTTATTTTTTTATACCTTTATTTATTTTTATTATGTGGTGCTGAGGATGGAACTCAGGGCCTTGCACATGCTAGGTGAGCACTCTACCGATGAGCCACCACCCTAGCCCAAATAGTCACATTTTAAAATGTTGCAATAGCTAAAATTCAAAAACAGGGTCAAGGTGCCTGTCGGAGGCCTGTCATGCTACTCATGCCTGTGACATGCTTTATGTCTCATTACCTTCTAGAGGTGTCTCCTGAGACCTGCAATGAGGTGCACTGTGGGCCTGAGTTTTCCCCTTCCCCAAAATGTACAGGCTGATACCTAATTTCCAAGGGGATGGAGCTGGGAAATGGAGACTTAGGGGATGATTAGGTCACAATGGCAGTGCCCTCATGAATGGCATTAGTGGCCCTTTGAAAGCATCTCAAAGAGCTCGGGGACCACTCCCCCCATGTGCAGTTGAGCCAGAGGCACCACTTGTGGATCAGGGAATGGACTCTCAACAGACATCAAATCTGCAGGCAACTTGATCTTGGATCTCCCAGCCCTTAGAGAGGTGGAAAATAAATTTCTGTGGTTTATAAAGGGCCTGTTTTATGGTACTTTGTGACAACAGAACAAATTGATAGCCCAGCACAAGATGTGACGCCCTCGGCTATTTTTGGGTACTACCATGCATTTTCTACTGCAGTATTATCACCGTGGCTACTAGAACCTTTGGTTTGACTGACTGTGTTTTCTAAGGGCCAGAAACTCTAATTTTTTGTTGCCCCTTGTTTCAAACCCCATATCTGGAACAGAGTAGGTGCTCCATAAATGGTACTTTGATGAATAACAAATGAATTCCCTCTGATGATATAACCCTTTGCACATAAATAATCTCTCTTTTCGTATCCTAGAACCATAACTTCACTGTCTCAATGTCATTCCAAAACATGCTATCTCCAAGCCAAATTGTTCAGCCATCTGTACTCTCCCTGCTTAGGGACTGCCTTTGCTGCCCAGAGGTGACAATATATGACCAATCTGCTTTGTCAGGACTCGGATGTGACATCACTCTGCCAGCTGAGCCCACAATAGCCAAGAGTTTCAATGAGCTTTAGGACCTGTTCACACTAATTACAGAACATCCTTTTGAGTGAGGGAACAGGAGGATTTGAACTGAATATGAGGAATCGCAGAGAGGGAGGGCAGCTTTGGAAGATGAGATGTTATCATCTGTGCTATGCAAATTGCGTCTGGGTTGAAATATGAGTTCTGTTTGCCTGACTCAAAGGCGCTGGGTGAAAACATCAGTGCTACTGTAAAATATGGTGACACGCCGGAGCTCACACATTATGCTGAGGGCCTCGGAACACGGTGCAGCATAAGCAGTTCTGCTTTATTCTTTTATTCAGTGTTTGAGGGAGTTGCTGATCTAATAATAAATTCTTCTTCTCGGGAAGAGGGCACCAGATGAGTACAAAACAGCATTTTCAATTGAAAAAAAAAGGGAAGGGGGAGGGGGGAAGAGGAAGTCATTTGGCATTCCTTCAGCTCCTTCCATAGAAGGAAGTGGCAGTGGAAAAACACACACTCGTCTATTGTCAGGCAGCAGAACAGCAGGGACTCCTCACTGTTTTTCTAAGGAAGGAAAATGGAGCCACAGAAGAATCTCTGAGTTTCAAGGGCAAGTTGGAGCAGGGACCAGAATGTAGATATGGGGCATCCCTCTTGGGACTGCTAAGGTATTATGGGATAGCAGGAAAGCAGAAGAGAATGCAAAGGTAGGTGCCAGGTTTGTGTAGAACAGGGCACACTTGGCTGTGCTATTTAGCAAACCTAAGTGAATGACTTCTAAACTTTTTAGAATGGCCCCTTCAAGTTAAAAATTTTTTTTGAGCAAATATCAACAATATCTCAATCTCTGTCTCCCCCATCACCTGTTATGAGGAAAACATAAACCTCAGGAAGGCAAGTGCTTTGTCTTATGTGGGACTGTAGCTGAAGGGCTAGCACAGTACTGGGGTATGGGATCAAAAGATACTTGTTGAATGTCATAGCAATGCATGAATAAATGCATGTATGCTTATCTATTAATTATATTTAGGTAATAAAAAACTAATGTATATTCATATAGTGAAATATTATGCAAATTCAATGCATATTGGGACAGCAAAAACTTTGCAGAAAGAGATACCAAATAAATATGAATAGTTGTTCTCATGTTTTTCTCCCCCATATGCCCCCCAATATTACTATCTACTCCACTTTGGACTGGATATAAAATTATTTTTAAACTTCAGAGTGAATATGAATCACCAAGGGAAGCTTTTTTAAAATGCATATTTTTACACAGCCTCCCCCCTCTCTTCCTCCAACCTTTGCCTTCAGATTCTGATTTAATAGGTATGGTTATGCAAGGCTTAGAAATTGTATTTTTAACAAGCTCTGGGAAATTGTGATGAGGTAGAGTTGAAACTACACTTTGTAAAACTTGATGTGGATAAAATGTTGACTACCTGAGATCTAAGCCCCCAGGAATGAGCCAGCTCTACCTTCTAGGTTGAGACCATTCTTGACAGCTTGGTTTTCCAAATAGGATCCCCTCCCCTCTCTCTTTTTCTCTCTCCCTTTCCCCCATCCCCACCCTCAATTATACATTAAGGGTCACATTCAATTGCAGTCAACACAGAGGGGAGTCTAGGATCACCTGCCTTAATGCCTTAACCAGATTGGAAACTAGAGCATCGTCAGGACCGTGGACAGCTCCCTAGAGTTTACCAGCTGCCCAACTCTCAACAGCTTTGTAAGCATCATTCTCAGGTGTCTGCTGCCCCCTATCTGGGGAGTGCAGTGCAGTACAAGTACCTATAAGATCTTAGGAGTGGGTTGTTGCTCCCTAAGCCCCAACAACCCATCTAATGCGTGAAGGACACTGCCGTGGCCTCTCAGGCCCCAAGTTCACCCCTTCTCTAGAACTTCCTTCTCCAGAGTGCTCGTGGCATTGAGCTCAGATCCGCGTTGGATAATTCATGGTCACACTGAAAGTCAAAAAAGAGGGGGAACCAGGAAATGTGGGAATGAGAGAAGAGCACCCCAAGTGAGGGAAAATGATAGATCAAGGATAGGGTGGCAAAACAACTCTACAAGCATATATTAAATTCCTACTGCATGCCAAGAATTGCAAAGAATGCTTAAGTATCAACCAAGGGTCTTGGTTTTCTTTTTAAAACTGTTCTAAAAATTAATTTTTAATCAATACATAAAAACATAAAAATTACTTCTTGTGGAGTAATTCACATATACATTGTGGCATGTTTAAATCAGGTGAAGCATGTCTGTTTCCTCAAACACAAACATACAAAAAAGGTACCAAAAATAGTACAAAGTGTTTACATTCCTAATGCTGACAATTTACTTAACCATAATTTAATTATTCAACTCAAGAAATTAATATTAAAACTACTCACCTCTGACCACATTTTCCCCTAAGTCCTTTTCTTATTTCAGGATCTAATCCAGTATCACCTGTTATATTAATTTGCCCTATTTCCTTTGTCTCCTTGAATCTGCAACAGAATAACTAAATCAAGCTAATTAGTGTATCTGTTACTTTAATGCTTATTCTTTTATGATAAGAACACTTAAAATCTACTCTCTTATCAAATTATCAAGACTTTTATATTTCTGATGGTTATAGACCTGTTATTTTGTAGACCATCCCTCAGACACTTCTTGGTTAATTACATCAGGGTAACTGGCATCAAAACATTTTATTGGGGATATTAACCTTGATCACGTGGTTAAGGTAGTATCTTCTAGACTTTACCACTATAAACTTAACATTTTTTTCATTTAAAATTAATAAGTACCTTGGGAGAGACAGTTTGAGAATATAACAATGTATTGTTTCATTGCAAATGTTCCCCCACTGATTTTTGCATTCTTTGATAGATCTTGCCTGCCATAATTATTACTATGATGCTCACCTAAAAGTGATTTTGTATCTGCCTCATTCTTTCTCAATTATGAATTCAATTCTTCTGTAAGAGAGAGCTATTTCATCTTTCTCCTTTATTTGTTTGTTGGATTGTTTATTTATAACACTGTGGACTCAGGGACATTTATTTTATTTTATATATAATAACCCAATACTATTATAGTTGATTTTGTTACTTAAATTGTTCCATGTTTGGTCACTGGGAAAGATTTGCAGTTAGCTCCAAATTCCCTTCCACATGCCTCAGACTTTTTTTTTTTTTTTTGAGCATATTCTTATGCTCTGGGTGGATCTCTTTCTCTCTCTCTCTCTCTCTCTCTCTCTCACACACACACACACACACACACACACACACACACACAAAGACACAAGGATCATTCTGTATTTTTCTCTCACTGGCCCTGAAATAAGCCACTTTTCAAAGGAATTATAGTTCTTTTATTTAAGAATGGCATTTAGAAACCAAAATCTGAGTGTGAAGTATGCTCACTGTCACTTGGGTGACATTACTTGGGTTCTCTTAGTGGCCAGAGCTAGGAAATACATGCATGCATATATAAATATTCCTTTATCTAACTCTGTGTGTGTGTGTTTGTGTGTGTGAGAATATAACAATGTATCGTTTCATTGCAAATGTTCCCCACTGATTTTTGCATTTTAGAACCATGAGTTCATACTAATATCTCCAATTCCAATCCAATGCCAGCATGTTTATTCTAGTTATTCCCCTCTTCTTATTTGTAGCTTCTTTCTCTGACAGTGAGAACCCTGGCTCTCAGTATCTCCAATTTATTCACTCGTTTGCTCAATAAATATACACACATTGTAGCAGAATTATAAACATGCCCTATGGGAATACAGTATCTGTGCACTTTTTTTTTTGATCTTTAATCTTACTTTATCTTGTTAAAAAACACTGCTTTTCAAGTGTAGGATATCTTTAGTGCCAATTGCATGTGTGTGTGTGTGTGTGTGTGTGTGTGTGTGTGCGCGCGCGCGCGCACGCACTTCACTCAGTACCCTTCATGACTTTAATGCTTCCACTTGCCCTGTTCCCCACGTAGAGACTGGAACGCGGCCATTGGGAACAGTGGCCACTGTGCAGATGACCACAATGATGAAGGGACGCTGTGAATCTCACAGGAGGAAATTCAGCCCCCAGCTCCCTCCCCTGGGCCCTCTGGATGTACATCCAGACTTGCTCCAAGAGCCTAGAATGAGTCACTTGCCAGAGACTGTGTAAGCACCCTCCTTCTCTGACACAGTTTTCCAAAGCCTGTGCTTCCGCAGAGACCTGCCTGGGCTCCTGCCCCAGGATGTACTGCCTTCGCCATAAACCACATTTTAACTATTCTGTCCCCATTTCCATCCACCTGGACTCTAAGTCCCTGAGAACAAAGACCGTGTCCAGCTTACATCCCTAGCACCACTGACTCCTTAGTGCCCCCAGTGGAGTCGGTGCTTTAAAAATGTCTCTGAAATAACAAAATTATCATGAGTCACAATGCGGCAGCCTCGCCTAAACTGCGTGCTTAGATCACCTCCAGGAAAACACCCGAAGTGCTTTCTGCAATTGTCAACCTGGGGCTTTACTTAGAAGTCTTAAGATTTGATAGGTTGGGCAATGCACTGGAATCAGCATTTTTGCAGAAAACCAGGGATCCTTCTTTCCTTTTGAGTTTACTCACCACACACACATTAGTACATTACCATCAAGAAGCAGACTGCAGTGGTGGATGGGGCGATCAGGGAGACTTCTTGAGGAAGTCTCCAACTCTTGTAAGATGGACCCAACCAAGTCAAGAGTGTGCCAGCAGACTCAGATCATGTAATGTTAACAACAGGTCTTTCTGTCTCCCTCTATGGTCTGGGAGAGAGAAGAAAGCTTTAGAAATTTTTCTTAGGGGTCCCCACTGTTCCCTTTTAGGATGGCTACTATTGATATGATAATGTACAAAATATTAACATTTGGGACCAGTTTTTGCCACTTTCAGTCTCTGAATGACCTTGAGAAAGTCATAATTATTACTACAGGAACATTATTGCCAATGTTACTATTCTTACTACTTACCAAACATTGAAAATATCCCACGCACTGTGCTCAGCATTTCACATACATTGTCTCTGAACAGGAACCCTGGACATAGTTGCTATTATAATTTTCATATTTCATGAGGACATTCAGGTCCAGAGAGATTCAGTCGCTGTTGCCAAGTTGTACAATAAGCAGTTTCCTGACTTGCAAACTGGGAAAATATCACTTTCCTCGTAGGACGGTGATGGGTTTTAAATTGTAAGAGATTCTGGGAAATTTTCTGTATGAAATGGGAAAAAAAAAATCTATCCACGGGGTCAACTCTGGAGAAAAGGGACTTTGGAATTGGGATGAAAAGGAGATTAACATTTCCTTGTATGCTCTTTAGTATTTTCAGAATTTGTTTTTGTTTTCATTATAATTTTTTTAAAAAAGGAGTAAAGAAATAAAAAAGAAAAAGAACAGTGAAGCCAACCAGTGACTGGAAACAGCAGAAATGTGCCACCATCCCTAGGCCAGAGGGGCTACAAAAGAGGCAGTGATACCAGCAAAGGCAAAGTGAAAACACGCCTGTTGGTGGAATCTGAAGTCATTGAGGGAATAGTCCCCAAGAGACCCGAGACACGGGGTGGCTGTGGTGACACGGGGTGGCTGTGGTGTCACAGGGTAGCTAATTTTTTTTAAAAGTTTACTTCCACCCTTCATCACCTTGGGAAAACTAAACTAAAATTAAAGTTTTCCACCACACTGATTTTGGACTTTTCCATGTGCCTTACTGAGACCAGGAGATATTGGCAGACATAACATAAGCAGAGCCTGAAAATGTGCTTTCATAGTTGAACTTGCCCACTTGGACTGTTACCGTGGCCATTCAAAGAACATAGCTTGAGTAGCCAAGTAGTCCCTGAAGAATAAGAGACATGTGGAATGGAAATCCCTCAGAGGACTTGCAGAATTGGAGCATCAGCATATTTTTCCCAGCCGCATAGCTCTAAGCAAAGTTACACCAGCATATCCTTGATTGTGGGATCCAGAAATAAATGGTTACTTTAGTATACCACTGAGTGTGGGGTCATTTGTTACAAAGCAATATCTGACTGATGCACCTGGCTTCTCTCCTCCCTCTGCCCGTTAGTCTTCCACTCACAACTCCCATTGGCTAAACCCAACCAGAAGCCAACTGATGTAGGGTCTTGGGAAAAACAAGTTCTTTGTAGGATAGAGATAAACCATGGAATAGCAAGAAATAGATCAAGGTACAGAGGTAGGAAAATGTCAGGCACAGATTTTTTTTTCCACAGATAATCACATCCTCATGGTGCCTGGCAGAATGGTATAAAATAGTTGTCCAATAAATGGAAATTTTTAATTGTTATTTTGGAAAAAAAATATATCCCCAGGAGAAGTAAGGCTTAATATTGGGTTAAAGTCACATTACAGGATGGTGTCCCTGGCTTCTAATTAAAGGCTACTCTGGGGAAGTAAACCAACTGAGAAAGGAGAAGTAACTGTGCCCTTCCTTCATCCTGTTGATGATGATGATATGATATCGAAAAGTATCTAACACTTGTTCATTACTTATTTGGTATAGGCATAGTCTTAAATTCTTGTGGTAATTTATCATCAGGACAACCCTATGAGTTGGCATTAATGTGTATCTATTTCACCACAGAGAAAATTAAGGCTCAAGGAAATGAATCAATATAACAAGGTAAATGTGAAAGGCAGTGTTTGAACCAGACAATCTGGCTGCAGGGTCTGCACCATTGGCCACTGCAGTATGCTGACAAAGTCGTGTGCTTTTACAATATTTTTAAGACATAGGAGTAGGGGTGCATGTGTGTGTGTGTGTGTGTGTGTGTGTGTGTGTGTGTGTGGCAGATGAGAGAAGGACGGGTTCCTAAAGCTCAATCATAAGCTTTGTGAATTTACAAGCTTTGTTTACCCTGGGAAAGATGAATGGGGAAGAGGTGGCCGGGCAAGGGCACTGCATCCTGGAGCCAGGTTGAAGCCATAAATCCTTCCCCACCGGAGCCAGTCCTTCCTTCTGGGAGGTTGCAGCTGATAAGCAGCAGGGAGGGCCACTGTCACCTGGACTGTGAACTTGACTGACTGGGGTCTTTGCAAGCCCAGATAGCTCAGGGACAGAGGCGTGTGTGTGTGTGTGTGTGTGTGTGTGTGTGTGTGTGTGTGTGTGTGGAGAGGAGTCATCCTGTGTCATCCTTCTCCTTTAGGAGAAGCAGAGGGACATTAACAGGAGACAGGAGACTGTTGCCAGAAGCTTCATGGGAAAAAATGGATTTTGGAATTAGGGGAACCTGGATCTAAATGTGAGCTCTTCTTGTCACTATGTGACTCTGGGAAAATCATTTACTGTCTCTCAACTGACCGACAGACATGGGTGACTCCCCATTGAAAACGGCTTGACAATGACATCTCTCTGGGGAGGTTGTCAGGAAGATCAGTAAGATAATGTCTATTAAAATACCACTGAGTGCCTGGCACTCAGCAGTGCCTTTAGCGGATGGTAACCAGACCAGTGATGGTGGTAAGTGGCTTACTATAATCCAATTCCAAGGAGCATGGTAGCACCTTCTGCAGCAAACTCAACTGAAGGGGCAAGAGCTACCTCAAGGTGTCGGAAGTGGTATATCCAAGGAGCTGTGTGCACGGGCTTTGGCCTAAGTCACCCAGGTTCTAAGACCCGCCCAACAACTCCCCGGCTATGTGGCCTGCAGAAAACTAGCTACCACCTAGAGGCCTTGGTTTCCTTTTCTTTAAAGTGGGTGATATTAGTCCTCTATCACCTGGGTGTTAGAAAAGCTCACTTCAAAATAAACTCCTGATGTATGTCACTTGTGATTCACATCATGCTGGATGTAAAAGGCATCGATCAAGGTGAACCATATTTCCTGGCACTGGAGCTCCCACTGTGTCTAGGAATCTTGGGCAATAGCTTGTTCTCCCTGTGCGCTGCCCTGCCCACCGGAGACATGGTGTTAATACTGCAATCTTCCTTATGAAGGGAATTGTGGAGGTTGAACATGTCAAGACATGCAGAACGCTCTGAACAAAGCATGGCTTAAATAAGTAACCACAACATTTTCTTAATTTCTAAAAAAAATTTTTTAAAGTTTGTTGTTGGGATATATGAAGGACGTTTTGTCAGGTCACGAAACCAGTGCACTATACACAAAGTTTATCCCAACAAGGAATAAAACAGAGGTCATGAAATTAAAAAACACCAAAGAAACACCTTGGAAGAGGGGTTAAAATGAGCAGGGGTTATTTATTAGGCAGGAATTGAAGTTAGAAGGTGGTTTTTTTCCTTAAATATTTTTATTTGTTTAAATTAGTTATACATGACAGTAGAATGCATTTTTTAAGTTTGGCTGTAAGGAAAGAATCATACAATGGTATCATTCATCAATTGTATCTATGATCCATATGAGTTCCTAGAAGATTTTTATATCATATATATGTATATGTATATATATACACAAATGTACATAATGTATGTGCTTTTATACATTTTGTATTTATTTTTATATACTTTTAAATACCTTTATTTGTTTATTTATTTATTTTTATGTGGTGCTGAGGATTAAACCCAGTGCCTCACATGTGTGAGGCAAGTGCTCCACCACTGAGCCCCAGCCCCTTGTATTTATTTTTAATTGGCAAATAATAATTGTGTGTATTTATGGGGTACAATGTGATCTGTGGGCAAAGAGGTTCCACCAAGCTGATTAGCACATTCAGCACCTCACCCACTTATCATTTTCTTGTGGTGAGAATGTTAAAAATCTGTTCTTTAGCAATTTTGAAATATGCAAGATATTATTTAAAAACTCTCATAAATGATAAATTCAGTAAAGTTACAGTTTACAAAATCCACACAAAAATCAGCAAACAATGCCATTTACCTTAACATCAAATAAATAAATAAAATACTTAGCAGTGAATGCAACCAAGGAGATGAACATACATTGAAAACTATAAAATATGATAAAAGAAACTGAAGAAGAAACAAATAAGTGGAAAGAGATCCCAAGTTCATGGATTGGAAGACAATATTGTTAAAATATTCATGCTACCTAAAGCATTTGACAGGTTCAATGCAATTCCCCTGAAAATTCAAATGGCATTTTTTTATAGAAAAAGAAAAAAATAACCCCCCAAATTTGTATTGAACTAGAAAATACCTCGAATAGTGAAAGTAATCTTTAGCACAAAGAACAAAACTGAAGGCTTCCCACTCTATGATTTCAAAATATGTTTTAAAGCTACTGTAATAAAAAAACATAGTATTTCAATAAAAAACAGACACATGGATCAGTGAGTGTAACAGGACAGAGAGCCTAGAAATAAGCCCATGTTCATATGGATTTCAAGGGTGTAAAATGAAATATTTTCTAATATCTAGGAAAATCTAACCTGGTCTATAGAGACGGAGAGCAGTAGGTAGAAAAGAGATGCTCAGCCATGTTTTGTTGGATGAATGCACACTTCATACTGGCCATCTGTATTCAAAACTACCAGCTGATGATGTGCACGGAGGTGACTGATGTACACAATTCTTTTCCAATTTCTAACTCGGGAACCCAAACTCTTCCCATCTCAACCTCGTGTTTCCTTTCTCATTCTTGTCCTTCCCTCCATTCTCCTGCTACTTGTGATTTTCCTCATCCCCCAATCACCAAAATGCCTTGCTCATCTCTTCTCTTTGCTCGCCATGTCCTTTATATGCTTTTTTTCTGTCAAATGTCAATTCATCCTTTCAAAATTTTCTACTCCGTAAGAACATTACCAACTTCCTTTTATCCCCTTGTTTCCTTATCGTGTTGCACAAACTTTTACAATAGATGGATCACGGTGCATTATTATAGTCTATGTGTTATTCTGTCTCTCCCTTTTCCACTTTTGTGCACATAGGACAGTACCATACATCAGATGTATGCTTTGCTTTTACTCATTTAAAATGAACAAATGAATGGATGGATGGATGGATGAGTAAAGGAATGATATGCACAGTTCTTACATGGACTCCTGCATCTTCCATGAGATCTCCTCTGCCCTGCTCTATCCTTCCTGCAGCCACTTCTTTCTCCTCTGTTGCTGGAGTGTTGTTGACTAGATCACTTTCTTATTCATAATCCTTCATCTTTACAAATCTTGTCTCCTTTTTGCTTTCTTAGCCTGTCTCACCCCTTTCCACTTCTCAACTCTACTTTATTCCAGTTATCTCTCACCAAGAGGTATTGTTTTCCAAACACCTCTTTGGCATCTAAATCTCTGGTTGATCTCTGGTGTCTGACATCACTACCTCCAGCAAACCTTCCTGTAGGACCAACTCAGGCTCTCGGAAAGAGCCATTTAGGATTTGAGGCAAGCTAAACTGAGATTCCAAAACCAGAAGGGATCCCTGCCATTCCCCAGACCTTTGCTGAATATTGATTTCCACAGGATGCCTTGACCATGTGCCTGGAAATCCTCCCATGTTCTGGCTCAGCTTCCAGGTGCCATGCTGTGACACGGGGAGCTCTGTGTCAAACTTGCAATTAACTAACTACTGTACTTAAGCTAATCTCTGCCTAATTAATGGCTGCTCTAGCCGTTGGTGCTGATAAAGCAGGACTGTTCCTGCTCCCAGAGCTTGGCTTCCTCCAGCTTCAACCACGTCTGGAGGAAGACGTGGCGCCCAGCCAGCCTTCAACAGAGCCCGGGGAGTTTTCCGTTCAGTCACAGGGGATTGAGCCAGAGATGAATTTGCATCTACTGGCCCTCTAGGGCTCTTGGGAAGCACTGTCCTGGAGTCCCAGATCCAGTCGTCTACCCCACTTCACTTAAAGGAGTCCCCAGGAGCCTGCAAAACTCAGTGAACTATTTGCTAGGCAAATTTGCTGACAGTCCAATTGGCATTGTGCAAGCAAAAACTTTTCAAACTTTTCTTAGTCATTTCAAGGTAACAGAAAGATCAAGGATCCAGATAACTTAAACATACAGTAAAAAAAAAAATACGAATACAAAATTAAATCTTCCCATTAATAAAATATTTCCTGCTGATCACAGAAGACAGGAAATACAGAAGCGTGAAAAGAAACACGTGGCTCTACGGCAATCTTAAATGATTCTGATACATTTCCCTCTAGTCTGTTCCTAGGCAGTAGTTTTCATTCTCAGTGACTGCGTAGCTTTGATCGCTCTGCAGTTTGCAATTTTGAATCTTGATTTTTCATTAACATTTCCTAAGCGTTTCCTTGGTTTGCCTTCTATGGATACCAACCCACTACTTAAATAGAACATAATAAAAAAAGCTTGAATTAAACATTTACCAGGGTCCATAGTGCCTATCACTATGATATGTAGGTTTTAGACTTGACTCCATACACCAAACTCAAGAAAGACACAGGCTCCAGGAAGTGAAAGCCAGCAAGGTAGGCAAATAGCAGAGGTCCTGTTTGAATCCAAATCTAGATCCCAACATCTTCCTTCTTAACCACCAAGAATACTTCAGCCTAGAAATACTTTGAATTTTTTTTTCTTTCATTCTGATGGGTTTGCACATGTTTGTGCACATATGAGAGATAAACCTCGAATTTCTGTTGAGAGTTCTGGCAGTCTTGGGATCAGCTTGCTCTTCTTGGCGAGTGGTCTCCAGGGAGCTCTGTATTCGTGGGTAATGCAGGATTGAGGTAGAACGGGAGCTGTGGATTGGCTTCCTGAGTCATGACCTTAAGCCTCATCCCTGATCCTCCATCATCTTTTCCTGATTTTATGATTGTGAGCATGCGATTCTTGTGACTATTGAGAGAACACAGGCTCAGGAGCTTGCAGATGCTTGGTGTGAATGCCAGCACTGCCACTTGATGTTTTCCAGGCCTTGAGCAAATCATGTGGTCTCTAAAGCCCTCAGAGTCCTCATCCGTAAAATAGGAATAGTATTACCATCCTACAGATTGCTGCTTCGAGTCTCAAATGAGACTTAATAAATCAATAGATGCAAAGCCCTTCATTCTGTCCTTGACAATTAGTCAAGTTCTAAAATAGTAGACGCTTTTTAAATTTCATTTTTATATTTATTTTATTTTAATTTTATTTTTACATATACCTCAAAACCCTTGGGGCTCTAGCTTTCTGGACAGGGGCTATCTTCATTCAGTCATCATTTTTGGCCTTTACTCAGTTTCTCTTCTGAATCACACTTCGAGCGGTTAGATGTGAAGATGAAAATTTCAGATTCACCCTTGCAATCCCCTCGATCTCTTTTGAGAGGACCAGATAGTCCATCCAGCCAGAGGCTGGGAGAGAAAAATAAATTACAAACCACTGCAATGGCTCTAGTTCCGACTGCAAGAGGGGGCTCTGCCAGTAGTGATGCATTTGCAGCACGAAGAGTCCTGAGAATTTTCTTCATTATTTATGCTACTCACAGCCAGAGTCAGTAGTTTGCATAAGAAGAACCTGAAAATGTGGGCCCTGGATAGCTCCCTTTGCACAGGGCTCAAATGCTTTTCCTCTTGAGCTCAAATCCTTGCTGAATACCACCAAAGACCTGCTTCTGAAATAGAGCTTGTCAGAACTTTGGTTGCTTGTCTCTGGCTATAACTTATTTATTTAACATATGGACAGATTCCTTATTTTGATATCATTATCATGGGGAAAGATTCATTACCAAGGGGCTGGCTTTATTACATCTTTGTCTTCAGCTTCATTTGGGCAAATTCCATACAGATGCACAGCTGATCTCACTTTTGTGGTCATGAGAATATAAACCTCATTTGTTCTCCTTCCTTATTTGCTGATGTTCCATCTGCCTATATACTTTTTTTTTCTATATCCATTCAAGTCTCTTATTCTATTTCCATTAACTAATGTCGATAATGTTTCCTTATCTGATATAAAACATTTCCCTTGTGATCAATGCTGCCTTTTCAGCAGAACTCACCATTTAATGAGGTACATAGATACAAAATCAAATTTGGAAAATACCATTAGGTAAAACAACCTTACATCTGTACAGTATGCATATGCAACTCAGAGTGGAGACACAGAGGCAAGTAACTCATTCGGCTTCAATCAATCTGGAAAAGCCTCTCAGGGAAGGTGGAATTTGAACCGTCCTTGTGATCCAGTTCAAAACCATCGGACAACCACGGGGCCTATGGAAGGAAGAAAGGAAGGAAGAAAGAAAGGTAGAAAGAAGCAGGGAGAGAGACACAAAAGATAGAACCCAAGGCCATCACATGTCAAAGACATGGTCCATCACAAGAGACCGAGGCGCTATTAGGTTCTTCAATGTGGCTAAAACATTGGGAGTGAGGGGTTGACGGGTGGAAGATGAGAATGGAAAAAAAAAAAAACAGTTTTAAAACCACATCAAGAAAGGCTGTAGGATTTATAGGGCTTCTAAGAGGCACAGTGGTGAAATAGAAATTACAACAGTTAAGATATAATGTGATTCAAGGCATAACAGTAACATGGAAGTCAGAATTCCATCTTTGTCTTTGTGTGAATAATACGAAGAGGGATCTGAGGAGTTGGAGTACACAGTCAGGTTCTGGGCTGTAAAGTGCCCCGCACTCCCTGGTTCACATCCCTGCCACATACCCTCCTTTTACCTCATGGATGCTGGGAACCCATGGCAGGTAAGAGAGCCCAGGCATCACCTAGACCTGAGTCAGAAAACACAAAACAGTAACTCTATCTGCTCACAAACACAGGCCCAATCCACGTCATAAGCTCTCACCAATCAGAACTCTTCGAGAAGTTACTTGGAGATTTTCTGCATGTTAACATCCTGTGGAGGAGCTAAGAAGAGGGTGGACCTCGGTGGGGCGTGTGGTGTTATTTCTCCATTGAAACCTGAGGTGACTTAGAGTTACAGTGGTTAAGTAATTTGTTCAAAGTCACACATCTCATCATTGATTGAAGTAAATTAAACCCAGACTTGTTACCCTCCAAAACCCACACTATCACCCACGTTTCAGAATGACGGCTGGGGCTTGGATAGAGCAAAGGGTGGTGGAGGCGGGGAGGGAAGCAGAGTAGTGTTGAATCCGTCAAGGTGAGGAGTTCCTGAACTCCAGGGGAGGCCGGCGGCGGTGGGGAGAGACCCATCAGAGAGAGGTGTGAACAGGATTTATGGGTGGAAAGTGAAAGCTGAGGGGCAGGAGGGAGTCTTGGCTTCCGGTAAGGAGCTCTCGGGGCAGGAGTGACAGCTTCGAGAGTGCTCACCTTTGGCTGTCCGCCCATCTAAAATCCCAATTTCTCTATTCTCGAAACTTCTGAAAGTTTCCCCCAAGTACCAAGACACCCACGACCCACTCAGCCTCCCACCATCAGTGCCTCCACCCCCGAGATGATTGAGGTGCCTTCTCCTGAGCTTCTTGTCACGTTGATTAACCAACCAACTCTTCCTGCTTCTTCATCAGTCCCTCTTGGAGAGGCAGCTGATGCTTCAGACCCACCCAGGGCCAATGCTTCCCAACCTCTGGGAGCACAGTGATGGTGGACAGATGCACATTCTTCATACTGGGTCTCCACTGTCCAGCACAGTATCTGGCACAGACAAGGCACATGAATCCATGAACCTTGAACTAGAGATTTGTGAGCTTTTGGTTCCTTGTCTTTGAAAGAGGAACTGGAAGTCTTTCCCCAGTGGATGGTTTTAAGGATACAATATGATAATAATAAAAGTAAAAGTGGTTTAGCAGCCTGCCTTGTGCCATAGGAAGGAAATGTGTCTGTCCTCATTACAATGATTATTACTCAGGCTACCACTCAGGAATTCTCATCTCCTATGAACCATGAGATGCAGGCTGGTGGGCAGGATGAGAACTCTCACTCCAGGAACATGGGCAGATACAAGGTACTAGAACTGGAATTGACCAAGCAGCAGGGCCAGGGGCATAAACCAAATTTCAGACTCCAACACACAATCCAAATTCCTCCTGAGGAAGAAACCTTAGAACTTCCCTCAAAACCAGGACAGGAGTAACTATTAAAACATAGCTATCAGCATTAGGCATGGCCAATTGTGCAAAAGTCCACCACCGGGACAGCAGGGCCTGGGGAGGGTCTAGCTTATTGCTTTTTGTAGCAGTACAGAGGATGCCGTCAGACTACTTCAGGAAATGGAAAGAGGCAAGAGGAAGGGAAGGAGAAGTGGACAGACGAGGCAGCTGCTGAGTGGCAGAGCAGCAGGCTTCTCTAGTGCATGGAGATTCAGCAAAAAGCTCACACACACAGAGTGGGTTTTGACAAGTGTTTCGATAGTACAGCTGTGAAAATAATAATTAAAAAAAAGGTCAGGGCATCCGGGGTCTACTTTTAAATATAATGGTAGGAGGCACATAATGCTTCAAAAAGGTCAGGCAAAGTAAAAACTTGGAAAGAAAACCTCAGCTCCATTTTAAAAAATATTTGAACTAAAGCATCCTCTTTCCAAAATAATTTCTAGAAACCTCTATGGGCCTAGCCCTGAACTTGAGTTGGACATGAGTTCTCCCAACATAGCCTTAAACGTACTTGTCAGTGAATTGAATTGAATTGCCTGGAACTCGAGAAACCAGCCACCCTCTGGCTTAACAAGGTCCCTGGAAAACAGATCCACCGGCAGCAGAGATGCAGGGGAAATGTGAATGGGCTGCCGGTCCTGGAGGAGACTGATCAAAGGGTTCTTGAATGTCCAGGAAGGACCCGATATAAACATCATCAACCTTGCTGCTGAAGTCCGTGCAGAGCCCTCGACAAAGGAGCTGTCCAGTCCTGAACCAATCAGCAAAGGCACAGGCTTGGTGGAGGGCAAGCTAGAGGAATGGATCAATGCTGAGTCCAGGCCAAGTCAGCTGACGGAGCTGGATGAGGGTGCTCAGCTTCAAGGTCACCTGCCTGAACCAAGAAAGGTTACATAGGCTGCATTAGGCAAAGTGAGTAGCTCTCCAGCCTGAGTTGCTCTCCATGAATAAATAAATCTGTGTTTATATATAGGTAAATATATATATAATACATAAATATATATTTATACACACCACATATGTATGTATAGACATATATATATATATATATATACACATAGATACATAGATGTACATACTAACACTGAAATAAGAGTTAATTTTTCAATCTCATTTATACCACTTTAAAAGTAAGACACTTTTTATAGATTTGCATAACTTCAACGACTTTAAAGTACTTTGGGTACAAATGAGAGAAACTTAAACTAAAGGAAAAGGGAATTTATGAATACATTGAGTCATATCACTTAAAAGTCAAGAAGAATACAAAAATTAGGCAACACAGACGCTCGGGTTCAATCACAGTAGTCAGGATTCAGTTGCTTTCTCCTGTTCCCAGAGAGGGTCCCTCCAGGTGAAGGAAAAGATGGCAGAAGCCCCTTCCCACAGCGACCCCAGAGCCACACTCTATTTTCTATGGGACTGTGTCTTTCCAAAAATTCCAGCCGGAAGCCCATGGAAGATTCTGATGGGTCCGGCTTGGACCATATATTTATATACACCCCACAGTGAAGCTCTTTGATAAGGAGAATGAGTGCTCTTAGGGAAAGAGGAATTCAGGGAAAGAACATGCAGTGGGTGCCGTAAAGAAAAGGAACACACATCGACATTTTCCCCTTTTCTGTGTTGCCAGGATCAGATGAGATAACTACTTGGAAATTGTTTTGTAAAGTGAAAATTCTTATAAAAACAGAAATATCTATCAACCAACTTACGAGTAGTAAATGTGGATGTCTATTCACCAGCTGAGAAGTGACTGTAGGATCCGTTCTTAAACGGTGAGTCCTAGAAAGGGACAGTCCCTGGAACTAGAATGGAGTTCAGGTCTGGGTGTTTCACTGTGTCACCATCTGCATGGTCTAGGATGTGGCCCACTAACTTACAGAATGCTCGGGAGGACGCGAAGAAATGCAACACAGGAAAGTACCTTGAAAGCCAAAGAACCAAATGCAAACCTAAGTGGAAACAGGAAGAGTCCTAAAGCCAGGTTACAGAGCAAGCAGGGTGGACAGTGCTCACAGACAGGAGCTGGGAGTTCCCCTGAAATCCTGCAGGGAAGCTTCAGGGCCTGAGGTGAAGAGATTGGCAAGATGGCACCCCTGGGGCATCAGTGACAGAAGCAGGGGGAGCCTGGGCAGATACCTGAAGAGGGAGAAGTCGCGGCCAGGCCAGCTTCTCTCCACCATCTTCCCCGACTCTGTCCTACAGGTTCTACCTTGTTCCCCAAGAGTGCAAGAACAGAACACCACCAAAGTGGACACTCGCAGTCTACCAGGTCACGTCTTTAGCTGGCAAGGGCAGGAAGAGAGAGGTTAGAGGGAGGGAGGGAGAATCCTTTACCAAAGGTCGTGAGCATCTCTTACACCAGACCTCTTTGATTCCTTCTTACCTGGTGAGTCCACCTTCAAGATTAGAGAAAGAGAAGACCTGAATTTGGTCAGTTAATTCATTGTTTCAACCAAAATATTTATGCTTACTCTTGACACATTACAGAGTGTCACTCAAGGCTGTTTCATTAAAAATTTGAGTCCAGGGGCTCGGGATATGGCTCAAGTGGTAACGTGCTCACCTGGCATGCGTGAGGCACTGGGTTCCATCCTCAGCACCACATAAAAATAAAATAAACATATTGTGTCCACCTAAAACTAAAAAATAAACAAAAAAATGAGTCCATATTCTCCAGGCCCTGTGCTAGGATCTGCAGGTGCTAAGGTGAGAAGCACCTTGTCCTGTAATTCCAAGGAGCCAAGCTTGATGGGTGCTATGACGAGAGCCCCAGGGAGTTGGAGGAAAAGGCTCATGTGTGTTGAGGGTTCATGGTACATGCTGAGCACAGGCCTTATCCTGTAGCTGCTAAGGAGCCACTGAAGACCCTAAATGGAGGGCCGTGGTCTTATTTTTATTTTGGAAAGATCTTTTGGTGCCTTCATGGATGAGCTATTGGAGTGAGCCTGGGTATAGGAGATAGAAATCTAAAGTAATAATTCAGGTGAACAATAATGAGGTTTCGAATAGTCAGCTGGCTGGTAGGGATAAGCAAAGAGAATTAATGAAGATTTACTCCTAAGGTAAACTTGGCAAGATAGGTGACTGAATTCAATGCAGAGCTGAAGGAGAGGACAGAATGGAGAGTACCTCCTACTAGTCTCCATTTCCAGGGATTAGATGCCATTGAATGAGTTGGTGGAAACGGGAGAAGCTGGTTTCATGGGGACGGTGGTTAGTTTGCTTTAGAACGTGTTTGAAACTGTGGTGTTCATGGGGCATCAGAATGTGGATGTCTAGGAAGCGGCTGTATCTGCAAGTCTCCAGGTCGGAGTGATTAAAACGAGAGTGATGGCAGGTTAGAGGTGGCAGCTACACACAGAAGCAGGGTGACTGTGGAAGGACAGTTTACAAACCAGTACAGAGTTCTCTGTGTATTTCGATAACCCAAGGCTTACGGGAAGGAGGGGTGGGCAGACCAGATAAAAGACTCCAAGGGAAGAATGACCAGGAAAGGGAAGACCCCAGGAGAGAAGTTCTAAGATGGAAGGAAGTTGTTATTATCACCCAACACTGCCAGGGTCGTAGGGTTAGGGAAGGACTTAAGAAAGTCAGTCGCAACAATTAAAATAAATGAATGAATGAATAAATAAATAAATAGAAGGAAGACTAAAAGTGTAAAAGAAGAGGATGAGGGGAGGGAGAGAGGGAACACTGGGGAATGAAATGAACTGTCGTGAACATTTGTGAATACGTCAAAACGAATCCTGCTGTTATGTGTAACTATCATGTACAATTAAAACAACATCAATGGCAGTCACAGTGATCCTCACAAGAGTGACAGCAGTTGAGAGTGATCCTTTGTAGTGTCCAATTAGTAATATCCCCACCTTTCCAGTTTGTGGACATGAACAAAGCAGAAATCAAGAAAGAAAATCAGCCTGTTTTGGTACCAGTACCATGCTGTTTTTGTCACTATTGCTCTGTAATATAGTTTGAAATCTGATATCACTATACTGCCTGATTCACACTTCCTGCTTAGAATTGCTTTTGCTATTCTGGGTCTTTTATTTTTCCATATGAATTTCATGATTGCTTTATCTATTTCTACAAGAAATGCCATTGGGATTTTGATTGGCATTGCATTAAACCTATAGAGAACTTTTGGTAATATCGCCATTTTGATGATGTTAGTTCTGCCTATCCATGAACAGGGTATATTTTTCCATCTTCTAAGATCTTCTTCTACTTCTCTATTTAGGATTCTGTAGTTTTCATTGTATAAATCTTTCACCTCTTTTGTTAGGTTGATTCCCAAGTATTTTATTTTTTTCTCAGAGGAGGACATACAATCAATCAACAAGTACATGAAAAAATGCTCACCATCGCTAGCAGTCACAGAAATGCAAATCAAAACCACCCTAAGATACCATCTCACTCCAGTAAGATTGGCAGCCACTATGAAGTCAAACAACAACAAGTGCTGGCGAGGATGTGGAGAAAAGGGTACACTTGTACATTGCTGGTGGGACTGCAAATTGGTGCAGCCAATTTGGAAAGCAGTTTGGAGATTCCTGGGAAAGCTGGGAATGGAACCACCATTTGACCCTGCTATTGCCCTTCTCAGGCTATTCCCTGAAGATCTTAAAAGAGCATGCTACAGGGATACTGCCACATCGATTTTCATAGCAGCACAATTCACAATAGCTAGACTGTGGAACCAACCCAGATGCCCTTCAATAGATGAATGGATAAAAAAAATGTGGCATCTATACACAATGGAGTACTATGCAGCAATAAAAAATGACAAAATCATAGAATTTGCAGGGAAATGGATGGCACTAGAGCAGATTATGCTTAGTGAAGCTAGCCAATCCCTAAAAAACAAATACCAAATGTCTTCTTTGATATAATGAGAGCAACTATGAACAGAGCAGGGAGGAAGAGCAGGAAGAAAAGATTAACATTAAACAGAGACATGAGATGGGAGGGAAAGGGAGAGAAAAGGGAAATTGCATGGAAATGAAGGGAGACCCTCATTGCTATACAAAATTACATATAAGAGGTTGTGAGGGGAATGGGAAAATAAACAAGGAGAGAAATGAATTACAGTAGATGGGGTAGAGAGAGAAGATGGGAGGGAAGGGGAGGGGGGATAGTAGGGGATAGGAAAGGTAGCAGAATACAACAATTACTAATGGGGCATTATGTAAAATTGTGGATGTGTAACCGACGTGATTCTGCAATCTGCATTTGGGGTAAAATTGGGGGTTCATAACCCACTTCAATCTAATGTATGAAATATGATATGTCAAGAGCTTTGTAATGTTGTGAACAACCAATAAAAAAAAGAAAAATAAAAAAAAGAAAGAAAATCAGAAGAAAAAAAAAATTTGTGGTCAAATGGGTTTCGTTACTTCTCCCTCTCCCTGAATCAACCTTGCCACTCTCCCCCAAATGCAGTTCTCTTGGTTTGCAGAAGAGAATGTGCCCAGGTAAACCTAAGCAAGAATGAACAGGTAGCACAGGAGGGGAGGAAGGGGCTTCTCGCTGCTCAGTGCCGGGGGCAGGAGTCCATCCCTCTGTGAAGGAAACAAGAAGTTGACTTTCTAGTAAATCTGCATCCTGAGGAGGAAAGGAATGTAGAAAGAAGAAAATAATGTTCTCTTTTCAGAGATAAAACCCCAGATTTCAGGACACTGAAGACTGTGTGCACCTGCAGACCACTTCCCAGATGGGGAGCTGGAGGGAGGAAGGTTCTGGTGACTGGCCAGAGTGCCCGGATGTCCACTGCACCAGACTTGGCTTTAGTTTTATGTGGTGGACTCTGCACAGAGTATCTCGATATACGAAACCCTGATGGAGGAGAGACATCACCTTAGCTCAATTATTGGAATAGGCCAAATTTGTCTTTTGGGTTCAAACGCTTTGTCTTGCAATGGTAGAAAGAACACTGTGCTTGGACTCAGGGCATCTCCATTCAAGCTCTGGCTCCTTCATTTCCTGTATCACCTTGAATAAGTCTCTTGACTATCCCGAGGTTCAGATTTCCCATCTCAGAAATTTAAATCACTTGATCATCTCTCACAAGGTGGTTGTGAAAAGTCAGGTCAAATGAAAGCAAATCATATGAGGTTAAGGTCAGGTGGAGGATGTCTAAGAGGAGGACTCAGCACATGGGCCCAGTGCTCGATAAACACTTACCGATTTGAAATCTATTTACTGGCAACAATTCTCTTCTCTAAAAGCATCTGAGAACTACAATTTAGGACTATTACAAATGACAGTACACTGTCGCCCCTCTGGGAAGATCCTCTTTGTGTTTATTGAGAAGAAATGTCAAACCAGGAGTCTGGCTGTGTGCTCAGGGTACACCATTACACGTCAAAATCATTCTTTTCTAGGGTTAAGTCTCAGAAGATTTAGATCCTCAATTTTATCTCCATACCTAGAAGTGACACAGTTCCTGGCAGTGGATTAACACTGCCCAAATTGACAAGAAGCTTACATGGACTCTGAGTGCCGGTTTATTTAAAAATAAATCTTCTGCTAATTGGTGATAATATTTGGTGTGTTACATCTCTTCAATCATTCATCCAGTGCTTCATTGTGTGTCAAATAATAACAAGGATTGTCTCTTCCCTTTAGGAACTAAGAGTCCTAAAGAGACAAGAGAACATGCAAGCAGACACAGACAAAGCAACAAAGCGACCTTGGGGACACCAAAGGGATCCTAACCCTGCTTGAAGGAATCAGAGAGGGTTGAGAGTTAGCAACTGCTCCCGTTGGGTTTTGAAGGGTGAGTAGGAGTTCATCCAATGAAGAAGGTGTGAGAGAGCCCTTCAGACAGAGGGACCAGCACTCACAAAGTGACAGAAGCCCAAAGCAGCCTGACCATCAAGAAACGGCTCATTCTGGAAATCAGTTTGGTGGGGATGGAGGGTAGGATGCAACTGGTAGCCTCTGAAGTGAGAAGTGGACAGACAGGGGCCCCAGCAGGGAAGACCATGAACATAGGGAGCTTGGAGTCAGCCCACAGGCAGAGGGCAGCCATGGGGAGAGGGCAGGCAGTCCGCCTCTGCCTTCAGGGAAGGACCCGTGAAGCCAGTCTCCCGGGAACTGCTCGCTGACCCTGACTCCAAACCAGCATATGTGGATGACAGTCACCATTAAGACCAGCCAACCCTCCTTGTGGGTTTATTACCCAGTTGGCCTGCAACTATCATTTATCAGAGTAACCCTACTCTTCCATGAAGGAGGGAAATGTGAATGATTTGTGAATGATTTGTCCCATTAGAATGTTTTGTCTAGCCTTATCACGGCCCAGCTCAGTAGTCCAAAACATGGAGCTGGATTGCTGGGATGTGAATCCTGCTTCTCCACTGTCTCAGAGCATAAAATCCTCCATTTCCCTGTCTGCAATAGGATAATAATAATATAAATGCTTCCCTTAAAGTGTTGCTGGATTAAACAAATACACACACACACACACACACACACACACACACACACATACAGACAGTGCGTGGACAGGGCTGAGTTCATGGGAGAAGCTGTGTGCGGTTACTTGTTGCTATTACCTGTCAGCAATTAGATGGCAACTTTAAAATTCTACATACAGGGATTTCCCTAGACTCTGGTGGTTTTTCTCTAATGTTAATCAAGGAGATTGAAACTATCTAAATTCTCATTCTGGCACTAGCTTTCAGTGTCTTTCTAACGTTTGGCAAGTTATCAAACTCCATGAACCTCAGTTTCCTTGTGTAAAATATGAAAGCCGTAATATGTCCCTCAAGGTTCCCGAAAGCCAGGTTCACTAATGCTCAGGGCACCTGGAAGAGATGCAGTCATTTTCTGTCTTTTCCATTAGGATTCAGCCAGCAGGAACACTTCCCTGGGTTCTGAGTAGGAGCATAAGCCCCAAACAAGAAAGAACATGCAGGGAATTTTTGCCAAATAGGTCACAGAGATGAAAATTTGAAGTAAGAACCGACTTCAAATTTGTCTTTAAAACCTAGTGAACAGATTAGTCCTGATCTAGCCAGACACTAATTTGCTAAAACTGATTCGAAAATTGTCAAGTGTCTTCTTCCTCACGGACTCCCAACTCAAGCCATGGGACGTGGCCCCAGGTCCCTTTCATGTAAATGAACAGGGCTGAACCCTCCGTGTGCGCTCACGGAGATAGCTCACCTTGGCTACAGACTTTGGATTCTGTTACAAGTTGCTTTTGAAGTCCCAAAGTGTGTCTCTATCTGACCTGAAAAGTCTCCAGTTTGAAGCTGACTTTGAATTAATCTAGCTGCCCTTCAGATAGGCTCAGATTTCCCCTGGTACAGACTCACCTTCAGCAAATATCCATCTGCAAACTTTTCTTTGGAAATTTCTCCATCTAGCCAACTATTTTCTCATTGGTAAAATGTGGAGCATAGATGATCAGAAATCCTTAATGAGGCTACATCTGAAATGCAGAAAGAATTAGGGAGATGTCAATACCATCAAGGTACAATCCGGAGTTCTGATATTTGCTTTCTTAGGAGACAGAGAAGGGAGATGGTGCCACTAAGCTCCCTCCTTCTACCCCATTTCTGAGAAGTATAGCAATGCATAATGAGTGCCATTCTTCAAAAAAGTGTGAATAGCATGCATAAGTAGGAAATGTTGAAAACGATCAGATTACAATATTTCTAAGAACTTTGGCAACCACGGTGAGGCAATTGAAAGAGTTCAGGCTTAGAAGCTGAAGAGGTATTATTGAAATCCTAATCTTCTACTACTTTAGGGTGGAAAGTTGCTCGGGTTGTCTTAGCCTTGATTTCTCCATCTGCAAAATGGACATAATGAGAGCTACCTGGTTGGGGAGTGAGAGATTGAATTTAGAACAACCCTAATGAGTCAGAAATACCCAAATGCACAACAATGTTAGACCCCCTTTCTCTAATATCCCCAAACTGGGATATTAGAGAAACTATCTATTTCCACTCCATATTAGAAAGAACTTTATGACATTAAGGATTTCCAAACAATGGAATAGACTGCTTCATAGGAGGCCAAGCCCCCAACCCCTGGCATCTCCTTCCATTGCTAGAAATATTCAAACATATTCAACAATCCCATTGCGGCCATTTTTACGATGGTGAGATAGGAAGTTGGAATAATTGCCCTTTAAGCTCAAAGATTTTAAGATTCTTTAAAAGTCACTTCTAATTTCTAAAACTCCCTAACAGGGTAAACTAGATGCTTCTGAAGACTTTGAGATTATTCACAGGAATTCATAGTCAGACACATCTGTGACCCAGAGAAGGAGGACCACACTCAGATGCTGGCTTGATCAAGGGAAGAAGTTCTGTTGACACGAGTGAACCGCGAGGGCATCTGCCTCCTTGAGACACCAACGACTTAATTGCTCTAGTGTGTAAAAATGGAGATTCCACAGTGTCACAACTGTCAGCTAAAAAAATGAAAAGAAAAACACATGTAGCCAAAATGTCTGTTGTCTTCTTGACCCAAACATCCAGATTGACTGATCATGCTAAGGAGTGACATGAACCAACTTCAGTTTTAATGAGAGGGAAGCCAAAGGGCCTAGGCTGGTCTCACACCTCCCTTGAGAGCAAGTTTTTTTGGGGGTTGTTATTAAATGCCTGGGAGTTCCCATTTCCATCTCCAAAACAGGGATGAAGGAAATACTCTCTAAACCCCATGTGGAGAAGAGTAGTTGAGACCTGATTTTCACAGTGTGTTTCTTGGATCACTGCAGGTCTGTCCCCATGGAAGGGATAAAGGGAAACCAGACAACCTTGGGCCTTACACTCCACAATGCCCAGAGCTGCTCCATTTTGGTTTAGGATTTTAAGAAAGGACCCTAAGATGTAAAATGTTCGGAAGTCCTAAACTCTTTCATTTATTCATTCACATATTCACACACTTACTCTGTCCTGATTTTTACCAGGAACTGCCTTAGACCCTGAAGATGTAACAGTGAGACAAGCAAAGTCCTGGCCTTCACAGTTTACGTTCTCATGGGAAAACGCTTTTAGGACTGGGGAGGAAATAGAAAGGAGAGCGGTTGCTATTTTACTAGAGGGTTGGCTCCAAGAAAACCAACAAGTCTGGCTACTGTTTGGAGAACAGACGAGATCCAAGTGGGAAGAGCAGATCTCTGGGTCAGAATGTCCAAGGAATTGTGCCCGCGTGGCCAGAAACGCTTTTGCTTTGGGTGAAGAGAGCTGCCAAGTGACATGCTGGGCTCCAGGAGGCTGGAACAGGCGTCCTTCCCTGGCTGGGCAAGGAGCCTGCTGCTCAAAATCACTCGCCAATCCTCTTTGTAAGACCCCAAATTTTACCACCTTCCACTTTTCGAATTGGATCAATGTTTAATCTGTGATCCATGACTGTGGGTTGCCTGGGGTCGATTTTTCCTAAGCACAGGCCATTTTTATCCACTTTCTGAATTTCTCTTTTTGGCCATATCCATGTATTCTGTTATTATTTACTAACTGCATAGTTTTAAATCTACTTGCATTTTACTGAAATAAATTGAAGAATCTTGGGTGAAAGAAAAACCAGTACCACTTCCTACAAACCAGAAGATATGCCTAAAGAATAAATGCTACTCAGACAAATAATGCCGTTGGACTTGGAAATGCTGTCTTGTAAAGGTTCTGGGCCCGAGGCCTGCTCTCTCTTGGCTAAGTGGACTCCAGCAAGACTTGGAACCCTGCTAAACACGGGTTAACACTACACTGGGCCTTCTGCTCCCTGTGGTTAGAAAAATGGAAATTGGAAAAGGAACTAATGGTCTCAGAATGTTGCTCAGCTGTATTTAATCTCATGGTGACATGCACCTGAACCTCCCAAGTCCCACCAGCACTGAATGGCTCATTCCGAGAAAGACACACTGTGAATTTGCTTTGGTGGACTTTCTCGATGGCTCCATCTAGGAGACAAGTCCTTCCCTTTGTCCCACCGTGTCCTCCCCTTTCTGGGGGTGCCAGGCATAAAGTTCCTGTGTGCCTGCTCCAAACCCAGGCTTCTCTCCTGTTTCTGATGTGCAACCTGGAGCTCTCAGTCACCACATTTCTCCCTCACTGGAGAGGCTCCTCTTAGATTCTGCCAGCCAGAGGCATTTGAGGGAGGCTGCAAGGTATAAGGAGGGAGGGGACTTGCCCTTCTCCAGATGCCTGTGGTTTCTGTCAGTTTTGCCCCAGCACTAGCCCTTCACCTGACCCAGACACTGTGTCCACTTCTTAACTCTCCGGGGATGAGCCTCATCTCACCCTCTCTTGGAGGAAGGTGCATATCACACTCCATCTCCCTGGAGTGCTGAGCTCCTAAGGGACCAGCATCAACGGGCAGTCCTCTCTCCCCAGAGGCCTGCATCCCAGCTTCCAAGTTGTCAGGACCTGGTCACCCTGCTCCCCAGCCCACCGGGTGGGGTCTGCCTCCTCGACTTCCTTCACCTGGGGGGGCCTCTGTGCTCCCTCTGTCCTTCCAGTTCTCCAACATCTCTTTAGACCAACCCTTCCATCCAGTTCTCTTGGTAGAAATTTCTTATTGTGGGGTGGCCAGCACCCCGTCAGGGTAGTTTCCTGCTCAGAAGGTGATGAGCCACCTGAGAAAAGGAAAGTCTGAGCTAATCAGCAAATAAATAAGAGCCAGAGCCAGAAATTACATTTAAAGGAGGCAGAGCACCTGATAGATCCAGTCCACACAGGAGCTGGACCTGAACAGCTAGAAAATGGCTCCTGCTCTGTATTTAAGGGAGAGCACATCAAAGGCAGGGATAAGGCTTCAGCGGGCGGAGTCTTGCTTCATGATGGCTTGCAGTCCACAGGTTGATTGGCATCTTGGCAAGCCACACCCATCTCTGAGAGGCTGTATGACTATCAGGCTCCAGTAGGTCGCCCCAGCTCCAGTGCAGTGCTGAACCTCGCAGAGCTAGTTAGGATATCACATGTACTAGGCAGTCTCAAACCACCAGGAGAGCCACTGGGAGTTCCCAGACGCAAGACTCTCTACCCCATGGCTCCATGCCAATTGGGTTCAAGCACATTTGACAGATGGCTTCAGGCCATACCTGATGCTGTTTCTATTTTCCTGATTGAGACCCTCCTGGAAGGTACCTCTTCCTCACTAGACGGGTTCCTTAAGAGCAGAAATTATGACTAAGCACTTAACCAATGTTATCTGAATGCTTCTTTTGTAGAAGGAAACCATCGATCATGCCCTCTCAGTGCTGATCACCTCTTCCTAACTCTGGCTCTGTCTTCCCAAAGAGAGGGAGACGCTAACCTGATCAGTTAGCATCTGAGATGACCAGTTAGCTGGCTTTGCATCCTCAGTAGTGATTGAGGTACCCTAGGGCCACTCCCTATTCTGCACTTCTTCATCCACTCTGTGTTGAGCCAGGCTCTTTTTGGAATCAAACCATCTCTCTCTTTCCCCCAGAGGCAACTCAGAACATGATGCTCGTAAGATTAAAAGGAAAACAGGAGCTTTACTTGGAGCTAAAGCACTGCTCAGTAGCACTTTCCCATAAATCTGAACATGGCGGTTTTACTGCATGCTAATGATCAAGAGGGATTCTAACACATCCTTCTCTTGGTGCTTACATGGTTTGCTCTCATAGGGCCTTGGTGGAGATAGAAGTTGTATTATATCATATTATGCTGTATAAAACAATCATCCTTGATTTGCTCACTCCTCAGTGGGTTGGCCATTTGGACAGGGCTCAGCTGGGATGGATCTTTGCTTCTTGGCGGGGATCAGCTGGTCACACTGACGTGTTTGCATGCTGTTGGTAGAGCAGTCACCTAGTGTCTGTTTGCTGGGATGATGGCAACTGAGCCACAAATTTCTCATCATCCAGCCCACTGAACTCCTTCACTCGATGACTAAATCCCCAAAGCAGCAAGAAAACAAAATCTAGCCCTAATGTGCAAGTGGGTTTTAAGCCTCTGCTACCAATTCACGTGTCCAAGTGAATCATATCACATGATGGAGTCCAGAGCCCACACAGGAAGGGACACAGCTCTCAAGGGCCCTGAGTGATCTGGGGCCGTGTTTTCCTCTCCAGTCCTACCTATGCTCTCCCCACCCCACCCTCACACAAATCTCCCTCCCACCTCCATGGGCTTCAGCCCCCAGCCCTGCTGTACGGTTTAGGACTTATGGAACCCACCGCCCTCCTGTCTCCCCCATGTTCTCTCTGGGCCATTGCACATGCTGTTTTCAGCCTTCAAACAAATCACCTCTCTTACCCCGCTTCTCTTAATGCATAGCTGGTCATCCTTTAGGGCTCAGCCTCATGGAACTTCCTCCTGGAAGCGTTCTGCCAATCCTTTGAGATGTGCAATTCGTTGCTGGAACGTGTTCCTATGTTACATCATGAAACATGTGGAGCCTGTCCATCTGCTTGTCGGTCTCCCCCATCAGGGGAGAAGCTTTCTAAGAGTCAAAGCCACGCACCCCAGCGACGAGAGCATTCGCTTTCTGTGAACATTTGCCCTTTTTGTTCTCTCTGACCTTCCTGAGGAAAAGTTGTCCAGGATAGAATCAGCCAGAGTGTTTGTCCCCTGCACTGAGGTGGTGGGGCAGCTGTGAAGGCTGAGTATTGAGACCTTCTCCATCCTTCTTGGACTAACCTCTTGTTGATGTGCCCCTTCCTGTGTTTGAACTGTATTCATTAGATCAGTTTCCCTTCCCCTTTCAGTCAAGCTAATGTGCTCCCTGAGGTGTTAACGGGAGAAGGAAGAATATGGGAAATTGCTATTAAATTTTTAATCTCATAAGGATTTCATATTTGGAGACATCAATGGGGAAAACCAGACCCACATGATACAGTGATAGGTGGATTATTCCAACACCAAGATTAGCTTTTAACTTTTCAGGAGCCATGTTCAACAAAACCCTCAGCATTCCTGCTTAGAGAAGACAGGCTGTGGGCCAATCCCAGATCCCTCCAACAGCACCCACCAGAAGACCATGCCTGGCCAACCTAGTGACCAACTTTTGTCTGACTTCAAGGGTTAGAGAACATCTCGCTTCTGATCAGAAGGAACCCTCTTCCAACACAAACATCAGTGTAGATACCATATAAACTTCCATAAACTGATGTCATCTAAAACTTTTTATCTAAAATATTTAAAATTCCATCCCTTCTGCATCCAATGCCTTAAGTTTGCATGCTATATCTTACCCACAATGTGTGCACACTGCCTTTTACATAGAAGATAATTTGTAAGCACACAATAAGTGTGTATAAATACATGATGCTGGATCACTATAAGTGACGGAGTCTACATTTAAGTCTGTGTTGCCATATGTAAAATTACAAGCACAAGATGTATCTTATAGATGGTGCTTAATCAATATTTTTAGTTGAATGAATAAATGAAGCTTAGGTCCCAGAAGAGGCCATAATTTCCAACAAAATCTGTAATCTTAGGAATCAGCCTCTGCTTCTTAGCATTTGCCTTAAAATAATAATAAAAAAGAATCAGTAATTCTTGTGACTCTTGCATCTCTGATTATTTTTTAATACGCTGACAAAAGGAACAAACAAGGACTTCTGGGGAAATAAAATTGATGGTGGTAGGCTCAGGAAGAGAGATTTTATCCCATCTGGCACATCTCGACAGAAACTTAATATGCAGCCATAGAAAAACACCATTGATCCCTCAGGACAGTGACCCGTGTCTGCCAGCCTGTCCTCATCCCGACCTCCAGCTCTAGGAAGATAGGAGGTCCTTAGAGCACCCACACTGTGCCTGCACAGTGGCCACCTCAGTTCTGCACCTTCTTCTTCTTCCTGGAGACATGGATCTGACTCCAGAGGACCAGGGTGGCCAGCACACTGCAGGGCGACAGAGGGTTTTCCCTTTGTGCAACAGGCACACAAAATTGGGTTGAAACCCAGGGCCTCCAGGCTGCAAACACCAGGACTTGGTTGGATACACTCCTTTCCCACGGGGGCCTTAGTTTCCTCACTGATGAAAATTGCCATTATGCCTGAGGCTATGGGAAGGGGTCAAAGAGAGAAGGGCCCCAGCTCACAAGGGTGCAGGGTGTCATCTAGTCACTATGCTAAAGACAGAGCTCTTGACTCCACAACTTGAAATCCATCGGGGCACAAGTCCAGGCTTGCACCTAGAATCCATGGAAATCCATACTCCTAATCCATAGGATTCTTTGAGCAATTTCCAATTCCCATCTGTTTGTTTAACTAGTATTTATTGCCTAAATTGGTCAGAGAATGCAATGGGCTTTGAGGACATAATGTAACAGCTGGAAAAAGAGGCACCACTGGGCTCCTCGGGGACCTTACAACTGGGTGGGTACAACCCTGCAGACACACAAAACTCACTGCATGCCACGTCTCCCTTCTCTTTCTTGATTACTTATAATCAGAGAGTTGTTTAAGTTCCTTTGAAGGCATATGACCTGGTGACAGCAGGAAAACTATTTGGCTTTCTGTTTTCTGGAGGGAGATATATGCAAACCAAGGAAATGATTACAGTGCCCCGGCCACAGGAGGGATATGAAACATTTAGATAGAGAAGGCACAAAACACCCATGACAGGGGCTTCTTAGTCTGAAAGTTATTGTGGACACAAAGAATAACATTCACATGAAGAAATGCCTGTTTCACCCTGGACGGGCTCTTTACTACAGTTGTAGAAAAAAAAAACAACAATTTTATAGAGGAAGAAAGGTTTCAGCATGGTCTTTTCAAAAAGCCAAAAGCAAAAAAAAAATTGGTGACCCCTTCCTCAGAAATGGAGGCAAAGTTAGGAAGTTATTGTCTCAGTAAGAAAGTCAAGGAGAGTCTGAGAATAGAAACGTGGGAGTCTGTGAAATTTGGATGCTTTCTTAAAACTTGCTTTTTCGTACATACAGATCAGTGGCGAAAATTCTTTTTAAAAAGGAGAAGAACATGCTTGTTTGGGAGAAGCTGAGAACAGAGGCTGTGAGGACGTTCCATTTCCCCCTGCAGCCAGGGTGGGCAAGTCAAGATTGAGCAGGACGGCCACAGAGCCAGATGTGGCTCAAATGCAAGTGTATGGGACCGGCTCTCAGCACATGGAGGACAGTGCTCTCCCCATTCCACCCGGCTAGCAGGTCCCTCAGACGGAACACTCCATGTTCCGCCCGTCGCGCAACGTCTCTTGGCCTCCAAGATGGTCTCTCCAAGGTGGGATGTGAGTATCTCCATCAGGAACTGGAGTGGCAGCAGTTCACAGTGACAGCGGAGCAGCACAAATGGCATCGCAGGCAGAGCGCATCTGTGATGGTGGCAGGGCAGGGTGTCTGAGCGTTCGCCTCCCTGTGTGCCTTTCTCCAAAGAGCTGAGCTGCTGCGAGGGTTTATCTAGGCCTCCTTGCAGTCTGCCTTGCTCAGCATCATCTTTACTGTCACTACCTTCTGCTACTCACAGAAGGGCAGAAGGGTATGATGGCAGATGGGTCCTCACGCCCCAGGTTGGCAGCGGTCCCGCTGTGCTGCCTGGGTGCTTGCCTCTTTGGAGTGCTCTTACACCAACGTGTAGCCAGGCTCTTTGGGGTTCTCTTCTGGTGAGGCCTCAACCTTGTCTCCTGTCTTCTCCTTACCAGGCCTGCTTTGCCCCCATTTTATTCAGAATCCTGCCAAATCCCTTGAGCAAAATTCCCCTCCATCCTCATCCCTGTTTTCTACATCTGATCGCCCTTAATATAGGACATGCCACTCTTCATCTCCCATTTTGATGCCTCCCAAGAATCCAGGTGAGCAAAAATTGTCTTACTTTCCCATCTCTTCCCTTGACCCTCGTACTTTGTCTATTGGCCTCAAGTCCCAGCTCTCTTTACTGAGTTCAGAGTTGAGCCTGGGCTCTCTCCGGGCCCGCAATAGTCTTGACAGCAACTGCAGTAACCCTGGGTAAAGCCTTCCTTGTTTTATGTAGTATCAGACGATGGTTGCTTCAGACACCACCTGCAGACAAGCAATAGGGTACCAACTAGAGCATGGGACTGCCCCTAGGCCTCTTTGCCTCAAGTCGCCTGGGCTTATTGGCTCAAGCTGTTTTGCCCAGAGCCCAACCCTGTGCTCTCTGATCTGCATCACAGACGCACCTCTGAGCAGCTCCTCCTGCTGCAGAGCGCCCTGTTGCAAGCTTCTCTCCACCAAGCAGCCCAGTGCAGTGTTTGCAGAGCCTGCTCCATGGGATAAATTGAGGGCCTGAGGGCAGGCTTCTTGCAGAGAGGATGAGCTAACGCCAGAGCTTACCAACTGCCGTGCTGGTAGCCAGGTGTAGCCATTAGATATGTGTGTCTGGCCCACAAAGTTAGCTTTAAAAGAATAAATTAATTGGCAACATTAACCATGCAAACCACACTGAAGAATTAGCTAAATGTCTAGATTTCTTCCCTTGAAAATACAGAACTTGTGGTAATGCGGAGCCAACATTCGCCCAGGTCGACTTGGATGCAGTTGAGTAGCTGCGTTCTCGCAGATGAGGCGTGCCCTCCGCAGTTTGTCCCCATCTCTCTGTTTCCTGTTGTAAACTCACCCCGCTCTGCTCAGTGATTTCAATCGCTTAGACCTTGAAGGCATGTGAGTGTCTAACAACCAGGAAAACGACTTGCCTCTTTTTGTGCCCTGTGAGCTTTGCAAGCCCAGGAGAAGAGCCGGACTGCGCCTCACGGTGGAAGGTGGAGGAGATATGAAAATTCTGGGTAAAGAAGGAGGAAACCAGAGAAAGGTCTGAGAAATGGCTAATGGGAAAGTTGGATGAAGTTTTCCCGCACCGTGTACAACCCACCGGACCTTCTGGGAAATCTGTGCTACTTATGATTTTTGTCATAGTTTGATTGGAGAGTTATGGGAAAGCTCCGAGAATCAGCTAAAGGAGGGCACAGTTCAAGAGCAGAGGCAGCCGGAGGGGGCTGGCCTACGGACACACCTGGTCATGTTGTTCTCCCACAGAGCATCTATGTCCCTCGTTCCTACCCAACTGGATCTCTCAAGAGCAGGGCCCTCTATTTATTTATTTTGTCTTGTATCCTCACTTCTATTCCTGAGTAGATTTAAGTTTATAAGGAAACTTTCTGATATATTTTAGTCTCTGAGGGCAGGACATGGGGCCAGTGTGATTTGACTTCCTCCTCACATCTTTTCCTCTCTACTTCTTCCAGGGTGTGCTACACTCCGTCATTACAAAAGTGTTCACAGCTCTCCAAATGTACCTCACATTCACATGCTCCTTCCTGCCTTCATGGCTGACATTTCTGCTGCCTACAATATGAAACTTCACCAAGCAAATTTAATGTTTTTTTTTTTCTTAAAATCTGAGCTTAAATGTCTTAAATACCTGCTTTCCACAGGCCAAATGAGGCATTTGGTTCTTTTGTACATAGCTCAATTACAGTATCCATTACACAGTGGAGTGTGGTTAGTCCTTTGTAGGAACATCTTTCCAAAGGTATAGGGAGAAAAAAGATAATAGTAAATGTATATTTCCACACACCAGTCCCCATCGGTTAACTGCTGCAAATGAAAGAAGTCACCCCATCTATGTGCCTGTCTCTGACCTTTGATCCCTAAGCTATCCCCTGAGTAAAGGAGTATGTGAACGGGCATATATGGGTTAAGGAGGGGTCCCAACAAAGACCCCTCCCACCTACACCCTGTTCTCTTGGATACCACACACAAGACTGAGTTTCCCTGCACCCAGACCGTCTTTGGACTGAGCATCATGATCAGGGCCTGGAGGAACCCTACCCTTTGACCCCTCCAGCCTAGACCCTGTGCTGTTGAAGATGCTCTGCCCTCATGGTGCTTGAGTCCTGTTTGCAGGTGGCAGAATCTCCACTCGACAAGCCAAGTGCTGTGGTTCGAGGTGCCCACAAAAGTCTATTTGTTAAAATAGAATCAGTTCCTCTGTGTGGCACTGTTGGGAGATGCGTGTTTTGATTTCTGTGGTTCAGTCCAGAGTCCGTTGACTGCATAGGCCTGGGTTCAACAGAGGCAGAATGTCACATTAGAAAGGCATGGCAGAGGAAAGCTGGTTAGGGCGTGAGAGTCTGAAATCAGAGAGAGAACTCTGCTCAACAGGGATAAAACATAAACCCCAAAGTCACCCTCCCCCGTGACCTACTTCCTCCAGCCACATTCCGTCTACAGTTACAAATTTCTTCCCTTGAAAATCAGGACCTTGTGATAATCCTGGGTCAACATTTGTAAAAGCCAACTCCCGTGGAGTTGAGCAGCTTTGTTCTCCTAGATAAGGTGTGCAGTGTGTGGTTGGTCCCAATCCCCAGTTAATCCAGTGGATTAACCCACCGATTAGGTTATACCTCCCACAATCGAATCATTTCAACGCTGAACATTCTTGCATTGTCTCTCACAGGCGCTTTTGAGGGACCCCTCACATCTCAACCTCAGCCGTGGGGCATAATGGAACATATGTGGGTCATGGTAGCAGAGACCCATGAAGAATGAACACCTTTCTCATAGGAATGGGTTAGCTATTGCACATGGCAAGTAGTATGAGGCCCTTACCAGATGCGACAAGAGATCTTGGACTTCCCAGCATGCAGAACCATAAACCAAAATAAACCTCTAATTTTTTAAAGTTACCCTTTCTGTCACAGCAACAGGAAAGGGCCTAAGTGAAGCCTTTGGCATGATTCTTTAATATATGTTGCCTTATTGAGTCTGCATATATTCTTTCCTCTTGGCCTGCCCTTTTGCTTGCTACGTAGTGAAAGCAAGCCCTACGGATGGTCAAAGCCAAGCTCCAGAGCACTTCTTATTTATCAGACACTTGTACTGTTCTCTGAAAGTTTCTGCCTCATTCCATGGAGGAAATTCTGTGCCCCCAGGACCCATGTCCCTCCTCCGCTTACTACCCTTCTCATTTCCACTCACATCTCACCCAGCAGCTCCACTTAATTCTTATGTTTCTCTTGGATGTTTTTGCCACCCAGGAGTCTATGTCTCTCATTATACAGGCGTATCTGAACAACAGAAACCGTCTTGCCTCATTTTTAGGAGAACAGCGCTGGCTAACAGTAGTCACTTAATAATTATTTGTTCAATGAATGAATGATCTCAAAACCTGGCACTCGGTCATAATGACGATAATACTAATGATGTCTATCACGTGTTGAGCACTGGCACACATAAATTATGTCACTTAATTCTCAATAAAATCCTCGGTTGTCATATTTATTTATTTTTTCTATTTTTTAAGGGGAGGCGCCGAAAGGATCCGTGGTGGCTCGCCCAAAGTCACACAGTTTAAAAGTGGCACCCAGCTGAGACTGGATTGAAGACCTGACTTCAAACCACAGCCACAGATGGCAGGCGGAGCAAATGCTGGAGTGTTTTTCATGAGGAAGTTAATAAACAAAATAAGTGGGGTCTCAATGTGGCAGTGCAGTCGTGATCATACCACGCACAGAGAGGTTACAAAACTGCATCATTCTGACGCTCGGCAGATCCTGCCAGGGTCTGAGGAGCAAGAAGCTCAGGCACCCTCCCCCTCCGAAGTGCCTCTTGCCCTGTGAAGGAGACGGAGGAGGCAGGGTGGGAGCAGGAGAAAGGAGGAAAGAGGAGGAGGACACTGCAGAATGGGCTCTGCTCTGCCCACCTCTTCAGACCTTCCTGGGCTTAAGATTCCCCCAACTCAAAACTAAACATAACAAAGACTCCTTTTGCCTCCCTCTTCTCTTCTCAACTCTCAAGTTCTTTCCTACAGGCATTGGATCCAATACCTGCTCAACTGGAAGAAACCAGAGGCTTTCTACACCTCAGGTCACATGCTTGGGAGGTCCCTTGAGGAAGACTTAATCTGCCACCTCCCATAATCACATCATCTTCAACAAATTCTCCTGTTGCCTTCAGCAACCTTGCCCCAACTGGCAGAGGTCACCTAACTCAGGAACGTGGGGACCCAGAACTCTCTTCCGTAGTGAATTTCAAGACCAGGGCTGGAAGGAGTGCAAAGCCTTCTTAACAAGCTCACCATTGAGCCCACCCTGGATTCGGCATCAGGGGCATGGAGGGAGGGGGACGTGTCCCCTCATTCCAGGACTTCTTCTGAGGTTCTCTGGCCTCATAAGCTCTCAGACTTGCTCCTCTGACATCCTCAAAATGTGCTTCCCTAGCCTCGTCCCCTAAGCCACCCCAAGACATGAGCTCAGACACGATATCACTTCCTCTAGGCAATTTCCCCGACCCTCAGACTTTCTGAATAAACAGGGAGGAATGGTTACAACTCTAGATTCCGGAATCCCTAGACTTGGACTTGTACCCAAAGCTACCACTTATTGGCTAGGGGCTTTGGGAAAGTGATTCTACTCTCTGAGCTTCCTATGTCCTTTTAGTATTGAAATGGGATGGTAATGTGAGGATGGAAACAGGACCTGGCTCACCCAGACCAGTCCCAGCCATGTCATAAGAATTCCACAGTTGTCAGTCATTATTGTTATTATAATGATTTTCCTTTTTGAGACTTTTGACCCCGGAGTTATTTGTTCAATATCTGCATTTGCCTCTAGCCTTCAAGATCCAAGAGGTTCAGAGAATGTGCCTGTCTTGTTTACTGCTAAGTTATGAGTGCTTAGCATGGCACTTCAAAGACTGAATAGAATTTGAATAACAAGTGTATCAATCAATGAATTGAAAATCTTCAACAAATGCTGAATTTACACCAGACACCTCCAAGAATATCTATCATGTTTTCTTTTAGATCCTCAGGGCTTAGCACAATTTCAGGCTTCTAATAGACCCAAAGCAAATACATTTTGGATGAGCAAATGATGCTTTTGTAGAAGAGGGGAATGGTAGAAATAGCAAATGGCATCGCTAAGCATGTGCAAAAATTCCAGAAAGTGTTTCTTCTTGCAGACTCTTAACATGCAATGAAAATCATCTATGATAAAGAGGCGGGTCACATAGTTCCCAACAAAGAGGCAGGAAAGAAGCAAAGTTGTGCTGCCAAGTGGCATGTTTCAGATGGGGCAGACCAGGTTGAGCTGTGGGAGAGAAAGAAAACCCAAACCCTGCACCATTTGGAGACTGCTCCTGCTCTGTGTGCTGGGCTGCTGTGCGGGAGGCTCAGCTCCCTCAGGCACCGGGTTCTACCATCTCAGGACATGAGGCTCATCAGGGCTTGCAGCAGCAAGGGAAAGAGCCTGGGGACAAAGCCAGCTCACAGGAAGGAACAGGAGCCTTGGACCATTTGGGCTCAGCTGAGTCAGAGCCACTGGATCTAAACTGTTTTGTTGTTGGTCCTGAGGATTGAAACCCAGGGACTGGTGCTTGAACACTCTAGCACTGAGCTACACATCCCCATCTCCAGCCCTTTTTATTTTATTTTGAGACAGGGTCTCCCTAAGATGCAGAGACTGGCCTTAAACTTGCGATCCTCCTGCCTCAGCCTCCTGAATTGCTGGGATTATAGAGAGAATGAAAATGTATGACCTTATAGCTTCCTTAAAGAGGTCTTTCCCTTAATTCATTCTTTCTTTTTTTTTTTTGGATAAGACCTTAGCAAGTTTCTTGAGGTAGAAGGCAGAACTCTGAGAGCAGGGATACTAGCAGAAACTCTCACAACAAAGCAGAAACAAGCCATTCTGTGAGATCAAGGAGAAGAATATAAAGGGGAGGAAGACTCTCGTTCCTGGGAAGAGCAAGGTGATTGGAGAGTGAAGGAACAGAGAACAGAGGAAGGAGGAGGGAGAAGAAGCTGACCTGCTGTGTCATGGTGGCAGGAGAAAGGAATCCCCGGCAGCATTGAGGTCAAACATTTTGAAAAATTTTAATTGATACAAAACATCATACCTACTTCTGAGGTGCACTATGATAATCTATGCTTGTATACAATGCATAATGGTCAAATCAGGGTAAATAGCATTTCCATGTCCTCAAGCGTTCATTATCTCTGTGTTGGGAACTTTCAAACTCATCTAGCTATTTTGAAATATGTAGACTGTGGTTCCCCTACTGTGCTATAAAACACTGGAATGAATTCTCCCCATATAGCTGTGCTTTTAGAAACCAGGCTGGAAGACACGTGACTGGACGTGGTGCACCTGAGGTATTTAACCCACTCTCCTCTCTCCTGGTCTTCGGGAAAGTCCATCTACATGCGTATGGCCGGATGAGCCATGTGCGTGCAAGTTCACGTGTGGGTGAGGCTGAGTTTCTGGTCTAGGTCAATCATGTGTGGTAGGGAGACATCGTGCACAGCAGGTGAGTCATCCCCCAAGCAAGGGAGCCAAGACGGGTACCCAAAGCAGCCAGGAGAAATGTAGCACCCGGGAATCATCAGGGAAGCTGGACAGGACATGGGCTTTCAGGAGCCAGGATGGAGGCCAAAGCACCCAACATAGACCATCAGAGGTGGGGAGACCTTGCTGGCATCTGGGACATTAAACACTTTAAAAATATGTCTGTTTCAATGTCTTGCTGTTGAAAAATGACACGTTAAGAATACAAGAGTTCCCAAGAAGGATGGGGCTGTGGAACGTTGTTCAAAACTGTGTGTAGCCAGAGCCTTCAAAGAGCAGCAATGAGGAGATGAGGTGGGGGAGGTGGAGCACCCCCAAGAGACGGGATAAGGTCTTCAAGGAGGGAAGGAGGAGGGGGAACTTCACGCCATCCTGGAAGGAAACATCAGGTCGGGAGAACTTCCTGTTACGCTGCCCCCGACAGGTTCGACCCCAGTGCTTTCTTCTTGGCCAGGGCACCCTTACTGCTGTTCTAACAGCTTCACCACAAAGGCTCCCCTTGGCTTCCCCTGCGTCTGCCCTGACCACAAACCTACCCTCACCTAAAGGGCTTCTTCTCCCCAAAGGATGTGCCAAATCGCAAGTTTGGATCTGTTCTTTTAAGTATGTGAATAAGGGATTGGAATTATTTGCTTCTGGTTGGTTTATTAAACTCAGAGCTTAAATGGCTTGATGGGGCCATGCTAGCGTCCCTCATTAATACTGTCCTCACCAATCACATACACTGGGCCACCAGACGTGCCTTTTAAACCCCCAGGCCAAGAACAGCCAGTGGTACCCTCCCTTAGGACCCCTCCTGTACTGCAGGAGCCTTTCTCTGCTTTAAAGAAATCTTATTACTCTAACCTTGGCTGGTCCTGGATCTTGGAAGATAGGGCACCCTCCTGACAGCTATGCTCTGTGTCCCAGGAACAATACAAACCCTAGCAGACGTGACTTTCACCGCCAAGTGCATCCAGCCCTGAGTCAAGACCGAGGGGGGTGCACCTTGCTTCTTAGGCTTGCTTCCTTTGATTACCAATTTTATAAAAATATGACCCAAGCTGTATCCTTTATTTTTTTCCCTGAAACCATCAATTTAATACGGGGAAGACGTCTTCCCTGATTCTAAAGAAGCTAAATATGTGAAAAGCACGGTAATTCTTGAAGCCTTCAAACTAGCCATTCCCCGTGCTGCAGGGAAAAGCATTTTGTCTGCGGTTCAGGGTATTTTTTTAATTATGGGAAAAGTCTCTCCTGATCATATCAGAGCAAGAATGTGCTGGGGAAGTCGCTACTGGTGACCTCTGCTTCAGCCAGGCGCTGCCCCATCCCAGCCGAGCATGCGTGTCCATGAAACAGGATGTGGAAAATAGACTGCTCCAGCTACTTGCTTTTCCCCACTCCTTCTTTGGCATTTTGAAGGGAAAATGGAGGCTTCTGGTCACCTGTCCAGAGCCCTGATGTCCCCAGGGATTATCTTTGACACCAGAGCTGAAGTGATTCTGTGCATACAGCTGGAGAAGCCATGGCGTGCGGGTCATGAAGACACTGGTTAGCGCCCCCAGAACCTTCAATATCCTGTTTGCTTTAAAGAGTGAGTTTTGTCTTAAAAATGCAATCATGTTTTCAAGAAATCTTCATTGTCGTATATTCGTTTTTATGGTCTTTCCCTTAATTCATTCATTTCTCATTAAATATATATTAAACGCCTGCTGTGTTGTTAATATAAAGCATGGATATATTTTAATATATTATTTTTCTCTCTCTTTCTCTAGACCTCAAAATCACTTTGGTAAAATGCTCATGGCTCTGGCATAGAACAGGTCTCCCTACTTTCTCTTGAACACATGAATAAAACTACTCCTTACTTACTGGGCAGTTGAGAGCCCTTGTTCTGGATCCAGAAAGAGCCAAGTTTGAATCTGTATTCAGCCACACCGTTGTGACCTTAGACTTGTTCCTTAAGTCCACCAGCGTCATTTCCTTACATGTGAAAGGGAAACACTGGCTGTTGTGATAATTAAATGAAATAACGTGCATTAAAACTTCAGCATGGGGCCTGGTGCCATGAATGTGCATCATCAATGTGAGTTGCTGTTGTCCTCTTATTACTAATGTGCAGTAAGATATGCATCTTGCCTTCGATGTACGTATTAATAGATCTAAGTAGCTCCAAACGTACGTCCAGTGATCTTTCTCCAGATGGGGAGGCTGACTCTCAAGATTCATCGTGATCTGCTCTGGGTGGATTTCATGGTCAGTTGGTAAGCGTTGGCACCAGGATGAGGTGAGTGATCTACTTCTACTCTTTCTATTGTTCTGGTCTGGTTCCACCTCATCCCTCACTTCCACCCACTGTTGGTAGAAAAAAGCAATTTAGGCTTCGCTTACTTGTACCTCATGATGTTCTCCCATGTGAGTTATCTGTGTGGCCTCAGAGACCTGTGGGTACCCAGTGAAAAAGATCCGGTAGATATTAACTTCACAACATAGTAAGGATTCTTTAAATTGCAAGTTTTAGGTGAGTCAATAGTAACTAGGTGAAACAATAGAAGAGCTTGTCGGCTCCGTGTGATAGGAAAGGCTGAAATCGGGGAGGTTTCATGGTGGGACAATCCCGTAGCTCGACCACGTCATCCTAAGGACCTTGTTTGTCTCTTACATCTCAGCCCTACTCTCCAGTGTTCGCTGCCCCTGGGGCCAGCCCTTCTCATTGGCCACACAATAATGATGAGCAATAATCTTACGTCCAGAGGAAAACAGATTCCCAACTCATGGTCATAAGACAATATATTGAACTTGGCAATGATTGGGCCACCTCTGAACCCATCCTGGTAGCCAGAGCAATGCCATGTGCTGATGGGCTGGGCTCAGGAGTTTGATATTCTCAACCAATCCTGGTGGAAAGCAAGATGGGATTTGCCTGATTGACGAGGATGGATCAGGGCCTACCCTGACGCTGTGGGAGGGGAAAGTACCACCCTACCACCCGTGCAGCTAGCTGGCTCTTACACAGCGGGAAGGAGTTAGAAGAGCTGACAGACCTACCCTGGTTTACCAGTGAGGAAGCAGAGAGACTCTGGAAGACTAACAGGAAATCAGGGCCTATCGTGACTTGCTGGAAAACGGGTTTTCATGATTCTCCGGCCAGTGTGTTTTTTCCGCTGTCTATTCTCTTCTCTGAGAGGTGGGTCAACTTGGTATTCTGGAGTCCACCTTGGCCCTCCAGGGGCAGTGGGACGTGGGAGCTAAGGCAGGTGTGCTTTGACCACAGGCCTCTTTTCTCCTGCATTGCTACCTGTCCTGTACCCCATCTGCTACCACCCATAAAGGATTAGAATAGTTAGATGGGTTCAGAGATCAGGAGTCCTCTGGTCCCTAAGTAAATCCTCCAGGAGCAGGTGCTTTACACTAGAAAGAAGGTGGACAGATTTGTGGATGTCCAGTTACTGTCCCTGTCTTTTCACAGCCCTAAATCCCATCCCACCATGAGAGCCCAAGAATCCTACTCCTCTGAATGTTGAGTGCTCCAATCTGGTTAAAATTCATAGCTCAGAGTGTGCACCCCATCAGTCGGGAAGAAGGAAGGGCGGCACCACCAGGACCCCAGGTTTCTTTCTCCCAAACCAAAGGAGCCCATGATTGCTAGAGAGCTGAACACTGATTCACGTGTAATTTTTCCTTTTAAACTTGAAAGGGTGATGTGGAAGAAAGGCCTATAAAGTAGAAAGAGCCCTAGATTTGGGGCAGAAAGACCTGTGTTCAAGTCCTGACTGTCACATAAGACTTGTCCTGAACTCTCAGCCACGTATTCACCATTCACAAAACAACTTTCCTTTGATTCCATCCCACCCTCCAGTTACCCACAATCTTCCCTTTCCTTCTCACCCCAATTCCCAGGAACATTACCTACCTAGAAATTATCTATTTCCTGACTACAGTAATTCTTCTTTTTAAATAACACTATTGACATGCAACTCACATATCATACATCATCCACTTAAAGTCTACAACTCAATGGCTTTTAGCACAGTCACAGGCTGTACAAACACAACTCCAGCAAACCTTGGGACATTTCCATGGCTCCAGAAAGAACAGCACACCCTGTAACTCCCAATCCCATCAGCTGTTCTTAGAATTCTTATAATTGAGAACTATATCATAGATGCAAAGGAGTGATTTAATCCACACATGTAAAGTTTAAAGAATATACATACAAAGCAAACATCAGCATTTCTTAGAGAACAGATTAATAAAAGTTGATTTAAAAAAAAGCAAATGAAAATAAAAATCAGCCTCATGGACTTTGTCCCCAGATTGAGAAGTAGAAATTTGCAAAGAACATTGACGCTTTTCCTGTGCCTAATGCTGATTTCACCCCTGCTTTCTTCCTGGAGGTACCACATGTCCTGAATTTTTAAAATCAATTTGATTGCTTGCCATGATAATTTTACAAGAAATGCGAGTGTTCTTCAACCATGTATTATTTAGTCTTGTCTGTTGTTGAAAGATGAATAAATGACATTAAGCTGAACATATTCTTCTTTCCCCCTCAACACTGTGGTTTTAAGATTTATCCATATCGATGCACATAGCTGTACTTAAGCTATTTTCACTGCTTACTAATTTATGTTCTATGAGTAAAGCACCATTTATTTATCTTTTTCATAGTAGACAAGCATGTGGAGCCATCGTTTTTGCAATTTTATATACAGTGCTGAAAGGAACTTTCTAGATGTGCCTCCTGGCGCTCACACATTTACACAGAGAATACGCCTGCTTGCAGTGTGCTGGGTGAGAGGTCATGCACCTGTTCAGCCCCGCTAAGAAATGCCAGGTTGTCCATCCAAGCATTCATTCCAGTTTTTACTCCTATAAATTTTATGAGAATTCCTATGGTTTCATATTTTTGGTATTGCTATTTTTTTCCATTTAAATTATTTATCTTGCCTTTCCCTGATGAGTAATGAACAAAAGAACTTCTTGTCATATGCTCATTGGCCAATCATGTTTTCTGCCAAATGCCTGGTTTTGCCTTAGGCTTCTCTTCTACTGTGCAGCTTGCCCTTCTGTATCGTTTTGTAGGCATTTGTTCTACTTCTGCATGGTTCTCCTTCATGCTTATATTTGTTGAGAAGACCTAGTTCAGCTTTGTGGCTTGTCGTGTGGTAGCTTTTGGTGAGTAGAAATTTTTAACTGTAATTCAATTAAAATGATCCAAACTTTTCCCTTATAGGTTGCACATTCTTTATCTCATTAAAAAAAAGAATTCCATCTTACCTAAAGATCAGAAAAACATTCTGCTTCATTGTCTTTGAATAATGCTAAAAGTTGTTTTGATAACTTGAATCTTAGATTCATCTGGAACTTGTTTTTACATGCAATGCACACGATGGGCCCATTAACACCTTCTATGTGGGTGACCAAGTGTTGACACGTACTGTATGACTAGCCATCATTTGTGCTGATCTGAAACATCAGCTCTGTCATATCGTGACTATGCACAGACAAGGGTTCATGCACGGCCACTTTATTACAATTCTCTTGAAGCATTTGTCACTTTTGCACCAGTGGCTCAGGATACTAATTTTTTTTATAGAGAACTTTGGCGTCTGGTGAGATGTGTGCTATGGGGACTTATCCACCTCTCGGGGAGGGTCTTGAATATTTTGTTTTTCTCTTTTATGATTATTGGAGTGGGTTTGTCAAGTTCTACAAAATTCTTCTTGGGATATTGACTGGGATTTTGGTGCTCCTACGGATAAATCTGGAAGGAACTGGCATATTATGAGCTTGTGTTTTCCTGCCTGGTGGAGTCACATGTCTCCCCTAGTATTGGATTTTAGTATTGGATCTTCTTTAACAACTTTCACAAAACATTTTATGTGCTTCACCATAAGAGTCTTGAACAATTTATCTCAGGTATATTTTGATGATTTTAATCTTTTGTAAATGTCATTATTGTATTAGTCTTGCTAATGTATGGAAATACAATTGACATATAGAAAGATCTTTTATTTGGCAAACTTGCTGCACTCATGCATTATTGTAATTTTCTGTGGGTTCTTTGAAGCTTTCCTTTTCAAATAATGACACTTGGATTCTTAATTTCTCAATGCACTTAGGTTTTATTCCTTTTTTTTCTTTAATTTTGCTGACTAGAAATTTCCAATAAAGTGCTGACAAAAACTGATGATGGTGATTGTTCTCATCTTTTCCTGATTGCAAAGGGAATGAATTAAATATTTTATGATTGAGTGTGACGTGAGGCTGCAGGGATTTTGTGTATATGTAGGAATACATTTTCAATTCCAAGTCTGATCGGCGCTTTGATTTTAACACGTATGGGTGTGGAATTTTGATGAATTCCTTTTTGCATCTATGGACGTGTTTCTATCAACACATTAATAATTTCCCTTTAACTTGGAATGAAGTGGTTATGATAATAAATATTTCTAGTTTTAAACCAACTAGGCATTCTTGGAAGGAACCTAACTTGCTCATGTTTTATTATTATTTTATGTATTGCTAGATTTGGAGTGTGTGCATATTCAGGAGTGAGGTTGCTTTTGAAGTTTTTGTTATTATAAAAGTATGATACGTTTTGGTGTCTAGTTTATAAAAATCCTATAAAAAGTGTATTCAACCTTTTCAATTCATAGTTTTATTTTACTTTTAAGAATATATTTTAACTCTATAGACAGTAAAATCTGTCCTTTGATGCACATTTGGTCTTGTTTATTTTTTTTTTCCAACTCAGCCTTATGAATAAGCATTTAGTGGTGTTATTGGCCAGTAGGTGTTGAGTACAATGCCATCAGCATCTACGTATCTTTGGTGCCTTATCTGTTCAGATTTTTTTGCTTATTTTCTTTTAAATCGGGTTGTTTGTTTTCCTATGGTTGCATTTTTAACATTCATTATATATTATTAATACAAGCTCCTTATCAGATGTACGGTTTATAAATATTCTTTCACCACTGCGACACTTGGTCCTGTTATTCACTACCTTGCAGAATCCGTGGGTACTTGATTATCTTGCTGTTGTTGGTCAGAGTTTATACTAATTATTGGGAAAGATGGCTATAGAAAACTAATTCCATTTCAGCCTGCACCAAAATCTCAAAATTTCAGAGAAAGAAATGAAAGCTTTATTGAAAAAATTAGAAAAAAAAATTGATTTCTTCATGTTTTGTAGAATTTACCTATAAAACTATTTAAGCTTCCTTGGGTAGACTTTAAGTATAACTTCCTTGTTTTGAAGGTCCTACAAGTATTCAGGTTTTCCATTTCTCCTCCAGTTCTCTTGGGAACATACTGACGATTTTGATTTTACTTAGGTTTTACATCTATCAGCATAAGTTATCCTCAATACTCTCTTCTAAATCGTTATTTTATTTGTAGTTTTGGCTGTCTTTTGTTACCATATCTTTTTTTTTTTTTTGGCTCCCTGGCCAGGGGTGTCAACCTTGCCAGAGGTTGGCCATTAATAGAGTGAACTTATCTTGTTTATGGTATATTTGCTTTCTGGTTCATCTGTCCCTGTACTGTTCTGTGTTATTTCCTTTCTCTTCCTTTCTTCTACTTTCTCTGGCTTTTACACCTATTTTTTTTGTGGTTGTTGCTTATATTCTTTGTCTATTATTTATGTATGACAGTGGAATGCATTTCAATTCTTATTACCCATATAGAGCACAATTTTTCACATCTCTGGTTGTGTACAAAGTATATTCACACCAATTCATGTACTCATACAGGTACTTTGGATAATGATGTCCATCACATTCCACCATCATTTTTAACCCCTGCCCTTCCCTTCCCCTCCCACCCCTCTGCCCTATCTAGAATTCATTTATTTCTCCCATGCTCCCCTCCCTATACCACTATAAATCAGCCTCCTTATATCAGAGAAAACATACACTGCTGGTGGGACTGCAAATTGGTGCAGCCAATATGGAAAGCAGTATGGAGATTCCTTGGAAAGTTGGGAATGGAACTACCATTTGATCCAGTTATCCCTCTCCTCTGCCTATACCCAAAGGCTTTTACACCTATTCTACGTGTGCCTTCTTTAGTTGGTGGCTTATCTCATTTATTGTCATCTCTTCTGTGCTGCAAACCCCCAAAGCTGAGCCTCTCTCCACTTCTTTAGCTTTATCCCATGAGTGTAGGTTTGGTTCAAATTTCTCAGGATGGACTCTTGTATTTCTACTAGTCTTGTATTCCTCAGAGTCTATCCTGTAGCACACATTAGCCTTTCTCCTGCAGGATCTCTAGCTTCCAGGCCTCACACGACTGTCACCTGCTCCTCTGTCTTCTCTTTCCCCCAGGAGTGTCCCTTTGTGTGTGCCTGGCTGGGTCCTCAGCTTGCATCCAGGATGGCGGTGCCCTGTGGGGATTAACGCCCAGCCCTCAGCTCTCCTTGGAGACATTCAACTCTTTCTGGAGTTTCCAACCATCTACTCCCCTTTTGCTTCCACAGTTCTCATAGGTCTTTAAAATTCTGAGCTTTGCAATTAAATTTTTTTTGTAGTTGACACAAGGGGAATGTTCATCTGTTATGACCTACTGCACATTACTAGAAGCAAAGATCTTTTTGGAGGTTTTAAGACATTTTTTTTTATATTCTTACGACTCATAAATTTTTATCTCTAGTTCTGGGCTCTTCCCTGAGCTTCAAATCCATATATTCAACTGATTTGAGACTCACCCACTTGAATGTCCTACTTAGAGCTCTCTCAAAGCATCTAAAATTGAGCTTCTCTGGTCCTGCCTCCCACACCAGCTCAATCCTCTGACGCCCCCACCTCGGTTGGTGGTACCACCTCTCTCCACTCATCCAATTGCTTCTACAAGCATTCACCACCCTGCAGAGTCCCAGTGTGAGTGACTGGCTGCCTTCCTTGCATGTGTGGCTGCAATCACTGGTTAATGGGGAAAAACTTGGCTAAAAATGATCTGATTAGAGTTCTTCCCTGAGAGTTATGTTTAAACCATGGTTCTGGTCTCATGGATAAAGCAGGGGGTGAGCACTGACAGAAAGATTATAACAAATATGAAAGAGAGAGACTCTATGGGCATTTGTGACAATCATTGTAGCCATTCATGTCCTTCTCTAGGTTGGGAAGTTTCTGGAACCTCAGCTAGCACAAGTTAGGTTTCTGTCATAAATGACCAATAGAGCTCCAACCTAAGAAGGAAACCAGTGATCTTTATTGGGCTCAGACAGACACAAAACTCACAGTGAAGGGGATAAAAAGGGACTATCCCCAGAAGCTCACTATTAAATGGTTAAACGGGAGTCAGAGGCGCACGAAACGTAATGATTTGGTGAATGTTCCTGGTGGAAGAACTGCAAGGTGTAAGAGAGGAGAAAAGAGTGCTCTTCTGAATGGGGTCATCTCTGAAGGCTTCCTGATGGACACAAGGAAACAGGATCATGGGAGGCAGTGACCCATGGAGTGGTATTGTCAGGCTGTGATAACTGGGCAGTTTGTGCCTGTCCCTCTTTTAAGGGTCTTGGGTGTTAACCATCCTAAACTCTTACAAAAACTCTATGAGGTAGGTGCTGTTATCCTCCTCATTATACAGATGAAAAACTGGGGCACACAGAGGCTAAGTAATGACCAGGACACACAAGTAGTAAGCACCAGGGCTGAGACACACACATGCTCTCACTCTATACTGCCCCCTTATGGTCCACCAGACATTGTGGCTGAAGAACATGACATGTAACAGTTCCGTGGTGCAACTTCACAATAAAACAAATTCCCATTCATTTGGACTAAAGATTCCTGTGGAAAAAAGTGGGAGATCATGGTGCAAAGATAGCCTTTAGGTTACATCCTAAAAGCCCTTCCACGCCATGCAGGTCTGGGCTTGATTCTGTTCTCCTGAAGTCAGCATAGCTAACCACGATCAAACTGCAATGCAGGTATCAGTCTGCAGTCTCTGCGCACACTGTTGAAGTCATGCTCTGCACCCGGCTGCAGGGACCGATATGGGCTGAAATCCAATCTGTGCATCTCCCCAACACAGGAGTCCTACACAGGACGTATTCACCTGGAGATCGCACCTTTTATAATTTGCATGAGGTTCTATACTAACTAGCAGCAACGTGTCCACCTCTTTGCAAGGTTGTTTGCTGCTGAGAAGCTGGTAAACCCTTAACAAAGACCATTTCAACTCCAAGAATGTTCTCCTGGAGTTGAAACCGATGCCCTTGCCTGCTGTAGGAGGCTGTCTTCAAGGTGCCAGGTGGGAATGTTCTCAGACTCTGCCACTTCAGGGCATCTCCCAGGACCAAGCACTAACTGGATGCTCAGATACTTGATTGTTCTGATCCTGCATATCCAGTGCAGTGAGTTATGAAATCCCCATTACATAGATGAAGAACTTCGGCAAGAGAAGCAATGCCACTCCCTCAAGGTACCAGAGCCAACATTCAAATCCGGATCTGACTAATGTCTCAGTCCTCTCTCTCAAATTCCTCAATATCCAAATCAACACAACGCTTCTGCTTTCCAGCACCCTGTCATTACCCTCGTCAAGGCTGGGGGTGCAGGGAAGAAAGTCAGCTTCTGGCTTGGCAAAGGCAGGTGCCGACAGAGCGACTGTGCTTTGAATTCCACTGGGAGATAAAGCACAGAAGACAGGTGAGCCGCGCTCTCGGCAGCAGGCAAGAGTGAAAATGAAATCTATTCTGGGCTGCCAGCTCGCACCTCTCCTTCAGTTTAACAAGTGTATTATTGTTGAATTTGCAGCTACGGACAAACCAGTTATGTTGCAAAATCCTTTCCATTTTAGTCCCGTCTCAGTCAGTCAGAACTGGCAGGGGAGGTAAAGAAAGAGAAGGAGAGGAAAAGAGAGAAAAGAAAAAAAAATACTTTTTAGCCATTGTTCTCCACAGTGAATATTAAGTTACTGTGAGTCAATGTGAGATTGATTGAGAACTCCCAGAGGCTTTCTTTAGGTCAGTGAAGGGGATATTTTGCCACTCTTGTCTTTTTGTCTTTAACTGGTAACTTTTTCAAATAGATTTTTTCCCCCAGAATTGTTTAAAATTTCAAACATCAAACACAGCCTCTGGATAATCCTGGCTGAGGGCATAGGATCCTTGCTGAACAAAAGGGGAGGAAAAAGGAAATGATTTTTGAGTTTAGGAATTGACTGACTCAAAGAGAGGTTACACTGGAGCCTGAGAATGGAAGAGGAGGGCGGAGCAAGACATATTAAACTTTGCAATGATTGGTAGCCAGAGCATTGCCATGTGCTGATTGGCTCAGGTCTACAATATTCTCAACCAATCATGATAGAAAGCAAGATGGAATTTACCTGATTGACTTGGACCAATCCGAGCCTACCCTGGAGCTGTGGGAGGGGAAGGTGCGTGGCCCTGTACATGGCTATTAAGAATTGAAGAAGGAAACCCCGTCCCTGGCACCTGAAGCCATGCTGTATGTCAGACACTGTTCTAAGACAGTTTGCAGACCTTGACTCATTTAAATATCACCATAACATGATCAGTTAAGGACCAGGATCAGCCCCACTTTACAGAGAAGGAAACTGAGTCACTGAGGAGTGAAATAAGTCAACCAAAGTCAACAAAAGTGTTTGCATTCTGGATTAACCCCAGCAGTTTGGACCAAGAAACTTTGCCCCTGGGTGCTGGCTCTATCTCAAGGTCACCAGTGGGAAGGACATTCCTGAAGACAAGGATCGCTCTGCAGGGAGGGAGAGCTGAGTGAAGGCACAACTAATGTATTGTGGGTGCACACTGCTGGAGGGCAGAAAATCAGGGATGACTTCACAGGCAGTGAGATGTGGTGAGAATTTGGTTACTAAGGTGGCCTTTGACAGGTTGAAAATAAAATGAATTTTCTATTCTAGGTAGTTCTTCTCTCTCGAGGTCAGATATGCAGTTTCCTGCTAGACCCCCAACTTGGCCATCCACTGGGATTTTGAGTTAACATTATCTAACTAAAATTCTTTTTGTCCCCCACCCCTAAATCTGATTGTCTTGTACTTTTCCTTAAATGGTGGCTCCTTCATTCATCCAATCATCCAACTTAGAATTTACCTTGATTCAACCAGTCAACATCTCATCAACTAAAGGCACACATCATTCATTATGGGGACACTTTCTGAGAAATATGTCATTAGAATATTTTGTCATTGTGCGAGCATCCGAGCAGGCACTTGCCCAGACCTAGGTGATCAATGGTGCCTTCAAGAGATGTGGCCACCTTGAGATGGATAAGGCTGCCGCCCATGTAACACAGATAATGTTTGTATGGTTTGACCTTTAATGTCCTTCCCAAAGCTCATATTTTGAAAACATGGTCCCCAGTACAATAAGGGTCAGAGGTGGAGCTTTTAGGCAACTGTCAGATCATGCGGGCTACACCCTCATCAGTGGATTAATCCATTTGGTAGACTAATGATTTGAATGGTGGAAATTGTGGCATGGGGGGCAGTGATGGAGGACGGCAGTCACTGGGGCCATGCCCTGGAGAACTATATCTTGTCCCTGGTTCCTTGCTCACTCTCTGCTTCTTGACTACCATGTGCTGAGCATCTGTCCTCTGCCACTCCCTCCCACCATGATGTTCTGCCTCACTTGGGGCCCAGATCAATGGAGTGGGCTGACCATGGACTAAGACTTCTGAAACCATGAGCCAAAATAAACTTTTCCTCCTCTACATTGTTCTTGGCAGGTATTTTGGTCACGTTATGAAAAGCTGACTAACATTCTGTTTTACAGAGTTCTTTTTAAAAGTAGAAAGAGCAGCCTCTAAAATAATGGTGAGAAGTATAGTGTATAACTATGCAAACATGTAACATAGTCATAGTCATGTATAATCATGATGAAACATAATGTGTTCTACACAACTGTGCACACCATACTTCCATGTGAATGGCAGTGTGGTAGATTTGTTTATAACAGCTTCACCACGAACACACAGTAATGCTTCTGCTATGACACCGTGTCACTGCGACCTCATGAAGGTTGGATTTTTCACTGCATTATAATCTTGTGTGACCCCTGGTTGACTGAGATGTCCTTGTCCAAGACTATTTTCCTGTCTCTCGAATCCTTGTCTAGAGAAGAAACACAGTGTCACCAGAGAGCTGGTCTAAAGGATGCACAGGAGACTCTCAGGAGAGATCTTCCCGGGAACTCCCTCAAGTCACAAGAGGAGGACACACACAGGAGCGATTCTAGAAACACGGCTTCTCGGACTTGCTAACTGCGGCTGCCCCAGAATGAACTCAGCTTCCTGGGCCTCACATGTCCCCTCTGAAACAGCAAAACCAACCAACCAACCAGAACAAACAAGCAAACATCAAGAAAGACTAGAAACTGGTGAGGTAAATTACTCCTGAGTGCTTTCGTCAGCTTTTTCATCGCTGCGACTGAAAGACCTGACAAGAACAATGGAAGGAGGAACAGATCACTTTGGCTCCCAGTTGCAGAGGTCTTGGCCCATGGCTGACTGGCTCCCTGGCTCTTAGTCTGGGGTGAGGTGGAATGTCACGGCAGAAACAAGTGGAGGAGGAAAGCCGCTGAGGACAGAGAACTCTGCTCACCGGGGACAAAATATAAACCCCCGATGACATGCCGCAGGTGATCTACTGCCTCCAGTGAGTTACCACCCAATTAATCCACCAGTGGATTAATGCACTGATCGGGTCACACCTCCCATCATCTTATCATTCTTGCATTGTCTTGCATGTGAGTTTGGGGGGTCACCTCGTGTCTACAGCACTGAGCTCCGAGTTCAAACATTGTCCTCATTCTTTCCTTCTGTCCTGTCATTGCTAGGAACCTGCAGTAGATACGCATTGGCTGCATCCACTTGTAGTTAATCCTCTGCCCTTTCATAAATTCTGAACCCAGACAGAGCTTGAGGTATCTGTGAATTCCGTTCTGTACAGGGTGAGAATTCCCAGGAAATTACCTCGCCGAAGTCTTGGGGTCTCCGTCTCCTTATCAAGTCTAGTCCATTGGTTCCTTTATCCCAGACCAGGGGGCCCTCTAAGCAGCCTGGATGAGGATTCCTTTTCTGGGACTCTCACTCTGGTTCCTGCTGGGTCCCTCAGGGCGAGGCCCTCTTCCAAGCAGAGGCCTCCCCCAACCTGTCTTCCCAAGCCAGCGACATGAGAAAGGAAAAATCAAAGAAGAGAAAGAAGTCCAGGAGAGAACAGTAACAAGCACTATAATGCCCCCAAGTTTGAAGTAAGAAGGTTCCCAGAGGCTGTATGAAGTTGGTTGATTATGTCTCCCTGCCAACTCCTCACAGAACCCCCACTCCCAGCCTCACAGTTCACAACTCAAGACCCGAACCTTGAGGTCCTCTTAGAAGTCTAATCATTGAACCATCACACAGTCTGCCAAGTAAACAGTAGGTGCACAATCAATATCTGTCCAATGAATACATTAACATGGAAACGTTCTTCTCAACAACATTTCTGATAATAAAAATCTGATTTAAACCACCACAAATATTCGACTGAGGGGGAAAAAAAAAGAAGTATTCAATTGAACAAAGCTACGTTTCTTTCTTTCTCTCTCTCAAGCTCTTGGCCTATGGGTCTCTGTCCTTTTTCTATTTTTCTCTTAGACGTGTGTCCATTTAAGACACAACCACATCATTACATTCATTCTACTGATGAGGGTGCTGAGGTTCAGAGGGTAGAGAACTGTCTTCCAGATGACAGAGCCGTAAGGAAAGCCAGGTCCCAAGCCCAGCTCCACCCCTTCCAAGCCGGTTCCTTTCCTACCTTGCTGTGCAGGGACAGAGGACAGACAGTCCAAGTTCTCTCACATTCCTCCCCTACAGCCTGTGGAGCAAGGCAGAAGGCAACGTGTTTGTTTGCCTCATCGGCATGAGTCTCTTAGAAACTGCATTCAGAGGAACACTGTGTTTCTTTTAAGGGACCCTTTCCCACGTCTGGAAGAGATGGCTCACTGTGAGGCCAACATTGCATTGCTATGGATAATTTTTTTTTTACTTAATTAAAATGAGTTTTTCAGCAGTGCTTCATCCTTCTAAGTACCCTTCTAAACAATAACCAAATATTGGGGATATTTGGTTATTGCCTTTCATTCCAAAGAAAAATAAGGACATTCTCCCAAGGCGTCCCGGCCTGGAGGGTGTGGAGGTGGCAGGAGGAGGGCAGTGTCTCCTGTCCCCATCACTGCTACCCTAACCCCGTCTATTCCAGGGTGGTGCAACTGTGATTTCTCAGTTGCCTCTCACGGAGCCCGTTGGTCTTTCCAGAACACCTTTGCCCCAAACCCCACAAGGCCTAGTTAGATTTTCACACCTTAGCTGACTTAACTAGATGTGAAAGTAGTCTGAGGATAACTCTTAAAAATAAAAACTCAAAGACAAAAGAGAACATTTTACTGAAAAAGTTTTGATCTTCCAAATGACTGAGCCCCTGTGTCTGTAATCTTTAGAGCTTTTGTGCTTTTTTTTTTTTTAAAGAGAGAGTGAGAGAGGAGAGAGTGAGAGAGAGAGAGAGAGAGAGAGAGAGAGAGAGAATTTTTAATATTTATTTTATTTTTTTTTAGTTGGCGGACACAACATCTTTGTTGGTATGTGGTGCTGAGGATCGAACCTGGGCCGCACGCATGCCAGGCGAGCGCGCTACCGCTTGAGCCACGTCCCCAGCCCGCTTTTGTGCTTTAAGGATAACTTTTGTGGAAGATATTCCAATCTCTGGAAGTCGTCAATACAAAAGAGCAGTAGCATAATTGCCTGGATAGAGTCATTAGTCATTAATTAACATGGATGCAGGTGCGGATTCTCCTGTGCCCCTGTGCCAACCACATGCACACCCCCAGCCCTTTCCCCCTCAGGACTGTTGGACAGGTAATCATAGTCCCATAACCTGCTATCTCCTTCACATGAATTAATATTCCCCACCGTAACTCCCTCACCTCTTGCTGACATCTCATTCCCTCCTCTGGGGACCAGGGACATGCAGCCTGTAATGAGTTGGTTGAGCAGAGGAACGAGATTGTGTGGGGCTAAGCCTGTTTTAGTACTCCTGTCCCTTTGGGAAAGTCCTCTCTCCTGTGTGTGACACCTTCCCCAGCCCTGCCTGGGTCTAAATGGAAAGTTGTTTCATTCTGAGACCCAGGGACAGGAAGCCCACGGCCACCCCCACCTAAGGCACAGCATCTGAGCTGGCTTCTGCAATGCTGGCCTCTTGACCTCCACTCTCTGCATTTCTTTTCTGCCTCCGTTGGTTCAGAACACAGGCATGGGAAGGAGCCGGCTGAAGGAGTTACCCCAGCAACCTCTGCAGTGACCACTGCTTCCATTTTCTAACCTCGAGTAGATAGTGGCTTAAGCAAGGGACCAACACTGGAGATCTGGTGGAACACAGGACACACATCCTCTCTCCAACATCTCTTCCTTTGACTGTCATTGGTGGGAAGGGAATCATGTTTTTGTTTGTTGTTCTTATTTTTTATAGACATGCATGACAGTAGAGTGTATTCTTATATTTATACTAACAAGGAGTATAACTTATTCTCATTAGGATCTCATTCTTGTGGTTGTACATGATGTGGAGTTTCCCTGGTGGTATATTCATATGTGAACACAGATAAGTTATGTCCAGTTCATTCTACGGTCGTTCCTATTCCCATCCCCCTCCCTTCCCTTCATTCCCCTTTGTCTAATCCAATGAATTTCTACCACCCTCTCTTATTATGTATTAGTATCCACATAATCAGAGAGAATATTTGGTCTTTAATTTTGGGGATTGGTTTACTTCACTTAGCATGATAGTCTGGAGTTTCATCCATTTACTGGAAAATGCCATAATTTCATTCTTCTTTATGACTGATGACTGAGTAATATTCATATTTTATATATATATATATATAGTCACTTTTTCATTATTCATTCATCTGTTGAAGGGCACCTGGATTGGTCCCATACCTCAGCTATTGTGAACTGAGCTGCCATAAACATTGACGTGGTTGAAGCACTGTAGTATGCCGATTTTAAGTTCTTTGAGAATACATTGCGGAATGGGATAACCGGGTCAAATGTTGGTTCCATTCCAAGTTTTCTGAGGAATCTCCATACTGCTTTCCATAGTGGGGGCACCAATTTGCAGTCCTACCAGCAGTGTGTGAGAGCGACTTTCCCCCACATCCTCCCCAACATTTATTGTTGCTTATATTCTTGATAATTGTCAATCTGACTGGAGTGAGATGGAATCATTTTTTTTTTTTTAATTTCTGGACTTAAATACAAAGTTAGCACCATCACCCGACCTCCAAACAGACACTTAGACCTTCCACTCATCCCTCAGGAGCACAGCTGTCCTCTGCTGGCCCACTGTCCACATCGGGCACCTGTCTGTGCCCTGGCTTCCTCCCCTGTGCAGTGGGCATCATGGATCTCAGTATGACCCACTTCATGGGGTTACCAGGGGATTAACTGAGGCAATAGATGGAAGGGACTTAGTGTCCCGATGCTCACAAGATCAATAAAGCTTATCTAGATTTTGTTTCTTTGTTCTTGTTTTTTGTCTGTGTTGTTATTTTCTGGTGATAACAATGGCGACCAGGCCCAGCGCAGTGAGGCTGCGCATCTTATGCAAACAGTCATTTCACAGTTGGCTCTGTTTGTGTTGACATTTTACCCTCCTTTCACCTGGCTGTCAGCATGGGGCTGAAGTAACCTCAGTGGACAGGTCTCCCTTGCATGTGAGTGTTGTTAGAATTCTGATCATTTTTTCAAAGTGATCACCTCTAATCAAGAGAGACGGGACCTCCTCTGTGTGCCAAGGTTCTCGCTCAGTCCCGCACTGATTGGTAAAGGTGTTAAAGGCACCAGACCGTAATTAATTATGCAGCCCCGAAGCCTGGCATTTCCATTATCTCTAGTTCCATCATTAATGGGCCTAAAGTGAGGGTGGGAAGGAGCAAAGTCTAATGGGCCCTTCTAGCCACTTGTACTGCTGGGAGGCCAGGGGAGACTCCGCCTGCTAGAGAAGTTCAACACAGTGAGAAGCAGGTGCCCTTAAAAGATGATAGTTCAGAAAGCCCGTGGACCAAGGAGGACAGGGCACTGGCCACGATGTCCAGAGTTCTGGTTCAAGTCACCTGTCTTCCCTAACCTGTGGAATGAACCCCAAGACAGAAGGGAACGAGTGTTATTAAAGATCTGCTCTACCAGACCCCTAAACACCCAGTTTCATTTCTCCTTTTTAGCATCCCCATGAGGGAGATGTCATTTCCCTCCAATTTACCAGGAGTCAAAATTAATCTCAAACTAGTGTGTAACCTGACCCCGGGGGCACACAGCTAGTGGCTTGCAAATGTGAGATGGAGACCCTGGGGACTGATTTTTCCATGCCCCCTGCTGTCTCTAAGATAACCTGTTTCTCATCTGCAAGATGAAGTGTCACCTGCCTGTCACAATCTGATCACATCCTACTTTCAACCAAGGGACATCCCAGTGCAGCCTCCGCTAGGATGCTGCCTCTGAGCCTCCCAGCGAGGCTGGCATCTCTGTCCTTTTTGTGCCAGTGTCTACAGCAGGTTATGCCTGGCCAGAGGAGCTTCGCCCTCCTGCCTGCCTCAAATATACTATTTCTTTTGAAAGCATTTCCTTGTACCGACGGTAGACCTCAATTATGAGATCTTTCCCAATCCCCTCCCTGTGGCTGGGAACAGCATTTCTTTTTCGGGAGCTTCTCCTGTTGTTCCAACCATGGTTTTCACATGGGTACTGCTTACGAGGTCTGTTTCCCTGATGACATCAAGCTCCAGCCGGCCAATCACCATGCCACAGCTCCCACCTTTCCTCCACTCCCTGTTGGTGCAGTCAAACAAGCAATGGAGAGTGAAAGTAGAAGTGGCAAGAGGCAAGATCCAGAACCCACTTATGGTTATGTCCCATGCCCCATGTCATGTGAATGGATGGACTGAAGCAGAGGCAAAGGGAATCCTAGTGGTGCTCAAATCCTCCACATCCTGTTGAGCTGCAGCTCTACAGTCCCGCCATCTTGGAGTTCAGTTGACGCCACTGTACCCTAGCAATAAGGTTGGCTTTTTGCCTTCCCAAGTTCAGTTCTTGGTAACAAAAACACCTTTCATGTAATAACCGTCCCTGTTGCGGCATGAAAGTCAATCCTCAATATTCATGGATTCCATATTGGAAAGTTGGCCTATTTGCTAAAATTTATTAGTGACTCAAAGGAACCAATACTCAGGGCACTTTCATGACTGTTCACAGACATGGACAAAAGGGTGAGAGATTAGAATCTCCTGACACACATGTCCCCAGCTGAGGCTGAAGAGCTGACGCTCTGCCTTCATGTCTCAGTGCTCCCACTCCGAACAAGTGTGCTTCTCACCGTCTGTGTGGTGTCACATTTGTCACATGCTTGTACCTTTTGTTGGTGATTTTTGCTGTTTAAAATGGACCCCAAGAGCACGGCTGAAATGCTCCCTGGTGTCTCCAAGTGCAAAAAGACTGTGATACACCGTATGGAGGAAGCAAATGTGTTGGACAACTTCATTCAGGCATGAGCCGTAGTGCTGTCAGCCAAGAGTTCAGTGGTAATAAACCAACAATCCACATTAAATAAGGTGTGTTTGAGCAGAAATGCACACAAAAAATAAGGCTATATATTGATTGTTTAATAAAAATATTGTGACTAGAGGCTTATAAGAACCTACTCCTGTATTTCCCTTAGGAGAAATGGCTTAGCATTTTCTATATTCAGTGCTCACAATGACTTTATAAAACATAGCTACTGTAAATAATGAGGATCAACTGTGTATATACTATATACTATATATACACACACACATGCAGTATTTATATATAAATATGGGTATATGTGAACGTGTCTGTATGTTATATATGTAAATATATAACTGGATAATGAGAATCAACCGTAGGTATATATACATACACATGTATACAGTTGATTTCATTTTTCTGCTAGTGATTATGTTTCCATATACAAACACAAGCATATATAGTAAGTACACAGAGTCAGAGATAATAACTACTGTATACAATAACACATACATATTAACATATATATACATTTGTACTCTCATATGTATGTGTTTGTACATGTGTGTGTATCTATAATTAACCCTCTGTGTACACAGGTTCCACATCCGTGGATTCCATCAACCAAAATATTTGAAAACATTGTGTTTGTACTGAAATGTTCAGACTTTTTTTTTCAAATTCTTATTGCCTTAATAATTTAGTACAACAAATATTCACATAGCATTTGCATTGTTAAAGTACTATAAGTAAGATAGACCTGTTCCAAAGGATACAAGATGGTGTTCTTAAATTTATAGTGATTATTATCTCCATTTTAGATAAGGAATATAAGCTTCCAAAGATTTTAGTGTCCATTGATCCTGGTACCAATCTCCTGCAGATAATGATGTGTAAGTGTGTAAGTGTGTAAGTGTGTGTGTGTGTGTGTGTGTGTATAGGTAGGAGAGAGAAATGTAGTTGCTGGAAATGTTTTCCAACAATCCTTTGCAAATGCATCCCTTGGAGGTAACTTTCATGCACATTCCTGACCTCTTAAAACAGTCCCCTATTTTCTTCTTAAAATTGAATAAATAAATGTGAAAAGATGTCAATCATCTTACCCGCCTGCTCCAATGCTGAAGGTCAAGCACCCACCATCTACACCTATAGAACATGTATTAGGGATCATCTGCACAGAGGTCCTATCAGGAGCAACAATAACCCTCCCACAGGAAGGAGACAAATGGATCCTGGCTTTGTCATTATTAGGTACCCCCTGGTTGAGGATGTGCACACCCAGTCTCACAACCAGTTCTGGGTCTGGAGAGAAGAAGGAAAGAAGGAGAGAATGCGAACTTCTGTGGACCCATACCCCAGCTCAATTGGTGGCTGCCCACTCATGGGCAGAGGGCCTTGCTTGTTACTTAATGTCTACATACTCCATGAAATGCTCCCTTCATGACAGAAGAGGCTCTGGACATGTTTATCTAAAAACAGTCTTTGAGCCCTGGCCCAGTGGAATGTCCCCAAAGTCATGCAGGCAGTGGGCTGGTCCTGGGGAACAACGCACCCCTCAGTTCTTCCCCTGATATGGACTCCTGTAATAGTTAAGGCAGAGGGCTCCACATCAGACCTCAGCACAGTCACACACAACAGTATCAAGGGGACTTGCATCTGCAACACAAATAACCAGCCTGAGATAAAGCTAAAGAATCCAGCAGGGATGAAAGGAGGTGGGGTAATTAAAAGTCCCAGCGAGGGTTCTTTAACAGGGGAAAGGTGACTGATGGGCTAGTGGGCAGCAGCTATTCTAGAGCTATTTTCAAATTAGGAGAACAAGCAGACAACTCCCTGGGAGTGTTCAATGATTTGTGGAGCCAAATCTTCTACCTGTGAATTGAAGTTGCTGACTAGTCAAGTTCACTGCATAAAAGAGAATAACTGCACATGCATAGACCTGAACACTTTTTTAGTTGACAAAAGCATTGTCCTTATATCATTTCATGTTTGATTTTCTCCAATACCCCAGAGTAGGCAGTTGATATTTTATGGAAGAGGAAATCAAGGCATGAAAGTTAGATGAAATTGTACAAGGTTGGAGAAGGGTAGGCCTGGAATCCAGGTCATTTGATTCTACACCCAGATCTCTTCCCACCTACCATTGCTGTCCCACAAGACATAAAAGCACTCTGGGCCATTTGGAGCCTGATCTGGCTCTTTCCTTAGAGACCAGTAATGTTAAACCTGACTGTCTATATAAAGAAGAAAGACTCTGGATGTCTACAAGGGATCAAATATCAAAGTAGATTCAAATATCTTCTCATAGGATAGCTAAATGCTTTTAATGTTCCCCAGGTGACTCCAATGGGTAGCCATGTGAGAAACACTGGACTGGAATAGTATTTCTCAAATTTTATCACACTTCAGAAACACCTGGAGGGCTTGTTAAGATAGTTCACTGGGCACCAACACCCGAGTTTCTGATTCAATAGGTCTGGGGTGAGACCCCAAAATACTTACTTGTAATAAGATGCCTGATGGTTCTTATTGACAATACTGGACCAGGAACACACTTTGAGAACCACTGAGCCTGCTAAATTCAATCCTCACCTCTCCCCCCAGACCAACCAGCCTACAGAACAATTCCTCCCCACCAGCCCCTCCCTCCATGGTAAACTCGTAGGACTGGCTCTGACTTTTCCACAGTGAGATGTCCACATTTTTAAAGATAACCTAGAAAAAAATTTCCTTTGAAGCTAAATTTTCCAATCCAGGTATGCTTGGAATTAAACCATTTTTTTTGACTGGTATTTTTTTTTTAATTGATTCTTTACTCAAAAGAGGAGAGTAAGAGGGATATTCATAGTCAGGTTCCAATAATAAGAAATCACATTTTCTTGTACGTTGATCCTGATGCTAGACTGAATGAGACTCCGGGAGGTCTCAGAGTCTGGGTGAATATATTTTCAAGTGTGAACAGGAAGGGTAGTTGTGGTGGATGGAATTCTCAGCACCAATGTTCTAGTCCCATTATGTATCCCCAGCCCTTGTCCAGTTGGGTGGACATTGCTTCCCTGTGCCTCGACTTTCCTTTGCCAAATAAGATGTTATTGAATGTGACATGAACAAGGTTTAAGATGTTCTTGCCTGTAGGTTCCTCAAAAGACTAGGAATAGAACCGCCGTATGACCCAGCTCTACCACACCTCAGTACTTTTCCATGAGAGTTAATTTCGGCGCACTACAGCAATACATGAAGACCCACGGCTATAGCAGCACAGGTGACAATAGACAAGCTTCATAGCTTCCACCAAGGTGTCCATCAACAGACAAATGGGTAAGAAAAGGTAGTATACCTGCACAAAGGTGTTTAGTCAACCATGAAGAATGAAATTATGTCATTTGCAGAAAAGTAGATGGACCTGGAGACCTTTATGTTAAGCTGAATAAGTGAGTCTCAGAAAATCAAGAGTATATGCTCTTCCTCATTTGTGGAAGCTGGAGAGAGAGAATGTTGAAGGAGACTCCATGAAAATAGAAGGGAGACCAGCAGAGAGGATAAAACCAGATCAAGGGTAGGAAGTGGGAGAAGGCAGGGAGAGGTACTGGAAATTAAATTGATTAAATGATATAATTTTTCATGTACAGCTATCACAATGAATTGCATGGGAGGATTAGATGAACTCTAGATAGAGCAAAGGGGAGGGAGGGGAAAGGAGTGGGCATGTGGGTAGGAAAGATGGTGAAATGAGATGGACAACATTACCCTAAGTACATGTATGAAGACACAAATGGTGTGACCCTGCTCTGTGTACAACCAGAGATATGAAGAATTGTGCTGTATGTGTGTGATACGAATTGTAATGCATTCTGCTGTCATAACAAATTAGAATTTTTTAAGAATAAAATAAAACTAAAATAAAATAAACAATGCACCCATAAAATGGAAAACAATGCACTTGCCTGTTACTGTTTCCATTTTTGTGCTTCTGCACAATATTAGTAGAAGAGCAACATGTACTAGGAAGACATTCCTCTCTGACCTGAGACCCCAAAGGGACACATATGGTCTGACTAATACTCCGAACTGAAGCTCCAAGCAGAGGCACACTGGCCAATCTGGAGACACTTGAGTAGGAAATATGATTATTATTCAATGCCACTGCATTTTAGAGTAGGCTATTACACTGCATTGATGTAACAATTGTTAACTAATGCAGGAGGGATAATAAAAGTCCTAAAATGAGATTAAGAAAGAAACAGAAGTGAAAATATTTGGAGAAATCATGAGTGCGTTGGTTGGAGTTCTCTAGAGAAACAGAACTAATAGGAGGTATTATCTCTATCCACATGAATGTATCAAGAAATTCATTATAAGGAATCAGCTTAAACAATCATGCAGGCTGACATGTCCCCAACTTTGTAGTCAGTGAGTGGGAGAGACTGGAGGGCTGATGATAGAGTTCTAGTATGAAGACTGAGACCCAGGAAGAGTCAATGTTTCAGTTAAAGACTGAAGACAGAGAAAAAGATGATGGTTCAGTGTGAAGGCCATGGGACAGGAGGCCTGTTCAAATAATAAATAAATATATATAATTTATTATTTAACAATAAATATATTTATCATTGAATATATAATATTTAATTATATTAATGATACATTAATAATATTAAGTAATAAAATGTTGTTTATTATTTAATAATATAGATTATTATTTTATTATTTGTTCTATTCATGCTTTCAATGATCAGATGAAATCGACATTGGGAAAGTCAGCCTGTTCTTTTAAGGATCTTTTAAAGCACTGAACAAACTAATACACATTGTACCAAGAACAATTTCTGGCACCCAGGAAGTGATAGGTAAGAGTATTCTGTATTATTTATATCCTGTTTTAACTTTAGCACCATATGCTAGTAGACAACAATAGAATATTTTTTAAGTATGTGAAAAAATATGCACACGATAAAAATTTGTATGATGAAAATTTTGAGCTTGCATCTTATATTCCACTAAACTATAGTTTTAAATTAACATAAATATATATTTCGGGTGTTTAAGATCTCACAATGTTTACCTTTCAAAGAACCTTTATAAAAATATGTATTAAAGAAAAAAAAAGACAGTGGAAAAGGAGCCAGAGAAATAGGACTAATTGTAAGTAACTCAGTAAAAGTCAATATTGTGTAAATAAATGATGATCAAAAATAAGGAAGGGAAGACAGGTACTTGTGACAGCACAGAGCTAAACTCGATGAATCAATATGGTGGGTGTGCATGGCGAGGTAGTCATGAGCAAGAAGGAGATCAGAAAGTGCTAAGGTCTGTTCTTAGAGAGAAACTATTTATATTCATTTAATGACAACAAATATCTGTTGGATTCCTGGCATGTGACATGCATTATTCTAGGCAGTAGAAATAAACCAGTGAACCAAGGACCTCTGCTCTTGTGGGACCTACGTTCTGGTGTGTGTGGTGCTGGGGAACGGGGGTACATAAAGACAAATACAAATCAGGAAATCTTTGCTATGTTAACTAAAAGGACTTCCAGTTTGGACTTTAAAATGTAAAGGTCTTGGAAGTTGTCACTCCTGTCCTTAGAACAACAATAAAAACTCTGGACAAACCAAATATCAACAATTCTTATTGGACCCATCAGAGAATCAAATTTTAAGGGACCCCATCACCATGAAGAGACTTCCCAAACCAGACAGTCAGAGCCAGAACTACTTACTTGGAGCATTAGCCACTGGAAACACAAGGTGTTTAGACACTGAAGTGGTAATTCTGATGAATTTCCAGAGGCTGAGTGTTATGGTTTGGATGTGAGGTGTCTCCCAAAAGCTCATGTGAGAGACAATGCAAGAAGGTTCAGAGGAGAGATGATGGGGTGGTGAGAGTCTTAACCCAATCAGTGCATTAATCCCCTGATAGGGATTAACTGAGTGCTAACTGAAGTGGTGGGGTGTGCCTGGAGAGGGGGAATTGGGGTGTGAATAGGGGGTATATATTTGTTTCTGGTCACTGGAATCTCTCTGTTTTCTGATCACCATGTGAGCTGCTTCCCTCTGCCACACTCTTCCACCATGATGTCCTGCCTCACCTGCAGCCCTGAGAATGGAGCCTGCTGTGTATGGACTGAGACCTCTGGAACTGTGAGCCCTTAAATGAACCTTTGTTCCTCTACAGTTGTGGCTGCTCAGGTCTTTTAGTCGCAGCAGCAAAAAAAAAAAAAAAAAAAACAAACAAACAAACAAAAAAAAAAAAACTGGCTAAAACACCAAGTGTGGACTAGCCTGAGCAATCTGAGGCATCTGGTACCTATAGCTAAGGAAATCATTTTTTAAAATCTCAGATCCTTTCCAGATTTAAATAAACCCTCAGACTAGAGACATGCTTACCTCTCTTCCTATTGGCTGCCATGACATCATACATGATAGTACGTGTGCTTGGTATTATGTAATAAAAATGTCACTTTACCTCTGTGGGCTTTGTCCGCGAAACTCACAACTTCAGTTTAATCACGAAATAGACATTAGACTAATTTCAACTGAGGGACGTTATCAAAATAACCAACAGCACTTCTCAAAACTTTCAAAACCATCAAAACAAAGAAAGTATGAGAAATTGTCACAACCAAAAGAAGCCTAAAAGACAAGACCACTCACTGCAATGTGGTGTCCTGGATGGGACTTTGGAGAAGAGCAGGGACATTGGGTAAAACTAAGGAAATCTGAATGAAGTGTGGACTTCCTGCTGACAACCCTGAATCCCTGTGATGAACATAGCAGGCTCATAATGGAAGAAGTTAAGAGTGAGGAAAGCTGAGTGTGGGTGTCTGAGAAATCTTTGTACTGTCTTCACAATCATTCTGTAAATCTAAAATGTCTTTAAGTTAAAAGATTGTTAAAAATAATAATAACTAAGCCACTAGGACATAGTCTAGTGCAGATCCTGTCATCAGCCTCTGAGCCAATCTCTTATTAACCTTCTGGCTTCTCAGGAAGATGCTCTGGGACATTCGTGCGTAGTGAGGTATGAGAGCTAGACACCCCTCTTCTGGCATCACTAGCTAGATGTGTCAAAATGAATATGCCCCCGTGCCCTGCTCCCAGCATGGTTGCAGATGAGATTGCTAGCATAACTGTCTTCAATTGCAGGATAAAATCATCCAAGGTTTTCCCAACCAACCCTTTGGTAGCTCTCCCAAATGTTTTCAAATAGATGGAGACAAAGAAGGTTCTTCATTAAGGGAATGAAAAACACAAAAACAAACAAAAAAAGAACTTAAATGAGCTAATAAACGATGAAAGCATCAAGGACAGTAAGGGAATGAGGAGTGGGGGTTTGGGGCGACAGAACTAGGAATGAAGTGGATCAGAAACTGCAGTACTAGGTGCCTAGAGCAGGCTTCCTATGAGGGAGTGAAATCTGAACACAAAAGGGTGGCACAGAGCCATAAAGAGATCTGAGAAAAGTGTTGCAGGCAGAGGGTGCAGAAGGTGCTAAAACTCCTAAAGTAGTAGTGTGTTGTGGGCATGTGTCGGGAGGGCAGCAGGGAACCCAGTGTGTCCGCCATGGAGGGAACAAGGGTGAGGGCAGGAGAGGATGTCAGAGCAGGCAGGATCGCCCAGGCTCCATTAGGATGCAGATTCTTAATGAAATGGGATCCTTTGCAGAGACTTGAGGGCAAGAGTGATTCAATCTAACCTTATTTTAAGAGAACCTCTCATGGGTTTGTGTGATGGGCATGAACTCATGGAGAGAAATGGGTCAGGAGGCTATCACAAGAACTGGGGAGTGTTGATGTGCTCAGATGAGCAGACCCAAGTGGAGGTGATGAGAAGCGAAACTCTGAGTGTGTCCTGAGGTAGAGCCGATACCATGCCCTGACCAACTGGATGTGGACCACCAGGGGAAGAGAGGCGTTAGGGATGATGCCAAGTGTTTAACCTGAGTGAAGACAAGAGTGGGAGTTGCCATAAGTTGAACTGGGAAAGGCTGCGAGAGACTAGATTTGCAGGAAAGGGAGGAAGAAGATGTTAAGTAAGATCAGTGGATTGGATGCAGCCTTACAGAGAAAGAGGTAGAAATAGAGGGGAAAGAATAGAGAATGGGGTGCATGAAATGAGGTTATGGGAGCTCTGCGGTTATGTCAATGTCAAGGCCTAGAGAGTATAAGCAGAAAAATTGACTTAAAAGTTGTGCTCTATTTGTGTAGAAAAATAAAAATAAAATAAATGTCACTGTGTGCATTAATCAGAGGCTACACAAATAAGTAGAAAATAGAAAGAGAGGCTTCAAACCATGAAAAAAATAAGGTAGTAATATCAGTATTTGAGAAAGCAAAGTTTAAGGGGAGAGAGGGAGAGAGAGGGAGAGGGAGAGAGAGATTGAGAGATTATAAGCCAGTAAAATAAACAATAGCTGATGAATATAATTATTACAAAATTTATTTACCAAAGATATCAACTTAAAATATTTAAGAACAACAACAGACAAAAAACATGGATAGAAGTCAACATTTTTATTTGTATGTTTAGATTATTATACGTGGTCCCAGAAAATAACATTTAGAAGAAATCTTGACATCATAAGTAAGCTTGAACTAACATATGAACAACTCAATAAAGAGACATTGGCTATTGTCTGGGGCTCGTGGGACATTTTCAAATGTCAACCATGTGTTAAAGCACACATATGCCAAGCCAACCCAGAATCACATCTCACACATGGCATCCTCTTAGTGTAATGTAATAATGTCATAAATCAATAGTAATATAGATTGTCAAATGATTTCGTCTGTCTAGAAAACCAACTCCAAGTAACCCATAGGTTAAGGTGAAAGCATGAGGAAGATTATGAGACATTTAGAGATGGACAGCAGGGGAGCACCATAGAGCAGTATTCATGCCACAGCTCCAGACAGTATGGATGGGATACTTAGAACCCCCAAGACAGCCATCAGGTAAGGATAAAAATTGAAAGAAATTGGACTAAGTTTTCAAGTTGGAGAATCTAGAAAATTAGCAAGATACTAAATGTGGGGTGGGGGCCAGAAGGAATGATGTTTAGAGGCAAATATCCATGAAAGAGAACAACACTAACAACCAAAATCTCAGTGGGGGGTAGGGAAAACATCATTTTCAAAAGTTTTTTCTTTAAGAGAGGCCTTTTATGGTATTGATCAAAGTATATAGTATATGCGATATATATTATTTATCATATTATATATATACACACACACATATACACATATAAGTACATGAACACAGAAATAATTCTTAAGCTTATGAAGTTGGAGCCCTACCTCACACTGTATATAAAAATTAACTCAAAATAGATTGTACCTAAAAGGTAAGAGCTAAACACATAAAACTCTTAGAAAAACATAGGTATGCATTTTCCTGTCTTTGGATCAGACAATGATTTCTTAGATCTGACACCAAAAACACAAGTGACAACAACAAAAAAGTAAATTGGACTTTATCCAAATGGAAAACTTGTATACCATGAAGGACATCATCAAAAGAGTATACTCAGTGGTACAGTGCTCACCTAGAAAATGTGAAGCTCTGGGTTCAAACCCCAGTACTGAAAATAAAAGAAAGAAAGAAAAAGAAAAAGAACTGATAGCCATTGAATGGGGGGATATTTGTAAATTTTATATGATGAATTTATATCTTTAATATATAATGTATTAATATATAAAGAATTCTTTCAATGCAATAATAAACAGGCAACCCAATTAAATATTGGGCAAAAAATCTGACAGATACTTCTCCAAAGAATTTATACAAAATGATTATTAAATATAAAGAGAAGATCAGCATCATGAGTCGTCTGGGAATTGCAAATCAAAGCTACAATGAAATACTATTCACATCTATTAAGGTGGCTGTCACCAAAACCAGATAATAAGTACAAGTGAGGATGTAAAGAAAGTTGACCCCATGCACTGCTGATGGGATTGTACAATGTTGCAACCTCTTTGGAAAAGAGTTTGACAATTCCTCAAAGGATTAAAAATAGAGTTAAAATAGATACCATAGGGATTTACCCCAGAGAAATGAAAGCCCATGTTCACACTAAAACTGCTGCACCAACTTTCACAGCAGCATTATCCATAGTAGCAAAAATGTGGCAACAACTTGAATGTCCATCAACCTATGAATGGATACATAAAATGCGGTCTATCCATATAATGGAACATTCTTTAGCCTAGAGAAGAATGAGGTGCTGACACACATGGATGAACCTTGGAAATATCCTGCCAAATAAAAGAAGCTGTCACAAAATAACACACATTGTGTAATTCAGTTTTCATGAAATGTCCAGAATAATCACATCTACAAAGACACAGTAAGTAACTGATTTCTAGGACTCAGGGGTGGGGGAGGGGTGGAATAGAGGCATGACTGTTGAGGGGTGCAGGTTTCTATTGGGGGTCAAGGAACATATTCTAAAATGTTTGGGGTGGATAGCTGCACAGCTCTGGGTGTAGACTGAAAACATTTAATTGTGCACTTTAAATAGGTAGATGGCATGGTATACAAATCGTATCCCAAGAAAAGGTGTAAAGAGGAAGATTTGAGGAAATTTAAACAAAAATGCTGCAAGACTGATAAGAATAGAGTCAGAAAAGTCGATTTCAAGACAAAAAAAAATTTCAAAAAATCATTTTAAAATGAGAAAATTTTAAGTTCAGAATTAAGGTAAAAGAATCATACATCTTAAAAAGGAGAAGACAAAATATGCAGAAATCTTAGATATTAAATGAGATAGTTACAAAAACACAATTCTCATGAAAAACTCCAATGCGCTATCTCCTTCTATAAGATAGAAACTAAAAAAGTCATGGAAAATTTAGTAATTTAAACTTATTAAGATTAATAAATATATGTAATTTTACCAGCATCCATAGGAAATATACCTTTGTAAGCATTCATGTGATGTTTACAAAATTTAATTACATGGTAGAAATTGTAGAGGCCATGTTCTCTGGCAATACTGCATTAAAACTGGAAATTAATCATGAAATGTAATCAAATCCATGAGAGGAAACCACTTGGAAATTAAACAACCTTCTACTAAATAAAGGTTGACTCAGAGAAGAAATAAAAATTTTTAATTCTATGCTATTTAGAAAATAGCAAAAAATTTAAGAACAATATTTATTAAAACGGGTGGGGGAAGTTTTAAAAAGCCTTCATTATTAAATAAAAAAGAATGTAATTAGAATACTAATCATTTAATTTTTTAAAAAACCATAAAATAACCCCAAAATCAACATCAAGAAAGAAATGATAATCTTAGAAACAGATGTTTATGAATTACAAGCAAATAAAATAGATTTTTTAAATTAAAACGCTGAAAGTGATTCCCAGACTTCAAATATTAGGAATATGTCAAGACTAGATATCCAGAAAGAAGGTCTGAGATCAGAACACAGAGCGCTGCCTGAAACACAGGACTCGGGTTTTAAATTCAAGTGGCGGCTAAGGAGGAAGTCACACAAATTGTAGAAGTTCCAAAAAAGAAGGAGGAAAGCAGAAGCCAGCGAGTCTTGCTGTACCCTTTGCTCCCTGTTCTCATGTCACCGCCCTGGGGAACTCAAGGGTTCCATGTGCGTTGGGAAGAAGACACAATCACACACACATGGCAGATCCTGGAGTACAGCTGGACCCCTATCGGAACAACACCATCCCTGGTGAATTAACACACACACACACACACACACACACACACACACACACACACACACACTTAGATACACACTACAGGTTCTGTCACTCTTAGATTTGGTTCAAGATCATGTAAAAAAATAAAAATAAAATATTTTGCCCAGGGAATCCTTACCTCTAAGTTGACTACTCTCTAAGATTGAACTCTTTTAATCACTGCCCTCAGGAAATAAAGACAAAATATAGTGTGGCAAAGAGAGAAAGCAAAGAGGAAAGGATGTCATGGGGACAGAGGGGAAGGGGCAGTCCAACAGATGCACCAGCATTCTACGGGAAGATCCTAGCGACCACGGGAAGGTGCAAGGTTGGAAAGACAACAGCTGGGACTTCACAGGGAGATGCAATACTCCTGTGCTCAGATTCAGAGGTGCCAGGAAAGGTAAGCCAGACAAATAAATGAAGCTACTCCTAAATGTATGACCAGCAATGAGCCAGGAACATATCTTCAACGATGCTCTAAAGAAAGAGGGAATTACAGAACAATTAGAGCAGGGGCCTCCTCCTCCTGGTGAAAGTGGAAGGCAGAAGGCCGCAGAATAACATTTTGAAGTTTCTGATATAAAAAAAACACCGACAACCATCAAGCATGAGAACCATGCTTTTTTTTACATACACATAGATTTTTTGTTGAAATTTTAAAAGGAAGAATTTAAAGATTAATTTCAGGGAGAAGTAAAATATCTTACAACATATGTGCAAATCCAAAAATAATTACTGGTTATGCAAAAATGATTTCTAAATTTATTTTTATTTTGTATTTTATTTTTAATTGACACATAATAATTGTACATATTTATGGAGTACAATGTGGTGTTTCGGTATGTGTATACATTGTGCAGTGATTAAATCAGGGTAATTAGCATATTCATCACCTCAAATAAGGTAGAAGTAAAAATCTTGGCTGTCAATCAAATAAACATTGGAAGAAGAATACAGGATTATACTGCATTATTCAGAAGGAGAATAATGATACGGATTAACTCTTTGTTGTCAATAGTGTATTAAGCTTTCTAGGGTAATCACTAAAACAATAGAAAACATATAATTTCCAAATTTTAAAGGAAATGTGAAGTGGAGGTTAAAGAGACAATTGATCTCAGCATGTCTAGAAAGGCAAGAAATACAGCCTTCATAAAAAAAAAATAATCAAAATGTAATCGCCACTAACAAATTAATTAACCCCTCCCCATAAAAAGAAATGTTCAACTGAATTAAAGAGCTATATTCTTTCCTAAAAGTTTTTGGTGTGACCAGAAACTGTGATATTGGACGTTGAACTTTGCTGAGTGTAGGGCATTTTGACCTTGCAGTTTATAGAGAAGTCTGAGCTGGCTTCTAACTTTGAAGACCCGGACCTCTAAGGCTGAGAGCACAGGTTGGCTGGTGTGTTCTCAGGCAAACAGAGACAGCACCACTTACTCTGGACCATGCACAGAGGTGACGGCGCACTCAGACTCCACAAAGGATAATGTGGCATTGCCACCCTGGCAAGCCAAGGCACTGGCTCTGGATTCTCAACATGTGCCAGGGCTTCAGTCATGGGTCTCTGTGTGCAGTTACAGAAGCATCACCTCAGCAGGGCCTGGAAACCTATTAGAAATGCAAGTTCTTGGACCTTACCCTTGAACTACAGAATCAGGATCTCCACTGGAGGACAAGCAACCTGGATTTTCAGAAGCCCTGCAGGGGACTGCCCTGCAACACACTGAAGCCTGAGAACTGCTGGTCTGCAGCAGCACAGAGAGCTTTAGGAAGCAAGGACTCTGGGCAGTGGGGTGCATTCAGGATGCAGGCTGCTGCTGCTGCTGATGCGATAGCACAGCTTTCCCCATCCATCTGAGGCTGTGGCCAATAGTCCAAAAGAGAGAAAAGAGCATTGTCATCCAACTGGGAATCATTTGGAATGGAGCAGTAATCGCTGTGTTTAAATTGCAGGACAGTTGTTTTGTGCATTTGAGTGCCAGGGAATTTTTAGCTTTTAATGACCTGTATCTACTCCCCATTTTCTCCCTTCTCAGCCTCTGGTAACCACCATTCTACTCTTTTACTAGTTGATTTAAGTATTTTAGATATCTCATATTAAATGGAATCATGCAGTATTTCTCCTGTGACAGGCTTATTGCACTTAGCCTAATGTCCTCAGGGTTCATGGGTACTATTACATATTGCAGAATTGTTTTCTTTTTAAAGGCCAAGTAATATTCCATTGGGTATGTACCATATTTTCCTTGCTCACCAGCAACCATAAAGTTTTACTCAAGCGAAATGAGAATATCTTAGGGATCTCCTTTACGATCGTGCCTTAGAGTTAGTCATACTCTGTTGTAGACTTAAACATTGATAAATGAAGTAGATCTCATTAAATATTTTTATGCCAATAGAATAAATTTTTAAAAATAAATTTTTAAAAAGTATGAAACTCAGAACTTTTTTTAAAAAAGAAGAAATAGATGAAAACCCTGATATCTGAGCTCAGTGCTGGGCATTTGCCCCAAATTCCATTTTACCTGCCTACTCTCTGAGTGCATTGAAGGTATAAGATTTATCAAGAGTAAGGTCGCTCACTAACATCACTGTTTAATGTTGACCTGGGTAGGTTACGTAACACCACCAGACAAAAGGCAGAAAACTGAAAAGTGAGAAGTCAACCATCATTATTTTTACATTGCGTTATTTTAATCTGAGAAGAAACTATTCTAATCCGAACAACAACAAAAAAATCTGTTAACGTAAGGAGTTTAGGAAAGTAGCCTGGTTTGGTGGTCATGACATTGTACCTCTGAGACCCCTGATTATAGGGTGCATTACTGACCTCCGCCCCAGCTGCGCTCTGTAATTCTTCACCCAATGTCAGGCTTCCAAGATGATGTGAGGGCACTAAGGTGCTCCACTCCTGGGAGATGAGGGCTTTTAGAATGCACACAAGATGGCACCAAGACACCCAGTTTGAAGTGAAGGAGGAGGTTAGGTGGGCTGTGACCATGAGTCCCCCAGGTTGTATCGTTACTGAGCCCTCTAAGCCCAGGTGCCTCCTAGGATGCTGGAGTGGCTTTTATAGCTTTGCTGAAGTCCCAGCCAAAGGGAGCACTGTGGAAGGTGAGCCGCCATTCTTCAGAATGCAATGGGTGTATTAAATCAAACAGCTCTGGTTGGTCCTGGGTCCCCAAAGGGAAGAATGAGCTGGGAACGGAGTGGTGGTAGCAGAAGAGACTCAATTCACCATCAACCCCAGTGTCCCACTCGGGTACTTTATGATTCCCAGGTTCTCTCAATTCTGGACTCTGGGAGACTGGAGGGCTGGTCTGCCTTAGTGGTAAATAATAGCAGCTACCAGTAGACTGTTCAGGCCCAGTCCACCCAAATGATCACCAGGATCGGACAAAGTCTGATAAGAGTCAGACTTGTTGGTTCTGTGCAAGGAGAGAGCCACACAGGTCTGAGCTAATATTAAAACAAAGACTCACACAACCTTTGGGTTGTGATGAGCAACATTTCCATTGGGCCACAAGGTATGGCTCCCTACAGGGCACTTTGGAACCCCCTGTGACAAGGGACCAGCAGGTGAGGAGAAAAGTCACTGTATTGACTGAGGCCATTGAGCTTGATCAGCACAAGGACTTAGGGCTGCATTTCCATGATGAGATGAACCACTGGGCACCTCCTGGGATCCCTCTCTCTTCCCATTACTTCATTAAAATACAGAGATGACCATGGTTACCAGAGATTCATATTCCTCAGGAATGAAGGTTTGGGTCACTCTGCCTGCTAAGCCATCAAGACCTGCCAGGTGAGAGCAAAGGGAACTTAGAATTGATGATGGAGAGAGGGTAGATGCCGTTCCAGGCCCCAGCCCACCTGCAGTGACAGGGACTCTGCTCCCATCTATGTTTCTGTTTCCACTCAGGAAGAAGGACCACAGGAGCCATGGAGGGGCTTCCCTTGACTCTGAGACATAGATCTGTGGTCCATGAGAGATGGACTGTGATGGCCTCCCAGACCCAAGGGAGGACCAACAAGCCCAGCTGCCACACCCCACACCCATCTCCATGTGCTGCTAAGGCCGCAGAAGATGGCCACTCCTCAGAGGGACAGCTGTGGCTCAAGGACTCCCAGGGCCTCACGGAGCTTCCTCCGAACTCCACTGCAGTGGAAGACGATTCCACCCAAACCCTTTCTCCTGTGGCGTCCCACCTGCCTCGCCCAGCCTCCTTGACCCTTCTTCATTTTCTTACAAGCGTCGAATTCTTCTTTTGGCATCTGCTTCTTGGAGGACCTCAACTAACAGACTTATTAGATAATTAATGTATCTATCACATCTTCGTAAAATAAACCGTATACTTCAACATCAGTCATTAAGAGCAGCCCCATTTACAATCACAACCCTAAAAGGATAAAAGATCTAGGAAATAGAATAGAATAGTGTTTTAGTCAGCTTTTTTTGCCGCTGTGACTAAGGATCAACCGTAGGGAAAGAAAAGTTTGAGAGCGAACGGTTCCAGAGGTCTCAGCCCAGAGAAGGCCGGCTCCATTCCTCACAGCTCCAGGTGAGGCAGAACATCATGGCGGAAGAGGGAGGCAGAGAGAAGCAGCTCACATCACGGTAATCCTGAAGCAGAGAGAGATCCAGCTCCAGATACAAAATATATAGCCATAGCCACGCCTCCAACTAACCACTTCCTCCAGCCACACCCCACCTGCATTTAGTTACTACTCATATAATCCCATCAGGGATCAATTCACTGATTGGGTTAAGGGTCTCACCACCCAATTATTTCTCCTCTGAACCTTCTTGCATTAACTCACATGTGAGCTTTTGGAGGACATCCCATATCCAAACTATAACAATAGGAAATAGAATAACAAAATATTCCAATGTATTCTAAGAAAAAGCCTGTAGAAAGACAAAGGTTTGGGTATATTTAAACTCAACACCATAAATATTTCAATTCTTCTTATATCCATTTAGAATGTTAACATAATCTCAATGGAAATATCCACAGACTGTTTTTAAAGAGGTATACTTCTTAGCTGTAGAGTTTATATGCAAATATTTCAAAAGCATAGACCGTTTGACCCAGGAATTGCAATTCCTTGAAATGACCTCAACACATGGTTAATTCTTGTAGCATTGTTTGTAACAGCTAAAGACGAGAAATGATGCAGCAGCCATCAGCAGTGGCCTGATCAAGTAGAAGATGGTGAATCTACACGGTGAAACATTTTCAGGTGCCAAAAAATATGTCTAGTTATTTATATATTGATCTTCAAAGATGTCCATGCTATACCATTATGTGAAAAAGCAGAGAACAGTGTTACAACATGCCACCCTTTGTATATAAAAAGAGGAAAGCAAAAACTATAAACATATGTGTGTGTACTAGCATAAAAATATTGAAGGAGCTATAGAAACTAACATTAACTCTGGTTGGGTTGGGTGGACCTGGATTCAGAGAGAAGAGGTGAACGCAGCCCCTTGAGCCCTAAGTGTGAGGGACCTATTCCAGTAATCACATAAGCCTATGTTGAAAATGCCAATGGAATTTACCACTCACTAGAATACCATTTTGTACCCACTTGTTTGTAAGGAACTATAAAGCCTCGGTCATCAAGCATGGTGAGGAACGTTTCCTATAATCTGACAATGTCACTCTTTCTTCTATGTCTGAGAACACATTGTGCCTCACGTGGTACTGACAACCATGTGCAATAATATCTATGGAAGCATTGTTTGTCAAAGGAAAAAGAAACTTTGCTGCAATCTAAATTCCTCTGAGAGCAGAATAGACAATTTTGTAATATACATTCAAGGGAATACCATACTTCAGTGAAAAACAATAAAGTCCACTACATGCATAATCACAAGGAATCTCAAAACATGATGCTGAGCAGAAAAAAAAAACTTACAGTATAATTCAACTCACTAAAAAATCAAAAACAGCAAAACTAAACAATATTGTGTTTGGAGCAAAATGTGTCTATGGCATGACTAAATATGGTGTTGATTCAGGTGGTATTTCTGGAAGCAGCCAGTTAGCAATGGAGGGAGGAGCTATCTGAAGAAGGTGAGTCTGGGCTCCTGGTAGTACTCCATTCTTCTCAAGATTTCAAACTCTAGATAGGGCAGAGGGGTGGGAGGGGAAGAGAGGGGGCAGAGGGTTAGCAGTGATGGTGGAATATGATGGTCCTCATCATCCGAAGTACATGTATAAAGACATGAATTGGTGTGAACATATTTTGTATACAGAGATATGAAAAATTGTATTCTATATGTGTAATAAGAATTGTAATGCATTCTGCTCTCATGTACTTAAAAAATAAAATCAGTTAAAGAAAAAGATTGGAATGCAAGTTTTATTTTTGTCTTAGTATTTTAAAATACCTATACAGAAATCTAGCCTATGTCTGTCTGTAATACATAGTTCCTGACTTTTTGGATGTAAAATAAGTTTTCTAAAAAAAAAGTTAATGAAATGGACATCTTTGATACACAAAAAATATTTGGAAAATGAATCCTATGACAGATAAGAAAGAGGGAATAAAATATTAAAGACAATACATAACTGTATGCATTTAAGAAGAAAAATGGAAATGGAAACATATGGGGGAACTTTAAAACATTCACTTGAGCAAAAGTAGAAAACCCAAATAGCGACGTTACTTTGAAAGACTGAAAAATTTATCAAAGAATCACTTTGCAAAAACTGTGCCAGTCAGTTTTGAAATTTATTCTTTCAAAATTCCAAGGGACCCAAATCCCCATGCTACTGAAATTGTTTTAGGCATAGAAAGATATAAACGTGTACTGCATTGTGTAGTCAACACAAACTCGACTCCAAAATATAGAAGGGAAATAAAATTGGGAAGAGATGTAGAAACCCTGAATAATATATGACTAGACCAGATCCAGCAGCAAAATTAAAATAATTATTCAAAAAATGACCAAGTAAGACCTATCTAAGACATGCAAAGATGATTTATTATAAAAAAGGCTATTTATGCAACATTTCACATGAATATATTTAAGGAGAAAATAGGAATAATAATGTTAATGAGGAAAGAAAGGATAGTAACATTCAAAGTAAATTCTAGAATCACAAAATTTGTTGTTGTTTTTTTTTTTTTTTTTGAAGAGAGTGGGGGATTTAGGAAACAACAATTTTTTTATCATAGTAAAGTTTTATATTCTATGCTGTCAACATTATCCTTAACTGTGAACACTAGACAATTCCTACTTAAACCAGAGGCAAAGGCAGTCAGGAAAAGAGACTATTGTGTTCCTTATAGTTTAGTGCAGTTCTGAAAATTCTAAGCAATGCACACAAAGAATGAACACAAAGATGTGATATGATTGTTGTAAAAATGTCAAAATGATCATCTTGTACAATAATGCAATTGCATTCTTATGAAACTCATAATAACTTCTCTATTTGGGTTTTCTACTTTTGCTTGAGTGAATGTTATAAAGTTTCCCCCATATGTTTCCATTTCCATTTTTCCTCTTAAGTGCATACAGTTGTGTATCAAATTTTAAAACATTTATCTTTTAAACTAGTCCTGTAAATTAACTTCATAGATTAAAGTGTTTTAAAAAGTCAGTGTATTTCATATATGTGAATAATAGTCCCTGAAAGGAAGACTAAACGATATTTTACCATGGTAGCACAAACACAGAATTCTGAGGAAAAGAAATTTAAGAAAGACTATGAAAACTGAAAAATTTATCAAAGAACCACTTTGCAAAAACTGCCAGTCAGTAGAATCTATGGGATACACTCAAAAATATTTGCCAAAAAATAGCAATAGATTTTAATACATTGGAAAACAAATATGTAGGAGAAAACTTGTATAATAATTCTCCTGAAATTAATTTATGAGTTGAATGAAACCCCAATTAAATTCCTAATGGGATTTGTTTGGAACTTAATTATTGAATTCTTAAGTTCACTTGAGGGGAAACAACAGTAATAATACACCCCAAACAGATTAGTCAGAGAACAACTGAGAACTTTTTAAAAAGAACAATTAGGAGATAATCTTCCTACAAATAAGTAAGTGAATCAAAACATGCAACTATCAAAATATTATGATAAAAGCAAAAGAAAAGAGATCATTATTTGAGAGTAATTGCACAATAGAACTGGTTCATGAGGGACCACGAAAACCTCACAGAATGAGGAGAGAGTGATAGATTATTCAGTGTATTTTAATGGAGAAATTCAGTATTGGGTGAGGGGGATGAAATTGCAGTCCCAACTGGACCACCAGGACCAGATACTGGAATGATAAAGAGCTAAACCCCAAAGCAAACAGATCTAGAAGCCAGCAGTGAAGAGGCACAGAATCCCAAGTGCCCAGCTGTCTTCTGATGTGGGGACTTTTCCACCCAGCCCACCACCCACTCACCCTAGAGGCACACACTTTGGGGTCCCAGGGAAGTTTACTTAAAGTTTAAACCATCACTCAAAAAAAAAAAAATCCAGGAAGATGATCAACCAGAGAAGGATTTTCAGCTGGAGAAGAAACGAAGAACCCAGATACGCTATTTCACAAGTAAGGGAGAAATCTAGTGCCAAAGCAGGTCTCCAAGCCTTCTCCATCTCTCCATCTGCCTCCCGCTTACCAGCCCAGGTCACTCCCCCTGGAAGGTTCCAGAGATCTGACATTGCAACCCTCAGTCTATTCTCCACCCAGCTACCAAAGTGATCTTCATAACACAAATCTCGGCATTACCCGCTGCTTACCTCCCTTCCTGTCTGCCGCACTCAGGGTAAATTGCCCCCTAGTGTGATCTCATCTCTGGCTGCCTCTCCACTCCCAATTCTACATGTCTGCCCTCACCCACGGAGCTGTTTAAGGTCCATTACCTTCAACCAGCTTGTCAAAAAATAAGAAGTCTGCAAAGAAAACAAGCAGACAACCCAAAAACTGCCGAGAGAAAAGATGGGTAGAGTTGATGACTTAAAAATTTAAACCATCACTCAAAAGAATCAAGGAAGATGATGAACTAGAGGAGGATTTGCAGCTGGAGAAGATACAAAGAACTCAGATAGGCTATTTAACAATAGACCATACTACAACAATAATCCACAGTACAATGTAACACATACACTACCATAACAATGTAAATTAGTGAGAAGATACAAAGAACGCAGATAGGCTATTTAACAATAGACCATACTACAACAATAATCCACAATACAATGTAACACATACACTACAATAACAATGTAAATTAGTGAAGAGAAGTTCAAAAGTCCAGTTGAAGCCAGATTCTTAATAGGCACCCAGTTCACCAAATAAATGCTTAAGGCCGACAAACGTGAAAGATTTCTCCCTTACCTAGTCCAAGAAATGGAAATATTATATATAACATAATATACAGTAAACACCATAGGCTTCACATCTGTGTAACTAGTTTGCCACTCTCCAGGGGCTTCCCAGTGTCTCTCTTGTCCATACCCCATCCTGAGAAGATAATCATCATCACAGTTTCTATCTTGGTGGGTTAGTTCCACCTATTCTGGGGCTCAGTAAGGGTGCAATTTTACGGAATATACGCTTTCTGCACCTGCCCACGTTTGCTCATCCGAATACCACCTGTTGGCAATTATCAGCAGGGGCGTTGCCATCCTTTTTAATTGCCGAGTGGTATCTCTCCACTCTCCTGTGGCTGGACCTCAGGGTTGTTTCCAGTGGGGGCCTCGTGTGCAGAGTCTGCTGTGGATTCCTGGACGTGCCTTTGGTGAGCACGTGTGCTCATTCCTCTGAGATAGTCGAGAAATAGAAAGCCCAGCGACTCCAATTTTCAGAATCCAGCGTTTAGCTTCAAATGTAAAAGGACCTGGGCTGTAAGAAAGGCAGTGGGAGGAGTTAGCAGAGTAAAAATGAAACAATTCACAGCCCCCTGACAGCAGGCGGTGAGAAGGAAGGGGCCCACCTGACCAACAGACATCAACTCAAAGGACATTCCCAACATGAGAGAACAAAGGGAGGTGGGGACCCCCCCACACCCAGGTATACTTCTTTAAACAGCCCAATAGGAGACAGGAAAACCTGGTGACGGACAGGAAGATTGTGCAGCCAATGAGGAACAGGGGAGGGACCTTGGGGATAAAATGCTGACTCTCCTGCTCCCTTCAGACACTGGGTCTTGCATGACTGAATGAAGTAAAGCTTCACTTTTTGCTGTGCCTTGTGTCTCTTAGTCCATTCTTTGGGGTTGGACAGGTGAGCGTGCTTCTCACAGATAAACCTTGGCGAGGATTTCCTGGGCCATAGATGAGGCATATGTTTAGCTTTAGTAGCTACTGCCAAATGGTTTTTCAAAATCATGACAGCAAAGGTTGGTGTGCAATCCTTCCAAAATGCAGTCTGGTGCTTTTTTTTTTTTTCCTACTCATAGGAAGCGAAGACAGACAGCCCTCCCTCCCTCCTCACTCCCCCCTCTGTCTTTTTTATCTCTTTCCTTTCTTCATTTCTTTCTTTCTCCCTCCTCCCATTAGGGAACAGGCAGACGTGGGTGATGGGAACGCAAGGTGAATGAATAATTCCATAAAGTGGACCCCCTGCGCTGACCCCCATGTGCCTTCTTTTCCAAGAAGCGATTTACCTGCAGCCCGGCCTGACCTAAATGGACAGGCTGTTTCACATTCCTCCACAAATTACCTATTACCTGCAGGAGAAATGCAGGCCAGAGATGGAAAGAACCCAGGAGACTTTTGTGGCCAGATCCTGAAACTCTGGGAGATAAGGATAGTTCCTCATAACCCAAAGATCTGTAGGAATTTATGGTGAAGAATCCAATTAGAACTGGTCAGCAGGGGCCAAGGTGACCTAGAGTTGCCATGGCAGTGGGGACTTGAAAGTCTCTGATGTCATCCTGATGTCAGTCAAAAGTCAAGAGGCAGACCTGGGCAGGACTCTCTGGAAACTTCTCTGGGATCCCCAGTAAAACTGGAGTGCAGGAGAAGCACATCCCTCCTGTGAGAGGACCCACTCTCTCCCTTGAGAGTGTCCCCTTCCCCTTTCCTATCCCTTCAATAAACTCATTCCTGTTACTCTGAGCAAGATGTCTGAAATCTTCCTGACTTGATTGCAAGAATCTGGGTTTGAAGAGGGGTAACCCTCCCTCCCTCCTTTCCTCCCTCCCTCCCTCCCTTCCTCTCTCCCTCCCTCCCTCCTTTCCTTCCTTCCTTCCTTCCATTTCTCCCTCTCATCCCCTCTCTGGCTCTTGTCTCTCCCACCCAGCCTTTTCCCTTCCCCATCCCCTCTCCTCCTCCCACACCACTGCAGACCACTTACAGCTGGGAGCTGCTCTGGCCCTGAGTGAGCCTGTCAACTAAATTCTGATCTCTTTGCATCAGCAACTGCCTAATTAGAGGTGCAATTTGCGGTCCACTGAAGTTCTCACTAGCCTAATGTGCCTCACAGAGCTGCTCTTCTGCCAGTAATTACCTCCAGTTTCCAGTTAACGGAAGGACAAGAACATCTGTATCAAGAGTGATGAGAAAGCTTTTGCCCAGGGTCCCTGGATCCTAAATATAAAGCAGGGAGCCAGTACCCGCGGCGTTCATTAGGAGGGCCATCCTGGACTCACTCCTACAGAAAGCATGCAGCTCCAGGCTCCTCCTGTCGCCTGCCTCTCTTGCCCAAGGGAGAAGATTTAATGTCTCTCTCTGCCTGGTGAGGTCTCCATCCACTATGCATTATTTAAATAGAACAGGAGGAATCAGAGTGAAGCAGAGATTCTTAAACACAAGAACACTGAAGAGTGTTGCAAAGCTGGTTGGTTCTCAACATTGAAGAAGAAAAGCATGCAAACAATTTCCTTTTCTAATAGAAGATTCAAGTCTTTCCTTAGAATAACATCAGTCTAATCTGCAATTCAGTATTCATGTATTGAACTCTCCTCAGCACCTATCGTGCCAGGCAGCAGGATGCAGTGGGAGCATGGACCCTGTGGTAGTTATTCCGGAGTATAGTCACATAGCAATCAAATGATCACTCAACAATGTGTTTGGTATCTGTGCTTCTTCACATGGAGAAGGAGAGGGAGTGCCAGCTAAGAGCTGCAGAATGAGGACGTATATGAGCATGCTTGGTCAAGTAGCCCAGGATGCAGCCGCTTTGGGGTAGGAGAGATTGGACAGTTGCAATAGGGCACGAGAAATCACCAGCCTCCCAGGCAGCTCTTGGTAGAAAACCAGAGGCACATAGGGATTGGCACTAGTTTAGTTTGTTGGAGCAGAAAGAAGAGAAACAGGGTCTGGCAGCAATTAGATCTGCGCACTCTCTGCAGGCCATGCCCTGCTCTCATGGAGCCTGAGACTCATCCTTCTGCACAAGAAGTGGAATCTGAGGCAAAGGTGGTGACATCAACTTCACAAGGTGGCCCCGCTCAAGATATGGAGGTAAATATTCAAAGGATGCTGTGTTTTGAGACTTGGCAGCAGGAGCCACCCCACCGTGGCTGTTGGATTTACCTCTGGCAGCAGATCTACAGTTAGCTTGGGGGGCCCCCGGCCCAGACACAGCAAAGCCAAGAAGCTTCCCAGGGGACACTTCTTCCCCATCACCACAGTCATTGGCCCTGATGGTGCCCAGCCAACATCCAGAAATGTCCACCCAAGGGACCCAGAGAAGCCCAGAGATGCTATAAGGAAGTGTGTGCTCCAACATGCACAGGACCTCAGCAGAAACGGTGACATCCGCCTGATGTCACCAGCAAGAGAACCAGTGTAACCGGCACACTTCACCCACAAAGCTCAGTTGCAGATGGAATCTGGCTTCTCCAACTGTAAGTGAGCAGATCACTTTTCTTCTTGAGGTCACTGGAGAACTCAGAGTGACAGAATCAGTACAGGAAAGCATGAGTCTCCCTCAAGGCCCATCCTTCCCAGATCTCTGGACAGAGACTCAGGCCCCTCCTCCTGGAGTTCCAGCCCTGCAGCCCACCCCGGGGGAGAAATGAGGCTCATCCATTCTCTCCCAGGGCAAGTGAAAGCCAGTCCTTCATGTGCTGGAAGGCAGAAGTTTAACATAATATGTCACTTGGCCAGCAGGCCCAGGGTTACAGTCAGAGAGGAGAAATGCGTTCTGCTGTTGTGTACCAAGGAGGCTGAGGAGTTAACGAGGATGCATTGCATTTCTCAAAACACCCAGAAAAGAGGATTTTGCAAGTACTCACCCCAAAGAAGTGATAAAAGTTTAAGGCAATGGATGTGCTAATCACCTTGACAGATCGTTATGCAACATACACATGAATAAAAAAAAAATCACACATTGCCTCATAAATAGGCACAAATATTATGAGTCAATCAAAAAATGAAATGGAAGTAAAAAGATCTTGGGCACTTGGATTTTCCTGATGAGCTGAAGAGAGAATCAAGTTAACTTCAGAGGGTGGGTGCAGGACAGAGACGCAGAGAGAAGGGACAGAGGAAAACACTCCAAATATGAGTAGCAATCACTGCAGTGTATTGGGATTTGAGAGATTTTTTTTTAAAAATGTTCTTCTTTATATTTTTCTCAATTTCTAAATTATCAGAACTAGATTTGTACTACTGTCACAACTAAAGAGAGACAATAGAGGTGGTCTCTCTCTCTCTCTCTCTCTCTCTCTCTCTTTCTCTGTGAAATTGCAAGGTGCCTTTACTGCGCACAACCTTCTAGAAACCAAACCTTCTGGTTTGGTGTCCTTCTGTCTAACTGCCATGAGCAGCCACTATTATTATCATCATCCACGTTCCGTGGGTCTCTCCAGGAAAACAGGAGCTCAGGAGCCCCCACCTCTCACTTTCTGCATGTGATGAGGATGATGGCTAATGGCGGGTGACCCACACCTGGAGTCCAGAATGGACAGGAAATGTCTGGGAAACCACATGGCTCTCAGCTAGGCCAAGAGGAGGGAGGGTGGCCACTGGGACTAAGGGATCCAGGAGCCTCAGTGCTGGCTTTGCAATTCTGTGTGTTTTGACAAGAGCAATTTAATTCTAATTACTGACAGTAATTATTTCCCGGTCCACAGTGGGAAGCTGTCAGGCATGCAGCCGTGGTGAATTCCACAGCTACGCCTCTAATTTGGCTGTGCTTCTGTGGTGAAGCAGTGTGGACCCCGGGAGCTCTCTACAAACGGCTAAGCCTGGACATGAAGGGGAAAGACAGGAGGAGGCCAGACTGGCACGCAGAGTGTCAGCTCGTCTAGTAGAACTGAGGAGGAACCCAGGGCCAGGAGGACTGACACTGCTTCTAACCTGCTGTACAAAGGTGGACCTCTTTTTTATTAAATAAAAAATTATATATTATTTATTTATTGCTCTTTTATTGATTTTTAAAATAAATGACAGAGGAATGCATTACAATTTATATTACACACATAGAGCACAAATTTTTCATATCTCTTGTTTTATACACGGAATATTCACACCAATTCGTGTCTTCATACAGGTACTTTGGATAATGATGACCATCACGTTCCACCATCCTTGCTAACCCCCTGCCCCTTCCCTTCCTCTCCCACCCCTCTGCCCTATCTAGAGTTCATCTATTCCTCCCACGCTCCCTCTCCCTACCCCACTATGAGTCAGTCACCTTATATCAGAGAAAACATTCAGAATTTGTTTTTTTGGGATTGGCTAACTTCACTCAGCATTATCTTCTCTGACTCCATCCATTTACCTGCAAATGCCATGATTTTATTCTCTTTTATTGCTGAGTAATATTCCATTGTGTATATATGCCACATTTAAAAAAATCCATTTATCTATTGAAGGGCATCTGGGTTGGTTCCACGGTTTAGCTATTGTGAATTGTGCTGCTATAAACATTGATGTGGCTGTGTCCCTGTAGTATGCTGTTTTTAAGTCCTTTGGGTATAGACCGAGGAGAGGAATAGCTGGGTCAAATGGTGGTTCCATTCACAGATTTCTAAGGAATCTCCATACTGCTTTACATATTGGCTGAACCAATTTGCAGTCCCTCCAGCAATGTACGAGTGTGCCTTTTTCCCCACATCCTCGCCAGCACTTATTGTTGCTTGTCTTCATAAGAGCTGCCATTCTGACAGAAGTGAGATGAAATCTTTTGATTTGCATTTCTCTAACTGCTAGAGATGATGAACATTTTTTCATATATGTGTTCATTGATTGTATACCCTCTTCTAAGAAGTGTTCAGATCCTTGGCCCCTTTATTGATTGGTTTGTTTTTTAAGGAACTTCTTCCTCCCCACTCTCTCTTCAAAGGCCCAAGGAAGCGCCCCTTACCTGGTGTCTCACTCAGCTTTTTCGTCTCTGTAACCAAAAGACCTGAAAAGAATGATTTTAGAGGAGGAAAAGTGTATTTGGAGCTCATGGTCTCGGAGGTCCCAGTCCACAGACAACCGACTCCGTTGTTCTGGCCCCAGGTGAGGCGGACATCACGGGGGAAGGGGGAGGGGGAGGAGAGCAGCTCAGGAGATGGCGACTGGAGGTCACCCCGTGTCTAAACTAGAACAAGGTTTTAAACCCTCCTCCTGTTCAGTTCATCCCTATCAGGGGATTCACGCACCGATCAGGCAGTCATCTCACCTCTAAGCTTCCTTGTGTTGTCTCACCATGAGCTGTTGGGGGGCACCTCACATCAAACCATCACACCCAACACCCCACAGCACCACGAGAGGAACAAACTCTACTTAGGGGCAGCGCTCTGTTGGGCTCTGTCTTGAGTGCTCTCTTGGAAGCCTCACCAAAACCTATGAGGCAGGTCCATTGCCAACATCTCACAGGTGAGAAGCTCAGCCTTGGAGGGGTGAAGAGCTTCCACAGGCTGAGGGCCAGAGAGCAGCGGGCAGGTCAACCCACTGCCTGTGTTCCAGTGACCCTTATTTTACTTAGTGGCCCCAAAGCACAAGAGAAGTGATGTCGACAATCCAGATGTATCAAAGAGAAGCTCTAATCTGCTTTCTTTAAGGTAAAAAAGGTGAAAGTTCTGGACTTAAAAAGGAATGAAAAAGAGTCTGCTATAGGTCACTAAGATCTCTGTCAAGAATGAATCTCCTGTTGACAAAATCGGGGAGAAGGAAAAGGAAAGTCATGCTAGTTTCCTGTCACACCTCAAACTGCAAAAGTCATGGCCACATAGTGAGATAAGTGTTTAGTTAGGATGGAAAAAGCATTAAGTTTGTGTATGGTGTGTAGGAGACAAAACATATTGTCCACAGGGTGGTGCTGCCCATGGTTTCTGGCACCCACGGGGGTGGCGGAACATGTCCCCTGTAGCTGAGGGGCCACTGCATAAACATTTGCTGTGAGTGTTCGTTTTCAGGTGTGAGGTAGCTATTATTTCTATCACATTTTCTATGTTGGAGGAGTCTCAGGTTCAGAGAAGTGACTTACCTGCTGGTGCCACTCCCTGGCCTGGCAAGATGCCAGCCCTACTTCCAGGATCCGCCGAACTGCATTTTCTCTGTGAAGTACACACACACACACACACACACACACACACACACACACACCCCAGGTTGGGATGCAATATTTCCCTTTACTACGTTAAGGGAACAGTCCTTGTAGCTTCCTTAGTGCGCTATACATATAATACTCAACACCTTTTGCCGCATATATTTAATGAGGGTACAGATATTTTCCATGTTACCAATTTCAAGACTCTAGAAGATGGAGATCCCAGCGGCTCTTAACATAGTGCATCCTCCATAACAATCATGTTAATCACAACATGTCTTTATATTGGAGTATTTATTTACTTATTTGTTTGTTTATTTGTATTGGGAATTGAACCCAAAGGCGTTTAACCACTGAGCCACATTCTCAGTTCTTTTTTCTTATTTTTTTTAAATTTTGAGACCAGGTCTTACCAAATTGCTTATAGCCTCACTAAGTTACTGAGGCTGGCCTTTAAATTGTGATCCTCCTGCCTCAGCCTCCAGAGATGCTGGAATTACAGGCATGAGCCTCCAGGCCCGGCCACACTTCTGGTTTATAAGAAGCTTCCACTTGCATCTCCGTCTGGGCTCCTGCCATCCCCTGTGGACGAGACTCTGCCCTCCACGTCTCACAACACGGCGCAGCAGCTGAGAGATGGGGTGTCTCACAGCTCATGAGAAGCAGAGGCTCGGTACTTTCGACTCAAGTGTGATGCGGTTTTCTAAAACCTGACCGCTCCTGCGATAGGACGCTCGGGTACAGAAGGGGCTGCGATGGGGCGGATGCAGTGCCCCGGGTGGGTGGAGTAAAGTGGCCTAAAATGGGCCCCAAAGAGGAAAAGCACCAGGGAGCTGGGGGGAGGACGGAGAGGACGATGCGTGTGGGTGGAGGAGCGCGCATGGGCAGAGGCGGGAAGGAAGAAGAAAGCCCAGCTGGACACAGCGCCCCGTGAAACCACTGTCCACCCCCTTCGTGGAGGCTGGCCTGAGAGTGACAGGAGCACACAGAGGCCACCGGACACTCCCTGGAAACCTCAGTCCTGCCTCCGCCACAAGGAGAGGCCCCTTCAGGCAGGGAGCCTGACCAGACTGAGCAGGGCGGTGGGGGCAGCTGGGCTCCTCCCTGCTCAGCCTCGTGGTGCCCAGATCTCCTCCCCAGAGCCCAGCCAGGGCAGGGCAGGGGAGGATGGCCAGGGCTGCCCACTCGGGCAGAACAAAAGAGACCAGGCTCCATAGGCGAGGCCAAGTTTCCGGCAGCCCAGCAACTTGAATGGGGATGGCACTGGGATTGAGGGCCCATGTCCAGCCCTGGGAGTCCGGGGAGAAGGGAGCCAGGACCCACTTCCCAGGAATGGGGATTTGTTTGTTGGTTGGTTTTGTTTTAATCAGAATTTTATCCTTGGATGAGTCTTGTCCAGTCACAAGATGAACTCACCCTTTCTAGAGACAAGGGCCAGGCCGTGGCAGGAACTAGGAAGTGACTAGGTGACTTAGCCACCCACGGACCCAGGGCCAGCAGCAAAGGCTCCCTGACTCTGCCTGAGCACCAGGACTGGCCAGGGTGCCCTCCCAGGTGGCGGCTGACAGCTACACTGGCCCTGTGTCTCCCAGCCCCCGGACCCACAGCCAGGCTCGGCTCTGCTGAAGCTGTGTAGGATTTGTTTGTTAGGGGCAGAGTCTTGGAGCCATGGCCCAATTTCTGCTGTCACTGCGTGTCCAGGCGTCTCCAGGTTGCCAGGGTCTGTTTATATCCGAGTCCAAGGAGCATTTTGCTGTGGTCCCGAGGGGCCATGACACCCTGACCCAAGGGCCACCACTTCTCATTCTGCAAGAGCCCCTTGTGTTTCAGGTCAGATCACCAGACCCAGACTAAAACCCCCGAGGGACACAAGAGCCAGTGGGCACCTCCACTCCCAGCCTCTTCCCAAGCCTAAGGACAGCGCGTTGGACGACTTGGTCTCGGTGCTCAGCTTTCTCCCGACACCTCCTGTGACGTGACTCCTGTGTCTGAACAGAACACGCTAGGCCGGAGGTGACCTCCTTGGAAACACAAAGGTGCCGGCACCCTTCCTGGAGAGCAGCATCCCCCTGCCAAATGATAATGATATAGAATCCGTAGCCAGTGTTGGGGACAGCAAGGGACTCCTGTCACATAGCTGAGATTTAAATGGACCAAAAGCAAATGTCACCCTCTACATCACAGGACCCTGTCCCCTCTTGGTCTCCCTCCACTCCTGTTTCTCAACATCTTAGCTTTCCTTACCCCCCAGGAACCTTCTCTGTCTGGCCGATCTTCACAACCAACTTCTCACACTATGTTCCGTTGGGAGGATCCCTAGATAAACCCACATCTCACTGTTATTACCAGGGGCACGGACAGGAGCCAGGATGTGAAAGGTGAGGTCTGGGTGTGGTGGTGGGGAGCTTCATGTTCTGATGACGGCTTAGCATATCCCACGGAACGGTTTAACTGGGACAAAGGGCAATGCAGAGAACCCAAGTGCATGACGGGAGGGCAAGTGTGGCAAGGGTGTGGGGCTCTGAGTCTCAGTTTACAAGTGAGGAGAAACTGGAGGTCAGAGACATTAAGTAGCTCAGTAAGGGTCGCACAGCTCCTAAGTACAGAACAAGGTTGGAAGTGCTTCAAAGTAGAATCACAAGTTAGACTACATCCATGCCCACGACTTACAGACATATTCACCCTAAAATAACTCCCACTCTAAGTGCTGTTTACATAAAATAAATTTCCTGATCTTCTCACACACACACACACACACACACACACACACACCCCAAAGTGTTAGTGCTCTATGAGAGTCATACTGGTACTATTTCGATTGTAAAGATGGAAAACTGAGGTCACACAGTGAGTGACAAATGCCAGAACTTAAATCTAGACAGAACTCATGCTCTTAATTTCTGGGTCATGCTGACCCATGATTTCTGCTCATGATCAATAATCACTTTGCAGACAATGCCCAGCCACTTGAAAGCCAAGTCACACTTGATTTTATTGGCTGAGATGGTTGAAAGCCCCGGTGCAGAGACCTCTGGCGAGCTGGACAGGGCAGTGACGCCCCCCGCCCCCCGCCGGGGTGGACTTAGACATGTCCAAGGCTACAGGGCTCAAGAGGCTGGTTCTGTTGCAGCACCAAAGTTAGATCTCAGATCTCACCGTCATGGGGTGGTCAGCACCCTCCATGGAGCACCCTTGATCCACATGCCCGGCTACTGGGAGCTTGAGAGGGTTTGAATCATCCAGGGAGTTTGGAAGCAGGTGAGATAACAGCGGCAGATGGACGTTGGTGTGCGAGGACCGCAGACCAGCCTCAGTCCTACCAGGGACAACCGTTCTAGGAAGATCAAGTGAGAAGGCTCAGCTGGGAGCCAACACCTGGCAACCTGGGTGCCAAGCTTGGTGCCACGTGTTCTGAACTTCCACTTCAACCCTTGAACACTTCCCTCTTATGACCCTCATGCTTGAGGTCAGATTAGCTCCAGATCCAAGGCTCAGAGAGCTGAGGAGAAACAGGAGACGGTCCACAGCCCATGTGCTTAACCCTAAACGGGGCATCTTGGAGCAACCCTGTGGTCAGCAAGGAGGTCAAGAAGGGAATCACTGAACAATTCTTGCTTGTGCCCATGCAGTCCCTAACTCCACAGCTATCAGTACCCCCTGATGGAGTGGTTTTTCAAACTTCTCCACTTTAACCATGGCATGGGATGTGAAACTGTTGGAACTGAGGTCTCAAGGGCACTCAGATGCCCTTTCTTCTCAGTGCCCACAGTGTAGCAGTACTTGGGTTGAGGTCTGACTTAGTCTTTCTGAGCTGTGCAACAATTGGAACTGTTACTTAACCTCTCTGTGCTTCAGCTTCCCACCTGTAAAACTAAAAATGATAATGAAGGCGATGGTACCTGATTCAGAGGAGAATGATGAGGATTAGATGACAGAGGTGGTATCCATGCTTAGCATCATGTTTGCACGCTAAGCTCTCAGTAGGTCTGGGCTAATTCATTATTATTTGGAAAATGGAACCGTGCTGGCAAGACAAATATCAATTTGCATCAACTCAGGAATGTTCACTCCCCCCAGATCCACTGGGCTAGCCCTGCTCTCCCCCAGCAGTGGCTGCCAAGTAGCCAGCAACCCCTCAAAGCTGCCATGTTCCACGGGAGCCCAAGGAACCCACCAAATGGACAGGAGACTGGTGGAGAGGGGAAGTCGGAGACCCAGGTCCTAGGAACAGTGAATGCCACGTGGCTCACTGAGTCCCAGCCAGTCCCCTGAGAGTGTTAAAAAAGAAGCCGGGGGAAGGAAACCAAAGAGAGAAAGCATTATTTTACTGACTTTAAAATGACTGACCTTTTAATCTGTCCTTCCAAGGAGAAAATGGTTTGTGCTCCACAATTTCTTTGGAGTCAATGATCCTGAATACATTTCTTAAAACAGACTCTCATAAATCTCTATATGTACAAGCCAAGAAAACTATGAAGCCCTCTGGTTCTGAGAACTGGCAGCCTCCACAATTAACAGACCCAGAATGAATTCATCTCAGGCTCCTTTCTGTTTAGACCCCAGGACCTTTGCCTCTTTTTCGCACTCATTCTCATAATAATTCCAGCCAAACAATATTCACGGAGCATATTTTTCTTGCCTGGTTCTAAGAAAGCCCTGGAGAGAATACAAAATAAATAAGAGAAGAACTTAAACCGGTGTCCGGGCGAATTCAATGACTTACCCCACCAATACTGTCAGCCGCTCCAGATGTGCCAGGGACCCAGACAGACGTGACCCTTAGCCACATGGAGTTTGCAATCCAAAAAGCTGTTGAAATTAGAAAATGTGCAGACTCAGAGCTTCCAGGGAGGGACCCAGACAAGTGGTAAGGACAGAAGAGAAGTGGGAAGCGTCTAGTAATTTGAGTGCCTACTATGTGCTGATACTGTGAACGCTATTTTGCATGCATTGTATCATGTAAATCTACAGTGTAGGGGCAGGTGTTGGGCCACTTTGTAAGGAGATTAATTGACTAGCTATTATGGTTTGACCTGGAAATTCCCCCAAAGTCTCATATGTTGAAGGCTTGGTCCCCAATGCAAGCAAGTGGTGGGGTTTGTGGGAAGTGATTGGATCCTGTGACCTCCCCACTGGATTAATCCATTGATAGCTGAATGGATTACTGGAAGGTGGAAACTCTAGGCCATTAGGGCATGTTTAGAGGAAGTAGGCCACTTGGGGGCATGCCCCTGGGGACTATAACCTGTCCTAGGCCCCTTCCTCTCTCTTCTGGTTTGAATATGAGGTTATCTCCCCAAAAGCTCCTATATTAATACAGGTGAAATGATGAGATCATAAAAGCTGCAACCTCATTAGTGGGTTAATCCATTTGGTGGGTTAATAATATGAATGGTCTAATGGTGGTAACTATGGACAGGTGGGACATGGAGGGAGGAGGTGGGTCACAGGAGTGTGACTGAGGAATTTATATTCTGTCCCTGAGTCCTTGTGCACACACTCTCTCTCTCTCTCTCTCTCTCTCTCTCTCTCTCCTTCCTGGCTGCCATGTTCTGAGCTGCCTTCCCCCACCACACGTGTCCACCATGATGCTCCTCCTTAGCTCGGGCCCAGAACCGTGGGGTTGGGCCACCACGGACTGAACCTCTGAAACTGGGAGCCAGACTGAACTTTCCCTCCTCTAAGCTGTCCTTGTCAAGTCTGTTGGTCACAGTGACACAAAAGCTGACTAAGACATAGGGTCTGAGGGAAGAATGAAGAGGAAGGGGTCAGAGGTGAGCCGTGGAAGCCACCAGAGACCGTTCCAAGGAGGGACCTCGTCACTCAGCAGCTGCATGGCCTTGGGCAGTTTATCCAACATCTCTAGAAGCTCCGTCTCCCCATCAGACAAATTCTCATTCCTCCATGAGAAAACGGAGGCTGAGAACAGATCAGAGAGAGCTAACCATTCACCAAAGATGGCAGCCTCTTCAGTCACACAGGCGATGACCTGGAAGTGACTGACTCGCCAATTCCTTGATTCCAAGGTCACCTTTCCTCTCCTTGGGCCCCATGACGAGACCTTAGGGACGCAGAACCCGTCACTGCCAGGCTGTTAGTTAAGATGGGGTGAAACCTTCCCCACCCTCTAAGGCCACTTAACGGGGCTAAACCAAGAGGCTCTGAGGACTCAGGGGAAGGCGTAGCCCCAAGATGAACAAAGCCTAAGTCCCTCGATCACACACGGAAGGCTACTCGGTAACAAGAAATGCCCATGTCAGACCGCTCAGTGAATAAGAAATAAACACGTGCAACCTCAGGTCACCTAGGTTTGGGTCTTTGCTGTGGCACTTATCACCCTAAATGGTACCTTAGCCAATGTCATGGACTAGCAGGGCTGGACGCCTACTGACCTCCTCCTGCCAGCCCCGGGCTCTCCCCGCAGTGCTTTCCCTTTGCAGGACGGGAAAGGCATCAGGGCCTGGACTCAGGCCAGAATCTCCATCCTGGAATCCCCACGAACATCTGGCTGCAAGAGAGCTCCTTCTAGATCTCCCAGGAAATTGAGTTTGATAAATGGGATGTAGAAAAGCCAGTGCACGAGGGTCGCGAAGAGGAACGGCGAGTCAGCAAGGTGCCGTCAAGGGGGAGCTCAGGAGGAAATCTGGGGGAACTTCCAACGCGGATGAGCAATTCCCCAGGCTCTGCCAAGGGCGATGTCCTTGAGACGCAGAGTGACTCTGGAGGAAGAGCTTCCTCTTTCTCCACGCCGCCAACTCGACGACACGGCAACCCTCAAAGACATTTGTCATTCTTTTAATAAACCCAAGCGCTCTCTTCTTTCTCTAGCTATAGAAGTGCATAGACCCAATGTAAAGAGATCCCTAACTACAAATTCAAACGTCAAATATTAAAAGTCAACTGTTGGAGTTTAAAAAAATAAAATAAAAAAGAACACTTCTTGTGTTGCTCATTTCTTTGAAAATGCCTTTGTATTTCCCATGATTGAAGCAAAGGTATTTTTATGCTGGCAAACATAAAGAAATTTGAAGGCTTCTAGAATATTCAGAGGAAGTTTGCAGATGGAATTTTCTGTCTGAGATTAAAGATGTGTTTGAGCAAACGCCGAGCCTCTTACTGTAAGTAGGAGATCCCGTCAGAGCTGGGCTTTGTTAGGAGATGGGAAAGGGCTTTGGGGCCATGTTCATTGCGTTGTGTTATGCCTAGTTTTGTAACACAGAGCGCCGGGTCTGAAACCTAAGAGACATGATGTGCAGGAATTCATCCTAAGGACTGGTCTTCGGTACCAAGGGATACTTAGATGAAGCTGAACTGCCTTCTTCCCAAGGTAGAGACACTCCCAAGGGACAATGACAAACGGGAAGACTCAGTAAAGTGTTATGACTATTTGCACTTGTTCTCAAATCCACGTGCAGAGCTCTCTGACAAACTGAACCAGATAATGAGAGAGAGCAGGGCTCACCGGAAGCCTGAGCGGGAGGGGTCTGCTCCACCCCAGGACAGAACCACCAGAGGGCTGCTTAGGTCTAAAAAGATTCGACATTCAAGTGTGAAAGACAGACAGAGAAGAACAGGGAGGTAGGAAAGACAGAGAGAGAGAAGTTGTTGTCATTCTTGGGCTGCAGGTGCACATGCTGGTACACCAAGCCTAATCAGATTTCCAGAATTCTCCCATCAGAGGAGCAAGCCCTGAGTGAAGGAGGAAAGGGAAACAAAGGGGAAGAGTCAACTCAGTTAGATGCATCTCACACCCTAAAAAACTACATTGGGAGCTGGGCACAATGGCACACACCTGCAATCCCACTGACTCAGAAGGCTGAGATGGAAGGATCACAAGTTTGAGGCCAGCCTCAGCAATTGACTGAGACCCCATCTCAAAATAAAAAATAGAAAGAACTGGGAATATAGCTCAGCGGTAAAATGCCTCTGGGAAAGATCCCCAGGATTAAGAGGAAAAAAAACCCACCTCTTCATTGGGGCTCAAAACACATCCCACTCTCTTGCTGTTTACAAACCCTTGGGGAAGCCATTGACATCATGGGTCTCAACCTCCCTCAGAGGACTGACTTGGAAATCTAAGGAGTAACATGCCTCATGCCTCTAAAGCAACCAGATAAACAGGGGAAAGGTGAACTGCAGGTAGAGGTCACCCGGCCCTGCTGGAGAAAAGGAGGATGACCAACCTGAGAAGGGACTTGGCAGTAGGCTGCCAAGACGGAGAGGAACCAGAGCTAGACCTGGAACTCACTGTGGAACTGGAGCCGCGGCAGGATGAGCGAGTCTGCCAGCTTTGCACCAAGGATGAGCTTCCCCCTGATTCCGTCCCACCCTCTGGGACCTAAAGACTTATAAAGAGCAGAAGGTTGATCTCTCTGTCACCGAGGCTGGGAGTCCATGGATCAGTCTGTTAGGGGTCTTCTTACTGCGTTCTCACGTCGGAGGAGTCAGAAGGGCACCCGGGGGTGCACCCACCCTTCAAGCCCTCCACTCCCCTCTGATTAGTCCCAGAGCCTGAAGCCAGCCAGGCCTGCGATACCCGGGACTGGGGCACCCTGGGGCGGGGAGCCAGGCAGGTGATGACTGTTTCCAGGTGCTAACCTACCTAGGAAATGCAGCCTAGCCGTCACAGGCCAAAGAACCGCCAACACTTTTGACAATCGCCACTTGATTTAATTGTTGGGAGGCAGCACGGCTCAGCAGTGAAAACCCTCAGGAGGCTGCGGAGGACTGAGATATTCTGGCGGCCACTGTGTCATGAGGAACAACTGAATAACTCTATCAATGGGGGCGGGCCGGGGAGGGAGGGAGACAGCTGTGAGGGGAACTGTGCTGGCCTATTGTTCTGGCAGAAACATGTCCAGCCCTCCCAGCTCAGCGGTCCCTCTGCTGGGCCCTGATCCCTGCTCTGCAAGTTTATTCCAGGTCATTTCTATTTGGAGGGGAGGGTAAGAGGAGCTGGGCTTTTGTTGATTTCCCAAAGACTGGGAGGGGGTTTTCCTTCCCCAGAGGGGCTGAATGAAGACCCACAGGTACAGAGTCTGAGCCCAGGAAGCAAGAACGATGAGGCACGGGTATCGAACTCGGACCCCGTTCAAAGCCCAGTGTTAAGTGCATTTTATGGATTATCTCATATGGTCCTCTAAATAACCCTCTTTCTTATTTTCTTTTGTGCTGCTACAACAGAATGCCTAAGACTGAGGATCTCTGAGGAACAAAAGCTTAATTCTCTCCATCTTGGAGACCAGAAGTCTGGGATCAAGGTGCCAGCATCTGGTGTCCATCTATGGTGTCCTCTTCTACCAAGAGGCCCTGGGGGGGGTGGGAGAGTGAACCCACTCAGCAAGCCCTTTCACCATCAGCATTAATCCATGCTGAGGGTGGACCTTCCTAATCCAAAGTCTCCCCAAACTACCCCTCCTCCATAGCGGGACATTGTTTCCATGCACGAATATTTTTGAGGGGAGGACATGTAGACCATAGTGCCAGTGGATCTGGAACAATTATAATACTCATTGTATTTACACTAAGACGCTGAAGATCCTAGGGTATATAATTGCCCAAGAGCACATGGCTGGTGAGTAGCTGCTCAGAAGCTTACTTCCACGTCCACACTCCCAACTCCCTCCACCTTGCTTCACAGAAGCTGAGTCTTCTGCAAACACATTTGGTGCATTTCTGCTGGGATGTCTCTGGCTGCAAGTAATAGACTGCTCGATAGATAGTAGCTTAAGGCACGAATAATTAAAGTCAGTACCCCAGCCATGTAAGGCCTCTGGCCAAAGTCTCAGACATTTTCTCTATCCATCCATCATTGGTGAAAGACAGACACTGTCACAGCTACAGGAGTTATTGGCCTAACAGCATCCCCACTCCACCACCTCCCACATTTCTCTGTTCCCTTTTAATGACAAACACTTCAATATCACTTTCCATACCCCCCCTCTCTTTCATCCCCTGCCACTGTCTCTGAAATCCCATCCAATTTAAACTTTTGTCTCAAAATTTGTCTTGGGTTACTAAATTCCAGCCCCGTAGAAGCCATTGACTTTCTAATATCTCTACTTAGATGTCTCTGAAGTTCACATCCTCCAAACTCAACTTAAAAAATTTTTTTTTTTGTAGTTGTAAGTAGACACAATATCTGTATTCATTTTTATGTGGTGCTGAGGATCAAACCCCGTGCGTCACATGTGCCAGGCGGGTGCTCTACCACTGAGCTACATACAGCCCCAGCCCCAAACTCAACTTTTGATCTCACTCCCTTCCCCAAACCTAATGTGTCCTCAGTCTGACCCTCTCAGTAAATGATCTCTCTGCTCTTCCAGTTGTTCAAGGTCCCAATGAACCTTGTCTTCAACTTTCTCTCTCTTCATCCAACCCATCTGGAAATTCTAGTGGATCCATCTTCAAAATAAATCTGTTATCAGGCTACTTAACCCCTCTCCTGTTACCTCTCTGTTCCCAGCTATCAAGCACCCCATCCCTAACCCACCTGCCTAATTTTTCCTCATATGGCATCTTTCACTTACTCTACTGGAGTTAATTTTTGAAACTAGCTTATTATCTTCCTTTCTCCATTAGAAAATCAATTAGGGTAGGGACTTTTCCCATGCATTCTGTTCGCCGCTATTTCTACAGATCCTAGAGTTTATTTCCTGGTGCATGGGGGAACACGATAAATATTTATCAAGTGAATTAATTACACAGTCCAAACGGGAAGGCAGGACAGTCTCCAGAAAATGTCCTCTTTCATATCATTGTTCAGAAATGGGACATGAGACCACCTCCAGGGCAGAATCATGGAAATAGGAATCCAGTTGCCAGAGCTGGTGTAGACCAAGCATGATTCGTTCTGAGGGACGGTGAAGGCACTTTCCGCCTGGTGTCTGCACAGAATTGGGTTTTGTTAGTCAGGAAGAACTGTGGGTGCAGAGGGGGGTGCATGACAGCAAGAATCTGTTACAAGAAGTCTTTCCTGTTCAGACATGCTCAGCAGTAAGAGAGAGGATCTCTGCTCCTGGGAACATCAGTGTGGAAGGAGAGAGAGCAGGAAATAGAAAATGAACCACCCAAAGCCACAGAGTCCACAAGTCTTGAAGCTGTAGTGCAAACTTACGTTGTTCTGATCCAGTTTCTGCCTTTCTAAGCTTTTGACTTCAATCTTTTTGTATCTAAGAATTTCAGGTTCCTCAACCCGTTAAAGGAGATGCTTTTAGCTATTGGGGATAATGTGAGGACTTCACAGCAGAAGTGACACAGATACAATTGGTGAATCTTAGAACTGCCCCATGACTGTGGTTTACTGAACACAGAATTGTTATCAGGCAGGATTTTCAGATTCTTGGAATAGAGAAATTGCACCTATATCTGAGTCATTTCTCACTCTCTTGAAAGTCTATGAACTATATTTAAATATGAAACTGCTGGATTTGGAGAATGGACGTTTTAGTTTGAACCCCAAACCTAGCTAGAGAGCTTTTGGTAAGTCACTTAAGTTCTATGAACCTGAGTGTGTTTTGTCTAAGCAATAGGTTATACTTAAGGTGATCTCCTGAGATAGTTAGATTGCCAAATTAGAAATGCAAGTGTGTATATGACACAAAATAAGTAATCGATAACAAAGCAATTAATCTCTGGTGCCCACAATATCTCACTACAGCTCTTTGGAGAGAAGGGGCTAGTTAGTGTGTAGTTTCCTTTAACCACTTCTATGTTATATCCCCGGCCATGCAGAGTCAAACCTCACCAAATATCCTTCGTACGATAAGAATAAGGCATTCCTTCAGGAGATTTGATCCCTCTCATTAGAAATAGGAGAAACCTGCAGTCAAATGCTGGGCGCGTTCCAAGCTGGGGAGGAAGAAGCTAGACACCAGCGTGGAATCATGAGCCCAGCGCTCACAGCTTCCCTAAATAAGCTGAATTCCTCACCAGCAGAAACAAATCCATATCGGGCCCCGTGTGTGGGCATCGAGTTGGAGGCCTCCTTATCTGCCTTCCCCAGCTCCTGGCACACACTCAACACAGGCCCCGACTCCATTCGAAACCACAGTGAGAGTTCCCTCGGTCCATCTCAGGGGATATCAACAAATTCATAGCCCAAAATGCTTAATGAACATTTTTTTTTCTCCCACAGGAAACACTGTTCTACATTCTGGGGACAAAGCCATGAAAAAGATAGACAAAGTCCCTGTTTGGGGGGGAAGTTTATGTGGTATTAAATTCTAGAAAGATTAAAGTAATAAAGTAGCAGTAGCTAGGTGTAAGTGCTGTGAAGAAAACCAAATAGGGGAATGTGATAAGGTGGCAGAGGGTGTGGGGACAGGACCATATTAAATATAGCAGTGCGGGAAGACTTTTCTAAGTCGGCATGTTTGAGCAGACAGGAAAAAAAATAGAGGGTAGGTTTTATTACTGTTCCCCCAGATGCGGGCAGTCCTCCATGTGCACAGTGGTGCAGCGCTCTAAAAGGGACCCCACACGAGCTGGACAAAGCAATCTTGACAATGGAAAGAATCATGATCGTTCCATGACCTTTAAAAGTGTTTGTCAAGCCCGGCTCTTACTGTCACTTATACATCTATAGAGTAATGAAATGAATGCAGTAGTCTTGTTACCCTCCCCATGTGTCCCCCATGACGGGGCTGTATGTTTCCTTCCCATCAGCATCAGATTTGGTGAGGACAATGGAACGTCAGTGGAAGGGACAATGTGATTTCTGTGCAAAGGTTTAGGAGCTAAGCCTTGGATCGCCACATCTTTCTTTTCCACCCCAATAGGCTGGCAAGGTAAAGATGGTGTGGAACAGGGCGTAGCTCAGTGCTCTTCTAAGGGACGTGAGAAACACACCTTTGTGGTTCTAAGGCAGAGGTTCTTAAACTTCAGTGTCATCACGAACACCAGGGGGTGTGATAAAGTGGAGTCTAATGGGCCTTAATGAGAAACTCCTTAGTGTTTCTCCACCTGTAGGTCTTGGATGGAGACCAAGAATCTGCATTTCTAACGTGTTCCCAGGTGATATTAGTGTGCTGCTCCAGGGACACAACTTTGAGAATCACTGCTCTGCACCAATAAGATTTGGGGGGTTTAGTTGTTATTGTAGCATGACTTAGCCTATACTTACTGTTCGGGGGGGGGGGGTTAGCTAGCTATGCACAGACATAAAAAAACATTACTTCAGGCATAAGATAACCCAGGGCTTCAGAATCAGGCAGATTTGAGTGAGAATCCTCCCAACTGTTTACCATATGTGCAGTGTGCCCAGAGGTGAGTGAGAGTTCGTGTTCTCAGGGCGCTTCTACCTTTTGGAATGCTTATACACATTTTTAAAATGATTAGTTCTGTTTCCCAATATACAGTGACATTTATGACTCTTCTAGGTGGTTTGATATTGAATCAAGAGGGATCAATTTGAATATTCTTCCAAAGACTTCCTTTGAAAATAAAGATATCCTAGATCAGCCTGGTCTGTAAATGCAGAAGATGTTAATTCAAGATTCTACTGGGGGGACATCAATGGCTGAGCATTTGAAACAAGGAACAAGAAAAGATAGCCTTCTGAGGAATATTTAGGCATCATTCAAAAAAATCTGAACATCCAAGTTAGTGAGATCGTCCTCAACTTTTTGCACATCCTGATTCTTTCCGAAGACGCAGCCACTTTGTTCCCTTCCTACATGAAGCATTTATGTTTTGTCAAAATGCAGTCCCTGATACCTCTAACGGTCATTGTTTTTTGTTTTTTGTTTTTTTTTGCTTTAGCCATCTCCAGTGGTTATCCATAACACCCGTCCAGTTTGCAAAACAAATACAGAACCCTGTGATCAGTGGAGGTGTGCGTCTATTGGATGTGATTCGCATGACTTTGATGAATCCAATCATCCTATCGACTCTGGCAAGCACATTGTCCGTATGGTCTAAGATTGAGAAACAGATGTAATTACAGGTTTCTTTGGCAGCGCTTAAACACATAATAGCTCACAGAGATATCATTCTCAAAAAACCAGACACGGCTTTAACCAGGATGCCTCACAGGAAATGGTAGGAGGCAGGGTGTTTGGTTTGTTCTCAGAGCCAAGGAGGGGGATCAATCGGAAAGAAGAGGCTTGATGTTGGGACTACCAGGCACTGTCCACTCTCTGGCAGAAGTCCAACCTCGGACCTTGGAAGGGCCCCCTGCTTGGTTCCAACCAACTTGGGGTCTATCTTCTGCACCAAAAAGTTTGAATTCTCACCTTGACCACTGATGTGTGATGTTTCAGGCTGCTGGGAAAGTTTGTCCTCATGTTTAAACTGAGTTCTATTCAATGCACAAAGGACAACTTGGATAATAAGGCATAACGGCCTTCCTAGATACATCCATTTCTTCATATATCCATCCATCCACCCACCCACCTAACAGGGTTGTACATTTGTTTATTCACTTAACTATCAGACTATAGTTAGCAATAATATATTTTATATTCCAAAATAGCTAGAAGAGAGGTTTTTTAAAGCTCTCATCATAATAAAACGATAAACAAACATATGATTAGTTCTGTTTCCCAATGTACAGTGACATTTATGACTCTTCTAGGTGGTTTGATATTGAATCAAGAGGGATCAATTTGAATATTGTCCAATTTGATCATTGCCTAATATACACATGTATTATTGAATCTTCACTTTATGCCCTATGAATATGTACAATTGTTTTGTGCCAATTAAAATAATAATAAAAGATGGAAATATCAATCACCTTTTATGCATGGGTCAGACCTCATGATGTAAACACACAGGAACTGTAAGTATAAAAATAAATGATAAAAGAGGATCCCTGCTTTTTAGGAGTCTTTCATTTGATGGCAGTTAAGAGCCAGAACTTTGAAATTGCTTCCTCATTAAAGCGATGACTTGGTTATCACAAGGTGATCTAAATATTCCTTGAAGTGATGGATGTAAATAGCACACTTAAAAACTGCCTGATATTCTGATAAGTGTTGGCAAAGTATATATTTTTCCATCCTTTTGCCTTTAACCTGTTTGTGTCTTTAGATCTAAATTGTTTCTTACAAACAACGTACAGTGAGGTTTTCCATTATTATCCAATCTTACCATCTCTGGGATGCTATACCATTATGTTTTAATGTGATTACCAATATGGTCGGCCCTGAGACTACCAGACTACTCACACTCTATGCTTGTTTTCTTTTTATTCCATCTGTTCTTTGTTTTCTGTTCTTTTTTTCTCTTTTCCTGCCGTTTTTTTCAAATTAACTAAGTATAGTCTTGTATTTCGTTCTGTTTTCATTACTGGCTTACTTATCAGACTCTTGTTTATTTTTTATGGGTTGCTTTTCAATTTGCTGTATACAACTTCGTTCTCCCCCATCAGCCCTCGGGGAGCACTGGGCCACCTGATGGAGAGCGTAGGAAGTGGACAGCGTGGCTCTTTTCCCACTCCCTATCTCTGGTGCTATTATCACCTGACAATTTTCTTCTATATTTGTTATATCACACAGTACATGGTTAGTATCTTTAGCAAGTCAACTGACTTTTAAAGTGATTACAAAGGAGGGAAAATAGTATTTGTATTTATCCCAACATTTACTAATTCTTGTGGTATTTATTCCTCTTTATAGATAAAATTTTCAATCTTATGGAAAAAATTTTAATCAAATTTTCTTCTTCTAGCTAAAGAGCTTAAGGTTTTGTTGTTTCTTTTATAAAACAGGGTATTATTTGAGGAGCTTTTTGTTTGTTTGTTTATCTGTTTGTTTTTGGTTAGTTTGGTTTTTCAAGTTTCCCAGCTTTGCCTTTTTCAAAAAAAAATGTTTTGTGTGTGTGTGTGTGTTAATTTTTGAAAAAATATTTTCATTGGATAAACAAAATTTCCTGCCCTGTTTTATAAATATGTTACTTCAATGTTTTTGACTTGCATAAAGAAGTCTGTTGTCATTATTAAATTTGCTCCTCTGCGTGTCTTCCTGTCCTTCCCCCCACTTTACATTCTCTTTATTTCTGATTTTCAGAAATCTGGTTCTCATGCGTACCATATGTGTTAGGTGCCGTTCTTCACACCCACTCAAGACTCATGGAGCTCTTTGGTTCTGTGGCTGCAGTTTTCATCAAACACGAGTGTGGTTTTTAAGCTTTATACTTTTAAGTGCTTTTCCTGTTTCCCTCCTCCTTCCGATTCCCTAAATACTCATAATTGAGGGTCAGTCCAGCATCCCCCCTGAGCTACCCCTGTGGTACCCTGGAGGCTGGAAAGGAAGGTAGACTTGCAGCCTGTGCCGTCTTCTGTGCGGGGATTAATCAAGCTGATCCAGGAATCTCATGTTGCTGGCCAGCTTCCAGGAAGCTGTAGCCATGGAGTAAAATCTTAGAAAATTTACAGGTGTTTGACAGCGGGCTCCACACCATCCCTCACACCACACAGTCTAGACCAGGCATGATCCTTCTGTCCCCAGGAACAGAGATTCCCTTGTGTATGGACATGAGTCCTGACCCCAACTAATGAGATATGAGAGGAAGTTAGTGTGGTGCCGCTTCTGGACCAACCTCCAGTGTTCTAAGGAGGAAGAGGAGGGGAAAAGAGAAGGAGGAGGAGGTCAAGGAGGAAGAAGGAGGGACCCAGGGTGGAAAGAAATTGGAGGCAGCATAGGTTCTAGACCCGTTTTTTTTTTTTTTTTTTTTTTTCTCTTGAGTATTTGGCAGAGTAGACACTTGTTATTGGTTCAAAGATCAGAAAAAAAGATCTTACAAATAGGAGAGCAGAAGTAAGGAGAGAATGTGGGTCCTTGATCACATGATTGAGTTACTACCTCAACTCACTCTAGGAGATTCTAATGTCTAGACTTTGCTTTGCTCAAAATAAACTTCGTTATTGTTTTTACCACTTTGCATCAGCATTTCTGTTACATGAAGCCACCATCAACCTACAGGAAAAGAGAGGCCGAGACAGATACAGAGAATCCATAAGAGAAACAGAAAGGGGAAAATATGAGAAAGGAAAAAAAAAGAAGAAAGAAAATAGAGAAGGAAAGAGAATCTGAAAGATAGATTCAGAAGCAGCATTCTGAGAGCCTGATATGGGCCCAAGATCTCTTCCACACTCAAAGATGGTAAAGAGCAGCTGGACAGAGGAGGAGACAGGGCTGAAGATGAGGTTGAGGGCTAGGAAGACATTGGTCACCAAAGCCCTCTGTTACGCTGAGGAGTTGCAACGGCTTCTCCGTGTCCGTGACCTTCACAGTCCTTTACATTCATGCTTCTTGTTTACTTATTTCATTGTTGTTGTTGATGTTATTGTTAAGCAACCAAAGAGCCTGAAGAATGAGCTATATTAGAAGGGGAGAAGGCTTTGGTTCCTTGTGACATAGGGCATGCCCCCAGTGTCCGCCTTCTGAGATCAGCGGAGGCTGTGGACCAAGAGCCCCGGAGGCCAGCAGTGCCAGCTCTGGCCTGGCTCACCTCACAGCTGTCTCCTTCTTCCACCACCCCTCATCCATCACTCCTCCCCTGATCTCAGTCCCCACCCTTCCAGAGCTGGCTCTGGATCTAATAATCTCCATGATATTGGGGGGGAATAGGACTCTTCACTCTCAATTACTGTGACTGTCATCGTGCTTGACAGGTACTGAACTCTCTTTGATGGATAGACGGATGGATGGGGAGATGGGTAGTTAGGAGAATAGAGCAGTTATTGAAATCTCGAGGTTTAGAATCAGGCAAAACGGGTTCAGAATCCCTGCCCCACCACTGGCTAAATCAGTAATCATGGGCAGATGGTAAAAATTCTCCATAGCACTGTCTTCTCATCAGAAAAGTAAAACTGACAGCTAGAAGAAGAATATTCAGTAAGGGTTCACTTTTCAGACATCCTTATAGGAGCTAATTAATAGGATATTGAAGGTCTTTCCTTCAAGATTATTTTTGCAGTCCTGAAGAGGAGCAGAGAGATGCCGAGGTCGGGTAGGAGAAGGGTAAACGATCATAGAGAATTCAAGCAGCAATTACATGATTTTATTTATTTATTTATTTTTGATGCCAGGGATTGAACTCAGGGCACTCGACCACTGAGCCACATCTTCAGCCCTATTTTGTATTTTATTTAGAGACAGGGTCTCACTGAGTTGCTTAGCACCTCACTTTTTGTGAGGCTGGCTTTGAACTCCTGATTCTCCTGCCTCAGCCTCCCAAGCCTCTGGGATTACAGGCGTGAACCACCACACCCGGCAATCATATGATTCTTAAAGTTCTAACACCGAGATAAATAGATGAGGCAACTAGCTTGCAGGGGTCTTTGTGAACACTCAGGGAGGAGGAAAGGGAGATGTCTATATTCCGCTGTGTAGCCTTGAGAAAGTGAGTTTGAAGTGGCTTAATGCCCATGCTGATGTGTTGATGGGAGGAGTCATTAGAAAAGCAGTTAACCCTAAAGGCTCTGATTCCAAATTACTTGCAATCTCCCACCCCATGGGGTGAGCAGACTTCAAGCGTCAGTTTCCTCACAGGAAAACAGAACTCATACTAGATCTTTTTTAAAAGCAAAGCTGCAATACAAGAACTAGTATTACCCACGCGCGTTGCTGAGGCTGAGAAAGCAAAAGGTGTCGTAATAGGATAGAGATGAGGAACTACTGGAGGCCCCACCACCTGCAGGGCTCAGGGAGCAAAAGGAAGATATGGTGCCCACTGAGCCCAGGTGGCTCCGATCCACACGGCTGGCTCCCACCCTGGAACAGCCCTGGAGGGAGGATGGCCCCCCTCAGTGCTGGAACCGGCCACGAGGATCCTGCTGAGGCTCTGAGGCGGCTCCAGCTAGACTCACAAAGGGAAGCAGCCCTTTCCAGAGACAGCCAGAAGCAGAAACAGAAGCAAACCCAAGGCGTTCCTCCTCGGACGGTGTGTGCTTGTTGGCAAAACTGAACCAAAAGCCAGACGGCAGGGAAGTTGGGGAGGTGTCATTGATCCAGGTGCCCAGCTCCAGCATTTCAGAAAAAGGAACAGGTAGACTTCCTCTCCTGGAGCTAAGGAAATCGGCTGCAGGAAGGGTTCAATGACAGTAACCCTGACAGTAACAATGACAACTACAATAAAAATAAAAGCAACAGCACCAGCCAGCACTTGTGGCTGGGGCCCATCCTGAGCCCTTGGCTTGTGTTCATTGAAGAGAGAGGGGGAAAGAGCCCGGACAGAGCCAGCCTCCCTGGGCTCTGAGCACAGCATTTTATCCCTGGGACACTCCATTCTGTCCTCCTCGCTCAGATGCCCCTCCATGCCCATGAAGGAGGGAAACAACCATGGAAGGAGCTGGAGCTTTCATTCACCTCATTTGATTTTCACAACGATCATACATGTAAAAGGAAAGGCCAAGAGAGGTTAAATCCCTCGCTCACCGCCAGGGAACTGCCCGCCGGCGGTAGAATTCGTTGTGATTCTATCTGTCTGAAGCCCGTGCCCCCCCAAATTAAGGAGCCAAAGCTGCATCCAGAACCAAGGCTCAGACTGTCTCCTCTCAGAAGCTGCTTCTAGCTTCCAGGGGACTCTGGTCCCTGCTGCTGCCTTTTAACTAGGAATGTTCTGAGTGAGTTGGGAGCCACCAGCCTGGGGCAGGCCACCAGGGCCTAGAGGAGCTGTGCTGTGAGAAAGGAGATTTGAAGTTGGCAATGAAAGCGGCCCCCTCCCCCCCAGCCGCAGCTATGGAGCCTAAATAGCAGATCTTAAAAGCCTGTCAAGAAAATAATTGTTTAAAGGGGAAAAGGAAAATTAAAAGTGCTTTCCTCCTTAAAAAAAAAAAGTCATAATTTAAGAAATAGTGATCTAAACTGGTCAGAAAAGACCCATAAATTCTAGGGGAGCTTAGCTGGGTGCCTTTCCTTGGATACCTTTCCTTGAGTACGGGTGCCTTTCCTTGGATAGCAGCACCCTGAGCCTTGGGCAGTTAAGTTCACATCTGTATGTACAGATTTCGTGCCCTTATTAAGCTATCCCAGCTACTTGACAGAAGGATCATGAGTTTGAGGCCAGCCTTGGCAACTTGGTGAGACTCTGTTTAAATAAAAATTTTAAAAAGGGCTGAGGATGTAGCTCAGTGGTAAAGCACTTGCGTAGCACGCAGGATGCCCTGGGTTCAATCCCTAGCACCACAAAACAAACCAACCAACCATTTTGATAATGGAAGAAGGTAAAGAATGCAGTCTCTGGTGTTCAAAGCAAGAAGGAAAGTGGTCTCTGGCATTAGTTTCATATCATTGTCAGTTTCTATCACTACAGAAAAGGATGTCACACTTGGTAGTTAAAACAACACATGCTTCTTGTCTCAGTCTCTGTCCATCAGGCATGGCGTAGGGTCCTTTGCTCAGGGTCTCACGAGGCTCCATTCAACACCCTGGGCAGAGCTGGGCTCTCACCTGAGGTCAAGGTTCTCTTTCAACCGCATGTTCTGGTTGACAACACTTCATTTCTTGCAGTTGTAGGATTCGTGGTACCTGCCTCTTCAAAGCTAGCCACAGACAGAGTGAGTGTGAACAAGGGAGAAAGATGAGAAAGAGAGATTGGCCTCGAGTCAGGCGCATGGTGCACTCCTGTAATTCCTAGTTACTTGGAGGCCGAGGTACGAGGATCACAAGTTTGAGGTCAGCCTGGGCATATTAGCAAGACCCTGTTTCAACATAAAATAAGAAAGCTCTGTAGCTTGCCTAGCATGTACCAGGCCCTGGGTTCAACCTGCAGGACACAAAAAGAGAGAGACAGAGAAAGAGAGAGGAGACTTGAGCAAAATGAGTCTTAGGTGGAATAATGGTCACAGAGTGATGCCCCATTGCCTGTGACATGCCTGTTAGTTAAAAGCAAGCAGCGAGACAGTTTCCCTTCACACTGAAGGGGAGGGGACCACACAAAGCATGAACACTCAGAGGCGGGGGTCGTAGTGGCCCTTGGAGCCTCTGCAGAACCCAGCAGTGATAAGCTGCTGATAAGAGCCTCCCCTGCTGTCTTATTTTCTCTCTCCCCATCTTGTAACTACACCCCCGCTCCCTTGCCTTCCCTCCACCAACCCCACAGACCATGTGGCAGCTGTGATGTTTCCACCCCCCCACCCCAGCATCCTGTTGGCTGGGAAAACAACCAGAAGTCTCTGCTCAGGGCCTTCCTGAGACGTTCAGGAGAGGAAACGGCCTTGGCAGGGGCTCTGTGTGCATCTCCAGTACTGCCCAGGCCCTGCGAGGGCCTGGTGTGGGAATGGAGAGAGGAGGGGATTCGTGGGCAGTGGGGAGAGGCTGTCTCTAAACCTGCTCCTGGTCTAATCTCTTATTGACCGAGAGACCTCACAGGGCGGTGTCTGGGAGGAATCAACACTGATCCCTTCCCAGCTCTCCCCTGGCTGCCCTTGCCCACCCTCCTCTGCTGGATGCTCTCCGTGGGGTGTGTGGGTCAGAGAGGATCCTGGGTAATCAGTCAAGACGCCACCTCCCACCTTCAGAAATGTGTGGGCCCTGGTCCCACCAACACCTTCTTAAGTACTGCACAAAGTGAGACCCAGAGTGTTACAAATGATTTAAAAGAGGAAGATGAACCGGGGAGGGGGCACTCAAATGGCGTGGGACTCATCTCAGGAGGAAAGGAGAAAGGGCAAAGAGAGAAGAAAGAAGGAGATCCCACTTTTTCTTTTAAAATTTAATTCTGCTTCTGTAAACGGGGGCCAGGCAAGACCCTCAGGAACCCGCACCCTTGAAGTGTTGAATTAAGCCTCCTAAAAGGTGAGGTGAAAGGAGCCTAGTCCAAGGTCAGGTCCTGCTGATTGGTCAAAAGCCTGGCCCTCAGGTCCATATTACCCGGCACCCAGAAGAATTCGGAGGAGATGTTCTGGAAATGTCCGTTGGTCACAGCAGTCAGTCTTGTTCTCTGTGCCAAGGCCTGGTCAAGTCATTCCCCCTCCTACCCCCCAAGGCTATCATCTCCCCATGCTTGCTCACATGACCATCGACTCACCCGTTTCTCACCTACGGACTGAACGTTGCCTACGCCGTGACAGGCACTGATAGCAAACAGCATTATAATCATGAATAAGATGTCAGGGTTGCTTTTCCCCCAAGGATCCCTGCACTTGGGCAGAAATTCATAAAGCCTAGGAAGTGTCATAAGCGGGAAGTATTAAGTTAGGACCCATACACGAGGCATCTGATCCCAGTTTATGAGATACAGAAAGCATTATAGAGCAGGTGGCAGCTAAGACATCTAGAGAGACCAGATAAAGCTTGGAAGGAGGTATTCCATTTACAAGAAGAGCTCTGATGAAGACCCAGATGTCAGAGTAGACCCTTTGAGGATATGCACATGGCTCAGAAGGACAAGAGTGGGGACAAGGTACAAGTTACCAAGCATAAAAGGGACAGGGGGTCTAATGACATGAATCTAGAGGAATAAGCATGTTTGGACTATGGTTGGTGCTATGTGTGGTGGCGTCCCCCAAAAGCTCAAATGGGAGGCAGTGTAAGAATGTTCAGAGGTGAAAGGATTACATTAAGAGAGCTATAACTGAACTGTGGATTAATCCACTTGAATGGATTAATTGGGTGGTGACTGTAAGGCAGGTAGGGTGTGGGCCGGAGAAACAGGTTACTGGGGTGTTCCTATGGGACTTCTACATTATCCCTGGTGAGCAAAGCCAGCTCTCTGCTTCCTGCTTGTCCTGAGCTGCTTCCATCTGCCACACCCTTCTGCCAGGATGCTCTGCCCCACCTCAATCCCAGAGCTATGGAGTCCCATGACTGCGAATGGACATCTGAAACCATGAGCTAAAATAAACTTTTCTTCCTCTAAGATTTTCTTGTTTGGGGTCTTTTGGTCACAGAAAACAAAACTGCCAAGAGTTGGTTCTTTGTTTCAAGGATAATGGAGAAGTCTTACAGGGATTTAGGCAGGAAAAATAGCATCCTTGCATTTATGCTTAAAAAGTTTTACCCCTTGCGTGGAGAAAAGATTAGAGGAGGTAGAACGGAAGGAAGCAAAACTATAGGGAGCTGAGACAATGGTGCAGGAGAGAGGTAAAGGCGACTTGAACGTGGGTAGGACTGGAGGTGATGGGAGGAGTAAGGAGATTCTGAAAATAAAAACGCCCCCGCAGGACCGAGTGGCCACCTGGACCTGAAAAGAGTCTGGAAGGACTTACCTCCTAGAATCTTTGTTGTCTAACTGTGTGGATGCCGGCGCCATTCACTGGAGGAGGAGGAGGGAAGAGTTTGGAGAGAAGACAGATGCTGGGTTCAAATAAAGATGAGTTCCCTTATCTCAGGGACACCCCTACAGATGTGTCGGGAGAGAAGGAGGCACCAGCTTACGGGCAGCAAGTCCAAGGAACTCGGATCCTGCAGCCATGCTCTCCCCTGCTCACTCCTCCTCCTCCAGCTCAGATTTTTGACTCTCAGCCACAACCAGAAGTACGGACAGGGCTGAGAGCCACTAAAGCCGACTTTAAAAGCCTTTTTTTTTTTCCCGTGGGGAGGGGGAGTGGGCAGCTTCCTTCACATTAGGTTTGGGCAACAGAAAAGCTTTCTGCTGTTTCCACTGTGGATCCTAGAGCCAAAAATGTGTATTTGGGAAGTCGGCTATTTTTATACTGCCTGTATTTGCTGCAATTATTGCCTTTCAGCTTCCCTTGTGTTTAGTAAAAATCTTTCTGAAAATACCAGGCTGTCTCCGTTGTGTTAAAGGGATGGAGGAAAAGGGAGGTTTGTCTAGCTTGGGTCCAACTGTTAAGATGGAAGCTATGGCCGTTGGGGGCCTGGCCCTCTGCTACCAGAGGTGCTATGGTTCAGATGCGTTTTCCCCAGGGCCTGGGTGTTAATGGCTTGGCGCCCAGCCATGGCCCTGTGGGGAGGTGTTGGAAATTTTAAGAGGTGGGACTTAGTGGGAGAATTTAGGTCATTAGGGGGCATTCCCTTGAAGGAGATTGTGGTACCCCAGGCTTGATCCCTTTCTCTCACATGCCAGCAATAAGTTGAAGAGTTTTTCTCTGGCACACACTTTCACCACAATGTAACACCATGGGCCCAAAGCAATGAGGCCAATTGGTCAGAGTCTGCAAGCTTTAAAGCTGTGAGCCACGGTAAACCTTTCCTCTTTGTAAGTGGATTTCTATCAGGTATTTGTTACAGTAATGTAAAGCTAACTCTCTCAGGAGGAATCTGATGGAAAGAGGCCCAAGCTGAAAGTAAAGCTGGGGAATGGAGCTGGGGGCCACGTGTACAAGTTCTTATGCCTCCCTGAAGATGGGCTTCCAACTAGCTCTCTGCTCTCAGTCGCTCTACGTTAATAAAGGATGTAATGAGGTGTTATCATTGAGGCCCTAACACTCTTGCTTCACCAGCAGAGAGGACTTGAGAAAGTTACTTGTCTGTTCTGAGCATCTGTGTTCTCGTAGGCAGATGGAAAGAGTGGTCACCAACACTGCAGTGTCCTTAGACCCAAGTCTAACTTGAGTCAGGGAGGAGGCCCTCGGTGGATAAGGCTGTTGTCATTACTGGCCCTTGTGTGCCCACGAGTCATGACAATATCTGAGGACTGGAATTTAGACATCAAGGATGAACTTAAAGATTCACAGTCAAGTGAACTAAAAGGCAAAAGTCATGGGGGGGGGGGGCAAACCCGGGCCATGGGTTCAAAGCCAACAACGTTCAGAAACAGGAGGTCTATTTAAAAAAGAAGAAAATGAATAAATAAGAAGCCCCAGCCTTTGAAAAATTCCAATCTGAGAGCATGTCCTGCCCCAGCCCGGGCTTCTTGTGCTGTTCTTGCTGGGACAGAGATCTGGAGGGCTCTGTTCCCTGGGATCTGAGCTGGCCCAGTGGTCAGAGGGAGCCGGTGGCTGAACCTGAGGTGGGGACCTCGATGTGCTCAGGGTGTGCCAGGAGCGGTTCAGGCTGAGCCCCACGGCTTGCCGGCGACTCTGAGGGCACCTCCTTCCATCTGTTCTTTTCCTCAATCCCTAAGAAACAGAGCAGGCTAAAACCCCCGCTGCATGTCCTGGGAGCACCTATCAAAGACAGGGTGAGGGACTGCAGAGAGCGTGGCCTCCACCCCACTCCTCCCTCACACCATTACTGTTCCTCTTCCCCCAGCCACCCACCCACCCACGGGAGGAGGGGATGGACCACACTCACCTCCAGGTCACAGCTGCAGGGATGGCAGATGGCTAGGGAGTAGGGCTCTCTGGCACAGATTCCCCATCTTGGGTAGATATTTACCCTGCCAGAGCTGGAAGGATGGCTGAGATCCTCCAACACAGGGGGCGCAAACTCAAATGCCCTTGTCAGAACAGGAGCTTGATGCAAAGCACCTGATTGACCAATGTGAGCAGTCAGCCTTAGGTCAAGGCAGAGTACAAAGCAACTAGAACCCGGAGAGCTGGGGGTGGGTGGAGAAGCAGCCCCAGGCCACTGCCATCCCTACGGGGAGCCAACTCGGATAGCTGCCGTACTTCTAGACTCTAGCTAGGGCCTCAGCAAGCCAGTGTGAGTCAGATTTCCCATCACTTGATTCAGCGGAGATTCTTCCTAATTTTCTAAGAAGTCCCTACTGCTATCCTCCCACTAGGGGCCCAAACAATGAGGAAGTCCTTCCTCATGGCCCAATCTTCTCTGCACTCTGTTTGGAAGGCTGACTACCCTTTGACCTGGGGATAATTGCTTAGCCTCCTTGTGTCTCGGGTTCTTTATCAGTCTTACGGACATAATGCCCTTGGCCTAGCAGATAAGCACTCCCGAAGACTTGATGGTTGGGGATGTTATTGTAGGAAGCATTAATAGGAGCAATAGTGGTGTTGGTATGGGGTGCTTGATTTTATTTGGAAATTGATGGGCCACAGGGTGTCCAGATTATACGGTGTTTATCAGAGGGAGTTTCCGATGAGATCAGCTCTGAATCAGTGAACTCTGTACCACACGTGGCCTCCCCTGTGGGTGGGTGTGGCATAATCCCTCCAAGGCCTGAATACAACCCAAAGGAGGAGGAGGAACTGGCCCATTTTTCCTGTCTTACTAGTTAAGCTGGGACATCTGCCTCACCTTCTGTGCACGGTGGTGTAGGAGAGCAGCAACCTGGTTCTCAGGCCTTTGCATTCAGACTGAATTATAGCAACAAGTTTCCTGGGTCTTCAGCCTACTGATGGCAGATCATGGGGCTTCTCAGTATCTGTGACCAGGTGGCACAATGCCAAAAAGAAACCGCCCCTGTCTCTTTATCTATATAGACATAGACATGTATGTGCACTTATAATAAGTAGGTGAATAGGTGATAGATGGATCCGCATAGTTGGCCTCTGTATCCTGGGGTTACACACCATGGATTTAATCAATCATGAATCAGAAATACTTGGAAGAGAAAAAAAAAATGCATCTGTACTGAACATGTAGAGATAGCTGCTGGTCATTATTTCCCGAACACCATAGTTTAACGACTATTTACACAGTATTTCCATTGTACTAGGTATTACACGTAATGATTTGAAGGATACATAAGGATGTCTTAGGTGATAGACAAATATTATCTATGCCATTTTAGATAAGCCGCTTGTGATCTGCCCCATCTCCTGCTCACCAAGTCCTGCCAGGTGGACGGCACAATTCTCCAGGGAATGTCACCGGGCTCCCTGCCTCATGCAGTTTCTCTCTGATAACCCGCTCTTCCTTTCTGGCTGTCTCCTTCCTGCGGCAGCAATCAGAGCCCCTCTCACCACAGAACTGCCATCCTGTGCCGGCCTGGCCTGCAGCAGAATTAACTTGTCAGTTTGCCGGCCACAGGGACTGAGGGGTGTCAGCCTCAGGCAGCGGAAAGGCCAGGGGGAAAGAGGACGGCGTCATTTCCCACCTGCAGCACCACGGTGAGCTCATTAAGGAGCGGGCAGGAAGGCGCTACGGACAGACACACACACGTACCAGGAGGATGGGGACCTGCTCTTGAGCTTAAAGTCAGGAGGACTCGTGTTTGTAAGGCATTTTACACCTTCCGAGTCACCTCCTCATGTTCTCATGTGTGATGCAGCCGCAGGGAGCTGATTAGTTCCCCTTTCACAGAGTTAGTTGCTAGGCTTCAGAGAAATCCCCGAACTCGGAATCGGAAGCCCTGGGTGCGGCAACTCTGCTGCTGACCCACGCGTGCATGAATGTCTGCAAACCCACTTCACTTTGCCAAGCCTCAGTTTTTCCCTCTCCCCAATCAAAGCAAGAAGCCCAACGTTAAGAGCTGTTGATCAGATGAACGTGACTTTTAAATACTTTATGTGTTATAATGATTCTATGGGACACTGCCCCTCAGACTGGGGTCATGGAGTGTTGGTGACAGCCCCAAGGTGGGAGGGCCCCTGGAGTCAGACTTCCTGAGTTCCAATCCCTGCTTCACTCCATCTCACTCTCTGAGCTGGGGAAACGTACTCATCATTTCATCTATAAAATAGAAAACAACAAAAACCATTCTGAGGATTCAGTTAGGTAGTACAGGTAAAGGATGTGGCCCAGTGGCTAGAACATAGTAGATGCTCAGCAAACAGTCACTATCATCATCATGATGGTTAACCTCCAGTAACTGAGCATCAGCACCAGATGGCATGAGCCCGAGTCCAGTGTTCCCCAAGTCCTTTGTCGAGTTGCTGACCTTGACCCTGACCTCAGGCAACAGAAGACTAGAACTAGGGGCACCAGGTACCACATTCTACCTTTCAGTTACTATAGAAGAGAACAGGGGTTCAGAGAGGGCACTGAGTCATCAAAGCCTTAGGTGGAATCAGGGAAACGGCTCAGATTTCTGCCTCAGTTCCCGGGCTCTCGGTCCAGCATTTCTCCCACACCTTGCAGTCAGACACTCCCAGATCTTAGAATTCCAAAAACCGTGAGGAACTGCTTGGCTCCTCCATTGCTCATAGGTGGGGGCAGTCCTGATGCAGAGGAGTGGGGTGGTGACGCAGGTGCTGGAGCAATAGTTCAGCTCTCTTCAAGCCTCATCTTCTTCCTCAGCTGACAGCCTCCACAGGAACCTCACAGCAATAAATTGAAAAAAAGACGTTCCACACTATGTGCCATGAGATAATAAATAGCAACTGCTAATATTAATTGAGTGTTTACTAGGATCCTGGAACTTGCACACAAGGTTATATCATTTAATTTTCATGAAGCAAGACCAAGAGAGGATCAAATGATGGTTTCAAAAAGATAAGACTCACGTAGCTGGAAACTATAAAAACCAGCATCAAACCCACTAAAATTCCCGCTCAAGTATAACATCCATGAAACAAGGGAGTATTTTATTTGTTGCCGTAACTTCAGAGTTTGGAGCAATTCCTGGCACATAGTATTTGCACCATAAATGTTTTTGAATGGAGGAGCTGGGAGTGATTTCAGCAAGATGGTACCACAGCCTCCATCCCCCACAGAAACCAACCAACGGATGACTACTCAGGATGCAAAGAGCTTTGGCAGAAACCAAAGGTCCAGTGAAGAACTGCAACAATACATTGGAGCAAAACAATGAATTAATTCAAATAAACAAATAAATCAAAAGGAGGACAATTATACAGAGAAAGTATTACTGGAAAGATTAGTCATTTGAAGTGACTGGAAACAGGAGCAAGGAAGAAGGGCAGGAGCAATCAGTACTAACAGGAGGCGACACGGCACTGTAGTTCCTCTCGCTCTGCAGAGGTCACCTTCACCACTGAGATAGCCAGAAGATCCCCTGGAAGGGGAGACACTGCAGCATCACCCCACTAAGAAGGAGCCACTGTGTGCCACCCCACAACTTGGACCACCAACTCTCCAGCTTTGTGTGGGTCCAAGATCCCAGAGCTGCAGTTCTGCTGAAAACGTCATATTCCAGATCCCAGCTCTGCAGGTGCAACACACCTGCCCGTACCTGAGATCCTGGAGCCACACTCCAGGCCCAGGGCATCAACCTCTCTGCACATATCCATGGTCTGGAAACCAACATCCCAGACTCTGGAGCTCTCTGTGGGCCTTCAGACCTGGTTCTGTGGACCATGGCTCCCCGGATGCTCCACAAATACCCATACCTTACATACTGTTACCGGTGTGGTAGGAGGGTATCACTTCCACCCTGGATCCTGGAGCTCTGTTTCCCCACGCATGTGCCCGTGTTCCACTCCATGGGTGCTGTATTCAGATCCCAGGGCCAATATTGTGAGTGTATTGGTAACCTGGACCCAATGCCAAGAGAGATCCATTTGCCATATTGTCCTCAGCAGGAGCAATGAGATCAGGAGGATGCCAATATCCTTTGCCACCAGAGATCCCAACAGTCCCCACCACCTCCAGACACCCACAATCTTGGCCACGAAGGACCCCTGCAATGCTTGCCAGTGCCAACCTCAGCTAATGCAGCTGCAGAGATTGCATTGCTATGCCCTCAGCCAGAACTACTGCACATCACCATGATATCACTTTTTGCCCACCTATAACAGAAGGCCTTTCCCCATTAAAGCTAGTTCATAAAGTCTAGAAAGGGTGACTCTTCCATTAAATGCACATCCATCAAAGTAAAGCAACAAGAAACATGGAAACAAAGGAGACATAATACTACCAAAGGAACACCATGATTTCCCAGTAATTGGTCCCTAAGAAATGGAGATCTATGGTTTGCCTGACAAATAACTCAAAATAATTATTTTGAACGGCAAAAGAACACAGAGAAACAATTCCACAAAATCAGGAAGACAGCGAAACAGCAAAAATAGATGTCTCAAAGAGAAAATGAAATCACAACAAGCCACCAAACAAATGATGTAGTTGAAAGATGCAATAAAGACAAAATATGCAATAAAGACAAAAACAGAATTGATCAAGGCAAAGAAATAATCGGAACTCAAAGACAAGTCATTTGAAAATATATAGTCAGGGAGGAAGAAAAAGTAAAAAGTGAGAAGAAATCAAGATCTATGGGACACCTTCAAGAAAACTAGATTCATATTTTGGAAATCTTAAAGTAAAAGAATGTGAGAAAATTACATAAAAAATAATGTGCTGAAAACTTCTAAAATCAGGCAAAAGACAGAAACATCCAGATACAGAAAGTTCAATGGTCTCTGATAAGATTCAACCCAGAGAAGACTACATCAAGACATGTCATAATCAAATTGTTAAAAATTGAAGACAGAAAATCTTGTAAAGAGCAAAACAAAAGAAGATTCTCACATACATGGGAATCCCATAGAGACCATCAGTAAATTTCTCATCAGAAATTTTGCTGTCCATAGAGTGGGATGATATATACAAAGTGCTTTAAAAAAAAATCCTGCTAACAAAGAAACTTTACCCAGCAAAGTTGTCTTTTATAAACAAAGGAGAGATAACTACTTTCCCGGGCAAACAGAAGCTAAGGGAATTATCACCACTAGACCTGCCTTATAATAAATATTTAAGATGATTCTTAAACTGAAACAAAGGATGTTAATAAATAACATCACACTCAAATTCAGAATAGTCGTCTAATACTGTAAGAGTGGTGTGTGAATCACACATTTCTATTATAAAAGTTAAAAGACAAAACTATTAAAAATAACTATAGCTATAATCATTTTTTAAGATATATACAAAATCAAAAGTAAATTGTGACATAGAAAACAAAATGTTAGAGAGATGGCATAAAAGGGTAGAGGTTTAGTAAGCAATCAAAAGTTAACTTGTTATCAGCTTAAAAACAGCCTGTTACTATGTTTTATTTAAACCTGGTGGTAACTAAAAAGAAAAGCCTGTGGGAGAGAAACAAAAGATGAAGAGGGAGAAATCAAAAGCATGTCACTACAGAAAACCACTGAATCATACAGGAACACAGAAAGGGAGGAGAAATAAATAAAGAATTTATAAAACATTCACAAAATAATAAACAGCCGTTGAGATTTGTTACCTTAAATATAAATGCATAGATTGTCCAATCAAACTCACAGAGTGTGTAGCAGTATTTGGCTCATTGTCACGGTTTTGTACTTCTCCATTCTTCTATGCCACAATGTATCAAATCATTCTCCTGTGCTTGGACATTTGCACTTCCAGTTTGAAGGTATTATAAAAAATGCTGCTATAAGAATTCATGCACACGTCATTTGGTGCTCATATGTACACATTGCTGTAGGGGACACAGCTAAGAGGGAAACTGCGAGACCACGAGTTCTGCATCTATTCTGTTTTAGTGCTTACTGCTTAATGATTCTCCAAATTGGCTGTATCAATTTAATCTCCCACCATCAATGTATACAAGTACCAATCGCTCTAATTCCATGCTAAAATTTAGTATTATCAGAGCCTTTAATTTAGTCATTCTAGTGGTGGTATATGATTATCTCATTTATTTCATTATCTTATTTAATTTGCATTTCCCTGATGAATAAAGAGACCAGGCCTCCTTATGCTCATTGGAATAGTCAGATATCTTCCTTTTGAAGTCAGTTAAGTATGTTCACATCTTTTGCTCATTTTTTTCCTATTGGTTGTCTGCTACTCTATTGAAGATAAGGACATTATATTAGGTGTGTGTGTACATGTACTATATATATATATATATATATATATATATATATATATATATATACACATTCTATTTCATTTTGTTATATATATTCAGAATATACGTTTTTGTTGTTTTTAAATATACATGACACTTGCACGTATTTTGACATATTAGACATATGTGTGGTGCAACCCATGCCAATTTTAATCCAATTCTTGTGGTTGAAAATGATGTGGACTTACACTGGTCATTATTCATATATGAGCATGGGAAAGTTATGTCTGATTCTTCTACTGTCTTTCCCATTCCTATCCCCTCTCCCTTACCTTCAATCCTGATTTTCTAATCCAATGAACTTCTTTACTTCCCCTCTGTACCCTCCCTTGTTATGGATTTTAGCAGCCACCTATCAGAGAGAACATTCGACCTTTATTTTTTTGGGGGGTGGGGGAATGGCTTATTTCACTTAGCATGATAGTCTCCAGTTCCGTCTATTTACCAACTAATGCCATAATTTCGTTCTTCTTTATAGTTGAGTATATTCCATAGTGTATATACACCACATTTTCTTAATCCACTCATCTATTGAAGGGCACCTAGGCTGGTTCCATAGCTTGGCTATTGTGAATCGAGCTGCTATGAACATGGATGTGGCCACATCAATGAGGTAGACATTCTGCGGATGCAGTAGCGTGATGGAATTCCCAGCAGGGTTGGTACAAGGCCTGGGCATATTGAGTAATTCTCTTTCGACTTTCTCCTTTCTTTTCTTGGCTTGGGTGGAGGGGGAAAGTGGACGATGGTGGAAAGACCCTCTCCTCCTGAGCCGCTGCCTCCCAGTGCAGCTTCTCTATTATTGAACTGCTGTGGCCTCAGGAGGGTGTGAATCAAGGACAGTGTCTAAACAGGTGCCTTTTCGCCTTTTCTTCAGGAACAACTCAGAGGAGGGAAAGTGTATTTTGGCTCTCTGGTTCCAGGGTTTAGCCTACGGTTGGCTGAGTCTGTCACCCTGGACCCAAGGTGAGGTGGGACATCATGGCAGAAAGACTGGCATAGGATCTCTGCTCCATTCACAGCACCCAGGAAGCAGAGAGAGGGAAGGAAAAGGGGCCACAGACAAGAAGAACCCTTCCTGACACTCCCCCAGAGGCCTGCCCGCTCCAGCCACGCCCACCTGTTTATAGTTACCACCCAATGCAGCCAATCAGGATGGACTAATTAGGTCCCACCTCTCATAATCCAATCATGAACTGTTATGCCAGATTCGTGGGACCCCAATAGATCTCCAGGAGCCAAATCCGATGCAAGCACACAAGAGTCTTTATTGCAAGCTCGAGCCTGGACTCACAACCATTCCCAACGCATCGGTCCCAGGGAGTCAGTCCCTGTCCTTTGTTCAGTGAGATTTTATATATTTGGGGGGGATACGCTATGCGTCACAACATCACACAGCAAACCATTCCATACCGCGGGAAAGTCAAACAACAACTCTTAACATTGATTAGCACATTCAATGGCGGGAACAAGACGGGGATTCCTTTGAACTGATTGGTTTAGGCCACGGGGGGAGTACATGCTAAACTACATGGTTTCCAAACTTGTTATCAACCACCATAAACTACTTGGGGATCATCTGGCATCCCAGGTATTTTCCCTGTCTCATGCTGATTAGAGGTTGCTAAGGGGGTTGCTGTAGGTCCTCACCTAGCCTGACTGAGTCAGGGACACCTGGCGCCTCAGACCTCTCCTGTTATTTGCAGACAAACAACTCAGCAGGGTGGGTTTGTGCTTAGGAGTGCTCTGTGGGTTTTTCCAAGGACAAGGGTCACGCCCCCTTCCTTGGACAGGCTTTGCTCTGAGGTAGAGGCTGGTTTCTCAAAAATGGAGTCACATTAGTTTCTCAGAACATTCCTGCACTAATGCAGAAGAAGTTTGGGAACACCTCACATCCAAAACCATAACACCCTCCATGGTGGGTGCTGCTGTCCACTGACAGTGGTTAGTGAACTTGGAATATGTGATGTTCAGCATTTTCTTTCCTCAATTTTGAACCTTAGCCACAATTCTAGACATACTATAAGCATCATCATCATCATCACAACAACAACAAATGCTACCATTATTAATAACAAATAGGAAAATGCAATATGCACTGTATTCAGTATCCTTTAGATTCTTTGTAAACACAACCCCTATGTTATCTCATTTAATCTTTCCCAACACCCTATCGGGAAGATCCTCCCCAAGCTATAGGTGGGGAGACAATAGGCTACCAAAGGGGAGATCATCCTCCAGATCCCACACTTGCCAGGAAGCAGATTGGGTTTCAATTGTGGTCATCCTGAGACCTTCAGCTCCTGGTAAGTTCCCACAGTCTGAAATGAGTAACAGTTTTCCACCCCCAACAAGGTCGCACAGCCAGTTGGCGTGGAGCAGACTGGGAACACGGGTGCAAACGAACAAATGCACTTAACTCCTGCGAGGACATCTCCCTGGCTCTACCCTCTGTGTTCACAGAGGACAGAAATGCACAGAGAAGGTTGAACAAATCTTTCCCAAACACTTTAAACTCAAATGACAATCACGACTTGCCGGAGGCTCTGTCCCACAGCTGCAGGAGCAGCCTATTATTCCCTCCTTCTTGGAAAGCATCTCTGTGAGAGAAGCCGGCCAGCCACAGAAGCTTCTTCCTCCACCCAATGGAGGGATTCATTTGCATTTGAAAAAAAATAGCGTGGAACTAAATATCCTGCTGATCTTCTGAGCCTAGTTTAGGAGAAAACTGTCTGCCTCTGGGAAGGCCACTGTGACCCCTGAAAACCTGTTCCCCAGCCAGGGCAGAGGACAAGGCCCAGAGACAGCCAGCTGCTGTGTGACGGGTGCAAGCTAGAGACCAGCTGTAGGAAGGGGCCTTGAATGTGGGTCCCACTGGAAGTTTTTTGTTTGACTTTCCAAGTTTGGAAGAAGCCACCTCTGGTTATAAAACAATGACTTTCTGCTCCAAACAGATTGGCCACATTCCAGGAACTCACTGCTCTTATTCTCTCACTGGCCTGAGGGTTCCCAGAGTTGATCCCAAAGGATGTTTCTCAGTGGGGGGCACACAGCAGAGAGGTAGGTGGCATCCCCACCCCCCCAGCCAAAAAGGAAGCTAAATCTCTCTTTTTTGTGAAAGTATCTAGAAAACCTTAAAACTGCAACAAACATATTGTTTTAACTCAAAAATTCTCTGCTGTATTTCAGGCAAGGCAATATATGACACGATCCATATTCCAACATTGTTTATAATAACAAAATGCTGTGATCAGTCCAATAAGGTGATGGTTCTGTTAGGGAACAGGCAGACATGGGTGATGGGAATGAAAGGTGAATGAATAATTCCATCAAGTGGGCCCACTGTGCTGACCCCCACGTGCTTTCTTTGCCAAGAAGCAATTTACCTGCAGCCCGGCCTGACCTAAATGAACAGGCTATGCCACATTCTTCGGTAAACTACTTGCTATCTGCAGAAGAAATGCAGGCCCCAGATAATGTTGATGGAGGAACCCAGGAGACTTTAGTGACCAGATCCTGAAACTCCAGGAGACAAGGATAGATGCTGTTAACTATAAAATCTGTAAGAATTTATCTTTAAGAATCCAGTTAGAACCACTGGTCAGCATGGGTCAAGATGACCTAGAGTTGTTATGACAGTGGGGACTCCAAAGTCTAATGTCATCCTGCTCTCAGTCAAAAGTCAAGGGGCAGACCTAGTGGGACTCTCTGGAATCTTCTCTGGGATCTCCAATAAAACTGAAGTGCAGGAGAGGGACACTGTCCCGCTCCTCTCTGAAAGGATCCAAACTCCCCTTGAGAGTGTCCCCTTTCCCTTTTTCTCTCCCTTCAATAAACTCACACCTGTTACTCTAAGTGACAGGTCTGAAATCTTTCTGATTTGATTGCAAGAATTTGAAGAGAGGGTCTTTGCAGTGCCTCAGTTTCTTGGAAGGCCCCAGCTCTGTAACAGTTTAATCCTTAGTGCATCTAATGAGCTAATAATGTGCATAATGGGATACTGTGTGGTCATGAATACTAATAGAGAAATTGTTCCAAGATGCAATTTTGTTGGCAAAATAAGACATTAACAATATGTAAGGTTCCAGTTCCAGCACAATGGTGAGTTCGGATAATATACATCCCATCTTCCTTCCCACCATACTCCTCTCCCCACCACACTCCTGGAACAACTGCTACGCTTTTGGGTAAATATAATTCTCCTTCCCTTCAGCACCTCCCCCATCACAAAGAAAATTCATAGTTCAAAAGAGAGAAATAAGTAGCCAGGTACCAAAGAAATAAGTTTAAAGACGAGGCCTTCGGTTTCATGCTGATGAGGGCAGGTGGAGGAAAAGCAGCTGCAGACACAAACCAGGACAGCTGCGGCTGCTATTGTCCTGGGCAAGCAGGGGTTTAAGCTGGAACAGAGAGATGCAGTTCTCATAGAGCTAAGTGCTCAGAGAAGGAGGAACTCAAACTCTTCCCAACTAGAATCAGGAAATAAACAATCTTACTTCTGTTATAATGCTGGATGGAAAAAACACTTCCCTTGAGAACCTAAAATCCCAAATGTGAGCTACATGTAAATATGCAGCCAGAATATGTGCCCTTTCTGTAATATAATCATTCTCAGCTCAAGAAATTGATCTTCAATTGGCCCTACACTGGTAAATAGTTTTGGAGAGGATAAAAGAAACTCATGAAAAACCACTCTCTGGAGAAATTACTATTGCCCAGGTATCTTTGGACTATCCAGGAAATAAATAATCCCCAAAGATGATGAACTTACAAAAAAACAAATTATTCCGGTAACTATTGGTGATGGGGAGGCGTTGAGAGCCACAGCCAAAGTGGCCCCAGCAAACTTCCAGCTGATTGGCTCACGGCAGCCCCAGCAAACTTCCAGCTGATTGGCTCACTGTGGCCCCAGCAAACTTCCAGCTGCCAGCTGATTGGCTCCTCTGCGGTGATGCTCATTGGGCTGTTTCCCCGCCCTGTCAGACCACGGAGCTGCTCATTGGGGGACTCTTTTGGCTCCACCCACACAACCCAGACAATGCACCTCAAGGGCAGGAGGACTTGGGGATAGAGAGGCTTGCCGGAAGCTGGTGGTGGAAGTTGGGCTCTGAGGGAATTGCTAAAGAGCTTGTGTGGTGTGGTGTGTGTGTGTGTTCTAAAAATAGAGTTCATTTCTGCTTGACAAGTGGCTCATGAATTGTGCCCAGTGAGACTGAGGCATTTGGTGGCCCACACAGGGAATGACTGAGGGTAAGTGATAAGGTAAACTGCTCATCCCTGAGGGCAGGGCAAGAGGATGGGTAGCCATTTTAAGATTCTTCTTTCATTTTGTTTCACTTTGTTTTAAGTTGCCTGTCCCTGGAGATGGGTGAGACAGAAGAAAAACCACTCACATATGAGGAAAAACTATTTGCGTCTGAGGAACAGATAGGGAGAAAGGACAGATGGACATTTCAGGAGGATAGAAAGGCTGATACAACGATTTTTTGTTGTTCCATTTTTGTTTCATTCTGTTTCGGTTTTGTTTGGTGTCATCTTGTTGGGTTGTATTATAGTAGAAATATGGGATCAGAAATTAGGAAAAAAACAAACCAAAAGATTGTTAAGTAAATTGTTAGAGGAAGGAGGCATCCCAGTAAAATCAAGAGCAGTCAGGGCATATGTTGATACAATACAAAAATGTAGCCCATGGCTTTTTAAGGAGGAATTGTTAAATATATCACAATGGAACCATCATGGTGAAAATTTAAAAAGAATAGAAAAGAAAATCCCAGGAACTCTGCCAGTTGGCAGATTGCCATTGTGGGCATTGGTATCTTGTTTGCTTAGTCCAAAGCCTTTAGTTCAGACAATAGTAGAGGAAGGAGAAGACATATTGATTCAAGTAAAAGAGAAGGTCTCTCAAGCTAGTCAGACAGAGGAAGAAAGTTTAGAGCAGAAAAAGCCATCAGGGGAAAAGTTACAACAGGAGACTGCTACTAACACCTTCCTATCACCAGATGGTGTAAGTGTCCAACCAACAGCGCCACCTCCATATGCTGGGAGGCCCCCAACACCCGTAGTTGACAGATGGGATCCTGAGACAGGACCTCAAATATTAGCATACCCTGTATTTGAGCAGGGAGGAGGACAGCGAATTCACCATGCTTTAGATTTCAAAACAGTGAAGCAGCTAAAAGAGGCTGTAACAACCTATGGTCCTCAAGCACCCTTCACTGTAAGCATGGTCAAATCCATTACCAACCTGAACATGACGCCAGCAGATTGGACTAGTATGTGTAAAGCTGTACTAAATGGAGGACAATACCTGTTATGGAAGGTTACCAATGAGGAATTTTGGAAGGAAGGCGGCTAGGCGAAATGTAGCAACTGGTTATCTTCAGAGAAATCTAGATATATTGTTAGGAAAGGGACCTTATGAGGATCATCAGCAACAAACTGCATATGATCCTGCCATATACTTACAAATTGCTGTAGATGTGGTTAGAGCATGGAAGACTTTACAAGGACATAGAGATTTCCAAGGTCAATTATCTAAGGTAATACAAGGAGCTAATGAATCTTATGCTGAATTTGTAGATATGCTTATTCAAACAGCTACCAGAGTTTTGGGGAATACAGAACAAGCAATGCCATTAATAAAACAACTGGCTTATGAGCAAGTGAATCGTTACTGCAGAGAGGTCATTAGACCATGGAGACATGAAGATTTAAACACATATATTAAATTATGTAGAGGCATTAATGAACAAGGACAAGTCGTGGCAGCTGCAGTACAACAGGCTTTAGATGCCAGGCCAAAAACATGCTACAATTGTGAACAAACAGGACATTTTAAAAGGAATAGCCCCATAGGAGGGGGGTTTAACAAAACTAGGTATCAAAGGAGTAGAATACTAGGTATTTGCCCATGATGCCGTAGAGGGAGACATTGGGCCAATGAATGCCTTCTCAAACCACCATAGAGGGTACTCCGTTATCAAACAACGAACAAGGACCAGGTGTCTATCCACGATATCATGGAGAAAGGCATTGGGCGCCATTGCCAAAAAACGGACAGGGGGGCCTAATGCTCCGTGGCCCACAACTACAAATATACAGGGCACTGGAGGAACCCAGCAACACCATCAGGGTAGTGCTCAGGACACATTATCCATTAGATCCCTCAGTAGACAAACCAGAGGAAGCACAGGATTGGACATCTGCGCCTCTGCCAGAACAGTACTAACTCCAGAGATGGGAGTTCAAATCATTCCCACAGGGGTAAAAGGACCTCTTCCCAAAGGAACAGTAGGCTTATTATTGGGACGCAGTTCTTCTACTCTAAAAGGACTTATGATAAGTCCTGGGGTAATTGATCCCGGTTATGAAGGTGAAATAAAAATCATAGCCAGTTCTTCAAAGGGTATATCAGTAATTTCTCCAGGACATAGAATAGCACAGTTACTAATAATAGCCATCCTACATGATAAATTTTCCAGTCGTTCTGTAGAAAGAGGTTCCAGGGGATTAGGCTCCACAGGTGTAGATTGGGCTATGCTTTCTTTAAATTTAGATTCTCGCCCTATGCTAAAACTAAATATTCAAGGACATGAATTTAATGGGCTACTGGACACAGTGCTGACCTTAGCATCATCTCTTGTCAAGAATGGCCAAAACATTGGCCGTTACAACAAGCCACTCAAATGCTTCGAGGCCTAGGAGTGTTGACTCATCCCCATAGAAGTGCAATGATATTAGATTGGAAGGATCCTGAAGGATGTGAAGGAACTATACAGCCATATGTATTGGATTATCTTCCCGTAAATTTATGGGGACGAGATGCCCTAGATCAATTAGGACTAACATTAACAAATAACATCAATTCAAATGTGTCCACTATTATGGCTAGACAAGGTTTTAGGAAAAGAAAAAGATTAGGAGAACAAGAACAAGGTATAGCACCACCAATACAAATAGATCAAGGAACAGACAGACATGGATTGGATTTTCAGGAAGGGTCACTGAGACACTAAAAAATTACTTGGAAATCAGAAAGACCAATATGGGTTCCTCAGTGGCCCCTGACTAAAGAAAAGATACAAGCAGCCCATGACCTGGTCAAACAACAATTAGCGGAAGGACATATACAACCTTCTGTATCTCCCCATAATACTCCCATTTTTGTCATCAAAAAGAAATCTGATAAATGGAGATTATTGCAAGATTTAAGAGCCATTAATAATGAGATGGTTATTATGGGACCTGCTCAATCGGGGATTCCTCAATTGTCTGCTTTGCCAAAAACCTGGTATGTTTTAGTTATAGATATAAAAGATTGTTTTTTTCAATTCCAATTAATCCTGAGGATAGTCCACGTTTTGCATTTAGTATCCCTGCACTAAATCATGAAGGTCCTGATCAGAGATATGAATGGAAAGTACTCCCTCAAGGGATGGCTAACAGCTCAACTATGTGTCAAATTTATGTTACCAATGTAATCCAGCCACTTAGAAATCAAAATCCTGAACTACAAATATTTCACTATATGGATGATGTATTATTAGCACACAAAGATAAAAACACATTGCTAGAATGTTATGCTACACTTACAAACTTATTAAAAAATTATAATCTAGAGATAGCAATAGATAAAGTACAATTAAATCTTCCAATTAATTATTTAGGAGTTCTATTATCCTCAACCATGGTCCGTCCACCAAAAATTCAAATACGAGTAGATCAACTCAAATCACTTAATGACTTTCAAAAGTTATTAGGAGACATAAATTGGATAAGGCCTTATCTAGGCATACCAACAGGAGAGATGGGACCTTTATTTGATATCCTAAAAGGTCCATCAGATCAAAATTCACCCCGAATGTTAACACCTGAAGCAAGAAAGACATTAAAAATCATTGAAACATATTTGGAAAATATGCATTTGGATAGAATTGATATAAGGTTGCCTTTATTATTTATTGTACTACCAACAAAAAATATCCCTACAGGAGTATTTTTGCAAGAAGTTTCATTATTATGGATACATTTATCTTATTCTCCTAATACTATTTTACTAGGTATCCTGAGACTGTAGGACAATTAATACTCAAAGGAATAAAAGCAGCAAAGGGAGTGTTTGGAATTTCTCCCAATAAAATTATTACTCCATATACTATGGATCAAATTGATGAGTTAGCTAATGAGTTAAATACTTGGGCAATAATCATGTGCAAATCGAATGTTTCATTTGATAACCACTTACCATCTAATCCTTTATTGTCTTTTTGATCATCACATCCTGTAGTTTTTCCAAAAATGACAAGAAAAACACCTATCATGAATGCTCCAAATATATTCACTGATGGGTCAAATAATGGTATAGCAGCAGTAGTTACCCCTGATCAAACTTTTACATTTTTAGTACCCAAACAATCAGCTCAAAAGGTAGAGCTTAATGCAGTATTACAAGCTTTTGTGATGTTTAAAGATTCTGTATTTAATTGATGTTCCAATAGTCAGTATATAGTTAATGCTATAGTATCCCTTGAAGATGCTGGTAGGATTTCCCCTTCCTCTAGTGTTTTCTCTTTGTTTTCCATTATACAAAGTTTCATCTGGGACAGAAAAGATACATTCTTTATAGGACATATCAGGGCACATACAGGATTGCCTGGAGCCCTTAGTTTGGGCAATGATTTAGCAGATAAAACTACACATGACATACATATTTTCTCTATACTAGAAGAAGCTACAAATTTTCACAAAAAGTTCCATATCAATGCTAATACTTTACAAAAGCATTTAAAAATAACTAAGGAACAAGATAGACAAATAATAAAACAATGTCAAAATTGTGTGACCTTTTTACCACAAGTTAATCTTGGAGTCAATCCTAGAGGACTGATACCTAACCATATTTGGCAGATGGACGTCACACACTTGCCAGAATTTGGAAAATTAAAATATTTGCATGTTACAGTTGATACTTCTTCTGGATTTTTGATGGGCTCCCTTCATGCCGGAGAAAAAACTAAAGATATTATAGCTCATTGCTTATAAAATTTTGCCACTGTGGGCGTTCCAAAACAGTTAAAAACAGATAATGCCCCTCGCTATACCTACCTCTTTTAAACAATTTTGCTCATCATTTGGCATTACTCATATAACAGGAATTACATACAATCCACAGGGACAAGGCATAGTTGAAAGAGTTCATCAAACTGTTAAAATGTACTTATTAAAGCAAAAAGAGGGAATTAGGAAGGGGTATATATCCCCCAAAGATAAACTTAAAATAACCCTTTTTACTCTAAACTTTTTAAATATTGATTCATCAGGAATTAGTGCTGCGGAAAGGCATATGTGTCCAAAAAATGTATATAAGCCCAAGGTACTTTGGAAGGATATTCTAACAGGACAATGGAAAGGTCCTGACCCAGTGATTACCTGGAGTCGGGGGTCTGTTTGTGTGTTTCCACAGGGAGAACAACAGCCGATTTGGATCCCAGAGAGATTAACTAAAGCGATTTCTACAGAACAAAAAGAAGATGATTTGGCTCAAATCCATAACGGCTGATATCCAGAACTCCAGTTTGGCTATCCTTACATCTGCGACAGTGGTTCTCCCACACCTGGAGGCTAATGAAACCAGGATGCTTTCTTCAAAATCTATTTTATTATTGCCTTTTCCCACATTATGAAGTTCTATTTTGTTTTTTGAGCTCATACAGACCTAGGCTAATGTTTTGCTAATCAGTTCTATTTTTTGACTATACAATTTTTAAATATTGCAATGGAGATTTCACCTGTAAAAACTTATAAGGCCTTTACTATTATGTTATGTGTTGTCTGTATTATATTATGTGTGCACACTTGTGTTTTGTGTTGTATGCTTGTATGTGCGTATGTCCATATATCATATATGAGCACTCATGAAAAAATAGATCCAAATTTTTTTTTTCTTATTCACATGATTTAAATGGTTTAATTTAAATTGGGTAAACAGCTGTTGAGGATTGTTTTAATATGTGAACGAAAAAGGAGGTTAACAGATCTGTTTGTTTACTTTCACCTTTCCTTTTCATTATATGTAACAATTCTGTTCAGGATAATGTAAATTTTCAGAAAATTGTTTTCTTTTAGTGCCTGCTGGAATGTTATGTAATTTTTTCTTTAACCATTATTGCCAGAATTCCTATCTTCGTCCCAGTGCCGGTGAAGACAAAGATAAAACCAATCTACAGCTTCTTCAATAGCTATTACTGAACTGCTTGCAGAACTTGCCTGGACTATGTATCACTTGTATGCATTGTGAACTCACTTGTATGCATTGTGAACTATCTGTTGGGGTATTTTTGCTGCTGGTGTCATCGGTGGTACAATTTTTCCAAAAGGAGCCATCAATTGGCTTGGTGTATCCTCCTCCCTTCTGCTGTGATGGTCATTCAGCTAAAATTTGGGGGCCAACAGAGGTGAGGCAAAGAACCTCACCCCCCACTGGTACAAAGGCCTATCCACAGGTGTGTCTGTATGCTGGACCAGTAGTCAATGACGGGTAAGATCCAATTGCAATGGTACCAACCTAAGACAGGAGGCTGACACCTTGAGGTCAGCTCATCCTATGATGGGTAAGGACCATATGTAGTATTGGACAACCTAAGGCAGGCACGGTCCCTAAGCCACGTGCTTGTTGTTTAACAGAGAGGGGGAGATGTTGAGAGCCACAGCCGAAGGGGCTCCAGCAAACTTCCAGCTGATTGGCTCACAGTGGCCCCAGCAAACTTCCAGCTGATTGGCTCACTGTGGCCCCAGCAAACTTCCAGCTGCCAGCTGATTGGCTCCTCTGTGGGGATGCTCATTGGGCTGTTTCCCTGCCCTTTCAGACCACGGATCTGTTCATTGGGGGACTCTTTTGGCTCCGCCCACATGACCCAGCCAATCCGCCTCAAGAGCAAGAGGAGTGGGGGGTTGAGAGGCTCGGCCGGAAGCCAGTGGTGGCAGTTGGGCTCTGAGGGAATTCCTGAAGAGCTCATGTGGTTTGGCATGTGTGTGTTCTAAAAATAAAGTTCATTTCTGCTTGACAAGTGGCTCATGAATCGTGCCCAGCTGGACTGCAGCAGGGATGATTTATCAGACAAACAAGGAGCTTTAGCATCCACAAGAACTTGAGTTAAGAAAGCAAACAGTGTGAGACACTAGGATAGTAATGGTTAAAATAAATGAAGAGATGAAATAAAGGGTAGAAATATGAAAAGATAAAACTCTATGGGAGAGACACCTAAGAAAATATCTTCAAAAAGAATGAAACATGACTTTCAGAAATTCAAAATATGATCATGAAATTAAAAATTTAAAGTAGCTTCAGTTTAAATATATTTTATCTCTATGGCCTTCTTGAAACTTCCATAGTGATAATAAAATTGTATAAGCCCCAAAGGTAATGAGACCAGAAGAGAAGCTAACACTGTATAAGAAATAAAAACATGATTTTTGCAAAATGAAAACAACTTTACAAATCAAGGAAAGCGGAAACCCAAGTTCCTGCAAAGCTGAAAGCCAAAGTGAAACAGAACAATCTAAATAAATAAATAATAAATTGTTTAAAAATGTATTTATATAATCCCAGGAGAGCTTAAAAAAATCAAAGCTCCTGATCCCACAAAGGTGGATGAGAATAAAGAGAGAATTTCTTGTCTACCCAAAGAGCTGTTAGATTGCCCTAAATTTCTAATTTTATATGAGTAAGTACCCTCTGTCCCCTGTTTAAGCAAGAGAATTTACTATTTGTACAACTGAACTAGAGCTCTTCCATACTCCTACACACAAGACAGAGCAAAAGGCAAAGTATGCAAGAGTTGAAAGGTGAAATGTTGTTAAAATATAGATAGAGAGATGTAGGTAGATAAAAAATAGTTAAGTATTGAGTGACACTAAGCAGTGCCTGGGAAAGGCTGCAGTGAGATAAGAACTCTAAGGAAATTGATCATGAAGGATATGGAGAGGGGAGCTCCCACTTCCCTTATCTCCAATCTTTAGGTGAGGATCAGAAAAGAAAGATAGTGATTATAAAATAAAAGGAACGCACTCCTAAAACATCTGAAGATCTCCACCTTCTCAGCGGGCACCTGTCCTATAGAGTTCCCCTGAACATCATTATGGTGTAGCACTTCATTCTATCCCTGCCTGCCACCACCAAGGAATGCATGAGTATTAAAGTGAGCCCTCCAAGTTCTTTCTTGGGGACCAATAAACAGTGTACTGGGACATTTCCAGCCCTGTAACTGAATAATAATGCACCTCAGACTCTTACTTTCACTTGGCTTTCAGAAAAATCAGGAAATTGGACAATTCCTATCTTTAGAGGGAAGTGGCAAACCCAAGTGAAGAGACCTAGAAACACTGACATTGGAAATGGGTCACTGATTTGGATGGTGTCCAACATGAATATTCTGGCAAAACTCACCACTCAACAAATTCTGCCCATAAGAGATACTCAAAAGTAATCAACATTAACTTCTTCATATGCTTAAATTTTAAGATACAGCCAAGAATAATCAGAATCAAATGGACATCCAAGACCAGTACAACTGAAGTTAAAAACTAATTGGATGAGTTTAACAGCAGATATAGGATGAGAAAATGCAAAGACAAGTTAGTAGAAAAGGTAGAAATCAAATCACAGAGAAATAAAAGTAATGTAAAACACAGAGTAGAGTATAAGAAACCTGTGAGATATGGTCAAAAGGCCTAACGTAAATGTAATTGAGGGAAGGAAAAGTGAGTGAGAATCAAGTAGAAGAAATATTGGAAGAAATAATACCTTAAAGTTTTCCAACTATGGTGAAAGACATCAATCCACAATCCAAAAAATTTAAACAGTGCAAAAAAAATAAATAAATAAATATGAAACTACAACTAGGAACGTCAAAGCCACATTGAAAATGTCGGAAAGAGAATTATTAAAAGTCCAAACACAAAGGATAAATTGCCTTCAGAGAACCAAAAATGAGAATTTACCAACAGATAACATGAAAGACAGAAATCAAAGGGGTGCCTTTATACATCTCTGTCTATACATCTCTGAAAGAAAATAACTCTATTCCAGAGAAAATATCCTTCCAACTTTAAGGAACAAACACAAAAGTAGAGGAATTGTGGCCAGCAGACTCGCAGTAGAAGAGATGATGTTAGCAAAATGAAAGAAAATGATTCCTGGGAACACAGGTGGATGTTACCAGAGTCTAGTCCCAGGAGTCTCACTCTAGAGGTCCCAACACCAGATTTGGCCACCAGCCCCAATTAACCAGAGGAGACAAGTAGAAGTAAATATGGGGTTTCAGAGGTCTTAGTCCATAAATGCTAATTCCATTTCTTAGGTCCTGATGTAAGGCAAACATCACAGCAGAAGAGTGAGGTGGGGGAAAGTAGCTGGCACCAGGAAGGAGAGAGGGTGGGGAAGAAAGAGAGCTCCCCTCACCACAGACAAAAAACATACCCAAAAGGCACCTCCCCAGGGATCACCTCCTCCAGTCACCTGACTACAGTTACTACATAGTTAATCTCTATCAGAGAATTAATGCACTGGTTAGGTTAAGGCTTTCATAACCAATTATTTCACCCCTAAACTTTCTTGCATTGTCTCACACACAAGTCTTGGGAAATACCTCACATCTGAGCAACGTATGTGTAGTATCAAACCAACTGACCTAGCTGAGTGCATCCAGCAACCAGCAGTGCAGAACACACATCTTCTGCAGTACTCAGGGAAGCAGGCAGTCTTGATGGGACTGTGGCCTGTCAATCATCACCTCAAATAAATAAATATGAAACTACAACTAGGAATGTCAAAGCCAAACTGAAAATTCTGCAAGGTTTTGTTGGGGCAGGGAAATCATCCTTAAATGCGGTCCTCGTTATGAGATACTCTCCACGGTTCCTGGAGTTTGAGATTAGCTGGGAAGGAGAAAGTGACTCAGAAAGAGAATGGAATAGAGACACAAAACAAAGTCACTTGGTGCAGTCATTGGGTCCTCTTTCAGATGCATGCAAGTGCAGAAAGAGTGAAAAGTAATCAGGGCAGGGGGTGGGGGGAATAACTGGGTCACTTTAAGAATGTATTGATGGATTCAAGCAAATACAGCAGTGTTTTGTGAAAAATACAGAATATATTGAGGCGAAATAAGCTCCAATGATAGTAAATAAAGAAAAAAGGGAGAGGTAAGTGGAGATATGTGAAGGACTAATCCCAACAAAAAGAGAAGATAAAATGGACTAATAAAGATACATGATAAATGCCAACTCCACAGGGACCAGGGAGTCATAGAGCAAAGATCAGAAAGGATGCATAAAGACACCGCAAGATAAATGTGACCCCAATTAGTTCAGTAACTACATTAAATGCAAATAAGCACAGAGATGGAAATACTGCCAACCTGGAAAAAGTAAGACCCACCTATGTGCTGATCACAAGAAACTCAAAGGACAGGCTCAAAGCCAAAGGATGGAAAATATGTATCATTAAATAGGAACACACTAAGACAAAGAGAGCACCGATGGCTTATTACCATCAGAGGAAGGTGCTTCAAAGAAAGTTTTGGTGGAAGAAAAATTGAGACACAGAATAATAAGAGTCAGTTCAACAGGAAGTTATAGTCATCCTCAAGTTAAAAGGTCCTTAATAATAGAGCTTTAAAATGTATAACTTTTAACTAGGCAGAATCTTCGTAAAAAAAAACACATAATGGTGGGAAATCTTAAGAGAGATCTGTCAGTCAGTGATAGAACAGTCAGAATAATGAGGTTAAAGAAAGTCTGAACAGTATGATTAAAGCAAACTGACCAAACTGTGTGCATCCTACAAGGAAGGATATGCCTATACTACCAATACACACAGAAGATTTTCCCAGACAGGCTGTGCTGGGGGTGGAAAGTCAAGTCTCACAGCATTCCAAGGAGGAAACTAATTTAATGAGTAGGCTCCAGTAACTGGAATTGCACTAGAATTCAATAACAGAAAGATAACTAGAAAACCTGTAAGACTGAAATGCAGCAACTGAGCTCTAGGTAGCACATGTGTCCAAATGGAAATCAAAATGGAATTTAAAGATAGATTTCTAGCTGAAAACTAAACAATTCAAATACTAAACATCTAAATTTGCAAATGAAGCTCAAGTGGGACTGAGAGGGAAAGTGCTTAGGTGCACATATCAGAAAAAGAACATTGGAAAGTTGATCACAAAATCTTCCAGCTAAAATAAACTTGAAAAACAAAGACCTCACCAAATTAAGTTCAGAGACTACTGAAGAAAATAAGAAAAATAAAAGCAGACTAACCACAATAGAAATTAGAGATACAACAGAGAAATTCAACACAGTCAAAAGTTAATTCTATGAAAATATTATAGATGAAAGTATAGCAAGACACAAATAAACAACCCAAAGAGTAATAACAAATCACAAATGTCAGGAATAAAAGGAGATAATATTACAGAATTCTTTGATATTTAAAGGGTGCAAGAATGTTTTAAACAACTTTATGCCAATAATTTATTTGTTCTTTTAGTTATACATGACAGTAGAATCTACTTTGATATTTTTATACAAGCATGGATTATATCTTATTCTAATTAGGAATAAAAGGAACGTAAATGTAATTGAAGGAAGGAAAAGTGAGAATCAGGTAGAAGAAATATTGGAAGAAATAATACCTTAAATTACCAAAAGAAGAAATTAAATACTAATCTCAAAGATGCCGAATAGCAATCGTAATCCCAATCTTGTGGTTGTACATGATGTGGAGTTTCCCTGGTGGTGTCTTCATATATGAACACAGGAAAGTTATGTCTGATTCATTCTACTTTCTTTCCATTCCCATCCTCTGTCCCTTCCCTTCATTCCTCTTTGTCTAACCCAATGAAATTCTATTCTTCACCCTCCCCTTGTTGTGGGTTACCATCCACATATCAGAGAGAACATTCCACCTTTGGTTTGGGGCTTTTTTCACTTATCATGATAGTCTCCAGATCTATCCATTTACTGGCAAATGTCATAATTTCATTCTTCTTTATGGTTGAGTAATACTCCATTGTATGTATGTGTATGTGTGTGTGTGTGTGTGTGTATCACATTTTTTATCCATCTGTTGAAGAGCATCTACTATGGTTCCATAGCTTAGCTATTGTGATTTATACTATTATAAGAATTGATGTGGCTACATCACTGTATGTTTCTGATTTTAATTCCTTTGGATATATGCCAAGGAGTAGGATAACTAGGTCAAACTGTAGTTCCATTCCTATTTTTGGAGGAATTTCCCTACTTCTTTCCAGAGTGGTTGCACCAAATTGCAGTTTCGCCAACAATGTATAAATGTACCCCTCTCCCTACATCCTCACCAATATTTATTGTTACTTGTATCCTTGGTAATTATTATTCTGGTCAGAGTAAGGTGAAATCTCAGGGTAGTTTTAATATGTATTTCTCTAATAGCTAGAGATGTTGAACATTTTTTCATATACTTGTTAATCATTCATATTTCTTCTTTTGAGAAGTGTCTGTCAGTTCCTTTGCCCATTTATTGCTTGGTTTTTGTTGTTGTTGTTGTTGTTGTTGTTTGGTGTTTAACTTTTTGAGTTCTTTGTAGATCCTGGAAATTAACACCTTATCTGAGGTGCAGGTATATACCAATAATTTTTTCAATGAATGGAATAGACAGATTCCCTGAAAACCAGAACTTGGTCAGATACTAGAAGAAATGGAAAATATGAATAGTCCTATAACTAATTGTCTCCACTGGTAGATTCCATTAGACAATGAGGGAATAAATAACACAAATCTTTTAAAATTCTACAGAATTTTAAAACAGAACAATTCCTGACTGCCATTATGAATTCAGTACAACCATGTCCTAAACCCCAATGAGAACATTGCAAGGAGTAGAAATTAGTTCCATATTCCTCATGACTGTAGAAGCAACAATCAAAAACAAAATACTAGCAATTTTAATTTGGTGAATGTTTTTACTTATTCAAGGAATATAGTAAACGCAGAAACATTTTTAAAAATTGCATGCTAGTCTCTCTTGTGAATACAGAAGTAAAAATTTCTAAATAGGAAGGAGGAGGAAGAGGAGGAGAAGGAGGAAGAAATAAATATGTAGTTGGATTTAGTCCAGGAAGGTAAAGATGATCTAACATTCAAAAATTGGTTCCATAATTCATAATAAACAGAAGAAAAGAAGAAATTAAACAGTAATCTCAAAAGATGCAGAATAGCATTTGGTAAATTCAATATCCATTTGTTATTTTAAAATAAAAATTCCATAGACTAGGAATTGAAATTTTTTTTTCATCTGCTACAGAGTATCTTCAAATCGTACCCACAACATAGTCAATGGCAAAGTGTGATGTTGGGAACAATATGAAATTTCTATCATTACTTCTATTTCATTGCACTGAACTCTACAAAGATATTACTAGAACAATAAATAAATGCATTTAATAAAGTCAATACAAGATCTGTAATATGCAAATCAGTAAACAATTAGAAACAAAATTTAAAAGATATTTAAAATAGCAACAAAAATAGAATTCTAGAAGCATATTTCCATCTATTCACAATTTAGAAGACTTACTATAATAAGGATGCCCATTCCCCTCAAATTAATCTACAGATTAATATAATCTCCATCAATATCCCAGAAAGGGTAGTGAACCCACACACACACCCTTTCTGGTGTGTGTGGGTTTGACTGTGTGGATGTGTGTGTAAATTGACAGATTCATTCTAAAATTTATATGGAAAAAGTTACGAAAATCTTGTTTGAGGATGCTAACTCACAAGGTGGGAGGACTAGGGTATAGAGTTACTCTAGGTAGAGGGTAGTGAAGGGAGGGGAGGGGGTATGGGGGTTGGAGGAATAGTACAATGAATCAGACTTTAGTATCCTATGTACATATATAACTATATGGCCCATGGGATTCTACATTATATACAACCAGAAGAATGAGAAATTATACTCCATTATATATGATGTATCAAAGTGCATTCTACCATCTGTATAATGAATTAACACAAAAAGAATTAAAAAGAAAATCTTGAGGTAGAAATCTGGAGGACTTTGACTATAAAATTCCAATTATTTTCTAAATTCCAACAAACCTGAGGGTAAAGTATTGGTTTAATGATAGATGCATAGAACAAGATAGTGATTCAGAAATAGATCCCACACATTGTCACTTGGTGTAATGCTTGTGTCCCAACGCAACTCAATAGGGGGAAATAGTGGTTTTTGTTTTGCTTTATTGTCTTTGTTTGTTTGTTTCTGGGTACTGGGGATTGAACTCAGGGGCACTTGATCACTGAGCCATATCCCCAGCCCTAGTTTGTATTTTATTTAGAGACAGGGTCTCACTGAGTTGCTTAGCACCTTGCTTTTGCTAAGGCTGGCTTTGAACTCATGATCCTCCTGACTCAGCCTCCTGAGCTGCTGGGATTACAGGTGTGCGCCAACGTGCCTGGCTGGTGTTCTCTTTTTTAAATGCATTTTTGAATCCTATGTTTTGTTGATAAACAGTACTTACACATGTGTATGGAGTATGATGTGATGTTATGAGCTATGTATACATTGTTGAATTATTAAATCCGCCTAAATAGCGACTCCATCACCTCACATGCATATTGTTTCCTTCTGGTAAGAAATCTACTCTTATAGCAAATTTGAAATATACATCATCATTAAGTGGTACTTTCAGTGCATAGTTCTGAAGCACTTGCTCTAGCAGAAAACCTTTATTATAAAGATATCTTCCTTTATGATAAAAGTATGATTTAAACCTTTATCATTCTGGGGAAGGGAAATATTTCTTAATCAGGACACAGAAAACATCATCAATTTTTTAAAAAGATGATTTTCATTTATCTAAATACGATTTAAAACTAAGGGCTATTGTTAAATAAATTTTTTTTTCATCAAAAATCAAGAACTACTATTTGTTGAAAAAAACAATAAGGCGAATAGCCAAACTCCAGATTAGAAGAAACCCTCGATGTACACATGCGACAGGGACTCACATCCAGGAAAAAACCCATATTTTAAACTTAATTAATTTATTTTAATTAGGTATATATGACAGCAGAATGCATTTTGATTCATTGTACACAATATAAAACACATTTTAAAAATTTTGATGACCCAACTAAAACTCAGCAAGAGTCTCACAGATGAGCTGAGTGTCTGGCTGGATCCTGACTGATACAAGGACGTACTACGTGATCCCACTCTCAGAACTTCAGGAACAGACAAAATTAGTCCACAATGATAGAAATCAAATCAAACAGCAGTTACCACGAAGGTGGCAGTGTTGGCCCAGGAAAGGCTGGAGGGAGTCTTTAGGGGTGAGGGTGGTATTCCTCCTCTTGATCTGTACAGTAGCTACACAGGTACATCCATTCACATTCACTGTAAGCTAGACTTTGATTTTAAAAAGAGACAAGCATTGAAGCGCCCTTTCAAATTCGTTTTCTTCTAATATTATCTTCTAGTCAAATCATAAGCAAAGTTTTATGTTCCAGATATTGCCTCTGGATCCATTAGCAATATTTAAAATTTTTTCAAACCTATTACTTATTGATTTTGTCCTTAGAAATTCTGGGGTCTCACAAGGTCTCCAGTTGTATATGTAGTTTTCTGGACATATTTTAAAGTTCTTGTTCATTCATTTTAACATATTTAAATGTTTATATGTACTTATTTTTGTATGCACTGTATGATCTCAACTGAATTGTATCTCACACTCAACTTCATAACCCCTACTGTAGGTGTATTTGCAGACAGGACTTACAAGGAGACAACTGTGTTAAATGAAGTCAGAGGCTGGGGCCTTGGTACTGGAGTTTCAGTGTCTTTATAAAAGAGACACCAGAGAGTTTGCTGTCTCCATCACATGAGGACCCAGTGAAAAGGTGGCCAAGTCATGCCATCAACAGATCCCTCAGCCTCCTGGACCCATGCTGTTAGACTTGCAGCCTCCAGAAATATGAGAAAATACACTGCTGTTTAAGCAACTGGTCAAATTTTGATATGACAGCTGAGCAGACTGAGAGTGTGATGGGAATTCATTATTATTTCCTTCCGGGTACATATCCAATCCCTGCTAAGTAACCTTTTTAAGATTCTACTAATTAAACTTTCCACATATTTGGGGATCAATGTCTGAAACCTCCATTTTATCATATTGATGTTTACCATCCCTATATACATTTTAACACCATATGCAAGAAAAAAAATTGCCTAGGAATATCCAAAAGAAGGAAGAAGAGGAGGACGAGGAGGAAATAATGATGAGAACCGCAGAGTGTGAGACTATAGTGTAGACCCCTGAAATCAAATGAATACTATATTGTTGTCAATGGGCTAAACGGAGAAGCCTTCTTTTGCATATACCTGGTAGAAATATCACAGGTGATGGTGTTTGTGGATAAATAATTTGGCTAACATCTATTAACATCAATAATACACATTCCCTTCAACCATGCCTCAATTAACAGTATACCTCCTCTAGAAATCACAGCCTGCATACATAGGACCCGAGCCCTGGGGTGTTCCAGGGTTGCTCTGACTGGCAATGAACTGGAAATGAACAATCACTAACAGGGAAAGAGCTGGGCAAACCAGGAAGCATGCTCCCCACGGGTCAGCGTGGAGTCCACAGGAGAAACAGAGGTAGAGCGGCTGGAGGACTTGCAAGGATTTCCAAAACAGTATTGTTTTACTTCGCTTTTTTGCAGCTATGGCCGAAATATCTGACAAGAAAAATTAGAGGAGCAATCATTTACTGGGGGGCTCACAGCTTCAGAGGTCTCAGTCCATAGACAGCCAGCTCCATTGCTCTGGGCCTCAGGTGAGGCTGAACATCATGACCAAAGAGTGTGGCAGAGGGAAGCGCCTTGGGACATGGCACCAAGAAATAGGGACTAAGCTCAGTTCCCAAAACATATACCAAGGGCACACCCCCAAATGCCTTCCTCCCCCTGCCACACCCTACCCACCCACCGTCACCACTCAGTGAATCCCCAACAGAGGATTAATTCACTGACTGGGCCCAGGCTCTCATAACCCAATCATTTCACCTCTGAATGCTCTTGCATTGTCTCACACAGGAACTTTTGGGGGACACTCACATCTAAACCATAACAAGCATCAAATGAGAAAAGTAAGAACGTGAAAGATAATATATCATTATCCCATTTTTTATAAGTTAAACAATGGCAACGTGCTTTTGATATATTGATGTGTGTGTGTGTGTAAGTAGTTATATTGGGTCATATGAATACTAAGAGAAACAGGGAAGAATTCAACATACATCATTAATACAAGTATTCACTGGAAGCAGTATATACCAAAAAGCAAGAATAAATATGGAATTAACTAAATATGGAATATGATTACATTTGTGTAAAACTGCATATGTGTATATAAGAGGTGAATTAAATACATACAAACATTTTAAAAGAATTTTGATGTAAAAGGAGAAATATTAAAAATTAATTAACTTTGCTTAAACACAAGAACGTTTAATTAAAAAAAAAAAACCCCAAGAAAGAAAGGCTGAAACCATAAAGGAAATATCAGAAATTAAAGAAATTGGAAAAAAGAAGACATGTAATCAAATCAAAAGCTAGTTATTGTAAAAGACTAATAAACTCAAGAAGCCTGTAGCAAAATCGATCCATTAAAAAGACAGACGGCGTACACCCATGCATAGAAACCGAGAGACATCTGTCAAATAATGCAACAGATTGTGCCAGGAGTCTAGGTTTGGAAGAGGAGTGAAACTTTACTTCCTGCAGCAATTTATTCTGTGGCTGAATTCTTACTCTCCTTAAGAGCACCTTGGGCTGGGAATGTAGCTCAGTGGTAGAGCCCTTGCCTCGCCTGCACAGGGCCCTGGGTTCAATCTCATAACCCAATCATTTCACCTCGGAATGCTCTTGTCTATAATCATACGTATCTCATATGCATCTGCATAACTATTGCCATACCACATGGTCTTGCTGCCAAAATATCTGAGTCAAAGCAGATCTCTGCAATTGTTGAACAATGAGGGGGAAAAAAATCAATTTTCCTAACATAATTGAAGGCTTACACTGTGCCAAGCCTTGAACTACAAGCTCTAGACACATATTCATTTAATCCTTACACCAATCCAACAAGAGTTATGATTATCATCATTATTATTTTGCCTGTTTTTCAGATAAGGGCATTTCAACACAAAGAATTTAAATAATTTGTCCAGGGCAGTGTAGCTAGTAAGCAATAAAGTTGGAGTCATCCCAGGTCCTTGGAGCCTTGGTGTCTCACTTATAGAAGGTGGCTAGTGACCTCTATCTCAGAGGGAGGACCAAAAAAATAAATAAATAAATAAATCATCAAGACACAAGTACCTGGTAAAAAGAGGGGCTAAATCTGAGTGACTGTGTGGTGGCAAGGGACGCAGCTCTGAGGCAAGCAGCCCTGGCATGCAGTCAGTCTCTGCGACGGAACAGTGGTCTTGAGAAAATGACTCGAGATTGTCAGATTTAGCAAATAAAAATTCAGGAAGCCGAGTTAAATTTGAATTTCACATAAACAATGAATACGTTTTAGCCTAAGTACATCTCAGGCATTATCTAGAATACAATTGTTCTTTAAAAATCGTCCTTCATTGGAACTTTGAATTTGACGGAGCAATCTATATTTCATTTAGCAACTCTACCTCAATTTTTCTCATCTGAAAAAGATGAATAATTTTAACTCCTTGGGACCGAGTCTTCTCCTTGTCTCCAGATATCCATCTATTGCTTTTTCCTTAGTAACAGAACACTGATTTTTACCTGGGTGTGTATCTACCACATTTCTTAACCTCCCTTATAGAAAGTAACAGCTGTGTGACTGTCCAACGAAGATGTAAGGAAGCCATACGGTATACAGAGGCAGACTTCCAGGAAATTGGCTTGAAAGTAAAATGTCCCTCCTTTGTCTCCTTTTCCTCCATCCTGAAGCACAGATGTGATGGCTGGAATTCTAACTGCCATTCTAGACCATGAGGATAAGCCCCACGCACCCTAGGTTTGGCACACAGGAGAGGTGGACGATGAGGCAGCAGTGGTTTTAGTCTGTGGGATCTTTTTGGTTGTTGTTGTTTTGGGGACTGGGGATCCAAACAGGGGCACTTTACCATGGAGCCACATCCTCAGCCCTTTTTATTTTTTATTTTGTGGCAGGGTCTCACTAAGTTGCTTAGGGCTTTGGACTTGCAATCCTCCTGCCTCAGCCTCTCGAGTTGCTGGAATTACATGCATGTGCCACTGTTCCCCGGTGTTTAAATTTGCTTCAGTGTTTCCCAAACGCCCAGTGAAGGACAGAGTCATGGCATGCTAAGTGGAAATGGCAGGAGGGTCAGGCTGGGGCCTGAGTTGGTTTGGTCCCTCTGTCCCTTGCTTCCCAGGCTTTCCAAGTGATGCCCCTTCCTCACTGTGTCTGAGTCAGTGAGCATCTGAACCACTTGGAGAGCTTGCCTGTCTTTTTCTTTGACATTTTATTGAGATATATTTTAAATATCATAAAATTCACCTATGTCAAGTGTACAACTCAAACCTATTCAGTAGCATTATGGAGTGGCACCGTAAATCTGTTTTAGAGCATTGTCAACCCTTGGAAGGTCCTTCATGCCCATTAACAGTGAAGTCCCTGTCCCACTCCCAGCCCCAGGCAACCTCAGATCTGCTTTCTGTCTATACATTTGCTTGTCCCAGATGTTGCATATAAATGGAATCACGTGATGCATGATCTCTTGCATCGTCTTCTTTCACGTAGTGTAATGTTTCTGAGGTTCACCTCCGTCACGGCAAAAAAGGAATGAGCTCCTGGCGATGCCGAGTATCATGTGCAGGTTGTGGTCTCCTCGTCCTGGCCTCCACCCTCCATCTGGAGGTCCTCTTCCAGCAGAAGTGCCTTTCTCTCAAGCCCTCAGGTGACATTGCGGCTGCTGGTGCACAGACCACATCTCGGGTGGCCTTGGCTTGTAGAAATGCCAAACCACAGCTCACTCTCGGAACCAACCTGTGCACCAAGCACAGCTCTCAGTGAGTGACAGAACGTTTCAGGAGGGCACCCTGGGAATATGGGTTCCCACCAGGAGGCTCTTGCCACAGTTGCCTTTTATTTTTACTTTGTCACCTATGGACAAAGGTGTCACTGCACAGGTGCTTACTGAAAGCTCAGCAGTCATTTAGACAAATAAAGGGACACCAGTCATCGTCACACAGGATCGTTCCTTGGTTCAACCACTAGGAATAAAGTGCTGCACTTCAGTGATAACGTAAAAGACAAACTGTCAATCATACATTTAACCGTCAAATACTCAAGGGCGGAGTGACTCAAGTGGTCCCAGGCACAGCAGTGGGAAAGTAATGGGGGACACCATTTTGGAGGGTGACACGGCAGAGTGGTCCATATTGAAATTCTTAAAATGTTCACGCCCCTTCCTCCTCTTAATTCTGTGTTTGAAAATCAATCCTAATGACATAAATAGCCACGCAGGTCCACACACAACACTATCTGAGGCAGTGCTGTGTTTAATGTTGAGGAGTCCGAGTGAAATTCAAATGTCCAACACAGGAGGGAGACAGCCCAGGTACCGCAGTGCATTCCCCATGTTGCAGAGGTCAAGTTCACCCGTCTGTGGTCCACATCCTCGCTCTCTCAACAGCTGGCTGCACGACTGTGGGGAGATCACCTATTCTGTTTCTTCTTCAGTAAAATAGAAAAACCACCTAACTCAAAATCTATAGAGGTTCCTAAAAATAAATACTAAACACAGAATTATCATATGACCCAACTTTTCCACCTTTTGTTCTTTTTAGTGGGGGTGGTACTGGGAATTGAACTCAGGGGACTCGGCCACTGAGCCACATCCCCAGCCTTATTTTGTATTTTATTTAGAGACAGGGTCTCACTGAGTTGCTTAGTGCCTCGCTTTTGCTGAGGCTGGCTTTGAACTCTGGATCCTCCTGCCTCAGCCTCCCGAGTCACTGGGATTGCAGGTGAGCACTACCGCACTGGGCCAGCTTTTCTACTTTCGATAACAGGGACTCCGACAGCTTCCTGTGAATGATTGTTCACAACAGTGAAAAGGGAGACGCAACTCAAATGTCTGTGTATCAATGAATGGATTAAATAAAACATGGCATGAACATACAGTGGAATACTTTTCAGTCTTGAAAAGGGAGAGGTTTGACCCACACTTCATGGCTGAACTTGGAGGACATTATGCAGAGTGAAATAAGCCACTCACAAAAGGGCGAGTGTCATATAATTTGTCTGAGGCACTGAGGGTAGTCGAATGTAGAGAGATGGAGAGAAGAACGGTGGTTAACAGGGGCTGGTGGGAGGAGAAATGGTTGTTGGATGTATGGAGTTTTAGTCTGGGAAGATGAAAAGCTTCCAGAGATGGATGGGAGTGATGGTGGTACAACAGTGTGAATGTCCTTTGTACCACTGCACTGTACACTTTAAAATGGTTAAGACTGTAAATTGCACGTTATGTGTCTTTTACCATCATAAAATGGAAAAAAATGATACTTCCTACTTCATAGTCTTTAGAAATAAATAAGTTAATATACTTCAAACACAGTAACTGTGGTTTTAAGTGATATCTTTCATTGAATAAAGTATATTAATGTATAAAAATACTCAGAAAGTCAAATAAAATGTAGACTACAAAACTGTGCATCATTTTGCTGAAAGCATTTTTAAGACACATGCATAGGACATATGTCCTAAGCATAGGGACAGAGAAACACATTCAAGTGCAACAAAATGTCAACCTGGAGAATTCTACCAACTGGGGCGGCAAGATTGTAAGTGGTGTTCGTCTGTCTTGATAGAGTTTCATTTTTTCCAATTTTGGCAATGACCATGAGGCATTCCTACAAGCATTGTCCTTAGCACTGATTCTAGGTGTTCACAGGGAGCTTCTCCGGGCCAGTGTCCTGTGGACACCCCCTCATTGGTGGGAGGCACCTTTCTTCTCCAGTAGGATAGACCCCCATGTGCCACCTCCACGCCGTATTTCTTTTCCCCAGGAACTTCGTCTGTGTGCCCAAGATGGAGCAGAGTTCCCTCTAGCAAGAGCAGTCTTTGGAACATTGGTTTCACATCCTGCATTTAGAAGAATTTGAGAAGCACCAGAGACACAGAGGCTAGAACTTCAAGGAGGCAGGAGTCTCCAGCCAGGTGTGGATACACCTCTGTGCATGATCCGTCGGTGCCAGGGACATGAGGGACCTCCCCCGCATGCTGTGCAATCATGTCACTGTGACTGTGCTAACTGACCTTTCTGTTGTCCATCACTCCCTCTCTTGCCCTCTATAAAACTGGAGAGTCTCAGAAGGAAAGCAAGACTCCCAAGAACATCACTACTGTCCCCCACGATGCCACCTCAAGTCTCAGCCCCTGCTCCCGGTGTCCTGTGTCTAAAATATACCAGGCTATTAGCTTTCCCATCCCATGCCGGGAACCTCTGTGCCCTGAGGGATCCTTCCTGTGCTGCCTTTGTCAAAACATTGCCCCGTCTCGAGGCCCCGAGGGGGCTGCCTCGTACAACCGTTCCCAGTTCTGCAGGTAGAGTACAGCTGCACATCCTCTCAGTTTTCCAGGTATCTATCTGATCCTCACTGGGCTAATCTCCCTAAAGAACTAGAAGATAAGTCTCCTGAGGGCAGGGGTGGTGCTCCTCCACTCTGCAGCAGGGCCCACCTTGGCACATATTAGACACAAGTATTGTTTTTAGTCTCACCTTGGCCATGACATATCCTAATGGCACCCCCAGACTCATTTGTTAAGTGGAGAGACCATTCTAGTCTACTTGTCATGACTGATAAGAAAAGCAAAGATCCAGTGGGTTATTGTGGGGGGAGGGAAAGGAGGGACAACCAAACTTCTCATTCAGTATGTTTTAAAATTATCCCAAAGAATCGTGGTAATAATAATAATCATGAATTTGCCCGACTCCAACTTAGCAGGCTCAGCCCAGAACAGTCCCCTGGCCCCAGATCTGCTTTATGCTGGCCCACGTGGAAACTTTCCAACTGTGTTCACCTGAATCATTGAATGGTCTGCTGCTTGGGAGAGGAACAATTCCACGCACTTCATCGTTTGGGAGGGGACTGATTGAATGTTCCATTGCCCGAGAGCGGAACAATTGAACAGGAAACTATTGGGAAGAGAAATAATTAGACACTCCATTGTTCAGGAGAAGAACCATTGAGTATGCCATTCCTTAGGAGAGGAGCATTTAAGGACAAACTTTCACCTGCGTAGGGCCCTCTTCTGCCTAAGAGTTAGTTTCCAAGTCATTGATTTATTTGGAGGAAAGAACATGTTTACCTTGAGGAACCACATTTGTGATCGTCTGTAGGAGTTTAGAATGGTACCTTCACCCAGCCTCAAAAATCGATGAAATCATTCCCATCCCGTCTGGAGCAGACTGCTAGTTTTCGTGTCATCGACACCACACCACCAAGCGCAGTCTGGCCCCAGGAAGGCAATGCAGTCCCAAACCCGGCTCTGACTGCCACCCAGGTTGTGTGATCGCCTCTGCTGCAAACCTGGGCCTCCTTCTCCCACTGGCCTGTCAGTCACAGGCCTTCCCAGGAGTACAGATGAGATTCGCCACCAAGTCTCGGACTCTCAGTCACTCCGCCTAGATGACAATGAACCGCGTGTATTGGCAGAAGACAAAGGAACTCTTCAGACCAGTCATTGCTCGGGGTGTCCTGGAGGGAACACTGACTCAGACATTTTGTATCCAAAAGTCAGCCATAAATCTCAGGTTAAATCTCAGAGTTCCAACGCTTTGTGTATCTTGTCTCTCAAGAGTAAGCGGGACCATCTGCTCAGTCACCGGAACAAGATTTCAAAGCATTCACTCTATTTCAAGCTGTTTGCCCCCATTGAAGTGCCGGGGATAAATCTCTGACAGTGACAACACCCTTCAGATAAGATTTTAAATAAGCCCTTTCCATCTTTCCTCTTCTACTTTAACATCTGAGCTAGGTTGCAAAATTGGCCACTATAGTTTCTTTCCCTATGATCCCACCCTTGGATGACCCCCCCCACCCCACCTGCTTTGAATTTGGCGGTATAATCCCGTAGCCTGGAGCAACAGAAACCACATGCAAACAGAGACTTGGAAATGCCTGTGTATTATTTATTGCTCTCTGTTTTCCTAAAACGGCCATCATGTGAGGAACTTGGTCAACTTGGACACATAATGAGAGACACATGACTCAGCTGCCCCTGTTGCCCCAACAGGGAACCTGCCAACTTCAGGGTGTACCAGTGAAGTCACAGACTGCTCACTCACTGGTCCATCTGCCTGCTGACAACAGACTCACAGAGAAGCCCAGAGGAGCCATCCGCGCAGCCCAGATCCAAAGGATAAGAATGAACCACAGAATCAGAAGATAGACGAACTGTTGTTTTGAGCTAGTATATTTTGGAGGTGATCATTACTCAGTGAAAGTCATACTGGTGCAGAAATGAAAACCCAAATTGCGGTGCTGCTGTAATTGAAAACGTGTGGCATCGGCTTTGGGACCAATAGATGGAGACTAGAGAGTTATGATAGTGAAGACCAGAAAAATGAGCAAACTGCTAGTGGTAACTTAAAAAGTAACGAGGAGATAAGAATGGAAAGACGGGGAGCCGTGGACGTTGATGTATGCAGCAGAATCATCTGCGGCACTGCCATCCGGTGTAAGTGGGATGATACCAATGTTTTAAGCTTTTGGACCTTGGCAAAATCATTTACAGGCATAATAGTCAAAGAATCATTTGGCTAATTTAGTTTCCTGTAATACGATGCAGAAAAAGAGAAGTAGCTAAAGAGAGAACTGATCAGTTCACAGACAAAATTTTAGAAGATATAGACAAGTCAGGATTCAGTGAATGGTGACATGAATTGGTTCCTCAATCCCAAACTCTTGAGCTGGTAAGAGATTTTCAAAGTATGTAATGGCCTCAAGGAGATCAATCAAGGATGTCTCTGTGATACTTTTAAAAGACCTGAAAGATTTAATGAGCTGCCTATCGGATATTTGTAGCTAAAGAGCTTATAAAAATTTTAGGACAAATGTCACAGAAAAACCCAATACACTAAAACCATAACACAGGCACCTGGGAAGTGGAGTAGACTTATAATTGGAAACATAGAAAGCCCATAAAGTATTAAGGGACTAGTATTAGTAAAATAGCCAGCATCTTTAACTAGATGGGACTGACATTACCCAATCTGCAAAAAGACCTCTAGGCCCCCAACTTTATAGAGGCACAAAGGAGGGGGAAAAGGCTACTGGGCTGCTAATGCTTATGTCTTTTTCTTATTTAAAAAAAAAAAAGGAAGGCTGTCTCAAAGGGTAGCATTAAAAATCAAGATAAAGTACCACTGAAGACAATGAACTTGGATTCCTTCTCAAGGAGTGAGTTGTCCTTCCCTGTGTGTCTCACTATGGTTTGTTGGGTATTGTGGGTCACATCCATCCATTTTAGTTCAAGATCTACAGATCCAGGACATCTGCATTCAAAGAACCACATCCCTTTTGGAACCTGATGTAGACCTGTTGAGAGCCACAGCTGAAGGGGCCCCAGCAAACTTCCAGCTGTCAGCAAACTTCCAGCTGCCAGCTGGTGATTGGCTCACAGTGGCCCCAGCAAACTTTTAGCTGCCAACTGATTGGCTCCTCTGCGGTGATGTTCATTGGGCTGTTTCCCCGCCCTTTCAGACCATGGAGCTGCTCACTGGGGGACTTTTTTGGCTCCACCCACGCGACCCAGCCAATCGGCCTCAAGAGCAGGAGGAGGGGGGCAGGTTGAGAGGCTTGTGGGAAGCCAGTGGTGGCAGTTGGGCTCTGAAGGTTTTTCTGAAGAGCTGTGTGGTTTGGCGTGTGTAGTTCTAAAAATAAAGTTCCTTTCTTTTGACAAGTGGCTCCTGAATTGTGCCCAGCCAGACTGCAGCAATACATAGTCCAGGCAAGTTCTGCAAGCAGTTCAGTGATGGCTCCTTTTGGAAAAATTGTACCACCGATGACACCATCAGCAAAAATACCCCAACACTACCACAAGTCGCTGCACCAACAGATAGTTCACAATGCATACAGGTGAGTTCACAATGCATACAAGTGATACATAGTCCAGGCAAGTTCTGCAAGCAGTTCAGTGATGGCTCTTGCAGAAGCTGTAGATTGGTTTTATCTTTGTCTTCACCAGCACTGGGATGAAGATAGGAATTCTGGCAATAATGGCTAAAGAAAAAATTATGTAACATTCCAGAAGGCACTAAAAGAAAACAATTTTCTTAACAATTTACATTATCTTGAACAGAATTATTAAATATGATGAAAAGGAAAGGTGAAAGTAAACAAACAGATCTGTTAAACTCCTTTTTTGTTCACATATTAAAACAATCCTCAACAGCTGTTTAACCAATTTAAATTAAACCATTTAAATCACATGAATAAAAAAATATTTGGATCCATTTTTTCATGAGCGCTCATCATATATGATATATGGACATACGTACATACAAACATACAACACAAAACACAAGTGCACACATAATATAATACATACAACACATAACATAATAGTAAAGGCCTTATAACTTTTTCAGGTGAAATCTCCGTTGCAATGTTTAAAAACTCTATAGTCAAAAAATAGATCAGCAAAACATTAACCTAGGTCTGTATGAGCTCAAAAAACAAAATAGAACTTCATGATGTGGGAAAGGGTAATAGAAAAATAGATATTGAAAAAAGCATCCTGGTTTTGTTGCAGATGTAAGGATAGCCAAACTGGAGTTTTGGATATCAGTTGTTATGGATTTGAGCCAAGTCATCATCTTTTTGTCTGTAGAAATCGCTTTAGTTAATCTTTCTGGAATCCAAATCAGCTGCTGTTCTCCCTGTGGAAACACACAAACAGACCCCGACTCCAAACAATTACTGGGTCAGGACCTTTCCATTGTCCTGAAGAATATCCTTCCAAAGTACCTTGGGCTTTTGTACATTTTTTGGACACATATGCCTTTCCGCAGCACTAAGCCCTGATGAATCCAAATTTTAAAAGTTTAGAGTAAAAAGGATTATTCTAAGTTTATCTTTGGGGAATATATACCCTTCCCATTTCCCTCTTTTTGCTTTAATAAGTACATTTTAATAGTTTGATGAGCTCTTTCAACTATGCCTTGTCCCTGTGGATTGTATGGGATTCTTGTTATATGAGTAATGCCAAATGATGAGCAAAATTGTTTAAAAGAGGTAGAAGTATAACCAGGGGCATTATCTGTTTTTAACTGTTTTGGAATGCCCACAGTGGCAAAATTTTGTAAGCAATGAGCTATAATATCTTTAGTTTTTTCTCCGGCATGAAGAGAGCCCATCAAAAATCCAGAAGAAGTATCAATTGTAACATGCAAATATTTTAATTTTCCAAATTCTGGCAAGTGTGTGACGTCTATCTGCCAAATATGGTTAGGTATCAGTCCTCTAGGATTGACTCCAAGATTAACTTGTGGTAAAAAGGTTACACAATTTTGACATTGTTTTATTATTTGTCTATCTTGTTCCTTAGTTATTTTAAAACGCTTTTGTAAAGTATTAGCATTGACATGGAACTTGTTATGAAAATATGTAGCTTCTTCTAGTGTAGAGAAAATATGTATGTCATGTGTAGTTTTATCTGCTAAAACAGTGCCTAAACTAAGGGCTCCAGGCAATCCTGTATGTGCCCTGATATGTCCTATAATGAGGACATATGAGATGAGACTTTGTATAGTGGAAAGCAAAGAGAAAACAGTAGAGGAAGGGGAAATCCTACCAGCATCTTCAAGGGATACTATAGCATTAACTATATACTGACTATCAGAAAATAAATTAAATACAGAATCTTTAAACATCACAAAAGCTTGTAATACTGCATTAAGCTCTACCTTTTGAGCTGATTGTTTAGGTACTAAAAATGTAAAAGTTTGATCAGGTGTAACTATTGCTGCTGTACCATTATTTGACCCAACAGTGAATATATTTGGAGCATTCATGATAGGTGTTTTTCTTGTCATTTTTGGAAAAATTACAGGATGCAATGACCAAAAAGACAATAAAGGATGAGATGGTAAGTGGTTATCAAATGAAACATTCGATTTGCACATGATTATTGCCCAAGTATTTAACTCATTAGCTAACTCATTAATTTGATCCATAGTATATGGAGTAATAATTTTATTGGGAGAAATTCCAAACACTCCCTTTGCTGCTTTTATTCCTTTGAGTATTAATTGTCCTACAGCCTCAGGATACCTAGTAAAATAGTATTAGGAGAATAAGATAAATGTATCCATAATAATGGACCTTCTTGCCAAAATACTCCTGTAGGGATATTTTTTGTTGGTAGTACAATAAATAATAAAGGCAAACTTATATCAATTCTATCCAAATGCATATTTTCCAAATACGTTTCAATGATTTTTAATGCCTTTCTTGCTTCAGGCCTTAACATTCAGGGTGAATTTGGATCTGATGGCCCTTTTAGGATATCAAATAAAGGTCCCAACTCTCCTGTTGGTATACCTAGATAAGGCCTTATCCAATTTATGTCTCCTAATAACTTTTGAAAGTCGTTAAGTGATTTGAGTTGATCTACTCGTATTTGAATTTTGGGTGGACGGACCATGGTTGAGGATAATAGATCTCCTAAATAATTAATTGGAAAATTTAATTGTACTTTATCTATTCCTATCTCTAGATTATAATTTTTTAATATGTTTGTAAGTGTGGCATAACATTCTAGCAATGTGTTTTATCTTTGTGTGCTAATAATACATCATCCATATGGTGAAATATTTGTAGTTCAGGATTTTGATTTCTAAGTGGCTGGATTACTTTGGTAAAATAAATTTGACACATAGTTGGGCTGTTAGCCATTCCTTGAGGGAGTACTTTCCATTCATATCTCTGATCGGGACCTTCATGATTCAGTGCAGGGATACTAAATGCAAAACGTGGACTATCCTCAGGATGAATTGGAATTGAAAAAAAAACAATCTTTAATATCTATAACTAAAACATACCAGGTTTTTGGCAAAGCAGACAATTGAGGAATCCCCGATTGAGCAGGTCCCATAATAACCATCTCATTATTAATGGCTCTTAAATCTTGCAATAATCTCCATTTATCAGATTTCTTTTTGATGACAAAAATGGGAGTATTATGGGGAGATACAGAAGGTTGTATATGTCCTTCCGCTAATTGTTGTTTGACCAGGTCATGGCTGCTTGTATCTTTTCTTTAGTCAGTGGCCATTGAGGAACCAATACTGGTCTTTCTGATTTCCAAGTAATTTATATTGTCTCAGTGGCCCCTTCTGAAAATCCAACCCATGTCTGTCTGTTCCTTGATCTATTTGTATTGGTGCTGCTATATCTTGTTCTTATTTTTCTAATCTTTTTCCTTTCCTAAAACCTTGTCTAGCCATAATAGTGGGTACATTTTGATTGATGTTATTTGTTAATGTGAAACCTAATTGATCTAGGACATCTTGTCCCCATAAATTTACAGGAAGATGATCCAATACATATGGCTGTATAGTTCCTTCACATGCTTCAGGATCCTTCCAATCTAATACCATTGCGCTTCTATCGGGATTAGTCGCCACTCCTAGGCCTTGAAGCGTTTGAATGGCTTGTTGTAATGGCCAATTTTTTGGCCATTCTTGACAAGAAATGATGCTAAGGTCTGTACCTGTATCCAGTAGCCCATTAAATTCATGTCCTTGAATATTTAGTTTTAGCATAGGGCGAGAATCTAAATTTAAAGAAAGCATAGCCCAATCTACACCTGTGGAGCCTAATCCCTTGGAACCTCTTTCTACAGTACGACTGGAAAATTTATCATGTAGGATGGCTATTATTAGTAACTGTGCTATTCTATGTCCTGGAGAAATTACTAATATACCCTTTGGAGAACTGGCTATAATTTTTATTTCACTTTCATAACCGGGATCAATTACCCCAGGACTTATCATAAGTCCTTTTAGAGTAGAAAAAACTGCGTCCCAATCATAAGCCTACTGTTCCTTTGGGAAGAGGTCCTTTTACCCCTGTGGGAATGATTTGAATTCCCATCTCTGGAGTTAGTACTGGTCTGGCGGAGGCGCAGATGTCCAATCCTGCGCTTCCTCTGGTTTGTCTAGTGAGGGATTTAATGGACAATGTGTCCTGGGCACTACTCTGATGGGGTTGCTGGGTTCCTCCAGTGCTCCGTATATTTGTGGTCTTGGGCCATGGAGCACTAGGTCCCCCTGTCCATTTTTTGGCAATGGAGCCCGATGCCTTTCACCACGATATCGTGGATAGACACTTGGTCCTTGTTCATTTTTTGATAACGGAGTACCCTCTATGGTGGTTTGAGAATGGCATTCATTAGCCCAATGTCTCCCTCTACGGCATCGTGGGCAAATACCCAGTATTCTACTCCTTTGATACCTAGTTTTGTTAAACCCTCCTCCTATGGGGCTATTCCTTTTAAAATGTCCTGTTTATTGACAATTGTAGCATGTTTTTGGCCTGGCATCTAAAGCCTGTTGTACTGCAGCTGCCACGACTTGCCCTTGTTCATTAATGTCTCTACATAATTTATGTGTTTAAATCTCCATGTTTCCATGGCCTAATGACTTCTTTGCACCAACGATTCGCTTGGTCATAAGCCAGTTGTTTTATTAATGGCATTGCTTTCTGTATTTCCAAAAACTCTGGTAGCTCTTTGAATAAGCCTATCTACAAATTCAGCATAAGATTCATTAGCTCCTTGTATTACCTTAGATAATTGACCTTATACACCTCCATGTCGTTGTAAAGTCTTCCATGCCCTAACCGCATCTACAGCAATTTGTATGTATATACCAGGATTGTATGCAATTTGTTGCTGCTGATCCTCATAAGGTCCTTTTCCTAACAACATATCTAGATTTCTCTGAGGATAAACAGCTGCTGCATTTCGCCTAGCCGACTCCTTGCAAAATTCCTCATTGGCAACCTTTCATAACAGGTATTGTCCTCCATTTAGCACAGCTTTACACATATTAGCCCAATCTGCTGGTGTCATGTTCAAGTTGGTAATGTATTCAACCATGCTTACAGTGAAGGGTGCTTGAGGACCATAGGTTGTTATAGCCTCTTTTAGCTGCTTCACATTTTTGAAATTTAAAGCATGGTGAATTCGCTGCCCTCTTGCCTGCTCAAATACAGGGCATGTTAATATTTGAGATCCTGTCTCAGGATCCCAATTATCAACTGCGGGGGTTGGGGGCCTCCCAGCATATGGAGGTGGCGCTGTTGGTTGGACACTTACGCCCTCTGGTGATAGAAAGGTGTTATTAGCAGTCTCCTGTTGTAACTTTTCCCCTGATGGCTTTTTCTGCTCTAAACTTTCTTCCTCTGTCTGACTAGCTCAAGAGACCTTCTCTTTTACTTGAATCTTTTCCTCTGTCTGACTAACTTGAGAGACCTTCTCTTTTACTTGAATCAATATGACTTCTCCTTCCTCTACCATTGTCTGAATTGAAGGCTTTGGACTAAGCAAACAAGATACAAATGTCCACAATGGCAATGTGCCAACTAGCAGAGTCCTTGGGCTTTTCTTTTCTATTCTTTTTAAATCTTCACCATGGTGGTTCCATTGTGATGTATTTAACAACTCCTCCTTAAAAAGCCATGGGCTACATTTTTGTATTATATCAACGTATGCCCTGACTGCTCTTGATTTTACTGGGATGCCTCCTTCCTCTAACAATTTACTTAACACTCTTTCGGTTTGTTTTTCACTAACTTCTGATCCCATATTTCTACTATAATACAACCCAACAAGATGATGCCAAACAAAACCGAGACAGAATGAAATAAAAATGGAACAACACAAAATCATTATATCAGCCTTTCTATCCTCCTGAAATGTCCATCTGTCCTTTCTCCCTACCTGTTCCTCAGATGTGAGCAGTTTTTCTTCCGTCCCCCTCATCTCCAGGGACAGGCAACTTAAAACAAAAGCGAAACAAAACAAAAGAAGAATCTTAAAATGGCTACCCATCCTCTTGCCCTGCCCTCTGGGGCGAGCAGTTTACTTTATCACTTACCCTCAGTCATTCCCCGTGCAGCCCACCAAATGGCTGGGCACAATTCATGAGCCACTTGTCAAAAGAAAGAAACTTTATTTTTAGAACACACACCAAACCACACAGCTCTTCACGAAAACCTTCAGAGCCCAACTGCCACCACCGGCTTCCCACAAGCCTCTCAACCTCCCCCACTCCTCCCGCTCTTGAGGCCAATTGGCTGGGTTGCGTGGGCGGAGCCAAAAAAGTCCCCCAGTGAGCAGCTCCGTGGTCTGAAAGGGCGGGGAAACAACCCAATGAGCATCACCGCAGAGGAGCCAATCAGTTGGCAGATACAAGTTTGCTGGGGCCACTGAAAGCCAATCATCAGCTGGCAGCTGGAAGTTTGCTGACAGCTGGAAGTTTGCTGGGGCCCCTTTGGCTGTGGCTCTCAACAATGTATCACTTGTATGCATTGTGAACTCACTTGTATGCATTGTGAACTATCTGTTGGTGTAGCGACTTGTGGTCGTGTTGGGGTATTTTTGCTGATGGTGTCATCAGTGGTACAATTTTTCCAAAAGGAGCCATCAATTGGCTTGGTGTATCCTCCTCCCTTCTGCTTATGATGGTTGTTCAGCTAAAATTTGGGGGCCAACAGAAGTGAGGCAAAGAACCTCACCCCCCCCCCCCCCCGCCGCTGGTACAAAGGCCTATATACAAGTATGGCTGTATGCTGGACCGGTAGTCAATGATGGGTAAGATCCAATTGCAATGGCACCAACCTAAGACAGGAGGCTGACGCCTTGAGGTCAGCTCATCTGATGACAGGAAGGACCATATGTAGTATTGGACAACCTAAGGTGGGCACGGTCCCTAAGCCACATGCTTGTTGTTTAAACAGAGAGGGGGAGAAAGAACCACATCCCTTTCTGAACCTGATGTAGACCCAACAAGAGATCCTAGATGTTAATCCTGAGGCTACAACTGGATGATATTTTGGAGGATCTGGAGATGGAAGTAAAAGGACATTTTTCATGTGTGTGGAGTGTGAGCAATTCTGCAGAGGACAGTAGTAGATTAAAAGGTAGCCAAAGATTCTTCTTAAGTAGACTTGCACACTAGGCTTGCCCTCTCCGCTTCTTTTGGACCTTGCCATCTTTTGAGTAAACCTAGACTAACCCGCCACGTTAAGAAGTTTGAACTATCCTGCTGGATAATGATAACCATGTGACAGTCATTTCCTGGGCTCTTAGCCAGCAAATGGCCAGATCTGAGGCCACTGAGACCAGCTAGCTTCCAGCCACCTTCCCAATGCCAAACAACCTTACAACTGAATGCAAATAACCGAGCAAACTCCGCTGAAATTCTCGAAGGCTAGTCAGTCCAGAAGATCCACTCTTCAAAAATGGGGCTAGAAGCTGAAAGATTTAATGAGTTGCCTATGGGACATTCTTAGCTAGAGAACAGAGCTTATAAAAATTTTTAGGACAAATGTCACAGAAAAACCCAATACACTAAAACCATAACACAGGCTCCTGGGAAGTGGTGTGGACTTACAATTGGAAACATAGAAAGCCCATAAAGTATTAAGGGACTGGTATTAGTAAAATAGCCATCAGCTTTAACTGGATGGGACTGACATCGCCCAGTTTACAAAAAGACCTCTGGGCCCCCAACTTTATAGAGCACAAAGGAGGCAGAAAAGGCTACTAGGCTGCTAATACTTATGTCTTTTTCTTATTAAAAAAAGGAAGGATGTCTCAAAGGGTAGCATTAAAAAATCAAGATAAATACCTGTCATCTGCTATTAACCACCTTGTCAGAAAGGTACCCTGACACCATGGGAGCCACTGGACAGGCTGTGACTGGGAAACCTTAGGAAGTGGTTAGTTACCTTCTCCAATGACACCATGTAGTTGTCATTGTCACTCCTCCACTAAAAAGCAAACAGACAAACAAAATTTGCTCTGTATTTACTCTGGAGAAAAGTCTCCCCTTTTCTCAAACTACACTGTAAGTTCTGCTTGCGTTAGAGTATCTGGGCTCCCATCTCAAGGCCACAACCACAAGGTCTGGGAACTTTGAACAAGACACTTACCTCACTGTGCTCCATTTCCTCAGCCATAAAGGGATGACACTCACCTGTAGGGCTGTGGGACAATCACCCGTGTCAGCCTGTGTCACCTGCTTCCTGCCCTACCGGCACAATGAGTGATGTGTGCTTCTATTATTTGATGTCCAAGATGAGCCTTAGCCAATGCTGGGCATCCTCAAGCCCACACTTCGATGGTATCCCGTATCTATAAATAAGTGGTCATTAACAAAGGTGTGGGGACGACTGACCCTGGGGAAATGAAGGAGATGTAAGGTAATCCTAAAGTTACCTAGATAAGCAGTTTTGTAACATTCTCCTCTTAAGACTCTGAAAACATTCCTGAACCATTGTCACGATTCACCCTTCCACCCACCCTGACAACTTCCATGCCTAAAAACGAGCAGAGGACTTTTTTCTACATTGCTCTGTTATTAGAACAGGCTTCTCCACACAGAGAAAACAACAAGGAAACACGTTTTGCCATCTCAGACCCTGGCCGAGGATGGTAAGAGCGGAGCCCGCCTGCCCTGCCCCCCCCACCAAATGTCATGTGGTCAGTGGGCTCTGCTTTTCACGAGACTTTCCTCAAATCCATGGATCATCCCTGGCAGAGCTACAATGGTGAAGTACATCCATAAAGTTAGCATTAAAGACACACAGAACAGCTGTGCGACCACAGGAGCTGAGATTGGAGCCATGCTCAGGCTCATGGAGGAAGGGAAGGAGATGGGAAGAGGAGGGGCGGTGAGGAAGGGTCCTCCTTCAGAGCCTCACAGAGACTGGCCTCCTCAACAGCAGGGTCAGGGTGGAAACAGGGAGGGGGAACAGCTGCGAAGTTCTACAAAAATTCCAGGAGAGAGGACAGTGACTTGTCCCGGGAGGGAGCTAACAGGGGAGGTGGTGAGAAGGTTTTGACAACAGGATTTATAAGCAAAGGACCCACATACCTGTCCCCAGGCCTCCCCCAACATGCTTTCATCACAGCCATAGATAAGATTGGCATTTAACATAAAGGACATCATAGAGACCCTGCTGTGTCTGGTGTCTTCTCCCAGCATAACGCTTTGGAGAGTCCCCACGTTGGTGTGTGTGTGGCTAATTGTATTGTTACTAAGCAGCACCTTTCTATAAATACAGGGTGGTTTATATATCTAGTCACTGGTTAAGGGACAGCTTGGTTGTTTCCAGTTTTGAGTTATTAAGAATGAAGCTTCCAGAAACATCCATTTACAAGTCTTGGCGTGGACATATGTTTTCGTTTCTCTTGGGAGACGTCAGGGAGTGGGATGGCAGGGAGGTTTGTGGAAGTATGTGCTTACTTGTAAAAGAAACCACAAAATACTTTTCCAAAGTGAGTACACAATTTTGCACTTTCACAAGCAGCGTGTGTCGCAGCTGCTTCACATGCTTGCCAGCTCCTGGTCGGGTCAGTCATTTGGGTTTTAGACATTCTGCCAGGCAGGGAATGCAAACTCATCACCGCCCTCAGTCTCCTCCTCATTACTAGCAAAGTTGAGTGTCTCTCCCGTGTGGGTTGGTCATTCATTCATCTTCTGTTGAGGGGTGTCTGTCAAATCCTCAGCCAGTTTTTACAGCTCTATTCAGGTATTGAAAAAAAAGTAATAATGAAACATCATCAAGTATGTAGTTGGATACATTTAGGCAAACAAGTATCTGTGAAACCATCCATGATCTTCCATCAAAGTGTTTTTCTTCAAAGAACAGTGGTCTTTGTTCCAGCATGCATTCAAGTTCCTGGACGGTGACTGGGTCCTCTTGAGGTTTGTTTTGAAGCTTTGTTGGGCTGGATTTGTAGCATCACTTGATCTGGACTGGTTTATCCCTACTGCGAAAGCATGACCCTTCTAGGATCTCTACTGAGCACCCGGTGTTCAGCAAGGACTCTTCCTGCAGGGTGATCAGAACACTCATGCCTCTAGCTCTGTGTGGGATCTGGGAATCATCTAACTCCGGGCACAGTCTAGTTACATGCCATGCATTTGTGTCAAATAGTAACAATCAAACATTCAGCAACAGGCTCAGGAACAGCTGTGTGCAGGTTGCTGAAGTTTTCTCTCTTTGTGACTCCCCTCTCTGGGACTCTGTCTGACAAATTATAGCCACATTAGCTTCTCAAACGCTGGTCTTTGTTTTAAACTCAGCAAGACTGTTGCCAGGAGTCACCTGAGACCTTGCATACTGAACCTGGTCTAGAGATCCTCTACAAGGAAACCCAGCACAATCTCCATCTCAGCTGTCCATTCCACAAGAACTGGACTCTTCACCCCCTACTGTCCATCTTCTGAAAACTGGGCTCCTCCCATCTATCCTGTTCTGTTTCCAAGCCGTTTATGGAAGGAGGATTAGTCCAGCCCCCTTGGTCCACAACTTCCAGAAACAAAAGCCCTGTTTAAGCAGCATTATAAAAACACTGTAGTTGTTATTGTGTTTTGCTGTGAGCTGTCCACCTTTTATTTTTGTAGATAAAGTTTTATTGGAACCCAGCCATGTCCATTCATTTATACATCGTCTATGTCTGCTTTCACAGAACAGGGGCAGAGCTGAGTGGTTGCCAAAAATATTAGCCACTGACCCCTTTACAGAAATGGTTTGCCTACCTGTAAAATGTCATTTGGATTGGAGCCCAGTAAATGTGATGATCTCCCATATCCCTTCCTGGATCAGAAACATTCTGGAATTTCACAGAATACGGTTCTGTGATTCCTCAGGTCCAAGCTGCCCTCTTCCTTGGTATCTTCTGTCACTGACCTCGCACAGCCCAGGCTGGGGGCGTATTCTCTCTCATTTCTCCCTCACACCTGCAGATGAAGGCACCACCCTAGAAACTGACACCAAGCACACATCGTGGATTCACAGGTGTCCCACGGTTGCTTCCAACAAGTGCTTCTGCAGACGAGCTCCTGGGAGCTTATTCTACCCTCGTTGCCAAGAGCTTCCCACTGATGCTTTCTGACAGCCCAAATGGCAGCCCACAGATGAGAGAAATGACACCAACGTCTCACTCACAGGGAGAAAGGAAGGACCAGAGCGAAACCCATCCCATTGCTTCTCAGCTTCCCTCCATCCTTCCTGGAGGCTCCAGACCTGGATGGTCTCCTACAAGTGCCACTGTGCTACCCAGCACCTGTCGAGTGTCTATCTTCAAAGAGGTGGTAGGACAAAGTTCTCTTTTAAAGATGAATTCAGAAAATATGAAGGTGGGACAAAGAAAACATTTAAGGCAAAAGAAAAGTTCTGAGGCGATTTTGCTTCCTGGGGGCTAATGTTCAACTTTTGAAGTAGCTTCCAAGTCAGAAATTCCAATATTCTAAGCACTCACAGAGTTGGGTATTAGTCCATTTTTCATAACTGTAGCAAAGTTCCTGAGGCAGGCTAACTCTATAAGGAAAAGAGATTTATTTAGCTCGCAGTTTGGGGAGCTCAAGGGCATGGCCCTGGCATTGACTCAGTTCTGATAATGACCTTCAGCCTGCATATAGCAAGAGATAGGGAATGTGCATGCCTTCATCTGTGGGTCTGGTTCCTGTCCCTGTTATGAAGCCAACAGGATTCAATCACGAGGACTCCACCATAATAACCTTATCTAAACCTAATCACTTTCCAAAGGCTCCACCTCTAAGCATCATGGTTGGATGAAATGTCTACCCTTTTAATACCACTAGCATTTGCCTTTCGGGATTAAACTCTGCATGAATTTAAAGGGGATGGAGAACAAGCCATATTCAGATCATAGCAGCAGTGCTCTGATATTTGCAAACACAGGCAGAACCTCCTACAGCTATATAACACAGATGCATCTGTGTCTCTCCATTTTTTTTTTTTTTTTTTGGTACCAGAGATTGGGATTGAACCCAGGGACACTTAGCCACTGAGCCACATCCCCAGTTCTTTTTCTGTTTTGAGACAGGATCTTACTAAGTTGCCTAGAGCGTTGCTAAGTTGCTGAGGCTGGTCTTAAACTTCTGATCCTCTTGCCTCAGCCTCCTGAGCCTCTGGGATTACAGTTCTCTCCATTTATGAGTGATAAAATTCTCCCCAACTATACCTAAAATGTCCCTCCATTCTATTGGCCTGGATCATTTATATGCTTTTGCCATATCTTCAAAGAAGTCAAGGAACAGCCTGGGTTGTGAGAAGTCTCTTCCAGAAGGTATAAGGGGAAAATGAACGGTTACTGAGCAGGAGCAATCAGTGTTTGCCAGGATTAGTTATTATTATTTAATAGCATATAATGAAACATCCCATTTCTGTATAGCACAAGGTATAGTATTGCTTACCAACGTCGGAGGGCGCACACTATGAACTGATTTTCATTTTCACTTTCAGAAGGACAGGCATCTATTCTCACAGGATATGCTTTATTTTTTCCCCTTCAGAGGCTTTATATTTCAAATGCAAACAAATACACACAAAAAAATTCAAGAAAATTCCTCCGGCCACCTCCCCACAACCTGGTGAGACTGGCACCTGCTGGGAATGGCGTGGGAGAGAGAAGCAGGGCGTGTGTGAGCGTTCACGGCTCCCAGGGGTCAGGCAGTCTGCTAATTACTTTCCCTGCATGGTTTTTATTTCGTTCTCCTCTCACCTGCACGAGGTCGATGATCATCAGGTCAGGGCACCAGTGCGAGCAAGGTGTCTGGGGCTCGTTTTAGGAAGCACTCGCTCTCAGGGTCATCCAGCGGTGAACTGGCACTGACCTCCCCTGGACACTGGATGCCCCCGTAATATTCCACACTCAGCTCCTCCGTCACCTCTGCCTCATCTGGCCCTGACCCTCATCATTGCATCCGTGAGAAGATCAGACAGGCTGTGGCTTAGACACAGGTCTATTTCTGGAAACTCACGGAGCGTGGTTTACACCCAGGTTGCCAGATTTTGGAGAACTTGCCCTGCACCACGGGCTGCTGCTGCTTGGAGGATGAGGGAGGCAGGTGCCATGGAAACAGGGCGAGGGTGTTCCCTGGAGTCTGTCCCAAGACCTGAGACCAGCTGGGGCACGAGATGTCTTGAAGAAACAATATTCCACCTAAGGGTGAGCTCTTCCCTTGAGCATCACACCTGGACCACAGCTCGTAGGAAGCACGGGCTTCACTTCCCGCTATGGTTTGGATTTTAAATGTTCCCCAAGCCTCGTGTATTGAAAGCTTGGTCCCCACGCAGCAGGATTCAGAGAGAGGGGATCAAGAGGGCTCTGACCTCATCCGGGCATTAATCTACGAATGGATTCATCCTGTAATGGGTTTGGAGAAGGGGCTTTGTTATAGAGGCAGTCCCTCTCTGTCCCTCTCCCTCCCTCCCCACCCTCCTCCCTCTCTCTCCTTCCCAGCAGTTTCTCTCCACCATGGGTTCCTGCCATGATGTCCTGTCTTGCCAGAGGCCCAAAGTGATGGGTTCAAGCCACCATGGATTGAAACCTCTGAAACTGTGAGCTAAGAGAAACCTTTTCTCCTTTGAGGTTGTCACAGCGCTGGGAAGGTGACTTACACACTTCCCTTCCCCAAGTTACTGTTAGCCCAACCCATGGCTCCACCCACCCCCTTTGTCCCATCCCTCCTCCAGGGCATCCCCAGTCCCTCCTGCTGGAGCACACCTGCAGGCCTCTCTCTAACACTCCCGAATCCTGCATCCAGGTTATTACAGATGGAAATGGTTCATCACCCAACACCTCCCTGGGGCCACTCAATGAGAGACCGTCTTCCAACGCGTACCTTATGGCTCAACACATCTCAGGTTAGTTTCCTACGTGGTAGGTGTCGGGGAAGCTGAGCAGCAGGACTCTTGTTCACACCCAGGTGAGTTTCACAGGATGGTTTATGTAACTGTGCCTGTGCTAGCTCATGTTAAGAATCTTATTCGGAAAAAAAAAATAGTACCGGCTCTTGGAAAAGAGAAGGTTCAAATTGTGCTCCGTACTTGGTTGGTGAGTAACCATGGAGCTGCACTCAGAGGACACACGTGGGCACTGTGCTGTTCTTCCCCAAGGACACAAAGACACTTGTGCTGGGCTGGGAGGGCTCTGCCTTCCTTCTCATCTAAATTCTTGGTCAATTAGCACCTCCTAGTAGATCCATCCTGCCACAAACTTGGACACGGATTTTAATTTTTTTTTTCCTAATCTCCCCATCCCCTTGATTTAGTTTTTATTCCCCTGGGTTATATGAAGTAGAAATTGATCTTGTTATTCAACAACTAAACTTGTACCTTCTAGCCCTAATTTAGGAGGCAGATCTCTCTTTTCACACCAAGGCTCACATAGCTTCTGACTGATCACCTCTTCTATCACTACTGGAACTAATGGTGGGTTGGAAAGAACACCTACTTGGAGGGAGCCGGGGTCAGCTTAGGAAAGCCTGCCCTAAGGCAGGAAGACGGCCTTGGTCTAACTGCACCCTGGTGGTACTAGTTCACACTAACACAGTCCTGTGCTGAGTGCTCCCCAGGGACTGGCAGACTGAATCCTCACAGGAACTCCAAGAGGTAGGCACAGTATTTATGCCAACTTGATCATGAAGATATCTAAGACCCACGGAGGTCAGGAGCAGAGCCTGAGACTGTTCCCAATCACTCCAGTGCCTCTCATGTGGAATGGGTGGCTACAGGTAATGACAACAAAATTGAAATGCCGCAGCATTTAAAAGCCACGAGGGACAATTCCAAAGTGTCACACAGCGAATTTTTAAAACGGGCTGATAGGAATATGCCAATTGGCCTTAGAACAGAACATGGACCTTAGAAGCAAAGACTGGAGTTTGGATACTCAACCAGAAATAGGAACTGAGACTTCAGACCTGCTCAAGGCAGATTCTTGGGCGATTCTGTCTACATAAAGCAAATGGCCTGAATTGCTTTCCTGTCTGTGGCAGCAAAAGCTAGAAAACCCAGCCATGACTTCTATTCTTAGATGAAACTCATAACCAGAGATACCTTGCTGCATTTATAATGACTCTGAATAAAATATTAAAAATTTTAAGGAAATCTCCAAGGGTTAGAAGTGATGAGAAACAGTTCTAGGAAAAATAATAACTTTTCCTCTAGACTCTATCTGCCAGTCTCTGGTGGCCCAGAACTTAGAGTTTTAACAAACCATGCACCCAGAGAACAGTACCTGAAACCTAGGACTTGCTCAGCAGGGAAGTTGAATTCGAATTCTATAAATAAAGATAAGATTGCCATAAGTTCTTTAGACAAAATAATATAAAACAACAAGTTTCATCTTTAGAAAGCAAGGTTGGAATGTTTGCTTATCTCTGGATAAAGCAGATTAAAACTTCTCCAGGAATCTCTACCATAAGCCCATCTGCACATGAGTTTGGGTCCAGAATTCATATGGGAAATAAAATCCAAAAAGTATTCCAAATCAAAAATGTAGTTGAAAATATTCCAGTGTTTCAGTAGTACAGAATAAACATAAAATCCTCTTTTGAAGAACATACTTTTAATTCAGGTCTCTGAGGAATAACATTCAAGAAATATGCTCTCACAGTAACAAATTACATAATGTATAGAAGCAAGTCACTATCATCAAGATAAAAAACAAGAAACCCAGAAAGAAACCCAGACAGCAGAATGAGGCTCTTACTGAAGATTAACATTGGAATTAATATTAAAATAAAAAGTTGGCATAAATAATATATTTGAAGAAACTAAATAAGATTGAAAAGTAAGACCAAAACCCAAAGACCAACCCATCCACACACAAACTATCAAATTGGATAAGGAAAAATTTTAAAAACATCAAATGGAACTTTAAAAACAATAAGCAAATAAATGAAAATTAGAAACTCTACAAATGATTTCAAATGATAGGTTCAGCAGAGATACCAAGTATCTGGATGAAGTGGAAGGCAAGATTTATTAATTACCAGAATAGCAATCAAGAGACACAGAAGACTCCAATAATTACACAGGAATAGAATAAGATGGTCAAACAAACAGCCAATTTGTTGACTTAAAAAGAGATAATAGAGAGGAGGCCACATTGTAAAAGCACATTAATTGAAAAAAATTTCAAAACCACTGAAAAGTACTGTTCCTTGGGTGCAGAAATCTAACAAATCTCAGGAAACAAAAAATGTGCATTTCTGTCAAAGAGGAAATAGATTAACAGCCAACTTCTCAACCTTAAAAATGGAAGCAGGATGACCATGGAATGATATCTTAAAAGAAAGAAAAACACTGTCCAGCTAGAATAGCTGTATTCAGAGAAATCATCTTTTAAGAATAAGAATGAAAGAGACATTTTTAAACAAACACACAAAAATTATATTTAGTACTTTTGCCCTTCATAAAGTTTATACTTCAAACAGAAGATTAACCTTCAAAAAGGCATGAGATTAAAGGAGAGGTGGTAAGGCAAAAAAAAAAAATTAAACATTTTTAACAATGTGAATGAATCTAAACAGTCTTCAACTGTACAAAGCACTAAATTATGTCTTATGTATGAGTTTATAAAAGAACAAAACCTAGACATCTACTTTTTTTATTTGAGAGTAAACAGCACAAAAACATTGCATGGTCCTTTTATTATTCAACAGGATAAGCTTTAACCATACATATGTCTAAAGATGCAGGGTAAAAATACTGAAGCTTATAACTTTAGCACTGGTAGTAAGAAAAATATGATATGAAAAATATCAATTCAAAGATAGTAAAAAGGCAGGTGTGGTGGTGCACACCTGTAATCCCAGCAGCTTGGGAGGCTGAGGCAGGAGGATCACAAGTTCAAGGCCAGCCTCAGAAACTTAGTGAGGCACTAAGCAACTTAGTGAAACCCTATCTCAAAATTTGAGGAAAAAAAAAATTAAAGGGCTGGGGATGTAGCTCAGTGGTTAAGCACTTCTGAGTTTAATCCCGGGTACTCCCCCACCCCTCAAAACAAAGTACAAAAGATGACAAAATTGATAGAGAAACAGAAGTTTACAAACAGATAAAATACAACATTAATTCATTCTTCTCTGCTTGCAGAAAGTGCAAGGAAACTTGCCTATCAGTTAAGCAGGAGGAAAAGTCATCACTAATTGATATTCTAATCCTGACCAAGAATCCTAGCATCCAGAATGACACTGTCTGTGTGGTTGAAGAACCCCAAATGGGGGAATGTGCCAAAAATTGGTTCAGAAAGGTAAATTCTATAAGTTATCTGTACAGGCAAATGCTACATTCCCCCTGGGAGAATGTCTTCTAAGTTAAAGCATATAGAATTTATAAAGGAAAACAAGCGCTGCTACAGATGAGCTTGTAGTAAAAAACATCACAAACTTCACGATCAATAAACGTCAGTGAGGGCTCTAGATGTAGCAAATGCCAGATTCACACCCCAAAAACATGAGTAATAAAAATTTAACAGCACTGTTCTGTAGACATGGAAAGTTTCAGTGAAATGTAGCTATCTTTCTAGTTTCAGAATGTTACAATTTCCCCAGCACATTGTGACATGTTTAGAGTCAAGGACAGACTAGAAATGAAGCTTTTAGCTTAAGTACATTTAAAATATTCAAAGAGACAAAGGAAGCAAGAGAGTCAGGAATATAATAACTATATGAAATGATTACCTGCAAATTTGAAGAGAACCCAAACATAAATGGTAGAAATGGAAAATACAGTAATAAAAAATTAATAAAACCTCAGTAGATAGATTAAATAGTAAACCTGTAATTAAATTTCAATTCTACCACCTGATGACTAACCTTGGCTGGGTAAGCAATTTGATTTTCTGAGCCTTACTTTTTGTTTGGTTTGGTTTTTTCCCCTTTATAAAGTGGCCTATCGATATCTATCTATAGGATTATTGTGAAATTGAAATGAATAACATACATAAAATCTAGCCCATGGTTGGTCTCAACCTTCTTCCTTTTCCACATTTCTGCTTCACCTTTTGCCTTGTATAATTGTTATTTTATACTTGACTTTTTTTCACTATTAGACAATAGGTCTATTACCAGCAATAGCTATTAGAAATTTCATATATAGAAGGTTCTGGATAAGTGAAATATTATATAATTTGTAAATGATATAAGGCATACACAATATAACAAAAGTAAAGCTATATCTGAAAATGAAAATAAAGAGAAAATCAAGGTGGAAATTGGAATAAATCTAGGGAAAGTGTCAGTATTCAAATACACTAAAAAAAAAAAATCCTGAAAAATTGCCCCAGATTTGGATTTATGGCTCTTGGAATTACAGCCAAATCTACTGAGATAGCTGCAGAGAAAGGACCAGTCAGCAAATACCTCAGCCTTTGCAGGTCATGACCTTTGCACCAAATCTAGTGTCATTGTAGTGCGAAAGCAGACCTGGGCAAAATGCAAATACAAGAGCAAGGCTGGGTTCCAATACAGCTTCATTTATATAAAGGGTACGAGGCTGGATTTCGTACACAGGACTCCGTGTGCAAACCTCTGAGGCAGGGCAAAAGAGCAGAGAGCAAATGTAGCCTATTTTTTTTTTTTTTGTCTCTCCTGCTACATGGATATTGTCAGTAGACATATGTCTGTCTCCACAACTTGACCATGAACTTCTCCAGGTCAGGAGCAGAAAGGATTCCCATCTGCAACCCCAGTAGCAGTTAGCAAAGGGTTGGCCAAGGTGAGAGGTCTATAAATAGTTGTTGTAGAAACAAAAGCTTGAAAAGAGGGGTCTGAGCCACGAGTGACCTTGCAGCTCCACTTGCCTCTCTGGGTGTGCTGTCAGGAAGCCCTGGGCAGCTTGAGAATCAAGACTGCCCTGAAGGACAAAACCTATGGAGAGGCCAGGAGACTGTAGAGAGGGAGAGTGGCCAGGATGAGACCACCCTTCCCACCATCTCCAGCAAGACACCAGGTACCTGAACAAGCCACCTTTTATCCTGCAGACCAGCACAGCCACCAGGGCAGTGCTCCGAGTGACTCTAGTTGATGCAATTCGGACCAGAAGAGTCATCCACTCAGCCTGTCCAAACTTCTGACCACCAAGGTCACAGTGTTTGCTTTAGGCTACTACATTTTGGCGTAATTTATTTTGCAACATCATATTATTGGGATGCCTGGAGACATAACCACACCATTGATGTGAGATCCATCCAGATTTCTAAGAGTGCTCCCTGTCTACAGGTCATCCTTAGAATTGTCCTGTCTTGCCCTTTTCTTTCTTAGGGGGCCCTCTTGGCTCCCATTCACCTTTGAAATTTCAACTTTAGGACCTACATCAATCCCTGCTGCTTCCTGAAGGGTCTGGACTCCCCTCTAACACATCCTTTGGGCATACCAATAGCATGTATTTCCTGTCCCATTCCTTGAAAATTCCGGCAGGATTGCTGCTAAAATTGCTCAAATTCTACCCGGGGCTTCTGCTTTTTATGTTGCCATGTTGGTGGGAGGCGGGGTTGTCTGACCCCCACTTCTCCTCCAGTGCAGCAATTCCAAGATTACATCTAGGACATCTGAGCGCATGTTCTAGTCAGGTCTGAATTTCTCTTTAGATATTCATCAGGAATGAGACCTGGGAGTCACCTAAGCACAGATACAAGGGCGACAATGTCAGGGGCTCCTGCATTCTCTGCATCCTGCCGTCAGCCGTGCTTGCACCTGCGCCCTGCCCTATAACCTGTGAGTCCGGCTCCAGGTGAGGGGAAAAGAACCCCACTTGTCGCCCTGCCTGTCTACAGGGTGAGCATGAACGTGGCCTTGCAGAAGGGACTTGGATACCAAGTCGACTGAGCCCAGGTGCAAGGTATCCAGAGTGGCCCTGGGGATCCCAGCCCCTGGGCACTGGAGGAGGTGATGCCAGGCACGCCCCTCCCACCAAGGGGCGGGCCTTGCGCTTGTTGCCAGGCAACCTGGAGAGCGCTCCAGGCTTGGGGCTGACTCATTCCTGGTCTGCGAGGGATCCTTGCCCAGTTCCCTTTCATGTTCCCCAAGCCTTGACCTCTTGACCTCTCCTATCTGCCCCTTGGCTAACACAACCCCCAAGGCCCGCTTTCATCCCCACCAACTGTGCCCGGTGGAGAGCACGCATGCATGCCCTGGGCCCTTCCGCTGCCCAGAGCCCGTTTCTCTCACTTTCTGCCTCCTTGAGCAGTCCTTCAGCAATCCACAGCAGATGTTTCTTAGGCCTTTCATTTTCCCTTTTCAGAGGAATTGTAATCGGCTGCGTTTTAATTAGGATCTCCCTCCGGGTACTTCAGCTTTCTTCCACACCCGGGAGTTCACCGAGTCCCTGTTTATGTGCAGGCTGATTAGATTTCTTAATTCCCTAAAACCTGCTGTCTCCAAACCTCATACCCCAGTAGTGGTGAGGCCTGTTTCTCCCCCTCTCCTCTCCTTGTGGTGACAAATCCAGGCAGGGGTCACAGGGAAGGCACTTGTCCCCTGTCGCGGGTCCCTTTCTTGGATGGGTAAGCCTTCTGCGCAGATGTGTCCCCAGGGGAGCAGCGATGCTGGAGCCCGGAGGTGCCGTGTGTGTGTGTGTGTGTGTGTGTGTGTGTGTGTGTGTGTGTGTATTGAGAGAGCACCTCCCTGGCAGCATGCCGGCATGCATTGGATCTAAATTGGGCTGGGAGGCCAGGGTGAGCCTTGTATACGTTTAGTTCTAAGCTTCTTGTTCATTTGCAGATGCCTAATGCACAGTGTTTTTACTGTGCACCTAAAAGAGAAAGATGGTTCCTAATTTCATAGAAATTATTATCCATAAGAGAGACCAAGACATGAAAGGTAATTTAAGTACCACGGGATGCTGGGCAAAGTGTGTTGAACAAAGCAGGATACCTGGGCCAGCTCTAAGTCTCTGGGGAACAAAGAAGAATTTTTGGGAAAAACAGACTCTCAATTGAGACTTAATGGGGAAATTGGAGTTTTCAGGCCAAGGAGATTAGGGACAGGAGGAGAGAGGTGAGAGTTTTGGACAAAGGGAAATGGACCCCAAGGCAGGAGACACTGGGGCTTGCCTGAGACCTGCAGGTAATTCAGTGTTGCTGGAGAGCACTGCCAGTGAGCAAGGAGCTGGGGGCGGGCAGAGTGAGGAGTGCCAGGAGCTACAGTGGACTGGGGGGCAGGGACAGAGCTTACCCTGTGTGTTGCAGCAGGCAGAGGGCCCAGGGCATCCTCTGCCCTTTATAGTTTTTCAAGTACCGGGTTCAACACTTGGAACATCGTGCTCCCAGGAATTGGGAGAGCCCCTAAGGACATACACTGCCATTAAGACTGGTCCTGGCAGCAGATGCTACCAAAACCTAAAATACCCACCATCTCTGCTCTCTGAAAAGCAGCCCTGATGAGACCACATAGGTCCAGCTGGAAGGAGATGGAAAATACAGCCTCAGTGAATCCGGAGCTGGGTGTTTGGGGCTGTTGAAGAAGAAACCAGAGTGATGGGGAGATACTGCTTTCAAACTCCTGTTGTCACCGACACCCTTACTGTGTCCCAGCATGGCCCAATATCTACCCCGTACAGAATCCATTGTTAATGCTTGTCACAGATGTGGCAGATACCTGTCTTATTTTATGCAGTTTTGAAAATTCAAAGTTTGTTTCTAAAAGCTCCTTTTAGGGATAGATTGCAGAGGAATGGAAGAAGGATGTGAGGGTGCAGGTGTGTTTACTTGACTTTGTTCAGATTCAAGTCAGGGCAAAGAAGGAACGTTGAGCTCTCTAGGGAGATCTAAGGAAGGAAGGAAAGAAGGAAAGAGAAGGAGAGAAAGAAAGTAAGAGAAAGAAGGAAGAAGGAAAGAAAGAAAGGAATGAATTGGTGGAGGTCAGAGGTCAGAGCAGGGCCTGGAGTTAGGGACTAGAATAGGAAAAATACAGATTAAAGGACAGGAAGACCTTGGAAGTTGAAGTTGGCTGAAGAATAGAACCACAAAATCTCCATCACAGAATGGACCCAATTGGGGGCTATTCAAGATGACAATGTTTACTAATCATACACTTGTCAGGTATTCACTATGAGCTAGGCAGAATATAGCATCACAGGTGACCAGAAGGATGCATGCACGGACAGAGAGAAACAGCTAGGCAGCTAAATAAGTAGGTAAAAACGGTAGGACCCTCTGTCTCCCTGTTTCTCTTGATTAGATGATGTTTGAATCAGCTTTTATGCTACTGTGATTAAAAGACCCAACCAGCACAATTGTAGAAGAGGAGGAGAAGTTCATTTGGGGGCTCATGCTTCCAGAGGTCTCAGTCCACAGACAGGTACACGGTTACTTAGGGCTCAAGATGAAGCAGGACATCATAGTGGAAGAGTGTAGTGGAGGGAAGTAGCTCACATGATGATCAGGAAGCAGAAGAGATAGAGGAAGGTCTCCACTTGCCAAATACAAATATATACCCCAAAGGCACGCCCCCAATGATCCGCCTCCTCCAGCCACACCCCACCTGCCTCCAGTTATCACTCAGTTAATTCCATCAGGGGATTAATTTCCTGATGCGGTTAAGACTCTCATAACCCTCACATCCAATCCATAACAGGTGATAAAACCTATTAGCTTAAAAAGCATTATTGGCCCAGGTGCATCCAAAGCTAATAGAAAAGGTCTATGTAGTCAGGAAAGAGATACAGGAGATGTTATCATATTTTAAAATTGTCAGCATGAAAAATGGAATCTGATACATAACTTAAATGAGGACTATTAACACAATATTAACCCTCATAGAACAGGATATCTGATATATATTTTTAACTATTCCAAGCTATTGAAGACAAACAGAGGGACAGATCCTAAAGAAACCCAGGGCAGTCTCAAGTCTTTCCCCCACCCACATCACCATCTCTGCTTCCCATCTCCCCCGCCCAGCAACACAGACAAACACGGACATCCTGAGGGGCACAGAGAGGCTGGAATAAATGTTAAAAGGAGTGACAGTCTGGGGAAAGAGAGGTGGAGAGAAGGAGGGAGGGGGCTTCCCTAGAAAGATGGGAGTCTGCATCACGTCCTGCGCTGGCTGGGAGTCCCCAACAAGGGACCCTGCAGGCTAGCAGCTGCCCCCAAGCTGCTGTGAAAGGCCCATTACCCAGAATGATTAAACCCACTGGTTGAAAAGCTGGTCGTTAAAGAGGAGAAATCTTTAAAGATGAAATATGCACATCCTGCAGACTTTGTTTCCATTTCAAACGTATCACTGCCTGTTTGTTTGCTTTTCGCCCGAGGCCCACACCTTTCTTCTAGTCTGAGCTTGCAAATTGGATCTCCTAATCTTCTCCTATAAAAACTCCTCTAAGTTTCAATTTTAGTTTCAAATCATATAAAATGAGATGAGGCTTTGGTTATGGGTTTGGATGGGAGGCATCCCCCAGAAGCTCCTGTGTAATGCAGGAGGTAAAAGGATTAGATCATGGGGGCCGTAACCTCAAGGGTATTAATCCAGTTGATGAATGAATAGTTTGAATGGGCTCCTGGGTGGTGACATAGGCAGGTAAGGCCTGGCTGGAGGAAGCAGGTCACAGGACCATGCCTTGGGGCTTATGTCTTTGTCCCTGGAAACTGGCCCTTTCTCTCTGCTTCCTGGCTGCCAAGAGCTGGGCAGCTTTCCTCTGCCCACCGTTCTGGAAGGAACCTCAGAAACCTGAGCCAGAATGAACTTTTCTTCCTCCAAGTTGTTCTCATCAGGTATTTTGGTCACAGTGAGGAAAAGATGACCAAGAGCTGTAGACACACGTACAACAATCTGTGGGAAGAATCATTCTTAATTTTTGTTTAATATCTATTAATATCAGTTGTCTCCCAATCACTTTGTGGTAACTCACAAATATTCCACTAAACGGCTTTATTTATTTATTTATTTATTCATTCATTCATTCATTTATTCAGTGCAGTGATGGGGATGAAACCCAGGACCTCACACATGTTAGGAAAATGTTCTACCACCGGGCTTCAGGCTACATTAGAATTATACATAATGGTGGGATTCGTTGTGACATATGTGTCCAGGTACATGAGATAATAATATACTTTGTTCAATATCATTCCCCAGTATTTCCTGCTCTCTCTCTCTCTCCCATTTTAAATAATTCGTCTTTTCAAGTTTTTCCAACTCATTTAGTTTTGAAGGCAACAGTGCTCCATTTCCTCTTAGGTGCACATTTTATTAACTTATATAATATCTAATTAGGTTAAAGTAACAGAGTAGCAAACATCCAATGGCACTCCTACAACTAACCCAGAATTAGCTACTAAGACTCAAAGCAAAGGGGCCACTAGGAGCCCACATTCCAAAGGGAACTTGGAATCCCAGGAGGCCAGCGCCCCCCTCTGGAGTGTCAAGGGGTGGGCTGAGTCTCCCCTTCTATATAAGCGATGGATAAGAAAAGAGCTCAGGATTTCAGCAGGAGATCCTCATGGGGAAGGGTATGCCCTTCCACAGGGGAAGGGCAGGGGTCCCTCCTCACTCCAGGACGGGAACAGAACTAGGATGGCGTCACAGCTAGAGACTGGGGGTCTGGGTGAGCGTGACTCTGTGCTGCATTCCTGGTGGGATCCGGGTGCACATCACACTGACCTGCCCTCGACCGGTGCAGAGGAAGAGAGAATTGGGAGAAATGCCAGGGCCAAGGGAGGGAAGCAGCAGAAAAGGCTGCACCTCCAGAGTGCGGCGAGCGTGGAGAGCATTGTGCAGGATGCAGCGTGAGCCGGGACCACAGAGCTGGTCACTTATGAAGGGACACCCTTAGCTAACGTCTCAGGCTGAAATGCAGGCCCTGAGCTGAGGGCAGGGGCCACATCACAGCCCCGTCCATAGGAGGCCCCCACCCCTTACAGACCCATACATGTGCCCCTGCAGAAAGAGAGACAGCACAGAAGTGTCCCCCACACCAAGGTCCTCTCTAGGAATCAGTGAGGGGTGCAGGTGGCCAGCAGCAGGATTCTTTTCTCCCTCCTGCCCACCTGTGTCCTAGGAGTGGCAATCATTGTGGAGAGGAAAGGAAGGACTTTTAGAAACTGTCTACATATAGTACCAGTATATTGTCCCCTGAAAATAAAATAAATAATGACAGAAAATTATTGTAGTTTGGATCTGGAATGTCCCTCCCAAAAGCTCCTGTGTTGAAAGCATGGTCCCTAATACAGAGAGGCTCAGAGCTGGAGATTTTAGGCAGTGATTGGATCATAAGGGCTCTCTGACCCTGGTGGATGAATCCATTTGGTGGCTGGACCACTGGGGGCTGGGACTTAGTTGGAGGAAGCAGGTCACTGGGGCTGTGCCCTGGAGGGGCCAGTCTTCTCCCTGATCCTCCTTCCCCTGCTTCTGGCTGCCATGAGCTGAGAAGTTTCCCTCTGCTACGCCCTTCCACCACCTGCCTCACTGCAGGCCCGAAGGAATAGAGCCATCTGACCATGGACTGAATCCTCTGAAAACATGAACCAAAGTAAACTTTTACTCCTCTAAGTTGTTCTTGTCGGGTATTTTGGTCACATGATGAAAAGCTAACGCATAAATGTTGGCATCATACCTATGAGGTAATAGGCACTATTCCGTATTGATTCATTTCCAAGGACCCACACTTGTATGTAAGAACATAACAGAGCACTCACAGACATATGTATGACTTTTAGCCCATCAAACAGAACTTAATTATTCAGAAATCGGTCCCGAAGGCACACACTGCTAGTTGGTTACTCAGCAGCCACCCCTACTAAGTTTTCCTTTCCAGCTGAATCCAGTGTTATTCTGGGCAGCAACAGGTCCATTCCCAAGTGATGAATCATGAGCATTCTTGGCTTCTTCTCCTTGCCACACGACCCTGTTTCTCACTGCTTTATTGAGTCAAGGGACAGATTGCTGGAGCTATTCCTTCCCCCTTCTCTCTCCCTGGATCTGGATGATGCAGAAACCATTTTGCATTTCTTTATAATAAAAATGATTTTAAAGCTAACCTGCAAAAGTGGTAAAGCAGAAAGATAAAAAAAATATTCACAGTCTTGGACAGCATTGCAGCAAGTGCAAACTCTTTTGGGAGGGGAAGGTGAGGGTTGTCTCTCCTGGATTATATGTTATTCACAAGTGAAAACATATATCATTAATAACATTCATCCCAATAGACTCATACCTAAACGACGATATATCCAGATATGTTTTTAGTTAGCTTTTCATTACTGTCACCAAAACGGAAGACAAGAACAACTTATAGAAATAAAAGTTTATTTTGGCTCACGGTTTCAGAGGTTCAGTATATTGTTGGCCAACTCCATATCTGGGGTCGAGGTGAAACAGAACGTCATGGCACAAGAGTGTGGCAGAGAAAAGCAGCTCAGGACATGGCCACAAGGAGTGTGACTGTTTTAACTCTAAAAGGACAAGATTGAAAGTGAAATAGTTCTAATTACTATGGCTCTGGAACCCATTCCAAAATCAGGGGGTACAATTTCTTCAGCTTTGCTTTTCTTTCTCAAGATTGTCTTGGTCATGTGGGGGTCCCTGTGGCTCCATCTGAGTTTTAGAATTGTTTTTTTTTTCTAATTCTGTTAAAACATGCCATTGGAATTTTGATAAGTATGGCATTGAATCTGTAGATTGCTTTGGGTCATATGGACATTTTAACAATACTAAGTCTTCTGATCCACAGGTATGAGATATCCTTCCACTTATTCATGTCTACGGTGAGCTCTATCATCAATATTTTATAGTTTTAATATACAAGGATTGCATCTTCTTAGCTAAGTTTATCCCCAGTATTTTATTCTTTTTGATGCTATTGTAAATGGGATTGTTTTCTGAATTTCCTTTGTGGTTCATTCATTGTAAGTTCACTGATGTTTGTGGGGTTTGTATTCTACAACTTTAATGCATCTGCGTGTTGGTTCTAAAGGTTGAGATGTGTGTGTGAGCGCATGCATATGCACATTTAGAGATAATTATACTTCTTCATTTCTAAGTTAGATGTCTTTTATTTCTCTTTCTTGACTGAATGCTGTCTAGAACTTTCAGAGCTGTGTTGTATAGAAATGCCTCATTGGGTATTCTTGCCTTGATCCCTTTCTTGGTAGAAAAGATTCCATTGTTCATTGTTGAGTGTGATGTTAACTGTGGGCTTTTCAACCTATGGCTTTTATCATGATGAGATGATTTCCTTCTATAATTAGTTTGTTGAGAGCTTTTATCATGAAATGGTGCTGAATGTAGTCGAATGGTTTGTTTTATTTTTCATCTATTGAGTTATTTATCTCTTGTTGGGTTAATGTAGTGTGTCACTTAACTGATCTCCACATGTTGACCCTCCTACACCTCAGGGATGGATCCCACTTGGTCATGGTGTATGATCCTAAATACAGACACATGACCTTTGAAACAGAATAGAAAGCCCAGAGATAAAACCATATCTAGACAATCACCTGATCTTTGACACAAGTGCGAGGAAAATTTATCTCTTCAACAAATGCTCTTGGGAAAACAGGATATCCACATACAGAAGAATTAAATGGGACCCTTTTCTTATTCCAGATGCATAAATCAACTTGAAGCAGATAAAGACCTGATTATAGAACTGCAACTTCGACACCCCTAGAAGAAAACCTGGGGAAGAGATTTTAAGACATTGGTCTTGGCAGCAAGAATCAAGTGGCTCCACATCTTCTGTGCTTCTGCACAGAAGAGAACAGAACAGTGAACAGAGAGAAAGGCAAACTCTGTGTGTGTGGGGGCGGGGGGTATATTTGAAAATTATATATCCAACATGGGAAAATTTCTAAAATATGTAAGTAATGTTTATGACTCAATAGCAAAACAAATAGCCCAATTAAAAATAGTATTTGAATAGACAGTTCTCCAAAGACAAATAAATGGTCAAATGGTATATGAAAAGATGCCCAACATCATTGATCACCAGGGAAATGCAGATCAAAAGGAAGTGATGGGAGGGGAGGGGAGGGGATGTGGGGATAGGAAAGATAGTAGAATGAAACAGACATTATTACTTTATGTACATGTGTGACTACGTGACCAATATGATTCTACAACATGTACACTCATAAAAATAAGAAATTATAGCCCGTCGATGTATGCTATATCAAATAGTGTAAATGTATTCTATTGTCATGTATAACTAATTAAAACAAATTTTAAAAATTGATTAAAAAAACACATTTGATATCACCTCACAACTCTTAGGATGGCCATTATCCAAAAAGGGGTGGTGGTGGGGGCTTGAAAGAAAGAACAGAAACAATGTAACAAGCATTGAGAAAGATATGGAGAAATTAGAACCCTCCTCTAGTGTCAGGAGAACATTACAGCTGCTATGAAAAACAACATGATGTTTTCTCAAAAACTTAAAAATAGAACCATCATATGATCCAGCAATCCCACTTCTGAGTATTTATTCAGAAGGACTGGTAAATGCTGGATGTATTGATAAACTCAAAATGCTAGATTTTGAGGACATGAAGTACTCAAAGAGATATTCGCACTGCCACATTCATTGCAGCCTTATTCCCCATAGTCAAGGTGCGGTAACAACCTAAATACCCACTGATGGATGAATGGATGAAAAAGATGTGGCTTATACATCAAATGGAAATTGTTCAGCCAAATCTTGCAATATGCAATAACATGGCTAAATCTTGAAGACATTATGCAAAAGGAAATAAACCAGTGTGGAAGGACAAGTGTTGTATGATTCCATTTATATGAGATCCCCAAAATAGCTAAACTCATAGAAGCAGAAAGAAGAATGGTGGAAAGCAGGGTCTGAGAACAGAAGGAAATAAAGAGTTGCTATCAACAGACATAAGGTTCCAGTTACATAAGATGAGTAAGTCCTAGAGATCCGCTATGTAATCTTGTCCGTAGTTAATAGAATTATATTATACACTTAAAATTTGTTAAAAGAGTAAATTCTTATTAATTGTCACTACAGCAAAGAAAATGAAACAGAAGAGGTGTGTATCAGTACTTGGGTTCCCTTAAAACAAGAGAGGGAGAAAGAGTGATTGAAAATTGGAGGAATACATGGTAAGTAATTAGATTCCTTCAATCCTAACTAGGAATAAATAGTACGATGAGAAGTCAAACTGAGAATTGATCTCCATTAACTTTTGTGACCTCAGGCCTTCAGACCAGGTTGTAGAGTGAGCTGGTGGGAATGTGCAGTAGGATTTCTCAGGCTGTCCGTATGTCTCTGCATTTGAGCATCCAGCCCCAGGCTGGGGGGTGCTCCTGTCCATATAACCACTTGGCCACGTGGGCTCCCCAATGAGGCATTTGATGCAGGTAAATTTGCTCCATGGAAGGGGTAAGTGGGACATTGGATTTTTGAAAAACAGAGACCAGACTTGTCATGGTCAAAGCACTTTTGATTGCAAGTGACAGCATCCAACTGAAGCCAGATTGGCCTGGGGTATGGCTCAGCGGTAGAGCGCTCGCCTAGCATGCATGAGGTACTGGGTTCTATCCTCAGCACCATATAAAAATAAAATAAAGATGCTGTGTCCACCCAAAACTAAACAATAAATATATTTAAAAAAAGAGAGATTGGAGGAGGTGCTGTGGCTCATTTGCAGGGACAGTTGTGCATTGAGACTTAAGCAAGGGTCAGTCCAGTTGATTGGATGATGCTGGTACATAGCAGTCTTCCTCTGTCCCTCAATTCTGCTTCCCACTGTAATTGTCTCTGTCTCTGTCTTTGTCCAGGTCTGTGTCACACTATTGGACACAGCAGGGGTGGAGACAGCAGCTCCCACAAGTGCCAGGCTCACATGGTCCTAGCTTCAAGGCAAGTAGAACAGGGCTTCTCATTTCTAGAAGTCAGCAATAGTGCTATCACTGCATCTAGCTGAGTCTCCGAGTGGATTCCATGCCCTTTCTGAGCCAGTCACTATGGAGAAAGGAAGTTCCCATTATGTACGACCACGCTTGGGCTGTGCACTCTTCCCCCCAGGGAGAAGTCAGCTCTGCCTGAGCCACATTGACTGATGGGCTGGGAGTCTCCCGAGAGACGGCCAGACAGACAGATCCATGGCAGGAAACAAAGCAGGTGTCTTCTGCAGGTAAGGAGCTACCATCAACTAAGCATGTGCTATGAGGTCAAGGAATCTATGTGCATTGTCTGTTAATCTACATCACTCACAAAGGTGGACAGCATTCTGCCTATTTTAAGATAGAAGAAACAGACCTGGAGCATTAGGAACTTAGCCCACATCACAAAACCAGTAAGTAGAATTCTGGGAACTCTAACACACATATGTCCTATCCCAAAGTGTGTGCTCCCTATTGTTCTTCTCATAAACCTACTAGTGTAGCAAGCAAATTCCTTCTTGGTCCGTGGTGGAAGCAAACAGTACTCATCTTCTGTGTGCTTGGATGGGGCCAGCAGGTGATTTCAAAGCTAAGCAAAGAATTTAATCAGAGTTTGAAGTGGGGGCAGCGGTAATCAAGGGATCACTAAAGACAAAATTGTAAGTCGTTAATTTTCTCAATCTGTCAAAAATTGTAACAAAGGAGAAAAAAGAGACTAGAATCATATCTAAAATGGTCCAGGGAGTTAAGATTTAAGGAATTGTTTTCTTCTTTATACTTTTCTGATTTTTCCAAATATTCTGCCATGAGAATGATTTATTTTTAATCAGGGGGAAAAATCTATGTAAAAGAATCCTGGAAGTATAGGGTGAGAAAAGGTAAAAATAACCTGTGAGATATTGAGTCAGCTTGAAAAGGTGGAAAAGACTAAAAATCTTGTCAGGTTTCTGTGAATTTTTTTTTTTTAAATAAAGCATTGGCGTCAATAGCAAATTCTCTGCATGAACAGAAGTTAATATTTCCGTGCCCTCTGGCACCGAGAGGCCAGCAGCACACAGCACATGTATATATATATATATATATATATATATATATATATATATATATATATATATATATATATTAACAACCTGGATACGGGTCTGAATACCAAGGTTGGAAATTTGCTGAGTCCGTCACACTCCCCGGACTGGTGGAGATAAACAGCATGAACTCCGAGAACTCTTCTTCGAAAGATCAGGAAGTTCCATGACCCTGGGCAGCAGGAAAGGTAACCAAGGAATTAGGGAAAGAAAATGAAATAGATTCTTCCCTAGGAGAGAGCCCTGGGCAGCTCTTGGTAGGTAAGGGCTCTCTCCTAGTTCCCTAGTCCTCACCTGTGTTAGGGTCCTCCAAGATACACACACACACACACACACACACACACACACACACCCCAAAAAGATAGAAAAGGGAGGATTCTCTTTCTCTCTTTCTCTCTCCCTCTCTCTCACAGAGATTGCCAATGGTGAAGATTGCTGAGCAAGTCTGTAGTCCTGAGAACCAGGAGTGCTGATGGAAGATCAATGTCCCAACTCAAGCAGTCAGAGAGAGAGAGAGAGAGAGAGAGAGAGAAACAATCCCTTTTACTCCACCTATCAACTTAAATTCTAATCTCTTCCAAAAACATCCTTATGGACATTGTCAGAAATCATGTCCAGTGAGCTACTGATTGTCCCTCAGAAGTCTTGTTGACACATAAACCATCATACCACCTGAAATCCCTTTCTTCATCTGGTGAAATTCAAGAAAATGACTCATGTCATACTCCGAGCTCGTCAACTCTATCCCTCACCGGTCTGCAGACACTTTCTCATTAGCCATCTCATTGGAGTCTCACCCCCGTCTCCTCTTTGGGTAAGCAGAGCTAGAAGAGAAAACACCATGAAATTTTGTCAGGATTATCTGACATCAGAAAAAAAAAAGAGAATAGCAAGCTTCAAGCTATGTTTGTATTCAAGTTATGGACTAGAAGTAGCATTTTAAGAAAGCCAAAATGACCTTGGGATTATTAGCTAGTTGCTAAACTGTGTGCAATTCTGCTATCGCTGTGTGTTGTTATAAGAAAAATGGTGAACTTGAGCCATTCAGGAAGGTCCCCCACTACTACTGGGACACGCCAAACTCACATGCCTCCCAATGTGGCATTCTGAGGTAGAACCTCCCTTCTAGGGTGCTCCTGCCTCCAAATCACAGCTGAGTCTATGAGGAAGTATCTGACTAACTCAACTTGAGCCTATTCTGCACATGACTGGCCTGTATTCTTCAATGATAACATCTCTATGAACAACACAGAAAGGGTAACTAATCCAGATTCAAAGACACTGAAAAGATAGGCACAGCTTAAAGCATCACATGATTCTAGATGGAATTTCAGACCTGGAAAAAGTCTTACCATCTTCTCCTCAGGTAAGCAGAGCTGGAGGAGAAAGTACCCTATGGCATGATGGAGCCTAATGACAATTGGAAACCATGTGCATACAGTAGTCAAACACTTCTCTCTGCTCTTCCTGCCATTTTATGTAAGCTTTAAACTACTTCAGAATTAAAAAGAGGGAAAAATAAATAAACCCTCATTTCTTATAGGGCAAATTTGAGAAAGAAGAGAAGTGAAAGCAAGTTCTCATCTGGTTCTGATAGACAACGCAAGAAGAAGAGTGTTTGATTATGGTCACAGGTGAGTCTGATGAGGTGTATATTTTGCTTATTTTCAAAATGAGTGGGGCCTGATTTGACTCTCTTCATTTCCCTCCACAAACCACTGTCTCAATCACTGTAGTCACAGGACCCTCCCATCTCTCTCTAGGGAGACACTAACCCATGAGAATATCATGCACCAGAACTGCAGTGAGAATCATTTACTGATGATTCTCTAACAAGTAGACCTTAGTATTAAGAATGTGAGTGTTAAAAATTCTCATTTCAACTCGTGCATGTGGGTGGGTTGTCATGGATTGTAATAAGCTGTTGTTAGAATTGAAACAATGTATCTTGACCAGGATCCAGCCACCATGTTTAATACTTCAGCTGCAGCAAGATGGCCCAAGAGAGCTAACATGATGCTTGATGTCTTCAGCTCAGACAAAACGGACAGACCACAGACACCTTGCCTCCTGCAAAGATGACAGCATGGTGCATCAGTGTAGGACAGCATCTGAGAAGATTGACAGGAAGGTTTCTTGAATAACTAGTGCAACTTGTTCAGCTTCTCAGTGGTGGTCCATACCACCTGGCCCTGGATGGAGTTGCCTATCCCCAACTCACGGTGGGGCCTGCTGCTTATTATTCTAGCCAATCCAAGGTGTATTTGGAATAATAGGCAACATTGCCACCTCGAGGATGAAGGGTACAGAGATGTTAAATAACTTGACAGCAGACAAGCAGGACAGGAACATAGACCAGGAAATGAGCACATTTTGTATCCTTCTACTTACACAAATTGACCTGAGTCACTTTAGAGCTTGTGACTTTCCACATTATATTTCCTCCTCTCATGTCTGAGTCTACTAGACAAAAACATTTTATGAACAAGATCTTTGTAGATTCGGTTTTAAATCCCACTCCCCAAGCCCCAGCACGCAGCAATGGAGTTCATTTTGTTTGGATGAGTTCATCGGATGGACAGGCAATAGAACGGTGATCCCTGAGCCCAGTGCTTCTCAATCTTGGCTCTAAATTAGATTCATCTTGGGAGGTCTTTTTAAAAACTTCAGCACCCAGAATCTGCCTTAGACTGACTCAATCTAAAGACCCTGCTGGGCAGGGAAGGCTCTGTATTTCTTGAAGTTCTCCAAGGTATTCTAAAATGTAGCTCGGGGTGAAAACACAGATCGAATCAGAGCCTCTTTCAGATATGGAACCGAGGAACATGAAAAAGGGACATGAATTACTCAGGGCTTTTACATAATTAAATGGCACCACAGCCCCCATCGTCCCATTCTGACTGTCTGTCCTAGAACCTCATGCTGATTTCTGTTCAGTCATATTGTTGGGAGTGGAATGGATGGGATTGAATAAACAGAATAGAAAATGATAAAAGAGGAACAGGATGGGAGGGGAAGGAATGGAGTGGGAAGGAATGGAAAAGCCCAGGCTCGGATAAGATGGGAGGGAATGTAGAGCCATGGAGAAGAGTGGAATGGGTTTGGATGGGGTGGGAGGTGATGGAAGGGCAGGAGGATGAGGTAGGGTGGGATGGTTGGGATGGGGTGGATGGAGAGAGGTAGTGTACAGGTGAAGGACTGGGCGAGCTGCCATGCAACGTGATACAATTTACAACATGGTGCCACATGCTGTGACAGAATTACATAAAGAGAGAGGCACTGTGGAGCAGGAAACAAAATGTAGTTGACAGCATCTAATATCCATGTTGGGGGGGAGGGGAAGCTTGCACCTGGACAGTACTCTCCATACACAAAATTCATGCTCTTCTTCCATATTTTCTTCTCAGCTAAAGAAAGAAACCCATATTATAAGCATTAAACTTTCCCATCAGAAAGATCTAGGTTTTTAAAACTTGGTTTTATAATTTGCCAGCTGGTCAACTTTGAGAAATTCATTCACATCACTAAATCCCAAACCTTCTGATGGGGAAAACATTGTTCCCCCTCTAGACAATAAGCTGAGAGCATGCAGGAATTGTATCTTTCTCCTTTCCATACTGGCTAGAACAGTGTCTGCAGCCATGGCAAATGGAACTTAGTGTGTGTTGAATGAATGAATGAATGGATGGTTGGAAGGAACAGGAGTTTATGGATCCAGATGAGTTTCTCAGAGGTTCCTTGGAATATTCTTCATCTTTTGTTTGGTTTGCACCCATATAAATTTCACTTGTCTGTTTAACCCAAAAAATTATCCATGGAGACTTTCCAATCTTGCCCAACCTCAGTTCACTGAGACTCATCCTGGGAAGAATCTCCTCCACCTCTTGGATGTAGCCAACTTGGAAGACATTCCCGGTGTCCTGATTCTCAAAAGAGGAAGATGAGGCTTCACTGATTGGACCTGGGTATGTCCTGCAGTGGTGCTGGCTCTCCAGAGGCAAGGCCATCAGCCTTCCATGTCCAGGCTACACAGCAGGCAGTGGGAGACCAAGGTACTAAAGAAGACCTAGGCAGGAACAGTGTGTGCCAAAGCCCACCTGGACAAGAGTTAAGTAGGACATGTCTCTGTGTCCTGACTGAGACAGGTTCAGAAGGAAAAATTGTGCACTCTGGAGTTAGAGCACCTGAGTTTGGGACCCTAGATTTACCAGGTGAATGCTCTGTGACCGTGGGGAAGGTTCCCAGGTTATGTGTGTCTCAGTGTCCTCTTCTTCCAAATGGACTAGGAAGATAGAATATAGTTCACAGGGTTGCTGTGAGCCATGAGCAAGGAACAGGGAGGAAGTTAGAAAAGAACCAGGTCTGTAGCAAACTTTCGATCCTTGCTCATTTTATGGCTACTGAGTAAAAGAATGAGCAGGTGCTAACAAGAGACCAAGTAATAAGACCTCAAGAAGACATTGGTATTGTCTTCAGTGGACAGAGTGCTGCAGGGGCAGGATGCACTTCAAGGCCAGCACCACACCTGCTGGACCATGTTGGAGCCATCTTCAGTTGGAACCAGAGGCTTGGGATGGAGACCACAGTCGATAGAACACCCAGAGTGCAGCTGATTAGGCAAAAGCACAGTGTTGTTCTGCCTAAATTCAGGGTTGGCTCCATTCTGCCACATCACAGGCTCCCGAAAAGACCAACTCAAAACTCCTAACAACATTGAAATTTCAGGATGTGATTAAGCCTCAGAGAAGATTAATTACCGACTCTTCTATGCCAGGCCCCCTCCCCACTCATTCATGTTCCCTACCCCCCACGAAGCCTCTGAAAGAATCTAGCATCATAAACAAGGATCTAATTAGCAACTTGGATTCATGCTAAAGATCTTTTGTGAAGGTTTGGTCACAGATGCTGCTTTAATCTCCGAGGATTATTCTCTAGCATCCAGAGAGACTTCAGTTACTTTCCTGGGCCTTTGAGGAATTTTATCTCATTTGAATAACTGCTGCCAGTTCCAAGGGACTGCTGAGGAGTGGACCCAAGATTAGTCCTCTGAAAGGACTAAAAAGAAGTCCTCTTTAGTGTTAGGCTTCTTCCCGTTCTCTTTACATTTTCAGAGGATGTTAACATCCCCCTCTTGAGTTTCTTGCAGTTGAGATGACAGGGGAGTTACGGATTTTCAAATATTAGCTTCAAGTCAGGAGAGAGGGACAGCTGAGCTTTGGTTCCCTTGTCAGTGCAGCCCTCGTGTGGCCTCTGGTCTTGTGCTCCTCCTCACTCCAAGTCCCACTGCCTGTACCTCGTGCATGGCTCACCGTCTGTCCCCACCTGTCTGTCCTGTAGAGGGTCTTCACTCCTATACAGCTTTTGCCCTGCAGACAGGTTAAGGCAGCTTTGACCCCACCACTGTGTTCAAAGAAAACCTTTAGTGGCACCTGACTGCCCAGTAAATGACCCCCAGAGTCCTTCCTGGGACATTCAAGAGCCTCTCTACCATGGCTAGAAACCCCCATATTCCTCCCCCATGCCCCTTTCCCACTTACATAGCTCTGTTCAAGATCTAGAAGCTGCAGCAACAGCTCATCAGGAGGTACTGAAATCAACTGAGCACCCGAAGACCAGCACTTTAAATGAAATTCATAGCAAAAGAGCTGACACATCCAAACACACCACCATGTTGTAGCCATCTTCACAGGCTTCCCGCTCTTCTCCAGGATTTCCATCAACCCTGTTTGACAGGTGAGGACACTGGGACCCAGTGAGGTTAAGCTGCTGCTGGTGGTGAAAGCCCAGGTATCCTGATGTCAGAGGTCACGCTCTTGACCACTCTGCACACTGCCTCCCTGTAGTATAGAACCATGTGGAATAGAGAGGGAAACCTGTGGTGCACAGCATGCCTAGGAATTGTTTCATGAAGCTCTGTGGCCAATGAATACAAATGTATGTGCACATGAGTATAGAAAATGTGTCTGACAGGGAGTCCCCAGGGTAAAATGCTCTAGCTCACCGTGGTTTGTGATCAAAATGTGATAAACTGACTGTTTAGGCGAAAACAAAGGTCCTACCCATGGCCTCTCATGTTGCTTGTCCTCCACATATCTACTTTGACCTTAGATCTTAAACACATCTGTAAACACAGCTTGGCCTCCTCAGTCCAAACCTTCACCCACCAAGCCTTTGTTAATTCTCTTGGCTCTGCTTTCTAACTCATATGCTTTTTGAGGTCTTGAGTGCATGCATTTCCCAAGAGGGCTTTGCTCCTTACCAAGCTCCCAGGAGACTCTGACTCTGACCTATGTTCATTCCCCATTGGTTCGATGGGCTTTTGTATGCAGCTTCCTTCTTTGTTACTTTGGGGTAGTGTGGTCTCAAGAACAACAACTTCAGCACCACCCAGGAGGCTGAAGGTAACCTGGGAACTTGTTAGAGATGCAAACCATCAGGCTCCACCCCAGACCTACTGACTCAGGAATTCTGAGGGTGAACAATAGCAGTTTGAGGCATAACAAGCTCTCTGGGTCATTCTGATGCTTGCTCAGGTTTGAGAAACACTAAGTTAAGGGAAAGTCATTCTTATTCACTACTAAAGAGGGGCTTTTCACTTGAATTGGGGTCAGTTGGCTCTGCAACATCTTAAGGTCAAGGTCATGGGATCAATTTCATGTATTTGAGTCACTGATATTGCACCCCATATACTGGATTCCTGAAATCCATCTTTTCTGTAGTTGCAGACTGTTTAGTTCTAAGAGAATTATGGATGTTCCATGTAAATCTGTTCCCTGCTCAAGGCTCATTCACAGCCCTAAATGACTGCTGTGCTGGTTGGTGCTCATTCATGGAGTCAGACTCAGAGCCACAAGCTATCCAGTACCCTGAATGGAGCAGCAAAGCCAGGAATGGACAAGGAGACTGTTAGAGGCTCAGGGAACATGGGCAGAAAACCAGTCTGTAAGGCAAAAACATTCGAGGAGAGCTAAGCACGGCAGATTGCAAATGATTACAAAAAGCAGTGGAAATCCGAGGGGATTTAGGCTGGGAATCAAAATTTCATAGGAAATCCAAAGTCACAGAAATAGCAAACCAAGAAGTCCCAGGGGCCAGCTCTTAATGGATCCCCAAACATTTCCATAGACACTTTATATTTGAAGAAATTCAAGTGGGTATTTCAAGAAGTGGAGAAAAAAGATCACACAATGAGGAGGCAGGAGAGCAGGAATGCAAATCCAGTTTTTGCTGTGCCTGAGCCTCTTCTGAAGGGCCTCCTGCCCTCAAGGAACTGCCTGCCTTCTCAGGGCCCTCCTCTCACGCTGCCGTTGCTCTTCATGCTCCCACCACGCAGGCCCCAAGGGACCCAGGGCTCAGCATTTGCAATTTTTTTTTCTTTCAGTATTCTTCCTCCATGTGTTCTCACACCTGTCTCTTCCTCATCCTTGAGGTCTCAACTGAAATGCTGCTTCCTCCTGACCACCCCGCCTACCCCTATGCCCTGCATTTACTTCCCAGGGCTGAGAAAACAAATGATCACAAACTGATGGCTCAAAACCACAGAAATCTGTTCTCTCACCAACCTGAGATCAGAACCAAGGTGTCTATGGGGGCAAGTCCCTCTGAAGGTACCGGTGATCCATGCTTCTCTTGCTGATGTTGGGTGATGGCTGCAATTCTTGGTGTTCCTTGGCTTGTAGACACATGGCTCCAATCTCTGCCTCCATCACTATGGGCTCCTCTGTATGTGCCTTCACATAGTACTGTCCCCTCTGTGTCCTTGTCCAAATTCACCTCATAAGGGCACCACTGGTTGGATAGGATGCACCTAGATAGAAGATGACCTCATCGTAACATGATGCATCTGCCAAGAACTTCTTTCCAAATAAAGTCACATTCCTAGGTACCAAGGATTAGGGCTTAGACAGATCTTTTGGGGGGAGGGGGAACAATTCAACCCTCACACAACACCACCGTGCACTTCCTACTGCAGTACCCTACTTAATCTTCTTTAGAGCACTTGTCAGTATTCAAGGTCATCCTACTTATTTACAAACCTACATGCCCATCCCCTGCCCAACTCCATCCTCAACTAGATGATTTGCTCCTGACCCTTATCTGTCGCTCTGCTTGTCGACAACTGGATCTCCAGCATCTGAAGCGGGTGCATGTTATGGTTTGGAAGTGAGGTATCCTCTAAAAGCTTACCATGGGAGACAGTGCCAGAAGGTTCCGAGAAGAAAGGATTGGGTTGTGAGACCCTTAACCCAGTCCATGAATTAACCTCTTGATGGGATTAATTGAGTGGTGGCTGAAGGCAGGTGGGGTGTGGCTGGAAGGCATGGTCATTGGGGGTGTGGCTTTGAGGAATATATTTTACATCCGGCCAGTGGAGTCTTCCTCTCTGCTTCCTGATCTTCACGTGAGCTGCTTCCCTCTGCCACACTCTTCTACCATGATGTCCTGCCTCACCTTGAGCCCTGGGGAATGGAGCCTGCTGTCTAGGGATTGAGACCTCTGAAACCGTGAGCTTCAAAATAAACTTCTCTTCTACAGTTGTGGTGGTTGGGTGCTTTAGTCTCAGTAGGGAAAAAGCCGACATAAACAGTGCACAAGCCAGTGTTTGGCACAGACTTACTGAATAACCAGTTGCCTCTCTGGTCTTTAATTACATGAGCCTAAGTCCTTGACCACAAGGATGAAGGCCTGAACACTGTGGCTTAGAACTGGAGCGTCCCCCAAGCTGTTAAAGGTTGCTGTGGTGCTATAAGGAAGTGGTAGAATATTTCCAAGGTGGGGTACATTGGAAGGAACTTAAGTCATTGGATATGTGCCCTTGAAGGGGACATTTGGGACCCCAGCCCCTCCCAGCCCCTTTTTCTTTCTCTTGAGCTGAACAGCTTTGCTTCCACAAGCATCCCACCATGACTTTTTGCCACACCACAGGCCCAAAAGCAACAGAGACAACTCTCCCTGGACTAAAACCTCTGACACCGAGAGACAAAATGAGCCTTTCTCCTTTAAGGGGTTTATCTCAGGCATTCTGTCACAGCGATAGAAAGCTGATGGCTACCACAACCCACGCTGACCTCTCAGAACAATTTGAAGGACAGACTCTATGAGAGACGGAGGCTGATATCACAGAGTTGCCAGAGACAACACAGAATGCCCGACACCATTTTTATAAGTAAATCCTATATGGTGTTTGGGACATGCTACACGTCTCATTTGGGACATACACTAAAAGAAGGTATTAGTTATTTATCTGGAATTCAATCAGACTTGGCCTCCTTTATTTTTATGTGCTAAATCTGACAACTCTGGGGTGTCAGTCTCCAACTGTCAGCAGTCTTGTCGTCATGGAGAAACCCTTCCTAAGAATGAAGTGTTTGTACAGAAAATCAAGTCAAAAGACAAAGACTGATTTCCTGGGGTTATTTCCCAAGTCTCTGGATCCACCCTTGCCTCAATGTTCCCTTTATTATGGGGACTATCCAGTAATTTGGGTCAATAAATTCCTCCCTCTCCCAACTTTGGAAATTAAATTTTTGCCAATTGCAATTGAAGTAATGGTGAATTACTGTGAATGCAAGCCACCTTCCTCTCAGGGCTGATTCTTGTTTTCAGGATCACTTGAAACCCCACAATCTCTTCCTCCCGCCTGCCTGGTTTTTCTACCATTCGCCCCAGGGGTCCCCATTTCATCCTGATATGTGTTCAGGCCATAAAGATCAGTCCCAACTACCACCCTCTAATCTGCACCATCATCCCACATCCAATCAAATGTAGCACACATACCAACAAGGTGCAGAGGCCCTGTCCTGCTGATGCTGACCTTCCAGAGCATGATCTCAGGCCTGTAGCATGCTAAGCAGTCCTTTCTCAATCAAGGGTGAATGATGATGATGATGATGATGATGATGATGATAATAAACAGGTGAAGAAAAATAAGAAGAAGAAGGTGTGGAATCCCATTCCACCATAGCACCAGAGCAGAGCTTCACCTATTGGGCCCCATGGCTAGGTCTGGGTATAGCAGCAGGCCTTTCTTTTTCTCTTCCTTCTTCAGTCCCACTGCAGTGGCTTCCAGGCAGATGCAGTTAACCACAAGAAGTGACAGTAAGAGAGAAGTTACACAGAGAACAGAGAGCACCCTAGATGGCATCAGCTGCAGGTGACTGGTGCAGTGTCCCTGCTGCTAAGTGCACCTTTTGATCCTGCATAATACATCTCCCCTTGTTGAAGCAAAGGCTGAGGTTGCTACTTTTAGTTTGGACAGGTCCTGATTTGATAAAGATCAACCCTTTCATTCTAGGCAGATGAGAAAAAAAATAGGCCAAATACTAAGGTGCTCATCCCTTAGCATCTGGGCAGGAGAGAAGATCATTTGCCAAAAGATCATTCAAATGGTAGGGACACTGACCTCATCCGGATTAAATACTCATCCTTCTGAGCCCAGTGTTTGCCAAGCACACACTGCAGAAGTTAAGACAGCATTTATTCATACAGCAAATATTTATTAAGATTGGACAATATTCAAACTCTGGGCTAGGCACTTGGGAAAAAAAATTGTAAGCAAATATAAACATGATCTGCTATGTTTGAATGTTTCTGTCCCCTCCAAAATGTATGTTGAAACTTAATCCCCAGTTCTGTTAGTCTGCTTTTCATTGCTATGGCAACATACCTGAGAAAATCAACTTCAAAGAGGAAAGATTTATTTGGGCTCATTGTTTCAGAGGTTTCAGTCCTTGGTTGGTTGACTCCTCAGCTTTGGGCCTGAGGTCAGGAAGAACATCATGGCAGAAGGTCTTGGCAGAGCAAAAGAATTCACCTCCTGGCAGCCAGGAAATAGAAAGGAAAGGGCTGGTGAGAAGATACTATCCCCAAGAACACACCTCCAAGGACCTACTCCCTTTGACTATGTCTAACCTATAGTTTCTGTCACCTCCCAATGGTCCATTCAACTATGAATCCATCAATGGCTTTAATACATCAATGATCACCTCACTTCCCCAAAGCCCCACCTCTGAACATTGCTGAATTTGGGACCAAGTCTTCAACACACGAGCCATTAGGGATCATTCCAGAACCAAACCGTAATACCAACACATCCATATTAGGAGGTAGGCCCCATAGGAGGTGATTAGGCCATGAGAGTTCCACCCTCATGAATGGGATTAGGGATCATACAAAAGGACTGGAAAGAAGAGTAGGCCTTTTTACCCTTCTATTTCTTCCATCATTGAGGACACCATTCATCCCCTCCAGAGGACAGAGCATAAGGCACCAGTAGAGACTGGGTCCTCACCAAACACCAACTTGCCAGAGCAGTCTTCTTGGAATTCTCATTTCTTTTTACATTTACAAGTGACCCAGTCTCAGGCATTTTGTTATAGCAATGGCAATGGACTGAGATATTGCCCCTTTACCTTTGCAGCTTCTCTAGTTGGAAAGACAGGCATTGATCAAGTAAATACTTAAGCAAATAAAATCATTATTGCATTAAGTGCCACCAAAGAGAGAAATGTGTATTATGGGAAGAAATAAGAGAGGTTCAACAGACCACATTCAAAATTCAACCAAGTATTTATTGCTCACCAATGCAAGCCAGACACTGGTGTGGATACGGCGGGGGGGGGGGGGGGCAACATCCTCACTGTATTAATCCCAAGTTTGAATCTGCTGGTTAATTGGAATTATTTCACCCATGGATGCAGAAGCTCATCTCGGTCTCAGCTTGTACAATGCATGCTCCTCCCATCCAGTGCTGGCATACTGGTTACCTCCAGCCCCAAAATATACACTTGCAATACCTATTAGAAATCCTTTGGAAATCTGGAGTCTGCAATCAGTCACCCGGGGCTCTTGGGAAAGCAGGGCACAGGCAAACGAGGATTCGAATTAGAACAGGGCAGGTTGTTATTTTATTTCGAACCCCATCTGTGAAACTGGTAGAATCCAGAGAACTACAGAGTAGAATGAATTAACGTAGTACCCGACTGGTTAGTATTAAGGAGCACTACACTTTGCTGATGATTCATGAGGTGGGAAGTTTGAGATTTCAACTTTGCATTTTTGAAAAAATATTCCTAGCTGTTTGTGGCTTCTCTCCAAGTCGGATGGTCCCTGTGATAGTTTGGCTTCAGACTTGCCCACTACAGTCAGCCCAGTGGTTGTTTCCTGGTCATGAAAGTCTCCCTGCTCTCAACCCACAGAGCCTTCTGGCTGTTTGCCCAGACTCTAAATTCTCAGAAATTTGTAAACTTAGAAAGCGTTCTCCAGCTGCTGTGGACCTCAGCATCTCAAAGCTTAGTCGAGAATCTATTGAAGGCAGGTAAAGATGACCCACTTTAAATGAGCACAAGCTGCAAAATTTGAAAAGAAAAATTTATTGGGAGGTTATCTGAGGATCACACAGAACCCAAGGGAGTGGAGCACCACAGAGCCACACCCAGGTCTGGAGCTAGAAACTGGGAAGCCAACCAGAAAATGAGATGGTCACAACTCAGCCTCTTCTGGGTCCCCGAGTCCCCTTATCTCTGCCAAGCTCCCATTTATCTAGGTCATTCTTTTCTTCCTGTTGGACAGCGGTTCCTACTCTTTGCACGAGATAGAAGATAGCTACAGAGTCCCTACATTTCCATTCCCTCGCTTTAAGCCACACCACCATTGAAGAGATGTCATTTTTCTCTGACATTCTAAAATGTCACACATATTCATTTAACTGCACTTACGAATTGCCTACTATATGCCAGATCCTGTTCTAAGGCTACCCAAATATTCACTCCCTGAATGGGGCCCCTCAAAAGATCCCACTCATCATTATGAGGGTCTCATGGTGAGGTCCAACAAATGAGGTACCTTTCCCACAGCTGAATACTAAATAATTTGAAAGACGAGAGCGTCAGCCCCAAATATCACTTTTGTTAATAAAAAAAAAAAAGAATAGGATGGAAGGAATGAATTCTAGGTGTGGACAAGTCAGTCCTGTAATGCAGAACCCAGAATTTTAGAGACGTACCTTCTCAGACACAAGCAACCCTGCCAGCCTATGTCTACTATCACTGTCCCCAGGATGCTTATAGTACATTCACCCCAAGGGCAGCTAACTCTTGAGGAGAGACAGGAAGAGCTAAGGTGAGTCTGATCCCTTTACTTCTCTTGGAGACAGATCACTTCCCCTTCCCAAGGGCAAGTGCCCAAAGAGGCAGCGAAACCAGAAGTGGTACAGTAAGAGCTGCTTCCACATGGGAGGACTTATTAAGACTGGGAAAAGCAATACCCATCCCTAATCAAATTTAATATTATTCTCTTAATTCAGTGCCTTAGCACTGAGCTGCACTCTATTTCTAATCACTTGATTTTTTTAATCTTTCATTTAGAAGTCTGATTTTCTTTTATTCTCTTTTTAATTGTGTGGGTCCATTTTCCTGCTGTTTCAGAAGGGCTGGTTTGTCGCTGTCCTGGGGATGGTCTTTGTAGCCAACCCTCCCTTTCATACCTACTCTTCTGTTCTCCAGCCAGTGTCGACTCCCTACCAAGAACTGTGGTCGCCCTTCCTTCCACTTCCTCTTCCTTCCATTACTACCCAACATCAGTTGGTTATTATATATTTTTAATATATCTGTTCCATGAGTATCAGCCCTGCCTGAGGTCTGTGACTGACTGAGCCTGACCAGAGAGACAAGGAGAGCAGCCCATTCCATGGGGTTTCCCACCTTGGGCTCCTCCCGGCTCTTCTTGACCGTGTCACTTCTGCACTGTGACAGTTTATGGGGTTTTGTTCTGTAATCATAATCCCCAGGTTTATTTTCATCTTAGTCTCACAGTTAGATGGATTTTAAACTCACTCTTCTCCATGCTTCCTCCTCCATCCTCAAGTTCATCGCCCAGCGGCTTCTGCAGGGCTCTTGGGAAAAACATCCTGAGTTTCCGCAAGTCAAGAACAGCAGTCCTTGGCCTTCACACACAACTCTGCCCTTCAACCACGCGAAAGTATTCTTTTGTCACATTTTTCTTCTTAGAGATTTTACAAGCAATGGAGAAAATTAAAACCTTTCAAAGGATTTTTTACTCTTCCTGGTGGCTTAAAGAATTTTTTCTTACCGTTGAAGTTCAGTAAACCTAACCAATACATATCTCAGGGTCAATCACTCAAGGCCAGTTTCCTGGGTGACTCCTTTTAAAACATGGATGGGTAGATGGATAGATAGATGATAGATAGATAGATCGATAGATAGATGGATATTTAATTTCTGGAAACTTTTACTGAATTACATATTGGTTATTTTTCTGTTCTATTTTTTAAAAACATATTGCATCCCTATGTTTGAAAAAAGTAGAAGAATCTATAAAGTTTTCTCCTTGGTCCTCCTTCAATGGCTGCCACTTTATTTTTAATCCATTTCAATCCTCCATCCTTGGCCATTTTGTTTAAGTGATTCTTCCTGGTCTTCTCCTCCATTCCACTGATTCTCTCTCAGCCATGCCTGTCTGTCTGCGGTTCTGGGGAAGGAACCCAGGGCCTGGTGCAGGCTAGACAACGCCCTACCACTGAGCTGCACCCCAGCCCCATGCCTTCTTCACTGGTGTGTCTCTTCCAATAGGAAACCTTCATTCCTCTGACAGTTTTATTTTCACTCCCCCCCCCCTGCGTTCTGACATTTAAACTCCTTTTGTTATTTTCCCATATTGCCTAGGATCTGTTATGTGTCGACTTTAAGCTCTCAATTTACGAAGGTGATTATTTCATTAAGGTTTTTTTTAAAATAAGTACTGATAAAAGATGGCTTTCAATTATATGTTTCATGGTAACACTTGGTGACAGAATGACAGAGCCTGGAGCCTTGCTTAATCTTGAAAAGATCAACCTGACAACCAGCAAATCCCTCTACACACACGCATTCACAAACTCCCTCGCAGACTCACAGGAAATGCCCCCAAGTTCACCGCCACAAACGACCTCAGAAATCCACACCATCTCATATTTCTATTTATGTCAGACAGAAGTTTAGACTCTGCATATCATCACCCATCATCTGGATTCTCGTTTCCACGTGGCAAAGGATAGTCATTAATCTCACCACCACCTCTTTCTTCCTTTATGGAAAGCTCTCTTCTCTGTCCTCTGGAACTCAATAGTCCATTATCAGCAAAATCCCTTATATTCTCAACCTCTTCTCTAAATTTCCCCTTTATCCCCCTCCTCTAAGTTAAATTTGGCCCTACCTCAGGACAATTCATCTTCTACAGAGCCTTTCAAAGGAGGCCAATCTTTTCTGCATTCTCCTGTATCATAGGACCTGGAGATGGGGTATCTCTCCTTATTCATCACTGCTTTCTTCAAACTATTTTTATTCTTTTCTTCCCATAAAACTTTGGCTTTGAAGCTCCTACCATCAGTTTATATCACTCACTACCTCTCCTTGTTGTAGCCATCTACATAAATCTGGGCCAACACCCTTCCCTCCCTCAAAGATCTTAGCATCTGGGTCCTTGTAACTCCTTCCAGCATTATTAGGAAAGGTATCCGTATCCACATGTCCATACCATGGTTTCTAAACACCCTGTGTCCACTATGTCAAAAATCCCATTCTTCCCTAACCTAGCCCCTCATTTTTAATAGTCCCATGTGGAGCTTATCATTACTACTAATTCCATGCACCCCCGATCCAGTATCAGGCATCTTCCGTTCTGCCTCCCTTGAACTTTCCAGCTCATTCTTTCTGTAATTCCAATACCAATAAATTATTTATTCCAAAAAGGGCTTTGGGTGCACACAGGAAATGGCTATTTTCCTGTCTGCACCGCATGTACCTGCCTCCCTTCTTACCCAGCTCAGATTCCAAGCGTCATTCATGCATGCATTTCTGAATTCCTTTCTCTTTTGTCTCTTTATTTAAACTTGGCGAAATACAACTTTCTTCTTACCTGGACAAGCAGATGTGTTGAGAAAATACCATGTGCATACAGACACACAACAGCCCACACACACGACAGCCCAAGCTGCCTGGGCTCGCCTTACACCCATGATCACTGATTCCCATCAGCCTTTCAGGAACACTTCACTATCCCTAGCACTTCTATTCCCTCACCCTGCACCCCAGACAGGGACTTTGCATTTGCTCCCTTCTCCATTCTTCCATAACACCTTCCTATTTCATTCTCAGCTGATAATATTGCTTGTTTCTTTGAAAAACTAGAAGGAATAAGAAGAGAATTTCAGTATGCCCCATCCACCACGTATGCACCTATCCCAGGTACTCTAAGTCTTTCCTGCTGCTGCCAATAGGAACTCTACATGCTTCCATCAAAACTCAAATCCTTCTCCCATGATCCTATGTGCCCTCACATCTGTCTCTTCCTTTTCTGATTAGCATCTACCAATTGGCACTATCTCCATCATAGCACCTACCCTGTAGGTAATTACTATGAGCATTCTGACACTCACACACCCCCAATCACACTGTCCCGTAGTCACCACCCCTTTACAGCAAAACCATGGAGCACCCCCTCACCACCCATCCTGTCTTGGCCTCATACCACTGGTTTTCATGCCCACCAGTTTTGCATCTTCTAGTAAGTGTCATTCCACCCTTCAGCAGGCACAGGCAAAATCCCTGGGCTATGTGCTAATAAGCTACCTCCCCTGAAGCCTGTTTTCTGCATTTATGATTTATTCTGGTGAATTTTTCATCCAGTCCTGCTTTTTCCCACCTCTCCTCCAGGCCAACCTGGGCCCAGAGAAGCTCCTGACATCAGCCCCATGTTAATTCCCATTGCACCAAATGAGGGCTTGTGGGGTTTCCCTCCAGACGAGCCGTCTACCTTGGAGAAACGTGCTCGGCCACGTCATTCCAAGTTCCGCGGCTGTGAGCATCCTGTGCCCACATCTTTTCTTTTCCTGTTTGGTCTTCACTGCACTTGGCAGCTCCCCTCATACACAGCAGTTTAGATTACAGATGTCTCCTGGTTTCATTGCAGATGGAGCTTTTATTTCTTTCCACATAACTTTTGTTGCCTTGAGAGAGATCTCCAAGACAAGAAAGAAGAAATACTATCTCTCTGCCATTTTAAAACTGGAATTCACGAGAAATATATTTGTAACTTACTTTTAACAAGATAATTCTGACTACAGTATGGAGCAAGAGGCGGAGTGTACTTGGCTTCTCCAGAAAAACATAATTAATTGAATGTATGGATGTTCTCAGATCCGCCCCCTCCCCAGGCTTACCATGGGGAGATGTCCTGATAAACCATCATTAATGGGAAACATCATAAATCAAAAAAGGCACTTAATACATCTAACCTACTGAACATCATAGCTTCTCCTAGCACACCTTGAGTGAGCATTCAACTACAGTTGAGCACAATCATACAATTTATTTATTAAGTATTGCTGGCAACACAGTATATGATATAGTATCAGCTGTTTACCTCGAGAGCGTGGGGCTGGCTGGGAGCTTCTCCTGCATGCATATCACTTTTGCAGTAGCAGAAAGTCAAAAAAATCATAAGTTAGGAACCATCTGGAGAGAGAGAAAGAGGAGAGAGAGAGAGAGAGAAGGGGATTTAAGGCATTAGCTCATGTGATTCAGAGGTTAAATCCCATAATCTGCCATGGGAAAGCAAGAGATCCAGGACGGCCTGTGGTGTGGTTCAGAGGTCTGGGGCCTGTGGTCTACATTTCTGTCTAGGTGTGAAGGCCTGAGAACCAGTCGTCTGAAGAGCTTGAGAAGACAGATGATGGCCCGGCTCAGTGAGGTGAAGCCACCTCACTCCACCACTCTGATCTACTCAGGCCCCCCGTGGATTGGACCATGCCCAGCCACGTAGAGGAGGGTGACCTCCTTTGCCCAGTCCACCAAGTCAAATGCTAGTCTCCTCTATAAACAGCCCCACCCACACCCCGAGAAGTAATGTTTACCAGTTACCTAGACATTCCTTGGCCCAGTCAAGTTGAGAACGAAAATGAACCATCACACAGGCAAACTGTTTGGTAATTAATGCCTGAAGGGGCAAAGCATCTAGAAAGCTGTTGGAAGTTAGAGCCTAAAGAGGTTCACCTTAAGGTGAATCGTTCCTGAATCCAACAGTTGGAACTTTGGGCTCCCGACCTCTGGATTATGGCTCATGTGATACGACCCTAAGCAGGTGGGATTTGCAGTATCCCTATGAACAACGGCCCCTCAGGTGCTCTTCAGGGCTCCACGAATAGGAAAGCCTGCCTTAACTCTTTTGCTTTTGTAAAAGGGTGAGTGAGGCAAGGAGACAGGAGCTTACCAAGTCAGTAGAAGAACTAGAGAAGTCAGTTCTAGGTAGGGAGGGCCTAGTAATAACTATGGACAAGCACCCCTTTCTCTCCAAGGAAGCTATACAGCCACAGAACTGTTAAGGAATCAGGAAGCCAGAGCTCCAACTTGTCCTGACCGGCAGGACACATCAACGTGGGCAGCGAACCTAGATGGGGAGGAATGAAGGGACAAGAGACACGAAAGGTGACAGCAAGACAGGAGTCTGATCAAGCTGCAAACTTTTATTGTTCACACAGGGGTATTTATATGCTGGGGATGGGGGAAGCTCTCTGATCAGCAATTGCTGGAGGTGGGTGGTAAAACTGCCAGCTGCAAGACGTCTGATGATCCTGATAACCCCAGGATGTTCCAGGGAGATAGGTAGCTGCAGGATGCCTCCCAGGGGGCTGTCAGGCTATTCTTTGAAGGAGAATTTCCTTCTAGTCCCTGACACAACTACTGCTTCCAGGGTCATATCACATGAGCCATCCAGAGGTCGGGAGCCCAAAGTTCCAACTGTTGGATTCAGGAACGATTCACCCCAAGGGCCCTTTGAGGGTCAGCATACCTCCATGAGAATGTTGACCCCTAGGTCCAGAGTCAGTCCAGACCAAAGAAAGGAAGACAGACAGACAGACAGGCTTGGTGTGTGCTGCTCCTCCCACTCACCTGGGTTCTGAATTCAAGTCTTACACGTGTCAAGTTGTGAGAATCTTATGTCAGAAACTGCGCTTCAACTGAGAAAGCAGTTGTTAGATTCCTAAGCCGTGAAGTACAGAAAGGCCTCCAAGAAAACCAGAGCAGAGGGTGAGCAGAACCAGCCAGTGCTCACCAGCTTTCTTCCCTCCCTGCCGAACCCACTTCAAGGATCCTTTAGCTGCTAAGGACGCGGGTTCCCTCAATCCCTTTCCTTCACCCATAGTTCTCTCCCACAAAGACCTTTGTTACTCTAGATCACATTTTCAAATTGATCTGTTAAGTCAGCCACAGGGATTATTAACCCCCATTTTGTTGACAAGGACTCTGAGGTCCAAAAAGGTGAAATAATGTGTTCAAGGTCAACGAGTCAATACTCGATAGAATTGAGACTCAGCCTCATGATGCGGCTCTAAGTACCATTGTCTTTCTTCTGCCTGCAAAATTGATGACCTTCTTGGACTCTGTCTCCTTCGGAACTGAGAAGGGCACCAGTCTCTCCAGGGCAAATAATATAAATAGGTTCTTCATTATTCGCTCTCGGAGGCCAGTTTATCCTGACCCCCTCTCTGCTGCGTGTCCAGATGGTTAATGATGCTGCCAGCCTGGCTGAGGCCTGCACAGAACATTTCCCTGATCTTCGGGGGCTGCCATCTTATTAGCTGCTATATTGTATTTTTCCCATATGAATCATCAGCCAAGTTTTCCCTCACTGGTAAAAGTTATGGATGGTTATGCTCCTGGATGTCTACCCTCTGGTCTCTCCAAGTCACAGGCCTTATTCAGTCAGCAAATATTGACTGGGGCCTTCTCTGGTCCCAGCCCTTCCTGATAATCATAACTTTCTTCCATGAAATCTGCTCAAGTGAAACTTCTCATTATTCCGGGACATACCCCTACTTTATGCCTTTGGTTTTAATATTCTCTCATCCTGCATTTTCCTTCTCTTTCCCAATGTTTGGGCACACAATTCCTAATCCATCTTTCAAGATTCATCCCAATCACTTCTTTTTTCCACAATATGCCCATAAACTCTCAACCAGCTACAAGTGAGTTTTTTTTTTTAATGATTTGGACACTTTTATCTATATCCCTTGGCTTGCTACTCAGCATTAAGTAAACATGGCACAGGTTGAGGTACCTGCCATGCATACTTACTCCACCACAGAGATGTTGTATATCCACACTCTTGGCATCGCCATGAGTGCTTGGCTTTGGTTTCAGACATATGGCTTGCTTTGGCCAATAGGATTTTCAGAGACTGGGATATAAGGAAAGGCTGGAAGTGTGCCAAGTTGGGCCTTTTGCATTTCTGCCTTTTTCAAGAAGAATGTTCTAAGGGTAAATATTGGTCCAAGGAGGATGAGAAACACATGGAGAAGATTTGTGCCCAAACTGCATCTTGAAACCAAGCCCAGCCAAACCTACATCAGCCAAGGTTCAGCCAATTCGACATATGCATGAGCAAAAAGTACAGGCACATTGTGCAGACCACTGTGATTTTGCTAGTATTTTTATATAGTATCAAGTGATTAAAGCACCCATCGATGCAATTCCATCTCCTCTATTAGAGCGTGCACACCTAGAAGGCAAACTTTCTGTCTTATTCTTTATAAGCTTGCTGTCAACAATAACAACAGCATCAAAGGATGCTTACTACATACCCCGTGATAAAGCCAAGGCCCAGTAAGGTGTCATAAGTTACGTAACCATACATACCAGTGTAGAGGGGGAGATGGGATACAAATCCATGCAGCCTGGGTCCTGGAGGGTTAATGTAGTAGGTCAGTCACCATAATAGATATTCAAGAAGATATTTAAATATGGGAAAGTGAAAGAAAGGGAGAGAAGAAGATAAGAAATAAAGAAGAGCTATTTGATTTTTCTTGAAATGTTTAAAATATTTCTAAATTTTCTGCTGTGTTTTCAAATAACTGTCATTTTTGAAGGGCTATTTATCATTTGGCTTCCTACAAGTCATTCCTTTCATAAAAGCACCTGAGTACCTATTGGGGAGTACCTCTACCCATGCATCTTGGGGACACCCACGCCCTGGCTGGACTGTCCCACTGGAGAATCCTTTCTGCTATAGGATCTCCCTCATCCTGTCATGGGACAGCCAGTGAGTGAGTGGCCTTGTGACCCACCAAATGACCAACTGGCTGCTCTCTGCAGGACTCAGGTGAGTACTGGAAAGAGACAGTGTGGTCAGTCATCCCAGGGAGGGTGTGCGTTCCAGACCTCCTCCAGGGGTCCAGCCAGGAGCGCCCCTGAGTCTCTCTAGCTGCTCCAATTTCCTTGCGCAGTCCTCCAGCCTGCCTTAGATCTGTGAGTTCCCACCGCCTTCCATAAACACCTCTGCACTTCAGCAGTCCAGTGTGGGTTTCTGTTATTTACAACTCACAATCTTGATGGATTCAATTTTTTCCCCAAATAAATAGTTACCATGGTTATAGAACAGGAAGCTTTATTGGCCTGAGTTCAAGAAAAGACCATGAGAAAGCTTGAACACGTGAAAATAAACCATTTCCTAGGAGCAGAGGTGACTTGTTCAGGGTTGGACAACGGAGTAGCAGAACTGAGAGTGGGACGTGGGCCTCCCAGTTCCCAGGGCTTCTCCCCCCCCCCACACCTGTCGTCCATCCACCAGAACCTTTTGTTCTCAAATAAACATAGCAAACAGTTTAGGGGTCTGAGAACCTTGTTTATGGAACAGACCATGAGCTCATATCTAAGCTCAACCACTGACTGACTCTCTGACCCTGGGAGAATTGGCCTATCCACACTTGAGTTTGTAAATCTGTAAAATGGGGGTAATAATAGTATGTATCCCATAAGATTGGTATGAGGAACAAATGTTATAAGTGTCTTAGCTTTGTACTGGGCTTATACGACAATTGTTCACTATGAGAAATCATTATGAGTATTCATAAAGGAAGTGATCCTGAATTTCGATTAGTACTTATTTTAGCAAGGAGGAAATAAGATACAGAGATAAAGAGACCCGTCCAAGGTCATGAATCTTGAAAGGGACCAAAGACACCCTGTTCCAAAAACCATGTGCTATAGGCCAGGTTTGCATCCTCCCCACTCCCCAATTCATATGTTGAAACCTAATCCACAGGGTGATCATAATTAGGAGATGTTTAGGTCACAAGGATGGAGCCTCCATGAGTGAAGTTAGTGTCCTCATAAAGAGACCTCGGGAGCTCCCTTACCTCCGCCATTGTGTGAGGACAGGGAGAAGGTCAGCTGGGTAAGGACCAGGGAGTGGACCCTCGCCAGACACCGATTGTGACCACTGCTCTCTTGGCTCTGCCGTCTCTGGAATGTGAGGAATACAGTTCTGCTGCTTATTAACCCCAGTCTATGGCACTTTGTTTAAGCAGCCTGAACACCGTGCATGTCCCATCTGACAGGCCATTTTCAGTAGCAATTGATAGGAAATCCCAATCTCATGAGAGCTTATTGACTCAGGTAACTGAAAAGGATACCTCCTGGCTTCTGCCCGTTGGGGCCAGCTGCTTAAATAATGGCCTCTCTCTCTTCTTCCTTTCCCACCCCGATCTTATTTCTTGGTCTTGCTTCTCACTGAATTGACATCACCATTAAATAAACCTTCCCCACCCCGAGACTTGCACCTCCAAGCTTAAATTACCTTTACAGGTAACCATCCTATAGAAGAGGAGCTGCGGTTTCCCAATTAGTCCTGCAAACATTCTGGAATCCAGGCCCCCCAGGTCAATCAGAGTCCTGGTTCAAGCCTGAACCCATCGCTTTGGCCAGGAGTGCTTGAATGGTGGCCAGGCCTGACTCACGTGCTCATTGCTGGCTCTAGGTAGCAGGGAGTCATTCCCACTTAGGTCACATCAGTGGGATGTGGGAAGGGCTGCTGACACCAGGAGAAGGTGGAGACGGGAACAGGCAAAGATGACCAGCAGCAGGGCCCTCCTGTCCACTCTGCTCCATTAGGTGAAGACCCCAGAGGGCACTTTCGCTTTTGCTTCTCTTCCCTCCAGCTCTCTCCATTCCACCCACCTCCTCCATTGGACCTGAATATTCTTAACTCCTCCGTAGACTCCTCAGGGATTTCAGCCCCACATCTGAGCTGCAGCCGCCGAGTACAGCTACCTGCACCCAACACAGAAATGCAGCCACCCAGGCACAGTTAGCTTTGAAGCACGTCTGGAGACTCTCGAATGAGAGGGTGACCTGCTTCTCTTCTTCAGCACCTCAGAGCCCCCCTGGGTCACTGGCCTCCTCCCTGAGCAGCTGGGATCCTCTAAAGAGAAAACAGCAGGGTTTTGGATTTGTGAGGAGCCAGCAGGGCTTTGAACTCTGTGAGTCATTCTCTCCTACCGAGTGGAGCATTTCTGACCCCCCTCCACCATTTTTTGTAGAATTCTTTATTTATATATTTTTTTAAGTTCATATTAATTATACAGAATAGTGAGTTTCGCTGTGTGATAGTTGTAGATGTGTAAAACATAGTTTGATTATTTCCACACCCTCCTTACCCACCCTTCCCTTCCCCTGCCCCTGTCCCCTTCTTCTTTACTAATAGCCCTCCTTCTGCCTCTATGTCAGCTGTTTTCTTTCTTTTTTTCTAGATTCTACATATGAGAGAAAACTTGGGATATTCTAATCTGGCCAAGAGGTGCTTCAAAAAACTAAAAATGGAACTACCATATGATCCAGCTACGGCACTCCCTGCCACATGGCTGAGAGGGTTAAAGCCAGCAGAGGACAGAGATAGCTGCACACTCAGGTGTATCAAACCACAATAGCCACGTCACGGAACCAGCCTAGGTGCCCATCAGCAGATGGAAAGATAAAGGAATGTGGTATATGTACTCAGCGGACTATTACTTAGAGTAAAGAAGAGTAGAATCATGTCAGGTACAGGAAAATGCACGGAACTTGAGTATAGCATTTTGAGAGCATATATAATGTATGTGTTGGTCTCTAGGGGGCGCTCCACTTGACTTGGTCTCTGGTCCCACTTTGCCCACATTTCTTTCCTTTGAGTGTTAGTTATGATCTAGGACAAATATCTCCACCCTCCCCAAAAGGAGAAGTGCCAAGTTGGGTGAATTGGATTCCAAGACATGAATTAGACTAGACAGTCTAAGGTTCAGAGGCACCAGGTCCCCGCTCCTCTTCCTCTTCCTCTTCAGTGAGAGCTAGGTCTGCCTCTGAATTTGAAAAGGCCCAGTTGCTTCTCTCTCCCCTCCATTCTCCCACACCACCCGCAGTTCTCTCCCTGTTGTGGGGATTGGTCCATATTAAGAAAGCTTAGAGCAGGTAGCCCCAGGCTTTGGAGCCAGCAGTCTCATTTCTCTGGCTCCCTAATGGCATACCTCTGGGGCTGGCGGGGAGTCTCATCGCATTGCAGTAGCCTCTTCTGAAGCTCTGGTCTGAACCTAAGAGGCAACAGCGTGGTGCTGCTCCAGTTGGGTGCTAAGCTGTCAGCACAGGAAAGAAACAGAAGTTTCTGATTCAAGGGCCGGCGTCTGAGCCAATTCAAGTCCAACACATGATTTTGTAAATAAAGTTTTATTGGAACACTGCCACACCCACTCATCTCCATACCTTCCATGCCTGCTTTTGTCTTCCAGCTGCAGAGTTGAGTCTTGGCAAGAGAGATCACATGGGCTGCAAAGCATCAAGTATTTTCAGTAAAGTCTCTTGCCTTACTGAAAACGTTTGCTGAACCCTGACCTATAAGACCCAGCCTACCTTAGTAGACTTCAACTTCGAGGTTTAGTACTAAAGCCCCTTCAAATAATGGTCACTTCTTAAATTTATTTGGTTATATCACACCCCTTATAAGATTACCTAATTGTGTTGGACAAGATTTGGCCTCACCCAGGTCTCCAGGATGTAAGGTCCAAAATTATAACCACTTTCAACAACATTATTTCGCTGGTGACTTTAAGCATTTTCAGGTAAATTGACTCTTAAGATGATCTTCATTCGTGAGTTTATGGAGGTGGGACAGGAACGAGGGCTCTTCTGGCATCGATGCATCCCCGTGGACAGTGTGGGGAGGATCTGGTGGCTGAGGTTGGTTTGTGGCAGCTCTTCCTCTTGTCAGCTCTGCAGCCTTGGGCAACACTAGCCTTTCTTGGCCTCAGTGTCCCCTTCCATAAGACAGAGATGAATAAAACTGGGCTTCTGTCACTGTGATGACACCGAGATCCCAGAGGTGATGCCATCATCACAGTGCTGGGGACAATGTGAGTCCTAATTGTCGGTCATTCGCCCTGTGCTCTCACCCCCCTTCTAAACAGGATGGCATCTACCTTTCGTGGTCTTGGATCTCCAGGCCATTCCATCAGGTGGCCACCAGCAGACAGACGTGCTGTCCCGATCGTGCCCAGCACCCAGGCCTTCCTCTTGCTCCTCTGTCGCAATGCCCTTGCTAATGGCCTGTCTTCCAAGTGCTCTGCTCTTGCACATCAGCCAACAGAAATCCTCGGAGAGGCTTTTTATTGAGGAGAGAAGAAGGGAGAAAAGAAAGAGATGCCTTCTCTCTTCTTGATTTTCTCAATTTTTCATCCAGAACATATTTGCTGGATAGCAACCAGACACAGGAGTCAAAAGTAAGTTTGAAAAATTCTCTACCAGAAGATCCTGTAAATAAAATAAATTTAAATGTGTTTCAGAACAGAAATCTCTCTCTTCATGTGGCTTCTGGTGCATATTAAGACAGATTAGAGCTGGTGTCCCCAGGTTTGGGACCTCTTCTCTGTCTCCCCAACTCAATAGCCATCCATCTATTTTTGTTTTAATTATTTGACACATTGGCTATTTTTTCTGTGCTAGAACTTGTGGGCCATCCCATGATGATACGTTGATACAGTGACATGCCACCTTTCAGGAGTTTTACCTCCTAGTCAGAGATGGACATGTATGTGTCCCAAATAATACCCCGTATTTACATGGGTTTATAACAGAAGCATCATTGAAAACTTCTGATAATAAGGAAATACTTTGTTTTCTCTTCAGATTGTATAAGTCTTTTGCCTTTTACTATTAATAAGAAAAGCATTGTTATTCTCAAATAACAAAAAGAAATAGGTTCACGGAAGAGCAGCAATGTGCTCCAAGTCACGCTGCTGGTACTTAGCCAAATCAAGACTGTATGTCAGATATTCCAAGTAGTTGTTCTGATCACAGGCTCTGAACAAGCACTCCCTGGGTTTGGATTCCAGGACTGCCACTTATTAACTGTGACCTTGGGCTGGTTAATTAACACCTTAGAAATTTCAGTCTCTTCACATAAAAAGCAAGAATAATTATAACTACTTCATAGAGTTTCTGTGAGAATTCTATCAGTAAAAGTATAGATAAGCCCCCAGAACAGTAGAGGCATACAGCATTATTAGTTCCCCCAAAAGATCTGTGAACCTCACTCACCCCTGGCATCTGCGAAGGCAATTTGATTTGGAACCGGGGTCTCTGCAGATGCAGTCAAGTTGAGAAATAATTAGCATGAAACCTAATCTAATATTCCTGATGTCCTCATCATAAGAGGAAGCGTTTTAGTCAGGGTTTTGTTTTGTTGGTTGGTTCTTTTGGCTGTTGTTACTAAAAAGACCTGACAAGAACAATTAGATGCAAAAAAGATTATTTGGGGGTTCATGGTTTCAGACTCTCTGTCCATAGATGTCAGACTCCATTCCTCAGGCCCAAGATGAGGCAGAACACCATGGCAGAAGAGTGTGGTAGAGGAGAGTGGCTGGGGACCTCATACCAGGAAGCGTTGACACACGTGCACTTTGGGGGGACACCTCATATCTAAACTGTAACAGGAAGCCTGGACATAATGCCCACAGAGGTCAGAGCCTGGAGACTCCTCTAGGATGGGCCCCAGCGTCAACGAGTGCCGTGAGATGCCAGGAGCTAGGAAGGGCAAGGATGGGCTTTTCTTTCTAGCCTCCATACAGAGCCTGGCCCAGCCAACACCTTGATTTGGAAGTTTAGTCCCCTGAACTGGAAGATAATAGATTTCTGATGTTTTAAGCCTCCCAGTTTGTAGTACTTAGAAAACTAAGACAATTGGTTGTCATTATTACTTTTCAGTTAAAATGCTAATTGAATACAAGAATGCATTCACAGGCTTCTTATGGGGCATCATGGTAATGGTTAATTTGAATTGTCAGCTTGATTGGATGAAGAGATGCCAAGGATTCAGAGGATTATGGGTGTGTCAGTGAGGGTGTCTAGGAGTGATTGGCATGTGGGATAGCCAACTGAAATGGGGACCCTCCCTAAGTGTAGGCAGCACCAACCAATAGGATGATGGCTTGGGTGAAATAAAAGTTGGAAGAACAAGGAAACAGCAGCAGATGCAAACTCCATTCTTCCTGAACAGGTTCTTGATTGCTGCTGGGATCATGTGAGGGTGTCAGATTCTCAATTCTTCAGTCTTCCAAAGTGGATTCTCCAGAGCCTTTGGTTTCAGACTAGGGTAGCACTCTTGATCCCTCTTGTTCTGGGGTTTTAGCCTCTTGGACTGTGCAGCTACTGGTTCTTCCAGCTCTCCAGCCTGCAGACGGCCACTGTGGACTGTCCAGCTTCTGGTCACGTAAGCCAACCTGATAAATCCCCTTTTTATAATGATACTTCCTGTTGATTCTGTTTCTCTAGAGAACCCTGGCCAATACACAGCTTCTTTAGGTTTCTGGGATCCTTGGAATACAAGGAATTCCCAGAAAGCCAACTGGTTTTCAGAATCTTAGATTTTATTTAACCCCTTCTTCCCATGGTGTCATCAAAACAAGGCTCTGGACATCCCCAGCCTGGTTCACCAGGTGGAATTTAACTGAAGCTTGTGTAAGTCATAAAGGTAAGTTCCCGTTGTATAGCCTCCTGCAGTTCCCCCCACCCACCCACTCCCCCACCTCGACAGCCTCATCCCACGATAGGCAACCAGCATGTCCTATGGAGAGAAGGGAAGAGCCAGCCAGGCAGTGAGGCCTCTGACCCACTAGGTCACAGCCCAGCTGGTTTACTGCCTGCACTTGTTGCCATGAGCCCTGAGAGAGTTCCATGTGGAATCCAGCTCCTGTTAATCTTAGCACCCGGCATTTGGCCTACTGACCTCCTTCACGTCTAAGGTCATTTCTCCTTCAAACTTCATCAAACTCCATCAAACTCCTGGTGGTCATATCAACTGGAAGCTGTGTGTCTTCGAGGGCTGATGAAGACCCAGGTGAACACCGTTGGTGGTCTGCCCAGTGTCCACTCTTCTGGGTTCCTCCCTCACTGAGCAGGAATTGTGTTAGGGGCTCAGCCCACCTCTCCAAGCTCTCATGCATCTCAGGAAACCCAGCCTCTTGAGATCAGAAATGGATCTAACAGGTCTGGGTACAGTTCCACTTCCTTGGTCAGGCATCGATTCAGGAATGGGCCCTTCTCAATCATGTCTATGCAATACGAAGGGAATTCTGCAGGTGGGGCAGTCAGAAAAATCTCCTCACTCAGTTGGCTAGGAGAAGAGACAGAGGGAGGGAATAAGAGAGATGGGAGGGGGGGAAATTTAGGGGGGAGGCCAAAGTGGGGGTCTCTCTGGGCCACAGTGGTCTACACAGGATACTCATCACCTAAGGATGAGGGCAGCTCTGAGGGCAGAAGAAGAATTTAGAAGGAAACTGTATCCTTGATTAAAAAAAAATGTTGGCCTGCTTAATCAAATAATTTTGAAGTCTGACTTGTTTTTAGATATTTTATCCTATAGGAGCCTATAAATTTTCTTTATTATCTGATCCAGTTTGAGAAGCATCTGTTCCTAGCAAAACAAAAGCATTCTAGTAAAATATCACAGTTTTAAAACAATATTGATAACATCGAAACATAAAGTTCGTTATTTTGCTTTTTCACTGACGACTTTTCATGTCGCTAGATAATCTTTATGAATTTAATTTTGTATGTACATTACCATATTTTGAAAATGCATCCTAATTTACTTATCTGCTTACATATTTTTGGTAATTAGATTATTTCCATTCTTCGCTATTATAAATAACACTGAGGGCAACATCTATAAACAATTCTACTTAGTTCCTTCAGAAAAAGATGTTGGCTTAAAAAAAAAAACTTTTTGGAGGCTCTTGATGTTGCTAAATTGCTTTCTAGAAGGAGTAAATCAATTTATATTCCCAATAGTGTGGTATGAGAGAACGCATCTCGCCACAGTGTAAATCATAGGCAATTTACTACAAAGAATGGTATTCCTGTCCTCGCTGAAATGCTTTGATTACCAGTGACGCTATTATTATGTTCCCTTCATTTACTAGTCACATATATTTTTCTTGAACAAATTACTCATGTTCTTACTAATTTTTTAATTGAAGCTTTTATATTTCCCTGCAGATTTGAAGACTCTAGGATTCATTCTTGCCTAATTGGTACAATAAACCATAAGTTCATAATTTATTTAGTCCTCCATTTTTTTAGGCAGGTTTCGTTAAACCCATCTTACAAGAGGGTGAAGGCTCGGAGGCTAGGTAACTCTGTAGTAGTCACCAAGGTGTCTGAGTCCACATACAGGTGCCCACACAAACAGTAGTTTGGCCTTTCCATTGAGTGGCCCAAATGTCACCTGGGCTGTGCTCGTTTTTCCTGCAGGTCAACCTTTATATCTGGGGAATCATCTTCATGCAAAAGAGATATTGCTACTTCAGTTTAGAAAAAGATGAGATGGGGCTGGGGTTGTGGCTCAAGAGGTAGCGCGCTCGCCTGGCATGCGTGCGGCCCGGGTTCGATCCTCAGCACCACATACCAACAAAGATGTTGTGTCCGCCGAGAACTAAAAAATAAATATTAAAAATTCTCTCTCAAAAAAAAAAAAAAGAAAAAGATGAGATGTATGTTTTACAGTGTCAGCTCCCTGAGACAGTGCTCCATTCCCACCAAGAGAGACTCCCACCCCATATGGCAACTGCAACAGTAAATCCAGATGTACCTACGGAGGAAAACAGGCCAATACCTGCACCACCTGCTTCTTGCTCATTAGTAATCACAGGGTTAATTACATCCAAAGTTGGGATTAATCACTGACAGAAGCAGTAACAGGACACTCTGAACTCTCATTTTCTAGAAATTCTGAAAGTAATCCAAAGGAGGAAAGTTGAGGCGTTCATCAGTGCTGCTAACTACAGAACAGTGGTTTGGGAGCTTCACGGAAGAACCACCCCCATGCAATTTTCAAAACCCCATCCTCAGCCCATCCCCAAAACCAGCTGAACCAGGATCTCTGAGGGTGGCATTGGGCATTAGCATGGTTTTAAACTCTCTAGGCAATCCCATGTGCAACCAAGTATGAGTTCTAGTGCTGTAGACTCCCACTGCCAGTTTCTTCCCTTGAAAAGGAAACCCTGTGCCCTGAGACTCAGGAACTCCCCAGGAGAAAGAGAAAACAAGAAGGGCTGGGAAGGCTGGTGAGCTGGCAAGACCAGCGAGGCTACGCCAGGACTGTACCTCCACCACCCACCTCCACCGGAGGATGCTTTCCATAGAAGAGGTGCCTGTGCGCTCGCAGTCACTGCAGCAGTATTCACAGTAACCAAGGTACAGAAGCAACCGGAATGTCCAGCCACAGACAAAAGGATCGTGCGTGTGTACACACACACACACACACACACACACACACACACACAGTGAAATATTATTCCACCTTTAAAAAAAAAGGAAATCTTGCTATCTGTAACAACATGATTGAATCTGAAGGCTATTAAGTGAAATAAGCCAGGCCCAGAAAGACAAAGACTGCATGATCTCACTTATATGTGGAATATAAGAAGGGTGGGGGGCGGAGAAATGGAGTTGCTGAATTTGTGGAAGCATGGAATGGTGGTTACCTGAGTGGTAGGGAGCAGAAAGGTGAGATATTGATCAGAGGGCACAAACCTTCAGCTGAGAGGCATAACTTCCAGAGAACTGCATGTATTATATACTTGAAATTTGCTAAGAGAGTAAATTTCAAGTGTTCTCAAAACAGATGCACACACACACACACACACACACAGGCAACTGAGGTGATGGGCATGTTAACTAACTGGATTGTGGTAACCATTTCACAACATGGAGATATATATATAAATTTATTTAATTACATATTTATATATATTCATATATATTTACATATATTTACATATATACATATGTATATAGGCATATGCACACATCCTCTTCTAGATGCTAAATATGTGTGATTTTGGTCAATTATGCCTCGATACAACCGGGAAAAATAAAAACAAAAATAAAGACATAAGCATTTTTTTAAATTAGACTTCCCCTATTGTTTGGGTGGTAGATGGCCTTTGAGCAATCATATGCACCAGAAAATCAGCTCATTATCTCCAAAAAGGCATGGGCCAAATATTGAGGAGGGTCCTTGGGTTAGGAACTGCATAGTAGTTGGGAGATGACGTACACGTGTTGTTGGCAATCTTTCTTGGACCATGAGTCAGATAGAAGCGTGAACGTGAGCGTGTCCCAGGACCTTCTCCTCAGAGCATGAGGGTACCACGGGCATGTTTCAAAATGCAGTCTGGCCACGTCCTTCTGAGGCACCAGAGGCTGAGAAAACCCACGAGAGACCACTCGCTCTTCCCCAGCCAACAAGCCACAGAGAAAAGTGCAGAGAACTGAATTAACTGCATCCTCCTCTCGACTCGGCCATCCCTCCCGTGTGGTTCCTATTGTCCCCCACAGTGACCCTTCCCCTGCTGCTACTTAAATGGAGGCTGTTATACACAAATAAATTGACCATTTCTGTTATTGAAGAAAAATCTTTCTCCCCCATGACCACAAATCAAACAACTATTTTATCTTCCAATAAGCTCTTTCTCTAAAGCCAGGCTTTCCTACCATCTTTCCCATGATGCTGAGCAACACCCCTAAAACAGCTCTGATGCAGAAGGGGAGCTATGCCTCCTGATGTGCATATGGAGCTGTCGAGAAGTACCCCTAGGGCCCCCAACGCTGCTCAGGGGATGAGCTGAGACACCTTGAGACACAGCTGTGGGCAGAGAGACAGACAGTAACTCAGAGACGATTAGAAAACATAGAGCTGCTCCAAGATCCAAAGAAAGATGAGACATGGAGATTCGGGGGTGGGGGCAGGGCACAGAGACAGAGAGGCACAGCATAAAAAGATTAAGAACATGGGTTGAAAAAGAACTTCCTTGTGTTGATGTCAGAGTAAAGAACCTGGAGGTAGGTGTGGGCATCAAAACCCACTGATGGGGTCATTTCCGCCTCTGTTTCCCCCGGCACAATGGCAGGGTCTAGATCAGACATGACAAATGAGTTTCATTTTGGGTGCCAACTCCAATCAGTCAGTAGTCACTTAGGTACTGTATTGACAAAGATTTGAGGCTACACCTGGGCTCATAGAAAAAGACTACAGTGACAGATTGGCAACGTCTACTGTGGATGTGGGCGAGGAGAATTATAGTCAGATGTTCTCCATCTCTAAAGTAGATTGCCTCTAAATTCAAATCTCAGCTCCAACACTCTATAATTCCATGCAACCATGACAAAAAAAAATGCAAGATCTTTTCACTAGATCACATTTGTCTCCAAAATTGTGGTTATTACCTGCCATCATTGGATATGAGGGGGAAAAATATGATAGGAGGAATATTTAAAGAGGGAACACTTGTAGTTTTTCTTCCATTCTCCCAAAGCTTCTAGACATATGAACATTTTAGAGAGCTAGAAGCTGCTATTTGCATCCCTTGGAGAGATGGAAAGAGGGAGACAACTGGAAAAATTTAGGACAGTTGTAAATTATTTAGGACCCTTTGCTTTACTTGTACTTTACAAAAGAACACGGGCGCTGAGATTTTCCACTGCATGCACCCTCCTCGCTCAATAAGAAATATGGAAGCTTAGCCTGTGAGATTGGAATCGCCGCAGGATGGGCTCAGAAGCATCTCAAAGCTGGAGTTTAGTGATTTGTGTTCTACAGTACAAGCAATCTGTCTTCCAGGAACTGAAAGCTAGGAGGGCTTAGGGAGAGTTGGCAAGGAGTGCGACTGGGGTGTTCAGAGGAAGGTAAACTTTGGCAACAGAATTCTCTAGCCTGGGGTTGGGTAGAAGCCCTTGGACTCAGCCCTTGTATGGCCAGACAGCAGAAGCAACTCTATTGTGAGGTGCTGCAGGCTGGACAGTTATGAAATCTGTTTCTTTCTGCCTCTCTCATTGCTGTAAGAGAACTTCCAGGCTAGACTTGTACTCAGGCCTGGTCTCACCTTACCTCTTATCCGACCATCTGGTCTACCTGCAACACTGCCGCTAGACGGATCTGTTCAAGATGTCTCTCTGGTTTATTCCTAATTTAAACTACTCAAGGACTTTGTTTCACCTTTAGATAAATCCAAAGTCCTTAAAACTTTCCCAGATATCTGACCCCTACCCAAGGCTTCACACCTCATTCTCATTGTCCTCATCTCCAATCTCTGTCATCTGCACACGTACCCTAAAAATCTTTGTTGAGAGAAATGAGTGAAGGGATGCGTGAATAAGTGCCTGCCTTCTGCAAGGTTCTTATTGGTCAACAAATTTACCCAGAGGAAGTAGCAGAGTATCTTAAATCAAAGTCAACTAGAAAGTTGGAATGCACCACTCCGATAGCCTACCGGCTCCTTGCCTAGCTTACCTTCTTATTCTGAATTATTGGACGGCTAATAACTCGAGCTCTCATTGATGATTTTGGTGGGAGGGAGGGGAAAAGCATAGCAGGAGAAACATGAACTAAGTCACCAAAAAGTGATAGTCCCTTAGTCCCTGTGTCCTATCTGAAAATTTCTATTCTTATCCAGATTTCTTCATTCTTTTTATTCCTTGAATATCATTTAGCTTCTCTGTGTATATATAGGTTAGAGATGAGACTGAAATCCTCTTGTTTCCCTTTTGGCAAAGAAAATATTAATATTTCACTATGTAAAAGAAATCATATGCTTGTATTAAGCTGATAAATGGATTTATCTGGTTTCAAAGGCTTCTGGAAATTTTTTTTCCCCTGATTCTTGACACGTCTCTGTTCCAGAAGGAATTCCCACTTAGTCTAATTAGGCTCTCTCTTCTTTCCTAGATCTTCATCGCTCATTAGTTTCCAACTGGGTGATGCCTTGCAAAGGGTTTTCTAATTACCTTTCCTTCCCAGGCATCCTTACCTGTAGGTGGCCAATAAATGCTTACCCAAGCCAGACTGGCCACTGACCTAGCACCTCCCATCTGCTGGCTCTCTCCCTTGCACTATTAGGAAAAAAGAACAAAGACCTGCGCCACACCATGCAACTAATATCACCAAGCGTCGGTTTCTTAGGGGAGCCGCATACTGGAACTGAAGATGTTGAGATTCACTTTTGGATTGACTTTTGTCAAAGCCTAGGGTTATTTAGCACGAGAGCTCTCAACCAAATCATCCTGGCCTGCCAGCCGCCTTTTATCCTCTACCTTCTGAAACTTCCAGCTGGTAGCCACCAACTGCCACTCTCTTGAACACATCAGCAGCTTATGGGCATTTTCAATAACTAGAGAGAGTGCAGGGTATCACCCCAAAGAGGATGCTTTTGGAATTATGATTACACTGGGAAAATGACCCTAAAGTAGAGCCATCTTGATCAATAGCCCTAACAATAACCAACTTACTCATATTTATATTCCTTCTCTTAACCCCCACCAAAGATGCTCAAGTCCCAGTCAGTAGACTTTGTGATTAATCTCCGAGACCTGGTTTTCACTGTGGCTCACAACAGCTCAAGTATCCCTTATCTGAAGTGTTTGGGAGCCCAGGAGTTTCAGATTTGGGTTCCCCCCCCCCATATTTTGGAATATTTGTGTGTATAGATATATATCTTGGGGATGGGACCAAAGTCTAAACATGAAATTCATTTGTTTCATATACATCTTATACATATATAACTTTGTACAGGAAACAAAGTTTCCTGATGTGGAGATTTTCCGCTGGTCGGGTCATGTTGGCACTGAAAGCGTTTTAGATTTCGGAACATTTCAGATTTTAGATTTTCAGATTGGAGATGTTCAGCCTGTATTGGCTTCCACTGTACTTCAAATCCCCTGATCCCAGAGGTTTATTTTATCATGATTATATCTGTCTTCATGTCCCCCCAAGACTGTGTGCTTAGATGGTGGGGAACTGGGTCTTATGTCCCTAGCACTTAGCACAGGTCTCAGTATACAGTCGGTAACTAATCGATGCTGTGCTTGCACTTGAATGGAGAGAACCTACCAAGTAATACAGCTCAGCAGTGACCTAGTAAAGACCTTTGGGTCATGGTGATAAAGATGATGGAAATTTACGCTGGGCGTGGTGGAGCACACCTGTACCAGTAGCTCAGGAGGCTGAGGCAGGAGGACCGCAAGTTCAAAGCCAGCCTCAGCAACTTAGCAAGACCCTGTCTCTAAATAAAAAATAAAGAAAGGGCAAGGGATGTGGCTCAGTGGTAAAATGCTACTTACATTAAGGATTGCCCCTAGGTTTAAGCCCTGGTACCAAAGGAAAAAAAAAAGATAAAAATTCACTCATTCATCCATTCACTCAATTTTCCAGTAGTTTAAATAAGCTTTTACCAAACGCCTATCATAACCCACCCAGATGTATCAAACTAAGGGGCATCTTGGTGTCTGTAACTTTCTTTCACATTTATGTAAAATATGTACATTCTCTTCAAAAGTGCATCAGCTGGTACCTGGGGATCCTATGCCTTTTCATTCTTAAATTTTCATCCTCCTTTTGCTGTTTATACTGCCAAAATAAAATGCCTATTTTCTAGCTGGGAAGGTCGTATTTTTTTTTTTTTAAACCAGGTCAGTGAATTTTGATCCCAATACACCACAATGGGATAATATGATAAATTAAGCTTAGACAGTCACAATTAATTCCTAAACAGACTTAATTTAATTTCCCTTCTCCAATAAACTCAATTTACCTCCGTGGAGGTGCAACACGTTTGATTAGACACCGCGATGCTGAGAGCAGCCAGCCTTACCGAGAAGGCTGCGTGTGCTTAGGGCGATAAGGGATCAAAGCCAAGGAGGAGGCTCGCAGCCGGCCAGCTGTGATTCTGCAGAACCTCGGTTCAGTTGTCTCTGGTAGTTCTTTAATTGGAGAGATAATTACTCTGGGAGGAGTGGGGACGGGGAGCCAGGGTCAACCCACACTTAGCCTTGGAATTGCAAAGAGAAGAGACTCTTGCTGAAGGAAATAATCTTCAGCACTCCTGAACACTAACTGAAGTCCATCCGCGGGGTCAAAATCCAGCTCCTCGGAGTCCTCAGAGACCTGCAACATCTCCAAGATGACCATGTTTCTCAAGAGCAGTCAGAGATGCTGGTTTTTAAGTCACTATTTATGCAAATTACTTTTTAATTAAACTAGTGTTATTTAGGTGCCTTTATAACTCTTGGGGCACAGAGTGTTTAACCACGGTTTTGCCCTGCTCTGGGTGTTGAAAATAGAGAAACTATAAAACATGCTAATTCTTTGATAAGTTCTCAAAAACTTTGGAAGTTGAGGGTCACAGGCTGAGGACCCCCCCATCATTAATCACTGGTTAATTTCTCTCAAAAGCCTTCCGATATTTGAATGTGCATCCTTCATGAGTGTGTTTTCATCCAGCTACCCTTCATTCCTTTAGTGTTTCCTCTGATGACATGATGAAGACAGCTGATGCTGTATTTTAATTATTTCTATCTACTCTGACAAGCTGGGTGACCTGAGGCAAACTACCTAACCTCTCTGAGCCTCTGTTCCATCTCAGAATGAACGAGGATCATGAAACCTGGCAAAGGGACAGCCAATGAGGTAACTCATGAAAAGTGTCACTTGGTTTGGTCCTAATAGAACACAGTGCCTTTTTTTTTCTTTTTTTTGTGGGCATGGCTATGGGGACCACTGCCAGACCTTCATACACTACTCCTAGAATATGTCAGTCAATGTCCAGAATTAAGCAAGGAAGCGTCACCACCAAGGGGCCCTAAATGGACAGCAGGAGAAAGGAAGATGAAACCACCTCTTAATTGTGACTCTTTTCAAGAGAACTGAATTTTAATTAAGCAACATGATGGGAGACGCCATGTGTTTCCGGGCAATTATGGAGCACCATAGGGGTGCTGTAAAGCAGAAGGCTGCAGCTGAGCGCCTCCAGAAGTTCAGGGGAGCCCAGGACGAAGCGTTGCCGCTGGGAGCAATATCTGTCAACGACAATAAGGGAGAGCTGTGCCGGCAAGAGCAAGAGGGTCATGGGAGGGAAAGGTTGGATTTCTTTTTTCTCTGGTTTGATCAGAAAGATCCAGAACCCTTCCATCTAGTGCCCAGCGCACGCTGAACAGTCCCGGTGCTGAGGACGGCTCTCATGGCAGCTGCACACGCTCTACCTGTGCCGGCCCCTGGCAGCCTGGAGCAAGGCGGGATGCCAGACCCGGGAGACCCGGAACACAGGATTCACAGGGCAGCAGGAAGCAGCAGAGAAACAGGCCGATCCAGAGCGTGTCCAGAATCTGGTGGGCGGAGGCCAGTCAGGAATCCAGCACTAAATCTCGAGTGGGAAGGCAGATTGTGTTTCAGTGTCGGCCACCTCCTCTGAGCGAGGGCTTTCAGGCCCTAGGAAGGAAACCACGTGCTTGACTGCGACACAGTGAAGGGTGGCTCATGGTACCCACGTCGTAGGAAGGCTGAGAAAGGGAGGGTCAGAGACAGCACAAGGTGAGAGTCCAGGAACTGCCCCAAAGGTGAGCAGCTAGTAGGCCAGGAGCAAGGATCTCAACCTGCGTGTCCCATCCGAGACCCGTGCTCACCAGCTCTGTGAAGTTCTAACAGGTGTTAAGAGGCTGCCTTTGCTGAAAGCACGGCCTCTTCACCTGGACCCGCAGATCCCTGACGGGTAACTGAAAGCAGGATGAGGCTGGGCATCTCTGCCTTTGTTACCTTCAACTTCGGATCAGATTCCAGCTCAGGTCTGCAGAGAGTCATGTTGATCACTCAAGGTCTATCTTCTAGAACCTGGTAAGTTTAGTTAACCCTGAATTTACCTAGCCTGTCTTGTCCCCCTTCAGGGCTAAAGGCACTGAGATAAGAGTCACTAAGTTCTTTTCAAGATTTGCATGGGGCTGGACGCAGTGACGCACGCCTGTCATCCCAGCAGCTCAGGAGGCTGAGGCAGGAGGATCGCGAGTTCAAAGCCAGCCTCAGCAGAAGTGAGGCACTGAGCAACTCAGTGAGACCCTGTCTCTAAGTAAAGTACAAAATAGGACTGGGGATGTGGCTCAGTGGTTGAGTGCCCCTGAGTTCAATCCCCAGTGCCCCTTTAAAAAAAAAAAAAAAGATTTGCATGGGTATTACAATCAACAGATTACCAACTGTCAGCTTCTACAGACCCCCAGAGTGGCACCTAGAAGTCTCCAGTCATTGCCCTAAACCTGCCAGGAACAAGGCGCCCTGCAGGCAGATTACCCCATGATGAGACCGCCCTCCTCAATGAGGCTGCCCCCTGAAGCAGAAGCAATCATTTCACCAGGGAACCAGGTTACAACCTCAAGCGATAATGACTTCTCTGGAGCTGACTCCTTGCAGAGCCAGTCCTGAAATGATGACCAACCAGACCGCAGTTCCAACTAGAGTACTTCTGCTGTGGTTTGGATGCGAGTTGTCCCCAGAAGCTCCTGTGTGAATGCAGGAATATTCCGAGGTGAAATGATCACATTATGGGAGCTGTGACCTCAGCAGTCCGTGCTAGTTTGAATGGACCAACTGGGTGGTGACTGCAGGCAGGTGGCCTGTGGCTGGAGGAGGTAGGTCACTGGGGGTGTGACCTGGGAGGGTGCATCTTCTCTGTGCCCCCTGCCCCCGGCTTCCCTGCCACCTTGGGCTGAGATGTGTTCCTCTGATACTCTTTCGTCAGCTGAGCACAGACTGAACCTTTGAAACCATGAGCCCAAACTCAGCTTTTCCTTTTCTCGGTTGTTCTTATCAGATGTCTTGGCCACAGTGGTAAAAAGCTAATTATGCACACCTCTCACCCCCGCCCAGCTCTCCCCTGGCTGACACTTGAAGCTCAGGTCAGACCTGCTGAGGACAGGGTTGAGGACAGCAGGCCCCTTGTCTTCCCGGGACAGCCAGAGTGAACGCTAAAATTCCTTTCCTACTCCACCCTTACTTTTTTCATTTGACGTTTGGGGAGAGGGTCCAAACCTGGTGTGTTGGGACTTCCAAAGTCAAATCCCTTCTCTGGCCCAGGGTGCCAGCGAAATAGTAGGACATATGACTGATGCATTCCACTGAATTCAAAATTCAGAAGAGGGAGACAGCTGAGGTCAGAGGACCTACAAAGAGTGAGAATCCAGCTGCAGCTTTGGCGGGAATCCAAAACTTCAGCAAGGATGTTGGAGAGTTGATGAAATGACAATGTAAGGTCAAGGCAGGCAGATGGTTCAGGATGAGGAAGCCGGCCTGAGTCACAGGAGTTCAGCTAGGAGACAAACCGCCCGGGGAACCTGCTCACTGTGTCGGCCTGAGGTCGCTGCAGGGATCTTGGCACACCCTGCGGAGCCAGCCCCAGTCTTCAGGTTCTTAGGCATTCCCTCTCTGCCTGCAGCATCCCTGGGGCTCTCAAGGCAGGGGTGGGAACTAACAACCCACAGCATCCCGCCATGAGTTGCTTTAGCCGGCACAGTGTCCTGGGAAAGGTCACTTCCCAATGCCTTTGGAGAGGGCAGGTGTTCTTCAGTAGCGTGGGGCTTTTCTCCTGCTGTCCTGTAAGATTGCTTTAAGTATTGATGTTGCCTGTGGCCTGGGGCAGTCTGCCTGACCTTCTCAGGTGCCCTGACGCCCAGTCCAGGACCACATGCTCCCCTGTGGGAATCCCTGGCACGTCGAGGTTCCTTCCCCAGTAGACATGAGCTCCTGCAGGGAAGCTTCCCTTGAGCCCAGCCACTTCCCGAGGACTCAGCCTAATCTGGAACAGGGAAGGGACTCAGTGAAGGTTTGGTCAGCGGATGAGTCTGGGGTCTTACAGACCTCTGTGCCAAAGCGCGAGGTGTGAGGCCATCTGGGAACTTGCTGTCCTTAGCTTCCTCTCTCAGAGCGTGCATTAGTTTGTAGGCTGCAAAAACACACCCAGACTGGTGGCAAAAACAACAGAAATTAATTCTCTTACAGTTCTGGGAGCTGTAAGTCCAAGACCCGGGCATCATCACGGTGGGATTCTTCTGGCCTCTCCTGAGCTCCCAAGTAGTGCTGTCTTTCCCGGCTCCCCCTTCTGCATGTGGATGTCTGTGCCCAGACTTCCTCTCCTCACAGGGACACTAGTCAAATGCAGTAGAGCTCACCTTAAAGACTTCACTTTAACTTAATGACCTCTTTAAAGACCTTTTCTTCAAGTAGAGTTGCGGTGGTGAAGTGACCGAGAGTTAGGGTACCAACTAATAAAGTTGAGGCGGACACAAGCCAGCCCATAACAAAATAGGTACGTTGGTGGCACTCAGCTTACAGGAACCCGGGGGGCAGGTACCCAGCTGCACCATGTGCACCTATGTGCGCGCGCGCACCTCTACACACACACACACACACACACACACACACACACACACACAGAACTCTGTAGACATCCAAAGGCCATCTAGCAACTGTAGACATACATGACCCCAGTGGCACCCATAAGAAGATGGAGTGAACAGGAGCCCTGGGCTGCTGACCAGAAGGCTGGGGTTGTGCCCAGCTGTGACTTTAATACCTTTGGGGACTTAGACACATTGATAAGCCTGCACAGGATACAGAGGAGGGTGATGGGGGACAGCTGCAGGGGACATAAAGTCCAATCAAACTGGTGTCAATAAAAAGAGAGTCCTCCTGGCCCACCTGCCAGAGGAAACAGGTCAGTTGGTGTGGCTGGACACAGGTCCTTGTGGGATGTCATCAGAAGTATTTCTTCATCTTCCAACTCTGCTTTCCTCTGTGGTGACTGTATTCTCAGAAGGATTCTGTTCAATGGGTGGACCCCCAGGAACCCCAGGGCCCGGCCAACAAGAGAACATCGTACTCCCAGCAACCCGGGAAGTTGTGAGGTTACCTCTGGCGGAGGCTCATGCTATGTGACCAGCGGCAGCCGGAGGTGTACCCGGCTCGTCTTGTACTCCACCCAGCGTCTCCAGGCCTGTCTTCAGCCCCCAATTCTCCATCTATATTTCCTCCCTCGATGATTTCATCTGTCCCATATCTTCACACGTCCTCCGTGGGCACGTGACTGCAAACACACACCTGTAGCTCTGATCTCTCCTGAACTCGCCTCATGGCCCCAACAGCCTCCTTCACACGTTTATGCTCACCTGTCTATTATTCATCTCAAATTTAAAGACTGGAAGAGAATTGTTGATTTTCTACCCCAATCTCGCTCTTTCTTCCCATTTCATTGGATGGGACCACTGTCCACCAGATCGCTTGGGACAGAATCTGTATGGTTCCACTCCTGCCATCACCTCTCTTTGTCTCATCCCACCCACCCTTGCACACTCTCCTTCAGGAACACAGATAATCCTGCTAATTCTTAAAAATGCCAAGCCAGTGGCCACCACAGGGCCTTTGCCCTTGCTTTTCCCTCTACCTAAAACATCCATTCCTCAACTACTGAGTGGCTTGCTTCTCCACTATGTTTAGTCTCTGTATCATTGAACTTCTTCAATGAAAACTCCTCAACTCATTCTCCTCTTCTCCCACCTGCCCCAAAGTCTATACTTTACTATCTTAATTTTCTGGTTAACTTTGATCTCTTCCACAAATTATGAAACTATTTGTCCCCTGTCTTCTCCAGGAATCCTCTCTGTCTGGCTTACCACAGGATCTCCTATAACTGTACCAAGTCCATGGCAAAGGATCTGTGAAGCCTTTTGTTAAAGGCAAGAATGAAGTGAGAGCTAGACCGATATGACTTTACTAGATAAGGGGCCGGCCACAATCTGATAATCAGGTCAGCCTACTTTCTGAGAATTCCCAGGAACTAAGAGGTACCATACACAGTAACCCACAAGAGTCCAGCTGATTCCTAGCTCACTCAAAAATACGAGGCCCATTCAATAACCCAAGTTCAAGAACCATGGTTCAGGCTGATTGAGGCTAAGGCCCAGGACCCTCGAATCCTGGCTAAGAAATTTGGAAGTGAACTAGGAGTTTGCAGAGGAGAAAACAGGAGCTTCCATAAGCAAAACTGGAGCATGCTCTGCTAGATGTGCTTCACTTTAGCAACAGAACACTTTGATTCTTTTCTTTTTTTTTTCCCCTTTTTTTACATAAGAGGAATTACTGTAGGGTGGTTTAGACGGTAGAGAATCTACCATCACCAGCGGGGCTGATTTGACTTCATACACAAAGGTTGAACTTGTTAGTTCAATACAGACATCGGCCGAGTCTACTTTCAGATCACGTGACACCTTTGCCTTCTCTGCCTCCTGAAGGCTGTGTTAAGAGTCTGATATCAGAGCAGTGTGGCCTCGCTTGCAATGACAGGCTGGGTTTTTATTTTTTAATTTTTTTTTCCTGTTTCCTTTTGCTGTCTTTCAATCAATTGCCTTGAGATTTTAGAAATAGTTTCATTGATTCTTAAAATCTCTCTATTCACCCTCTGTCAATACCAAGTTCAAGGTAACCGGAGGTACCATTTGTCTTATTGATGTAAGTCCTTCTTGTTTTTTTTCCCACTAGCCTAGGTTGGATCAATCTTATTAATAATAAAACTGATGTCTTTGTACGCCCGCCCCCTTCCCCAGCCCCCAACCATATTTCAACATTAGCCTCCCTCTTAAAATCTCTTTTTTTTTTTTGCTAGGGGTGGGGGTACTGGGGATTAAACTCAGTAGCACTCAACCACTGAGCCACATCCCCAGCCCTTTTTTGTGTTATTTAGAGACAGGGTCTCACTGAGTTGCTCAGTTCCTCGCCATTACTGAGTCTGGCTTCGAACTCTCAATCCTCCTGCTTCAGCCTCCAGAGCTGCTGGGATGACAGGCGTGCACCACAGCGTCTGGCACAATCTCTCACTCTTGCTCAGAACATTCTGAGAAAACTGCACTCTCAAGAACGCACCCTCCCTGTCTGAGGGCTTGTGCCCTTCAGTGAATATTTCTAAAACTGCTTGGTGCATGAAGAAGGTCCAAGTTTAAGGAGCCTCTATTTCCAGCGCTCACGCATTCTTCTCGTTTTGTTGCACACAGGTCTGACGCCCTCTCTGCCTATATGTACCTCTGTTCTGTGAGCCAGCATGATTTTTATGTATTTCAAATCCCTTTTGCTGCTACGAGCTGCTTGAAGGTAGATACTCTGTTTGGGCCTCTTTTGAATCTCACGGGGCTTAGCTAAGAGCTGGTACCAAGAAGGCTCTTGATTGTTTGGAGAATGAGAGAGTCCATGAATTGTTCAGGCCTCTACAGGGATGTACATTGCTTTTCTACAGATTTCTAGAAGGAAAACTCCAGATGAGGGTGTTCGTCAGCTTTTCATCCCTGGGACCAAATGCCTGAGATAATCAACTTATAAGGAAGGGAGACTTATTTTAGCTCACAGTTCCAGAGGTTTCTGTCCACGGTCATTTGGTCCTGTGGCTTTGGGGCCGGGGGAGGCAGTGCACCATGGAGGCTACCTGGAGAGGTAAATCTTCTGCTTCAGACAGCCGGGAAACAGAGAAGAGAGAGGACCAGGGTCACAATTTCCCCTTCAGAATCACACCCCCAGGGACCCAACTTCCTTCTCCGGGAAATGGGGACAGTGGCTTACTGTCCACCCTGGATGAGAGATGCCAGCACATTCCATTCCCAACAACCAGCCAGGGGCGTCTGGTGGGAGACCATTCCTTCAAAACTCAGCCCCAGGCCTCAGAGAGATCTGCCTCCCCTGACCTTCACGGTGGAGCCCAGGACTGTTCCCTGGAGAGGCCAGGGCTTTGTAAAAGTCCACTCTGACTTCCCCTAGGGAGGCTAGACATTTAATAGCTATTACATCTTCCCATGTGTCTCTTTTCCAAGCTGAATCTATCGTTTGTGTACCCCCTTCCAGGTGATAAAATGCATTCCACATTGATGAACAGTTTAACATTGTCCCCCGCCCCATCTCACAGGGTGGGAGTATTCTATTTTCTCATCTTGTAGAAGAGGGAACAGTTTTTTGTGGACCGTAAGAGATCTTACAAGACAGTTTGGAATTCAAACCCACGAATTCTGAATGCATCTTCCATATTTGAAAGAGGCATATGAAAAAATAAGAGGCAGAGACGCTTCACATTAGGAAATGCTAGTCCAAAATATTCATTCTCCCCATCTTCTATAGCACCAAGACTTTCAAACTTTAGCTAGGATCCTGGTCACTCAAGAAAAAAAAATATTCCTACCTCCCTTAGGTGCTAAATATAGCACAGGACTAAGTTCCAGCAAGGAGAGCTAAGCAGAAAGTTGTGTCCTATTTCTAGAATAAATCCATTTCTTAAAGAACTGTGCATCCTCCTCTCTGTCCTTGTCCTGGCTGGAATGCTGATGTGTTGGCAAGGCCTGAGCAGCCATTAGGGATCATTCAGTAGATGCAGGGTTGAAGTGATGGATTAACTCACTGGGAGGAACTGGGTCCCCACTGATCACGGAACTGTAGAGCCTACCTTGGCTCATCAATATTTACACGAGGGAAAAGGAGCTTCTATCCATTTTGTTTGAATGATTTTTATCTCTCAAGGTTTCTGTTATTTTTGACCAATCCTAATTTCAATGAATATAGTTTCTAAACTTAACAAAAGACCAAATGGTTTGAATTCTTTAGTTTAAAAGTTACAGGTGGTTTACCAGAGTCTTATGAATCAACACAAAATGCTTTGCCTGTCCAAAAACTGTAAAATGAGGGAACTTAAAAATAATCAGAGTTGTATTAAGCTACGACATGGTTATGAAGTTGGGATTTTCTTATGAAAGCATTAGTTGCATTGATACTGAGGCGTTTTCTTTCCTTTGGGCTTTGCTATAAGCTCAATTATTACGTACCATAGAGAATGGTTACCTAATTGGGCTTTGAGTCGTCATGATATTTTATCTCTTTTTTTGCTAAAAATTTTATTGAGATATAAGTCACATACCATTCGATTCACCCATTTGAAGTGTGTAAGTCAATGGTTTTCAGGACCATTTACAGCAACCACCACCACAACTAAATTCATAAAATATTTATCCTCTCCAAAACACCCCATGCCCTCTAGCACTCTCTCCTCACCCCCCAGCACCCCTCATCTCTAAACCATCACTGACCTGCTTTCTGTGGCTATGGGTCTGTGTACTCTGGACATCTAACATAATGGAGCCTTCCAATGTGAACATTGACTTCTTTCACTTCATGATTCAGAGGTTCATCCACGTTGTAGCTGATTTTAGTTCTTCTTTTTTATTGACCAATAATATTCCTTTGCCTATTGATCCAGTCATCGATTGATGAACATTTGGGTAGATTCCGGTTTGGGAATGTGGTGGACAGTTTTGCCGTGAACATTCCTGTCTGAGTTCCATCTTAGTCGAGTCCAGGCTCTCACCAAGCTCTCACTCATTGTAAACTAGCTTCTGGCATTCTCTAAGTTACGACTATGGGCCTTCTTCCATTCCCTGATAATTATTTGGCTAGTCATTCGTCCACTGGGGTTCTCACCAGCAGAGTAGAATTGTGGTCACGGCGTCATGGAGGAAAAGCACCCTGCGGTGTCAGAGGAGGACAGCAGCAACCCAGACACCAGTCAACAGGGACAAGAGCCACCAGGGGTTGAGAGCCCCCTCTGTGGGATTGCTCACCATCACTCAGTGGGTGCTCCTTAATTTATTTAAAAATTCTCTCATTGCTGGTGAATATTCATAATTCTCATTTTGTAAACTAGCAATTAATACTCAACCACTATTTTCATGCAAATTGTTTTTCCTCTAGAATTATTTTCTCAGGATAAATTCTCAATTGTGGTAAGAGAAGATAAACCCTTTAATGGGTCTTGAGGCTTAATTGCACTATTGATTGCTAAATTCATTGAGAAATATTAATTTTAGCACACTTCACCAGCAGTGGGTGCTAACTTTTAAAATGTTTACAAATTCTATCAGTGAAAAACACAAACTCCTCCATAATGCCTTCATTTGCATATCTTTGATTGACTAGTGAGATCAAACCTTTTTTATTGTTCTGTCAAAGACTAGAGCTGAGTTTCCTAATGGAGTCTTTGTGAAAAAAATTGAATTTAAACGAACACAAACTTAAACCCCATATCCTCAGGAACAACTGACCAAAGGAGTGAGAACATGTTAGATTTAAAGATTGACGACTAGGAATCAGAGGAGCCTGGGTGGAATTTCCCAGATATGTCTGCAAAGCTCGGCTCCATTGAACGTTTTATCTTCATTAATGATTTGGGGGAAAAAAAGTAAACAGCACAGAAATTAACTTCACAGATGGCTCTAAATTGAGAGGACTGTAAATAGCAATGAATAATGAGAATTACACAGAGACCAGAAAGGTGAGAACTAGCAATATATAAAAACCAATCCATCTTGGAAAACCAGGCTGCGGCTCAGGGAAACAGAAGCAGGTGTCCTGTACAGAAGGAAGAGGTGGGACACCATCTCAGCCAGACCTCAGCTGGCCCGGGACAGGTACCAGAGGCCATGCCCCACACATCCCCACCCACCAACCACTCACCTGCTGGTCCCCTTGCCTGAACATCTCGCTGTCCTTTAGTTAACCAACGACTCCCTCTAGGCAACCTTCTGTTACCCTCAAATCACCCACTATCTCTGCTTCTTCTGAACTCAGGGGGTGGCCTAGGCCTACAAAGCCATGGTAGTCCTTTTAAGACCACATTTGGTAGCCCCAGAAAGATGCTCCTGAGAGGCAATTAATTAATCCCCTTCCAGAAAAAAACATGCAGAGCAGTTAAGCTGGCAGACCCAAGTTCCACCAAGAAAACACAGGACAAAAGCCGGTGACGAGACACCATGCAAAACCAAAACAGACCCAGGGGAGACCATCCATGGCCACTCTCCCTGTGTGGCAGGAGCTGTGTGCAAGGCAGGAGGGATCAGTGGGGTTCCTGGCAGACTGTGATTCTAAGAACCCCCAAATAGCATCACAGATTCATTAAGAAGTGCAAGAAATCAGCTCAGCAGCAGCAATGGATTCTGGAGGGGTTTACCGCCATCATTTGCAAGGGAACAGGAGGGAGCTCACAGGAGCCCCAGAGGCCTGAGGAGTCTGTGCCCCAGGAACATCCAAAGCTCACCAGCCACGTACCCTTTCAAGCCAAGTCTCACACTGCGGAGGTCTCCTGGGAATGGCCAAAATCAAGAGCAGGGCAGGGGCAACTGGGGTAAAGAACACCCAAGTCCAGATAGGAATGAAGGAAGGAGAAGCCGGGGTGGGGTGGAAGGGGGTGGGGGGGTGGGGGGTGGAGGGGGGGGCTCTAAGTCACTGACATCTTGATGCTTTTCAAAAACAACAGAAAAGAGAACCCCAGAACTTTAAGGCAGGAAAATCTATCCTTACCTACCTTCCATCCAAACAGTGGAGGAAAATTAATATCATCAGAGAGAGATTATGCTTAACTGTGTCATAATCAATACAAGATCAGTGAATTCAGAGCAGAATAATTTCCTAACATATAAAGCACCACAAAAAGCTTTTTATAGAAATAGGTGAAAGAAACTTTATAACAATATTCCAAAATGAATGAAAAGAAATTCAAAGGAATAATAGGAAGTATGAGAGAATCACATCGATCAGAATACAACATCCTCAAAAGTGGGATAAAACTCCACAATAATAAGAAATGAAAGAATAAGTGCTTTTCAGAATTAAAGACTGAACTAGAAGCTACAGAAGAGAGTAAATAAAAAACAGGTGATAGCATAAAAGAAAGAGAAGACAAAATGGGAGAAAACTTAAAAGAAATAGTTTAAGAAAGTGAGAAATGGAGAAGATGGTAAAAGAGAATCCAATATAATTAGAATGGTAGAAGAAGACAGAGAAAAAGAACAAACAATTCAGGCAATCTATCCTAAAAATATGCTTTTAAAATTTGAAGCCGTATCTAAAAAGGTGGGAGTAAAGCATAAAGACTCTCATAGAGTTTCTTGACTTAAAAGAAAAAGAAAATGTCTTGGGATGTCCAAATACAAAGACCAATCACTTATAAGGGAAAGAATAGCAAACGGTCATCCAACTTTCTGATCCTACGTTAGGACAAAAGACTACAGCTAACATCTTTAAAATAATCAGAGGAAGAAAATGTGAGCACAGGATTTTTGTACCTTGCCCTGTGGGCTTCTGGGTGTGAAAGGGCACCTACCATTCCCATCAGTAAAACACTAGGGGACTATTCTCTCCTGAGTGGGCTCACTTGTGTGCAGGCCCTGGCTGGCCAAAATCACTGTAAAGAGAGCAACAGGAAGACCAGAGGAGAACACCACACACACACACACACACACACACACACACACACACACATGTGTGCTTGACTGATAAGGGAGTGTGCACAGTACGGACTACTACATGCTCTGACATTGATACAGCTTAGCTATCAAGAGCAGGTAGGAAAAGGAGAAATCAAATGAAAATTAAATTAAGCTAGTGATTGTAATTATTAAGTGAGAGTAAAAGTATATTTACTGGGAGAGGTAGAGAGGAGGAAAAAGAGATTATTTACTAATATCAATAATACTCAGAGCAAAGAACCAATAGCCAACAGATAATATGTAAAACTGAGGGGCCTGGGGGTATTCAATAAGGCTATTATACATAACTAAAAAGGATAAATGAGGAATATCTCTATACTATTATGGAGAGAACCCTAAGATATATGTTTAAAGGGAAATAAGAAAGTTTAGAAAACTATATATCATATGTTCCTTTCTTTTTTGATACTGGGCACTTAACCACTGAGCCACAGCCCTTTTATTATTTTGGGATAGGTCCTCACTAAGTTGCTTAGGGCCTTGCGAAATTGCTGAGGCTGGCCTCCAACTTGTGATCCTCCTGCCTCAGCCTCCTGAGCTACTGGGATTACAAGCGTGTACAACTACAATCAGTCTATAATATGTTCCTGTTTATTTTTTTAAAAAAGGAGTTGAGTATAAACACATATTTTCTTCAATTTTTAAAACTTAAAGATAAACCATACATTTTATAAAACTCTACAAGGGAGGGAAGGGATGGGATGACAGGTGCAGAGACAGAAGCTGGAGTTATGTGAATGTATCTAGTTTTATAGATTTTACTTATAAATGTGAACTACTTTATATAATTATAAAATAAAATAAAACAAATGACTAAAAATTGAAAATACATCTCAACAATCAATTAAACCATAACAAAAAAAAAAAGCACTAAGAATGAATTGAAATGGTAGTGGACTCATCCCAGAGAGGAATTATTTTAAACAATTTTAAAATACAAGAGTATCAACTGCAAGGGTTCCCAAAATACAAAATAAAATGTAATTATTTTCAGTAATCACAAATTTGGCAGCAGCAGCAATATTGTTATTCTGTGGTGTGTGGAATGATAAAGCAAACCTCTGCAGTACTCTATTTTTCTCTGTTTTCATGAGACCAAGCATCTCTGGGTAGAAGAAAGGAAATCAGATGTAATATAGAAAAGATTAAGGACAAACCCCTGCAAGACTGACACTGGATTGGAGATATCCGTATAAAGTCATGGTGTTATTTTATCTCTTAAAAAAAAAAATGTCTTATCCCCATTGACTGAAGCACGGCCTAGGATAATGAACACTCGGACAGCATCGAGCCTTCCTAGAGCACAGACTGTAGTCTTGAAATACCATTTCCCAGGAAAAGAAATCAGGGCTCCTGAGAAGAATGACCAATTCCAGGCCTGGGACAGTGTGAACCTAACACTGTTCTACCAGATTCCCAGAACACTAGGAGACGACCGGAGCCATGTCAAAGAAATTCAGCACCAGAGACTCCCATTTGCCAAAAATAGAACATCAGTGGAAAATAACTCCATTGGATTGAAATACGTCCATTCATTCACACCCACCAGGGCATAACGATGCCTGAAGTTTTTAAAGTAACTGGTCACTACTGGAAGCTATTAGGGAACTCAATTTACTGTTTTTTAAATACCTGATTTCCCTTGCTCTAGCTGGACAAAAGTGAGAAGTTGATTTTTCTAGAATCCATAATTTTGTATTGAATCAATTACACAATAAATCAAGTAACAACAGAATTACAGGGTTGCCATTTCGTAAGCCCCAATTAATGAACAAATTTAGAAATTGACCATGGTGACCAACGGCCTAAAAATGACAGCCAGTTTTTGCATTCCTCCTTTGAAAGGGTCATGCAAAAAAAAAAAAAAAAAAGAAAAATTGAACCTGAATTTGACCACACCTTGAGCCCAACTACCATATATAGAAAATACATATATAGAGAGAAATATTTTAAAGTGTAACACATGGACACAATCACTCAAATCCAAACTATAGGAAGCTTTAAAATACAAAAGATACAGTTGCAGGGGGTAAAAAAGAGAGCAAGACAAAGGAGGAAAATATACATTAATTTAGAACCTTCATATACACGCCGACCAATCACAAGGTGTGGATCTTATTCAAACAAATGATTTTAAAAAGTGACATTTATGGAAAATGCAAATTCAAGAATGACCTTAGCATTTGACAGTCTTGAAGAATTGTGAAATTTTTAAGGTATGGCAGTCATAGCACTATTTTTTAGATTCCTTGTTTTGTAAATATATCTATACATACATAATAAGTGTGTGTATACATATATATATATATATATATATATATATATATATATATATATATTATATACTGTAATAATTTGAAGGAGATTATATTATTTTTCATATTTGCTTCAAAGTAAAATAGATACAATAAATACACACATACATACACATTCACAAGTTAGTATAAGAATACAGTTAAAATAGAATAAATTGGAACAAGACTGGTGAACTGAATTAACATTAATATTCTAGTTGTGATGTGAATATGGCTTTTCAAGAAACTAGCATTGGGAGAAACTAAGTGAAGGATACAAAAATCTCTGTATCATACCGTACAACGTCATGTAAATCTACAATCATATCAATAAAAATTCCATTTAAAGGCCAACAACGCAGAAGATACTTGAGGAGGTGTAGACAAAGGTTGGTGCTTTGGAAATGAATCAATAATGGTTGAAGCCAGTGGATGGTTCGAGGGAGTTTGTTGTATTCTATTATGTATAGTATGTGTTCGAATTTTCCTATAATATAGCTTTTAAAGCCTTTTTTTTTACTTCTCTCTTTTTATTAACTTTTCAAGGATAGGATTTGCATCTTATATGTCCCAGTTATTTGCACAGACATTGGATGAAAACATGTTGGTTGGATAAACTATGGAAAGTGGAGCTGTGAAGTACAGCTACGGAAAGTGCAGCATAAATAAATGGAAAAGAACACAAACTGGTGATTTTTTATCTCAGATCTGAGGCAAAAGCCCTGTGGCCTGTAGATAATAGGAGAATAAAAGAACATCACCATCCAACTGCTGACGGACATCTGGCTTCCCACCTTCATGCACGATCTTGATTCTGAATCTCACTGACATTGGGTTTGGCAAAAGACTTGCTTCCGTTGATAAAGTATGATGAAAAGTCGTTTATGTTCTTCCAGGAAAATCTTTTCTAAAAAAAGTTCACCACATTCCCTCTCTTTGTCTTGGACAGAAGGACTATCCTCTTCCCAAAAGAGCTGTCTCCATTGCAGTGCACAGGTCTAGAATAACCTGAGAAACGGCTGACCAGCAGTGTACATGTGGTCCATTTGAGAAATAAATGTCATGTGATACAGCAAAACTCAACCAATGGAGGGAGCTGCTTGGGGTTCGCTTTGCTTTATTTTATCAGGAGTGAGACGAGGAAAGGCCAGTCTTGCAGCAACCTCAAGATCTGATGAGAATAGGAAAGAAGCCAGAGGCAGTGGAGGGTGATGGAGCTCAGAGATGTTGTGGAGGCAAAATCCTCCAAACTAGAAGAGAGTGTGGGATCAGGGAGAAAAAGATTCAAGGAGTCTCCAAGGGATGGTTATGTGATCAGAGCTGCTAGACTGAGAAATGGAAATCCTGAGAAATGGAGTCCAAGGCTGCTATGGAAGGGGAAGCTGATGGGTTAGAGCAAGTGGGACTGGAAATGCACTTTGTACGCACCTTCCAGATGCACAGTAAGCAAACCAGAATCTCTTTACGGACTGTGGGTATCAGAAGAGTGGAGATGTGAGCAAAGATCCATCCCATGTATCTAGCCCTGGCCTCCCAACTGGGCTGGGCCTGCAAAATCCCTGACAGATGGGTACATTCCGGCTTCTCAACCTTTGCCAGGAAACCTCTCCAGGCACCTAGCAATGTCTACCAAGCCAGTAGTCAGCAGGTTTTCCCCCTTAGTAAGCAGGCAGCATTAGCCCCTGGGGTGGGCAGAGCGTTAATCAATAATCACTCTTAGCAAGGCTTTCGAGAATTGACTTTGGAGGTAGGCACTCCTGGATTTCTGGAGTCTTTCTGAGCATCAACCTTGAACAGGCCAAAAGTCTCTCTCTTGTCAAAAGCAAAACACGCCATGAAGATCTAAGGAATGCTAATTTGCTTGGGAGCGTCCTATGGTCGTCATCGTTTACTGCTGGTAGAAATAATAAAAGGACAAGAATAAAAGTCCCTACACATGTGCCAGATATTATGCAGAGTGTTCCACATACGTTGCCTCGTTCATTCATAAAGCTCTCACATCAATGGTTTAAAGTTATATTTAAAAAAAGAATATCATAGAATATACACGTATTCCTGAGAAAGACAGATTCTGGTGGCTACGCGGTTTTCCATCTGATGAGCAGGGTGATGTTTGAAGGGATGTAAGGTCGGAGAAATCAGAATTAAAATTATTCTGCAACATCAGTCCAGAGGGAATGAGGGAGAGTGGGAGGAAGATGATTATGGAACTAGAAAGTGAGACCCAGAAGTCAGAGCCAGTCCTGAGTGGAGAAAGGGAGAGAGGAGACTCAGACATGTACACACACATATTCTCTCTCTCTCTCTCTCTCTCTCTCTCTCTCTCTCTCTCTCTCTCTCTCTCTCTTAAACACATACACACACTCTCTCTTTCTCTCTTATTCTCTTTCTCTCCCTCTCTCACACACACACACACACACACACACACACACACACACGAGTTGGTGGAGTATCTGAAAATACCCAACAAATCAGTGTTTGATGTACCATGTAAATCTCTTTGGAATTCTCTCTACAACATCCTTAACAAAATAGACATTGCTCACTAGTGGTTTGAGAAGAGCAGTGTGTGTGTGTGTGTGTGTGTGTGTGTGTGTGTGTTTTGCAGGGACTTGACAAAGAGCTACTGAGTGCTGCTTCAAGGTTTGGGCAAGACAAAAATAAGGATACTGGCGAGGTCTTCACCATCATAGCAGCAACATTTTTATTGGGTAGGAAAAAAATCCAAAGTTCTAAGTAGATAGATAAACCACAGCAGTCCGCACACTAGAATGCTACGGGTAATAAAAAATAACAAACTGTGGATTCAACAGCAATACTGATGTGTCTTAAATGTATTTTGCTAAGTGCAAGAAGTCCACCCCTAACACGGTCATAGTATATGATTCCATTTATGTGACATAATGAAGACAAAGCGACAGGAACAGGAAACAGATCAATAGTTGCCAGGGGCTGGCAGGAAGGGAGCTGATGGCAGAGGCCACATGGGGATAGTTTTAGGGTGGTGGACTATTCTTTGGGCTCTGAGGTGGTGGATGCATAACTCCAGGCGTTTTTTCAAAATTCTTACAGCGTAAACTTTACTGTCAAAAAAAAAAAAAAAAAAAAAAAAACTAAACCCTGCTTAAAAAGGAGCTAGGATGTCCAGAGATCCCAGAATGGAATACAGAGCGTGAAAAATAAATCTAGCTGTATTACAAATATATCACACAGCCTCCCTGCTGGGAGTAGGGAAAAAAAGAATTGGCCTAATTAGCTTTGCAAAAATGCCATTTTGATTGTATACCAAGGTTAAACAAGTAAGTAAATAAATCGTAGATAATGGGAATGAGATTTCTTACTGTCAGGGAAGGAAGTTAAAAATAAGCAGAGGGAAAACTAGACTAAGCCCTTGAGCAGGGCCCGGACTTCCCGACTTATTTCCAACGAATAAATTATGGAAAGGGGGAATTGCCGCCCCTCTGGTGGAGAACACTGGCGGGTTCCGCCTTCTCCAGGAGGTGAAGGTTAGCATCAGCTGAGTCACGCAGATGTCATCTGCCCTGATCCAGAGCAATAGGAAAGACACTTGGGCTCCGTAGTTTTCTCCCCCAAATCCCATAATCCCAGTTTAATAATGAGAAAAGCACCAGAAAAAACTAAAATTGAGGGACATCCTATAAACTCTCTGACCGGTTCTCTTCAAAAGTGTCAAACTCATGAAAAACAAGGAAAGAATGAGCAAGTTATCCCAGATTCAGGACACTGAGGAGACGTGGGGACAACATGCCACGTGGCAATCCTGGCTTGGATTCTGGCACATATGAAATGACATCAGTGGAAACCAGGCCCGGGGCTCAGTGAAGTCTGTGCCTATGGTATTAAATGTGTGGAGGTTCATGTCGTAGTTTTTACCACGCCCATCACTGTGCAAACTGCTGACATCGGGTAGCCGGGTGAAAGGTGTGTGGGAACTGTCTAGGTGATCTTTGTAGCTTTTCTGTAAGTGAAAAATCATTCCAAAATATTGGCCAGGCCTGGGAGTAGATGACATCACTGCGTACCATTGGCTGGAACTCAGACATGTGTCCTGGATCTACCTATAGTTAGAGTGGATGCTTTAACCCACCTGCACACACGGGAAGAAGAACAGAAAGCAAGATCTGGTGACACTTGGTATTACCCCTATTGGTACAAAGGTCCAACCCCACAAATTCAAGCAGAATTATTCCCAACATGAACTGCCTTACACCCTAGCGTTTACCTACCCACGGAGCAGCCAGAAACATTTTGGGAATAGAGTCAGGACTTAGCCACAACTGGGGTGCTGTGGGAGAACTTTGTGTCGTGGTGGTAGAAAGTAACTCTTGAGCACCTGAATTGCTTTATCCTTTTAAATGTGTTGTGCCATAGTACTCTTACACCCGCCTGCCAGTTCTAGAGATGGGTAACCCAAGGATAGAGAGGGCTGGGGTCTTCCCCTTATGAACCTACTCAAAATTAATTAAGGATGTTCAAGTTATGCTTAAAAAAGAAACTGAAAATCTACTAGCTCTCTGTCATGGGCTAAATTGTATTTCTCCCCAACTCCATAATTTATATTTTAAAGTTCTAACCCACAACATCTCAGCTTGACTGTATTTGAAGACAGGATTTTTAAAGAAGTCATTACAATAAAATGAAGGTGTTAGGTTGGGGCCCAATCCATCATGACTTGTGTCTGTTGTGGTTGGATATGAGGTGTCACCTGAAAGCTCCTGTCAGAGGCACTGCAGGAACTTCAGAGGTGAAATGATTATGAAAGCTGAATCCTAATCAGTGGATTAATCTATCTTGTTGATTATCCATATTAACCATTTCATTAATAATTTAAATGGATTAGTGGGTGGTAACTTTAGGCAGGTAGGGTGTGGCTAGAGGAAGTAGGTCACTGGGAGGGTGACCTTGGGGACTGTTTTAGCCCTGGCTCCTAGCATTCAAGCTCTCTGTGCTTCCTGGTTGTCATGAACTGACCTCCATTCCCGTCCGCCATGATGTTTTTCTTCACCTCGGGCCCAGAGCACTGGAGTCGGCCAACCATGGACTAAACCTCTAAAACTGAATCCTTTCCTCCTCTCAGTTGTTTTTGTCAGGTGTATTGATCACAGTGATGCAAAGCTAACACTGTGTCTTTATAAGAAGATGCAATTTAGACGCAGTCATGAAGACGTGAGGATTATTGGAGACACAGGAAGAAGGCAGCCTTCTGCAAACCAAGCAGAGAGGCCTCAGAGGAAACCACCCTGCAGACACCTTGGTCTTAGTCACCTAGTTTCCAGAACTGTGAGAAACTTAATTTCTGTTGTCTGAGCCTTCTAGTCTGTGGGACTTAGTTATGGGAGTCTGGAAAACTAATGCCCTTGCTCTGCAGGTAAGCCCCAGGCCGCTGAGTCCAGGAAGAAGGAGTGGAGAGTGTTTCTAGTCTCAGCTGACCTTCTCCAAGTGCAGAATCCAGCTTCACAGAGGCAAGGCACTACCCACTGGCTCACCCCCTGAAGGAACAGGAGCTCTATCCTGTCAGTCCCACTACTGACCTCAGTGGCCTCCTTAGAGAGGCAGTTTAGAGGGACAGGCCTGGGCTATTACACTTACGAGCAGACTCGCCAATACCAGAGAAATGTCAGTAGCTGTCCAGCAAGGCGAATGTCCAGCTAAATGATTCCAATGTTTGAGAAAGCCCCAAATTTCACACCTGGTACGCATCCAGTTAACACATGGGCATAGCATCCCCATTGCCACAACCTGGGGACTTGGGATTCTTGTGAGGTCTTAGCCAAGAGTCAAGGGTTATAAGTCAGATGCACCCTGAAGCACATCCTTCGGTCATCATCAGGTGACCTTGGTGAGGTCAGTCCTCTGAACTCTGCTCATCTGTCCAATGGGAGTAACAACGGCTCCCTCTCAGGACTCTTCTCAGGCCCCATGAGATCATGTGGCTGATGACAGCAGAGGGTGGCCCATCTGACATGTTCCTGCAGACTTATAATGGCTTTGGGGGAATAGCTACCACTTTACACACCTTTGTTTTGAGTTCTCTCTTCCTTAAAAGGACAAAAAAATATACAGGGAAGGAGGATTTTATTCTTGTTCCCAGACATTATTCTGGCAAAGGGACAGAAAGTTCTCCCAACAGGTTGGCGTCAATATCACTCTATATTCCAGAGTGTGGTCTGCATTTGTGAATTCTTTACTAGCCGGTCATTAGGAGCTGAATCGCTGATTGGAATCAGTGCACCGGAAGGGATTTGCCTGCTGTCCGCTTTTGTATCTTAATTGTCAGGCAGATGGGAAGAGTTTGCTCACTGACCTGGGAACGGCCTGAAGACACTTTTCAATGGAGTCAAAAACAAACAAACCAGGCCACAGGCAGCTTGGCTTAGAAGAGCAACCTGGAAGGTGCTTCAGGCCAGGAGGCTGGACAGACCCCCTGGGGCATTCACAAGGGCACTCCATGTTGGTCTCCAGGGAGGACAGAGGCTGACTGTACTGCTTAAATAGGTTCAACAAGTTTGTACAGAGGCCCCTTAGTAAGCAACCCATGCTGATCACTCCAGCACATCCCAATCACAGAAACCCGGGAAGCGCCTTATGCTCCCTGCGGCTCTGTAGAATGAGAAATAATAATGCTTGTTTAATAGAATTGCTGTGAGATTTAATGAGCTAATGTTTAGCACATGGTAATTGTTCTTTATGAATGATAATTACAGGTCATATTTATTAAGCTATACTATATGCCAAGTACTTTATATGGGTTATCTTATTTAATACAGGTTTATCCATAGGTACTATTGTTGTTATGTTAAAGGAAAAAAAATGACTTGGAAGAAGTTAAATAAGTCTCCTTGGTCTCAGAGCCAGTACTTTTCGCCTAGAACCAGGCTTTAATCTCAAGTCATTTGATTCTTAAAGCTTCTGGTATGGTAATCAGCAGCAGAAGCAGAGTCCCTGGATTCATCCAGGACTGAGCCACGGTTCTGGACCCCAAACAGCCTGCAGACTCATGGAGGAGTCAGACATGTACACATGTAAGTGACCAAACAGTGAGCCAAGTACCGAGATACAGTCACAGACAAAATGCCCGGGACATACAGAGGAGCAGATGTTCCCGCCTGGGGAGTTAGGAAAGGATTGGGGAGAAGAGCAGGCGGCATTGAAAGGCTCAGGTAGGCTGCGGCAGAATAAGCTCTGGGACGGCAGGTACAAAGTGACAAAGCATAAAAGGCCTGCTTTGTCCAGGCTTGATGAAAAGCCAGGGGCCTTGGAGGCCCAGAGCTGGAGTGGGGAGAACCGTGAGAATTCTCCATGGAAGGGCTCACGGGGCCAGATCACGCCAGGTCTTATGCACGGCTCGGATGAGGTTTATCCTGCAGAAACCCAGGGGTTAATGGAAGTTTAAACAGGGCGAGAAACTTATCAAAACTCTGTCTTTTAGGAAAGCTCCTCTGGCTGCAGTTTGGTGGGTTGGAGGCAGTCCTTGAAAAGGTGGAAAGGACTTTGAAGATCGGAGAAGAGCTGGTAAGCAGCTGACAACTTGGGGCGATGGGGTCAGCAAACCGCAGCTTGCAAACCAGGCGGGATGAGCTCTCTGTCCTGAGCATAACATGTCTGTCCCAAACACAGGGAATTATGTCCACTCGGAGGTCAGAGTCAACGATGCAGGTCCCTTTCAAATGAGAAATGAAGGAGGAGAGAAAGCCCGGATGAAACCTCTTGCCTGAGAGAAACACACACACATTCAGACACTCAACCGATTTTTACTAACCATTTATTATACTGCAGGCACTGAGGGGTACAAAGATGGACAGATCGCCATAGCTCCTGACCTCAAGGAGCACATGGCCTATGCATATGAAATTCAATGAGTGAAAGAGGTTTCCAGGGTCAAACGGGAGAACTTTGAAAAACATGCCTGGGAATCTCTCCACCTCCCTACAGAACAACTCGGGTGATAAGCAGCGTGGCCAAAGGGTCATCACCCAGGGAGGCAACGCATTCCCAGTGACTCTGGGAAATGGGATTTCGTGATGGACAGTCAGGGCCTTGCAAAGTATTCATTTTCTTTTCAAAATAAAAAAGGATGCAGATTCCACAGAACAAAGCCGGGTGCTCTGAGTGACAATGGAGACTAGCATTTTGTATTCAACGTTAGACAGACTCCTTTATCCAAAAAGCTTGGGACCAGAAATGTTTCAGATTTCAGACATTTTCCAGATTCTGGAATATTTGCATATACATAATGAGATAGCTTGGGGATGCGACCCAAGTTTGACCAAAAATTTGATTCATGTTGCATAGACCTTTTATTCATATAGCCAGAAGCTAATTTTATTCAATATTTTTAATAATTTTGTACCTAAAACAGAGTTCGGTGGTGTGGAACTTTCCATTTGTGGCACTGTATCACTACTCAAAAACTTTGAGTTTGAATTTTGGAGCATTTTGGATTTTCAGGTGGGGGGTGCTCATTAGCAGTGAGACGGAGCAGCCTGCCGCCTTCCTGGGGACACTTCAGATGTTCACCACCTGAGGTTCCCTTGGCCTGAGTGGTCTGGAGTTATTTTCTTCGTCTCTCTCCCACCTCTGCAGCCTCTTCACCTGACAAATGTGGACAATGATACCTTCTGCCTACGATTGCAGATTGCCGGGAGGTCCTTCCCTAGAGTAGCAGAAGCCACGTTGCCCTTTAGGACCAAGCCTTGGGAGTCACATGGTCCCATTTCTGCTTTTCTCGTTGTCCTGCCCAAATTTAATGAGGAGGAACATAGACCCGCCATCTCCTGACCCAGAAGTGTCCACATCACATCAGGAAGGGAGCCTGTGGAATCAGAGGCATGTTGGTGCAGGCAACTTTGGAAAAGATAATCTCCCCATGGAGTGAGGTTGACCATCAGGCCAGGTTACAGAGGACTGGACAGTGACCCTTGAAGGGGGGTGGGAGAATTTAGGAAAAGCAAGCAGGCCTGGTCCAGTGGAAGCTGTTACCATCCTCAGGTGAGGGGAGGGAGTGCCATCCTGTAAGAGCCACAGACTCCGTGAAGGGAGGCGGCCGACCAGTGGCCCCAGCTGGAGAGCACTGAGGGAAAGGTACCTCACGTTACTCTTATCCTGCCTTCCACCTCCTTCTAGACCACCCTAGTCTGAAACCAGAGGAGTTGGATGGCCTGGTCATGCCCTTTGGCATGCAGCTGAGGACAGAGATGTGTAGAAAGAGGAGCCGGAATGGCCACTGGACGGCATCAGGCACCAAGTTCACGTTGGCGTCTCTGGGGTTAGGAGGGATCAGGAAATGCTCACCCACCGTGCCTCCCGGGAAAGAGTGGGAGGAGGAGGACAGACCCCACCAGTCCCCTTTGCAACAAAGAGTGAACTGCCCAGAGAGCAAGGTGGGCTGGATGACTCGCCCCACCACACTGAAAGCGGAAGGCGGGAGGTGGGAAAGGGCCCTTGAGAGTCACCGTCAACAGGACTCAGTCACCTCTTCTTCCTGGCTGCCTGTCCCCTGTCTTCCGTGGAAGGGCCGAGCAAGTGGAGTGGCGAGAACAGACAGAGGTCTTTGCCTGTATTAAGCCAGCAGCCTGATCCATCACTTTCAGGCGCATCAAAGAGACCAATTTAAAACAAAAGACTTCTCATCGGATTTCTGCCTTTGCCATGTACACAAATAATACGAGAGGAGCCAAGCCGAGCCTGGGCGTCTCAATCTCACTCCTTGCAGATCCTAACAGAACCTGACATTCTTCAGGGTAACTTTTCAAATAAACAGCCAGGAATGGACAGGAGGCAAATGCTCTGTGCAAACACCAATAATTCTCCTTCCATCGCTTACATATTGACATGTGCTGGCTGTCATCTTTTTTTTATTTTAATCCGTTCCCCTTTGGGAGAAGATGATGAGGCTCACAAAGCAATTTCAAGGACAGAGGAAGGAGGGTAGCCCAAAGATGCTGGCCTGGTGGTAGCCTCTTCTGGAGCCCGCCCAGCCCTCCCCAGCACAGTGACCACCTCCCCTGCATGGTGACCACCTCCCCTTTGTGCATTCCCCAAAACCATGGGCTCTGCAACTCACGAATGGCATTTGTTTGTGTGCAAATATTCACTCCTCCACTATCCTTTGAGACAATGCCTCATGCTCTCACCTCTGAAGGTTCATTAAACCTGAGATCAAATAGCATGGAGTGAACGTATCAGCTGTGGCCAGAGCTATGGAGATCCTTGTATTCCTCTTCCTTTCCCCACTTTTTAAGCTCAAATAAATGACACATGTGAAATGACTCTACAAATTGTAATGCCTGCACCCAACTAGTCTAAGTACCAAGGGGATGTGGCAGTCAAGACTTGGGGTCTCCATGACCAGACTAGTATAGATTAGTTCAAATCTACCAAGGTGGCACAGTGAGTAAGAGAAACACCGCCTCACTTCAAATCCCAGTTCTGCCTATTAATATCTGTGTGATTTTGATCGAGTTTCTTACCCTCTCTGTGCTATAGTTTTATCATTTGTAAAATTGGAAGCATAATGGAATCTACCTCCAGAAAGTGGTTTGAGAATCAAAAGGGTCAAAAAATAAAGCTTTTTGAATAGCACCTGGCATACAGCAGACACTGTCTTATAATTAGCTACTACTAATAAGCATTATTGTTTTCATTTTAACATTAATAATTCGTACCTGGCTCCTGCATAGTCTCCTACAATCTTAGAAGTAGAACAAATCTTAGGTGTCCTGCATTCCAGCTTCCTGCCTCTGTACCCCTAATAGGCAAGTAGCCGGCCACAAAGGGAACTGACGTTTCTCAAACACCTAATAGGTGCCAAGGCAAGTGCTAGGTGCTTAGTACACATCCCCAGACTTTTGTCTCAATAAAATTCAGTGAGGTGCATGTTATTATACCCCTGCTTTTCAGATGAGGGAAGTAAAATATAAAAAGCAACTTGCCTCAGGCCACAAAGCCAGGCAATGTTGGAGTGCACACTCAGGCTGAGGTCTTAACCAGCACGGTACCTGCTCCTGTGAGCTAGCTTCTCCTTTCAATCAGAGCACCCACCTCTGGCTGCCCAATCCCCTTCACTCACCCTCACTTCCTAAGTCTAAAAATACTCCTCTGCTTCACTTATTCATAATTTTCTGAACACCCACCATCTATGCCAATCACTAGCTTGTGTGCTGTGGCTACCAAAATGAGTGTCACATCTCCTCTGCTCACGGAGTCTGGGGAACTCTGTTTCTCTTGCCAGGTGAATGTCACTAAGCCACTTAATTGATTTAGATAGAGGAAAAGAGACCCACAGTAAATATCTTGGACTGAGCTCCCCCAGGAAAGCAAAACCTGAGTCAGAGGCTTCTGTGCCGGTAGTTTGTTTTGCAAAGTGAACCCAGGAACAGGAGGGGAGGGTATGGATAGGGACTCATGGAACAAGGGCTTGAGGCAGGATATCGAGCTGGCAGCCACAGTGGACAGCTGGGCACAATTCCCCTGGACCTTCAGAGACCTTCAGGATGCATCTTAGAATTGTACACCAACATTTGATCACCGGCTCACATCCCTTGTGATTCTAGTTGTCATGCCTGGGGTATGTCCACTCCCAGGTAGCACATCTTTGAGCGCTAAGCGGGTTCCCTACAAGAATCCTAAACTGCAAATCCAGAGATGCCCCAGGACAACAACAACAACAAAAAAAACATGGCTCAGCCCACTTTCCCGGGCAGGCAATGCTGCACTAATGAGGACCAGCAGGACCAGTATCACCAGAGAACTTGCTAGAAACACAACTTCCCATTATTCACCCCAGACCACTGGCCCAGACATCCCGGAGGTGGGCTCCGCGAACTGCTTCCATGAGTCCTCTCGGTGATTCTGACCCAGACTCAAATATGAGAGCCCTGTCCTAAAGAGCTTTAGGATGGGACAAAGGCAGAGTCTAAAACACTTAACTCCTCTTTATCCACAATTCAAATAACAGAAAATTCAGAGAGCTTCAGAGCCTAAGATAGAAATCTGAGAGTCACCCTCAATTCTCCCCTTTTCTTTAAGTCCCAAAGCCAATGCAGCCTCTCCATTCCTATTCTTCTGTCTACGGTAACTGTCACATAACAGAGACCCCCACAGCCCACAAACCTAAAATATTACTACACAGCACTTCAAGAAAAACTTGGCCAACCCCTGTAATAATCCAGAAATTGACCCACAAATACATGGCTAATTATTTTTGACAAAGTTGCAAAAACAATTCAAAATGATAACATTTTCAGCACATGGTGTTAGAATAGACAGCCACCTGTAAGAGTAAACATGGACCCATATCTTGCACCTTGGCAAAAATTAATTCAAAATAGAAGATACACATAAATGGAAAAAAATAATTATATAAAACTTGGAAGAAGGGCTGGGGATATAGCTCAGTTGGTAGAGTGCTTGCCTTGCATGCACAAGGCCCTGGGATCAATCCCCAGCATCACCAAAAAAAAAAAAAAAAAAAAACTTGAAAGAAAACATGAGAGAAATCCATGTTTGTGTTCTTTGGTTAGGTAAAAAGGTCTTGTATTTGACAGCAAATGCAGAGTCCACAAAATAATAAACTGAAAATTTTCATTAAAATTTAAAAAAAAAATTCGCTCTGTAAAAAAGCAATGTGAAGAGAATGGACAGATTAGCTGGAAACCAGTAGAAAACATTTAAAAACCATTCATCTAACAGAACGTGTATTTAAAATACATTACAAACACTTAAAAACTCATCGTAAGAAAACAACCCATTGTTTTAAAAGTGGACCAAAGATTCGAAATAGCTACTTCACGAAAGGAAAGAGATGGATGGCAAATAAGCCCAGGAAAAGATGTGCGCCATTGTTAATCATCAAGAAAATGCAAATTAAAACCCCAAGGTGTCCATGAACCCCTGTCAGAATGTCTAAGTGGATATTCTTTTGAATCTGACAGCAGTAAGTGTTGACGAGGACGCACAGCATCTGGGTCATTTCTGGTGGGGATGTAAAATGAGACTGCCACTCTGGAAACAGCTAGGAGCTTCTTATGACATTGTAAGTTACACAACAAAAGTAAAATAATAAATAAAACTCCTTATATTTAAATGGAGGAATAAAAACATGTTTGCCCAAAATTCTGAACGTGGGTATTATTTGGTCAGCGTTTCCACTGCTGTGACTAAAGGACCCACTCAGAACAACTGTAGAGAAGGAAAAGGTTATTTAGGGGCTCACGGTTTCAGAGGTCTTAGTCTATAGAGGGCCAGCTCCATTCCTCGGGCTCGAGGTGAGGCTGAACATCATGGCAGGAGAGTGTGGCAGAGGGATGCAGCTCATGTGGTGATCAGAAAGCAGAGAAAGAGGTGTCCACTTGCCAGATACAAATATATACTCCATAGCCACACATCCACTGACCCACCTCCTCCAGCCACACCCCACCCACCTCCAGTCACCACCCAGTTAACCCCATCAGGGACTAATTCACGGATTAGGTTAAGGCTGTAACCCAATCACTTCTCCTCCAGATCCTCTCGCATTGTCTCACATGTGAGATTTAGGGGGACACCACATCTAAACTATAACAGGTACTTATAGAATTTTACTAAAAATTCCCCCAAATTGGAGACAACAACAAAAATGTTCTCCTTCAGCAGGTGAGTGAACATAGACTATGGTTCCATCCCAAGATAGAATACCAGTCGGCAGGGAAAAGGAGCCAACCACTGAATGAACCTGGGAGGCCAATCTGGGAAAGATCACAGACAGTGTCACTGATCCCATTCACCAGGCATTCTGGAAAAGACCAACTGATAGTGAGGGCCAAGAGCGGGGAATCAGAGAGCAGCGGTTACAAAGGAGAGCATGAGAGACAGGGGGCCTCTGTATTATCATTGTGAAAAGATTCACACAGATCTGTGTGTGTGTTGAAACCCATGGATCTGGACACCAAAACATTTTTACCCTGTGTAAATTGAAAAGAAGGAGAAGGAGGAAGAGGAAGAGGAAGAGAGAGGAAAGGGGAAGAAAAGTAGAATGTAGACTCTGGACCTTGCCTGTATTTGGTTCCCAGCTGAAACTCTTAACTGGCTGTGTGAATTAAGGATGTCACTTAGACATTTCCTTGCCTTAGTTTCCCAATTTATAAAATAGGAAGGCTTCCTACCTTGTAGACTTTTGTAAGGATTCATTGAGAATATCCAGTAAAACACCGAGATGGGGCTTGATATGCAAAATAAATGTAATAATAATAATAACAAATGTTTATCCTCATTATTTAGTCCAGTTGTCAAATTTTGTTATTTAAAAACTCATCTCTTACTGGGAATGGAACTCTGTAGGAGAGTGCTTGCCAAGCATGGGCGAGGCCTTAGGTTTTGTCATTAGCAAAAAACTCCTCCCTCAAAAAACCCTGAGGGTCCCTTGAGAAGGGCCACGTGGCCATTTTCAATTAATTTAGAATAGCCTATTTCTCATAGTTCCTTTTTCATCTGTATTGGATTGAAAAGGACGTCAGGAATTTTGTAAATCGCCCTTGTATGACCATGAAATCACATGTGCATGTTGAGCTATGTCTCACATTTTAAAGATATTTTTTAGATCTGAGAATTTAAAGGAATTTATGGGATGATGTCAGAACCCCGAATCAGAGCCTAGAAATGAAGTGGTGCTGTCTGTCCTAACGCTGCACGGCCTGAACTCCCCCCATCTCTTCTTGAAGGAATGAACTGTAATTCTTGACACATCACAACGAATACCTCATGGGCTGTCTTCGACCATGGAATTGACTCAGTTATTCATTTCTTTCCTGCCCTGTGATTCTCATAAAAAAATCTCTCTTTTATATTATTTCCATCCCCAAGGCCCTCCACCCTTCCCCACCAACCCTATACTCTAAGATAAAGAGATGATGGCCTTCGATGTGCCATTTTGGTCTTCAAAGGACCATGTCTCTCTGCTCCCCTCCACCAATCATCATTAGCTTTCTTTAGCACATTTTCCACTGGAGATAATTGTTGTGACATGTCCTCATTTCTTTCTATGGAAAGTGGAGCGTTGTAACCCAAGGCTTTTCAGAATTCGAACAAAAGGATTTCGTTCTCAGTCACACATAACAGAGCTCTCGCCAGCTGTCAGTTCAATGGCTTAACAGATGTAGATTGGACATCATTTGTGTCATGTATGATAGGAACAAACATGACTAAGACACGGCCCCGCAGAGCCACAGGGATCCTCACACGCTGCCGGAGAGTGTAAATTGAAACAACACTTGAGAAAACAGCCCGCCGTCACCATTCAAGCTGAAGGTACACCCAGGCCCCAGCCACGCCACTCATTTCCTGGAGAAAGTGGGGCTCATGTGCCCCCACGGAAATGCATAGAAATGTTACCCAAGCATTGCTCCTGACAGCCCCCAGCTAGAACCCACCCCAAAGCCCATCAACATTTGAATGAATGAACACACTGCTCGGTTTCCACCATGAAGGAGAAATGAAAACCGATGCGTGGCATCTGCACCCAAGGTTGATAAATCTCAGCTTGAATCGACAGGCCAGGCCTAAGTGAATACATCAAGTGCAATTCGATTTATATGAAGAGCAAAAGGTATAGCTCAACCACATCGCACAGTGGTGTGGGTGGAAAGAAAAAGATAAGTCAGGAGACTGGTCACTTCCAACAGGGAGGAAGGGAGTTGTCACCGAGGCTGTGTGGAAGCCATCAGGTGGCCCTTCTAAGCCCGAGAGGTTGTTTCCCAGGTGTCCATTCATACGCTTCTACTACAGATTTACACCTTATGCACTTTTCTTATGTATACTTCATAATAAAAGTTTAAAAAAAGTTAGACAAAAAAAAATGAAGATAACACACACCCCCTCCCTCCCCCACCTAATACAGACCTAATGCAGAATGTCTGTCGGTGCAGCTAGTTAATCATTTTTAAAAGTTAAATCGTGGCGAGTGGATTGGAGAAGAGTGGGATCCCAACCACCAAACCAGCTGGTCGGAGCATTGCCTTCTCCCAGCATCCCCAGGCTGAAAGCCATGTGGTTGAAATCGAGAAGTGAGCATTGAAAAGAACAGAGAGTTCCAGAACCCGTCTGCTGGTCCTGTTCCAGGCAAGGAGAGGAAACTGCTCACCCCCATTTTTTCCCCTTCTTTCTCACACCCAGTCCCCAAGCAGTCCCACCATGGTGTTGGCAGAGGTCCCTTTAGGAGGCCACCAGAGCCAAGCTTCTGAGAGAGAGAACACCTGGCTTTTGGATCCATGAACCTGTGATCCCAAGGAGAGGCAACAGTGTGTGTGTGTGTGTGTGTGTGTGTGTGTGTATGTGTGTGTGTTTTAGAACAGTTTTACACTTACAGAAAAATTATGAAGATAGTGTAGAGTTCCCATATAGCCACCACCTGGTATTCTTCATCCCTTTCTCTGCCTCCCGCCCTTGTAGTAGGGCCCAGGATATAGGCACGGCAAGGTCACGTAAGCCCCAGCTTTCCAGCCAAAGGAGGAAAATGGGGAACCCCTTGCACATATACAGTGCCAGGGGTGTAAGGGAGACAAGTTCTGGAAAGTGACTGCAGGCCAGGGAGGGGGACAGTCCAAAACTGCTGTGCTCACACCCACCCTGGTCTTGCATGGAACTGACTAATCGGCATAACTAATATACTCAGCACTGAACTAACAGCCCACAGCCTGTGTCCTTACACTGACCACTGGGTGGAGCAAACATCTGATCTATCTAAATAGCACTGTGAAGCTATTTAGAACTGACCATTGGAACTAGAGTCCTCAGGAGGAGGTCTGGAACTTGCCACCTGAACCTAATGAGATTGATTGCTTGCTAACAAAAATACTAACATTTCTCACAGAAGTTAAATGAGGCCCAGAGTCACAGAGCATACTATTTAAAAGGTGCAGAATTGAATTCAAAATTACCCAGCCTACCAACAACCAGTAAACGCTTAATTCCCATGGGGAAACACAATCAGCAGATGTCAAAGTACAGGTGACACAGATCTTGTCATTATCTGACGAAGACTTCAAAGCAGTCATTATAGAAATGTTCCAACTAGCAACCATAAACAACCTTGTAACAAATGGAAAAACAGAAGTCTCATTAAAGAACGAGAAGATATATAAAAGAATCAAATAGAAATTAAAAATTGCAATAACTGAAATATTTTTAAAAAATCTCCTTGCATGGGCTTAATTACATATTGAAGATGACAGAGGAAATATTCAGTGGAATTATGCTGTATTGACCAATCTAAAGAACAGAGAGGGAAAAAAATCTAATAAATAAACAAAATAAACAGACCCTCAGAGACCTGAAGAACTATAACAAAACATCTCATATTCATGTCATCAGAGTCCAAAAGGCAGAGGAGAAAGAGCACGATGCTGAAAAAAATATGTGAAGAAATAAACTTCCAAAGTTTAACAAAAGCTATAATTCTAAAAATTAAAGATGCTCAGTAGACCCCAACAGGACGCACTTAAAGAAGTCCATATGCAAAGACAGATCACGCTCAAACTGTGAAACTCAAGACAAGGGGAAAAGAAGTCTTGAAAGTAGACAGAGAAAACTATTACCAAAAGAGGAATGGATGAGAATTCAAATACCCGAGTTGCTCTTCAGAAATCACAAAGTCTAGAAGTATAATGCCACAGTGTTAGTGCTATGATATTAAGCCCTGTAATTTTAGTAATAAACAAAAACATCAACATTATTATTATATTACTATAATGTTTTTAAATGAAAAAAAATTTTATAATTTTATATTTTGTGATCTGTATCAGAAACGTACTTAAAATAAAAGCATTCTAGGATGAAGACAAAGAAAATTCTTTATAGTACATCATGAAAACAAACTATGTAAAGGAATTTCCAAAGAAGTTTTTAATCTTAGAATATTAAGAATAAAGGTGACAACTTGTTGAGATGATAGATATTTTAGATTGATTTACTCTTTCTATGCTATTTACATAAATCAAAATCCCACTGTACCTCATAAAAATATATAATTTTTCTTTCTCAATTAAAAAACAAATAAAAGAACATAAAATAAATAGAAAATATTAGGATAATATAAATGATGATTCTTTCCTCCTGAGTTTTTAAGACAAAATTTCATAGTTGAAAATAAAAAAAATATAACTTTTTCTAGTGAGATTTTTAATGAATTTGATGTAATATCGCAGACAAAATAAAAGTGGAAGGGTAAAGGGGGCTGTATGGCAGTAATAGTCCTGCAATCCACTCAAGAGGATGAAGAATTGATTGTAAATAGGTTAAATGCATATAATATAATCCCCTCTTTGGATACTAAAATTACTATACATAGAGGTGTAGTCAAAATCTAAAGAGAAAAAGTAAAATAGAATACTAAAAACATTCACATAATACAAAAGAAGGCAGAAAAGATGAAATAGAGGAAAAAAATCTAAAGAAACAAAAAACTAAAAATAAAAAGATACTTCTAAATTAAAACATACGAATGATTATGTTCAATGTAAATGATCTAAATACACTAAATAAAAGACAGAGATTTTCAGAATTAATAAATAAGAATACCTGACCCCACTATATGCTACATATAAGAAACTCATTTTAAATATAATGGTTATAAGTTTTTTAAAAAATAGAAAATTGATATATTATGCAAACCTTAATAAAGGGAATCCTGGAGTGCTCTACTAAGTGGACTTCAGAGCAAAGACAGTTTTCAGGAGTAAAAGGGGACAATCCATGAAAAAAAGGATCAATTTAACAAAAAGTAACAGTCCACACAAACTAACCGTTTTCCAAATACATGAAGTAAAACTCAAAGAACTGAAAAGAGAAATAGACAAATCTACAAATGACGTTTGAGCTTTTAAACTCCTTTCCATAATAAATAGATATGATAGGCAAAAAAAAAATCAATAAAGACAGAACAACAACATCACGACGGGGTCTGATAGATATTTATAGAATATTTCACCTGAAAACACTAGAATGCACGTGCTTTCAAGTGCAAATGAAATACTCACCAAGTTAGAGCATGTTCTAACCTAAGACAAACTTTTCACAAGCTAAAAGAAATAAATTAAAATTATACATAGGTTATTTCTTGACCACCATGAAGTTCATCGATGATGAAAAGTCTTGGAAATCCCAATTCTCTTTCATATGATTAGCATTTCCAAGTAACCAATGGAACAAACAGAAAGTCTCAAGGGAAATTCTAAGATGCATTGAACTGAATAAAAACATACTGAATGTTTTGGTCAGCTTTCTCATTGCTATGACCAAAGACCTCCGACAAGAACAATGGTAGAGCAGGAAAAGTTTGTTTGATGCTTGTGGTTTCAGAGGTCTCAGTCCATTGGCAGCTGGCTCCTTTGCTCTGGGCTGAAGGTGGGGCAGATTACTCAAGGTGGAGGGTGTGGCAGAGGAAGGCAGTTTAGGAGGTGGCACCAGGAAGTAGAGAGAGACTCAGCCTGGCCCCGCCCCAGGAACAAGATATATACCCCAAAGCCACGCCCCCAGTGACCAACCTCCTCCAGCCACACCCAGTTAATCCCTCTCAGGGGATTGATGCACTGATTAGGTTAATGCTCTTCTAACCCAATCATCCCACCCCAGAATCTTCTAGTATTGTCTCACACATGAGTTTTGGGGAGACATATAATATCAAAATCACAGCACCAAATTGATGAGCTGCACCTAAAACAGCACTTAGAGGAAAAATTATAGTGCCGAATGTTTGTACTGAAAAAATTTAAAAGTCTCAAATCAATAATCTACATTTCCCCTTTAAGAAACTAGAAAAAAAAATATTTTTTAGGCAAAATAAACCCAAAGCAGACAGAAGAAACGAAGTTAAGAGAAGAAATTGATAAGATTCAAAAGACAAAATCAATGAAACCAAAAAGTATTTTATTAAAAAGTAAAAATAAGATCTAGACACAAATTGCCAATATTATAAATAAAAGAGAATGTCATTGTGTACTCTATAGATAAAAGGATAAAATAGGAATATTATGAACCACTCTACTCGAATTACTAATTTCAAGAAATGGATCAATTCCTTGCAAAATTCACTCAAAAAGAAATAGATAAACAAAACAGCCCCAAAACTATGAAAGATATTGAATTCAGAGTTTAAGTCTTCCATAAAAAAGGAATCTTCACACCCACATGGTTGTACTCTCAAATTCTCCCAGGCACTGAAGGAATAAATACTGTCAATTCAACAAAATCTCTTACAGAAAACAGGCAGGTGGACTCGTTACCAATTTGCCCTGTGAGGCCAGCATTACCCCGATTTGTAGGAGCATTCGGGCAGGCAGCAAGGATTGGGAGTTAGTCGTGCATTAACAGTAATGCATGTGAAATGCATGCAATTAGCTAAGATTGTCCAAGGAGAGCATGCCTAATAAAAAGGACTGTGGGCCTGTCAGAGAATTCTGGTGTCTTGGCTTATTTGTGCCCATAACAACAACAACAAAAAAAAAAACCGCAAATGAAGTAATTTACAATGAATGGAAATTTAATCTGGTTTATGATTCTGAGGCAGGGAAGTCTAAGATCAAGGGGTTGCATCTGGCAAGACCTTCTTGCTGTGCCCCAACGTGGCAGCATGTACCACAAGTCAAGAGAGCATCCCAGAGAAGGCAAGAGGGGCTCAACTCACTTTTAGAGCCAATCCATTCCTGCGACGGCAGCTTTAATCCATCCTTGGGGGCAGAGTCCTAGACGTTTCCCATTAAGCCTCCTCTCCCAGCACTGTTGACTTGGGGGGGACGTTTCAATGCATGAATTTTGGGGGACATAATTAAATCACAGTGACTTGGAAGCCACTGGGGGCTGGCAGCAAGAAGGGGACCCTTGAAAGGGATTAAGAAGTGGTCAGAGTTGACACCCAAAGCATCGGTAGCTTCAAGAAGAAATAAGATGTCACTTGTGTTACGTGTGATTCCTATCTAGACACGAAGAAAGGTGCCCAAAATCATTGATCCTCTCTGAGTGTCAACTAAGTCCATCTCAGCAGGCACAAGGGCTGGCTTCACTATCTCAGTTCACCTCCTTCTGCCTCTGTTTCCGCCTCTGGGGCTGATGACGTTCCCTACTCCAGTGGCTACTCTGAAAGAGAAATGAGCTAATGGAAGGAAAGTACTTGGCACAGTGACCTGGCACACAGAAAGTTTTCCATAAATATTAGCTGCAAACATTACAGTGCCCTTTCTGCCAACTTCCCTGGCTGGAATCAGACCTCAGATATGAAGAAGCAAAGAGAAGAAGTCAGCGACGTCCCCTGACCTCAGCTCATCTCATTGCTAACACATGATTCTTGCCCTCACAATGAAGTCTTCCAAATTCAATTTAACAGCAGCATGGTGTTAGTCTAGAAATGGTAATAGAGCCTTCCAAAGAGGATGCTTCTAGCCCTTGATTCTGCCACCAATGAGCTATGTGAACCCAGGCTCCTCATCTTGTCATCTCATAGAGTAGCTGTGACGGCTTCCTCAAGGAGGGTGGCAGGCTCTTCCCTTCACGGGACATTCCAAGAATCGCAATGATGTGGCTCTGTCGAAAGTCGTCAGGTGGAGTCCTACCTGGGAGTTTCTGGAAATCAGCAGGTGTACCGTCCCCACCCAGTTGTGAGAGGGCAGAGGGACGGGTTGCTGGGAGACCAAAGAAGACAGGGAGATGGCCTGTGAGACAGAGCTTTATTGAAAATTGCTTCTGGAGAAGACCCAGTAGCAACAGGCTGGACAGTAGCACCTCCATGCCCAGGGTGCCATGTCCGGATGGATGAACACCTGTCCACCCCACCGTGCTCAGGGAGAGGGGCTTTAGGGGTTAAGCTACGGAAGCAGTGTCATCACGAGCTTCCTTTGTACCTTTGCATGCCCAGTGATCCAAGGAACAGTTGTCTTGGTCTATGAGCAAGAAGCCGTTTCCACAGATGACACCCTTGCCCCAGGTCTCAGTACATGAGACGGGGAGAATCAGTGTCCATTAAGATCATATTCATCTGGACATTCTGGTCTGGCTCACTCTCACTGTGCTCTTGACTTGATTCGTTCTTGGGAAGGGAAATGGGTGTTTCAGGGACATGGTGGCGCACTCTCCTCCTTTCTTTCAAGGGTACCATGGCAGGCCAGCTATGGGTGACCAATGGGGTGATTGTTTTATTCCACAGAATTCCAAAAACCTCTTTAAAATGTCTTCCCAGCAACCCAGAGGCCATCCAGCCTCTGCCTCCACACCTTTCACCAAGTCTAAAACCCCACCCCCACCCCACACTGGAGCACCTCCCACCATCACAATGTCCCCATTCATTCTGAGCAAGCAGAAGAAGGGTCAGCCCCAGAGTCCGGGGACCCGGGGGCCAAGTCAGCTCTCCATACTCATCCACTGTGAGATCCTGAGCGAGATGCTCCCTCCCTGTGGGCCTCCATTTTCCCAGGTGTCAAAGGAGAGCATTGGCTCATGGCAAGTTCGCTTCAGTCTCCTGAGGTTTTCATCCTAAAATCAAAGGATGAAGTCAGTTGTCCTGAATGTCAGTGAGAGAAAGTTTTTGAATAGATCACCCAAGAATGAAGAGAACTATAATGCCAACCCACCAGTTTTCTAGAGTCTGTGGGAGTCACCCAGGACGCTAACCAAAAGCAAAAACATCTCCAACCAAAATTATTATTATTTCTTCTTAACAAGGAACTTGTCCCTACCCCATCATCTCTCTTTGGTTGGATTCTAGTGTGTGTGGAAACGTAGGTGTTAGGTTAACCATGGCACAGATGCCAGACGACAGAGATGCGAGTATAATGGGACTCGGGGGGCACCTTCTCTTGCTGCAACCTTCAGGGGTACAGAGCGAACCAACCCGCTTATCATTGCCCAGTCATTTTTCCTCCTGAAATTCATGAAGACTTTCTCAATCATAATCGATACATTAAAATCCCTCTGTTTTATAAAACAGTTCATCAATATTTTATGGGTTTAATAATTTATATTTTATTACAGAAGCAGATGGAACCCAGCAGAGTCTCTGATCTCCAGAGCTGGCAGTGAGTTGCAGATTCTGGACTTGAATAATCAGCTTGTCTGGTCTCCTGCCTCCCATCTAGATTCTTAAAGGGGGTGCTGGTGGACTTGGGGACAAGCTACCTAACTCTAAACTTCATGAGGGGAAGGAGCAGTTCTGATTATTTCTTGATGGTCTACCACGTATTGGGCCCGGGGTTCATCCACAGGCATGGCCTAACTGAATTCCCCCAAGAACCACAGGAGAAGGGTTCGCTGTCCCCATAGCACAGACGAAGAAATGGACTCAGAGTTAAGGAGTCTGGTAGCCAAGGCCAGGAAATGGTGGCTCTGGGACTCAAGTTGGAGGGACATCTATCTCTAGCACCCCAATTTGCCGCAGTCTGGCTGGGCACAATTCAGGAGCCACTTGTCAAAAGAAACTAACTTTATTTTTAGAACCACACACTGCCAAACAAAACAGCTCCTCAGGAAAAACCCTCAGAGCCCAACTGCCACCACTGGCTTCCACAAGCCTCTCACTCCCACACAACCCTCACCACCTCCCACAATCCTCCTGTTCTTGAGGCCGATTGGCTGGGTTGCGTGGGCGGAGCCAAAGAAGTCCCCCAATGAGCAGCTCCGTGGAGGAGCCAATCAGCTAGATGTTGCTGGGGCCGCTGTGAGCCAATCATCAGCTGGCAGTCTGAAGGGCAGGGAAACAGCCCAATGAACATCACCGCAGAGGAGCCAATCAGCTAGATGTTGCTGGGGCCGCTGTGAGCCAATCATCAGCTGGCAGTCTGAAGGGCAGGGAAACAGCCCAATGAACATCACCGCAGAGGAGCCAATCAGCTAGATGTTGCTGGGGCCGCTGTGAGCCAATCATCAGCTGGCAGCTAGTTGCTGGCAGCTGGAAGTTTGCTGGGGCCCCTTTGGCTGTGGCTCTCAACACCAATTATTAACAACTCTGCCCTCACCATGGGCGACATTCCTTCTTTTAGACATATTTATCAAGCACCAACTTTTCTAATTACGGTAAATGCAGAGGTGAACCACAGGAGCAGGGACCTGATCTCACGAGGCTGACATCCAAATGGGGTCAGTCATAGGCAGGTAGGGGTTTCCACCGATCAAGAGAGCTCAGAACTCCCAGCACATTCCCCAATTCCCCCTTGCAATAAGGCTCCTGCAGCCCAAAGTTCAGAACATCGCATGACTTGGCCATCTCATTGGGTTTATGCAACCAAAACTGAAGACTTAGGTAGGCAAAAGTCTTGGTGAATATTTCCCCTGGGACTGTGTTTTCCCAAAGCACCAAAGAATGTTCTCCTGGGTGTTCAAGTGTCCCAGTGGCTCCTGGAGGAATTGTGTTGTACTCTAGGCCCTGGGACAGAATCTCCTTTTATAAGCACTCGTAGGAACTTCAAGTAGCCTAACTGTGCCTCAGTCTCCTCTTGTGTGAAATGGAGCATACAATAGCGTCCACCTCATAGAGCTCTTATGAGGAGTGAGCTAATGTGTGTGACACTCTTCACACGACACAGCACACACAAAATAAACCTGGTTCCCTGGTTTTCACAGTAGGAATACAGTCAAAGGCCATTTTCCCAATAAATATGATTTTCCTGTGCATATTTTCCAAGTGGGTATTTATCCCACTTGGGATATTTTTCTGCAGAAGTTTTCATACTAGGTGCGATTTTTTTTCCCAGTAGGTAATTTTCCCTGTGCATGTATTTCCCATATTTATTGGTACATCATAATTATACAGGACAGTGGGATTCATTGCTACACTTTCCTGGGCATATGTCGTGAGTGGTAGTTTAATCTCTTAGTGAAAATTTTCCTGGAAGACATTTTTCTTTGAAAAGTTCTTCAAAGGATCACACTCCTCTACCCCTTTCTTTTTGTAATTATTTCCCCCCAATGGAAATTGCTGCTACATATTTTCATGGTGAGCATTTTTATAATGGATATTTTTTTTCCAGAGGATATTTTTCCTAGGGAGGATTTGTAGTGATAATTCTTCCTGATGTGTATTTTTCCCAGTAAATTTTTGCTAAATATGTTTCTATGGGATATTTTCTAGAATGAAATTGGTTTCCAGTAGCCATTTTCCCAAGGATTCTTCCTATAAGTTCCATGTGCTGTAGTGGGCCAAATTGGGTCTCCCCAAAAATCAAAATTGAAGGTTTTAACCTATAATGTAACTACATTTGGAAATGAAGACTTTGTAGATAATTAAGCTTAAATGAGGTGCTGGGGATGGAACTGGGATCCAATATGGCTGGTGCTTTATGAAGAAAGACACCAGGAGGGCCTGGTCACACAGAAAGGCTACATGTGGAGTCATTGAGAATGTAAAGGAGGCCTTAGGAGTACAGAACCCTGCCAACACCTTAATCTTGGACTTCTAACCTCTAGAAAATTGAAAAAATAAACAGCAGTTGCTTAAGCCAACCTGTCTGCCATTTTGTTACAGCAGCCTAAACAAACTAATACAATACCACGCCCCATACTACCTGCTGTGGCTGGAGCTGAAGCAGGACTGCTCTCCATTAGGCCTCTTTCTGTTGGATGCCCAAAGGTTTCCCCGGCTCTCCCACATTGAGAACTCATGTCTAACTCAACAGAAGCAGACCATACTCACTTATAACTTCTTTTTTTTTGTGCTGATGAAAGAATACCTGTCCTTAATCCAATTTAATTTCCAGCCTGCAGCTCTCCATAACTCTAGCCTTGCAAAACCAGCTCAAATGTCTGTGCCATTTCCATTGATGCAGCCCTGAGGTTGTGCCCCAAATGGTGGCAGACACAAGATCCTGATGAGTCATAAGACATTGTTTGGGTCTCTTTGTTGGCTAATCGTGTAATCATATGGAGAGGGGAGCACCCTTAAGAGTCTTCTGCCCATCCTTTCCAATCTGGAGATGGTTCCAGAGACACCCGTGTATGTTTGGAATTGCTAGACCCTCTCCACTAGAGGGCTTCCAATGGAGACAGGCTTAGCAGTGGAGAAGAGACACTGTATGCATTCAGATGCTAGGATCTGGATCAGTGTATATTAATTCTATGCAAGCACAGGGAGAAATGCTGGTGGAGACAGCCCAGAAAATCCAGGATTGACACCGGGCAGGTAGAGACCATATTTGAAGGAGATAATCATCCATAGGTCCCAGAACTACATTCTGAAAAGCTCCCTCTTTTAGCTACTGACCCCAACCAAACCCACCCCCACACTGATGGATTCTACTCCTTCCTGCACATTCAAGCACCAAACATCTTCATTTCCTATTTTCTTATCTTCATTAAATTTCTTCCTGATAACAAAAAAATAAATAAAAATAAAAAACTTATTTATACCAAAGTCCAAATGAATATTAGTAACTAATAATGCAACTTCTTCCCCAGCTCCCCATTTCTTTCCCACATTCTTTTAAAAAAGACTTAAAGGAAATAAAGATCTTGTCATATAGAATTTCCAGGATTAGCTAATTAGTACAGGGATGATTGGCAGGTAACCAGACATCATCTGTGTACCTCTCTCTCCCTTCCTGCCCTAGGAAGCTAGAGGAACCAAGTTGTCTCTCATGGAGCTGAACTGATACCCAGTAGAGGTTCTGCAGATACCAAACAAGGCACAAGATGTTCTTCCCCCTACCCAACTCACTGCAGGGTGTTTAACAGAGTCAGAACTTCCTGATCAACAGATTCACCATGTGTAATAGAAAGAATAAAGGCCCCCAAGGAGGATGCACCCTAGTCCCCAGGTCTGTGAACATTACCCTACATGGCGAAAGGGACTTTGCAGAGGTGAGATTGCCCTGGATGATGCAGGTGGGCCCAACGTGGGAGGAAGGTAGGAGGGTCAAGGTCAAAGCACTGCACTTCCATGCTGCTGGCTCTGAAGCTAGATCATGAACCAAGGGATCCAGGTGGTTCCCAGCAGCGGGACAGGGCAAAGGACAGGATTCCCCACTAGAGCACCAAGGAAGACGGCCTGCTGACGCTGAATGCCAGCCAGCGAAACCCAGTTCAGACTTCTGATCTCAGGAATTGAGAGAGAGAGAGATTGTTGTTTAAGCCACTGTTTGCTACAACTGTGACGGGAGCCACAACCAGGCCACTACCCTGTAGTCACAGAATGTTCAATTGGCCCGTCCTGACCCTTACATCTTCCACTACAGTGAAGAGCCCCCTCACCAGCAGCCTTCTCCGCCTCTCTGGCAGGAAGTCCTCTTCCTCTCCTCTTGGCATTTCTTGACCAAAGAGGACCAACGTGCGTGGGGTACCATCACATGCCATAGCAGCCTTTCAGGAATACTACACCCTCCCGCGCCATCCCTGGAGGATCTCACTGACCCACATTAAGGTGGGAATGAGCTCAGAGAGGCCCATCAGGCCCCGGTCACATGGCTGGTGCAGGACACGGCTGGAATCCAACCATTCTCTCCAGCTGCTGGCTTCCTGCTGCTGTCCAGGGAGCACTCTGGCCACACTGTCTCTTCTGCCTGTTTCACCTTTAAACTGTACCAATGGGCCCTCGGGGTCCATGTTTCCTTCAACTTGAGTCTCCCCACAACCCTGTCTTCAGTAGATGGTCACCACACATCAGGGAAAGGAGAGAGGGGTGGATAGAAAGAGAGGTGAGGGGGAGAGCCCGGTCAGCATGGCAGCACATGCACAGAGGCCTGTGGTATTGCCCTTGCTGGGTGCTGCTGCCCGACCCCACATCTGCATGACTGATGTCCATCAATGTCCACGTTCTTTTCTTCCAGGGCACACAGCTAGACAGCGTTGTCTAGTTGTGACCATGACACTGAGTGCTGACAAGGGGGAATGTGAGAAACGATACGCACCACCTCTAGGTCCACCTTGTCAAAACCTCCTCGGCACCGTCCTCAGAGTCTTTAAAGCAGCCGTCTCCGAGGACCTGTGGGATGGAGGCACCAAAAAAAAAAAAAAAAAGGAAAGCACCTGGGTTCCTGAAGGACCCTGTGGAACAGAGCCACAGCTACCTACTCTTGTCTGTGACATGAGAGAAAAGCCTCTGGAATTAGGGGACGGGTGTCCCCAATTACTAATGAGCCGGCCATGGGCAATTCACTGGCCCTCCGTGAGCATCAGGTTTTGAGTTAGTAAAATAAGGTGATGGTGCAATATCTAAGACGACTTGTCATTTAAAATTCTGCAGGTCTCTGATTTTCTCCAGAATTCAGTCCAGGTCTGAGCTATTTTTTTTTTTCTTTAAATGCATTCATCCACCAAGTGGGCTGTTAGGGCTATATATGCTGCTCTCTGACAGATCCATTTCTTTTAATAATAGAACAGCAAACCCATCCCTAACCGGCTCATTCCTAAACTGGGAATTAATTGACTGTGTCTCAGACCACACAAGTCCCTTAGCATGAAACCAGTCAGCAATTGGCTAAATCAAACTAACGTCCACTTGTGGAAATTGTGAGATATTTCCTAATTTAAACACCCCCCCCCAATCAGCTGCACACCTGAGAAGGATGGATCTGCATCTTCCCCGTGAGCACGCTCTCTGCGGGGAATCCACCTGCAAGGAGTAAGCACACATGGAGTGTCCTCTGGCTGCGAAGTTCAGGGCACACTAGAGGGCATGTGACCGTCTCCAGGGCCAACTCCATCCCAGACTGCAGGGGAGACCCACCAGGGCTAGAGAGGGTGATGACTAATGTCATTCTCTGTACACTTTATTCTCTCTAGGAGTCAGTATGATCCTTTTGAAACACAAGTGGGATCATATCACTCCTCTGCACATGGAATTCCAAACAATTCTTTCTCCAAGTTAAAGCTAAAGTTCTTACAAAGGCCCAAGAGATCATGCATTTTTTTGGTTGGAACAATTTCCACCAAATTCCACCGCTACTTCCTATCCATGTCTTGCCAGCCTGCTGCCTCAGGGCCTTTGAATTTGCTATTCCTCCTCCTGAGATACTCTTTCCCAGATATCTTTACATCCTCCCTCATTTCCTTAAACTCTTCATATCAGTGGGGAAGTCTTCCCTGTAATTCCTTTTATAACCACAAACTCCCCATCTTCAAATGCTGCCTATTTTCTTTCCCTAACTTTACTTTTCTCTGTATCCTTGTTGCCTTATCATGAAGACTACAGCCAGCAGAATCAGTTTTATTGTACTGCCTGCCCAGCTTCTCAGCTCCTCCTGAATAGAAATTCCATGAAAACATGCTCTTATCCTTAGCTGCCATAACCCTAGCTCCCAGTAGGTTGACTGGTATATTGTAAATGCTCAATGAATACTTTGTGAGTTGAACAGAAACTATGTTCTGCCCTTGTGTTTATCGAGACATTATAGGCTCCTTGTATTTACCATAGACCTTATGTGCCTTCACAGGTGCAGAATCTCAAACTCTACCCCAGACCAACAGAAGCAGAGCCAGCATTTATAAGATCTCCAGGGGTGTCTGTGCATTCAGGCTGCAATAACAAAAATGCCTTAGATCTGGGGCCTAAATAACATTTATTTCTCAGTTCTAGATGCTGGAGAATCTAAGACCAAGTGCCATCAGATTTGGTGTCTGTCAAGGGCTTGTTTCCCTATTCATGACCATGTCCTCACACAGTGGTAGGAACAAGCAGGCTTTTCAGAGCGTCTTTTAGGAGGGCACTAATCCCATTCATGTGGGTTGTATGTCACCTACACCACCTCCTGAAGGACCCACCTCCTAATTCCATCTCATAAAGAGGTAGGAATGCAATGTAGGGAGCCAGGGCAAATATTCAGTCCATTACACCTGGTGATGGTGTGCTTACTAAGGCTTCAGAAGAGCTGTTCTGACATTGACATGATCTAGGAAAAACCCTTATCAGAATAGGATTCAGGAAACCTGGATGCTTTATATAATTCGGCCACTAAATAAATAGCTAGGCTAGATTGCCAGATATTTTCCCTTCTAATCTTCTGCTTTTAATTTTCTCACTTCTTGCAAAAAAATAGAGAAGGAAAATTATGATCCAGTGTCTGTTCCCACCACGCTGCGTACCAATCCATATCCAAGCATGTGGCACAGAACATTGTAACCATTAAATGTTTATATCCCCCAGCATCCCGGAGGAGGGGACAGCTTTACTCACTCACAGAGAAATATCTGCTGAGTCCCTTCTGTGTGACAGTCACCGTGCAATGTTCTGGGTTGATTACCTGTGTCTGCCCCAGCGCCGTATTAGTGTTTGGTAAATGTTTTCGAACAAATGATTTAATTCCAAGGTTCCTTCAGAGACTAATTAACACGTTGCATGTGCACCGTAAGGCGATTTGAAATGATTATTATGAGGATTATCTCTTTAGAGATTCCTCTTTAGTTCCAACAGTCTATGAATCTGGGAGTGAGGCACTCATCTGAAGGGTTAGGACGGACCGTGTCTTCTGAGACTCACAGGAGCTCACCAGATCTTCTCCCTGCAGAGAGGCCAAGGCAGGGCATTCTGACCCTTCCCTAGAGACCTTCTTAGAGACAAGGGTCAGTAGATAATTCACCTGCCTGGAAAAAAAAAAAAAACAGGTACTAACTTCTACTTCATGGCTGGGGGTGGGGGTGGGGGTGGGGCAGAAATAAAAGCATCTGTTTCCATAACAACAGAAATGCACAATTTAAAGAACATAGTGTCTTGCTTAAATCTATTTATAAAGAATGTGTAGGAAATACAATTAAGGAAACGAACAGCAGATGAAGTGCTTGGGCTCCAGCTTAATTTTCTGTCCCCATCATTTAGCACTCAAGAAAAATTGGGTTGTGTGAGGGTCAAGGGTCAGAAGCAGAGGAGAATGTACAAAGAGGGACACGTGGCTTTCCCCCCTCACTGCAGAAAGCTAAGTCCCCCAGAGTCCCTGCCTTCCCAGACCCCCAGCCTAGCCCTGTGCAGACTTCAAGGCTGGCTGGCGATGTGACCATCACCTCGGAGACCTGATGGCATTGTCCCCTGGGGCTCCCTACTGAACTTCCCATCCTCAAAGGCCAGAGCTGCATTTATAACCCCTGCTTCAGTATCGAAGCCCGTCGTCATCCTGGTGCCCCACGGGAGCCCCGGCTCAACACATCTGCAGTCACTCCTCTTCCTGGCTAGATCACCTCTGTCCCATCACCTTCTGGAGCCAAGATGGACACCTGTCACATCCCCAATCTTGTCCACTTGGTTTTTATTTTTCCCTCCATTGTTTCTTGCAATTTTCAATCTTCAAGACCCAATGCAGCAGGGTTGGTCCAGAGGCGGTGCTCTGAGGGACAGTTCTGGGCTCCTTCCCTGGGCCTCCCACTACATACCCGGTCCTCACCTCGGGACCCTGGGGGCATCCAGCTGTCTAAGTCTTTCTACTAAGGCCAGACCTGGACCGCCTGCTTCCCAAACTGCTGGGCCACCTCTCACCCCAGGTTTCGATGCTGGAGCAGCCACATGTTGATGGAGTGACCTGGACAGCATCACCGGGTGGGTTCTAGCATGCACTGATGGATCCTGCAGGAGCCCAGGTTCTGCACCCACCTGAGCAACCACACCTGCGTCCTGCACCGGGCCTGCCCACAAGGGACTCTCCACGGTCAGCAGTGGCAGCTCGCCTCTGCCCTTCACTCTCTCATGCTCCACAGCAACACGGACACTTGCCCAACCTGGAGTAAGGAAAAGGTCACCCCAGAATGTCCTTGCCTCTCTCTAATGAGGTATCCCTGTAGGACCACAGGCAATCATGGAATGAAGTGTGACTTTCCTGGTCATATGACATTGTGGTTTGAATGTCACCTCCAAAACGCATGTTGAAATTTCACGGCTGTGGGGATGGCATTAAGAGCTGGGACCTTCACTGGGTCATGAAGGCTCTGCCCCCAGGAATGGGTTATGCTTTTATCCTGGGAGTGTGTTAGCTCTCGTGGGAGTGGGCTCCCGATGAAAGGAATTCTCTCTCTCTCTCTCTCTCTCTCTCTCTCTCTCTCTCTCTCTCTCACTAGGTGATGCTTTCCACTATGTTACAATGATGTAGCAAGAGGGTCCTCACCAGACATGGCCCCTGGATCTTAGATTCCCAGTCCCAAACCATGAACCAAACAAACGACTACTTTTTATAAATTACCCAGTCTGGATCATTCTTTTATAGCAACAAAAAATAGACAAAGACCCATGGCCTGACCTTGACCCAACATTGAAAAATAAGTCAAGAATGAGCTTTCTTTCCTGCAATGTCAAGCCTCGTGGCCACAGTTGTGTCCCTGGAGGAATATCACCCTGAGGCCACCTTCCTCCACCTGTGCCAACTCTTCCTCTGTTCTGGCCACAGCCCTCCTCTGCTTCCTCCTCAGACAAGCCAAGACATTCCCGCTGGACTCTTGCTGCTGCTCCCTGGGCCTCCTGGCCCCAAATCATTGCTTGCTGGTTCTTTCCATGCAGTTCCCACTGACGGTGGCCCTCCTGGACCACCTGTCCGTAATCTTCTACTTGTTCTATTGCTCCCTGGCCTCCCCTCTGCCTGCACTCCTTATTTCACTCACGTTACCACTTGCTTAATTTCCTCCACCAGCATATAAATTTGAACTCCTCACCCTGTCTGTATTGCTGGGCTTCAAAACAAGGCCTGGCAGAGAGTGGAAGTTTGGTAAGGACCTTAGCACGGCGTGATGAAGACTGGCAGGAATGGATGGTTTGGAAATTCAGTCTAAAGGTTAAAACCACCGGCTTTGAAGGTGGACATCATCCTTGAATATGGACCTGGATTGAACATTCCGTAGTTACCAGGCCACCAGCAGGTTGGTGATTAACAGTCCCAGTCTCCTTTTCTTCTTTTGCAGAAGAAGGTAAAATACAGCATTTGTCTTACATTGTAAGACGATTGTGAGAAGTCAATGGGATTACATAGGCCAAGCCCTGAGTACAACATCTGGCACCTAACCTCAGCAAATAGAAATTATAATTATCTTTTTTATTTTCTCCTATTCCGTAATACTCTTCCTATTACTGCCAATTAGTGGAATTTATGATTCTTTTCCTATCTTCCGTACAGAAAGTTGGGAAGACCCTGGGCTAGTGTGATCCACCTTGAAGTCCAATCTCCTGACAAATTGCTGTAAAGAAAGAACAGAATGGGTATTTAATGAGCATCTACTATGCTCAGGCATTTGACATAAATTATCTCTTTCATCCTTATGGGTGCAAAGGTGGGGACATAAATGATTTTGTAGCAATATCCATTCTACCTTCTTTTTTTAGTGATGGAACTCTGATTATTAAGGGAAAGGGAGCAATGGGCAGTGAGTTCTGGTCATGAGACTAAGCTGTGACCAATCAGTTAAAAACAGAAATTCATCAGGGACACAGACCTATATTTACCCACCTTCCCTGCACCCACACATACACACACAGTTCCTGTAGCCTTGAATGTTGAAATGATGTTGGGGGCTCCCTAAAGCTAGCGTAAGGGGAGGGAACTTCACAGTGACCTTGCCTCTATCGCCTTGCTACATTTATAGAAGAAAACTTTAAAAAGTCTCCACTTCATTCAAGTCAGTGGTATCTGAACTTTTCTGTAATAATAGCAAAACCTAATCCTTACCTTTATAATAGGCATTATAAGCCCACAATATTAATAAAGAATCTGAACCTCAGGGAGAGTGGGTAATATGTCCAGGATTATGGCTAGGAAGTCACCAATCCGGTATTTAAATGTCAGTGGACTTAATTCCAATATACAGTGTCCTCCATTAATCTGCAAGCTATTTCTCAGCTCAGGGCAGAAGAGGTCTCAGAAGGCTGACCCCAAGCCCTCAGTCAACAGGAAATCTTTCCTAGGGACACACCTGAAGGTGGGCCACCCACCCTCAATCCTGATCCCGCCAGGGGACAGTAAGCTGGTGACTCACTGTTCAAGCCTCTATTTTTAAGAAGGTTCTTTGGTGTGATGGCTGAAATTCACCTTTTGTAACATCTGCATCTTACCCTCACGATCCCGCTTCCACACACGTCTCCCTCTTCAGATTTTCCCCTTCCCCCAACCCAAATTCCACACTCTGACCCCCAGTTTTAGCAAACAACTCATCTCCCAACATTCACTTGCTTTACAAACTCCACGTCCTTCCTCTTCTTTCTGGTCCTTCTTGGGTGAAATAAAACCTCCCCAGTCACATGTTCAGTCCGTGTGTTTCCATAGCTCAGTGTGAACTGTTGCTAAAACCTTGTAGTGTGGCCCTAGGTCACTCTGTGTCTTGTGTCTGTCCGCTCAGGGAGGGCAGTGATCACTTCTCACCTCTGTGGGTGCATGACCTACATGCATCCTGCACACCATCAAGAGGCAATCAGGGGTGATTAACCATCAGTGAGCTCGCCAATGTGTCTGGTACCACCTGGGTGACTTCATATACTGTTCCCCTGACAACCATGAGAGACTCTTGAGGTCAGAAAGTGAAGCAAAATAACAAGCTTAATGCATAGCACTTATTGAGCACTTACTATGTGACTGATGTCAAAGTAAAAACTTGCACTGAGTCACATGAAGCAGCCGGGAAGCCTTCATAACAATAGGAGAGAGAGGCTAGAACCCAGCCGGAACTCAACTGCCCTGAAACGAAGGGTGAGGGAGCACTGGGGACTGACACAGCAAATTATGCTCCATGCACGTATGATTATGTCACAACGAACACTGCTGTTACGTTAACTATAGCACACCAATAAAAACATTTGGGGGGTACTGGGGATGGAACTAATGGGTCATAGGCCACTAAGCCACATCCCCAGCCCTAATTTATTTAGAGACAAGGTCTCACTGGGTTGCTTAGCACCTTGCTGTTGCCGAGTCTGCCTTTGAACGTGCAATCCTCCTGCCTCAGCCTCCCAAGCTCCTGGGAATACAGGCCTGCTCCACTGCACCCAGCCTAATAAAAACATTTTTAAAAAATAAATAAGACAAGGGGATGGGGTGGTGGCTCAGTGGTAAAGTGCTTGCCTAGCATACGTGAGGCACTGGGTGCCATTCTCAGCACCACATAAAAATAAATCAATAAAAAGAGATATATAAAAATGTATATCTAAAAAATTTGAAAAAATAAAATAGATGCATAAGACGAAACACAGGAAAGCTTGTAAAGCCTGGGAAGAGTGTTTTAGGCCACCTGTGCTGCTCATTGGCCTTCTCCAAAGGGAACACAAGGCTAACTGCATCTTCTCCCGGGCAACTTCCCACCGCAGAGCAAGACCCACCCCCCAACCCCCCCGGAACTCGGGCTCCCACCCTCCCTCAGAGACGGAGAGACAACAGGGAGACCTCTCCCATGACAGCTACACTTCCAAGGGCCAGCTCCCAGGTCCTTTGGAAAGACATTCTTGGGTTATAAACTGGCAGGAGGCTTTTTAAAGGATTTACATCTCAAAGGGGCAGGGAAAGAATTCAATATTCCAAATTTTCTAAAGTAAATGGTTTTAAGAGGGAAGGGCAACCCAAGGTCAAGAAGAAGCCTGTGGAGACTTCCGTCCAGCTTTGGGGGGAGCTCGAGCCATCTGGGTCACAGCATCGTGCCAAGCACTTTGTATGAACGTCTTATTGACTGATCCCCACCTGAGCCCCCTGAGGAAGACGTTAAGGCCACCTTCGTTTCAGGGCACAGAGGTGGCTGAGCGGCACTGCACACCTTCACCCATAGGGCGTACCAGCTGATTTGTTTTTATGGCTGCAGCCTGTGCGGGTCTGGTACGCACGCAGGAAGAGCACAGCCAGTTGGTTTGCTGAATAAATAAATGACTTTAGCCTTCGACCTCCCTGGTGTGTAGTTGGCCAAATGATGACATGGAGTGAAAGGTGATGCTGGATTCCAGGAGATCTCCATCACCAACCTGTGGTCTCTCCCAGGGTATCAGGTACTGCAGACCAAGGGCAGCGCCCTGCAGCACCACGGAGAGCAGGAAAGGCCATAAATAGACAGCATGACCCACAGGAGTCGTCAAGGTGGGTGTGATCCGCTGAAGGAATTTTAAAAGATGTGAGGCGCTGCAGGAGGGTTAGCATTGTAGGCAGCCATCTAGCTGCCCATCCGCTACGGGGTGAGTCCTCAATAGATGTCAGCTGTCACTGCATGCGACAGGGTGTAGGTTCCGGGGTTGGAGCCCTGGAGGAGACGGGATGGTAACACAAGGCGACTGTGCTAATCTTTAGGGGCTGCCATGGGACCACAGACTGTGTGACTTAAACCACACAAATTTATTTTCCTACAATTCTGGAAGCTTGACATCTGAGATCAAGATTTCAACAAAATGCATTTCTCCTGAGGCCTCTCCCCTTGGCCTGTGTGTGGCCAATTCCTCCCAATGTCCTCTCAGTCTCCCTGGGTCTTCATCTGCTCTTCTATAAGGACACCAGTCATCCTGGATTAGGACCCACCCTGATGACCTCATTTATCTTAATTATTTCTTTAAAGGCCCTTTATCTCCAAATAGAGTCACATTCTAAGATACTGGGGGGTTCAGACTTCAACCCATGAATTTTGAGGTTGGGACACAAGTCAACCCATAGTGTTTAGTGAGTTAATGGATGTCATACATGTTAACCACTTTTGAGTGGTTCCTGGGACACAGCCTGATCTGTATGTGTTCTCATAATCATTATCTGTAATTATAATAAATTTTACCTTCACATCTCTGTCTGGCATATAGTATTCGATAAATATGAGTTATTAATTTATTCAAGAAATATGTATTGATCCTATGTTGGGTGTTAGCCACTGTTCTAGGTACAGGGAGATGGCTATAAATAGGATGGTTAAGGGGCCAGTCCTTACGAATTTTTCATGATTATAGTTGTTGTTACATCTTACGCATTTTATTATCTGCCAATCACGGATCTTACTTTCAAAAACAATGCTATGGGTTCACAAATGTGAATCCACGTGAGCAGCAAGTGATTTGTTTTTGTAAATGTCCGTAGGCCATCTGTTTGCTCTCTGTACTGAGACTTGGTGGAATTCAAGCAAAGTTTATTGCTTTATCTCGTCGAGGGTCCACTTTGTTAGAAACTGAAACAGTGCAAGCCTGCGCCTCTTCTTCTGTGCCTCTGCCTCTCTCGCTCTTTTTTCGAGGATGGTTGACTTTGACCCTGAGGCCATCTGACATTCTCTCTGGCACCCTGGGATGTGATCTGTCAGGAAGCAGGTGGTCAATGCATTCAGAGCAACTTTGCGGCCCTCTCCTCCTCAATCCCACCTGTGATCTCAACCCTACGAGGCTGGTATTCTACCTTCCTGCACCTCGTTCAGTCTTTACCAGTTCATATCCCAAACTAGGCAGAACTTCTTTCATTTAAAAGCTAAGGGAACCCAACTTGAAACCCAAACTACCAAAACAAGGAATTTGCTGACTAATGTAAATACTCCCAGGTATTCCAGGAAAAGATTCAGACGTCTGCACCTTTAGATCTGATTTCTACCCTCCTAGCTTCAGTCTCACCTGAGCTCGCCTGTGGTGGTGGCAAGGTGGTCCCGGCAAGCCCAGTCTTCATCCTGTGACCTGCCACTCCAGGAGAAAGAGGTCCTCTTTCCCCCAGAGTTTCAGCAACTGATTCCCATCGGCCTAAACTGGACCATTAATCTGATCTGAAACTATTCGCTTGATTCTGATGGATCCGATGTGAGCCTGGGCTGATGTCACCTACAGAGCCTCATGGCTGGAGAGGAGGGGGATGAGTGGTTCCCCGAAGGAAAAATCAAGGTGCTGTTGCCAACGGGAGGAGGAACAGATGCCAAATTCGAGGGGTAAAAATTAGACTTCCATATAAATCTTATTTCCCCTGCTGGTCCTGGTGGAGCCAATTTGAAATGGAATGGTTCGACGGTTTTGCAGTTCATTTCGAATATTTGAATATTTTCTAATATTCTAATATTTACACAGTGGACTTTTCTTTTCCTTCTTTTGTTCTGAAACATATTGTTGTTCTGAACATATGAGGTGCTTCTGCTCATTATTTGAATTTTCTTACACACTGAGACTGTACTTTTGAATGTGACCTTTAAAAATCCTGAGCTCAATAGTGATCTTCCAATGGGTTTTATATATTTATATTTCATATATATATCATATATATCTTTTTCATTGTTTTCCTTCAATTTTTTTTTCCTATTGTAGAACTGAAAACATGCTAGGCAAGTCCTCCACAACCAAGTTACACTCTCAACCCTTTCTTCAATTTTTAAAAAGAATTTATAACACTTTCTTTCAACCACTATCAACTGAGGATCTACTCATTAAACAACAGTGAGCAAAATACCATTCTAGATCATGACACTACCCCAATTAACAGAAGAGATGCTATCACACCCCTCCCAGAATCTGTTTTTCCCTGGATTGGGGCTACATATTAGATATTTCTTTCTTAAATGCTGCCTTGACCCACTTTCAAGGCCCTGGCTAGGTTTGGAGCACCTGATATAGTCTACACTCCAACCAGCTCCTTCACCAGGCTCACACTCTGAGCCACAGTCTATCTGTAAATCTATTGTCGGGCACCAGACAATCAAGGACAGCCTCTATAACAGGCCCCAGAACCCATTAAATTATCTAAACTAGCCGACTCTAGCCCACTGGCCCTGTCTTGCCTGTTCCTCCCAGAAAAACACAACGGAGGCTCCTGCTCCATTGACCTTTCTCTCTCTGCCTATGACCACCCTGCTGCTTCTCCCAGGGACCCAGGGAACTGTGACTAACAAAACCATAAAACATTTTTCAGTTTTCTCTCCCAATCTGTTTTTGGTCTCATCACATCTCACCCCAATCCTATATGGTTAAAATAGCAAAGCTGTTGAATCCCTAGTTCTTGATGTGTAGATATGATTCCCTGAAATTCCACCTGTCATGGCCTAGAGAAGTCCCCAAATACCATGAAATTTCTGCTAATTCCTTGTGGTTTGGATTCCTGCATTCTCTCACGGTATCACTATTTTAAACCCAAATCTCCTTGGTAAACAGCCCACCTTCCTCTGTTTGCCAAAGAAATCCACTCACAACTAGAATTTGCACTGAGGATTTAGTGAGGTGTGAGGCAGACATGAGATGATAGCCCGGGGAGAAGGTAGTGAATTCACAGAAAACCTAGAATTGCACAGAGCTCTAACATCTCCAGGCGGAGAAAGACAAGGCGGGAAAGAAGACCCAGGCAGAGCCTCCAGGGAGGTGGGAGACAGCGGAGGAGAGCGTGCCCAAAAGCCATCAGTGCTGAAAACTACCGTGAGATAAAGCAACAGGAATGTTGAAAGGGATTGTAGGAGGCAGCGACGTGCGGATCTTTGGAGACCTTCTTGAGATATTTCAGTAGAGGGGTGAAGACGGTTAAGAGTCAGATCAGGGCTATGTGGGAGGCAAGAAATCAAATGCACGTATCTCCTTTGAGAAGTTTGGCGAAGACTGAAAGAGAAATGTGGCAGGAGATGCTTCAGCTGCCACACATGCCAGCCTCCGGCTCAGTGTCCTGTTCATGTGGCTATGGGAGCGGATGGATGGAGGAGAGGGAGGGAATGTGCTGGGCCCCCAAGGACTGCACCTGTGGCCAAGGGACCAGAAATACCCACATGCTCCAGTGAGGGGACACCAAGGTGCCAAGGGAACCCGCAGAGCACAGAGCAGAGCAACCACGGAAACCAACAGCCAATGATAACCCATAAGGAACAGAGGACCCCACAACTAGAGCAGAAGCCCAGTCCACATCGACGGGCACATATATCCAAAAGGATACAGCAGTCAACTGAAAGAGCTCCTGATGCCAAGGCTGGGGAAATATGAGCAATATCCATGAAGTAATGTCAGATTGTAGGCCAATGTAGAAAATAAATATCCTGAGTCCATACTGTTATAATGAATGAATGAATGAATGAATGAATGAATGGGGGAGGGATAAATCCTCATGCATAGATATTCTACCCTCAAGGTGAAGGATCACTCCCCACTGTGAGTGTGAGTTGTACAGAGTGCTGCCTTCCAAAGAGACCAATGTGGAAAGGGGAAGTAACTCTTCAGTGGAGAAATCTGACAAACACCACCTCAAGCCAGGTCACCGAGACCCACCAAGACTCAAACCCCAGAAGAACTGTTTTAGTCAACTTCTATGTCACTGTGACCAAAAGTGACCTCCTTAAGCTCACATAAGACTTACAAGAACAACTTAGAGGAGGAAAAAATTTACTCTGGCTCACAATTTCAGAGGTTCAGTCTATGGTCAGCCAATTCCATAACTCTGAGCCCAAGATGGCAGATGGGCGTGGTGGAGGAAGCAGCTCAGGCTAGGACAGCCAGGAAACAGAGAGAGCTCTGCTCTTTAGGGACAAAAATATAGACCTTGGTGTCATGCCTCCAGTGATCCACCTCTTCCAGCCATACCCTACTTACCTGGTTACCACCCAGTTAATCCATATCAGTGGATTAACCCACGGATTAGGTAATAACTCTCATAATCTAATCCTTTCACCTCTGAACATTTTGTACTTTCTCACACACACAAGCTTTGGTGGGGTACCTCATAGCTAAACCATAATAGGGACTTTCTCAAAAACAACTGCCCAGCACTCCAAACTTCTAAGTTCAACACAAACAGAAGAATTTGGGGAAAATGTCATAACCTAGAGGTATCTATGGACACCCGATGAATAAATGTAGTAGGGCATGCTGGGTGGGATCCTGAAACAGGAACAGGAAATTTAGAAGAAAACATAAGAAATCTAAACAAAGCATGGGCTTTTGTTGGTAATAATGTTATCAATATTGGTTCATTAATTGTGACAAATATACCATACTAACGTAAGATATCAATAATGCAGGAAACTTGAGTGTTCTCTGTATGGGAACTTTGTGTATTATCTTTGCAATAATTCTGCAGAACAAAACTGTTCTAAAATGGAAAATGGAACATTCATTATAAACACAAAGCAGATGGCATCTGATGAAGTCTGTTTCGGGGTCTGCACATTTATGGAGATCCTTTGACCAGTCACTCTGCATCAGCTGACAGGAGCCCAAGGATTTGAGATGAATTCAAAGACCCTGTCTCCCTCTTCCCCACCACCTCCTTAGCTCACATAAGACACCCTCTCCCTTTCACTTAGATTCTAACTTGTAGGGAAACAGGAGAAGAGCCACTCTCTGCAAATTAATTAATGAGTTGTAAAAGCTAAAGGACAAACTGAAAGCCCTGGAAGGGAACACTGGATTGGGTCCACCAATGGAAAATTGCAACAGTATTGGAGAAAGAAAGAAGTGTCATTTGTGGTGCCCAACACAGTGTAGTGTGACTGCATGTGCAGGCCCTTTGTCCATGGGGCCATTGTGTCCAGAATGCTTAAGAATCTGTGTGCAGTGTGCCCCTGCCCCCACAGGCCAGGTACAACTCTGAAACCTGTAAGAAAGTCACATCATCCCCAGGGTGCTGTCACAATGCCAGGACACAAGTGACATGCAGAAGCCTCATGCAAGGGAGTCCACAGAAGGAATAGAGGGACCTGGGAGGAAAGTCCTTATTGGGTGGAGTCCCCTGCCATGCATGGTTGTCTCCCTGCTCAAAGTCACTCTGGTCCTCAGGTGGATGGTCATACATGCCTGAGGCAGACTGCGCTTCAGCACGTGGAAGTCACTGCTTTTTCTCTTTATTTTTCTGTGTTCAGGTGAAAACTAGACCGCACATTGTTCTCTTCTTGGAAAAAGACAGGGGGTGGGGGTTAAGGAGGTGCTGCAGGCTTGGAGCACATTACTTAACCTGTAGCTAATTTTAGAAAAAAAGATCTCCCAGATCAACTAACCAGTGCTGCATGGCAATAATTGATGCTTGAAGAAGCAAGCGTATAATACAGACCATGGCAGCCGGGCCAGCAAGAAGGGGGCTAGGGATTGCCAGGGAATGCTGGGTAACAAAATACAGACAGAGGCAGGAAAGCCACTCCACTGCTTGTGAAGTCTGACAACACTCTGCCTTCAGTTCCAAGTGCAGAGGGAAAGTGGAGCAGGAGCGTCTCACAAATCCACCCAGAGCTCAAAGTCCATCCTTCTCCACCACACAGCCCCTGACTCTGAATCACCAGATCTGGGGCAGGATCCGTGAATCTGTATATCTAACAAATTTCTAAGTGATGCTCAGTGCTGGGCTGTGGACCATAGTTTTTGAGCACTAGATTAGAAAAAAAAAGTAACTGCCATTCTGTATTCTCCTTCCCAAGAGATTATTTCCCCTGGTCCGAGTTGGGGTTCAGGTATAATGGTTCTCTGTAGGAGATCCCAGGTGACCCTAAAATATAAGAATCATAGGGTTGAAATTCACTGCTGTGGTCATGAAGAACTTGGTGGGCACACAGTTAAATATACACATAGAGATGAAAAGCAGAAGGTCCAGGGCTCTGAAGGAGGCTGACCAAACAAGAGTGAGAAATCATCCAAGGAGAAGCTGAGTGCCACCATGCCTAGTTCCGCAGGAGACCAGGAGTTGACAAGGCCCTTGGGAGTTGCGGGGTGGTGATGGGGCTGTGCCTGACATTGGGGGGTTCCAGAAGTTCAGCCCTTACATGGCCCCTTTGAACCCTGTGGTGCAGTGAAGGTGCAGAGAGCACACCTGGAAGAATCCAGAAGAAAAGGTAGGACCATGGGCTCCAATGTAGAATTGGGGGAGCAAGTAGTTAGCCCCAAGAAAGGAGGTGGACGTTCACTGGGGGTTTAGGTTCACATACTAACCACACTTACTGAAGGCCATCCACAATTTCCAGGCTGAAGACATAGGGTTCAGCAACCTTCCTGAATTAAAGAAAGAAAGAAAGAAAGAAAGAAAGGATCCAACACGTTGTTTAAAATGTCAGGGTATCACTAACAGATGTAAAACTATTTTCCTGCTCCTGTCCTTCCTAGGAGGTCAGTGAGCTGGCAGGCCCTAAAATAGTTTTTAAAAATAATTCAAAAATTTAAAAAAACAACTTTCATGGGATCTGGAGTATAAAGTGACACTCATGATCTGTTCTGGTAACAATCATGTAAGGAGTAGATAATCACCTTCATCTATTATGCACTTCTTCTAAAAATAATTGCTTGTCACTTTCTTCTGTTAAGTCATTTGCTGAACGTTTACTATAGACTCTATATACTGGAGTTAGAGACAAAGGACAAGCTCCACCCTCAAGTGGCTCACAATCAAATAAGACAGACAAATAAATCACCCGCAGTGGCACCGTTGACCTGGGCTGCAACAGGAGGGATTTGCAGAGAGAGGCTCACCCCATGTTCAGGGAATTGGGAAAGGTAATGCAGTGGAGCAAATTGTGTGCTCCCCAAATTCACAGGTAGAGTCTCTAACTCCCAAAGTGATGGCAATCAGAGATGGGGCCTTGGGAGGTAATTAGAGTTAGAAGCAGCATAAGAGTGAGGCCCTTGCCATGCAGGTTAGTAGTTTTGCATAAAGGAGAAAGAGAGGCCAGTCTCCAGAACGATGAGAAATAATGCCAATCTCAGAGCAGAATAGTCTAATAACCAAGGGAGGGAGAGGAATTCTCTGCAGCAGAAGCAGAAGAGCTGATGAAGGAGCATTCAGGCAGCAGGCACAGCAGCAGAGCCCTGAGAGATGAGAAGGGCACCCTGTTCTGGGGCTTGTGAGCACTGCGGCCAGTCTGAATAACAGGGTTCCCTTATCAAAGGTCCTACAAGGGAGGTGACAATGACCGTGAGAATGAGAACTTACAGACAACAAATATTCATGAGCTAAATTATGCACCAGCTAAATTATTTAAGCTCTACATTCAAGGAAGGGCAGGTTCAGTGAACACCCAGGACAAGGGCAGGGGACAGGGGGTTTCCTCCAAGGAGGTGTGGCAGCAGAGGGGGCCCCTGGCCCAAGACCCAGGACAGAATCCAGTCCATTCCCCCTGTGCCTTCCATTGTAAATTGAGCGTGGCCTGCTGCTCTCCTCTCATCTCATCGCCTCTGCAAAGTGTACTTCCCAGGAAGCTGTTTAGGGACAGGCATTGGCTTGAGGTGTCTTGGTGAGGTCCTGGCATGGTAAATGTGCACAGAGCTCATTCAAATAGGATGGGTCAAAGTCCGTTCTGGCAAGAGGACTTTCCAAAGCCTTTTCCAGGCGGGGTAGACAGAGGTGACTTAACCCATGAAGTGATGTGTGCCGGGCTGTACAGGGCTGTACGTCTATACTGACTTTTAGGCACTCACCCAACATCAGAGAAAAACCATGCCCCGATGTGAACAGACAAGGTGTGGGGAAACAACGGCCCCTCCATTAAATGACTTGGAATCCCAGCTTCCCGGCTACTCTGGTTCAGAGAAATGGTCTTTTCAAAGGGTGGAGTTTAAAAAACTGTTCTAAGCATCTACAGAAATAGTCTTTTCTAACAATTAACAAAAATTTTCAGATACTTTGCTGTGGTGGGGTATTTTAGACACATTTATATCTTTTAGCACCAGATTCTCTAGCCTGCTTACTGCAGAGGTATTCAAAGAGACATTCTACTTGGAAAAAATGAATTACATCTAGACCCCTTTCTGCAGTGCTGGTGTTATGGGCCAGGCTATGTGGGCAATGACCAAACAGACTCCATTTCACCCCGAGACTCCATATCATGTAAGAAATGCTCCCCCCGTGGGAAAGCCCCACCTCTGTACCCATTAATAGTTACCTAGCATAACACTCTGGGCAACTCAAAACAGCAATTGTTATACCATGTAAAACTGTTCTCTTTGGTTTCCATTTTTCTTGGGCAATGCACCTTTTTTTTTTTTTTAAATGTCCTCTTTAATTTTTTTTGATTGTATTTTTTTTATTGGTTGTTCACAACATTACAAAGCTCTTGACATATCATATTTCATACATTATTAGATTGAAGTGGGTTATGAACCCCCAATTTTACCCCAAATGCAGATTGCAGAATCACGTCGGTTACACATCCACAATTTTACATAATGCCCTATTAGTAATTGTTGTATTCTGCTACCTTTCCTATCCCCTACTATCCCCCCTCCCCTCCCCTCCCATCTTCTCTCTCTACCCCATCTACTGTAATTCATTTCTCTCCTTGTTTATTTTCCCATTCCCCTCACAACCTCTTATATGTAATTTTGTATAGCAATGAGGGTCTCCCTTCATTTCCATGCAATTTCCCTTTTCTCTCCCTTTCCCTCCTATCTCATGTCTCTGTTTAATGTTAATCTTTTCTTCCTGCTCTTCCTCCCTGCTCTGTTCATAGTTGCTCTCATTATATCAAAGAAGACATTTGGTATTTGTTTTTTAGGGATTGGCTAGCTTCACTAAGCATAATCTGCTCTAGTGCCATCCATTTCCCTGCAAATTCTATGATTTTGTCATTTTTTATTGCTGCATAGTACTCCATTGTGTATAGATGCCACATTTTTTTATCCATTCATCTATTGAAGGGCATCTGGGTTGGTTCCACAGTCTAGCTATTGTGAATTGTGCTGCTATGAACATCGATGTGGCAGTATCCCTGTAGCATGCTCTTTTAAGGTCTTCAGGGAACAGTCCGAGAAGGGCAATAGCAGGGTCAAATGGTGGTTCCATTCCCAGCTTTCCCAGGAATCTCCAAACTGCTTTCCAAATTGGCCGCACCAATTTGCAGTCCCACCAGCAATGTACAAGTGTACCCTTTTCTCCACATCCTCGCCAGCACTTGTTGTTATTTGACTTCATAGTGGCTGCCAATCTTACTGGAGTGAGATGGTATCTTAGGGTGGTTTTGATTTGCATTTCTCTGACTGCTAGAGATGGTGAGCATTTTTTCATGTACTTGTTGATTGATTGTATGTCCTCCTCTGAGAAGTGTCTGTTTAGGTCCTTAGCCCATTTGTTGATTGGGTTATTTGTTATCTTATTGTCTAATTTTTTGAGTTCTTTGTATACTCTGGATATTAGGGCTCTATCTGAAGTGTGAGGAGTAAAAAATTTGTTCCCAGGATGTAGGCTCCCTATTTACCTCTCTTATTGTTTCTCTTGCTGAGAAAAAACTTTTAAGTTTAATTAAGTCCCATTTGTTGATTCTTGTTATTAACTCTTGTGCTATGGGTGTCCTATTAAGGAATTTGGAGCCCGACCCCACAATATGTAGATCGGAGCCAACTTTTTCTTCTATCAGACGCAGAGTCTCTGATTTGATATCAAGCTCCTTGATCCATTTTGAGTTAACTTTTGTGCATGGCGAGAGAAAGGGATTCAGTTTCATTTTGTTGCATATGGATTTCCAGTTTTCCCAACACCATTTGTTGAAGATGCTATCCTTCCTCCATTGCATGCTTTTAGCTCCTTTATCAAATATAAGATAGTTGTAACTTTGTGGATTAGTCTCTGTGTCCTCTATTCTATACCATTGGTCCACCCGCCTGTTTTGGTACCAGTACCATGCTGTTTTTGTCACTATTGCTCTGTAATATAGTTTGAAATCTGGTATCGCTATACTGCCTGATTCACACTTCCTGCTTAGAATTGCTTTTGCTATTCTGGGTCTTTTATTTTTCCATATGAATTTCATGATTGCTTTATCTATTTCTACAAGAAATGCCATTGGGATTTTGATTGGCATTGCATTAAACCTATAGAGAACTTTTGGTAATATCGCCATTTTGATGATGTTAGTTCTGCCTATCCATGAACAGGGTATATTTTCCCATCTTCTAAGATCTTCTTCTATTTCTCTCTTTAGGGTTCTGTAGTTTTCATTGTATAAATCTTTCACCTCTTTTGTTAGGTTGATTCCCAAGTATTTTATTTTTTTTGAGGATATTGTGAATGGAGTGTTTTTCCTCATTTCTGTTTCAGAAGTTTTGTCGCTGATATACAGAAATGCCTTTGATTTATGTGTGTTGATTTTATATCCTGCCACTTTGCTGAATTCATTTATTAGTTCTAGTAGTTTCTTTGTAGACCCTTTTGGGTCTTCTAGGTATAGAATCATGTCATCTGCAAATAGTGATAATTTAAGTTCTTCTTTTCCAATTTTTATGCCTTTAATTTCTTTCGTCTGTCTAATTGCTCTGGCCAGTGTTTCGAGAACTATGTTGAACAGAAGTGGTGATAGAGAGCATCCCTGTCTTGTTCCGGATTTTAGAGGGAACGCCTTCAACTTTTGTCCATTCAGAATGATGCTAGCCTGAGGCTTAGCATAGATAGCTTTTACAATGTCAAGGTAAGTTCCTGTTATCCCTAGTTTTTCTAATGTTTTGAACATAAAGGGATGCTGTACTTTGTCGAATGCTTTCTCTGCATCTATCGAGATGATCATATGGTTCTTATCTTTAAGTCTATTGATGTGGTGAATAACATTTATTGATTTCCGTATGTTGAACCATCCTTGCATCCCAGGGATGAATCCTACTTGATCATGGTGCACAATTTTTTTGATGTGTTTTTGTATTCGATTCGCCAGAATTTTATTGAGGATTTTTGCATCTAGGTTCATTAGAGATATTGGTCTGTAGTTTTCTTTCTTTGAGGTGTCTTTGTCTGGTTTCGGAATCAGGGTGATGTTGGCCTCATAGAATGAATTTGGAAGAGCTCCCTCTTTTTCTATTTCCTGAAATAACTTGAAAAGTATTGGTATTAATTCTTCTTTAAAGGTTTTGTAAAACTCTGCTGTATACCCATCCGGTCCTGGGCTTTTCTTGGTTGGTAGTCTTTTGATGGCTTCTTCAATTTCATCCATTGATATTGGTCTGTTCAAACTGTGTGTATCCTCCTGACTCAGTCTGGGCAAATCATATGACTTAAGAAATTTATCAATGTCTTCACTATCTTCTATTTTATTGGAATATAGGTTTTCAAAATAATTTCTCATTGTCTTCTGTATTTCTGTAGCATCTGTTGTGATATTGCCTTTCTCATCGCGTATGTTAGTAATTTGAGTTCTCTCTCTTCTTCTCTTCGCTAGCATGGCTAAAGGTCTGTCGATCTTATTTATTTTTTCGAAGAACCAACTTTTAGTTTTGTTAATTTTTTCAATAGTTTCTTTTGTTTCAATTTCATTGATTTCCGCTCTGATTTTAATTATTTCTTGCCTTCTGCTACATTTGCTGTTGTTTTGCTCTTCCTTTTCTAGGGCTTTGAGATGAAGTGTGAGCTCATTTAGTTGTTGTTTTTTTCTTTTTTTGAGGAATGACCACCAGGCGATGAATTTCCCTCTTAAAACTGCTTTCATTGTGTCCCATAGATTCCAATATGTTGTGTCTGTATTTTCATTATCTCTAAGAATTTTTTGATTTCCTCCAGGTCTGCTGCTCCCGGGAGCCCTGTTTTCATGAATGACTGGGCACACTCTTCCAGTTTGCCATTCCCTCAGACCCTAAGTTTGTAGAGCTTGGGGCTGAGAATCCTCAGCCAATTTTACTTGCCCTCCGGTAGCCACTCCCCCGGTAGCTGGTGCAAGAGACCTCAGCAGTCAGCCCTGGTGGGAGCGGTAGTTCCACGCCACGGGTCCGCGCCACCTCTGATTCCCTCGGGCTGGCTATCGTGCTCACAGGAGAGCTGGGAGGGGCCCTTAAGGTTTCCCCAATGTGTGGAGAGGGAAGGCTAGGGGATTACACACCTGTAGCCACAGGTTTCAATGAAGTTATCTCCTCCACCGCAGTCTGATGACGTCAGTTCTCTGCCATGGTGGTGTCTCTTGCAAATGGCGACAGTTCGTTTCCCTTTGCCAGGTGACCAATGCAACGGGTGGGTCCTTACTGTCTCTCCCAAGCCCCGTTTCAAACCTGTGGCCACTACTTATGAAGGCTCGGTAGGCATTTACCTCCGTAGGATGAGAAGGGCTGACCAGTTGTTTCAGCCGGATGGATTAGTGCTGAGTCACAGCTGTTTGTCTGCGGGAAGCAGGCGAACGGGAGCTTGAATTCAGCCCATCCGGGCTCAGTGTGTGTTCTGAGAGGCCCAGACTGTTTGCCCCAGATCCACGTCAGCTCAGCATTGCCTAGTGATCCATTTCCTGGTTCTCCGGAGTAGGGCTACTTGGGATCCTCAGTTCCTCCTGGCTGCACGCGCAGGTGCTGGATTCCCCGCGGTTCTCTGGTCCTGATTGCTCCCTTGGGCAATGCACCTTGTCAGAGATTGTCTAGACGTCAGTGACCATTCCCTGACTTGTACTGAACTAGGGTCACTTTGACCACTTCCCTTCTGCTTGCTTGCTGCTGTGCCAACCTGGAAAGTCCCATGGGAAATACCAATGTGCCCATTGCGCTGTCTTGCTAACTGCCCAGTCCAGCTCCTGTCCCTGCTTGCTTGCAGCTAGGTCCACCTGGATGTGGTTTTTGCCTTTAAATATCCTAAAATGCTCAGGGTGAGGGCTGTTCCTTGCAGACAGTTATGGGTCCTACAGGGGGCAGTCCCAGCTGGCAGCTAAATAAAGACTCTTCAGTCTGGACAAACCTGGGACTTGGTGGGTTTTCACTACTGCTCGCCATGTGTTCTGCACCCCTGGAATAAACAGAGTTCCTCCAGGCACCACCCACTCCAAGGGGCTTTCATCCCTGCCTTCAGCCACAGCACCTTGGGTTCGGCCCCACCCTCGGCCATTTGGAAAGAATGATTGAGCTTCCACCCCTTTTCTCCCCGTCTTACAAAGAGAGTGAGAAACAACCTCAGAACATGACCTTTTGTTCCCCTCCCACCCAGACACCCACCTTCCCTGGCTGCCCTGTGCTCAGACTCAGCAGGTAGATTCCCTATGTGGGAAACCTTGATCCTGGGCATGGCCTCCTGATGGACACATAGGTTCAGCAAAGCCCAATGACACCTGATAGCTTCCAAGCGCTTTGTGCAAAGAGCCTAAGTGCGTCTGGTGTCTTAACCAGTGGACTTTTCTGGCTCTCAATCTTTATATTCCTGGGTCTCCAGGGACAGGGCAAACCAAGGGAGCAGCCTCACATTGGGCAACTGGTCAAGAGTAAGGCTGGATCTCTAGACCTGCTGACGAGCAGTAATAAGAGTTTGGAATAAAGTTCTGTGCAAAACAGGATAGAGTTGCTGGTCCTGCCTGGGGACAAATGGCTTCACAAAGGAAGTACCCTGAGCAGTCTTTAGATCTATGGCAATGTAACCCACCAGTAGTGGGTTTATTTGCAATATTTGATAGTCCATGGATAAACATTTACATTTTTTAAAAAATGTGTCAATTTAAAGATAATAGGTAGTAAGGGTGGACTGTGGACTTGGCAAACACTTAGAATGACTCAGGTTTATTACCTACCATTCTACTGTGTTCTGGGTCTCACATCTACATAGCTTCAAATATTAATTCACCTGATCCTCATAATGACTCTGTCAGGTAGGTAGGTGCTATACCACTTTTAGGCCCATAGGACAGAGAAATAAGGCAGAGAAATATTAAGTCACCTGCACAAATTATTGAGCTGCTAGCTAAGTAACTAGCAGTGAGAGGATTTGAACCCCTGCACTTAGATGCTATGACATGCTGCCTGGTATGCAAGAGTGAGAGAAAACCATAAGATTAAGGGAACTCGGCTCCCAGCTCAGCTCTCTCCTCCACTGTACCAGCCCTCGCCTTTCAGCATGGTGAATAATAAGCACTAAATATAAAACAATTTCGAATAAATGGATGACAGATAGCAAAAGAACATTTCTCTGGTCACATGGATCAAACTATCATATATAACTGTTTACATATCTGTCTTGCCTTCAGACTATGAGACTTTTTTATTGGTGGGTGCATTATAATGATTCACAATAGTGGGCTTCATCATGGCATATTTGCACATGGACAGACATAATTTGATCAGTCTTGTTCCCCAGTACCTTCCCTTTCCCTTCCCTCCTCCCTCACTTGATCTGCTTACTCTAGTCCATGGATCTCCCATCTATTATTGCTATTTTAACTGGTGTGTTATAATCCTATGTCTGATTTATTGTGGGATATGCATAGATGGATATAGCAAAATTTGGTAAATTTCACTCCCCAGTGCTTCCCCATGTTCTCCCCTCCCCCTTCCTCTCAATCTCCTTCCTTTATTGTTCTCTCTTGTATTTTTGTGCGATTTCCCCATTCCTTTCCCTCTCCCCCTGACGCCCCCCTCCCCCTTACTCTTTCATATGAGAGGAAACATTCAACTCTTGACTTTCTGAGTCTGACTTATCTTAGAATGGTGTCCTCCAGTTCCATCCATTTACCTGCAAATGACATAACTTCATTCTTTATGGCCAAGCAAAACTCCCATTGGGTATGTATACCACATTTTCTTGATCCATTCATCTGTTGACAGATGCCCTAAGCTGGTTCCACAACCTGTCTATTGTGAATTGTGCTGCTGTAAGTATATCGCTGCCGTATGCTGATTTCAGTTCTTCTGGATAAATATCAAGGAGTGGAATAGCTGGGTCACATAAACAAGATACATTCTCAGTCTTTGGAGGGATTTCCACACTGCTTTCCAAAGTCATTGCTCTATTTTTAAGTCCCATCAAAAACCTAAGTGTACCTTTTCCCCTGCATCCTCGCCAGCGATCACTGTTATTGGTATTATTGATGATTGCCATTCTAACTGGAGTGAGATGAAATCTCACTATGGTTTTGATGGGCCTCTCCCTGATTGCTAATGACGTTGAACATTTTGTCACATATTTATTGACCATTTGTATTTCTTTGGGGAAATATCTGTTTAGATTTTTTGCCCACTTATTGATGGGGCTATTAGTATTTGGGATGTTAACTTTTTTGAGTTCTTTATGTATCCTGGATATTAATCCCTTGTCAGAAGAGTAGCTGGTAAAGATTTTTTTCCCATTCTGAAAGCCCTCTCTTCATACTCTTTTTTTAATATTTATTTTTTAGCTTTAGGTGGGTACAGTATCTTATTTTATTTTTACGTGTTGCTGAGGATTAAACCCAGTGCTTCATGCATGCTAGGCGAGCATTCTATCACTGAGCCACAACCCTTCTTAATTGCTTTCTTTATTGGGCAGAAGCTTTTTAATTTGATGCCATCCCACTTTATTGATTCTTGGTTTTACTTCTTAAGCTTTTGGAGTCTTGTTGAAAAAGATGGTACCTTCTCCCATATGCTGAAACGTTGCCTCTATATTTTCTTCAGGCAGTTTTAGCATTTCTGATCTAATTCCTGGGTCTTTGATCCACTTACAGATGATTTTTGTACAGGGTGAGAGGGACCTAGTTTCTTTCTTCTATGTGTGGGTATCCAGTTTTCCCAGCACCATTAGTTAAAGAGGCTCTCTTTCTGCACTGTCTGTCTCTGGCACTTTTGTCAAGGATCCGCTGACTGTATCTATGTGGATTTGTCTCAGTGTCTTCAATTCCACTGCAGACCTTGAAACCCTTAAACCCAAGAACTTGATCTTATTCATCTCAGAGTCATCTCACATCCAACTCAGTCCTGTCTCAGTATTTGCTCTTAAATTAATTCATTTATTTAGTGTCTTAAATGCCTCAAAACTTGGCATCACATAATAGACAATGACCCACGGATGGTGCTATGGTGATGCTGTTACAGACTGAGGAAGGATTTGCTTTTAAATCAAAGATGGTTCTGTCTGTACTGCAGATGGCCATACATCACCACAGCAGGGGAGTTTCCCTTTAAGAAAGCCAGATTGTTTTTCCTTAAAGAGAAAGTTGACGGAGCAGCCATATTACATGTGTTACAAGGGAATACAATAAGTTTCCTCCTTTATATTGACTGAATACATTAGGGTCCTGCCTTTACATGGATTCCCCAGAAAATTTACCTAAAGATATTCTGTTTTCCAAACTAACTTACACCAGCTTTTTAAAGACTCTCTCAGTGATGTCAAGTGAGGGTATCCATCCATCCATCAGTATGAATGATGACATATATCTCATACTGGTACCCATAAGAAAAGGCCCAGAGATTTCTCATGAGATAGTTCATATTCCTTTTGACAATACTACACGATGGCTATCCTCTCTGTTATAATTAGTGACATTATCCAATGTAGCACAGTGGAAAGGGGGGAAAAAAGAACTTTTAAGTTAGGCCCACACGGGTTCAAATTCCAATTGGCCACTTCTAATTTTGTGCCCTTGAATATGTAATTTTATCTTTCTTTTCTCACCTGAAAATAAATGATGTCCATCTGCACAGAACATTTCATCATAATGGATGTGAAGCACCAGATGCATAGAGCTTCGAAAATAAAAGGATTTTTCCTTCATCTATTTCCCACAATCCACTGTGTTCATTAAAAAAAAAAATCATTACATGTTCTCATAGGAAACACCCACATTGGCTTGCAGTGCCTTGACCCCCTGAGACAATCAAATGTGAAGTCTGGCTGCCCAGGAGAAAGCCAAGAGGGAACAGTAGTTGACATAGTCTGAGAGGAGCTACCCCACTGCGTGTTCTTTGTGGCTCATTTAATGTCTTCTTTGAACACTTAACCAGGGGATTCCCATGACACAGTGGTTGATGCATTCTCCAGAAAACTATATAGAATATGCATCTATGCAGATACTAGCAAGGCATCATCCTCAAAGGTGCACACTAAAGCCAGGCTGCTTAAACTTAATACCAAGACCCTAACATATATTAGTTATGCATCCTTAGGAAGTGGGTCAAATGTCTTTATCGCTAAACTTTGTCATTTGTAAAGGATGATAATGCCTACTTTGTTGAAGAACTGAATGAAATAACGCATGTAGACCCCACAGAACGGTGCCTAACATTCAGGAAGTGCCCCATAAACTCAAATAAATTATATACATCCACAAGCATGAGCCCTGTCCGCCGGCTTCCTTTTACTTGCAGCCGTATGCATGCCTAGGACTGTATGCTTACATGAAGCAAAAAATTAGGAACAACCTGGAGAGAACCATCTACAGGCAATTGCCTCAATTTTTTTTATTTGCTCACCATTCATTTTACAAATATTAATTATGTAATCACACTGTGCCACACATGGACTAGGCAAAGAAGGTTGTCCAAGGGTGAACTGGCCTCAGCCCATGGAGCTCAAGATCCAGTGGGCACGGGCAGCTTGTCTTAGTCTACACAGGCGGATAGAGCAAAACACCGCAGACTGGGTGACCTAACCCATGGGGGTTTGTTCCTCATGGTTCTGAAACTGGGAAGTCCAGGACCAACGTAGCAGCCATTTCCGTGTCTGGCACGGGTCCTCTTCCTGGCCTGCACCTGGCTTTCTTCTTCCTGCACCCTCATGTGGCTGGAAGAGAGTAAGCCCTGGTCTCTTCCTCTTCTTATAAGGACAATGGTCCCCTCCTGGGGGTGCTCTAACCTCATGACCTCATCTAGTCCCAATTACTTCCCTAAGTCCCGCCTCCAATGCCACCTCTCTGGCTTCCACTCATGAATTGGGTAGGATGGTGGGGGGAAGAGCGCAGCCCTTCAACCTGTAACACAGTCCTTCTTAGACCAAGAGGGAAAAGAGAACTGGCTTAAAGGACCAGGTGTTGTGAATAGGCTGCTTTCAGGCACAGCCCCAATGACCATCTCATGCCAGGCAGGGTAAAGAAATAGATCTGTAGACAGACCTCTGGCTGGTGGCCGAGAACCCAGAGCTGATGCACAGATGTCAAGGACGGAGTGTCCCCAGGGTAGCCCCCAGGCCTTATTTAGAACCTGTTTTCATCTGGCTGCTCTCTGGAGGGCCTGGCGCTCATCTCACCACTTCCTTGTACCATCCAATTTGACAGCACAATTGATGGCTCTCTCTTCTCAGACAGACCCTCCCCCAGCCTGAGCATATGTAGATAAGCAGAGTGGATGTCCAGGGAGAGAATTCAGTGAGACTGGGGCATCTGGAGGAAGATGCTGGCTGCACATCACTCCGCCTTACGGAGATGAGCAGGATGCTGTTCCCTCATCTCTAGCCATGTTTCCTCCCTCTAATCTCTCCCGCCATGCTCTTTCTGCCTGTTCTGGGAGAGACGGGAGTTTGCTCAGCAGACTCAGAGAGCTGAGCAAATTAGAAGAGAACCAGGTGTGTGCCAGGGACTTGTTTCCTCTTGGGATTTCTCAGAGTGGATGGTGGGCAGGTGCCACCAAGAGCACAAAGAGATTCTTCCTCAAAGAGCCCTCTTTTCCTCTCCCACGGCCCCCTCCACTTACTCAAAGAGAAAGCTCCTCTTCACCATCGTCCTTCATGCCACACTTGCCTGAGACGGAGGAGGCTGGGCATGTTTAACACAGGGAATACCCTGAAGGCCCCACATCAAGTTCAAAGACACAGACTGCAACCAGCAAAGCCATAGGGCTGGAGACACACAAGCCCTTGGAAGAGAACATCATGGTGCCCTGAGCTTCAGATGCTGAGAACCTGGAGCTATAGGACTTGTTGGCCCAGATGGATCTTGGTCTTGCTTTGGTCCCATCCATTATTTCTATGCCTCTATTTCTTCCTTTTGGAATGGAAATGTTATATATTGGATATATGTAACTTGCTTTTGATATTTACAAGGGCTCGTGTTGAGAGTTTGCCTAGAGTCTCCCAGGAGACATTGGACTTGGACTTTCATGCAATGCTAAACCTGTTAGGACTATGGGAACTCTTGAAAATGGACTATTTATTTTTGCATTGTGAAGTGGGCATGAGCTTTTGGGGGCCGGGTGAAATGTTATGGTTTAAGATATGAGGTGTCCCCAAGAAGCTCATGTGTGAGATGTCAGCTAGCTAGGACCAAAACCAGATCCCCCTTGACTTAGAGCTAAGGCCTTCCTGCCTCGGAACCCCTAGAAGACTGACCCATGCCATGCAAAAATTTTGGACAGGTGGTGCTCATTATGGTAGTTATTGATGTATTCACAGATAATCTGCTTTTCTTCCTCCCAGACACCTTCTTACTCCCTGATGGATCTATGGAGAGGAGACAGACTAATCTGAATGGTGGTAGCATGAAATTAAGGGAATGATTCTGTATAATGGCCCACTGTGCTGACCCCTATATGCTTTCATTTCCAAGAAGCCACTTACCTGCAGCCCTGCCTGGCTTCAGCGGACAAGTTATGTCACGCTCCTTAGCAAACTTTCTAATATCTGCAGGAGAAAGCGGGCCCCAAATAATGTTGATAAGAGGAACCCAAGTTATCCTGTGACCCTTGAGATCCTGAAACCCAAGGGAAAAAAAAAAAGAACTCCTCCTAACCATAAAATCTATAAAAATTTATGGTGAAAATCCAATTAGAACCAGTCAGCATGGGTCAAAGTGACCTAGAGTTGTCATGGCAGCGGGGACTCGAAAGTCTTATGTCATCTGCTGTCGGTCTAAAGTCAAGAAGTAGACATAGTTGGGACTCTCTGGAAACTTCTCTGGGATCCCCAATAAAAATAGAGTGCAAGAGAACACATTGGCCTTCTCCTCTCCGAGAGCACCCCTTCTCTCCATTGAGAGTGTCCCCCTTTCCCCTTTCCTGTCCTTTCTAATAAACTCATGTCTGTTACTCTGAGTGACATCTGAAATCTTTCCCAGTTAATCAGGGTTTGAAGGGCAGCCTTCACACGGCCTCCGTTTCTCAGGGCCTCCCAACCCTGTACCAACACGCAATCTATCACTTGCTTCAGCTAAAGACCTCTAAACAGATATGCCATGTGTCACTCCCAGAAAGAAGTTTCTGAGGAAACAATACAAATCGTCACATATTTCCCTGTGCCACCATTTGTCAAAAGGAGCCTCCTTCTAGCCCCTTCAGACCTACAATATCACCAGAAGGAATCATGTGTTCAGATATTACGACTTTGTGGTTATGATTGCAGCGAAACCTCTGCCATCCTGACTAATACAGAAATTCACACTTGAAAATTGAGGGCTGTCATTGCAAAAATCTAAACTATGTCACGCTGACCTAACAGTTAAACCACAGGTAGCTCAGGATATCTGGGCTGAGTTTGGTAGAACATGTAGGCTCTGGGAAGGCGGGGATTTGTCTGTCTTGTTCTCTGTGTGTCCCTAGAACTTCACTAGGGACTGGTGAACAGATGTCCTAGAGAAACTTGTAGAATAAACAAATCGTGGTTTTCAGAAATATGGTGTAAAGGGTATTTTAGGCAGAGGCAAGAGCATATGCCAGGCAGAGTTTGAACTGACAGTCTAAGGATTTCCACCTACCTGGGTAATGTGTTCCTGGGGTACGAATGCTGAGGGGGGGAGGGTAACAAAGGGAAGGGGTGGGTGATCCTGCAGAAGTAGCCTGGGACTCTATTTTGCAGGACCTGTGTGCAGCCATTGACTTGGAGAGCACACTACTCAAAGACAAATGCTTCAAGGGAGGAGGCGGAAAGGTAGGTGGTGAAGTGATGGGTCACTAAGATATGAACTGGTGGACACTTGTGCAACTTGATGAGGACCTGGACGTCTGCTCTGAGGGCTTTCCATCTTGGATGTTTATGAACATTGTAACAGCCCCACATGACCATGACGTGTGTGTGGACCAGGGAACAGGGGCAAGGCACCCTTTCCCAAACTCTGCTGAAAGAAACCATCAGAAGCCAAAGGAAGTTTCAAGAAAGAAAGTACAAGCCCACAATCCATTATCCACACTCTTGGAATTCTAAAAACTGACAACGGGAGGTTTTTTCATGAGTTTGGCACAAAGTCATTTGGCAGTCAACACTGACTGAGCTGCTAGGAGGCTATTCACGGTCTTGATTCATCCCTCCTCGTGTGAATATTCATCCATTTCGCTTTTCTGTGTTTGAGAACGGGGTGCCGCTCCAGAGCTTGCTGCTAGACCTATGTAATATGCCGTGTCTGCCTTTTCTAAAACCCAAAAGATGCTGAATTTTTAAAAGACTCCAAAGTTTTAGATAAAGGAATAGGAACCTCCACCATGATAGGATTCAAAAGCTTTAAGGGGGAACATTCTGTCAGCAACATTAATGATAAACTGCAGGAAGGAGAAAAGGAAGGTAGAGAAGAAGGTAGAGAAGCACTGGGGAATGCTCAGAGCAGTGCTGAGATGGAGATGCTGGAGAGGAGGATTCTGGGAGACGTTTCCCGGACAGATCAACATGACTTGGTGCCTGATTGAAGGTGGGAGGCAAGAGAGGAAGTAATCCAGATTGAGTCTCATGCTGGGAAGAGTGGACAGATGGTGAGCCATCCCCCATGACAGGAAATCAAGGATGATTATGATTAAGAAGATACATTCTAAATGCCAGTTCGGCCACGTGCATGTGAGGTTCTTCCATGTCCTGTGGCTGGAGACATGTGGTAGCAAGTTGAACATATGGGTCTAGATCCCAGGACAGAAGCTGGCGACATAGGTACAGATTTGGGAGGTAGAGTGGGTTGCGTAGCATCTCCTGGAAGATACTCTCAAGTCCTAACCCTCTGTGTCTGAAAATGTGACCTCATTTAGATGTAAGGTCTTTGCAGATAATAATTTCAAAGGTCTTGAAATGAGATAGTCCTGGACTTCGGGTAGGTCATAAATCCAATGATTGTTGTTTTAATAAGAGGAGGAAGAGAGATTTGAATTCCATGCAATGAACTTTCCTCTTAGAACTACTTTCATAATGACCCAGAGATTTCAATATGTTGTATCTGTGTTCTCATTCATCTCTAAAAATTTTAATCTCCTCCTTGATGTCTTCTGCAACCCATTGTTCATTCAGTATCATATTATTTAGTCTCCAGGTGTTGGAGTGGCTTTTATTTCTTATTTTATCATTGATTTCTAATTTCACTCCATTATGATCTGAGAGAATGCAGGGTAGTATCTCTACCTTTTTTATATTTGCTAAGAGTTGCTTTGTATATGGCATAGTATATGGTCTATTTTAGAGAAGGATCCATGTGCTACTGAGAAGAAAGTGTATTTTTTCGTTGAAGGATGAAATATTCTATATACGTCAGTTAAGTATAAGTTAGATGGCCTTCAATACATGAATGGATTTAAAAAATGTGGCATATATACACAATGGAATATTACTCAGCAATAAAAGAGAATAAAATCATGGCATTTGCAGGTAAATGGATGGAATTAGAGAAGATAATACTAAGTGAAGTTAGCCAATCCCCCAAAAAACCAAATGCCAAATGTTTTCTGTGATATAAGGAGGCTGATTCATAGTGGGACAGGGAGGGGGAGCATGGGAGGAATAGACGAACTCTAGATAGGGCAGAGGGGTGGAAGGGGAAGGGAGGGGGCATGGGGTTAGAAATGATGGTGGAATGGGAGGGACATTATTATCCAAAGTACATGTATGAAGACAAGAATTGGTGTGAATAACTTTGTATACAACCAGAGATATGAAAAATTGTGTTCTATATGTGTAAGAAGAATTGTAATGCATTCTGCTGTCACAGAGAGAGAGAGAGAGAGAGAGAGAGAGAGAGAGAGAGAGAGAGAGACTTGAGACACAGAGGCAGAGGGAAAAGCATATGAAGACAGGCAGAGAGTGTAATGATCTCCAAGTCAAGGAACGCCAAGGATCCCTGGAGCCACCAGAGCCAACCCAGGAGAGAGACATGGAACAGATGCTCCCTCACGTCCTCCGAGGATCCAACCCGACTTACATCTGGATTTGGGACCTCCAACCTCTAGAATGATGAAAGAATTAGTTGTAGTTATTTTAAGCCCTCGGGTCTGTGGCACTGGATAAGGTAGCCCTGGGAAACTAAGAAGGCTTCAGTCCTTGAAGGCATTCTCCACCTCAGAGTATGACAGAGGAGGGAAGAGGCAGATCCAAGGACAGAAGCCAGTTGATGTCAACATTGTAGAAAATAGAACGGAGACAGAGAAAGGTGAGATGAGACCTGGAAAAGCAGCCCTCGGGAAGACCGGAGCTGCACGCGGGAGGAGCCACTTCTCAGTGTCAAATTTTTGCTGAAAAGACGTTAGCATTAGAGCCAAGGAGAGAATGTATTAATATCAGACTTAGTTAGAAGGTGATTGATGACCTTGAAGGGGGGCAGTTTCAGTAAGCTAAGAAATAAATACTCTGTGAGAAAAGTGAAATTGGTAGAGAATTCTTTGGAGAAGTTTTGCAATGGGGAGAGAAGAGTGGGGTCGCATCCATGTATTGCAAAGGCTTAGGGAAGAGGAAAGGGTCTAGGAGGGAAAGCAAGAGGGTCCCTATGGGCCACTTGTAGGCACTGGTACTGGGCTAAGTTGCTAACATAGAAATAAGGAGAGAAAAGGAGAGCTGGACAATCCAACATAGTCCGACATCCATCAACATCTGGAGCGTAGAGAGCAGAGTATTTCTTAGCACAGGGCTCCTGTGGGGAGCAGTTAACCAGTGAGAACAGCATTTCCCAGCCTCTGCCGCTGTGTGAGGACAGCGATCCATTCTCACTAATGGGATGGAGTGCAAGAACTGATGATGTTCTTCTCTGAGCCAAGGTGGAGGAGAAGTGGGCATGCCGGTTCCACCCTTTTTCTCCCCATCTACCAACTGGCAGCAGCAGGAGTCACAGTCCTTAGGGATGGCAATGCCACAAAACTGAAGGAGCCCGAGTTCCTGAATCACCACTTGGAGGAAAACCTCCCATTAATAGGACAATCTGCAGTGAGCTGTTGTGAGTCAGAAGTAAAGATGGTCTTAGTCATCGAAATATGGGGGTTTATTTGTTTTAGCAACTAGTGCTACTCTAATACAGTCTGCATCATGTATGTTCCTGGATCTCAAACTGCTGGTTTCCTGCCACCTGCCAGACAGCTCAACTCGTATCCGATTAACTAATGAGCAGCTGCCTGGGAGCACCAGGCGAATCCCATCCTGAATGAAATTTCTCATTCCTTCAACACAAATGTATTAATACCTGCTGTGGGTAATGCAGTGGGTGGGAGATGAGGGTATAGCCATGCACACGGTGGATCCCTGCTTCACGTAGCGTATATTCTAATGGGGACACAGAGCTTCATACCAGGTAGGAATATGTGATACACCAGAAAGAGAAAACCCAGCAGAATCCATGGATAGAAAGTGATGGGAGGCATGTGCTTCCATCCTAAAGAGGTGGTCCAGGCAGGCCACTTGGAGGGGGTGACATGGATGCAGAGCCATATGGGAAGCCACTGGATAAGCAAAAATAAAATAAAAAAGTAAGGAAAGGTAGGATGCAGGAAGCAGCAGTGCAAAGGCCCAGAAGGGAACAGGTGGTTAGCATTTTTGGAGAGCTTTATGGTTGGCAGTGCTGAGGAAAGGCTGAGAGATAGAAGGAGCCAGATCAGAGAAGGCCACGGGAAATAGGAAGCCGGGCTCTGTTCAACCTCCCAGCACTTCTCAAAAGCCTGCTCCTTCCTCCCAGCACCCAGCAGCACCTGTCTGTCTGTGGCCCTGTGAACTCACTCTGAGCTGCCCATGGGCGCTTCCTGGGCCAGACTGCAGGGTGCAAGGTCAAGGACAAGCGAGGCGAAGGAGGTGGCTTTCTTCAGGGAGAGAGGGGACTTCTCTGCTAAGAACATGAAGCTCCGGGGCTTACGAGGGGAGCAGCAGCAGCACCCAGGAGGGGGGAGCACGAAGTCTAAATTTGAGCTGCAAAAACGATGCAGCCGGGTGGGCGGGAGCCCAAACACAACTGCTTCTGCCTTATGGGATCACAAGTGAGTGCTTTGGCCTCCTGGAGTCTCAGGAAGTTCCTCCAGCTCTGAAACGGAGCCATCCTCATACTAGAAGGCTGCGGAGACGCACAGGAGGCTTTGGGGCCTCCACAGATGGAGCACGTTTAGCAGTCGATAACTCCCATTTGCAAACTGCACTCCATCTGGGGCACCGCAGCCTAGCATCCATCCAGGAGGGGGATGGGCCAGTTTTATTTTAAACATGAGGCTGTTCCGGCTCAGAGATGAAATGATATGCCTAAGGCCACAGAGCCCAGCGTTTGGCTTATCTTTGTGAACAGGATCATTAATTCCCCTGCTTGAAACTGTCCATTGGTATTTAAAATGCAAACCCCTTCTCACAGCCACACCCACTTATTTGCATACCACCTATTCCATGATGAGACCCAGCCCACCTTGCCTTTCTCTCTTCTGCTTCCTCTCCCCGCTACTCACTCTTTTATAGGTCTTCCTTCTTTTCCCCAAACACGACAAGCATTTCCTGCCTCAGGACCTTTGCACTTGCCATTTCCTGTCCGAAACACTTTTCTTTGTAATTTTTGCTTGCTGGTTTCCACATTTCAGGTCACAGAGCAAATACTGACTTTCTGGAAGGTTTTCCATGACCTCCCTGGCTAATGGGGCCTGAGTCCTCTCTCAAATTTGCTCTTTCACATTTTTGTTTTAGTTTTGGTGGCATAGATCACCTTATCGTAATTATCTTATTTACATAGGTACTTATGGTCAGAGTATGCCAGTAGAATACCATCTCCTTGAAACAGATGCCCCCACTGTCTTAGCCACAGCTGAACTCCTAACATGTGCAATAGCGCTTGATATATACTGAACCCCCCTAGCCGAATGCTAAATGAATGAGCACATCAAATAATTAATGAATGAATCATAACTAACCCTAATGTACATCAGGGTTCCCAACCTTGGCACTGTGGATATTTGAGGCTGGGACATTCTGTCACCTGGGGCTCCTCTGTGTGTTATAGAACATTGGGTAGCATCCCCAGCCCCACCTGCTAGATGCTAATAGCAGCCCTGCAAACGCACATTGAACTGTAACAACCAACACTGTCTCCAAATGTTACAAAGTGAGAGAAGAGTGGGATCAGGAGGCCATGGGCCTCAGTGGAGAAACACTGGGCTCTGTGGTTGAAGATCACCTTTGGACCTTGAGACATAATAGCAAGCTTTTACCCAGGCCACAATCATTCCGGATTTCAAATTAATTGTAATTGTATCTGCAGGCGACCTCTGTCTTAGGTTCAGTCCCTGATAAGTTGATGAAATTGCTCCTTGAAGGAAGCATCCTCAGTGTCTTAGAAACACAAGTCCCAAGTTAGAAACCACTTTAGCCTCTTCACTGGGGAGTGATTCATCACGGGGCGGGGCGGGGGGGGGGGATGGCAAATGCAGAGAACTCCCAGTTATTGCTGCCCTGGGAACTGACCTTGACCTCCAGTGTTGATGCTGTGCCTCGCTGCGGGTGGGGGAGGGCATGTGGACAGAGGGCCAAGGGGGTCTCTGGGGGGGCCTGGGCCATTAACAGGGATAGGATGTGAGTGTTTTGTTAAGTCTTTTTCCATGACAAGAAGAATTAACAGCAAGAGAGGTGGAGCCGATGCACAGACTGGCAAGGGCTGCCGGTGACATCTGGGGGCCAGATGAGGGCAGGATGTGGAAGTCACTTAGTGATCCTGTTTCCTAGGAGGAAAGTGCTGAGCGCTGGGAGCCTGCGTGGCTGCAGCCCGGCTCTTGCCCCTGTGGCTGAGGAAGGGCTGGCAGTGGACTCTGCTCTGTTCCTGGGAGGGATTCTATTTTCATAGCTCTGGCCCCCCGGGCATCGCTTAATGTGCCACCCAACAGAAGCAGCACGTCTCGGAGAAGGATGGTTGTCCTGCGGCAGATGACCCAGGAGGAGGCACTCAGGTCAGGACAGGCTGCCCTGACCCGCGCATGGCGCTGCCTGAGGACGGGAGGATGGGAGGACGGAGGGGACAGTCGGTGGCCAGGAGCCAGGCCCGTGCCCCCTGCGGCCTCATCCTCTCTGCAGCCTCTAGAGACCAATTCTGCCTCCTGCTCCTCAGCGCAGCTCTTGCCTCCCACCAAAGACTGGTCGTAGTTGGGCCGAGACCTGGCTCGCGATTCCCACTGCCGAGAGCACAGTTTTCATCCCTCAGGTCTGCGGCCCGGAGGTTGATGGTGGATGAAGACGGCACAGGAAGGGGGGTGCCTGCCCGAGAACTGCTGGTTTCCGTCCTCAGCATCCATCGGCCCTTCTGGTCCCACGGCTCACAGCTTGGGGAGATCCACCGCCCGTAACCCTCAGTCCTGGAGATCTGGGCCATGGTGGCTCGGCCCTGCCCTGCCCAGGGTAGATACCTGGCCCAGGCCTGCTCCAGTCACCCTGTTCCCTCCGGTTCATGGCAACAGGGTCACAGAGGGGCGAATGGCCCTGCTCATCTCCATCATCATTCATTTGAAGACATTTGCCGAAGCACTTAGGAAAGAGGGGCGCTCCTCCAGCTCGACTGAGGAGAGAACGGGATGGCATGGGGTCACTGCAGCCCCTGACCGCAGATCCCACGGGGAACAGCAGGACTGTGTCACTGCAGCATGGTGACCACTGCAGCCTCAGCGCTGTGCCTGGAGCCACGCCTCCTTCCAGACAGGTCCGTTACACGTGCCTTAAATACATATTAAAGGATCTTACTTTTTTTTCTCAAGCACGTTAGAGTTGGGTTTTGTATCTCTTGCAACAACAACAACAAAAAAAATGTTCATATCTTAACGGAGAAGGTGCCCAGAGTCAGATTCTCAGAGAGACAGTCTTTGGTGGACATGTGCTTCCTTCCCTCCCTGAGTCTCCGAAGCTCTCTTCCTGTAGACAGTGGTGGGCAATTTTCCCCCAGGGGGCTCCCTCTTCACCCCATCATCAGCAGGGAGCTGATGAGGACATATCTGCCAAGGTTGTGTTCAAGGCACCATGCCTGGTTCTCTACCCAGAATGTTTGCTTCAATTAACTTGAATTGTAAGAATACATCGTGGACAGTCTCGCCCCTGATTTAAAGACCAACAAACTGAGATGCCAGGGGTAAGCACTGAAGCCCATACAGGGAATAGACAGCAGCGTGAGCATCGAGACGCAGCTCCTCTCGCCTGGTCAGATGGGTTCCTCTCCTGTGGAGGCTGGAGTTACACTCAGGACAGCAACAGTCACTACAGCTTGAATGTTCAGCCTCACTTACACCCAAGCCCTGGGCTGCGAACATTGCCTGCAAGATTTCTAATACTCACAAAACTGCAAGATGGAGATTATTTTCTTATCATCGACTCTATTTTATGAATGAAAATACTAAAGCTGAAAAATGTTGACTTGCCCAGGGTCGTACAGTTAGGTCAAGAAGCGATGGAACACAAAACCACAGAGACTCCAAAGTGTTCTTTCGGGTAGGTGAAACTCCCCCCCAAGTCCCAACTGGGAGATCAACATCTTGCGAGCTTTGCTTTCTCTCACCCTCCCGTCTCCCTGATCCATAAAGAAAACTCTTCTTAGGAAATTCTGTCAAATGCCATCCACCTAAATACTTTATGTAGGAAAAACTTGACTTTCCCAGTTAAAATAAGAGTCTTCTAGGCTTGGGTCCCTGACGAATGCGTCCTGCCAACCCCAACGCTGCAGGTGCGTGACTGAAGAAATAAGGACATGTGGGCTATTTCCATACAATGGAAGCCTCTTTCCAGACCTTGACCCCACGTGCAGCCCGTGGAGATTTCCCTGGGAATCCTGATAAAATGCAGATACCAGAAATAAGCCCAGGTCCACTGAGTCAGAACATATGGAGATGAAGCATCAGAATCTACTTGTTACCAAGCACACAGGTGACAGCTGATGAGCATCAAAGTGTCTACCCCGCAAGATAGCAGGCACCCAGAGGGACAAGGCTACACTTCAGCTCCCTTTAACAAGTTGCCCAAGTGTCTCCTGGACAAATTGTGTCCTACTAACTACTGAGAATAGCAATAGTAAGAGCAGTACCATAAATACACAAAACTTAAAGTCAGGAGACAGAGCAAAGAGAGAATATAGAAGTAATGACAAAAACTATCCATTACCTACAGTTGTGCCAGGTTTTGTTGGAACATATAATGGGAGGGTTTAACCTTGTCTTCAGTGTGTGTGTGTGTGTGTGTGTGTGTGTGTGTGTGTGTGTGTTGTGAGGGAGGGGTCATTGTAGGCCTTGGGGAACAAGTGACACTCATGTTCGCCTCGGAAGGTTGGGTAGGAATGTTGAAAGCATAAGAAACAGCATGTGCAAAAGGCCCTGAGATGGAAAGGTATAAAGGGTCCTAGAGACTGAAGGAAAGAGAGGTCTATTGCATGGAAAGAGAGGGTAACACTGTGGCATTACCACGCCCAGGTAGCAAATCATGGACAGGTTTGTGCACCTTGATCAGATCTGCACTTTAAAAATTATCTGCCTGGATGCTTCGTAGAGAAGACACAGGACAAGAGAGAAGGGAGGAAAACCAGTGGGGAGGCTGTTGTTATCCAAGCCTGAAATGAAGGTGATGTCACTGTGGATGATGGACAGAAGCAATACATGCTGGAGGAATAAGAATGAGTGAAACAGGTGGTATAGCGATACCAGACCTTAAACTATACTACAGAGCAATAGCAATAAAAACAGCATGGTACTGGCACCAAAACAGGCAGGTAAACCAATGGTACAGAATAGAGGACACAGAGACTAACCCACAAAATTACAATTACCTTATATCAGACAAAGGTGTTAAAAGCATGCAACGGAAACAGGATTCCATCTTCAACAAATGGTGCTGGGAGAACTGGAAATCCATATGCAACACAATGAAATTGAATCCCTTTCTCTCACCATGCACAAAAGTTAACTCAAAATGAATCAAGGATCTAGGAATCAAACCAGAGACTCTGCATCTAATAGAAGGAAAAGTTGGCCCTAATTTCCATCATGTGGGGTTAGGCCCCAATTTCCTTAATAGGACACCTATAGCACAAGAATTAAAACCAAGAATCAACAAATGGGACAAATTCAAACTAAAAAGTTTTTTTTCAGCAAGAGAAATAATATGTGAGGTGAATAGGGAGCCCACATCCTGGGAACAAATTTTTACCCCTCCCATATCAGATAGAGCTCTAATCTCTAGGGTATACAAAGAACTCAAAAAGCTAAACACCAAAAAACAAATAACCCAATCAACAAATGGGCCAAGGACCTGAACAGACACTTCTCAGAGGAGGACATACAATCAATCAACAAGTACATGAAAAAATGCTCAACATCGCTAGCAGTCAGAGAAATGCAAATCAAAACCACCCTAAGATACCATCTCACTCCAGTAAGATTGGCAGCCATGATGAAGTCAAACAACAAGTGCTGGGGAGGATGTGGGGAAAAAGGCACACTCATACATTGCTGGTGTTACTGCAAATTGGTGCGGCCAATTTGGAAAGCAGTATGGAGATTCCTTGGAAAGCTGGGAATGGAACCCCCATTTGACCTAGCTATCCCTCTTCTCAGTCTATACCCAAAGGACTTAAAAACAGCATACTACAGGGACACAGCCACATCAATGTTTATAGCAGCATAGTTCACAATAGCTAAACTGTGGAGCCAACATAGATGCCCTTCAATGGATGAATGGATTTTAAAAAATGTGGCATTTATACACAATGGAATATTACTCAGCACTAAAAAATAACAAGATCATGGCATTTGCAGGGAAATGGATGGCATTAGAGCAGATTATGCTAAGTGAAGTTAGCCGATCCCTAAAAAACAAATGCCGAATGTCTTCTCTGATATAAGGGAGGTGACTCAAAATGGGGTAGGGAGGAAGAGCCTGGGAAGAAGATTACCTCTAGATAGGGAAAGGGGGTGGGAGGGAAAGGGAGGAAGAAGGGGAATTGCATGAAAGATGGAAGGAGACTCTCATCATTATACAAAATACAGGTATGACGACGTGAGGAAAAAAAAAAGAAGTGGGTCACATTAGATTGGGTAGAGAGAAGTGATGGGAGGGGAGGGGAGAGGAAGTGGGGAATGGAAGGACAGAATAAAACAGACATTATTACTGCTGTGGGTATATACGTGACTGCATGACCAATGTGATTCTGCAACCTGTACACTCAGAAAAATGAGAAATTATATCCCATCTCATTCAAATGTATGATATGTCAAGGTCATAGTACTGCCAGGTGTAACCAATTAAAACAAATAAAAACCTTTAAAAAAAGAATGACAGATCTTGGTGAAGGATCAGATACAACAGTGAAGGGGGAAACACAGAATCGTAATAAGTAAGTTGGAAACACCAGCAGGGCACCAGCTAACTTCTGTGAGGGGCTACGGCCAGCCTGGTTTTGAAAACGTGGACTTTAATCCCACATCCTCTCAGGCAAGGTTTAATTGCAAGCGATAGAAACTGCTCTACCTGTTTTAAGCAGTGATGGATTTAATTTCTAGAATTAAATGTTCTCTCGGTTATCTCTCAGTGCATACCAAACCCCTGCAAAGCTCCGTGGCTTCTGAAGAGAGCTCTGTACTTCGCACAGAGTTGTATGGGCTGGTGACCTGGGCTGGGCTTAGCTGGGCACTTCTGGTCTCGGCTGGGTCCGCCCTTGTCTGCGGTCACTTGTGCATTGGCCAAGCAGCTCTGCTTCTGGCTGTTGGTTCAGGATGTTGGAGGCCCTGGGCTCCATATTTTCCAATATTTAGCAGGCTGGCTTGGGCTATTGCATGGCTGTTGGGAGGGTAAAAAAGAGAAAATTCATCTAAGGCCTCTGAGGGCTTATACTCTGAGTGAGCATGATGCTCCCTTTCCCCATCCTGTTGTTAGAACAAGTCTCAAATCCAGTCCAAGTTAGTGGAAAAATAGATTCCACTTCTTGATGAGGAGCTGCAGTCTCTTTGCCAAGAAATGTGGATGTAGGGATGACTGGGGGATGGTCGCCATTTCGGGAAACAATCTAGCCCGGCACTTACAAAAGCATTCAAGGACCTGAGGACCTAGGACCTGCTCAGCCTCTAGGACTGAGTCTGGAGCCGGCCCACCCAGGGGACTTCCACCTCCATCACCATCAGGAAACGGGCCAACTTGGACCACAACCAGCACTACTCGCCCCGTGATACAGCATCATCATTGTGCTCCCAGGACGAAGAGGCCGCTCTGCTGTGGCCGGGCAGCCCCTGCCCTGCCACTGGAGCCTGAAGCCCCGCAGAAGGAAATTCCACCCTCTCAGCTACAGAAGTGAGGAAGGACCAGGCCTTCAGCTGCCACATGCAGGTGCATAAAATTGGGGGGGACCCTGATTTCGTTGCAGTTTCAGCTGCAAGGGAGTCGGGCACATGAGGAGGTACTGCAGAGGGAGTTTGGAGTGGAAGCTGAAGATGGACCATGACTCGTCGCTCCGGGGAGAAATGGTACAGAAGCCGTGACTAACTCGGGGAGGGTCTGAGGTCTGGGCCATGATCTGAGAAGTCATGAGTTCATGTTGGCACTCACACCAGGGCCAGACAGCCCCACGGCTCTGTAATGTGGCCAGCGTCCTCCCCCACCCTCACTGCCCCGTGCTGCTTGCTTCTGTAGAGATCACACCAGAGCTTAAACTCATGACTCTGGGAGTCCCACCCTCCTCCTCTCCCCATGGTCTTGTTTTTCCCCCAGTGCAATATGGTGAGTAGGATTGTCACAGCCCCTTTGAGCCATAGAACCTACAAATGTTCCTGTGTCCCTTGCATGGATACCACTCACCCGCCTCTGGAATCTCTGTTGTACACACAGTTCTCAGCAGATGGAGGGGTTTATTCGCTGGACACCTGCACTTCCAGCCAGGGAGCTGCCCCAGCTGCCCGACAGGTGTCCTGTTCCTCACTGCTGCTGAGAAGCTGCTGTGTCCATCCAGGGGACCCTCCTCCTCTTGCCCACACCCCACTCTCACATACCTGCCCCTTCCAGCCCTGGTCTGGACCTGACTGTCATAGCAAGGCCGTTTGATGGCTGAGATCTCAGTGAACCAACAAGCCCACCCATTAGAGAGACTCGTGGACGCTCCAGACCAGCGGGATGGTTGGTAACAATGTCTGGGGACCACAGAACTTTGTCCTGTGAGTTTATCCAGTGGAACTGTAGGGTCCCCGAGAGCAGGAAATAAAGGTGGAAAAGAAACATCTAGCAGTTAGAAGTCTCACCCCTCTGACCACGAAGATGAGACTTCAGTCAGGCCGTGCCCGGATGGAAGCAAGATCAGCACCGCTACCTGCTCAGACCCAGCAGCAGGGCTGCCATCCAGGGGTCAGGGACCTGCCCCAGGCCCCGGATTGCTTCTTACTCCAGAAACCAACCGACACAAGGCTTCCCCATTTCCTCCTCATGCTCCCGATCTCAGTGCTGATTATCTCATGTCCTGCCCCCTCACCATCCCCGCAGGACCCCGACCCACAGCCACGGGAGGTTGTTCTGAAATGTCAGCACGACACATCTGTGTCCTCCTCTGCCTCGACCATGAAGCTCTTTGGGCTCTGACCTCTGCTGCCCCTCCAGCCTGGTCTCCTGCTCTGGCCCCTTTATTTTGTTGTTGTTGTTGTTGTTGAGTGTGTGTGTGTGTGTGTTTAATTTCTTCATGATTCTTAGCTTTATTCTTTATTCTTTTTAGATATTCGTGACAGTAGCATGTGTTTTGACATGTCATACATGGAGTATAACTTCCCATTCTTGTGGTGGTACAGGAGGTGGAGCTACACTGGTCGTGTGTTCATACATGAACATGGGAACGTGACGACCCATTCATTCTTCTGTCTTTCCTATTCCCATCCCCGAGCCCTTCCCTTCATTCTCTTTGTCTAATCCAATGAACTTCTGTTCTTCTCCCTGCCTTCCCTTGTTGTGGGTTAACATCCATGTATCAGAGAGAACATTCAGCCTTTAGATTTCTGGAGACTGGCTTATTTTACTTAGCATAATATTCTTTACTTCCATCCATTTACCTGAAAGTGTCATAATTTCATTCTTCTTTAAGGCCATCGTGTATATATACCACATTTCTTTATCCATTCATCTGCTCAAGAGCACCTAGGTTGGTGCCAAAGTTTAACTCTTGTGAATTGTGCTGCTCTAAACATTGATGTGACTGTATCACTGTTGTATGCTGATTTTAAGTCCTTTGGGTATATGCCGAGGAATGGAATAGCTGGGTCAAATGGTGGTCCCATTCCAAGTTTTCTGCGGAATCTCCATACTGCTTTCCAGGGTGGTTATACCAATCAGCAGTCTCACCAGCAATGTATGAGTGTACTTTTTCCTTTATTTCTACAAATAAACAACATTTATTGTTACTTGAAAATTGCCATTCTGACTGGAGCAAGATGGAATCTTGGTGTAGTTTTAACTTGCATTTCTATAATTGCTGGAGATGTTGAGCATTTTTTTTAAATATGTTTGTTGACCATTCAAATTTCTTCTTCTGTGAAGTATCTATCCAGTTCCTTTGCCCATTTATCGATTGGGTTATTTGTTCTTTTGGTGTTAAGTTTTTGAGTTCTTTATATATCCTGGAGATTAATGCTCTATCTGTGGTGCAGGTGGCAAAGATTTTCTCCCATTCCGTGGGCTCCCTCTTCACGTTCTTGATTGCATTCTGGCTCCTTTCTTGAGGCCACCCCAGGCCTGCTGGACACCTTGAGGTTTCCTGGAAAGGCCACACCCTGCTGTCTCCTGTTCCTCTGCACGTGCCGCTCCCTGGACCTGGAACACCCTCCGCCCACCTCTGTCCGGCTTTCTGCAGCTGCTGCCTTGGAACTTCATCCAACTTCCCCCACTGTTTCCCCAAAGCCCTCTCTAGAGCGGGTTCCCAGGTGACAACCAGGCTTTCCCTGTCCTCTTCCTGGAGTGGAAGCTCAAAATCCTGGATACTGCCCTCCTTAGTTGGCAATATCTGGCCCCAAAGAGATACTGAGTCAAGGTTCAAGTTTTTAAAAGAAAGGGTTATATTTAAAAGGAAAAAATGTAACAAAACAGGGAGTTTGAGAATAAACGATTTTTGAATGTATGAAATCTTTTACTGAGTACCTCAGTGGGTTGACTATGGCACAAATGAGTACAAGATTATAAGACAAGGCTTTGGATTCAATCCACGGATGCTCCCAATCACATTGCTGTGTGTCCTGGCCAGGGATGAGGTCCCGAACCTAACTTGGTGTTCAGTCACCAGGGGTACCCAGAGACGAGAGTGCAAACAGAGCAGCCCAATCATTTCTCCAAATGGGTCAATTAAAAAAAAAAAAGCATCCTGGCATCGAGCATCACTCTAGGTGGTAGAGATTCGAGGGTGAATATGTTCCGCAAGAGGTCTGCTTTGCCGGGTTTGCATTCTAGACAGGAGGCAATCAGTAGCAAATGAGCATGTCAACAAATAAGGGATCCGGAGCCAGTGTTAAGCACTGTGACGAAACTCAACCTGACCATGGTGTGTGGAGTGACTGAGAAGGTGACTCCAAGGTCAAGATGTCATGAAGGAAGTGCCATCTGAGAAGAATCCTGGATGCTGAGGAGCACTGGAAAGGCAAAATTATGAGCACCTCTGGGTCTAAGAAGACAGGACAGCAGGTGCAAAGGCCCTGAGAATGACATATGCAGGGAATTAAGGACGGGTAGGCGACCCGTGTAGCCGGAATTTGGTGAGTGAAAGCTGGGGGGGGGGAGTACTTAAGTCAGAGAGGAATGGTGGATATGGAATTTTACAGGCGATCCAGGTGGGAATTTTATTCTAAGAGCAATGAAAGGTGAAGATAAGGGTTTGTGCAGGGTAATGGCATAATTTAAGTGAAAGATCACTCTGGCTGCTATGTAAACAGTAAGTAATGGGGGCAATAGGAGGAAAAGAGGAGTCAGTTGGGGTCTATTGCAGCAAGTCAGGTAGCAGTGATGGGGAGGTGACAGAGTCTCAGCAGAGGAAGTGGCACTGGAGATGGTGGGCAGTGGTCAGAAGGAAGGGAGGTTATCTAACAGGACCCCATTGCAGGGGTTAAATTCCCTTAACCTGAGAATAAAGAAACCGGGAATGACTTCTAGTTGTTTCTGCCTGAGCTACTGAGTGGTTTGTGCTGGCATTTGTTGAGACTGGGATGTCTAGGGGCATGACAGACCTGGATAATCATAAATGTGATAATGGCCCACTTACACCTGGCATGTCCCTAAGATTGCTGATTTGGACATGTGAAATGGACAGGTTGGTATGGGAACCCAGAGCAGATGAAGGTCAGGGTTGGAGACCATAATTCTGACATTATCACCAAACACATGGTTTACAAAGGCCAGGACCGGGTGAGATCACTCAAGAAAAAAGTACAAATAAGAACAGAAACTTGGATTGAGCCCAGGGGCATGCCATTATTTGGAAGCCCAGCAGAAGATAAGAACTCAGCAAAGGACGATGAGAAAGCTAGGAAGGTAGAAGTGAAATCAGGAGAGTCTGGATCCTGCAGGACCTGAGTGGATGAAGCAAGGAGGACCCTGATCAATCAATCACCCCTGGAGGACGTTTGATCAGTGACATCATCACTGCAGAGAAGGGGAAGTACTCACAGAGGAAATGGTGTTGGGCAAAGAATGATGTGGTGATCAATAACCGTATCAGGCAGAAGGAAATGTTGGTTCCAACAGTAATCACAAGCTAAACCCGCAGATGATGACGGAATTAATTTTGAGAGTTTCATCTGGAAATCTTCACGGACAGAAATACATAGAGACCAGCTGGACTTCTGTCTTATCCTGGGGGGACTCAACTTCCCCCTTTGGATAATGTCCTCAAAGCACCCACTCATTTAAAGAAAAAAAGTCTTAATGAGTAACTAATAATTGCTTTGCAATGTTTTTGACTGTAGCTCATCATGGGAAATTCAAAGTGAAATGAGACACTTCTGCTGCAGAAGGCAGAAGAGCAGCAGAGAGGGAGATGATTGATCTGAACGTTCTAGAAGCAGGGCTTCTGCACCTGGACTTTTGGGGACTCCTGGTTGAATTCAGGGGTGTGGGGTGTATGAATTTGGATGGCAAAATATATATATATTTTCACTAACCTCTGATATTTGGCATTTCTTTCAGTTCTTTTGACTCTACCATCAAGAGAAATCACAAGAATTTTTATGTCATAGTAGAGTTGTTACAGGTCTCTGGAAATACTGTTTACAGACATCTACTTGAAAGTAGAGCTGCCTTGAGATCTTACTATTTCATGTATTGATGAAAGCACATACATTACTGTATCACTCTTAGTTGGTTTGTTTTATAAGCATTTTTGATAACTAAATTTCAAATTGATTCTTTGATACCCTTTAGGGTTTTATTTTGTGCATGTAAGAGGCTTATTCTGAAAAGCAGTTCAGAGACTTCACCAGACTTACAAAGGAATCCATGACACAAAAACACAAAGAGACAGGGGTCTAGAGAGACATGTGGCCTCAGCTGAAGAGAAATGCTTCAGAAGGAACAGAGGAGAGTAGGGCTGGGGCTCAGGGGCAGAGCGTTGCCTAGTATGTGGGAGGCATTGGGTTCCATCCTCAGCACTCCATAAAAATAAATAAATAAAGATATTGTGTCTATCTACAACTATATATATATATATATATATATATATATATATATATATATATATATATATATAAAAAAAAGAAAAGGACAGAGGAGAGGGTGACATGAGAATCCAGCCTGGTCCAGAGAGGGGCTCAAGAAGAAAGATGGCTTAAATGAGGAGAACAGCTAGGGAGAAACTACCTCACTAAGTCAAGACAATCTCAAGCAGGAGAACTCTACACAGTACAGCTCTCGGTACCCACAGGGCAGCCAGAAACAAGTACCCACTTTGCTTTGGGAATAGACAGAAGCAGAAAAGCCCCAAGCACTGATTTCACAGTAAAGACTAGAAAAGATGATCCTGGAAGTGAGAAATTATTAATGATCTCCAACAGGGATGGATGATTTAGCAAATAAATACATAGAATGACTAGTTATTTGATGTTCAGATAAACAAGAATAGCGTTTAGAATAAGAATGCCCCAAGTATTGCGTGGAATAGGCTTATATTACAAAATTGACAAAAACAATTTTTAGTATAAGTGTGTCCCAAATATTCCAAGGGATATATTTATACTACAAATACATGTTCTTAATTTATCTGAAATTCAAATTTAATTGGTTGTCCTGCACCTTACCAGGCAGCCCTATTAGTGAGTGACGTCTCCCAGTAGCCACACTTTTTCATGCCCCCCCCCATATTGCCTCTGACCTGTGACTTGCTTTGGCAATGAGATATCAGTAAATGTAACACGGGCAGGAACTTGATAAAAGCATGTGCAGAGAGACAGAGGCCAACCCCCTTGGAATGCTGCTGTCACCGTGGAGGATGCTTGGCTTAGCTTCTGAGGATAAAGGACACTATGAAGAGAGAGTATCATGGGCCCAGCTGACCCTCCAGCTGACTACAGCCACACGAGGGGTGCTAATGAGCCCAGCTAAACCACCCAGACTGCCAACTCATGGAACAATTAAAAAAAATTGAGACTCTGTCACCTGTTACCTGGCTTGCCTTAATAGTCAACTAATCAATTCTTATCCTCCTCTCATTCCCAATACATACTCTTTATATAGAATCCAGACTGATCTTTCAATTAGATCATGCCATTTCTAAGCATGATCTAAAACCATCCAACTGAGTCTTAGGGGTGGTTTGTTATCTGGCAATGGATAAATGGTACAGTACTCCTTATGATTATTCACTTAAAGAAGGTTTCTGGGGGGTCTCTCATGTGCAGGCAATGAAAATAAGTAGATGAACTGCGATTCCCAGAGTCCTGGGATCCATCTACATTAGAATCACCCAGGTTTTTTATTAAAAATCCCTATTCATGGATCGTCCTACTCAATCAGAACTATGGAGGCAGGAATGAGTAATGCACATTCTTAACACACCTTTCTGGAGTTTTAGGATTCCTGAACGAGAGAGACACAAAAATCTGTAGACGCTGTTGTGCCTACAAGCTCTGCCAGCCAGTAAAGGAGTCGGAGGCATTCATTCGTAGGTGCCTATAATACAGGGCAGAAAAAATAATTGGGAAAACATAGCAAAAGGAAAACTCTATGAGCCAAGAAGAAAGGGGGGATTCGCTCGGAGGGAGGACTGTGGGAAGCAAACCTGCTAGAGCGACTGCTCATCAACTCAGGATGATGGAAAGGAGCCGCGGTCAGAGCTGGGCTTTCTGGGTTCAGGTCTCAGTTGATCACACCCACCGTTCATTGAGCACCCCTGTCTTTAAGGGAAGGAGCGAGGCTCTTCACACGCTCTTTAGAATCGTCACAATCGTCACCACAGGATAGGTTTTGTGATCTCATTGGTTAATGAGAGAGGTTTGGATGGTAGCCATCGCCCCAGGACACAGAGCCAGGAGCTGGCAGAGTGGGGTGTAGCAGCTGTCTGTCAGACTCTATCACCAGGTAACTTTCAACATACTGCTCCATCAGAGAACCAGCGCACACTTCCAGGCCTCTATTTTCCTCCTTTCTGAGATGGGAGAGAGGGCACAACATGATTTCTGAGGCCTTGTTGTTGGGGCCAAATCAACTCTACTCTACAGACTACGTGTTGGGGGTGGGGTGGTCACTGGAGAAATGAACCTCAGTTTTTCAAGACTGGTGTCTATGTACCAGGAAACATCAGTTCTTTGCCACCTGCTGTAATCTTGGGTAACTGTAGGTCTAAAGACTTTCTCTCTTGCTGGAGCAAAAGGATGAAGAGAAGAGAGAGGATGGAGGGAGGGGGAGGAGGGAGGGAGGGAGAGGATGGAGGGAGGGGGAGGAGGGAGGGAGGGAGAGGATGGAGGGAGGGAGAGGATGGAGGGAGGGGGAGGAGGGAGGGAGGGGGAGGATGGAGGGAGGGGGAGGAGGGAGGGAGGGAGAGGATGGAGGGAGGGAGAGGATGGAGGGAGGGGGAGGAGGGAGGGAGGGAGAGGATGGAGGGAGGGGGAGGAGGGAGGGAGGGGGAGGAGGGAGGGAGGGAGAGGATGGAGGGAGGGGGAGGGGAAGTGCATAGTGAACACTCCAAGGCATCATTGAAAGGTTAGAGAAAGCAATGAATGGATACCAGGAAAACAGATGGCTGAGGAATTCATAAAATGGCTTTCAATTCCTCAAATTAAGAGGAAAGGTCTCTGCTGGTGATTGGGAAGAACGATCGGGAAGGTACACTTGAGCAACAAGAAGAACTCATGGGCACCGACTAAGGGAACCAGTAAGACAGGTGTGCATGGGTGGCGAGACCCGCACAGGTGCAGAAAGAAGAGTGGGAAAAGGTGGGAGGGCAGAGAAGACCCAGCAGAAGGTGGAAGGGGCACCTGAGCCCTGGGCAGTAATGGCAGCTCCATTCAGCAGCCGTGGAAAGAAGGCTGCGTGGAGAGCAGGTGCCACTCTCTGCACTGAGTTCTGCCCAAGTGGTGGAAAGCCACTAATTGATGATGACATAAACAGGGAGAGTTCCCGGCCGGGGAGGACATTAAGGTGCCTGGGTAGGGAAGGGTTGGGATCATTAGATTCAGAGGCAGGTTAATGTGAGGGTCAAGGGTATCAGCCCATGCTGAATGCCCTTAATTTTGTACCAAATTAAGTCAATTCAGATCATTAACTATGTTCTGAGGTTTTTCTCACTTTTGAAGAGAGCGAGAAAAAAAAAAGAACCCTTCCATTTCATTCTGATTTCTGAGAAAATTAGACTGTTTGTGTAAGCACTTTGAAAATTACAAAGTGTTTTTAAAATGCAAGAGATTTGCTGTTGTTCACTAAGGAAATCTAGAAGAGGAGAAAAGAATCAGCACTCATAAACCAAGCACCAGGCACTTTACAAACATCACATCATGCAGTCCGCACAACCGCCCTTACAGACGTCTGGCCTTCACCTTATGAACAAGGAAACTGAGCCCAGAGGTCTTCAGCCAATAAGAAGCAGAGCCCCAGAACAAGCTTGCCTCTGGGCCTGTGAATCGGGTGCCACTGCTCGACTTTCCCTTTCAGGGTAAAATCCAGGGCGTTCATCTCTTCAAATATTTGCCACACTCAAGCTCCTTTTCCATGGCCCAAAGCCATCCTATTATTTGAATCCAATTCATAGAAGCCAATTAACAGGAATCCAATCTGGGATCTGACTTTTCCATAATGTTTAATACTCGTGCTTCCTCTAGGTAAAATGTAAAAGTAAGAATTGGAAAGGAGTGCACCATCCGAATATGCCCCTCATTGAGGCCCTTTCTTCCGCTGGTGGTAATAACATATTATGTCACATAGAACATGATCACGCATAAAATTCGAGGTACTGCATGATGAATTGCATGTTCAAAGCTGAAGTTTTGATCTCCCTCTGAGCACTTCCCCACCCTTGGGTCCCCCTCATCAAGTGCAGACCCTGGCATCCATCCTATGGCTCAGGCCAGGTGTTTAGGAGCTGGGTTTCCCGTTTTCATCCCTCCCCTGTTTCCTACCCAACCTTGGGTCCCTAGAACATTCATTTTCTCCACTCTCATTGCCAGCACGCCTCTCTACCCCTCACTTAATTCCCGTATTTCTAACTGGTCCCCATTTCCACTCTTACCTCGCTCTTTTGCATTCTACACTGTAGCCCAGGATATCTTCTTAATGCACAAAATAAAGCAAGTCATCCCCTGTTGAGGACCCTCGGATGACCTGAAGATGAGCTCACAGCTTTGTTCTCATGCTAATGTGTAGGAGCTGAGAAGTACACCATGGTGCAGTAAGATGTTAAAACCTGAGGAGCTGGGCAAATGGTATAAGGGAAATTCTGTGCACTGTTTCTACAACTCTTCTGTAAGTCTAAAATTATTTCAAAATTGTTAAAAATTGTTTTTAAACCACCAAAGAATTCTCTATGACTTGGACTGAGATTCCAGCCCCTTCCCACAGCCTGCCCACCTTTTTTTTTTTTTTTTTTTTAAGAGAGAGAATTTTTTTTAGTATTTATTTTGCAGTTTTCGGTGGACACAACATCTTTGTTGGTATGTGGTGCTGAGGATTGAACCCGGGCCACACGCATGCCAGGCGAGCATGCTACCACTTGAGCCACATCCCCAGCCCCGCCTGCCCACCTCTTGTGTATCCATTATGCCCTCTGAACTCCATCCAGTGGCTTCCTCTCCATTCCCAAGAGATGCCAAGCTTTAAAACCCTTTCCCATCTTGGAATCTTTTCACGTTGTCTTTTCTTCTTGGTAACTTCTTCATCGACTTTTCTTGTTGCTTCTCTTTGCTCCTTGGGTCTCGATTTAAAAAAATGGACCCTCCTGCTGAAAGTGTCTTCCCCGCATCCCTGCAGATGTAACTGCTTCATTCGGTCACCCCATTTCTGTGTCCTGCACCTGATGGTGGCCTCCACAAGAATGGAGCCTGCCTGTCGGTCTCATGGCCCCTCATCTCCATCCCCGAGCACACTGTCTGGTATGTGGAAGACACCCAGCGGGTCTCCTCTCTCTTCCCCATCTCACAGTCAGGCAATTCCAAGAGTCTGGTATCTTGGATGTTTTCCATCTCCAACACCAGGATTGCCTTCACAGGAAGCCAGCCCTTAGGGACCGAGGGAAACTGGTCTTCAGCCATGGAAATAAATTGCACAACTGACATTTCCAGCCTAATTTTTACAATATAAATATTTTGAACGTTTAATTTTAGAAAACAAAGAAACTCTTCCTATACATGGTCTGATTCTGGGATCATTTTAGCCATTCTTCAATGCAGCCTATAAAAAGGATAAGGAAAACACAGTATTGAGAGAGAGAGAGAGAGAGAGAGAGAGAGAGAGAGAGAGAGAGAGAGATATCAGCCTGCCACTGGAACCTCTATCCCTAATTCAGGTAAGTGCATCTCAGGAGACATCTTCTGTCATCTCCTTAAAAGCTTTTGATTTCCATGACCCTCACAGATCAGCATTTTGGAGTTTGGATTTCTCCCTTTGCCCCACATTCTAGTTCATTGGGTCAGGGAAATATTGGAATTAGAGATTCTACCTATTACCCAAGGGAAAAGGACAGCTTGCAAAACAGAGTGCATGTCATGGTTCTGCTTAGTGAATAATAAAATGTAATTCAAATAGCTGCCACTTACTGCACATTCTGCATCATGGCAGGCCCACAGTGAAGTTCTGCCTTAAAGCACCACATTTGACTCTTGTCTGACTCAATGATGTCACCCGAATGCTTCAGACAGGCACACTTGCAGGTACTCAACCCACTTCACTTATTAAGGAATGAAAAATCCTCTACAGCTATCGCTAACATCTCTATTTTATAGATGAGGATCCTGAGCCATAAAGGAACCAAGGAATTTGTGCAACAGGACACAAGCAGAAGGATCTAGATTGAGCCCACACCTGGTCTGGGACCCCGTGCTTTCTAGTTAGAATGGCCAATCATCCCTGCCCTACCTTCCAATTCCAAAACTCATTTTGGATACAGGCTCCTAACATTCCCTAATCCTGAAGCACAAAGGCTTAATACTTGCCCAAATCTAAGAACTGTCATCCTCATACCCAAGACTTCCCTACTGACTTTCCAGATGATTGGAGAAGCATGCTGTTCTGAATGAAAGAATAACCTCATAAAGAGACCTTTATTCGAAATAGCATTTGCCCTTTAAAATTGAAAGTCATCTGACACTCTATTTGCTCCATTAGTTCAGGGCTGCTGAATTTCCACTTACTTTTTCAGCTGGGAGATGTACGGGGAATACTCACAGGTTACAAAGTCCAGATTAGTTTTTTCTGAGTAACCCAAGGGTGGAGATTGTGTTATGATTGGTGCTTTCACTAGGCTACTGGTCAGGACACAGAAGAGTAGAGTCAAATAGCTCTACCAAGTGGGGAACAAGAAACCATGGTGGGTGGGAACCCTAGGCAATGATGTAAACAGAAGTAGGAAATATTGCTTAGAAAGTAGGAAGAATGATAAAGAGCACTATTTGTTGAATAAGGCAATTATGTATATACAATGGGAAAGGTCTCCTGGAGTTATACAATATGGCAGACCTACATGTGCCAGCAACGGTACAAAGTGACTTACAAGCATTCTCTCAATGAATTCTCACAACAAACCTTTGTATGAACAGTATTTATCATGTGCAATTTCCAATGAAGTAAGCGAGGCTCAGCGAGATTTAGTATATTACTCAAAGTCCCACAGCTACTACCTCAGAGAAGAATCTTAACAACTTCATGAGAGTTGGTCAGAATATAGAGTGCTATGAACAGGTGAAATGGACTAGGATTTAGTCCTGAATCTGCTAATCATTTGATGTGGGCTCATAAGCTAAACTGTCTCCTGCTCAGAGCCTCAGTTTCCTCATCTGTAAATGATAAATTTGAAGCATATTTGCCCAATTCTGTGGAGGTTTACTAGATAGTTGGTGTTTAGAAAACTATAACCAGTACAGATAGAAATGGAAGACAGACATAGAGGGTCACAGGAGGGGACATTTGACTTGGGATTTGGAAAATAGGTAGGAGTTTGTTGAACCCGAGGAACAAGAGTCGTGGGGAGACTGGGGATTTCAGGTACAAGGAAAATCATATTCAAAGGGCAAAGCTAGCCAGCATAATGACAAAGAGCACTGGTGGCTGAGAAGTCAGAAAGGCTGAGCTGCAAACCCAGCTGGATAGTTACTTAGTTATCTGTTCTCTGCATTCCTTCATTTGTAGGAAGGGGGAAAGCATAGAACATACTTTATGATTATTGAGAAGATTAAATGAGATGATCCACCTGGTTCTTGGCCTCACATAGCACCCAACATTAGCGAGGTTCTTTTATTAGAACCTCTATTATTATTAATAATATTATTATTGATAATTAAAATTAATAATTAGAAATTCTGTTATTATCATTCCCTCGAGCAAATGATATGTTCAGAGAAGGGCAAAGTGGGTTGCGGTGGCTGTGCCTTCAGCAAACACTTATGATAGCACAGATGGATCAGGACAGGTGCTAAATTGATTGGAAGAGGTAGGAATGGGGTGAGTGCAAGGCAATGAACGAGTCAGGTGGGGAGACTGTGAGAGCCTGCTGGGCTAAAAAGAGGAATGAGCCTCATCTTGGAAATGCAGTGAAGTCCAGAAGGATTCTCAGCAAGGTAATGCCACGGTCACCTTGGAGGACAGCCAGACTGGAGGCTTGGAGGTGCGTTAGGATGTGGTAGATGGTCAGAGGAAAGGGGAGGCTGCCCCGACATAGGGCGGGGTTGGAGACTGCGGGGCAGGCAGTGGTGACAGAGTAAAATAATTTAAAAAGATACCAAAGAAGTGACAATTGCAATTGGAACCTGGTAATTGGTTGGATGTGGAAAGGGGAGGGAAAGGAAGGAGATGGATAGATGGATGGATGGATGGATGGATGGATGGATGGACGGATGATAGGTTTAGATATAAAGGAGCTCAGCTACTTTAGACAGTTATAACTCATGCTTTTTCCTTAGACCCTACGAAGAGGCATATGTCAACTGCTCAATACTCCCCCAGGTAAGTGACCCCAGTTTTATAGCCAATAATGTTTGTCTATGCATATCCTAAAATATGTTGAGCTTTATAATTATGCTTACGTTTTTTTGTGTGTCAATCCCTGGAAACTCTGTGGGTTGCACTGTGAGTCAAAGAGGGTCCCCTGCCCTGGGAGACAGGTGGCCTCCACTTCTGCCTCTTATTAACTGGATTGGGGATCGGGGGACTCAGGTGGATCACTTCTCTTTTCTGTCTCCCAGTTCTTTTTTTAATACATGAAATGAGGTAATTAAATCAGGTGCTCTCTGGGTTTTTAGCCAGCTTTGACACTTCTTATGGAGAATTAGTCTCTATGTTATTACCTGGAACACTAGAAAGCATGTTGTATTAAACTTTTTATAATTTATCTAATTAGGATAATACCTGAGTGCTAGAGTCCCTGGACTTGAACCCAGCCCTGCCAACTACCAGCTGTGGAAGCTTGGACCTGTAGCATAGCCTTACTCTGATTCTATCACTTTTCAGAAGATATTTGAGAAGGTGAACAAATAGACCTCTATGAAAGATGATCAAATGGGAAAGTTACTAGATTGGGCTCTGGTTCCTTCCAATTCTTTCTACAGCCTGCTCTCCTGCTCCTAGAGCCTAGAAGATTTGGCCTTAGTTACATTACTGAAACCAGATAAAAAGAATGTCTTGATGTTCCTAACACTAACTTCCCATTGGGAAGCCAGGGTTTGGGAGATAATGGAGAGCCAGCAGGCCCTAGTCATGTCCGTCTCACCCCACACACACATCACACTTCAGTACCCTTGGAACTGTTACCTACCCAACCTAAACCAATTGTCATCACTTATTTTACCAACATAGCCATTACAGCACAAAGTTGATCTAGTAGAACAATTTTCAATCACCATAGATGGCAGAGCCCAATCTTTATTTTTCTTTTCCCCATTTTTTATTTACATCATTACAAAATTAGTACATTTTGGGCTGGGAATGTGGCTCAGGCGGTAGCACGCTCGCCTGGCCCGGGTTCGATCCTCAGCACCACATACCAACAAAGATGTTGTGTCCGCCGAGAACTAAAAAATAAATATTAAAAATTCTCTCTCTCTCTCTCTCTCTCTCTCTCTCTCTCTCTCTCTCCTCTCTCACTCTCTCTTTAAAAAAAATTAGTACATTTTAAACATAGATATTGGGCTGGGATTGTGGCTCAGCAGTAGAGCACTTGTCTAGCACGGGCGGGACCCAGGTTCAATTCTCATCACCACATAAAAATAAAGGCATTGTGTTGTGTCCATCTGCAAAAAAGATTCATTCATTCTCTCTCTCTCTCTCTCTCTCTCTCTCTCTCTCTCTCTCTCTCAAAAATAATAAAAATACAGATAGAGGTGAAATTTACTGTGGTCTATGCATATATGTACATAGGAGAGTTTGTCTATTTCATTTCACCGTTTCTCCCTTTTCCTTTCCCCCTTCCCTCTCCCTCAGTCCCCTTTCTGTTTCACAGATCTCTCTTCTATTTTCATGGGATCCCCCTTTTTTCCTCCTTATTTTGGCCTAGCTTCTGTATATGAGAGGAAAACATTTGACCCTTGATTTTCTAGGTCTGGCTTTTTTCACTTAGCATGATATTCTCTAGTTCTATCCATTTACCAATGCCATAGTTTTATTCTTTTTATGGCTGAGAAAAACTCCATTGTATGTGTGTATATATTTATGTGTGTGTATATAGACACACACACACACACACACACACACACACACACATGCCCCATTTTATTTATCCATTCATCTGTCGATGGGCACCTGGGCTGGTTCCATAATGTTTATTGTGAATTATGCTGCTATAAATATTGATGAGGCTGCACTGACATATGCTGAGTTTAGATCTTTTGGATATATACCAAGGAGTGGGATAGTTGAATCATATGGGTGGTTCCATTTCTAGTTTTTTGAGGAATCTCCATACTGCCTTTCACAGTGGTTGTACTAATTTGCAGTCCTACCAAAGTATGAGTGTACCTCTCTCCCACATCCTCACTGGAATTTATTATTTGTATTCTTGATCATTGCCATTCTGATTGGAACGAGATGAAATCTCAATGTAGTTTTGATTTGCATTTCCCATATTGCTAGAGATATTGAATATTTTTTTATCTATTTCTTGGCCATTTGTTTTTCTTCTTTTGAGAAGTGTCTGTCAACCTTTTTTTAAACAAATGAAGTGACTATAATACCTTCTTCCTGACATGTTATAAACATCATTTTAAAAAAGATTTCCTATAAATCTAACCCTAAAATTTTTAACAGCTAATACCTTATCATTTTCTGAATCCACGAGAATGACAGACAGACACAAGGATGAACCTTATAACAAATGGGTCAAGCACAGGAGATAACCAATAAAAGATAATTCCTACTATGGCACAGTCTTCCCAGGAGTTCAGACCAGGTTGAGAAGTGCAGAGAATTGTGTACATGGACGTGAACTTCTAAGAGTTCTACTCTTCAGAACTTACATGACTGCAGAAATATAACATCAAATGAACACAACAATTAAAGTATAAAAAGGCCTAAAGAATAAGAATGTGGAACTGACTGCAAATTGAGCTCATTTTTTGTTTGTTTTCTTATGTTTTCCAATTTCCAAGGAAATACAGTAGCCAAAATATGACATCAACAATATGTTAAGCATCTCACCAAATGCACTGACATAGAGTAGCAAATAGAAGCTCTTCCTGATCACTTTCTACAAGCTTTGATTCAACAGACCACAAAAGAAACATGAGTTTAAAAAAAAAAACCCACCTAGGCTGTGGCATTCACCCTCTGTGTTCTCGAAGCTCCAGAAACACACAGGTAGGGTGCGTTGGCTAGAAGCACTAACTTGACTAGGAGCAATCCTCACATAGGAAATTCCATTTTTCTCCAGTGTGTGGCAAATTAAATTCAAGACAGCTTTGGAAGGCTCCAGAACACATACATACTTCCTACCATAAGGAATGTTCTGCCTCATAGGTTGAAGAACACCAAGATTCATCTGAATGGTTCATTACATGGATTTGGGAGGATGCAGAGAGTTTGAAAGATGCAGGATTCTGATGGATTGGGATTGGATTCTGTCAGTGAAGAATTTTGACTCCATTTCTATGACTGTACCCTGTGAATCATCTGGTGGGTCTCTGCTCTGCCTCAGAGCTCTCTTTCACACTGTCCTCCCAAACCTGGTTCCATGGGAAATCCAACAGCAGAATGTACTGCTGAAGTTTCTGGAAAAACTTATTCCAAAAGGCAGAAACTGGGACTTCAGAGGGAAGATCATGTTGGCCTTGACCGTTTTGCTCTGGGTTCATGGTTAGGAATTCTATCCAGTTGACCAAATTATTCGACATTTCAGAGACTTGTTTTCCTCGTGAAGTCAGAGTTTGCTCACCCTGATGCAAATCAAAACTCTGTTGAGATTTCCCATGGAACCACGTTTACAGGTGCCTGGAATGTTCTAGGTGAACCACAATAGGATAGTACTATTCCAAGTGAATGGTGAGGAACAGAAATAGAAGAAAGTAGTACCAGCCCTGTGGGTCCTCTGGACTGTGGACACCTACCCAATGTGAAGGGGAGAGAGTGAGAGTGGGTTTCTACTTGTAGTCTAGCATGGCACATGGAAAATACTCAGTGGAAAATTCACAGTCAAGTGAATAAAGGAAACCACCAAAAATCAGTGAAGTTAAAACCATGGCAATGAACATGTGTACACAAAATGCCAGCACATCCAGCAGCAAGCACTTTAAATAGATTAATTCATTTAATCCTCCCATGAGCTCTATGAGGAATGTCCTGTGATTATGCTTATCTTAGAGAAGATGAAACTGAGACACAGAGGTGGATATTAATCTTCCCAAGGTCACACAGATAGCAAATAGCAAGCTGGGATGTAAATCTAAATGTATCACCTACTTTAAAAACAGAAATTTGCTAACTTTTTTAAAGTAACACATGGGCTGAGGGTGTAGCTTAGTGGTAGAGCATATGAGGTCTTGGGCTCTAACCCCAATGCTACAAAAATATATCAGTAAATAAATAATAAAAATAATTTGTGCTTTTGGGGAAAATGTTATAAGGTCCAGAATGTTCAACTTTGGGGTTACGTCCTTCTAGGATTTTTCTTTTTTGGTACTGGAGATTGAACCCAGGAGCACTTTATAGTCCTTTTTATTTTATTTTATTTTTGAGACAGGGTCCCACTAAAGTGCTAAGACTCTTGCTAAATCACTCAATCTAGACTAAAACTTGTGATCCTCGTGCCTCAGCCTCGCAAGTTTCTGGGCTTACCACACTGGGTGCCCAGCTATTTTTCTATCTTTATTTAGGTAAATAAAGATAGCTTCCAAACAAATCTATGTCCTGCTTTTAAAGGAACTGGTGACATTAATGAACTTATCTGTAAGTCATTTTGTAAAGAATTTTCACAAAATGAAGATAAAAACTACCTATATTACTTGCTGGTCAAGGTGTCCAGCCCAAAAGCAGGAGTCCTTTTTGGCCCTTTGGTCATAGAGACCTGCAGATTTTCTTCTAGGGTTTGAATCTGGAATGTGGTGGCCAACATGTTTACTTGTACCCACACCTGGATTTCATAGGTGTGGAATGTTCCAGCATCTCCAGTCTCTGCACCACTGAGCCATCCACAACCCACTCAGTCCTTCTTCCTCATCTCCCTTCCCATTGCCCAGGCAGGGGTCCATTTGGACCACTTCCACTGAGCATCACAGGAAAAAGTATTTGCTTCTTCCTAAGAGTCCTTGTTAGTTTCTCCCTCTGGGGCCTGTGAGCTACAATCTACAGAGAACAGAGTCTGTTTTTCAAGAGCAGTTCATAAAGTGCTTCAGCTGAACCTTGTGCAGCTTCTGCCCATTGATACTGTCCAAACATTACATTAATTAATTAAGCCTAACTGCATGGTGAGAAGAACAGACCAGGGCCCTAAGTTGTAGCCATAATATCCAAATAAGTCTATTCTCCACATTACTTCACCAAGGAATACATGGGCCAAGGCAGTGATTCCCAGTTGAGCTGATTGGTAGCACCCCTGGATACTCTGATTTAAACACAAATTCCTAAACTTTCTCCATTCCAAGGGGAGGGCCCAAAATGTTTGAAAATCTTCCCTAAGCATTCTCATATGTTGAAAATCTTCCCTTATAGCTGATAGCCAGTCATGTCGGGAGTCACTGACCTATGGCAAGAAAGAGTCAAAGACATTGGGCACATTTGCATCAATTGAAATGTAAGCTTTTTACACCATAAATATAAATCAAGCCATAGCTCAATAAATAAAGACAAATAATTCAATTTGAAATGAGCAAAGAATCTAAACAGACATATCTCAAAAAAAGAGACAATAAACGTGAAAATGTCTCAACATCCTTAACAATTAAGGAATTACAAATTAAACCACAATGAGATACCACTTCATACCCATTTGGATGGCTCTAACCAGGGCCTACAGATGATAACAGGTGTTGATGAGGATGTGGAGAAAGTAGAATAAATTGATGTAGGCATGAAAAATATGGTACAGCCATCATGGAAAATGGCCTGACAGTTCTTCAAAAGGTTAAACAGAGTTATTATATGACTGAATAATTCAATTCCTAGGTATATATACAAAAGAAATGAAAACATGGGAAACTCAAAAACTTGCACAGAAATGATCATAGCAGCATTACTCAGAATAGCCAAAAACCTAAACATCCACCAACCCATGAATGGGTAAATAAAACAATAAAGTACTCATATAGGCTACAACATGGATCAATCTTAAAAAGTGTTTGAGGTGAAAGAAGCCAGTTTCAAAAGACCATGTATTGAATGATTCCCTTCAAAGGCTGTTTCAGAATGGGCAGACATAGAGAGAACAGAGATGAGTGGCTTCTCAGAGCTGTAGGGAGGTGCAGGACACAGGAAGTGGTGACTTCAGGGCATGAGGTTTCTTTGGGGAGCTATAAAATGTTCTAAACTTGATTGTGGTGATGGCTGAAAACCCTGACTATGTTAAAAACCAGATAACTTGTAAGGTACATGAGATATATTTCAATAAAACTGTATTTTTTAAATTAGTCAAGACCATTGGCTTGGCTCAGAAGCTTTCCTGGTTCCATTATGAAGATGGTCAGACACTCCAATCAGTCAATTTCAATCCAGCCAACCAGCCTTTTCACATTTTTTTTTTAATTTTCCAGAAATTCTTTTTTTCTTATTCAAAATTTTACTGTTTTGATTATTATAACTATAAACTTATATCAGGTCTATAGTTTAAGATTTTAAGTTTTCACAACTGCTTTTTGTCTTTTTAAAATTTGTTCTTTCTAGATATACATGACAGTAGAGTGTTTTTTGACATATTATACCTGCATAGCATAACTTGTCCCAATTAGGATCACATTATCATGGTCATGTATTCATATATAAGGAGAGGAAAGATGTGTCTGATCCATTCTACTGTCTTTCCTACTCCCCTCTCCCCCGCCCTTCCCTTCATTCCCCTTTGTCTAATCCAGTGGGCTTCTAACAAGCGAGGGGGAGATTAGAAGTTCATTGGACCAGTCTTTTCCATTATCTAAATATGATCTAAAACTCAACATTTCACAATGTCAAGTGTTTGTTGAGCTCATGAATCTGAGTCCACAAGCTGGTGTGTCTGGGCTGGGTTGTGCTGAGGTTGTTGGATATTGGCTAGGCATCCTCATATGTCTATGGTCAGCTGGCTAGTCTGCTGGGCATCCACTATTCCAGGATGGTCTCAGCTAGGGTGATTCTTTTCTGCCATGCATGATCTTTCTTTCAAAAGGGCTAGTCTGGTTTTGTTCACATGGAGACAGCAGGGTTCTCAGGGAACCAGTGGAAGCCTGCCAGACGGCTGAGCCCTAGGCTAAAATAGGAAATCAGTCCACAGTCACTTCCACCAGGCCAAAGCAGGTCCTAAAGGCCAGCCAAGATTCAAGGTTACAGGATGGGAGATTGCTGAGAGATTACATGGCAAAGGGCAAGGCTATAGGAAGGCATAAAGAATTGAAGCAATTTTTATAACCAACCCATCACTAGTCTTTGGGGCAATACGTCTAGCTTTTAATTTCATATTCGTCATCTTGTAGGTAGCTTTGGGCACATTTATTGCTTCTTCTTGCAGAAGAGACAAGGCACACTTGACCTTCAATCAGATTTCTCAGTTGAAATTAGATTGAAATCTTCTTTAGGCTACTTATTTCAAAAAAAAAATAATAATTTGAGGTTAAATACAAAAAGAGTATTCCATATTTATTAGCAGCAAGCATTTTATGATCCATGGATATAAATAAGATGGAGTTTAAACTACCACATACTGAAGAGGTCAGAAATTTCTGAGAATTAAAAACCTATTTTGGTAATACCCACCTTGCAATAAAAGCAGAGCACAGAAAATTCTTACAGAGCCTGTGTGATCTACCCATTCAACTTATTGTAGCCCTGAGTAAGACCTGGGGGATACAAGGAGGAGTAAGACCTAATTGATCCATCTAGGTCCAGGTTGAGATGAGAATAGGCAAAGAAAGCTACTCGTAAAATTTAGAATATGAGAGAATTTCAAGAAGCATAGGTAATTTTCCCAGAGCTAGTGCCTCTGAGAAGAGACGGTTCAAGTACCAATGGAAGGATCCACTGGATTTGGCAGAGCTCATTCATTCTACGAACGTTAGTGGAGAAGTCACAACATGTGAGACCCTCTGTTGGTTTCTGGAACAAAGAATAAAGCTCCCCGACCTCAAAGAGCAAGTCTTCTAGTGGGAGAGAGCAGATATCAAAAAATAACCGCAGGTTAGGGAGAGAGCCAACACTCTTATATTTTTCTTTCTTAAAAAATAAAATGTAAAAAAATATTTTGCTGGAAGCTATTGTTCTCCTCACGTCCTAGGCTTTCAGGGGCAAGAAGGCAAAGGCAAGACTGCTGCCGAACGGGTGCTGGGCGAGAGATAAAGACGACCGATAGACAGTTGTTGAGGGGAAAAAAAAAATCAGGAAGCAGCTTGAGGAAAGGTCACACTCCAGAAAAGGTTTGATTTCTTTTGGTTTCTGTTTTCTTTTTCTTTTCTTTTTTTTTTTTTTCTTGGTATGGAGATCACCAAAGTATGTTTGGAGGTTAATGGAAGAAGCCAGCAGACAAAAAAAAAAAGCTTGAAAATAGAGGAAAGCAAAGAATAATATTGTCTCCTGAGGGAAAGGGAATTCAGAACATGAGGCTGGTTTAATTTGGGAAGGAGTGGGGACCGGTTCTTCCTCCGAGGCAGGAGAGAAAACCGTAAACCTGGGCAAATGCCCATATTTTAAAACCAAATATCTGAACACATAGCGGTTTGTTCAACTTGGGGTCCAAGAGAGGCAACCTAGAGAGATTTATATATATACACACATTCCCAGGGACATAGAAGGGGAATTCCAGGAATTTCTACTGGGGAAACAGAATAATTAAGACTGGAAATTTCCAGAAAAGCTATGACATGTGCTTGCTTCACATATTTTTGGAGATAGATTTGGAAGAAATTGTATGAAATCATGCCTGTGGGTCTCCATTTTTCTGGTAGAACTGGAGAAAGGTTATCTGCTGGGACTAATTAGCACAGGGTGAAGCGCAAGGCCTCATGGAAAGAGGCAATGAGTTTGAACAATTGACGTGAACACGGGAAAGGGCACCGGCCAGGGGTCGGTCCCCCCATTATTCAAAGCGACTGCAAAGGGATTTATGTATTGTGGGAGAGATGCCTGACGAGGTCATGCTGGTTTATGGGGAAGCCTAATTAGGAAAGTTAATCAGATGCAAAATTATCCCGATGAATTCCAAGCGTTCTCAAGCTCGGCAGTCGTGATCTGAGGATTGCCTACTGTGTCGGATCTCGGTGCTGCCAACCTTCCTCTTATTACTGCAGATGACTGTGTCGGCTCCACAGAGTGTCTCTATATATAAATGTGCAGGGCGTGTCACGCTTATCCAGAGTGCCACTTGTCTCTAGGCCAGCTCTTTGCTTTTAAAACAGTCATCATACTTGAGATGGTGCCTGGCAGGAGGACAGCTCTGTCAGACACGAAGCTCACCAGAGCCTGTGACAGTACATGAGTGACAAATTGTGCCATCCTGAATCCTAAAAGTGTCTGCTCTCCCACCCCAAAACATCCACTCTGACACCTCTTATTAAAACTTGCTTTCTTATTTTGCAGGAGCACAAACAGGTTAGGGAGAGAGTCAACACTTTTATATTTTTCTTTCTTAAAACAGTGAAATTTTAAATGACTGTACCGAAAAAGAATTAGGACTATATTTGATTATAATCTTGATGTAGTAAAAAAAAAATTCAGTTCATATTTTGGAGTCAGATGGTTCTAGACTGGAAAATCAGTTTTATTATTTGGGTTTCATTGAGTTCTCTGAACCTCAGGGGGTTTTTCTCTGTATGATTGGGCTAGCTATGTCTAACAGTGTGTGTGTGAATGGGCAATAGTGAGACAGATGATGGATAGAGAAAGATCGGCAGACAGACAGATGAATAATAGGGATGATGATGATGATGGATACAAAGATTTTAAAAGCTAGGAGTAAAGAAGGAGACAGGGAGAAATGCAGGCAAGGAGGACGAGGGGGAGGAGAGGAAGAAAAGTGCACTTGTGGTTCAAGGTGTGCTGGTTAAGAGCCCAGATTCTGGAGTTAGACGGATTAAATGAAATCCAAGCTGCTCCATTACTGGCTATGGGACCTTGGGCAAGTTCTGCCTCCTAGGATGGTTGTAGGGATTAAGTTTAATAATCCTATAACACCCCGGCATGAACTATATTAATTACTCTAGTTGTTGCATATCCACTCTGCCTCAGCTACCCAGCTAAGCAATTTATGTGCACTGACCACCTTAACATGGCCATGAGGAAGATACTGTCCCCATATTCAGCCAAGACGATGAGACTCCAGTTACCCAGGAGGCCCATGCATTGTCCAGCCCTGCGGTTGCCATTTGCAAGAGGCTTTATGAAAATTAAATAACGCGCCCATGGTTATATGGGAAGTAAAAAGTAAAACAATTGCTTAAATCCGGGTATACCTGTCACCAAAATAAATATGTGCTTTGAATCCCTAAACAGCTTCTATTGAAAGTGCCTATTATAATGTTACCCAAATAATGCTAGTTGAAAAATCAGGTTAGTGTGCAGAGGATAGAGAAGAAAAAAAAAACATTAAGAAGATGATCTCAACGGGTCACTATTTCTTCTCTGTCCTCTCCATCTCAGGCACTGCACAAATTCCATTAGCAACCCTGCAAAGCCAGCTTACACCAGATTTAAAACTCCTTTGCACTTAAGCTCTGGTATTCCCTACTCTGAATTATCAGGGTACCTCTTCTCCTTTGCTAATCCACCCTCAAATGCCCCTTGTTTTTCAATCAGGGTGCCACTGGCCACACTCTTGCCTCTCTGTTCTTTAGTTTGCTGAGGAAACAAAAGCCAATTTAAATCAGAGCCCTAGGAAGTCTTAATTAGGAAGCTGATGTGCCATTCTTTGCTCTGCTCTGACAAAGTCCACTTCTGAAGGCCTGGCCTCAACACAAAGCCAGGAGCGTGGTCACACCTGTTAGCCGTCACATGACCTTGCCTGGTGCCATGTGAGGGTTCCAGCTCAGTCACACATGGCCAGTCACCCACAAGTGACTCCAGCTCACTTTTATCCCCTTCTTCCTGCCAGTCCCAGATTGGGCTGAAATCCAGCATATAAGAAAACCAGGACTGTAACACTTGCACATGCAGAGGTTGGGTTGGGGGCTCTGTCCCTGGTTCTGAAAATTTATTGTGGTGCATCCTCCTCCCTTTCTTTAGTTCCAGTGACGCCTGTCCAGCCAAGGTGAGGAATGCAAAACCAAGTGAAGGAACAATATCTCAGGGAGGCAGAGACAGAACTATAAAGAGGCAGAGAGACAGAGACAGAAGCTGCTAGGCAGGAGGAAAGAAGCAGGCCACAGCCATTGAAGAGTAAAGTTGTCAGGGGAAAAAACACTGACAACATTTTAAAGTAACTTCATTTCTAAGAAATACTCTCCATTGACAGATGTCGGGGGATAATTTAGGGAATATGATTTGTAATATATCTCTCTCTCACACACACACACAACAACAACAACAACAACAGCACCCTTCTCACTGCACTGAGTGAGGCCATGAATCCTTTGGAGTTAACTAGTATTGTCGTATTCCTTCCCCATTCCAATAGCTGAAGTCTCAAAGCAGCCCTGAAAGGTCTGAAGCATACAGGTGAGGTCCATTCACGTGTGAGCAGAGGTCCTCCATATACCATTTCATAAGCCTTTTGACATGACTGTTCTGTCTTTCTTCTCCCAAGACCTAATTGATTACTCAGCACACATTAGAAAATGAACACATTATTTGCCAATAAAAAAAAAATGAGAACAAGGTCAGTAAAATAAGTAATTATAAGACAATGGAAAAATGATTTAATTGGACATACAAGATAAAGATAAAGGAAGAACCTGCTTGGGACAGTAGGTCACTGATCAGGTAGTGGTTAGGCTGATAGGTGATTGATGAGTTGGGCAGGTCCACTAATAATGGCAGATCTTCAGAGAAGCATGCTCAGGAGAGGTAGTGATGTAGGAAAGCATGGTTCTCTCTCCTGAGACAACTGTGAGTGGTGGGATTCTGGTGGAGGTTTATATACGAGGGGAAGAGTAGAGGAGGATATCAGACAGAATGGCAGTGACCCGTGGAGCATCTGAGTGGAATCTTAAACAATTTGACTACATGGATCCAGAGATCTGGTCTGAAGACATCGGTTTGAGAATTATCAGCAAATACAGAAAATGCATGAATTTATCAAAGGAAATTCTGTACCATGAAGAGTTGCCTACCATGGATGGAGTCCTGGGTCATGCCAGCATTTAAGGATAAGATGCCAGGTGAGGAGGCCAGAACAAACATAGCCCTGCACATTTTCAGAGAGATGTGGTCTTCAAAGTCGGTGCATGTGGCTCTGATGATGAGGTCTTTGCAAGGACTATTTGGACATGCATAGTTTTCAAGGAATCCATGTCCTGATACTCAACTTCTAAATGTGTTCTTTCTTCAAACTGATGTGTGTCAGAAGCTCCCTGCAGAGGAGCTTGGGGTATATCTCAGTGGTAGAGTGTGTGGTTTGAATGAACAAGGTCCTGTGTTCAATCCCCAGTGGAAGAAGAGGAGGAACAGACAAGGAAAGGGATTTTCTTTTTCTACCTTCTCTTTCAATAATGCCTTCTTTCACTTTAAAAGGAAGACATGCTCCTCACTCACCTTGAACCCTACCCATGCTGCCTTGCTCAGGAATAGAAAAACTTCCAGGCATCAAAGGGTGTAGATGCAATGCAGGAGTCCAGCAAGCCACATTAAACCACAGGGTTCCTGAGGCCTGCCTGGTTTTGCCTGTCCTCTAAACATCCCTAATTAGGGCAAAGCTTAGCATTAGAAGTGCGATATTTTGACCCAAACCTAACAATATTTATGTAAAATATAATATATCTAGTTATTGAAAAATAAATTATTCTTATACATTTTTAATATATGATGGTGAGTTTCTAATTATCAGATTTTAATGGATACATTTAATCATGATGTGACAGGTTTATTTTAAAGGGTCAATATTTATAATTCACTGCACATTACATCCTTGGCAATTATTTAAACATAAGATGATAATTTTAGATGTCAACTCAAATGCTGTCAAGGGGGGCATGTTATTTTTTTAAAACTATCCTCGGATGCAATGAGTAAAAATTTGCAGAGTCTATCATTAAACCAGAGAAGAGAGACGATAGAGGAAAAGATATGACACAGGTGTGAAACTTTTGAAGTCTGCCTTGGTTGTGAGCACTTATTTCGTGCTCACTGTGATGGAAGACTTGTTCCTAGCCTGGGGATCACCCAGGAAAGCAGCAGAGGTGGAGGACGCGCTTCACAAGTCCACCAAGAAGGGCAGGGGCACAGGCGGGATGGTGTCCCGTGGACCTTCTTCCACTTGAAACCACAGACTTCACTTCCTCCCTCTGACTCATTCTTCTCTTCCAGCCTCCAATGGATGCTGTCCTGTGAGGCAGGAAACTAAAGGAGGCAGTGGTTCCAAGAGACTCAGTCACTCGATCACTAATTCAAATACCCTCATCAACAATCTCTATTCCAGGCATGTCCTAAGTCAGGGAGATGAGCTGAGACTAAACGACTCCAAGGAACTAGTGATGGGACCACCCAGAACAGGGCATTCTAGACAGTGTGGACAGAAAGAGCAAAGGAAATAGAGCTGAAGTTAGCTTTAACCACTTGGAGAGGAGAGAGAGGAGCAGCGTGCCCAAAGTGAATGAATGGAAAGAGGCCCGAAAATCGGCTAGGAATGTAGGCAGGCACCAGGTCCTGCATCCTCATGGCAGGGAATGTGCGTTCATTCTAAGTATTAAGAGAGGCCGGGCATGATGGCATGCTCCTGTAATCCCAGCATGAGTTCAAAACCAGCCTCAGCAATGGTGAGGTGCTAAGCAACTCAGGAGACCCTGTTTCTAAATTAAGTACAAAATAGGGCTGGGGATGGGGCTCTGTGGTTGAGTGCTCCTGAGTTCAAACCCCAGTACGAGAGAGAGCGCCATTTGAGGTGTTTATCGGGGGTTCAGTCTTCATGTTTTTAAAAGATTATTCCTCTCCCTATGTGAAGATTATGTTGTAAGGACCCTGAGTTAAGCCATGGGTTACATGCACCTACACACACACACACACACACACACACACACACACACGTACACACAGCTGTTTTCTCTGCCTTTTGGAGCGCCACTAAAATTATAGTTAAGATTATTTGTTTAAAGACACACACCCAAAACAACACAAAAAGCAAGAGAATAACAAAAATTGAGAAAGTTGGAAGTCATATGGAACAGGTGATAAAGGACCTAGCAAATTCTTCTGCTGGAGATGGGAAATACCTGAAAATGATTTGACCTAGATAATAGGATCCCCCAAAGACTCAGAAATTGGAGGTCTTTTCATTACAAATGAAAAAATCAAAGTAACAAAGACTGGAAAATCTGGTTAAGTTTTCCGACGTACAGATGTACCTTCCTCACACCACAAAACTCTCCACTTTTAAAAAAGACAAGAATTTTGTTTCTTTGCAAAAAAATAAAGGGATTCTGATCTTAGAGAGACATCAGGTCCACTCAAGGGTAGGGTTACTAAACTAGCATCTGAAGATTACGTGAACACATATGGTTAGATGCTGAGCAGCACAGGCCTCTGCCTCCACTTAAATTCTAGAATGTTAGCGTTCACATCCTCTGGAAGGAGCTTTTCAGAGGAAAGTAGGAGTAAGGTATGAAAATCTGTAAAATATTGAAGTACCAGCCCTGAAGTTCCCACATCCACATAATAGTAATTCCTGATTCAACAACATGGTCCTGAACAATCAACGGGTCTAACAAGAAATCAAAAAGGAAATGTGGAAGTATTTTGATGTAAACTAAAATGGAAATACAACATACCACAACCTTTAAGGTGAAAAGCAGCTCTAAGAGGGAAGTTTATAGCAATATACACCCACATTAACAAAGAAAAAAGATCTCAAGTCAGCCACTTGCTATTACACCTCAAAGAACTAGAAAAAGCAGAACAAAATAAATCCAAAGGTCGTGGAAAGGAAAAATAAGAAAGATTAAAGCTGAAATAAATCAACTACAGAATACAAAAATGATTTTTAAAAAATCAACAAAATTAAGAGTTGGCTTTTGAAAAATTAAACAGAAAACTTCAACTAGACTAACAAAAAAGAGAAGATTTATGAAATAAAAATAAAAATGGAAACATTACAACAGAGGTATCAGAAATTAAAAAAGGTCATAAGCGACTATCATGAATAACCATATGCTAATATACCAAATAATCTTGAGGAAATAAATAACTTCCTAAAATATACAACTTATCCAGTTCAACTCAGGAAGAAATAGATAGCCTAAGTAGACCCATAACTAATAAATATTGAAGTAGGAATTACCCTTTAATGATAAGAGGGAAGTATTTTATGTATAATGAAAAATAATTTGTTATTCATTTTTTAAAGGAGTCTTGCCATTTCAGACTATATGGATGAACTTAGGGAAAATTATGGTAAATGAAGTGAGTCAAACAGAAAGACAAACACTTCATTGGAAAAAAAAAACCCTTAAATACATCCAACTAGAGAGTAGAGTGGTGATTATTAGAGGTAGGGGATGGAGGTATGGAATGGACAGATATAAGTCAAAGGGTAAAAATTTGCACATATGGAGGATGAATAAATCTAGAGATATGTTAAATTATGTGTCTATAGAAGTCATTTTACTATGTATATGTATGTCAAAATACTATGTTTTACTCTTTAAATTTATACAATAGAAAATAAAGATTTTTTAAATCATGAATGTTATCAAAGTCATGATTATATCACAATCTGTACATAGTGCATGGTGATGCCATTTATTTGTTATAAATTCTGGGGGAAAAAAAAACAGAAAAAAAACAGTTAAAGGGAGGCATCAAAAATAACTCAAGAAAAGTAACAACATTTTTCCAGATTTGGAAGTTTACCAAACTCCCAGGACACTGGATGAAAACAAGTCCAAATTAAGTGAAATAATCATGTGATTTTAGAACATAAAGAGATTCTTTAAACTCTCAAAAAAGGAGCAAAGAAAAAATGAACACGGGCAAAAGATAAACAATTAAAAAGACTTTTCTTAATAGCAATACCAGGCATGTCAGATACTAGCAGGCAGTGAGGCTGAGAACACCTTTAAAATCAAAAGGGTATTAATTTCCAAGCTAGAATTCCATACCTAGCTAAACTATCAATCAAAAATCAATGTAGTTAATCATTTTTCAAATATGCAAAATCTCTTTTCAAAAAATCCTATGACTCCTTTCCCAGAAAACTACTAGAGAAGATGAACCACAAGAAAGAAAGAGTAATCAAAAAAGAAAACATAGGACATTAGAAATCAGAAATGATTCCCAGAAGAGTGGTAAAAAGAATACCCAGAATGAGATCCGTGCTCCAGGAATTAAAAGTTTTGGAATACAAGATGAATCCAACCTTCAGATCAGAATATGATTCACAAATATTAGACAGATATAAAATATCTAAAACCTGCATATTTGAGGGGGGTAAAAAGACAATTTAGACAAATGAAAAAGACTCTGTGTTGAATTACTCATAAGAACATAGAAATATGAGCAGAATGAAAACTCAGTAATAGTTCTAGGGAAAACAAAGTTGTACATAAAAGTAGATGTAATTAGTACATAAAAGAAGAAGTAAATAGTGATAATGTAAATTGATCTAACCAGAATTGAGATAGTTAAGAAACTTCAAAGGTTGAGAGAATGACAGGAATATGCATGGGAGCCAATTCTTAGATAATGTGTAAAACTGAAAAATCAAAACAGGTAGCAATATAGCTGGTTACATAGATATAGACAAATAAATATCAAAATTACCAATTAAAAATTAAAATCATTACTTTTGGGAAAGGAAATCTGGATAAGAGGAACAGAAAACTTGTGTTTTATGTAACACAATGATGTGCATAAATAATAATAATAAATGTAATGCACCTGTGTTGAGGCAGTCACTGTTCTAAGCAGTCTTCGTGCATTATACTCATTAAATTTTCATAGCAACTCTAAAAGTTTTGCCCTATTATTGTTTTCATTTTGCAAGTGAGTCAAGTGAGGCTCAGAGAGGTTATATAGTTACTGTGTGATTACAGGACATGTAAGCATCAGACTGGAATGCAATCCTGCAAAGTGGCTCTAGAGTGGCCATTTCTCAATATTTACAGTATTGTAACCTTGTTACACAAGGTTCCTTAAGCTTTTCTAAGCCATTTACCCCTTTGGCATTCTAGTAGAGCATAGGAGCCCCAGCTTTCAAAAGGCTTAACATAAGAAGCATGGAAGTTGAAAAACAATCACATCTAAACAGTTATCAAAATATTTTAAAATGTGATATAACAACATATGCGCTTCTTTGTTATTGCATTACTTAGCAAAATCCCACCATGGGCCTAATGTCTACCATGATTCTGAAGCAACCGATAACACTAATGGAACATAAAAATGTCAATTCCTATTGTTGGCAGTGTCTTTCGGGTACTGATAACACAACCATAGTTTGCTGCCCATGTTCCTGAGTGAAAAGGTAAATTTGGGGAAGAAATTCATGAAAAGAAATGTGTAGTACTTTCTTCTCCTAATTTGTGGATCCTGTAAATTCCATACATGAACCAATAGTATACATTCAGCTGTACTACTACCTCTCAACTTCAGTGAAGATATAACCTTAATTTAAAAAATTTAAACTCTAGGGGAAACAAAAAAAATAATACTTAAGATAAGAAGGCAAATGTTACAATATAATAAGGCAAGAAGGGAAACAGGGAGACCCATTAAGGAGAAATGCCACAGCAAAGGGGCATGAAAACTCTGTTTTCCAGACTCCACAACTATCCTTTTCCTATACTGAACACAGTTATTGGGTATACCAATTATTTATAGCCACAATGACATATTACACACAACCGCAAACTTTCAGCAGCACACCAAAATGGCACTTACTATTCATACATCTAGAGTGTTCAACTAGGTAGCTCTTCTAATTCTGGCTGGGCTCAGCTGTGTGGCTCTTCTGGCCTCAGCTGGACTTACCCATGCCTGTGAGGTCTGCATACTTGTCACTCATCTTAGATGGTCCTGGCTGGAATGCATGAGCAACCTATTTCTCTCATTCTCCCATAGGCTAACCCAAGAAGTTTCTCAGAGTGAAAGCCAAGGAGGTGCAAAAGCAATTCAATCACAATAACATTTTTTAAAATTTCATCCTGAGTTATGTTAATTAACATCTCATTGGCCAGAAAAAGCCCCACAGTTAACTCCAGCATCAGAGTTGGAGATGTGAGAGATACTACAAAGTGACACGGGTACCACGTGGATACAGGGAGTTGCAGAGAATTGGGACCACTGATGCAATCATCTACCGCACAAGGTCTTCTCATATGTTTTGCTTCTTTAAATTCTCCCTCTGGGCTTCCACAGAGCCACCCCATCAATTACTGTTTTAGTTAGCTTTTTCACTGCTGTGACTTAAAGAATCTGACCAGAACAACTATAAGAAGGAAAAGTTCATTTGAGGGCTTAAGGTTTCAGAGGTCTTAGTCCACAGAAGGCCAACTCCATTTCTTAGGGTTCGAGGTGAAGCTGAACATCATGGTGGAGTGTGTGGCCGAGGGAAACAGTTCACATCACAGTGAACACAAAGCAGAGAAAGAGACTCCAGCTCCAGATACAAAATATATACCCCATAGCCACGCCCCCAATTAACCACTTCCTCCAGCCACACCCACCTGCCTCTAGTCACCACTCAGTTAATCCCATTGGGGATTAATTCACTGATTGGGTTAAGACTCTCACAATCCACTCATTTCTCCTCTGAAGCTTCTTGCATTGTCTCACACGTGAGCTTTTGGGGAACACCTCACATCCAAACCATAACACTTATTTAATAACATCAAAGACCTTGTGTGGTCTTCAGAGCTCACCCCCTCTCAATCCCTTCTTGAGGTCTTTTTGCAACCGTCTGCAGAGGGGCTGAGTTGAACAAGGTTGAGGATATCCATTCCCAAGCCCTCTGAGCTGCTGCCAACCACCCCAGTGGTCAATTGAAGAAACTTTCCCATCTAGACTTCCCATTTGGTAGTTTGCAGTATCAACATGGAGAGTTCAAACCAACTTCTGTTTATTTTTCTCCACACCAAGACTGGAGACTATTCAGCACAAAATAGAAGATGGACATTGTACTCTCTTCCACAAGCAACCCACAGAGAAGCCAAAAATAACCTTTGTTTTGAATTATAAGAATTTCTTATGCATCTGTTTCTCTACTACTTCTTCCTACCTCTTTCTAAGTGAAAATGATTTGAAAGAAATTATTAGCAAGCCAAGGTACTGTGCTGATAGAACTTATGTAAGGAAGTACCTTAACCTAATCTCAATGGACTTACAGTTCAATCGAAAAACTGGGTTCTGTCTACCCAAATGTCATAAGTGTAGTATTGATTGTACTAACCTGCTCAAATTCTGTCATGGCTCTTGACTGCCTAGCAAAACATGTAGCCTTCACTACGTAGCCTCAACCAGTTCTTCTAACAAGACTTCCCAATACTTCTCCATCTCATCCATACCCTCTAGCTCCCAGGCTCACCTGCACAGATCCCACTTTCCCAACAAGGTCAAGATCAAATACCACTTCCATTTGTTCAATAAGCAGTTATGGAAGGACTCCTCATTTTCAGACACTCTAGAAAAAGTTCACATAATATATCTCATGTAACTTCCATGAGTGTGTCTGTAGATCAGCTAGGAGGGAGTCAAACAACGGGGGATAACAAGGAGGGACAGACAAGCATGTCCCAGGAAGAAGGAGCAGGGTGTGCAGAGGCAGAGGGATGAGGGCAGCAGCAGAACCTGCTCAGAGGGCATGAGATGGTCAATGTTGTTACAGCAGCACGTCTTCCCTTCTCCTGACATCTTTCTAATGGCCTTTACTCACTCCTTTATCTACTGCATCCCAGGGGAGATGGAGTGATTTATCTGGAAATCTTGGAAAGAATAAAATAGACTTCCCCTCATTTTCTCGGGAGCCAATTACATGCAAGAAGCAAGGGTTCTGTAAGTGTTCCTGTTGTGCATTCCATGCCTGCTGATTTAAGACCCCTGGGCCTGCAGCACCTGGACCTGCATGGGCAGCTGGCCCAGTTCAAGGGATTCTAGGTACTAGGCCCATGACACTCCTACAAGCTGTCATCTAACTGAGCTCTTATCAGCCTGAGAGGTGGCATTTCAGTTTTCTGACTCCTTTGGGTTGACTTCCTCAATTTATTCAAAACCCAGAAGAGGAAAGATAATACTGTTTGGGCTCCTCAGAGACTCTGAAAAACCGCAGCAGATCTTAGGTAACAAGTGGGAGGCACAGGCAGATATAAAACTGGGATGGAAGTGCTATGTTTCCTGCCATGGAGTTCTGGCTTTCTTCTGGAGCAGCGGAAAGCCACCGGAGGACTTAGAGTAGGGGAGAAACTCAGCCAGGTTCACATCTCAGAAAAAGTGGTTCTGACAGAAGAATGGGTTGGAGTGCAGGCAAGATGGGATGAGGACTAGGAAAGGCAGATGAGCTAGAATAGGCTATTGTGGCCTGTCTAGAAGTCAGGTAGAGGAAGTGTGTTTGTGTGTGTGTGTGTGTGTGTGTGTGTGTGTGTGTGTGTGTGTGTGAGAGAGAGAGAGAGAGAGAGAGAGAGAGAGAAATGGAAAGTGCTCAACCCCAAATTCATGCAAAAATCTATCCCTCAGTGTGATAGGATTTGGGGAAGTGTCAGGTCAAGAGAGCAGACCCCCTTAATACTACCACATTGGGGATCTCCTTCCAACATATCAGTTTGGGAAAACACATTCAGGACACAGCAGTATCAATTTTAGAGACACTGGAGGAAGTTATTTTCGTGATCCAACTACCCACCCATCCCATCCCAACTCCAGGCTAGAAACAATCTACTAAGAATGTCATTTTCTTTCATCCCTTACTGTGAACTTTATCATTGTCCCCATTTGTTAGCTATCTGTCTTCCATGTTTTCCCTTCCCAACCAGATGCTGCTTCTCACTGACTGGGACATTGAATCTCCCTTCCCCCCCTGTCACTGACCCAACTCGGAATTAGACATAAATAAGTAAATTAATAGGCAGAGTTGAGCTAAGAAAGAGGTGAATGTAATGAAACATAAAACCTGAAAAGAGGGATGTAGCAATTAGCTATTGCTGCGTAACAAACTACTCTCAAAACTTTGTGACTTAAAACGGCAACTATTTCTTATTGCTTAAAAAGGCACAGGTAAGAGGAGTGGTTCTGCTGACCTGGGCCAGGTACTGTCAGGATCAGCTGGCTTACTTCATGCATCAGTCCTCATCTGACCACAGTGACCTCCTGCTCAGCCCACTGTAGCTGATGACTCACCAACAAGGGTAAGGAGGACCCCTGACCCACATCTCTCATCATCCAGCAGGGCGAGCAGGACTTGTTCTTGTGTGGCCAGATAAGTTGCCAAGAAGCCAACAGAAGCACACAAGCTACTTGAGGTCTCAACTCAGAACGGGAACGAGGTTCACTTCTGTCTTCTACTAGCCACAGAAAGTCACGAAGCCAGTCCATGTTCAAGAGATAGGTAAACAGAACCCACTTAATGGGAGTGATAGTAAAGTAACACTGTTAAGGGTCCAGAAATAGGGAGGTGTGGAGAATCGGGGTCACTTCTCTACTCAATCATGGGGAAATTTTGGACACCAATTTGGCTTGGGTCCTTACTAGCAGGGACCAAGAGAGAATTGATTGACAACTACAGAATATGACAATATTATAGAAACAATGATTGCAAGCCAACTGGTGTATTCTCCACAATGAATCTAATGTAGTTAATGCTGTAATCCCCTTTGTACAGCCACAGAAATTTAATCTTCAAGTGGAGATGTGCCTTATTCAAGGTTATCCAGCTCCTAAGGTAAAAAAAAGCCACATAACTAAAAACACACATTCACAGTCACCACTTGGAACGCTGGACAGCTGGCTTGGGCTCCATCTGCAGAGAAAATTTGCAAGAGGTTCCTCTACTTGGCTGAAGGAAAACCTCATCTTTTATTTTTTTTCCCCAATGCATCTTCTTTCTCTTTTCATCCCTCTTGATTATCCCTCTTCCTGTGAAGTCTGTTTTTCAGATTTAGTCCACAGTGTTTTATAATAAAAGTCTTCTTTCCCTGCTTTAGAGAGACATGGGGAGGATTAACAGTTAATTTAATGTTTGCAAAAATGCCTTAAGCATCTTGGAATTAGACACGTCACGTGCAAATAAATAAAGAAAGGCTTTGGAGTATAGAGACATCAGATGCTCAGAGTGTCTAAATGCATGCATGCACACAGCCAGCTGAAAATCTACTGATCCCACCAGACCGGCACCAAGCGACCTTAGGATTCACATTTTCACATGTGGTATTAGAAGAAAGAAAGGAAAGGCAAAATTCCATCGGCCACCGCGTTTGCTCTCTCCCTATGGAGATGAGATGTTTTACAAACACCTTCCTTACTGTTTCATAATCCAAGCCTGCCCTGCCCCGGGCACACTCACCCCTTTCCTGGCCTTTCCAATCCCTTCCCTTCCTGTTCCCACCATCTCCCCCTAAGCTACTCTACTTCTCTAGGGTACACCTCTCTGGTGACAGAGCAGTGAGAACAGGAGACAAGGTTCCGTTGTTAAAGAGGGTGAGCAAGATAGCAAGAAATCTGAAGCTTCCATGAAGCGAGGTTCTAATTTCTTACCCCATTTTTAGGTTGGAAACTGGCTGATCAGGATCATCATCTCTGGGTCCTGCTGATAGAGCCTCCACCCTCGCTACAGAGTCTTCACATCTGAATCCTCAGAGAAGTATCCCCTAAGAATTCAGCATTCGTGGAAGCCTGGGATTCAGGAAACCTCCAAAACTCATAATTTGGCTGAAATGTCATGTTGATTTAATGTGTCTTTTGGGGTTGTCAAAGAACATTAAAATATCCTTTCTCCCAGGGACCTGGCGACAGAAGCAAGAGGACCACAAGTCTGACGCCTACCTGGACAGAAGCAAGAGGACCACAAGTCTGACGCCTACCTGGACAACTTAGTGATACTGTGCCTCAAAATGAGATAAAAACAGCTGGGGACACTTATTAGCATACAGATAAGTCCCCACCACCGCCCCAAAATAAAATTTTTTCTTTAAGAACTAAACAACTGATATATGACTGCATTTCTAGGGTAAAACATATAGTGGTCAAGGTAACGTGGGTTTATGATCAGAGAGGAAGAGCCTCCAATTTCCAGGCCTGTCTCCCTCACCTTGTGGTATATTTTTGTTTCCTCTGGAGGCCAACTCGATTTTCATTTTAACCAGACTGGAGGAGCTGGCAGGATACTACCTCATGTGAGTGTCCGCAGCTCCAACAGCTTTAGAAGAAACAGCATATGGAAGATGGACAAGGAAACTAATGTGTCCTCAGCGGCTCTGGACACTGGTTGAGCTTCGCTTCTCAGCATTATCTCATTTACCACCCATCTCCTTTAAGGGTGTGAGAGCAGAATATAGAAATGCAGTTATCTGCAGTTTGCTTTGGAAGTCAGAGGTCGGCTGTCTCATTCTGGATGGCTCACTGAGCCAAAGTGAGCTCCCTGAGGAGAAGGCAGTAACGCAGTCACCTTTGTACCTCGTGTAGGACCTGGCAGAAGACAGGAAGTTAGGACATATACTGAAGGCAAATTAAGAAAGTGCAGAAGGAGAATTGACACCCTTTCTTGTCAGTCTCCAAAATCTGTGCATCTTTCTACAGAATCAAATTCTGCATATGTGTGCGCACATACATGCACACAGACACACACACACACACACACACACACACACACACAGAATTTTTACCCTTAGGAAATGCATAAAACTCAACACATATTGTCTGTTCACAGTCTCCTTCCTGAAAATAAAATATTGTTGGGATGTGCATTCTTTGGCAGTACAGGTATTTTTTTACTCGTCTCGTACACATGTATCCTCATTTTTCTTTTTCTACTTTCAGAGAGGAGTTCTGAATCAGAGCATTGGCCAATAGATTCATTCAGGTCTCTACTGGAAAAAAAAAATTCTTGCAAAGTACCTAATTAGTTTTGAGAATTTCAAAATTTTGAGATGGAAAATTCTTATTTTATTGCTTTAGAGCTTTGGGCCCAACCTACAAACTTCAATGTGATCTTGTCTTGAGGCATCACCCAACCCCAATTCCCCACCTGTCTTCCTTAGTCAGTGGGCTCCAGTCACCAGGGCTGGTGCATAGACAAACTCATAGTGCTCCTCCCACAGGGCCTTTGCATTTGCTGTTACAGCTGCCTGGACCTCTATTCCTGTATAAACTACATTTCTCACTCCCTTATATCCTTCAAGTTACAGTTTAAATGTCGCCTTATCAAGATGTAGTTCCTGAGCCCACAGTCTTCTCACCTTGGCTTCTCTAGGCTCTTAGCTTACTGGTTTTCCTTATGGCCTCAATACCTGGCATTATAGATGGATGTGTTTATTGTCTCTCTTCCCCCCTGGGATATGAGCTCTTTATTTGTCTTACTGTTCTAGCTTCAGTCCCTAAAGCAGTCCCTGAAACATAACGGAAACTCAGTGTTTTCTGATTGAATCAATGAATGGCAAACCAGGTGCCTCCACTCCTCCCTTCCACGTCCATTTCCAGCCTCCCTGACTGACCACAGTGACCTCCTGCTCAGCCCAGATGGAGGCTCGGAATCCTCTGCACACAGAAGCCCCTGCAGCAACTGCTGGCACTTACAGGAACTCATTTGTCTTGCTGTGGCTGATGCGCCTTCTGTCCTGATGAACAGGGCTGGGCTGCACGTCAGGAAGGAGGACCTTCCTTTGCCCCTCTGGCTCAAGGCCAAGACTAGACCTCAGCCCAGTGGCCTGTTCCTTTACCTCTTGTTCCCACTGGGATCACAGATGGATCCTCTCACTTGCTGAGATGCACAAGCACTGGTTTGATTGACAGCAGATTGCGTGTCTCTCTCCCCAAGTCTGCATTCAGCACCTCCATGTGGGTAGCTTGGAAGCCGTCAGGGTGGGAGTGTTTACACCATGGGAATTGGCAAGAAGTCAGCGCCCGCCCCACCCCAAGAGCTGGTTATTCAACCAGCATATCATGTCCTTGAGCCTCTAAATTCCAGTAACTAGAAGAAATATGGAAAAACATGCCCAAGGGGAATGTTTCTTTCCTCGCCAGAAACAAAATAGGCCCAGGAGACTTTTCCCCATCCCATTTGGCCTTGGAAGGATAAAGAAGAGACTCCTAAGTAAGAAGCAGTGCAGGGTGCAGAACAGAGACGTTTGTCACGTGCAAGGACAGGGTTTTAGCCTCTTGGTTCCTGCCAGGAAAACTTCAGTGTGCTTAGCAGCTGTGAGCATCAGGAGTCTTTATTTGCAAGCGACGTGGAGATGGTGGGGACTGGCCTGGAGAGACGTTCTTTTGATACTTTCTGCAGCAGAATTCCCCCAGCTGAAGTCTTAAAAATTTCATTTTCCTGGCGCACCAACCAACCTGTGCTGATAAACTCAGAAAACAGGACTTAGAAAAATGCATTTCAATGAGCAGAACAGAGTGGCTCTCAGGAGCGCAGTGAGTCCTGGACTGACTAAAAGAAACCCGCCGACTCTGAGGAACTCTCCCACAAAGCACCCGGCTGGGTACCCTAGCAAGAGGTTTTGGGCAGAGGTCCAGGATGGAACCTTGAACTCTATGGTTTAGTAGAGCATTTGAGGAGATCTTGATGGTAGTCCAAGGTAAACATCGTGCTCCACCCATATGTCCCCCATGACCCCTGGCATCCCCAAGATAAGTTCTTTTGACATTCCTGACTTCTTTGCAATGACAGGCCTCGCCTGTAGTCGAAAATCTGCTTATTTTCCTCGGATCAATACCGCTAGACACACTTTGAACGCTTAATATGAGCAGGCATTACGCTGAGCCCTTTGCTTGGATTATTTCATTTAACCCACAAAATAAGCCCCAGAGCAGAAGCTCTCAGTGGTGGGTGCGTGGCGATCCCTCCCAATGTACAAATGAGGAAGCTGAAGCTCAGAGAAGTCAAGTCATCTGTGCAAAGCCTAAAAGCTAGGGTGATTTAAAGCCAAAATTCATACCCGAGCATTTTTGATACGAAAACTCACACTTCCATCATTAAGCTCATTGCTTTCCCCAAGATTTTCAGAGATCAGAAGATAATAATTTAATTTAAATATCACACTGAGCCAAAGATACTTTTTTTTTTTTTCAAACTAATTCAGAGCATTTCTCTAAAATGTCAAAAAATCTACTTTTCTGGGTTTTCCTCATATAGAAGTCTGGACTGGTTAGGACAGATTTATGTGGTTGGAATGCAATCCAAGTAATTGGTTTGGGTAGAGCAAAGTAACCGATAAATTAGCTTGAACATGACCTTTCAGAGGCAGCCCTTCTCTTCTGTTCCCATTCTCTGGCCTTGAATTGTCGCTCGTTAATTGGTAGTTTGTTCTCGGGTCCGGCTGCCTGTTCCTGACACTGGGCAATGCATTATGAGATAATCTACTTTCTGTGACTTCACGTGGTTCCCATGGCAACCGTCAATGCCACTTCCCTGCAGACGGGCTGCTGCGTTTGTTCCCAGTGCGTCGCAGAGACGTAAACATCTTCGATAAAAATGTCCAGTAAAATGACAGTCCCAGCAAAGGATGACATTTATATAATTACCAGAGGGAAACAATCTATCATGACTCCAACTCCTCCTTTCCCAAGAATAAAAAAGGAAGGTGGAGGGTTTGGGGAGGTTTGGCTTTTTTTTCATTGTTTTTTGTTTTTAGTGTTTTACCTTTTTGGATTTGGAGGAAAGAAACTAAGGGAAATGGTTTGCTGAACAAGATGTAATTGAAGAGACACAATGTTTCTGCGAGGATACCTTGATCATTAAGGATGTGGTTCATTAGCGGCAAGGTGGCCACTTTTCTGGAAGGAAGCAACTATTTTTATCCACCCAACCACCATAGTTACAAGGCAAGTGCTCACCTGGAACATCTCCTCAAGGTACTCAACCATCCTGACATTCAAAACTAATAATCCAAGATTCTCCTGGCCGATGGAGAGAGGGCTTTACTTTGAGCACTTTTTTTTTTTGAGGCACACCAGTGATTGAACTTGGGGGTACTCATCCACTGAGCCACATCCCCAGCCCTATTTTGTATTTTATTTAGAGACAGGGTCTCACTGAGTTGCTTAGCACCTCAATAAGTTGCTGAGGCTGGCTTTGAACTAGAGATCCTTCTGCCTCAGCCTCCCAAGCCGCTGGGACAACAGGTGTGCACCACCGTGGCTGGCTAACTTTGAATTCTTGAATCTGGATCTGGACAGCATCTATACCACATTCTCTCTCACTTCTCCTCCTATGCTGTTCCTTCTGCCTGGCATGCTCTTCCCACCTCCTGGGGCAGCTCCTGTCACTGGTCATTTACAGTGAAGTTCAACTATCACCTCCTTCAGCAGCTATGGAATTCTGAGGTGGATCCACCTTGCATGATCTCTCCTCTCCAGCAGGGGTGGTACCTATGAATACAACACAACACCTCTTCTGGGGGTACATTTATCCTAATGGAATTTCTTCTGAGTGGTCCGAACCTCATCAGATGAGCTCTTTTTTTATTTTATTTCTTGTGCTAGGGAATGAACCAGAGCCTCATTCATGGAGGTTCTGAACTACATCCCCAGCCCCACATAAGCTTGTAAAAGAAGTTAAAACTGGGGCTACCAGTTTCAGCTTAGACACATTAAGAACTTAGAAACTATCACTCCTGTTATTATATTAAGAAAAAAAAAACTAAAAAAAATCTAAATATTCATCAATTTATTGGACCATGACAGAGGTAAAGAGGTAAGAAAAACTATTCCTCTGAAATCTGGCTAGACAATCTTATCCAAAGAAACACAGCTGAGCTCTGCTGCTTACCTGGAGCAGAAGCCTCTGGAAGACTCAGGTGGTAATTTTGACATATGGTGGGAGACTAAGTGTGGACCGCCATCAAAGTAAGGAACTCCTGGGAGCCAGTCTTAAGGGGACCTCCAACATTCTGTGGTCTTGAACTTCAGGATCTCTACCAGATTTGCCTGTCGACATTCCAAGAAAGATCCCTCATAATTCTAGTAGCAAGGAGGGAAGAGTAATCTTTTGGAAATATACCCAGAGTCTGTTCCATAACAGACACCCACACTTCAGAACCTTCCAGAACTTTCCAGATGGGGGGAAAAAAATTCTTCCCACTCCAGGCCTCTGTAACATACCTATTTCACCTAAGGGGAAGAAGAACATTCCACATGAGTCAGGTCTCCAAGGGAACAGGAACCCTGAAGACAGGAGGGGGAAAAAAGGGTCAAATCACTGCAAAAATGCAGTCTTTTGGTACCTGCAGGAGATAGGTTCTAGGGCCCCAGAGATGCTAGGATCCACAGATGCTCTAGTCCCTCATACATAAAAGCAAGTATTTGCATATTGCCAATGCACGTCATCATGTCCAGATTATTTATGAGACCTAATGCAATGTAAGTTCCAAGTAAATAATTGTATTATTTGGGGAATATTGACAATATTGTCCACGTGTTCAGTATAAATGCAGTTTTTTTTTTCAATTTTTTTTTGATGTGATATTGGTTGAACCCACAGATGTGGCACTTGCAGATGTTGAAGGTTTGTGAAAGTTACAGCCCCAGGACACAAGACCAGTAACAGATGGAAACTTCATTGGAAGGTTGTGGAATATTCCATCTTCCTCATACCTTACCACCACACCTACCCAGCTCAGTAAAGTAGCAGCTCACAGCTGTGAGAGCTACCAGAGGAGGAGTCTCTGAGGAGAAATACTCAATCAAAAGTCAAAGAGGGAGACAAGCAAAGTCCCTAGAGACACTGGAGGTATTTGAAGCCCTCATACCTGTAGGAGCGGCAAACACTAAACACAGCCCAAATGCCATCCAGATTGTGCAGACCTTAGACTGAAGGTGAATTTACCCCAGGTTCTAATCACTCCGTTCAACACGTCTGGCCCCCAGGAAGAAAATGACAGGGCAGACCCACAGGCAGGGAGAAGAAAGGTCTGGAGAAGATAGCAATCCTCAGGGACAGACTCAGATCCAACTCAAGTGTCAGAATTATCTGCTGGAGAATTAAAGGAGCTATGTTTGATATAAGGGATATCTAACTGGAAAAAGGACAAAATATTCCAGGACAGTTGAGTGATGTAATCAGAGACTCTAAGAAACAACCAAATGAATGCAAAAGAAGCAAGACAGTAACCAGAATGAAGAGTGCCTTCAAGGGCCCATTAGCAGACACACAGCCCCAGAATCAGTGAGCTTGGAGATCAGCAATAGAGACTTCCCCAAATGGAAAGAGAAAAAATTAATAAAATCCAAGACAGAGCGTCCCAGAACTGTGGGACGACATCCACAGGGGAAATATATGCATAACTGGAACACCATAGGAAGGAGGAGAAAGAGCAGAAGAAATGTTTGAAGTAATCATGACTGAGGTCTTTCCAAAATTAATAACCCCACCAAACCACATATCCAGAGAATAAAAATAAGGCTAAACACATGGAAGATAAAAATATCTACATATCACACATTCAGATTGGAGGAGACCAAAGACAAACACATTGGTAGACATCAGAGGAAAACTGCACTTCACCTGTGGAAGAATAGTCATGGGGATTATAGAGAACTTTGCACCAGAAATCACACATGCAAGAAGAGAGTGGAGTGAAACATTGAAAAGGTAAAAAAGAAAAAAAAAAACACTCTGTACCATTGAAGAAATTTATGTCCAGAAAATGAGTCTTTTAAAATTGGAGTATAAACAAAGGCTTTCTCAGACCAGAAAATAATAATAAAAATAATAATAATAATAATAATAATTGGAGAGAGAGCATTACCAAGAGACCTTTCCTACAATAAAATTTAAAGGATATTTTTAGGCAGATGAAAAATTAGGTGGAGCAAACTGCTGGATGCACATAAAGGAAAGGAAAATAAAGAATAGAGAAATAGTAGTCAGGACGTGCCGGGTGATGACATCCCATGCAATGTGAGCTGGAGGGAGGGCAAGCTTGGGGACGCTTGGTTGTGAGGTACATGCACCATCTGTGCAATGGCCTGGTGCTACGTGAAAGTGGAATTTGGTCATTCTAAGGGTAGATTGCAAACTATGAAAGCAATGTGGTGTCCTGGATGGGAACGTGGGACAGGAAAGGATTTTAGGGGAAAACACACACACACACACACACACACACACACACACACACACACACACACCTCTGCATTGAGATGATTATGGAGATGGGCTTTGTCTGGGTGCTCAGAGCCCCTGACCTACCACCACAAGCCTCTGAATTCTACCAAAAACCAACATGAGCTTGAAGGAGGACTCTAAGCTCTAGACTCCAAGCTCTAGGAGAGAGCCAGTATGGCCAATGCCTTCATGGTAGCCATTCTTAACCCACAACAACTGAGACCAATGTACACTGCTTCAAGCTGCTCTGGTTTTGGTGATCAGTTATGCTGGAATAGAAAACGGGCACACAAACCTTCCTGACTGTTCTAACCCAGATGCATGTATTTCCCATGGGACTGTCACCTATCCATTCATCCAACCTACACAGAGTAGGACCTATTTCGCCCATTCCTCCACTGATGGACGCTTAGGTTGCTGCCATCTCTTGACTATTATGAACAGTGCCACAATGCACACGGGAGGCAGAAGTCTTCAACGCCCTGGTTTCATTCCCTTTGGGTATATATCCTTAGTAAGATTGCTAGATCCATGTTCAGCTTTTTAAGAAAGCTCCTCACGGCTTTCCAGAAGGGCTGTACTAAATCACATTCCCACCCACATGTACGAGTTGCCCTTTCACCGCATGCTCACCAGCATTTGTTGTTTTTTTGTTCTTTTGATGATAATCATTTTAACTGGAGTCAAGTGACATCTCACTATGGCTTTGACAATAAGTTGTTGCTCATCCTTAAATGGAGGAAATCCTGTCATTTGTGAGAACCACGGAGGAGCCTGGGAGTGTTAAGTGAAATAAACCAGGCACAGAAAGACAAACACCACCCAATCTCGCTCATATGTGAACCCATAGAAGTTAAGAGTGGAAGAGTGGGTACCAGAGGCCCAGGAGATATGCATGAGGTGGACGTGGTAGGGCTTGGCCAAGGCTTACCATGTAATGGTTACACCAGGAGAATAAGTTCCAGTGTCTATTCACAGTAGCAGGTGACCTGCCATTAACCCTAATGCATTTCAAAATAGCTAGAAGAGATTTAGAATTTTCTCACCACAAAAGTGTGATACATTTTTAAAGTGTTAGATATGCTAATTATCCCGATTGGCTCATTACCAAATGTATCCATGAATTGACACATCACACTGCACTTCACAATTATGTGTCCATCCCTCAGAAGGAGAATTCATGTGGAAATTTGTCAAGAGTGAAGAAAATGTCCCACACATTCCTTCCACTAGGAGAGACACCGAGTTTAGGGCAGGGAACAGAATACAGTCCCTGTCATCTTGAAGCTTAGAGTGTGGGAAATTTAAAAATATATATATATAATATAGATGCTTAATTTGTAAACAATGGTAAGTTCTGTAAAGGGGAAAATAAGATGTAAGAGGAGAAGACATTTTTCAATACAGAAGGATCAGGGAAGACCTGGAGGAGGAAATCAGAATTAAGCTAAGACTTGAAATAAGCATGAACTGGCCAGACAGCCAAGGGGAACAGAGTGGACACTCTGAGACTAAACTCCTAAGAAGCCCTGACCAGAAGCTCCCTAGTAGGAGCTGGTATATAGTATAATGGAAAACCAAAGTCAAGGAAAAGATCTAGCAAGAGGCCAGAGAAGACGGGCAGCACCATTTCCATGAGTGAACGTGGGGAGAGAGCAGGAGATGCACGTGGATGGCAGGAGAAGGTTGTCCCAGCAGGGTCCCGGAGGCCATGGTACAGTGGCAGGAGTGCACACTGAGGACTGCGGGGACCCATTATGGTCTGGGAAGTAGAGTTCCCACCATGCAGAGTGGGAAAGTTCACTCTGGATGACAGAGCTCAGACAGGAGGAGGCAGCCCAGAGCTGAGCAGAACAGTTAGGAGACAATTCCAGAAGCCCATGCTGGAGAGGCACCAGGCAAGAATCCAGCCATAGACATGGGAAGGAGGGCAAGTCCTCGGGAGAGAGGAAAGCTGGATATTCAATGGGCTGAAGAGGATCATGAAGGTCGAGTGATGCCAAGGACCCCCAGGCATCCAGCATCCTGGATAAAAGCCCATCTGCCATGGCGAGGTGCACTGGGGAGGTGCAGCTGCCCCCTTCCAGGAGACCACCTCTGTACTGCTCTGCCCCCAGCCCCCCATCCTCTCCAGCCATCTTGGCTCAGCCAACTCCTGCTCTACCTCCAGAATCCAGCTCAGCCGTCACTTCTTCTGGAGAGTATTCCCTGAACTCTGTGTTGTCCCCTTCTCCTCTTGTCCCCAAGCACCTGAGTGTCCCTCTTCACACCACAGAGTGCTCTGTGGCATAAATACCCACGTGCTGCTTTGTCCCACAGAATCAGGAGCCCCTGGCACTGAACATCAAAGCTTTTCACTTTTAAAACATAGTCACAGGAAAGATTTGTCACGTGAGCAGAAAGAGTAACAATATAAGAAAGATCCGATATGGGAACCCGCGACCCCCAGCCTCTGACCCATGGCAGCAAATGCCTCTGAGCGCGGGCAGTGGAGCCCAGACCCTGCACCCCAAGGACGACATGGCCAAAGGAGAGTTAAGGAACCTCAGACATAATCTCAAGGCATTTGACTCACCTGCTTTCTCAATCTAAAACAAACGAGGTGAAATTTCAAGGGGTTGCTTCCTAACAGAACAGGCAAATAAAATGCACTCGAATGTTAAAACTGGGGCGTCTTGCTGCAAGAAAAACAGTGAGTGGGCGCCCACTGCGGCTTTCAACACAAGGTCATTGCACCAGTGGTCAAGTGCACTGCGCTGACCAGCGCAAGGCTCCTTCACGCTTCCCAACAAGTGTCTGAGAAAAGGAGACGCTCGCTTGCAGAAAGGATAGATCTAAAATTCAAGGCAAGAAGAGGAGGATGGTGGAGGGACTGGAATGCAAGGACATAAGGCAGAGGCACACAGAGGTCTTCAGAGGTGCAGGCAGCGATGGCTGGGGTTCACGCCCAGCTTACTGTTTTAATATGACAACTATGTTCTAAATATTTATTTTCATGGGCGAATTTATACCATCAAAAAAACTTAAGACACAGTGTGTTTGCCCAGGGTTACAGAGTTAATCTGTGGTAGAGGTGGCACTTTAATTCAGACTTTGTGATTCTGAATCTACTGTCTACCTCCTTAGGAGGTAGGTCCCCACCTGCAGTCCTTTAATCATGTTTGCTAACAGCCAGGGGTGAGCAGGACAGATTGCTCAGACCCTCAGTGGGCAGTTGCCCCCTCCCACTTACATGGAACAATTATGAATGGCTGTCAAGGTTGCATTTCATCCAGGTCTTCCTGTGAGTGACTGCATCATTGCAGAGCTCAGGGGACAGGCAGGACATGGGGCTCAGGAGGGAGACCTAAGTATCCTACTTCTAACTCTTGTGATGACTATTCAAGGGCAGGCATGCAGCAAGACAGACAGACAGACAGACAGAAATACAATCACCCCCTCAAGAAGCCTGACCATACAGCCACCTGGTCCTATGTTTTAGATGTGGTTAAGAAGCATGGTCCTCAGGGTGGCAATGCTGAGGGGTGGTGGAACTCTTAAGAGCCAGGGCAGGGCACAATGCAAGGTGGCAAGACTTTGGGAGCAGCAACCTGGGAAGGGATAGCTGCTGGTCCCAAGGAGTGAGCTAGTTCCCACAAGATGGAGTTGTCAGAAAAAGCAAGCCTGGTGCCCGACTCTCTCTGGCTTCCTATTTTGCCATATGCACTCACTCTTCCCACCTCCTCTCATGCCATACACTAATTATGATGCAGCCAAAGGGTACCTCACTAGAGGCCAAACCAATGAGGCTGCCTGCCCCATTTTGGATTTTTAGCCTCCACAACTATCCACTAAACAAAACCTTTTGCTCTGTGAAATATCTAGCTTTGGGTATTTTGTTATAGTAACAGAAAACAAATTAAGGCAGGGTAGATGCTGGGACTCATGCCCTCGTCCTCAAGTAAACTTGCTTCATAGAAAAGCATAGCCTGGTGAATGCTCCGGAACTCAACCAATTGGACAAGTAACTCCATGTCATTTTTCTATCCTTGTGACTATGCAGTTTCTGAAATGTGCTGCTGGAGAAGACAGGGTTCTTATGCAAGAGCCAAATGGTGCTTTCTGTCCCTCCCAACACAGCCTCACTGGCTGCAGCATACACTGGCCTCCATCAGCCCCACACCAAGCTCATGCAGCTATTCCCAGGGAATTTAGGTTCCAGCTTCTGGGTCACAAATGCAAGTGAAGAATCCTTTCCTCCCCCATGTCTGGGTGGCTGGCTCCTTCCTGGTGTGTTCCATCACCCTGGGCACAATGACATGAGCACCACACTTAGGCCTCTCCCTAGGACCCTGTAACGTCCCTGCAGGTACTCCTTCACCTCGCCACATCACTAACTAGAAGAGCTTGGCCCTTTGCATCCCTGGGAGTGCAACTGCGAAGAGCAACAGGGGAAGTACTCAAGAGTTCAAGGTCCTGTGAAAACCCTGCACATCGAGTGTCTCCCTCTAGCAAATGAGGGACTGTCATCAATTCTGAACATTAAACTTGTTCCCAGTCCATAAAATACCCCCAACCCACCCCATGCCACGAGTGATTTTTATAACACATGCTTCATGTGGAATATACCTCTGCACTGTCGACCGCCACCCAACTTCTTCCCTTCCCTCTCCTTCCATCATGTCCTGTTGATTACCCACTCCTGCATCCAGGGTCTCTCTTCCCCTCCCACCACTGAAACCTGAGCGCACGAGGCCAGGACTGCCTGCTTCATATATCAGCGCTGTATCTCCCATGTTCCCAGCAGAGTGGCACATAGCTGTTGCTCAGTAAAAATTTGTCAAACAATTGAATAAATGAATGAATGAATGAATGAATACAAGAAGAAAATATTTTTGAAGTTTCAAATGCACCTGAACATTTGGAAGTCCCCCCCCAAAAAAAAATATATATGCTCCAAATACAGAGTCCTCTCATATTGTAGTCCTTACAAACTTTCTGAATGAAGCTGCTCACTGTTTTTCCCAGTATCGTCATTTCACATTTGCTAAGGTTAGGGGCCATTCTAGACAAAGCATACCCAAAGCTAGACTTACCCTTAAATTTCTCACTTGGCCTAAGCCAACCTGAGTTCAATTTCTGCCCCTTGCAACTGAGATTGCTAAGCCACACAATAGGGGGTGGGCACTGACCCTGTTCAACAAAGACTCCTGGCAACAAAATAATATAAACAATGTCCACACTGCATTGCTGAGAGCCAGCAAAGCTCTCCATGTGCTTTGCATATAGCTACCCTCCGTGCCCACATGCTCTGCATTTGTGGATTCAACCAAAAGCAGATTGAAAACACTAAAAAAAAAAAATCTTGCATCCATACCAATTTGTAAAGACATATTTTCTTGTCATCATTTCCTAGATAATACAGTATAACAGCGATTTACATAGCATTTGCATTACATTATAAGAAATCTAGAGATGATTTCATGTGGGAGACACCTCTGCCCTCTGATTTAGGAAGGTCGTATACTCAAATACTACATCATTTTATATGAGGAACTTGAGCAGCCACAGACTTTGATATGCTCAATGGTCCGGGAACCAGTCTGTCTCTAACACCGGGGGTGACTGTGTATTAACTCATTTAATTCTCACAACAGTTTTATAGGTAAGGACTATTATTTATGCCCTTTTCATGAAGGACCACCTGGTTCATGACCTGCCTGAACCACACAGAAGAATCAGGGTCCAAACACCAACAGGCCTGGCTCCAAAGGCTACGCGAGGCTTTACTGTGTTCAGCAAGTTTAAGTCCTTGTGTGGGAATCAGAGTAATTACTAGAAAAGCCAATTAGAGTTGTCTTTTTCCATGTCCTGTGAGACATTTGGAGACATGAGGAGGTGCACAGGAGGAGAACCCCCGAAAGGAAACAGCCTCTCACCTGAGGATATGTGGCCCGGCTGTGCACTCTAGCTCCCATTGGTGGACTTCAGGCAGCCCAGCAGGCTGGACCCTGACCTTGTGATGTCCCCTGCCAGCTAATCCCCAAGGATCATACCAGCTGGCTTTGGCTTCCAACACAAAATGTTTTTCCCAATTGAGATTATGGCCTTTTTGGCAGCTCCCAAAGGGAAACGGATTATAACTTGAGAAAAGTTCTTGCTGAAATGGAGAGTAGACCCTTGGACTTGCACCAAGAGCAGGGTGGGCAATGCAAGGAAGGTAGATTCCCATAGGCGAGACCCAGAACTGCAGGGGATAGAAACCAGGAGAGCCCGGTGAATTATATAGAAAGGAAAAGCATAATTATGTTCGTTCCCTACCTTAGAGCAGTGGATTAGAGTCAAGGAGCAACGATCTACCCTGCAGTATGCATGGCTTTTGAGATCCATACAGAGCAAAATGCAAATCCAGGAGCTGCCTGATGTTGGGCAGGGTACTTAACTACACCACAGCTGCGGTGAAATGGATTTCCCCAGCACTGCAGGGACCAGGAGCTTCCTGATGGGCTTCCCCTTTCCTCTTGCCATCAGTGTCCTCTGGGGCATAGCGGTCACCTTGTCCACACTGTGTCCTGCTCCTCCTGACCTGAGGCTTATCAGCAGCTGCTTACACCACACCTGTTCTGCATCCTCCATCATGCTGCTGAACCACTCTCAAGAGTAACCACTCAGGGTGAGGATGCCGCAGGGAATGAGGTGACGAAACAGTCACTAGACAGGTGACTCCGTGACACCATGCAAGCTCTAAGGAAGAGGGTTAAAAGACAGAGTAAAGCTAAAGACATCAATCCAGAAGAGTCTAATCCTAATTTCCACCGTAACCGAAGGGTAGCCTTATCGAAATCACTCAGCATGTCTATGTCCCCCGTTTTCTTGTAAAATGAGGGCATAGGAACTAGTCAGTTTTATAAAATGTTTAAAGCCACAAGCTTTTTCCTCTCAGTATTGTTTTAGTGACATCTCACAAATTTAGAGATGCTGGGTTTTTTTTTTTTCATTTAATTCAAAACATTCTCTAATTTTTTTCATGATTTCTTTTTGGCCCATTCATTATTTGGAAGTGAATTGAGTACTTTTCCAAGCATTTGGGTCAGATGTTTTTGTGTTATTGATTTCTCACTTAATTCTTTGTCATCAGAGAGCATACTGAACTTAATTCCTGCCGATTTTGTTTAATGTTCCATGTGCACTTGAAAAAATGCATTTTTTTGTTATTGATGGAGAAACTATTTTACAAATGCAATAAAGCCAAGTTGACCGAGAGCATTGTTCAGGTCTACTATATCCTTACTGAACTTTTGTATTCTCTCAGTTACTGATAGAGGAATGCTGAAGTCTCTGATTAAAATCATGGATTTGTGCATATTTCTCTTTTTTGGTTTCATTATGCTTTGCTACATGTATTTTAAGCTGGAATAAGAATCTTAATGTCTTCTTGATGGATTTATTCTTTTGCCATTGTGCCATATGCCTCTATGTTCTTTATAATATCCTCTTTCACTTTTAACCCATCTCTGAATTTATATTTAAAGTGAATTTCTTCTAGATAGCATAGATTTGGATCTTACTCTTTTCATTCATTCTGAAAACTCTGCATTTTGATTGGCACATCTAGATCATTTATATTTAATATAATCATCAAAACAGTTGGTGTTTCATCTATCACCTTACTATTTGTTTTGTGTTTTTCTCCTCTGCATTTTGTTCTTATTTTTTTTTCTCTTTTTCTGTCTTCTTTTGGATTGGGTATTTTGTAGTATTCTGTTTTATATTCACTGTTGATTATTATATATAATTTCTCAATTCTATTTCTAATTCTTTCTCGGGTTTTACAACATGAATTGTCAAAGTATTCTAATGAACCTTCAAATAATATTACACTGCTTCAGATGTAACACAAAACTTAAAATAGTATACTTCCATTTATTCCTCCCATTTTGTGTTAATTATCAAACATTTTATTTTATTTCTATATATATAAGTCCCAGAACATATTTCTTTTTTTTCATGACTTCATAATGACTTTAATTTTTTAAATTTATATATGACAGCAGAATGCATTACAATTCTTATTACACATATAGAGCACAAGTTTTCATCTCTCTGGTTGCAAAGTATTTTCACAGCAATTCATATACTTTGGATGATAACGTCCATCACATTCCACCATCATTTCTAACCCCCTGCCCCCTCCCTTCCCCTCCCACCCCTCTGCCCTATCTAGAGTTCGTCTATTCCTCCCATACTCCCCCTCCCTACCCCACTATGAATCAGCCTCCTTATATCTGAGAAAATATTTGGAATTTGCTTTTTTAGGATTGGCTAACTTCACTTAGCATTATCTTCTCCAATTCCATACATTTATCTGCAAATGCCATGTTTTATTCTCTTTTATAGTCGAGTAATATTCCATTGTGTATATATGCCACAATTTTTTTTCTATTTATCTAGGTTGGTTCCACAGTTTAGCAATTGTGATTTGTGCTGCTCTAAACATTGATGTGGCTGTGTCCCTGTAGTATGCTGTTTTTTAGTCCTTTGGGTAGACTGCGAGGAGAGGAATAGCTGGGTCAAATGGTGGTTCTATTCTCAGTTTTCCAAGGAATCTCCATACTGCTTTCCATATTGGCTGTACCAATTTACAGTCCCACCAGCCGTGTATGAGAGTATCTTTTCCCCCACATCCTCGCCAGCACTCAATTGTTGTTTATCTTCATAATAGCTGACATTCTGACTGGAGTGAGATGAAATCTTAGAGTAGTTTTGATTTGCATTTCTCTAATTGCTAACAATGGTGAACATTTTTTCATATATTTGTTGATTGATTGTATATCCTCTTCTGAGATGTGTCTGTGCATGTCCTTGGCCCCATTTATTAATTGGGTTATTTGTTTTTTGGGTGCTTAATTTTTTGAGTTCTTTATGTACCCTAGAGATTAGTGCTCTATCTGATGTGTGAGGGGTAAAGATTTGCTCCCAAGATGTAGGCTCTCTATTCACCTCACAGATTGTTTCTTTTGCAGAGAAGAAAATTTTTAGTTTGAGTCCATCCCATATATTGATTCTTGATTTTAATTCTTGCGCCAAAGGAGTCTTACTAAGGAAGTTGGGGCCTATCTCTCACCATGCACAAAACTCAACTCAAAGTGGATCAAGGATCTAGGAATAAAATCAGAGACCCTGTGTCTAATAGAAGAAAAAGTAGGCCCTAATCCCCAGAACATATTTTGATTAATTTTGCTTGAAATTATTATTATTATCTTTTTTAAGTTGGGGACCAAACCTATAGCCTTGGCCGTGAGACAAGTTATCCCCAGCTCACTTTTTATTTTGAGACGGAGCTTCACTTGGTTGACCAGGCTGGTTTTGAACTTGCCATCCTCCAGGGTCAGCCTCCTAGAGAGCTGGAATTTCAGACATGTACCACCAGGCCAGTTCTGAAGATAATTCGTCAGAGGAGGGAGAAAGTCATTTCTATTCTCTGTCGTACTTTGCATTTCTGGAGTTAGTTATCACTTTCTGTAGGTTCATCTGTCATTATTCCCCCTCAGCCTGAGTGACTTGGAGTAAACCACATAGTGCACGTTTACCGATGATAAATTCTCTCGGTTCTCTTGTTCATCTGAAAATATCTTTGCTTTCCTATTTGAATAACATTTTCACTGGGTTTGGAATTTGTTGACAAAGTCTGAGTTTTGATGGGCACACAAGTCTTCTTGGGCTGCTGCAAGAAAACAGACTGCACAGCTTACCAACAGAGATTTATTTTCTCCAAGTTCTGGAAGCTACAAGTCCAAGATCAAGGTGGACTATCATCAGTTTCTGGAGAAGTTTCCCTTCGGGCTTATAAATATTCATCTTGGTGAGTCCCCCAGTGGGTGAGAGAGAGAAAGTGATTTCTCTTCCTATGAGGCCACTAATTCTATCAATTCAGAGCCCTACTCTGTGACCTCACAGAGCACTAATTACTTTCTTCCTCCCAATGTAGCCAAGGGGTTTAGAACTTCAGCATATGAATTTGAGGTAGAAGGTGGAAGGACACAGTCCATCCATAACAACAGGATTTATTTTTTTCCATACATTAAAGATGCATTTCCATTGTCTTCTGGGCCTTGCTTTGGTCTGGATCCTGCAGCCAATTCTTTCTTATCCTTAATCTCTGCTCATCACCTGTCCTTTCTTGTGCCTGGTCTCCAGACTTTCTCTCGTCACTGGTTTTTCTGCAATTTGATTAGGGTATACCTTGTGTGGTTTTCTCTGTGTTTTTTTTACTGCTAGGGGTTGGCTGAGCCTCTTGGACCTATGGGTTTGTCATTTTTAAGAAATCTGAAAAAGTTTCAATCATTATTTCTTCAAGTTTTTTTCTTTCCCTGTTTCTGTCCACTAGCCCTTTGCTGAACCCAGTCTCTTCCACTTCATATTGCTTCACAACATCAAGAGCTATTGTTAGAGAATCTACATTATTTTTTAAATATTTTTTTAGCTGTAGATTGTTTTATGTGGTGCTGAGGATTGAATCCAGTGCCTCATGCACACCAGGCAAGTGCTCTACCACTGAGCCCCAGCCCCAGCCTGAGACTCTGCATTATTTTTTCAGTCTGTTTTTTTCTTTCTTTTGATTCAGGTTAACTCGTTTCCATTGCCGTGTCTTTAGGTGCAGCTGGTGTTTTCCAGAACCCAATCTGCCGTTAATCCCGCCCAGCCCATTTTTCACTCCAGATATTGCATTTTTCATTCCCATAAGTTTCATTTGGTTCATTTTAATATCTTACTCTTCTTCCTATCTCCATAGTTGCTTTTAAATCCATGAGCATATTGAGAACAGCTCTTTCCGTGTCCTTGTCTGATAATTCCTTCATCTCAGTCATTTGTAATTCTGTTCCTGTTGCCTGACTTTTCTCCTGGTCACATCGTATCTGTTTCTTTGTAATTTTTCTAATTGAATCATATTTTGTTTTCTGCCCTCAAAGACTGTCGTATCTTTTCTGCAGGTAGATACCTGACTTCTAGCTCAGGCTCCTGCTTTTGAGGCTCTATTCTAAACTGTTCAGCACAGATAGGGAGTAGCCATGTCCCCAGGGCGACTTGAGCCTCACTAGTAAGCCATGTCACCTCTAGATCTCAGCAGAACATCCTGGGTGTCACTGAGCTCTTCCTCTCTGTCTGGTTCCAATCCAAACATCTCTAGCTTGTGTAAATTTTGAGAATCCAATTTGGAGCTCGTCTTTCATTCTTTGCCCAGCTGCATGGAATTCCATGCTATGCACGCAGCTTAGCGGTTAGCCACCAACTTACAGGATCCCTAGGTAGATGCCTGGAGTGCTCCACATTCCCTCCTCCTCCCAGGCTCTGCCTACCACACTGCCACCTGCAGGGCCTCCCAGAACTACAGTCCTTCTCCATCTCTGCAAGGCCGCCATGCCACACCCCCAGGTCAGCACCTCCAAGCAGACAGCGAGGCGCATGGTGGGGCTCACGCCTTTGTTTTATTCCTCTTGGGGTCACAGTCCTAAGCTGTCTGCTAGCCAGTGTCTGAGAACAGCTCAGGAATTTTTGTCCCATTTCCTAGTATTTTATAGTGAGAAGGTAAGTCCAGACCAGAGTGTTCCATCTTCATCAGAAATGGGATTCTGGTGCATTTTGAAACTATTTTGAGGAACAAAAATTCTCTTTTTGAATGAAACCAGTCCAATAAATACAATATAGCAGAGGCACAAATATGAGACTGAATCTAAATCCATATTGTTGGAAATGATTCTTTCACTGTTTTTTTTTTCTTTTTTCAACATTAGAGATTGACCTGGGGTGCTTTACCACTGAGCCCGTTCTTTTAATTTTTTTAATTTACTTTTTAAATTTTTTTAATTGATTGTTTTTTGGGTTTTTTTTTTTAGTTATACATAGGCATAATCTTTGCTTATTTATTTTTATGTGGTGCTGAGGATCAAACCCAGGGTCTCACATGTGAGAGACGAATGCTCTACTGCTGAGCCACAACCTCAGCCCCTATTTTTTTTTTAAATTTTGAGACAGGGTCTCACTAAGTTGCTGAGACTGGCCTTGAACTTGTAATCCTCCTGTCACTGCCTCCTAGTTCCTGGATTTACAGACATGAGCCACCAGATCTGGTTTCTTTCACTGTTTGTGGCAACTTTATGATTCCCCCATAGACGTCAAGTTTAAAAATCATAACCTAGATTAGTCTCCATGTCTCCAGACCAGAGAAGGGGCAAATAGCCCTTAGGGGTGCTAGAAATAGATACCTAACCTCATATTCATTTTCAACTCATTTTTCAATTTCTCCTTCGGGTAGATGCTTTAAGATAAGAAAATAGAACAGTGTCATATATAAATGTTTCATAAATAGAACAAATATACTTTTTGGTTCCTAAAAAGGGTGCATATCATAATGACATGAAGATCTCCAGACTAGGACAGAGGCAAGCAGACCTTTCCTGTAAAGAGCCACAGAGTAAAGATTTTAGGGTTTGTGGTCCTACGATCATCTCTGTTAAAACTACTCAACTTGGCTTTTGTAGCATGAAAACAGCCATCTTCCAGTAAAATTGTATTGGTAAAACAGCAAGATGGAGTTGGCCCAGAAATCAGAGCTTGTCAAACTCCAGGTGAGTTCTGAAGAGCCATTCAGTAAGGGGATCTTTGGTTCCACCTCTTCCTACAAACTGAAGAGGGGAAGTTGGAGTATCCTCCTTAGTAATAGCTTGCATCTGTTCTTAACAGGTCCATATAATGTAGACCGCTTAATCCAAACCTTCCCCCCACATACACACACCCCATATTAACAGAAATCAAACTTCTAATGAAATCTCAAAGAGCAAAGTGGTAAAACTCAGACACTAGAATAAAATGGAGGTTAAAATCCTAGCTCCACTGCACAAAGCTGGGCTCTTTTATTACTTCTATGGTCCTCCCCATCTACCATGTAGCAAACAGGAACTCTAATAGCTACTTAGCACTGAATTTGATACATAGTATATGCTCAGTAAATGCTAAATTCTTCTTCTGGTCTCCACTCTGGACCCATTGTGCTTTCCAAAGCAAAAAATAACAATAAAAATAACCAAGAGAATGAGAGAACAGAGTTGGCGTCCCTTCCTCCTTCTCCCCAAGTATTTTGCTTCTTGTGCTTAGAAAGAAGGAAAGAGACAAGCTGCTCTGTAACCTTTTATGCCTTTGCCACATGCCAAGATGGCCCTCTGAGGATGTGGGACAGAGCAGGAAGGTAGGTGATGGCCAGAAGAATCTCTAGTATCCTTCAGGTTTGCAGTCTTCAAAGCAGTGTCTGTACAAGAGGTTTTACTAAATGAACCGTGGAGGAGCAGGGAGAAACACCTAAGACTTCTATTCACATTGATTTTCCACCTCATCCCGGGTAAAATTTCCATTTTTGACATGCCTCCTCATATGAAATATATAATCTTACAATTCATGCATGTCATGTGTCGATATTTACACATATATTAAAGAATATGCTCAAAAAAATTGTTCCCAATCGTGGCTCATGATTAAGGAGATTAACGAGTCAGGCCACCTCTGCCCTAAGTCTGCACTTTTCCCCTGGGGAGAGGTTGCAGGCCTGTAATCCCAGCGGCTCAGAAGGCTGAGGCAGGAGGATCGAGGGTTCAAAGCCAGCCTCAGCAACTTAGTGAGGCTCCGTGATTAAGAACCCCTGGGTTCAATCTCCAGTACCAAATCAAGGAAAAGACACACACACACACACACACACACACACACACACACACACCAAAAAAAATTGATATTTTGGGGGATTTTAGAAGCAATAGAATCAATTTGGTTTCTGCTTCGAGTATTGGAGTATCCATTTTATTGGAAGATTTTTCCAAAAGAGGAAAAATATTATCCCTAAAAAAAACATGTATTTTGGAGTTTAATGCTGAGTTTGCATGATTTATTTTAAGTTCGCGGTTCAGCATCCGATTTGGATGACATTTTTAAGCAGTGACAGGTCCCTCCAGATAGCCCGTGGGCCTCTCTGCATCTTGTGTTCACACTCTCTGTTGCTGACAAAGACCCACCTGAGCCAAGTCTCTGCATCCAACTATAGACAGTCCCAGAATGAGGACGCTCTGGCTTCTGATCTTGCAGGCTTATGCGGTTTTCGAAAGCCATACACATTCAGCCGGAGCTGTGCTCCTAATTTTGAATGTTGACCTTTCCCCTGCTCGTGATAGATGCTATAATCATCTTTGAAGGGCTCCTAGCAGCCACCTGACCACCAGTATGAAAACCGCTTCTCCCCCTTGTCCTGTTGCTGAGCACAAACCTGGCCTCCATGTCTTGCTCTGCCCCTCTCTACTTCAGCAGATTTCCAGAGTAACACTAATGGTAGCAATAGCTAGGGTTTTATTGAGTGCCTACTATGTGCCAGGCACAATGTTCAGCCCCACATATAACAATTGCAATCACCAATTCTCACAAGCCTGAAAGGTACAGTAAGATTTGTATTATATCGCTGAGGACCTGGAGCTCAGAAGAGGTAAGCAACTTGCCCAATATCACCCAGCTGAATAAGGGGGAGCTGAGATTTCACTCCAGGCCTGTTTAACTCCTTAAACTAAACACTGAGATTAAATTTCAAAATTACAAAATTAGGTTAATAAGCACGCTTCCCCAGGGTTTCATGGAATAATAAAAGTGATAATGTCTATAATGTGTCTGGTCAGGAATAAGGCTCAGGATAGATCCATCTCTCTATGGAAGCCATCATTGGGCTGCAGCAATCTCGGCAGGCTTCCTGTCAGAGGTGTGGCCAGGAACCGTTGGAGCAGACTCAGGCCACTTTGAGTTTAAAGCCTTCTGGTCTGCCTCCAGCCTCACTCTGAATCCGCGAGCTGGGCATCATGCAGAAGTGAGAACCTCTGCCTGCTTGAATACGGCAGGAGGCAGTGCCTCCTCCTCCTCCTTCCCCAGGCTACTCCAGGCAAAAAGAAACAAACGTGTGGCTTCAGCTGTGGGTACCAATGCACAGTGCCTGGCACACCCTGGGGTACCTTGTCTCCTCTGCTCGGCAGAACTGCTTCATAAAGAGGCAACGGTGGTTTTCTGGAAAAGTTATAAGCTCTTTGAATTGACAGAGAAATATTTATCCAGGGTTCCAAAAATTCCTCCAGGAGGGCATTACATGAAAAAAAAGAAAATTCTTGCTGTCTTGGAGAAGCAGCGCCTCCCTTTTGACATTTCATAAGGCATAGATTTGACAGCAACAGAAGCCCCAGAGACACACTGTTAGCTAAACTGCAGGCGAAGGCATAGTGCAGAGGAGCCAGGGAGCCCTGTGTCCTTGTCCCCGGCTTTGTCATCCTGAGCACACTCTTGTCAGGGTAGCTCTGGATGCTCTTCTTTCCCAGGGTTCCCTCCCCAGGGACTGTGGCTTCCAGTTCACATTCTTTAAAATGCCTGTTTTAATCCCTGCCCCAGGCTCCCTGCAGAATCTGTCCTAACAGGGGTCTGAACCCAAGAAATCAGGCAGGACTCTCCCTGGGGTTTCTGGCTGACTTTTCAAAGTCACCACCTTGCTCTTCCGGGAGAGGGAGAGAACCACCATTAGGGTGGTCGGACCCTGGGAGGGTGACAGGGACCCCACTGTGGGCTCAGTGCTCAGTGCTCAGCTGATGGTGGGCTTCAGTGAGGTGTTTGCTGCTGCAGCTTATTACAGCAAAAATTTTTAATAATTATTGCACCGAGTTCAGAATTTGCTAATCTCTAAGATGAATTTAAGGATCTCCATAGTTAGAGAGGAGGCTGGCGTGAAATGGCTTTCAAATTTTTGTGTACCTCCCAGCTGACCTGCTTGCTCTTTTTATTAAAAATGTAGGTTCTTTGCTCCCAACCATGAAAGTCAGATTCTATCAAGGGACCCCTGACTCTGCATTTAACAAGCCCTAGGTGTGATCTGGATGCAAATGGCCAGGGAGTCCACTTCGGGAAACTGATGAAATGAAAAAAGAAAGGACCCAAGTCAGGCAGCAGCAGCTGGTTCTGTTTCAAATCCCCACTGGGTCCTTTCCTTGCTGTGACTTTGGCCATGTGACTCCACCTCTCTGGTCTTAGTTTCCTTATCTGGAAGCAAACCTTAGTCTCAGGAGCGCTCATCATTAGGAACCCTAATTTACTGGATGTTTGGAAGGGAAGAAGGAGGAGGCAGAAACCAACATTTCCTTGAGCCCCCCGCTGTCCAGCACATGATTGCAGATCCCTGGTATTTTCTTTGCTAATTATTCCTCCCTCTGAAGTTGAAGAGTAGATAGATAACAGCCCTGGCTTCAGACCATGTTCTGACACAAAGTATAGGCAGTAGGTTAATATTAACAATGCATTAGTTGTTTGCAAAAGAAAGGTTGGTGTGTCAAAGTTATTTAATGCAATTCTATTCGTTTGTTCAGCAAGTTTTTATTGAATTTTATTGAATCTCTACTGTGTTCTGGGTCTTGTAGGAGATGCTGGATCCCACAGTGAGCAGGCCAAACCAGGACACTGGAGTCCTTCACTGGCCCATGGGGTGAGTTAATCAGAAGGGGCTGGGGCAGGCCCCACGATGCTCAGCCAAGGTTGGTCAAGGAAGAGGAGAAGCTGGGAGCCAAGCCCAGCGGAGCCACAGCTTGACAGCTCTCAAATGAGAGAACGGGGCCAGGTGAATTCCAAACACCTGCCTCAGATAAATAGCAAAACAATGATAATGTGATATTTAAACACTGGCTCCCAGACTTCTTATCAGCTGTGCCGGCTTGTAGGGAGAAGGCCAAAACCACGGAAAGGCCTTTAGATGGAAATCTGGAGACTTGGACAGCCAGGTTTTCTCTACCTCTGGTCCCCAGGCTACTACTGGCCACATAGCCACCCGGGGAGCTTATTTGAAATTCAGGTCCCGGCTCCCCCCATCCCAAATTTACAGAGGAGCATATAGAGGAGGTTTCTCTTCTACTCCCCCCCACCCCCGCAGAGAGCCTGCTCCATTCGAGGATCACTGCAACTTGGTATTTGCACTCCATATAGCTTTTGTGATAGAAGTGGTAATAAAATTAATAAGAGACAATAAAATCAATCACTCCAAGTGGAGTCCTGGACCAATAGTATCAACATCCACGGGGCACTGTTAAAACCTGGAATTCTGAGCCCCCATCCAAGACCTACTGAATATGTGAGACCCACAGGTGATTTAATTTTTTTTATGAGAGCATTATAATCACATATATTAGTTGGGTTCATTTTGACAGAAGTCATCCATGCAGGGGATTGCAGTCCGAATGCCCCCTGCTCCTCTACCCCCTGCCCCCCACCCTTCTCCTGACTGTACTCTACCTTCAGGTGACACCCATGGGAGCACGGGCTATAGAACCTGGCTGGTAATGGAGGGATGTCACACAGGGAATGCAAACAGTGGACACGGGAACAAAATATCAGAACTTCCATTTATGTTTATTTTAAATCCCCCTTCCAAATGTCTGGCATTTGCTACGTTTTATTTACCGTGGATATAGCTGAAGTTGTACTGAGGACACGCACATCTCTGCAGTTCACAGGTGAACATCATTCTGAATGAGGAGGGGTCTCAGAGTCCCAGTCCTCTGGTGACCCTGCCCCTTTCTGGCCTACAGTGCTCTGCACACTGGCTTCCAGCTCTGTTGTTTGGGAAGAGAACGTCCCCCGGCCACTCCTGCAGTTCTGAGCTGCAGTTCCAACCTGGGTCCTCCCTGGGTGGGGAGGGGGGATGTCCACACTTGGGGAATTGGTGACCCAGCCTTTTCTCCTCCACCTCCTGGGGCTGCCGGGTGCCTGGATGGGGCTGGGAAACCCACCCAGCTGAAGCCGTCTTCCTATAATCACGGGCGTGAGCCTCGGGGACCCTCCTGCCTCGGCCCCCCCACTCCACTCCCACTGGGCCAGACACCTCCTCCGGCGAGTCCCCTCCTCCGCCGAGTCCCCTCCTCCGCCTCCCCACCCTCAGCTTGACACCTTTGTTCCATGCTTCGATTTTTTGAGAAGATGCTGTTTTTTCGCCAGGGCTCCTCTTGCCCGGATTTCATATTGGGATATTTCTGTCCCCTGGCACCACACCAGAGCCTCTCTAATTTCGTGCTCTTTCCTGCACGCACGGCACCACTGACTGGCTCCTGATCAACGTTCAATCCAAACACCACGTTTTTAGAAACTGCCCTTTTCCCAAGCACCTTATTAATCCTCAAAGCATCTGTGAGCTTTAAAAAAAAAAAAAAAAAATTGTGAGCGCCGGACGTGTGACACGTGAGACCAGCCGAGGCTCGTGCTCCTCGTTTTCCAAACCGGGAAAATGGGACAGTCGGCCAAGTTCCTGATCTGGCATCATAGGACCCGGCAGAGTTCGAGTGAGACTGCATTGTTCCCGCCCTCAATCCCTCTGCCTCTTTGGGACAAAAGGGAATCAAAAGATGCAAAACACAAAGGCTTCTCCCCAGCCCCCCGAATGATCTGAATAATGTAGTTGGGGAGGCCATCTGCAAATCAGGGCTGTTTCAAGGCCCAGATGGAGCAGGAGCACTGGAGAGAGGTCACTGCTTTTACCCATGGAGACCTTTTGAAATAACAAAAATGACTCAGATCTGGGCTGGCTGCAAAAGGCTTTCAGTTCCTCTAGAGGTTCTCCAATGCCAGCCAGGGTGAGCAGGAATCGCCAAAGCCTAGTAAAAATACACAGATTTCTAGGTCCTAAGCTTGACCTTCTGAATCAGCATCTTGAGGGCTAGACCTGAAGCTTTTTTGGGGGGACACTGCTTCTGATATCTGGTCAGTCTAAGGAACCCTGGATTCCGTGTCATTATGAATCTATTTAAATTCTAAAGTGGCCATGCGGGCAGGGGCTTAGGGATAATTTAGTCTAACCCCTCATTCCACAGAGAAGCCGAGTCTCAGAGAGCAGATGTGACCTGTCCAAGTTCCCAGACCCAGAAGGAGTTCATTGTGGTCCATTTAACGTTGAATTACAGTTCCAAATCAAATTTCAGGATCGAATTTGCACCACTGAAATTCACTTGAATATTAACTTTTTTTTTTAATGGCTAGAAAGTAGAGCCATTTAGATTCTTCTATCCCATAAGGCAAGTAATCTAAGTCAAAGAATAGGCATCCTTCACACCCGTGGCACTCAATAAAGTGATTTCCATCTTGAACAGGAAAGGAGGGGGGTGTCCTGTGGACCCCATTGTGTTTCTGCACTGATCTTTGGATACAGGGCAGAGTGGGTGCTGAAATCGAGTCTCAGCTCCCATCTCTCAGTGTCCCACTGTGTGGCGTTCCTGTGTCTGACTTGAGTCTTCCAAACCCTGAATGGTCAGGTGACCTCCACTCACCTGCAACAAACAGAAGATTCCTGCATTTTGCACTCGCCCACTCTCTGTAGCAGGTTTGCAAACAGACTGTGCAAACTGGTGACAGCTTAATAAAAACCACAAAATGCACACGCTCCTGGGTCTGGAAGCAGGGTCACTGAAAGAGAATAAACATGCCACCTCAGTGGGTGACAGCATTAGGAGGGTGGCCCCAGCCGTTACTACCTGGAAGTCACTGGCCAGGTCTCTACAGCCTTTGCTTGAGCTTCTGAGCCCTGGCTTGTTTCTACCACTGACAGTAAGTTGGACACTTCCCCAGACTGACCAAGTCTCCTGAAGCCTGGGCACCTGGGCACCCACACAAATACTTGTTGAGTCTTCGGACTGAAATAACCCTGATATCCGTGTTTCTTGGGCAACTTCTAGCCCCATAGCTGACGTTGATATGGATTCAATTGACTTTTCCTTCAGCAAGCATTCAATGCCTGCTGTAGTCAAGATCAGTGAAACAGAGGCCCTCCTCACCAAGCCTGCCACCCAGGGGAAGTGCACACAGTTCTCACCTTCTTGACATAAGGCAGCACACAGAGGTGTACAGCAGCAGCCTGCACCCTGGGAAGGTCCCCTTTGGACTTTCTCCTTTATATTGTTTTTTTTCCAAAGCATCTTCCAATCCACTGCACAGATGGTCAAGTTCCCCAGGGTAAGGACCTTTGTTTCTGCTCATGGTTCTTCCCAAGTAACTAAAGACGTTCTCAGCACATAGTAGGCGATTCATTTCTGAATGATTTTGGATTTGCCTGGGATCTGAATTCCAGCCCTCTTTCTGCTGCTTATTAACTATGAGACTTAAGATGACTGTGTTTTGAGCTTCAATTTCCTCCTCAATGAATCCAGAATAATGATAGTTGTTATAAGAAATAAAGTTTATAAAACAAATGGTTTTCGACAGATGGTATTCATCTTATTGTGATCAGCTTATTATCTTTGCATTAATATTATTTAGAAAGGAACAGTATCTTGAGAGAAAAAGGCTAGTAACTATAACTGGCACGCCGATTCTAGATTCTTTCTTTCTAGTATCCATGAGGTTGCTTTCAGCCACAAGTCACACAAAACCAATTCTAAGTGGCCGAGATGAATTGAGATCTGTTTTTCCCTATGTAAGTAGAAGTCGGGAAGTGGCCACCAGAGTCTGAGCTGGCACCTCTGCAGTTCTGTGGATTAGAGGATAGCAATCTATGGCGGCTGCGGTTTGCACGTGGTTTCCTGTGTCCTCTAAAGGTTCATCTGTTGAAGGCTTTGTCCTCAGTGTGGTGATGGGCGCTGGTGAACTTAAAGAGGTGGAGCCTGGTGGGAAGTCCCTAAGTCCCCTGGGGGCAGGCCCTAAGAAGAGACTCTAGGACCCCAGTCTCCCTGGCTTCCTGTTTTGAGGTATGAGCTTTTCTTCCAGGACTTTCTTCAGCTATTGTGATGCCACTGCCTATCTGCTATGAGGTCCTCACTGGAGTCAAGCCAATGGTGATACCTTGCCCTTGACTCTCTGGAACTGTGAACTCAGTGAACCTCTTTTTCCTTAAAATTGGGCTGCCCCAGGTCTTTTCTGATAGTAACGAAGAATGGACTAATACAATGGCCCACAGAGCAAATCTGACTCTCCCACTGTTTTTGCAAATAATTGTTTATCAGAACACAGCCAAGCACACTTGTTTTCTTATTGTCTTGGGCTGTTTTTAACACTATGATAGCAAAGTCAAGTACTTGCAAATGAGGCCATGTGACCTGCAAAGCCTAAAAATATCTACTATTTGCCCTTTATAGAAAAAGTTTTTTCATCCCCTGCCCTTGAACATTGCCTAATGGCCTAATGGCACATGTGCTTTTAAGACAAGATGAAAGGGGTGGCACAAAGGGTGGCATTAAGTCCCTTTAATCAGGAAAGTGAAAGCTCCTACAGAAAGCCCCAGCCAAATTCCCTTTTTACCTTGTTGGTCAGAACTGGGTCCCCGTGGCCAGGCCCTTGATGAAAGGGAGTCTGGGAAAGTAGGAAATGGATCATTGCACCCAAAAGGGAGCCACTAGCCATGGTTGGCTACTAACATCTTGAAGCGTAGTTAGTCCAGAGAGAGATGCAAAGTATAAGATATACAGATTTCAAAGACTTAATACAAAAAAGAACATAAAATATCACATGTTTTGGATATACTGAGTTAAGTATACTATATTATCCAGTATTTTTGATTTATTAAATAAAATATACTATCCATATATAATACTAACATTTTAGATGCATCAAGTTAAATAAGATATACTATCAAATAAATATAATATCACAATCAGTTTCAACTGTTCCTTTCTACCTTTTTAACTATTATTTACTCATTTATTATTTTTATGTGGTGCTGAGGGTCGATCCCAGGGCCTTGCACCAGTGAGGTGAGCGCTCTACCACTGAGCCATAATCCCAGCCCCCGTTTCTACTTTTTAAATGTAGCAACTAGAAAGTTTTCATTGACAACCATGTCTCACATCTGTGGCTCTTGTTATATTTCTGTTGGGCAGCATCGTGATCTGTTGCCTGGAACTGATACATTACTACCTTAAACTATAGGGCCATTCCTTTCGCAAGAAGAAAGGGGAGCAGGTATTAGATAGGAACAAAACCGTTTTAGTATAATTCATTTATTGAAGAATATAGAGTAAAATGAACAAAAGAATAAAAATGACATGCACTAGGCCAGACACTTGGAATGTAACAGTGAACAAACAGACTGGGTCCCCACCCCAGTGAATTTTTTTTTTTCAAAGAAAGAGAGAGAGAATTTTTTAGTATTTATTTTTCAGTTTTCGGTGGACACATCTTTTTTTTTTTTTTCACATCTTTATTTTTATGTGGTGCTGAGGATCGAACCCAGAGCCCCACGCATGCCAGGCGAGCGCCATACCGCTTGAGCCACATCCCCAGCCACCCCCTCACCCCACCCCCACCCCCGGTGAAATTTTAAGTCTTTTTGTAAACAATGATGCTGGGACTTGTTGGATGGGCTTTGATGGGCAGTGCTGGGTGAGTGGGAATGGAGGGCAGCCCAGGCTGAGGGAGGAGACAGTAAAGATGTTGGGACAGGGGTGAAGAGGAAGGTCCCACCAGGCCCAAAACCACTTCTTCCCATTGCACCCTGATCCAGCCAAACTCATCTCTCCATCTCCCAAATGTACCCCCTACTATTGCCAACTATCCTAGCTGGCGACCTAATGCTAGGTTCACAAAATCTGACTGTGCTAATAGCTTAAGAAAATGACAAAGCACGCAAACACACAGAAGTAACTTTTCAAAATCCATGATGGCCGTCTGACCTTAAGAGTCTGTGGAAAGAGAGCGAGCTGCTGGAATTCTTTATTCTTATTACGGGACACATAAAGGAGTTTCCATGGAACATTCTATCCCAAAAAGGGCAAAGGGGTAGGATTACAAAGGAACAGGTGAGGGTAGCTCAACCCCAGTGGTTGACGCCTGCTCCTGAGCCACACCTTGTTATGGGAGCTGGGGTAATGCCCAAGTTACTTCGACGTGGCACTACCATGCCAGACAGAAGGCAGTAATTGTTCAGAACCCAGTGCATCAGGACTGAAAGGCGTCTGCACCCAGGGCAGCTCCCCACAATCTACATTCCCTCTTTGAGACTGCTGATGCCTCTCCCGTAACCAGGATTATCTTCCTCATTTCTAGCTCCTCTTTCTTGGCTTAGAGTAAGACCATGAGACTTTGAGACTCAGTGCAAGCACTTCTCCAGGAAAACTTCCCGGACCCTCTATCTCAGCCATAGAACTCAGACTAAAAAAAAAGAGGGATGGGGGGGTGTAGGAAAGGTAACCCATGCTTTGAAAACACCATGCTAATCTTTGAAATAAATAGGTGAGCAATGACTTTGGATTTGCAAGTTTGTAAACATTAAGTAGAAAAATGTTAAAACTAATATATATATTTAAAACGTATTTTATTAATCTGAACAAAACCATGATAGTTTTAAAGTAATAACAGTATGAACAGCTGCTGAGAACTTACAACATATCTGACACCAGGCTTATGTAGATTATTTGAGTTTCATGATCATCTTATTAAGTAAAGTTTTTATCTTATTCCATATAGCCCAGGTTAAGACTGAACGCTAGGCAAATGCAGGAGGCTGTGGTAGATTCAGAGTGGGGGGGGGGGAGACACAGTGAGATGAGGGACACAGAAAGCACCAGCTTCCCCAAAGCAGCCCAGTCTCCAGCAACAGAAGCAGATGGACAGGTGAGATCCAGGGAAAGAGGAGAAAGGAGAAGCAAGTCAAGTTGGGAAGGTCCCGATGTTACAGAGACATGTGAATTTCACTGTGCAGACATCTGGGAGCCAGAAAGAATGGATATAGACAAGGGTATCAGTAAATTCACATATCGGAGACAGGAGAACATTTACTTAGAAGGTGACTCCATCCATCCAGGAAAAAGATGATGAGCTGCGGTCACAGGTCGTGAGAACTGAGGATTAGGTATGAGGGGGCTGAGGAGCAGTGAGACATGGGGGTGAGACACTGAGGTGTGTTCACTCCCCAGCTTCCAACGAAACTCCATTGCTCATCTCATTTAACCCCTCATTTAACCCCCTTTACCCTTCAAGTTTGGTGTGAGCATCCTTGTCCTTCATGAGGACGCCGAGTCCCAGACAGGTGCATAGTCTGATCAAGATCACAACAAGTATCTGATGCACCGAAGCAGACAGAACATCTGTTTGGCCTTTCTGGGGTCCAGGAACCCTACAACTGCCTCTCATCCTGAGCTGGGAGCGACTCACTGTCCTCAGCCCTCCTCGTCTGTCAGACATTAAACATGGGATGACTCACTGATATATAAAGAATTTAAATTCTTCACCAATCTGCAAAGCATTTTGCAGTCTGAGCTCCTCACTTGACTTTCATGTTATTCCCTTTTGGGTAAATACCAAGTTGCAGATGGCTAATAGTATCTACATTTTAAATGCATTCATGCCTTAAATGGTAAGCAAAAGTTCCTTGTCCCCGACCTTGAGCCCCATTTCCACTCCACTCACCCTCCCTCTATTCATCTGCCAGAGCTTTGGTCAGCTCAGATGGAACCCCTCCAGAAGGCCACAGAAGATTCTGTAAAGCAGGAGGGATTGGGGAAAATGATGCTTGGACTCTCCTTTGGGCCAGAGTAAAATTCTATTTTAAAAAATAAGAATACATTAAAAGAATGTTACCTCCTTCGTACCCCCTCCCCCACCATAAAAAAAAAACCAAAAAAACTGAAATCAGTTCTAGCACTGGTCACCTGCTAACTGGCTTTGGAGTCTGTTGAAAAATGTGGTCCCTCCCCAGACATTGTGAATGCTTTGTGTCCAGGGTCTGAGTCTCACATTGGTGACCCCAAAACTGGCCTCACACAGTGCTCAAACACAGAGCCTTGGATAGGCATGTCATTTTGAGCAAGTTACTTCTGTCACCCCATCCGAGGTCCACTTTTCTCAAAATGGAATAGTAATGTCCACCCAGCCAGGTTGAGGTCATCAAGTGCAATAAGCACGTGCCCAGCAGTTAGGGGCTTCTTGGTGAATTTTAATTTATTTGATTCTCAAAGGAAGGTTGGAAAAACTTACATGATAAAGATAGTTTGATATTTAAATAAGTTGTTTTTCCTGCGCTTTGTGCAAGACTAGCTTTTTTTTTTCTTTTGTGAAGGCATTTCATACTTCTGCTTGATTTCGTTTATGAGGATCACTTCGCATCCATGACAATCTGATCACAGTGCTGATTATTCCTGGGGGAGGGGAGGGATGGAGAGGAAGGAAAGAACATACTAGAAGGAAAAGAGGAGGCAGCACTTAGGTGCCGCGTCTGGCCTCAGGAACCGAGTCCAGCGAGGGACGTCGAGGTTAAAAAAATTTAAAAAAAAAACACAGGACACCAAGGTTCTTCATCCAGGAGGAGGCGTGTGTGCGCTTTATTATCAAAGTTTGTTCCCTTATATACTTTCTGTAACTGCAGTGGAAAGTTAGCCAAAACAGGGGAGGAATAACACCTGCTACTCTTGGGTTACCGAGACCGTCCCTTATCAGGAAGCTCCGAGAAGGCCAAGATGTTCCCAAAAAGGCACATATGTCTGAGGCAGATAAATATGAAACCGCAAGCCTGTGTCACGACCCTGTGAGCTGGCCACTTTGACATGCAGAACAAGGAAGTGGGGGCTGGGCCCCGAGGGCCAGGGAAGGCCTGCTACCAGCACTTAGGTACTAACTGTCAGAGGTGGTTGGGAGCTGAATTGTGTCCCCACCTCTCTTTCTGTTCTCAAGTTCTGACCCCCAGAATCTTAGAATGTGACTAGAGTGGCCAGAGGGCACTTCAAAAAGTAATTAAGGTAAAAGTGAGGTCAGATGTTGGGCCTATGCATAGGAGTCGGTGAAGGGTCCACCTTGGTAGAAAGATAAGCTCAAAGTCAGGGCAAAGCCAGGCCCTGCGGTTGAAGGCACAGCTGGTGGCCGAGTTAGAGATGAGGAGCTGCCGATTCCTTCTATCAAACACCTAGCACAGGTGTGGGATCCTTGCACGGGTTATCGCATTTAACATTTGCAACACTCCACAAGGCAAATACTATCATCCTCTGTGTTTTGCAGTCGAAGAAATTCAAGGCCAAAGAAGTTCATTCATCTGCTCAAAATTCCACAGTCATTAACAGGTGGGACTCGTTCTGAACTCATGTGTGTCTAATGGCACGTTCTTGCCCTCCACCACCACCATCTTCAATTTCCCAGATGAAGGGACCCCACATGCGCTATGGAGAGGAGATGCCAGGGAAGAACCAGCCCCAAATTATCCCCCTTTATTCTTCCTCCCAACACTTGCCTTGTGAAGTGTTGCAAATGTTAAATGTGATAACTTGTGCAAGGATCCCACACCTGCACGAGGTGTTTTCTGTTGAGGTCATTTTTTTTTTTTTTTTTTAGAAAATTGGAACAGGAATCAAGGATACAGCCCTATATGCTGCTCTCAACACAAACCCCTATACCTGATAGATTCGAAAAAGTCTGTATCTTTAGCAGGGATTAAAAACCAACAAAGGACAAGCGAAACAGAGGAAGAGCTGAAAGGAGCAAATAGGATTGGACAGATGGAGGAAAACCTAGCCTAACACACCTACAGGACTCCAGGTTCTGGGGAGGGTCCAGGGTTTGAGGTGACACACAGAAGACGCAGGAAACAGCCCCAGAGCAAATACGAAGGTGATTGACTGGGGAACCCATATTTTCAGCATCCAAACATCTCTCCTTTCTTATCTTTTTATTCCAAGCAGGGGCAGTGGTGTTTCCTCCCCCGACACCACCTGAGTTAGAATTAATGTCACTGTTTTACCTGAGGAACCAATAACCTAGGTAACACCACATGTTAAAGAAGTGTTTAAAGTCCTTCTCTGAATCACATCCCCTTCTTCTCTACAGCCATTAGAGACAGGTGGTAAAAAGAGGAGGTAGGTAGGGAATTTTGAATACAAAAGTGGGCATCTTGCCTAAAGTCACTGAACAACAGAGAAAAGCAACACCTTCAGAGAAGTCCTCATCCCTGGCCTCTGTGAATGTGAGCTTAAAGGAAATAGAGTCTTAGTCAGCTAAAGTCAAGATAGGATTAAGTCATGTGGGATAAAGGAAGACCCTAATCCAATGACTAGAGTCCTTACCAAAGAGGGAATTTGGATCCAGAGACACAAAGTAGAAAATGAGGAGGACAAATACCATTGGAAGATTAAAGCATGATTGGAGAGACGTGACCAGAAGCCAAAGAACATCAAGGTGATCCAGCAACCACCAGAAGCTGGAAAGAGGCGAGAAAGGACTCTTCCTACAATTGCACAGTGGCAAAATGCTTAGGAACAAACTAAGCTAAGAGGCTAAAGATCGTCCCTGAAAACTACAAAGCACTGTGGAAAGAAATTAAAGTGTTAAGACAGGTCGTACTCATGTATTGGGATACATGAATAATGTTAAAACATCCATCCTACACAGTGATACAGACCAAATGCTATCCCTATGAAAATACTAGGGACTTTTTTTTTTCAAAATAGAAAAACAATTCTAAAATTCACACAAAATAGACAGACAATTCTAAAATTCACACAAAGCTACAAATGAGTTTGAATATCCTAAACAACCTTAAGAACAAAGCTGGAAGTCTCACACTTCCTGTCCTCAAGACACATTGAGATGATATAGGCAGCCTACAAAATGGGGAAAATATTTGCCATCCATCCATCCTATAGGGGGTTAATATCTGAAATACATGAAGAACTCCTTTAGTATCAAAATAAAGAGTAAATAAATGATTACAAAAAAAGGCAAAGGACTTACATAGACCTTTTTTTTTTTTTTTTTTTTTTTTTTTGCTTCTGTTACTAAAAGACCCAACCAGAACAACTGCAGAGGAGGAAAAGTTCCAAGACTTATGGTTTTAGGGGTCTCAGTCCATAGAAAGTCAGTTCCATTCCTCGGGGCTCAATGTGGGGCAAAACTTCATGGTGGGAGAGTGCGGCAGAGAGAAGCAGCTCACATAATGATCAAAAGCAGAGAGAGAGACTCCACTGGCCAGAAAGGCTATATACCCCAAAGCCACGCCCCAATGACCCGCCTCCTCCAGCCACACCCCACCTGCCTCCAGTTACCACTCAGTCAATCCCGTCAGGGATTAATTCACTGATTGGGCTAAGGGTCTCCTAACCCCATCATTTTTTCTCTGAACCTTCTTGTATTGTCTCATGAGTGAGCTTTTGGGGGACACCTCACATCCAAACCATAACACCTTTCTCCAAAGAAGACATGCAGATAGCCAACAGGCATATACAAGGATGCCCAACATCATCAATCATCAAGGAAATGCAAATCAAAAACACAATGAGATGTCACCTTCTATAAAACAAAGAAGTGACTGAACCCTCATGCAGTGTTGGTAGAGATACAAACGGCATAACCACTGTGGAAAGAAGCATGAAGTTTTCTCTGAAAATTAAGAATAGAAGTACACTATGATCTATCTGCTTGGTTTTTATCCAGAAAAATTGAAATCAGGATCTCAAAGAGACATTGGCTGTCCCAAGTCCATTTCAGCAATATTCAGTAAGAGAGAGAGAACAAAACCAAATGTCTATTGACAGGGAATGGATGGAGAGAGCGTGGTACCTACATGCCATGGAGCCCTGTTCAGTGCTAAGAAGGAAATCCTGTCATATCCTGCAACGTGCGTGAGACTCAAAACCTTATGCTAGTGACAGAAGCCAGTCAGAGAAGGGCAAGTGATGTATGATGCCACAAACGTGAGGGAGCTAAAGTATCAAACTCATAAAAGCAAAAAGGAGAATGGTGGTCACTAGGGACAGAGAGGCGGGGAATGAGGGGTTGTTCCACAGGTGCCCGTTTCAGTTGAGATCTGATGTACAACAACTCTGGCAGTATGCACTTTAAATTTGGTAGATTTCTTGTTTGGCAGGATTTTTTTTCCCTACTATATTAAATTTTTTTTTTTAAAAAAAAGGAAAGGATTTTTTCCTAGAGCCTTAAGTGGGGGCACTTGGCCTTGTCGACACCTTCATTGCAGATACTTAGGCTCCAGAACTGCAAAATAATAAATTTCTGTGGTTTTAAGCATCCCAGTTTGTGGTCATTTGTTACAAACCATCCCAGGAAGTGAATATAGAAAGAAACTCCACCTCAAACCCATGAAGGACCAATGCCAGGGGACGACAATAACAAAAGTACAAAGTCTTTGAAAGAAAGAAAAATAAATATTTCACAGGGATGAAGGAAAATAGCCACAAAATAAAAACAGGTGCTTAAGGAATCAGGGCAATTAGCCCTGGTGGAGATGTGATCCTGGATCACAACGCAACTGAGAGTTTACACCTGAGGAGGGGGATGATGTGGTGAACTGACAGAAGGACCCCAGGAACCCTCCCAGGAAGCTGCAAAAAGGGAGAAAGTAAGAAAAGGATCAAGATGCAGAAATAACTACAGAGCCCAAACCTCTCCAAGTGGGAACTCTAGAGGAAAGGGTGGAGAAAACATAGGAGAAATGATAGTAAAGTGAATTAGAACACATTTACGGCAGCTTAGGGAAGATTCAAAGACACAAGAATGCAGAGCAGTCTGAATGAGTCTTTATGAATTTGGGGGCCTCATACACAAGGTCCTCAGAGGCACCACCATTCCTTTAACATCTACTGCTAGGCACCTCCCTCTCAGGGGTCGACCTCCCCCTCTCATCTTCATTGATACTTCTATTTTTTTTTTCTGATATGCAACCAAAGCATCCTTTCAGAATTTATCTCTGATTCTGAGCCAATATTTGTGGTGTATGGAATTGAAAGTGCCCTTTTCAGAGGAGGCCTATGGTCGAATTAGAGTTTATTAGTCTCCGTAGTGTGTGTTCCTCAGCAGTTCAACAGTTTGACACAGTTTTGGAGTATGTCAGGCTAAAGCTTTAATCCCTGCCAAGTGAGAGGGAAAATCAGATAAGGCACCATCTCGAGGTTTTTTGATTATTGCACATAAAAACACACACAATACTAAAAAATTCTCATGTAGCAATCTGTTTGTATAAATATTATGGAGATGTTGACATTTAAGCAGAATATTACTGTTCAGAAAATGAAGCGGGATATGGATTGTAAGAATCTCTGAACAGAGAGCAAAAATAAAGAGCCACAGAAACCAGTCAATTTTTTTAAAAAATTAAATCAACATTAATCTGCAATGAGAAATATCTGAGCTGATGTTTTGTGGAGTCCAGTGTCTCTTGAGGAAGGAGTGGCTTGTAGGATGATTTAGTTCACCAACTCTTAGCAGAAGGATTTGAACAAAAACGTTTCACTTAGTAAATGAAACATATTTAATTTGGTGTCTCATTCCATGTTGGATTGCCATTAAAGGAACTCATATCCAGACTTATAACAACAGCTTTCCATCAATAATCGTCTGATAGTTACTATGCTACTGAATGCACCTTTCAATTTTATAAAATTAGGAGGACTTGGCAGATGGGACGTAGAGATCAATAACATAGTCAATTTTCTATTATGGAAATAAATTGATATTTCCACTGTAAAAAACATTTCTTTCAGTAACTCAGAACAACACTGTTTATTTCTAGCAAGAAAGTAACTAAGAGGAGGTTCAAATGTTAGATAAATTATAGTAGCGCTTTCCAATTCTTTCAACTCTACTCCATTTTCAATATCCCTAAGAGATGTTAGTCTTGGTTAGCAACTTCCTCACAGGAGATTTATTCCCAAAATTCTGCATTGGATGAGCGGAACTGGCTCCGGTGATTCTCATGCTTGACATCCAACCAGATCTGACATTATTTGAGATGATGTCAGCATGGGTGGGAGGTATACAAAGGTATAATATAATAGAAACAGCATCAACTTAGGAATCAGACAGATCTGGGTATACATTTTGGCCCTGAACTTGCAGACCTTGCTAACTATCTCTGAATCTTAGCTTCTTTGCCTATAAGTTGGAATTAGCTATGTCTAAATTCGAATCCTTGCCCCTCTACTTACTAGCTAAGTTCATTTAAAATAGGTTACTTTGCTTCCCCCAACGATCTGTTGTAAGAGTGGAATGAAATAATTTATAGAAATGTCCCAGCACCAAGGGCATGACTAACCATTCCTTTCCTCTTCCCTCTCCCTTCCCCCATGACCTGTGGACAATGCACAAACATTGCACCAAGGTAGAGAAATTTAAGATGCACTTGTGCACAGAGCCCGTCATTTTAGATGTAATTTCCTCAAAGAAGGTAAAGTTACACCCTTATATGGGAAATCATATTAATGTACCAGCTTCCTCCATCAATTGTGCATGGCATCTATGTGATCAGATCAATCTCATATTCTTAATTGCCGACAAGCAATTATACACCAAGCATGAGAGTGGATGATAAGAAGACCGTATCATGACCACCAACCTCAAGGAAATTAAATCTAGGTGGGAAGTCTCTGCTCATTCAGGAACAAGCAGATACATGACGATGATAGTGATGTCTCCTAGTGTCGGGGAGCCCAGACTGCCAGGCTCTCAGGAATTCTCTCTAGTTTTTAACTGCTGCTGAAATATATCAGAGAATATTGTGACTTGTGAAGTCTCCTTTTCCTCCTAGGAGTCCAACCTTCTTGAAGAACGGAAAGTGGTCAGTACTGCTTTGTTTACTGTTGGAAATGGTAGGATGAAGGAGAATCAAGGCTTCTGTTTTGGACACATTAAACTTTACATCTCTAGCATCCACTTGATAATGTCTAGTCGATTTTTTTTTTTTTTGGCACCAGGAATTGAACTCAGGGGCATTCAACCACTGAGCTACATCCCCATCCCTATTTTGTATTTTATTTAGACACAGGATCTCACTGGGTTGCTCAGCGCATCGCCATTGCTGAGGCTGGCTTTGAACTGGCTTTGATTTGTCTCAGCCTCTCGAGCTGCTGGGGTTACCAGTGTGCACCACCACGCCCGGATAGTAAAATTGTTGACATGCAAGAAAGACTCAAAGGAGATATCTGAAAGGATGAACCAATGTTCTAAGTTAGAGAATCACAATTACGCCAGGACAAGTAGACCCAGGGAATTACCATTTCCCAAGAGCATAGAGACAGAAAAGACACTAACCCAGGGGAAATCCTCCTAGAGAGATGGAATGAAAGAATCAATAAGATTTAGTGGGACCAAAAGAAAGGAATGCCCTCAGGGAAGCTCAGCACATGAGCAAAAATTCAGGGAAAATATTATTTCTTTTTTGGAGCTAGTGAAGATGTTAGTTAACTGGATTGTCCATCCGTGACCCAACCCCAGGATTCCCCAGACTCTTTAAGGGTTGCCACTTGGTGTCCAAAGGAAGACCAGCCCCCTGCTTTGACCACAACAATTCCTTTCTAGTATATTTTATCATGTAATATTTTTTTTTTGTAAAGAAGGAACTATAATGCTTTTTTTTAAAGTTGGCTTAGTGGCAAGATCACAGGACCTAGGCTTTGTCACTTTGTCATTTTTTTGAGAGAATTAAATAAGAAAAAATCTCTAAAAGTAACGGAGTGCCCAGCACATAGTAGGTCCTTTCTTTTTTTGAAAGGGTGCTAATCTAGGAGAATTTATTCCAGGCACAGCACACTAGGATTCTCTAGCACTACTAGCCGGAAGCCGATGCCTTTTCATCTCCTTGGGGTTTGTCTTTGCCCACTCTCTGATTCTGCAACTTGCACAAGCACAAGCACACACACATGCTTATGCACACACACACAATTTTAATTTCTTCCATTTGCCAACAATGATGAAGTATCTCAGCCTCCCTGTTCAGGCTTTCTGTGAGTTCCATTAATTCTCCCATGTTAGCCATGCTGGATTAAGGTCCCCCAAGGATCCAGTGGGCTCTCCAGGTCCCTTTGGGAACCTGATGCCGGGAAGAATGTGTCTGATGGACCTGCTCTTCCTGAGGTCAGGCTTTGATGGGAGGCCGTGAGAGTTCATGAGCTCGCTTCACCCCTCTGAAGATACCTTGAGAGGAAGTGAGGGAGTGAGGGAATTGAAAGAGAGACTTTAAAGGGTTGAAGGAAAAGCTATAGATTGCTGCTTTCCTCCCCATGCCAGTCAGTATTTTCCAAAGATGGCGGCACCAACAACTTCCATCTGACATGCTCCTCTCCAGGGTGACACTGATTCTCCTCCATCTAGGGATGGGCCTAATTATCCTCCTCCTGATGAGATGCATCAGGAGTAACTCTGACTTCCAAGTCTGGTTCAGAAAAGGCCAGGAAGCTCGCTCCCACCTGCTTCTATGGAATGTTTAGCCCAGGGACAATTCCTCTCATAAATGAGCCACCATGCTGTGAGAAGTCCCTGCCTTAGGAGAGGCCACAGATAGGGGCTGTGTGGACAGGCCCAGCTGCACACAGCTTTCGAGTCATCCCAACCCTGGGACCAGGTGGATAAAGAAGTCTCCAAGGGATTCCAGCTTCCAGGTGTCTGAGTCATCACTGATCATTCGAGGTCCCTCCAGATAATGCGGAGCAGAGTCAAGCCATCCACTTTGTATCCCACCTAAATTTCTGACCCACCTTCTGTGATCCATGATTTAACAAAATGATCCTTGTTTTATCCCACTCAGCATGGGGTGGTTTGTTTGCAGCATTAGTGACAGTGACACTCCCCAACACACATAACAAGTAAGCAGCATTCGAGCTCACACACACACACACACACACACGCACACACGCACACACGCACATCCTCACCCATGATGGGAAAGGGGACAAATTTTAAACAAGAAAGATCAACTCACTGACTCTACACCCCAGTTTCCCCCTCTATCAGGGAGTAGGAGGTGAGCAGCCGCTCCCAACGACCCTTCCACATCTAACATTCTGCCTCTGAGATCTTTCCTCCATTCCCTCCAGTTAGAGTCTGGTCTGAAACCTCTCGTTTTCTCTGAGATATACATCACTGAGGACTTCCCAGGACTGGTTGCACTTTGGACAGCATCCAAGCCTAAAGGAAAAGGAATAAAGCTTTGATTGGGGGAATTTCAGAGCCACTGGGTTATGTCTTACCAGGGATGGGAGAGAAGTGGTTACCTTGGGTCTTGAAATTCATAGTAATAATATTATCATATAAATGAATTCTATTATGCCCCATAATTATCATTATATGTTGATGCTCACTTTGAGCTAAGCATTCTTCTGGGCACTGTAACACATTATCCTATTAATCCTCACAGCAAAAATTGCCACACCCCAACTCCATGCTAGGGAACATAAAGAAGACTGTCTCATGGGGATGAGAATATACCTGAGAACTCTACACTGTATGCTGATTGGGGGGCCTCGGTGCAGTGAAACGAATTTTATACTCTGAATGGAGGTATCTCCTAACAAAGTTGAATAATGTTAATTTCTAATTTTCAGGAGAAATCTGGTATTGCAGAGGATTTGCAATTTTCCTCCCATAATTTTTGTGCAAAACTGTTGATGTTCATTACCACCTGATGGCTAAGAGAATCGGTTCTAACTCAGAGGAGAGGCAGACATTGCAGCAATAATGAGAATGAGGCCTAGGTTCAAAAAGTGAATCTGTCGGTTCCTGCTGTGGGACCATGGGCAAGTCACCTGACTCTTCTAGGACTTCATCCTGTCCTCTGTGGGTAATTAGGGTTTCTCCTCACAGGGTTGTGTTAGGATTGAAGGAGATTATACATTCAGTGCTGTGCCTAACACACACAAAATAGTTAATAAAAGTTTGCTGCTTTTATTAATAATCCATTCCTATGTCATTTTCAGGCAAATTCAAGACAAAAGACAATCTTCAAGGTGATTTTAACCTACAAGCAGGAGTCTTAGGGGAAAGGCAGCTGTGTATGTACGTGCATGAGCATCTGAGCTTTGCAAATGAGATCCCTTCTTACAATAATGTTTCCAGATTAGTTGTTTAACTTTCCACTTTTCTCTTCTGATATAAAAATACCCTAGAGAAAAGTAATACACTGATCAGGAAAAGTAGCGGAATAAAAATGGATTCTAATCCTGGATAAATTACTTATCTTCTTTGAAACTTAGTGCAGATACACTAAGTGTTCAATAAATACTTGTGGAATAAAATTCTCAAAACTCTTATACTAATATTTACACTTTTCTTTGGGGGATTAAATGAGATATAAAGGGAAAGTGCCTAGCTCACAGTTGCTAGTTGGCAAATGTTAGTTTTCTTTATCTGAGAACTTTCTAAAATGCCTGGTATTTTTTTTTCTATTAAGAAATTCCAAATTTGATCAGTTTCTTTTCATTCTGATAAATTTTAATCCTTCTTGTTATCATGTGGATGACAGCGCTTTAGCTCCTGAGCTGGTTTTAGTAAACATTCTCCCTCTGCCTTAGGTTTTCTGACAATATCATGTTCTATGGATGCACAATGGTGCTTCTTGCAGAAGAACCATCAAGCTGCACAGAAATTACCCCTGTGCCTAAAGTTGGATGCCCATTATTTTTCATTAACTTAAGAAGTAGCTGGGCTGAGTTTGGTTTGATCACACATATGTACACACACATTCCCATATGCACACCCTTTCAATGTGGTGTCTCATAACCATGAATTCTGAGATACTCAGGAAATCATTTGACTCCCTTTAACTCATTTGTTTAATCTTTAAAATTAAGGAATGGAGGGGAAGTAGCGGTGGCTCTTTTTATAATGCTCAGCAATTTCTACTCTCCCACTTAGAAGCAACTAAATTCACATCACACTTACCTTCCTGACTTAAATCTGGCGATCAATCTAAAAGCCCCCATCTGCCAGCCATTTCCTAGGTAACCAACCCCAGGTGACTTTCACGGGCAGTTCACAACAGACAGAAACCAGCAAGAGAAAGGAAAAACCTGTCGTTTTGTACTTCTTACCCAGTATGTTTAAATAATTAAAAACATCATCAAGAAACAAATCCATAGATCAAACCATATGTAAAATATGATTGCATAGTGCTTTCCTACCTTCATTGATTAATTCTGGAGGGAAAAGAACCATTTACTCAAGGCTTGACTTGACCTAAAAGAAATTTCTTCCAGTCTTTCACATGAAGTTAGAGTCACTGAGCCAGCTCTTGTTGAATGAGTGAGCTACAAACCGGCAGGAGCTAACTATTTACACAGTGATGTCCTTCGAATTTCCTTTTAACCTGAAAATATCATAAATGTGGTTCTTCTTGGAATGCACAAAATTTGGGATCAAATTGAGTAATTCATGGAAGTCTAAAAGTTCAGGCCTCTATTGAAGAGTCAGTCCTCAGTAAATCCTGGGCCCAACACATACCCACTGCATGACCTTTGGAAAGTATAAATATGCTTTCTGAGTCCCCATTTATTCATCTATCAAATGATAATAACAATTAGTTATATCTCATGGGCTTATCACATAGTAAACATGTCATAAAGTTTAGAAATAAATGAACAAAAGAATAATCACTTTCTCATATGTAAGTGAAACCAGAGTTTGAGGCTAAACTAAATTCTCAGCTTCTATGGGTGGTTGAGTCTGTGTAAGCTGCAGGCCTCTAAAGTCCTGAAAGCCAAAAGCTCATTTTAGTGTGAGCAGCTAATCACTGCAGGGGATGCCTACCAGGGTCAGCTCCAAGGTCACAGCCGGCCAAGCTAAAGTTTTCTCCACTACCTTTGAGTGGCATGTTGCAGTCTCAGGTTGTAGCTCTAAATGGTGGGCTGTGCCCTCATCTCCAACCTCCTTCCAGGTTCAAAGGCAAGAGTGAAAGGAAGGGGAGACCATATAGCAGATTGCCACTCCAGTGTGCTTGTGTGGGAGTTTATATACCACTTGAGTCAAGGCTGTCGGTCCAAATCTATGCTAATCAGAGTTTGGAAATGCACCAACAATATCCTTTAGCCCTACAATCTCCATTTGGGTCTGCTCCACTTCCATTTTCTCATGATCCTTGGGAAGTAGGAGGTGGAGGTCATCTGATCCTGGGCGTTGGACATTGTGTGGAGCAGATCTCCACACCCAACCCTGGCAGGCTGCTGTGGTGTGACAGGTCCCTGACTTGCCTCTGCTTTAGCTTGTGGGGCCTCAGCCTTGTTCCAGCTGCTGGGGCTGCTTCTGTGCCACTCTGGGACAAGGACTTGGCTTCATGAGGTACTTACTGAACTTCACCAGACCAAGGTATTTATACTTATTTTAAAAATTACTGAGGCAATAAGGAGTTCAGTGGCTCCGGAATTAAAAGAAAGAAAACCATTAACTCTGAAATATCAGCCAGAGCATTAAATATCAGCCTCAGCAAACTTACTGAGCAGTCTCTATGTTCAAGAGAGAGAGGGGTGGGTGGAGAGAGCACGGGCTTTACAATAAGACAGACTACAATAAAGCCCGGTTTCTCTGTGGGAGCCGTGTGCCCTTGAACAAGAAGCCCACCCTCTCCTCTTCCAAATGGGGAAGTCCCTCAAGGCTCATGATTGCAATCAACATAAATGGAATCAGCAAACTCAGTCAAAATAGCAATTCATTAGAAGCACTTGGGACACTTAACAGTCAACAAAAAAAAACTGGAAGACCAGTTTGGAAAACTAGCAGAGGTTTGGGAAGATTCCAAAAGTCTAGGTGAAGGGAACCTCAAAAATATGGCGCAGTGGCAAAGCTCTGGTTAGAGGCCATCAATGCTGCTGGCATAGATGTGACATCTAACTGGTCACCTCAAAATCCCACAATCTTATGTCACTTGGTCACTGGTGCAAGATTCAAAGTCCACAATTTTTACTACCTCTGGGTCTGCCAGGATAAAAGAGGTCTCTTTGGCCTCCATCATTGGAGGTGGACACTGCTTTTGTCACAATCATGAATACTCAGCTCTTCTAGAAAAGGGTGGTTGGGTCCCCAACAGACAACACCCACTCTGGTAGAAATAAGGATGCAACATTTACCAAGTTTGTTTTGAGAAGGGAGAAACTAAGATCTTCAAACTGTGTATCACAAGGTCCCACCTATTAGCTGGTCCTCAGAGACTACAAGCTGTTAGCATTTCTTGTTCAAAGCACTGTCCCTGCAACAGAACAAATTTTAACTGACCACCTATTCTGTGCCTGGCCCCAGGTGAGGCTGAGGATACACTAATGATTACATAGGTTAATACGGCATTACATCTGTTCATAGTGAGATTACAGCGTAAGGGGGAAGGCAGAGAAGTGAAGAGTGATTATAATAATTTGAAAGAGTGGTAATAAGGACCTTGCTCTGGATCAAAGTAAAGTGCTCTGACTGAGATGGGAGGGAGCTGTCCGTTCTGTCTTGGACGGCTGGGGGAAGCAGGAAGAAGGAATTCCTCACTGAAATGGTGGCACTTATTCCTGGAAAACATACTCCTCTCCACTGACCTGACTCTGCACATTTCCCAGGTGCTGGATTTAAGAATCCGCTTTGCTTCTTCATCTGAAATGCAGATGCCAGATTTGGAGAGAAAAAATTACAAACAGAACGCTTTGGATGGACCAGAGGTTGCCCCTGAAAGGGATTCTGAAGCCCATTATTTCTTCATTATTTTCTATTGTCATCCCTACCCCACACCCAAGGGGACACTCTTTCTCAGTAATTAATGTTGGCGCTCAAAGGACACATTGTTCTCTCCTTTTCCCAGGTGTTATTTCAATAGATGGCCAACGTCTATGGAAGAGGTGACTCAGGCAGTGCTACTCCTCAGGGGGTACTCACCAGAATCCAGCAGAAGGAATCCAGACCTTTCCTTTGCTCTGACTCTCCAGGTAACCTTAGGCCTCTCGTGGACACTGCTTGGCCCTCTGAAGACCAGGGCTGAACGTAACAAGCACGATGCAGAGTCGCTGTGATGGCGTATGTGTGTGCCTATGCAGGGCTACGGCTGCCCAGCAAGTGTTCACTGTGTAGCTCCCTAAGTGCCAGGTGGGAGAAAGTGCCCTCCATCAGCAAGGAGAAGATGGGCTGCCGTTTCTGAAAACTTTTGTGAAGTATGAGAAAAGACAGAAAGGAAGTAAAGAAATTTCAAGTTGTGTTTTTATATATGTCACAATGAAACCCACCATTCTGTATAATTGAGATGGACCAATTTAGAAGGAGGAGGAGAGGAAGGAAGGAAGGAAGGAAGAAAGGAAGGAAGGAAGGAGAAAGAAAGGAAGGAAAGAAGGAAGGAAGGAAGGAAGGAAGGAAGGAAGGAGAGAGAGAGAGAGAGAGAGAGAGAGAGAGAGAGAGAGAGAGAAAGAAAGAAAGAAAGAAAGAAAGAAAGAAAGAAAGAAAGAAAGAAAGAAAGAAAGAAAGAAAGAAAGAAAGAAAGAGCTGGTCATGATAGCATTCACCTATAATTCCAGTGACCCAGGTGGTTGAGGAAGGAGGAGCCTAAGTTCAAAGCCAACCTAGTAAGCAACTTACTAAGCAACTTAGTAAGACCCTGTCTCAAAAATTTTAAAAAATACAAAAAGGGATGGGGGTGTAGCTCAGTGTTAAGTGCCCTTGGGTTCAATCCACAGTACCAAAATAAAAATTTAAAAAAGGAGGGGGGACTTCTGAGCAGAATCACCTAAATCATCTAGATAAGCCACGTCCAGGTGTCTGAACCTCAGAAGTAGTAGGAGCTAATAAACATGGTTTTCAGCTGCAAAGAAAGACACACAAGAGTGACAATATTTTGACATGATTGGGGGCCATTTCTGAATTTTTATGACTAGCCTGTTCCATTTCATTATTTCTTCAGGACCTACAAAAGTGACCTGCACCAGGAAGGTAAGATGTAATTAATAGTACTCATTTAACCAGCCAGTGAGGGTATCCCAGGACCATCACCGTATAACAGTGGTGGATATGTATATATGGAATTTTGTATTTCTATCACTGATATATGACACACACTGATGGCAACACTGGGCTCAGGGCGGGCGTTCTCGAACACAGTTGGACTTTAGAATCACCTGAAAACCATTCAAGAACTCCTGGATGCCTGCGGCTCACCCCTAGAGATTTCCCCCACCCAGAGATGTGGCCTGGGCATCACATTTTCTAAGCTCCTAGGTGGTCACCTCATATAGCAGTTTGAGAACCAATTCTTCATGGGACCATTATATTCTGGGTGGGTTTTAAGCCTTGGATTGTGGAACAGAGTGGTCCACATTTCAAGTCCATGTCCCCTAAAATAGACAGAGAATGGGAGACATGGGTGTGCTTGCCAAAGGGGGAGGTTTGTTGTGGTGAGTGTGGAGAGCTGAGCTTAGGCAGACCTGGCTGGAAGTTGGTGCAAGTCTATTACTAAATCACGGAACCTTGGGAACTTACATTGAGGGTTTCAAAATTCGGTGAGCACCTGCTAGGAGTCAGCCCTGAAAGGAAAGGGTGGTTGCATATGAATCTACCCTGACTGAGAATAATCACTCATTACCTTCTCTCACATGGAGTCTAAAGCAGGGCATGGCCAAGTTCAGCCTGTGGATCAAAGCCAGCTGGTCACCTGCTTTTATAAATAAAGCTTTATTGGAACATGGCCCTGCTTGTGTTATCCATGAGCCCTATGACTGTGGGCATTCTACAGCATCCGCACTGAGGGTCTACCACAGATATGATAAGGCATGTGAAACTTTAAATATTCAGATGGGTCTGTGCCCTCATCGACAACCACAAACTACAATTCACAGAATATGGCTTCCCAGTGTTGTGTCCTCCAAAATCTCACACGTGAGACAATGCAAAAAGTGTGGATAAAGCCTTAACCCAATCAGTGAATTAATCACCAGAGGGCATCAACTGAGTGGTACCTGAAGACTGGTGGGGTGTGGCTGGAGGGGGTGGGGCACTGAGGGCATAGCTTTGGGGTATTTATTTGTATCTGGTAAATGGTCTCTCTCTCTCTCTCTCTCTCTCTCTCTCTCTCTCTCTCTCTCTCTCTCTCCTTCCTGCTCATCATGTGAGCTGCTTCCCCCGTCACACTTTTTCACCATGATGTTCTGCCTCACCTTGCACCCCGAGGAATGAAGCCTGCTGTCTATGGACTGAGACCTCTGAAACTGTGAGCTCCCAAATAAGCTTTTCTTCCCTAAAATTGTTCTGCTCAGGTCTTTTAGTTTTAGCAGAAAAAAAAAAACCAGTCTGACTTTTTTTTTCCTGTGGAGCTGTAGGTGGAAAAGTGAGACTTAGACTCATGACAAAGGGAAGAACATGTTTCCAACTTGTCTTGAGTCTAAAAAATTCTGCAACATGACTCCTTTGCAGAAAAAGTTTGTTGGCCTGGGTCTAAACACCAATTAACTGTGTTTTGTGCTGCTTATGATAATAGAAACCTATTATCATTGCAAATCTCCTTCCCAACATTAAGAGCTCAGGTTCTTTACATGAAGAGAAAGAGCCTACAGAATGGGAGAAAATCTTTGCCACCTGCACCTCAGAGAGAGCATTAATCTCCAGGATATATAAAGAACTCAAAAAACTTAACCTCCCTCAAAACCAAATAACCCAATCAATAAATGGGTAAAGGAAGTGAACAGACTCTTCACACAAGAAGACATATGAATGGTCAACAAATGTATGAAAAAAATGTTCAATCACTAGCAATTAAGAGAAATGCAGATTAAAACTACATTGAGATTCCATCTCATTCCAGTCAGAATGGCCATTATCAAGAATACAAGTGACAATAAATATTGGCAAAGATGTAGGGGGAAATATACACTTATATATTGCTGGTGGGAGTGCAAATTGGTGCAACCACACTAGAGAGTAGTATGGAGATTCCTCAGAAAACTTGGAATGGAAACACCACTTGACCCAGTTACCCTACTCCTCAGCATATACCCAAAGGACTTAAAATCAGCATACTACAGTGATGCAGTCACATAAATCACAATAGCTAAGCTCTGAAACCAGCCTAGGTGTCCTTCAATAGATGAATAGATAAAGAAAATGTGGTACATATACATAATGGAATACTATTCAGCCATAAAGAAGAATGAAATTATGACATTTGCTGGTAAATGAGTAGAACTAGAGACTATCATGGTAAGTAAAATAAGCCAATACACAAAAAAACAAAGACTGAATGTTCTCTCTGATATGTGGATGCTGACTCACAATAGTTAGGGGGTGAGGAGGCAGGGAGGAGTGGAGGTTCACCAGATTGGACCCAGGGATGGGGGCAAGGGAGGGGGAATAGAATGAAACGGATGTAACTTTGCTGTGTTCACATATAAATCCATGACCAGAGTAACTCCACATCATGTACCAACACAAGAATGGGAAGTTATGTAATAGAGGGAAGTTCCATGTATGTATGATATGTCAAAATACATTCTGCCATCACGTATAACTAAAAAGAACAAATTATAAAAAAGAAAAAAAAAAGAGTTTATGTTTTTCAAAGCTGGACCACCTCGTGTAGTTTTTTTTCCTACTAATATGATTTCACATTCCCTTTCTGCTCTCCAAAGAACTTTGATGTGTGAGCTGCCATTTCCCACAGAGTGCAGGATGGTATTGAGCAAACAGAAGGCACTCAAAAAAAGTATTTGACTGGTTGATTGCAATTCTCTGATTTATTTCCAGCTCTATGCAATTGGGCAGATCGTTTTTTTTGTGTGTGGCTGATGTGAAGGGTCATGAAGACCAGCGCTAATCCCCATATCAAATGGCGACAGACTATTTCAAACTATTGTGGGAAATGGCTTTTTGTGACATTTCTGGTTGTCACTAGTTTCCATCCAAATCCTTTTAAGCATCATGTCATTCTTCCCACAAGGGACAATGCTGCCGCTGCTGCAGAAAAGAACAATGTTTAGAGTCAAACTTGAGTTAAAATCCCAGCCCGGCCACCTCCTAGCTTTGAGGTCTCAGCCATATGGCTCGTGTTTCAGGATCGTTTGGAATCTCGACAAGTCAGAAATACCGTCTTCCCTTTGCGCGTGTCTAAATCTCACTTTCGTACTTACAGCTCCCCAGGTACTATGGGTTTGGAGTTTGCCAGTTCCTGAAAACTTGTATCATATTAATTGCCATTTTACAGAGTAGATGAGGGCATCTAAAGTCAACAAAACTGCTAAGAAAAAAAAAATGGAAAGTGAACAATGGAGATTCACACGTGTGTCTGTGACGCCTGGGAGCGATCGGGCATTTCTTCTGTATAATAAGTGGAGGAGCACTCCGGATTGTTCAATACTCTGTTTTGGCACAATCTATAGCTAATTTAAATGATTCTTTCTAGTTATTTCGTGGTTATTATCACGTGAACCAGGAGGACGTCTTTTCTTTGTTGTTTAAGAATTGGGTTTACCAGGGAGATTTTATTGCAAATTCAAGCCAAACATGAGCCTACTTTTCAATGTTGTTGCCAGAGGTAAAACAATGCTGAGATTTTTAAATAGGAGATTTATGAATGTAATTATTTTGAGTTAATTCTATCTTTATTCCAGGCACTGGATTGCTTCTTTGTTGAAATCTTGTATTTATTTTGTACTCCATCTTGTTAAAAATGTAGATGATTCACAAAAGAGCCCCTGAAAGGGATTATGTAGCTGGAAAACAAGCCCGAGTGTGAAATTAAAGACAAGGAGTTGGAAAAGATGATTTTTCAACTACGCAAGAAGGTGGTGTAGTTATCAACCGCTGTGCACACTATTACAGGCAACCAAAGGCAGGAATTCTCTTCCCTCATACATACATCTGGCAGCACAAGTGCATTTTTATATTTATATTTGAATACAGAAGGATCTCATATGAGAGGAATTGGCTTCAAATTAGATAATGAGCAGGGAGACTTAAACTTGGGTTCTCTTCAGAACCTTGGAAAAGAAAAGGCTGGTTAATGGATAACAGCAACCTCTCCATGGCACCTACCTCATGTCATTTGACCCTCACAATAATTCTATAGGTATGTGTGGGGCAGATGTTAGAATTTATATTTTATGGAGAAGTGCATTGAGCTTCAGGGAGAGCAAGGGCTTGCCCCATGCCTACAACTGGTCTAAAGTCCATGTCTGACTCCAAGCCTTTGGGGTTTCCAACCCTTCCTGTGTAAGCCATCCCCTGCTCCCCAGAGGAGGTGCAGTGCCCACCCTAGCACTTTTCTCCTTCTGCCTTCCTACGCCGTTCCAGAGCCTGCAGCTGCTGACCTGTCCCTTGGTCTGGTCTCCCAGCTCTAACCTGCACCCTTCCCTCAGGAATCATTGCATTTACTTTTCTCTTTGTGGCAGGATTCTTTGTTCCTTCCTCATCCTGTGGGCCATGTTCCTCTCCACCGCAGCAGATACTCCCTGATCTAACAGGGTATTTTGTCTGGTAAAGAAACTGCTTTCATCTACTTTGGAGCTTCTTTTAGAGATCAGTGGTGGAGATGAGAGGTCTTGCTGGGGTTGGGGACAAGAGAGGAATTAATGACTATGAAGCAAGCGTTTTCCATCTGGCTGCTAAGGGAGTTGGTTGTGGTCCCATGGCTAGAGGACTATAGGAAAAACACCATTTGTTTTTCTCTCATGGAAGCTTTATGAGATGGAACAAAACCAAAATTGCTTTGGGGCTTCATATCATCATTCTTTTAACAAATATTTAATGGGCAATGCCTGTGTGCCACTTTTAATAGAAGACACTGAAGATATATCAGAAAATTAAACAGGAAAAAAAATTCCACCCCCAAAGAATTTACATTCTATGGAGATATGCAGATAATAAACATACAAATAAAAATATGTAAGTTTGAAGGTTCCAGTTCTTGCATTTGATATGTTTGCTTCCTTGTATTTGGTTATTTTTATCCCTTAGCAATATTTTACAATATCCGGTATATACATTTTGATTTTTGTTAACTCTATTTTTAAGTATTATATGTTTTTAAAGCTATTTTAAAGAATTTAATTTGTTTTAATTTAAAATATTCTTGGGTTGCTGCTAATATATAGAAGCAGTTGAATTTTCTATATTAACTGTATAGCATGCAACCTTGTTAAATTCACTTATTAGTTCTAGGAGCTGTTTGGGGGGATTCCTTTGGCTTTGTTATGTTAATAATCATGGCATTCTCAAGGGCAAAAAAAAAACTTTTTTCTTTCTGATCTTTATGCCCTTTATTTCTTTAGCTTGCCTTATTGCAAAGGCTGACATACAGTAGAATATTAAATAGAGTGGTGACTGTGAAGTCCTGATCTTAAGGAAAAAAAGCATCCGATATTTCACTGTGAACTAGGATGTTCAGTGTAAGTTCTTTATAGATAGATGCCTTTTAACAGATTGAGGAAGTTCCCTTGTATTGCTAGTTTACAATGTTGATCATTGATTTTTTGCCAAATGTATTTTAGCACCTTTTGAAATAATCATATAGTGTCTTAGTCTGTATGTGCTGCTATAACAAAAAAAATTACAGACTGGATAATATATAAGCAATAGAAATCCATTGTTCATGGTTGTGGAGGTTGAAATGTGGATAGGATTGTGGTCTGGTGAGGGCTACCATCTGCTTTTCAGTTGATTCCTGGCTGCTGCATCCTCAGAAGCGGAAGACACTATATCTCACATGAAAGAAGAGATTGAAAGTCAACAGCACTCCCCTCAACATTGAGCCCTCTTACAAAAGTGCCAATTCCATTCATAAGGGCAAAGCCCTCAATGATTAATCACATCTCCAAGGCCACACCTCCTAATGCTGTTGCTTTGGGAATTAAGTCTCAACATAAATTTTGGGAGGGACGCCATCATCCACATCATCACATAGAACTTTTCTTATTCAGTCTGTAATATGAATTATACTGGATTTTAAATCATAGGCATATAAAAATGGCATAGCATAATGCTATAAGAAAAAAACAGATTAAAAGAAATAAGAATAATGAGATGTGCTGTTTCAAACACAGTGGGCAAGAAAGGTCTTTCTGAAGAGATGACATTTGAGCAGAGACCTAAATGAAGTGCAGGAGCAGGCTATGCAAAACCATAAAAGAAATGTCACTGGAAACACCAAATGGGAGGAGATGGGTCCCAAGAGATACCCAGGAGCTGATCACGTAAGCCTCTGGGGCCATGGTAAGGAATTTGGTATTTTATTCTGAGTGCTATGGGAATTCATTGGAAAGTTTAAAGCCAAAGAGCACCATGAGCTGATTTATGGTTTTAAAAATTTATCCAAGCTGTCGTGTTGAGAATTGAATGCAGGTGGCAAGAGTGGCAGGGGGGACATAAACCTGGGGACTATTTTGTTATGCCACACATTGCAGTTGCATGCTGGGTTAGAAAGGCAATGGGTATGATTAAAAAAAAGAATGACCCATGTCATGTGGTGCCAATTTTAAATGTAAGTCAGTAGGGCTTTCTGTGGATTGAACCTGGGGGTTAAGGAAAGGGAAGATGCAGGGAGAAATTTCTAGAATCCGGAGCCTGAGCAACAGTGTGCCTGAGGGTGCCATTGCAGATGAAGGGAAAGAGGATTGAAAGAGATAAACAAAAGATCTGCTTTTGAAGTTTAGATGAACCCCTTTAGGTGAACCTAAAATAGAAAGGTAATCTAAAATCGATGGCTGGTATGTAATTCTGGGGCTCAGGGGAGAGCTGAGAATAGGGGGAAAAATTGGGAGTCACAAATTCAATCCCATACATCCAGGTGAGTTCACAGAAACACATGATGGAAGAGAGAGAGGGGATAAAGGGAACGACCACATTGGCAGCAGGTGGAGCAGGGTGAGGGTCAGTGCCCAGCCACACCTGGCCTGGGCAGGAGCTGGGCCAGCTGACCCTGTCTCAGCAGGAGAGGCAGAGGATGGGAAGATATGAAGGCTGGTGGGTAGGTGGGCAAGAGGCAAGGGGAGGTGGCTTTGCTCTCTTCACAATAATTGAAGGCAAAGACTGCCTGCTTCTTACAGCGGTAGCTTCAGAATGATGGTTCTGAGAGTGCGCATCTGGCCATCTAGCCTGGTGATCCTTGTGGGGTAGAGAGTATCAACCTGCTCTTGGGAGACCTGCCATAGAGAAGGTGATCCCAGGGGAGTCCACCAGTAAAGGGAAGGGGTGGCAGCAGTGAAATTTGTGTATACATGTGGCAGACAGGGGACAGAAGAGAAGGGATTGGTGAAGGGAGATAAAATGGGGCCAAGTGGGTGAGTACATGTGACAGTTCTGGGATGTGTCTAGGGGACCAGGGATGGCCAGGAGGCTTGGGAGTGAGGTGACTGAGGCAGCCAGAGGTGGAAGGTACAATAGATGGCATCAGTGCTGGGGCCTTGTAAGGAACAGGTGAGATGTGACTTCACCATGACTCCCTTTAGGGGTTGACCCATGGACAGTCAGTGGCAGGGAAGGAGTTGGTGATGGTCCTACCAGGAGCTCGGGGATTTCTGGGGGCCTCTTTAAATAGTGCGGTAGGTTACATCATGGAGTGAGTATAGAGATAAGGGGTGGAGAGCTTCTGATTGCACTGGATGATGCAATATCTAGTCTCTTTGCAAAATCTCTCTCCTGTAAATCATTTCCTGCTTCCCTAGAGTGGAGGGGTTCTTAAGCATTGAGATGTGAGAGGATACCCTCATTTTCAGAGCTGCCTAGAGAAGAGATGTCAAGGTAGGTTAGAGAGTGAAAAGACACCAGGCTTTCCCGTACAGCGGTACTGGTGATTCTGCACACGGGCAACCAGACCGAGGATCACCCTTCACAGATTTGATCAAAGATGCCGTATGGGCCAATGGCAGCTTCGAGTCAAAACACTTGAAAGCAAAATCAGAGAAAATGTGGAAGAGGCGAGAGGGTGCCCTTCGTCCACATAAACTGGTAGCATGTGGATCTCATTTACGGGAAGAGAGGTACAAGTTAAAAGCAAAGAAACAGATCAGTTATTTGAATGGTTCTCAGGGGTCTTAGAGAACAGCCTTTTTAGTCTGTCTTTCAAAAGCAGTTTATGATATTTCATCTTCAGTCCTGTCTGGAATAGAGGGTCTCTTGAGGTCTTTTCTAGCCCTAATAATGTATTTGCTTTGGCTTCTCCCTTCCTATTCTGAGGGTCAGAATCCTAGATTCATCTTTGCACTCCCAGGACTTGGCCAAGAGCAGACACTCAGAATATGTTTGTTGAAGTAAACTACGAAATGCTGTATGTAATGATGTGAAGTTTCAGCTTTTTTTTTTAAGAGAGAGTGAGAGAGGGGGGAGAGAGAGAGAGAGAGAGAGAGAGAGAGAGAGAATTTTTAATATTTATTTTTTAGTTCTCGGCGGACACAACATCTTTGTTGGTATGTGGTGCTGAGGATCGAACCCGGGCCGCACGCATGCCAGGCGAGCGCACTACCACTTGAGCCACATCCCCAGCCCAAGTTTCAGCTTTAAGATGCTCTGAGCTCCAAATTTTAATACTGCAAAATCAGAATAGATCCTGAGCATAACTGATTTTTTATTGAAAATTCTGTATAAAAGTGTATTATTTAATCCTCACAGCACAGTTCCTAATGTATATACGGTCATTACCTCCCTTTCACAAATAATGGTGACAACACATAGTGCCAGTCACTGTTGTAAGTCCTACTCACGTTAACCAAGTTAATCCTCCTTACAGTCCTTTCAGGTTGTCCAAAGAACAATATTTTTCTAAACTCTGAACCCCAAAGACTGTGTTCCTAGGAGACAGGAGAATAAGAAGAAATGGAAAAGTGAGTCTACGAATGTGTTCAAGCCCTATGAAGCACGGATTAGAGGGGAAAAAAAAATCCAAGAGTTTAGAAATGTCATTTCAGAGTCTGAACACGCCCTGTCGGTGATCTGTCACACCACCCTCACCGTCAGTGGTTGGAGTATAGATTTCCCATTTGGTCATTAACACCCATTATCTCACTCCCCCTAGAGACTTGCCAAATTTACTTTCAACCGCTCTCAGCACTGAGACAGGAGGGGGGCAGGATAATGAGTCTCCACAATGTATAATTATTATAAATGAGCAGAGATAAACTACACCTGTCAAAATAAATGATCAGCATCCTAAATCGCTGGTTTCTCCATTTACTGTTTTGTAAACTCGAGTTATTCACCCTTGCTAATCTCTCCCACTGCTGTTCCCAAGATCCCCCCCGCACCCCATCTGAGCTCCTAGAGTTAGCTCAGAAGGTGCTTGTCACCTCCAAATTCTTCAGAGGATGAGAGAAAAGCTGGAAGCAAATTGTTCCTGCAGGAAATGAATTACTAAATAACTAGAGTTCCCTGAAGGGATGTCAGACATGGGCTGGCTCATTGTGGCTCAGTCGATCAACGCTCAGCCTTTCAGTAATAACCCCTTTTTGTTCTTTTCCTAAGGTTCTGCCAACTGACAAAGAGAAATGGCAACATAGCATAGAAATCAAGCTAATTTTAAGTGTAACTATGCTTAAGAAGTGTTTCACCAACAGTGTATTGGATGCAGGAATACTTATTTCCATAGTCTGTGAAGTTCAAGTCCAACAAACCCAACTATTGACTGGTTCCATGTCTCTGGGTCTCACAAGTAGGAAAGCAGGTATGTGTGCGTTTTTTAATGATAGCACACTTGGGCATTTCCCCTGCAGATTTGTTTTTCTTCCCATCTGGGCATATTGGTCAGAATTCTTGGGATGTGAGCAACAGAAATGAGGAAAGGACTTTATTAGAAGGATGATGTGGTCACTCAGTCAGTCCAAGATGGAGCAGAACAATCAGGCAGGACTGAGTAACTCCACGTATGTTAACTCCACGCACCACTCTCATAGGGGATTCAATCAGACAAATCTAAGCATCATCTACTCCTTTGAGAGAAAATCTGATTGAGTTCGATAAGAGTCTTATGTCCAACTACAGGGTGAGGGATCAGGATACTGGGAAAGCGAGCCCGTAGCCCCAGGAGAGGTGGTTCAGACATTACTGAATCCACAGATCTGCTGCTTGCTGTGCTGGTCTGCACTCAGAATAAGAAAAGCAAACTCTCTATATCTGGCCTTTGTTTACCAAATCCTCTCATATGTCTCTTACTTCAAAATCTCTCTCACATACTCTCTCTTGGTGATCCTGTGGTTGGTTTTACCCCAGGGAGAATGAAATGCATCCACAGGTGAATGAAATACATCCACCTGCTCTGCACAGAATAGGTCAAGCCTTTGCAGATGAGATACCAGAAACTACCTTTAATTGCTAGATCATGGAAAGTCCAAAGGCTCTAGGGGAGAAGTTGGAGTGGCCAGGATATTGGCAGAAGCACTCAAGGTGCTCAACATAATAGCTGTTTACCAACGAGTACAGAAGATTTCAGTTTTTAAACCATCAGAATAGCTATAGTGGTGTGTTTCTGAATAACAGCCCAGCAGGTAGCCCCTGGAAGATTTAAGCCTGTTAATCTCTGAGTTTCTTAGACAAATAAAATTCTGTTTAAGAGCAACCTTAGTTATTGGAAGTTTTTTGATGGAAGAGAAAGAAACAGGAGATTCAAAAATAAGAATGAGGAGAAGGAGAAGAGAAAAGAAGAAAAGGAGGAGGTGGAGGAGAAGGTGGCAAAGGAGGAGAAGGAGGTGGAAGAGAAAGAGGAAGAGAAGGAGGAGGAGGAGGAGGAGGAGGAGGAGGGGGAGGAGGAGGAGGAGGACGACAGAGGAGGACAGATAAATTCCAGCACAAACCAGAGTCTTTTTCTTCATCCCAGATGAGGGTTTCCTTCAGTCTTTGGGACCCATAGCTGCAACATCTTGATGGCCACACAGCCCAGTTTTCTGGAACATTCTGGAGCTCTAGTCTAGGACTTGGCCTCCAGTCCCTCTGCAGCACATGGGATCTGATGGGTTTCTCTAGCTGGGTAGCTGGGCTTCAGCCTTATTTTTGAGCTTTTGTCTATACTGAGTAAGCTGATACAGACACTGAGGCCATCCTTTGTCCCCTGTAACTGGCTTTTGTTCCAATAATCTGCCTAGTATCTCATTCTCATCCTGTGGCTGGGTCTGACTTAACTCTGTTTCATTTCCCCCCAGTCACCCATGGGTCAACTCATAAACACCCTGTGGAGATTCTAAGATTCCTAAAACACAATCTCTAACCTTGAGGAACCACAAATCCTATTCTTGAGTCCCACCTTGTACTTGGGACTGACCATCTGCTTATGGACCTTTTTGAGAGCAACAGTCCACTTAGATATATGGGTATCACCAACTTGGACACTACTGAAGCTGTATTACACCCATTTGTTGGGAAACCCTAGTACTGAGATGTTCATAGGAAGCTGGAACATTTGGGTGTTAGAACTCAGTATCCTTTTCAATACTGAGAGATGCTTTATTCCCCCCAGGTGGGATTATTTTAGCCCTCATACCCCTCTCCTGCCTTCTTGGTCTTACTAAGTATCCAGCTCATATGGTCATGTCCTCACACAGCACAACTCAAGTTCCTCCTAAATACCTGTTCCATCTTCATCATGGGACTTCCTGTATGTTCCCTGTTCCGTGGGAACTTCAAAGCCAAGGGATGTATTGGTCTATGCTAAATGTGAGTGTCCAGCTTCCCTAAATCCTCTACTTTTAAAGTATGATGCAAGCTTAGAAAGATCCTACAAATAATCTCATCACCAAGAATAGTTTATCAGTTGAAAAGATGCCTAATTTGGAGATATCCTGTTTTGTTAATCTAAATTCCAGCCACTACAATGTCCAATTGTGGCTCCCATATGCTATCAGAGTGGTTAGAGGATACAGAGGATTGCAAGGATTAATGGAAATATTTTTGTGGGTTTATTTGTCCTTGAGGAAGAAAATGACCTCCAAAAGGCAAAATGTCACCTGTTGGTATCAGACAAATTTCTGCTTTATTCTCAAGGCAACCAGGACTCTGACCAGTAACAATTGAGTGGGCACCATATTGTCTTCCTCTGCTGGTTTCGTATTGACGTGAAACCTGCAAAGACAAGTGGGAAAGGTTGAGTTGGCTGCATGAAATCCTCTTGTCGATGTCTCACGATGTGAAGAACAAACACTTCTAGCTACAAAAGGCCATTGACACCAAGCCCTGCAAGAGTCTGTCTCTCTGATGTATCCACCTGAAACTGAAACACCCATTGTCACATGGCCTGAACCTCTTTCCCAGGCTCACTCACCATTTTGTATTGGAGCCTGGTCCTGATTCCAAGGCTTTCAGCCCCATCACCCCTTTTCCAGTTAATAATCGGGATCCACCTTGAAGGCCTAATGTTCAGTTCCCCTTATTAAGCTATGACCTTGACTGATGTTCAGAAACTCTCTACCGAGACTCTGCCTCTGGATGCTCTTAGTAAATAGCTTTCCCAGTTTCATATGACCACTAAATACTAGCATGGTGCCTTCATCAAATAAAAACTAAAAATAAAGAGGATTAATAGCAAAGCATAGTTATACTCCAGAACAAGCTAACGTTGGTCTTTTCCACAAAGATTGGCAATGACATGAGCTCATTCCCTTCAAAAGAAGCTGTGAAATCTATTGCCTTTGTTTCTATTTGGGATTTTATGAGGTTTAGTGCAAAAAAAATAATCCTGATTTGCTGCCTAAGTGGTGAATTTGGAAGTTCTGTGGACTTGGTGGGTTGCCTTTGGTTTGAGCAGCAGGACCTCCCAGCTGGCTCTTCTTGGCCCAGCTCTTGACTATTGAAACCGTTTCTACAAAGGATCCTCATCACTTTTGGCTATTTGATACATTGCAATAATTAGTTGGCAGCTTATGTGATAGATAACAGAGCTTTTTAAAACAGAATTTTTTCCAGCCCCCTTGTCAAAATTTCAGGGCTTAATTATTCTTTCAGAGTATTATGGGGAGAGTTGGAAAAATGTGGAAACCAAAACAAAACTGAAGCCTGTGAGAGATTTTCTGAAAATGTTCCATCATGCACCTGCTTGATGGGCAATGAAATTTGTTTAGAAGAATGTCGAAAGGAGAAGTGACTCTGAGACTCAATGTTCTCCTGGATTTAGTTATTTTTAAAAGGCATGAAGCAAAAGAATTTTGTTGTTGTTGTTCTGTTCTTTAGAAAATGCAAAAAAAAAAATTATACACCTTAGTCTCTTTCTCAATCAAACTAAATTGTAGTAGAAAGAATTCTGGCCTCTGATTCTGCCTCCAACACATCACATGACCTAGAACATATGTCCATTCATTTGTTCATTTGCAAAAATTTGTTTAGTATCTATAATGTGCCAGAAACTAGGCTGGACACCAAGATTCCTTAAGTAAGTAGAGTAGACGACATCTCTGCTGTTAAGAGATGGTGTAAAAGGAGATTTGGATCCAGCAGGATGGGGGTTGCTGTTGACCTTGGCAAGAGCTACTTTCCAGGAAGTAGTAGCATCAGATTTACTGAAGTAGGTAGAAGAGTGACTGGCAGAAGAAGAATTAGAGATAACAAGGGCCAACAAGTGTTTCTGAATGTCTCAAGTAGGGAAGCATACCCGAATTGCTCACCCTTAGAGAAGACGTGAGATTTGCTGTCTCCGTGTTGATGGGGTGCGTAGGTCAAGTCCTCCTCCCCAGGTACAGTCCACGGATAGTGCCCAAAGTGACCACTCGATGGGAGATTTCTTCCAATGGAATTGAATTTGAGAACCATTTGGATTCTATTCTGCTGATACAGAATGATTAGCATCTTGGCATGTCTGAATAAAGATTTTAAGGGGAGTTTGACATGTCCACTGTCCATGGAAAGTTTCTGGCCAATTTTGCCCTCAGATACCACTGATTCTTTGTTATGGTTTTGCAACATTAACATGAATACAGCCTAAGGACTGAGCTTTTTTTTAAAGAACACAATCTTCCTTGGAGTAGATGATTCAAGGGCTGAGGACTAATATATCCTTAAGTTTTGTGGGTGTGGTGCTGGTTTGGGGACATCTAATGGGTACTATTGAAGAAACCCTTCTCTGACCCTCAAACCATTGCTCTCCTTCTCTCTGAAGCAGCAAACCTTCTCAAAACACATGACCCAAAGAACTTGGAATAGTTCCTGGAACATTTGTATCTATTTGTCATTTTCTATGACGAAATCCCCCCATATCTCCAATTAGGACTTTGGTCATGGGTATTCTACATATCACTGGTAATCGTTGCGTGCAAGAGAGATGAACACTTTTATATAGAGAAGGTTTTGGAAAACCATGAATTTAATCATTATAGCTCCACAACTGAGGGCTCTGGGTAAATGGCATTTAAGATTGGGATGAATTCAGTTGCAAGTAACAGAAAGCATTGACTCACCCAATTTAGCCGTTAAGGAGATTTGATATCACAAATTGCAAACATCTTGAAATAAGGTGACTTCAGAGTTGATGAATTCAGGATTCACCAACATCATCATTTCTCCAAATTTACAACTGCTCCATGGTGTTGGCTTTATAGACTTTGTCCTCGGTGAAACTATGATCACAGAATGGCTGCTGCCACAAAGCTTCGGCATATTTCTCCCATCTCACTGGCCAGAACTGTATTGTCCTATTTCTAAAACAATTTCTAACATGAGGCTTGTGCCTCAAAGGTAGATTTAGAGTGATGAGACTGTCCTCTGCAGTTGGAGACTTTGCTGGCAAGGATGAAGGGTGAATGGTCTTGGCAGTGGGCAGTGGGCCCCAGGTATGCGGTGCAATTACCACCTGGCCAGCCTGTGAGCAGCTTGCAGACACAATGCTTGTTTTAGAGAGTAGAGAATAATCAGGCCTCCCAGAAGTAGGCTAGGAGTGTTTAATTAAAAAAAAAAAGAAAAGAAAAGAAAATCAGGAAGACTTGGTGTCTTGGGCTGGGGGGTGATCAGGAAGAAGTTTTGGGAACACTGCCTGCGGCTATTTCTGGCTGGCTCTTTACACTTATGGTAATTGGCCAGAAACTTTCCATGGACAGTGGACATGTCAAACTCCCCTTAAAACCCTCTCGCTGGGCATTCTGTGTCGCTCTGTGACCTGGGATTCTAGTAGTGGAAATTCTGTGTCTCTGTGAGTTATTAAAGGACCCCCAACAGCCGCTCCTGCACAGGAATCTCGGCCACTCGCCCATGCAGGACCACTGGCATCAGTACCTGCTTAGCACCCCTGGCCACCACCCACACACAGAACCTCCAACTGCCATTCCTGTGTGGACCCCCATCCATCAATGTGGGGCTCCCCTGGTCGACCCTACCCTGGAATACTGCAATGACTGCTATAGTCCCCTCACCCAGTAGCCTGCACTTGGGGACAAAGGAGAGGGTCTGGAGACATCCACCAGCCACAACACTGCACACCACGGAATTGCATCTCGGAACACGCTGCCCAGCGCCACCATCCGGCCCAACCCAACCTGACTCCCCATCTCTGAAAGCAGCTGCCTCTACCTTGGGACACCTTTGTCGCCATTTAGGTTGGGGCAATGCCCAGCTTGAGACACCAGCTGGGGCCTAGAAGCAATATCAACATACCTTTAGTCCCCCAAATCCCCCCTCTTCCCCATAGCCACTAACCCATCACAGAGCTTGCAGCTTCGTGGCTGGTCCATAGCTCACAAAGCCTGGCCCTGAACTGCCCAATACAAAACAGCTCTCTGAGGCAGGTGCACAGCCCCCAGAGCACAGCCCACAAGACCTCCAGAGAGGTTCCTGACTGGGAAGTAGAAAGGGAGGGGGAGAGTGGATGCAGTTGAGAGACTAAATTAGAGAACAGGGATTGTGAGGTCCACAGGCGATAGAAGGAGATAAGACCAGGTGCCCACATCACATGAGCCGGCCCCAAAGGAGATCCTTGGGGTGCAGTCTCCCATTGGGACTGGGGAGTGCTATACCCCACTTCCAGGAGCTTCACCCCCAAGATCAATCTTCCCACCCTAATAACCTTCACCATCCAAGGGTGGAGATACCAGCAAACAACAGAAGACTCCACCTATTGGAGAAGCAGGAAAGATACTGAACTCCAACAGAATCAATCCTTGTATTTTCCTTCAATATTTTTTCTTTTCTTTCTATTTTTTTCCTTCTTTTCTCTCTCTCTTTTCTACCACCCTCACATCTCCAACATTAGTGAAACCAACTACTTTTAATGAATAAGGCTACTGAGGATTGGATGTCTGAATAGTATATCACAGTTGTATATTATCTCCTATTTCTACAATTTTTATTTTTCTTAATTTTTATATTTGTTTGTTGTACTCTTTCTATTGTCTTCCCATTTACTTGTCTCCCCAAAATCACTTTCTCTCTTTTCTCCTACTAACCCAACTTCTTTTGATTCCTCTTACATGCCTCCTAAGATGTAATAACTCTATATCCTCACCTCCTACCTCCTTAACATCTCATCCTACAGCCCACCCCTGGTTCTCTGTCTACCTTCAGAAACTTTGCAAACCTACTATTTTTATTGTAGATAATAATTAAACTCACCATTTTTGTATATTAAAAATTTTTAAATATTGTATATTTGGATCCCGTCAGGGACACTATAAGCATATAGGGTAAAAACTGTAACACCTCAGATCCACAGTGCTAGAAGGGAAGACACATGAACAACATGAAAAACAAGATAAGAAGGTGTCCCAAACAAGCCAAGAACTAAATTATTAGAAGCCATGACCAGCACAGCAAAAGAAATGACAGAGAAGGAGTTCGGGATGTACATAATTATAATGTTCTGTGAATTAAAGGATGATATAAGAAAGCAAATACAGACAGCCAAATATCATTTCAATAAAGAGCTACATAAGCAAATACATGAAGCAAAAGATTAATAAAGAAATAGAGATTGTGAAAAAAAAACAGAACTCCTTGAAACGAAGGAAACAATAAACCAAATTAAAAATTCAATAGAAAGCATCACCAATAGATTAGATCACTTGAAAGACAGAATCTCTGACAATGAGGACAACATATATAATCTTGAAAATAAAGTTGACCACACAGTGAAGATGGTAAGAAACCATGAGCAGAACATTCAAGAATTATGGGATAACATTAAAAGACCAAATTTAAGAATTATTGGGATAGAGGAAGGAATAGAATTACAAGCCAAAAGAAAGCACAATCTATTTAATGAAATAATATCATAAAATTTTCTAAACATGGGGGATGAATTGGAAAAATCAAATACAAGAAACAGGACACCAAATATACAAAAATCACAACAGATTTATACCAAGGCACATTATAATAAAAATGCCTACCAAACAGAACAAGGAGAGAATTTTAAAAGCCACAAGAGAAAGAAATCAGATCACATATAGTGGGAGACCTGTAAGGATCTCTGCAGATTTTTCAACTCAGACCCTGAAAGCTAGAAGATTCTGGAACAACATATACCAAACTCTGAAAGAAAATGGATGCCAACCAAGAATCGTATATCCAGCAAAATTAAGCTTTAGATTTGATGATGAAATAAAAACCTTTCATGATAAATAAAAGTTAAAAGAATTTACAACTAGAAAGCCTGAACTACAGAACATTCTCAGCAAAATATTCCATGAGGAGAAAATGAAAACAACAATGAAAATCAACAAAGGGAGGTATTAAACTAAAGGAAAAACTAATCAAAGAAGAAACCAAGTCAAGTTAAATACCAAAAATAAACAAAAATGACCAGGAATACAAAGCATGTCTCATTAATAACCCTGAATGTTAATGGCTTGAACTTGCCAATCAAAAGACATATACTGGCAGATTGGATTTTTTAAAAAAAGACCCAACAATATGCTGCCTTCAAGAGACCCATATCATAGGAAAAGACATCCAAAGACTGAAGGTGAAAGATTGGGAAAAATATACCACTCACATAGAATGCAGAAACAAGCAGGGGTTTTAATCTTCATATCAAATAAAGTAGACTTCAAGCCAAAGTTTATTAAAAGGGATAAAGAAGGGCATTTCATACTGCCTAAGGGAATCATACATCAACAAGACATAACAATTATAAATACATATGCCCCAAATAATGTAGCATCTACATTCATCAAACAAACTCTTCTCAAGTTCAAGAATCAAATAGACCAAAACACAATAATTCTGGGTCACTCTAACACCCCTCTTTCACCACTGGATATATCTTCAAGACAAAAGCTTAACAAAGAAATTATAGAACTCAATAATACAATCAATAACACAGACTTAACTGACATATATAGAATATTTCATCCATCAACAAGTGAACACACTTTCTTCTCAGCAGCACATGGGTCCTTCTCTAAAACAGACCATCTATTTGCCACAAAGCAACTCTTAGCAAATACAAAAAAAAAAAAACAGAGATATTACCCTGCATTCTATCAGATCATAATGGAATGAAATTATAAATAAATGATAAAATAAAAGATAAAAACTACTCCAACACCTAGAGACTAAATAATATACTATTGAATGAACAATGGATTACAGAAGACATTAAAAAGGAGATTAAAAATTCTGAAAGGTAAATGAGAACACTGATACAACATATCAAAATCTCTGGGACACTATGAAGGCAGTACTAAGAGGGAAGTTCATTGCACGGAGTTCATTCTTTAAAAGAAGAAAAAGTCAACAAATAAATTTCCTAGGCCCTAGAAAAAGAAGAACAAATTAACACAAAATCAGTAGAAGACAGGAAATAATTAAAATCAGAGCTGAAATCAATGAAATTTAAACACAAATATTGAAAAAATTGATAAAACAAAAAGTTGTTTCTTTGAATAATAAATAAAATTAATAAACTTTTAACTATGCTAATTAAGAGAAGGAGAGAGAAAACTCAAATTACTAACATCCGTGATAAAAATGGAAATAACACAATGGACACTACAAAAATATAGAAGATAATTAGAAATTATTTTGAAAATTTGTATTCTAATAAAATAGAAAATATCAAAGGCATCTGCAAATGGAGTCATATGCTTTGCCCTAACTGAATCAGGAAAAAGGAATTCCCTATTTAACATAGTTCTTGAAACTCTTGCCAGTGCAATTAGACAGACGAAAGAAATTAAAGGGATATAGATAGGAAAAGAAAAGAAGAACTCAAACTATCACTATTTGCCAATGACAAGATACTATACCTAGAGAATCCAAAAAATTCCACCAGACAACTTCTAGAACTAATAAATGAATTCAGCAAAGTAGAAGGATTTAAAATCAACACCCATATAGCAAAGGCATTTCTTTACATTAGTGACAAATCCTCTGAAAGAGAAACTAGAAAAACCAACCCATTCACAATAGCCTCAAAAAAAAAAAATACTTGGGAATCAATCCAACAAAAGAGGTGAAAGACCTCTACAATGAAAACTACAGAACCCTAAAGAAAGAAATTAAAGAAAACCTTAGAAGATGGAAATATTGCCCTTGTTCTGGGATAGGCAGAATTAATATTGTCAAAATGACCACACTACCAGAAGCATTACACAGATTTAATGCAATTCCAATCAAAATCCCAATGGCATTCCTCATAGGAATAGAAAAAGCAGTCATGAAATTCATCTGGAAAAATAAGAGACACAGAATAGCCAAAGCAATCCTTAGCAAGAAGAAAGAGTGAAGCAGGTGGTATCACAATACCAGACTTTAAACTATACTACAGAGCAATAGTAACAAAAATGACATGGTATCGGCACCAAAACAGACTTGTAGACAAATGGTACAGAATAGAGGACCAGAGACAAAAATACATAAATACAGTTATTTCATACTATACAAAGGCACCAAAAACATACATTAGAGAAAAGATAGCCTCTTCAACAAATTGTGCTGGGAAAACTGGAAATCCAATGGCAGCAAAATGAAATTAAGCCCCTGTCTTTCATGATGCACAAAACTCAACTCAAAGTGGTTCAAGGATCTAGGAATTACACCAGAGACCCTGGGCCTAATAGAAGAAAATATGGGCCCAAATCTTCATGTTGTCAGATTAGGCCCTGGCTTTCTTAATAAGACTCTGGTAGCACAATAAATAAATTCAAGAATTAATAAATGGGATGGATTTGAAATGAAAAGCTTCTTCTCAGCAAAAGAAACAGTCACTGAGGTGACTAGAAAGCCCAGAGAATGGGAGCAAATTTTTACCACACACACATCAGATAGAGCACGAATCTCTAGGATATAGAAAGAACTCAAAAAACTTAACACCCCCAAAACAAATAGTCCAATCAGTAAATGGGCCAAGGAACTGAACAGACCCTTCTCAGAAGAGGATATACAATCAATCAACAAATATATGAAAAAATGTTCAACATCTCTAGCAATTAGAGAATTAGAGAAATGCAAGTCAAAACTACTCTAAGATTCCATCTCACTCCAGTCAGAATGGCAGCTACTAAGAATACAAACAACAATAAGTGTTGGTGAGGATGTGAGAAAAAAGGCACACTCATACATTGCTGGTGGGACTGCAAATTGGTGCAACCAATATGGAAAACAGTATGGAGATTTCTTGGAAAACTTGGAATGGAACCACCATTTGACTCAGCTATCCCACTCCTCAGTTTATACCCAAAGGACTTAAAAACAGCATACTACAGGGACACAGCCACATCAATGTTTATAGCAGCACAATTCACAATAGCTAAACTGTGGAACTAACCCAGATGCCCTTCAGTAGATGAATGAATAAAGAAGCTGTGGTATAGATACACGATAGAATACTACTCAGCATTTAAGGAGAATAAAATCATGAATTTTGCAGGTAAATGGATGGAGTTGGAGAATATTATGCAAAGTGAAGTAAGCCAATCCCAAAAAACCAAAGGCCGGATATTTTCTCTGACATGTGGATGCTGATCCATAATGGAGGTGGGGGAGGGGGAGCATGGGAGGAATGGAGAAACTTTAGAGAGGGCAAAGGGGAGGGAGGGGAAGGGAGGGGGCAGGGTGGTAGGAAATATGGTGGGATGAGATAGTCATCACTACCCTGAGTCCATGTATGAAGACATAAATGGTGTGATTCTACTTTGTGTACAACTAGAGACATAAAAAATCGTGCTCTATATGTGTACTGTGAATTGAAATGCATTCTGCTGTCAGGTAGAACAAATTAGAATAAATGAATACATTATAAAAAATGAATCCTATTGTTATGTATAACTTTAAAAGCCCAATAAAATATTAAAAGTGAAAACAAAACAAAACAAAAGGCCGTGTAGTTCATTACAAATTTAATGAGGCTAGACTGTAAACATTTAAGTCCTTCAGAATATGAACCTCAAACAAATAAAGCAACCCCAACAAAAAAGCCACACTTTTCTCCTCTAATTCCCTGGAAAGTGCTATAGGAAGGGGTTAAGTGGAAAAGGAGGCCGGATAAATAGTTAAGACCTTCCTGAGGTGCAGGAAGGGCTAGCAAAGAGAATTTCATAGATGCACACTCACGGCAGAAAATCTGCATCTTTCCCTTTAAAACTCCAAGAGAGAAGGCCTTCCCTAGCTGGAAACCCTCTGTAATACGCAATAACAGTATGTCTTCAGCAATTAGACTTTAGTTTTTTACGGGGGGTTTATCATTGTATTAGGCACTTGGCTAAATAAAAGATAAAATAATTTATCTTTTATCTTTTACTTTTACTAATGAATTTTTTTCTCTTTTTGTCCCTATTAATTGACACATGATAATTGTATATATTTATGGGGTACAGTGGGATGATCCAATACCTCTATATAACGTGTAATAATCAAATCAAGGTAATTAGCATTTCCGTCTCCTTAAACATTTATCGTTTCCTTGTGTTGGAAATCTTTGATTCTTCACTTCGAGTTCTTTTTAAAAATATATAATAAATGGTTATAATCTGTAGTCACCCTGCTGTGTTATAGAATACTGGAACTTATTTCTTCTATCTGACTGTACTTTGGTACCCATCATCCAACCTTCCCCTACTCCTCCCCCCATGCCCTTCTTGGCTCCTAGTAATCACTATTCCTCTCACTCTTTCTATGGGATCTCACAAATGAGTAAGAACATGCAGTATTTGTTTTCTTGTGCTTGGTTTAACATAATGTCCTCCAGTTCCACGCATGTTGCTATAAATAATGGGATTGCATTATGTTTTATGGCTGAATAATACCCTGTTGTTTCTATGCACCACATTTTATTGATCCGTTCATCTGTGGATAGACACCTAGGTTGAATCCATATCTTGGCTATTTTGCATAGGGATGCAGTAGACATGAAAGTACAGGTATCTCATGATTCCATTATGTCATTTCCTTTGCAAATTGACTAAGTCAGCTTTGTGTCACTGTGACAAACACCGGACAAAAACAAATTAAGAAGAGAAGAGGTTTATTTTGGCTCATCATTTCAGAAGTTTCTGTCCATGGTTGACTGGCTCCATTGCCTGAGGTGAGGCAGATCATTCTGGTGGAAGGGAACCAGAGAAGGGGAGAGAAAAGAGATAAGGAGAGAGGGGAGGGGATGGTTGGGAAGGAGCTGGGGACACCCCAGTGACCCATAAGATTTTAGGAGAGGCATTCCAGATCCAACCATCACACCAATGATACTTTGAACTTTTAGACCCATCACGACTCTTCAGTTATCATAAATTAACTAAGTAACTAAGTAGATAGTCTTAACAGAGAAAATAAAGCATAATGTGGAACTAAAAATATATGATTTCCTTTCAAAGTCTTAATCAAAATGACTTTTAAAATTTATAAGTAGAATTTCTGGATGTTAGAGCTAAAGGTTGATCAGATTATACCACCCAGCCAAAATCTGTAGCCCAAAATATCAAAGCTATCCATTTCTATTTCTGGATAGTTTGGAAACCTCCAATTTTGTTAGTATCACAAATTGACAGAGAAAAACGTGTACACTTCTACGGAGAGTCAACCAGAATGACTAAGTAGATGGAAGCGATCATTCCAGATTGAATTAAAAATAATCATGCTCGGAGAAAGAGACTTTTTCTAACAGTTAATAGAATCATAAATGTAATAAGAAAAACAACAGCCACTAGTGTTTGTTGGTTGTCTTTTGTGTGACAAGGTCCAGTGAGTACTTCTATGGTCCACCGGACAAGGTTGAAGATCACAAGCAACAGCCACCATCTGGTGGAAGCTCAGAAGGAAAGGACCTTTGGGGAGGGAAATGCTGGTGAACACCAAGCTAAAAACGGGGGGACCATCGGGGACTTAGAGAGGTGAGACCACGGGCCAGAACTTCCATAGAGTCAGTGTGATCGGGAGACCCCCACATCTGAGCAACTCTGCCTGTCTGCCATGGATTGTGCACCTTCCAATCGGTCAACCTCCACCAAGTGGCCACGTCTGAGATGCCATCTGCCCCTGTCAGTTCCTGAGTGGAGGTGGACCTACCCCCTGCCAAGGTCCTTAGAGCAGGGAGTTCCATCATAATAGGAAGCAGATGCTGGATAGTCTAACTAAGTAAATGGTCCTGGAAGTCTACCTCTTTAGACATTCAGTCATCTTATAACCCTTCTTCCTTCATTTGAAAAAAATAAAAGACTGCTCCCCACTAATAGAATATCCATTGAATTATTTCTTTTACCATGGAAAATGGGCTACAAAATGTTCTCAAAACACTTTCCCTGTGCAGTTGTCCTCCTACAATGTCCTACGAGATGGCCCATGACTGCCACCACGCAGGAGAGTCTTGGCTTATGCACACCGTGTAACTCACTTACACCAAACCCAAGATGTTTCCTCCTGTGTCACTGGAAATTTCCATGAAGTCATGGGAGTGGAATGAGAAGAGGGCAGCAAAGTAGAACTGAGTCTCCGAGTTTGAGTGAAGTAGTGATACAATTTACTTGTGCCTTCAAGACCACTTGGGAATAGCCCTTGTGTGTCTGTGTATGTGTGTGTATATTTTGGTGAGCCAATCAGGCCATCAGTTAGAAATACTCACAGTTTTTGAGCTAGATGCTTATTCAGACTCCAGTATTTGTACCTGTATCAAAATTATCTTTTAACCAACCCTTTCCACTAAAGGTAGAGTTCTTAACCGGACTCTAGCTCAGAGCATGCGAGCATAGACATCTCTTTATAAGGAGCTGCCTTCAAACCAGAAAACAAAAAAGGCCTCATCAAACAGGAGGATGAAGCCTGCTAGACTTAATTCCTTATGGAAGAACTGCTGAGAGCTGGGAGTTCCCAGGCCTCCAAGTCTCACATATCCTCATTCAAAGCTTTGGAGGCTCCATATTTTAACAATAACCCTGTTTATACAAAGGACACTTGGTGATGCTCTGAACTTAACAGACATTGCTTTGGCAATCCACAGGATCAAACGTTGCCTTTGGTTCTCAGGTGCGATAGATAACGACAGATCATCTAACTGCAGTCATTCAAGGGCCGTGATTTTTGAGTTTTGAGCCCAGCTGTTAGAGATTTAAAGATGTCATTCATTGTGTGTCTTTGCATCATCATCCACAGTCTGAGAATTCCTCGTGCTCTTGTAGATACAAAATATGGCATGTCCTTGTGACCAACAGATTTCTTGGTCCCTTCGAAGAAGAGAGACCTTAAAGGATTCCTCTTTTGTTTGCATTCTCAGAACCAATAATGAAACTAACTCTGAGTATCAAGGACATAAGCTTTATTCTGTGGCCTAAGCATGGAAAAGCAGGAGCTCAGCTCACAGACCAACTTCTCAGCTCAGGGTTGAGGTCTTAGATACCAAGAGTAACAAACGAGGGAGGGAATAAGCTAACAATGGGGAAGAATACCCAAGCCTTTTCCTGGAAGATTCAGAGACTTCTGAGAACTCAGATGCCAACTCTTAAAGTCTGGTGTTTCCAGTCCTGGTGGCTGGGGGGTGTCATTTAGACAAGAAAAGCAGTTGCCTGTGGTCCCTCCAGCAGCCTCTTTGATTTAATGGTTTGGCTGACCCCCCATGAAGAGGAGCTTGGTCATAATCAAGAGCCTTTGCTGAATATATATCCTGCTACGCTTCCCACATCAGAAGCTGGGACCCTACCTCCCATAAAGAGCAAAATAATGGGGGATCTCCCCAACAGATAGGATATTCAGACCTTGAATTGGGGGGGGGTGAGGGAGAGAGAGAGTGGGAGAGACTAACACTACAACGATACTTCCTTATGTTATCTGCAATACTCACGACACTCCCTAAATTTCCTGTTCTCTACATTTTAACAATTACACCAATCAAGGCAGAAAGAGTTAAAGCCACAAGCTTGAAGTCACGTAAGCAAACACTCAACAGAGCTGGTGTAAAACCCACCAAGTCCTGACACCCAGCCAGCACTCCTAGCCAAGTCTACTTCCCAAGTCTTCCTGATTTTCTCTATGGCACGTATTTTCATTAACTGAATGTAAAGATACAGCACAGAACAAAACAAAACAAAAACCCAGTATTAACAATGACCAAACCTTCCTCCAAGAAAACATGTTATTGTCTTTGTCAATCAGCTTTTTCATCATCAAAATCAAAAGATCTGACAAAAACAAATTTGAAAGAAGGGGAAATTTATTTGGTGCTCTTGTTTCAGAGGTCTCAGTCCCTAGATGGCCAACTTCACTGCTGTGGGCCTGGGGTGAGGCAGAACATCATGGTGGGAGAGCACGGAGGAGGAGAGCAGCTCAGGACATCCCAATCGGGAAGCAGAGAGAGACTCAGCCTGGCTCCCCAGGGACAAGACATAAGCCCTAAGTGACCACCTCCTCCAGCAGCACCCTACCTGCCTACAGTTACCACCCAGTTAATCCACGTGGTGGATAATGCACTGATGAGGTTATAACTCTCAAAACCCAATCATTTCACCTCTAAACTTTCTTGCATGGTTTTACACACTGAGCTTTTGGGGGACACGTCAAATGTAAATCATAACATTGTCAATAACAGATTTCGAAACTTTTCTAAAAAGGCCGTCGTTTGGGAACATTCCACAGTATGACAGGAAATGTCCTCATGACCAGAACACAGGAGGAACACAGGTGAGAGCTATCCACACGGTTCTTGGGCAGCACAGAGGACTGGAGAAGAGCACAGCCTTGGTCCTGGAACCCTGGCATCTGCAGCAAATCCCTTTACCTCTCAGCTTTACTCATCCGAACAGCAGCGAGAATAATAGAACCATCTTTTGTCACGAGGGTTGAAAGATGAAATGCATATAAAAGCACTTAGGGCACACAATGTCTGAAAGATGTTAAATGTCTATGAAAGGTCGGCTATTCTTATCCTTGGATGACCTTTGGTAAAGGCTAAGACTTCCTGGAGAAGTGAGCCAGCCGGGTGCTCGGGGGAGACTTAGTAAGGTGGGTGAAGCCTCCTGCTGGTCCAGCTGGATCCCAGAGGAAATCAAGGCTGAGTTTCATTTTATTTTTTTTTTCCCCAGAGAGAAAATAGCATCCATCCTCCTGAATTCACAGAGTCATTAAGTAGACAAAATAAGATAATATATGTACAAAGAAGGCACTGGGAAAAAAAAAAAAGTTCAGTGCCACAAAGTGACAAGGTATTGTTGTCCTTGAGGCAGTTATTGTTTTTGGAAACATTTTACCCTGGTTAATAATAAGACTCACCCCTGTGAGCCCTTTAAGTATGTGGGGTTTAAATATGCAACCTAAAGAAGAAAAGGTTTCAGGGATTTAAATTAGTCTGGCAAAAAGAGGCCGAACAGGGTGATTTAATTATTTTCTGTAACTTGAATATTGCCTCCACAGGGAGGGTTGTGGCCAAATCATCTGTTTTCTACCGAGGTCTAAACAATAGGAAATTAGTTTCAAGTGCAACTATAAGAGATTAGGTGGCTCTAAGAAACACCTCCAGATGTTCTTTGGGAGGATTGAAGATGTCATATGCAGATGCTGTCAGCTTCGCGGTGAAGGCCTTCCAGAACAAGAAATCCGGGTGGATGCTTTGGACACAAAAAGGGCAAATGGTTTATCAACTAAGACCAGGGCTTTTATTCTAAAGGTGAGCTGGGATGAGCTGTGGGTTTCTCCAAACTGAGGCTCAGCAGATTGGAGGTGGTTCCAGAAAGTCCACAATTATGGAAAAGCTATCTCATCCCCACAGAGAGGGAGATGGAGGAGGACCAAGGCCTGAGAGAATATCCCAGACCAACTCCGTTGAGAGTAAAAATGTATGGGCAGTGTTCACATCACCCGCCCTGTGCAGGACAGGGCAGCCTGGGACTGTGGTTTAAGATACCTGACGAGGTTAAGTAGGTCTCTCAGAAAGGATTAGAGAAATGCAGAGTTGGGGGACCAGATGGACCATTTCAAAAGGTTAAGCTGGGTTTCCCGCACCTCCTTAACAGAGGCACAAATGAAAGACAAACAGAGTGATAGAATATTGTTGGAGAAAGTCCCAGAACTGTGCTGACTCGGATCAGCATTAATTCATGCTAAGTTCAATGGGACCACGCTGCTAGTTGGCAATCCATTTATTCATCTCTTGTTGATTCCCCTAAATACCCCAAACAGCTGTTCATGTCCTATTCTTCTCTTCAAGACTCTCTGTCCTGCTCGGTAATCTCCAGCCATGCTGGCCTTCGTTTAGATGCTTGGTCATGCCGACTCCTCCTGCCTCGCAGCTTTGCACAGGCTGCACCTTCCGGCTGCAGTAGCCCCTGTCCTCCTGAGTTGCCTGAACAGCTCCGGCTTTATACCTCGGTCCCCGTGGCTCTCCTTCACAGTGTGACCTGCGCTCCCGCCTGGGTTCTCTTCCACGGGGCTCCATTTCTACTGTAGGATTTCCCCCCATTAACAGTCAAGCACGTATTTGGGGTTTGTTTGCTCAGTGTTTCTCTCTCCCAACTGGTTGACACTTCCCACCCCAGGAGAGAAAGCACTTGTCTTTCTGTTCATATTGACACCAGTCTGGAAGGGCAGGCCCTCGGTGAATCCTAGTTGAATGAATTCGTGTTAGACTAAATGCTAGTGTCTTCACTGGAGGCCCTTTGCACTAGCTTTCAGTGTGGACTCGTGTTGGGCAGAACAGAGTTAACTCATCTCCCCATTCCTCGCTCTGGGGGCAATGATTCTGCCAGGCTAATCTGCTGGCTTTGGTGGTCCCCTACGGAAGTCAGCCTTCCTGTGCTCTGTTAAAGTGGACAACTGTCCCTGCAGCAGCTGAGTTCCCATACCCCGTCCAGCCCCAGCCTGCTTCTGTGCAGAAGTAGGAGTAGGACTTTTCACTACAATGAGACGATCAAGCACACTCTTCAGAATCCATTGCCCATTGGTGATGGCCCTAGAACCATGGCATAAGAGAACAATAAGCTGAAACCTTTGGCCAACCGCATGCTGCCTTTCACGGCTTCCTGCTACAATGTGCACGTGAACACATGAAGAGAAGCTGCACATCACAGTAACATGCAGAGTGGGGCTGTCACCTGAGTTATGATTTCCACCATCTGCACAGTGGCTAGTGGGGCTGGAGAAGCTCACGGTCACGGGTACCTTTATTGGGTCACGAGAAGCTCAAGAATGTAAAATTCAAGGGTAAACTCTTGGACTCCTGCCTTTTGTGGCAGAAACTCTAGGTCCTGGCCCCGCAGAGGTGGGAAGGTATAGTTCCCACAGGGGGGAAGCTCAGGGAGAGGAAGACAGGGGGTACTGGTTCTGCACACCTCATTGTTCAGAGCGTCAGAGAGCCAGGGGACGGGAAAGTTCGCAAAGGCAGACAAGGGGCCAGTCATGGGGTGCTTTGGGCCAGGAGCTATTTGTGCAGATCACCCTTCTGTCTAGCTGTAGACAAACAGTCCAAAAACACCACTCTAAGAACCGGGCTAAGGGAAGTTCATCAGCCTCATGAATTTGGATTTGATCTTATTTGAGGATAAACCAGAGGAAACAACCCAGTGAATAAGAAATACAGAAGAATAAGGGAAAAGGAAGAATAGCCTCAAGACCCCAAGCAAGAAGAACACCCTGAAAATGATTTCCTAGAGGGAAAAAAAGTAATATTTTAAAATCTTCTGGATACAGATAAAACCGGAGCAGAAAGGCCAAGGTTTCAAGACAAAAGAAAATGAAATTAAAAGGGAAATGAATGATATAAATGAGGATTGGAAGGAAGAGAATGAAAAATTAAATAGAAACAGAAAAATTAAAGCCTATAATGAAGCGGTCAGCAGCAGAATTGAACACAAGGAAAGTTGGATCCGTGATACAGAAAGGAACGGGCAACCCTCCTACGAGACATTCATCAATGACTAGGGTAAAAATAATGAGATGGTGACCGATATATACATCAGATGCATAGGGACAGTAATATCAATCAGCCCACATCTTCATCCACTCCCTCTCCAACCACCAGCCCAATCAAGGTTGTAAACCACCTTTACAAAGTCCCCGCGGCTTTGCTCTGGTGGCTCATGGATGCATCTCTGAAGTTACCTCCTACACCTCTCCTTCCTTTGTTCTGGGATCACCCTTTATAGGGGCAACATGGCATGGCGACTAAGCACAGATTCCAGACTTCAGAGCCTCACGTTTGGACTCCAGTCCCACCGTTCCCAACTGCGTAACCTTCTGTAAGTTCTCTGACTGCTTTCTGTCCTAGCTATCCTGGTTGTCCCAGAAAGTGCCCACGATGATGAAACCAACAGTAACTACAGAATGATTAAGTGAGCTACTGTGACATGCCTGGCAGGTGGTGAGCCCACAGTAGGTCACCACTCAGGCATGCTGTGTCGTCCCCGCTCTCTTCCTCTCTACCCCATCCCTAACCCTTCGGGATTGAAAACTCATTTGCTTTCTGGATTCTATGGAGAAATCCTATCCTGGATGCTTTGTCATGTGTCATCTTCTAGACACTCTGCAAACGCTAGTCTGGGGCCAATGTCCCAGATCCCCACATAGGACAGCCAAACTGGAATCATATATGTATGTATGTATGTATATATGAAAAGAAGTAGAATAAATAAGAAAGAAATAAGCAGAAGTTAATAAGAAAAATGCTCACATTTGCTTTGTGGAAGCAATTTGGTTAGCACTTAAAAATGAGAAAAGGTGAGTGTCAGGAGGCTGCAGATGGGCAGGCTGGTTGAAAACATCACGGGTGAGAGATAAGGGTCTGAGCTAAGCTAAAGCAGTAACAATCTGGACAGAGCAGAAGCAGTGGGTTTAAAAGATATTTTGAGGGTGGGATGGACAGGGGTTGATAATTGAGAAATAACAGTGACTAAAGCCCATCAATCATGAAGATTTTTCTAGTCTATTTGACTGTGAGCCATTAAAGAATAAGGACTGTATTTTTATTAAACTCCTCAATGACTAGCATAGTAACTGACACACAGTAGGAATCTAGACACTGTTTGTTCACTTAGCTTTCTAGTCTCAGATCTCTTAAGTACTTCACCTTAGCCAGCAGCATCTCCTGCTTCATATCTTCCGGAGCCTGGAACTCCTCCCCTTCACCTATGGCCAAATCTTGATAAATATTTGAAACACAAGCCCCCTCCCTTTTAAAGGCTTCCGGGAACAGGATGGGCAGTGGTAATCTCTTTCTTCCAGTTCCATAGCTGCATTGTTCAAGAATCCTCATTGACTAACGGTTCTTGTTAGTTAGTTACCTAATTCTGCAAAGCCGTTCAACTCATCAAAGTCAACGCTTTGTTTCTAGAATTGGATCTGCAGCCCCTCCAGTGTTGGAACCCCCTTTGAATCTCTGTCCACCCTCTCTGCTATGCCCACCCCACGCAATGCATAGCATTTTAACGTGGGAATCGTAGCTACTCAAGAAACCATGGGCCACGTGATTCTAAAAGCTGAGGTTACGTTTTTTAATCTTCTCAACTGGGCTAATCAAAAAATGTATGTTGTTTAAGATGAGACTTCTCTGATTTTCTGGCCGGGCAGGGGAAAACACTGTAGGAACAGCCCCTCCCTGGTTTCTAGGCCTGCTCTTGTCTCCCAGGAGAGAGGAGACCAATTCAAGACCCTGGGTTTCAGATTTTAACTTGGACCCAGTGATCCATCTCCTCCACATAGACATCATCTGTCCAGATCCCAGTTCTGTGAGCACAGGGTACTCAGGTCCAGACATACAGGAATCAAAGTCAAGGTGCACGTGCCGTGGTGGAGAAGGGAACGGTTTCGGGAACTCTGAGCCTTCCGCAGTTTCCAGGTTAGGTTCTTGTCAGAAAGTAGATCTACCAAGGCTGAAGCCAGGGTTCTAGAAGCAGGGTCCAGCTCCTCCACGGGGTAGTGGCCAGGGTGACTGAAGAACCAGCCAAAGGAGCGGGGACTCAGATTCAGCAGGGAGCTGAGTAAACAGGCCCCTGGGCCGAGGAAAGGGGCAGCCGGGCAGAACAGCCTGGAGGAGTGCTGCAGGAGGGGAGGGGTCACCAAAGACCCCAGGTGGTCATGCCAGGCAAAGGGTAGCCACTCTCCGAAGGACAGGGAGCCCCGGTGCCCTTTAAGGACTGGCCTTCGTTTCATCCAGGAATGTGGAGAACACCCACCGCTGAGTCTGAAGTTTTGGGGCAGCAGGCTTTTGTTTCTATTGGTCAGGGTGTTTCTGAAGGCAAACAAGAGGAAACCCAGCCCAGATGGATACGAGGATGCGTGCACTGACAGGTAGGCTTTTCTATCAATGAGGAGTTCATGGTCAGGGCAAGTTTCCGGGTTTGGCTGTATTCAGTGACTCCATGATGTCATCAAGGGGTCTAGAGCAGGAACTGTTAGTACCCAAGAGCCACTTCTCCTCTGCTAGCAAAACCCCCAGATGCTCCACCTCTAGAAGACGACCCGTGACTAGCTCCTCAATCATAAGGACAGTACGTTCATAAAACAGAAGCCTCTTTCTCCCTGTTTTTCTTTTTTTTTTTTTTATCCTGTCTGCTTGGTATTTTTAAAAAGTCATTTCATAATAGTTATATGAAACATTAGGATTCATTTGGACACAATTATTTAAATGCATGGAATAAAATGCGCTTCAATTCAGTCCCCAGGACTCACCCTTGCCCCCCTTCCTGCCTCCCCCGCTTCTCTTTTCTCTCCTCTACTCATCTATTTATTTACATTTTCTTTTTTAAAAGTTAGTGTCCTGTGGCTATACACAGTGGTGAGATTCGCTGTAGTGTTCATATGTGTACCTTGAAACGTTAGGTCAGATCCGGTGCTGCTTCCCTCCCCCTCAAGCCTCTCCTTCTACTCCCCTAATAGCTTTCTCTTATTTCGACTGAATATTCCCTCCCTGTTTCTTCTGTCTCTTCTTCCTGTCCCTTTCTCCCTTCCTCTTTTTTCTCTCTATTTCTCTCTTTCCCCCCTTATATTAGGCTAGTTTCCTCACATCAAAGAAAACATTCAACCTTTGACTTTCTGGGTCTGAGTGATTTTACTTAATCTTATAGTTTCCAGTTCCATCTATTTGCCAGCAAATGACATAATTTTGTTCTTTCTCATGGCTGAGTAATACTCCGTTGTATATATATACCACATTTTATGTATCCATTCATCTTTTGAAGGGCAGCTAGGTTTGCTCCATAGTCTGGCTATTGTGAATTGTGCTGCTATAAATATTTCGGTGGCTATGTCTGTATAGTATACTGATTTTAGATCTTTAGGAAATATACCAAGAAATGGGATATGGTGGATCACACAGTGGTCCCAGTTCTTTTGAGGAATTGCTATGCTGCCTTCCAGAGGGGTTGCACTAATTTTCAGTCCCACTAACAATGTATGAGTGTACCTTTCCCCTCACATCCTCACCAACACTTATTATTTGTATTCTTGATAATTGCTGTTCTGACTAAAGTGAGATAAAATACCAATATGCTTTTGATTTGCATTTCCCTGATTGCTAGAGATGTTGAACAATTTTTTTCCATATATTTGTTGAACATTTGTATTTCTCCTTTGGAGAAGTTTCTGTTTCATTCTTTGGCCCAATTATTAATTGGGTCATTTACTTTTCTGGTGTTAAGTTTTTTGAGTTCTCTGTGTATTCTGGATATTAACTACTTACCTGAGGAGCAGGTGGCACACATCTTCTCCCATTCTGTAGGCTCTCTCTTCATGCTCTTTGTGGTCTCCTTTGCTATGTAGAAGCTTTTTACTTTGATGGTGTCCTGACTGCTGCTTTTATTTCTTGCACTTTCAGGTCTTGTTAAGGAAGTTGTTTCCTGTGCTAATATGTTGGAGTGTTGGGACTACATATTCTTCTAACAGTTGCAGAGTTTCTGGTCTAATTCCTAGGTCTTTTAATTTACTTTGAATTGACTTTTGTGCAGAGTGAGAGATAGGGGTCCAGCTTCATTCTTTTACTTATGGATTTCCAGTTTTCCCAGTGCATACTATCTGCTTTGATGCCGGTTTGAGAACATGATGTTTGGAGCCACAGCAGCCATCTTGTGGCCATGAGAAAACATGAAATGCAATAGGCTGAGGGGAACACAAGGTTTTGAGTCCTTGATGAAAATTCAGCTGTTCAGCTGCTGTATTGAACCTGGACTTCCTCCCTTGAGATTTCTCATCCTGTGAGATAATTATTACCTAAGGTTAGCCAGGAGTTCTGCTCTTTGCAACTCAGCTCCAAGGATTCCTGAGTGATACAGATTGTGCTTTCTGTCTTTCTGTGCCCTGTTATCCTCAGTGCCAGCTTTATCTGTTTTCATCGCAAAATGGCTGCAGCAGTACTAGGCTTTGTATCTGTATTCCACATGGTCCTGAAGGTGAAGGGGCACTTTGAGTAGCATTTCTGAGATCTACCTTGATTGAACCAGTCTCAGTTGTGTCCTGAGCCTTAAACCAATGCTAGCGGTGGGAGACACGGAATGCATTGACCAGTATTATGCTGTTCAGGATCGCTTCCGGTAACTGAAGATAGGTCAGGTTCAAATGAGACCAGGATTCTTTTAGCAAATGAACTCAGTACCTCATCCACTCTTCTAGGATTCCCCATGGTGATGATCTCCACCTTTGTGGACAGGTTCTAATCGTGGAGAAGTCTTCCTGCCTTAAGAACCTGCAGCTCTCTGCTAAAACTATTCTCTGGCTACAGAAGCACAGAGTTACAAGGTGTCAGCCAGTTCTCAGGAGCAACTGTCAACAAATGAAAGAAATTGGTGGATAAACACTCCTCTAGATTTCCTGACACAGTAGGGATAGTTCTGACTCATCTTCTATGTCTTCAGTGCCCAACACAGTAGCCACTAGCTGTATGTGGCTATTTCGATTTAAATCAATTTTACAAAGATACAATTGAATACATTCAGCTACAAATAGCTTAATTTCAAATACAGGACAGTCCCATGTGGGTGAGTGGCTACCATATTGGACAGCACAAGTACAGAACATGTCTACTGCATGGAAAGTTCTTTTGGAGAGTGCTATTCTGCATCTCTCAGAACTGACTGGTATTGACCGCTGACTCACTGGCCCCTTAGCCCTTTAGCCTGCCTCCCTTCTCTACTTCATTTCCTCACTTTCTCTCCCTGTGTCTCAGTTCATTTATGACAATTTAACAAAATATCTTAGGAGAGGTCATTTATTAACTCAGAAATTTATGTTTTACATTTCTGGAGGCTGGGAAGTCCAAGATCCAGGTGCTGGCCGATTCGGTGTCTGGTGAGGGCCTTCTTGATGTTCTTTGCCGGGCAGAAGGGTGAACACTGCTTCCTCACACTGCAGAAGGCCAGAAAGGGGGCATACGCTGCGTCCTCACATAGCAGAAGAGCAGAAGAAAGTGAGGCCTGCCCATGAACCATTTGTAAGGACATGCATCCCATCCGCGTGGCTCCTTTCTCATGACTTGGTCACCGCTCAAAGGTTCCACTTCTGAACTCTGTCGCATTGGGGATTTAGTGTGAACGTGTGAAGGTTGGGGGGACATTCAAATCATTACACTCTACTTTCTGCAATCACCTCCCAAATAAACTTCCTGTTCCCACAACCTTGTCTCCCAGGCATAGGAAAGTCGGGGAAAGAAAGCCAATACCAACAAATGGCTTCCACACCCTACTCAAGGTGTGGCCCACGGGCAGGAGCTTGTTAGAAAAGCAGAAACTCAGGTCCCACCTCAGATTTCAGTAGGTCTGCATTTCAACAAGGTCCCCAGCTGATCTGTGGGCACAGAAGTTTCCACATGTCCGACGCTCTAGTTCTCTTAAAGAGAAGGCTTAAAAGTTCTAAAAGGAATACGCTATCATTGTTATTTCTTCCAAAATGCTGTCATCTTATATTTAAGGGGTTTTCATGTTTAAATTAGTTTTGTTTTTCATTTTTGAAAAATATGGATCTTTCCTAGCAGTTGGAGGTGCCTATCCTCCATGAGGACCAGGACCTGAGGAGAAAAGCAGCTCCTTTTTGCCTCCCCTGCTCAGCATTTTATCATAAGGAGATTTGGGAGCTATATACCTGACAAGGCTGTCCTTGTCCTTTCACAGCAGTGAGTGGACAAACCTCCCTCCTAAAGACAATGGGATCCTCCATCTAGAGCCAAATCTGTTCTAATTAGCTGGCTCTCAGGTTTGCAGTGGGAAAGTCTTCCGGAAGTTAATAACGGTACTTTGAGAATACCTGTCTCTAGCCTGCTTAATGGACATGACGATGTGAACATAAAATATTTTTCATTCCACAAAGAAAGTCTTTATTCTCATCCCGTTTCATGTCTCAGTCCTGGCTTTGCTTTGTTTTCAGTTAAATTATGTTCAAATCACACTTCCATCAGTGTTAATTTGGTGGCTTTTGCAATGTTCTTTAATTCCTCAGCTAGCAAGTGGCTTCTTCCCTGCTTAGCACTGATGGAGGCATTTTGTTTAGCTCAGGAATGTCTTTTGATTATTGGCTTGAATGACAGAGGACTATTTCATGCCCGGTGCTTAAATTTCCCCTTGATATTCGAGAGAGAATATCCTTTGCAGATACTTCTCCATGATCAGTAGAAGGAAAATTAGGCTTCTGCCTGTGTTACCCGAGTGCTATTTGATTCTTGACCCTTATAAAGGACATCTTGACCTTACTTACTGGTAAGACATGGAAAAGGTATTATGTGACTTCTAAGGATTGCGAAGCCCTGAAAAATTGATTGCTAGATATTGAAGCCTACAAAATCATTTTGAGCAGGTTTCTGAGGGGTCCCATGTGTGATTTAGTTGTTCTGACAAACACAAGATTGCTGTAAAGTAACTGTGATCCTTCCACACTTGCTGGTGAGTGGCCCCTGAATAGCTCCCCACTCAGCTCTTCTCACTATATCCTATATCACTAGCTGTCTCTGCTCTTCCTCCCAATACCACCACCATCTCACCAGAACTGACCATCAAGGAATGGACGCCTGGTCTAGCAGGGTCCCAGTGGACTCCGTTTTAATGCTTGTGCTGACTTGACTTCACTGAAGTTGGAAGATGGATGTCCACCTATACTGGTTGTTAAACATCCCCCGTGAGGATTCAATCATCTAATCATCTTGCTCTTGAAGAATGTGCAAGACATTTATAAAATACACCCAACTCTTAGAAAAGTAGGTCCTATAATTTGGGTGGGCTTTAAGATGGCAAGAGAATTAGATCATTTTCTTGTCCTTTCAATGGAGGCAATCCTCTTTTGTTTTGTTGTTATGTGTTTTGTTTTACTTTTTCATCTTCTTGCTTTTTTTTGGAGGTGAAAAAAATTAGGAAATGCAATTTTTCACTCATAAGTTACGCTTGACTTTTAATGTCTTTTAATACATAGAACCTGATTTGTCTCCATACCATGTTTCTAACTTGTTTTAAGATCCCAGTTCCATTAGGTACACAGAAAATGAAATGATGGGGGGGGGGAGAGAGAGAGAGAGAGAGAGAGAGAGAGAGAGAGAGAGAGAGAGAGAGAGAGAGAACATATTCCTCTTGCTTCCTCTTAGAGATGACTTTAGGGCCCCCTAGTGGCTGTTTTTTAAGACCTCGGGTTTCTTAGGATTAGGTCTCCTTGACCCTAAGAAAAAGAGACCTTTCAGAATCTCTTCTGGGACTGGTAGGATAACTGTATAGACAGAAATAAATAATGATTGATTTAAAGGATGCAATATATTTTTTTTAAATTTCTCAATTCTTAGCAAAACCTTTAGAAACAACAGAGACATCACCTTACATCCTTTATTCTGCATTCCTCATACTATATTATGCCATAGCCAAAATTCTTTTAAGACATTTATATCTTGGTTTGTGTGAAAGGGCAGTAATTTCTAGGCAATCACATCCAATCTTAGTTGCTTGGACTGGGGAGTTTAGAAGCTTCACAATTTTCCAAAAGAATTTTTAATAGGGTTTGGGTGGGGCTTGACAGATATGAACTTACCAAAAGATTCTGATTGTGGAATATTTCACTCCAACAGAATTCTTACGATTTAGAGCATTAGTTATGCCACTGACTTCAACATTGCAACCTTGAATTGATAGAGAAAAGCATTTCCACATTCAAGGTGTTTATTGATCAATGAAAATAAGTTTTGTGAAATCCCCTGGTAATGAATTATGTTCCTAATGTACTTCACTGCATATGGCTCCCTCCCCCACGATGGTCATATTTTTTTCTTTCCAAGATCTAGATTATGCACTACACTTGGGTAACTATAATGGAGATTTTTTCCCCCCACATGTTTATCTTTTAGTTTCTGATGCAATTCAATTATTTCTTTTTTTTCTTGTAAATTTCAAGTCTCTCTCTTCTTCCCCTTATTAATATGGTAATGTATTGTAATAATGCATTTTATGCCATTAATGAAGTGAAGCAAGACAATAAATAAAAAGAAAGCACAAATTCTTGCTTTAACTTTACCGGGTTCCGGGGCGGGGGTTGGAGTGGGGGAGGAGGAAAGGGGGAGGAAGGACATTCAGCTCGCAAAAAATAAAAATGATCCCCTTGTTTTCTGCGCGTTCTAGAACAGAGCTGCACGTCAAAGGAAGAACCGAGCTGCCTTCGAGCTAAAAGGCTTGGTATTAAACTTTGACACTTTAATGGTCTCTAGGATATTAGATGATATTTTATCATATAACGTTCTTCTCCGACACGGTAATGGCATCAAAAACATAGGATCTCTGATGCCTGCAACGTGCTCGGTGAGCTTCATCCCCGCAGAGATAAGACAGCAGGACCCCAGCTTCGCAGTTAACTTATCTCGAAGCTCCAAAGCCAAGGCTTTTTACTTCTTCGCCAGGGACGCTGCTGGGGAAACCGCTACCTTCTTTTCGCCTTCTCCTCGGCTAGGTCTGGCCCGGTCTGCCGCTGAGACTAGGTAAACAGCGCTCGCGAGCCAGGGAAGCGCCGGCGGTGGTGGGGGTCGTGGTTTAAGGAGGCTGGGGAGAGGCGGGGAGGGGGAAGGGTCCCAGCTGGGTCGAGCAAAGGGCTCGTGTGTTTACCCCGGGGGAGCCGGGTCTGAGCCGAGCGGTGGCCGGACCTCGGAGGACCTCGGCCCCCAGCCCGACCTCAGGGAGAGTGGTCAGCGCGGCAGCGCGGGCTCGGCGGCCTTTTCTCGCGCGCCCCTCTCCGCCCCGTTCTTCTCCTGCTCCTTCCAAGAACTCGGGTGGGCTTCCCGCTGCCTAGATCGAGGTGTGGAGCGAAGAGACGAGCGTCCAGATCGGAGGCAGAGACCCGCGGCCCGCGGGGTTCCGGAAAGGTGGGGAACCGGGGGGAAGGGGACCCCAGAAGCTCTGGGACCGAGCTGAGGAAAAACCGGGAGCTGGATCGCGCGCCCGCAGGAGCTCCGTCTCTGAGTCGGAGTTGTCCACCCCGGTGGCGTTCTCTTTCTCTCCCGGCCTCGGCTTTCGACTCCTTCAGATTTCTGTAGAGGGAGTCCCCCTCCTTCCACCCACTCTCACACCCTCTCCCCCTTCACCCCAACCAATTCCACCCACCCCTTGCGTGGCTCGGTGAGACTCGGCACCCCATCCTCGTCCTTAGGACCGGGAGGCTAGAAGTCCATTCAGTGGGATGTTGCGTTCTTGTATCGGGAGGGAAAGATAAAAAATAAAATCAGAACGGGGAGGGCAGTGAGTGAGTGTGAGTGTGTCTCGGGGGGAGCACCGATGTGCAGTTTTCCCTAAAGAATAGGGAGCCTCGGGCAGGATTCTTGGGTAGGGAGCCCAAAAGGATGCTGTCACAACCCTTCACCAGGGTTCTTCGCAGCGTCCCTCAGGCTGCCCCATACCCTGCCCACCTCCGAGAGAACGCGGCCCCAGCAGAAGGTGGAGGGGGGAAACTTCCTACTTTCCACGACGGCTGTTTCGTAAACCGGGGTGGGCAGGCTGCACGGCCCGGCCAGCCTGTGAGCGTCTCTACAGCGGCAGCTGCGGACCCGCTGCGCTTCCCTTCCCCCTCTTTCCATGAGGCACGCCAAGCCCGAGGCGGCCGGGAGCGGCCCGGGTGGGGGGAGAAGGGCGGGGAGCTCCCAGCCAGCACCCTTTCATCGCGATCCGGCCCGGGATCCCAGCTCCGGGTGTTGCCTCCACCTGCTGGCCAGCTAGCAGAAGAAGTAGGAGGGAGGAGCCTTATCGGGGGGCGGAGCCTAGGTGAGGGCGGGCTCTGGGTCCCTAGGCAGCGGCGCTGTCCATTGGTCGGCCGCGAGGTCACGGGGTTGGGGGCGGGCACCGAGGCGGGCTCCGGCCCCGCCCCCACTCGGAACCCGGCCGGGCTCGCGGTCCCCCCCAGCTTCACAGACATGACACAGACACACAGTCACTGCAGCTGCTGAGCGAGCCCGGCGCTCAGGGCACGCGGCGGCGGCGGGGCCAGCCCGGAGCCCGGACCCCAGAGCCCGCCAGCGCGCCCCCCCGCCGGCCCCCGCGCGGTGGCCCCAGCCTGCCGGGCGCGGGAGGGAGGCGGGGATCGCGGATCGCGCGCCGGCTCCGGCCAGCGGCGCCCGGCTGCCGCCGGCGGCTGCAGCGGCCGCTCAGCTCCGAGTGCCGGGCGCTCCAGGAAGCCGGCGTTCCTCGGAGGCACCGCGGCCGAGGCCGGCGAGCGCTCCTGGCGGCGGGGCCGCCCTCCCCGGCTCCCCGCACCCACCGTGCCGCGCTCCGCTCGCCGCGCCTCCGCTCCTGTGACCTTCCCGGAGCGCCACCCCCGGCCCCGCGCCCCCGGCCCCGCGCCCCAGGCCGGGGCGAGGCCCTCTCCAGCGCCTTCTCGTGAAGCCGCGGGCGGGCGGCGCAGGCCCGGGGGGAGGAGGCGCCGCGGTCGGCTGCAGCCCCCCCCAACCCCCGCCGCCGCGCTCGGCGCCCGGCCCGGCCCGGCCCGGCTGCCTCTGCCCCGCCGCTGCGCTGGAGCCGGGGCGGCCGAAGCTGGGGGCGCGGCTGCGCTCGCCTCACCCGGTCGGCTGCGGGCAGGCCCTGCCCTGAAGGAGCGAAGCGGGGCGAGCGAGAGGTGGAGCCCGCCCCGGCAGCGGACCCAGGCCCCAGCTCATGCGGGGCGCCCCTGGCTTGGAAGAGTCCTCCGGGCAGAAAGCAGCTCCAGGCGGCGGCCCGGGAGGAAGAGGAAAGGACAGTGCTCAGCCTGGGCAATCCGGACCTTTCCTGTCGCGTTTGCAGCCCCGGGCTGTCCCGAAGTCAGCTCTTGGCGCCGCTGCTGGGACTAGGGCAGCACCTGCCTGGACCCGGACTTGGACTCCCTGCTCCTCGTAGGCGGCAGCATCTCCACGCCACCTAGCTCTTCCGCGGTCTCCCTCTGCTTGGGGGCAGTCACGGCCAAGGTAAGAGCTCTGGGAGGCTAGTGAGCCGCCGCGGGGGCGCTCTGGTGAGCAACGCTGGACAAGTTCTCTGAACCTGTGGCTGGTACCCACTGTGCTTGGGATGCCAGCGGAGAGGAAGGCAGGCGGTCAAACCCTCTGTTGCTTGGGCTGGGAGCAATGGAGGGGCTGGAGGTGGAAGACCCTAGTCTCTGATGTCCTGGACTCCCTCAGGGCCTGCCAGGCTCCAGGCAAACAAACTGCTGATGGGGAGCAAGCCAGGAAGTTTCCCTTTAACAGCGTGAGGTGATGTGCTCGGCCCTGTGGCCACCTGCCTGGGCTTGTTGGTTGAGCACCTGTGCTTTGGGGAGCCTGTTGTGTTTGGACAGGTCCCTCTTTGTGCTACTCTCACCTCTTTCCTGAAGTGATGCTATAAACTTTTGTTTGCTTCTTGTTGCAGAGAGGACAATTTGGTGGTGAGCAGTCACAGCTTGCAAGTCCCTTTTTAGGATAGAGTGTGTGGTTGGCAACAGCATCTGTAGGCGAAAACTCCAGGAGCTTTGTCAGTTGTGCTAGACAAAGCTTCTTGTAAGGAGTGATCAATGTATACTGGCCCAGGCATTCTTGGAAATGTCACTGCTTGAAGGTTGGAGTGAGGATTCCAAAGTTTGTGCATCCTTCAGTTATTTTGTTCATCGAATTATTACCTTCTTTTAAATGCTCCTTTTAAAGGACCTGGTTTTACAAGCCTGTCCTTGCCTGTTTCAATTTATTAAACCTATGCACTTCCCAAGGAACCATCAGATTTTAAATGGGTCACTTCGGAAGGAACAGATTGTCTCTCACACACTCAGTCCATCCCCCGGGTGACCCGGTTTAATGGGGATAGATTTTCTCCTGTCCCTGTGCTGATGTACTTCGGTTGGGCAGGTTTCTGCTGAATTCTGAATCCATGAATTTTGTCACTCAGTCCATTAAAATCATCTCCTGAGGGAGCAAAATAGTGGCTTACATTTTCTGTGAATGTCACAGGAAGTTTTACAGGGTCTTACATAAGTGCCCCAAGAGAGAGAACCCGGGCTTCTGCTTCCTTCAAGGGGCTTCATGGTGGGGGCAGGTGGGGGCGTCCTTCTGCATCACCTAAATGCAGATCCCCCTCTCTCTGACACAGGTGGAGACCCCAAGTGCTTATTCACTCAGGGAGGCAGGCACCTCAGGCTAATTTTCCTCCTCACCTCTCCTGTCTTCCCACCTCAGGATCAGCTTTGATAGACTGAAGATAAGGGCAGGTTCTAAATTAGGAAAAGAACAGTGGTGGTTTCTTTTTCATCTCTCACAAATGGGTGACATGAATGAATTACTCTCTGGCATGCTTGGGCCTCGCTGGGTGTGGGGGGGGAGCTAAAGAAACCTGCTTTAGGTTTTCACACATCTCTTAAGTACCTCTAGTTTTCAAGAGTGCTCTACTTTAGTGAAAATTGCTTGAGGAGAACACGCATTTATCAAGCCTGGCCCTGTTAATTCCATTCCAGGAAGGAAGCAAACGATTTAGATCTTTGTGGCAACAAATCCGCCTAGTAGAATAGAGAGGTTTCTAAGGATCCTACGGGTCTGGGGTGAGCAGTAGCTGCCAGTGAGTGTAGATCCTCTTTGCTTTTCCGTCTTGGATGAGGTTTTGAAGCAAGCGAATGCAGATTCCTTTCACTGTCAACTACAACTGGAAGGGTCTTAGAAATGAAATGAAGGTTTTTGTTTTGTTTTGTTTATCTCGTCTTCGGTTTTGGAAGTGTTTCTGTCTCTTGGGAAGGTTGTCAAGGGTTCCCTTGGTTTTCGATTCCTGAAGTTGATCTGGAAGGCAGGAGGGCGGGTCCTGTAGTGTCTCCATCCTTCAGCCACCTACAGGACACTAGAGGGGACTAGTTTTCTATTCCATGGCCAATGAAGAAAGCACAGGGCCTGATGTTACAAAGCACTGTAGCTTATCTTTTAGAGCTCATGAACCTGACTTTTCGGTACCCAACAGGCGGTTGCACTAATGAATGGATTCTGAATGCTTCAACAATAGGCCTCTCACATCTAAAGTGTCATTTGGACAACTTAGAACTAGTTAACTGCAAAGTGTTTTGTGAAATTCTGAAAGACTCATTTATTGCTTCTAAGTATATAAGGGCTACGCGTTTTGGGAAGATGGATGCTCCTGCAAATTCTACCCTTTGGACATTTAACCATGCCAATTTTAAATTTCCTATTTGTAATCAGAAGTTCCCCTTACAGGTTTTTGACTGCATACCCCACACAGTCTTCATAAAATCACAATATTTCAAAACATCGCTAAAATTAACTCCATCACACTTAAAACTTTCTTGCTGTCATGTTTTTAATAAGTACGCATCTTATGCAGGTGTTAACATTTGATGGTGCGGTTGCACTTTTCTCTGAGATATGTTCTGTACTTTTAACAGTATTAAATCATTAGTGTCTGATTCTTACAGCAGAATTAGAAGATAATTGGTTCCCTGAAGAACAAAGCCCTCTTGTCCCCGCCTACCCACAATAACTGCGTTTTATCAAAGCTGACCCCAGAGGTGGGAAGACATGAAAGGTAAGAGGTAGAATCTAGAAATAACTGCTCATTTCAGAATACTGACATAAAAAAGGCGAATGCCACCAAGACTTAGGTCTTACAGCATTCTAAAAGGTCCAACTCAACATGTATAAGGAGACTGTGTGGGGCCTGCAAACCTGCCTGAGTTATTTCATTTCCTTGAACTCCTGAATCTGTTAGACTGTGTTTGTGACCCTTTGCTCATCTGTATAGCACATAGGTAGTTTAAGGGGAGCTGTTATTGTGGTGTAGGAAAAATGGTCAGCATAAAGCTTTATTTCTACTATTAGGCTTTGTAGGTTGATTCTCGTAGGTGCAGTATAGCCACGGGGTAAGAGATTGGAATGGGAAAATACCAATGCATTTGCCATTGAGCCCTGACTAATGAAAACTGATCCTGGAGGCATATTTGCTGTGGTCTAAGGCATGACTGAAGTCTTGTGAATTGAGACAGGAAAGGCTGCAGAGATACAGAAATAGTGAGACAACATGCTGGCTTTTCTTGGGGTCCATGATCAAGGTGAAGGTATCTTTGTGGACAGAGATTCTCTGAGAAGAGGGAGCAATACAGGCTTTGGGGCATGTGACCCAAGGGACTGAAAGCTCAAGGCACCTGCCATTGATGCACCTTGGGGATACAGCTACCTCACAGAATCTGCTAGTGTTGATGAGGTCTCCCTGCTCCACTCTGGAGTATTTGACATTGAGAGGTACTCACCATCTCTTTGTGACATTGATATTTGATGAGTGAGTGATAGGCAGAAGGCAGTTTGTTACATATATTTTAGAAGACATTTCTCCTTTTAATTTAACATTAAGTGAACATTTACACTGTGGCAGGTGCCATGTGCTATACTGTGGTCACAGAGGTTCTGCATTTAGCTTCTAGTCTTTTAGGGGAGGCAGACAGTTAGCTATTGCTGTAAGCTAAGGACTAGCATGCAGGTTTGTTCAAAGGATGACTTTGAGCTTGCAGGGATAGTAGGAAGGAAGTGAGTCCCAGGTAGACAGACAGCATGAGAACTTCAATGTGTCTAGTGTATACGGAGAGTACTCAGTAGTTAGTGTGACTAAAAGGTGAAATGTTCCAGAAAAGGCAAGCTTGGTGCTAGAAGGGCAATACTTTGATAGAATTCTCTGCTGAGGACTGTGTTACAGCTTCATGCTCTATGGATTCAAATGGTGGCAAAAATGGTTGCTGGATAAGATCCCAGAATACTAGTTGATTAATCCACATTGTTATTAAATACAGAAAAAGATTTTTCTATTTCTTTCCTTTTGGGGGGTCCATTGTCCTTCTACATATAGCATTTGCCTGTTCTTTCAAAAACTATTAGCAATGCAGACAAGGGGTGTCCATCAACCCTAAGTCTGCCCTCTTGTGTACATGAATTACATGTGGGGTTTTCATTATGTGATTATGCAGCAGTGGGAAAAATGACAATGTAACTTGACAAATGATATAGTATGAAAAAAAAAACCTCTTTTCTATAAGAACAAATTCCATTTTGTCAAATTTGTTTCTGGATGGAGTTGTGGTTGCATTTAACACTTGAACAAGGTTCTTGTGTTATAATTATTTCAATTCTGGCCTAAACTTTCTTTGCTGTTGGAAAGGAAGAGATTTATAATATTGAGAGTAGAAGTGTGTATGTGTGCATGTTTTGTGGGTTGGGGAACTATAATCATCCATCCCTTAGCCTTAGCATCTGTAGGGTTTGCTTCTAGGATGTCCCTGCAGATGCTAAGATCCACATATGACCAGGTTGCTTATTTTAATGTCATAGTATTCGCATCTAATCTTTGCAGTTCTCCCATATACTTTAAATCATCTCTAGATTTCTTAAAATACCTAATACAATGTAAATGCTGTGTAAATTGTTGTTTAGGCAACAATGACAAGAAAAAAAAAGTCAACATGTTCTGTATAGATAAAGTTCTTTTCCTGAATGATTTCCATCTCAGGTTGGATCCTGAGATGCAGAACCCCAGAACCCAGTGATCTAGAGGGCTGACCATATATGGTGAGGAATATAGGCAATGCTGTAATTTCCTGGAGTATATTAGAGGTAATGGAAAATCGTAGTTACAGTGGTGGTTTCCAGGATCAAGTATATTTTCAGAAACAGGAGCCAGAGGACAGAGGTGGTAAAAGTTGAAAGTGCTCTTGCTCTCATGCTTGCCTTTGCCCCTTTGTAGAGTAGAAGACAGGGTGGTTTAAGTAAAATCAGGAGATCTGGGGACTGGTCTTGCTTCATCCTATGCTAACTTGCTCTGTGGCCTTAGAATGCTTCTTGACATCTCTGGATTTTCCAGGCACTGTCTCAATAAGTAAAGCATTATTTATCTACTAACTAGGAATTTAGACGCCAAGTGAGGGAAAGGGCTCACCTGAGCCAGTTAGCGACAAAGCTCAAACTACTCCTTAAGGGTTTTAGCTTACTGGCTGTGAAATGGGAAGAGGCCTGGCCAGGTCAAAGGTGTACTTTATCTTGAAATATAAAACATGGCCAGAAGGCACCACCAATGAACAGAAGTGCAGTCTTTGCTGTGTTGGCCTTAGACTCTGCATAGTGCAACCCCTCCCATACAGGAGGCATTTCCACCTACACTGCTAGCCCTGCCTGCTTACCTCATACTGTGGAAACCTGTTGATCCTGGAATGTTGCACTGTTCCTAAGTTGCCACTTGAGAACCAAGTGCTTTGCGATTAAAAAAAAAAAAAAAAAAAAAAGTTGACCTGTTTCAATTGTTTCAAAATTTAGTGGATACAAACTGAGTTGATCCTTCAAGATTTTGCTGAAGCCTGGACTGCAACTTGGAAAGGGAATCCCTTCCTTTTGACCTTGTAGGGGAGCTGTTGGGTAAATATGAAGGCAAAGATCTTATGAAGAAAAACAGAGCAGAAGAACAATTGTGACCAAGGACGGTCAGGAAAAATGCAAATGACTTGTTTCTGAGCTTCCAAATTTGTGAGTTGCTTCTAAGAGGCTCTTCACCACCACTGGCCTCCTGGGGGTGGAGGGCATTGTCCATTAGGAGGAGGAGATCTGGACTAAGTGCAATGTAAATGTTAGGTGTGTTGCATTATTATTTCAATATTGAAGCTAAGTGAGCGAGCTCTCTATTTCAAGAGAATTGTCATATGAAATCTGATTTTAAAACCAAGTAATTTAAGAGAAGTAATTATTTGAGGACAAAAGGATTTTTGTTTTACAAAAGGGATTTATTGCAAGCCTCCTTTTAATAGCTAGTTCCTTTATTGTATTTGAAATTATTTGATTAACATAATCATGATGGACACTTTGGGGAGCCGCACCTGTTTGTTACAACCAAGGACTTTTTATACATAAACTGAAATCTTTTTTTTTAAGATATAACCCAATACATTCATCTACTGATGAATATTTTTATAGGAAGAAGTACAGGAAATATAAACAGTCACAACTGCTAAACTGTCACATGGAGTCACTTATTCTTGGTGGATTGATTATTTAACTGTATTCTTCCTGGAGGGAAAAATCATAACTCCCTATGTACAGGAGTCCCTCACCCACTCTCACATTATACTTCTAAGAATATTTCAAAAATAGAAACAGTTTAAAAGTAAATTAGGTAAGAATTTCCAGGATTCAGAGTCTTCATAACAAATCATTTTGTTGCAGCTAAAGTAGTGGGGGCGTGGATGAGACACGTAAAAATAAAATAGCATTCATGAGTGTCCACTGGTTCTTCTTTCACTTAATAGAATTGTCTAGGGCTTATAAAACTTTATTATTATTATTATTATTATTATTATTATTATTATTATTTTGGTTCCTTATCTCTTATGGAAATTTCCAAAAAAAAAAAAAAAAAAAGAATTTGGTCTAGAAATGGAATAAGATGGAGGCGTTTAAGGTTCCAGAAGTAATTTTGGGCAATCTGGAGTTGTAGGTAATCACAGGCTGGTGCTGGAATTGAAAGTGCAGTCTCACCTATAATTTGAGCCTCTCTTGTTGCATTATGGACTGTGCTTAGGACAGGCAGTAGACACAGATGGAAATGGAGCCCTCACTACTAGGAGAGCTTTGCTCTTAACACAGTCCTTTTCTGAATTATGAAGGCCAATTGGGAAGAAGGGGCCTGGCTGATCTTCCCAGCTTTCCACCATAGCATTAGAATTTAGGAGGATTTATAGCAGAATATGGATATGTGGAGATTTCTTTCTTCTTTTTTTGAAATTTATATTTAACAGGGAATCCTGGACTCCTGAGTGTTCATTCTGTGGTTAGGAATTGCTTCAGCTGCCTTGGATACACGAGACACATATTTGTTATTATTGAGTAAGGTTAACATTATTGTAGCTAACTGGAACCATCCATTACTCCCTTTAGTTTCCAGAAAATTGTGCAGGTTGTAATAAACCAGCACTATTTGCATCCCAGCCTGGTTGACAGACATCAGCTGTCATCTGAAAATGGCATTTAGTGGTTGCTTCAGGAACCACAGGAGGAGCAGGCAGAGTGACAGGTGGGGTGCTGCCTGGTGCTTAGTAGGTCTGCATTAAATAGGTAATTGTGTCTGCTCTGAATGGTATGTTGAAGGAGTGAATAGTGGCTTTTTCACAAAGACAGTAGGGTGAGGGAGAGGTGGGCGCCTTACAGAATGACAGTAGATTTAAGTGGTGACATCAGTATAGACTTGGACTCCTTGAGGCCACTCCAGGAAGCTTGCATTTTAAAAATAGGAAGGACATTTCATATCCACAAGCCGAATTCTGTGAGGGACCATTGTTGCTGTTCTAACATGGACGGCTTTGTGGGAGAAAGCAAGCAAAGTACAATAGCAAAACAATCCCGAGTTTTCTCTCCTCCGGGTTGGGAGGGATCCTGGCTTGTCCGGAATGAGAAGAGTGGGCATGCTCTGGAGCCTGTACATGCCACGATGTCTTGGAAAGGCCTTGGGAAGCATTTGCAGAGCCACAGGCCTCAGGTGACTGCAGAAGGTGGTCTTTTCAGTGCTGGTGATGATGGACGTGGCAGTGCAGTGGTCCCTTCCTGCTGGTCTCTGTGTGAGGAGGGTGGGGTGGGCCTGGGAATGGAGCGAGGGCAGAGCCCTTCTCTGCCACGTTGTTTTTTTCACCCCCTTCTCTGTTATGCCCCCACCTGGGTTTCAGGTCCCCCACCTGGGTTTCAGGTGTCGCCAGCTCTGGCGGATGGCTTTGCTGATTAAGTAGAGGTGCTGTGCTGAGATACCACCAAGCCCCAGGAGAACTCTGAGCCGTTCAGACCAACCCCTGCATTTTACAGCGGTGGACACTAAGGCCAGGGCCGTAAAGAGAATTATCCCGGGGCCAGTGGCCCAGGCTCCCCACGGAGGCCAGCGGCCCTGCCTTCCACACTGCACACTTACCTTCCAGGCGGGTCCTCAGCCCCTCCCCTCCTCTTCCACACATTCATCTGTTCCACAGCTAAAAGCGCCTTCTTGGGTGCTTGCTTTGTGTTGGGCAGTGCCTCCATTTGATCACTTAAAGTCATCTCATCCTTACAGAATCCCTGTGAGCTGAGGATCTTACTTTCCTACTTCCCAGGTGTGGAAGCTGAGGCTTGCCCCGGGCTCGCACCTGGGAGTATGAAGCAAGGATAAGGACTCCTACTCTAGCTGTTCTGCAGGTCTCAGTGCTGACCCCACCCCTGACTTCTCCACTCCTAGCCTATTGGCTGTGGTCTAGTACCTCAGGGCTGACCACGCCCTTGATTTCTACACCTCTAGCCTATTGGCTGTGGTCTAGGATCTCAGGGATGACCCCGCCCCAGGCTTATTGGCTGTTGCCTAGCAAAGCCCCTTGCCTTCCAGCTTGAGTTACCTTGATGCTGTTGCCTTCGCTGGAGCAAGCCCACCATCCTCTCTCTCATCCCTGTCTGGTCTCTGTGACACTGTATCTTTATGGTGTTCCCTCACTGGCCAAGCCCGCGTTTACCAAGCCCTTGCAATATGCAGGTTCCTGCTGGACAGCAGGAATAGAGCTGTGGAGCTCCCTCATTCATCCAGTAGCCTGGGTTTCTGTTAGCAGATGAACTTGGGAGTCTAGGTTAGGGCTGTGGGAATTGGAAAGGCAGGGTAACTTTTGATCAGGGTGAGGGTATATTGAAATCTGTCTTATAGGAAGATGAAGTACAGTGCTGGGGACAGATTAGAGTAGGGAGAGATGGAGGCTGAGAGGCCACTGGATGGGACTTTGCACCAGTTCATTGAAGTCTTAGTTTGTGTTCTGCTGCTATAAGGAAATACCCAAGATTGGGTAACTTTTAAGAAGAGGTTGATTTTGACTCAGAGTTCTGGAGGTTGGGAAATTCAAAAGCATGGCGCCATCATCTGCTTGGCTTCTGGTGAGGGCCTTGTGCTGCTTCAGTGGATGGTGGAAGGCAGAGGTTTAGCAGGAGTTTGTAGAAAGAGAAGAGGGCGTGGTCAGCCCTGAGGTACTAGACCAAAGTCTGAACTCACTTGCATGAGAAAAGTATTAATCCACTCAGGAGTGCACCCACCATGATCCAGATGCCGCCTGCCTCCTGACACTGGTACACTGAAGAATTAAGGTTCCAATGCATGAGCTTTTGGAGGGGCCCTACTCAGACCATAGCAATATATGACATTCTAAGGGCTCTGGGCTATAACTGTTGCATAGGACACAGTGGACAGAATCCCCTGAATTTTTTCCTCCACATAAATCATAGGCTTATGAGCCTCTGAAGTCTGAGATGATTTTCATTGTGCTGTGCACTGAAAAGTGACCTCATTGGAATAAAGTCCACTTGTGACCTAACCAGGAGTTCTTAAAGTAGCACTTTCTCCTCTGGCTGGGATGGGGATGGGGCTTTGGTGAAGTACACTCTCTTCCTGGGGAGGCGGGGGTTGTTGAAATGTGCCCAGAGTTTTGTAGAACAACCATTTCCCCAATCTTGGATGATACCCAATATGGGATGTAAGAGAGAAAATTCGCCTTTTCCTTGTGAGTGGCTCCCAACACAACTGTGGAGAGCTTTGAGCAAAATGCTCAGAGCTCTCACATCTGGGCTCACCTTAGAAATGGGGTGTGTGCCTTGGCCCTGAGACTGCCCGTGCTTCTCTGCCGCTTGCTGCCAGATGATAGTGCAGGCTTTGGAAATGGTAGTCAGTCAATTTTGGATAACAAGAGCTTTCAAACAGGATGGTCCAATCACTTAGAGATAGAGAGTCATCATTTCTCATCTTTAAGGAAAGAGTGTTTTTGAAGACAGTTCTGTGTACTTACCCTTACTCCCTCACAATCAGCCACGGGAACACATCCACCTTTCTCATCAGGATGCGCAAAGCTTGTTCTCAATCCGCCCCTGCCTTAGCCTCCTTGTCACCCCTCCACCACCCCTGTCTCAGGCACCACCAATCCATAAATCCTTAGTTTTCTCCCTGACTGGATTTCTTGCCCTTGAACCCTTCGAGCTATGCACATACCTCTCATCCTGCTCGCTCACCGTTTCCTTGTTTTTCTGGCTGGGACATTCCTGTTTTCCCTTCAGAACCAGCTCAGGCCGTAGACAGTCCTGCTACTGGGTACTGGGTGGCTGGGTCCCTTACCCTGACTCCTGCTGCTGCCCTGGCTGTGCTGTCTGCCGACATCTTGGACTTGGCTACATCTTGCCTTTCAGGAAAGATGTCAGAACTCAGGATCTTCAGGTGCACCCTGTACCGGGGATGTGCTGTCTTTCTTTTAAGAGCAGCGACGGTGGTTGCTTTGGATTTCGTAGTCGTTATGGGCCAGGTGTATTGTAACCTTTTCTGGCTTAGTGTTGGGGATGCTACTGTGCTGTAGGTGAGGTGGCGGGAATTTGCTTCTCAAGGTATTCCTGAATCTAAAGAATGAATTCCTCCCTCGCCCCGCCACCAAGAACTGGAGTGACAATTGCTTCTCCTGGCCCGCATTGATGCTCTCCAGAAATCTGGTGGTGGTGATGGAGGTGAGGTGGGGACATGGTCCTTGCCATATCTGGGTGTGTCTTCACACAAACCCTTGAGGGCTGTGTGCGGACCTGAGGGGGAGGGTGACTTGGAGATCATTGGTACCCTTCCTTCCTCTTCCCTCCCTCAAGCCTTTGACTCTGGCTTGATCCTTGGGTGCTGATGGATGCTTTGACCAGGGCTTCTGTTTAGTAGGTTTAATACCATTTGACATTTCTTAAAGAACCAGATACAGAATGCCAGTTATAATTGATTGAGAAATATCAGCCGGTTCTGGGGAGTGGCTCTGAAGGACTGGGTGAATTTGTGTAGAAGCTTAGCAGCAGCGTCCAAAGACTCCATGCACGCGCACACGCGCGCGCGCGCGCACACACACACACACACACACACACACACACACATACTTATGTCAGAATATTTAGTACTGCCTCTGATATTTCTGAGGTCCATTTGGGTTTTTATGCACTGCCCTTGTAAGCCAAGCTTGGGTGCTGCATGAATAAGTTCGCTCAGCAAATCACAGGGCTGTGGCAGAGGAGTCCTGTGCCTGTTGGAGGGTTTGTGTGACCCAGAACTTTATCAGCTTGCGGTGGCACGAGGCTTTGGTTGTGTGGGTCATGACACCCCGCTGCTTCTCCAGAGGTGGTCCAGGAGAAGCAGGAGATGCTTTCTCTGGTGATAGTTTTTGCCATTTTGTTTTCTCTTCTTCTTGAGTTTGTCCATGAATCCTGTGGAAACAGCCTTTTTGATCTCATTAAATCTGTTAATGTGTGTGTACTGTTGAGGACGCATTCAATAGTGTTCGCTGTTGTAGTTGCTGTTATTTAGAGCTTTGTCACCATATCTGACCCCTTATCGTGGGTGTGCTTGGCAAAATAAGGAGGCAAATGGCATGCTTTGCCCACTAGTCACCTGAGACCATTTTCCAGGAGTCTTATGTCCACCCTGATTTTTTCCTCTCTTAGAAAGTTTAGGCTCTGACAGGTAAAGAGATGAGAAACTATGAAAGGCATAGGAAATGGCTCTGCCTTAGCAAGGTGCTAGGAATACCGAGTGATCGTGGGTATAATTACAGCTACCATTTGTTGAATGCTACTTATGTGCTTGTGGGACGTCTTTTACATGCATGATGTCTTTTGGTCCCCATTACAGCCCTCTGAACTGAGCACTTTGATTTTAGAGGTAACGAAGGAAACTGGGGTTTGGAGAGATTTGTTATTTGCTGAAATGATAAAGCTGGAGACCCTAGCCCAGTTCTGTCTCCAGGTTATTGGCGTTTCATCTTTGTCCTGTTATTTTCTAACCCAGGTATCTTGATTTTGAAATATGGTGATTCTTGACGTTGGACCAGGGGATCCACAGGTATGAAGAGTTTTAAGGAAATCGACTTCTAGATCTTCAGCCTCACATACATGCCCATCCTGACATGGAGCATCCTGAGACCACCCCTTACCTACTCTGTGGTTCTTCTCCTACTTTCCCTTTCCTCGTTTCCTTTCCTAATTCATAAAGGCAATGTGCTGACGTGAGGGGGAGGGGGACTTGAAGATCATTGGTACCTTTGATAAAGGTACATCACTTGCCTCAGACTAATCTTACATTGGTGTGTTGTTCTGGGTATAAAAATTATCAAGGGTGCCAAAGAAAGGGACTGTTTGAAATTGCAATATGAGAACCTTCTCTTCCACAGGGCTGCCCCTTCCCCTGTTTCTTTTACCTGCTGAACTAGGTGCTACAAACAGGGAATTTGGGTCCCTTTCTTACGCTAAGAAGTACTATAAATTTTTGAATACTTAAAAAATAACTTGCGCTTGAATTTTTAAAGTGAATGATGGATATCAGATTGCTAGATTCCATTTAAAAATATGATGTGGGAGTTTTATTTTAAAATGTTAATGTTTACCATGTGCTGAAATTATATCCTTAGAAATTATTTAGTGTTTGATGAAAACTCTAGATGTCAGCCTAAGAACAGGCAAGGTGGTACAAGTTTTTCAAATTTCAGAATAAAAAAAGCTTGAAGATCAATGTCCTATATACTTTCCCCAACATACTGAAGTAAAATTACCGAGTAGTTTTAAGTTGTTTTTGTCCTAGACCTTTATTTGCCTAAAGATTTGTTTCCATAGAATTTCAGAGACATCAGTCTCTCCTACAGCTCATAGATTGCACTCATGATTAAGGATCCTTCAAATTATATGGGGTAGATTCAGGAAAATGAGAACACACTTTAAATTTTGGTGAAACCTTACACATATATTTAGACGTGTGATTTTGTATACCAGAGTATCTTACAAACTCATTAAGAACTGTCTGAGGCATAAATGATAGGAACTTAATTCATACTCATGTTGAGTAACATCAATAACAAGTCAACTTTATCTGCTCAAGTAACTGAAAGTGGAGGGAAGCATCAGGCAGGGTTGAATCCAGGTTCCCAGGACTGCTCCCTCCCTTGGCTCTGCCTTCTGTGTTAGGTTCAGAATCCTATGTCACATCCCTGGAGTGGGTTGGGTGAGGGGGTGAGTCCTCCGTGCATTATGGGTAGAGTGGGACAGGGTGTTTAGGCACAGAGTTCCAACATGTTCAACATGAAGATTAAGATGTTGAAGTCCTGTCAATCAGACCCAGGCTCTCTTCTCTAGCCCTGTGTTCTCCTGGCTCACCCACCACCACCATACCAGCCCGTGTGCCGACTGCTGTTGTTCAGTTTGAAGCAAAGCTTATTGTGTGGGAACGCCTTTCCCTTTAGTAGGAGTGGCGAGAAGTCAAGGTACGGTGACAGGAACTGGTTGTAGGTTTTGCCAAAAATGCTTGGGATCAGATAGTGAGAATCTGAACCTTCTTCTTTAGGCTCTGTGCTACCACGTTGGAATTGTGACGTGGCCACTGCAGGTCACAGCCTCCTAGATAAACTGGGAGAGTGGACTTTGGTTGCAGAATGGGTTCCATGACTTTTGGGGGGAGTGCGGTGAAAGGCTGCCCCATGATGGGACTTTGACATTGATTTGAACAGCACGTGTTAAGCTGGCCCTCTTTACTCTTTCCATGGAGCATGGAGAGAGGGTTAGGTGGCCAATGGTTCTCTAGGGCTTTCGTGGTGCCAGATTGCTGAGTGTGAGACACCCCTGTCTTCCTGTTTATATGTCTCAGGGAACAGATTTTGCAAGGGCAGGGTTTCGTGAGTGCGTGGACCCGGTCACGAAAGGCCACTGTTGTGTCAGAATGACTTCCCTTCTCACCCTGAGCACACTCCCTTCCAGGCTGTGCCGATGACAAACCTGTCCATTATTCTACCTTGTCAAGAAGTTGTCATCGTTCTCGCTTCTGCATTAATTATTGTTTTAACATGCCTTGTGTGCTCATTGTCTGGTCTGTGTTTGTAATGGAACATCACAGCTGAAAAGATGTGTGGAGTAGGTTGCTGCTTGTCAAATTGTAGTCTTTTCATGTCAAAAACCCAAAATCACCCATTTAACTTTTGCTTACCTGCAATCCAAAAATTTCCAACCGTAAGGCTTTGGAAAAGCTAATCGCTACAAGATGTGATTAAAGTGTACATGTGTTAATATGGGATGAGGATGAAGGCCCAAGAGATCCATATGTGTGTCACCATCCCCTCCTGTGCCAGTGCAGATTGGGTTGGTCGATTGGGGATTGTCTTCTTGGAAAGCTGTTGAGTCCCTGAGAGAATAGGATCCAGGGTCCAGAGGTTTTGACAGAAACTGTTTTTTTATTATTATTTCTGTGTTGAAGTTTGCTAACTCATCTTGGATAAAGGATTCAACTTCTTTGAGTTAGTTTCCCGTGACTGCCATTACAAAGTACCACCCTCTGGATGGTTTAAATCAATAGGAAATTATTGTCTCACAGATCTGGAGGCCAGAAATTTAAAATCAAGGTGTCTCAGGGTTGTCAGTGCCTTCAGGTGAGAATCCTTCCTTGCTTCTTCTAGCTTCTGGTGTTGGCCAGCAGTTCTGGTCCTGCCTTTGCTTGTGGACACCTCCCTCCTGTCCCCTGGCCATCTATCTGTACATGTCTGTGTTTAAATTTCTCCTTTTTATACAAAGACCAGTAACATTGAATCAGGGCCCACCCTAATGACCTCATTTTGACTTGCTTACATCGGTAAAGACCCTATTTCCAGAAAATGTCACATTCTACAGAGGTGCTGGGAGTGGGGGGCACAATTCAACTGGCCATTGTCTCAGAGCTGGTTTTCCTCTGTGAAGCACAGTTTGTCAGCCGTTCCCACCTTAAGTGTAAACATCAGACACAATCTAGAAAGTGTCCTGGAACATACCTGGTCTCTGACTCGCAAGGTCTCTGACTTATGATGGTTTAATAGGAGTTTTTGATTTGAGGATGCTGTGAAAGTTGTATGCATGCATTAGAAATCACACTTTGAATGTTGCATTTGGATCTTTGCCCAGTTGTTGTGGGGTCGCCCTTCTCTTGAGATGCTGGACAGCAGCATAGAGCTGTGGCTTCCAATCATCGGCTCCCTCAGAGGGGTCAACAGCTGTACTGTACAGTTGTGTTGCTGAGCTGCGGTGGTTGATTGGTTAGGAGTATTATTGTCCATGCATTTTTGACATATGATGTTTTCACCCACACTGGGTTTATCACGAAGATAACCCTGTCATAGGTTGAAGGTCACCTGTCTATATCCTCATGAAGGCTGGAGACCCCATGAGATGTTAGATGCTCTTCATTCCAGATATGTGATATCAAATAAGCATTTGGGTTTGACACATGATAAGTTCTGTGAGTTTTTTTAATTAAAAGTCCTCTGGGATGTCTGAATGTCTGACTTGAGCTGCCTGATCTGGGGCAACTAGGAGCCCATTGGTACCAGAAAGGAAGGGGAGCCCATCCAGAGGTGGAGCTCTGCCCCTGAGAGTCTGGGACTGCTGAGTCACCTGCCTCATCCAGGCTGGATGGCCACTCACTCCTGCCCTGTGGTGTCATTTGGGCATAAATCCTGAGAAGTCTGTCCCAACTCTTGAATCTTTCATGGAGAGCGTGGGAATGTATTTTGGTTTTATTGGTTTGTTTTCATGAGCTGTGTTTTGATATTCAAAAGAGGTTCACTCAGGGGCAGAGGCTAAGAATGTTTTCTGACGGTGTTTCTCTTTTGCTTCTTCCTAATCACTTGCAATTGTAAGGGGAAAAAAGGAACAAAACAAACACAACAACCCTCCAGACCCTCCAGTGACATTGAAAGGACCTGGTTCTCTGCCTTCCTTTTTACATGCAGCGTGGATTGTTAGCATATTCTCGTCACTGGATCAGGATTTCTGAGGGTTGCAGGGGGCCAGGCTCAGTTTGCTCAGATTCTTTCCTTCCTTCACTCATTCAGTGAACGCACAGCGTCTGGCCATCGGTGATGTGCCAGACGCTGTGCTGGGCACTGGGGTGAGGAGAAGAATGAGACCACGTCCCTGCTTGCAAGCCGTGTTCTTCTGGGAGGCTTGGTTCCCCGTGACCGGGCTGGGTTGTCTCCTAGCCCTCATGTTTCCAGACACTTTTGCCACTTGCCACCTGCAGTTCTGAGCTAAAAGCGACCATATATCTAACTCCACTTGGTATTTATTGGGTTGTTACACCAAATTTTGCAAAGCCAGAGGCACCGCTTGTTTGGAAGGAATCTTCTTTATTCCACCCCCAAGAGGCTGCGCAACGGGCTTTGATGATCCGTAAAACCCAGCTCCACTTCTAGCACGGGAGAGCTTGTAACTTTTTTTTGCCTTTTCTGAATTTGAGGCCTTTATAGAGGATTTTGAGAGTGGGGCGCTGTCGGGCGGGTTTTATGTCATTGCCTCTCACACGGGCGATGAAGTTCCGGGATCAATTTCGCTGCACAGCCGCCCTGCGCTCTGCCGCGAGAAGTGCTCTTTTCGTGGCGAGATTCAGATGTGGTAATTGAAATGGGGATGCCTGAAAGGGCTGTTGATGTCCCCACGCCTGCACTGCCGACTTGCAGAAGAGCTTTGTTCACTTCTGAGGGGGAGGAGCCTAACGGACAGTCCTGCCAGTGGCCCCCCACAGTCTGTCCTTCAGGACCTGTCCCCCATTCTCTTCCTGATGGATAACACTGGAGGAGGACTTGACAGAATTTACAACGAGGAGCTGTCTTGGAAGACAACATGTCAGGGGCTGAGGGGCGGAAGGGAAGGTTTCTACATGGATCCAAGAAGGAACTGATGGGATGTGTCTCGGACGGTTGCATAATTCTATCTTAAAATGAATGTAGCAGGGATCCATTTGGGAGAGGAGGAATACAAGTATTATTATTAAAGTGCTTCACACTCCTCTGCATCTTGTCTAAAGGTAGGATCCTTAGGGCTCTTAAAAGGCGTGAGGCCTGATTGGCATATTTTGTGGATGAAAATCAGGGGACTTGTCCAAGGTCACCACCCCAGCATCATGGCAAAACCCAGACCTCCTGACTCCCAGCCCCTTGCCACCTCCCTCCAGCCTGCGCTGCCTCCCACATGAATCAGTGGCTCTTTGAAGCAAGACTAAAGCTGTCCTTGGGCACGTCACCCTCCAAAGAGACTCTATGGCCCTCCTGGTGATGGTTGGGTGGCCGCCGCTCTGCTCACGTTGATGCAGGAGGAATGGCAGGACCCAGTCTTGTCTTTTAAGCAGGGTCTCATTGCCGCGATTATTGAATGTATCTTTTAAAGATGAATATAAAACAGCTACCCTCCCAAGCAAATCATAAAACAAATTACGCCCTTGCCACCCAGAACTACAGAGAAACAGCAGGCTCTTGGCGGCGTAGAGAGTAATGGTTGCAATATTAAAACAATGAGGGGGAAACCGGGATCCAATAGCTGAGCGCAGGCAGGAGAACAACCCCGTAATCCCCCAGGGATAATGGGTCTCCACGACCAGCCCCTGTGATTTATTGTGCTTAATGTACTTATTTTTATTTGTGCCCTTCAACGCGGAGCTTTGTCACTGAAGAGATTTGATAATGGCCTGTTTGCAGTCACTTAGGCTCTGTAATAAAGCGCCACACTTGGGCTGTCTGTAGGGCTCATTGGCATTCCCCTCCCAACTCCCTTCATCGCCTGACATGGGATGGGGGAGATGGGGACTTCTCCCCTCCCTGAGCTTCCCCACCAGGCTACCCATCCTGGCGTCCGTGTGCCCGCCCAGGCCCCACCTGCCCCTCTGGTTTGCGCAGCCCTCGGGACAGGGACAGCCAGGTGCAGCATTGCAGCCCTGGGAGGTCAGGAAGTGCCCAGATGGATGTTGGTGCGGGTTGCACGATGATGCAAATGTACTCAGTTCCACCCAACTGCACCCCTCAAAACGGTGGAGGGAGGAACCCCCCCCCCCCATCCTGCCAATCGTAATAAATGCCTGGGACTTCGTCTTCATGCATCACCAGTGTGAGTTTACTGCTTACAGCTTTGGGGGTAAGTAAAAATAGCAGCGGAGGAGTGGCTATGTAAGGTTTCCCAAAAGAATGGGCTTGATTTAAACACTGTCTTGCGCTCTGATGGTGGCAGCAGCAGCAGCTGGTTTGCAAAGACGGGTGTGTCTCATCCACAGTTGTGAGTCAACCTGAAGTTTCCATTTCAGCTTTTTCCTGGGCTTTTGGGAAAGGGAAGCGGAAATTCTCCCGAGACTCCTCAAAGCACTGACCTCCTTTGTGCAGCACTGTCTGTAACCTGCTGAGGTTTAGGGCAGAGAACTCCAGGGGGCAGCTGGGAAGTGCCTTGAAGTGCCTTTTCCACCCTCGGGTCAGTCCAGTCAGTAGGGAAGGTGCTGTGCTCCGTTGAGTCTCCCACTTGACCTCCATGGCATGGCCAGGGAGAGTGTTGGCTTCATTCTGCCGACCACGTAGCAGAGAAGGGCTCCTTTAAAGGGCAGAACCAGCAAAAAAAGTCAGGAGTGAGCCCAGGTGGGTGTTGCAGTTGAGAGGATCGGTGTCCTAGGCTGTAGCAGGGTGGCGGCCCCACTGGGAGAGAGCTGCGCTCAGGTGATGCTGCTCTCAGCCACTCCGGCACCCTTTACCCTCCTTGTGCCTCATCAAAAGTTTCTAATATGCTCCCAGGCCACTCTGCTCTGGTCCAGACACATTCTGGCCTCAGCTGAGTCCCTGGCACTCTGGTCCAGTGACCAGTTTTGGTTATATACCCCAAAGAACTAAAATCAGGGACTCGAGTGTAATTTATTTGTACACATGCGTTCGTAACAGCATCATTCACAAAAGCCCCAAAGTGGGACTGACCTAAGTGTCTATCAGAGGTCAGATGGATGAACAGGAGGAGATAAATACACACAATGGAATATTATTCAGCCCTAAGCAGGAAGGAAACCCTGTCACATGCCAAATTTGGGGACATTACACAGGGTGAAGTAAGCCAGTCACTGAAGGATACATAGTCATGATTCCACTTAAAGGAGGTTTCAAGAGTAGGTAAATTTATAGAGAGACAAAGCAGAACTGTGGTGGCTAGGGCCTGGGTCAGGAGCTGGCAGTGTCCTGTGGACAACAGAGTTTCAGGTTGGGAAGATGAAAGTGTCCTGGCAGAGGGTGGTAGGGATGGTTGCAAAGGACGTGAACTGACTTCTACTGAACCCTCCAGTGGTTAAAGTGGTCACTTTTATGTTGTGTGTATTTTGACACCATGAAAAAAAAAAGACTTGGCAAGCAGACTCTAAGGGTGCCTGGGATCCCCACCTCCTAGTGTTCACATCCTTGTGTCATCCCACTGTATGTGCCAGGGACTTGTGACCTTTTGTAACCACCAGACGGCGGCAGAGGTGGTGGGTGCCACTTCTGGGATCACATCCTGTTGTGTTTGTAAGACCCGCGTCTTGCGGGCAGGGTCCCTGAGGGCTCTTGTTGCTGCCTTGATGAGGTTATCATGTGGCGGGAGCCCACTCAGCAAAGAACTGGGGGTGGCTTCAGCAATCCAGCCATCAGCTAGCAAGAAGGCAATGCATTCAGGCACAGGGAATGGGATTCTCACGGCACCGTGAGCTTGTAGGTGGACTCTCCCTCGAGCTTCCACCTGGTGACACTTTGTAGCCTTATGAGACTCTGACCCACTTAGCTGTGCCCAGACTTACGCCAGAGCTACAGAAACGGAGAGCACAGATGTCTGCTGTTGCAGGCTGCCAACTCAAGGGTAATTTGTTACACGGCAATAGATGACAGATACATGGCCTCCCAGGAGACTCGCTGGAATGGATTCCATCCTGGTTCTCTACCCTGATCACCGGAGGCCTGTGTCGTCTTTTCTTGTCTTCTGGAAGGGAGCAAAAGAATGAATGGCCTCTTTTTTCTGTCTTCTAGTTACACTCGAATACATTCATGGTGAGATCCCATTGACCTTCTTGGTTCCTTCCCGTGCTCTTCTGGCCTCAGGTTCGCCTGTCCCACCCGGAGGCTCGGGATACCAGTTCCCCCCCACCTACCTGTGCAGGTGAGCTTTCTCCCCACCCCTGTCTGCATCTCTCCTGCTCCAGTGCTGTGACCCTATGTCTTGCCTGTGCGTTAACACAGAGGGTTGAGTGAGCAGATTTGGGGGGTGGACTTGATTTCAAATATTCTGTCCCATTTGTTGCCCCCATAAACTGTTAAACTGCCCTAGAAATTCCGTTGTGGTATGTAAGCTCTCCTTAGACCGACTCCCACATAATAAATTAAAAAGATCTGCTGCCACTTTTTGAGCACTGCCATATGTCATCCACTTGATTAATGATTCTCATTGTGTTTGTTCAACAGTCCTGAGGAGGTGGGTGCCGTGGGGCTCCATCTACATAAGACACAGTGAGGTGTCTTTTCTTGTGACCCAGAGTTCATATCTGGCCAAAGCAGGCTTAGAACACCATGCTGTGCTCCTGCGTGCCTGAGCTCAATGCCTTGGAAGATCATGGAGAGATTTCTACAGGTCCTACCTTCTAGTTTTGCCTGGAAGATAGTATGGCTGCAACAGAGGCCACCAGGGTTTCTGAACATTCACTCCTGTGAGCCATGTGGGGTGGGGTGGAGTGGGGGGACCCACTGAAATAAGAAGGGGAGAAGAGGTGGTAAGAATGGGGTTTCCAGGGCTGGGGTTGTGGCTTAGTGGTAGAGGGCTTGCCTAGCATGTGTGAGGCCCTGGGTTGGATTCTCAGCACTGCATATAAATAAATGAATAAAATAAAGGTCCATCAACATCTTAAAAAATAAACCAAAAAGAATGGGGTTTCTTACTGGAGCGGGCTGCCCTGGTGGGGAGAGTGAGGGGCCACAGTGGTCTCACCTTGGCTGAATTTTGGAATCCTTGGGGAAGCTTTGATGTATACCAACCAGTGCCTGCACTCTACACCACAAATGTTGGTTTGTGTGCATCTTGTGCACAAGGATCAAAAACTCCAGGTGATGAGGGTTCGTGGCCAGATTCAGAACACTGGGGCACAGGGTCTCTGTATGGCGGACCTTGAACAGAGAAGGTGGAGCATCAGAGTCGGGGCATGGTCCCACCACCAACCCAGCTCCTCTCCCTACTGGGCAGCAGACCCTGTGAGCTTAGAGACTGGCACTTGCAGAGGGTGCTGTAGGATGGGCTTCCGGGAGCTCATGCTTTTGCTTTGGAACTGACAGGTCCCAGCATATCAGTGTCTTCAGCTCCCTCCCTACTCTGCACACAGTACAGGGTGCAGGGGGTCCCCGGGGACTGGGCATATACACCCAACAGGCCTTAGTGAGGCAGGTATCTATCTGTGCTGCGTGGATTACCTTTGGCCTTGCCTAGGGTTAGCGGTTCTCTGGGTATTGGATTTTCCCAGGCTCCCCCGGTACCTCTTGATGAGGAGGATTAGATTGCAGGGAGTAGGGAGGGAGCCCGTGATTGTGTCTGCTGGGATGAATGATGAGCTGATGGACCTGCTGTGGGTGTCCTGTGCAACTTAGTTTAGTGGACGGGCACAGGGAACCTAAGGCAGCTGACATAAGTAAAGGGTTGGGCAATTTTTCACCCTATTTTATTATTTTCTGGTAAGTCCCCCTCTCCTTCCCTTCTTTAGCCTGCTTGCTTTTCTTCCCGTAAGAGAGGAAGACGTTTTATAATGTGCTGTGCAGTCCATTTGAACGTGAGCTGTTGATGGAGGGGTTTGTCTTCAGTGTGTATTTGTTGGGGGGGATGAGTAAACAGTGGTGTGTAGCCATGGGTTGTGGGGGCCGCAGGGGAAAGAGAATCATTTAAGATTTATTCTGTGATGGGTCCTGGGAGGAACTACCGGCGTTACTGGGGTGGGGGAATGCAGAGGGCTCCGGCTTGTGTTGGGTTTTCCTCCCCCATGGGAGCAGGTGTCTTCTTTCACAATTAGAATGCTTTTCTTTTTCTCTTTTTATTTTTTGCCCTACCTTGTCATGGGAGATGACACTTCTGCAGACTTTAGTCTTTTATGTGTTCTAAACCGAGCCCTTTCCCCTGCTGTGGCTTCAATAATGCATCATTTCATAAGTTCATGGAATTTAATGTGCCTCTGCTCACCCTCCAGTCTCGGCTAGGTAGTTAAATGAAAATTAACCACTGTAGGTTGGGCTCAAAGTCACCTCTTCGCCTTCTCCTTTTGGATCCCCTCCCCTCTCCGCTGCCCCGAGTGTGCAAAACAGTGTCCCTTTTTCTCTCCTTGGTGTGGCGTGTGCAGGACGCTCCCCTGGGTGAGTGGGAATATCGATTTATTTCATCATCTGAGATCCATGAAAAAAATAACAGTGTGAACGTACAAGTTTTTGAACCGCTGCCTCTCCAGCTGAAGTACAGTGGAGTCTAGGGACCTGTAGCAAACTAATATTTAACGAGAGTGCTACTGTTGTGCCGCATTTCGAATTCGCGGTGGCTGCCGGTGAAATTGGCATGTGTCCTGACAGGGCTCTGAAGTGGGCTCCGTCTTCATTCCCTTCATTCACTTGTTCACTTATTCAGTGCCTAATGATCATTTTATATGTATGAGGCACCCGGGTGGTGGATGTGATAGGCTATTTGCATTAATGGCTTCCATTCTTCACAGTTTTCTGAATTCCTGCCCGATCTCCTTGACTCGGCTTTGGACTCGACCACGTGACTTGCTTTGACCTGTAGGATGAAGTGGAGGTGATGGGGTGGGAGTTTGGAGCCTGTACCAGACAAGATCTGAAGCATTTTTTTTTTTTTTGATGTGTCTTTGCATTTGCCACAAAACCAAAGTGTGCCCTGGACACTTTGAAAACAGCCTCCAGCCAATCTGAGAGGCTTCAGTGAGAAACCAAGCCCCCTGGAGATCCCCCGAGTCCCAGCCAACTTGAAGATGCTGAGCAGAAAGAAACGATTGTTGCCTTAAGACCCTGGTTCCTCAGCAGCATTGTTATGCAACTGATGACGGACCCAATGGATATTGATAGGATTCCATCATGGGTCCCCTTGGAGAGAAGTCTTAGAGTTGGGTGATGTTGGTTGGAGGGTCAGGACGAGATCATGAAGTGCCAAACAAGATACAGTTCCAAGTGGCCTGTGAGAGGACCCAGTCAAGAGAGTCTGCAGGAAGATTGATCCGAGACCTCATGGGCCTTTGAGACGGTGTTATTGAAGTCCAGAATAGGGGAATGTTGACCAGGATTCTGGATTAATATGTGGTATTTCAAAGTTGATTCCCCATTGAAGCCAATGCATTGGTACCTATTTCCCATTAAATATTGAATGACTTTGTTTTCATTAAACCAAAAAAAGAAAAAAGACTTAAAAATTAAAGCTAAGTTGGTGTCTGGGAGCCACATCCCCCTTTGGGAATAGCCAGCATTTGCACTGCTTATCACAAAGGGTCACCCAACATAGATCTGATGAACCTACTGTGTGCCAGGGATGGTTGCTAAGCATTTTATATTTGTGATCTTATGAAATCATCATCATTGTGTTGACGGTCGTAAATGCTAATAATGTTATTTCCATTTTCCAGGTAAATTAGCTAAGCCTGAGGGGGAAGGTTACTTGCTGAAATTATGCAGGGACATCAGAGTCTCATTCCACTCCCTGCCCCTGTCCCTGTCACAATTGACATCCTCACAATTCATTTTTGAATCACATAGCACAGTGTCTTGCACACAGCAGGTGCTCAAAAGATGGCTGCTTTGCAGAATGGAATAGATCTAACAAGAGGGAAAAGTGCCTTTCACCCATGTCTGTGTGGCCGTCATAACCTAGAAAGGAGGTGAATTCCTGAAGCAAATCCACTGGCACAGATATTGAAAGCACTTTGGGTGTTAGGGAGACCTAGAGGAGGGACCCTTCATATAGTTCTGGAAAGATAACGTCCCTGGGAGGGGCCAGCTGCGGGGGAGTCTGAACAAGGAGTCTGAATTGGATGCGGGAGGAGGAAGGGGCTTGCTGTGTGCTTCCCTGGCGCCCCAGGTATCTTCTGGGTCAGGGCATATGCTCCGAGCTGTTGCTTGAAGGAGGTGGGGGCAGTGAGTCTTCAGAGCAGCTGTGATAATAAATTTCCCTCTGCAATCTCAAACCCTCTTTTTCCAGCATTAGGGAAACTGAGGCAGCACCCCAAAAGGAATTGCGGCCCATTTTGTCCTGAACAACCCCGAGAACCATTGCCTGAGAAGATGGGCTTATCACCAATAAAAAGTTGCCTTGAACGGACCTGGGAATGCTGCAGATATAAAATAAATATGAAATAGCCCATGACAGTCCAAACATCATAGAGTGATTCCCTGTGGCTCTCGGTTTTTGCAGTGATTTACTGATGATTCTCAACTCGACCCAGGCCTGGATCTGCATTTCAGCTCCAACATGCCCCTGTGAGATGCTGGTGACATTCTTTTATATTCTCTGAGCCTCGGTTTCTTCAAAGAAATACGAAAAAGAAAACATGAAATAGGCATAAAATCTGTATCACAGGGTTGTGCAGGTTAGTTTTTTAAAAAGCTAATATTTTTTTGTTTGTTTGTTTTTTTAGGACCAACTGTGTAACTGTGTGCTACCCACTTTCTTTTTTGCTTCTGTGTGAATCAATTCACTTGACACTTTTAATCCTCACATCACACTCTAAGATGGAATAAACATGGTGGTGACCTCCACTTTGGCACTGCGGAGTTTGGTAGCTTCCCATGGCTACTGGGCCAGCTGTGGGGGAGACCCTGGGACCTGAACTGCAGAATGATGCGCTCGGCCCTCAGCCTTGCTAACTCTGGGCCTGGAAATGGGCAGGTGCACGTGGATTGCCAGTTCCCCATCCATTTCTTTTTAGAGCTGGCCTCTGCTCTTCTCTCCCAGTCCTGAGAAACTGCTGGTCAGCTGGGCGGGGAGGGTTGGATAGCTGGTTCCCAGCGTAGGGGGCAGAGACCAGGGTCCTGCCTGCAGCACTGACATGCTGGTAATTCATTTGCCAACGTGTGTCTCATCTGCCCACCGCGAGATCACACAGTGCACAGGGCGGGGACGGTGTCCGCTATCCTGGACCATGGTACAGCCCCGACTCCCAACTGCTTTCCGAGCACTCAGGAAACAGCAGATGAATGAAGACTCTTGCACACGCCTCTCCTGCCCCTCTGTGCTGGTCCTTCCAGACCACTCTTCATTCCAGCCCCAGTTCACATGGTCCCATCTCCATGTAGCAAAAGCCCCAGCTTGGGTCTGTCTTACTGTAAAGTGTATAGAGTGGACGTGGAGGCTGGGACGTGGAGGCAGGGAATGGAGGCCCCTTGTGAGTGCTGTGCAGTCTTCTTTCTTTCCTCCCTGCCCATGAGCCCTGTGGGACACCAAGCCCAGGGCCGGCCTCCCGGTGTCGTGTCCCCTCAGCAAATGGCCTTGACATGAGTGGACCCCACGGAGGCCCTCTCTGAAAAGTGTGACTCAACACCTCTGCTGGAACCTCACGGGGATCCAGAAAGAGAGGTTTATTGAAAGAAACCATTTCTCAGAGTTTCCCAATACGAATTATTCCAGCTCCAAAATCTCAGACTTACCGATGGGTGGACTTCAAGGGATATGCTTTCTTTTCTCCCCATGAAAAAGATGTCACAGTGGAGCCGAGGAGAGCTGTCAGAGCACAAAAGCCCGTGGAGCCCAGGAGGGAGCTCGTTCCTGGACCTTTGCCACGGAAATCGTCAGGACGGCTGTGCTTGCCAACCTGACAGCTCTACCAGGGGACGAGCAGGGAGTGCCCAGCTGCCTCCTTCATATTGAATGGCGGGAGGCGGGGCTTGGGGGAAGGTCCCGGAGTTCAAAGGAGAGCTGAGACATTCTGAAAGGAGCTCTGGAAGCATTGGAGGGGCAGGTGGCACCTGTGGTTGATCAGGGTTGGACGCGTATGGTTTTCTTTTGGGAAAGTGAGGAGGGTCCTGGAGGAAGCTCAGGCTACAGGACTGGGCTCCACCCTTATGACCTGGCCGGCCAGAATCCTCTGACGCCACACCACATTGGGGATGTATTTCATTTTACTCTGGGGGGACTCAGATATTCAGGCCACAGCAGACCTCGTTTGATATTTGCAGACGGTCCATTCCCTTCCTGTGGACTTCTGCCTCCCCCAAGCCTGGAGAATCCACCCTGCTGTCTGTCACCCAGGTTCCGAATCAGCCTTCCCCACCACCTTGCCCAGATCAGCACTTGCCCTCTCTGGGCTGTGTGTACAGACCTGCAGGAGGTGTTCTCAGTGGATTTTTAAGGCTTTTGGGAAATGGTTTGGTGAACTTCTTCCTGCCCTGCTGCACTTGAAGCTTCCTGTGGGCAGGGGGTGTCTGCACCTGTTCTATTCTGAAGCACCCAGCACAGTGCCTGACTTAGTGTCCAATACCTATTTGGAATTTAAGTTTTTTTTTTTTTTTAATTTTGATATTTTTCCATATTACTGTTGAAATAACCTTGAAATAAAAACAAGTCAAAACTAGGGTTCCCTGCCAGTTCCTTTTCTCTAAAAGTGACCCCTTGTCACTCAAGGTGGAGGAACTTTAGGTAGGAGGGATGGGCTGCCCTTGGGGCAGGGACTGAGTCCTGAGGGCCAAGAGAGGGAAAGCAGGAAGTGGATCTGTTTGGCTCTTTGCTGAACACCAGGGCGCAGGTCCATCCTGGGCCAGCTTCCGTGGGATGCAGGAAAAGTGACAGCCTGCACCTGCACCTGGCCACTCACCTGAGATGTTCAGCTGGAGGGACCCTGCACTTCAGGGCTAACCTTCTGGATTTCATGTCTTTTTATGGTATCAAGAGACTCAGGCTCCAGGGGGAGGTGGCTAGGAGGTCGTGCTTAGGCATTGACCTGGAGGGAGCCTCTGGGTGGACTCAGCCATCTGTTTCGTCATAGTCGCACCTTTGGTTGCATGGCCTTTGCAGGTTGCAGGGCACATCAGCCCTGTGTTGCCGTCTCCGTATCACAGGGCCCTTCAGTGGGCACCTTGCGGTGTTGCTGTGCCGTAGCCATTCCTGGTTTGCAAGATAAACAGCCTGAAGAGTGCATGTGAACTTAGGACTTGGGAATTCACCAGGCCCTCGGCCACCCCAAGGTCAGGTGTCTGCCATGCCGTGCTCCTGGGCTCAAGTCAGCCTGCGTTTGCAGGGTCCCTGCCACAGGGTCAGTCGGGATTCCAGCTGTTCTGTTGGTCCCGAGGAGCGCAGCGTCTGTGTGGAAGGCGGTCCTCACGCCATGCACACCGGGGTCGCGGGCAGGGGCTGCTTTCACTTTCTGATCCGAGGGGATGACTTCTCACCTGAGCCTGGGTCTCTGCCTGGGTGAAATGGGGAATCAATCAGTTTTATCAGATGATGAATATCATTCGAAACCCGCCCAGCTCAGCCTTCACACAGGTCCCGGTTAGCGCCTGGGCCTCCAAAGGTCTTCCCTGCCTTTCTGTTGAAGCCCCCCACACACCTTTTTTTTTTTTTCCCTGTGGAAAGCCTCTGTGTTGTCAGTGCCATCCCAGGCCTGGGTGACACTGCCCCTGTGCTTGGCCGCATCTCAGAAGCTGCAGTGATCCCAGCTTCAGGGCAGGGGGAGGAGGATTTGAGCAGTCAGGAAACTCAGGGTTGGGCTTGCCATTGCCCCTTGGAGAGGAGGTTGTCTTTGGGAGCATGTGCACAGGTAGCGCAGGCCCAGGTCACACAGGAGGTGGGAGGCCCTGCCCCGCCCTGCCCTCCCCTCCCTGGGCAGATTTGGGTAGGATGCCGCCCTCAGCACTAAACAGTGACCTGGAGCATCTGGCAGCTCTACAGATCATGGCATCTGGCCTCTCCGGGCCTCCCCAGTCTGGCCTTGCTTGGGCTCCCACTGTCCCCAGCATAGTTGTGACATTCCATCCAAACTCAGGGTGCCTGGCGGTGGCACTTGGCTCCCCACGGCAGGCCCTTGCTTGGCAGACACCATGTGAGGCTGTAGAGGGGATGTGGGGCTTGACACGTGGGCAGCTCCTCCAGCTGCCTGTCCCCTCGAGAGCCATGTGAAGGGCACACTCAGAGGAAAGGGGTGTGACATAGGGCCACCCAGGTGACCTTTGCAAATGTAGAATGACTTTGAAGTCTTGTGTTCCCAGCAGCCTGGAGGGGAGCTCAGGGGTGACTGGGGAGCCGGCGTTGGCTGGGGCTGAACCCGGCTCCCTCCCTGAGCCAGCAGCCTCCTCCTTGAGGCAGAGTGGCCAGCGGGGACCAACTCTGGTGGACTGGCCTCTACACCTTCATTTGCTCGGTGAGCAGATTGAGAGGCTGTTGGTAAATGCAGTGATAGGGGTCCCTCCCTCTGGTAGCTTTTCAGCTACGTGAAGTGGACAGATGAACAAGCTGCACAAAGAGAACATTTGTCCTCCTCTGATGACAAGTACCATGGCTGGGGGGAGGGGTGTGGGGTAGGCTTGCTGTTTTTAGTAGGTTGGTCAACAGGGATTTGTGCATGTGGTTTGAACACATACCTGAAGAATAAGAAGGAATGAGTCATGGAGCTATCTGGGGAAAGAGCTGAGGCTGAGGTAAGCGCAAAGGCCCTGAGGTCACTTCTCAATTGCTCAGTCAGAGACCACAAGGGGGTCATATGCCTGGAAGAGAGAGAATCCCCAGAAAAGTAGTGGTAGATGATGTTAGAGAGGAAGCGAGGCCCATTTGTGCAGGGTCTCATGGGCATTGGAAGAGAGGCAGGAGCCGGCTCATATTTATCAGGATTGCTTGGCTACTCCTGGGTTGCTGATTGTCTGTAGACAGCAAAATATAAGCAAAGAGACTACAGAGGAGGGGCTTGCTGTCATTGAGACAGAAGATGAGGGTGTTTCGGGCCAGGTTATTAAGGCATCGACAAAGAGTCGAGCCCGAGTCTCTGTTGTTTACCTTCTCTCTAATCCTGGGGTGAGTTGCTTCAGCTCATTGACTTTGATTTTCTCAGCTCCACAACGGAGATGCTGCTGCTGGAATGTCCCAGCACAGGTGCACTGTCGCCCAGGAGCGGAGGGGCACCTCCCTTACTTACCTCCTGGTGCTGGAGGTTGTCACGCTGCTGTTCCTGCCATCGTGTCCTGCTGAAAGGTGCATCGCTGCTGAGGCTGAAGCAGATCCCAGCCGCTGCCTGCTGGACAGGCGCCTCCAGAGTTGGAGGCCAGGAGTTTGAAGTTCTGGTCCAGCCTGCCCATGCTTCTGATTTGGAATCCGGGCCCAGCGGGAGGAGTTTTCCCATTTCCAGCGTAATTCACCCTGTGGATTTGAGGAGGGGCAGGAGGGATTTGGGATCCAGTGTGAGGAAAATCGGGTTCCAGACTGATATATGAGGAGTGCTCCGCCTGTCTGCGAACCCCCGTAGTCTAGGCCCCTCGGTGGGGTTCAGGGTGATTAGAACAGAAGGGGGAGGCGCAGCAGGAGTCATGGGGGTCCTGGTCCCTGTGTGAGCAGGGCCCCACCTGCCCCCCCCCGGGAGCCCATCTCACGGGCTCCTAGGGGGGTTCACGTGGGGTTATCAGGTGCGTTTTGCTACTCTGTGGAAGGCATGAAACTTTCACTTGCAAAGTACCTTGATTCCAGCCCCAGTCCCCCTTTATATGACAAGATCAGGATTGCCCGTCAGGCTTCATGAGAGACAGAGCCATTGCTGCCCGGGCTGAATTTTATCTGTGTTTTTCCTGAGCTTCGAGGACCCCTGCCGCCCAGAGTCTGCCAGCTGCCCTGGGCTTCCTCCCCCGCGCCCCCTGGAGGGCAGAGGTGGGAGCTGTGGGGCATGACTTGGATACAGCCAGACTGACCTTCAACAGAGGCCTCTCCTGGGTCCAAGGTCACTGGCCTTTTTCCTTGAGTAGAAGGACAGAGAGAATGGAAGGGGGCCCTTTCGCTGGTGAGGAAGGGGCATGGATCGCTACCCACTCTACCGAGGTTCTGTCGGAGGCTTTTAGTCCACGGCGTTTGTCTGTGCTGGGCGCAGGGTCACCTGAGGACATGTGTAGTGTCCACCTGCTACCAGGGATACAAGTCCTCTGTACCACTGTGTGTCCGTTTCTCCCAGGAAGGTGGTCACCCCACTCTGGGGCGCCTGTTCCTTTAGCAGCCTCTTGAACCCTTGTTGTGATACCGTGAAGCCCGTTTCCTGAACACCCCAGGATTAAAAGGGCGGAACACTGTCTGTATGGGGTCTCTCCCTGAGTGCGATCCCTGGATCTCGATGCTGCGTGTCCTAGGAGAGAGCGCCTAATTCAACAGAACTAATTAAATTGGGCATTTATGTTTTGATGACATTAAAAAAATTGCCCTGATTAATTTGCCATTGAAAACATATTTTCATAAAATAAGACTTGTGCTTTTCAGCCAGGCTCCCCTCCATCTTTAAAAGGATCCGTTTATTCCCTGCGTTTGAGAAACTCCATTGTAGTGCTGGTGCTTTTTTACCTCCGGCTTCTCAGAGTCCTCTTGGTGCGGAGGTGTAGACCCGCCCTCCCTCCAGATAGATGCTCCAATTTCTTTTGAATTTTCCATCTGCTCCTTTGGAGAGCTGGAAGTGACTTCACCTGGTGACCCCATGCAGGGACCTCCCTGGCCCGGGCCTGCTGCGGGCCCTGAGCAGTTTGCTCATTAAGCCAGACTGTAAGCCGGGCCGCGTGTCTGTGTGTGACGCTCCTTTTCCGGCCCCAGGGGGCTCATAACTGTGCTTCTGGAAACCTGGTACACAGGAAGGCATCTGGAACATTCGAGCTTCCATATGGGAGGCTGTCAGGGAATGTCATCGTGCTTTGGCCTGGCAGCCTCCGTGGCATCTTTATTGAAACTTGGGGGGAAAAAAAGAAAAGCTACTTGGAAAGTGGAAGGGGACCGTTTGGAAGGATGACATTGATTCTTTGCAGTAGATGACCCGTGCACATCACCTTAGAGAGAAATACAAAAGTGCATTAAGCATGCAGCAGGCCTTCAGATAAAAAGTACCGTGACACACGGAATGCATCCTTCCTTTTCTTCTGTTCCTCTGCTGCTGCGCTCCCAGTGATAGCATGACACCCAGTGGGGCAGGTGGGAGGTGGAGCAGGGCAGTCATACCAAGAGCGTCTGTGTCACAAGCAAGAGAAGCAGAGTGACCATGTCCACATGGACAATTTTTCTAGGATTTAAGACAAGATCTGTATCAGCTGATGGTGGCACTTCTGGTCCTTCATCGTGGGGACGGGCTGTGACTTGTGCACTGATAAGGAACAGCCCTGATCTTCCGTCTCTTCCAGCTTTGGGGTCTGTGGAAATATGTAGTACATTTCTCAATCCAGCCTCGGTTTCCTTGTCTGAATGCGGGCCTGAGGACAGCAGCTCACGGGACGTCAGGGGCTGAGGAGACGTCACGCCCTAGGTTATATCCCCTCTGCTCTTGACTGCATGGAACATGTAGAGAGATTAGATTTTGACTGAGACCTTCTACCTGGCCTTTCCTGGGCTCAAATATTCTAGAAAATATGACAGTTGTGCTGGGCCCTAAAGGCTGCAGGACTTTTTTTTTTTTTTTTTGCTTCAGCTTAAACCTGTTTTCTTGGCCACCGCAGAAATAAGAGCATGTTATCATGGGTGGACACAATTTGAAGTGCTTGATTAACACAGCAATTAATAAAAATGAAGAAGTGACAATTGGTGTTACCAGGCTACCATCAAAAGCAATGCACTTGGCCTCCCTCCAGGCAAACAGAAGGGTGGAAATGCCACCTATGGGGAGGAACATCGGAATTTGGAGGAGGGAAGCTGGTTGGGAAAGGGACTCGGCGAGGAGCAGGGTATCCAGAGGGGTGGGCCGGCTGACCGTCTCATTCATCTAATCCACAGATTGCTCTGGGTGATTCCCAACACAGTGTGACACTGTGCCAGGGGTCCAGGAGGCCTGGGGAGTCAGGCTTAGCCTCCCGTGAAGAGGTGCACAGTGTTGAGGGCTATGGATAGGGAAGCAAGGGACTCTAGTGCATCATGGTCAGTGCAGGGTGGATGGTATCTTAATTCGTGGGTGACTGAAGGAAGGGACAGCTGGTTTCATGAGAAGGGAGAGAGCGACACGGAGTTTATGGAGAAGGCAGCTTGAGCCCCACATTGCAGGGCGGTTGGTTGGAAAAGGCATTCCAGGACCTGGAGCTGGGGGCCACCTGTGGGGACACAAAGAAGGTGGGTTTGCAGTTGCCAAGTGGGACACACCAACTTTAACTCTGTCTCTGCTGCTGACTGGGTGGGTGACAGTAGCAGGCCACTGACCTTCTCTGTGAGTTGCTTTCCTCATCTGCAAAGTGGGGTGAAGGTCCATATCTCATGGGCTCTCGGGAGGATTCCTTGTCAGTTTGCAGAAGGCTCCTGGGGCGGGGCTCCTGGAGACGCTCCTGAGCAGGGGCCTTGTGGTGCCCGGGTCCCTTGCTGCGCTGTGTGTAAACAGGAGCAAAGGTGGGATCGCTATGCCACCAGGTAGGAAAGGCGTCTGCATAGCGTGCGTGCCAACGTTATCTTGCAGACATTTACCCCCATTGCAGCCTAGTCTCTCGAAGTGAGGTGTCAGAGTCTTGCCTTGTAAGACACAGCCACCATCAGTGAGCCTGGTGGCAAGTGATGACATACTGGCTCTTTGTCTTTTCCTGGGGCCGTGACCTGCAGAGGTGTTGGTTCAACAAGCAGATGCAAAACATTAGGTGAATTAGTGTCGGGGAAAGAAGTTAGGTCCTGCATCTGGTTACATCCAGGTGTGACCTCAGGCAAGCCCCACTGCCCCTCCCAGGACGAGTTTTGACCTCCACAAATTGAAATTTATGTATTTACCTACTGAGACATGACATTTTCTCTTGTGAGCTACAAGGAAAGTTCTTTGAGGGAAGAAACTGCCTTGAATAGAAAGGGAAGGGACTGTAGCCACACGTGTGATGTGAAATTTAACATTAGCAAAATTTAAAAGAAGAAAAAAAGATGAAATTAATTTTAATAATATGTTGGATGTAATGCCGCATAACCACAATATCTCCAAAATCAAGACTTTGCATTCTTTATTTAATAACAGTTTGAAATCTGGTGTACATTTTAATTTGCAGCAAAGCTCCATTCAGACAAGCTGCATTTCAGTCATCCAGTAGCTGCAAGGACTTCTGGCCGCCATGTTGGACAGGGTGGCTCCTGGTGGGAGCCAGTGACACAAATAAGGTGACTCTGCAGGGCAGGTGATTTCTTTCCTCCGTTCTCCCCTATCCTTTCCAATCCCTTTCTCCATCCGTCGCTCTTCTGCAGCTCTTCCTGTGAGGAACAGAGAGATAACTGGCCAGTGGAGACCACAGTGAATGCTTTGTGTATCTGGATTTTTACAGGAAAAGGAGGCTGGGATGAGTTTCATGGAAAGGCACAGAGGGGGAGGCGAATCCCTGGGAAGTCATAGAAGTCTTGAGAATAGTAGTAGCAGCTCAAGAATATTAAGCATTTATTTTATGTCAGGCAATGTTCTCAACATCATACTGGACCATTTTATTTAATCCTTCCAGAACCCTAGGAAGTAATCATCTCTCCCATTTTGAAAATGGGATCACCGAGGCAAGAGAGGTTAAGATACTTTCTCAGAGTCACACAGTAAGGTTGGAACTCACATTGAGAGTTCTGTTGTGCCATTACCTCAAGAAATCCTCAGGGAAAAAACATGGAGGAGGCTTTGGGCTTCCGTTTCGCCGGGACTTGGTAGCTTACTCCAGAGAGGCTGGAGCTTGAAGGTCCAAAGGAACCTCTGCCCTCAGCTGAACCTTGCAGTGTTGTTGAGAGTAAATTTTATGGCAGTTGTACCACCTGGGTACTCAGTCCCTTCCCTTTAGGCCCACAAAATGATCTTTTTAAAAGAAGTTAGCCTTGTTCACGTCTAGATCAGTGGCTGGCACACAGGAGAGGCTCAGAGGGGTCGATGGAAGTCCGTGAGCAGCTCTGGAGGCCATGGAGGTGAGGAGCTGAGTCTGCCAGGAGCCCCCAGAGGCCATCGTGACTTTGGGGGTGGCTTTATAGATGTGGCCCAGGGGAAGGGGCTCAGGAGGAGACATGGCCTGCCTGTTCAGATGCAGAGTTCCTGCTGAGCTGAGGACAGTCATAAAGGCCAGCAGATGTGTCCCCTGGCAAAGGCTTTTGCCTGTCGATTTTTTAAATTAAAAAGCAGCATGGTACCTTGTAGAGTGCAGGAAGAACAGGGTGCAGCTTGAAGCAGCTTCACAAGGCACCCTGCCTTTACAGCCAGCACCCAGGTCAGGGGTGGGGCATCCCCAGGGCCCTGCCCCCACCCCTTGTCCCTCCCTGGGGTTATCCACTGTCCTCAATTCTGACCCCACAGATGGCTTCATGGGCCCACAGTGTCTATGGCTGGGACTGCCATCGGGACTGGGTGGGGTCCAGGTGTTCACTCCTATGCTCCTGATGGTCTCCAGGGGCTTCTGACCTGGTTCCTGGGGCGTGGCATACATGAGAAACTCAGGCTCCCAGAGATTCTGTGACTTACCCAGGACTCAAGGCCGGAGATGAGAGCTGTGTGCTCCAACAGCTGTGTTCTTGACCATCCCGTATATTGTTTTCTATGACCTTTTATCTAAAATCCCAAGATTGGGACATTCAGGTTGAGCTGGGAGTACCTGGCTTGGGGCTGTGGAGGAACCAGCCCAGGTGCAGGCGCATGCCCAGGCCCAGGGGGACTGAAGCCCACTTCTCACCTGCCAGAGTGACATGGCTGGCAGGGTCCATCCTGGATGGGGCTGCAGGAGGTCTCAGACCAGGGAGCATGTGGGTTCTTCACTGTCCCCTACTTCTGACCCCCACTTGCTGGGGACAGGGGCTCTCCGGCACTGGCCAGGGCAGCTCCCAATTAAACAAGTCAAACAGCTCATTCCCGCTAAAGTGCTCCGTGGCTGAGTGCCAGTAAACTCACCCTCCGCTGCAGGGCATGGCGGGGTCTGCTGCCTGGGGTTCAGCATGAGTCAGTGCTCAGGGGATGCCGCAGGCGTGACCGGCTGAGGAGGGCAGCCCTGCCCGGCCTGGAGTCCCCTGGAATGCTCCAGGATGGCATATGTGTTTTAGGCAGAGGAGCTTTGCTCTCTCTCTGGCGTGGCCCTCTGCCCCCACGGTTCCCTGATCAGGAGGGACAGGTGGTGGCTGACATTCTGCAGTTGGCCTTGGCCTAAGAGAACTTGGCCGATGCTCTGGAATGGAGCTCCCTCCTGCCCCTCCTCCCCCCAGCTCCTTTGGCCTGGAGACTGCAGCTTGACCCGAATAGCCATGGGCAGCCAGTTCCCCCAGCCTGCCTCATCCCGCGGTCCTGGGGGTGGGGAGCGGGCGGAAATGTACGCCACTGTGCTAGGTTCCATGTCCTGGGGACTGAAACTTAATTCAAAAAGACAATAAAATCACCCTTCTATAGGCAGTGGGAATCCTCCTGAGTGAGCCAAGAGTCCACGCTTACCCTCTGCTGGCCGCTGGGCCAACATAACATCACAGATTATGTGGTGTCATTCTGGAGCTGGGAGGCCTGGGGAGAAGTCCACATCCTTTGCTTAGCTGTGTGGCCTTAGATGAGTTCCTTGTCTTCTCTGACCCTCTATAAAATGGGGATTATGATAGTCCCTACCTCCTGAAGTTATAAAAAAAATAATTAGTCCATGTGAAGCACTTAGAGTACTGCCCAGCAGCTTGATGGCCCCATGATCATTCATAGACTGGGATGGATGGTTACAGTCTTCTGAGCATTTAGGTGTAGTGGGTAGTGTGTCAGTCCCTGTTTCCAGACATGGAGACTGAGGCACAGACAGGCTAAGTTCCTGGCCCAGCATTTCACAGCAGCTGAGCAGCTGAGCTGGAATTCAAACCAGAGATGCCGGACCCCCTGGCTCCCCAGGGAACGATGGGCAGAGCCATCAGAGGCTTGGTTGAGTTTCCACCTGAGGATTTATTTCAAAAAGATACCTCTGTCCCCAAAATACTTTCAGGAAAACAGGGCAAATACTCTTATTTCATGATCCATTTAAAATAATAAGCATAGCTGGTGCTTATTGAGCAAACTGTTCCATTTCTGCTGTGGCATTGACATGGTTTAATTGTATGGGTCAGGCCCTGAGGCCTTGGTGGGAAAAGTTTTGAGAACAGGTCACCCTCGCATCCCATCTCCTCTGTGTGGCTGAAGACGGGTGCCCCCGACATGGGAGGACAGTCACAGTGGCGCCTTCCAGAGGCCGACACCCAGGCTTTGATCTTTGCACCTATGGCGGGGGCCAGATGCCTGTTCCCCCAAACCCTTAAGTTTGACAAAGCTAAGAAGACAAAGCACAGCCTGTTTAAATACTGTACCATTTCCTGGATCAGAGGACAGGAATGGAGGAGGAGGGAGAGAGAACTGTCAGGGAGGGCAGAGGAGGGAGCTGTCAGGGCTGGGAGGTGAGGAGGAGCAGCAGCTGGAGGAGGGAGGTGAAATGGGTGACTTGAACTTGGCTCTTCCTGCTTTCAGAGGGTGGGGCAGGACCAGAGGTGGGAGGCAGATCCTAGGTCTGATGCAGAGAGGAGGACCAGGAGGAGAGGGGAGTCGCAGGCAGGCAGGCAGGCAGGCTGGGGACGGTGAAGAAGGGCACGTGACTGTGTGAACTAGAACAGCTGAGGCATCCTTTGGTGCCTGAGCTGAGTGTAGGCTACCCATGGAGCCCTGCTGGTGGGCACGCTGAGGCCCCCTGTTGGCTGACAGTGGCTCTGCAGCAGCTTCCCCGTCCTGGTCCGGGGCTCCCAGGCGGGTGCAGGGTAGAGGCTCTTCATTGGGCATGCTGAGCGCCATCTGCGCAGGGATTCCGTGGGGGTCTGAAGGTCAGAACCCCAGCCCATGCCCAACTTTTGTTGTCCCCCAGCCTCCCAGCAGGGTCCCCATGAGAGATTCCGGCCTTCCATGCCCAGCCTGGACACTGTTCAAAACAGGCTACACAAATAGCCTCCACGGTGCGTCTCTTTAGTCCGGGAACAGCTCGAGCCAGAGGCGTGCCTGCCTCCAGCGCTGCTCATGCCAGGGGGGTTAAAAAAAGAACGAGGCACGCCCAATCCAAAGGCTTTTGTGGGTAGGGCCGAAATAATCAAGCCAAACTCAAAAGTCAGACCGTCAGGAGGGAGGTTGTGCGCTCTCATGGGGACAGAGTCTCCCCACTCAAAATCATCTCTTCGAAGCTGGGACAGGCAGCCAAGTCCCTGCCTTCCTCAAGGACCCTCCTTTTGCTGGGGGCTGCCGGGCAGAGGTGAGTGGCACATTGTCTGTTAAAAGGGTTCAATTTTAATGTCAAAGGCTTTCCAGTTTGTTTTCCCAGCGAGGTCAGTTCCAGACTCTGTGCCCTGCCCCTAATAGGACCAGCTACTGGCACAGCTGGGTCGGGCCTCCCGTTGGGTCCTTAAATTCCACGGGAACTTGCGACATAGATGTGGAAACTCGGGTTCAAGGACATGAGGACTTGCCAGTGACTGTTGCCCAGCTGGTGGCTGCCATTGACCATGGTGGTGAGGGTGGTGGGGGTGGGGGAGGAGGAGCTGCCGCGTTTGTTCCCAGGTAGGGCACTACATTCTTTGATGGAGAGGACTAGGTTAATAGTCGCTGTGAGCAGCATTTATTGTGTGTCTGCCCTGTGCCAGGTAAGGTTCTGGGTGCTCTGTTCACTTGATCTGGTGATGCTAAGGCACCCACACTCCTGTGCCCACCTGACGTGGTACTTGATGGAGACAGAGGCAGGGTCCAGTAAAGCCTGCATTCTGCAAAGCCACCGGGTCCCATAAGGGTCAGGCCAGTTGCTGGGTGTGGAGTGGCCTCCCCTGTGGGTGGGCGAGTGGCTGGCTGTGGAGGACAGGATGCCTTCCACTCTAGATCCCTCTCTGTCAGCCCTCTGGAACATCCCCCACCCCCATGCCCACCTCTGACCCCAGAACTTTCCCCTGTGCAGTTTGCATTTGTTGATTTAGAAACAGACCCAATTTCCTGGAGTTGGGATAGTTGAGCTAAATTAGCACATTACCACTGGTAACTGTTGTTAACTTTAGTTCTTTCAGTCTCTAACCTGAATTTTTGTTTTCTAAAGGCCATCAACCAACCACATTTCCTTCATTAGCAATGAGTAGTCATGAAGATTTGGTGTTGTTGATGGTTGGGTTCATGCAGAGAGAAAAAAAACTCAGTATTTCAGGAAAAAGTTGCAGAGAGAAGGAAAAGCAGGAGAGATGGAGAAAGGAAGAGACAGGTGGGAGGGTGGTGGTGTTCAGCCTTAGAAGGAGAAACTTGCTTGCACCCCCTTTCTTGACAGCACTGGCATACAATAGGTGCTCATTAAATGTTTATGCAAATGACTTGGTATTATAGTAGGCAAGAACACAGACTCTGGGTTTGGATTTGAATTCAAATTCCACCACATACAAGCTGTATGAGTTTGGGTCATTTTCTTAACTTCCCTGTGCCTAAGCTTCCTCTCCTTTAAAATGGGCCAGCCTCAGGCAGTGGCTGTGGGGGACAGTGGAGTTCTGACCGTTAATTGCTGATGAGGCTTCAGGGTCATCCTGTGAGCTCCTACCGGTGCCCAAGTCTATGTCACACAGCTGTGATGAGGACTGAATTGTTTTCCCAGGGCAGCTGTGAGAGGGCCACAAACGGGCAGGCATCTACTCTCGTGGTCCTGGAGGCCAGAAGTCTGAGATCCGGCGTGTTGGCAGGGCCTGCTCCCTCTGCGCCTGTGGGGGACCCTCCCTTGCCTCTTCCTGGGGTCTGGTGTTTGCCCTTGCCACTGGGCTCCTTGGCCTGTGGGAGTGTCACCCTTTGGCTTTGTGTGTGGCCTCCCTGTGGGTCTCTCTCCCATGGCAGTCTTCTGATAGGGACTCTTGTCATGCTAGGCTGAGGGCCACCCGATTCCAGGACGACCTCATCTCAGTCACATCTGCAGTGATGCTGTTCCAGATAGGGTCACACCCTCATCTACGGGGCGGTGGAGGGTGGGGGTTAGGACCTCCACCTTTCAGCCCATAACTGGGATGGAGTGAGTGGACCCCCAGCACTGAGCGCAGGACCTAGGACAGAGCGGTGCCCTTTGGCAGGAGCAGTGCCTGTTGCTGTGGTAGCCCACCCTCACCTGCCTGCCCTTTTGCTGGGGTCCGTGGGTGGCCCTCTGAACCTCCCCAAAGCTCAGCCTCCCACCTGTTCACCTGACGTGGCCTGGCTTGCTGGGCCAGTGAATTGCTGGGTCGTCCTTATTTGTGTGGCCTCTTCTGAAGTGGGGAGGAAGGACGACGCCTCCCTAAGGGACACCTTCCCAGAGCAAAGCAAGGGCCACAGCCTGGACACACAGTGCCCTCCAAGGCTGCCGCCCCTCCTTTCCCATCCTCCCTGGTGCTTTGTGGTTCAGGAGGGCAGATGGCCACTGCCTACATAGATGGGAGGAGGCTCCTCTTTCCCTTCCCCAGGGGCCAGGAGGCGCCTGCAAACAGGAGCAGCCTTGGCTTTGCAGACCCTTGGGTTACTTTGCAGCAAGAATGGAAACGTGTGTGTGTGTGTGTGTGTGTGTGTGTGTGTGTGTGTGTTGTTTCTAGTTGGAGCCAAACAGATTTGCTACAGAGAAGTCTAGATATCTATGGAAACAGTACTAATTTTAGTCTTGCCACACTAATGCCAACTCCGATAGTGCTGTGTTGGGTCAGGGCTCAGGGAGCAGGGAAGGTGAACAGGCCCAAGGGTCATGTCAAGCCCCGAGTAGCCAGTGACTGGGGAAATAGGGCGGGTGCAGCAGAAATCTTAGGTGGCTCCTAAGAGAGGGGCTGGAGTGGAGCCTCAGTCAGGGCTGTGTCTGAATGAAGGGAGTCCCCCCTCCCCTTCACTCTCCCTGGCTAAACTCTGCTCATTTTTCTCCAGCCCGGCTCACGACCCTTCTTTCCGTGTCCTCCTCTCTGGAGTCCTCACTGCTGCCCTGAATTCCTGGCGTCTCTCATGTTCCTGTTGAAGTCCTGCGGTAGCCTATTTAGCTCTGTGCTTAACTCCTCTGCCTTGAAGTCCTGCCATTTATTTTTGAGCCTCTCAAAGTCAGCCAGGGTCACTGTCATATCTATATGCTGAGCCTGCTGTGCAGGGGACGCGCAGGACCCACACAGTGAGTGGAATTTGACATGACTGGTGATTTCTGGTTGATTAAACCAGGGGCTGGGCAGCCACGAGAAAGGGACGGGAAATAAGAGAGTCTAAAATAAAGTCTGCAGAAACACTTTTCAGTGGGCAGCGTTCACTTGGGGGGAAGGCAGCGGCCCGCAGTTGTATTCAGGACATGCTGAGGGAGGGCCACAGGCGAGAGGGGGCTGGTGGGGTGGGTGCTGGGGGCGGTGGGGAGGAGATGGATGGAGATCATTCTAGGGCGTGCGGGGCATCGTCCTCCCACCTCCCAGCTGGAATCCTTGCAGAGTATTAGGCACTGGAGGACCTTAGATGGGGTCTTGTGTGTTTTGAAGTCAGATATTCAGGACTGGTGTTCCTGCATCAATGCTTGGTCATCTGTTTTGGTGTGCATTTCTGAATCCTGCATAACCCATCATGTCCCAGGTGCTCCTGCTCAGTCGTGGTTGGAACCAAGGCTTGTGCCCAGGGGAGGGGCCACTGGTGTGAATTATTGCAGAGAATTTCCACATGCTTCATATTCCATTCAGCAGACGAAGAGCAACGTGGTTATGGTAAAATTGGGGAGATGACGGACAGGAGAGCAGCACAGAGTGGGACTGATCCAGATAACCTTGGGAGCTGGGCAGGGCACAGGTAGGTTAGATGCCCTGGTAGATGCCACCACACTCAGGATTTGACCTGGGTCCCCTCCTCCTGTCTCCCTGCTCGGCATGCATAGCGTGCGTGCAAGCTCCAAATTCTTGGGCACTACTACGGCTTGGATATGGCGTGAGCCTGTCCCCAAGTGTTCATGTTAGAAGCTTGGTCCTCAGGTGGTGATGTGAGTGGGTCCTAAGTGGAAGGTGACTATGTCCCTGGGGACATTATCCTGTGAAAGGATGGTCTTGGGCAGTAAGCTAGCCTCTTAAGAGTAGTTTGTTATATAAAGGCAAGACTGGCCCTTGAATCTCTCTGGCTTTCTGCCTTGCTGTGTGATCTCTCCATCTCATGGGTGACTCTGCCCTGGTGCTGTCTGCCATGTGTGATGTAACCAGAAGTCCCTCACAGAGACAGCAGATGTGGATGCCATGCTCTGGGACCTCTAGAACTAAGCTGAATAAACTTCTTTATAAAGTGCTCAGCCTCCCGTGTTTTGGTATAGTGACGCAATCGAGACTAACAGAAACACTTTATCTTGTTTAATCCAACTACTAATGTGGTCGAGCAAAATTAAGTTTTCCTTCATAAACAAAAGGGGAAATTGAGGCTGGGGGGCTGGAAGTGACCTGTGGAGGCCCACCCCTCTGGTAAGAAGTAGGTGCCGTGGTCCACTGTGGCTGCATTCTGATTTAGGGAGCTAAGACCCACTGACCAGAGAGTTTAGATTTTGGAAATAGAAGCGCATGCAGGGGTGTGGTGCCCCTTGTCTGCCCCTGGCAAAGCTCCTCCTGGTGCATATTAGCACCAGCATCAGCACGCAGCTGCTCAGGCCACAGGCAAGCCCAAGGGCTGGGCGGGAGCTTTCTGGGCAGTGGGACGCCTCGGTCTTGGGTGGCTCAGTTTGTCCAGAGCTGGTGAAAGGCAGTTCGGTCCTTGAGCTGAGGGAGCAGCCCCAGCTGATGGGGTGAGTCAGAGCAGAGCCCAGAATAGAAGGCACAGGGCATGTGTGCAAAGGCCATCTCCATCCCATCCTCTGGGCTTTAGGATGCCTGTTCAGATGATTAAGCTTTTCTACATAACACTGTTTGCAGACTGCTTTATGATCATTTATTAGTGTCGCCTGGCAACGACTCCCCAGATTAGCCACATGCATTCATCCGAGGGTGCTTAACGCTGGATCCACCCAGAGCCCCGTTCACTGCGGGGCCTTATCAGGCCCCCTCCAGCACCCTGCTCATCCGCCTCCCTTTCCTTCCCTGCTCCATGCACCAGAGCCCTTCCCTGGCACCTCCCTGTGGGCAGCTTTGGTTTGGATGCTTTTTTAATTGCTGGGACTGTTTAATGGTGGTGAAGACGGGCACGTTGGCATTCCTGTTGGCACCAACAGTAATAGCACCTCATTTGAGACTGTGAGCCCCAGGAAGGCAAAGCTTTCGTTCTTCATTTATGAATCTCTGGTGCCTGAAAGAGTCCCTAGCACACTGTAGGTACTTTGTGAATGTTTGGTGATAAGACTGTCTGCTATGTGTTGGACTTCGCTTTTTCTTAAGTCTTTAATTTTCCCATGACCCTTCCTACTCCCTAGTAGAGTGACAACATTTAGTGTGTTGGCTGTCGCTGTATGGAAAGCACCATCATAAGCGCTTGCATACAGATGATTCTCATCATGATTGAATTATAACAGAGAGGGTAAGAAACGTTCCCAAGGTCACACAGATGTATCCAATTCAAGCCCTTGGTTTACCTCCATACCAGTGTTATCAGTAGATCATTCTGTGTGATGGAAATGCTCCCTGTTTCTACTGACCGGAATAGGAGCCACTAGCCATAGACAGTTAAAGAAGACTTACAGTGCAGCTAGTGCCCCTGAGTAACTGTATTTTTTTTCATTTCAGTTATTTTAATTAACTTAAACAACCGCATGTGGCTAGTCCTCCCACACTGGATGCCACAGCTCTCTACTGTGCCACGTCTGAATAATAATGACAGCTCACCTTAATTGAGTGCTTACTACACGCTGAGCAGTTTCCAGATGCCTTCCAGAGTGAATGAGTTCAGTCCATCCTCTCAACCCCAGGTGGACATACAGGGGTCAGGGCAGCTTCTCTACTTTAAAGATTTTACAGCAAGAAACTGGTGTAGCTAGAATCTCCCCCAGAGAGAAAGCTGCTTGACCCCAGAGTTTGAAACTACATATTTCTCTCTGTTTTCCATGTATACAGCAGTGGGCATGGCCATGAAAAATAAGAGCCCAATGTTCTACCTACTTGTCCCCAGAGATGGTGCTGCCCACTACACGTCCTGAGGACGGGATCAGCCCATGTGCAGCTTGTGCCTTCACTGTTCCTGTCAAATGGCTCAGGTAGATGGAAAGCTTTTATTTGCATGAGATGAAGCCATGTTAGTGTCACTTTGAAAAAAAAATGCCAATATTCCTTACCAGGATGTCATGCCACACAACAAATGAAACAAAACCCACTTTGTATAACGGTGAAAATATTTCAAGGTCAGGGTGGGAAGGAGAGAAGGCCAAACTGAAATGATCCGCAGTCTTGCTGGCTGGCACCAACGGTTACAAGGTCGTGGGTCTGGTGACGTTTCCCTGTTCCCAGCCGTGCCTTCCTTCCTGAGGCTGGCTCATGAGAGGGTCTCTTTTAACTCTTGGGGTGATGGGAAGGGACAGCTGATGGAGGTTTGTGCAGCATGGGTGTGGAACGGAGGTCACATGGAGGTCCGCCGTGGAGGCTGTGGTGGTCATCCTAATGTGCTCTGCGTGCTGAGTGGAACTGACATCCGTGCCATGGTGCATTCAGAACTGTGAACCAACCCAGCAGTGGGGCCGGGAACCTGGGCTAGGAGCAGGCCTGGGCTAGCGGTGTCCAGGAGAGATATGTGGTGAGACAGCTAGAGAGATGGTCCCAAAGGATGAGGCCTCATTGGGAGCACTGTACAAATTGAGGCAGCGACTGTGCCGCTCAGGGCCTGTGGACGAGGACTGCTTTGTGTTCTGGGGAAAGGAACAGGGAGACATGGACTGCTGGGGAAAGCCTGTTCCGAGGTCTTCGGTCGACTGGTTAAGTCCACATTCCTCCCACTGCTGACTCAAGGCAATCATGCAGCTTCCAAAGCGAGCCCTTGGTCTGTTCTTCCATCCAGTTTTCCATCCATCCATTCAGACTTTATCCATCCACCCATCCATCCATCTATCCATCCATCCATCCATCTACTCATCCATTCATTCACCCATGGATCCATCTATCTGTCCATCCATCCATCCATCCACCCATCCATCTACCCATCCATCCATTCATCCATTCATCCACCTACCCATCTATCCTACCCATTTACCCATCCATCCATTCACCCATGGGTCCATCTATCTGTCTGTCCATCCATCCATCCATTCATCCATCCATCTATCCACCCACCCATTCATTTATCAATCCACCCATCCATCTATCCATCCATCTATCCATCCATCCATTCACCCATCCATTTATCCATTCTTCCATTCATCCATCCATCTACCCATCCGTCCATCCATTCACCCACCCATCCATCCATCCATCATCCGGGTTTGAGTATCTCTGTCTGGTCCTGGGGGTAGCGTGGTGAATAGGATAGGCAAGGGAAGACTTGGAGGCTCAATACAAGCCCGACTACCCCTCACCCATGTAGCTTCCCCCAGCAAAGCTGTTTTCCCTACTTCCCCTCTTGTTTTTATCACACGGGGACTTTTAATCTGCACTGTGCTTGGAGTACTTGATTGTATTGAGCAGTTCTTTATTGTAACCCTCCTAAGAACAGGGGCCCCATATCCTCCTGGGCTAATTGTGGGCACTGGTGGGGACTCCAGCATTATCGAGGTAAATAGGAGCTGCTGCCACCTGCAAGGGCCTGAACAGATAGTGGTGATCTGAAGGGTCTCCTTGACGTTCTCTACCTCCCATCTCCCTCCTCTGCCTCTTTCTCAGCAACAACCCTCAGAGCGGATTCCATCACAGGCCATCGCCAGGCAGTGGGAGAAAAAAGGGGAGTGGTATCCTCCCGGAAGGCGGGGTTCCCGTTTGCCTGGAAATATGGGAGGCTTTCATCTTGCTGGATTGACAGATGTGAGATGTCACATATTTACTTTGTCTTCAAGCAAACCTGTGGTCTAATTCGAGCCTGCTAGACAATGCATTTGACTGCCTCATCTCCCCAGGTTGCTTTTGGTGTATTAAGCTCAGGAACTCTGACTTACAGTGTTTCAAAAATAAAAGTGTTCCTATCACCCTTTTATTCCTAGTGAAGTTCACCAGGGCTCAGAAGCCCTTCTGAAAAGGGGATGCACTGTCTGGGCGTGACCAGGGATGCTCCCCTCCAGCCTCCGTGGGGCGCAGGTGGGCAGGCTGGAGAGGGCAGGAAAGAAAGACACCAGCATGACTGAGAGCCTTCTCTGTGACAGGTGCTTCCCCATCTTATTTTAATGGTCTCTGTGATCCAGTGAGGCTAAATTCATAAATGAGGAAGTGAGACTGATGGAATGATTTGCCCATGGTCAGGCAGCCATGGGATGGCAGAGCTGGGACTTGGATCCTAATTTGTTGGATCCTGGGTTCCCTTTGGCCACAGAGCCACAGGTGAACTGGGCACAGTGAGTTTCCTGCCCTCCTGAACGTGGAGGGAATCTACCTTCTGGAACACAGTCCTGTAATCTTGGGCAACTTAATAGATTTATGCCTTAGTTTTCATATCTGTAAAATAGGACAATAATAAGTAGGAGTAATGAGGGTTAAAGGAGGTTATTCTGGAAAAGCCTGTATGTGGGAAGCACTCGGTGCATGTGATGTGGAATAGGTATTTGCTATAAGAGGAACTTTAATCCTCAACCTTGTTTTGATTATCTTTTTATTTTTGGTAATACTGGCCACAGACTGCCCCCTCTTTGTCAATAGAGTTGCTATTTTAATAGAAACACAACTGTCTCAAAAACAGCTTATATTTTGTAACATTGAGCCCAGGGGCAATGTCATGGTGGCCCCTGAAGACACACGACATAGCTGGGGTCTAAACCCAGGCCTGTCTGGCCTCTGTGCCCACACTGCCTCGCCTGGGGTCCGGGTGTCCAGCTGGCACTCAGCCTTGTGTCACGTGGCCCTGATGGCCCTGCTGTGGCAGCCACTGCATCCGGAAGAACCATGATCTAGTTGGGGGGGAGCCCAGGCCTCAGCCCTGGAAAGGGGAGACGACGACGGCATGGGGTTGCCATGTCGCAGGAGGCGGGGCACCTTGGGCAGCTGTTGTAAATGCCCTCCCCTGGCAAGGTGCTCCCTGTTGCTCCCAGGAAGTTTAGAGGCCATCTCCCCAGGGTGACCTTCCCTGATGACCGGCCCCCTGCAGCCCAGGCTCCAGGTAGGGTGAGAGGCGTCTTCCTTTGCCCCATGGCCTGTTGTCCAGCCCCTCCTGCATCCTTCTATGGCTTCTCTCTTCTGCTCCCTGCTGGGGACAGAGGCTGTGCCTGTGTGAGAAACACCCCCCCTCCCCCACATCTCTCCTTCCAGCCACACAGGAGGTTGCCCTTCCCCCCTCTTCCCAGGACCAGGTGTCTCATTCTGGCTGAAGGGTGGTGGGCAGGTGGGGCCCAACTCCAGCTGCAGCATTTATTTGCTGGTGCCAGAGCCGGGGGAGGGGACAGCACTCGGGAGTGGCAGGACCTTATGGTCCCTGATGCTCACAGCAGCACTGGGAGGCTGGGGTGTCAGTGACCCGTTCTTCAGGTGAAGCTCCTGAGGGGTGGTGAGGTTAGTTGCTCGTCTGAGGTTCCATATCTGGGATCCAAGTCCAGGTCTCACTTGTTCTATGACAACTTGCTGCCGTTTGCCCATCTTGATTTCTTGTATCGTTGCGGTTAAATGTCCACTAAGGGTGTGTAGGTGGGTGTGGAGTGGGCATGGGGGAGCAGCCGGCAGAGGGGCGGGGCTTGGTTTCCTTTGCAGAGTGAGTGATGGAAAAGGTTGGCATCCTGAGCCCCGCGGGTGGCTGCACTGGGCTACCAGGTTAACGGAGGGAGAAATGAGTTGGCAGTCACCTCTCTGCAGATGTCAGATTCCCTTTAATGTGCAGCTTGGCTGAGATTGCCAAGATGGGGCTGTGCTTACTGACCTTTTGTGCTCTGTGCATATGGGAATAGGCATGTAGAAGAAAAGGGGAGAGAGGAAGGCATCCCAGATGGCAGCTGCCTGGCCCCTGCTGTTTCCTTACAGGCTCACAGATTTGGAGCCTCCGGAGCTTCACCCTGAGCTTCTGGGATGAAGGCTCAGAGGGAGCATCCAGAAGTGTGGGTCTCATGCCCCAGGGTCCTTGCTGAGGGCATGAGGGTATGCAGGCGTGGGCAGCTGGCCTGCAGAGAGGCCTCGGGCTGGCAGGGCTCTCCAGTCCTCGCAGGTGGATGCACCAGTTGGTAGGAGCAGCTGGGGTGGTGGGCTGGCCTAGGAGGGTCAGGGCAGTGGCCTGGTGATCTGGATGTCCTGGTTTTGTCTCCGCTTTGCCCTGGTAATGCCATTGAGTTCAGGCAAGCATGTGCCAGGCGTTCTCCTGTGCCCTTGACACACTTTCATTCTGAGAACGGTCCCCTCTGAGTCCTGGAGGATTCTGCTGCCTGCATTGCAGGATGCCGAGTCTCAGAGAGGCCTGGTGACTTTCCTTAGCCTGCCCTTGCTGTCAAGTAGAGAGACCCGTGCTGGATCAGGATGTGATTCCAGAGTTCCTGACTGTCAGGACCACTCCTCTAAACACTTCACTTCTCTGGGCCAAAGTTTCTTATTTTGAAGATAAAGATGGTAAGAGAAACACACATTTATCTGAACCCCAATTCTGTGTGGGTGCTTTGTTTAGATCACCTTCATTATATTACCTAAATCTTTTTTTCAAACCCTGGTATTAGGCATCATTTTGTTGTTTTAAGACATGTTCTTAAATTGTAAAAAAAAAAAAAAAAAATTGTTAAAAGTTTACATGTCACATAAAATGTACCATTTTATAAATTTAATGTACAGTTTAAAAGCGTGAAGTACATTCATGTTGTACTTTTGATCTTGCATGATTGAAACTCTGTCCCCATTAAACATTGTCTCTTCTCCCCAGACCTTGCAACTACCATCACCTAGATTTGACTGTTCCAGGTATCTCATATGAGTGACATCATGTGGCATTTGTCCTTCTCTGATTGGCTTATATCCCATTAGCATAATGTCCTCAGGTTCATCTGTGTTGTAGCAAGCATCAGGATTTCCTTCCTTGGGCAGTTCCAGTGTATACAAGCCCATACTGTTTGTTTATCTTTCATCTGTTGCTGGCCCTTCCTGGACGGTTCATCCGTGATGGATTGCTTCTGCCTTTTAGCTGCATCTGGTTGATTGTTTTAATCAGTGGAGACCAAGGCCACATGGCTGGATTTGGACCCCAGCTTCTATTTGATTTGACACTGAACTCTGACTCCCTTTTTGTTTTCATCTAACTGTAGGAGTTGAAAAGAATTTTGAGATACAAAGCTTTTGTAAAGGGTCCCATGGAAGAAGTTCTAGAACTGTTGGCTGAGGATCTTCAAGGTTCTTCCTGACACATGGCAGCCAGGGTGCTGGGTTCTGAGTTTCTTCAGTGGTTTCACAGCTGGTTTTGAGCTGGACCTGGGAGGTCTAAGTGTACTGGAAGAGACTTAGAACAGAATGAGCAGAGAAGGCATGCCACACGAAAAGTGTCCCCTTTGACACATATGTGTGTTAGTTAGCTTTCCATCCCTGTGACACAATAGCTGAGCTAATCAACTTAGAGGGAAGAAAGGTTTATTTGGGTTCACAATTTCAGAGTTTCCAGTCCATGTATGACCAGCCTGTTGCTCTGGGCCTGAAGTAAGGCAGCACATCATGAGGTGTGAGCCATGGGGTAGAGCAGAGCTGTTCACTCCATGGCAGCCAGAGACAGGAAGAGGCCAGAATCCCAAAACCCACTTCAGGGGCACATTCTGGTGACCTGACTTCCTCTCACTAGGTCTCACCTCTTAAAAGGTTCCCAATAGCATCGCAGGCTGAAGACCAAGCTGATGCCATGTTGGGCCTCAGGGGGACACTTAAGATTCCAGCCATAGCAGGTGTCTCTCTGTAAGCCTGTGCTGGGGTCGGGCCCACTTCTTCCAAATCCCTGCTTGGATAGCACTTTTCCCCGAGGTCTGGTGCGGACCTAGTCTGTACCACCAGAGGCTGTGAAGTGTGAGCTGATGGCCTTTGGTTTATATTTTCTTCCTGCCCAGTATTTCTCTAAAGTGTTTTTTTCTTTCTGCTGAATCTACTGCCAGTTTGTTGGTTTCTGTAAGCTCTTGTCTTTGTTTACGCATTTTAAAGATGGCCATCTTGAGGGGCTATGCTGGAGTTAGCCAGCCCAGGAGCCCGGCAGTCCTGTCCTGGCTCTGCGTGGGTTTACACTGGGAGCTCCCTGGAGGCCCTGGTTCTCCTCAGGCCCAGGGCCCACAGTGAAGTGGTTTATGTGTCAAAGGGGACATTTCTCGTGTGACATGCCAGAGTTTCTGTCTGACCCAGTCGATCATCATTTTCTATTTAAAACAAGGATTTTGTTGATCTGGTAGAGCATTAATTCCTAGTTGGTCACATCACCCCTAACAAACCACCAGAGCTATTTGCAAGAGTTTCCTTAGCACTCTCCCAGGGAAACTCACTGCAGGCGACGTTTATTTTAGTTCTGTCTTTTTCTGGCCTCATCACCTTGTAGGGTGCGCATCCATGGGGGGATAGTTATTGCTCACATCTATTATTCCAGCCTTTTGGGGTTCCCTTGCCAGTTTGGGGTATCAAAAGCTCATAATGGATTTTCTCCTGCCCTTGAGGTGCAGCCGCAACTTTGGACTGTCAGCTTTGAATAAAGGCGGCGTGTGAGCAGCGGGTGAGCTCCGAGGGGCCTCTGAGTCTGTCTGCCCCGTGAACCTAACGTTGAGATATTCCTTTGCTTTTTCTGCTCACTCTTGGCAAAACAAAAAATTGTGGCGGTGGAGGGAAAAAGATGACAAGACAGATTCCTCTGACACTAGTTTTAAAGGAGTCTTGTCTATTTTCCAGGTATAGCCAGGCCTACACTGGGCTGGATTCTGCACTAGGGGCATTCTGGAATCTTCTCTGTGGAAATCTGGCATGGCATGCTCTTCCTCTGCCAGTCACTCCTTTCTAAGGGAGGAGGGCATTCCTTATGCACTCTTCACCCAGCTGCCAGCGCAGGGCTGGGTGCCCAGGAGGCCTCAGTAAGTCCTGCTGATGCGAAGGTGCCTCTTAGAATGCCAAGGCTCCGTCTCGCCACCATCCTGGGTTATTTGTATCCTCTTAACCTTTTATACTTCAGCGTCCTCATCTAAAAAAGGCAGGGGCGGGGTGCAGGGAAGTGATGTTCAGTAATTACGAGGACTCAGTGAGCAGACCGTGCAATGATGGTGTGGACTTTGTTTTATTCATTATTGTATCCTGAGGTCGGCGCTCGGTAAATACTCATTGAATGACTGAAGAGATAGGGAGTCCTCTCTTCTACTCCACTTTGAAATATGAGATCATGGTGTGACCCTGTGGTTCTTAGGGGGCACTGCGTGCTGGAGATGTCTTGGGGGCTGAAGTAGTCGGGGTCCTCCAGAGAAATGGAAGCAATAGAGTGTGCGTCTGTAAGGGAGGATTTATCAGGGGATTGGCTTGCACAGCCATAGAGACCATGATTTCCTGCCTACCCCAGCTGCCCCTAACCTGTTCAACACAGAAGGAGGTTACAGAAGAAGGTTCCGGGATGGCTGTCTGCAAGCTGGAGAGCCTATAGCTGGCTCAGTTCAGGAAGCCAAAAGCTTCAGCTCCAACCCTCAGAACCAAGGGCCACAGAGGACAAACAGGGCAAGTCCCAGAGTCCCCAGGCAAGGAACCTAGAGTCTGATACTCAGGGTAGCAAAAAACACACCTGCTCTACAGGAAGAGCCTGAGAATTTTCCCCTTTTTCCTAATTTCCTGGTCCATCCTGGCTCTCTGCTGATTGGCTGGTGCAACCCACACTGAGGGTGAGTCTTCCCCCCTCATTTCACTGATCTTAGATGTCCAGAAGTAAGTACCAGTTATCTAGATCTCTCTCAATGTGGTCAAGTTGATACCCCAAATTAACCATCATAGGGCCTTTCCCAATAGCTCACAACCAAACCCTCCTCCTGTGATTCCGATTCATTATTTCTTGGAAGGAGCTTGGTGCATGCATTGGGAAAACAGGGTCTCAGCCGATCACTGATACGCAGCCCTGATGGATAATGGGCTCTCTGGCCTCCGAATTATATTTGCCTGATTTTGTGTTAGGGCACTTGGGGTAGCCAGGAAATCATTAGGTTCCTCTGAATGTTGTATTCTTCAAGGTCAACTTCAGTAGCACCTTCTCCAGAAAGACTCCTGAGCTTCCTTGCCTGGAAGCACTCCCTCTCTGTATAATGCCCCATGGTCCTGCTTCTCAGCTTCTGTATACCAGGGTCAGCCATAAGCTTATTTCAGTATGTCACCACTCAATTTATGAATGACTTTGAAAGCTAAGTTCTTTGCTTTTATATGTATGTATACATATACATATACATATTTTATATGTATGTATACATATATGTATATAACACTGTGTCCCCCAAGGTTCCTTCTGTTCCTGTTTAGGTCAGTAACACAGGGTGTTCTTATTAAATTTATCTCTTTCTCTCTCTCTCTCTCTCTCTCTCTCTCTCTCTCTCTCTCTCTCTCTCTCTCAACCAGAGATACTTGAGGGGGAAAAAAGCAATTCATTTTTCCTTTGTAATTAGCCTTGATGATTAGACAGTCTTTTCCATTATGTTTTATTTTTACTTCCCTGGAACATATCAAGTGGCCTCTTTTCTGTGAAGGTTACCCTTCAAGTAAGCAAGGGAGCTTGATTAGAGCACTGGGGAATTTACTTTGTATTTTTTAAACAGTAAGACTCATGATGGAGCGGGCTGATGTGAGCTGACGGGGAAAGGTCAGCCCTGGAGCCATAACGTGGCTCTGCACCCAGATGCTGAGACCTATAAACCTATGCTCCAAGGACAAGATTTTTCTTTTTCTTTTTTTTTGTACTCAGCTGCTTAAGTAATTAATAGTCACTTTTACTGTAGAATTCATTTTATATTGAACAAAGCTTCCTGGCCAATCCCTGGTGACTTGCCTTCTGTGCCCAGGGTCTTTTTTTTAAAAGAAGCTTTAAAACAGCTTTGATATTAATAATTGCATTCATTAGCTCTGACTTGGTGGCATGTAAGTTATTTGAATGTGACCCACGGTTTATTGTATTTTGCTATCTAGATGGATTTGGGGGTGATTTCTAGAGTGGCCTGGTAGACTTCTTAACCCCAAAGAGGCAGTTTAGTCTTCTTGCTGAGCATGTGAACAAAGGGTCCCAGGAGGCTGCTCTGGGCATCTGGCTGGCTGCCTGCCCACAGGGAGGGACTTAGCGGGGACCACCGGGAGTAGTTTCAGTTTCACACTTGCTTCCTCTTGTCCACCACTGACCTGAGAGATGTTCCTGGGGCTCCCTAGAGTGTTGAGGGCCAAGTGCAAAAGGAAGAGCTTGCATTTGCCCAGCCAGCCGCCAGCCAGTGGGTATCCTGTCTCGGGGCAGATTCGGAGGATACAGACCAAGTCAGTGTCCAGGTAGACTCGCTCCTGACACCTTGCTCTTTCCGACTCAGCATGTGTGGGAATGGAACCGGTAGTTTTTCATGTCCTTGCGATCTGGGACTTAAGTAGGCATACTTATTTAAGCCTTCTAACCATCTGTGAGATAGGTATTATCGGGGTCTCAGTACACACCCCCATTTCTATGAACATCATACTGGTGTGCGGTGTTTTGCATAACAGGGCTGTGAAATTTCGCAGCCTGGCTTTGAGAATTAATTCTGCCTCTTACTGTGATGTGGGGCAAAGGACTTACAGGTCCATAGCCTCATGCTCCTGTCCACTTGGTCCAGTCAGGCTATAGGTTGGACCTCCTGGGGTCACCGAGTAGGTCACACTCATTAGGTTGGTTGGATTCACAAATGTCTTTGCAGACCTGCCTGGGGGGCAGGAGGCAGAGGCTCTTCCTGGTACAGTTCCCACTCCTGTGTCCCTGTGGAGTGGCTCTGCAGTCTCCCTGCACAGGAACCACCTTGAGTGCTGTCCATTCTTGGAGAGGCCGCTCGTGCTAGGGAATGTAGAGACCCAGAGTGCTTCCTCCTGGTTCTACCTTGGCGTTGGGTGGTCATAGACGAGTTCCTTGACCTCTCCTGCTCTTAGTTTTCTCACTTCTGAACTGAGACAGCGGTGGCAGTTTTCTCTGGGTGGCTTTCTTTTGGCTTCTCTTCCTCCAGGACTGTAAAGATTTCCCATGACGGAGGCCTCCTGGGGCTGCCTTATGTGGCACTGCCATCCTCCCCTGGGACCCTCCTTCCCTCTAGCCTGCTCTGCTTTTCCCCTGTCTCCAGGTAGCACTTATCACCTTCTCACACTCCCTGTGCTTTGCTGTTTATTTGTTTACTTTTTAGAAACATAAAAACGAAGGTGACCTTCACTGGAGTGTAGCCTCATATGGTGGCCTTTCTGTTTATCCTGCACCTAGACCCTCTTGAAACTGCCTGACACAAGCAATTATTGTGAATGTTTGGACAGGTTATTGAGAAAAAGAAGAGCCCAGCCTCCTTGGACTGCCTGCCGTCAGCATGTGGCCTGGCGCCAGTACCTGGCCCCTGGTGTGTTGAGAGCCACAGCCCAAAGAGTCCCGCAATAAGTAGCTCCCTGGTCTCAAAGGGCGGGGAACAGCCCAATGAGCATCACAGCAGAGGAGCCAATCAGCTGGCATCTGGAAGTTTGCTGGGGCCACGGTGAGCCAATCAGCTGGAAGTTTGCTGGGGCCTGCTGTGAGCCAATCAGCTGGAAGTTTGCTGGGGCCGCCTGGGCTGTGGCTCTTGACACTGGTGGTCTCCTATTGAGTGCGGATAGTTTCACAGAACACTGACAGGTGACAGGGTCAGCAGTGTCTGTGATAGAACAAGACAACAGCAAGACCACTCCATAATCAACACCGAGCTCAGACAACAAGCATGAGTGTTGCAGCCCCCCAAAACGACCAAACATTCCCCTCAGCTCCCTCAAATCACTGCGGCCTCTTTCCCAATGATAGCCTTAACTCTACTCTGCCCCTCTTGCCTCTTATTAAAAAATTATTGAGCCAGGTGCAGTGGTATACCTATAATTCCGGTGCCTCTGGAGGCTGAGGCAGGAGGATTGTGAGTTTCAATCCAGCAATTTTCAATCAGCAAAAGTGAGGTGCTAAGTAACTCAGTGAGACCCTGTCTTTAAAGAAAAAAAATCCAAAATAGGACTAGGGATAAGGCTTAGTGGTTGAGTGCCCCTAAGTACAATCCTTGTCATCCCCTTGCCCCCCCCAAAAAAAAATTATTGAGATCCCTGTTCTTGGATTCTTGTTTTATGACAGTGCCTAATCCAGAGCAAACGTGTGCTTCTTCAAACTCCTTCCTACATCATGGAGCACAGTTCAAATTGCAGATGCTTCTACTGAGACACTCATATTTCTCCATGGCTCCGCGTCTTCCTGTTGCAGTGGGCCAATAAGCCTGGTTTTATTTGGATGTAGGTGTACTCCTGGTGGCATTTGGATCCTGGAGTGCTATCTCATGGTGATGAAGCTTTGTAACAGGCAGTGCTAGAGAAATGTGTATGCCATTAGTGCACACTGCGAAATCCTGCACAGGTGAGTTATCCTCTGGGTCTGAATTTCTGATGTGTAAAATGAGGGGGCTGACCAGATGATACACTAGGTTTCCTTCAGTTTTCACATTCCGTAGTTCCTGAATGTTCCTAAGCACTTACTGTGTGTTATACACAGTGGGCACTGAACAGAAGAGGCAAGTGGTGACGAGGGAATCCCCTCTTAGGCTGCAGCACTTACTTGCAGTTTGACTCTGGGGAAGACACAGCCTTGGTCTTCAGTTTTATTTAAGTCTTAATCTCAGTGCTTTAGTGAACCTAGATGGCAGTAGCGATGATGACTCGCCAAATAATATTATTGATAATAATAGCATAAAACTTTGAGGTGCTTACTATGTGTTATATAAATCACACTCTCACAAATTCCCACAGTAACCCCTATGAAGTAAGTGAGGCTCCTTCATTAAACATGGGTAAATGAAGACACAGACAGGGTAAGTGACTTTCTAAAGGTCACAAATCTGAAGGGTGGTAGCACTAGGATTTAAGGTAGGCCTTTGCAACCTCCCAGCTCTAACTCTTAATCCTAGCACTTGAGTGAATAAAAATGCTTGCCATTTAGGAGACGCTTCAAAGAACTCAGTTGTAGAGCTAAGATGAGCGCTCACTCTGTGGAGGTTGAGACAGACCCGGGTGTGAAGAGGACAGGAAGGCAGTGGGGTTGGGGTGCACGTGCCTGCAGGCGTGGAGGTTGAGAGAAGGAGGAAGCCTGGTGGGTCGGGGTGACGGAGAGAAGGCAGGGCTCCAAGAGGCAGTGTGGTCTTGTGAACAGCGTTGCTCTGCAGTCAAGAGACCAGCATCCTCTCCGGATATTTTACCTGTGAATCTTAACTCCTGTTGTTGGGTTTTTGGTTTGTAAAAACTGAGCTCAGTCACCTCCCTCCTTACCTCGGGTGGTAGTTAGTCTGTGAGGAAGCTCAGAACTGGTCATGTGTACAGAAGCATAAGGCCTTACTGTAATTAGAGGGAAAAAAACCCTGCAGTTTCAAGGCATTGAACTATAAGGCAGGTGCTCAGTGGTTCCTGTCTGTTTCCTTCTACCCAAACTTCAGGACCCAGGGTTGCCATGGGAACCTCGTCGTTGTCATTCAGCAGTTGTGGTCTTGCTCAGGTGGAGTATTTTTAAAGACTCTTTAGGTTATCTATAGAGTCTCAGGGACAGAAGTCTCCGGGACATGGTGAGAGGGCATCCTGGAGGCTGGGGTGGAATTATGCTAAGGACGGGAGCCGGCAAGACAGCTCTCAAAAGGTGGGGGACCCAGGCTCCAGTTGCTCCCTGACACCACCTCCTCGGATCTCCTTCACAGAGTCATTCTTAGTTATTCCAGGATTTAAATGGGAAAATGTACTAGTCAGATTATCCTCCCAAATAAGGCTATGTAATTTATACCTGCACTTATGGGGGAAGATTTCCTTCTATGGACATTTCACATGGTGATGATGATAATAATAGTGATAAGAATAATAATACCACGACCATCTGTCATCTGTTGGGGATCTGGCGTGTGCCAAACACTTCGTTCAGCATTTGTGTGTGGTACTTGCAATAAGTTCATCATTATCACTTTGCAAATGAGAAAACCCAGGCCCAGAGAGGCTACATAACCCACCCACAGTCACTGCCAGCAGGTCTCACATCCTGGATTTGCACTAAGTCCTTCTACCTTGAAATGCCAAAGTCTTGAGACCTTTTTCCAAGTTTCTATGCAGATAATCTGAGGATATGAGAGCTATTACACGTGGCAGCCATCTGTTAGAACAGGTGAAGCTCCCACTAGAGGACCATGCTGCCAGGGGCCTGGGCCTGGGTCTCCTTATATGGAGTCCAGAGAGCCACCATGGAGATTCTTTTGGGGGGTTCAAGTATGTGTGGCTAGTATGGGTTTCTCTGTTCCCTTTTTACCATCAGCTGGGAAGGACTTCAGGCTCCAGAGCCAGACAGCCTGGGCTTTCATCCAGCCTCCACCCGCTACTAGTCACGTGACTCTGGACTTAGTATTTCATCTCTTTGTGGCTTTATGTTTCCTCGTGTGTAAAATTGGGATAACAATCATCTCTTCACCATAGGGCTCAATAAGAGCTAAAGAAGTGAATGTATTTAAAACTCTTATGCTGGTGCCTCGTCGATAGAAAGTCATCAGTAAGAGCTGTCCATAAACTAGGTGATCCATCTCCTGTCTGAAGGGTGTAGTTTCAGACTGAGTCAGTTCTAGTCCTCGCCCCCGCGACCCATCTCCTCCAGGATTCCTGGATGTCATTGAAGATACAGCGGATGGGGTGTGGGAAGTTGGCACTGACTTAAGAGAAAATGGTGCTTACTTACCATGTAAGAAGTCAGTCCAGCCAGGTGGCTTGGGTGTCTGTGAAGGGGACCTGTGCATGTCTGCTAGGCTTGGAGTTGCAGGGACAGATTTACCTGAAAGTAGCATCCAATCCTAGGGTGACTCAGGAAGGAAGTGACATCACCTAGCAGTGAGACTCCATTGCCTCTAGTTCAGAAATGGCACAAGGACATAATGGCATCCTCTGCCTGTCTGTGTGCTGTCCCAGGGGCAGCAGCCTGCTGAGTGGATGGGCCTGCGCCTGTCCTCCGTGACCTGTTGAGGGGAAGTAGGTGGGTAAGAGCTGGAACCAGAGGGGGTGAAAGTGAATGAGGAGAACAGAATTCACATTCGCTGGGGAGTTGGGCTCTTTCATCCTTTCGGAAGCCTGAGGCTGTGCTCCTCCGGTTTTCAGACCAGAAGAGGTGCCTGAGAAAAGTTATCTGCCTAACTGAGGGTGGATCAAGGACCTGGACCCAGACCCCTGGGCCACTGCATTCTTCTGAGATAGATCAAAGGGCTGTGACTTGAAGAAGTAACTGAATCCCAGTTTATTCAGAATGCAGGGTTTTTAATTGGGGGTAGGCATGCTTTGGGTGAAACCGCTGAGATTTCTTAGGTTCTCCATACCTGGAATTGTACATAGAGCCTGGGGCATCTTTGTCTAATTTGGCTTCAGGACCAGCCCCCTCCTTCCTGGTTAGGTTCTCCTGGGCCTCCTCCTGCTCTTCATTGATGCGGGGGAATGGGTTTGAGTGATTCAGTGAGCCTGGGTGGGGAAGGCAGGTGCCCCCTCTTGTGTCCTGCTGCCTCCCTGGGCCTGTGAGCCTGATTTCAAAACCACCTGGCCACCGTGCTTGTATCAGGGGCACCTCAGATGTAAATATGTTGGTGATGAAAAATATTGGGGAGGCTGAGAAAGACAGGGTAAGATATTTTCTATTAGTTTTTCCTGATATCATACCTATTTGATTATATTCTGAGCTTTTAGAATAGAAGACCTCATTGTTGTAATTAAAAAAAACACTGATAGAGGACTTACAAAAAAACCCAAAAAACCTGAAGACTCTTATCTGATTTACCTCTGATTGCTCATGTCCCTGATTTGTTTTTCATGGAACCATTAATGGGCTATGAGGGGTGACTGCTTTTCTTACAATCGGTTCCTCCACATGAAGCTGAGACCGTGACATTGATTACTTTGGGGTCTTTAATCATCTGGCTGCACTGAAACAGGTTGTCAGTTTTGAAACCACTAGTTAGCATTAGTGTGGGAGGCAGGAATGATCACTTTGATTATTGATCGGGGCTGGGGCTTATACTTAAGCTATTTGGAGGGAGGAAAGAAAACAGATGAATAAGGTACGAAAAGATGGAGTCACACTGGGTGTGTTTTTAGGCTAGTGTTTTATAAAAAAAAAAAATGTGGAATGGTGCAAAACAGGAATTGAGTTTTCCTGTTTTATAATCCGAGAAGGATGGTTGGTGGTTTCCAGAAGATTCTACCACATGCTATGTCCATCGGCGGAATCCTCGAACACGTCTGTTCATGGTGTAGCTTACTTCCCAGTTGAACAGCATGGGCTCTTCCTTCAGCAATTATTAATCGTTTACCTCATCTGCATGAAGTCCTGCTTTGGACAAATGTCTTCTGTCATTATATAATTTAAATTGTATTCAGTATTGTCAACACTCGGAACGTGTTTTATAGAATTCTGATTTTTAAAAAATTATTAGTCCCAGGTTGTTAAGAAGTTTCAGAACAATATTAGAATTTGATGCAATTTGAGTAGAACTAGGAAGCTATCCCTGTGTATATGCACAAAACATTTTGGAAGATGGGCAGGAGCAAGCTGAGCAGTAATCAGTGTAATAAAGAAAATGGAAGTTGATGGCTGCCGGCTTCACAAAGAGAAACAGCCAGATGTTACCCTGTCTCTTGGTGGATCAGGATTCTTGGTCTAGCTCTGAAGTGATAGGCAATATCAGAGAACCGGTCAACGAAAATTCAGGCAGTGGAAGACTCTGAAAATGCACCAGCTCTTCATCAAGTAAATTGGAAGAGGGGGAAGTGAGGGGGCTGGTGGCCTGTGGGTGTCAGGTGATGAGAAATCAATGGTATTTTTATTTCTTACTGGGGTGGTGGAATTGAAATTTCATTTTTGCCTGAAAGGTAAAGCTTTTGACTGTGGTGATAGTGTATTAGAGATCTGCTCCAAAATAAACTCCAGGGGGAGGAGAGAGTGAGGGAATGGGTAGAACAGAGAAGAAGGAAAATTGGCCATTACTTGGTAATTGTGGATGCTGGGTCATAGTGTATACGTAACGACTCTCCCTCCTTTTTTAAAACTATTTGACTTTTTTTATAATAAGTGTTCCAAATGAATAATAATCTAGCCTATTTCTGTCTGAGTTACCCATGAGTAGCATCTTGAACTGTTCCACCTGGTGTGATGGTAAAGGATGACCTAATTTCCTAAATTGTTCCTTGAGCTTCTAGGCTCCTGGGCTTCCTATGGCTGGGGGATGTGACAGTGTAGGTCATCAGACTTCCAAGTGCACAGATGCAGTCCAATCACAGCTCTTTACCTGTATGCTTTGTACTTTATATTTCCCCATCAGATTTTGTTTGGAACAAAAAGAGGGTTTGCTGTTTAAAAAAAAAAAAAAAATTAGACCATCCTCTAACTTTAAGAACAAGAAAATTGAAGCCCAGAGAGGGACGGTGACATACCCAGGTCACGTGGCAGGCAAAAGGCCCATCCCCAGGCCCGTGGAGGTCACTGTCCTATACACTTCCCAGTGTTGCTGTTGGCTGAACTGTTCCTTTTTAAACCTCTTGCACAGGGCCCCTGCTTTCTGGTCTCCAGTGCTGCCTTATCCCCCTAGTGGAAGCTGAGGCGAAGTCCTTCTGTGTGTGCAGAGTGCCAAGGGCAGGGCCTGCCTGAGATAGTTTGCCTTTGCCTGTGTTGCAAGCTTCTGGCTTGCTCTTTCACTCAAGCCCTAGCCGAGTGCCTGTGCCAGAGAGCTCTGCAGCAGGAGGAAGACACTGAATTTGGAAACCAACAACCTCAGTGGGACCCTGCATGGCTAGAGAGGCTGTACATTGAACACTTCATCATTTTAATGCTAGTTTCACCTGTTGCTTATCTTTTTAATGTTTTTACCTTCAATAAAACCAAGGAGCCTCGGAGGGCCTCAAGAGATATCCTGTCCTTCAGCACAGGGGACATCTGTAGAGCAGGGCCATCATCCCAGGTCGCAGGACTGGAAGGTTCTCCACCCAGCAGAGGAGGGGGAAGGGGCAGGAACAGATGGCTGAGTCTGAGTGCTCAGGCTTCCTCCTACGCTAATGTTAGACCCGTGGCCCTTAAACTTATTTTATTGCACCAAACCCTGCATGATAAGGCTGTTTTCTATCAGTCACGTTTTGGTAGAAGTTAAGGTAGGTTTTGGGAAGATCTGGGGCTGCAGTGGGACAAACGGTGAGGGTGATGGTAGTAGTGAGTTTGGGTACAGTGGGAATAAGCCCCGTGGAAGCCTGTGACCTCAATGCCCTTCCCCTGCTCACCTAGGTTGAGATCCCTGTTTCATTTCGTAGCTTGACCTTTAGACCATTCAGCATTATGGAGAATATTCAGATCTGAGCTCGGGCCTGGCCTCCATCCAGCGAAGGCATCATTAATCATTTTAATCTTTAATGAGTACCATACTCTGGTTTATAGGGATGGCTGAGATCTAGTCCATACTCAGAGGTACACCGTCTAATAACGTAATGAAAAACATCACAGAAGAGATCAATTTTATTGAGTCTTTGCCCCTTGCCAGGCCTCTGGCTAATGCTTTGCCTGTGCTTGGTCATTTGTTAAGACCTTGCAACAACTAGAAAGGGGAGTGGCAACTAATAGCCCCATTGTACAGATGAGGCATCATGTTAGCTTTTCGTCCTTGTGACAGATACCTGAGCAAAACAACTAAGAGGAGGGAAGCTTTCTTTGGATCATGGTTGAGGTTCGCTCCGTGCTTGGTGGCTTCATGCTTTAAGCCTGAGGTGAGGCAGAACATCATGGAGGAAGGGTGTGGTGGAGGAAATCTGCTCAGCTCACGGCAGCTGGGAAGTAAAGAGAGTGGAAGGGCCTGAGGCCAAGCAGTCCCTTCCAGGCATGCTCCCAGCATCTGATTCCTCCAACCATGCCCTCCCAAGAGCCCATTCAGCTACCAACAGGTTAATCCATCCATGAGGGAAGACCTCTCGGAGCCAGTGACTTCCCCAAAGCCCCACCTCTGGACCTAATTGCATTGGGAACCAAGATTGCAACACATGAGATTTTGGGGTACATTTCAGATCCAAACCATAGCTGGTGCTGAGGCTTGGAGAGACCATGTAACTTGCATGGGATGTTAGACATAGCACTAAATGCTTAGAGACAGGATTTAAGGCCTGGCAGCTGTCTCCAGAAAGCTCCTTCTTACCACAGCTCTCTCCCGCCTTCCACTGTGGAAGGGATACGTTCATGGGCCACTGCGGCAGTGAACACAGCCATAGAAATGCACACACTGCGCCGTGGAGATGGGTAGTTGAGCCACCTGGACCTGGAGAGGTCGAGAGGAAAATCAGGTGAGGTGCCACGGAGTTGGTGAAGCATCTACCATGTAGACCAGGAGCATGGGTGCCAGGGACCAAAGGGGCAGCTTGTGCAGGAGCCCAGGGGCCCAACCTCATGCCTCTTTGGAGAACTGCAGATGATATGTTCATGCTGGGACAGGAAATGAGAGCAATTAAGAGTCCAGACATGCTGGAGAGACTCAGTGGTCATTCAGAGCTCTTCTCCAATTCAGTAGCCACCAGACATATGTGGTTATTTCAAATGAGTTGAAATTAAATAAAAATTTCCATTCCTCAGGCCCAGTAGTTACCCGCAGCGATTAGTCACCATATTGGAGGGCACAGGTGTGGACCACACAGCATCCAGAAGGTTCTGTGGGTCAGTGCTGGCAGAAGCGTTTCCTGATCTGGCACAGGTCTGCCAGCTCCACCTGTGTGCATCCTGCCTTTGGAGGGTGTCATGTGTCACGGTTGGTTTTGTTTTGGAGGAGGCTCATGTGCTGGCTGCCTAGGCCCACAGTAGAAGGCTCGGCCTGCTGGTGTGTGGGGAGAGTTGTGCACAATTGTTGGAGAGATGAGTGCTAGAGACTTTTCTTTTTTCAACTCTGCTCAGGTCAATATATAAAAATCTCAAGAAATATGTCATTTTCCCTCTAAGCCAGCAGAGATACTGGTTTCATTAAAAAGGCAATGGCAAATCTATTTTTAATTTTATTTTTTATTAAAAAATGCCTTACTGCTTGAGATTCTAATCTCTAACTGAATAATAGGTGTCATTTTCGAGTTGCAAATAGCCTGCACCGTGGTACGCAGTGAAGGTGCTTAATAAATAGGATTCGATGCTTTACATTATTGTGGGGACAAAAATAGGTCAAAAGCTTTTCCTTTTTCCTTTTGAGTACAATGTTCTGACTTTCCAGATGGTGAGGAACCATTTAGAACTATAAAGGGGTTTTTGATTTAGATAATGTTAACCTTGTTTAATTTTACAAATTTTCTATTTTGTAAAAGGAACGTGGGTTTTCTTTGAAGCCCTGTAGGCAGTTGTTAAATATTTTAGACTTTGCGACCAAGAGAGTCCGTTGGGAAGACTTTTTGTGATTTCTCTATATATTTTTAAAATAATGTGCCACTCTTGGTACTTGGTCTCAGAAGGGTTGTGCTTCAGTCCTGATTTTGTCTCTTAGTATTTGTGTGATTTTGGGCAAGTGACATAGATAGACTGTCCTGGGTATCTCGTGGTTTTCTAACTTAGCATTTCGTCATTCTTCTCATTTTCCTCTATACCCACTCTTTAACCTATGCATTTTGGTAAAGATGATATTTTGCAGGATTTCCAGTTGAGACTTATGACTCAGATTATCCCTGATCATTAAGATGTGGTGAGTCTTTGTAGGAACTATTGAGAGGCACCTCTGTCCTTTTCCACTGGCCTTGAACCTCAGAGAATACAGCTGTTCACCTCCTGTCTAGATCCTTTCCAGCGTCCACCTTGCCACCTGGGCATCTGAGAGTGAAATGAACAAGAGCAGAGCTGGAGAGGGGGCCGGGGAGTGGCCAGGAAGTGCTCGACCCAGATCAAGTCTTGTCTGAAGGGACTTTACAGATTTTAAATCATTACATCCTTATTTTTCTTAGTTTAATTAGAATTTTTTTTCTGTCCCTTCAGTTGGAAATCCCCTTTAGAAATTCCATGAAACCTTTGAAGATTCATAAGATGAAAAAAAAAAGTGGGGTGTGGTATAAAATAATAATGCTTGTCTATTACCTGGGCTGTTGTAAGGATAAAGGAAGGTAAATATCCAAAAGCATACTAAAAGTAGTAAAATATTAAATATTAGCAAGGGCAGAAATGCTAGAATCTTAATTTAGACCACATTTGGACTCTTCTTCGAAGAAAGGGCCCAACAATTTGGTTTCCTGGATCGAAGCTAATGGGGAAGATTAAACTATATTACATCATTCAGTTTTTTGCCAAATAAGCTGATTTCCAAAAATAATTTTAAATGAACATATGTGTCAAGTTCTTAAAGACTGGACATAAAAGTGCAACAGGATTCTTCATTTTTAGGACCTTTCTTTTGTTGTTGTTGTTGCATTTTGTTTCTGGAACTAGAAGCTTCTTTTGTGTGGTTTATATTAATGTTCCTAGATTTTGCAGGGTGGGGTATCCACATGGTGGGTTCAGGTACCCATTTCTGTCACTCTAGCCAATGTGGATGTGTGTCCCACATACTCATTTTTTGGGTTTGGTTGGCATCATTTCTGTCTTCAGTTCAGAGACTTTTTAGAGTTTCTCTAATGATCTGGTCCATAGACCATTCCATAGTTATTTTATAATCCTTATGTGATTTTACAGAATGAGCAGTGTTATGTCTTTTTGTTGTTGTTGGTTGTTTGTTTTATTTTGTTTTGGTACTGGGGACTGAACCCAGGGGTGTTTAACCAATGAGCCACATCCTCAGTCCTTTTTTTGAGTTGCTTAGGGCCTTGCTAAGCTGCAGAGGCTGGCTTTGAACTTCCTTCTGCCTCAGCTTCCTAAGCTGCTGAAACTTCCTAAGCTGTGTGCACCTCTGTGCCCGGCCAGTGTTATGTCTTATGCAACAGAAAGGACCTGAACTCCAAGTTTGAATGGGCTGGGTTTGAAAGCTTGAGCCCCCCACTGCCCCTGGGTCTGATGACTCACATGAGGACCTGGATCAGTGAGGGTCTTGGTGCACTGCAGTGGGTTAAATGAGGCGATGTGTGTGTAGGTACCTTCTACCTGCGAGGCATCAGTAAGCACTTTTCTTCTTATTTTTTTTTCATTCATGTAAATGTGTTATTTTAAGGCAGTCAGTCTGGCTCTAGGGAAATTAAGAATTTTATTGAAGACTCTGTCGGCCCCCATAGCATTCAGACTTTAATTCTTGAGGCTACTAAATCTTATTCTTACTGGATGCTCTGTTTTTGTGATCTCTGCAAGTTCTGGCAGATTAAGAACATTCTGTTGATATGCTAAAGTATGGTCATTTATTCATTCATTTATTTATTTGTTCAACATACGTAATAATATGAGAACCCTTTCTGAAAGGCATGGAGGAGTGCCCCCCCCCCCAGTAACAGCATTGGAACCAAGGTATTCTACCACTGAACCATATCTCCAGCTCTTTAATTGTTTTATCGGAGATAGGGGCTTGCTACGTTGCCTAGGTTGGTCTTGAACTTGGGATCATCCTGCCTCAGCCTCCAGAGTGTCTGGGATGGCAGGTGTGCACCACTGTGCCTGGTCAGGAGTTATCATTTTTCCCTTCTGAAGTTCTTTCTTGTCTTCGGGGTGTTTTCCACCTGAGGTTTCTGTGACTGCCTCCCTTGTGTGGGTTTTTCCAACATGGGTGTAGGCCATTCCTTTCATTCTTTTTTGCTTTTGACGCAAGTAAAAAAAAAAAAAAAAACCCAGGGAGGATAGAAGGGATTGATTTCTGCACTTCCCATGGGGAGACCCAGGAGCCTTTGCGGAAGGGATGGGGGCACCTCAGAAGAGCTTGGAGCAGCTGGACAGGCTGTTCAGAGGGCAGCTGGGTTCTGCCGACAGAGGTGTTTCACAGGAGGCCCCAGGACCATTTTTCAAAAAAGCATTTTTTGAGACCCTAGTGTTCTGTGACTTTGAAGATACAGGAGAAGAGATTCCAGCATCCGGCGTCCCAGAATAGAATGTCAGGTGAGCTTGGGCATTCGGACCAGGTGGTCGGAGGGAGCAGTGGGTAATGGAGGAGAGAGAGAGCAGGGGTCTGCAAGTTTGTATCAGTGTGTCTTCACACAGCCCATGAGCTAAGAATGCCTTTTACATTTTTAAATCTTCCAAAAAAAAATTAAAAGAAGAATACTATTTTATGGCATGTGGCAGTTACATGAAATTTAAGCTTCACTGCCCGTCAATGAGCTTTGGTCTGCAGGATCCTATCCTCTGTGGCGGTGTCCCACTCCCAAGGCTCGTGGGAGTAGCTGCAACCGAGACTTTGGCATGCAGATGACAGGCAGAGCTTAAAAGATTCTCTCTCTGACCTTTTACATAGAAAGTTTGCAGACTCCTGTTCCAACATAGAGTTCCCTCAACCTTCCCACCCTGAAGCTTCGTGGGAAATGGCAACATTTGTTCAGCCCACTGGGATCAATGGAAGAGCCTGCCGGCCGGGCCCAGCACTCTGGAACTCGCTGTGCCCCAGCCTCTGTGAGTTCCCTCCCATCCCACCTGGGTGCGTTGGACACTCTCACCTGGGTTCACTCTTCTCTGGGGGCTCCTTGAAGATACCTCAAGGACTCAGGTGGTTTTAACAGTTTACAAATCCCACTTGCTAAGCTGCTCTTTTTCTCTTCGTTCTTAGTCTCTGTTTTTATCTTTCACAGTTCATTTGGTCCTGGTCTCTCCATCTGAGTTAGCCTTTCTTGAAAGTAAATAGGCAGGTATGAAGATGGGGGCTGTTAAAAATTAAATACACTTACATGTGGAATAGAAAGTGTTACAAAGTGGCTCTGCCTTTGAAGTGACAGTCATGGCATTGGCCACATCTCCAACACCTGCTGATAGAAATGGCCTTCCTGGGAATCCCTGCTCCTGGGCTCCAGGGTGGGAGGCTGACACACTGTGGCCATTGAAGGACTCAGGACGGCCTCCTTTGTATTGGGGGACCTCTAAACCGGACTGAGTCAGTGTGACAGCAGAGATCCCTTGCTTGTATCTTTGAGAATGTTGACAAGAAACAGAAACAGCTACTTAGTAGCTGGAAAAGAAGCAGATAAAGGAATGCGTTCATTTAGCAAATAGCTCTGGTGAGCCTTCTGTGCATGAGGCGCTCATTTAGGGAAATGGAGTTCTTCTAGAGTAATGGAGTTGGCTTCTTGGATATTCTATTCCATAATAAAAGAATATAGAAAGTTTTGTGTTTTATTTTTTTTTATTTTTTATTTTTTTGCGGGGGTGGGGGGTGCTAGGGATTAAGTCCAGGCTCTTCTGCATATTAAGCACACTCTACCCCTGAACTTCATTGCCAGCACTAGAAAATGGTTGTTATAAAATAGATATAAGTGCTACGAAACAAATAATCCCGATTAATGGGACAGAGAGTAGATGGTAGGAGGTAAAGTCTGGGTAGTTAGGAAAGGCCTTCCAGGGCAGGGGGATACCTCAAGCTGTGCAAGGATTATACATTACAGATTGTACATTACAGGCACGGAGCACAGCAAGTATAAAGGTCCTGAGGTGCAAGTAGACTTGGCATGTTCAGAGGACAGGGAAGACAGCATTGTGGCTGGATATTGAGGTGGGATATGAGACTGAAGCAAAGCCAGGCACCGTAGAGACATGGAGCTGCTCGGTCAGTGAGTGCAGAGCTCACAGTCCCCATCGAGGTTCCTTGTGCTGCCTGGGGTTAGTGTCAGGGTCTCTGTTGCTCCGATTCATCACACTTGCCCTTCTGGGATTTGTAGGAGGGAGTGCCCCTTCCTTTCTCACTGTCCTCCGTGCGTTCCAGTGAGCTGGCTCCCTGGAGTCTGTTTCCGGTGATCAGGCCACCATAGCCAGTACCTGCAATGTCCCAGGCCTTGTCTTCACACTGTTTTATGGATTCACTGAGTTTTTGCTGATGAGGAGGGTGATGATGCTTATCCCCATTTGAACCCTCTGCCTCTCGGGTTCTGCACCACTTCTGCAGGAAGCAGGCTGAGCTGGACTCCACAAGGGTCACTCTGAACCTTTCCTGCTCATGGATCCCATCAGGAGGCTGTTGGAATGTGGCCACTCCCCCCAAAGCACTCATTTGTACACAAGCACAAACACAGAATAGAGTTTTATGTGCAAAGTCAAGGGCTTCACTGAATCCCCTCTAAGAGTCCAGAGTCTTGTTTTTGACCTTGCAGGCTCTGGCTGGGCCTGGAACTGACCCAGTTGGGAGGAGAAGGAACTGAGTGATTGCTGACCACTGGCCTCATCTGAGATCTTTCTCCCCAGTAAGCAGAGGTGATTCATCCAGAAACCAGCAGCCTACCTGGCGTGCCTGATGTGCGTCAGGTCTGGGCCCAGAGCTCATGTTCTTGATTTCCTTTCCATGTCCCTAGAACCCCCTGCTGTGGGTACTAGAATTTTCCCCACTTAAAGATGGCAGAACAAAGCTTAGGGTTGGAGGGATGCGTGAGCCAGTGAGCTGCAGGACGTGGCATCTTGCTCATATCTAAGTTAACCACAGTGACTCTCAAAGTAGTCGGGCTGCCCAGTAGCAGCATGTTTGCAGTATGAGTACCTGAAGGCTTGCAGATATTGCTCGGCCTCGACTGTCATTTCCCACCCCCTTGGTTGGGCAGGCCTGCTCTCCTGGCCTGGGGAGTGCCTGTGCATGTCTGGTTTTCTCCTGAAAGCCCCCTGGTGCATTAGTAACTGTGACTGTGACAGCACCTGGCACTCCGGGAGGTTCCAGAACTGAAGTTCTGGCAGCTTCTCATGCCTGCAACAGTGCAACCATCCCTGTTGAGACAGCACCGCGCCGGCTGTCCAGGGGGTGGGAAGTCATAGGAGGTTTGCAGGGACTTGCTTGCCATTGCAACCCCAGGGTGCAGCATTGTAAAGGAAAAGATGCCTCGGGTCTCACAGATGCTTCTGTGCACTAAGATATTATACTAACGCCAAGCCCTGGTAAATATCTGATAGTAACGCAGGGCAGCAGCTCTAAAGTGACTCAGCCTCATTCAGTTTTGTGGGAATTCTCCCTGGTGGAGAGCGCTCGCCATTGTGTGAATTCTCATCTTGGTGAAGACAAACGAAATCCATTTCCCTGAGCCTGGTGATTCTTTGAAATAGCTTTGGCCTCCAACTTGAGAGGGAGAGATTTCTATCATTTCTTTGTTGCAGTGGCAAATTAACGTGATGGAAACTTCCTCGGGGCTTCTGACTTGTCCCTGCCTGATATTTTCGCACACTTAACAGAGAGTGAAATGAGCGAGTGATTCCCCAGTACTTTTCCCCCAAATAGCCACTTTTATGGTTTGACTCATTCTTGAAAGAAAGCTTTGTTCGGCTTAAATATTTATAGTAAAAACTATAGGATGGAGTGAAAAAAGAGGAATCGCTCATATTCCCACCACTTTCCAGTTCTTTCTGAAGGCAAATATATTTATGGGATGAGATGGTTCTTTTTTCTTCCCCATTTATCTGAAAGCTCCATTAGGGAGGGGACTTTGTCTCTTTTGGTCATGGTTGTAACCTTAGCACCTTAAAAAGAGCTTAGCACATAGTAGATGCTAAATAAGTACTTGCACTCATGGTGGGGTTTTTAGGAAGTGGTGGATGGAACCAGGCCACCCCCTGGGATCCAGCTTTACTACTTAGTGGCCAAGAGGCTTCCACAGGTCACTCACCTTAGAATCCTGATGTTCTCATGGTGAAATGATAATAATCATGTACCGAGACTGAGCTTGCCTGGCTTATTAGTTTTCTAGACCTTCCATAAAAAAGTGTCACAGACCAGGGGCTTAAACAAATTTATTTTCTCGTGATCCCAGAGGCTAGAAGAGTGAGAATGAGGTGTCAGCAAGCAGGGTTGGTTTCCTCCATAGTCCCTCTCCTGGGCTTGCAGATGCCTTCTCCTTGATCTCTTCTGAGGACCCCATCAGGTGGGGTTAGGCCACCGAAATTCCCTCCTTTTCCCTTTACCTCTTTAACGGCCCTCTCCCTAAATGCAATCGTATTCTTACTTACCAAAAATTAGGACTTCAAAGTCTGAATTTTAGGGAGACACTTCTCAGCCTGCAATTCACAGTCACTGATATGACACACCTTGTAATTGATAGTGTGATTCAGACATTTAGGTGGTACTGAGGGCTTTAAAATCTAATTGAGGAGATAATATAATTAAAGCTTAACAGAAGAGTCAGCTGCCTCTCCAGGCTGATCACAATTTCCTTGATGAGCCTGGTGCTTTTGGGGTGTGGAGTTGACCTCATCCTAACCCAACAGTGGAGTGTGGTGGTATTGTCCAGAACATGTTTTCCTGTTGAAGGTGATGGACACTCTGGGGACTTATGAAATCCCTATGGCCTCTACTTACCACCTGAGGGCAGGTATCCTCCCTCAGACATGTGGTGAGGCCTCCTGCTGGGAGGTCTGCTTCCCGGCTGGCTCAATTCACCAGCAGTGATCTGATAACACTTGGCACCTGTGGAGCCATTACTGTTTGCCCAGAGCATAGCATGCCTCCTTCAGGACTTTCAGTCACTCCCCCAGGGTCACACAGGGATTCAGTCCAGGGGTCTGCTTCAGGGACCTCTGCTGGGGCCCAGGGAAAGTGTCATCCTGGTAGCCACCAGAAGCCTCTGCCAGTAGCAGGTCTAGGGCTGCAGCTTACCTGGCCTATTCCCAGTCCTCTTGGGTTGCGCCATCTTGACGGGCCCTGGCTGACTTCCATCCTGCTGAGTTCTACAACGGAGGAGCTGGGCCACAGCCCTGAGGCCAGGAGACTGGGTCCTGGCTTCCATGGCTACTGACCCCATGTGGCTAAGACCCATTCTTCCATTTGAGTTTCTAACCTCTGGACACCAGCCCCTGGGTTATGTTCCTGGTTCTTCCTGTCCCTTAGGAGGGCTCACTTGGGGTGCATCAGGCTTGGACTTTGCTGTCTGTCCTCTGCCTCCATGTGTAAGAGTAGAAGCAGGAGGGGTGCCCGGGCTGCCTGGAGCCTGGCCATGATGGTAGGTGCTGGGACTCAGGGTCCTATTGGGTGTAGGAAGCACCTCAGCAGGGAGCACACAGTGTTATGGGAGCCCAGAAGTGGGGCCACCTCATAGTTGCTTTAGAGGAGTTTGATTCCACAATGCGGAGGGCTGAGTTGGAGTCAGTTGAAAGAAAAGAGGGAGAGCCTGGTGAACCATAGGCGCTGCGGGGTGACCTGGTTCTCCACTGCCCCGAAGCCTGAGGTTTGCAAAGGTGAAGGGGCTGTCTGAAGATTACACCTGGCCAGGTTAGGAGAAGCTTCATGTGCAAATCCAGACAGCTTGAATGTCACCCTCATTGAGATCCAGTCTCTGTGCACATGCATGTGTGTGTGGGTGTGTTTGCTTGCTTGGTGCATGTACCTGTATATGGGGTTCATCTTCCAGCTCTCCAAGCCTGGACTCGCTGTTTCCAGTTGTGTGGAGGAATAGCGTGTTACTCAGCTTTTCCCCACCGTGACCCAAATATCCAAGCACATAGAGGAAGAAAAGTTTATTTTGGCTCATGGTTTGAGAGGTTTAGCCCTTGTTCAGACGAGTCTGTTGCTCTGGGCCCAAGGTGCAGCAGAACCTCATGGTGGAAGGGTGTGGTGGTGGAGGAGACTTGCCCTTCTCATGCTGCTGGGGAGCAGACACAGGGGGGCAAGGACCACAGGGAAGATGCTCCCTTCCAAGGCATGCCCCCGGGGACTCCCTCCTCCAGCCATGCCACCTGCCACAGTTACCACCAAGCCAGTCCATTCAAGGTAGAGCTTGACTAGGTTACAGCTCTGACGACCCAGTCATTTCGCCTTCGACCATTCCTGCATGAACACAGGAGCTTCTGGGGGACACATCACACCTAAACCAGAACAAATAGGAAATCAGAGGCAGAGGAAGGGTGCTCATATGACCCCAACATTATATAACACAGCATCTGTGAGAAACTCTCTGTGAATCTTGTGACCCTTTGCTCAGAGTCCTGGCCATCACATGAGCAATATCATTGCTACCACCAACCTCATCGTTATCAGCAGTACTGAATGTTTACAACCCCCCTAAAAAATTCATCTGTTGAAAACTAGTCCCCAGTGTGATGGTATTAGGAGGTGAGGCCTTTGGGGTTTGATTGGTTTATCAGGGTGATGTTGTCGTAAATGGAATTAGTGCCTTTCTTATAAAGAACCCCAGAGAGCTGCCTTGCTCTTCTGTTATGTGAGGACGATGCTACAAAGTACCCTCTGCAGACCAGACACTAAATCTGCTGGACTGTGACCTTGCACTTCCTGACCCCCAGAACCACAAGGAGCAAGTTTCTGTTGCAGATAAGCCACCCAGTGAGTGGTGTTCTGTGAAAGCAGCCTAAATGGACAGAGAACCATCAATCGGCCCCATGGTCATCGTTATCTCCTGCTTCTGTAATGCTTTTGAGGACTGGCACTTGTTCCTTATGCATAATTGTCACAGTAACTGTGGGAGTTGATTTTTTTTTTATTGCAGTCCTCATTCTACCTTTGGGTAAACTGAGGTATGGAGAGGCTGGATAAGTTATCCAAGGTCACACAGCTGAGGAGTGGCAGAGCCGGATTCAACGCTGGGCCATCTGGGCCTGCTGTCTGCTTTGAACCATTTCCTGCTTCTCACAGCAGAAACGTGTCCCTGACAATTTCCACACCTGGGAGCTGGAAGGAGGGAAGCGTTGACAGAGCCGCTCCCGTGTCTTGGCAGCTGTGCAGTGCTCTCTTCTCCCCGGACTGCCCCGGGCTTCATGTTGTAATCAGACGTGGTCAGCACTTGCTCGGGGAGATGGATGGCACTGGACAGACTCTTTCTGTAAATGTCCAAAGTGGAGTGTCCCTTGAAGACGAGCCGGCCGTGGATCCAGGGCTTGAGTGTCAGGGTGGGGGCCCGTGGTGTCTCTTTAATAACTGAAATGAAAGCCAGGTTGGCTCCTGGCCCGAAGGACCTTGCAAAAGCTGGACAAATGGTATGTTCCACCTGTCATGGCCACAGAATTCCTCATCTCCTCACGGCCCTTATTTTGCCAAAGCACTTTTGCAAGGAGATTCTCCATCTCGTCTCCTTGGACAAGGTGTCTATGATCTCAAGCAGGGACCTGGCCCGCCTCAGGCCTTCCCCTTGCAGGGGAGGGTGGGTTCTCCTCAAGACATCTGGGGGCTCCTTGGCTGGGAATGGGTTAAGTCCATCCAGGCTGCCTGCTGAGAACTTGTCCCCCTGGATCACTGTTGACTTTTATCTTCATTATCTTGAATGACAATGCTGTCAGCACCCAGGAGGGGTCCTTGAACAGCCAGATGGTGGCTGGATTTTTTCTGCCACTCATCAGTTTCCATCTGATTGTGGCACAGGTGCAAGGGGGAGGAGTTCTTTCCTATTCCTTGAACCTTCCACTGTTCAAGCATATTCCTCCAGGAACATTTAACAGGACCGTTAAGGCTGGGAGAATTCCAGAGAGGTAAGGTAGTGGATTCATCCACTTAATACTTATTGAGCACCTACTACGTACCAAGAACAATATTAGGCACTGGGGTACATGAATGAGCAAAGTCCCTGGGACCTTATTTTCTAGCAGACAAGTAGGTATGGAGTGTGTCAGGTGTCCCGAGTGCTGAGGAGGAAAACTAAAGCAGGTTAATGTTCCAAGGCACCAGAGACTGGCTGGCCCCTGTGACAGGTTGGATGTTGTTGTTCTAGGAAAAGATTATTTAAGGTCTTTCTGAGAAGATAGTTCTTGATCTCCCTGTGAATGCAGTGAGGGAGCAACCACTCAGATAAGTGGGGAAGAGCCTTCTAGAGAGAGGGGCCAGGCTTACAAGGGCATTGAGTGATAAGCTTGATTAACAAGGAACCTAAGGGTGGGAAGGGTCACACAGACATTCTACAGGCACAGAATGATTTCCCTCTCTCTCTTTGTAGTGTGATTACATTTTCTCATCCATTCAGTAGTCCTTACTGAGGCTGCCTTCATAGCAGGCACTACCTCTCAGGGAGTGGAAGCCCAGACAAAAGTGTGTTCTTAGGGAAGCCCCTGGGACACCAGGTGCTGTCCCTGATGGTACCTCCAGAGCTGTCTTTCTTGACATCACTTTGTTTTCCTTTCTCCTCGTTGCCAAGCTTCAAAGAAGAGCCCACAGCCTAAGTTTCCACCTTCTTAGCTTGGCCATCAGAGCCTGGCTTCTGTCCCTCCGGCTGCTGTTTGTACTGTTGGTGACCTCACTGTGGGAGCTGAGCCCTTTCCCTCCATGCTCCTTTCTGAACTCTGTGGTCGACTCTCCTGTTCTTGACCATCTCTTTCCTCAGAGCCTCCCTCTGCACTTCCTGTGAGAGGACTCCTGGGGACCTGCCTGCTCTGTGAGCACTTATCCCCAATCACCCACGTCACCACCCTCCTTCCCTCCAGTGGCAGGTCACCTCCAGGCTCTGTGGCTTCTTCCTGTGTCTAAACTCATCCCTTGGTTGTGGATACGCTTGCCCACCTGCCAGCCGTCACCTTGAGACTTACTGTCTCACATGCAGAACTGGTCCTCTTCCTCCTCGTAATGACCTGCCTTAACCGCCCACCTCATGTCTTCTTCTGCCAACTCCAGGATTCTCCAGGACTGTCTCTAGCACCCATCCTCTTTGTCTCCTTTCTGCACCCTTCCACCACCAGGTCCTCACTGTGCTTTGTCTTTGGAATGTCCCCAAAGCTCATGTGTGAGGCAGTGCAGCAGTGTTCAGAGGTGGAATGCTCGGCTCTTGAAGGCTCTGAATTCATCAGTGGATTAGTCCAGCGATAGCTAACAGTACTCCTGGGAGATGGGACCTTTCAGAAGAAGCAGATCTGCAGGGTGATGCCTTGGAAGGGTTTATCTTGTCCCTGGTCTTTCTTTTTCTCTTTCTCTCTTTCTCTCTTTCTCTCTCTCTCTCTCTCTCTCTCTCTCTCTCTCTCTCTCTCTCTCTCTCTCTCTCTCTCTTTCTCTCTCTTTCTCTCTTTCGCATTTGCCATGAACCAAGCACCTTTCATTCACTATGCCCTCCTACCATGTCTTTTCTGCTTTGGAGTCAGCCAGCCACAGGATGGCCTCTACAAAATTGTGGACAAAAAGAGATGTTTTCTTCTCTAAGTTGTGCTTGTTAGATATTTGATCATAGTGATGCAAAGTTAGCACAAAAATTGACACTAACTGTGGGGTTATTGCTGTGCCTATATCCAATAATGTGTTTAAAAGCCTTTGGGACTGACTTGTGGGATGAGTTTGGAAGTGTCTTAGGATACAGGCTAAAGAAGCCTCAGAATGTTGTAAGCTGAGCTTAATGGACAGTTCTGGTGGGTGCTCTCCAAAGACCCCAATACTGATAGGAATGCAGACAGTAAAGACTGTGCTCAGGAAGTTTCAGATAGGAATGAGGACTTTTTGGGGAATTGGTCTAGAGGTCACACTTGTTAAACTCCGGCAAAAATTTTATCTACAGTTTGCCCATGTCCTGAAACTTGTGTGAGGAGGCTGAATTTAAAGGTGAGTGATAAGTTAATCTGGCAGAGGAAATTTCAGGTGAAGCACAACATTCATGCAATGGCATAGATGGCATAGATAATTGTTGGCTGCTTTTAGAGAATTGGGGGCAAGAGGAAAACTGGAAACATTTGAAAAATCTGTAGTTTGTCCACAGAAACTTGTTTAAAATTGGGGCCAAGAGATCACTGCCACTAAAGAGAGGCCAAGTACTTTGCACAGTAACGATACAAAATATGCTTCGAGGGCATCTCAGGAACCAACAGGACCACAGCCATTGCAGGCTCCAGGGTATAAAAATGAAAACTTGTTTGAAAGACTTTGCTTTAAAAGAGAGCTTGTATTGTATGGAGTTGCCATCCCCTTTGGGGCTCATATTTCACCACCATGTGCCTTAGATACTGGACATGAAGCTATAGGACTTAGTATCTGCCCAACTGGGTTTCAGTCTTGCTTTTATACCACTCAGTTTATGCCCCTTTTTCTCCCTTTTGGAATGGGAATGTTCACTCGGCCATTGGTTGTGGCATGTATGTAAGTTGCTTCTATTTCCCCCCCTAGGGCTCAGAACTTAGAGTTTGCCTGAGTCTCAGGGGAGACTTTGAACTTGGTTTTTTGATCAATGCTGGAATTGTTAAGACTATGGGGACATTTGGAGATAGACTGAATGTGTTTTGCACTGTGATATGGGCAAGAGCTTTTAAGGGCCATGGGTGATATGTTAGGTTTGAATCCGGGATGACCCCCACAAGGTCATGTGTTAGGCATACAGCAGTGTTCAGAGGTGAAAAGATCTGTGCATTAGGGCTCTGACTTCATTAGTGGGTTAATCCATTTGATCAGTGAATTAATTAACTTGATGCATTTGGTAGCTGAAGGCACTGCTGGGAGGTGGGATCTATTGGAGAAAGAAGGTCCCTGGGGCTGTGTCCAAGACATGTTCGTCTTCTCCCCAGCCCTTTTCTTTCTCCTCCCTTGCTGCCGAGGGCTGAGCAACTTCCCCCACAGCCCTCTGCTGTGGTGCTTCTTGCTCGGAGCCAGTTGACCATGAACTGAACTCTCTGAAACTGTGAACCAAAATAAGCCTCTCCCCTTCTCAGTTATTTTTGTCAGGTATTTTGGTCACATTGATCCAAAGCTGAATAACACAGTCCTCCTTAGGAGAGTGGCTTTTCAAGTATGTCCTCACACCAGCAGCCTTACCATGACCTGGGACCACGTGAGTGATTGCCATCCCTGACCCCCATCCAGACCTACAGAAGGTGCCGCTAGGGCAGGCTGGCGGTCTGAGTTTAGTGAGCCGTCCACCGGGTTGTGATGCACCTAATAAGGCAAGAACCACTGAGCTGGCTGCGGACCCCCTTTCTTCCCTGTCTCTGTCCTCGTGCTCTCCGCTCCAATCCGCCGCACACTGTGAGGTCCTCCTCCTCTGTCTAAAGAACAGCCCTGTGCACACTCTCACCCTCATTCCATCCCCTTGGGGATGCCCTCCCAGGCCCCAGTGAGACACGTGTGAACTCACATTGTTCAGGAGAGAACCAGGCCAGAACCCTTGAACCTCTTATTTCCATCTACTCAGAAGTTTCTCCCCCACCCCCTGTAAACTACATCCCTTTGTAGAGATGTGGCTCATTTATGTAGTCATTGTGCCAAAAATTTAGACATGGTGGGTACCTTGGGGACAGGGGAAGATGTGGATAACAATATTCTTTTCAATAAACTCTTTTCAATGTCCTGAGAGGAGCCGTGGATTACAGTCGCTTTTCTTTGCTAAGCTGGGTCTTCTGGGTAATCCTGGGCAAATCACTTTCTTTCTAGGCTTATTTTTTAGTTGGAGGCAGCTGGGATTAGCTGATTTCTAAGGCTACTTCCAGCGTGGGCATTCTAGGTTCATGTCTCTCATTCATCTGTTTTGAAAGATTAAATTGTGTGCATGCAGGCGTGTGTGATTGTGTATCATATATATAATATTACATATGCATGTAATATATACATACATGATATATATATATATATATATATATATATTTTTTTTTTTTTCTTAAAACAAGGTAAGACAACAACTGTAGTAGGCCAAACAGATCAGGTCCTAGTGCCATCACCTGTACATGTTACCTTATTTGGAAATAGGGACACATCCTTTTTGATGTGACTTAGTCAGTGGTCTTTAGATCAGGAGAGAACCTTGGGTTGTGATCTGCGTGGACCCTAGAGGCTCCTCCCCCATACATCCTTGTAATAGGGATGTCAAGGGAACAGGGACACAGAGAAGGTGAAAGGGACGTGTGACTCTGAGGCAGAGATTACACCTGAAGTTGGAAGAGGCCAGGGGTGGGTTCTGTCTCCCCACGTCTCTGGGAAGGAGCGCAGCCCTGCAGTTTGGGGCTTTGGGCCACCAGAGCCATGAGAGAACGTGTTTTCAGCCACTGAGTCTGTGATACGGAAGATACAGGGGATTTTATCATAACCAGAAAACACTGTTCAAAGAAGCAGAAGAGAGAGAGGAGGGGACGCTGCGGTTGACATGTGTCCTGGGTGGCCGGCGCTCTGCCTGGGCACCAAGGTGCATGTGGGACCGTCCCTCCCCAGCCCTGCTGGGACGGCTCCCTCCACCTCAGCCTCTGCTTTCCTCCACCAGGGCCGCAGCCTCTGTCTCGAGTTCCAGCTCCTCCCGTCATGCTGCTGGCCCACAGCCACACCTGCCGCTGGGCTCTCTGTCCTGGCGGCTGGGGAGGTCAGCAGCTTCAGTGTCGGTTGAGTCGGGATTGATGGGTGGTGGGGAAACCACCCTGAGCTCTGTCTCCCTCTCTCTGTGACTGGTCCATACTTGGGGGTTTGATAGCCACACGTGTCCTGAAATGGACAAACTGGCACGTTTCAAAGTGGCATGCCACTTCCTTCACAGTGGCAGTCATTTGAGGTCCCTCCATAGTGACGCTACTCTCTTGGGGGATGTTGGGACTTGGGGGATGTTGGGGGTCTTCGTCTCTGTGTTGCTCATTTACTGATCAACGGCTAAAACCACAGATGGCTTTTGAAGGGTGGTTCCTGGAGATGACTCAGGCCATTTTCCTCGTCTGACACCCCTTGTCTCTGGGACGTGCTACAGAAGCATGTGACATTAGACTTGGTCCTTGGTACCCACCCACCTCTCTCCTTTCTCATTACAAAACTCTGCTAAAATGTGTCGGTGAACAATAGCTGTCAGTATATCCAATTTTATAAACGACTAACATTTATTGAGGCCATACTATGTGCCAGATACTGCTAATAGCACTTTTCCTATATTGAGTCATTTAATTCTCATTACAACACGATGAAGCAGAGGCTGCTATTAGAAGTGTTTAGACTTTATAATTGGACAGACCTTTAAATTCCGTAGCCATCATTAGCTAGTTAAATTTAAACCTAATGTGTGAAATGGGGATAATGTGGCCTCACAGATGCCCTCGGTGGATGTTTATAGGTGAGAGGAATAAATAAGTGAATGGATAAGTCAGGGATTCAGGGAAATAGATGTAATTAAGAAATGTTGGTCAGTAAAATGATCGCTGAACCCGAGGGCCTAACTTGTGGTTAACTTGGGCATGTCACACCAAACTTTTAGTTCTATCATTTTCTCATCTGCAAATCGAGGATGGAACTGTCTACCTTAAAGGGTTGCTCTCGGGGTCAGGTGGGATAATAGAAAGTGCTGCTGAGGTTTGGGTGTATTTTGAGTGTGTCCATAAAGCACCACGTCTGGGGAGCTTGGTCTCTAGTGGTGTGATGCAGAGAGGTAAGAGGCCTTTAAGAGGTGGAGTTTAGAGGGCGGAGTTTGGGTCACTGAATGCATGCCCTTGGGGGCTGTTAAGGCAGTTCTTGTGGGACCCCTGAGCTCTTTGGCTTCTCATTCAGCAGTGTGATATTTCCTTGTACATCCTCCTGCCATCTGCCCTGAGGTCCCTGCCAGAGTCAAGTGGATGTTGGCACCTTGCCGTTCAATTTCTTGGACAGTGAACTAAATGAACCTGTTTTCTTTATACAGTTAATCTGCCTCAGGTATTTCATTATGGTAAACGCAGACTAATATAAGTACCTGACCCAGTGCTCCAAATGATGCCTGTAGGTTAGGGAACATTCACTATGTGCCAGCAATGATTTCTTAGCTGGTATTTATTTAACAGGGCACAGGAGGACTGGACTGTCACCAGGTGAGCGGGTGCTCACGGGTAACTCTGAAGATCTGTCCTTTAAACAGGACAGCACAGAGGCATGAAGTACAGATGACTCAATTTGAACAAGAATATCTTGCCCCCAGAGGGCAGCAGAAAGCTCTGCCCACAAACAAGTCAGGCTGGAAAATTCCTTGCTAAGGCGAAAGCACAATGGGCAGAAGTGTATGGCCCCTGTCCACACTCAGCCGCGTATGGGGATGAGTCAGTGCTGTCCTCGGGTGTGCAGGTCAAGGCCAGAGAACACATCCTGGCAGTGGGCCTCTGACGGGGTGGCTGAGCCTCCCTCTGGGAGGGTGGTTGGGCCTCCTTTCCCTTCCTAGTTGTAGGTTCCATGAGAACGTGGCCAACTGTTGTAATTATTTTTTTCCTTAGTATCTACAGCAAATGGTTAACTGGACGAATATTTATTGATCTGTACCCTGTACCAGGCTCAGTGTTAGGTTCTAGGGAGACTTTAGGAAAACACGTGGTCTCTGTCCTTGGGCAGTTTACAACTCCTGATAGACATGGGCAAGGAAACCCAATGACAGGTGTCCCTGGGTGCTGTGAGGGTGTTATGCACATGCGTGTGCATGTGTAGCCTTTAGACCGTCGAGGTGTGTGTTGTGCTCTCAAGATAAGCTTGTGAATTTTTCTTGACTTCTTGACTCCTGAGTCGAGAACTTGTTCTCTGTCCGTATACCACCTCTGTTTGTCAGGATGGATTAGGTCATGCTGTCTATATGATCAACCCCAGTATTGCTCATCTGAAGATGGATGGTAGGCATGTGTGTGGTGGGAGGTATTCTGTTCCATGTCACTCAGGTTCTGGGACCCAGGGGGCTCCCACTCTGGAATGCCATGGGAATCTCATTCCAGGTCCTTTAAACTTTTTGCTCACTCCATTGGCCAAAGCAGGTGACAAGGGCCACTGTTTATATCCTGTAGTGTAGGAAGATCACTCTGACCTGTGACCGGAAGATCTGGATCAGAGAGTTCTTGACAGCTTTAATGACTTCCAGGTCATTCTGACAAGCTCTGCCTGGGCCATATACCACCGGCCTCATTCTTCGCAGCCTGGGCATTCTGTGGAGTGCAGGATAAGCGTCCTGAGAAATCGCGCACTCTGGGGTCTGTTCAGCCCGCTCTAACTAATGCGCCTTGCTTCCTGTCTAATGATGGCTGTGATGAGTAAATAATGAAAATTTGCAAAATACCCATTCTAGGACCTGGCAGAGGGCCTGCAGCATCATAGGCATTTAATTTTTTCTCCCTTTATTTTCTCCTGTAGCATTTTGCCCACCTATTTAAAATGATAATGTATCAGGGATCAGCTTCCCTACATATTTAACTATGCTTTATCCTCATTCATCCTTAGTTGTTATTAGCAGTTGTCAGTGAGCAGCATTCATATGTCAAACGTAGAACTCTTTCTGGCAGGGTTTTCTGTCATCTTTACAGTAACCCTATGAGGTAGGTACCGTCAGTGTTCCCATGTTATGAGAATATCTAAGGCTCAGGGGGTTAGGTGTTCTAGCCAAGGTCAAGACACCAGTAAATGTCAACAGGGCTTGATCCAGGGTGGATACTCACGCTGTTCCAACCAGGACCGGCTTTTCTCCAGGACCTGGTCCTTCTCCTTGTCATCGTCACACACCTTGTTGCCCAAGCCGGGGACGTGTGGATCCTCCCAGGCTCTTCCCTCTCCTTCACTGTCTGTCCTGCACCCAGACACCAAGCACTTGGACCCCATCCCACGTCCAGTATGGGATCCAGCCTGCTCCCCGCATACTGGCCCTCAGGTCCTTCTCCACGCTGCTGCTTGAGATTCACGCTGTCCAGCAGTCTTCTGAGGCTCCTCTGCACCCCACTGGGGCCCTCGGCTCAGGGCTTCTGGCCCCCTGCATTGACAGGGCCGGTTTACTGGTCTGTTTCACAGCCCTAGACTGTACATTCCCTGAGGGCAGGAGCCTGTCCTCATCATCACTGTACCCACACCAGGTTTTTATCGTCACCAGGAATTCAGTTGTAAAAAAAGACAAGAAATATCTGTCTTCCTGGGATCCTGCTCTGTTAGGAATCTCTTACTGATGTGGGTTGCCTCACAGGTACTGTGGGCACAGCTGAGACCAGAGTTCAGAGAACCCTGGTTTGTACACAAATGCCCTTATTCACTGAGTAAGCATATTATTGTTTGCTATCTTCTAGTCTCAATGACTTTATCAGAAATAAATAAATAAATACGTGCATGCATCCTGGCAGGGAGGGCTACTGTAGGCCTGGGTGAGCTGACGGATAAAGCCCAGATCAGTGCCTGGCACTAGGTTGACAGTTGTGATGGCTTCCTATTTGTGGCTTCAGCAGCCACAAGCCGCAGGTTCAACCAACAGGGGATGAAAGCTATTCTATAACAAAAAAAATGGCGTCATCGGTACTAAGTATGTACAGCCTTGTCATTATCTCTAAACACCGCAGCATAGTGACAGTCTACACAGCGCGTTGGTAGGATAGGCAGCTTAGAGAGGATGGTGCAGGTGTGAAATTCTAGACCATTCTGTGACTCAAGTATCAGTGATTGTCATATCCATGGGGGTCCAGGACCAAGTCCTCAAAGACACTAAGGGACAACTATACTCCTTCTCCGTCCTAAATTGAGCTCTGGGGGTCCAGAGGCCATGCCCTACATGTCTCTTCCTTTTCCTACTGTGCCTTGGGACAAAAGCCATATCTGATGAATGTTCCATTAGGAAGTGAAGGCCTGCGGGAAAGTGGACCAAAGGCATTTAAGAAGCTTTCTTTCCAAACGTCTGCATGAGGACAGTCCCGGGGCATGTGCAGAAGGGGCAGGGAGCAGGGGAAACAGGCAGGACTGCCTCGGAGGGTGCCACGTGGCCTCCCGGTCCTCCAGTGTCCCATAGTTGGTGAAGCCTGTATTCCTCCTGGCAGGGAGGAGCGGGTGTTGATAAATGTGCATGTCAGAGCTCACTTTTCAATACATCTCTGGAAATTTTCAACACTCATGAGCGTGATGGACAAGGAAAATAAATAAATAAGAGGAGAGGCATTGGACTGAAGTCGGCCCGAATGATCCGGCACTTTAAAAGGGTATGTGAGAGAGAAGGGAAGTGACAGACAGCAGTGGTGAGTTCCCTGTGAGTGACTTCTTTTTTAGGGAACCAAAGCCCTCCTGTTCCTTTTACTAAAACGCTGAGTTTTAACTCAGTGTGAAGCCACTCCCCTGATTTCATGATTCATGTAATAAACAGAGCCCACATTTTTCCTAGTGATCCTGGTGAATTCTGCAGCCCCGATGCTGGTGTGGTGTCTGCCACACACACAGTGTGGCTCCACCTTTTCCGAGGCTGCAACCGTGGTGCGTGTGCCCTTGGGAGCTGCAGAGGTGTCTGGGCCACTGGCCTTTGCAGAGGCTCTAGTCTGAGATGGTCTGAGCTCTGACAGCTTTCTTGTAAGTCCCCCACTGGTCAGACTGTCATCTTCATCTGCCTTTCTGGCCACCTTCCGCAGCCCCCTTTCAAATGCGCTAGTTGTTGATCTTTACAGTTTAGAAATTCATGCGTGGTGTCCTCCACCTGTGACACCTGTGATTTAGCACCTGTATACACTGACGTCTAGCTAGCCATGGGCAAGAGTGGGCAGCAGGGGATGACCCACATCATGGCTGCTGCCTCCCGCTGGCTACAACAGTCACAGGGCTGTCCTCACTGCATGGAGGCTGGGTGTCATCTTGCCCAGCACCCAGGGGTAGGGACCAGCTTGCCCTCTATAAACAACTTGGTGTCCAGGGGAAGAAAGTGAGTTTCCCAGCAACGAATACACTTCCTTAAGGCCACGGGGATTACACGTGGGGTAGACAAGATCCACATTCAGGCCGTTCTTTCCCCTATGGGTCCTGTGCTGGTGTGGGTGGGGAGGTGTGGACTGAAGGAAGTGGATTTAATACAATTAGGTAATTACTTCAGGTAATTAAGTAGTTAAAAGGGGTGTTTGAGTGCAAGATAACTGACGTGGACTCTTAGGTGATGGGAAGGGTTAGGGTTAGGGTCAGGGTTGGTGCTGGAAGGCTTGGTGGCAGGGCCCTGGCATCGGGAAGACCAGGGACTTGGCAAGCCGGAGGTGTGGGTGAGTAGTGCTGGACGGAGGTCAGGTGGAAGTGGGGGGGGCGCCTGAGATCTGCTGGGGGATGGCGAGGGTGCCGTTTGTGGCAGAGTGTGCAGTTCACAGTCACTCAGGGCGTTCGTTCATGGACTTGGAAAGCCCCATCTTCGAGCCCTGCCTTCATTGTGGAATATCACACTGATGGACAGCTTCACCCTCACCTGGCCCTGGGAGGAGGTGAAGTGACGGGTGACCAAGGCATGGGCAGAATTTAGCTGTGGTCAGTGCTCTCAGATTACAGAGAGCGCAGGAGCCCTGGTGAACTTGGAGGTGCTTGACAGTGGGGGGTCATGCCGCGGGGGAGATCTTCTGGCCCGTTCTCTGCAGTTGGGTGGGCTTTCCAGTTGTTTTTGAGCATAGGAATGAGCCAGAATCAGGCTCCCAGTGAGTATTTATTGAGCACATACCATGTGCCCGAGTAATTAGAGCCCTGGTCCTGAGATGGTGGCGTGCAACAGGAGTGAGGTGTGACCTGCAGCCTGAGCCACAGCCTAGATGTGGAGGCACTCATGGGGCCTGTGCCACTCGGGGGTGGGGTGGGGTGGGGTGGGGTGGGGACACAGTGCACTGAGTTCCCACAGGGAGGGAGACCTGGACTCTCATCCTGCTGAGACCTGTGGTCCTTGGGCTGGTCCTGGAGCCCCTGATCCTTGGGTGTCTCATCTGTTCAAAACTCAACACAAGGCACAGGCGAGGGTGCTTTGTTCTCATTATTTAGTGTGTATTTGCTGTGTCCCATCTGTTGGGGTCCATGGGGCACGAAGGGCAGGACACAGAGCCACTGCCCTGAGGAAGGGGGCGGAAGGGGGAGAGGCAGGCTTCCCATGCTGCCGCACCTCCGGTGTGCCAGGGGTGTGCTGGTGTGCAGCCCGCCTGCCCGCACGTCAGGTCCCATCCGGGGCACCTGCCCGAGCGGACCCTGGCCTCTCCTCTCCTTTATCAACTCAGAAGGTGTTTATTGCAGCCCCATTCATCAGGCTCTGGGGAGGCAACAGTGAGTTGGCAGGATCCCTGTCCCCGGGGACTGTGCTTCTCCTTGGAGCGACAGAGTATAAAATGTAAGCGAATACGATGATTCCGGTGGTGGAGAACTCCTGGGAGACCAGCTGCCTGGCAAGGTCGGAGTCCTGTGGAGGGTACAGGAGCCACCAAGTGCCTGGGGACCAGCACCTGGTAATACAAGGCGGAGATGAGAGCCCTCTCCTTTTCCATTAGCTGAGAAGCTCAGGCACAGAACTTGTGTCCAGAGCACTTGATTTTGGAGCTGGGGTCTCTGCTGGGGTGCTTTTCTGCAAAGACCCGTCTTCCACTGAGCGGAGCGGCCTTCAGCGCCACGCTGCCCTGCTCTTGCTCCCCGCCTCCCTCGCTCTCTCCCTCCTTCAGCTTCTCCATCTGTCGTAAGTGGATAATGATTTTGTCCTACCTTACTGCTGACCCCCTCGATAATATTGACCTAGCGAGGAAGTTGTAAGGCATAACTAATAAAAATGACAGTGAGGCATTTGCCAAGGGAAGGTGTGCTAGTGCATGCTAATACCCGGGGAGCCCATCTGGGATGCTAGGGCAGATTGATTAGGCAGCTGTTTAGCCAGCATGATTCTTCTGCCCCCAGCTTGACAGGGCGGCCGGGCCCAGTTCCAGCAGGTCTGTCCTCTGGACTTCCGCTCTATTCCCTTTCTGTGGTCTCTGCTTATGTGGATTTGGTGACCCCGTGACAATCCAAAAGCCCTTTTGCCTTTTGAATTGGGGTTGGCAGTCAGAGGATTGGTGGGGTGTGCACTAAAGTCCTTCTGGTCCAGAGAGAGGAGAGAGACGGTGAGTGACAGGTGCGGCCAGCAGCAGAATCACCTGAGACCGACACCCCAGCATAAGCAGCTCCTTAGCTCCAGTGGAAGGAGGAGGGGGGTGCTCTGGGAGGGTCCATACCCAGTGACACCAGGCCCTCTCCCAGAGATGTCCAATGCCAGGTTCAAGGGTTTGAACTCTGAAGCCCAGCTGCTCTTTCCGCCTCTTAGACCTTGGACAGGGTAATTCTTACCTATCTGTGGTTATAAATTGGGGTGGAAACACTGTCTACCAGTTTGGACTGTTCAGAACATAAAATGAATTTGTATTTGCCAAGGGCTTGGAACAGTATCTGATCTCTAAGTGGAGGCATCAGTACCCACATCGGCCTTTAGAGGAAGTGCACTTTCCATGGGGCCCAGGTGGGATAAGAGGCTGCAGCCAAGTGTCTGGCTGTGAAGAAACTGGGGTGCCCGGCAGAATAGAAACTCCAGGGAGCCCCTGAGCCTGCAGTGTATTTATTTGACTAGACACACACACATGCATGCATGCAATACATAAGCACATATTTACATATGTGTGCACACATACCATCACACATGTGTGCACATCACTCACACAGTGTGGGGGCTCTTGGGACAGAGTGTGTTGGGTGAGGTCATGTTGAAGTGAGGAACTTGAGTGATAGAGGGCCTTGGAGGAGGTCGGCTGTCCATCACTCTAGCCTTTCCTGGAGAGCATTCTGGAGCAAGAGAGGATCGAGTATGAGACAGTGCTGTGTCTTGGAAATGATACTAATTTTGGAGGCCTGGCTTAGACTCTTGGCCCTGACATTGGTCTATCTGCCTGCTGCAAATGTTTGTGTCCCCCCAAATTCATATGTTAAAATCCTAACCCCCACATGGTGGTATTGGGGAAGGGTCTTTGGGAGATGCTCAGGTCATGAGGGCAGAGCCATCAGGAATGGGATTAGTAGTACCCTTATAAAACAGACCCCAGGGAGCTCTCACCCCCTGCCATTACATGAAGACAGTGGCCATCTGTGAACCAGGAAACAGGCCTTCATCAGACATCGAATCTGTTCTTGCTCCTCCCAGCCTTCAGGACTGTGAGCAAGGAATTTCTGTGGTTTATAATTCCCTCCGTTGATGGTATTTTGTTACAGCATCTCAGATGGACTGAGATAGTATAGAGGTGTCTGTTACGAGGCTGCGGCAGCTCCTGGGCTTGAACCAGACCTGGACACTCCGACGCCCAGAAGGTCCTTTCGCTCCTCATTTCTTCCCCAACAGACCACAGGGGCGCTCGCTGAGCCAGGCCTTGAACTCCCATTACTTAGACCCATCCTGCTTGTAGGAACAGTGCAGGCATCCAAACACCAGGCCAGCGTTTATGTGCTCATTTAATGAGAAAATTGATTGTAAAAGAGGAAAGTTTGGAGATAATTGGGCTCCAGAGGGTTGCCTGGTTTGGGCAGGTGATGAGCAGTCGGTAATTTCATAAGAAGTGCTTATGAGGATCTGCGAATGAATGGCCTCTCCACCGAGTCCCTGACTTGCAGAGCACCCTCCCTCGGCATTCCTCCACCATTGACCTCCCCGGTGCTCTGCAGAAGAGCAAGGCCCGGCGTGGGCATCCGCCTGGGTGTGAACATGCACCCTCCTGTGCTGCCTGGTGCCCCGTCTCCCAGGGAGACTGAGAGTCGGTCTCTTTCCCCAGCTCTGTTTTGAACTTTTCCTTTCTCATGATCCTCCAGTCCTTTCCGTCTGTAGGCCTGGGTGTGAATCCCTGGGCCGGTGACAAAATCGCCTACACTGTGCGCGCTGAGGTTCCCGAGGACAGGTCTTGGATAAACCCCTGACTTCCAGGGTGGAAGCCACTGTCAAGGCCAGTCCCTCGCCCACTTGTGGTAGAGCAGGCGAAGGCGTCACCGGGCATTTTCTCCTATGGCAGATTCTCCCGGCATGAGGAAAGGAACATAATTGGAAAATGGGCAATATCCACCGAGCAATTACTGAGCCTGTTAATGAGGTTTTACGTGGAGGCTTCCAGTGAATTAACAAAAACAATGATTTTGGCGGCCATGTGGAACAGCTGGATGGCGTGATAAGGGAGCAGCCTGCTAGAGCCCTTGGCTTAGACAAGGTGAGGAGGTCCCATAGAAAATCTAGCCCCTGCTGACCCCTTCTTCCTGTCCCCCTGGTCTCCCTGCTGTCCTGGAAAAGTTGAATGTGCTTGACTCCGAGACTGACTTCCCCCACAGAGAGCAAGAGGAGCCAGTTTGACTAAGACAGGGGCTTGTGTCTTCCTTGGACTATGTCTCATAATGTACCCAGTGGTCAATCATTACATCTCTTCTTTGGATAGTCTCATTAGGGACATAGTGACTTGGGTGGGGATGGGTAGCGTGTTTTGGAGAAAGCAGCCTATCATTTTGAAAGGTCTGTGTGTAAATTATGGCCCTGTCATTTTGTACCTGTGTGCTCCTTAGATATGTTATTCACCTGTGGGGTCTACAGTTTCTATCAGCAAACTGTTGAGGATCCAGTGGAGCAGTTACATGGAATTACATCATGCATTTGTTGGATGTATCTTTATGGGTCTCCAGAAAACAGAGACAATACGATCTCCCTCTCTCTGTCTGTCTGTCTCTCTCTCTCTCTCTCTCTCTCTCACACACACACACACACACACGTGCAAGCTTTAAGGAATTGGCTCATGATTGCAGGGTCTGGCAGGTCTGTGAACTGTAGGACATTTGGCAGGCTGTAAACTCAGGTATGAGTGAAGGCAGAATTTCCTCTTCAGAAAACGTCTATCTTTGCTCTTAAGCCTTTCAACTGATTGTATGAGGCCTACTAGATTTAGGTTAATCTCCTCCACTTAAAGTCACTTATTATAGATGTGAAAATCTACAAAATGATTTCGCAGCAACACCTGCACTAGTGTCTCATTTCCTAACCAGGGTCTCTAATGACTCAGGTTGGCAGGTTAAACCAGCCACTACAGTCATCACCGTTGCTGTTGCTGTGTCAGGGACCACATAATGTATTTGGTCCTGTTGGGCACTGCTGGGAGCACGTCCTTTGCCGGCCTGACATACACCCAGTGTCTTAGCTCTAGGAACAGATGGTTTTTAGGGAGTCCAGGGTGACAGCAGTGTCTTGAGTGATAGAGTCTTTTAGAGCAGGTTGACAGACCATCAGACCTGCCTTTCTCAGAGAACATTCTGGCAAGTGAAAAGATGGATTGAGGTGTGCAAGGGATATTAATTGTGGCGGTCAGACCGACTTGACTTAGGATCTTGGCTCAGCTCGTCTGGCTCCTCTTACCCCCCTTAACCTCAGTGATGCTCTTTCTTCACATTTTCCTTTACATCCAGAAGACAAATACTTATCTTTTAGGCTTGTGGAAGAATGGGCCGATTGAAACCTGCAGTCATTATTTCCCTCCCTCTGTATTACAAGTGAGTCATTGTAATGTGATGTTGGTTCTGATCTAGGGACTCTCCCATAAGGGGTTTGAAGTGGAGGCTCAGAGTCTTGCAGATTGCATGAAAGTTCTGTGTTGGGACAGGGAAGAGGATGGAGTTCAAGGGCACCTGGGATTTCTGAGTTCACTGTGAGCATGCATTTCACCCTGAGATCTCAATGAGTAGGAAAGATGGAGTATCTGAAGTGGTGCTTTGCTGTCACCCTGAGTGCTGCTGTGGGACAGAGCAGTGTGTCATTTCCCAGTGTTTTGCCTGAGAATGTCAGGGTTCCTCCTTTCCTTAAGACCAGTGGTCCGTAGGATCTATCTCATTTGATGTGTCCCATTGTCTGTTGGATAGGGGAAGGGGTTCCAAATGCCAGGGACATGTGTCTTCCCCCAGGATGTTTGCATGAGAAGTGTCTGGCACCCCTGTTCTGTTTCTGGTCCTGGGATGCTTCCCAGTAGAGATGAGCAGAAGAAGCCTCTGATTCTGGCAGATTCCCGGAAACCTCTTTGGCCTGGGCTTGTCAGCCTTACCTGGAGAAACTCGTTGCTTCTTGGAATGGCCCTTCCTCATGCAGTAGCTGTGGGTAATGACACCTCTAAGCCGGCGCTAGAGAAGAGTCCGCCTGTGTGCTCACTTGGTACCACCTAATGGGGGAAACCCAGAAAGCCAGCACAGCCCGTTGCATTCAACAGGGATTATTTGTCTTTTTCGTCCATCATCTCCTTGAGGAGGCTGTGAGCTCCTTGAAGCACAGATAGCTTTCTTCTCATCGCTGTGCCTCACTGCCTAGCACAGGGCCTGGCACGCTGTCAGGCTGTGGTACATGTCTGTTGGATGAATGAAGAAACTGTGAAGGAATGTCTTGATCCATGTCGAGCTCTGGCCTGGGCAGCTGGTGAGGCCTGGCTGTGCTTACGGAATGAAATACTCCACACAAGGGAGACTCGGGCATGGGCCAGCACCTCTGTGGATCACCTCAGGAGGTCTGATAGATGGACAAGCTGGCCCGGAGAGCCCCACACCATCTGTGCCTCCAACCTAGTGGATCAGAGATGAACGTGTGATGGAGGGAGGTCTCACCAGTGATTACGTGCCCTGGCTGCAGGGCGCATCTGGAGGCTCTGGTTTGAATCTGCTTTCCCTGGAGGCTTAAACAGGGAGAAGCAAAACCATGATGTGGAGATAGGCAGCAGCCAGGGCTTGTGCACAGAAGACACTGCGGGCCAGAGAGCACCTCCACTAAAATAAGACCAAGTGACTGTCACACAGCGTATGCAGGGGAGATGGTGCGTCAGAACCGCAAGTAGGCAGAGGAGACAGGGCCCATTCTCAGTGTGTTCCAGGACTTGGGTGGAACTTGGCCCAGCCTTAACCTCGAGACCCAGCCTCCCGAGGCTTTTGCTCCTGGAGCATTAGTGTCTAGCATTATTTTTCAGTGTCTAGGAGCACATGCTGTTAATGGTTCTCTATGTTGGCTCTTCCAGTTCAACCTATGAAATTAGTTTCCAAAAGTCTCTTTTAATGACGTTCTTACGTCCTCAAGGTCAAAATTTTACAGTCGTCTTTAGAAATGGGCGGCGGGGTCTCCCTTCTCCTCGCCCCTCTCTTCCTGAAGTCATCCGGCAGAGCCCCGAGTCCCAGTTAGTCCATTTTCCTCCCGATGTCTCCTGCTGGGTTTCCCTTCTCCATCTGTCACAGTTCTGGGCTGGGTTCCCATCACCCCTGGCCTGGAGGATGGCACTGACTGTTGTCCTGGTCTCCTCCTTGGTGCCTCCTCATCCATCTTTCATGCTGCCAGAATGGTTTTTCTCAAGCTCGAATCTGCACATGGCTTTCCTGTGTAAGCCTTCTGGATCACTTCTCATTGCGTCTGGAAAAAAAACCCGAACCACCCACGTGACCTAATAGAGCTGGTCCTGGCTGAGCTCCGGCCTTCCTTCCCAGCCTCCGGCCCCACCTCTATATTCCCAAACACAATTTTTCCACCATCCCCCAAGTCCATCCAACATGTTCCTCCATGTTGCCAAGGTGCAAGGGTTCCTTTGTTCCCTGGGAAGCCCGTTACCTTTTTCCTCATGAATGGTCTTGTGGGTGGAACTGACTCCCGTGGAAATATGAAGAAGAGGTGTGGAGCCCGGGCAGCCTTCTCGGGAGCGCGAGGCTATAGGGTGGTGGAGATTCTCTTAGCTGGAGCCATGAGAACCCCACAAGGGAGCCTTGTGGGTTCCTGCCTTTTCTCGCTTTGCTAAATTGTGTTTTATTAATGTGTGTGATTGTCCTGATGCTCAGGCTACTGTGCTAATGACTGATAATTGCCTTAATGAGCTATTTGTAAGAAATACAGTAATACCAGTTAGAATGCAACCAGACCCCGGCGCAGCTGGTGGTCTAATAGCCCTTTCACTGATTTCCGAGGGAGCAGCCTGCAGGATGCCTGCAGTTAACAGAAGGCAGAGCTCACAGTCGCCCACTTCCCGTCAAGGCCAGGTCTACCCATCCCAGCTTGCACGATCGGCACGCGGAGATCACCGCTGGGGCTAGGGCTGCTGCAGTAACAAGTCGCAGGGACAGTCATAAACGTTCTTTCCCCCATCACAGGTCACCCGTGACCCTTCTCCACCTGGGCTTCACTCAGGGACCTGGGATTGTGAGGCAGCCTCTCTCCAGGGCCATCGCTGGTCACTCTGACAGAGAGAAAGGGACACACATGGGTTCTCCAAGCTCCCCTGCAGCTGCTCAGGCTCTTATTTCATTGGTCAGAATAGGTCACGTGGCCACCACTGGGCAGAGGAGTCCTATGTGATGCTCAGAGCTGGAGAATAGATGTGCATGAGCAGCTGGACGTGGGTGGCCCTGAATCATTTGGTTCTAGGAAGTTAATAGGGAGATGCTGTTGCCTCCATTGGAGGCTCAGGATGTGCTATGGCGAGGCCCTGGGAGTCCCCCAGCCCCCAGTTCAACCCTGACGTTGTTCTCTGGTCAACTCCAGGCTCTTCATCTGCTCCATGGAGACAGCAGTACCCGTCCCCAGGACTGTGGAGCATTCCATGAGACCGTGGGTTGGAAAGGGTTGTAATTTGTCACAGCGGCTGTTGCTCTGCTTCCCTCCTCCCACTGTGCCGGGCCTCGTTTAGAGCGAGCCGTGTCCTGTGTGCTGTGTGCAGCCTGTCTCCTGGGTACCTGTGCCCTGTGGCGTAGCCACGCCCACACACCTGCCCAGTGCGTGAAATGTGGCCAGGGGGGCTATTGATGGGCGACCACCAGACTTCACTTAGTCCTCAACATTTTTATTTCCTGTTACTTTTTAATTGGCAGATGACGTTGTGAGTTTTTGTCACGTACAGCAGGATGTTTTGAGGTATCTATTAAACATGGAACGCTTACATCTAGCTAATTAGCAAACACGGTGCTTCTCATACTTGTTTTCCTGGTGAGAGGGTATCACCTTCACTTTCTTGACACTTTTCAAGAATGTAACGTATCATTAACTGTTGTCACCTTGCTGCACCACAGATCGTTTGAAGTTTATTCGTCCTGTTTAACTGTATTGTGTAAGCCTTTGACTTGCTCCCCACGCTCTGCCCCACCTAGTCACGGAGCCTCTACTGTTCTACTCTGTCTTCGTGATACCAACTTTTTAGATTCCCCATTATGAGTGAGATCACATAATATCTGCTTTCTGGGCCAGGCTGATTCACTTACTATGCCTTCTGGGTTCTTCCATGATGTCACAAATGGCAGGATTTCATTTTTTTATGGCTGAGCAGTATTCCATTGTATTTATATACTACATTTTCTTAATTCATTCATCTGCTGGTGGGCCCTTAGGTTGATTCTGTATCTTGGCTGTTGTGCATAGTGCTACAGTAACTATGTGAATGCAGATGTCTTTTCAACATACTGATTTCATTTCCTTTGGATGCATATCCAGTAGTAGGATTATTTATTATTATTATTATTATTATTATTATCATCATTATTATTATTTAATATTTAAGACTGGAACAGTGTAAAATATTTTTTCTTTAAAAACAAGTTTATGGCTTTGAATGATCTAAATTTTACTTTAATCTTTGAAAATTTAGCATATAAATGGAGATGTACTGTGAATATAAAATATGTCTGATCTTGTGTATTTAGAATGAAAAACAGAATGTAAAATATCCCATTAGTTATTTTTATACTAATGTCATGATGAAATGATAATAATTTGATATATTGGGCACTATAAGGCAATTGTACTTTTTTTAAATGTGGGTACAAGAAAATGTAAAATCACATCTGGGTAGCACTGTGTTTCTCTGGGGCAGTGAGGGTTTAGAAATAGAGCAGGCTCGTGCTTCCCTGGGGTCTCAGCCTGGCTGCCAGGGGTCCAGCTGTCCTCTGTCCATACTTCTAGTCAATGTATTTTTATGGAGTGTGGGTTGGGGCTGTGCGAAGCTCCTGGGGACCAGTGCTGACCATGGTCTCTGAGCTCGCTGCTCGGTGGGGTGTGCAGGTTGACCGTGCCATCACATGTGTCTGCTGCTTCCGCTGTGGGCCACTTGCAGAGGGACCTGATCTTTTTAATACCCGGGGTGGGTGGGCAGGGCTGGGGAAGGATGCACTGAGATCCGGAATGACGAGGAGGAGTGGACGGGGGACGCTGTCTGGGATTCAGAGAGGACTCGTGTGGGCAGAAGGAAGAGCCTGTGGAGTTTCTGAAGCTTTGGGGAAACCACTGAGGAACCTCTCCATCTAGTCCTTTCAAAAGTCACAGTTTGTTTTCACCAGACCATGGAAGATGGTCTCTGGAAAAACACCAGATCTTTCTTCTAAGAAATGGAACCGCAGGGCGCACTTCTGTCCCCCACGGACCACCATCAACTTCCTCATGCTCGGGGTGTGCAAAGTGAGGTGTGCCAAGTGCCTCAGGGTTTGTAAAGTGTAAATGCCGGGGTGACTGGATGGGCCTGGAGAAGACTCGTCACCTGGATGCTCCCAGTCACTGTGCCAGGCTCCTCTCAGTGGGGGTGCCCACACCTCCCAGCACCTTGGCAAAGATTCATCCCTCTTTTTCCAGATAAGGAGGTGGAGGAACTTCGTAAGGCCTGAACTCAAGGAGAAAACAACCAGAGACACTAACTGGCACCGCCTTAAAGAAGACATACAGGTGACAAACAAGTGCATTTGTCAAGATTCTCTGCATTGTGTATGTATCATCAGGAAAATGCAAATTAAAACATCCAGATACCGCTGTACACCTGAGGGTAAGGCCGAGACCTGGAGCCATAATGCCAAACACTGGCTTCTGCGTCCTGTGGGACAGCAGAACCACACGGCCACTCTGAAGGCAGTCGCTCAGTTTCTTACAAAGCCAGACATATTCTTATCAGATGATCCAGAATCATGCAGTTATGTGTTGACCCAGAGGAGCTGAAAATCTACGTCCACACTAAAAGGTGCACATGGATGTTTGTAGCAGCTTTTTCCTGTAGTGGCCCAGATTTGGAAGTAATGAAGATGCCCGTCAGTAGGTGAGTGCATGCAGATGGTACCTGGAAAAAATGGACTGTTATTCTGTGCTAAAGAGAAATGAGTAATCAGGCCATGAAATGGCACAGAAGGAACTTAAATGCACATTAGCAAGTGACAGAGCCAATCAGTCGGAAGATGGTACTTATAATATTCTAACTATGGTATTCTGGGAAAGGCAACACTTTGGACACAGTGGTTGCCAGAATCAGGGGAGGGAAGGATTAAGCAGAATATAGAGGGTTCTTAGGTCAGTGAAACTACTCTCTCTGATGCTACAGTGATGGACACATGTCACTGTACAATTGTCACAATCAATAGAATGTACATCAAAAATGTACCCTGACATAGTGGATTTTGTGTGACAATTATGTGTTAATATAGGTTCCCCAGTTATAATAAATGTACTACTCTGGTGGGGCACGTTGCTAACGGGTGAGACTATGCATGTGTGGGGACAAGGAGTATTTGGAAAATTTATGCACCTTCCCAACATTACTGTGAAGCTAAAATTGGTACAAAGTAAAGTTCACTAAGGAAGAAAGACATGATTACAAAAGCAAATGCTTGTTGAATACTTAATGAAAGTTGAGCCCAGACAAGTTAAGAAACGTACTCAGAGTCACACAGCTTGAAAGGTGCAGAGCTGGGATTTGGACTCGGCATTCTGTCTCCAGGGCTATTAATGACTGGCTGCAGTTTTACCTCCTACAGCACCTGCTTATCAAGGTGAAGGAGTTGAAGTCAGCTCTGAGTCTCATTGTGCCCTGTGAGCAGCGTAGCCCACATCATTAAGAACCTTCTAAGGCATGGACCTGGCTCTGGGTGCTGGGCTTTAAAGATAAATAAGCCCTCATCTCGTTTCTGAAGGGCTTATGGCAGGGGAGATGTTACATTACAGGTAATTTTGATATAATGATACAGTCATGTTCCTGGAAAGTGTTCAAGGAGCTATTTGTCCTCTTCCCGTAGGTGATTATGTGAAGAAGTGTTTCTGCCGAAGGTCCTATAAGCACTGCATCTAGAAAATGTGCCAGGTTCGCTTGGAGGGCTCAGGCTGACCTGGACGTCAGCTCTCAGATTGAACATGCCTTTGCCTGTCTCCACCCCCTCACCGAGCTGCAGACACTCTGCTGATGTTTTCTGTGTCTGATCCTGCCTCCTCCCCCGTGAAACTTGCATAAGTCGCCTTTTGTTTCTCTTCTCTTTCCTTCCTCTGTAAAATGTATTGCCCTTTTACTCATTCGTCTATCCATGCACCCACCCACCCACCCACCCAGTCATCCATCCATCCATATAATTATCCATGTATCCATGCATGCATCCATCCAACTATCCACCATCACACACCCACCCATCTGTTCAGTCATCCATCTATCCATCCATCCATCTATTCATCTATCTTTCACCCATCTATCCATCCATCCATTCACCCCCCAACCCACCTACCTAGTCATCCATCCATCCAATACATGTTTATTTTTATTTACTTTTTTTTTTCAGGAGCTATTTCTAGGCACTAGAATTTTGATGGTGAACAAAACAAATATTTTTTCATCAGCTTAGATTCTAGCAAGGGGCAGTAAAAGTGGTTAGACTCAGAAGGCCAGATACTATTTGATCCAATTTATAAGATATCCAGGGTGGGTAAATCTATGGAGTGAAGCACAGGTTGGTGAATCCCAGGGGCTGGGAGGAGGGGGTATGGGCAGAACTGCCGTGATGTCCCACGGGAATGCTCTGCAGGGTGCCACATTGTTCAGAAGAGTTTATTCCTTGTGAATCTCACCCTAATACACTTATTAAGTGTTCAGTCCCCTTGTGCAGGACACAGTGCCCACCCGTCTGGTGACGCTGCCAAGAGCAGAGGGGAGGGACATCCTGGACGGGGGACCCAACAGAAGAGGGAGACACTTTGGCTTGCTTTTCAGAAAGATCCCTTTGGCTACCAATTTGAGAAGGAATTAGGGACAAGGGCAGAAGCAGGGACACCCATTAGGAAACAAGGTCAACAGCTCAGCTGGGAGATGCTGGTGGCTTTGGACCCATTGATTGCAGTGGCAGAAGTGGTGAGAGTCACAGAATCCCAGTGTGTTTTTGAGGTAAATCCAGGAGGATTTGCTGACACGTTGGATGTGGAAATTGACTGGAGGAGAGGGGTTGGAGGGGGTCTGGTTTCTCGTCGGAGCCACTAGACGCGTGTGTGTCTGCGTGGGTGTTCCATTTGCTCTAAAGGGGAGGACTGAGAGAGGAACCCACTTGAGACAGGACATCAGGGGTTTGGTTTCAGTCTTATTGAATTAGTGGTGCTCTTTGGACATATCCAAGGGAACATATTGGGTTGGGAGGTTGGAGGTGAGCCAAGAGTTCTGGAGCAAGACTCGGGTGGAAGATATAGATTGAGGGTTGCCAGCATTTAAATGGCATTTAAGACCATGAGCCTGGATGAGATCAGCTCAGCATTTTGTGCAGGTGGGGAGACGGACCTCGACTGCACTCTGGACTCCGGAGACGGGGGTCCCGGGCTTCACTGGGAAAAGTGGGGTCTGGTTTATTCACTTTGAAAACCAGATTTTAAAAAACTTCAGCACAGAGTTGCAGTTTTATTCCCAGGAGAAAATAAAAATAGGTTACTCAAAAGCATAGGTAGGGACTGTGCTTCGTGGGGAGGGGTGCCAGGGGTGTGTGTGGTGTTTGAGCAGTGGTGAGCTAGGCTGTGGGTTCCTGCAGCCCTCTCTTCCAGGGCTTAGATAAGTGTTACCCAAAGGTCTGTGTGTGAAGGACTTGTTCCCCAGCCTGTGTCCAGGCTGGAAGGTGGTAGAGTCTTTGACAGGTGAGGCCTTGTGGGAGGAAGTTAGGTCATTAAGGGTCATGGTCCTTGAAAGGGACTGTGAGGTTCTTTTTATCTTCCTCTTTCCACTTCCTGCCATCGTGAAATGAGGTGCATGCTCTACAATGAAGTTCCCACTATGTGGTACCTTGCCACAAGCCCCACAGCAGTAGGGTTAATCAGGCATTGACTAAAATCTCCAAAACTGTGAGCCAACATGACCCTTTCCCCCATTTAGGTTGATTATATCAGGTATTTTGTTATAGGAACAGAAAGCTGACTAACACACAAGCAAGGGACTACAAATTATCTGATATTCATAAAGTGCCAAATTCATTTTTATGGAATGAATGGATGAATAGAAGCACCCTGTGGGCCTGAAGACCAAGGTAGGAAGAGGCAGTCGTATTACTTTGCTATTGATTCGTAGTTTGAATTCAAGAGGCTAATGTCTAGACCCTGTTAGTTCATATATAGTCCACTCCCAGGGCTTGGAGATTTACCACATTTGTATGGATGGAGGGTTCCCAAGTCAGCTCCTAAAGAGAAATCTAGAACCAGGGCAGCTTTATTGGAATTTGACAGTGACGTCCTACTAGGCTGCTCTGGACTGATTCCCTTTCGGCGTCTCCCCTGTGCAGGAGAGTTAGCAGAGGAAGGCCCATGTGCAAGGTCAGCTGGCTGTCGTCTGGGAGCCTGGAATTTAGGAGGGCTCCCACCATTTCCAGAGCTCATGAGACTGGCTCACTGTGTCTAAACTGTTTAGGCAAATTGTAGGGTTAATGCCGAACACCTGCTTTCCTTATGGAAGTCTGTAGCTTTGGTCTAGTTGGGTTAGGAATGCCTACTGACCGGTCCCCCTCAAAACCTGGGCACTGAACTGCTCATGTGACATTTGTCACATTTCATTGCTAGAGGAAGTAAGCCTGTGTGTGTGACTCATGGGGAGAAGCCTCCTGAAGCTGAGCTGGTTTCCCGTCGACTTCACCCCATGCACCTGTTCCCTTTGCTGATTTTGCTTCCTGTCCTGTCACTGGGGTAAGTCATAGCCATCAGCACGTCTATAGGCGAAGTCTGAGTCCCTAGTGAATCATCAAACCTGGAGCTGAGCACGGGGACTTCTGACACCCCCTTCCTTTTTTGGCTGTGTGCTTTGTTAAACAATCAGTCAGGTCCCCTGTAGACCTGTGAATCCCATTAACATTTACGGGATCATGAGTATACACAGCACACCTGTAAAATGACCAGAGCACCGAGAGAGTTTGCCTTAGGAGCTGAGTGACACTACCAACTGCTCCCAGGGATGACATTCTCAAAATCGGGCACTCTGGAAGCTACAGAGATGACCAAGACCCAGACCAGTATAGTCCTGGTTCTAGAGAGAAAATGTGAATTGTAAGGAAACAAAATCCCTAGAACTTTGGGTGAAATGGAGCACCTCACGGCGTCCATGATATAACAGTAGCTGTATGGAAGGGGAGGGTTAGACATCTGTGTCAGAAGTTGAGAGTGACTTTGAGGCATCAGTAGGCCCTGCTCTTCCCTGGCATTTTTGCTTTTCTTTAGATTTTATCCATCTGTGCATCCATCTACCCATCTTCCCATTTACCCCGTCATCCATGTGTCTACCCAGGCCTGCCTAACCCCCCTCGGCATTGCCAGGAAGCTTGTTACATTAATAAGCTTTGATTGTGTGCTAGGAGATGTTCCAGGCTCTGGAGTACTGGGATTAATTGAGGGGGATCCCTTCCCTTCTGGGATTATGGCCTACAGAGAAGCAAAGATATTTAGTTGCAGGTGGAAAACGATATGCATGCCCTCTGGGTCAAGCAGGTGTGCGAGCTCAACTCATTACCATATGTCCAAGGAAAATTACCCACATACAGGGACCAGGGCAGGGGATGTCCTCGCAGCCTGTCTTAATTTCCACTTAAGTAGAGGAGAGGGAAGAAAGCCTCCTCCTGTGGGAGTTTCCCAAAGGTTAGCTTAAAATATTCTTCTCATTTAGCTTTGTGATGACCCAGAGCTACCTTTAGTGGACAGTTGGGGACATAACCACTCCCAAAGGCAAGTGACAATTACCCTCACTCACCTGCCTGTGGTAATCAAAGGAAGACAGCCACCCTGAGAGCTCCCGGACCTTCCACCAGGCCTCAGGACTGCTCCCTGGATGTGACGGCACTGAAGCCCCTCGGGTCTCCCTCCCTCCCAAGCCCTCGCAGCAGGGCCGGTGGCTGTGGAGTTGCCAGTTGACAGAGTCAGGTCATCACTCTTAGTTTTGATTTTACTTGGGGCCATGATTTTTATGGTTTCTGATTTACCTTTTTTTTTTCCATAAATTGGGCATGACTCCTGTGAGCCGAGGATTCCTCAGTCACCTCCCCACCCCCAACCAAATCATTCCTTCCCACATTATGCTCCCAAGCCCTCAGCATTTCCAAGGTTAATTGAATGCCAGGCACTTTCCTCTTAGGACTTTCATAAGGTAGTCTGAGCAAAATAAGATAAAATAATAACAGCACCAGACACTCTGTATTAGGCACTGTTTAAGTGCTCTACCTGGTGTGACTCTCTTAATTCTTATAACAACAGGTGCTGTAATTATTTTCCCATTTTATATCTGACACTGAGACAAGGGCATTTCATAATTTGCCCAAGTACCTCTACTAATCTTGGTGCTTTTTCTAAAGACTGGGACACCAGAAGCACAATTCATAAACAAAACAAAATGGATAAATTGGACTCAATCAAAGTCATTATGTGGCTTTGATTCTGCTAAAAGGATGAAAAGAGAAGCCAGTGGCTGGAGAGAATTATGTAAATCACAAAATGGATGGAAGACTTGTATCTGGGTGTGTAAAAATCTCTCCAAACTCAACAGGAGGAAACCAGACAATGCAACTAAAAAACAGGCAAATGACACGTCACCAAAGCCAACGTGCCAATGGCACAGCAGCAAGTGGAAAGCTCTCAGCCCCACCAGGGAAGTACAGCGTCAACCTGTGAAGAGCTGTGATTGCACCCTTGCAGAACCACTGAAGTAAAAGGCACTGGCAGGAAATACCGAATGCTGGTGAGGACCCAGAGAAAGCTCATCTCTTGTGGGAAGGTGAAAGGGTGAGGCCATTCTGGAAATCTCATGATAATTTCTTGAGAAGCTAAATATATATTTACTATATGATCCAGTGGTCACACTGCTCGGCACTTGTCCTGGAAAAATAAAACCTGTGTTGACAAAAAAAAAAAAAAAAAAAAAGTCTTTAGGAGCATTATCCATAATAGCTCAAAACTGGAAGCAACCCAGACGTCCTTCAGTGGGTGAATGATGAAACAAAATCACGTCAAGTTCATTGCTTTTCCTCACCAAGTAGTATTCAACTGTCAGGATGTGTGCAGGTGTGGAGATGGGTTTTGAATGGCAGAAACCAATCCCAAGGTTTCATAATGTATGATTTCAGTTATATAATGACAAAATCATGGAGCATAGAAACAGATCTGTACATGTCAATAGAAATAGATCAGTAGATGTTAGTAGAAATATATCAGTAGATGTTAATAGAAATAGATCAGTAGATGTCAATAGAAGTAGATCTATAGGTGTCAATAGAAGTAGATTAGTAGGTGTCATTAGAGATAAATCAGTAGGTGTCAACAGATCAGTGAGAGACAACAGAGACAGATGAGTAGATGTCAATAGAAGTAGATCATTAGGAGCCAATAGAGATAGATGAGTAGGTGTCATTGAAGTAGATAAGTAGATTATCAATATATATAGATCAGCAAATGTCAGGGGCTCGGGCTAGGGGTGCGTGGAATGGAGTACCATGGAAGTATTTCTTTTTCTACCATCGAGCTTCATCTCCAGCTCCTACATAGCAGTATTTTTCTTTGGGTGATGGTGTTTACACAGTTCTATAAATGTGATAAAATTTCATAGCATTCTGCAAAGCAGAGGGGAAAAAAACCTCAAGTTCATGCAAAAACTAGTAAAACATGAGTAAAGTCTGTGGTCTGATTCTTGGTCATATGCTGATGTTAATTTTGGGTTCTGAGAATGACCGTCACTCGTAAGATGTCACTAGTGGGGAAAATCCGGTGAAGGTACACAGGGCCTCTCTGTATTATTTTTTCAACTTCTTATGAATCTGTAATTATTCCAAGATAAAAATAAATATGAGGTTCAACACACACACACACACACACACACACACTCACACACTCACACACACTCACACACGGAGATACCTAGCAGCTGGAGCATTTGATATAATCCTTGCCTGCAAAAGGCTTCTGATTGGACTGATGGGTGTGGCGTCCTCACCTGAAAAGAGCGTGTGTGTCAGCCCCGGCTCTAGGTGTCTTAGGAATGAGATCCAGCAGAAAGCAGCTGGGGAAGCTGGGTGATTTTCCCTCCTTACTCCTGGCTGAGTGTCGGGCCACACACACCTGGGAGCACAAATGCTCAGCGAACTCTCGTCCCTGCTTCACATCCCAGCTCCTGGGTGACCCGGAAAGCTCTCTCTTTTCCTTTTCCCTGAACTGAGCATTTCCCTGTCCCAGCACACAGGTCCCAGGCTCTGTGTCTCCAGGCTCCACTTTCACTGACTGCCTTCTGTGTTGCTAACCACTAATCGTCCCTTGTCTGTGTCCTAATGAAACCAGCATCTGCTTTTTTGGTGGTCACTTGCCCAGTCATCTGTCTCTGTGGTGTGAGGCGGCAGCACCTGACCACTGTGGTGCTGCAGAAATGTTCCTGAGCAGTGGGCTGCTCTCCTCCTGGGTGCAGCCGGACTTCCTGTTGGTGGGCTTCCATTCCACCCGTGGGACTGCAGCTTCCTGTCTGGTGTGTCTTCTACCACCAAGGACGTTCTGCAAGGAACCAGGAGTGTCTCTGGCTCCTCATTCTGGTGTGCATCAAGCTGCTCTCTGTGGTTTCCCTGGAGAATAAGAAAATTCCAGGAACTTGGAGGAATAATACCGGATGAAGGTGCCCCAACCACCCGTGCAGACCAGAAGCCGTGATTCCCTGCTGTGGACGGCTGTGGGCCAGTGTTGCTGTTTTTCATTGAATGCAGTAGTGTTGGGTTGGAAGTCGAGATGCCCAACCTCAAGGTTCCTTCCTTAAGCAGAGTGTTTACGAGCATGTGTCCCACTTTGGAGCAGTGTGGTGAACCCACGTGGCAAAGTCTGAGGATGGGTGTTGTGGCGTTTGCATTTGTGGCTGCATCTTGGTTGGACCCAGTGAAGAGGGGCCAGCTGCCAGCTTTTCTTGGTACGTCTTCCTGCAGTGCACAAGCAGCTTGGGGTGGTAGGAGTCTGTGACGTCATCCCCTCCAGGTCGGACCGTGGAGAGATGTGTCAAGGTCTCGTGTCCGGTGTGTTGAGCAGCAGTGCCAGCGTGGACCATTCCTGATGCAACAAACCTGTGTGTGCTCCTTGGGAATAGAGAAGAGGAGGAAGATTGTCGTGGACTGAGCATTTTTAGGGCTTGTTCCTTCCATCAGTTCTCCTTTCCAACTGTGGGGATGGCTGCAGGATTTCACTGAATTCCTTTTCAAATATACTTTTTTATTATGGCATATGCATGTTCATTTTTAGACATAACTGCAGTGTGTGTGTACGTGTGTATATTGTAACATTATCCTCACATTTCAGACATTGCAAAGTCCTTTTAACATTTATTATATAATTCGTGCAACACTCCTAGGCATTAGGCTTTTGATCCCTCTTTTATAGGTTGACGGAATCAAATGGAACAGGGTGGGGAGGGGTGGGTACGTCACTTTCCTAGGGTCACCGTTGTAAATGGCAAAACGAGAATAAGATTCAAATCAGTTTAGCTTTGGAGCCATTTTACAAATAAAGGGAGGGGGATCCCAGAATTCAAGAGTCCTGGTATTAATTACAATAGCTTTGGTTGTGAGGCGTGGGATCCACAAACTGGCTTCAGCACTTGGGAACATGCTGAGCGTTTGCTGTCATTGACTATTGCAGAGGCAGAGCTGGCACCAGGTGAGGTTGGCCCTGTGCTCCCTTGTCTGCTGGGCTTCCTAGACTTACCCTCTTCCCTGTGCTTCCTGTCCTCCAGCCACCATCAGCTGGAGGACATAACCCTATAATTGGAACCCCTCAGATACTGGGCTTTGATTACGCGGTGGTGTAGGTAAACTGGAACCATCCGTAGAATTTGGGGTGGTAGAACTCCTGAAACCCAGACTGCTGGGTAACTGGGGTCCTCTTGGAAGAGGAGAATGTTTCCATAGATAAGAACAGATGCAATGTCCCTTCACCGAATGCCACTGCAGCAGGGATAGGTGAAGCTGTCGGGGCTTGGTCAGAAGGTCAAGGGGGCCCCAGAATGATGGAGGTACAGGCTGAGGACAATGGAGATGGCCTGGCTGGAGGGTACCCATTTGCTCATCTTTTCCTCTGCCTGCTTCTTCTGGGTTGGCATTCGACCCGGCCACGACTGGACCATCCACCCCACCTGATGTTCTGGTGTTCTCTGGAGATACCCGCTGTTATTCATCATCACCTTTTAGAGGAGCCCAAGTCTTTCCATATCACCATACAGTGGGAGTGTCCCCTCCTCTTCCACCTCTGTTTCTGCATTTTCCAGAGTCTTCCACAAGAGGGATTTTGCTATGTTCTTCCTCCAGTTTCCTTTATTGTGTCTTTTGGCATGATAATTTTACTTGAAAAATACTGTTCCATTCTCCCAGTCTTTGTTCTTGCTTTGATTTACTATTTTACAGGTTTATTTTGTTCCCCACCCCACCGAGACTTTAAGAAATGGCTCCAAATCTGTCAGTTTCTTTAGTCTGTCTGTCTGGTGTCTTCCCAGTCAGAAGGTCTGCGGTTAGTGGGAGGTCCTGCCTTACTCTCAGTTCTGTCTTATTTTTTTGGTATTCAGGATCCCTAGCTCTCCATGTTCCAGTCCTCTTTGAAACCAACTCTTAGAAAATGTTAAGCCCCCAGGGCTGGGGCTGGGGGTCAGTGGTAGAGCACTTGCCTTGCATGTGTGAGGCACTGGGTTCGATTCTCAGCACCACATATAAATAAATAAATAAATAAAAACAATGGTCCATCAACTAAAAAAAATATTTAAAAAAAGAAAACGTTAAGTTAAATTACCTAATTTGAGTGGAGGTGTGTATGAATGTGCAGTGACTAATATTTGGACACAGTATGTTTTAATTGTTATACACAGACTAAGTTAGTTAAACATCATAGGACCCCTAAGCAGCATGTATAATTATCATCACATTTTACAGAGTAAAAAACTGAGACCCAGAGATGTCAATTGATTGTATGTTCACACAGCCTAGAAAGGGCAGAGGCGGGATTTAAACCTAGGCCGTCTCTGGCTCTGGACTCTGTAGTAGGAAACCTCATGTCTGCCATGTTCCCTCTCTCTCCTAAGATATATATTCATTAGTGTGCATATTGTCATGGTTCTGCAAGGAGCAAATTGGTCACATCTATATAAACACAAGCGTCAGTAAGTAGAGTGATAATTGCTGTGGCTGATGCTTAATGCAGTACTTACTGTGCAGCAGTCTTTGTGCTCCGTACTTCAATGAGCCCATGCGGAGCTTCCAACAGCCCCACGACTCCGTATAACTCGTCACACCCACCTTTTACGCGAAAACTTTAAGGTTTAAGATTTAATCATTTCTACCAGATTACATGGTTTGCAAAGATGGAGCCTGAACTCAAATCTCTTGAAAGACCAATCTTCTTTAAATAGGATCGGCAACAACTCTTGCTGTTCACTGGGTCCTGACATGCTAAAGCCTGAGGAAAACCCTGCTTCCCTTCAGCCATCCCCTGAGCCAGCCCAACCTCATTTTATATGAGCAGCACTCCTTCTGCTCTGGGCTGTCCCCTGTTGGGCACTTGAGTCTGTGGTTGCTGCATAGATGAGCGACTGAGGTTAGAGAACTTCAGGTCATGCTGGGCCCTGCTGCAGTAAGAGGGTGGACTGGGCTTTCAGCTCTGAGCCATTCCCCAGGAGAGGCCCGGCTGTCAACTGTTGCAGGCCCCGGGCTTCTCCGGGCTTTGCTGCTCCTTGTTTCTCCTAAGAGCAGCTCTGGATGGACAAAGATCAGCGGTCAGAGTGCTCCAGGGCCCATCCTTAGACCAGGGGCCCAGCCATGCGGTAGTCTCGATTCCAGCCTCCGTCAGCATTTTCATATTGCTCGCAGATGATGTGCACAGCCACGTGGACCCCTGCCACATGCTTTGGGACCTGAGTGTGAGTCCCAGGGAGCTTCTGGATCCGCAGGTGTAGGGTGCCTCCCACCACCCATATACTTATTTTTTTCAAACTCGCAGACTTACAATATTCAAGCCTGTTTTTCCTCAGCATTAATCAACTTGATTTTTTTCGCTGGCTTGGTAGGAGAGACCCTATGGAAAACGTGGAAACTGAAATATCTTCCTTTGCAAAAGGAAAAGGGAAAAGCCACCTCTCTCCATCCCCTATTAGTTTTTTTTAAAATTTTTTAATTTTTAGATCCATTTGCATGAAAGCCAGTGATTCTCACAACTTTGCTCCCCTTTTGATCCTGACAGAGTGGATGTAAGAGGACACAGGGGGGATCTCATCTGGTTTAGGGAAGCAGAGCCCTGCACTGATGGGGAACGAATACAAATGCGCCTCTAGATTAGGAGAAGTGCTGGGAAGGCTTCTATTTAGGGAGCAGGACTTTCCTCTGTGCTTGGGGGAGGCAGGGGAGACACTGAGAGTGACAGTGGCCATCCATAACCTGGGGTTAGAGTTGCTCCCTGGAAATAAGTAGTAACCCCCACCCCACCCTGCGTGATTCAGGATTGCATGGGAATCAGGCAGTTGAGCCTTTTTATACCCTACAGTGTTATTGTAATAAAGAAAATGAAATTCAAGATGCAATGGGATAAAGGGGGGAGCCGGTGGGAGTCTGCTCCCTGTTGGAGGCTTTCTCCCCTTCCGTCCTGGTGGGCATCCTGTATGCCCGGCGTAGGCTCCGCTGCCCACGTCCTTCCTCATGGAAGCCTGGGAGAGTCTGGTTTCCTTGATCAGACGCAGGACATTTGTCTGTTTCCTCTCCTCCTCCAGCCCCGATGTTTTCACACTTGACAGCCCTGCAGTGCTCTTGTGTGATGAGAGCGAGCAGGCAGACTGACGTTTTAAAGTTTCAGCGCCTGTTTTCCACCTCGGCCCCGATTGCTAGCGTGAATGATAATGCCGCCCTGAGCCTTCTCTCCGAGCTGCCTTGGTAAACATCTCATAAGTCTTTGCAGCTCCACTGGCGATAGCACAACCAGGGTCTTGACCCCCCTGCCTCAGTCTCCTCCTCTGGGCACACAGCGCCGTGGGTCTTCAGGTGCAGAGCGGTCGGTGGATATCAAGAAGGTTGCATTTGACCCAGGCCAGGCGCTCGGTGTCCCTGTCTTCTCCTATCCCTTCCCTGGTCCCACCACTTCCTCTCTCCTTTTTCTGGGTGGGATTTTGGGGAAGTTGCTGAAACCAGAAGGTAAAGGAAGTGTGTATTCTCCTGGAAAATGCTGGCTTGGGGAGGGAAAGAGAGGGTGGTGGGTGGTGGTGGCACAGGGTGTGGCAATGCTTCTGTGTCACATGAAGCAAGAGGCTTGGAACGTAGGCCTTGGCCAGCGGTTTTTGTTTTTTTCCCTGGTTTGTCATGTTGCCTTTAGGGAATGGAAGATGCTGTCTTAGCCCATTCTCTGCTGCTGTCACCGAGGGCCACAGATTAGGTAAATTAGAAATAATAGTATTTTGTTTGGCTCAGGGTTCTGGAGGTGGAGGAGGCCGAGGTGGAGGGGCTCTGTCTGGGGGGACCTTCTGCTGTACCACAGCACAGTGGAAAGGCAGGCTTCTAGGTTTGGGGAGGGGGGAAGGGCAGACCCCGCCCCTCCTTTCCATCAGGCTCCCACTCCTGCGATTATGGCAAGAGTCCCTTCAAGAGGGCAGGGCCCCCAAGTCCTAACCCCCAGGTCCCACCGTTTAGTGTTATGACAATGGCAATTATATGTCAGCAAGCGTTTTGGAGGGGACATTCAGAACCTAGCAGGTGTCTCTAGTCCTGCCCTCTCCGTGGGCTCCTTAATGCCAGATCTTCCTGTCATGCCTCTTGGCCTCTCACATGGCTAATCCTGGGCTGTCTGCAGCCACAGTGTCTTGTCCTACAGAGTGACAAGAACCCTGGCTTAGCAGGAGATGCCTCTGAGTCTGCATTGCAGCCTTACAGGGACTAGCAGGGGACCTGGGACGCTGCACTTAGCCTTTCTAAGGTGAGATTGATACATAATTGTTCCTATAGACACTTATCCACAATGCCCTCTGACCTGATAAGGCATTGTTAGTAGTAAAATGTTCCTTACGGATCTAAATTTTCAGATCAAAAGACACTTTTCCCCTGAAGAAGCAACTGAAGACAAAATAAAACCAAAGATGTGTAATCATTTTTATGGAAGATTTAGAAACATATTTTTTCACCTTGAAGGGACATGTGCCTGTGAGCATTTTAAAGCTAAATAAATAAATAAATAAGCACACAAATGAAATATAGTGTTGCAAGTTCTGAAGTTATTTAAATAAGTATTCCGGGTATGTGTTGCTATGAAAACAAAATTCAAAACAGCTTTTGGAAAGAGCTGTCAGTTCTCTGTTACCCCTGGCTCAACTTGGGAAGGTGGCCTGTCACATCAGCAGGTGCTCTGCAGGTGGGGTTTCCGACTTGGAGGCAGGCAGGATAAGCTCACCCTTTGGTCCACTTCCACAGCACCATACCCTGGTCTTTCATCATATTTTTGAAGGCAAAAAGACAGGTGGAAATCTCTAGGTGGTATGAATTCTAAGTATTTCAGTTGAGTTACAAATTCCTGAAGGAAAAGAACTTGGTTCTCTTTTTTATTCACTTAACAGATATCTATTTTCTTTTGAAGCCGTTCAGTGCAGGGCCCAGAGCTGGGACTGCCTTGGAGGTGGAGTGGAAAGATGTGGTTTAAATTCCTGTGGTGGCCTCGAAGGAGCCCGTGGCAGTCGGTTTCCCTTCAGGAACAGGTGCCCAGTGGCTGCTGGGTGCCAGGTGCTCTGGCAGGTGCAATGCACAGGGCCAAGGACCAGCTGGACACATAGAACCCGGCCTCCTGGACCGCACAGCTCAGCAGAGCTTCGTCATCTCTGTCGCCTCCATTTTCCCTTTCAGCGTTGGCCTCATCTGTTAAGACCTTATTATTTGCTTAAATATATTTCCTGTAATAAGAATTCTACCCTCCTCTCCACAAACGGCAGGTTACCAAAGGGGCTAAAACCCTAATGATGTCCAGCTAGAGGCTGCTGCTAGCGGAGAGCCCTCCTGGGGCGCTCTGTCTGGTTTCCTCCGCAGGGTGGAGGGCTGCGGGGACCCACTAGCCCCACATGGAGGCTCTCCTGAAAACCATGTGGAGGGCTGAAAAGGGAGGAAGGAACTTTCCCATTATGTCCTTTGAACTGAGATATGAAGGTTTTTAAAAACTGAATTAAATGAGATATGCAGTTTTTTTTAAAAACTGAATCAAGTGCTTGATTTTCTCATTCTGATGGAGCTGAGCTGGGGATCATGGGGAAGGCCTTGTGGAGCAAGCCTTCGTTGAGTGGCATCTGGAAGAACAATTAGGAGTTGAGCTGGAAGATAATTCGGAGGAGAGGCTTTTGAAAATTTGCTCTTACTTAGCTTTGAAATGCACATTATTTTATATCTGGTGTCAAAAGTGGAAATCGGAAATTCTAGAAATTAAAAGCTATTTCTGTAAAAGGTGAGATGTCCCCATGAGGATGGGTCTTTAGGAAATGCATGAGGACAGCACCGGTCAGTGCCCTGGAAGAAACCATTACCTCTGGGGTCAAGGTCGCCTGTCTAGCCGGTACCCCTTGTTCCCTGAGACCCGCCTCTGCAGGGCTTCTCTCAAGAGTGGGGTTAACCTGCAAAGCAGAGCGGTCGGCGTTCTTTCTCGTTGCTGTTTAAAATTGGGACGAAGACATCAGCAAGTGCAAGAAGGAAAGGGCCCTTCACTTTTTCGCTTAGACAGAAGCGAGGCCCTGACCCCTGGCGCTCACCCTGTGGCAGGAGGGAAGGCCATGGTGAGGAGCCAGGCAGGGGAAGTCTAAGCCATGGGTGGGATAGGAAGGAGAAGACCTGGGTGACACAGCCCCCCTGAGTTGAACTGAGTGAGACCTGAAAGGCCATGCTAAGGTGACACAGGACGGAAGGATCTGGAAGGAATAGGGAGCACTAGAACCCTCAGCCTCCCCCAAGGGTGCCTCTTTGTGAGGTCAGAATATTGCATTCCAATTTCCTCCCTCCCCAAGAAGCATCCATCCTCTCCAGGGAACCTCTCCAGAGAACCTCTGCCAGCTCTGGAGAGTCCCCCATAGAGTTCCAAGGGTGTGACTATGACCAGATGTAACTAATTTCTCAAGAAAGAGGTGCCCTTTGGCAATATATCAGCAATACTGAATCTCACCTTGATAGGGGCCTTGGGGGCCATTTGGATGGAAATATATCGGGGGCTGCTTTATTATTCCAATGACTACACTTGAACCTCAGTATTCCTTTGCATTACGAACTCAATGTAATAGTGAAAAATTAGAGTGTCTCTCTTCCAGCAAGGGCCTGGCTAGGGCTTGGAAGTCACCTTCCCTAACTGGTGGCTTGTTGTTCCTGGGTGGGAGACTGGGGCTTCTTGAAGAATTCCTCCTTTCCTAATGATCCTGAGCTTTATAATTTAAAAGCATGTTTTTTTTTTCTACCTACATGATTAAAAAATAAAAATTAAAAAGAATCTGTCAGAGTTGGCCTCCAGGCGATTTATTGCTGCTGATGGCTTCCAGCTGGGTCCGTTTTTAAACAGCCCTGCCACTTCTCCATGTTTTCAGTTTCTTTCACCACCCTGCCCTGGTCCTGGCGACTTAATACAGCGTGTCTGTAAACATCCACTCCTTGTTTTCAGGGAAACAGTGCACAAATTGGATCAAATAGCATTTCCTTTCTCTCATGACAGCTTGGATTTTTTATCTTTTTAAGTGGCTTTGACAAGAGTCAGGGCCAAATTATTAAATCACCAGGTGACTCTCTCTGTTCATCAGCTGCTAATGAACTTGGAAAATTGAGATCTCATCTGGCAGACAAACTCATTTCGTTTGACAAAGGATCCAAAAGTATTTGTAAACAAGAACACATTGTTTTTGTTCTTTTTTTCTTTTACCCAATTGGCCCTGTAGTCAGTACACAGGGCTTTAGAATTTTTTTTCCTTCCCCGCTGCCCAGTGTTTGCCAGAGGTTTACGGCACTGGGTGTCCTGGTTACTTCCACAGTATGAGTTGAATCGATGGCTATGCGGCGGGCTAGCCTGGGGTTCAGGTACAGTGTGACCTGGTACAGGTTGAGTGTCTCTTATCTGAGATACTTGGGATGGGAATTTTAATGGCATGGATTGTCCACTGTGGCATCATGTTGGCACTTAAAAAGTCAGACTTTGGAGCATTTGGGATATGGATGCTCATTCTGTGCTCATCTAGTGTCTTTATAAGTTGTTTATCATCTGTGACTCTCCTCTTCCTAATTCATGAAATGGGTGGCTAACATATGAAATGATGTGTGGTTTTACACACATATACACATACACACACAAGTGTGTGTGTGTGTGTGTATATATATATATATATATATATATATATATATATATATGCACACACATTACTTATATTCATACATACACATAATGTGTATATACTCATGTATAGTATAGATACTTCATTTATATGTATTGTATGAACACAATAGTATATGGTTCATGTGTAATATGAGCAATGTGTATGTTTTTACCATAAAGATTCATTTTGTTTTGTTAGTACTTGAAAGCAGCTGGACTTCTTGGAGGACAGAATGGCACATTCCTTTGAACCTTTCAATATATTATTTAATGTTGCACTGGAATACCTAAATTCTGAAGCGATATAAAAGAAATAACTTAGGACTTTAAAGAATTTAGCAAGAATTTAGCAATTCTTCAGTTAAAGGCCAGAGGTCCTCTCCCTTTCAGCAGACCACATGATGAAGTAGACATTCTGTAGTCAGACTGCTGGGTTTGAATTCTTCTTCTATCTCTTACTGGCTGTGTGAGTTGGCAAATTGCTCCATTTGTCTATACAGTGGGCACAGCACCACCTAATCTGCAGGTTTGGGCTTCAGTGAGATAATGTACATAAAGCACTTAAAATGCAGGCTTGGCCCAAAAGTACTGCCCAGCAAAGATCCAAGATATGACTGCTAATAATGCCCTTGTTTTACTCATCAGCAATGAAGCAGTTGTTGCAATTGTTAAGCAAAACTAGTTGGAAGCTGTCTCCCTCCAGAGTCTGTGGGGTGGGGCATTCACCAAAAAGGTGGTCCCTGAGGCTGGGCTGGAGGTCATTTGACCCCAATTGACTCCCTCATGCATGGAAGGGGCATAAAAGAGGAGGAAAGTGAAAGATTGTCTCAGTGATTCCGTATCCATTGGTTTGACCAACTTCAAATTTCCTTTGGACGACATGGCCCTCTTTTTGATTCATAACGACAGACTCTAATCCCTTCCACCACTCTGTTCCTGCACTCCTTCCAGCAGAGCCTGGTGACCAGTCTCCTCTAGCGGAGCAGAAGCCACTTCTCAGGCAGGATCAGGCAGTGGCAGGAGCCCTCCACCAGGTCCTCTGACCCCAGCCAGGCAGCAAGCAGGATTTCTCCTGGACTGGGACAAAACCCCTCCTTCCTGGAGTCAGCCTAGCACACACCTTTTTCCTTTCGTGGATACTCTCAGTTTTCCCATATCTCAGCCTTCTTTCCCTTTCCCCTGAGCTGCTCCAAGAAGCTTCTGGTACATCTGCACCTCCAACATTGTTTTCCTGAGGAAACAGTCTCCACTTAAAGGACTTGCTCTCTGCTGGAAGATCTGGATTTAGTGAACGAAAATGCACTTTGTGCAGTGCTGTGATAGACCTAGAGGACAGGCCTCCACCCCTTACACAATCCCTTGAGGGAATCTCCTGGCTTCTTGGAGAATTGGCATTTTCACCTACAAACTGGGGACCATAGCATTTATGTCACCTGATTATTGTGAACTTTACACCAGGCTGCTGCACCTTAGAAACAGCTTCAGAGGATATGAGGGTGACTAGTAGACTCCTTGAAAACTATTCCTTCATTCATTCTAATTTGTTATATATGAAAGCAGAATGCATTTCCATTCGTAATACACATATAGAGCACAATTTTTCATGTCTCTGGTTCATAAAGTAGAGTCACACCATTTGTGTCTTCATACATGTACTTAGGGTAATGCTATCCATCTCATTCCACCATCTTTCCTGCCCCCATGCCCCTTCTTCCCCCCACTATTCCCATTATGGATCAGCATCCACACATCAGAGAAAACATTTGGCCTTTGTTTTTGGGGGGGGATTGGCTTACTTCACTTAGCATGATATTCTACTAACTCTATCCATTTACCTGCAAATGCATGATTTTATTCTCTTTTAATGCTGAGTAATATTTCATTGTGTATATATACCAGTTTCTTTGTCCATTCATTTACTGAAGGGCATCTACATTGGTTCCACAGTTTAGCTATTGTGAATTGTGCTGCTATAAACATGGATGTGGCTGTGTCCCTGTAGTATGCTGTTTTTAAGTCCTTTGGGTGTAAACTGAGGAGTGGGATAGCTGGGTCAAATGGTGGTTCCCTTCCAAGTTTTCCAAATTTCCCTTACAAATTTTCCATATGGCTGCCCCAATTTGCAGTCCCACCAGCAAGGTATGAGTGTGGCTTTTTCCCCACATCTTCACCAACACTTATTGTTGTTTGTATTGAGTGTGGCTTTTTTGCCACATCTTCGCCAACACTTATTGTTGTTTGTATTCTTAGTAGCTTCCATTCTGACTGGAGTGAGATGAAATCTTAGAGTAGTTTTGACTTGCATTTCTCTAATTGCTAGAGATGTTGAACATTTTTCATATGTTTGTTGATTGATTGTATATCCTCTTCTGAGAAGGGTCTGTTCAGTTCCTTGGCCCATTTACTGATTGGGTTATTTGATTTTTTTGCTGTTAAGTTTCTTGAGTTCTTTCTATATCCTAGAGATCAGTGCATGTGGTTAAAGTTTGCTCCCATTCTGTAGGCTCTCTATTCACCTCACTGATTATTTCTTTTGCTGAAAAGAAGCTTTTCAGTTCACTTCCATCCCATTTATTGATTCTTATTTTATTTCTTATGCTATAGGAGTCTTATTAAGGAAATCGGGGCCTAATCTGACATGATGAAGATTTGAGCCTACTTTTTCTTCTATTAGATGCAGGGCTTCTTGTCTAATTCCTAGGTCCTTGATCTCCTTTGAGTTCAGTTTCATGCATGGGGAGAGATATGCTGCATATGGATTTCCCAGCACCATTTATTGAAGAGGCTATCTTTTCCTCAATATATGTTTTTGATGCCTTTGACTAGTATGAGATAACTGTATTCATGTGGGTTTGTCTCTTTGTTCTCTGTTCTGCACCATTGGTCTAGAAGTCTATTTTGGTGCCAATACCATGCTGTTTTTATTACTATTACTCTGTAGTATAGTTTAAGGTCTGGTATTGTGATGCCACCTGCTTCACTTTTCTTGATGAGGAGGATTATTGCTTTGGCTATTCTGGGTCTTAGTTTTCCAGATGAATTTCATGATTCCTTTTTCTATTTCTATGAGAAATGTCATTGGGGCTTTGATTGGGATAGCATTAAATCTGTATAGTGCTTTTGATAGTGTGGTCATTTTGACAATATTAATTCTGCCTATCCAAGAACAAGGGAGATCTTTCCATCTCCTAAGATCTTCTTTAATTTCTTTCTTTGGCGTTTTGTAGTTTTCATTGTAGAGGTCTTTTACTTCTTTCATTAAGTTGATTACCAAGTATTTTATTTTTTTATGGGACTATTGTTAATGGGTTGGTTTTCCTAGTTTCTCTTTCAGAGGATTTGTCACTAATGTACAGAAATGCCTTTGACTTATGAGTGTTGATTTTCGATCCTGCTACTTTGCTGAATTCATTTACTAGTTCTAGAAGTTGTCTGGTGGAATTTTTTGGATCTTTTAGGTATAGAATCATGTCATTGGCAAATAGCGGTAGTTTGAGTTATTCTTGTCCTATCTGTGTCCCTTTAATTTCTTTTGTCTACTTGCTCTGGTGAGAGTTTCAAGAACTATGTTAAATGGAAGTGGTGAAAGAGCGCATCCCTGTCTTGTTCTAGTTTTTAGAGGGAATCCTTTCAATTTTTCTCTATTTAGAATGATGCTGGCCTAGGACTTAGCATAAATAGCTTTTACAATGTTGAGATATGTTCCTATTATCCCTAGTTTTTCTGGTGTTTTGAACATGAAGGGGTACTGTATTTTGTCGATTGCTTTCTCTGCATCTATTGAGATGACCATATGACTCTTATGTTTAAGTCTATTAATGTCATATTCATTCATATGATGAATTGCATTTATTGATTTCCATAGGTTGAATCCATCTTCTTCCCTGGGATGAACCCGACTTGATTGTGGCACTATCTTTTTGATGTTTTTGTATTCTATTTGCCAGAATTTTATTGAGAATTTTTGCATCTGTGTTTGAGATATTAGTCTGATGTTTTCTTTCTTTGATTTTTGTCTTTGTCTGGTTTTGGAATCTGGGTGATATTGGCCTCATAGAATGAGTTTGGAAGTCTTCCCTCCTTTTCTTTTTCATGGCATAATTAAAGGAGTGTTGTTGGTATTAGTTCTTCTTGGAAGGTCTTGTAGAACTCAGCTGTGTATCCATCTGGTCCTGGACTTTTCTTGGTTGGTATTCTTCTGATGGCATCTTCTATTTCATTGCTTGAAAATGATCTGTTTAACTTGTGTATATCATCCTGATTTAGTATGGACAAATTTTACGACTCTAGGGATTTGTTGATGCCTTCGATATTTTCTATTTAATTGAAGTACAAATTTTCAAAATAATTTCTAATTATCTTCTGTATTTTTGTAGTGTCCATTGTGATATTTCCTTTTTCATCTTAGATGTTAGTAATTTGAGTTTTCTCTCTCCTTCTCTTCATTAGCATGGTTAAGGGTTTATCAATTGATCTATTTTTTTTCAAAGAACCAACTTTTTGTTTCGTCAGTTTTTCAATTGCTTTTTTAATTTTTTTTTGTGTGTATGTGAATTTCATTGATTTCAGCTTTGATTTTAATTTATTTCCTGTCTTCTACTGCTTTTGGTGTAGATTTGTTCCTTTTTTTCTAGGACTTTGAGATGTGATCTTATGTCATTTATTTGTTGACTTTTTCTTCTTTTAAGGAATGAACTCCATGCAATGAACTTTCCTCTTAGTACTGCCTTCAGAGTGTCCCGGAGAGTTTGATATGTTGTATCAGCATTCTCATTTACCTCTAAGAATTTTTTAATCTTCTTTTTAATGTCTTTTGTAATCCATTATTCATTCAATAGCATATTATTTAGTCTCCAGGTATTGGAGTAGCTTCTATTTTTTATTTTATCATTGATTTCTAATTTTATTCCATGATGATCAATAGAATGCAGGGTAGTATCTCTACTTTTCTGTGTTTGGTAAGAGTTGCTTTGAGGCATAATAGATGGTCTATTTTAGAGAAGGATCCATGTGTTGCTGAGAAGAAACTGTATTCACTCGTTGACGGATGAAATATTCTATATCTGTTCGTTAAGTCTAAGTTATTGATTGTATTATTGAGTTCTATAGTTTCTTTGTTTAGCTTTTGTTTCGAAGTTCTATCCTGTGGTGAAAGAGTTGTGTTAAAGTCACTGAGAATTATTATGTTGTGGTCTTATTTGACTCTTGAAGTTGAGAAGAGTTTGCTGATGAATGTAGATGTTCCATTGTTTGGGGGCACATATATTTATAATTGTTAAGTCTTGTTGATGTTTGGTTCCCTTAAGCAGTATTAAATGCCCTTCTTTATCCCTTTTGATAAACTTTGGCTTGAAGTCTACTTTATTTCACCTTCAGTCTTTGGATGTCTTTTCCTATGAGATGAATCTCTTGAAGGCAGCATATTGTTGGGTCTCTCTCTCTCTCTCTTTTATTCAATCTAATCTGCCTGTCTACGTCTTTTGATTGGTGAGTTTAGGCCATTAACATTCAGGTTATTATTGAGACATGATTTGTATTCCTGGTAATTTTTGTTTATTTTTGGTATTTAACTTGACTTGGTTTCTCTTTGATTGGGTTTTCCTTTAGTGTAATACCTCCCTTTGCTGATTTTCATTTCCTTCTCATGGAATATTTTGCAAAGGATCATCTGTAGGCTTTCTAGTTGTAAATTCTTTTAATTCTTGTTTATCATGGAAGTTTTTTTTTTAATTTCCTCATCAAATCTAAAACTTAATTTTGCTGGATATTCTTGGTTGTCCTTCATTTTCTTTCAGAGCTTGGTATATGTTGTTCCAGGATCTTCTAGCTTTCAGGGTCTGGGTTGAAAAATGTGCAGAGGTCCTAATTGGTTTCTCCCTATGTGCAATCTGATTCCTTTCTCTTGTGGCTTTTAATATTCTATCCTTATTCTGTATGTCATGCATTTTCATTATAATGTGTCTTGGTGTAGATCTGTTGTAACTTTGTACATTTGGCATCCTGTAAGCCACTTGTATTTGATCTTACTCTTTTTGCAGGTAATTTTTTTATATTATTTCATTGAAAAGATTGTGCATTCCTTTGGTGTGAATCTCTGTGCCTTCCTTTATTCCAATAAATCTTAAATTTGGTCTTTTGATGTTATCCCTTAATTCTTGGATATTTTGTTCATGGTTTCCTACCCTCTTCACTATGTGGTTAACTTTATTTTCCAGATTGTATATTTTTGTTTTCGTTATCTGACGTTCTGTCTTCCAATTGACCTAGTCACTTGGTGATGCTTTCTTGAAGTAGTCTTTTGATACCTGTATTTGTTCCCTTATCTCTTTGTTGGAGTGATCAGTGGTTGCCTTTATTTGCTCTTATCTCTTTGTTGGAGTGGTCAGTATTTGACTGTATTTGCTCACTTAGGTCATTCTTTAATTTGCAGATCATTTAATTATGTACATTCTGAAATCCTTCTCTTAGATTTCATCAACTGCACTGTCCATGGATTCTATTATTATAGTATCTTGGTTTGTTTGGCACTTTCCTCCCTTGTTTTTTTCATGTTGTCTATGTGTCTTCCTTTCTTGCAGTGCAGATCTGAGGTATTACAGTTTCTACCTTATAATCTTATAGTGTCCCTGCAGATTACCTGTACCTCACCTTGGTGTTGGGCTTCTGGATCCCAACTGGTGTCCCACGATAAATGCTACTGAAATTAAAGGAGGTGGTGGCAGTAGTGGAGATAACTCAGGATAGCAGTGGGGGTGTCCCTTTCAGAGGTGGGGGTCAAAGGGTAGGCTGCCTATTCGGAGATGCAGCTGTTTCCAGACCCTATCTGTTGTCCCAAGTGGTATTTAACTTGACTTGCTCCTGTGTGGGGAGGGCTGTGGTGATGGCTGCAGTGTTCTAAGATGGAGATGGGGTAGGCCTGGGTTCCAGTGTAGGTCTGCCAGTCGGTGGAGGCGGTCCTAGGCCAGGGCTTGGGTTCCAGCATGGGTCTGCTGGTCAGCTGGGTGGTCCTGAATCTTGCCTTGACTCCCGCGTGGATAGGCAGGGAGGTCCTAGACTTGACACAGAGGCATACAGGGAGATTGCCACATGAAGATAGAGGAGGTCCTAGGCCTGGGCCTGGGCTCCAGGGTGGGTCTGCTAGTCAACGGGGCAGGGGCCTGGGCCTCGGCTCCCCTGCAGGGTGACATGGCAGGCCTTGGTCCATGAACAAATTAATAAAAAAAAAACCTGAATATTTTGGTGACACCTAATCCATGTTATGGAGCATAGATGCTTTATTGTTCCATCGTCCTCGATTTTTTTATAACTGAGGAACATTTCACCCCTTTAAAAGTCTGCAATTCAGTGTGGTTAATCCATTCCCAGGGTTGTATTATGATTGTTACCCCTAATTCCAGGGCATTTTCCTCACCCCCAAAAGGAACCCCGAGCTCAGTAGCAGTGGCCCCCTTCCTCCTCTACCCCTAGGTTCCGGTAACTGCATTGTGTGTCCATGAATTTGGCCTGGAGATGCTTGGCGGGTTTCTCCCTTCACATCTTGAATGCTTTTAGACTGTGAATCTTCTCATATTTTGGCCTTGAACACTTTTGTTTCTAAATGAGTTGATTTGATGGTGATAACGAAGATAAAAACTGAAGTAGCAAACAAAGAAGTCAAGAGCTGAGATCGTGGACTGCCTTCTGGTCCTTTGCTCCCTAGGTGACTGTGGACAGGCCATGGCTGTGTTGGAGCCTGTTCCCCCTCCAGGCTTTGTCTTGGAGCAGGGCCTCCTGCCCATGTTCTCTCCAGGCGTAAACACAGGGACCTTGAGTCTGTGCGTGTACATCATCTACATCCAGCACGTGCAGGTTCTTTAAGCCCCTTGCTGCTTTCTCCTGTCTACAAAGCTTGGGTTTCAGTACTCAGTATGCGCATAGCAGTGGATATGTTGTGTGTATTTATGTGTGTGTGTGTGCTCGTGGGATACAGAGACACATTTCCAAGCAGCTATCCCAGAAAGACTGATGAGCAGTTCTTGTGAGTCATGGAGCACAGGGTCTGGCACATGGAAAGTGCTAGATAAATACTCTCTGCTGGGTGGATGACGGCTGGCTCTGGGTAGATCAGCCGATGTTGCTCCTGTGTGATCTGCTCAATGAGTTGTCCCAAATGCTCCCAGTTGGCTGTTCCCTGGGTCTTTAGATGGGGCCTCTGATGTCTATTTCGCTTCTTGGTTTCTGGAATCTCATCAGTGTGAAAGGATAGATTTAGAAAACAAATGCTGCGTGAGCAACAATTGACCTTATCCTGTCCTCTTCAAGTGGCCCGGGAAATGAAAAAAAATGTCCAAATGAAGACAAATTTATTGGATACCCAAATCACCAGGCTATTGATTCTTAAAGCCAGGTTATGAATCGGGTGATAAAAATGGAAAGCATTTAGCTTGACTTCCAAGACGGGGGCAGCTTGTGTGTGATCACAGCTATTGGGTTCTGCTGAGACTCCCACGACTAATGAACTGGCACTTATTAACTCCACTGTTTACTTTATGTGCCGCGTCTGTTTGATGTGTGATGTGAGATAAATCTGAACAATTTGATTTTTATGGAAGCCTGGGTGCCGGGACTTAATCTCTGACTTTGAAGGTGACCAGGATGTGGCAGTTCAAAGTTCTGTCCCAGAGCGAGGAAAACGAGAGATTGTTCAGAGCCAGGAAAGGTTCTGCACTGCTGCACATGAGGGATGGGTATCTCTGACAGACCCTGGAATGCATGAGCAGATCCTGTGATTCAGGTGCTGCAGATGAGTTTGTTCACTTAGGATGCTGAGCCCCGGAGAAGGGGAGTGTCCAGCCAGGGTAGAGAATGTGTTTCTGGTGTAGAGTTCCTGAAGCCCAGCTTCATGTTCTTTCACATCCTTTAGAAAGTTAAAGGAGATCTAGAGAAATTTCCAGGCCATCCTGTCCAACCTGCAGCTGCCTAGAGTCAGTCCTGCCTGTCTTTTTCAGGTGATCTGTAGGGACTGCCTCTCTCTGACCCATGGAACTAAAATGCCTCTTCCTGACTCTAGTTTTCTTTGTTGCATTTTGCATGATGGTGCAGGTAACTGTTACAGATTGGATTGTGTCCCACCCTCTTCCCACTGCACCCTGCAAGGCCCCCACATTTATCTGTTGAAGTCCTACTTGAAGTCCTAACCCTCAGCACTCAGAGTGTGACTTTATACTGAAATGTTTTTTTTTGCAGATGTTAATAGTTAACATGAGGTCATTATGGATCTGGTCAGGCCCTTCGTCTAATCTGACCTGGTATCTTTACACTGGGACATAGATGCATACAGAGAGAATGTCATATGAAGATAGATTTGTGCTGGCAGAAGCCCAGAAACTGCCAGAAGCTAGGAAAGAGGCCTGCCCCTCATACCTGCAGAGAAAGCACACCTTAGTCACATGCCATGATCTTGAGCTTCTAGCATCCAGAACCATGAGACCAACTTCTGCTATTTAAGCCTCCCAGTTTGTGGTTTTTTTGTTGTAGCAGTGGTAGCAAACTAATACAGTCGCCCAACGAGCATTTAATACTATCAGGGGATTATTAGTTGTGAGAGAGGGAAGAAGTGAAGAGTAAACTACCACTAAGTACTTGACTAACTAATTAATACTGCATTCCAGATAACATGCTAAGCAATTTCTACCTTGTTTAAAAAAATCCTGGTTCCATCCCCTATTATGTGTGTTACATGTGGAGTGCTGTTATTTACCCCCTATGATCCATGGTTTTCTGATCTCTCCTGTGGAATAATGACACACAAACACTCAAGTCCTGGGAAGATTAAAGGAGATATAAGTGTTGTCAAGTTCCTAGAGTCAGACCTATAATAGGTTCTAAATAGCCAAGGTTCCTTGAGCTCTTTATATAACAGATTCTACAAGTTTAGAGTCATCATCCATAGTGGCAAAAATAAAGTCTGTGTGTGTAGACCAAAGAGATTTAGAGAACCTGGAGAAAACTTCTTCTCAATCAGGTACTTGTGCAGTGTTCCTGGTGGCACTGAAGACCTCAACCAAAAGGTGGCAACATGCCAGGTGTAGCCTCACCTAATGGATGATCAGACAAAAGGAAAGTTATGCTTCTCCATGCTAGAACATGGCGCCCCCCAAACATCAGCTGTGTGAAAGAAGCCGGGCACAAGAAACCACATATTGTATCCTTGCACTCACGAAATACCCAGAGTTAGTAAATCCAGAGAGAGACCAGGCAAACTGGAGGTTTCCAGGGAGGAGAGCTAGGGAAGCAGGGAGTGGCTAAGGGGTTTTTCTTGGTGCGATAAAGTTTTTCTGGAACTAAAGATGTTGGTTGCATAACATCGTGTGTAGACTGCATGCTGGTGAATTGTACGTTGAAATGATTGATTGTATGTTATATGAATTTCACCAGAACCGTGAGACCAACTTCTATGATAAGAAGAGAGCCACTCTCAATCACAAGGATGTGTAAGTGGCCCAAATCAGGGGAAGACTGACATGGTTAAAGGGTGTGTCTGTTGGAGGCCACACCAGAATTAACTGAAGATCCTCGAAGCAGGGCGCCCTTGGCCGTGATGTGTGCATTGCCCTTAGGCTTTTTCTGTGGCCTAAAACAAAGAAGAGCTCTATTGGAACAGGAAGCTGCTTTCCTGACTCTCTTTCCTGAGGGTTTAGAAACTGATGACTTTTCCTTTCACAGTTTGTGACCAGAACTGGGTCTCAGGTCAACCCCAAGCCAATGCCCAGCAAAAGCAGACAGTATTCCTTTAACACACCTAGATTCCTGCAGGTAGAGGTCCAGTCCCTCAGCACAGTGCTGCCCATAGAGGGACCGGATCCTCTTTGACAGGGACTGTCCCAAAACTAGGGCACGGCTCTCGGGAGGGCCCCACCAGAAGCCTCAGAGCGGCCTCTGGGCCTGTGTTTTCTCTTCTGCCTGATTCAGTGCTCACATCACTGTCAGTTTTCTTAAACACAGACACTTTCATTCCTGATCCAGAATATTCCAGAGCTGCTCAGGGACCCTGAACCAAGTTCAAGTTCTTGGCTTAGCGTTTAAGGCCCATCTGGTTTTCTTGCACCTGTCATCCTTGCCATCTGAATGAAGGTTCTCTGCACCCTCTCTCTGGGCAGGAGTGGTCAGCTGCTGCCCCCCCTGTGTGGGCTCATCCTTGGGCTTTCCCTGCACTTTCCTCTTCCAGTGACCACTTCTCGCTCAGCCTTTTAAGTTGTGTCACACACTTTGGCTCAGAAAACTCAGATGTTTTCTTCAGAGAGCCATGTCTCCCCTGACCCTGACTTGTGTATGTGTCTGTCTGTCTGTCCCTTACATTCTGTTGTGGTTCCTGAAGGTCAGAGGCCCTGCCAATCTGTCTCTCGATCCCCAGGAGTGGAGGATGTCCAGTGGACTGAGTGGCAGGGGGTAGAGTTACTGGGCAGAAGCTGCTGCCTTCTCTGCACCCTTTTACACCCGAGATATTTACGTCAAATCTCCATAGGCCTTGGAACCCGGAGGAGCAAAGGGCCCTGCAAGTCAGACACCTGGAGACCCTTTGACAGTCCCCGGTGCTGAAGTGCCTTCTCAGCCCTGGCCGTTGTGAAGGTTGAGTGGTTACAGAGGCAGATGAGAACTGAGCGCATATGTTTCAGTATCCCCTCCTGGAATCAGAGTCAGAGGCTGGAGACTAAAACACCCCACAGGTGGCTCCATGGGGAGCTTTGCAGATATGACTGAGGACTGACTTAACATTCGGGGGGAAAAAAAAGATAAAAATAAGCTCTCCTGGAGCCATAGTCTGACCCCAGGAAGTGTATGTCCTTAGGAAAGATCGCTTAGGCTTAGAGGTCAGTTTGCCAATGCACTGTTAAAGGAGGTGAATATCAGAAGGGGAGGTGTTGGATTTCCTCTCCATTCTTCCCCCTCCCCATGCTCCTCCACCTGTGCACCTCTACCTGGGCCATCCAGGGGGAGCTCTGGTTGGGAGGAACATTTACACCACCTGTCTCCCCACAGCATATCAAGTGGGCATTCCTGCCCCTGGGAAACAGAATCCAGGTTATGTGGGGAAGTGTGAAGGGCAGAAATTAAGGAAACTGGCTGGGGTGCATGCAGATCAGTGTCCTTCACTTCCCCAGGTCAGAGAGGAGGAAAAAGTGACTGTCATTAATTTGCAGGTCTCCTGAGCATGTGCTCTGTTGACATATCCTTTGAGCCCTGCAGTGAGGGAGGGGTGGAAATGGTGCCTTGGACCATGAATTCTCAACCTCAGTCCTTTTCAAATTTCAGTCTGGATCATTCTTTCCTGCAGGGCTGTCCTGTGCCTTGTAAGATGTTTCCTTGTCCTCCTGGGGGAGGGATGGAAATCTCCCGGGTTGAGAACCACCAGGTGGAGCAATAGACTTGGCAGGTCAGACGCCTGGAGACCCTTCGACTGTCCCCAGTGCTGAAGTGCCTTCTGCAGTACCAGCCGTTGTTGCAGAGTGGCGTTGGTGTGGAGGAAGCCTAGCAATTAGAAGAGCCAGCAGGTGGAAAGGTGGGGACACGTGGAGTCACGTGGCATCCTTCATCCATGTGGTGCTCCTAGGTTGAGAGGTGTGATCTAGGCCACGCTGGGATGTGAGGCTGGAAAGAAGAGGTCAGCGGGGGTCAGGCCTTAGAGGCCTTTGTTACCATATGGAAGAAAGCACATGGATTAAAGTCAGAAGTCTTGGGGTTTTTCCCAGTTCCATCCTTTTGAGCCGTGTGACATGTCACTTAACCTCTTTGAGCCTCTGTGCCCTTTGGTGTCCAGTGGAGTCTCAGGGATGGGTTGTACAAACTGAGTGAATCAAGCCATGGGAAAGTGTCAGGAGGCACGGGGTATCCTGACTGCCCAGTGTTTTCCTCTTTTCTGAGCACTCTCTCATCCAGTTAAATCCAGTGCTGTCTAGTTCTGCCCTTGCTGTTTATCCACCCTGCATTACTGCAGAGCCTCCTGGGTCCTCTGCCTCAACCAATTTGTCAACCCTAGAGTTGAATCTCCATCCCTGAACAGTACAATGTGGAATCTTGAAATATTTAAACCTGCACTGTCCGACAGTGAGGCCACCAGACATAGCAGTTGGACACTTGAAACAGGGCTAGTTACAAGATGTGCTGTCAGTTAAGGGACACTTGTATATCAATGTCTAGGTGTGGGAAAAAGTTGTATTAATTGTATGTTAAAAATGCTAATATTTTGGACATACTAGGTGTAGTGAAATATATAATTGAAATTAATTTCTCTTTATTTTCACCGTTTTTAAAGATGACTATGGGGAACCAAATGGGTTTTATCAAATTAGGTATTGTCTTGTCTAAAGAATATTGGTTTTTCGTGAGAGAATCATTTCCTGGTATTCGTTGTTCCATCTAGTCTGCATGGAGTACACGTGGAGACCTTCAGTGGATGCCTGAAACCATGGGTAATACCAAACCTTACATAATATTATTTTTTCCTACGTACATGTAATGATGATGACATTTAATTTATAAATAAGGCATAGTAATAGATTAATAATAATAACAAATAATAACAGAAACATTATAGCAATATACTATAACAAAAGTGAAGTGAATGGGGACTCTCTGGGTCTCAAAATATCTTGTGGTGCTGGAATCACCCTTACTGTGATGATGTGAGAGATGAAGTGAGGTGAATGACTTAGGCATTGTGATTTGGCTACTACTTAAGGGTTTCTTGAACTTAAGTACTGTAATATTCTGACAGTCCATTTGGTAACTGAGATGGCTATTAAGTGACCAATAGATGGGTAGCATATACTACATGGATACTCTGGGAAAATGGGTGATTCACACGTATCTTGGACATGGTAGAATGAGAAAGCATGAGATTTCATCACCCCACTCAGAATGGTGTACAATTTAAATTTAGGAATTTTTTATTTGTGAAGTTTTCCTCTTCATACTTTATACCATGGTTTTAGTTACCTCTGGAAAGCAAAAGTGCGGGTAAGGGAACATAACTGTGTGTAAGTATTTTTTCATAGAATATCTTTTTTTTTTTTAAAGGATGGAAATGGTCCATTCATAAAGAGCAGTACCATACTGAATGATGTGATCAGAAGAGGTTCCACTCATGCTTCCCAGATGTAAGACCAAAGCTCTTTCCTTTTTAGTAGTTCTCCCTTTATCAAGATATATGGCCTTGAAGCAGGACCAGGGCACACCCCTATTTGTTAGTTCCCTTGCTTCTTCTTCCTGATTTGTGGATGTCAAAGCAAGGAGCCAATCATGTCGGTCCTATCCGTAGAGTTTGATTGGAGGAGCAGCTAAAATTCAATCCCTTCGTTTTCATTTTTAATCCTACAGCCTCTCACATGGTTCTTATTTAATCACATTTTGCATTTTATTTGATCTCCTTTGATCCTTGCGACAGCAATGGGCTGTCACACCAAGCTGATAAGGGGCTCCTGGATACTGAACCACTTACCGGGCTCCTGCAGCCATGATGTGGAGAAGTGACAACTGGAACCAGGCCTCCTGACTCCCTGTGCTTTGGAAATGCTGTGAGGCCCATGTGAAATGCAGAGCAGGCCTTGGAGTTGCTTTTCATGAGAGGAGACAGGCAGAATTCTGGTGATAAGCAACCTGGGTCAACCACGGAGTTGAGTGAAAATGGGTGGAGGAAGATCCGTGTTGGGGGCCCCGGTGAGCCCACTGCCCTTGATCTATGACATCACAGTGACTTTGAGACCAAAAGGGCACGTTTTTCTGAAGCTAGAGAATTGGACTTCACAGCAGGATAAAGACACACCGAGTTGGCAGCCACGGACCCGATGGCTGTTACAACACAATGAACTCCCAAGTTTTCAGTGTCCGTCCCGGGCATATTGAATGTGGCTTTTACTCTTTGGGCCCACATGATCAATTTTTAAACAGTGCCTCCAAGGCCAAGTGCCATTCTCCAAATGAAAAAAGCAATCGGGTGTGCCAGGTTGACAGGCCAAGGACTGTCAGAGGAGGGAGATGCATGTGGCCTAACGTGCTAAGACGCAGTGGCAGGCATCAAATGCTTCCAGCATGTTCTCCCTGATAGAGCAGGGCAAGGAGGGAAAGTTACCAAAAGTGAACCTTAGGGGTGACCTTGAATGCACCCGAGGGTGTCTGAAGGGAACACTATGCCTCAGGGGCCTCTTGATGCACTGAACAGATTTCCTCTCTCCTGTTCCACATGGTAGACAGTCAGGCAGCTAGTTGGCACACTTTCCTTTAAAAACGGTTTATTGAAACAATACCAGAGTGACTGCAGGGGACCCGAAGGCACATTCATTTGTCTGTTTATTCAACAGATATGCAGTGACTGCTTTCTGTGTGCCTGGGTATGCGATGAGTAAAACTGTCATGGTCTGTGCCCAAGTGGAGATTAGCGGGCGCGGCAGCCATCAAGCGCGTAATCAATCAAATAATTGTATAATTTTGGAATTTGAGGGAAACGTTCATAGCTTAGCGACAGGCACCAAGGGAGGGGGCTCCTCAGGCACACAGTTGCCTGAGAAGAGTTCTTTGAGCAGTTAGCATTCGAGATCCAGGCTTCAAGGATGAGAAGCACCCCATCAAGCAGAGATCAGGGGAAGAAGCATTTCAGAATCCAGAAAAACATTTGTGAAGACTCCGAGCGAGGCCTGTTCCAGAAGCTAACGGGCCAGTGTGAATGGAGTAAGGCAGATTGAAAGGGACAGTGGCCAGAGGTGATGTTGGAGAGATCTCCAAAGTCAAGCCAGGCAGGCCCTTGGAGATGAGGCAGGGTTTGGGATTTGTTTTAAGAGCTGATGAGAAATACTGAATACTTTTAATTGGGACTTGAATGAGGTGACTGATGCAGTAGGCATACACATGAGATGATGGTGACTTCAGTCCCTGCGGTAGCCACAGAAATGGAGAGAAGTAGATACATCAGAGGCATATTTCAGAGGTAAAAATGTTTGGGTTTGAGGGTGTGCAGATTGGAAAAGGTGGAAAGGGTGAGCAAGCAGTTGAGACTGACTCCCAAGTGTCTCGCCTGAGCGGCAGAGTAAGTGGTGTTGCCCTCTATGGGGTGGAAATATTAGGCAGGAGCATGTTTGGAAGGGGAAATGAGAAGTTTAGGTCTGAGGTGCCTGAGGATCTATCCAGTGGGCATAGGAAGGAGACCTCTGTGTATATGTATCTGGAAGTCTATTAGAGCAGCCAGGCTAGAAAAATAAATATGGGAGTCCTCAGCAGGAAGGGTGATTTGCAAGACTTTGGCATGGGGAATCTTCCCTAGGGACAAGGAAGGCGTGGCCCTCCTACCTGATCCTGGAACATTCTTGGAATTTACAAGATGTATGAAATAAACATCTCAGAGGTCAGAAACTCAGATACCAGAGAAAGATAGTGCATGTCTGAGCAGTTGACTGTTCCTTTGAAATCAGAAGTGGCTCAAAGGGACAGATCTTCCTGCCCTGTAGTGAGATGGCCCACCTGATTTGGCTTCCAAGGTAAAGCCATGGGGAACAAGCTTGGTTGCATTCTTCTGGAGCTTTGGATTTTTCCAGGAAAGGGGGAGGGATGAGAGAGGCCTGAGAGCCTGCAGAGGGAGGCTGTGGCTCACTCATAATGAGCTGTGGCTTCTAAGCTGAAGGAGAGAGAGTAAAGAAAATCTAGACCTGGCTGGAGAGTGCTGAAGAAAGCCAGTGGATTGGGGCTCCCAATGGCCATGAAACGTGTGTGCGATGGCAGCCTTGGGGTGAGAGGGGGCTGGGGGCATGGCATTTGAAAATTTTGATGTTCTGCTGTGTTTGTTGATCACACGTTCTCAAATGTGGGTTTGTTCCTGGGAAGTGCTGAATCTTTTGAATAGGGCAGTTTTACGGTGGAATTGGGATGGAGGGAAGAAAGCTCTGAGAATGTGAGGTGGAAACTAAAGTCTTCACGAAGGAGAGAGTGGCCAGGAGTCACCAAATGACCATGACAAGGACAGGGAAGGGCCCTGAATCACTAAGGAGTGGGGACTTTGAAGTCCATCTGGCCAATAACTGTTCACTGATGAGCTCCTGCAAGCCAGACTCTGTGCCAGTAACACCCAAAACAGCGATGTGTGAAACGGAAGGGCCCTGCCCGGTGGTGTTCAGGTCCGACTGGAGAGATGGGGTGGTACAACAGGTATCCTGTGCCAAAGAAGCCGTTTTCGGTTTGTACAGAAAACAGTACTAGAATCTGAGTCCCGGCATTCCAGGTATCTGGCTCAGTGCCCTGTGCTTGGAAGCCTCTGCGGGGGGTCTTGGTGCTCTTCTCTCATGGTTCAAACATCAGAGGAGATTTTGATGGGAAGCTGCCGTGTGAGTCCTTAGAGTCATTGCTAGTCCAAGGAACGCTTTTGTTCGTTAAGAAAATGGTACTTTTTCTTTTAGGAACTCTGCTTCCACTTGCCGGAAAGCCATTGTGATAAATGCAGTGAACACAGTCTAGGATGAGAGGGCTCTAGCTCAGCTGCAGTCCCTGCACTGGGAGGAGGGGGCACTCAGGAGCCCTGGAGGTAACCAGTTAGCTGCTAAGGGCTTTAGCACAGGGTTCTCCCACATCCGTGTGTACAGGAAGCACCTGGGCCTCTTAACAGTGCAGATTCTGATTCAGCAGGGCCAGAGTGCGGCCTGAGGTTCTGCGTTTCCTGCTAGATCCCAGCCATGCTGGTGCAGTTGGCTCAACAGGTGGGCAAGTGTGACCCTTCCTTGGTGTTAGAGGCTGGGCTTAGGGAAGGGCCTCAACACCAACACTGAAGACCTGCCTCCTTTGCATTTAAGGGATTGTAGTCTAAGGAAGAGAGTTTAGCTACTGCACAGGAAAGGGATGGATGACAATAAAATGATCTGGGATGTGCTACTGACTCCAGGTAGAGTCTAGACTCCCAGGGAAGCAGAGCCTCCAGGACTGGCCTCCTCAGAGAGGAGGAGCAAGGACTTGAAAGTTGTCCCCAGCCCCAGGCGAGAAAGGAAGCTATTCAAGATAGGGCCAGGGTTGAGGGGACAGCCAGGGGAAAGGCACTCAGTGGTGATGTCATGATAGTTACAATGCAAACAACGATAATTAAGAAACTAGTAGCTGGGGGGTTTGCTGCTGTAGGACCCATTTCCTTATAACTTCAGTGAGGTCCAGCTGGTTTTAGGCAATGTTACCGTACCTTCTAGAAGGAATGGGTGACATGGTGTGAGTGACAGTATTCATCAGATCTTCAGTAGAAATAAGTGGCCCTCATCCTTCAATTACTGTATGCAGCTAGGATGGGTTTGGGATCCTAAGTGATTCTGAAGTGTTTGGGCCATTTCATTTCTTAGATTTATTTTTTTTCCACCGACATTTGCAACCTCTTCAGGTGCAGCATGTCTAGACAACACACCCGTGAAAAAGTCACTTCTAACATCCATGATGCTAATTAAAAGACAGCCTCTGGTGTTGATGGGAAGTAGCTGGAGCAGACACTTGGAATGTGGGTTTCTGTCTGGAGTCTTTCAAATGGTAAACTGCACCCCGAGGGTGTGTTCCCAATTAGGATACTACAGATGTTGACTCCCTGCACCTAGGTGGAAACTAAGGCTCATCCAGATAGACCTCAGGGTCTGCACCGAGGTATTTTGAGTTGCAGGCAGTATAAAAGACATGGTGACTTAAGTTTTTATTTAGTTCTAAATTATAAAAGCAACACATGCTTCTTGTATAAAATTTGGGAAATGTATATTCATATACTATGAAATTATTCAAAATCTATAACCAGTGATAACTTTCAATATGTAAATCCTTTTTTTGGTATGTATAAATATATAGCTATTAGCCCATCTGTATAATATTACTTTAGACTGAGGGGTACCTGTGATTGTCAGTCACTGAGCTTCAAATCCTGCTCTTGTGGCTTAAGAGATCCGTGGTTCCTCCACTGTTCTTCATACACGTGCTTTCCATTGGTGAAGGCAGAGGGGAGGAGACAGATGGGGTAGATTTTTCTAACTGAACATGCTGGGCAGGGAGTTGGATGTTGGAGTTGAGGCAGGAATGCTTCGCGAGGCCTCTGGGTCACCTGGGATAGCAGGTGGGGGATCTCCTGTCTACCTGGAAGCAATGGAGGCAGCTGGTTGGAGGCTGGCCTTCCTCCTATCCACATTTGCACTTTTGGGGATGGAATTCAGCTGACCTCCTGGTCCTTCCTTCTTCTTGAGTGGATTCCCGTGTTGACTTCCTGGAGTAGCGTCTGATATCAGTTGAGATTTTCCTTAAAACCTATTTTTAGTGCACAGAGGTGTCACTGGAAAGTCAAATCCACGAAGGAAGATTTTTCGCCTGCTGGGTTTAATTGGAGATCCCAGTGTTATCGCAAAAGGCCAACCTCCGAAGACTCTGTTTCAAAAGTCTGTACAAATCGTGCAATTTGAAATTAACTTCAGCAGATGGAGAAAGCGGGGAAACAAGTATCTTAGAGGGTTATTTTTTTAAAATGTTATTTAAATATTAATAACATTCCATGTTATGAACTCTGTGGAGTTCGGTTCCCATGCTGCATTCCCCCAAAGCCTGAATTCATCTATAGCTCTGCTTCAGTTAATAGAGGAATGAAATGAAGGCTACTGGAGCCAGCCAGTGGAGCCAGCAGCTGGACTTGAGCCTCTCTGTCTGAGGGCACTGCCCTCTCCCGCTGCCCCTCTCCCTTCCTTCTGCCCACAGTCTTGGAGCTTGGTGGCCCTTATTCTCTGTGACTTGTGGAGTGTATGGGCAAGGTCTATTGTCCCCAGCTCCAGTCCCCTGGGGGGACTTCTCTCCAGTCAACATTCTTGGTTCAAGAAGATTTTGCTTTTTTAGTTTCCCTTTTTAGTTCACCCCCTCCAGCCCTGGGGTCTTTCATCTGTTTGAAAAGAAGGACGTTTAGAAAATTCTGTCCCATTGACTGCAGAAGAAAGCCCGGCGTGGACGGGAGAGATGGGCCCCATTAGGTGTTTATCGCTGGCAACATGCTGGACACAAGCTCCTGAAGCTTGAGAGCGTCACCCCTGGTTAGAGTCTGATTCTGTTTTTTCCTTTAACAGACGAGTATCTGTCGTCTGCAGGTGACAGGCTGTCTGCTTGAGTCTTAAGGGGCAAGGAGGATCGGATGGGGTGGGGAATATCCAGAGCCTATCTTTTGGAATTTCCAAGGCTGGTGGGGAAAGGAGGCAGTGCCTTTAGACCACTGTAGGGGAGCCCAGAGGTGGTGGCAGAGAGGAAGGTACCCATAGGAATAGAGGAGCAGATACCCAAAGCGGCGATTTCACAAACAGCAGTTCTTTGGGAGTTGGAAGTATTCTGTAGCTGTCCTCAGTGGGTGGTTCTCCTCTGTCAGGGAGTCCAAGTGGGTGTATGCGCCAGCCGTAGCCATGTGACACCTCTGTTAGGGGTGGGTGGAGATGAGACCCTGTGGCCTGTGGGTTCCATTTGCATGTAATACACATGGTTTTATGATCAGATATTCAGGTGGAAGATCACGGCTCTCTGCTCCATGTGACTTGACCACCTCTCTTGTTTTAAAACATCATGGCCAGATTTCTGCCCTGGTCTAAGGACAGGCTGGGTAGAGATTATCCGTTTGTTCCTGTCTATGCTCTGCACCTTCTAGTCATTGCCATACTTCTCTGGACATAGCTCTTCTTTCCTTATCAAAGGTAGAAGCTATGAAGGCCGTCCCCCCTGACTGGCATTTATACTTTCAGCGCTGATCGGGGCCCAGGTGCATGCAGGTGGATGCTGTGGCCCACCTGATCTCCCTTCTTTTGTATGTGCTCCTGTGCTGCTTCAGGGGCCTTTGACAGTCCCTCTGCCTGGTGACAGGGACCATCTGCCATCTTGACCATACAGGAATCCATCAGCACCTGCACCTGCTCTTCATAGTGGTCCATGAAATTCTTAATTGTCACATTCTCGGGGCTCCCATGTCTTATGTTGGCCTGTCTCCTTAGGCTACGCTCTTTGACGTTCACCTGTGTTCTAGTCCGTGAAAGCACAGCACCTGGCTGGTATTTGGTTGGTAATAGGTGCCAACTAAATGCTCCTTTAACCTGTGTTAGAAGCACCTGTGCATATGCGTGCTCTGGAGGGCCCTCACAGAGTCCGTTATTAATGTATTTAACTGCCTCCATTTGGATAGACTGCAGCCACCTCTGTCATCTCTTGTGACAGAGATGAGCAGGAAGTCACCCACCAGAGAACTCTTTAATCCAGGATCTGTGGGACGGTTCTCCTCTGCTGATTGCATCCAGGTACCATGCCAAGGACTCAGCCCTCCCTCTCTGCTCTTCCTTTCAGAAAGTATTATGAGGGAGGCCGAGGACCTCATGCTCCGGACAGAGACACGGCGCTGGGATTAGGGATTGCCACTTCTGAGAGGATGCTGGGGATCTGCAGAGGGAGACGGAAATTCCTGGCTGCCTCTTTGACTCTGCTCTGTATCCCGGCCGTCACCTGGATTTACTTGTTTGCTGGGAGCTTCGAAGGTAAGAAGGGAAGACAAAGAGAGAGGGAAGGAGGGAAGGAAGGGAAGACTAGCTGTCAGAGGCTCCTAGAAAGGGCCTCAGGGCCATCTGATGGCAAGGTTGCATTTGGTAGAAGGCCAGAATGGATGTCTGGTCCCAGGAAAGGACCTGGCTGGGGCTGCACAGGTGGCTGGGAGACAGTCACCAACGTGAGGTCAGATGGTGGGCATACAGAGTCCAGCACCCTTGGGTCAGATGGCTCCCTGTGTTGATGGTGGGGGACGGTTGAACCGTGGAGAATAACTCAGCTCTTCGAGGAGACAGTGTCCCACTCTCCCGTCCACCTGCTCATTCATTTCTTCACACATTCAGCATTTTGATGTTGTCTGATGTCCGCATTCAACCCCGTGCTGAGATGGATGGGGAGATAACAGTGCTGGACACTCCAGGGCTGCTGGAGGAGATGGGAGCTTAACAAATGGTCGCCGCACACAGCGGTGCGTGTTCTGCTAGAGGAAGCGGGGCTGCTGTGGGAGAGGTCTGTTGGAGTGTCAGGCCCGGACTGGGGAGGAAAGATGATCCATCATCCTGAGAAGCCCAGCACAGGGATGCGAGAAAGTGTGGCCCTCCCCAAAGAGATAAACACAAATGACCATCCCCGGCACTCTCCAGAGGTCCATAGGAAAGACAGGACGTGCCACTTTTCCAGATAGCAATTTCAAATGCAGGGCAGTGTTTTGGGTTTCCAAGATGGCGCCCCAACATTGGGGGAGAAGGAGTGGCAATGTTGAGGTGCAGATTTTCTTCATATTTCTCTCCCCCATACTTGAATTATAAGGGAAAAAAAAACATTCAAAGGAAAATATGTCTCAAGGAAGTCATTTCCATGTTTTAAAACATTTCTTTTATGCATAATTTTATTGACAGCTCAAGGCTACCTTTTAATTAGGAGCTCCTCTTCCCTTCCTGAGATGGGCCTTGAGTTCTCCAGAGTGAATGGGAGCAAGGTGGAGGGAGCTAGCTGTGTGCTAGCACAGCAGGGAGGGTCAGGATTCCCAGCCCAGTGCTGGGGCCCAGTGCCACACCCCTGTTATGGCTCCAATCCCTTAGCTACATACCTGGACTGGTCATCTGAGCTGTCAGATGGAGTAGGGTATGCCCGGGCATTGGATGGTGAACCTCTGCAAAGGGATCAGAGGAAGGGCACCTGGCTGTTGATCTACTTAGAAGAGACAGGAGAAAGCATTCTCCCCAGGAGGGCGAGGGGGAGGCCTTTCAACAGAGCACTGAGGCCACTAGGCCCATGTCAGTATAATAAGAGGATAACCGCCGCTCTGCAGGGTAACCAAACTGGTTTTCACTATAATTGCCAAACAATAATGGTGGCGGTGCCGATGCCACAGTGTGAACAGCGAGTATTGTGAGCTCTTCTTAGGGCCAGGCCTTGTGAGGACTGAATACCCCAGTCTTTCTTCACAATGACCCTACACAGATCCTATTAATATCCCTGTTTTACAGATGGCACCTAAGTTTTGGTGATCTGCCCAAGGCCTCCAAGCCAGTCACAAAGGAACTCCCAGTTAGACTCAAGAGTCTAAGATTTTCTAAGATACCATGCTATAGATGGGGCTTCACGAGGTGTTCAATTTGAACATATGAAGTGAGGCTGAGGGAGGGTGGCCACCCGTGGCCGATGGTGTGGGTTCCCAGAGAGCAGGGATGTGACAAGAGTGTCACATGGTCTTTCTGTAGGAAAGTTGTTGAATTTTGATTTGTGCTGAATGGCAGAAACCCAGCTTAACCTGGTTTGGGCAGAAAGAGTTCTGGTGGTTAATCTAATTAGTGAGTTCAATGATAGTTCAAGTATCAGGTAGGGTTGGATCCAGAGGCTCAAAAGATGTTTTGGTAGCCAGGTCTTTCTGTATCCCTCTGTTGGACCGTTCTTCTTCTTCTCTCCATTGGTATCTGTCAGGGTGAATTTTCGTACATAGAGCTAGTTTGTGGTTTGCATATCATCTTCACCAACCCCAGGACAAAAGGACACCTTCTTCCTCCTTGCCCAATATTGCTTCTCATTGGATGGCCTGAGTTATAGTACTGAAACCAGCCCCTGTGGCTGGTGGAGACTGATGAGGGAACCCTGAGCCCTGTCACAACTTTTCCTGGTTACAGGGTGAGGGAGGGGTTGCCTGAAACATGAAGTGAGGCTGAGGGAGGGTGGCCACCCGTGGCCGATGGTGTGGGTTCCCAGAGAGCAGAGACGGGAGGTGGAGCCCGGAACTCATGGTTTGTGCTCATGGTTTGACATTAAAGACCTGGGGGTGTCATGCTCCAGGCCCAGCCCTGGGTGCTGGAGTGATGGTGGTCACTGGCTTAGTGTGATTCACCAGATTGGCAGATAATTATGGGGAATTGGGAGCACTGAGGAAATACTGCAGGTGACACACACAGACTGGGTTATACTGTCCACAGGACCCTGAGGACTAAACCCTCGCTGGGGCGTCACAGACTGCATGATGCAGGGGTTGGGCGTGTGGGCACCTTAACAGAAGTGTCCAGCTACAGGCCTCTGTACCCGGCAGTTAGTCCACAGCTGGGCCGCTGCATTTCTTTCTGGGCTCCATGCTATTAGAACAATCTAGACAAGTCGGCCCACTCAGGTGCATGGCAGTGCCCTCCAAACCTGGTCACACACGAAACAACAGAAAGAACCCGAGCTGCTGACACGGGAGCCTCCGAGGCTCAGGGTGTACCTGGTCAGCCTCAGCCAACAGTCAGAGGCTGTCACCCGAAAGAGGTGACAGTTGTTCTGGTGGCCCCTGAGTCTGTGGAGGGACGTGGCAGGGAGCCCGATGTCAAGGTCCTCATAATGAAGACCATCTGTCCAAAATTGGAACAAGCTGCCCAGGAGGGAGAGAAATGCTCGCTGTGAGAAATGCACTAACAGGTGTCCTGTGCCCAGGGAGGGAGTCCAGCAAGGGGGCAATTGCACAGATTGGCCCTTGTGACCTGACTGGGGACCCCAGAAGAGGCTGAGGAGTTACCCAGAGACAAAGCCGTTCCCCACAGAGTGCCTGCCGGTGGCCAGGATACCTGGGCCTGCAGAGAGGCTCCTCTCTGTAGCTGAGCATGTCCTGGCCTTGCAGTCTCTTTATTGACACCCTGGAGTTTTGGCTTCGTGGCAGGTGAAGCCATAAATAAGGGCCGAGCTGCTGCCTAGATTCATAACCACATGACTCTCGCGGTGTGGGGTTCACTTTTTTTTTTTTTAAGCCTGTTTAATTTCAAGGTCTCCTGAGAGCAGAGCCAGGCATTCCCTCTGGGATGCAGCTGCTGCCAGCTCTGAGGTTAAGCGTTGGATTACCTGGAGCAGCACTGTAGGAGGGGAGGGAGCTGATGGGGTTAGGCCAGGCAGGCTGGGGGACAGGTCAGCCAGGTTAGCTGAGTGACTCGGGCACAGTGGTGCCACTTGTCTCCTTCAGTGTGGAATGAAGTTGTCCACATGAAGCCCGTGTGTGGGGCTGCCAACCTCTGCAGACAGGGCTGGGATTCTGAGCGGCTGATGTAATTGGAGTACCTAGACACTTTCTCCACTTTCGGGGGGTGGGGGGATGACAGGAGAGGGAATGGGCGGAGATTTGTCCTGAGCATGGGACCAGGGTCAAGACTGATGGGGAAGCAGACATGGCCCTGAGGTGAGAAGGCCCTTCCTAATAGATCTCCGGCAAGTGGGGAGGAGGTGAGATCCTGGCTCCTGGGGCCATTTGTCAATGGCCAAGTGACCGAAGTGGCACTCCCTTTCTCCACAGAAAAGTCTTCACTGGACTTCTCCAGAAATCTTTACCATGGCTGATTTTAGGGCTGTCAGCAAAAGAGTCTCTAAAGAGTCCAAAGTAGATAAACTTCCTATTTTCATGTCGCCCTGTTTACTTGGCCACTGGCCGGAAAGATACCAGCCCTCCAGGTGCTGGACACCCCCTTACTAGTTTTCACAAAAGTATCCAGTATATCCATTATAGTACTTTGAAGAACTGTGCAAACAAGGCCTCTGTCCTTGAGCTGGGCTTCACAGAGATGTCTACATTTTTAAGAGAAGTTACAACTGGGCTCCATGGTAACAGCGGCCAGGGGAGGAAAGAAAGGGGAGAAGAAGCTCTCCCCTTCTCAGGTGTTGTCCTTGAAGGGTTAACTTGCCCAGAACAGTGAAAGAAAAAGCTGCTTTTATGTGAACTTCTGCAGACTCTGAGCTTCTGAGCCCCTTCCCTTACATGCTGGGTACAAAACTCTGAAACTCCCTGAACTCGGGGTTCAGGGGATTAATTGATTCAGCAAAAGCTGTGCCCTCTGAGCCAAATAAAACTGTTTCCTGCTGTCTTGGGTGCCTTGCCTCGTCTGTGCCTACAACATGACTGCAGGTGAAGGATACTATTCAGGTGATTTTTTTTCCATTTTTTTTTGTTTTAATTGGGTACACATGCCAGTACAATGACCTTGACATATCATACATTTGAATCAGATGGGGTATAATTTCTCATTTTTCTGCGTGTACAGGTTCCAGAATCACATTGGTCATGCAGTCACGTATGTACCCACAGCAGTAATAATGTCTATTTTATTCTGTTGTCCTTCTATTCCCCCTTCCCCTTCTGGTGGTGTTTTTGCTGGACCTTAACCCCAAGTTCCTAGACCCACCTTCTCCACTTCTCCCCCTACCCGCCGTCCCCCTCCTCCATCTCAGTGACCGCCCAGCCACAGAGACCTCCACTCTGCACTTTGAAGTGTCTTCCTCCTGCTTCTCCCTCCTCCCGCCATCCCTGGGATGCCCCTTCCTGCGCCTCCGGTCCTGGTCTCTGGTAGCCGCTGTTGACTGGTGGCTCCTAGTGTTCCTGTGCTCTCTTGATGTCCCTCCATTGTCTGCCCTGCCACACTGACTCCTTCAGTGCCCACAGTCCGTGTCATTTCTCCCTAATGTCAGCCCCATGTGGAAGCCAGCACTCATCATTGATGGGGTGTGATGTCCACTCGCCGGGGACTTTCTTTCGATAAGTGTCAGTTTCGCCCATTCCATCTCCAGCGCCCCCCGCCTTCACCATTCACCCCGAGTGGGTCCTTGCTAAACGCTGGCTGGAAAGGATTCTTCCCTCCAAACACCACCTGGAGGGACACGTCCCTTGCTTAAGGGGAGCAAGCACCGCTGGGCTCCCAGTGCCATGAGACCTGGGGAGCTGGTCCCCAGAATCTCTCCTTCCTTTGGGCTGTGATGTGAATTCTTGGACTTGAGTAATTCCACTCATGCTCAACTCCACTTGGATTCAGATCTACCTGCTCCTTTCCACCAGAATCACCTTTTCTCGTAGGATGGTAGGTTTTATTGGTGGGGTAAGGTCCTTTCAAGGCAGGAGTTCAGCTATCACTGAGGTAGCATGTGGGGCCTGCAAAACCACTGGTAACATTATTCACACCTGCTGCCCCCCGATAACTCAAACAGCTGGTGAGAAGCCTCCCATGGTAGGGGTAGCAGGTCAGGGAGGGTGTGTGCATTATTTGAAAGCGGATGTCTTCAGAGCCTGCAGTGCTGAACATTTAAAGCCAGCTTCAGGAGCAAATGTAGAATATTCATTTTGAACACCGTGTCTTTCCTAAAACCGTGGGTCACTCTGTTCTGTCAACTCAAACTGCTCTTGGAATGAACGTGTTTGAGAGTCATCATAATACAATTTCAAAAGAAAGGAAGGGGGTCCTGTCGTCTGACCATGTTGCAGAGTTGGGTTGAGGACTGCCCAGTTCTAAGCTAAAGCTTTTTATTTGCATTATTATTCTGAGGGTCTCAGGGTACAGGTGCAGAGTAGGGAAGAAGGAATGTATTTCATCCAAGGTGGGCTTGTCCCAGGTTTGTGTGCACTGCCTCCATTCCTCAGCCCAGAGAATGTGCTGGAAGCTTTGTGAACTCAGACTACACAGGCAAGAGTGAATAATTTTCTGGAGCTTCAGTATCCCCAGAGGCTAGGCCACGTGGCAGCTGTGATGGCAGCAGAGCCCATTTCTGCCTTCCTGCTGATGGTCTGGATGTATCACTTAATAAGGATATTATGGGGTATAAGAACCCAAGATGCTAAATGCAAAATGAAATGCAAAGTGTAATATAAAACTTGTATTGATTTTTTTTTAATGGATCAAAAATGAAGAGCTCTTCTAGCTAGTGCTTAATAGCTGTTAGTGCTGAACTTGAGCAAATCTTACAGAGAATGCAAATGTGAAACTGAGAGTCAGTGGCATCATGGCTCCAGGGCCACAGCACACAGTGGGGCAGCGAGTGCCTGTAGTGTTCCTGAAAGAACCAAGAAAGAGTCTCTTAGAAGTCTTGGCATCCAAAAGGGCAGTGGAGCGCCTTGGTTTTGTTGGTTGTGAGGGGGTTGCTGCAATGACCTCTGTTTTTCTTGTACCCAACCTTCAATCTTAAGGTAATATTGGCCCTCCTGCAGAGTGGAGAAAATGACCAGTGGATCACTTGGCTGAATCTTCTGGAAGAGCTTATAACAAGATCTTGGACCAGGAATCAGGGAACCTGTTTTGTTATTGTTGTTGTTGTTGTTTTTAACAAATTCCAGTACCTAGCTTGAATAGTAATGCCCCCTTTTACCCAGTTCAGTTACTCATAGACAACTGAAGCCTGGCAATATTAAATGGAAAATTGTAGAAATAAAGAGTTTACAAATTTTTGCTGTTGTTGTTGTTTTGGTGCTAGGAATTTAACCCCAAGGAGATTTACCACTGAACCCTACACCATCATCCTTTTTATTGTTTGTTTGTTTGTTTTTGAGATACACCCTCACTAATTTGCTTAGGATCTTGCTAAGTTGCTTAGACTGGCGTTGAATTTGTGATCTATCCTCTTGCCTTAGCCTCCCAAGCTGTTGACATTACAGCTGTGCAGCAGTACCCCAGCTAACAATTTATAAGTTGCACACCCTTCTGAGTAGTATGGTGAAATCTCACTCTGTCTGCTGTTTTGCCCAGGACACAAATTATTCTTTTGTCCAGTGGATCCACCTTGTATATGCTACCCACTCAATAGCCACTTTGTCACTGTCTCAATTATCAGGTTGACTGTTTCAGTGTCATATTACTTGCATTTAACTTTTATTTTATTTAATAACAGCCCCAAAGTACAAAATTAGTGATGATTTCAGTTTGTACAGGCCAAAAAAATCTGTGAAGTACTTTAAGTGAAAGGGTGAAAAGTCTCCACTAAGGAAAAGAAAAAAAAATTGAATGCTGACATTGCTAATATCTGCAGTAAGAATGAATCTTCTCTCTGTAAAATTGTACCGAGATAAGAAGAAATGTGGGCTCGTTTTGCTGTCACACCTCAAACTGCAAAAGTTATGACCACAGGGCCTGATATGTGCTTCATTCAAATAGAAAAGGCATTAAATTGGTGTCTGTGTGTGCAGGAAAATCATAGTATCCCTAGGGCTCTGTACTCCCTGCAGTTCTGGGCATCACCTGGGGGTCTGGGAACATGTCCCCCTCAGATAAGGAGAAATTCTCTTTTTGTTTCCTATGGTTATTATAAGAAATCACCATAGGCTTAGTATCTTAAAAAATACCCACATTCCTTTCAGAGGTAAGAAGTCCAAAACTGTTCTTCCTGGGCTGAAGTCAGGGTTTCCTGGGGCTGGTTTCTTCTGGAGTCTCAGGGAAGACTCCAGCTCCTGACCTGTATTAGCTTCTCAGGTTGCCCACAGCCCTTGCCCAGGGCTCCTTCCTTATCTCCAGGGCCCAGAGTAGCATCTTGCCCTCACTTGGGTCTCTGCTTCTGTCCACACTTCCCCCTTTTTGATTGTGACTCACCTTTCTGCTTCTTCTCCTTTTTTTTTTCCTTCTTTTTTGGTACCAGGGATTGAATTCAGGAGCACTCGACCACTGAGCCACATCCCCAGCCCTATTTTGTATTTTATTTAGAGACAGGGTCTCACTGAGTTGCTTAGCGCCTCACCATTGCTGAGGCTGGCTTTCAACTCGTGATCCTCCTGCCTCAGCCTCCCAAGCTGCCGGGATTACAGGTGTGCACCTCCGTGCCTGGCTGCTCAGCCTTCTTCTTGAAAGGACCCTGTGGTTACGTGGGGCCTACCCAGATTATCCAGGATAATCATGTTGTCGTGAAATCCTGGGTTGAAGTGCACCTGCAGAGTCCCTTTGCCATGTGAGGTGACATTCACAGGTTGTAGTGATCAGGGCACCTTCTCCTGCATCCTTTCCATCCTTTTGTCCTTTAGGGACAAAGTGAAGGATGTTGTACCAACCACGTCTTATGTGAATATCTTATTCTGCCTGGAGTTTACAGAGCTTTGATCTTAATTTGATATTTAAATATCCAACAAAGTTCCCATCCCCTGAAAAAAGCATCGTGTTCAGAGGTATCATTGTGAATTGACTATAGAATTTGGCGTCATAATAATATGTGTCTCACAGGCATTTAATCAGTAACCAATGGTGGGTTAAGGTTTTCTAAAAAGGAAGGTCTGGAAGTCCTGGTGGTGATTTCATTTATTTTGGTTTTGGGGATTAATTTGACAAAAGAAGGATGCTTGATTCAGGGAGACCTTTTGATGATTGAGTAGGTGGGTTAATGTTAACTAAAACATGGCCATTGGTATAGCTGCCTTGGGAAGCTCTGTGGCTTGATCAAGTAAAGCCAAGCGTGCCCCTTGACACATCCGTTCTCTCCCCAGCAGTGCAGCACACAGGAGTGAGCATACTTGTGCACAAAGGACTCGTCCTGAGGTTCACGTTGGCATTACTTATGGTAGCGCACAAACTGGAAACCAGAGAATGTCCATGAGTAGTTAGATACGTAAATAGTTTCGTATTTATGTAGTGCAGTGCTGTGAAGCAGGAAAATGAAGATACAGTGTTGAGCGACGAAGAAGACACAAGCTAATAAAGATCGAGTGATTCCAACTCCATAAAGTTCAAAACCAGGCAAGCTTGCTGGAGGCCCCTACCAGTCCACATGGTGGACCGCCCTGGGGCAGCAGGAAGACTTCAGGCTGCCGTTAATAACTTCCTTTTTAACCTGTGAGATGACTATACAGGTGTGTCACTTTCTGGTAACTCACCAGGTAGTTCACTTATGATGGGCTGACTTTTCAGGATATGTGATTCTGTTTTTTAAGCCTATGCAAATCTAGGTAGTTAAGTAAGTAGCTAAATCTGAAGTGATTTGGTAGGTTTTGCAGTCTTTCTAGATGAGAGGAATTTTACTCACTTTTGGGATTTATGAATTGATGTTGCTGTTTAACTTTGAAATTCAAATGTTTCTTAAGCATGAAACTTTTCTTTGGGGATTGATGTTCAATGCTTTGGCATAACTGCACGCCCTCTTTTCCTTCCTGATATACTTCACTGTTTGGACAGATATTCACTGTAGGAGAGTTTGATCAGAACATTGACCTCAGGATCTGAAATTTGTTCATCAAATCCTTCTTCTGAATGAGTGTTTTCATCCACAGCAGCATTCCTACCAGAATGGTGGCAATATCATAGCTCCAGTTAATATCAAGATGCTGTTATTATTGCTTAACATGCACACTGAGCCACAGTAGATACGGCTGTTTCTAGCTGCATTAGTCAATAAACATATATCTGCATAAGATCCTTGTGCTTGGAAAAAAGATAGAGAACTCTATTGTGGAAGATATGGGAACTGCAAAGAAAATGCACTGTGAAGCTACAACCAGACTGGAAAAGTTAATAGCTGTTTCCACTGATGGCCTGTGAAACAGATTTGGCTGCATCTCGCCAGCAGTTGTGTTGAACATGGCCTGCCCATGGTTTTTACCATTTATTAATTCCTTGCTAACAGTTAAATATTGGGAGATTGCCAATAAAAACGAGGATTTTTCCTTTCCTTAAAAAAAAAGGGAAAGGTCTAGAAAAAACAGACTTTTGTTTCATTGCAACAGCCATCAGCTGGAACTGGGTGACAGCCATAACTTTGCCCAGTGTTTGAAGGTTCCAGTTGCTCCATCCTTCCTTGCCCGTTCCTGGGTCACCCCCACATTGAGGTTGTGCATCAAGAATGGAGAAGACGGGCCTTCTGGCGTATAATTGTGTTGCTTGTTGACCTTGCCTGGCTCGACTTTGAGTTGACTCCTTTTGGCTTTCCCTGCCTGCTGCTGGGTTAGCGATTTGCTCATAGTCACTTATTTATTCTGCCAGACAACTTCACACTTGTCTCGTTTCATCGACGGGCACACTGAGTCTCCAGGATGTTAAGCAGTTTGACTAAACCCCCCCCCCCCCCCCCCCCCGGTCTGGTCAGTAGGGAGCGGGCCTTGTCTGAAAAGGTGCACTGCAGACTCCCAGGAACTTGCAGATGTAGAAACAGCTGGGGGATGTCACTTGAAAGTCAAGTCGCTCCAGTTTCAGACAAGGACGAGGCAAACCCTGAGATGAGTGACAGGGGGCTGCTGTCTTGGATGGAAAGGCTGACCGTGTTCTGTGGCTAGCCGGATTATTCTGAGCCAATCGGAACAGAAAATTTGATTAGTCCTTTAATGCAATTTGCATTTTGTTTCTGCCGTAGACTCATACAATTAAGAGCAGGGACGGACAGTGAGAATCAGCCAGCAGGCTCAGAACCTGAGCAGATAAAACCTTGAGCACCACACAAGGACTTTATATAGGGCAGGGTGATGGTGAGGTGACCATGTCCCCTAAGGACAAGCAGGCCCGAGTTTAAATTTTAGCCACACCATTTAAATCACAGGGTGACAATAGACAAGTTACTCATCCCTGCGGGTCCATTTTTTCTCCATTAGAAGGGCGCGTCGCGTGTGGCCCATCCAGCCAACTAAACCAGCTGCTGTATCGGGTGGTGGTCCAGTAACTCTGCATTTTCCTTCCTTCTTGAATTTTCCCAGAATCCAGGGACATCTCCTGGAAGGGTGCAAAAGGTCGCTCACCTGGTCCAAAAGCCCTTTGCAGCTGAGGAGACTGAGACCCGGAGACGGCAAGGTCACTCTTCATGCAGCCTTAGCAGTCCGGGTGGCAGAATTGGGCCCACTGCCCATGGGGTGTGTTGGCACTCAGTTCCCTTCTCCTTTGTCACTGAGTAAGAACCAGAGCTGAAAGACAGGGACAGACCACACTCGTTTGTTGGAATCCATGTGTATTTGCAGGCGTTTGTAGCCCTCCCTTGGCCTTAGAAAGGGACAGAGGAGATGCTGGGACACAGAAATGCTCCCCCAGAGAACGGTGAATGCATGGCCAGGTTTGGAGACAGGTAAATAACCAGTTGTGAGCACTTTGAAGAGTGACAGTGTAGAAAGGGCCATCCCCTGTTGTAAAGTTTAATCACTTCCCTGACAGATTTGCCAGTGGGGGTCTTCACTGGATCCGCACATCTGGTTCCAGCGCCCAGACATTCCTTTACATGCTCTGTGTCTGCAGCAGAGTCACTTTTCCTCTCTCATCCCAAACTGCATCCTCCAAAATTAAGGATGCTGCTACCTTTGTGGCAGGTTTTTATGAAGACAAAAAGGAGCCCCTTGTGCCTTGCCGAGTGGAGGAGCAGGGTGGTCTTGTGCTTTGGATCTGCTGACTGTACTCTCAGAAGCAAAAGCCTGCTCAAGCAGCCAAAGGAGTGGGGGTGTAGATTAGCCCTGGGAGGAGGAGCCCTGGCCAGTGGTGGGACCTTTAGATAATGGCTATTTGGCTTTTTGCTCCAGCAGAGGGCACTCTATGTCCCATTTCCCCGGAGGCTGGATTCCCTGGAGGGAGCCCAGCCAAGGTGGGGATTGAAGCTTGGGAGGAAGCCCCAGCCAGGAAGCCTCCTCCCTGCACCCACAGCATTTACAGTGGGGCGCCCTGGAACGTGAGCCTTTAACAGACAGCCAGGCACTGTCATGGGCCCCGGGGGTGAAGCACTGACCACATGAATGGACCCTACTATCAATGGGTACAGGGAGATGAGTAACAAATGCACGCTCTGCTGACTGGGGTGAGGGCTGCCAAGAGAAATGAACCAGGGTGACATGGCAACACAAGTGGCCGGGTGATGGGCTTGGGGCGCGTGAGCAGGGGAAGCACTCTTTCCCTGGGGTGGACTGGCCAGGCCTCTCTGATGGGTGGGAGGGAAAGCACTTCAGGCAGAGGGAATGGCAGGAGGCCTAGGGTGCCTGGTGCCTTTCCTGGCCTGCTGGTGGCTGGAGAGAAAAGGAGGAGTGTGGTGGGTAAAGGGGCGTGGCTCCAGAAGGGTGGCAGAGCCTGCACAGGCCCTGGGAGTAGGATGGGAGCCCTGGGCTCTGGGGTCTCCCTCCTTGTCTGCACCCCTCCTGGGAAGCTTATTCCTTCCGATCTGCTCTTGCTTCATCTGCTGTTTAAAGTAAAGAGGAACTTGAGAGAGACCCTCCCCCTGGCCTACAAGGAGTCTCCTAGAGCTCCAGTTCCCACATTCGCCAGATGCTGAGAGTCACCTGTGGCATTGTTTAAAATGTAGAGTCCCCACCTGGGGCACCTTTGACGAATGGAGAAGCAGTGTCCTGCTCAGATCTGCTAAATGGGGTGCATTGCCACTAGGAGGGGCTTGGGGACCTGGGTTTCAAATGAGTGTCTCAAGGTGATGTTTATTTTCTTGCTAAATTAGAATGTTTGACCAAGAAGGCATGAAGCCTCTAGGTAGCTGATTTCAGCTACTCTCTGGGGCTTCTGGACCTTTCTGCATAGAAATAATTGCACTAATGTGCTGGGCGTGGTGGCTCATGCCTGTAATCCCAGAGGCTAGGGAGGCTGAGGCAGGAGGATTGCAAGTTCAAAGCCAGCCTCAGCAAAAGCAAGGTGCTAAGCAATTCAGTAAGACCCTGTCTCTAAATCAAATACAAAATAGGGCTGGGGATGTGGCCTGGTGGTCAAGTGCCCTTGAGTTCAATCCCTGGAACAAAAAACAAAAAGCACTAATTGAGTGCCTACTGTTCATTCTGCTTCTGCGTTGTGCTAAGCTGTGCTGACTGACTGAAGAGGGATCTGAGGCAGTTTGTGCTACTGGACTCTTCAAATCCCCAGTCCAGAAACAAACATGGGCACATCTGGGTTTTGTCAGAGTGCACACAGGAGCTTGTTTCATGGCCATGGAGACTGGTTTGGGAAGAGACAGCATCTCACCCGTGGCTTAATTTCATGTTTAGGGTAAACACTCAGAGGTGAGTGGCATGGAGGGGCAGATTAGGATCTCAGGGAGAGAGTATTTTTAGAATTTTTACATCTCTCTCTATTCAGAGGGCTCTGATGAACAGAGAGCAGACTGTTTTCCCTGTGGTCCACCCCTCTGCCCCAGTCTCCGCATTGCTCTCCAGGTACTTCAACGGCAGGTAGTAATCAGAAAGAGACCCTTGAATTTTGCAGCTTCTTCGTTTTTTCTCCTGTTCCGTCCCAGGTGAGCATGTTAGACTCCTTCGGGCTTTGAGGCAATTCCTTCCCTCTGTCCTTGGCACAGGGTAATACGAGCTCACCCTCACCAGCCTTCACCACGAGGGCTGTTGTAAGCACTCGCCTAGTTTCTATAACACATCTCTGGGGGAGGTGCCAACATTAACCCCTTTTATAGATAAAGTGCAGGGTGTCGGGGAGCTTGCTCCTCGGGGAGCCCGTTCTTACCCACCGTGTGCTCGGCCTCTTACCTCCCCTCCCTCCCACTCCTCTGTCCCTTCCTTCACAATCAAGAGCCAATACAAGTCTCTGCCTATGCTGAGCCCTGGTCCCATCAGCAGTGAATAGAGATGACTAAGCTCTTGTCCTGGGGCTGCAGATGGCATAGCTCTCCAGAAGTATGTCAAGAGAACACAGTGCACCAGGTACCGTGGGGGCCTAAATGGCAGAGGGCAGAAGAGGGCATCGTGGTGAAGGTGGTCATAGAGCCACTAAGAGCATGCTGAGGTCCCGCAGAGCATATGCCACTTGGGAAGACAGGAGGGAGATTGGTAGGGGTCCTGTGTGCACCGAGCATCCCCTTCCCAGTGCCATCACTGAGGAGCGTCTTCCTCATGGGAGAGAGGTCAGCAGGAGTGGAAGGGACACAGTCAGGGGGCTCTTGCCCGCTGTGTGACCACGGCTCATCTCGTCCCTGCTCTCAGCTTTCTCATGGGTGAGCGGAAGCAGCGACGCCCTCTGTGCAGATGGAGCATTCCGGAGCGTGGCGAGGGAGACGACTGGCACATGCTTGGCTTTCAGTAAATTGCTGCTACTTGTTTTATGACTTTCACTTCTGATGAGGTCACTTAGCAATAAACTTCAGTCTGTAATTGCAAATAAAATACAGTGTTAGAAATCTGTTTCTGGCACATAGTTGTTGCTCAATAAATATAGTAAAGATGCCATATCAATGTTTATAGCCACTCCCTTCATAAGAGTTAGATTATGGAACCAGACTTGGTGCCCTTCAACAAATGAATGGATAAAGAAATTGTGGTACCTATACACAATGGAATATTACTCATCCATAAAGAGAAATGAAATTATGGCATGTGCTGGTAAATGGATGGAATTGTAGACTATCATGCTAAGTGAAATAAGCTGGTCCCCAAAAACCAAAGGATGAAGGCTCTCACTTATGTGTAGATGCTAAATCACAATAAGGGAGGGGGTAGGGAAAAATAAAAGTACTTTGGGTTAGTTAAAGGGGAATGAAAGTAAGGGAGGGGCATTGGGAGTAGGAAGGCTGGTAGAATGAATTGGACATGACTTTCCTATGTTCATAAATGAATACATGACCCATGCCCATCATGTACAACCAGAAGAATGAGAAGTTTACTCCATATAGGTGGGTATAGGTGTCAAAATACGTTCTACTGTCATGTATTAAGAAGAAAAGAAGGAACATGCTGTAGGCCAGTGCTGTTCTCTGTGATTTACACAGATTGGCTTACTCAGTCCTCTCAGCCACCTGTGGAGTTGGTCCTGTTGTTCCACTCACCTGCTTACAGGTGAGAAAGCTGAGGCTCAGAGAGCTTGAATACCCACCCGAGGTCAACCAGCTAGGCACCAGAGGTGGTGGTACCCGGGTGCCTGCAGGGCCATGCCCGTGCTCACGGGCTGTTATCTCAGCACATAGAGATAAAAGGCATTGCCGGCCCCATCTTACAGATTGGGGAACTGAGGCACCAAGAGGTAAAATGCCCTAGAAACCCATGGCAGCCAGTGGAAAACACGTTTCTCATTTGTGAGTGGTTGGAAGTGTGGTCTCTGAAGAGCTGAAGCAGATTCTGCTGGACTCTCAGCTAAGGAGGAGTTCTTTGTCCCCAACAGGGTTTCATTGGGAGGGAGGGCAGGCCCCTGGCCTGGATTCCCTTTCTTCTCTTGCGTGCCCCTCCTGGCCATGGTTTGGAAAGGTGGGGTTCAGGTGGGGCTGTGGCAGGCCAGGCTACTCCAGCTCCGGGTCACCTGTAGTTCCAGGTGCTCTGTTGCGCTCCTGGGTGCCTCGGCTCCTCTGCGGCCCTCTCAGGGGATCTTTGCATCCTGTCTGTGGTTTAAGGAAAAACTAATCAAGGGTGTGTGCAGGGCACCCTGGTGCCTCAGCAGAAACCTGCGGCTCTCAGACTCCAGCCCAGCAGGGTTGGGTGCCGTTGCTGGCGTGGCGTCCTGTGTGTGCCTGAAGCACCCTTGGGTGTTGACAAGAGTCTCTGTTCCACTGGGTCGTTGACAGCCAATCCCAGTGACTAACAATTGATTTTTCTGTTGTGGGTGTTCCTGAAAGTGCCTTGACATTCAAACTGGCTCTTGGTCCTCCAAGACCCCTCTGTGCGGGCCGTGGTGGGGATGAACTCAGGCGTGGAATAGTGGTTCCATTTCGGACACTTTTGATTTGCCTTCCTCCGACCTGCGGGGGCACGTTATTCACAACCTGGGCGACTGTCCTCCAGTTAAAAGCAGGCCCAGCACCCCTTCTGCTCTTTTTTATGTTGTGCCTTTGGGAGATCCAGAATGGACCTCAGGTGAGGAGGGGCTGCAGGGTCTCATGATCGCCCACGTCTTGGCACTTTCTTCCTGGGTGCTGAGGTTTTCCCTGGGCAGACAGCTAATTTTTTGTGCCTCCCTTCCTTTCTACCCCCTTTTCCCCTCTTAGGCCATTGAGCACATATTAATAAAGCACTGGGGACCTGTTTGATCCTGACCCAGAGCCAGAGGAAGACAGATCTGATTAAAACATGGTCCTCGCTCTCAAGAGAATTGGTCTTTTGCTGGTCTAGGTGGTAATGACCTTTCTTCACAGGGCCATTCCCTGAGGGTGATGGGTCTTTGTAGGAAACCTGGAGATGAGGGGATGGGACACTGGTTCATGGGTAAGGGCGGGGGGTCCCGGGATGATGGGAGACCACAGTTGAGGCTGAGAGCAGCCGACTCCTTTGCAGGGAGCGCTCACAATCACAGTCCAAGATACTTGCTGTCATAAAAGATAAATGTACATGCGCTGGTGTTTGAAAACCAGGAGGGACACTTAATTGGCTGGGGACTTCAAAGAAAGGAGGACAGTGTCTCTTGGGAAACATGACAAGGTGGGATGAGAAATGGGCCAGGGAGTGAGGAGTCTAAGGCCATAGCTGAGCTTTGTCATTGGATGGGCTGCTGAGGATGGCACTGGATGGTGACAGTCGAGATCCATGTCTGCTGAAATCGTGGCCCAATAGCTAGTGTGGCCTTTGAGACCAGCATGTTTAACCAAGCCAGTCATGTGACTTCATTTATTTGTTTGTTTGTTTGTTGTACAGGGGCGCTTTACCACTGAGCTACATCCTATGCCTGCTTTTTTTTTTCTTTCTTTCTTTCTTATTTTTTGTTTTGAGACAGGGCCTCACTTGGTTTCTTTGGGCCTCCCTATGTTGCTGAGGCTGCCTCCCCAGTGGCTGGAGTTACAGGCATGTGCCCCTTGCTCCGCAGTCACATGATTTTAGAAGGACAAGCAACAAAGCAAGCCCAGAGCACCGTGTGGTACCCTGCCGTGTCTCCGCCAGCAGTCTCTGCAGTCACTTTGGAGCCTTCCAGAAATCCACTGCGTCTTCAAACGTTCGGGGTCTCCCTTTCAACTTCTGCACCCACACCCTGGAGACCCCTCACCACCTTCCATTCCCGGCAGGCCCCATCTTTGACTCTCACTGATTCTGTATTAATAGCAGCGATTAAGTCACCTCATCACATTGGGGAGGAGACATTAATCTTCATCAGGCCAGCGAGGAGCTCCATTTTTTTCTGTCCTTCTCCCCTCCCTCTCAGCCCCCATCCAGCTCAGGGACGGTACAGTGAACCCCTGTCTGGAGCACGCTGGGTCACCTGCTTCCGCAGATGCAGTTTGCTTCTCTAGCACCCTCCCTAGCCTCCCTGCACCCAGAGCTGAGCTGCTGCTGTTGTCATGAACACCACAGCCAGGAGCAGGAAGGGGGGGAGCGGGAGAGGGACTCGTCCCTCAAACAGGAACTCAGGGCCTCCTTGTCTTCTGTTGCCTCTTAGATGTGGGCAATGCCACAGCTTGGAGCTGTGGGCTTTGGGTTTCTACTCAGCCTTGGGAGAAGACTCCAGGACCCGCAGGCCTTTCTGATCTATGAGGAGTTGGGAACTGAGAATGTTGGATGCAATGGTAGAGGCAAGAGGCAGGGAGGCCCACAGTAGTCAGGATCGGGGCAGAAAGGAGATATTCTGGAAGCCTGGCATCCCGGGCTCCTAATGTTTAAACCAACTGCCAATAATAACCTCCCTCAAGTTTCTACCTGTGCCCGGCGTTGTGCAGTGGAGTAGATTCTACACCGGATCCTGTTCAGTCCTCACACATCGCCTTACCAGATACATACTGTTGTCCCATTTTTCAGATGTGGAAACTGAGATCTGGAGGTGAAGTGTGTCTACTGCGTGGCTTGCAGCAGGGACCCCGTTATTTCCTGTATTCTTTGACTCTCTCACACTCTGCCCTTGCAGCTAGGATGATGGTACCATTCGTTGTCAGAACTGGAATTCTTTTAAGAATGCAAGATGTCCTAAATAAGTACACTGTGCAGCAGGTGTGAACAGGGAGAGGTCCAGCATGACAGGCAAGTGTGGTCCCTTACTCCTGCCACAACTGGGGACAGAAGGATGCTTCATGCTCCTTTGCAGCAGAGCTTGGTTCCCTGCTCCTCAGTGCCCTACCCACCTCTCCTCCCACCTGAGTGGTCCGAGGCCTGCCCTGCCCTGATGGCTCTTCAGCTCCCTGGTGCTGGAGCATCTGATTAGCTTGTGTTCACCAGGTAAAGTGTCAAGGAACAGCGCCCCTCCGCTTAGCAAGCAGCCCTCACCCCCACCCCACCCAGGGCAGGTTTAACTCCCAAGGCTCTGCAGGGCTGGCCTTTGCTCACCCTCTTGGCACACCTGGTTTGCTTCTTGAGCTCAGAATGTGCTCCATTTACATTCCACCAGCAATCTTCTTACTCGGAGGGATTCTTGGGACATCAAATTAGCAGAAAATGACATTAGCACTAAGAACCAAATTCGATTACCTGAAATACAAGTATGATGATGAGGCATGAAGCAGCCTCCTCTCCACCTCCTGCCCTCAGACCAGACCCTCCCACTGAATACTTTCATGCCACTTGCCTTTGAGTTGGTGGCATTTTTTAATTTCTTTTTTTTTGCAGATGGTCTCACAGGCACAGAGGATGTATTGCTCTTCAAAGGCAGGTGTCTGGGTGGTTCTCCCAGGTCCTGGCTGGCTCTTCTGCCTGTGGGTGTGAATCTGACATTGGCCTGTGCCCTATCCCTGTCTCCTCGGAACCAGACGCCTCCTGCTCACTTATCCCCTCACTTGGCCGCTGCCGTTATGCTCTGATCTTTGCCTGCCTCTGCTTTTCCCAGGGGAAGAAATTCCACCATGAAAGCTCCACCACATTTCCCTGGTTCTTGACGTCTCTCCACTCCCGTGGCTTTGGCTCCTGCTGTCCTCCCTGCTTGGCCTCTGCAGGGTGGAGAGGGCTTTGCCCTGCAGTGTGTCTGCAGTCCTTAAATGGTGGGACAGGGCTGCTGCTACCTGCAAAGCTTAAACAGGGTTAAGTCAGACACTTAATCCCAAAGCAGAGCCAGGCATGTGGGGATTAATATCAACAGTTACACATATAGAGCAGGTGGTGAAATGCTATATGGAGTGTGTGTCGCCTCTTCTCCAATGACATCTCCAGGGCAGTGATGTGCCATTTTAGCCAATTTTGTGTCTCTAGGACCAACCACAGGGCATGTAGTAAGTTCTCAATGAATTCACTTGAGTGAACTAGATGAAGTAAAACCCCAAATAGGGAAGGGGGAGTTAAGGAAGACACTCAATTCCCCCAGACATCTGGGTAGGCTGAGGGGCAAGGTTTAAGACCTGAGAAGAATTAGAAAAACAGTCTGGGACCAAATAGCAGATGAGGCAGGGTTGTTCTGAGCCGCTGCCCCTCTGAACCCAGTGTTTACATGGGGGTACCACAGCTGCCCATGGGAGAGGGGAGCACCCCTTCTCATCTGCACGGTATCTGGACTGAGTGCATGTGGGGTGCTCTGGCCAAGCTTCTGCCGACAGGAGGCAAAAAGCCCGCATCTGAGGCCAGCCATGTCTCAGACTCATGGGTGCCATGGGAAATTTGTTCCTCCTCACTACAGTCTGTAAAATAAGGTGGACTGGGCATGCTCAACAACTCATATGGATTTCTTCCCTCGGTCAAGGATCAAAATGAAAATCAAGTCAAAGTAGATTATAGATCTAAATGTCCAAGCTAAAACGCTACGATCTTAAGAGGAGTAGATCCCTATGACTTTGTACTGGGCAATGGACGCCAAAAGCACAAGCAAGAGAGAGGGAAGTATGTACATCGGACTTCAGAACAGAGATCTTTCGTGTCTCAAAGGGTACCACCGAGAAAGTGAAAAAACACAAAACGGAGAAAATGTTTGCCGTTATGTGTATCCAGTTAGGGGCTTGTATCTAGAAGAGCTGAAGAACTCTCAAAACTTGATGGTGAAGAGACAAATAACCTAATTTAAAAATGAGCAAAGGATTGGAATGAACATATCTGCAGAGAAGAGATAAAAATGGCCAAAGACACATGAAAAGATGCTCAATATCATTAGTCACGGAGGAAATGCAATCAAAACCGCAATGCGATACCAATTCACACTGACTGAGGTGGCTGTTATCAAGACTGGAAACAAACAAGTCTCACGGAAGATGTGGAGCAATTGGAACCCTTCTGAATTGCAGTAGGATGATAAAATGGAAAATATTTAGGCAGTGCCTCAAAAAAAAAATTGAATGGAGCATTAGCATAGGACCCAGCAATTCTACTCCTAGGTGTGTGCCCAGAAGAACTTGAAAACAGGCACTCAAATAAAACTTGAGCAACAATTTCACTGTGGCACCATTTGTAATAACCAAAAAGAGGATACCGCACAAATGTCCATTCGTCGGGTGATCAGTGGACAAACACAGCCTGCAATGGCGTATTATTCAGTTATTAAGATATGTGTAGTCCTGACACATGCTATGACATGACTGAGGCCAGACATACAAGCCCTTGTGATGTGTGATTCTGGTTCATATGAAATATCAGAATTGTCCAATCCAGAGAGCCATCAGTGGGGTCCAGGGGTTGGGGGAGAGGATCATGGAGACAGACTGCAAATGAGTACAAGGTTTCTTATTTGGGTGATGAAAGTGCTCTGGGACCAGATGGCAATGAGGGCTGTACAGGTCTGTGACTGCTCTAATCACTACTAAAATGACACATTACAACAGTCCATTTTGTCACATGCCTGTGACGGTTCGCGCCCTTTCACTTACAGGGTGTGCGGACAGTTTCTGTTTTGATACATCTGGACTGACGTCATTACTACTTGTTCTGGTTTGGATGCGTGGCTTCCCCAGAAAGGAGTGTTCTGAGGTGCAATGATTGGGATACGGGAGCTGGCGCCTCATCTGTCCACCCTAATTTGAACAGACCACGTTGGCGGTGGCCGTAGGCGGGTGGGGCATGGCTTTATTGATTGTGCTTCAGTAAAGGCATTTCTCAAAAAAGACAAAAAATAGAGACCCTCACGTTCAAACAGGACCAGGGGAGTTGGGTTGCTCACCTGTCCTTTCTGTTGGCAGCTCCCCACCCCATGGTGTTCCTTGAGATACCTTTGTAGAGGAGAAGAAAGCAATTTCCCCTCTACCCATAGTTCTGAGCGGGGACAGATCCCTGGAGCAAAAGACAGAGTAGGAAGAGACAAACACAGAAGTCCCGTGACGTGTTCTTCGTATATTCATAGGAGAAACCCAAGGGATGAGTAATTCTCCACGAGGGGGCTAAGAACTTGGCTTATGGGGTTGTCCCCACTCCCACTCATAGTTTCTCTCTCTAGGGTTTCAGTCCCCTGAGGTCAACCTCAGTCTGAAAATATTTATGGAAAGTTCTGGAAATGAACTGTTCATGCATTTTAAGTCTCTGCTGTTCTGAGTAGCATTCTGAAGTCTCACACTGCCCCACCCTGTCCAGCCCAGGGTGTGATTGGTCCCCTTGTCCATCCTTTCCACCCTCTGACCCTGCTTCCTGGGAGCCCTCAGCCATCCTGGGCAGGAGACCAGGTGTGGCTGTGCTGCGGAGCTGGTGTTCAGGAAAGCCTCCTTCTACTTAATAACGACCCCAAAGCTCAAGCGGGGTGTGTCAGTCAGTTTTGCTTTGCCGTGACCCACAGGAACAGTGTAGGGGAGAGAAACCTAATTTTGGCTCCTGTTGACCCACTCCATTGCCTTGGACCCCAGGGGAGGCAAAACATGGAGCAGGGGTGTGGAGGAGGAAACCGCCCAACTCCTGACAGCTGGCAGGAGAGATCAAGGAGCCAGGACAAAACAGAGACCCCAGAGGCACCCCCCACCACTGACCTACTTCTTCCAGCCACAACCCACCTGCCTGGTGACCACCCAGTCCCTCCACTCACAGAGGTGGACTGCTTAGGCTCCAGCTCTCATGGTCTGGTCATTTCAGCTCTGAGCACCCCTGCCTCAACACGGGATCTCTCAGGGGACACTCACATCCAAACCATCACAAGTAGTGATGCCTTCGGTCTGGGTGTGTCAAAGAGATGCTGTAAGCACACCCTGTTAGTGAAAGGGTGGGAGCCTATCCCAGGTGTGTACGTGTAGGAGGAAAAGGGCTCAGTACATACAGGGTTCAGTGGTCTCCAGGGTTTCAGGAATCCACGGGGCGTCTTGCAGCACATCTTCCATGATAAAGGGGATTACTATACAACATCTTTAACCAAGAGCAGTAAATGTTTACAGACTTAACGGGACCAAGGGAAAAGACCGCGTCCCCAGGGACACCCACCTGTGGGCAGGCAGACACCAGGTGTGTGCTGTGGAGCTTCCTCTGGTGCCTTCTCCAAGCCAAGGAAGGTCTCAAGTGTCTTTGGTGACGGACCTTTGTTCTTCCTAGTGGAGAGAGGAGGGGGAACACCTGTACCTTTGTGAATTTATTTCGTAACATAGGCAAAGAGATTTTCTTTTATGAATTGCTTTCCAAATGCCTTCAGCTCAAAGTACTCTTTATGCCCAAATACCATAATTTGGGGTGTCATATGTCCTGTGGACACTGCTAAGAGGACCTGTGTGGGTCGGCTTGGATATCCCCAGTTGACCCACTCCATTCTAGGGACAGGAAGTGAGGCTTCACTGGCAGCATGAGGGCGTGGATGGTGTCCCCTGGTTACGTGTCCTCCTGTCCCAGATGGCTGATGCGCATGGCCGCCCCATCTCTCAGACTGAACAGGAGTGTGAGAAGGACACTGTGATGACTTGTCATTTATTTTTCGGGCCAACCCAGGCCTAGGTTATTAGGAAAGAGAAACACAAACCACACACTCTCCTCCCTCATGGGAGTATGAAGGTCGAATGTGACACCCACACTCTCTCTAGGGACAAAAGGAAACAAATAAAAGAACAAAATAAAGAAGATATCTTGCAGATGTCAAGAGTCCTTCAAAGCACAGTGCTCTTGCATGATTCCCGGAATCCGATTCCTTCTGTGGCTTCTTGTCACGAACAGGCTAAACTCGAGCGCTGTGGCCCCTGTCAGCTGCACCCGCTGGCCCCCTAGCCCCAAGAACTCCGTTCTCCACTCCTTTGATGACATCATTGCCTTTTGCTGTCACCTGCTGACACATTCATATTTGCCTCTCAGATCTGGCTTTTGCCATGTTCAGGATGTAGGGTAGCAAGTCCTCATCCCCGGTGCCCAGGAACGTGCCCTTACTTGGAAATTGAGTCTTTGCAGATGATGGTCTTAAGGTGAGGTCATCAGGGTGGCCCTAAATCCAGCTTCCCCGTGTGGTTATGAAGAGGGCCACATGAACACGGGGGCTGACAGTACAGATGCAGTATGATGGGAACAAGGCCCACGGGGGCAAGGCCATTCCCAGCAAGGAACACCAGAGGTCACAGGAAGCTAAGAGACCAAGTCTCCCTCCCAGCCTTCCAAGGAACCCACCTTGCCGCTGTGTGATCTGGGACTTCCAGCCCCCCAAACTGTGGGAGGACACATTTCTGACTTCAAAGCCACCCAGTTTGTGGTACTTGGCTATGGCAGTCCTAGGGAACTAATATACACCCTCTCCAAGAATACGGTGGCTTTTCAACCTCGCCGCATCAAATCATTCACTTCTGCGGTGTCTCCTGGACCCTTGTCATCTGATGATCATGTTGGATCCAATTCTGTTTGTCTCTAAATAGACCGTGGTGGGTAAGGCTTATCCCTGTGCATTCCTTAGACCTAGTGAGGTAACCATCATTTAGAAAGGGTGAAGGGGTGGATGGGTGGGTGGATGGATGGATGGACGAACAGATCCATGTATAGATGGTAGATGGATGGATAAACAGATGGTTGGATGGGTAGATGGGTAAAAAAAAAAAATCAGCCAATCCCTCTTGATTTCCTTGTTTCAAAAGAGAAAAGCCAACTTGCATCAAAGCTCAAGGTTTAAAAAGCAAATTAACATTTGAAAGATATATGTGTCCTCTCTGTTTGAGTCCCTCTTTGGCAAGCAATCTCAGGCGTGCATTTCCCAGTGTAAATAACGTAGAATGTGTTAAAAAGTTCACCAGTGTTTAAGTTCATTAAGTTAATGTTGTCATTCTGAGCGGCAGAGTGTGTCGCTGGTTGTAAGCTATTCATCACATTCCTGTGATTCTGGAGTCGTGTCATCTTCAGGAATGGGGTAAGGATCAAAAATAGAATAGTTCCTGTATATCAAAGAGCCCGGGACCAGGAACGAAATTTCCAGAGTCTGCCACTCACTGCTGTGTGACTTTTATAGATTTATCACTTTAGGCATTCAATTAACATCTGAGTGCCAGCTTCGTGCCCTGACCTCTGTTGCGTGTGAGGGGTACACAGGTCAAAGCAGTCAGCTCCTGCCCTGGCAAGTGTCCATAGTTTGGGAGGTGATATGAGGGATGAGTGAATCAAATTTAAATGTAGAACCATAAATGATATGACGGGAGTTAGCACAGGGTGCTCTGGGCCTTAGAACAGGACCCCCATGCTCCAGAGCTGGTCATGAGGAAAGGCTGGGTACAGGAGGTGTCATCCACACAGGCCATGATTTGTCTGGATGGCGGATGGTGTTCTAGACATAGAGAAAAGCATGTGCAAAGGCCCTTAGGCCCATGCAGGGCTTGACGGGCAGATCCCTGGGAAAGAGGCTGCAGTGAATGGCAGCTGTGGCATCCAAGGAGGGGCACTCAGTGGCCTCTGATGAGAACTCGAGGGTGGCCACAGCCTTTGACTAGAAAGACTGTAAAGCACATCTTACTAATGCAGCCACACCCACTATTTTGTTGAGCTTTGCAAAAGATCTGTACCCTCCGTCTTCCTTTGCTCCCTGACTCCTGACCCCCTGGGACATGTGCCTATGCCATGCATTATGGACACCTGTCAATGACCAACAAGCCTCCAGGAGCTCCTGGGGAGGCTGCCTTGTGTTCTGTGCTGATGCTCCAGGCCCCTTCTCTTTACTCCTGGACATTGGTCAATTTGTCCTTGATCCTCGGGGATTTTCCCTGCATGCTGGAAGTGTCCTGTTCCTTCCAGATCTTTTCCCCTTCTCTGCCCTGTTCTGTGGTCTCAGCCTGACAGGTTTGGTGGGCATCCGCAGCCTTTCTGGCCCACTGTTGGGAAGATTCAGACAGGAGATGAGCAGAAGGGAAAAGAGGGAGGCTGAGGGTCTCTCCAGGGGCCTCTCAGCTGCTGCAGCGGTCCCTCTGTGTGCACCACTTCTCGCACATTCCTAGCCTCCTTCTGGGGCTATTTCAGGCATGTGGCATGGTTCCTGCCATTACTAACTTTGGACTATGGAAATTTATGATTTCCCCCAATCCTGCCTCTTTTCTTATTGCTTCTTTTCTTTCCTCTCCAATGAATTCAGTGATCTGTATATAAGGTAATTTCAGAGTACACCGTATAGCTGGACAGAAGCAAAGCAGTTGACATGCATAAGCATTATTCTCCTGTAGTCAAAGGTCGGCTGTGGCAAGGATGCTTAAGTAGATCACTTATTGCTCCAATGATGACATCTAAAGCTGCCTTGTTGGTTTCTTTTTCAAACTACTTTATGGAAATGTGATTGACATGCAAAAAAATGTCATATGTAATGATGTGAGTTGATGAGTTCAGACATGAGCGAACCTCCATGGAGCCACAGTCTCATCCATCGCCTTCCAAGTTTCCTTGTGCTTCTTTGTTGATGATGATGATGATGATGATGATGATTTTGTGATAAGAAGACTTAACACAAAATCTACCCTGCTGTATGCTTAGCTCTAGTTGGTGTGCCGTGCGGTAATCTTGAGGACTCACTGTGTTGCATAGCTTGCAACTCTGTACCTTAAATGAATCCCTCCCTGTTCTTCTCCCCTATCCCTGGCAGCTACCATTCTACTCTTTTGTGATATTGCCCTCAAATTCCTCATTGTACCATCTCTTTGCTGCCAGAATTCTGACGAATGCACCTGGCTATTTCCATTCCTGAAGTTTTTTTCTTAGATATCCAAATTTTGCTCAAATTCTGTCGTCTGAGCAAGTCCCCTCTGATCACTCCATCTAAACACACAAACCTCCTGCGTGGCTCATCATGCATGCCCACTTTATTTTTCCCCTTACTACCTGCTACTTTTTAGAATTTATTCTAGTGGAATATGATTTCTCATTCTTCTGGTTACACATGATGTAGAATCTCACTGGTCATGTCATCATATATGTATATAGGATAATAATGTAATATTATATGTAATCATATATTTGTATAGGGTAATAATGTCTGATTCACTCTCTTCTTCTTCCTCCCCCACATCCTCTCCCCTTCCTTCACTCCCCTCTGTCTAGTCCAAAGCACCTCTATTCCACCCCCACCCCCCCACCCCCGCTTATTGTGAATTAGCACCTGCTTATCAGAGAAAACATTTAACCTTTGGTTTTTTGAGATTAGCTTATTTTCCTTTAGCATGGTATTCTCCAGCTCCATCCATTTACCAGCAAATGCCATAATTTCATTCTTCTTTAAGGCTGAGTAATACTCCATTGTGTATATAGACCACATTTTCTTTATCCATTCATCTGTTGAAGGGGACCTAGGTTGGTTCCAAAGTTTAGCTATTGTGAGTTGAGTTTCCATGAACGTTGATGTCACTCTAGTATGCTGATTTTAAGTCCTCTGGGTATAAACCAAGGAGTGGGTAACTAGGTCAAATGGTGGTTCCATTCCAAGTTTTTTGATGAACACATCTCTGTCAACACAAGCACCCTTTCTCATACACACATGCACACCTGCTTGCACACAAACATACTTCATGAGGATAGGGATTTGTCAGGCTGCTCGTTATTAAATGCATCTATGAGAGCTGTGCCTGGCATTGACTGGGTCCTCCGTGAATACTTGCTGGAGCACTGAGAGGACAGGCAGTGGGGTCTCTGCAGCCATGTTGGCCTCCTGCACACCAGCTCCTGGTTAACAGCTCCCACGAAAGCAGAGAGAATGATCTTGAAACTGTGGGAATCAGTCCAGGGAGTGGCCGGCCACGTCCATCCTGCTTTCCCTGTGGATCTTCACGGCTGTCCTCAACTTCCTTTGCAGCTGGGGCTGGACTTGGAAGGCCAATCTAAACGGCACTCGGGGTATTGGCCTTTTTAGCGGTAGTAAATGGAAAGCTTCCTAACTTGACTACTGTGAAGCAGACAGATGTAGAGAACCTGAAGGGCCACAATGTAATCTATCATATTATCAGCACATTTTTCCCCCACGATGTTGGGCATAGAAAGCGTATTTGATCCATCGTCTACGGGAATGCATTGGTGATGGTTTATGTCCCCTGAAGAGCTGGTACCTGACCTGTTTTTCATGTTGGTGTTCAGTGGCCCTTCTGTGCCAGGCCTGCTGTGGCTGCAATCAGTATCATTTGCTATGACGTTATCTAATTATTTTCTTCCTCACTTCTTACCTCATTATGAGTCTCCTCTTCCTTAACCACACTTTGGTGTTTCATATACATATAATTTTAATTGCAAGTCAGTTCATTTGGGGGAGGGCAGAAATTAAGGTTTATATTATAAATGAAGTGAGAATTCTTATCAGTATATTTGGATTAGTTTATCTTCAGTATGCATCATTTTATGGTGACACTAAATAAATTGGTTTCTATTCTGAAATATAGGTTTATTCCAAAAATTACTTGTCTCTATGACAGTTAATAACCTTGAACTCCTGTATTTTTTTAAAACAGGTATTACCAGACAAAGAAATATGGTTAATATTCCTTTGCAACATTGAAAACTGAGGCCAGCTATCGACCAAGAATAACTCATTTAACTCTGTATTGTGTCCTTCCTTCGTCCTTAATCTTCTATTAGTAGGATATTGTCCGTCTGTCTGTCTGTCTATCTATCTATTTATTTTGGGGTACCAGGGATTGAACTCAGGGGCTCTCAACCACTAAGCCACATCCTCGGCCCTAGTTTGTATTTTATTTAGAGACAGGGTCTCACTGAGTTGCTTAGTGCCTCGCTATTGCTGAGGCTGGCTCTGAACTTATAATCCTCCTGCCTCAGCCTCCCAAGCCACTGGGATTACAGGTATGCACCACTGTGCCTGGCTAGTAGGATATTTATTGAGTGTCTGTCTCATGCCAGGATTTGCCCATGTAGACCCATGGGTTTTTCCTGGTCACGAAGCCAGGCAGGGCAGGCCAGTCCAAGCTGGCATCCTATCTGCTGGGTGGAGCGTGGCCACTTGGGAGTGGATCCATCCTGGAGCTCCAAGGACAACTTCTCACAGATGCTCTACCTGGAATATGTCCCAGAGAAATGTGTTGTGTTGCAGGATAGAGAGTATCCAGGCTGGAGGAGCAACCTGTGTGCCTACAGGAGTGTCAGCAGTGAGCTGGGAGATGGCGAGGGGAGTTGGGGCTGCTCAGGTAGGCAGGGCCCTGAGCACAGAAGTGGGTGTTGAGATGATGGGGAACCCTTCGAAGGACTTTGTGCTGGTCCCTTCTGGCTCAGACTTGGGTGTGAACGCAGTTTCCGTGGACCCTGGGCGTGTGTTGCCAGTGATGTCAGCCACGCCCATTGCCTGGCTCTCGAAGGCCCTTACAGTCCCTGGGCCTTTGCTCCTGTCCCTCAGCCCCAGCTGCTGCTTTGAAGGCTCTGCTCTGGCTCAGATCTCCCCTCCCCTCCTCTAGAAAGCTTACCCTGACCTTGCCCAGCCTCAGGCATTCTCCTTTCCCTCGTCACTGACCTTGACCTTCATTTCTCAAGCTAGTACTTTAGGGAGTGGACCTGGTACCAGCTGCCTTAGGGTTTTGGGTGATCCTGGATACTCTTGGGAATCTTCTGTGCCTTCCTTTCTTCATCTGTGCAACACACCTGATAGTAACATTTCCCAAAGAAGGTAAGCACCATATGTTTGCATACTTCCTCAAACACAAGGGAAAATAGGCTTAATTTTGTCCCCATTAAATGTCACCCATCATGTACTTTGAAGGCACAGGGTTTTCTCTTCGTCTTCTGTTGCCCAGCTCCATACACGTTCCTACAGGGTAGTGGGGTGCACAGAGCCTAAGGCACAGTCGGATGTGAGTGCCTGTTCTTTCTCTTGCTTTACTTGGTTTAGCAACAGAGTTGGCCCCTTTATTGCCTTGGGACCCACCTGCAGTATGTGTGTGCTGGTGATATCTACTGCTTCATTTAATGGAAGATTGAGTCACATGGTGAATGGGTCACCCCAAGTTCAAGGCATAGCACAGAGTGGGGTGCAAATTGAACAACCTAATCAAACCAGGCCAAGTTCCATTATTTGATATAATCCCCTAAATGTCAGATTGACAGTTTTTGATTTTTATCAACAGCAGTGTCACAATATTGCCGTAAGAAGTAGAAAGCCCCATTCTTTTTGAGGACCAATTCAGGACACCCCATAACCATCTGCTGATACCCCATGGCCTCTCCTTGTCATCTTGACCTTTGGGTGGCTTCTTTCCCCTGCCAGCATTTCCTGTCAATGCGGGCGCTGGCAAACTGATTCTCTCCACATTACTTTTCTGAATCTACTCACATCTCCTCTCAAAACCTCTCTTCCCTTTGCCCATATTGCCTTAATTTTCCGTTCCTTTGCCATTAAGTAGGTATTGATTTCTATTAAAATGACATCAGGATTTATTGACCAGAGAGGTAAATATTGACAGAGGCTGGGAGGCATGACCCAAGTGAGAAGAGAATTCTTCCCACCTCCTGCCCCCATCTGCTGCTGCTCAGAGAATGAGTCAGGCAGAGACCCTGCATGGTACCCCAATCAGCATGGGAGGGGACTCTCCCCCTCCCCGGTCCTGGATAAGCAAGGAGTCCTTTACATAGGCTCCAGGTGAAGAGGGACCTTTACCTCTTGTGTTAGAATATCTACATTCCTGATGCATGGCTGGGCACGGGGAAAATGTCTGTGGTCATTTTTGGAAATTAGGGAGAAGTTTATGGTCAGGCCCTGGGTTCTTCCCACCTTCTCTGAGGAAAAGGGACAGGAAATAGGATGGTAAATATAACTGTGCATCTCCAGGTATTTATGCAAAGCTAATGTTTTAGGTGCAGGAGAAAAGTGGCCCTAAATGTGTTAAAGCTGGACATCGCCCATCTACCCTGCCTGTGGTTTTAATCTGGAGCTTGGTGACTTAGAGTGGGGATGGGCAGGGCCACCTGTCGGATCTGCAGAGCTCATTAGAGCTGCTCTCATCGGTCCTGTCCCCTTCTGCCCTCCTCAGTTTTCCCCATGTCGCCTCAGCCTGTCTATGTCTATTTGCCGATTGCCATCCTGCCTCGCTGTCGTCTTGCAGCTCAGAAGACCCTCGCTGTGTTCTCTTGGGCAAGTTAATATCACAGGTCCCAGTCTCCTCACGTGGTAAAAATAGCAAATAGTGAGGATGCAACGATCAGGGTGTCTCAACCCTGGCACTGGACACTTTAGGCTGGAACATTCCTTGCTGTGGGCAGCTGTCTTGTGCCTTGCCCAAAGCTTTCCTGCTCTCCTGCCAACCAGCCGCACCTCTACCCCACGTGGTGACACCAGAAATGTCTCCAGACACTGGCAGATTGCCGCTGGCTGAGAACTCCTGGCGTCGGGTGGGCAGTCACTAAGTATTGTGAAAAACACTCTTACTGCAATTATTGTTTAGTGTTTGTTTACCCAACAAGTATTTTTTTAAAGGGCTTCCTGTGTCCGTGGCATGACACTGAGCCTTGAGGGAAAACTGTCACCTGGTCCTACAGTTCTTGCCTTCCTAGAGATTGTGATGAGGTTTGACAATCACACACCTGTGCCTGGGCGTCCAGGGTGGCTTTGAATGTTATGTTGTGACCTAAGTATAGCACAAGGGCAATGGCTCGGCCAACTGGGGAGGATCCATATCCATGCTCAGGCCTGCTCCCTGGGTTGACACCCCCTCCCTGGGTACCAGTGAACGCAGCAGTATGCAGACATAATGGCTTTATGCGCTGGGCTGGTCCTCTGGGTCCTCTGGTTCCATAAACACTGCCTGGGAGACACTGTCCCTGAGTCAGAGCATGTGTCTGAGTGAAGCGGCAGGCCCCTGTGGACCCTTGGTGCTGTTGCCCTGTGATGCGGTACTATCAGAGTCCAGTGGCAGGTCACCACCCCCTCGCCCCCCGCTGCTGCCTTTAGAACTGTGTCCCTGCTTCTCCCACACGATGGCAGAAGGATACTCACAACAATTGGTGCAGTCACAGAGTACCTCTGCCAACTTCTTCCATCACATGTCCTCCATCAGGCCTGACCTTGTTGGCCTCCCAGAGCTCCGGGACCCACCGCTCCTCCGCCCCGCCCCTCTGCTCACTGTTCTCCTGCTGCAGCTGTTTGTGCTGCGCCCACTGCTTCGCCCCTTCTGGGGACACTGTCCCCACGGCCCCCCCGTGACTTACACCTTCACTTGCTGTGGGTCTTTGTTCACACTTCATCCTGCTAGAGAAGCCACCTCAGTACCTGTGGGAAGTAGAGCCCCTTCCCCCACCCACCACCCCTCACTTTATTTCCCAGCTCTGGTCACCGCCCAGCATGTGTTCTGTTTCTCCGGGTGTTGGTAGACCATGTTGTGTTGTCCCCTAGAACCTGAGAGCAGGTGAGTTGCTGGTCTGAGGAGGACCGGAGGAGAGCCTGACCTGCCAGTAATCGGCACATGAATGAAAGGGTGAATCAATGAACGAATCGAGGAAGAGGAGTTTTGGGGCTCTGTCACTATGCAGCTGCCGGTGTGTACAGAAGCTCTGCCCCATTTCCCGGGAGGGATGGTCCTCCAGGGCCTGACCCAGGTGCATGATCAGTTGAGGCGATACCTGTGTGATATCAACCCTTCTCTGCCTTTCTTGAGGTAGTTCTGTCTTGGCCTCTGAGCCCACCTTGGCATGTGGATGAGGACATGAAGGGCCACCCATGTGGAACTCTAGCTGAGAGCCATCAGTTCACACAAGTGCCTCAGACCCCATAGCATGCAGCCCGTCAGGAAAGACGGTCATCGTCTTTGGTGCTGAGATTCTTCTCGCTGCCTCTGCTCTGCGATTCTTCCCATGATCTCTCTCCTCACTCTTCCCCGGGGAGATGTTGAAACGTTGGGAACAGAGGGAAAAAGGTTCACCGTTGGCAGACCTCTGACGGGTTGTCTTCCGCCCAGCCTCACATGCCCGGTCCACCTGTCACTCTGGCATGCTCCAGTGCCCACGTGGCTCCTCGTTTCCCACCCTGACACACAACATGCTCTGCTGTTCTGACACTGTCCTTTGTCATCCCAGCTGTCCTGCCACCCGCTGTTCATCCCTAATGGCTCTTCCTGTCCTTCCTCAGCTCCAGGGCTTCCCACGCCTCCTCCTCTTCCATGCCATGCAGACCTTCCTTAGCTGGTCTTTCGGCTTCTTTTTGGATTTGAGGCTGGGAGCTGCTCTGGTCTGCTGTAGATCCAGGCTGGTCCTTATGGTATTCAAACTCCCTCATTCTCTCCCCAGTTTGGGCTGTGACCAAAGGCTGGGCTCCATGGCCATTCCCAGTTGGACTGGTAGCCTGCCTTGCTTCCCCCAAACGTGGGGTTCGGAGCTGTGCTCGTGACTGTGGTCCCCCAGGGAGACCTGCAGATAAGTGGCTCACAGTGTCCACCTAGATGCAGGCCAGCACAAACCTGTGTCCCAACACTGTCTTGGTCATTCTCTGACCACATCCCTTCCTCCTTCCCGTGACTCCTTGACTAGCCCTCCTGTGCCCCTTCCCAGATCCACCAGGCCCTGAGCTATTTCTGTGGAAGGACTTGGGACCTCCGAGCCCCTTCGTCCTTGTTTCCACCTCAGCTCTTCACGGGGCCCCACGGGGTGCCGTGAGATTTCCAAAAGCAGCTGTCGGCCTGACCTGGCTGTGGAGCCTCTTTGCAGCTCACCCATGTCCTCAAGTGACTTCTTGGGACATCTGGAGGGCGCATGCCCCCCTCTCTACCTGGGCCTCAGAGGGTGTGCTTTCACCATGGACCTAGCCCTTGCCTTGCTTTGCAGCCCAGCTGGAAACTGGTCAGCGCACCTCCCCCTTGAAAGAACTTCATAAAGTGCTTTGGAATTTGAGCATTTTCACTCCTGCTCCTAATGGCTGTCTTGATAGCTCTTATCTAATCCCCTGGACTTTTCCTTCTGCCTCAGTTCTCACTCGGAAGCCTGACCTTTAACTTCCACACCCGAGCTGTGAGGAGAGTTGGTTCCCGGGTGCTCATAGCTTTTCCAGTCCCTTGGCATCGACACCTATGCAGGGCCAGCTCCGTCCTCCTAGGCCCACTCATCTTTTCTGTAGTGTCCATCTTGATGGTTTGCTCTGTTCTGTTCTGTTCTCTCTGGTTTGACCACCACGGACCCCTGCGTGGTGGCTTACCAAGGCCTGCCTTCTGCAATGGCTATACATTAACTGTGTCCGTGCAGTTTTGGGGGCAGGAATGGTGTCACCCCGCAGTGTCCACCTTGATACCATGTGTGTTGGGAGTGCTCAGGACATTTTTATTCAGAAGAGCTGTCCATATTCTTGTCACTTTATTGTCACTCGTGGCTTTAAGAGCATCATCGTGACTTAGAATTAACCAAGTAATGTCTTCTCTGGGATCTTCCTGGATAGTGCTGACCACCCTTCAGAACACAGTGTGTGCAAACACAGAGGTAAAGGGTCCAAAACTCTGGGGATTGCACATAAGTCTTCCTGGATCCTGATTAGGAACCGAGGAAAAGATAGTGCTCAGAACAAAGGGCCAGTTGCCTTCTCTGCACAGGAGACAGGAAGTCCAGAGCTTGTGGGAGAAGAGAAATCTGCCTGCATAAGTCACTTATAGTCTTTCTGTTACTCCTGGACACACACTGACCAATTAGCTTAAAAGCATCACACACATTTCTTGTGTGGCTCCTCTACTTCTTTATCTGACAAACATGTTTCTGCCCTTCAGTTGGGACCACGGATTTGACGTGCCTGATGATCTTCAGAGACACTTTCTGAAATGTTCCCAAATGTGCTTCCTCTTTGTGCTTACAGATGTGTGTACTTCTTTATTCTTTATCCTTCTCATGACCTTTAAGATAGGAGGGTGAATTTCTGAGATGCATGCATCTCTATCTATCCCCTGTTGCTATCAAGCATTTATGCCTATAAGCAACTTGCACACAGGGCTGGGCAGGTGACTCAGGGGTAGGGTGCTTGCCTAGCACTTGAGCAGCCTGGGTTCAGTTCCCCAAGCCACCAAGAAAATAAAGGAAAAAGAAAAAGGACTTGCAGATTCATGTTCTCCCTCAATCCTCATAATAAACCTGTGGAAATAGGAATTTTGCTGACATTCCACAGGAGAGTCAATTGCAATTAAGAAGAAATGCATGTTTTGCTGTGGATAAGTGATATGTCTGAGGTCACACAGCTGGATGGCCAAGATATCCCTGCAGACCCAGCAACTCCAGGTCGTGTTTTCCTGGAGAACCCTCCCCCATCATACTGTGGTAATAATTCATGAAACCTGCTCCCTCGTCTGGCTGACACCAGATTGCTGAGTTCCACTTTCTTTTGCCCCATATATGTTTTCCATGAAGAAGCTTTGGTTTAGTGTAATGCTCTGAGTTTCTGGTTTCCTTTCCCTCCCATAGGTACTAAGGAAATCTGCAGGGACTAAGGACCCTGAATGTCCTCCCCCCTGGCCCTCTGACCCTGCCTGAGATAGTGTTCTGGGAATGGACTGCTGTCCAGGGGCCTCCACTCTTCTGAGCAGCCCCCCTCTGCTGTGCCATGCAGACCGTCCATCTTTCCTCTCATTCGATACCTCCGGTGGCTTAGGACGGTCTGAACTTCTAGAGACCTACAAGGATGTGTACAGGGTGGCCCCGTCCACCTTTCAGCCTGTTCCCTCCCTGCCATTTTTTTAGCACAAATCATGTTCTCTAGCTCTGGGTCTTGGGCAGGTATGTATGAGATTAGTATCATGATTCACACAAAAGACAAAATCACAACAAAACAAACAAACAAAAAACCTAAGAGAGAATGTACTGTACTTCTGTAGTGTTGCCTGTTTCTGTGGCCACAGGTTCCCCGGCCCATACGAGGCAGTGCCACCACAGCCCAGGCCCCGGGCTGCTGGGACCCCCATCTTCTCCCATCGCTGAGTTGGTACTCGGTTGTTGGGGTGTGGGTCAGGTGTTGCTTCTTCCAGGATGATTTATTGCCCAGTGCCCTTCCCAGATGGCGGAAGCTGTGTGCTGCCCCATGCCTTCCTGGCTAACGTGGGTCCTAAGTAGCACTAACTGGACCCTGTTAGGGCGGTGTGTGTGCTTGGACATCTCCCTTCTGCCTTCTGTGCCCTGTGGCTGTGCCAGAGCATGTTTTATTTCTCTCATTCACACTGCTCAGTCCGAGATGGGGGCATGCAAACGTGTGGTCAGCAAAGGCTTTTTTTTTTCATTAGTTGAAAAAGACAGTGACCTTTGTACTTAGCTGAGAAAGAGGGGTAACCAGGCTAGTTCAAAGAGTCACAAAGCATGGGAGTCGGGTCAAGTGTGAAAAGCGGGGTGTAGTGCTACTTATGAGACGTAGGTGCTGCCTGAAAATGCAGAAACAGGAAAAGCAGCCTGAAGCCGTGTCCTCCGGGATGAGTGTCGGCCTGGATGTGCCTCTTTCTCCCTGTGTCTCTCCCTTCTCTTTCTCGGGGGTTCCTCTGCCTGTCTGCCCCTCTCTTGCTCCCCAGCCTTATCCACTCTCCCACCCTGTCTCTCTTTGGTTACCAGCTGTGTACTCTTTCCTTGATTCTGTCCCCTGCCCTTCCTTCTCCTGCGCCACTCCGTTTGATCTTCCTAGCCCAACTCTGTGACCTGCCAGCTTAGGCACTAACACACACTAGAACTTGGCTTTACATGCACCTCTCTTAAAATCTCCATGAGAAGTGACATTGGCTCAGCACTGCTGGTCGAAGCCCCCAGCCCCCATGCTGGATCGGAATGCCGGGGTTGCTGTGATCAGTGGTGAGGACGGGACAGGCAGGCGTTGGTGGGCTGCTTGGAAATCCAAAGATGATTCCTTCTGCGGTGCCCTCCCGGGCAAATTTGAAGCTAAACATGATGGTGTTAAGACTGGGGCGGGGGGAGCCTCTTTACGCTCAGTATAATAATCCTGGGTCAGGACGGACCCAGCTGAGCCCACTGACCATGTGGCCAGCCAGCTCTTTGTTAGCGCTTGTTATTTTCTACCCAATGAGAACTTAAGTCTATTTAAAAATAATTGTGGCTTCAGCTTCTGTGACTACCTCTGGGAGTCCGTTCAACACATTAATTAATTATCCTCAGTGTGAACAGATTTCCTCTAAACAGCCTCCTGTCTGTTTGTTTTCTCAGCCTCATTCTGCGCCTTCCAATTTGTCCAATGGCGTTCCTCTTGTAAATTGGTCACTGTCTTAGATTCTCCCCAGCATCTGGCTGGACTGTGCGCAGCATGGTCTGCGCTGGGCCAGCTGTGGCCGTGCTGGGCCACACTTACCAAGGCGTCCTCAGAGCAGGAGGCTGGGCCTCTGCTTTGCTCTGCTTGTTGGTGGACACGCTCAGGCATTTGCTGTCTGGACATAGTTAGCCGATGTGCTAACAAGGGACGTTGAGCTGAGGAGAAATGACAGCATGTTTGGCGTGGGGTGAAGGGAAAGCACAGAAAATGGCCAGATTTTTCTGCAATCAAATGGCACAGATTGTCTTCCCCCTAGTATTATGATTGAGCCTCTGTTCCATTGGCTTGTCTGGAAAAGTCTAGCAGGATCCAAAAGATTAGGAAGGGAAACCTTTATTGCTGAGATGGAAGGAATAGAAATAGAGTGATGGCCAGAAAGGGGAAAGTCATGGCAGCAGGGCTGGACAGGCCTGTCACAGGAGGGCAGAATGGGGTGGGCACCTGCCTCCTGACAAAGGGTTGATGTTGGATGTGTTTGAAATGAAATTTCAGGACCTGGTTGGGTAAGCAGCTCTGTGTATGTTTTCAGGAATCTTCATCTTTGATGGCGTTAAGTTGGTTTTTGTTTGTTTGTTTTTTGCATCAGAAAAATAGGTGCAAGTGGACTCATTTGGACAGTTATGAGTGCTTGGTTTTGCACACAAAAGAAGCATCTATTAGTTCAGAAGCCTCCCCAGCCCTGCCGCTCAGAGCACTCTGGTCCCCTTGTGGGGAGTAGAATATCCTGGAGTGGGTTCACAGATCCTAAGAGGATCCTCTGTCGTTTTTTTTGGATTTCTGCAGGGTTGTAGTGTAACTCCAGGGACGTACTGAGTAGCTGAGGAGAAGAACTGGGTCACGAGAGAGTCTGAATCTTATCAATAGTATAAACAAAACAGCTCTTAGTCTGTGGTCACAGCTGAGAGGCAGCTTTAGGAAACATTCCTCCAGGAGAGGCCCTGGATGGAAAACACTGGTGACTGACCAGGGGCTGAGTCAGGGATACTAACTGTGGTGTCTCTAGAACTTTGTGGCATTGGCTGTTACAACAGAGAGAGGATGGGATGTATGGATGGGTGGATGGGTGAGTGGATGGATGAGTGGTCGAGTGGGTGGTTGAGTGGATGGATGGGTGGTTGGGTGGGTGGTTGGGTGGGTGGTGAGTGGATGGATGGGTGGGTGGATGGATGGGTGGGTGGTGGATGGATGGGTGGATGGATGATGAGTGAGTGAATGAGTAAATAAATAAAGAAGCAAGAGAAGAAAGAAGAGACCCACTAGCATGGCACCCAGATAGAAATAACTGTTGGTTGTTTGGAGAGGCAGAATATAACATACAAGGTTAGGAGGAGTCTTCTTTGAGAATCACTTGAGAATCATCTGAGTACTAGTAACAGGAGACCCTCCTAAGGGCTTAAATGAGCAAGAGCTGGTGTGTCCTATTTCAGTGACGGCTTGGAGGTAGGAAGGTGCTGGTACTAGTTGCTGGTGCACTCCCATTGTGGCTCTGCACAGGCATTTCTGCGGGTGTTCTGTCTTCTCCTCACATTTGCAAGGTAGCTGCAGGTACTCCAACCATAATAGTAAAAATCATCCCCTCTTCCAGAGCCATTGTTAAACATTGACCAACACATTGCTGCCCATATCTTCTGTTTCCAGCTAGTAGCACACAGTGGAGACTCCATACATAAATAAAGAAGCAAGAGAAGATAAAATACAGGTTTTCAGATACAATACAGGCCTCTTTGTTAAATTTGAATTTCAGATAAAGAACTGATCATTTTTTAAAAAAAATGTAAGTCAATCTGAAGAATGTGATGGAACACGATTATACTAGAATTATATTAGTTTTGTTTTCATCTGAAATCCACATCTAACTGGACTTTCTGTATTTTTATTTCCTAAATCTGGCAACCCTTGGATGTAGGGGCTCACTCTTTAGCAAAGTATTTGAAGATCTGTCTCTATTCCATAAAGTGAAGGCTACTGACTTTAATCCTCTGTAAGTGTATGTGGTGAGGTGGGAATATGAGTGTGGATTGTGCAGAGCATTGGAACAATTTATCTGGAGGGAAACATGAAACTGGAATTAGTAGTTAGTAATGGAGAATTAACTCAAAATTAGATGAACCTGTGGATGGTTTGTAACTCCTTAGAGATTTCTTGGTGCCAGTTTCAGAACAATGAAGGGGAAGCCCATCATCAGCAGGGACCCACAGTGTGTCAGTGCAGGTCCAGTGCTCAGTGCCATCTGCTCCTGTGACCACTCGAGAGACCTGAGCCTTGCCCTGAGAGTCTCAATTTTACCCCAGCACGTCAGATGCCACAGAATTGCAAAGAGGGGCCCCTCTGGTCTGATCCTTGCCACATGTTGTTAGATGGCGAGAGAGAATTTGTGTACTGAAAACTTGTTTGAAATACAGTAACTGTTTGGGTCCTCCTGTGGACCTACAGGAGCAGACGCTCTGGGCAGGGGACCCAGTCTTCCAGGAGGCTCTGATCCCCTCTAAGTTCTGGGGGCCACTGTTGTAGACTGGGGAGCTGGAAGCATGTTTGTTTTGCAGGTGGATGGGTGCCTGTATCCCTTGCATGGGAACAAGAACCCAACCTGTGGGGAGACCCCTGGAGAAATCACCCTGGAGGCTTTTCCAGTGTCCGGTGACAAACCTTCCCTTAGGTGTCAAAGAATGGTACCTCAGAAGTGGGGTCTGAGTTACCTCCAAGGAGCCTTGGGAGGGCCCTGTCGTTCAGAAGACCCTGCAGGTGGTTCCGTGGACTCAGGAGCACCCACTCTAAGACTGGGCAGAGTCCTGGCTGATGGGTAGGTACCCCAGGTTCCAATCCAAGACTGCCCAGTAGCTTGCTGGGTGACCTCCTGCCGTGCCTGGTCTGCTCTGGGTTTCCATGTCTGATGGTGTAAGTTGAGGATCTGGAAGGAACAGCCCAACATCAGATTCTCTCTAGTCCGCGTTTCCCCTGGGAAGGCTGAAGATGGCGGCAGTTCCTGTGAGTTGGGCGTGGGGTTCCGGTCTTCCTGCTTCCCCGCCACACCCTTCCTTCCCCTTCCCCATCTCTCTTCATCGCTGGCTGACAAGTCCTCAAGGTGGTGAGTCTCCAAGGGTGTGAAGAAGACAGATTTCGAATCCCAGAGGACACCAGGAGGCGGTGAGGCCTAAGGCCTGAGTTCAGTACCCGTGAGGGTGAGGCATTACCCTGCGTCTCCCCGGGGCCCAGGTGGGGATCCAGGTGTGGTGGAGCTAAGGGGAGGCTGAAGTCATCGGAGACCGCCTGTCGGTGTTCTTCCCTAGGCATCCGCGGCCTGTGTGGAAACCAGCGGAACAGCAATGGAGGACACTGTCCTGCTCACATTTTCCTGGACAGGACACATTACTCCACAGATTTCCTAGATTTTTCCCTCTCTTTAATTGATTTGGTCCTAAAGTAAATTTATTTTCTTGAGTATTTGTATAATTTCGTCATTTATTACTTCTTGTCTTCCCCAGTGGATTGGGGGTATCTTTTATCTCAATTCTGACTTTGCTCGGTTGGTGCTAGGAGGCGGGTCTCAAATTACAGATGCGGCAGGAGGCTGAGTGGAGTCAGGGCCGTGTAGTACTTCACAGCCCAGGAGCCAGGATTGGAGCCTGTGCTGCCCGGCTCTGGAGCGGGGTGGGGGTCCTATCCGCTTCACATGCAAGTGCACTCTGAATCCTGGGGTGCTCCTGTTTCCAGGCAGACTGACTGTTGCATTTCTTTGGAGTTGTGTGATCCTGTGTGGGATGGAAGGAGCACCGCTTCCGTGTCACTACAGTGGGAGGATGGGGGGACTTCCAGGGTAGGTAGGAGGCACCTTGGTAGAGGGTGAAGCAAGTCCCCATGGGCCAGTTTTCAATATCAGCTAATAGGGGCTCCTTTTCAAAATTATAACTGATGCACAGTGATTGTAAATATCAAGTGGAGTGTGACATTTGACGTACATGTATACCACATAAATGATCAGATTAATGTTTATCATTACATTGTCCTGGGAACATACAAAATCCTCCCTTCTATTCTAAAATATTGGATTAACTCTTGCCAACCATAGTTATACACCTGGGCTACAGAATGTAAGAAATCATGTCTTCCACCAAACTGCAGCCTATGCTCATAAGCCATCCTCTCTCCATTGCCCACCCTCTTCCCAGGCTCTGGTAACCACTATTCCAGTTTCTGCATCTATGAGATAAACTTTTGAGTTTCCCCATAAAGGTGAAAACATGTGGCATTCATCTTTTGGTGCTTGACTTATTTCCACTTAACATAATGTTCATCAGTTTCATCCATCTTAATGCCTATGAGAAAGTTTGAGATTCTTTTTTATGGCTGAATAATGTTCCATTGTGTGTGTGTGTGTGTGTGTGTGTGTGTGTGTGTGTGTACAGACATGTACACATGTACGCTTTTATGTATGTGTTTGTCAGGGGACACCTAGGTTGAGTCCATGTCTTGTGGATGGTGCTGTGGTGAGCACAGGAGTGCAGATCTCTCTTGGAAATACTGATTTTATTTCCTTTCGATATGCACCTGGTAGTAGGATTGCTGGATCATACCGCAGATCTATTTCTAGTTTTTTGAGGAGCCTCCGTACTGTTTCCTGTAATGACTGTACTAATTTACATCCCCCCCAACAGTGTAAAGAGACTGATTTTTAAATGCTGAATGTCAAGGACAAAGAGTAAACAAATATGTGGATGGTCCATTTATGGATTAAGAACTTTTAACCTGAAAAAAACAAAAGGCTAAATAGAACCCTGGATAGATAATTAAGGGCTTCAACCTGGCTTGCCGTGTCCGGCTGTGTGCCGACCTGTATGGCTGCACATAAACCACTGACAGCCGTGGGGCGAGCGACGCCCACTGTAACCCATGTGCTTCCCAGACTTCCCAGGTGCCCTGCATCTGTACTCCAGAGGACGAGCAGGGGAGGGGGCTCTTCTAGCCAAAGACTGTCCAGGGCACATTTCAACATGGTTCCAGAAGGGTCAGGAAATAGCCCCCTTGTTTTTCTTTATCCAATTTGGAGGAATCGGGGAGCTGGTGTTTTTTGAGCACCAGTTCCATCCATTTCCTTAATGAGCTTCTGAACAGCCAAACCTTCTGGGGCTCTTTTGTATCATCATTCCCTAAGCCGTAACCATTTCCGCTGGTCTGTAGATATATCTATCCCCTTCCTCCTTTTAAAACAAAACTGATTAATTATAAGAAAACAGATAAGAAATGAAACTTGGGGCTTCCTAGCAAATCTCAGCCCTCAAGTGGTGTGCCTTCGCTCTCAAGATGGAGAGTTCCATAAAAGGCTGGTTTTGAGGACAAAGACAAAACAGATTAGCCACCGGGATAGGCAATTTAGGTGCCTTTAAATGAGTAGCTATCATTGTCACCATCAACAAATATTTATGATACCCCCCTCCTACAAGTACAGCAGCGATGAAAGACACGTTTCTAAAGACAGTAGGGCCACTGCAGAGTGCTGGGCAGGCGACGGGCTCTTCTGCCCCTGCTCTTATCTCTACTTCCCAAGTGGTCTGGAGGCCAGTGTGTAAGTAGCTCTTCTCCCTGGCCTCGGCAGGGTGCATGCTACCCCTGTGAAGACCTGCTCTTTGAATTGCTGTGATTCAGACCCCCTTCAGGTTCTCCCACCTCTCCACCTGTTCCTTCCTGGGTTTTGACCCATTTGGAGCCACAGCAGGGCTTCCTGATGACCCTTCATTGATGATGGAGTGGAAAATCTTGCCCATATCCTTGCTGCGCTGAACCTCATTACCACTGGCCTCCTGGCCTCAGTGAAGGCTCCCCAACTGATTTTTTTCCACTTGAAGGGGCTCCTGTGACCCATCTGTTCCTGACTGCCCGCACTGACGGGATCCTCAGGGAGGGGCCATTTGTCCAGCAGAGGCTGACACCCTCCCTGGTTCAAGGACATTCACAACTTCAGCTGCCCCATCAAGAAGCAGCCACCACTGAGTTCTCCACGCTGCAGGTTGTGCTGGATAGCACGGTGGTAGCTCAACAACCTGGGGCCAGATCTTGGCATTGACCTCCACTGGGTGGGTGATCTGGACTTGTCCCTCTGCTTCCTTGTCTTCAGTTTCCTCATCTATAAAATGACCCACAGAGATCTGCAGCAGAACCTGGAGAAGCAACTTCTACCTAAAAGCCAGATTTCTCCTTTCTTTCCCTTACTCTGTGCTCTTCTCTGTCTGGTCTCATGGTGTTTCTGCTCTTGTCACTTGACTGTGGGAAGCACAGTTTTCCTGAACACCATCATAGGTAAATTCATTGTGGGCAGCTCACCTCTCTTCTCTTAGCCCCTTTCCTGGTTTCCATAGGGTCCTGCAGACCTTTTTCTATTCATTATATTAGGACATATTTAAATGAAAGCATGCAGAATTCAGGTTGAGAAGGAGCATAGAGCTTGGGAATGCAGAGGTTGGCACCTGTGGGAGAGATGGAGTCTAGTCTTGGGGTCTTGGTTCTGCCATTTCTCCTCTCTGCTGTGTCCCCACATGAATCTTTGATTTCAGCAGTTTGTAAACTGAGAGCCGTTTGGACACCCCTTGCTCACCTGCAGAAACTGCCACATCTCCATGGGATTAAGCCGAGTTGGATGTTTCCTGCCCCTATGTGTCTTCTCCCGTAAGGGCTGGTGTGCCCATGTGGGCTTGGCGTCTAGCACAGGGCATCCTAGAGAGCTGGCACATGATCGGTGATGACCCACTGCAGTGCTAAAGATAAAGGTTTGGGCAAATTTGCTATGAAAGGTCTTCTCCAACTCTGTTGCTTTGGAAATTTCTGACGATTTTTTTTTTTTAAGAAGAACATCATGCCCCCTTGCACTCTCACTCCACTTTGTCCCGACAGTGATCTCCTGCTGAAATGTGCCCCTTTTAAGGAACTCTTGCATCCTTATTCAGTACATAGGAGCCCCCTCTATGCCCAGGTTATCATCTTGGCCACTGTGCGAACCTTCCTCAGGCCTTTCTCCTCCAGTCAAAGCAGTGATGCTGGGGACAGTAGTCACTCCTCAGAAACTTGTGCATATTTTTTTCCCAGGTGAGGAAATAGAGTGGGTTTCTAGTGCCCACTGGATCTAAGTGCTTCAGCTTAAGGGGACGAGCCCTGGTCCTGCCCTGCAGGAACGCCCTGGGCCCTGCTCTTTGATGTCAGCTCCCATCATTCTTCCTGCTCCAGCTAGCTCAGTGTCTTGGTGTCCTTCTCCCCTTACATGAGATGTATTCTGGGTCTTTGATTTATGTCACTGCCACTCCCAACTTGCTCTGCACCAGGGCCCAGTTCACATCCAAGGTCATCTGTGAGGCAGACCTAGGACACCAGTTTTAGTTTTTCGTTTGATTTCTTGATTCACCCAAATTCATGGTGTCTTCTGAGAAGCCTTTATTCTTTAAAATCCTTTCCCTAGACTGATTACTGGCTCTTCTTCAAAGGCTTAACACTTATTAATACAATTTGTACTACATTATTCTGCATTCTTGAATAGTTTTTATCTCCTTGAATTGCTTGTAAATGCTTTGCTGTCAGGAACTATTGTATTCTGCTTCTCTGGAAACTGCCCAGAGTAGTTCTCTGCCTGTGCAGCTACTCAATCAGACATTTGTTGAATGACAATGGCATTTCCCAAGTAGAAACAGAGACAATGGGGATGGTGGAGTTCGAGAGTGATGGAAAAGTTTTCCTTCTTCTTTTCCTCCTAGCAAGGGGCTAGTGAGAGCACGTAGTGCACTGAGGAAGTGGTGGCGGCGTTACTCGGGGAGAGGTTAATTGGTTTCAGGGACTTTCCATCCTTCTTCAATGGGCAAAATCCCGTTATTCTCATGGGCAGACCTTATCATGGCATTGTTCAGTTGGTGAAGCTGCCTTTGTGTGCAGCCTGGAAGACCCACTGGAGAGAAGAAAGGTACTGGTTCAGGTCTGATGAGTCCTTGGCCATGAAACAAGTTTTACTGTGTCACCCCCAAGAGCAGAATCATGGAACTTCAAGATGAGAAATGCATTTTAAGTCTACAATGATGCCTCTATTCATCCATCCACCCATCCATCCATCCACCCATCCATCCATCCATCCATGTCTGCATTCGGCAAGCATTTATTAGGAAACAGCTGTGTGCAAGTTTTTATGCTAAGGACTACCACAGGCCTTGAGCAAACATAAAATACAATCTGGAGAACAGGCATCTGTCAATCAGGACTCGCTGAAGGATGTTGTGATCCCACAGTTGAATGGCCTTTTTAAATGAAAAAAAATTTAAATTCCTCTCTTAAAATTGGTGAATACTAAGAAATGTATTTCAGAATCAAAATGAAGAATAACAGTTGTGCAGAACTGTAGTGTCCAGACCACCCTGGACAGAGGAGAATGTGGAGTGGAGCCGTTTACACTCAAGGACAGCCCTGGAACATGCCACACAAATGACTGGTTGGGGCAAAGCTATGCAGACCCTGGATGTGAGTCCCAGGATCACTCTTCTTAGGTCTGTGACCCTCTGGCAAGTTACTTAACCTTCCTGAGCCTGGACTCCCTCATCTGGAAAACAAGCCAGACATCAGCTCCCTCAGGGTCTACGGCAGCTTCCTGGAGCGGCAGGACCGTGGTTTCAGGGTCTTGGAGTCTCGGATTTGAATCCTGTTACTGCCACATAGTTGTGGTGTGTGTGGCTTTTGAGGATTTTTTTCAGTTTCTCTGTGTCTCACTTCCTCAGTAGCACAGAGGTGCGTTGACTGTTTGGGGCTTACTCATGTCCTCCCTCCAACAGTCTCACCCAAGTCCGTGCGTGGAAGCTCTAATGACTAACAGCTCAGAATGTGACCATATTTGGAGGTAAGGCTGTTAAAGAGGCAACTCAGTTACACCAAGGTGACTAAGATGGGCTCTGACCCAATAGAACTGTATCTTCATGAGAAAAGGAGATTACAGCATGGACAGACACTAGCAGAGGATGATTTGCAAACACCAGGAGAAGGTGGCCATCTCCAACCCCAGGACAGAGGTCTCTGCAGAAGCAGCCCTGCCCCGTCCTTGACCTAAGACCTCCAGCCTCCAGAACTATGAGATGCTGGATTTCTGTTGCCGAAGCCCCCAGCCTGTGGTATTGTGCATGATGGCCCTAGCTGACCAATGCAGTTGGGGTCACCTGAGAGATGAACTGGCACAAGAAGGCCCGCAGTGTCTGTCATGGTGTGGCACGTAGCGAGGTCCTCGGGAGGCCATGCAGAGCAGGTGCAAGCCGGAGGAGTCTCCACCCATCTCTCCCTTTGGGTCTTCATCTGGGTCTCCCTCGGGGTCTCCACGTGAGTCTTCATCCAGGTGTCTGTACTCATCCACCATCAACATCCGTGGTGCGCTTTGCTGCTTGCTGTCTCGCTGCCTGGTAGGCCCTCATGTTCACTACAATTTCCATATTTTTAAGTGGCATCTCTGCTGGTTGTCAGCAACGCCTCTTCAGCCTGAAGAGGCCAGACACACCGCTGAGCTAGGCTCGGTTGACAGCCTGCTTTTCTCCGGGACTTGTGTTGGTGTGCTCCTGAGCCTGCCATCCACACGATGGCCAAGGGAATTTTTTCTAAGGGTCCTCCTAGGTGCTCTCTGGGGCCACATCATTCTCTGTGCCTCAGACTTCATCAGCCTGGTTAGTATCACTGCCTCTTTAAGACCCTGGCTCCTTCCAGCCAGCTGGTGAGCACAAATGCCCACCTGATGAGTCTCCCCTGGTGACTCTGTGGACATGCCCCAAGCCAAGTGCACTTTGGTTCCTAGCTTGCGTCCCCAGCTTTCTCAGAAGTGCTTACTGTTGCTGATTTTTATGGGGGTGCTCGCCCCCAGGGCCCTCCCTGTACTACTAAAATCACAATAGTGACATCAGCCACTTGAGTGTGTGGGTGGGCAGTGGGAGGCGGCTCCATCTGGAAACTAAAAAGGGAATCAAAAATCCTCTTACTCCTCTGGGATTTAGCTGTATTTTTGCAGGTAGACAGGGCCAAGTAGGGAATTTACAAATTGCCACTTTTCTTTTCTATAGCAGCTTGGTATTTTTTATAAGTTCCTTTGATTCCAAAGAACTAGGAGCCGGGAGCAAGCTAGAAGAAGTCAGAGCAAGTAGAGATGGAGAGGGCATGAGGCCAGCATGCCTGGGAAGTCCTGGACATGCCCCCAGCCAGAGGAACCCCATCGCACCCCCAGCTCATACCTGGGGATCTTCTCAGTTGCAGTGAAAGAGGCCCCTTAGCAAGCCAAAGTGGATTCTTTGGATTTTTTTTTTTTTTTTTTTTTTTTTACATGTGGCTTGAGTGCTTTTGCTACCCACCTGGGTATTCCCTGGATTTTCCTGTTGTGCGCACAATAAGGTGATCATGAAGCTGTGTGTGCCAGAGGGCAGGTGTAGTCCCCAGAGTTGTTCCTTGAGCAGTTGGTAGACACAGCTGGTGCCAGGCAGTGAGGGAGGGGGTGCCAGGGTGCTTCCCCTTTCTCCTTCCCATTCCAGTTGGTCATAGCTTTGTTCAGTTGGGACCGTTCTCCTGTACCACTTTTGTGTCCACCAGCGATGACAGGATTCCTGATGGTGGGGATAATGGTATCATTTTCAGGTGACTTTCATTGTGCAGCGGTGCCAGCCTGTGACCTGCTGCAGGACCAGGAAGCATCAGGACTGCTAGCTTCCCTGGGGCAGAAAAGGGCTGGTCCTGGAATTAAAGTCTGTGCATTTTGAGAAAGAGAACTTCAAAGAGGGTGGGCTCCTTAAGCAGAGGACCCCAGGTACAGGTATCTTTGCTCCTCATTTGCCGAATCATTTCCTTTCTTAAAAGCTATGCAGTTTTTTTGCAGCAGGGAATCTGCCATGACATCAAGTCATTTAATAAAGTTCCTAGTTCTCCTGGGGGAGATTGACTTGCCCCAGGTCATTATGGGCCAAGGTGGAACTTGAACCTGAGCCTGTGCTGAGGGCTCTTCCTTTCCCACCCTGAGGCTCTTCCCCTTCCACCAGCTATTCTGCTGCTTTCTAGGAGCACTTGCCTTGCACCACAGATGGTGCCCTCGGAGGGAGCCTTCCCTCCAGGCTCAAGCTGGTGAGAAGGCCCCTCCTAGCCACTGGAGGCGGTGGCATGCTGGAGGCCTGTGCTGTGATGTGGGCAGAGCCATGTTAGCTATAATGGGAAGCAGCCCTGAGAAGAGAAGGGAATGCATTTGCATGTATCCAGCCTGACGGGGTTGAAATAAGCGCAACCCTGTCAAGCTCCACCCCACCAGCACGTTGCCAAGAAAACAGACCAAAACTGAATGCTGATTTTTTTCTCGCTGTCGACTTTGGAAACTTTCTTTCTTGCCACCCACATGGTGCTGTTAGTGGCAGCCCAGGGTTCACACGTATTTATTGATGCATGTTTTTCTTCTTTTTTTAATGATCCATGGGGCCCCTGGGGAAGTCCCCGTGGATTGAGTTCCAGTTCTTTCTATAAGTGGGGCAGGATAATGCAGGCGCGTGAATTTTTAGTGTTGAAATTGTGTATGGATGTAAAGCGCTTTGCAGGGCACCTCGTGCTCATTACGTGCAGCAGCAGGTAGGTGCCCTTCATAGCACGGGGCTGCCACATGGGCCTGGGTGGATGCCACGGTGCGTGTAATGAATGCCAGGTCTAGAACCCAGCCTGCAGTCATCCGTCATGAATGAGAGCTGCTGCAGGAGCAGGGATCACTCAAACAGCTGAAGGACGGAGCGGATATGGTAGAATTGGACGTGTCCAGGACTTCCATTCTGCTCCCAGCACAGGGACCGCATGACCTCGGTGAGCCACTTTCCGTTCCATGGCCTCCTTTTCCTCATCTGTCTGAGGGGGCTCGCTGAGCATGGCAGGAAGTTGAAGAAAGGCACCAGAAGGCCCTGCCCTTAGTGCTGGGATGCAATCAGTCACAGTCAGAGGCTGCTGGGTGTGATTTGCTGGTGGCACCAACATGGGTCAACTTAGGGGGTGGATGGGTGGGTTCTTTGTCTCACAGATCCCAAGAATGAGATTATGATCACAAGGGTGAGAGCAAAGTAACAGGGTTTATCAGAGTAATAGAAAGCAGAGCTCCCAAAGAGGGCAGGCTCCCAAGAGAGGGACGCCGGCCTGTCTGTTGTCTAGGGTTTTTTTCTGGGCTCCATCTGTCCCTGTAGGTGATTGGTGGGATTTGGGATTTAGAAAGAGGACCAATCAACTCTATTTTTGCCTTCTTCAGCAAATTTGGGGGAAAGTGATTTCTAAGCCTTAATCAGCACTGGAGTGGGAATGAGGGTCTGTTGTTGCAAGAAGTATCTTTTTGGGGTTGGTTGCTTCTAGTTGCTGGTAAGGAACTGTCCTGTGGCTAGGAATAGTGGAGGTCAGAAGTTTGATTTCCCAGTCCTCTCTTCCTCCTTTTCTTCTCTGAGGCTCTTTCCCTGGCTGTCCATGGGTGGTCTGTCTTTTTGTCTCAGTTCTTTCTGAGGAGTCACCTGCCAGTTTATCAAGAGCACTTTAAACTGTGCTCATCCTTTAACTCTGGGATACACCCATCAACTAACTCAGTGAGGCTTGTCTTTAGGAAAGTAATGTTTCCAAATATAGATTCTAAAAGAAAAGGTGGCAGGGGGTGGAGTAGCCCTGGAGGCGTGGTTCCTGACAGCTCTGTTTTAAAATTATCTCAGACTCAGAGCTCCACCCAGGGCCCATGCTGTCAGGGCTTGGGTGTTTTACCATGGAGCCTGCAGGGGTGGTCGGTTCCCTGGAAAGCGTCCACGGCTTCCATTTGCTCCATTTGTCCCACCTGGGTGGAGTAGAGCATCTGTGAAGGTGCCATCCCCCTGTTCTGATGGAATCGAGGTTTTGCACTATCACGTGTCAGACTGAGGCTCCCAGCTCAGCCTTCCCCTCCGGTGGGCACTGCTCTCTGTTCTGTGGGTGCCCTGCTTTGGTGACAGCCAAGGCACTTCCTTGGAACATTTGTTATTCTCACCTGTGACCTCAGGGGTCTAGTGGCAGTGCCAAGCAGACCCAGCTTGCTCAGATCCGGGCTCCTTAGGTGCCACCTTAGCGATTCCTTTGGCATAAATCGACGTTTCACCAAGAACAGAGCTGATGGAGGCCTGGAGTTGTGCCTGTTGGGCAGAAAGTGATGCAGATGGTGGACAAGGAAAGAAAGGGGGCTGCTGCCATTTCTCCCTGAGTGGCCTTGCTTTGTGTAGACTGACAGCAGGCAAAGGCCCGGGGGTCCACAGGTGGGTGAACTGTCTCCGTAGGCTTCACCTGCAGGCCTTCCCACAGAAGCATGGGAAGAATCCGGGTCCGTCACAGGTGGCTTGGGACTCCCAGCAGCTGTGAGTACTGAGACAAAGGAAGGCCGGGGGTCTCCATGAGGAAGTGTCCACAAAACTCTGACCCCTGGAGCACATTCAATAAGTCCTGGCTTTGCCTTCTCCTTCCATCTGGTCAGCATTTGGGGGGAAATTCTCAGTTTCCTGCTGCACGCATGGGCTCCTACCGTAGGATCCCAGCTCCACAGATGCAGAGGTGCATCCCGAGGGTTAGAATCTGGAGGGACGAAGCAGAGTCACATATTCCACCAGCTGTTCTTTTTCTCCATGAAGTCGTGATAGTCTGTGATCAAAGAAATGAGTCTGTAAAATGGAGAATTACACATGCGGTTATTCCTGAGATTTAAAGATGTAAAAATGTGACCCTTCAGAGCTTTAGTGTGGGCAGTCATATTACAGGATCATGCTGCCAATGCCATCCCCCGGCAGTTCCTCTCCTCAGTGAGGGTGAACGGGGCCCAGCCCCGAGTGCCTGTGCTCCCGTGATTTGGCCTGTGTCTGCCCCTTTGATTGATTTCATTTTTCTAACATTTTCCTTTAACATTCCTATGGCACCTGAAGCTGTGTCTATGTGTTCGTTTACTGTTGTTGCTATAGAAAATTAGTGGCTTAAACTGATACGCGTTTGGGGCTGGGATTGTGGCTCAGTGGTAGAGCACTCGCCTAGCATGTACGAGGCCCTGGGTTTGATCTTCAGCACCACATAAAAATAAATAAATAAAATAAATACATATTTTAAAAAATGAAATGCATTTGCTCTTTGATGTTCCTGGAGGTCAGAAGTCCAGAATCACCATCAGGGGGCTAAAGGCAGCATGCCGGCTGGGCTGGTTCTTTCTGGAAGCTCTGAATTGGAGAGTCTGTTTTCTCGTGGTGGGTAGCAGCCTCTCTGTCTGCCTGCTTCCCTTGGCTTGTGGCCCCTTCCTCTAGCCTCACAGTGCATCCCTCCTGTCCCTGCTCCTGCCGTCACAAGGCCACAGTGTGTACTCTGACTCTTCCCGCGTCTCTCTACATGGTCCTTTGTGATTCCATCAGGCTCTGCCAGATAACTCAGGGTATTCTCCCCATCTCAGGGTCTTCCATCAGGCCCGCAGAGTCCCTTTCACCATGTAATCCAGCGCCCACCCCTTCTAGAAGTTATCACGTGGACATCCTTGTGGGGGGGAGGATGTGATTTAACCTGCCACACTATACCCAGCTCCTGTCTTGGTGTTGGGTGTCCTCTTTGCTGGGACACTTTGCACTACCTTTTTTGCACTAGGCTAACTCCTGTTCAATCTTCAGAACCCGGCCTCAGGGTCCGCTCTGTAAGATGGACTTTCCTTCTCCTGCCCACAGACTTGGTAACATGCCTCTCTTCTGTGCTCACTTAGCATCTGGAGCCTGTAGCTTAGTAACATTTATCACCCACCGTATTGCAATGGCAGGCTCATTTGTCTGCCTGTCTGGACTGGGGCCTCATGCGAACCACCCTCTACTCCTACCACTCAGACCCATGGCTGCACAGGGCAGTACCATTGGATGGATGCCAATGAAAACAGGAACCAAGGCAGGAGCCCTGCCTCTTGCCAGGGGCCATCCCACGGAGAGCCCTTGGTCCTGATTTCCACATTGTCTGTTGGCCTGGGATTGCGTTTCCTCCTGGGAGGACTGCAGTGTGTCAAGGTCCCCTGTTTTCTCCTTCCTTCGGCTCTCTAATTCCCTCTTTGTTGGACTGCAGTAGATTAGCCTAAGTGAAAGCGAATAGACAATTCCCTATTAACATTTATATTGCTTTGCTTTTCTATTTCTTGGCCAGGCTCTGCAGACTGGGATGGCTTCGGAAAATGTTCTTTTATTTATATCATGTCCCTGTTGGGGGCTGGGTTTGGGCTTTTTGCCCGACTCTGGAGAAGACTGGGTGTGGTCGACTCATGAACCCAGGAAAATAAGGCTCAGAGGTTGGACCTGAAACTGCAAGTCGGATTCAGTCAGCACACACTGAGAGCCCACGGTGTCTTCTCCTGTGCTGGGTCTTGGTGTACAGAATTAATGTGTAGCACTTAAGGGGCCATTATACAGAGCATTGTTCCAAAGGCTTTAATTTTATTACTTCTTTGACTTCTTCGCACAACCCTGTGAAGAGTAGGCATCAGAATTCTTTTGAGTTTTACTGATGAAGACATTGAGGCAGAGAGAAGGTGACATAACAGTTCAACGTCACATTCTCCTTCATGGAACAGAATGCACAAATGGCCTGGAGGGTGAGTTGGAGACCTACAGGTGGTCAGAGGTCTAGAGGGGCATTCCAGGCAGAAGGGATAGTAAAAACCAAAACAGGAAGGTGTAAAGGTAACTCACTGTTTTGTTCAGGGAAGGTAGAGTAGTAATATGGTCTGGTGTAGGTTCCTTTTAAGGTTGTAGGAAAAGTTAACAAGGAACCTAGAATCCTATTGAAGAAACCAGATCAAGAGCCTGGGAGGACAGAAGAGTAGCTGGAGAATGGATTTCCATATCTGCAGCCAGGGATGAAGATGAGGAGGGCAGAGCTGTGTTTCTCAAACCAGAAGGGCACACACACTCCCTGGGATCTTGCTAAAACGCATGCTTTGATTCCTGGAGGTATTCACTGTTCTGACAGGCTCCCAGGTGATGCTGATGCTCTTGGTGCCTGGCTTACACTTGGCATCAAGAGGAAGGGACGGGTGCTTTGGTGGGGGTGCCTTTACATTACTGTGGGCCCCACAGTTGAATGGGCTCCTGATCGTGCTCTCCATAAGAATGGTAGTACGTGGCAAGGGGAATGGGTAATTGGGATGAGCAGGGTGTAGGGAGGGCTGGAAGCGTGGCTCAGTGGTGCTTGCCTAGCGTGTGCAAATCTCCACATTCAGTCCCCAACACTTGTGGGGGAAAGCGTTTGAAGAAGTGGAGGAAGAAGTGGAGTTGTGTAGATTAGGATTGAATGGAGATAGAATGGCATATCCATTACAGTTAGGCCCAATAGCTTGATGACAAGTCCCCCCAAATGGTGGCTTAAACCACAGTAATATTTGTTTCTCTACCACAACCAAGAAGCCAGGAGATTGGTCACATAGGTGGAGTGGTGGTTTAATGGTATCTTTGGGGACCTCCTGTCTAGGCTGAGGTACCTCAGTGTCCAGAATGGCATCAGAACATCAATACCTTCTCCCTTGTCGGGAGCCGAGGAGAAGCGGTCCCCACCGTCTCCTGTCGGGTAGAGTGACTTGCGGTGGTTTTCCTTGAGGTCCCAGACATGCCCAGGTGCCCTGCAGGCTGGGAAAAACAGTTTTTTCCCTGGTTGCTTTGCTCTCCTCATTGTAAGCATCCTTCTTGTCCTAAGCAGAAAAGGGAGGATGGATGTAGAGTGAGTGGCACCGTGGTGGCCCTTGCTGCCAGAGGAACTGCAGTGAGACATTACACTGGGAATGGGTGGGCAGGGTTAACCAGGTTCTCACAGGATGCAGACTCAGGGCCTGTGTGCTCATGAGCCTCTGAACCTGCTTGTGTCCTTTGCTTTTGCTCGTGTGTGTGTGTGTGTGTGTGTGTGTGTGTGTGTGTGTGTGTTGCCTCCTTTGTCTTAGAAAACCTGTCATTGTTCTATAACACCCACTTCCATTGCCACTTCTTCAGACTGGTCCGCCGGGATTCGTGAATCAGAATCAGTCCTGCGTCCCCTGAACAGAGCATGGCACGGGCACTGGCGTCAGCGCCCAGACATTCTGTTTTGTATTTGATCAGGCAGTTGCATGGGCACCTCTGCTCTGGACTGCGAGGAAGCATTTGGCCCCAGCACAGCCTGGTGCATGGTCTCTTCCCAGGGAGTCTCAGTGAAGCCCCAGGGCACGTTGCCACTTGAGTGCCACCATGGAGTGTGGCTCAGGTGTTTTTCCTAGAGCAGTGGCTCTTAGTGTCATCTGAGTCACCTGGAGGGCTTGCAGCTTCTGGCTCTGTGGCTCCTGGGTGGGCTTGAGAAGGTGACTGTCTAACAGGTTCCTGTGCTGCTGGTGGTCCTGGGACCAACACTTTGTGACACCCTGTGATTGAGAAGTACAGAATTTTTATTGTCCCCCAGGGGACTCTGCAGTGTAGGTCAGGCTTGGAAATGGATCTGGAAATTAAACAGAGAGGAATTAAGTCGGTGGATGAAGCAGTAGAGAAATATTTGTAGTCAAGGGTGGTTGGAGTCTTGTTAATAATTTTTTTTTTTTTGGAAACAAATTTCCAGTTCTGACTAATCTTCGATGCAGCTGATTCTAAAGCACACTGTCATTTTATGTAAACACAAGGAATTAAAAAAGACTTTTAATTAAGGCAGAACACAATGCCTTCTCAGCTCTTTGAATCTTTCTTTTATACTTATTGAAGGAACCTTTTTGACTTAATTAGATGAGTTTTTATCCTGTTTTACTGGAAACAAGGGCAGAGATGTGGGTTCAGGGGTTCCCAGACTTCTCCACTCTTTGGCTTCTTTTCCACCCAGGGTCAGCCACTCCACACATCTCTGCCTTGCGCTGACCTCTGTGTCCTTAAGAGAGCCACACGACTTACAAGGAGGCTGCTGGGCCGCTCGGAGCTGGCTATCTCCTGGCTCCTCTTTCAGGAATGTAGCTAATCACCTGGTTCCTCATCTCCCTGCCCTTTCCCACATCTGTCTGGGCCATAGCAGTTAAAAATGGACCCTCCTCTCAGGGCTGTGGATGCCCACTCTGTGAGTTCTATGCATGCCCCTCCCACCCCCCAGCTCCAACTGCATCGCGGCTGCTGTGCCGTCTGCAGTTCTCGGAAGACGCTTCTCGACTTCAGACATTGAAGAGTGTGAAAAACTCTTTGTCTTAGAGTAAACTTTTAAAAATACCCACCATGCATTAAAAGCACATGTTGTCACAGCCACGGTTGCATGTAACTGGTCTCAGATGGTGTTTTCCACAGTTGTCCAGGGTCAGCATTGGGAGCCTGGTTAAATAGAGGAGGTCTCTGAGTCTGCAGGTGGCCATTGGTCACTTCTGAAATATTCAGGGATTGCCTACTATTCTAGCACTGGGAATACTGAGGAGAGATGGTCGGTGAGCAAATAGGAATAAAAGACTGAATCACACAAATGCCATGGGAAAAGAGTAAGTGAGGGTGTGTGGGATAGATATAAGAGTGGCATTAGGATGCATATAGGAAGAATATCAAAAGCATGCAGATCCAATCGAGGGGGCATTGCAGGACGCACCTCATCTTGTTTGCAGAGAAGCAAGGAAAGCCAGTTGGGCCGCATGAGTGGAAATTCCAGAAGGGCTTGATGAGTGGCCCTAGCTGGGATGCGGCTGAGCTGAAATTTCCAGATCTTTAAGTTCTAAGTTGAGGGTTTGTCTTTGAAATGCCAATGCAGATCCTGTCCTTCTGTTTACTAGAGTGAATTTAATCTTTTAAGAAACAAGTGTCATGAGTAATTCAGCTCCAGCCGCCAGCCTCAGCAGAAAAATATGCTCGTCGCTGACAGCATTGTGCTGTCGAACAAGGACCCGCAGTGTCTGATTCCTGAGCAGCAGTTGAACCGACCTGGGAGAGGCAGCCGCACAGGTGGGGTGAGGAGGAGGCAACAGGGGAATACAAACATTTCATTCCCTGCGCGTGTTCTCAAAATAGAATGTGGGGCTTTCAACTCTTTCTTCTTTGAAGAACAGCGTTGAGAGAGGGACTCTGGCAGCACACTGCAGAAGAAAGCACCGAGATCTGGGTTTTGGTCCCCACTCTGCTAGTAATTAGCCGCAGGACTGTGTCCCTGAGAATTCAGTCCAGATGACAGAATGTAGGAGTTTGCACAGAAAAGAATTTATCACCATTAGCAGGAGGCTTGCCGAATTCCGTGAGGGGCCGCGGAGGCCGAGCTGTGCTGCTAGGGACAGCGCTGTGAGCCACACAGAACCCGAGAAAAGGGCCAGAAGCCATGGGGCCCCTCCTCATTTAAGGATCATGCCTCCTCCGCCAAGATCTGCGTCAGAGGGTGGGTGCCTTTCTTTTTGGTCCCATAGAAGTTTGGGAGTAGATGTGTGTGGGGAGGGGTCTAACTGCATCTTCTCCAAAAGGAAAACCCTCCCTTGTTCCAGCTAGCCAGGGGACAGCAGAGGGGAGCAAGGGGTGGTCTCCACCTCTCTCATCTCAGGCTGGTGTCTGCTGGGTGGCAATTAAGTTTTACAGTAGAGTCCAAGATGTAAAGGAGTTTGGCAAGTGTGTAATGCAGCTCTCAGCACAGGCAGGGGATATTCAAGGCAGTCCTGCTGTGAGAGGGAATGGGGGAAGGATGTGATGGGAGCTACGTGCTGTGCACCTCACACAAGTGGGGTGATGGATGGCCCTGGCAGAGAATGAGCAAGTCTGCATCGGTAATGCAGCACAGGGAGCCAAGGCTCAAAAAAGTATCCTTGGAGATGCATGGAAAAGCACCAGAGGTAAATGGAATTCTAACATATGTTCGGGTGCCCCGTACCCCACGAGAAGTCAGGAAAGAGCAAAGCGAGACCCACTATGAACCCACTATATGGTCTAAAGTTTAAAATGACAGCAGCTACAACAAAAGTGGAAAGTGTCACCAGTTGGCAAAGAAACCGTGCATCTGGAACTGATGTGATCTTGGTGGGAGTACAAAGTGCTCCAGCCCTTCTGCTGAGACGTCTGGTGGTCTCTTACAGAACCTGATCGGCACCCACTCTCCAAGCCTTTGGGTTCACTTGCAGTTATCCCCAAACCGGAAATAGCCCAGGTGTTCAATACTGAGAAAATGGATCAGTGACTTGTGTTAGGACCACAGCGTACCGCTCACTGACCCATAAATACAAAATGGTCCAACGTGGATAATTTGAAGAAAGCAAGCCAGCCAGCTCTGCAGAGCAAACCCTCCAGGATTCTTAATAGATGGAGCCGGGAACAGGAGAACCAGTCTAGAATGAAGCTCCATCAGGAAAGTGGTGGGAGCAGGGATGACTGGGAGGAGACTTGAGGGAAACTCAGAGTCACCCCAAGTGACATGTGGCCCGAGAGGGGTGTTGGTGGTGTAGGTATGTGCATCTGTCCAAACTCACCCTCTCCTCTGCGTCTCACTGTTTGTTACCTTTTACCTGAAAAGAAGAAAATATCCTGTAAACACGCTACAGAAGAACCTTAGGTCACGGCGTAATTAATGCTGTACATACTGAAATGCCTGGGAAGAGGTGTGCAGATCACTAACGTACTGTTTGAAATGCATTGAAGGAAAAAAAAAAGAAAGATGGTTTGGTGGAAGGAAAGAAGGGGAGACAGCTGTGATAAATCAGCTCTGTTAAGATGTTCGTGCTCTGGTGTAGGCATGTGTATATTTATGTTCATTATAAAATTCCTCCAGCTTTACTGCTTGCTTGAGATTTTTCATAATAAAATGTTAAGGGAAATAGTTCTCAAAGAATCATAGGCTATATGGTCTCTTGCTCTTGTGCATCAACTGGCAATTGGTTGTTTACCCAGAATGAATGAATGAATGAATGAATGAATGAATGAATGAATAAATAAAAGTCTTCCTAGCTCTTTGCTAGTCACTTATAGAACAAGGGGATTCTTAATCAGCTGGATAGAGAACATGGATCTCAAAAGGGATATAGTCTAGATACAGGACCCTTCCACAGAAGAGGCCCCACAAGCACTTAATGTGTTTCTCTTACTTTGTAAAGATAGGTCCAAACTCTGATTTCTCTAATCTCCCCGTCCTTGAAATCAGCACCTACCATACAAAGGTAACTGTGAGCCATTTCTTAGATAAAATTTGATGTAAACCTCTATAGCTGAAAGGGAGCTGGGAGCACCCCCCCACATACACACACACTACTGTTCATCCATCAATTTGGATCATGTTTAGCTCCACTTGTCTGTAATAGTTGTAACCAAAAAGTTTGAGGTAGAAGAGCCCTTCCACATATGTGGAAAATAAAATTTCTTCAACTAGATTCTGCTCCACGAAGAGGTGTTTATCGAACAGTCTTTCATTGGTAGGGCCAAAAGGATTCAGGCTGTTTTAAAAGCATCTGTGGGGTCTCTGTCCACTGCCCTCTCAGTTGCCCTGACACCATCTTGCAGAAGGCGTCACCGGGGGCAGGCATAGCATTGTCACCAGGACCACTGCAGTCACCTCAGGACTTAGCATCAGGCAAACAGAATTCCTCCCCAGGAGTGGCTGGGGACAGGGCAGCTTTGGCAACACCCCTGAGACACCATCCCTAAGGACACCAGTGTCAGCCTCTCTCAGTATCTGTTCCGTGTTATGAAAAGCTTTTTCACCTGTCCACCTTCTTCAAACACCCTCTCACTGGTGAGGACTCCTGTTTCTCACACCCAACATGCCATCCAACAATGCTGATGTCACCAAGAAAAAAACCTTCCCCAGTTCCCAAGATCAAGACAATGGTGACCAAAGGAGTCCCCTTGGGAGTGTAAACTGTCTGAAATGCTTTGAATGGTGCCAGCCCTGCCCTCATGTGGACCCCTGAATAAAATGTCACTAGAGCAAGGGACTTGGCTCAGGAGTAGAGGTTTTGCCTGGCACCTGTGAGGCCCTGGTTTCCATCCCCAGCAGCAGAAACAAACAAATAAATGATGTGGGCTCTGCCTACCCTTGGCCTAGAGCCAGTTAAGACACACAGTTCTGCAGTGTGTGCCCACAGCACAAGGCCCTGGACGTGGACCTCTGGGTTGAGATTTCCTAGTGGAGTGGCTCCTTTGTTTGTTTGTTTACCTAAGGTGTACATGATGTAAACTTCTCTGTCCCACCCATTTCTAAGCATGTGCTGCGGTCACCATGGGGACATTCACAGCGTTGCAACTACTACCTCCGAGCACCTCCAATGGTGTTCACCACCTGGGACCTAAGCTCTGTGAATCAAACAGTAACTGCCCTTGCCTCCACTCTTCCCCTCCTGGAACCCTTGTTCTACTGTCTGTGGTCATGAACTTCACTACTCTGGATCCCTCACCTACCTGGAATCACAAACTTATCCTTTTGTGTCTGGTCTGTGGTGTTCAGTGTGGTATCTTCCAGGTTATCCAGGTTGTATGTGTCAGAATCTCCTTTTTTTAAGGCTAATATTCCAGTGGTGTGTGTGTGTGTGTGTGTGTGTGAGAGAGAGAGAGAGAGAGAGAGAGAGAGAGAGAGAGGGAGGGAGCCTTTTTTTTTAAATCCATCCATCTGTGAATGAATATTGGGGTTTTTCCACTGTTTGGCCGTGATTAGTAAAGATGCTGCTGCCTTTTTTTTAAATACTCAACTTTTCAAATTGTGCATACCTCAATACCACACTTTTGGGGTGATTTTAATAGGGAAATTTTACATTTCATTTGCAAAAATTAATATAGTACTTTCAATAAAATGACACTGTAGTGAGTTCCAAGTTCTAGGCAGTCGATACAGTTGCAGTTAGGAGAACAGCAGAATCGCATATGGACATTTTGAAAAACTCCAAGCATCCAGGAGAGCAGAGTGACAGGCCACAATGTGATTGGTGCTGAGAAAAACTCCTTTCCTGCGCGCACGGCCTGCGGGCTGGCAGCCAAGTGAAGGGCTCTGTGATCCGGAAGCAGTGCCTTAACCATCTCACAACTAACAGGAGAAGTTGTGGTTTACATACAGGAGTTTTATGATGTCCTCTTTTTATCTTTGGAAATTCCCAGGGAAGAAGGAGTTGGCTTAACATGATACATTGTAATGTTTTGTCATAATTCATAATTATGATTTTTACTGCTTAAAATAGGAGGGGATTGGTTCTGTGTTGTTGCTTGGTGCATTTTCTTTTCAGAAACAAATGATTGCAACAAGAAGGACAGTGTTTATCTTCTGAAGTGTTACAGAAGCGGTAAAGCTCCTAACCTGGAAGGTGATCCCAGAGGGAGGGAGGGAGGGAGGGAGGGGCTGCTGCCCTGGGAAAGGTCTGGGCTCCCCTTCTCAGCCATGACTCTTCCTCTTTCCTTGTGGATCATTTTTGTCTTCATGTCAGAAGCTTTAGAGGACCTGCCTCAGACAGGAGGAGGAGGCAATTGTTAAGAGACCTCATGGCCTTTGCAAATGTTTATTAGAGACCCGCAGTGATGGGCTGGTCATGCAGGGAACCTAGGAGAGGTGTCTGGGGCTCCGTGTAGTAGTATGCGGGAATCTGATTGGAGATGGGGGGACCTGTGCAGATAGGTGTGCATCTTGCATGCTGCTGACCTGGGTCTTCCTGCCTTGGGATGAGCCAGTGCCTGTCTTGGGTTCACAGGGTTTCCTATTACACAGTCCACGTTGCTGGTGATCAGTGAGCCCCTGGGGGCCCCTGTGCCCAATACCCAGCCATGCTTGTTTCCCCTGGGATCGATGTCCTAGGCATGGAGTGCAGTGTGAGGGTGACAACAAATCTATTTTTAATTCCTTCCTCCCTCCCATTTTTTAGAAAAGGGCGAAACCATTCTTCCTGACCAGCAAAGCTCTCTCCTCCTCCTCCCTCCAAATGTCAAGTGGATTAACCTTTAGCTGTTGTGGCTGCTCCGCGTCTGCTCACAGGGCATGGCTGGGCAGCTGCATGGCGCGTGTTTGGGGTGCTGTATTTTCTTTCAGTGCTGTCCATAGTGGCTCTGCATTGCTTTGAAGTTCCAGGATGACCGGATGCAGCGGCCAGGGCCACTTGTCCCTCAGGGGCCAGGGCTCTCGCTGCCTGTTTCCCCAGTTCTCCTGCAGGTTCTGCAACCTGCAGGAGAGTTGGCGGCTTGTCGAGGTTCCAAGATGGGGTCCACCTGAGTGCTTGCTCTGTGCAGTGGCTGTGGCTCTGCAGCCCTGGAGGAGTCCAGAGAGTGTTGGGTGGGTGCAGATGGGTGGGCACTGGGTGGGAGGAAGAGCTGGGAGACACTGGAGGGGACCCTGTGGGGTTTCCAGTGCTGGCCCATGATGCCAGGTGGAGGTGGCCCTAAGGACTGCCTTTCCCTTGGCTGCCTTTGTCAAGGAAGCTGGAGGGTCCTCTTTCCCTCCTATTCCTGTCTCCTCTCTTCTCTGGTTTCTGTGCTTTCCCCTTGTCTCTGGATGGGGACTATCCTCCTTCCTGTCTTCCCACTTTTCCATGCTTCCTTCCTTCCCTCCCTCCCTGTGATCTTTGGTGCAAGGATCCTGCAGCTTCTTTGCCTCCTGCCTCCTGAGGGCTTGTGTGAACCTGGGGCACCTTCTTCAGGGGTTACCTGGGAGTGCAGATGCCTACTTCTGGGCTTGGTGGGAGGTCTAAGTAATCACAGGGCCACTTCATTCCAGAGCCCCCAAGTTCCCATAGCACTTATTAGTGTCCACCTGTATGCTCTGCGAGGCCTCAGGACAGCCCAGAGGTGCAGACCAGTGTCCTCAGTGTGCGAGTGAGGAGACCAGGGCTTGCAGAGGCAGCTGCTTGCTGAGGTCACACTGCTGTTCAGGGAGGAGCTGTGTGGGAACCGGGGCTGCCTGGCTCCAGACCCCTGCTGTTGCCAGGGTTATCCCCGGGTGCCCCCAGCACAAGGGAAAGAGGAGCCACAGTTGATTGGACTCTGTGGGTGAGAATTCTTGCATATGCTTTGTGATAGATGCATTTGTGGCAAGTGCTAACAGGGGCCATCACCCATATTGTTTTTCTCTCCCTTTTTTCTCTTCCTTCTTTCACACTTCAAGCCGTTGTTTTTGGAAGGGGGAATTTCACCCAATTCTTCTTTTCGTCTTTCCTGCTTTTTGGTTCCCCCAATATGTTCCCTCTTCTCTGAACCATTTCCTCTTCATGCCTTCTGACCTCTCCTCCCTCACCCTGTTCCATGCCTGTTATTTTTCCTCCCTTCGCTCATCTCGCTCCATTTTTCTCTCTCTCAATATGCAGTCCCAGAACTCCTGCAGGGAGGAAGTTGTCCCCTGACACAGCATGGCAGGAGCACAGGGGACCTTGCTGGCCTGGCCTCCCTGGAGGAGGGAGAACTCTTGCACCCTGGGGTGAGGTCTGGAGCAGGCCTGCAGGGGGTGCCACTGATGCAGGCTTGCGGCTGGGAACCTGACCTCCCAAAGTCAAGGAAGTTCCAGGGTAGAATTTCTGTACTCCTCAACAGAGCAACTTAGCCAGCCTGACACACACATGCACACACACAGACTTGCACGCACATTAAGGCAGTAAATCTGTCAGCCCGCACAGTGACACACAGTTCCAAACATGGGCTCAGGAGGAAGAGAGATGGTTACTGTGGGAACCATAATTTTCAACTTAGTGGCTGGAAGCTCTGAACCAGGGCTCTGTGCTTAATGTTATGTTTTTACATTTGGATGTCTGCTCAGGAAAGGCATAAAATTGTGAAGTTAGGACCAGTGCTAAATTGGGGGAATCACCAAGGGGGGTTCAGGCGTGGTTGACCAATTAGGGAGTGGAAGGAGGCCTGTGGGTCCATCCATGTTCCCTAAGCCTCGAGTGGACAAGTGCTGGAAGACCCCGGTGGCCAGGATGGGAGTCTGTATGACCAGCAAGTCTACCCCCTGCTCTTGCAGAGAAGGAGACCAAGATCCAGAGAGGGTGACATTTCCAGGAAGAAGGTTAAAGGTCACGGCTTGGGGGGTCTGAGTCTGTATTCAAATGACACAAAGTAGGGGACTTGTGCTCTGAAAGCCTGGTCTTGGTGGGATGCTAGGTGCCCCTACTATGTTCCAGCCGCTGTTCCCAGCTCTGGGTATACATGAATGACTGGGATGGATACACTACACTCTTTGCCTTTCTATACTTTAATTTTCAGTGAGGGAAATAGTTACAAACTGCATTCTATCAGCTGGTTATGAGTGTTATATTTTAAAAATTGTAGTTAAAGAGATGGAGACTAGGGCTAAGAGGAGAGGGGGGCTGTTAGCAGGTCAGGGAGGACTTCTTTGAAGAGACCTCGATGAAGCCCCAGGAGGAGCCAAGCAAGCACCTGAGGGAAGAATCTTCAGTTGGCAGAACAGCAGGTCCTGGATCCCCAGGCCAGACAAGATTGGATGCTCAAAGGGCAGCAAAGAGGAAGAGATCGGGTATAAGGCTTCACAGATTCTCGTAAAGGGACTGAGTTTTGGTCCATGTGGCAATAGGGAGCCCTAGCCAACAGGCAAAATAAGGATGGCCAGTTAAATTTGAATTTCAAATAAACTGTGGGTTATTTTGGATGGAACGGGGCATCCTGTGTTTTATTTGTTAAATCTGGCAACTTGCATTGCTGGGGTCAGATCAGGGACCCGGTGTGCAGAGTGCTTCCAGGCTGGGGAAGGAGGCCTCTCTGGTCCCCAGGACAGAGGCAGAGCTGCTCCAGCCCATGGGGGTTCAAGCAGAGGTGGGGAGAAGTTTCTGGCCCTGGATATACTGCAGTGTTGCTGGGACATGGTAAGGGACTGGGCATGCCAGGGAAGGACAGCAGTCAGGGCTGAGCCAAGGCTTTAGTGCACTGGGGGGAACTCGAGTCTCAGGACCTGTGGTGGCTTCACCAAGTTGCCAGCTGAGCCCAATCCATATACCTCTTCGTGGGTTAGAGATTCAGGTGCCCACAAGGAAGGAGAGCTACTGACTTAATTTGTCAGGTTTTGCTGTATTTATTTTTCCACTCACTGCATGTGTGTGCACCCTAGGTAGAGAGATGATCAGTACCATTCTAGATGCATCTATCATCTTTTGAACACTTGTCCTATGCCAGGTCCTCTGCTAATAGCTCTGTCTGTCTCTTGCTTGAGCAGGTGGCATTGTGCTGTGATCTGTCACATTTTACAGCTGAGGACATCGAGGCTTAGCAAAAACGTGTACTCAGCAAGAGTACTCTTTGCTTTATGGTATCGTTTTCCTCCTTGAAGATTTTTGGGCATAGGAGTCTAGCAGACCCACATTCAGCCTTTAACAGGTGCACTGTTGAGATGAGGGGATTTGTTTGTTGGTTTTGTTTTGTGGCACTGGGGGTAGAACCACTGAGCTATATCCCCCAGCCCTTTTTATTTTTATTTTGCCCAGGCTGGTCTTGAAATTGCCATCCTCCTGCCTCAGCCTCCTGAGTCACTGGGATTACAGCTCAGCAAGGCCATCTCTCATAAAATTGCCCTGAGCCTAGATGCCAAAATAAGAACCCAGCCCTGTCTGATTCCAGAACTTTACACAGCAGTGTTTTTAGACTGTAGTGGGAATGAGCCACTGAGAGACTTGGTTACAAATGCAGTGCTGAGCCACATGCCTGGGACTCTGATTCACCTAGACCAAGGGCATAGGTCAGTGCTAGAAGCTTAGCACTAATGTAATGATGTGGGAAGGTTGTGGGACCTTTCAGGGGTGGGGCCTAGTGAGGAGTGATTGGGTCAGCCCCACCCTCATGATGGGATTTATACTGGTTTCACCTGAATGAGCTAGTTCCCCAAAGAGCAAATAGGTCTAAACACATAAACCTGCTCTCTGTGGTCTCTCGCCTCCTCTCTATCTCTGTGAGCTCTCTCGCATAGGTTCTTGCCATGATACCTTTGCCACATTGTGATACACAGAGGTCAAACAGTGGGGACAATGCTCTTGCTTTTTTCTTGTGTGTGTGTGTGTGTGTGTGTGTGTGTGTGTGTGTGTGTGTGTGTGGTGCTGGGGATTGAACCCAGGGCCTTGTGCATGTAAGGCAAGCAACTCTACCAACTCAGCTATATCTGCAGCCCACTTCCTTGGGTTTTTAACCTCCAAAACTGTGAACTAAATAAACCTCTTTTCTATGTAAAGTAACTAGCCTCTGATATTTTGTTATAGCGATGCACAATAGACCAAGAAAAGCCAGAATCTTCATTTTCACAAAACCACAATTGATTCAGATGCCACCATTCCTGTATCTTCTTTGGAAATGCTGCATGACTTTGCCTTCATTATGCCAAACATAGAAAACCCCTATCCTTTGAATGCCCCCACTGGCCCTGCCTGGATTTCGTAATTTGGGTATCAGGAAAGCAAGTTCGAATGCTGTTTGCCAGCAGGTATTACTCATTCGTATTTTTAGGAATTTCTAGATGCTCTGATAGGTGTCTCCAGGAGGAGTTACTTCCAGCATTTCAGGCAGAACTGCCTTGGAGTTCTTCTGCATATTGATATCCCCTCACATTTGCCCAGCATATCACCAAGTATCCGGGGGGTTCCCATCCCTGGAACCTGTGCCAGCTGTCTTACCCTCTCATGCTGTGTACATCTTAGGACAGGTTCTGATTGACTAGGTTTCAGTCCCTTGTTGCTCCAAGGGAAGTCTCTGGCGTTGGGAGTTTTGAGCAGTGGGAGGGGTCTGGCATTCCACCCCAGACACCTTAAAATGAAAGGTCTAGGAGTTCTGCCAGCATTGCCCAGCCCCTTAAAGAAACAAAGCAAGAATGTCAGACTCTTGGCTGATAAAGTGGGGGAGAGGGATGAACATCACTTTGGAAAGCATATGGGTTGGGTGGGGCCTATCTGCATACCCAAGGGTCCCTGGAGTAGATCGGGTTGAGATTCATGCCGGATGGGATTCTTGGCCACTTAGCTGCAGCTAAGCTGGGTTGGCAACACTTTCCTTGCTCTTTGGATGTACTAATGAGGAACTGTCACGTTGTGCTTGGTGGCCCTTAATGAGCTGGTTCCTGAAATTCCACAGTCCTTCACTGTCCCTAAGTGGGCCACCCCTTGGTCATCAGCAGTACTGCTCCGGAAACACCAGAAGGGTTCTCAGGGTGCCCACTGTGGGATTTTGTCCTCTGTCAGGTTTGTTAGCTGAGGGCAGACGGTGGGTACCAGGGGAGTGGAGGTATAGAACACGTGGCAGCCCGGGTCTAGGCCCCCGTGCCCTCGCTGGCCTTGATGACTGCATACTGGTTCTCTTAGGTTCCCTATAAATTGGTCAGTCGAGGTGTTGGAGGTGGGGAGCTTGTGCAGGGCTGGGAGACGATGCCAGAGAGAGGCGGAAGTCCAGGGAGAGGCGGTCTCCAATGGCTCCTCTCCCCAGACACAGCCACTTCCTCTGGAGCACAACCCGCCATGATTAGATGTCGCAGACTGAGGACAACCCGCTGGGGCCTGCGGCTGGCTAACCTTGGTAAGAGCTGCTCCCTAAGGCGCTGTCAGGCTAGCATCCTGGGACGGACTGCCTGTAGCACCTCTGCCTGTGGGCTCCATGTCTGAGGATGGACTTCAGGCCGAGCAGCTTCCTGCCATCCTACCATGCCGCCCTGCTAGTTGTGGTGAGAGTGACCGCCACTGGACTCTGTTGGTCTTCTGCCGGTGCTAAACCCCCAGGGCCATTCTAGGATTTCTGAACGCACGAGGGGGCTCCAGAGAGGGTCCCCTGTCACCGGATGACACATAGTTAGCCTGTGGGACGAGAAAGGAAAGGCCACAAGACAGGGTTCAGATACTGTGTCCCCCCATTTAGTAACCATGACTTTGGGCTCATTTTGTTCCTCAATTTCCCTCACCTCTTAGAATAAAGGTGCACTAGTCAGGGTTCTCCGGAAAAAAAATATTTATTTTATCTATCTATCATCTATCTATCTATCTATCTATCTATCTATCATCTGTCTATCATCTATCTATCTTCTATCTATCTATCTATCTATCTATCTATCTATCTATATTCTTTCCACCCATCCATCCATCCTCCTGATTCTATTATATATAACATATAAAGGGACATTTTATAAGGAATTGGCTCTTATGCTTTTGGAGTCTAAGACTTATGCTCAAGATCTAGTGGAGGGGATGGGCATGGAGTTCAGTGGTAGGGTGCTTGCCTGGCATGCATAAGGCCCTGGGTTCAATACCAGGCATAGCAAAACACACACACACACCCCATCTGGATGGGGCCCAGGAACAGACCATGGTCATTTGGACTATATGTCTTCAACTTTGGTGTTATGCCATCCCTTTTCCCATGTACATAATGGGAAAATCGTTACTCCTGTGTTGACACAAATTATTCTCATTATAATGTTATTTAAATATGCAATTTGGTATAGCTTGAAGGAACTGTGAGAATATATTAGGTTTCTATCATAATAGCAAAAGTTTGAATTATTAGCGTTTCAGTGTGGGGGGCTGCAATGTCAAGCCCCTAGCATGCCTTCCCACATGGTTCTTGGAAAGCCCATCTGCCACGCAGACACTCGGCTTCTTGGACGCTCTCCTCTACCCCAACCAAAGAGCACCTGGCTGCTCTGCACCAGGCCCTTGACCTTGGTGGGTGTGACCGCATCACTGACGAATCCAGTCTAGCTCTCTTGTCTTTTGCTTATCTCAGGTTGGTTAAGGGACCTGACCATCAACAGAGGTGTGTAACAGTGAGAGTGGCGTTGGACTCCACCAAAAGATCTTGGTCCAGTTGACCCTGAATGTGCTTCTGCAAATGTCTTCAAGGATTATGACGGAAGATTATTATCAAAATCATTATCGATTTCAAATTAGCAAACAGTTTTAGAAAACAAAGCCCCATGCATTTACATTTGAGAAATAGCAATGATCAAGGAAAATTTAGGGGGCGATCTGGTCAACCCTATTGTGCTAACAGAGAGTGAAGTATTGACGATTATTGGCATTGTACAAAGGATGGTAATTGTTAATGTTCTAGGAAATGCTCATTCTATCAATTGCTCAAATTGCATCTCCGTATGCTAGGCACTGCTCTGAGAGTTTTATACATGTTATCAGATTGAATCTTCAGGACACCCCTATGTGGTGGGTATTGTTATTCTTCCCATTTAACAAAAAAGCAACATGGGGCCCAAAATGTTTGTCAGGGGCCTAAGACCTGTGGTCTGAACTCTGGCAATCTGGCCCTGAGCCTCTTGCTTCCATGTGCTGGGGGTGTGAATTTACATTTCAACTCGGGCTTTAATAACTTCCTACACAAATAATGAGTGACCCATTCACATTCGTCCTCGCCCGTGTTTTGGGGATGACAACTTGTTAAAACTTAATATTCAGAGCAGCGCTGCCACAGCTCCGTGACAGTTTCAGATATAAATCTACCTTAAAGACGTACAAGTACAAATTATGCAATTTGATTTTTAAGTGCTTTTCCAGCAATATAAATAATGAAGTGTGTTGGAACTGGCAGGTATAGTACATTAAATTGAGTGCAATTAAAACACTGTGATATTTTTAAATTAACAAGAAAAAAAATAGGTGACAACATCAAGAAATCTGAACCTGTCTCTGCACCTCCTCCAGCTGGTAGCTGGATGGGTGATTGCAAAGGGTATTAGGAACATTGACACTCTGGGTTTCAAGTGCCATGATAGTCACATTTAGCACAAAGAGCACTTTGATTTCACTTCTGTTTAACAGACAGATGACATTTCCAACAACATCATCTTTACAGTTATTTTTTTCTTTTCTTTTTGAGAAAGCAGATGACAAGGGGGGTATATTCTGAGAAGACATCTGAGTTGAAATAATGATATGCCTTCTGGGTAATGTCTCAATGAGACATCTGAACGTCAGGATTCTCTTTGCGAGACACAGGAACAATCTGCAGCTTTCACACTCATGGGCGGCTTCACCCTTTCCAAAAGCCAGCAGTCTGTCTGTTCATGGGAGACCAGGAGAATGGTGGGACTGTTGGGGTGGTTTTGATGACCTTTCCGAAAGTTTGATGTGGATGGAGTGAGATCTGCTCTTTGCCAGTAGTCATTGTGCAAGTAGAGCCTTACAGATGTGTGCATCGAAGGTCTCCCATGCCCTCCCATCTCAGTTCTGGAATCGGGAAGGTCCAGGACAGACATCACGGATGGGCTGTGGTGCAAACACACCTGCACCTCTGCATTCATCTGAGCACGACCTCTGGAGTGTCCATCTCACTTACCTCTCCACTTAATACCAGCATTTGCTGCACTTTATCCATCTTCCGGGACTCCATGTGGACTCAACTTTTAAAGCTGGGTGTTGGGCCTGCAAGTATATTGCTTTGGGTGACCCAAATCAGAATAAAGAACAGCTTTCGAATTTCCTCAATTTGAAGCCCCGTATATTGGTTTTCTGCAACTCTCACAACAGAGTACCACAGACTATTCTCAACAATAAAAATTCATTGTCTTCAGGAGGGTGGAAGTCCAAAATCTAGGTATTGGCAAAGCCATGCTCCCTCCAAGAAGGCCTGTTTCCAGGCTTCCCTCCTGACTTTTGACTGACCATTCCTTAGCACACAAGTGCCGTCTGCACATGGTCTTCTTTTGTGACTCTGTCTGTCTCTCCATCCAAGTTTCCTCTTTGTGTAAGAACCTCAGTTACATTGGAGTAGGGCCCACCATGCTCCTGTTTCTTAATTACATCTACCACAATGCTGTTTCCAAATCAGGCCACCACTTCCAAGGTACTGGGGGTTGGGACTTCATCATGTAAGTTTTGGGGTACACAGTTTGACCCATGCACCCTGTGTCTTAGCGTGACTGTATATTTGAGTGCTTTGTCAGGTACTGTTGTAGATTCCAGAAATACGGCCAGCATTGAGCAAAGTTGCCTTGTTCTCCGACTTCATTTGAAAGAGGGAGACCAATATGAAGTAAAAAGTATATAATACAGAGAAATGGGTCATGGTGTGTGGTAGGCTGCGTGGTAAGAGACGGTGTGACAGAGCAGGTGATATTGGGGCAAAAACCTTTGTGGAATTGATACTTAACAATGTGAGGTCTTAAGAAACAAGTGTTCTAGACAGAGGTGAATGCCCACTTGTATGCTAAGGAAATGCTTCCAGATTGTTTGAAAAGTTATGTTAGCAAAGGAGTTTATTTTTAAAACATCCCAGAAGTATTTGGAGAATAAAGAGAACAAATTCCTTTTTTTCTTTGTAATTTGTTTTTGTTTGTTCATTTCTAATTTTGAGGCTGGTTCAGACTCCTGGGCTGATCCTCCTGCCTCAGCCTCCCAGGGGCCAGTACTACAGGTACCCAATGTGGCCTGTGAATTCTGATAACTAAGAGATAAGCACATCAGGCTACCACCTATAAGGGAAAGCACATAGTAGAACTCTCGGAATCTTGTGTCACATTTCCTATGAACATTGTCCTGAATTTTTTTTCCCCCTAAGAGGGTTTAGGTGGGATTCACCATTAAAAGCCTCAGGGAATTCTATTTTTCAATTTTAGATTTTTTTTTATGGACTCAAAGAAACTCGGAATCCTTTTAGTTTTCCCTGCACCTAATACCAGAACAAAGGTCCACTTCCAACCTCCTAGTGGGGCTCCGAATGCAGCCCCCTCCTCCTGATCTTGGAATATCATGTGTCACCTGCTCCTACGTAACGTAGTCTACTTCTTGCAGTGCATAGGGTTCCAAACTTAGATCATTGGCCCATGGAGATCCCTGCCCCTCTGCTTCTTCTCCTTGCCAAGGGTGCCTGTCTATCCTTGCTGGGGGTTGCACCCTAAACCAGTGGTTCTTAACACGGGCTGTATGAAAGAACCAACTGCATAGTTCTGTATATGGCTGATTCTGGGGTCCCCACCCAAATGCACCGAGTTCACTGAGTTGAGGTTTTGAAATTAGGGACCTGGAAAGCTTTTTTGTTATTGTTTGTTTGTTTTTTATTCCAAGTGCTGAGGATAATTCTGCTGTGTATTCAGGGTTCAGAATTGCTGCTCTGAAGTATTCGTGCTGTTCTTGTAGTGACACACTCTTGTTGGAAGAACATCGAGAAAAACATTTGGGAGGGGATGTCACCTCTGTTCCCTCAAGGATGTCTTGACCACCGGGAGGTAAAACCATCACACAGGTGCCTCTTTCTCACAGTAGCGTGGGAGGGTCTATTTTCTATTTTATCTGAGCCCAGGGCTCAGATTTGTGGAGAATGTATCACAGTAACCACCCTCTCCTCAGATCTCAGCATGTCATTAGGAGACGCAGAGAGATCTGGGTCAACTTGGAGACGCAGCCAAGAGAATGAACTGGTTTTAGTGCTGGTGCTAAAAATAGAACTTGAACACAGATTCATCTTCTCATCTCTTACGGATCTTTGGGACCAAGGAATCAAGACAATGATGAAGTCTCCTGCATCTCCAAAGTGAAAATCTTATCTAAAGTGAAGACGTCTTTGTGATATCAGTCACCCCTCGATCTCCAGATGTCTTATGTACTTGTTGGGGTGATGACTTATATTGCATTACCCATATTGATTCATGCATTTTATCGTACCCACTAGCAGCTCCCATTGGAACTTATGATCAACTTTAAGTCACACAGAAGGCCCCTGCTTCTCACACTTTGCCTCCAAGAGAAACAAAAAGTAGCTTTTGACAACCATTCAAGCAGTATCCTTTTTTTTTTTAATAAAATAAGAAGACCCCCCCCACCATTGTATTTTTAAAATTTTGCACATTGTGATCCTCATCCATATGGTTATTTTTATCATCTGATTTGGTCTCACTCCCAGTCCTCCAGATTCTCCCTGAATTGTGTAAACACATCTCACTTCTTCTAAGTGGATTTTTGCAGTGCGTTCTGGATTCTGGCTGGCTGTGTGCTCCTCTGATCTGTCTATGGTATCCCTCAGATGATAGAAGCTAAAACTGATTTCCCTGTTTTGATATTAGACATGGTGATATGCATGCCTGCCTCTCTACACACTATTTTGTTTGTGGCATCTCAGTGTGCTTGGTGCCACAGGACCCTTCCCTCTTTTGTCATTGCTGTGTGGTATGGTACTGCCCCTGTGACCCATGCTTAGAGGTTCCCTGTGCAGGCCTGTGACAAACTAGATTCTTCACTGCTGCAATTTAGACAGAGACACAGAGCAAAGCTGTGGGTCCAGAGCAGGAGGGGCTGACTCAGGGTAGAGGTACAACTCTGCAGGTGTCCTTGTTCTCATGTGAACTAGAGACCTAATGCAGGTCCCTGGAGCTGGAGAGGATGGCAGATGACAGGAAAGGGAGGATTCTGCAGACAAGGGGGGAGGATTCTGCAGACTAGCTGGAAGGAGGGGGCTAGTGGTGGACAGATACCTGCCTTGACTTCTCTGGGATTTCCATTTCCTACACCAATCAAAGTGCTCTTTTACTATAGTCTCTGGCATCTGCAGTGAACTGTGCTTTTTTTTTGGGGGGGGGGACCAGTTTGAGCCTCTGTTCTTTGCTTCCATAAGATACAGCCTGAGCTGCATTTGGACCTCTTACATCTTGAGAGTCACCATATCATGTTCCCCCATCTTCTCACAGAGGGCTCTCTCTCTACCCTTATGCAGCTAGTCTCATGGTATGGGGAGAGCACTTGGTATGAAATGCTTAGTGGCCCAGGATTTGAAATCTGGCTTTGCCACTTGTAAGCTTTGGGGCCCTGGCAAATGTTCAAACATCCTGAGCCTCAGTTTCTTCTTTTGTAAAAGTAGGATAAATGAGATTTGTTTTATAGAGTACAGGTTTGTGAAAATTAAATAAGACTGGACAAAACAGTTTTAAAATTTCCTCAATGTGTGCTCTGCAAGTTCTAGTTTAAGGCTTGAAGGATATGAGAAGACTTGTTCTTGACCTTTAAAGACAGGCTGGCAAATGTTGGCCTGTGGGTCCAATCTGGCTCTCCATGTAAAGTTTTATTAGCACAGAGCTGTCCCCCTTGTTTATGTATCATCTGAGGCTTCTGTCAAGGTACGGAGTCATTGCAACAGAGAATATGTGGCCCACAAAGTCTAAAATATTTAGTGTTTGGACACTTTTGGAAAAGTTTATAATCCTCTGTTCAAGGGGAATTACAGTCTTGATGGTAATTAATAAAATGGCCTTCCAGTATTCATGTCTCATAGTATTGCAGACTTTATCTTCTAATTTTGTGATCTTTGATAACGCATTTTGACTTGGTCTTTGATAACGTATTTTGACTTTCCACATAACCTTGTGATGTAAGCCATTCTTAAATCTCTTTCATGGCTGTTATAAAACCTTTTTACCTTGCTATTTCTTTTCTTCACATTGAATCAACAATGTAGGGATTATCAGTTTAACCTGCTGGATGCACCCCTCATGTGCAGAGGAATTTGGGTGGCTGGTGATGTCCTTCAGAGGGTTCTCCCACCTGTGACTGACTGGTGGCCTCCTGTTTTCCCAGGTCCATCTCCAGAACCTGCCCTTCAGGGGAAGCTCTGGAGCAGGGACCCACATCTTGGCAGCAGCCCCCTTGGTGAGCTGTGAATCTGCATCAGCCACTTTGTGATGTTTTGTGCAAAAATATCCTTTGTTACCAAAATATCACCCTACAACTTGTACTGCTAGTATCTGTGCTGCATAAAAACATAGAACTGTCTTTTGGAGCAAAAATCTAAATATACATTTTTAAAAAATCTTCAAGCTTAAACAAGAGTCACAGTTTGGTGAAAATACAGATTTTGGGGACAGGTCTTTGTCCAAACCCTTTGACTTATCTGCTGAATGGTGGTGGGTCAGTTATTTAACTTAACTTTAATATGATGTTCACGACATTGGGAGGAATGTCCACTGCAGAGAGCGACTGAGCAAATTGAGGTGGTGCAGATAAAGGAAGGGTCATTTGCTCCTTGCCTGAGGAAGTGGTCTTAGAATGCTGTGTAGAGGCAATTCTTCTGACAGGTCCCTCCAAGTTAAGATAGAACTTGCGTGGATGACATCTTGGCCATGGCCAATAGGTCCAGTTCCCCTCCCTGTTCGCTCTGCTCCATGCCTTTGTTTGGTTTTGTGTAATTGTTCATTTGTTTTCCAGTTTTTAAAATCACATCAGAGCCTTCCTTTCCTCAGGGATTTTAGGCGCTGGCCCTCCTGTCTGAGGGAGATTGTGTCCCTCCCTTTTTACCCTCCACTAAGAGATTTGGCATTCTGTGCTTGCCCTTAACCAACAAAGGGGGCGTGTTGGGGACATTGGGGAAGAGTTCCCTGAGTTTGAGGGCCAGGGGCCCTTATCTGCTTATCTGAAGTCTGAATAGGACTGAATCAGGCAGAGATTATGGAAGCCCTGGGCTCTAGGTCGTGTCTCTGTGATAAATTCAAGCCACCGAGGCGTTTCCCATGGAGGGCACCATGGTGAGCTGGGTATTTGGAACAGGGTCCACTGCGTCAAGAATGACTTGGGGACAAGGGTGATGCAGGTTGAGACAGAATGTGGAATAGTGGTGACCAGGAGCTGGGCAAGAGGAGCTGGGGAGTGGCTTAATGGGTTCCTAGTTTTCTGCAGGTGGATGGTAGTGATGGCTGTACAATAGCATGAAGGTGCTTAATGTCACCAAGTGCACTTAACCAACGCTTACCGTTCATGTGTATTTTGTCACAATTAAGGAAAAAAATTAAAAATCAGATGCAGGAGAGTTGGATCAGTAGAGGGGAAACCAGGTTGGAGCTGGGAGTGTGGGAATGCTGGTGGGGGTGGAGAGGATCCATCTGCTCTGGGAGGTGAGGAGGGGAGTGAAATATCTGGGACTTGGCAATGAATTAGCTGGGGTGCAGTTTTGGAGCATGGGAGGCTGTGTAGTAAGGGATGGTCCCCCTGTCTTGGGCTGACCCACCTGGTAGGGCCATTTACTAAGGCAGAAGATCTCAATACATCTCTCCCGGGACTCCATACTCATCCCACTTGTAGCTAAACCCTTGACCTGACAATTGAGGGTCCTCCTGATGGACTGAGTGGCATGTAAGCAGAGGCTGACTGTTGTCTTCACCAGGTGTCACCTCTCATAGTGCCTTGCACATGATGCCTGTCCCAGAGATACTCATGGAAAGCCCATGGTCTGTGATTTGTGGAAATTACTTCTCCACTAAGTGACTTGGTGCTTAAGCTTCTTTGTAGCACTGAAATTTTTAGGATCAATATGTAATATCCCTCTCTTCCATGGCTGTAGGGGAAACGGATTGAAAGACACATGCAGGGACAGAGCAGAAAGAGATCAAAATACACTTATGTTCAAAGCATTTGGAGAATGTGTCTCAAACAAGTAGCTGTATTTCCTCACCCAAATTAGACTTAGCAGCATATTGAATGAGACCATGTCCTCTCCCTGGGGCATGTGGGACATGCTGTCTCTAGGCAGACAGAACTGAAAGAATAGGAAAGCAGGGCCTGCTGAGCCTTCCTGGGTCCTTGACACAGACCTGCCAATCAGATGTACCAGTCCTCTTCTTAGAGAAGACAGAGTGGCATAGAGAAGCTGTCCTGTGTATTGCTCCAGGAGAACCCACTCCTCAGGGACATGTGAGGAATGGAGTGAACCCTTCATGTGAGGCCTGACTTTACTTGCTGCAGTTTTTGGAGCTGTAGGTATTTTTAGGGAGAGATCTTAGGACTGATCCCCTGATTGTTTTCTGTCCAATAAAAGAGAACAGTTGCCTGAGATACAAGTGAGCACATTTCTCCTCCTTTTAGCTCTTCTTCTGAGATGTAATGATTTGCAGTGATCTAATACACAGCTGGTTTTTGTTTTGTTTTGTTTTTACTTTTTTGAAACTACCAGATAAATCAAGTGATGTCTTAGTTTGCTTTCAGTTGCTATAACAAAATACCTGAGTCTGGTTACTTTATAAAGGGAAGAGTTTTGTTTTGGCTCACTTCTTGGAGGCAGAGAAATTCAAGAGGATGGTGTCAGCCTCAGCTTAGTTTGTGGTGAGGGCTCATGGCTGTTCATCTGAAGGTGGAAAAGCAGTTCTCCAACAGGGTGAAGGCTGGCACATGACAAAGAACATGGATGAGAGAACACACACACAGAGACAGAGACAGATGGAATGAGAGAGAGTCACAGGGTAAGAGAGGAAGCAAGACGACAGCTGAGATAACCAAACCCCCTTTATAGTGACCCTTTCTCATGGAAACCAGTCCAGTGTAAGACACCCAATCAACACCCGCAAGATGGGCATTGATTTTTTCCAGGGGTGGTGACCCCAACGGCCCCATCACCTCCCATCGGGCTCTACCTGGTAAGGCTCCACTGTCCTCAAGACTGTTACGTTGGGTTCTCTGCGCCCACTAAACCACATCGAATGATGGAATCGGTGCAACGGTAGATGGATAAAAGCTTTCCTGTGCTGAGTAAGAAATTCCTCTTCAACATAGCGTATTTACAGGGAAAACACATTCATGTAAAATACTTGAAGAACTATGTTTTGAGGTTTCTTTTTAATTTTTATCATTGTTGCATATACACAGAAAAGACCGGTCAGTATTCTCAGAAGTCTTAATGCCTGAAAGGATTAGCTAAGTCATTCCTGCACGCTGAGTGAATCCCCCATATCAGGAGGCAACATAGTTCAGATGTCGCTAGATACCACTCTCTCTTCATTTCCAAAAGTGGTTCTGAGGATTTAAGACTGAGCTTGCCCAGAAAGCGCTGCCTGGAAGGAGCTTTGCGATGATGTGGAAAGGAGGCACGAGCAGCCTGCCGGGCCATGGTGAAGGCGGGGCCTATCCTGGCTGTAGGATGACTGGTTTGGGAACGTGACACGTATGTCCATGCTGGATCACGGTGACCGGAATTTATGAAGTAGAGCATTTTGCATTTGACACTTTACGGTGCTTTTCCATGGGTTTGTAGGATTGGGTGCAGTCGCAGGCCATTCCCTAGAGACCTTACAAGGCCTGAGTCTACCTCGGTGTGGTATCCATGGGGGGTTGGGAGACCCAGGGGCTCTGAGATGGCAGAAGGTGCAGTGGAAGTCAGGTGACACTGCTCTTCCTGCAGCAGGGGACTTTAATCCCTCCATGGCTCCTGCTGGCCTCAGGGTGAAGCCCAGATCCTTCACTGTGCTCTGGCTCTCTCTGATCTGATTCACTTCTTTCCAGCATTTTCTTTCCCTGGTCCCTGCCTCTCGGTCCACGCATATCAACGTGTTTTGTGTCACCCTAAACACTACATCCTCTGGTTTCCAGCCAAGGGTCCTGCATTTTCTCACTTCTTGGTACCCTTGACATCTTAGTAATATTTTTATGGACCCTGGAGACCAGATGGAATTCCTGACCTTTCTACTTATAAAATCTTTATGTCCTGACGCCTTAGTGGTTGTGATGCCGGTGATGAGAATCAATCAGGGCCGAGTTTCATGTCCCCAGATGTGAAGATTGAACTCCGGAGAAATGCCGAGGCAGGTATAGTAAACAATTTAATTCGAAGGATAGAACAGAGATAGACTCCTCCACAGAGAAGGGGTCTCAGAACTGCATGTCTGAAAGAGTGGGGTGTCTTGCCCCTTTTACACATTTTATATTTCCTATGTTCTTAGGCCTTCTTTCTCCCCTTATCAGGGACCGACCAAAAGGTGGGAAAGAAGCCTTTCAGGGGTGTCTCTCAGTGTTTGCCCAAACTGGCAGGAAAGGGGCTGCCCAGAGGAACTTCATTAACAACTTATTGGGGGAAACAATTCCGTGTAGGTAGGTAAGCCTGGCAGCAGGTGGATGGAGGGGGGGGCTCTGGAGGTATCAGCATTGGATGTCCTTTGGAACCAGCCTTCATCTCTCTGATGGGACCTGATTATTTATCACTGACACTGACTTTTTTTTTTGTCCCCTGACCTCAGTTGTTTGAAAACACACACACACACACTCACACTCACACATATTGAAAGAAAAATTTATTGTTATTTCACTTTTTTTTGGGGGGGGGAGACTGGGGATTGAACCCAGGGGTGCTTTACCACTGACCACCCCAGTCCTGTTTCATTTTTTATTTTGAGATATCGTCTTAGACCCCACTCTTTTATCTCTTTGCACTGCAGTTTACCTATCTTGTTCTCCACTGGGTCTTAGGTTCTTTAAGGGAAAAGTAGGGTATAGTGACTGTCACATTGTGAATGTTTCACAAATAGATGGATGAATGACTATGACTGGACCTTGTTGAATGAGCCTCTCAACTGCTAAAAATCTGAACAGCAGTATCAGTCAGTTGGTGAGCACAGGGCTCCTTGTATTTGTAGGAGGATATCTTTTGTAAAAGTGTGACCCTAGAGACACACATGTATCTAGGGCCCTGTGACCTCATCTTCCCTTGGCTACATGTAGCAGCCCTCACTGGTTATAGGCCCCATGCCCCATGGATTGTAACACAAATAACCCTGGAGGTCAATTCAATCCTTTTGCATTTATTCATGTTCTGAGACATTGACCCATATGCATATCTCATTGGTTCAGAAATTGCAGGTATAACTTCCTTCAGATGTGTTTGTTCTTTCCTTTGGAGGAAAATATATTAAGTTGCCTGATGGCTCAAACTGCCAGCATACTGTAGCATGAGAGAGGATATACAGTTGTGTTGCAGTAATTGAATCTAGAGGAGTTAGAGGCTTGGGGACTGTGGCGCAGCTCTGCTCAGAGGGAACAGAACCTGGGTTTTATACCACAGTCAGTGGGAAAGGTCTCTCCAGGTCTCAGCTAGTGGATGGTGGCCATTCAGGTCCTCTGAGTGGTCCTGGGTATTTCTGGTGTCTGTTCCTGGGACTAATGTAACCTCAGGAGCCTTCTGATATAATGGATGCCAAGGAAGAGGGGTGACCGTGTTCTCCACCAGGCTAAAATAACTCATGGCTTTTCTGAGCTCTGTAGAGATTGCTTTGCTCCAGTTTTGCTTTATCCTCATAACGAAGACGATAATGCCGTAATCTACCACAGGTGGCTGTTTTTATTACTGAATTAAATAACCGGGTGTGTGAACTTTGGCTAATAGTAACAGTAATAGTAGTTTAATCCCAATGAAGGCCTGCTAATCTTCACTTAGAACATCGTGTTCCATTCTTGTAAGGTTTCCTATTTCACCTAGGCCTTTCCCACAGCTTTTGTAAAACAGGCAGAAAAGTTTGTTCCCAGTTCATTGAGGCCCAGAGGTGTGAAGTTACTTACTCAAGGTCCACACAGCTGAGGATCCTTTTGCAGCTGCCTCCCAACAGTTCAGGTGTTGCAAGGGGACTCTGTTCACCTGTGTTGTACCTGTATGCACCTGGAAGCCGTCAGTAAGGCAGATTATGGCCCCAGGACTGCAGGTGGGCTGAAATGTCTCACTTGGAGGGACAGAAGTCTGCTGAAGGATCTTGGCAGGTGCTTCAAACCTGTTCTCTCTTGACTACTCGTTCACAAGGGAAGATCTGTTCCTGTGGATCCCTTCACTCTGTTAACCACATATACTACTCCAGTTTGAAAGATGATTAGCAGCAACAGAACATCCTAGGAGCAGTTTCAGGAACAGGCAGTAGTATGGGGATGGGGGTTGATTCTTTGGGGTTCTGCTCCCAATATTCCCAAGACCTCAGGGAAGTGCCTGTGGGTCTCTGGGCCTCACTTACCCTGTATAAAGTGGGTACAACCCGGGCCCTTCTCTTTCTGCACCAACTGACTGAGAGATCAGTGCAATCACTCCTTAGCCCCACATGCTACAGAATGATCTCGTAGTGTTCTGCCAGGCAAAGGGTATTACTTTTGCACAAGGGCACATATTTCATAACCAGGACACAGGGTTTACACAAAAAAATGCCTTGAACAATCCAGACACTCATAACAACTTTTGCCAAGTCCTTAATTCATCCCTAGTTTGGGAAGCTCAGTGCCTCCCGTGCATTATCTCATTTGTGCCAATAATACCAGGGGGAATGTGCTCAGTAGAAGATTCTTAATTCCCCTCCCCTTGAGAACACAATAATCCCAGCTACTCAGGAGGCTGAGGCAGGGGGATTTCAAGTTCAAAACCAACCTCTGCAACTTAGTGAGACCCTGTCTCAAAACAAAAAATAAAAATGGCCAGGGATGTAGCTCAGTGTTAAAGTGGCTCTGGGTTTAATCCCTGGTACCCCAAACAACCAACCAACCACATGCAATAAGCAGGGACACTTCCTACTTCTGTCAAAGTACCGTTCAGTCGGTGGGATATCCCAACTCATAGTCTGCTTTCTAGCGCCAGTTGGTATTGCCGATCCCACAGTGAAATTGTGTGCTCAGCAAAAGACATTTTAGTATACTCTCACGCCTGGTGTGCTATATCTTTACCATGTAATTAAGTAATATAATTTCATTATTACTTAGAGCAGTGAAATATGAGTACAGGAAGAAACATTTCTATAAAAAACCAAGTTGTATATTTTGGAACAACAGCCAAAAGGCAAATTGCCTTAAAAACAGCTGTCAAATGAAAATGTAAGCAAGACAACTGAAAAAAAAAAAATGGGGGAAGAGATAAAAATACGGAAGGGATTCTGTTCCCTGATTAGTTCAAAAATGTCTTTTGAATTTATTCTCCACTTTAAAGAAACTGAAGCTGAATATGTTGGGCGATTTCTTTGTGGTTTATGCAAGGAAAGCGATTTCAAATTTTAGACCTTTGGCACATCCTTATAGAAGGGACCTGTGCCCACATCAAAAGATTGTCAAATGAATGCATGTTCAGATGCTATCAACTGGAATAAAGTGTGCAGAGCTTGCACTACCCTGATGTAGTGTATAAGGGAGCTCTTTTTTGCCCCCTTTTACCTGTGAGCACCAGGAGGCACAGGGAGAATCAAATACTCCACCAAGGAAAAGAGACCCAGCGTTCACAATTTAAATTATTATTTCATTTTATTGTCTGTTTCTGTCTTCAGCATGTGACGGGCTTAATTTTAGACACCGCTTTGAGGCTTTCTTATCACCCTTAGCCTGAAGGGCCTGCCTCTGACGTTGGTCTAGTCTGATTTTTCTAGCTATGTTGAGGACAGTATCCTCCGGATCCTCCCGAAGTGAAGGTTTTTCTCTGCCATGGCATCCTTTCCCATGCAAGGAAGAGAGACAGGCTATTCAGAGCCTTTGCTGTTCACTAGCCAAGATAAATGTCAAAACAGAGACAGGTCATCAGATACTTGGAACTGAATGCTCTTGGTGTGTCTTTCTCACTTGTTCTTTGGGACTGAAGCATCTTCATTGACAGGTGCAAAGATTAAAAAGGGTGAGGAATATGTGAGGGGTTAGCAGGCATCTTTCTGGAGCAACCCATAGCTATTCCATCAGGCAGTGAAACACGCCAGGTGTGTGTGTAGGCAGGTGTGTGTGTGTGTGTTTGTGCCCAACATGGCGCCAGGCTAGGTAATCATAACCCTTATGGACATTTATTGTGGTAGAACGCATCCTTCTCAGATCTGGAGAGAGGTCTCTTATGTGAGCTCTGGATTTTGACAAATGGCATATTTTGGGATGTGGGGTTTATTTCAGCTGAATATCTGGCTTGATTAGCATGAAGAAGCACATGCAAATCAGGCTGGAGCCCCACCCCCCCCAAACCTCCCCAGTTCTGTACAATCAGGAAGTGCATTCTCCCTCCCATTGTGGCTTTGGAGGGAAGTGTGCTTTACATATGCAAATACAAGCCCCAAGTTTCACTTAATAATTATCAGCTGGAGATTCTATTGATGAGCAGCTGAAGCTACTCAGGGGGAGAAAAACTGAGTTAACCATTTGCAGGCCCCCCTGGAGACCGCAGTGATTGCAGATAAGGATTTCTGGTTCCACCCCCCCCCCCCCAATTCTGTACTTCTTCTGTCTGGCCAGAATCTGGCAGCTGGGTCTCCCTGACCCCTCTGATTATCTCCTGTGCCTCTCCCCCCTGCCCCAGACTCCTTTTTCTTTTGTAGACCACAGAAGGCACAAGTGATCCATGTCTCTTTGCAGGAGCAAGACTGCATACAGCTCCAGAAATGATGGTCTCTTTTACTCAGCTTCCTTCTGCAAAACCACTAAGGCCAGGATGGAGTCTTCTTAAAAGGACACAGTGGGACTCCCAGGCAGGGTGCCTAGGACAGCCCAATCAAGATGTCAGGCACTTGTATCCTTAAGTCTTCTCCTTTTCATCCTCTGCCTCTATGCTTCCCTGTGGGACATCTCATAGAGTACCAGGTCTTGTTGTCAGCTCCCTGCTTCTGACTGAGCCTGGGTAGAGTTCAGTGGGCTATTGGTATGTTTTGTGGAGGTTCTTTTGGTGTTCATCATTTTAAAAGAAGCTCCTTGCTGTCCTGATTCTGCTTGATGCTCTTCTGCTTCCTGTCTGTCTTGTGGTGCCCGCTTGGTTACATGGGGCTGCAACTTTCTTTTCCTGGAAGGAGCTATTTAGAGGCCTAGGGTGGTACCTCATAAGCTACTCTGAGGTATTTGGGTTTTGCTTTCAGTTTGATGGACAGCCCTAGGAGGGGAGGCCTAGGCAGGAAAGTGGTGTGATATGATGTGATAACTGCTGTTAGATGTTATCAGGCTGTGCATGGCAAGTAGAACTGAAGCCCAGTGACACATCAGGTCCCTGTTGGGTGATTCTGGGTAAGAAGTGGTCAAGCTAGAAGTGGGATGGTAGTGGTGGAAAGTGTTTGTATTCGGGGTATACTTTGAAGGTTGGGCCACCATTCAATAAATTCCTAATGCACTGCATGTAAGACATGAGGAAAGGAATTCAAAAGCGAGCCCGTGTCTTTGACCTGTATACAGTGATACCATTTACTGAACATGGTCGTGGCCTTCACTGGTGCAGTGAACACCCAACAGATGTCCAGTTAATATGTGTTGAGGAGATAGTCACCATGTGTGGCAAGCTCCAGAAATAGCCATTGCACATGTAGTAAGAGCCACCACCTTAACCTGGACTGTGGAAATCCAGGGACAGTGAGAGGAGTGCAGGAGCCCCCTCACTCTGGGCAGGTTGGGAAAGAATTCCTAGGAGCAATTCTTGAGCTGGTATTGGCACTGGTAGTTCACCGAGTGGCCAAACTACAAAGGAAATAGCTCAGATACTCAATGCTCATTCCAGCTGGCAGGGAGTTAGTGTGGGGCTTGTACGGGCATAGGCTCCAGAAGTACTTAATGGTGAAGGTCCTTGGTTCCCCCAGGTCTCTTCAGAGCCTGAAGACAGAATCATGAAGTGCCAGGGATTTCCCCAGCAATTCCAAGAAGTCCAGGGTGTTTTGAGCCAGGACCTCCTTTTGCAAATCTACCCGTTCATTCACATCCCCACCCTGTCTCTGTGCTCAGGTGAGTCTCTGCCCTGCAAGGCCTCTTCTCTTTGGGACCAGAATTGAGACCCTGTACCGGAGGTTTCACCATCAAAGGCTTCTCTCTGGTGCCCTGTGTCTGGCAGAGCTTCCCCACCTAAGCCCAGGGCTCCTCTCACTTCCAGAGGAGACCCAGCTTCACTTCACAGCTGAGCTGAGTCAAGGCCCCTTAGTTGATTCTTGCTTTTGTAAGACATTTGAAAGCAAAGTCATAAAAAAAAAAAAAAATCCCCAAAGTAGGACTTGGAAGAAAATAACAATCTGTTGAAAGTGGAGATGGCAAGTTTTGAGCTTAATAGGTATTAGCACAGCATTTTACCCAAACATCTATCTTGCTCTGGGTAATGTGTTATCTTTGCCAAGTGCCCATCCTGATAAAGCATTATTTTTGTGGAACTGAACTCCTGATAAAATCTTCTATCCTCTTTCCCCTGAAGTCTATTCCAGTAAAACCACATTCTTCATTTCTTATTTCCTCCTAAGGGGTAGTTTGGATTTGTGGGGGAGGATTTTTTTTTTAATTCCCCTTCTTTCTCTTTTTATTTCCAATGTAGATACTTGTGGGAATTGGAAAAGAGCTTAATGTAAGTCAGACTGATAAAGGGCTGGGGACTGTGAGGAGGGAACGAAGACTTGAAAAAGGAGGACAGTCATTTACAGAGGCAAGGACATGTCCCCGCAGGCTTTTGCTTGTTTTCCCTTGTTGTTAATTCACAATTGAGCTAGGCATGATGATATTGATTTAGGGGACAGGGCAGTCTGAAGCAGGAGGATGCTATGGAAGGAATGGGACACATTCAACAAAATGCTTGTTTTCATTTCTTTTTGAAATGGGTATGAATACATGTGTTGCAGCTACACAGGCCTCTCCATTGCTAATGGCAAGAAATGCCCATAAAGAGCCCTCGTTGTCTTTGATAACTGGCTCTTTCTGTCAGTCTCCTGGCCAGCCCCTTTCTTTGAGTATCTCAGGGGCTAACCCCATAGTGAACACTGCAGGTCACAGTCGGACCCTCCTGCAATCATGGCGTCCACAGAAGGCCAAGAAAGAAATGGGAGTTTGTGTGACCTTGTCTAAAAGCCATTTGACTGTAGAGGAGATACAACGTGGCAGAGGGCCCCAGGAAGATGGAACACATAAAGTCAGCCCTCACAAAAACCTAAACTCCTAGAAGGACCACAGACTGTTTCAGGGGCACTTTGATTAATGGCAAATAAAATTGAAAACCGTGGTTGGGTGTGGTGGTTCTCACCTATCATCCCAGCAACTCTGGAGGCTGAGACAGGATGATCAGAAGTTTAAGACCAGCCTCAGCAACTTAGGGAGACCTTACCCAAAATTAAAATGAAGAAAAATAAAAAGATCTGGGGATACATACAGCTCAGTGGGAGAGTATCCCTGGATCCAATCCCTAGTACTCCAACAATAAATAAACAAATAAGTAAGTAAGTAAAACCTGCCTCAAGCATCAACCCATGTGGCTATCTTAATTTGTGCAAGATTTTAGCTAAAAAAAAAAAAAAAAGAAACAAAAAACTCCCAAACCCTTATTATACATTTTTTATTGTAAAATATGACTCTCTGCAGCACATCTGATTTGCCTCTCTTGGGACATAGTATTGTGATTTTAAAATGAATATTTCATAAAAATAACACATTTATTGCAGAGACTTAAAAATTAGTAGAAAAATGCTTATGAAATCTTTCCTATTCAATGCTGCTCCAAAGAAAATGTAGCAGAAAGTCTAAACTATGTCTGTGTCTATTTCTGTAGTCCTGAGCCATGCTGATCACTCAGGTGAGGATGCCTGACATCACACTTGGACACTTTGCGAAGGTCTTGTTTAGTATTTATTTTTTGATGACCTGTTCACTAAAGGAACTGTGTCCGATTTTTGCATATATATGAAACAGCGCTCAAAAAGGTATTGTGTCAAGGCTGGGGTGGTGGCTCAGTGGTAGAGCACTCTCCTAGCATGTGTGAGGCACTGCATTCAATCCTCAGCACCGCATATAAATAAATGAATAAAATAAAGGCCCATCAATGTCTAAAAAAATATTTAAAACAAAAGGAAAGAAAAGGTATAGTGTCCATCTACAAACAAAACAAAAACCCTGTGGTTGGAGAAAGCTGTTTCCTCACCCAAGCCTTGGTGACCACTGCTCATGCTGGAGGACTCTGTGAGGCTGGGTCACAAGGGATGGACACAAATGGGCTCATTGGAGGCAAAGGGCAACCAAAGATGACGGGAATTTGAATTTATGATCTACTCCCTGGTCGGTTTTTGGGATTGGAAATGAATAGCTGCTTCCTGCTTCCAGGCTGCCCTCTTCTCACTACCTCCCAATAACTGTTTCCCAAACCACCTGCTGCCTAAGGAAGTCCTGACACAGCTATCCCACGAGAACCAGAGCGCTGCATTCCCCCATCTTGGCCTTGTTTGGCAGTGATCTGAGTACTAACATAACTAACAGAAAGTCCATTACTTCACACTCCTTGGACATCCATAAGAAAGATCATTTAGATTTAAAAACAGCTTCAGAAACTGAAAGACTTCTGCTTGCCTCACTGTGAGAAGTTCAAAGAACAACTGTGTCGGACTTCCAGAACTTAGCATATTGGATAAAAAATATTTAAACTTTGGAATCTTTGAACCAGAAGTTTCAGGGGCAAAACTGACATCATTGCTCATTAGGACACACTTTAAGCATTTGTAACTGAAATCCAGCTATGAACACAGCAAATTTGTGCTAAAAATGTCTTCATTTTCTCCACTTAATGAAGCTCTTTATAAGAGAAAAGGTTCTTGAAAATAATTTCACAGAGGAAAAAAAAATCCCAGCGATCACAGTGAAATGAATCCAGGCTTCAGTCTGGATTCCAAATTCTTTTTGGAACCTTGAGAGGAACTCTTTTTTTTTTTTTTTAGAGCCATTCTGTCCTTGCCAAAAGGTCTCCAAGGCCCTTGCTGGAACTGAAGTTCACTTCGGTTGCCAAAGATAGCTTCCAGAAAATGGCTTCAGGGAATCTTTGGGTGAAACATTCCCTGTTCACCCCACAACAATGTCTGTCTTCATCCTTGACATTTCCCTCCCACAGCAAATCTGAGGCCACATGACTGGAACTTGAGAGAATGGCTCAGCCTAGACCTGTGTCTTGTTCTGACTTATAAACTGTTGAGAACGTAATAGCTGGTGACACGCCGGAACATTCCTGTGGACAGCCATTGATCACATTAAAAAAAAAAAAAAAAAAAGAAAGACATTAAATGTGAAACTTTTTAAGATCAAAGTGAGTTTTCTGAACTTCTTTAAAATGACTTAGGCTGGGATACTTAATTGATTTTGAAGTGTCTAATGGCATTGGCAAAGGGTGCGAATTTTTATGTTAATTAAAGGAGGGTATTGCACTGAAAATACAAAATAGTTCATAAACACAGCTTCAGGGGCAATTGAAAATTGGAAAATACAGTGGAATGTAGTGACCAATGGCTGGTCAAGGGAGGGAGCTTGGGACCAGGGGCCACTGGATGGTCAGACACCTGGAGGAGTAGGGCCTTTCTTTTGAAAGAGATGCTCATCCAGGAAAGAGGAAGATTGGGAGGTGCTGGGGTCGGAGCAAAAAGTCCCTAAGCCTGGAGGAACTAGGATACTGGGAAATCCGGAAGGTCCTGGGCCACACAGCTAGCTGGTAGCTGCTCTCAGAAGGTAAGTGCTCTAAGAACGTGTGGCAAAGGAACTGAGACCCAGGGTGAGTGCAGCACAGTAGTTTGGTATGTCTCTGCAGAATTGCCACACTTGTGTGTTTCAGGCTCGATCACACAGGAGAATCTTATGGTAGTAGCTGCTTTAAAAAATACTGATAATTAGACCCCCTCCTCCTGAGAGTTGGGGATCACTTATCTGGGGTGAGACCTGTGCACATCAGTATTTTTTAAGTTTCCCAAGCAATTGCATGGTAGCCAGGATTGAGAACCCCTGGCTGAAGGAATTAGCCATGTCCATCTGTTAGGTATTTTTGTAGTTGCTTTCAGGCTACTGGGGCTAAGTCAAGTCCTTGCAAACAAGTCATGAGGGACCACCACCATAAATTCAACTGGTCTCTTTTGGAGAGGGGTGATGAATAGATTTTCTAGTTTGATACTGAAAGAGCCATTGATGTAGAGCCAAGGAGCCTGGGTCCGAGACTTTCTGGCTGCTGTTTGCTGCTGGGATGACATAACCAAGTTAAATTGTGTTTCCATTTCTCTGTCTCTGTCTCCCCCACACTCCTTCTCTCTCTCTCTGTTTTTCATTAGACCAATAGGAGTAGTTAAAACAACCACCTTGTTATAGTGCTGCATGAATTAAAATGGGGACTGGGCATGTACTCAATAGGAACAGACCAGGTGTCTGTTGACTTGAAGTAAGTGGGGTCACTTCTGTGTATTCTCAAGCTGCAAATGTGGTAAAACCAGGATTGCAGAACATTATCTCACCTGTGAGTGAGGCTGATTGGGACAGGGGAGATTGGAGCAGGGGTGGCTAATCAAGGTTACCAGAGTCATGTTCTAAGACAAATGTTCTAAGACAAATGTGAAACTTTAGGTCCCACCAACTGGGACCACACACTCTGGCCCACTACTTGTTTTTATAAGTAAAGTTTTATTGCAAAACAGCCAAGCCTGTTTTTTAGGTATTTCTGTGGTTGCTTTCAGCCCACCGTGGTGGAGTTCTTGTGAGAAGGATGATGTAGCCTGCAGCACAAGAAGTAAAACATACTTTTTCACTGGGTATTTACAGAAAAAGTTTGACAACCCCTGTGTGAGGCTTGGCATGGGAATGAAATGTTTGAAATAAAATGAGAAGAGCAAATGCTTTGAGCATCAGGAAGGGAGAATTGGCAGGACTCACTGACAGATTGTACGTAGGGAGATTTTGCCATATAAAGGTTAGGGATGTAGTGTCTTTATCACCCACAGAATGATGCAGGAGGACAGCTCTCTTGGAGTTTGCCCGTGAGTGTGGGATTCTGGCTTCCTCCACTAGAGAGGTCTGGTTGGCTCAGCACAAAGGGCCCAAGCCCCCTGGGTATTAAGTCTATCCAAGTCTAGCCGATGCCTCCTTGAATGAACCCCATAATACTATCCACTTGCAAATGGTGGATCCCACACAGTGCTGAACACTAACTAGCCCTCTAGAGAGATTCAGAGGGGGTCAACACACACAAATTGATTGAAATAATTACTTAGGACATTTCGGATGTCAACTCCCTAATCTCTGTCATGGTAGTGCATGGATGTTGATTTTCAATTTACCTTCTCTGCCCCGAATCTTAGCTGTTTTGATTCTTAATTCAGAACATTCATCTCAGGTGGCTTCAGAGATTGAAATTCTGCCATAAACTCGTGTTGGTCAAGAAGTTCTAGAAAGAGGAGAAAGATGTTGTCAACTGAGGTTTTGAATAATGTCTTGTTTGACATTTTCAACTCAAAGTGGGCTGGACTGCAGAACAACACATGATACATGTTATTGGATCGCAAGATGTGCCACGTGTATGCGTGTGTATATCTACCAAATAGAAGCCTGGGGAAGAGGGGACAGGGAAGCCAAGCCCAGGGACCTGTCCTACTGTTGCCTGCACTCATCTGCTCCCAGGGTTATGTGGGTGAGGCTGGAGAAAGGGTAGAGAAAGAAACTTGAGCCTGATGCTGGGTAATGTGACCATACCTAAAGTCACACCCCAGGTACCTCATGTTACCTATGGAGACACCGAGTCCCTGGAAAGTGAAAGCTTAGGCCAAGGTTCTTCCTGAGTAGATGGAAGAACCACAACTGAGACTAGCCTTTCTTGTTCTGAATGCTGTCGGGGACTTGCCTGCTTTCCTGATTGTCTCTTCCTCTCCCCTGGCTCTTAATATTGCACCAAGATGTCCCTTTAAATAACGGAGAGGTAAAAACGTGTCATACTTTTCAAGCCATTTTTAAGGTCTAGGTTTCAGTTCTTCCCATGATTCCCTTCTTCAGACATTAAGTACAGGAATGGCACCAGGACCTGGGATAAAGTGACTGGGTATCGGGCATTGCCACAGTGCAAGGTGTGCACCACAGACAGTTGTGTCTCTGAATCAGGTTCTCCAAAGAAGCAGGACCAATAGGTGTGTGTGTGTGTGTGTGTGTGTGTGTGTGTGTGTGTGCATGTTTACACAAATGCTTGTTAAAAGCAATGAGTTTCCATGGTCATGGAGGCTGACCCCAGTGTGTTCTGAGCCTGAAGGCCTCAGAAGGAGAAGAGCAATGGTGTGAGTCCAGTCCACATTCCGGGAAGCTGGAGACCCAGGAAGAAGGACTGTTTCAGCCAGGCAGGAGGACTGTTCTCCTTGGGCACGATCAGCCTTTTTGTTCTAGTGAGGCCTTCAGCTGATTGGGTGAGGCCCAGCCACATGGGAGAAGGGTTTCTCAGTCTACTCAGATAAATTTTTATTTCATCCAAAAATGCCTTCACTGAAGCACCCAAAGATCTGGGCACCCCACAGCCCTGTCAATTGGCACATAAAATTAACCATCACCATCCCCAAACTGTTCCTGGTTTGCAACAAGATACATATGGAGCTTGATAGTAGGATTTAGAAACTTCTAGAGCAACTGGATTTTTTGGTATTATCAAGGATGTGATCAGTGGTTGTTCCTGATGGACAACTATATGCCAGTTTGTTGAGTTCAAGAGGTGATTTCTACGTGGGACAAGCTCTATACTAACCATGTGCGTTAAGGCCAACCTTTGCCCAGGATAGACTGGGAGAGGAAATGGATTTTACACCACTAATAGTCTGAAAAAACATTGATGTGGACACAGTCCTGCCCAGTGTGATGAGTTTTCAAATGTGGTTGACACAGAAACCATAGGAAGGTGCCTGGGAGTGACCCAAGCCCACCAGCCTGACAGAGAAGTGGAGACCACATCTCAGGGGACCCACCTTTCACTGTCTTAACTCTCCCTGTTCCCACACCCCAAGAGCCAGGAGATGCCACAAGAAAAGGACTCGGAAGCTAGAAGTGAGTGACCCAGGAGTAAAAGCAAGAGTCTGAATAAATAAAGCTAGAACGAGCTAGGAATGTGACAGGCAGCAGGGTCCGCTCATGATGTTGGGATGCCACAGCTGCGTTAGACAGGCAGGTCCACCTGGACCAGGAGGCCACAGAAAGTTAGAGCTGAGAGGGGCCCCTGGTCTACCTCTGCTTCCCTCAGAAGGAGACATGGGCTGAGCAAGAGGCAGGAGCTGGGGCAGGATGATCTATCCTGCAGGGAAGCAAAGGAAACAAGCTAGAATTGTGATTGTGCTGTTCCCGGGCACTGCCTCCATGGTGGTTCCTGGGCACAGAGTAAGGGCTGCCTGTGGCAACACTGGTCCCTCGAGTTGAGTCCTGTGAGTTATTACTTGGGGTGTCTTCAGGGCTGGCAAAGCATGGAGTTCTAAAAGTGGAAAACACCCGCCAGTCTTTGGGCACTGAGTCTGGCTAAAGCCATTTGGGGTCTAACGAGGGATAGGAAGGCAGTGGACCCAGGAGGTTAAAATCAATTCCCAGGAGCACATAGTCAAAGAATCGCCATTTATGTAAAAGTGTAAAATGTGGCCCTTGTGGGAGGGGCCCTGGGGTGCGAGCAGGCCCTTGGTGGAGCCTGCTTCTCCTCCATGGTGATTGTGAGTGGACACTGATGTGGCACAGGCTGACAGCAGGAGACAGGGCTGCCCCATATCCAAGGATCTATCCAAGGAAGCTAGGGCTCGGGGCCCCCTGTTCCTAGACACGGCTTCTTCAATGGCCCTATGTTCCGAGAACACGCAGCTTTCAACCTTAAGTTACAACCTCAACTCATCTTACCCATATCTTCCATGCCCCCCTCCCTCATTGGGAGGAGCTTGGAGGTGCTCATTCATCGAAGGAGTCCTTTTTGACAGGCTTCTTGTGTTTTGGCCTCTCTTTTTAAGCCTCCTATAACTCTTGTGAGACTCATGTTTATGTTCTGATATCACAAAAGGGAAAAACTGCAGCTCAGAGCATTGAGGTTGTCCTTTCAAAGAACAAGCCATCTAGATTACCTTTGTTGGCAATTTTCTAGGGTCTCCAGGACACTGAGTTTGCAGAACATCCTGGGTTTCTGACTCAATGCCCATGCGAAGGAAGCTCCTCTCAGGCCCCAGAGCCTCTGTGCCTTTAATTAAGCACAATAATGCAGAAGACTGACCAATTGCAAAGTGATAGAGAGCTTGCTTCCCATGGCGCTGCAGCATGATCAGCACACAGTTTAAACTTTTAGAGTCTCAGTTTCCTCGTCTGTAATGGGGACTACTTCTACCTGTGTTGTGACAACTTCTGACTACATGAATGCCCCCTGCAGATCTTAGCAGGCACTGCACAGAGCCTCACTGTCTGCCTTCCCGTGGAAAAAGATGCTCTTCTTTCCCCGCCCTACCTGATAGGTCCATGTGAGTTGGGAAAATGCAACTGCTATTAGCAGCCTATTCTTTTTCATTCTCTTGATGGAACTAATTTGGTTTTAACCCAACAGGGAGAGAGGTTTCAAAAGCTTGGGTAGGAGCTTGTAATCGGCCAGCTCTCTAACAATGCAGCCTAATCAACCTGTGATTTCACAGCCCCCATGGATTCTTCCCCCACCTTTGATTTGTGGTTCCAGGCAGTGGAATTCAGTGAGTCATATTCGTTCCATTGACAGGAGAGAATCAGGAGCTTAGGTGTTTAACCCTGAGGTGATTAGGAGCGGGGAGGAAAGGAGCCCTATTTGTTAAGGCCCAAAGAAACATCAAACAGTCCTGGGCAGAGGCAGGCACAGCACAGGTTGTGCAGGTGAGACATGCCGGGTGTCATTCATCACAGTCTTTGATCTTCAAGTTTTGTGAGTCAAAGAGACTCTCTGGGACAGTTTGGAAGCTCAGTGGGTTCTGGACAGGAAAAGGAAAAATCACAAAGTATGGAAAATAAGGAGTGCTTTTTAGCTGGCAAGTGAACGAGGGTCATTTTGTAGAGATATGACTTTTTTGCTGGGCAGCCTCCGAGGCATCCACCAGCGTGGCTGGATACTGGGATTGCTTAAGAGTGGGAATAGAAAGAAGTGATGGCCTTGGGTGTGTCTTCAGACATTGCGACTCCTCAACAGCATGCTTTAAGCATCTAGTATATACCAGGTGATATGCTAAGTAGCTCGGGGAAATGGTGGTTTATATTGTTCAAATTAAAAAAAAAATCTTTGACTATCTGAATGGTCTTTGACAAAAATTCACTTAAATGGTTAGTGCATGGGCTCAGGCATAAGAGAGATCTGGGTTTGAGTTTTGAAACCACCCTCTGGTTGTGAGACTCTGAGGGACCTACTTATCTGTGTGTCCTAGGTTTCTGTTGGAGGGTTGGATGATTGTCACATGCAGTGTTGCTGTGCTGGTGGTAATTTTTTTTTTTTCTGAGAAAACTAGGAGATCAGTCATGTTCCTACTTTCTTCTTCTTTGTTGCTCTTAATTAGTTTGCTCTTGGCATTGATACATACATCTTCCCTTCCGGCATGACAGATACATGTTTTCATAATGCTATGTACAAATTGCTTACGCTGTGTACAAATTGCTGCTGGAATATGCTGAAGGACATTTTGCCTGCATTGAAGGAATGTTTTCCCTGAGAGGTGGTGTTTTAAAAAACAGGTTTTGAAGGATGAATAGGAGTTCACATAAGAATAGCTCAATACACTTAGTCCTATTATTATTTTCTTTTTCTTCCTTCTTTTACTCTTTTGCTCTTTTCCACTTCCTCATACTATTCCCTTCCAGTCTCTTCCTTCCCTCGCTCCATATTCACCATGCTTTGGTGTTAAGATTGTCTACCTGGAAACATGTACATAGAGGAGGTCCTAATGATTGCATTATGATTGTGATCTTTAAACAGCATGTTAAGTTTTTATTACCATAATAAGTCATTCTGCTTTCAACTCTGTTCTTACTTTACTCTGGATGTATTTATACATAATTTTTGTTGCATTTGCTTTTCCCAAAACTGAGAAATTATATCCCATCTATGCACGATATATCAAAGTGCATAAATGTATTCTACTATCATGTATAACTAATTAAAACAAATTTTAAAAATTTAAAAAAACTAATGAGTCTGAATAAAGCATGGACTTAGTTAATAGTAATGTATCAATATTGCTTCATTGGCTGAAATGTAGTGCTGTAAGATATGTAAAATTATATATGGCTATATATTAGATAACAATAATGCATGTAATGTATAATATAACAGTAGGATCCAGGCATAGAATATATAAGAACTCTATCTTCTTCACAGCATTTTGTAAATCTAACACTATTAAAAACTTAAAAGTTTATTTTAAATTTTCCTTTATCTTAATAAATATCTCCAAAAATTAAAAAAAGAAATGCAGTGGGGAAGGAGCCTATCTAGATAGCAGTGGGTGTCAGGGGAGGTGCGGTTACTTCTGATTCAAACTTTCCCTGGTGTCTCTGCAGATGGGAAGCCCGTGTCCCTGTCACCGCTGGAGTCCCAGGCTCACAGTCCCCGCTATGCAGCCTCCAGCCAGCGTGAGCGCGAGAGCCTGGAGGTGCGCATGCGCGAGGTCGAGGCCGAGAACCGCGCGCTGCGCAGGCAGCTCAGCCTGGCCCAGGGCCGCGGCCCCTCTCACCGTCGAGGCAACCACTCCAGGACCTACTCCATGGAGGAGGGCACTGGGGACAGCGAGAACCTGCGGGCTGGCATCGTGGCAGGCAACAGCTCCGAATGTGGGCAGCAGCCGGTGGTGGAGAAGTGTGAGGTAAAGAGCACCTAGGGCCCGGGATGGGGGTGGCATATACAGCCCCAGGTGCCCCATTTCTTATAGATGCCAGCTGGAAGCACATCCAGGTCCTGGAAGGAGTTGGCATTTTTGACTGAGAATGTGCGAAGTGACTTGAACCCTGGCTTGGGTGATAGGTCTGGCAAGTCATTGAAGCTCACTGAGACTCAGTTTCCTGCTGGGAAAATGGGAATACAAAGACCTAGTCTACAGAGATTTAAGGGGAGCTGTCTGATGGGAGCTGCCACCTGGTTCCTTTGCACATGCTCAGGAATTCTATACCTAGTTATCATCTTGGGGGTCCGCTGTCACTTAGACTATAGTGTGAATGGTGGAGTTTGGAGCCTCTTAGTTCTCTTAGCCTCATTCTCCATTGAGGGCATGAGGCCTCTGCTGTTCAGAATCAGACTTGTTGCTCAGCTACAGCGGTCATTTGAGATTTTCTAGTTTCCTATCTTTTCCTCCCTTTTAGAGTACACCTTCTTTCCTAATAACACATTGGAAACTTGGAAGACTTTCCCATAAGTGCAGACTGCCCCTGCCACCCTGGAACTCCTGCATCTGTGCTGATTTCTACAATGAATATATGCGCGCGTGCACAAACGCGCACACACACACAGTCATTCACACACTTCCTACTGCTTCTTGCCTCTCAATCTCAAGGCCTTTTGAGACACAGACAAGATGGACAAGAGTGAGTTCAGAGCAGAGCTTTGATGGTTTTTGCTATGAGCCCTTGAGCAAGTTACCCAACCTCTCTGAACCTGAGACATGTTGTCAGTACTCTTCAGAGAAAAATCTTGCTTCATGGCATCAGTGTGAGAATAAAATGGAATGGCCATTTAAAAGCCACGAACACTGCCTGCTATGTAGTACATTTTCAAATGTGCGTAATTTGTGTTAGTTTCAGTTAAATGCAGATATCACCTGCTGTTACTTTATTCTGTTTTCTGGACTCAAGAATGTTAGACTCTGACCTCCCTGAAGAGGTAGCACCTTGTGAGCTACAGCCTCTGACCATCAGAACGGGTCATTAGCAATATCCGTGGTCCTGTTCAGTATGTTGTAGGGAATGCAAGTTTTTTTCAGTGATGAAGAGTGAGTTTTAAGGAAATTCAGCCGTGAGGGAAGAAGCTCTCGACTGAAGCAGACCACGAGAATCTCTGAGGATAGTTGCAGCCTGGTTTAACTGTGGATTGGCAGAGAGGTGGAGAAAGGCGGTAGAAGATGTGTGAGGAGGACTGTCACGGAGTAGGAAAGATGAGGAATTCAGGACCTGGCGCTGCTCACGCAGCCAAGCCCAGAGACCTGAGAGGGGATCCGTCAACATTCAGTCCTCCATTCAGCACCTCTAGGACACCCGCTTGGGGATCTCACACCGTCTCTTGTGCTGCGAATAGCAGTGAATAAACAAGATGAAACTCCCTTTCTTCTGCTTCTTATATTCTGCACTGGGAGGCGGCAGGAAGCAGTTGATAAACAAATAAAGAAGTATCAATGTCAGCAAGTGATGCATGTGGCACTTTTTTCAGCCCCAACCACCCTGCAGGCCCACTCCTTCCATCCTGGAAAAGCATTGCTAATCTCTTCTGTAGCTTAATGTCTACATTTTACACCTCTGCAAATGGGGGACAGAACAATGGTAACACATCCCCTTGACCTAGGGGGCTCTTAACTTTGGCAGGACCCTAACTTCTTTGGGAACCTCTAACCTTGGAAGGGTGAAGACTCAAGTGATTTTTCGCAGGTTCTCTGCTATCAGTCACAGCCATGGTGTTAGTTTTGAGTGGATGAGTTTAGATGGAAACCTACTGACAAGGTTGATTTGGCCTAGAATGTGAACAGTTTACGTTTTTATGATTCAGTCCTGCCAGAGAACTAAGAATCAAGGAGATAAGAAAATAGAAAAGGAAAAGTCTGGGGCATGGGAGGGGAAACAGTGTAACAGAAGGCCACATGAGTATAGCTTGCTGGGAGCATTCTCTTCCTGCTGTGTCTGCCTAGCCAGGGTGGCCCTCCCCAGCTCAGCTTTGTGAGAACTACTCATTCTATTTTGGAAGTGGATCTCTGTCCTGAGTCCCCTGCAAAATAGTGTAGGCAAAACAGCACTGGCTTTGAAGGTAGGGTCATGAGTCTAAATCCTGGTCTCCTTCCTTGCTAACTAGCTTTATTGCTTTGAGCATGGAATATCTCTTTCCTGCATCTCATTTTCCTCATTTGCAAATTGTGGATTTATATCAAGTTCCTGCCTCACGTTATTTTAGTGGTGACTATGGATATTAGGATTGGAGAGGGACTTTAAGATAGCTAGTTGTGTTAGCAGTACATTTCCCTGCAAATAACCAAAAAATTCCATCTAACAACAGCGTAAGTAAGATTTGCGTCTTATTTCTCTTTGTGGTTAAGATGACTGGAGGAGAGTGATGTGGGGATGTAAATATCCATGTTCTGAATTATTTGATATTTTACCCCATACTGCTGACTGGGCATTGCCATGGTTTATCTCATGGTGAGTAATGAGTATCAGAGCTTCAGTATGGTGTCCATATTCCAGAGGGCAGGAGAGAGGTGTTAAGGTGGGACTTGTGCCTCCTTTAAGAATATACCCTACCGATTTCACACCTGTGTTCCTTTCAGACCCTGTGAGCAAAGCAGAAGGCTGCCCTTAACTTCCACCTAAATACAAGGCTGGAAAAGAGATTTTATTTGGGGAAGCCATACTTTTCACTACCATTTGAGAGTTCTACAACTATGGTCACAAGGAACATTCTCGGTCACTCATGTGGGTGACTCCCAAACTGGGTGTGCATTAAAATTGCTACGGATCAGATATGCTGATACCTGCATACCTACAGATTGACAAGCTGTGGGAGTAGGGCCCAGCAAAATTAATATTAAAAAAAAAAAGTCTAACCAGGTGATTCTGAGATAGTGAAAAATATTTGGAACCCACTGCTTCAAGGAACAAAAAAAATGAAAGATGTAGTTCTCTATTTCTGTGCTCTTTGAAAATAGAGTAGCAATGTAGGAATTTAGACTTTGAAATTCTTAGCTCTTACCTTCACTTATTTTTTGGACTTTTGCTTTGCACCTGAGGGTTAGCTTGTATTTGCTCATTTTTCTTTTCTTTCTCGGTATTTCTTGATCAAGTTTCTGCTTATACACTAAAACCATCCTTCTCTGGTAGAATTCTTGTATATGGAGCCTGGTCCTATTCAGAGCTTCAGTGCATGCGTTTGAAAACTCTGTAGAGGCAAAGCAGCTTTCAGCCATGTGCATTTACACAGAGGCACTGGCTTCATACCCATTACCAGTGCACTCCTGTCCCTGTCACTCGACAGAACATTTTCGTGAAAAAGCCAAAGAGGCAAACGAGAAATGTCAGTCATTATGCTCGAAGCAGAAGCTTCTCTTCCTCCTGGCACTTTCCCACTACGAGTGTTGCTGCTGTTCTTGACGTCTCATCAGAGTGCAGGGCCACGAGCCGAGGACGTCACAGTCATCTGTGACTGAGCTGAAACTTCTCCTGGCTCTGACAAGTATTTCTGAAAACTCTACTGTAATGACATCCAAGCTGTCAGCTGAGATGTCTGGTGATGGAAACCATGGGCCTCGCCAGACCCTGTGCCCTCTCGTCATTTCCTAATTATGTGGCCCTCAAACACTGCCCATTTTATTCTTGCATATTCCGTTGCCCACCAGTGCTGCTGTGGGGAAGGCCTGGTGTCTCTCTGCCTGGGAGCCTGGAGCAGAATGCTGCCCTCTTGACCTTCACTCCAGCCTATGTGCGTTTCCATGTGTGTATTTTTTTTTTTTTTTTTTTTGTCTTTGTGGTCTGTTCTACTCTGAGAGTTGGCAGTGGTACAACAGAAAAAGTCACTGTAACTGGAGTCAAAATTCCCAAACAGGAGACTTGTGGATTTCACTCACTTGTCATGTGACCTTTGGCAATCCACTTACCCCCTGGGGGTCTGCAGCATTATCAAGTGAGAATAATAGCATTTTCTTCCCAGTGCAATTATTAGGATGAAATGAGGGAGTTGGTGGGAACCTAACTCTGAGGGACATCTGCACCCGTTATGGACATTATTTTTTCCTTATGCTGTGCAACAAGTCACCTAACACTTAATGGCATAAAAGGGCACCACTCCTTGTATTTGCTCTCAGGGTTTCTGTGGGTCAGGGATTTGAGGAGAGACTGGCTGAGTGGTTCTGGTTTGGTTTTCCTTGTATTATTGGTATTATTCTATGGCTAGAAACTAGAACCAGGCAGGGCTGGAGCAGTGGACACTGGCCCAGAATCTCGTGGATTTGGGGCCTCTTCATGTGGTGTTTCTGCCCAGGCCACTTTGGGCTTCCTCACAATATGGCGGCTCTAGGCGGTAGGTGCTTAACTGACACCCGAAGGTTTTACATACAAGTGTCCTAGTGAGCAAAACACATTGTGTATCTTTTTCCAATGGCTCTTTCTGTTCGTTGAAATGATCACAGAAGCCCACTTGCTTTGAATGGTGAGTAGAACTCAACCCATCTCCCAGTGGGAGGAAGGTCGAAGAATTTATGAATAACTCTTTGAAACTGGGTACAGTTTTTATGGACACTCTGTGTACTCACAGTGGTGTCAGGCATCCCCCTGAGGAGTTATCTGTCCTCTCCTCTGCCTGTTGTACTGAGCTTCATTCCTCCATAGTAATATGATAGTAATGAAAGCTGACCTTGACCTCTCCCTTGAAGTGGACAAGACATTATGCTGAAAACATATACAAAATATCTCCTTTATCCCACACAACATACTTTCTTCATCTGTAGATCAGTTAACTACTGTAAGTAAAGATTACACAATTAGTCCAAGATCCCAGGAAGAGGAGAAGCTTGGATTTGAACCTCTCTAAGTGCCGGGCCCTGGAATGAGGGGATGCAATGGCTGGAAGATGGTGGTGGGTTGTCTGGGCTGGTGATTTCCAGGGAGCTTGGATTTTGAACCTGGCCTTTGCTTCCAGAATCTGTGTTGCTGGCCACTGTGCAGAACCTCTATGACCTTGGGCTTTAGGAACCCACACTTCAAGCTGCTGAGCCCCAGGCTTTAGGGTGCACTGACAGGGGCCTGCCTCAGAAGGCTTCAGGGTGACCAGTCATGATTTGGAAGTCACCTTCCACTTTGGGGTCTCTTCAGCCTCAGGAGGTGGGTCAGGGTTCCTAAGCAAGGACTGACTGACTGTTCTTTTAAAAGGACTTGGATTATTCTCAGTTTCCTCCGGATTGAGCTGTATTTGTTGGCATTTTGTTGGAGTCATTGCTTTTATGAAACCTGACATCTCTCACATCTTCTGGCCTCCCAGTATTTTGATCTATTTTGTTTTTTAACGTCATCTTTAAGGATTTTATTTATTGATTTATTTTAAAGAAAAAAAAACATTTTATTCTTAAATCATCTACTGTAAATTGCTGCTGTTAACATTTGGCATATATATTCTTTCAGACTTTAAATATAATGAAGTTTTGTATAAAATGTTACACATAATTATCTATAAACAAGCATCACATATTTACAAAACTGGATTGTACTATGCACAACATTTTGTAGATCTTCAATATTCTTTTTAATGACCACAAGTTATTACAGTGCATTGATACATTTATGTTTATTTAACAAATCCTTATCTTTGAACACTCATTGTAGGAATTACTGAGATAACACTTATCTGATTCTTTTCTTTTTTTTAATTGATTTTATTTTTTTTAAATACACCAGAGTGGAATGCAAGACAATTCTTATTACACATATAGAGCACACTAACTCGCCATGGAGGGGCCTGCCAGCCCTCTTCCCCGTCCCATGTTGCTGTTGGAAGTTATCATTATGGTGTTTGGACTCACGTTTTATTAGCTCCACGTGTCTTCTTTGGGACCTCTATAAGGACATAAATCTGTGGAAATATCCTCGCTAAATGCCAGGACCTGGAATTAAGGGATGTTGTGTCCATAAGACTAGTGGATTGTCTGGGACTGTGATTTCCAGGGAGTCTGGAAACCATGGTGGTGTCCTGTGGCACTCCCTGTGTTTATTAGTGACCTATTGTACCATAGCAAGAAACCTGAAACCTTAGACCTTCAAACATTGAGCACCTGTTACCTCCTACATTTTCTGAAAGCAGCTTGGTAGCCACTGAGACTCTGCATCTTAATGAGATTGCAGATGAGATGTCCCCAGGGGCTGTGATCTGAGCTAGCTCAGTGGCATTGCTAGCGGCCTCCCTTCCTAGGACTGCTAGAGAGTTCTCCTGACCCAGAAGCTGACTTGCCCCAGAGTAAGTGATGTAAACAGATGTGCAAAACAGCATGATGACTTTTATAACCCAGCCCTGGAGGTCCCCACCGTTCCTCTGCTGAACTTCCTTGGTCACGCAGCCTAATGCTGAGGCACTCACTGCAGGAGCGGCATGGACACCATGTGGAGAGGCTCTTTAGGGATGGTCTTAGTGCCATATTTCTAGCAGCCTTCTATCTAGACTTGATCCCCAGGATCCATGCCTTGATCTGCCTATTGTGCTCTGTTTTAATTGTTTTTTTTTTTTTAATATGTCATTCAGAACAATAGCAACAAATAAAGATGCAACCCTCTCATTTTAAAGATGATGAAACTGAAGCATAGAAAAGTGAAGGGTCCTGCCTCAGGTTACAAAGTTGCTGCCTCAGCCCAAATGAGGATTGTAGTGTCTCATCTCCTCATTCCTGTGTCCATTTTCCCTCTGATATGGGAAGAGAAGAACTGGGACATCAGCAGTTTACAAAGCAAAGGAAATGAGAAATCTCCCTCTGAAAACTCTCCCTTCGGGATGTGAGGAATACTGTCCTAGCCTGACCCTGAGGTGGAGTGGGGAGTTAAATGTGATACTTTCCAGTGAGGACATTGAAGGGCCAACCTTGACCAGACCATGGTGCGTATGGTCAGCTCTCTTCATGGTGACAATCAATACGGTTATTAATAATGGTGATTGCTGATGTGTATACAGTAGTTAGCAAATGCCAAGCTCTAAGCTCTTTTGAATCATTTTAGGCAATCTGAATATGAGTGACACCTTCACTAGCCGCTTAATACACAAGGGGAGACTGAGGCCCAGGAGTAGAGTTATGTCTTGAAACACGAGGTGTAAGGGTCCGGCGAACGTCGGAGGAAGAGACCACCAAGAGACCCACTCATGCAACAGCAAAAGGGGGGTTTATTGAGGATCCACTCTAGCGCACTGGGGCTCCAGGCTCACTCAAGACAGGAGAGCGGCCAAGAGCCCCGAGCAGGGGTTGAGCAGTGCTTAAGTACACTTTTTTAGGGAGGGCAGGGACTTTACATACATCAGAGCAAATCATCATATACCACGGGAAAATCAAACAACAATTCCCAAACATGATTAGTACATTCATTGGCAGGAACAGGTCGGGCGGGAGTGATAGGTCAATCCTAAGGAGAGGATACATTCAAACTGATTGGTTTGGGCCCTGAATGCCTATGTGCCAAACTGCACAGGGTCCAGGTTATTTAACAACTAAATGGTCAGTACCGGGCATTGTCTTAACTGCCTCAGGAATTTCAGGTTCTGTGTGCAGTTCAGAAACTTTACAATACCTAGTCCTTTACATTTTAACTCAGGCTTTGCAGCTTAGAAACTTTACCCTTTCAGAGGCAGAGTTGGGTCAGTGAGGGGAAGCCTCAGGTGTTCCAGATCGGGCTTTACACTGACATACATGAGCCTATTTTTACAGACAGGGAAGCTCAGGCTCAGCCAGGCCATGTAGCTAGAGAGTGCTGATAACGAGGCTGAGTCTTAGGGCTGGGGACATGGCTCCCTAGTCGACATGTGCCTAACATGCCCACGGTCGGCCCTGGGTTCAACCCCCAGTACTACAAAAATAAAACAGCTACAGGCTTTAAGTCTGTTTATGGTAATGTTCAGTTGTGGTTTATAGAAACGCACATGGCATGAAATTTGCCATCTTACCCATTTTTAAGTACACATTTGGTAGTGTTTAGTGTATTCAGGTGGCAATGTCCTGGATCTCCAGAACTTTTATATCTTGCAAAATTGTGATTCTGTACTCATCAAATGATGGGACAGGGACACTCATTTTCCGCTCCCCCAGCCCCTAGCCACCAGCATTCTGCTTTCTGTCCTGATGTATCTGACTACTTTTGATGGCTGATGGAAGCATTTGTCTTCCCTGAGTGGCTCATTACACTTTGTGGTGTCCTCAAGGCTCATCTGCGGCTCATCTGCATGTCGCACTGTTAGGATTTTCTTCCTTTTTGAGGCTGAGTAACATCCCATTGTGTGCATATGCCACATTTTGTTTAGCCATCCGTCCCTGGGTGGACACATGCCCTGTTCCCACCTCTTAGCCGTAATGAATCACGAGACTGTGAACACAGGTGTGCCCCTGTTGTGACGGTCCATGCTCCTCTATTTTGCAATTGTTGCTTCACGTGGTGGTTCCGTTTTTAATTTTTTAAGGAGTCACTTTTGGGCTTTCCGTGGCAGCTGGACCAGCAGTGCGTCCTCTCTGCGGTACAGGCCACATTCTGCTTCCTCATTGGGAGGAGCTTACTGTGCGAATGGCTCACTAAGGACTTTGAACCAGTAATCACCTGGCCATGTCTCCCAGGAAAAGCCATTTCTTTACAGATGCCCAGGACCCCCAGAGGGCCTGCCCTGGGTCCCCTGCTGGCCTCTCTCCCAGCTGTTGGCTAGATGCCTGTTTTCCCTCTTCCTCCAGCTCCCCCATCCCGAGGCTTCTCTCCTCTCTCTAGAATGCTCTTGTCTGGACTTCAGAGGTTCAGAGGTGGCCAAGAGGCTTGTGGGTGTGTGGCCAAGAGGCTTTTAGGTGTGTGCTCCAGGGCCACCTCTTAGGAGACAGTTTACCAGACTATCTGGTTTTAACACACTAACCTACCCCCTCACAGCAGTTTCCCTGCCTAATTGTCTTCCTGGACAGTATCTAGTGGTTCATATTTACCATATAGAGGCCTCCCTCCACATCCACCAGGAACTGACCTCCTCAGGTGCCCACATCTGCAGCCACTCTAGTCCTGTGTGTGAAGGTGCACTTCTTGTGCATGGCCTGCACACATCGTCTTGACACTTTAGACCATGTCAAGGTCACATACACTGCTTACCACACTGGTTATATTGTCTTGCTTAGGGAATAATGATAAGGAAAAAACATCTCCCTGTTCAGTCCAGACACAGTGTCGGGTTGTGGGGTGAATCTTCGGTAGCAGGACACAGGAGGTGGCAGCCTCCCTGCACATTTGCTTGTCTCATTATTTAAGCTGCACCCACTGTGGGCTTGCATTGGCCGTGCTCATGGCGGTATCCTCAGCCCCACAATTGAGTCTGGCACATAGTAGGCACTCAGCATTTGTTGAGTGGTTGAGGGTCTGGATAATGTGTGTGGACATTTGGGATCAGTCCTGTCATTTAGAAGCCACACTCACCAGGATAGATCAGTGTCAGGCAACCTGCCTGCCCTGCACGGGCTCCTGTTGAGCCACCTCTTGTCACTCACTGGGCTTCTGATTTCTGGGGTTGCTCTTTTCCTTATACCAGGAACATCAGTCCTAAGGCAGCCCAGGGCTGTGGCGAGGTCAGGAATAAAGCAGACTATGTGGAAGGTGGATGCCTCCTTCTTCCTCCCCTCCCCCATTCACCAGGCCTTGGGACTTCCTGTTGTCCACTGTGCCCTATAAACCAGTGACTCCACTTGTCCCTCTTGCCAAGCCCCTGAAAACTTGGCTTCCAAAGTCAGAATACGTCTACTTCTGCTTTCTCAGGCTTGAAATGACCTTGTCTTTCGAATCTGTGGTTTAGTATTTAGAAAAATAAACAGATCAGTGGTTTCCCAGAGAGTAGAGGTGGCCAAGAGGCTTGTGGGGGATTTTAGATGGCACGTTAGCAGTAGGGGTTTTCTGTCTTGATAGTCACTGTGTGTGTTTCATTACGGCAGGGTGCTGTGATTCACTGCAGGTTTGTGAGTTCGGCCCCTGTCTCTGCCACTGACTAGCTGAGCCATGTCACCTCGGTCTTATTACTCACCTGCTACCTGCACTTTCTGCATCTTGAATTCAGAGCATCTTGGAGGTCCAGAAAACTGTTCCCTGGTGTCCAAAGGCCTAGGGGCATAAGGTGGCAGCTGAATGAACTGCCTTTACTTGGCTGATAGGAGTCGGGGGAAATGGTTCTTCCTAGTTGAAAGGAATTGGGAATCGATCTCTTGGATCCCTTGACCACTTCTCACACTGTCAAAATAATCCCAGTGGCCTCTGGTGAGTTTTCACTGCAGATGCTCTTCAGAGGGCTTCAGATGGAGCAGTGACTTCCCAGGTATGGTCACTGGGCCAGCAGCAGCAGTGGCCTGTGGATACAGAATTGTTCTCAGCCTCCACCTAATCCTCCTGAATCAGAAGTGGGAAAGGGGCCAGATGCTCTCTTGACAAGCCCTCTTGTGCATGGGGGACGTAAGAGCCATTTACTGGGTAAATTAGTCAGCTTTCTGTCATTGTAACAAAATGCCTGAAATAATCAACTTCTAAGGAACAAAGTTTCATGTTGGCTCATGGTTGTAGAAGTTGCAGTCCATGGTCATTGGCCCCACTGCTTTGGGCCTGTGCTGAGGCAGAACATCATGGTGAGAGTGTGGCAGAGCACAGCTGCTTACCTCATGGAGGCTAGAAAGCAAAAATAAAAGAGAGGGGAAGTGGCCAGGGATAAAATATACCCTCCAAGGGCACATCCCCAGTGACCTAGTGCCTCCATCCTCCAGTCCTAACGCACCTCCTGAGATTCCACCACCACCTGTTGCTCCTTAAGTTTTGAATCCATAGGTGAGGTTGGAGCCCTCGGGATCCAGTCACCTTCCAAAGCCCCCACCTCTGGACACTGCTGCATTGGAGACCAAGCCTTCAACACATGAGCCTTTGCAGGACATTCCAGATTCAAATCATGTCCCTGGGTCCCCTCACCCCTCCACCTCAAGTATCATGCCCCCCGGTTTTCAGATGAGGAAGTTAAATAGGAGGATGCTGTGTGCTTCTTGTTGGGTTTATTCTTTCAGTCAAGGGCAGAGAGCCTGCTTTCTCTGGGCAGCCTTCTTCCACTCCCCCACCTAGTCCTCACCATAGCTGGGGGCGGCTCTTTGTCTCCATCTTGCAGATGAGTACGGGAGCACGTGGGGGGTCATGTCAGAGTGAGCGCTCATGGTTTACGGGACCAGTGCCTAGACTAGTCTACTCAAATAATCTAAAGAACGTGATCCTAGCCATTATCTCTTACCCAAGCCTAGGGAGCTGAATGCCCCTGTGGGTTCCCTCCTTCATCATCCCCTAGGAGTCGCCAGCTGTGGTTCACGATCTGCATAGTCTCCTTTCATAGCCCCTCTGATGCCACATTCAAGAAGGTTTCCCTGGCTTTGCTGCAGCCTCCCTGATTGGAGATGCTTAGGGGAAGTGTGCCCTAGGCCCAGTGCCTGGAGGGGAGCCAGAGCCCGGGGGTGCTGCTAATGCTGGCGTTGGTCTGAATTTCCGGAGGATGGGGCCGAGTTTACCTTTATATGCTCTGAGCCCAGCACCCTGCTGGCACATTAGAGACCCCAAAAACATCCATGTCTTGAATTCCTCCTGCAGGTTCTAAAATGAAGGTCTTCACTTGACTCCAGGTGTCAGCAATGAAACCTGGTTCACAGCTCTGACTGCACCTCACCTGTGTCTTCAGGTGCAGCTTGCAGAGGTTCAAGGTGTGCTGAGCAGCATGTGGTGAACTAAAGGACGTGAGCAGAAACCTTCAGGGTTTCCTTGGAAAGAGGCTTTGTGTGTGTTAGTCTGAGAACTTCGTGAAACTCCTTAAAGTTATGAACAAAATTTATAAGTCTCGGCTTTACGCTAGTACCCCGCCCTTTAGAGATCAGCAAATATCCCTGAACACCTTAAAGTCCTCTGCTTTCCTTCCAGCCTCAAGGGTAGATACTGTGCTGGGGAGGTCCTGCTATTGGTCAGGACTGGCAGGACACAGATTGCACACTCAGGGGCGAAAGGGTTCAGGGGCAAGATAAAACTGTGGGTAGAGTAAGGGCAACCTGCCAGGGAGGTTATGCTTTCTGGAGGTGTTGCTACACCCCCAGGGGCTGAAGGAGAAGTGGGAGGGGTAATGGCACTGGGAATTCCCAAGGACCCTGAGGGGAACTGGGGAAGATCTGACTTTTCAGGCTCCCTGGGTGCCTCTCATTGACCAAACTCAACCAGAAACAGAGCAAAAAGGAGCCTGGTTAGTTTAGCCTGTTAAGACTGGGCTCCGAGGGTTCAGGATAAGCTGGGAGGTAGAGGAAGGAGAGGAAATGAGAACATCATCCCATCCTCCATCCACACTTTGTGGGAAGTAAAGATGAGTGTGGTGAGCCTGAGACCTACCATCACAAGGCCCGAGAGGAAGGCTGAGCCAGAGGGGGCCCCCATCACAGAATGCGACATTCAGACCCCACCCTTCTAGAGGAAGAATGGAAGGTCATAGTCCTTAGGATCATCTGTCATCCACTGTACCAAGAAACTTACAACCTAGACTTCACAGCTGCAAAACCTGATGTTAACATGATGATGATTCTGCCTACAGGAAGCTTCATCCCTGTTCCGGCCATTCCAGCCCCTACCCTGACCCTCTCTCATTGTTCACTTTGGCACCTGCAACATTTTAGGCCACCCCAAACCCTTCCAAGAGTATATTTGATGATGCTGTAATTTTCTCCTTTCCTAGGTAGCAGGGCCCTGCTGCTAGAGCTCCAGATGATGAATTTATTCATAGTGGCAGGTGTACTGGATGAAACTAAAGAGATTGGAAAATTATGCAAAATGTTTGAGAATGTGCACACTAGCGCTTACATTTAATGGGCCCATTTGAAATAGTCCCTGAACCCTGAAGCCAAGACAAAGTTTGATATCTGGGAGGCAATGTGTTTAAATATTTGTGATTCAGAAGAGCCTGATTCTGCATGTTTTCCTGATCCTCAACCCCTCCCTGGGTCTGCCTCTGGGGTGCAGGCTTCTTCCTATTCATTTCCTTCATGATTTAAATGGGGGCAGTTGCATCTGCATTACAATCCTTCATCCTGAGTCTATTGGAGATATTATCCTGAGATAAGTAATGATGCCTTCATTGTACAGGTGGGGAAATTCAGATGTGCATGATGAGACTGAGCAAAGGCAGCAGTAGACTCTAGAAGGATCTGAACTCCTCCCCACCCCTTGTTTTCCTCCCCCTTTCTTCCTAAAAAAGGGGTAACTTGATGTTTTGGGGAGGAAAAATCTTTATTGGGGGGCATTTTTGTGCACTGAAGAATGTTTAGTCGAATCTGAGGTCTCTACCCAATAAATTCTAGTAGTACATGGTGGTGCAGGCCTGTAATCTGAGGCTGGAAACTTGGGAGGCTGAGACCACGCCCCTCCCCAGCACTTGTTGACACCCTAGAAGGTCTCAAGGCATCCTGGAATGTCAAGACCTAGGACCAGGGAGGAGACAGCCTCCTGCCGAGAGGCACTGCCTTCCTGTCCACCATGTGAACATCCAGACTCTCAGGTGTTGGATTAAGTAGCACTAAAGACACAGAATATATTTAAAAATCTTTTTTATTATTTCTGATGTATCAGCAGGGTTAGGGATTCCATTCCAGAGTTCAAGTTCCAATTCTCTCAGCCTATTTCCTGAGAGCTCAAGGAATGTCCTTCTGCAGTCCTGCAGGAGGGGGCATGACTGGGGTGGCAGTCTCCACAGGGAAGACTGCTTCCCAGGCAGGACAGAATCTAGGCATGCACTGTCTGTTCTTCAGGAGGCCAGATGACATCCTGTGCAGCTTGCCCTAGAGCAGGGCTTTGTCAAGCCAAGCCACACATCAAAAAGGATGATTGTCAGAAGCAGGAGGCGAACAGGAATGCTGCTGGCAGCAGGGCTAGCTGGCTGGAAGTCCCCAGTCCAGCCAGGAAGCTTTGAGCGTCTGAAGAGTCTTTGCCTTAATAATCCAATCTCAGCACTCCAGGCACCCAGGTGCCCCACCTGGGCACTCAAGAGGGCGTTTTTGGTATGATTGGAGCTCAGTGTGCTGAGCAAGGTGTTCTGCTCTAGACACCTGTTCTTCCCTCACTCCAAGCAGTCGCCTGTAAGACCTGGGTTATGCCCCTTACGTGCGGTCAGTCAGCTGACACTGGTGGATTCCCTGGGTCCAAGGACAGGGCAGATGGTACATCCGAAGCCTGTGCTCCTATCATTTTAGAGTTGCTGAACTGTAGGTTTCTCTTCAATTCCTCCAGTCTTGATTTTCTTTGAATGATCATCCAGTGGGGACCTGGAGATTTTGGCCTCTTTGTCTCTGATGTCACTGTTTCGTTAACTCTAACCTAAGAGAGATTCAGAGACTCACAAACTGTGTGAGCCATGGCCTCTCCTCTGGACCCAGATGGTTGATTCATCCTTTCAGGGTGTATTTCTTCCTCCTCTGTTTTACCAGTCATCTTTGTCTTTGTGCTTGGGGGCAGGGGACACAGTGTTTGCCTATTTGAACCAATCACCATTTCTCTCGTCCCCAAAATGTAATTGAAAAGAGTCTTAATGGCTTCCAAATGATGATAGCTCGATAAACCGATTAAAAAGGCTTTAATAAAACTGTCTTGCGATCCTCTCGCAGAGGCAGATGGTGCCCTTTGTTGTCTAATGATCCCAACTTTAAAGAAGGGCTTTTGCTTCCTTGCGGGGCCGCAACTCTGGGAAGGCCATCTCCTGCCTGTCTCAGTGTTCATCCTGTGTTCTTCTCCTCCTCCCAGACGATCCACGTCGCCATCGTCTGTGCCGGATACAATGCCAGCCGGGACGTCGTCACCTTGGTCAAGTCCGTCCTCTTTCACAGGTAGGAGCATCCTTTACATTCTAAGGGCTGGGGCATCTCCCTGGCTGCCTGGGGGAGGGTTAAATAAGAGTGACATTACACCCATCTTTCTTGCTGCCATGAAAACACAATTTTCCTCCCCAGTCCTGGGAAGGTTACTGTGGTCATAATGTTTCCTGGCAGCAGTTAGGTGCTGCCTTGCCATGGTGAGAGTTGTAGCTCTCAGATGTCGAGGGACCTTCCAAGTCACCCCAGATTAGGTGCTTCAGTTGTACCTAAGCTGTAGGCAGCTTCCCCTGCTGCCATTCACCAGATTTCTCTTTTTATATACCTGCCTTGGAAGATTATGTCTTGTGTCTCCCCAAAATTCATATCTCAAAGCCCTAAACCTGATACATCAAAATTCCACTGTTTGCTGATAAGAACTTAAAAGAGGTGTATAAATTAAATAGATCTATTTGGGTGGGCCCTAATATAATATGACAGGTCTTTTATGAAAAAGGAGATCAGGACATAGACCCTTAGAGAGGGAGACCATGTGAACACACAGTGAGAAGACAGCCCTCTGCACACCAGGAGGGGTGGCCTGAAGAGATCTCCGATTTCTAACCTGCAAAACTGCAGAAAAATGACCGTCTGTCATTTCAGCCAGCTATTTGGGGCATTTTGTTATGGCAGCCCTCCTAAACTAATACACATTACTTTCTCTGGCCCATCTCTGGGTTTTTGTGACTGTTGAGAAGTCCTGCTTTATATTAAACTGAAATCTACACGTGCCCATAGCTGATATTCGTTGGCCCTGGTGGACTCAGTTATGGAACCAGTTTGAGAATTGGTTTCTCATCCACCTGAAAGCAGAGGTGCCTCTCGAGAGAGTCTTCCCTAAGTTAAACTTTCACCATTTACTTGCTTTCTCATGGGACGTTTCTTCTGTCCTCTCACCATTTGGTTGACATCTAGACATACTCACATCCAGAATCATGTCTGCATTTCCAGCTGGTGTCCTCGGCTCTGTGCTGACTTCTTACCAAGAGTTCAGAGGAAGCTTATCCACAATAAATAGTGCAGGGCATATCAGATGACCAAGGCAGGCTCCAGAAGGTTCTCGTCAGAAGCAGAGTCTTGAGAAGCTCTCAGAGTTCAGGGTAAAGCTTTACGCCTGAATCACAACATGTGGCCCAACATGTGGCCCAACTAGGGATGGGTGATACCAAGACATGCCAACCCTGTGAGACCCTGGGGTTCCACCTTCTCCCTCAGTCCCCCCACCAGGCTGTCTGTCATCATGCCTTGCGGCTCTCCGTAGATGTCCCTCAGGTCCACCCCTTCCTCTGCATCCCACTGTGGCTGTCACAACCTAGGTCTACCTGTTCTCTGACTCGCAGATGTCTTCCTGCCCTTCAGACCCACCTCTTCTGACACCAGAATGCTGTTTCAGACAGGCGGCTGTGATCTCTTAAAATCTTTCAATTGCTTTTCCTTATCAAGGGGAAAGAATTGAACCTCTTTTGCCGTGACATTATGACAGTGGGGGGGGGGGGCTCTGAGGCCATTCTCCATATCCCTGTCCCTCCTCTCCTTGCTTTGGCTTCATGCCCTGCAACTCTGAGCTGCTTGTAGCTCCCTGGCCTCTCCAGAGGTTCCACTGGCTGATCTCTTCCTGGCAGGCCATCTCAACACTTCGTCCCTCTTCTTCTTCTGCCACACCCACAGTGGCAGCTCCCCCCACTGCTCGTTTTGTGTTGCTGTGACAAAATACCTGAGATCAACGCCTTAGAGAAAGAGAGACTGATTTTGGCTCACAGTTTCAGAGGTTTCAGTCCATTGTTGGCTGGCTTCATTTGGGGGGGGGGGGCTTTTGGTGAGGCAGAGCATCATGGTGGAAGGGCATAGTGAAGTGACATTGTTCACCGGCACCTGGGGCCAAGAAAGAAAGTGACAGAAGCAGAGGGGACAGACTGAGAGAGAGGAAGAGGTAGGATCTACCTTCTCTTCTTCTTATTTTTTATTTTTTTACTTGTAGGTGGACATGACACCTTTATTTTGTTTATTTATTTTTATGTGGTGCTGATGGTCGAACCCAGTACCTCAAATTGCAAGGCAAGAGCTCTCCTGCTGAGCCACAACCCCAGCCCCAGGATGTACCCTTTAGGGGACATCCCCAGGGGTCTTCTTCCCCCAACTGGACCCCACCTCCTACAGTTTCTTCCACCTTCCATTGATGGCATCAAATTACTAATGCATCAATGGATTAATCCACAGAGGAGATGAGAGCCTTATGATCCAATCACTTCCTCACAGCCCCGCCTCTGCACATGGCTGCATTGGTGACCAAGCCTCCAACACATGAGCCTTTGGTGACGTTCCAGATACAAATCATAATAACCTCTTACCATGGAAGTCTTCACAGGTATCCCTTTAACAGAGAGCCCTTCTGTGCCCCTCACCTGGGGCGTTGGCCTCTCTTCCACCAGATGGCAGTACCCTGTGCATCTTTCTGTCGTATTTCCTACCTTGTTCTCTGTGTATCCATCCAAAGTGTGTTTTCTGTGGCAGAATGTAGGCTTCACTATACCTTATTTTTCTGTATCCTCTGTTATCTTAGCAAATGTATGTCTTAGCAAATATCTTGATGCTTGATGAATGTGCACTTGTTTACCAAGTGACTCTGGGGCCTCGGGTAGTGAAGAACCTGGAGATACATTCATTCAATCAACCAGCTGACAGGCCCAGCCTAGACTTAGTTCAGTTTCCGACTTTATTCAGAATTGCCACCACACAGCTGAGTGACTTTCAGCGGGTCACTTAAACTCTTAAGTTCCTATATCACTTAGCTTTTGCTCCAAAGCCGTTCACTCCAGCTTTCTTGGTTTACATCATGTACCTCTTCCTACACTCACCTTGGTGTTTCTTTTGAACCGCCCCCTCCCCCCACACACACACAGGTGGCTGTATTTAGCTGCAGGTTAGCCAAACATCAACTTGGCTGTCCTGTTGCAGTGGGGACCCGGTGGAAGAAGGGAGCAGGAAACCTACATAATAGTGTCAGTTAGAGAAGGGGTCTCCCACCTCTTCTTCCTCCTCTGTCTACTTGGGACTATGATTTCAGTTGCCCACTGGAGGAAGAAAGAGGACTGTCAGGGAAGGAATGGCCAATGGGCTCAACCCAGTGGTCTTCTGGTTCCAGGGAGGATGTGCATCCCACACAGCCCAGGCTGCTGTGCCATGTCCGAGCCGCCTGTGGTTCTGCAGCCTTTGCCTGCTGCTTGAAACCAGGGGCCGTGTTAGCTGAGCCAAGTCAGATGAGATGAGTGAGTCTCTGCTGGTGTTTGTTGCCTGTCTCCCTGATAGAAAGAGCCCACTGTTCTGAAAAAAGGTATTTGCATGATTATAGATATTCAATTATGCTATTTCTCAATTATGACTAATTTTAAGGTCACAGGATCTTCCTAGGTTATTGTCGAGTATAAATTTTATTCCTGTTGCTTTTGCTACAGATCACATCATCTAGTAGTTGTTGAAATTGTGAAAACCCTGTTGAGTATAAACTTTCACTCCTACAGTCACCATGCAGCACAAAGAGGTTAAAATTAAAAATAGCAGTTTTATTGTCAGCAGCTGCCGGCAGGACTCCCTTCCATGTGGGCCCGGGGTTTGGGGAATACAGGCAGTTTAATGTTTGTAATGAATATTCTGCCACTCTGTGAATGGCTGCTTGATCTTCCTGGACCAAATACCACTGAAGCCCACCCCAGTCTCTGAAATCCTAGGAATAAGAAGGATTGTGTGAACTGAAGTGCTGGTGATAATGAGTGGGGATATCAAGACAAAAGGACATTGAACAGACTTTCAGCTCAGAAAGTCCAGCTATAAATAGCTTCATTGCCTCCCAAACACGTTTGGAGATTTACTAAGACATGATTATGAAATATATTGACAAATGAAGAGCCTTCCTAATGTTAATAATATAATAATAGTGACACACAGTGCTTCTTTGGGCTTTCACTGTTAATTACAGTCATTATATTTATTTTCCGTGCAGGATTTTCAGCAAATTTTCACTTAAGTGTGGCTTTGTTATGTCAATTTTCCTTCTGCAGTGGTGACAGTGAGCATCCTATATTTTAAAAGGTGGTAAGAGAGTTACGTGAGCACTCTTGTCCACCAATACTCGTGGAGAAAATTTGTTGCTGTAAAGTTTTGGAAACAAATTTCATTATATATGCCAAAGGCCTTGGCCTTGTCCTCTTAGGATGACCCAAGCTAGAGAAAAACCTTTTCAAAAATATTGAATCTATTTTAAAACAATAAGAATAATTGAATATCTTCTTATAATAAACCGTGCACTCAGCTTTAGAAAATATGTCATCACACAGAGCAATGCAGATGATCTAAAATGAGCAAAAGTAAAATTGAAAATAGAATGTGTCACCTGAACTCCAGTGTCCAGACAGGCATGCACACACGTACAGGGTCAAAATACAGGGATGAGAAAATAGCAGAAAATATATGAAAATGTCACTTTTGCAAATTGTGTTTGGTGAACTTTGTTTATATTTTCTCCGTTTCATATATTTTTGGGTCCCGTCATTACGCAGCCTTTATTTGATTAAAAAAAAAAAAGGTGGATGAGAAAAAAAGATACAAGGTGTATGTGATGACGTTTTAGTATTAGTAGAAAATAGCATAATACACACCCATGTCACCTCCGCAGAAGAATATTCAGTGAAAAGTTTGGAGAATGCCAGGAACACCAATCCCAATGGTAAATCAACTGGGAAATATTGCTGCTCTTGAAGAAAACCCAGCACTTAGCAGGCAGAGAAAATAAATATTTATTTAGTAACTAAGCGTTTACCTCCTGGGCAAGAGGGTGGATGGCTTGTAAAATTTTAATGTTTTTTTGCCAGGATGATCTACTGGCTCTCTCAGTCTGCATTCCTGTTGGCAGGGAGAAAATAGTGATTTCCCTTACTTTGCATATCAAGCAGTTTTTCTTCTTACTATTTTTAAAAACTTCCCTGATACCCCTGGAGAGCGGGGAGGGTAAAAGCGTGTCTGTGGCCAGCGTGTGCCTGTGATTGTCTCATTGTTGATTCCAGGACACTCCTGCAGAAGCATCTTTCAGGTTGTCAAGGAGGGCGTGAGACTTGACTGTGAACAGGAAGCCCACTGAGGTGCTAGTTTCCTCCTGGCAGGAGCTGGTGACCTAGGCAAGTCACTGCGCTTTGGCTCATTCCCCACCTGCCAGAGAGCTCCCTCTGCATCAGGTTCTGTTCTAAGTGCTGAATCCCCTATGCCTCCTTGCAGGGGCACTTTCATTATGTCATTTTCCAGACAGTGAAACTCAGGACCAAGAATGTGAGGTCATGACCTACGGTGACTCCAAGAAGGTGGTCCAGGCCAGCTTAGAGCCCCCTCAATATAGCTTCCGAGTCTGAGCTCTTTACCAGAGCAAAGATACTATCTTTAGTATCTTTATTTTTGTTTCTAGTTTTAGTCATCAATTTGGGTGGTAGTACAGACATCCTGCTCATTATTGTGATCTTCATAATTATCTTTCTCCTTCTCAGACTTGTGTTTTTGAGATGCTGAGTGTAGATGCATAGAGCTTTTAAAGGCTGGGCTTCTGGCATCTGGACAGACTGAAGACGATAGCATGGGTGAGGAGCATCTGTGACCAAAGAGGAGCTCTGTGCTCTTTGGCCATGCTGCAAATGTGAGTCCAAAGAGAACTCACCTGACAGGTGAGCTGCCGAGCTCCACGTGGGCTATTGCATTTGAACTTCTCAGTCTGATTCAGTGGATGCTGCTAGTCCAGCAAATGGGTGGGAAACCAAGGGCCTGAGATGTGAAGATGCTTGTTCCCTCCCAGGTGCTGATCCAAAGATCCCCCTGTAGCTGTGCTAAGTCCCACCTCCATGCTGTTGCTGCATCACTAGGCCTTTTGATTTTTCTAGAAAGCTCCTCTGTTCTTCTCCCGTGGAGAGCATTACTGACTTGTCCTTGAATCTTCCCTTATCATCACGGCCACTTGACCTCCCTCAGACCAAGGACTCACGCTGAAAACCCTCATCCCAGCTGCGGTGATTTTCTGAAATGAGTTCTATTAAATCTCCTAAGTGTCACAGATTCACTGAGCATTCGCAGTGCTGTCACAGGCTCTTTCTTCTCCTAAAATTGCCATTGCATCGTAACTTAATAATTAGAGATGATCTCACCTCCTAAGGCCTTCTTGTGTATGTTAATATCAACAGACCCCAGATGGCCTGGCGGGGGCTGCAGTTCATTCCCCACAGCATAAGAAAGGGAAAGCAGGAGAAAAACGTCACCTTGGCTCCTTTGTCACCTTGTGTCTGTTGCATCCAGACCTGGAACAGGGGAGCCTCTTAGGAAACAGAGGAAGCAGGAGCGCTGCTCATTAGGAGAGAAGTTGCAGGCCCCACTGAAGGCACTGTGCTTACTTCCCTCTACACCTCGAGGACTGTTGGAGGAGAACAGCTGATGTCTGTAGCTGCCTCTGGGATGCTGTAAGCCAGGCCAGCGAGGTGGGGCCACCTGTCCCCAGACACCTCTTGTTATGGATCTAAAGCAGTGCTCCCCCAAATGCATGTACGATTAGTGACTGGCGTAAAAGACTATTTAGGTGTTTCACAGGTATAAAGCTCCATAGCCCTGAATCATTTATTGAGAAAATCATTCCTTTGGAAGGAGCTTCTATTAACTTCAGTTGGTAAAATTCACTTTGGAGTAAATATGTCCTTAATACTTGTGTAACTGGTGCTAATCATTCTTTGAACGAGAGAATAGGCTCTAGGTTCACAGCCTGTAGCTGATGTTGGAACGTGCAGGCCTCTGCCATCACAGGGCTGGGGAATCAACCCTCCTGAATTATGAACTGAACATGAAATAAGACTCAGAAATCACACAAACGGAGAATGAAGTAATCTTCTTGACTGCTGTTAGTCAGAAGTTATGAGCTGCCCTTTCAAATGTGAATCGTCTGTCTCGCATGTCCCCGTGAATTGGACTTAGCCTCCCATACTTCCCAGCAAAGGGACCAGCCTGGACTCCTCCTGGGCCTCCCACCTGGCCACCTCACTTACTGCAGGAAAACATGGCTCAGCCTGGAACTGCACCATGGTCAGGCACTTTGTAAGCACTGGGGAGAGAGAGTGATCAAGAGAATAAATACTGCATCAAACTGGAGACGCTCCACGCTGGCAGATCACAGTCTAGAGGAGTGGAGGAGGTAGACCTAAGCTGAGTTTGGAGATCCACAGCATTGACAAGTGCTAGGAAGAAACCAAACAGGGCCTTGGCAAGGATAGTGGTGAGGGATGGGGTACCTTGGGTGGGGTAGCTCTGGAAAGCCTCCCCGAGGAGGTCCCCTTGGCATTTGTTCTGCAGGAGGAGCAGGAGCTGGTCACATGCAGAACTGTATACACACATGGCTGGAGTGTGGGCTTGGAGGAAGAAGAGGGAAGACATGAACTTTGAGAGGCAGAGAGGGTGAGATCCTCGAAGGTCAGCTCCTTGCAGGAGGCCAGACCCTGTGCCTTGAACGATGGCCAAAGGTTCTGTGATCATTTTGGAGACTGTACTTATGAGATGGAAGATGGGTTGAAGGGAGAAGAGAGGGAGAATAAGAGTGACTGTGTTCATGAGGTGGCGCCAGATGGGAGATGGGAGAATGATGATGACGTTTACCAAACAAGTCCTTACCACCCGCCAGTGTCTGTCCTAAGCGCCTCAGATATTCAACTAATCTGACTGAGCTGGTGAGGCTGAGGGAATCAAGCACTTTGGATTGGCAGGAAATGCTGGAGGAAGAACTTGTAAGGGACCAAAGAAGGGCAAAGGGATTTCTGTTTTGGGAATCAACTGAGCTGTTCATTGATGCAGTCATTCAGAATACACTCGAGTCCCCACTCAATATGCCAGCTGGTTCTGGGGAATGCTATGGTACAGTATGAGTGACATACCATGTCTCTGTCCCCTGGAGTTTGAATTCTAGAGCAGAGGCAAGTTATACACAAACACTCCACAAATAATCAGTAGCTTGGTGTGTTTGCAGCATTGTAATTGGGGCCTTCTTGATTCCAAGGATCCCATGGGTCTGTGGGGCCAGCTGGCTGGCAGTAGGATTTGCAAGTTCATGCTCAGGGGAGACATTCTGGCTTACCCAGGGGCTCTGCAAAATGTAGTCTAGACAATGTTTTCAGATACTTTCACTGCGTGCGGCATGGTGCACCTTAGAAAGGCCACCGTGAAGTGCTGTTTACAGGGACCATAGTCTCATTTGGAGATGGGTTATCAGTTCTCTTGATGTCCCCCAAAGTGGAACATGAGTAGACCCCCCTGAGTATTCCTCTTGACGGGCGTGACACACAGCTGCTGCTGGCTGGCCAGCCTTTGATGCCAGGAAGCTGACAGGGCCAGTGTCACTGGGTGGGGGCCATATGTCCTCCAAATAAGCACTTTCTTATCCTTCTACTGAGGGAAACTGGGCAAGAACACAAGCCCCTTTCACGGTACAGACACCTAGGCCTGGCCTATAGGCGAGGAGCGTTCCTTTTCCCATTTACTCTTGCTCCTGAGAGAGACTTTACACAGTGCAGAGGAACACAGACGGGAAGCCCCGTGGATGGTTGGCAGCGTCCCCCTTGAGAGCCTGCTCCCTTCTCCTTGGCTCTGCAACCAGCTCATCGCCTCCCAGGACCATGGCTTTGATCAGCTGCCTGCTGAGCCTCTGGACCTCGTCTGGTTCTTTTGCTGTTGGATAGTCTGAAGTTTGTAGTTCTTGGGAATTCACATCCTCAGGCCCTGTCGACCCTTAAGTCTTTGTCTCTCTTTCGTTTTTTGTCCTCCTTGTTCCTGGCATACAGGAGGTGTCCAGGGTACGCTGTCTGATCCAGCCAGACGGGACTGTCCCCTTTTCTCTGCAGGCTCTGTCCTTCCCACCTGCTCTTTCCCTTGTTCTGTTGTCTACTGCAGGATGCCTCCTCCAGCCTTCTTCTGCACCCTCCCAGAGCTCCTGTTTAATTGCCATATCGTCCATGAAAGCTTTCGACATTCTCCACCACAAAGAAGTGGTCTCTTGTCCTCTGCTTCCTGCAGAGATCTGTACAGCTCAAGTTGTGGATCACCACTGTAGGAGTGCCTTCACATTATTGACAAGTTGGCCTATGAGGATGTAGGCATTCTGTTCATAAGCTATGTGGCTCTGTGAGACAGCCCAGCCGAATGGCACAGGTTCTAAAAATCTTGTAGTTCCCTCTACCAGATTGTTAGCTCCCGAAGAGAGAGAGCGCACGCTCTTAGCTCGTTCCAACTGTATCCCAAACGTATCTTGTGTGTGGTTAAGGCTTCATAGTGATTTGTTGAGCATTTATTTATACACCCCACCACATACACACACACCATTGGTTTGTTTTTTTTTTTTTTTTGTCTATGTATAGGAGAACCAACTGAAAATATTTTATTAAAAATGCACCAATCAGCACTAGAAATGGTGATTCAAGAGTAGTAAAGTAATATTGTAAAGTAATATCTTGTAAAGTAATATTGGTGATAGCATTTATTAGAATCTTATTATGTACCAGGTACTTTACTGAGCACTTTATATACATATTATCTCACTTTATCCTCCCAATTACCCACTGTGATATTACTCACCAATATCATTTCTGTTTTGAAGAGGAAATAGAGAGGTCTAGAGAGGTGAAGTAACTTGACAGTGCTGAAGCCAATGTTCCAACCCCGGAATTCTGGATCAGGTTGCAGTTTGTTCTTGGTTAGTGATCATTTTCAGGCATAGACTCTGAACTGTCGTGTGGAGGGTATCGTGTACTGGTTTTAACTTTTAGCATGGCGTTTTCGCTGACACAGGAGGGTCACTGTTTTTTCCTCCTGTTGAACATGTTTATTGTGGACTAATAATTTGCCAGGCTCTTTCCTGGTCACTGTGGATGGGGATGAAGAGATGGCCCTGTCTTCAGGAGCCTTGTGGTAGACTGGGAGATTGTGTATCCCAAGGCCCCATGCAGACAAGTTCGCAGGAGAAAGATGTAAGGAAAGGTTTCAAGAAGGTGGCCCAGAGGAGAGTTCTTACAAGGAGAATTTTGAAGGATGGGCAAGGGTCTTCCAGTAGGGAGAGGGTCTCCTCTGCAGAGGAAAGAACACCAGCAGATGAGCAGAGAGCATGGACGGTGGAGCAGCTAGACCTAGCTTGGCCCACTTAGTATTGCCACCTCATGGCTCAATTAGCGGACAATCGTGTGGGCTTACACGTATTCACTCTCCGCGAGTGAGGCACTGCTGTGGCTAGTACGACACTGGGAGGTGGTTGTGCCAACACTGAGGGATAAATGGACCACCTCTCATGGCTGTAGCTTTATCTGGCTGCCTTTGCCTTGGCCTTCGGGTAGCTCACTGGCCACTGAGCAAACTCATGTTCTCTTGGGCCACAATCACCACTAAGGCAGCTTCTGAAAGGGGAGCTTCTCATGGGGCTCCCCTTCCCTTAGAGGGTTTAATGGGAGAATTTGCAGGATTCTGCAGTGGTTCCCTTGGGGCAGTTTGCAGAGCCACTTGTCTCTTTAATTCACCTACTCAGTTTGTCACTCTTAGGCAGTTTATACAGGTGTGGCAGTTTGTTCTTGGTTAGTAATCATTTTCAGGCATAGATTCATCTATACAGGAGCGGCAACTGGCCTTGCCAACCCCTTCTTAAACTTGTGCTCAGTCACCAACCCAGGAACTGCTCTCTTGCCCTTGGCTTCTTCTGTTCCATTTTTGTCCCATTTGTAAGATCTTTTCTCCTAAAATTCCTCTAGATTCAACTTCCTGTTGCTCTTCTTTAGACTTTGTGTCTGTATTTTGTGCTACTATAACATAATGCCAGAGAATAATGTTTAAAGAACAAAAATTTATTGAGTGAAGAATTTGGAGGCTGAGAGTTCCCATATCAAGATGCCAGCATTTGGCAAAGTTCTTCTTGCTGTGTCATCACATGGGAAAAGGCAGAAGGGCAAGAAAGAGCAAGGGTCTAATTCAGCCTTTAATAAGGAAACCATTCCCACAATAACAGTATTAATCTATTTGAGAGGGGGCACCCCATGACCCAAATACCTCTCTTCCATGAGGACAGGGCTCTAGATGTCTCCATCATGAAAGCCTATTTTCTTTTGGAGAAGAGCAAGCAGGAAACTCAACTTACCCTGTGCCTAGGGAGAGGTGTCTGGCCAGCTGTCCACCACTGACTGATGACGTGGCCCCTCTGTCAGTGTGTGTCCGCACTAATGCCCGTATGTTCCCCTGGTAGACACAATGTTTGGCCACATCCTTACCTACACTCTCCCTGAGACTTCTACAAACACACATCCTCTGGTAACAGAGGGTTGTCTTGGGTGGCCCGTTGATACCTTCTGTGGTGTGTGCCAGTCACCTCTCTGAAACACCAAGGTTCGGAGAAACGACCTCCTTCCTTTCACTGCTGTGTCCTCACTACAAAGCGCCCTTGGGTCACCAGCCGTAATTACTTTCCCAAGTGCTGTTGGCAAGTGGGAGCTCGGGAGGGATGTGCCTGATGCTGGAACTCCCGGGCCTAACTCTCCCTGGCCTTCTCCTGTCCCCTGCAGACGGAACCCTCTGCACTTCCACCTCATTGCTGACTCCATCGCCGAGCAGATCCTGGCCACGCTCTTCCAGACCTGGATGGTGCCCGCTGTGCGCGTGGACTTCTACAATGCAGATGAGCTCAAGGTACGGGAGGGAGGAATCCCGAGGCCTCCCTGGCCTGTCCCCATGGGGAGCTTTTCTCTGCCCCTTTAAATTGACTCACAGTGTCAGACATCAGGGTTCCTCTGGATAATGTCCAGGATATGACGGAGGTTGGCATTATTACTGAGAGCACTAAGGCAACCGATCCATTAACACAGAATCCATGCCAGTCACTCTGTGCGGGAGGCCGTATCTGAAAGTGTTCCATGGTAGGATTGGAGAGGATTTTGTTCCCCAGGGAGGTGAATCCTGAACTCAGTCTGAGTGACCTGGGTTGGAATTTGTGTATTGTCATTGACTGGCCTTAAGATGCAAGGTGAGTCACCTTCCTCTGGCCCTGTTTTCTCAATGGTAGGAAGGTGGTTAAAATTTCAACTCACGGGGTAACTAAGAGGCTCAAATGAGCGAATATATGTGCAGATGTTTTAAAAACACTATGCTGAATAATTATGTGTCAGACCGGAGGGATTCAACCAAATGAGATCCTCGCTTAAAGTCCTTCTGTAGTGCCACCTTGCTTACATGGAGACTGAGATCACATTCTGATTAGAAGCCCTGTCTTTCTGCCTCTTGCCTCTTCTAACAGCACCATCTCTTGTAATTTTTGCAGAATTTCCCCCATTCCCAGCTCTGATTAACAGAGAAGTCCTCCAGTTCTCTTTGCCTTCTTTTCTGTGTTTGAGCCTTTGTTTATACTGATCCTTCTGTCCCATGTGCCCTTCCCACCTACCTTGTCACAATTTCTACCCACTATTAGGACCCAGTTGCATTACCACCTCCTCTGGGCACCGTCCCCAACCTCCCCAGGGAATAGGAAGGCATTTTCTATTCTCGTTTATCTACTGCAACATTCTTAATGGGGTATGGGGAAAAGAAGCACACCTTATTCTTTTCAGTATTTCTGGTGCAAAATAGGCGCCCTGTAATGCTTGCGGATTTAGCAAATTGTTATTATTAGAGGAACACGGAACGTTGCAGAAACGCGTTGATGCTTTGTCTCCAGTCACCTTGGGAAGGACTCAACACCTAGGCAAGAGGCTGATTCTGGTAAATTGCTTGTTTCAAACCTTATAAAGCCATTATCTTTTCATTTCAGAGCCATAACATTTTAAATAGATCACAGAGATGCCAGCCAGAGTTTCTGATTTTTCACGTGTTTCAGGCTCTGAGGTTGATCGAGATGTTCAGAATTTAGCATTTGGGGATTGTCGCGGTAATTTGTAGGCCATTCCAATCTATTCTGAGCTAAAATTGATTAACACTCTTAAAAGGGGAAAAACAAAATTTAGCAAATTGCCGCACTAATTAAGGTGAAAGCAAGCCACTCTGTCTCCCAGGGTCTTAGCGCCAACACCATGGGGAGAAGCAACGGGAGAGGAGGAGCAGCAGCTGTCGCGGGTGGAGGCCTCTGCCTCCTGCTCCCTGTTCACCCTTCTCTGTGCTGCGGCCCTTGCAAACCTGTACTCTGTGCTTATCAAGAAAACACAGCAGATTGAAAGAAAGCCCTAGTTCAAATCCCAGTTTCCCACTGAAGAACCATCTAAGTGGTTCTGATGGTTGGTTCTCTCGCTGTTGAGTGAGTAGGGACAGCCTCAATGGCCCAGGTGAAGGGCCACCAGTGCCCACAACCAGGCAGTTCTCAATGCTGACTCCTCAGTCAGGGTAGTGTGCACCTGTAGTAGTCCTAGCTACTTGGGAGCAGAGGCAGGAGGATCGCTTGAGCCCAGGAGTTTGAGGAAGCCTGGGCCACTTAGCAAGGTGATGCTTGCTTAAAAAAAAAAAAATCCTCTGCTTCATGGCTATATGCTACTTAAAGTGCTTGCTTGTGCTCATGTGGCCTTTTATGAAGTCCTTTGGTAGTTGGGAGGCAGAAGTGTGAGGCAGCCTGGGCTGAGCTCTTCTCCTGGGAGCCCAAGGCTTCTCAGAGGTCTCAGATGCTCCAACTCCTGTGCCCATGTCCATACAGATAGACCAGTTGTCCACTGTTTTACATATATAATTCTTATCTATTGGGAATTGAAGCTCCCCTGGCTTAAAAAATAATAATCTCAACAATATGAAGGGTTCAGAAGGACAGTCTCCAGAGTCTTGTTCTCCCCCCATCCTCTACCACTGACAACCCAAAAGAAGAGTCCTAACACCTGCATAGTTCTCTACCAACTGGTCACCCCCTGTTGCTTTCCTGAGCCCCATGAGACTTGTCAGAACCCAGTAGGACACTGAGAATGAAAGATTTTTAGAGAACTTACTTTTTCCACCATAATAATGACAACGGTAGTAATAATTTACACAGAATCCAGCTCAACACAGCCACAACCATCATCTGCCCATTCCCCCTGCCCAGCCCCCTCATCCCATGACACCGTCATTTACACAGCTGCTCATCCAGACCTGGGAATTCCTCTCTTCCCCTTGCCCTGCCTCCAACCATCACATGTGCTAGCTTGATCCTGCTATTCCTGTAATCCTCCTCCTTCTCTTCCCAACTCATGTGATCTTCCCCAGCACAATGGCAACTTTTTTTTTTTTAATACAGGCTTGTCTCCACCCTTCTCTTCCACTCACCTTTTCTCTCCCAAATTGCTATTCATGGGCAAGAGTCAGCTTTCCAAAAAGCAAGGCCACCTGACCTACCCCTTTCCTCTGGTAAAACCACCATGGCTTCCCAGTCCTCGTAAGACAGAAACCACTTTCGAGCAGACTGTTTCTACTGGCAGTTCAGCTGTTCCCCAGCCTCCTTTCTCCACCCCACTGGTAGTTAATCCAGGTTCTTTGGCTGAAGCAATGTTCACAGAGGAAAACCTGCCCTGCCTTCCTCCTCTCATAGAGATTCTTTTGTTATATGTTCTTGTAGGATCACATACATTTCTCCTGGAAACTCATTAGAGTGGATTTTTTCATGCTGTTGTGTGATGAGCTGGTAAATGTCTCTGTCTTCCCCAGACCACAGACTGCAGAATGACCAGGTCCTGTCTGGTTTTTACCACCCTCATATGCCTCATGCCTGGTGTGATAACTGTGTGAGTGACACACAATGAGTTCAAAGCTGGGTCCTTAAGAATGACAAAGCCACAGATTCCTTTGTCCCCACCACAGGTCTTCATTCTTGAGGCCTCTTGTGCCTTGGGCTTAGGCGGGCAGCTAGGTGTTTTCCTACCTGTGACCACACAGTGGCATAAATCAGGCAGCTCCATTTGTACCAGCCCAAGTCTCCAGAGCAGCCCTGTGACAGCTGAGTGAGTGCTTTTCCATGACAGTTACAAGGAAGGGAAACATCCTGTAGATGACATCAGAGAATCAGTTGGAACAGGAGAGAAGCAGGCTCAGGCTGTGTTCCGCAGTTGTGTTAGATAAGCGTGTCAGATGGCACCTTGCAGGCACAGAGGATGGCCTCCCTTGATACAGCTCCAAGAAATCACTTCGTGTAGCTGTTGGAAATGGCGTTTCTAAGAAATGCTCCTATGGGCCCCTTATTATATCTGCTTGTGCTGGAGATTGAGTAATAGGGAATAGGAACTTTATGAAGGATCGGTGCATGATTAAAAATGAACTGTGGGAAATTCGCGATGGACCAGTACGCGTCTCCATAATGACCAATTAGTGTGGATTTGCAAATAGCGATCGCTCAGCCTGCCCATTTCTGTGGTGTGTGGAATGCTCATTGGTCTTCCTGATATTTACATGGCCCATTTATTTTCAGCCTCCAAGTCCCCATATCAACAGACTACCAGGACTGACTGGCCACATTTCTGTTCTCTGATCTCTGCTCAAAGCATGCAGCTCTGAACATCCGCAGAGGAGGAAGAAGAGGAGGACTCCTTTGGTGTAGAGCTTTGTAGATGGTGGCATGCTGACACTCGGGGCAGTCCTGTGCAGTGGAGAGAAAAGTTTGTTTACCTCCATTCACAGATAATTCGTAAACTGGAATACAGAGTTGAAAAATAGTTGCCTAAAATCAGGCAGCTAAGAAACGCCAAGGCTGATATTTGAGTTTTCCCTTTGAAAACGAAATGGTATCATATACAGGATTATGTAATCCACTGGACAGGAAGGAAAGGATAGAGCTACGTGAACTTGGGCTCAGGATTCCTTCTGTCGTGTGTCCATGGCCACACGGACTGTGTCTAACCTCTCGTACTGATGGACCATTTACTTCATTTCTGTATTTTTCGTGCTTCTCTCCTGGAACTCTTCACCCAACTCTATGGAATAGGTTCAATTGTCCCCATTCTACAGATAAGGCAACCCAGGCTTAGGGAGGCTAAATAACTCCCAAGCATGTGGCTGCTGTGCCAGAGCTGGGATTAAAATCCAGAACTGAGTCCACAGCTGCCAGTCTTTCTCCTGTGTTACATCTCCCTCTCTGTGGCTTGCCTAAGCTGAAATACCAACTTTAATTCTAGCTAGACAAGGGTCCTCTAAGCTCTCTCCTTTTCTGGCTGTTGCTGAAGAACAAATGAATAAAGCGTGAACCCTGGATTTAGAAGCCCGCTAAGAATGGTGCTTCCTGCTGGGGATAAAAGGGACCCATTCCAAGGTGGTTTGGGATGGCTCTGTCTCTGCCATCCTGGGATCAGGTTCTAAACTAGGCGGCCATCATTCTAGAGGGTTTGCTTTAAATCAGCAAAACATCCCTTGCCAGTTTTCAGACAAGGCCCTGCAGGTCTCCCAGCCTTTCATCTTGCCCCATTTGGCCCAGAAAGTCACCCTATTGCCCCCACCGAGGGGCGGATGATCCTGAGCTCCTGAAGGGAAGCAGCTGGGCCAGTGGTTGTTTCATGATCCGCCTGTCCAGCGGGGAGCCCTAATTTATCTCCTTTTCTCTTAGACCTGATGCCTGCTCGTTACCCACATCAGAAAGCTCATGAAGTGGGATTCAGGACTGTGGTTACAGAAAATATTGATGGTTGACTCTGAAAATTGGCTTCCTACTCCTCCTTAATTGCCTTTGTGGAGTGTGGAGGCTGTTCAGGTGGCTGTGATTGCTCAGCCCCCTGCAGTCTTCTGGGAGGCAGCTTCCATTGTTCTTCTCCCTGGAGGGGTGGTCAACTGCCCCTCACCTGTCTAGGTCCTGGGAAGGCATACTTCCTGAAGTTGAGCATTTTCAGCTGGGAGGCCATGGAGAGAACACAACCACGGTGTCTCTGAGTAGGAAAGGAGCCCAGTACCCAGAGCTTTTTTTGAACAAATGGGTCCTCGATGGGAAGATGAGCTGCCTGAGATCTCTTAAATGATTCTTCCTGGCATAGACCTTTTCCCAGAGCCGGGTCTGTGTTTGATGATACCAGGCCTTGGAATACAGTTCAAAGGTTCCACATTCGGTGATGGATGGGCTTCAAGTGCTGTGACCAGATATCCCCATGGGGCTGGAGCATTTCCAGGGAGACCTGGGCACATCTCAGGGATGTCCTGATCTGCTGCTCTAGGATGCCCTGCCCAGGAATGGGAGCGCAGTGGGTGTGAGGCCTTCTGATCAGATGGACACCCAGAATGACTCAGAAGCTCGGATCCCCTTTGATGGGTGATGATTAAGAGCAATTAAAGCCTTTTCATGCACTCAATGAATTCTGTTTCCTTCCCCTTCCCTCAGTTGTTTGCCTTTTGTATAGACAGTCCCCGACTCATGGTGGTTCCACTTCACAATTTCTCAGTTTTACAGTGGTAACAATGTACTATGCATTCAGTGGAACCTGTTCTGTGGATTTTGAATTTGAGTCTTTCCTGGCTGTAGGTAAATGGTAGGTGCATCCACTCTTGTTATGCTGGGCAGCAGCAGCAGCAGCAAGGAGCTATAGTCCCAGCCAGCCCTGCAATCAAGAGTAAAATATCAGTACTCTACAGTGTTCTGTGGTGCTCAGCTGTGATTTTCGGGAGGTTAGGTGCATTAAGTGCATTTTTGAACTGTAATGATTGCAACTCAAAATAGGTTTATTGGAATATAGTCCCATTGTAAGTACCTGTATTTGAAGATAGCAGGAATTTACGTTTTTGTTTTTGGGTTTTGTTTTTTTTTTTTACCAGAGATTGAACCCAGGGGTGCTTAACCCCTGAACCACATCCCCATCCCTTTATTTTTTAAAAAATTTATTTATTTTTATTTTAAGACAGGGTCTCACTGAGTTGCTTAGGGCCTTGATGAGTTGCTGAGGCTGGTTTTGAACTCATGATCCTCCTGCGCATCAGCCTCCCAAGCCACTGGGATTACAGGCATGCACCACTATACCTGGTTCCTCTTTCATTTTTTAAATAATAATTACCATATCACAGAACAGTAGATACCATGTGGCATCTCCCTGCATGCATATCACATAATTTGGTCGGTTTTCCTCCCCAGAACTTTCCCTCGCCTCCCCTCTGCCCTTCCACTTCTCCCCTGCCTCCCAGTGCTCTCTCTTCTATTTTCATGACGTCTCTTTTTTCCTGTTTTCCCTTCAACTTCTACATATGAGAGAAACCATATGACATTTGTCTTTCTGAATCTGGCTGGTTTCATTTAACATGATGTTCTCCAGATCCATCCATTTTCCTACAGATGATTTAATTTTGTTCTTTATGGCTGACTCCTGTGTGTATATGTGCCACTTTTTCTTAATCCATCTGTCTGGTGACAGACACCTAGGCTGGCTCCATAGAGTAATTATTGTCTTACACCTTCTTTTGTCCAATCCCACATGTCATCACCTCCCCTTCTCCCACAGTGACTGCTTGCCGTAGTCTGGCTGGGCACAAAATCACGAGCCACTCACAGCCTTGTAGATTCAAACAGCAATTCTTTATTCCCGAACTCACACCGGCCTCTACAATCATGTTCTGAGGAAATCCACGTTCTGGGCCAAATCCTCGTACTCCACCAGGCTCTGAATCCCAAATACTCTCTGAATCCCACGAGAACTCAACAACTCAAGGGGAACTCAAGGAGCGGGGCGCCTGAGGCAGCAAGGTACACCTTAAACCTGGAACCGCCCTAAACCTAAAGAGCTGGATACTCCCTAATCCCAGCAGGATACACCCTAAACCTGGATCTGCCCTGGTCCTTGAGCAAGGTCACTTTACATGCAATGTCACTGCAAATGACCTGCATCTAAGACAAGCCCATTTCCACAATGGAGAGTCCTTCCTCTAAGCAACATGGGGTAGGCTGACAAGAAAATTTCGATGCGTCATTCCTACTTGGCAATGGCTCTCAGCAACTACTGGCCTCTCACGAGGCCATACATTGTGGCTTTGCTTTTATAATAGTGGATGGGTTTATGCTGTTGTTCCTCCTGTTCTTCTTGGTCTCATGGTACAAAGAAGATCTGGCAGAGGATGAGTATATGCAGGTGTGCAAAAATTTCCACACACCCATTTTCTTTATTGCTTTTCGGTTCCCGGGGTATCCATGTGGTTTGCGAGTATGGAGCTGGTTCTCTGAAACCCACAGGGCACCTCTGGCCCTTTGCAGAGGCTGATCTCTCAGATAGTGAGGGCAAGGTCACAGAAAGGACATGGATGGGTAAGTGTAACTTGTTTGAATACACACTTTTATATATTTAGAAGACTGGTCTTTGGCTATTAAATTAGGAACCTTAAAAATGTAGGCAACTGGCCGGGGTAGTGGCTCAGTGGTACGGTACTTGCCTAGCATGGGTGAGGCACTGGGTTCGATCCCTGGAACCATGTAAAAATAAAAAACAAAGGTTTTATGTCCATCTACAACTAAAAAATATTTTAAAAATTTTTATTAAAAAATTTAGGCAACCATCTGAAATGTTAATCTGCGTTAAAGAAAAACCTTTTTATGTCTGTTAAATTCACTTGAGATGCCAGCAATTTTTTTCTTTACATAAGTGAGAGTTCTCTTGACTGGTCCTTGTCACTTTTTGAGAACAGTAGAATCTTCATTAGGAAGGAATTTGGTGGTCATCTGGCATAACCTTCTACTTGTTTTTAATAACTTTCTATACAAACAGTCTTCTGTTTTTGAACAGGTCCATAGATAAGTGGTCATTACCTCCCACAGTACCTTGCTCCATATTTAGAAATTCTAGTAGAAATATTCACCTTGGGCTGTACTGAAACCTTCATCTTTTTGAACTTTCCCATTGGTCCTGAGCATTAATAAAAACCAAGTGCAATCATGTATGCCCTTCGTCAGCCAGCGTAGCCTGTCTGCCTTCCCTACTAGGCTGTGAGAACCTGGAGGGCAAGGGATATAACTTTCATCTCTGTGCCCAGCTCTTAGTACAAAACCTGGCCAATGGTGGCCCCCAAACAAATGAGTGGGTTCTGTGCACTGGGGCTGGGCAGAGTTGGGTCAGTTGGTGGCTCAAAGACCTGGAGTATCCACTGAGTCCTCTCTCCTCCTTAATGGCCACTTCATTTCTACAGGCATGTCTCAAGTGACAGTGCTCAGAGCCTTGATGACACTTGGGTGTCTTCTGCCCTGCATGTTGGTAAATGGTCTCCAGGTGGCTGTCTTGCATGGACATCTTCCATTTTATCTCTACCTCATATCTTTATCATTTTCTGAGCTTTTAAAATCACTGCATTTTTTTTCAAGATTCACTTACATGATATTTCCCAGATGGACCTCTAATTGGTCTGAGCTCAAAGACTTATCAAACTTACTGAAAACAATTAAGTGCTCTGGACTAGCCCTGTTCCTATTGTGTGCATAATTTTTTCTCGGTTTGCTGATTTGCTGTGGTTTTCCTTCTATAGCTCCTTGACCTTGAAGAAGATGGTGCTTCTGCATACCTGATGTCTTCATGTCCCATCAAGAACTCCATGCGATACATGGGGCACATGTTTATTTTATTAGTAAGGAATTTGCCAAATGGATGATCAGAATGCTACTGACCAGAGGTGGAACTGATGGTAGCGTCTAATTCTTCTGACCTCCTCTGCTTGCTGTTCTCTTGTACCATAATCTTGCCAATCAGAAATTGGGTTAAAAACAACTTCTTCAAGAGTGTGGTTGTTACGATGGAATTTAGAATTAAGCTGGATCAAACAAAAATGGGAAGCAAGGGAGGGCGGGAGGAACTTTTTGCAATCGGAACAGTCTTGGTCCACATAATAGAAATGTTAAACGTCTAATTTGGGGGAGTGAAATGTTAAAGCTTTAGTATCTTATGTGAGCTCCTCCTTGTATTTGTTTGGGGCATGTTAGCCTGGGATGGAGTAGCTAAGACAGTATGGTGTAAAAACAGTGAAAATCAGGGGCTCTTGTTACTGCCAGGGCCAGAGTACTGGATGGTTTACCCTTAGGATCATGGCATTCAAGAAAACTTGTCAAGAGTTGAGAAGATTTGTATGCATGTCAGTCAAGAGGGGCCTCTGCAGTACAGGTAAATCAGTGACAAGCTGCCCTTATCATTTACACCCTGAAAAAAAAATTTGAATTGAAAGTATTGAAACAAAACCCTTCCTTTAAAAGTAATGGTTCTAGGGTGGGAAATATAGCTCAGTAGAGCATTTGCCTAGCACACACACAGCTCTAGCACTGTTTTGGATATGCCACATTCCTGGTGCTTATAAGCCACATAGGGTCAATGGCTATGGACAAAGTACAGTACTTGACTTCTAACACCACACTGTGATGCAAGCATAAAGGGGGAAGAGAAACATTAGCTTGGAAGAGTAAAGGCCCTGCTTCAGCTCTTCTACGGTGATAATGTGTCCAGAGAAAATGTTTGCAGAGTTTTGTGCAAAACAGGCAGAGATCCAAGAATACTAACCAGGTGCTCTTGTGTATAAAGGCAGTAGAAACCAATATGCTATGTAGGAGCTCCAAAAATACACACCAGTGGTTTTTTTGTTGTTGTTGTTTGTTTGTTTGTTTGTTTGTTTGTTTGTTTTGTCTGTTTGCTTTACAGTACCTGGGTTTAAACCCAGGGAGCACCCTGCCACTGAGCTACCTCCCCAGCCCTTTGTTTTTATCTTTCAATTTTAGACAGGGTCTCCCTAGGTTGCTCAGGCTGGCTTCAAAATTGCAATCCTCCTGCCTCGGCCTCCTGAGTCACTGAGATTGCCATCGTATACTGTTTGAAGAAACTATCCTAGATCATTTGCAGAGAAAGTAATTGAATGAATACTCAAGAATGAAAAGGCCTTGTTCTCAAGGGGCAGGCAGTGGATGCTCAGAGAAGTTACATATGGAATGATCTATAGATAATTGTTCTAGGTCAAGTGCAAAGCCAAACACAAATGGCACATATTTGTTTTGAAAACATATACACATAACCAGCTGGTCACAATCATTTCACAACACCCTGAGGAGTGCACCTCGGGTTTAGAAACATCTACATTTATTACATTTTGTGGGGTAACTCAGGGGAATCCTTTAACCCTTTGCCTTGATTATTCTAGGGATAAAAAAAGTGTGTTTCTGCAAAGCTCAAATGTGACGACTAAGGTAATTATGAATACAGCCAGAGCAAGTTATTGAAAGATGGTGGCAAATGAAATGAAGTCTATGCAAAATAGGTAGGAAACAAAGTAGGGAAGAAACAGTGACTCTGGAACATTAGGTATTTATATGAAGGAAATAAATAAGCCTTGACTCTCACTTTTTTAATTTCCTCTTTTATTTTTTATTTATTTTAAAAAATTGCTTTTATTTTTTAAATACATGACAGCGGAGTGCATCACAATTCTTATTGCACATATACAGCACAATTTTTCATATCTCTGTATATAAAGTATGTTGACACCAATTCATGTCTTCATACATGTACTTTGGATAATGATGTCCATCACATTCCACCATCCCATTATCTTCTCCAATTGCATCCATTTTCCTGCAAATGCTATGATTTTATTCTCTTTTATTGCTGAGTAATATTCCATTGTGTATATATGCCACATTTTAAAAATCCATTCATCTACTAAAGGGCATCTAGGTTGGCTCCACAATTTAGCTATTGTGAATTGTGCAGCTATAAACATTGATTTATTCCACATACCTTTCTATCAAGAGGAGAGCTTCCAAATATACAAAAGCATAAGTGAAAGACATACAGACTTTGTTAGGAAAAATCTCAGTCCCTGAGAAGGATATAGTGTACTGTGCAAACAAAAACAAGTGTCATAATATAATTAGTATCAACAGGTATCAAACTTTACATCCATCAAATGGAATAAAAATTGATTTCCAAACGCTCTCAAAAAATTGCAAAACTGATGGCATGCTAGGCCACAACAAAACATCATTAAATTCTATACCAGAGACATGTCACAGGCCCCACTCTTGACCACAGCACAGTGAATCTTCCTATCAGAAAGCAAGCTTTCAAATGGTAGGTTCAAAATACTTGGAGGACAAAGCATTTTTCTGAAATGTTTATTTAATCCAAAAGGAAATTAAAACTAAAATTGCAGCTTATTTTGCAACCAGCAAGGGGGGAATATTTCACACTAAAGTTTATGGAATGTGCCCAACGCTGTCACTGGAGATATTTTAACAGCCTTCAATCCTTTTATTATTCAAAAACAAAGATGATGAAAAAAAATCTACATTTCATTCTGTAATTGAAATAGGAACAATCACGTGATCCTAAGTAACGCAGAAGGGAAATGCAGTTAATAGCAGAGACCAGGAAGTAAGAAAATAAAAACCAGGAAACTAAAAATATTAACTCTGAAGGCTAGTTCCATTTATAAGAAAATGATAAATCTGATAAATATAGTAATAAAGAATATTAATATGCAAAACAGTAAATCAGGTGACACATACGAATATGCATAGAAGAATTATAATAAAATAACAATAATAATCAGCACTTATTTTGCTCTTATATATAAACAATTAATGTGGAGTGTCTTTGAGAGGGTGCTGTTAGGATTCTGTTTTGCAGATGAGGAACTGGGGAATAAAGACAGCTTGGCCAAGACTTCTTTTTTAGCTAGGAATTGGAGGAAATTGCACCGGAGCCCTTCAGCCGGGGCTTTACCCCTTCCTGCAATGCTATGTAAAGCTCCATGCTGACATACATAAGCTGTGAGTTGTAATGTTGTGTTTACCTGGAAGAATATTTGCATTTATTGCTGCCAGTTGCCTGAGGAAGTAACAGTCCTAATTGCTTGGAATTAAATTCTCCACTTGGGACAGCTGGTGACACTGTGCTGTGGTACACATGAGAGTCTGAGTTCCTAGGGAGGCTCCCCTGGCTGCCACCCTTATTGCCCTAAAGGGAAGGACTGGGGTCTTTCCTGCTGTATATTGGGCTTTGCTTCTAGATCACTTCTCTACCTGGAGTGCAGGATTTGGGGGCACAATATTATTCAGTGTCCTCTCTCTGCCACCTTATTACTTAGCCTGGCTCTGGGCTGCAACCTCGTATCACTACAGCAGAAGTTCAAGAGAGGCCTGCCTCAGGGCTGTACTTGGTATCAGGAAACACAATCAAATTATCCTTCTTGGACCTCCTTTTAAATTTGCAATTTTGCTTTCAGGCTAAATCAAGTCATACACATGGAAATGCATACACACAGTGCAAAGTGTGCGACACATACACATATACACACATATACATTTATGTTTTTTTTTTTAACTTTCATAAAACTTTTCACTGAGAGGGTTTTTCTGCTTATCTAGTTAGTTAAGTCACCTAAAATAGAGGTCTTCCCTTCCTCCTTCCCACCTGGTCTCCTGTTTAGAGCTTGGTTTAAATCTCCAGGAGACTGTTTTGACCCACCATTTCATAAGCAGTGGGTCCCCCTGCTGTGGGATATCGTGCCCCCTGGGCTTTCCTCTGTAGATGCTGTCATCAGGTACTGACTTGAACGACCTCTGGTATGTGAATATTTCTTATGTGCCTGACTTGCCTACTACAAGGTGAAGTCCACTGGAGGGACCCTGCTGCCCTTCTTACCTCTGCATCCTGTTCCTAGCCTGTGATCGCTCAGAATGAACTCGAAGGAAATAGTCAAAGGAAGAAGCTTTGGGAGGGATTCAGAGACTTTTCCCTGACTCAGCAGGAGAGAGTCCCTGTTACTTTTATCTGTGCTGAATATAAAAAGGGAAAAATTATGTTCTGGCTGTCAATCATCCCTTGCTCAGGGAAAAAATCCCAACCTTTAGATAATGAATGAATTAGTCAGAAGAGGCGTTTCGTAAAGGTGGAGCATTTGGGAACAGATAGGATAAGATATTATCAAACATAAAAATATTTTTTTGGCTAGGGAAGTGGCTTAATGGTAGAGCATTTGCCTAGCATGTACAAGGCCCTGGGTTCAATCCATAGCACTACAAAAAGAAAAATAAATACAATTTGTATTAATTGAAGACTTATTAACATTATGATCTTTAAAAAAATCTGGAAAAAATATGAAAAGGTTTCTTGAAGGGCAATGGATTTTTGTGTATATGCTCAAGATAAATGAAAAAAATTCTAAAGGAAAACTAATACGTTTGAAACAGATGTAGCATATAATGTACAAAGAGCTATTACAAATAAAGAGAAAAAATTGACCAATGGAAAAATGGGTAAAGGAAAAGTACAAAGCAATTCCCAAAGTAAATGCAATTAGTAAAAACATGTATAGTAATATAACAGTGTAATAAATATTCATAGAAATAAAAAGTAAAATTTTTTGTATCTAAATAGGAAAGACTAAAAATTTTTATTATCTATTATTAGCAACTAAGTAGGCACCAGGATTAATTAATATTCATGAAAGTATTTGTTGTAAGTGAACATCAGAATAACCTTTCTTTTAGTTGTCTAGCAACATCTGTCAAAATTCTTATAAAATATTCACTTTGTGTGATGTAGAAAATTTTGGCCCCAAGGGATTAAAGATGGAGTCAAGAAGTTGTTCATTTGCAGTGAACCTTAAGCCTAATTGCAGGGTGGATAGAGTATGGTGCATCCTCACAAGAGGATATTAGAAGCTTTGCAGAATTATTTTTAATAAGACTTTTATTGATTTAATAATAGAATTTTGTTTGCATAAATGGGAAAATAAAAATACCTGGAACGTAATATTAAGTTTTTTTTAAAAAAATCACAAAACCATCTTCAAAATTTGAAGGTGTCTGTATAGTTTTCCAATCATTTAAGAGTCTGGCAGTATTTGATAAGGTACCCGTAACTAGAGGAATTTCAGTGTTTTTGTTTTTCTTTGATTATAGTTTATGAGATTGTTGTTGTTTTGGGATTTGTTTGTTTGTTTGTTTTTCAGTAGTATATTTTTTAAAATGTATTTTTCTTTAGACTTTGAAAAAAACAGAGGGAGGAAAGGAATAAGAAGAGACAGGTAACTGGAGGAGAAGCCTCACTGTTCTCTCTTCATGGGGGCAGCCCCGTGTGTTCAGGAGGCTCTGGGGTCACCCCTTAGCTGTCAAGACTGCCACCATTTCTGTAGGAGGGGCTCATCCAGTAAAGATCTGGCTGGAACTGTGCCCTTGAACCTCTTCACTCTGTGCACTGGAGAGCCACTTCTTTAGTTACATCATATTTGAGGTTTCTTAATGGGACACATTAAGGCTCATCACGGGAGAGGGCACTGGGGAGTCATTTCACAGCCCTCTCAACAGTTACCATGGCCCCTTTCTGGAAAAAAATAAATACATAACCAAAGTAAAAATGGCTTGAGCAATTTCTTGATTTTCTCATTTAGCAGAAGCCCTGAGATTGTCAGTGCCAAGAACGGTGGGTGCTGTCCTGAGAAATCTTTTGGTCTCCTCGTGAACACAGTTGGCCACAGCAAATCCAGCAGTCAGCTCAGCAACTTAGAGCACAGCAAGGAAGAAGAGAGACTTATTTCATATTCTCTCTCTCTCTCTCTCTCCCCCTTCCCCATCCCCCCCCCTCTCTCTCTAAGGGAATTATCTCCTCTGCCTCTCAGGTGACTTCTCCTCAAGTGTGTGGGAATGGTCTTACCCTCATGCCTTATCTGTGAAGACTCAGAAAGTAACTGTGTGTGTGTGTGTGTGTGTGTGTATGTATGTGTGTGATTTCAGTAGAGAATTGGAAGTGTAGGTCTGGGGAAGCAACCAAGAGTCTCACATTTGCTTTGTAGGTTTGTTGTGAGAACAGAATGCCTACTTAGGAAGCACAGATCAATAAATGCAAGTTTCACCCTCCTCTGGCTTCTTTGGAATCTTACTTTTTAGTACTCAGGTTGAAGTCTGGGTTGGGTAGCTCTGTCAGGATTCTCTGAGGCCCTCCGTGTGTGCATGGGGAAGGTGGCAGCCCCTCCATGATCAAGGTGGGCAGACTACCTGCAGTTTCCATTTTCTCAGCGGCGCAGGGAAACAGGCTGGCTTGGGAAACCTGATGCTTGCTCTAATTAATAGGTAGCTGAGTCCCCAGCTGATTGGGAGGAAGCAGCTCAGTTCTGTACTGTGCTGCAAATCGATGAGTAGATAGGGAATGCGCACTCTGCTGAGCGCACGCTCTGCCTGGAGAATACAGATGCAGGGAGGCTAATGCCTTCTCTAAGAATTAGTGAAACTAATGAAATAGGGAACAGCGTGATACCAATCAGTTACCAGCTGGTAGTTGGGGGGTTACTTACAAGAAGAAGCAGGGCCTGGAGCTGGGTTTGGGGGCCTAGCGTGACTTGCAGTCCCCTTGTTAGTGAAGCACATCCTCGCCTGGCACACTAGATTTGAGCAGGAGGTGGGGAGAAGGCATAAGGCAGTTAGCTGGCTCTGTGGACTGATGGCAGGCTTCTGCTCCCCAAGCAGGGCTCATTATCTGCCAGGGTGAGCTATCAAATTACTATCCTTATGACTGCAGTTTTTCTATCAGAAATGAAATGCCATTTTTTTTTATCTCTTTGGCACTTTTTTTTTTTTTGATTTATGAAGGGTACACCTTTTTGATAGTTGATAAAACAAATAAAGGAGATCACTAAAACTATCACCAAAAGACTGTTCAGGGTGTCCAAGGAAACAAGGATTGACTTTTATCTTCCATGTTTATGTGTGCATAGTCATCATGTCTGCATCTGTGTGTGTATAGGTGTGGCACTGGGGGTGAACCTAGGGGTGCTTCACCACTCACTCACCTATATCCCATCCCCCTTTAAACTCTTCTTTTCTTTCTTTTTTTTTAAGAAATAATATTGCTAAGTTGGCCAGACTTGTGAATCCTCCTACCTCAGCCTCCAAATTAGCTGGGTTTACAGGTGTGTGCCACCACGCCCAGCTAGTGTGTCCACATTTTAGTTAAAAACAGACAAGTCACAAGAAGAGGGTGTACTCTGTGCAGAGCATCTTAGAACACACTAGGGCACCCCCCACTGAAAGTGGTATATCCCACAAACAATGCTCATAGGAGGAGAGAGATGCATACCCCGGGAGCCACCCAAGGATTGAATCAGGCGAGGGGAGCACACTTAGTGGCTGACAAGCGTGGTGCTAACTGGCCTCATTTCTTTATGAAATCCACACCCCAACCTGTTCAGCGAATGTGAGGGCAGAAGAGGGGGATACTGGATGAGACAGGCGTATGGTTCAGTTGCTTCCTGAGTTTTGATTTTCTCTTTTGTTGGATAGTTTGCAACAGAATACCAGTTGTGTACCCTGTGGCTTGTGGTTAAGAATACACATAATTCTAAGACCCCCATCGTAAAGTTCTCAGGCTTAGTGACCAAGTGACAGCATGGATTGCAAAGGGCAGACGTCTCGGTGGAGAGAGAGAAAATCAAGATAGAATGAAATCAGTTTATCTTCCAGAGACAGTTCCCAAAGAGTAGGTTTAGAAGTATCTTGGAGAAGAGCTCCCTGCACAGATATCCATGCAGCTAGCACATCGTGGGGGCAGATGGCTTGAAAGCTGAGGTGACAGGGTGTGGAGCATGTTGGGTGTGGTGGGGATGTAGACCTGGATGTGGGAGAGAGGGATCAAGGCTGGTTTCTAGAATTCTGGAACCAGACGGTGGGTACGTGGTTGTGAACAATTGGGGAGATTAAAGGAAGGAGCAGGCTTAGCAGGAAGAGCAAGTGTTGGTGTTGTCCTGAAGATGAGAGTGAGGACCGCAGCTGCCCCCAAGGGAGCTGTGCTTTCCTTTCCTTTCCCCCAAGTGCATATGCAGGATCGGCTGGGCCCACGCCTCGCTCTCTAGGCAGCTGGGGATAGGCGTGCCCAAGCAGGGTCACAGCCAGGTACATCCTGGAGCCGTGCACCAGCAGAAGGAATCCGCTGTCCCCTTCTTTTTGTGTTGGGCACACAGGAGACTGCTCTTGACCTTGAGATTTAATTTGTGGGGTTCAGATCTTGGAGAGTCTAAACATAGGCTGAAGTATATAGGGGAATGTTAAAGCAGTCCAGCGACCGAAGGTTGGAGACCTTGGTTTAGTTGCAGTTGTTTAGGGTGAGACTTATCTTCTGGTTGAACAAGGTGCCTAGGTCTGCTGGACAGGTGTACTCTGCTTGCTCGGAGAGCGGCAGCCAAGGGCTAGCTCACTGACTTCAAGCAAAGAGACCTCCCAGAATGCTTCACTGGACAATCTTGCTTTTCCAAAATTTGTATTCCTTCATGGGCAAGTTTCATTTAATCATCTTGTTATTTGTAAGAATTAAAAAGTTGTCACTGTTGTTCCTTTAAGGAAGGAAGCTAAGGACTTCAGATCCTTGCCTCCTTCCTCCTTTGAGGTATTTTCTTACCCAAAGCAATATTTTCCATCAGGTCAAAACAGAGGCCAGACTTTTACTGTCGCACTAGGTAACGACAAGACTGTGCTTGTTCATCCACCTGCACTTTTATAGTTTTCATAGGACTTTTGAGCAAGGTGCCTTCACCTTAGCACCATTGATTTTTGGAGCCTAATGATCTTGAGAGCTAAGAGTGTTGAGCAGCATTCCTGCCACTACCCACTGAAATTCAGTAGCACCCCACCCCAAGTTATAACAACTTAAAATGTCTCTTAGTTGTCTTTTTTGTCACTGTGACTAAAAGACATGACAAAAACAACTTAAAGGAGTAAAATTTTATTTTTGGCCTACAGTTTCAGAGGTTCAGTTCTTGGTTGTCCAACTCCATAGCTCTGGGACCAAGGTGAGGTAGGACCTCATGGTGGAAGGGCGTGGTGGGGGAAAGGTGACCCAGGACTGGGAAGCAGAGGGAGTTTTTTTCACCAGGGACAAAACATAAACCCCAAAGGCACTGGAGAGTGATCTACTTCTTCCAGTCATATTCTAACTGCCTACGGTTACCACCCAGTTAATCCATATTGGTGGATTAATCCATTGATCAGGTTATACCTCTTAATAATCTAATCATTTCTCTTTTGAACATTATGGCATTTTGTTGCAAATTAATTTTGGGGGGACACCTCATATCTAAACTATAATAGTCTCCAAGAATTGATAAATGTCTCTTGGGGCAAAATCAGCCTCGTATTAGAATCTCAAAAAACTGGGGGTGATGTCACTGTTCAGGTTAATGGTGATATAATGATGAAGGTGATAAGATATAAAACTCAAGCCGCTGAAGTCAGAGAACAGTTGAATGGATTTGTGCCTTTTTAGTCCCAACCTTGTGAGACATGGTGTTGCCTTCACTGGATACATCCCCTGGCCAGCCCCTGTTTGTCCTTTGTTGCTATACATTAGTGACTCTCTTACCCCATTTGGGACACTGCAGGATCTAATTCTCTTGGTTCTCTAATCAAAACGATGTGGAAAGCAGGCCAAAGTAATTTCCAAGATGACTTTGAATAAGAATCTTGGAAACATTCCAGGCTTTCATCCCTGGTTATGCCATGTCATCAACTTGGTTTGGGACAAAGATGTGTTTATGTATCAAAATGTGGGGAAGGCCCCCTCAAAGCCTGTTGTTTCTACTTGTTTCTCATGATGAAGCATGACTTTAGACTTGTGACCGTGGCTTTCCTGAAGGTCAGACGGTGGGGGGGGGGGTGAGTTTTAACTCTGCCAGTTACTAGTTGTGCCATTTTGGACAAAGACAACTTTTTTAAAGCCTTACTTTCCTACATGTTAAAAGGAAAAATGAATCCGTTACTTGTCCAATTTGTAGAATTATGTCAAGAATCCAATGAAATGCCAGACAGGAAATTGCATTGCAAGTGAGGCCATCCTGTACTTTTATTATTATTAATGTGATCATCATCATCCCTATTGTCAAAGATGGACATCTTCATAAACTGACCTGTTAAATTTCTTTTTATATACCCAACTCCCTTGGCTAAAAAAATCATCTAACTAGGATATTTTCATTGGATTTAACCACTCAGCCTGGCTGAATTCAAGAACCCCCAGTGGGTTTTAAATCCACTTGCTACTGCCTAAATAATACTTTGGAAGAGAAAATAGCAAGTGGTGATCAACATCTTATTCACAGGCATAATCGCTCCGCTGCAACTCCCGCTTCTCATCCCCTGTTATTATTAATAGGGTGTTGTTGCTTAACATACACCGTGTCCCACAGTGTGCTTCTTGCCTTTACATTATACATACATAATGTGTGAGCCCTACCCTCCAAAACCAGCCATTGTGAAGAACCAGACAGACGTGGTCAGGGACCAGCGATTTGAGCTCCATCACTGCCACATAATGAAATATTCCTTCCCTCTAGACTCAGGATTAACTAGGAACATGTGATGGCCGATTCAGGTGGGCACTGTGCTGCGTACTTCCCTGCACAGCATGCCAGTTTCGGGCGTGCAGAGCAAGCAGGTGGCTTTGTCTCTGTTTTTCAGATGCTGAAGCTGAGAATCAGAGAAGGGAGTTGACCGCACCTGACTTGTGTTTTCAAATTCTCAGGACATTGCTCGTTTCATTACTATATGTTGATTCCAGATCCATGCAGCGTGAATATTTTCCAGGGATTTTTAAAAATATGCTGTGTGGGATCTTTTCAATGTTCGTGCAGACAACAAAATAAGAACTGAAGTTACAGAGCGAAGCCATCAATTTGGATCTTGACTTCTCCCTAGTTTATCTTTATTTCTCCAACTGTTATGGACCTCAGGCTTGATTGCAGAGAAGAATCACCTGGTAGGTGTTAGTAGTATAGTAACACCCCCCAAAAGATGCTGAGGCTACCCTCAATTCCACATTAGCATCAATGTGGAATTTGGTGGTCTTTCTCATATGCAAACAAGCCACAATGCCAGCCTCCCCTCCCCCCTGTAGATGGTTGGTTTTTCTGGGGCAGGCCCAGTAGTGGGCCCATATGAGTGTGTGGTCAGTGCTGGGCTGGGGCTGCAGCAGGTCTCCTTCAGTGTGCTGGAGAAGAGAATGCAGACCTCCAGTGGACTGCTCCAGGCCAGCAGTGGCATTGTTCAGACACTAACCATTGTTTGTATAAAGCAAAGAATCCGAGACTACAATTCCCCCCACATGGTGGTTAGGTGGTAAACAACAGAAGTTTTTGAATCCACTGCAACAACCTTTTAGGATCTGAACATGTTTTTTCAAGCTTCCTTGTCTGCTTTTTGTTTTGATTTTAAGAGTTTTCCTAATACATCGTTACTGGTCAGATGCGGTCCTATGGAGACTGGGGGAGACATCTATAATGAGAAGGAATTATCTGTATTGAACATAACTATGTTGGAGGATCCACTTATGCTAAAGTGTGGGCTCCATAAAGTGGTCATTGTTGTCTTTTTTGATTTTACTTCCCGTTTCCATCCTAAGAATTTTAGTAAGAATTTTGTGCATTATTTTTACTACTTAATCATTGTCAGAATATCTTACTTGAAGAATCAATTTCTGGGAGGATGGAGATTTTTGGAATGAGAGAAACTTGATTTCCAATCCCAACTCCTATAATTCTTTTTATTTCTGGGATTTTCTTGGCATCTACTTGTTAGCATTATTGTGTGGATTAAAAGATGATATTTGTACATTGCTCTAGGGTAGTCGCTGTTACATAGTGAGTATTGAACAAGTATAAATTTACCATCAGTAAAATAATATTCTGTGCTCTTTACCTATGATCTCCAAAGAAATAAACATCTTCCAGTTTTCTATATCTAGTACAGAATTTGGCATACACAATAAATAGATAAATAGTGACTTTTAGAATTAGTTGATAGGCAGCCAGGTCTTCAAGTGGAAGCAAAGATGTAATGGAATTATCCTGATCCACGTGCCATTGTCTTATAGTACTTTCCAAAGGTGACATTCTTTTCCCTTCTGCATTTTCATGTATGGTAAATTCTGCATCTAGACAGGTTAGACGGCTATCCTCAATCTGGTTTCCTTGACAACCATCATAAAAATGGCAAGGGTCTGTTGTGGAGGGAGAATGTCAACCTCACCACAGTCTATGCAGCCTCAAACAAGGCTTCAAGGTCAAGGTTAAAATATTTGAAATTACAATCAGACCTTTGGTTAATGTTTGTTAGATGTTTTACAAGAGCTGAATGAAGGCATCATCTTTTCAGGGTTGAACAGTGAAAAGGGTCATTTTGGCTGTTAGCTGGAAGAAATTCAGACTGCTATGAACAAGGTTTCTCCTGAATCCTTTCACTAATCCTAAAGAGAGTTCCACAGTTTTATTTATTTATCTTTTTAACCAACCAGAAATTAATTGACACCTCTGATTCATCCTCCCTAAACCTCCTTACCCACTTGGGAGTCACCCTTCCCATGTGTTTAAAGTTAAATTCACCTACAAGGTGGATTTCTGAAGCTGAGAACAGAGGTGGTCACAAGCAAGGGCTTCACCTACAAAATGCTCCAGAGCCCTCTGCAGATGAAAAGCCAAGCGCCTCATTATGCACAGCGGCCAGATGCCTGTCTAATTGCAGCCTATGTGGCTGCCCTTTAGATGGATCCCTGTGAAGTAGGTGGTGAGAGTGGAAAAGAAGGAAGAAGAACGGGGTGGGGGCGAGAGTGAGAGATGGAGCCCCCTGCTCTCCGATGATGAGCCAGAGGACAGAGAAATGTGCTTTCTGCTTAAGCTGCCTTCTAATTAAATTCAGGAAGGGAGGAAGAACTAGGAGACTCAGCAGATGGTAATGCTGCCCTCTGGAATCAGGTTTCAATGTGTGTGTGTATGTGTGTGTATGTGTGTGTGTTTGCACACTTCTCTGTTTTATGGCTACTTTGGTGTTATATCAGCCTATATAGCTGTTTCTCAGATTCTTCTTAAAAAACATCATCCCTATCCCCAAAAAACCTTTGGAGATTTGACTCCCTAATTTAGCCCCAGTTGCTCCTGTCCTGAGATTTTAATAACCAAACCACTGGAATAAAATAGCTCTGATATTTTTTTTTCTCATGAGAACCAGATTTTGCCCCCGTTAAGAGTGCATGCAATAGAGTAAATTCTCAACAGTGGGGAAACAAGGCTTATTTTTTTTCCTGATGTTTATTATCTCCATTCTCAGCACTTTGAGCAGCAGGTGAGTGTAACTGTAAAAATATGTATGCATATATATGCACATGCACATATACAGACACACACACACACACACACACACACAAGACTGACTTAGAATTAGGGGATCCCTGACTTGAATAGTTTATCTCCTCTAGACCACACTTGTGTCCCCAGATCATGGCTGATACTTTAATCCACAGGTACACACACACACATGAAGATTGGAGATATGCTGATCAGAACTGGTTCCCTCTAACTTGGAAATAGACGAGTGTCACCCAAGCCACCTGAATATCACCATCTTATCCCCAGCTCCTCTTCCAAACCCCCATCAAGAAAAACTATGTCTTCAATATATATAATTATCATATTATATTATTATATCCCTCCAAACCATGTCATTACTTTCTCAAAGCAGTCAGAGGCTCAGAGCCTCAAAGTTAGAAGTCACTTAGGTGTTTATTGAATGAATAGATGAATGATGAATAAATGAATGAACCAGTTGGGTTCACCAGTGTGTAGCAATCAGGAGGAAAAGTTTTCAGTGAACATTGTTTGTGTAACTGTATTGTTTTACTTTTTCAAAGCTCCTCACTGAGTACCTTTGGTGTGTCTGACACTGTGCTAAGTACACATACATAAATACACACTGTGCACTATAATAAGAAGAATTGCAGCTTCTAAAAATATTAAGTCCAGGCTACGCAGGAGCTAATGCAATTTTCTCCTCAGTGCATTGAAAAATCTATTAGTTGTGAAGGCAGCTATATTTCAGGAAATTAAACCACTGTAACAGTCCAGTTCACAAATCAGAACTCCCAGTGCGTTGAAATGCTCCATTTCATAACATAGAGCACTGAGGGATGTTCAGGCAATCCGTAAACGCTCCAGTGGCCAATCCCCTCCAGCTCCACAAGGCTAAACAGAGGGTGTTGCTTGCCAGGTGATGAGAAAGGGAGGGGTTTGACACCTCCAGTGGGAGGAGATATGATCACCTTCCCTGTGACTCACTGTGTCTTCATCCCTCTAAGATTACTTCTGTCTGTAGAAGATGGTTTCTGGGTGGATTTCTGAACAATGGGCATGTCAGGGGAAAGCCAGCAAATCATGTCAGGCGAGGCCATGTTGAATAAACACATGTTCACTGATGCCTGCAGGAGATTGCTGTCACCTTCAATGACCAGCTTTGAGGCTCTCAGGCAGTTTTCCTCCAATGGCTGATGTAGGAAGATATGAACTATGTACTTCAGCTCTCCTCGGGTTGCTAGGAGTGTTCTTGTCCGCTGATGGAGAGCTATTTCTATTGAAACAGGATATCTAGATTTAAAAAGAATTACAGCCAGGGAACGTTTTTGGCTCCATAGTCATAAATTTTCTGCAAGGCACAGAGATGCCTAAGGAATTCCTGATCTTATATCAACACTGTCTTTCCTTAATCTTTGAGAAAGGTCTTCTCTCCCTGTTCTTCCAAGAAAGTGGCAATTTCAGGTGAGACACATGGACTGGGGGCTGTCTTATGACTTGGTCTGAATGGTGCATTGATTGTTAATCCAGTGTCACCTGTTCAGCCCAGAAGACCTTGAGAAAAACTGTTCTCTGTCTTCTCACTTAACATCTTATAGAGGATCATCTAGGACTTTAGAATCACTTTAATTTAGTCAATGGGCGCTGTTTAAAAATACAGATATCTGGGCCCTACCCCAGACTTGCTGAATCATCTCCTGTGAGTCTAACCCCAGAAATCTACCTTTGCCTCAAGGTCCTGAAGCTCTCAGCAGTTACGTTTTTCTCCAAAAGTCACTGGAGTCTATTCCAACAACAAGATGAGGTCATATGTCTACTAGTGAAAACCTTTTTTTGTTTTTTTCTACTTTTCTAGGATATTGTCCAGTGCTCTTTAGCGTGGTGTGCAGGACTCTTCAAAATTCAGCTCTTCCCTGCCTTTCTGTATATTTCTCCATCACATCCAGCTCCACATCCCATCAAGGGCAACTGAGCATAGTTAGTTGGTTTGTGCTCACGAGTGCAGGCACACACCTGGTTGGTTGTACTTCCCTCTGTGCCTTTCTTAATGCTAGTACTTCACTGGTCATCCTTCCCTTCCAATATTTGAGAAATTGCACTTTTATCTCATTCTTCAAGACAAAATTTAAGGTTCCTGTCTCCCAGAAATCTCCACCTGCTTCATCCTTTCTCCATTCCCGCCACTCCTCTTTAATTATCCTCCTGCTAGACTGTGGCTACACGGACTTGGAATTCGTCACAATCCCATTCATTCTGTTTTGTAATTACAGGTGTGGTGACTGGTTTCTGAGATGGTTCCCAGCCATCTGCATTTCCTTATATTCGCACCCTGGTTGAGTCCCTTCCCATAGTCCATGGTCTGACCTATGTGACCAAAAAAGAGTACAGAAATGACACGTGTCCATTCTGAGGCCAGGGCATATTAGACATGCCAGCTTCCACCTGGTTCTGTCCTGGGCCGCTCACTGTAGGGAAGGCAGTTCACGGGCTGCACACTCCCATGGCCCTCTGGGGTAGACCAGGTGGTGAGGACCTGAGGCTTCCTATTGACAGGCAGCAGCAACCGCCCGCCATGTTGAGGGGGCAGATCCAGCAGCTCAGAGTTCGAATTCAGATGCCTACAGCTCTTGAGAAATCCACCCAACTCATGCCCCCAAATTTCTGACATGCAGAAATTTTGTAAAATAAGTACTGTTGCTGTTTGAAGTGGCTGCGGTTTGAGATGACTCTTTATGCAGTGATGAGAAGTGAACATGCAGTGGGCCGCTACCCCTTGAGAGCACCGAGCATATCTTCTTCATCATGGGGCCTGGCCCCTTGACCCTCCTGGTCCACATTAAATCTCCCATAAGCGCTTATCTAAATGCTCTCAATTGACTGAACACGTTTCTCTTTGCTGGTCACAAATGTGGTGGCTTTACCTAGTAGTTTTGAATCTTGTCTTTTCTGCTGTTGTACCTTCTGTTAGTGGCAGTGTCCCTAATTACCAGTTGCCGGTGCTCACACATAGCCCGGGCATGCTCCTAATCCTATAGGGTGTGTGCTGGTCTCATTTGACAGATGAAAAGACTGAGGTGCATAGAGCTTTAGCTGCTTGCCCAACGTATCCAGCTTCCCAATGTTGGAGCCAGGATTGAAGCCCAGGCAGAGTCTAGAGTGTGTGTTGGGTGACCATCCTGAAAGCTAATGCTGAGCCTGCATCGTGTCACATGGCTTCCCGGGGACTCTGTGCTCCTACATCATTGCATGCTTCTCTGAAGCTCACACACAGCATAGTTTCTATTTTCGCTGTTTTAAGAGTGAGGAGACTGAGTCTGAGACAGACGAACCTGAATGTCTGTCTGTGGTGGTGGCGGTAGCCTTGGAGTCCAGCTGGCTGGTTTTATGTCATGATCCTCCTGAAGCCCCTGCCCCACCACAGGACACCCTGCCCTCAGGTCCTCCTCATTGCTGTTCTAAACTTCCTTGGTTGCCGAGATGACCATCCACAACACAAAAGGCAAATGACTTCTCAAGCATTTTGCAGCCACTGTGACTGCATTTTTAAATTTTTGAAAATGTGTCAAGGTGATTTGTAATTCACAGAAAATGTTGATATGGGTAAGGAATCTATTTTGAGCCATAAATCTTTCTAGTAAGATAGGAGAACGCTTCCATGACAAACACAGGAACTCCCTAGAGAGAAACAGGATATTATTCCCATTTTACAGATGAGAAAATTCAGGCCCTGAGAGGTTAAAAGCTAGGAATGTCCAACTCTAAGGTGCTAGTACCTAACTGCCTCAAAAAACTGCTGCTTGGTGAATCAGGACTTTTTTTTTTTTTTTTTAAGAGACTCACTTCTGCCCTTGCAGGAATCCAGAGGAGTGAAAAGCCCACTTGAGTCGGTTAGGGCACCTGAAAGAAGGGGAAGAGAAAACCATTCACTTAAAGTAGTATGTCTGAGGCTGGGGACTGAGATTACAGTATGGGAAGGGACTCGGCCTACATCCCCTCTACTTTGGGTACCTGGGCACCAGTAGGGCTCTGAGGCTTTCCACAAGACATCATATATAAAGCTCTTACTGCAATGCTGGAGTTTTGCCGGGCACATTGGCACATGCCTGTAATCCCAGCAGCTCGGGAGGTTGAGGCAGGAGGATTGCAGGTTCAAAGCCAGCCTCAGCAACTTATCAGGGCCCTAAGCAACTCAGCGAGACCCTGTTTCTAAATAAAATGCAAAAAGGCGGGGGCGCGGATGGGGATGTGACTCAGTGATTGAATGCCCCTGAGTTCAATCCCTGGTACCAAAAAAATCCCAAAAAAATGGGAGTCTTATTTTCTATTATATTACCAAGGCAGCCCAGTGCCTCTTGAAAACCTGAGTCTTCAAGGAGAGTCGGGCATCGTTCCCTGAGCCCACCAGCCCCTTTGCCTGTCTTTCCCTTGTATATCAAAAGCTTGGCATCACCTTTGGGCCATTGCTGTCCTTCATCCCCTATGTTTGTTTGTTTGTTTAATTTTCTTAGTTATAGATAGACACTGTACCGTTGTTTCCTTTTCCTGCTGAAAATTGAACCCAGGGCCTCACACATGCTAGGCAGGTGCTCTACCACAACCTCAGCGCTATCCCCTCCTTTGTGAGGAAGCTTTGGAGATGTATCTTCCGCCCAACCCTTTGCCCCCATGCTATGTCCCTTCTCTGGTCAGGTCTTCTAAGTCACTTTTCTGGGGATCACCTAGCCTCATATCTACCCTGAAATCACTTGCAGTGCTTCGTAGGAACTCTACCTGAGGCACTCGGAATGACCGTTAGCTTCATTCAGGAAGGGGAGTTCCCATTGAGAGCCCCCTGACCCCTACTTTACACAAAAGTCTACCAACCTGGGCTGCTCATGGCGTTCACACTCCGGATGAGTACCTTCACGTAGGTGGAGTAGGCGGGGATCTTGAGCACAATTGCATTTTTCCTAATTAAAGCTTCAAGCATGCTGCTTAGAATTATTAAGAGCCATTGCAAAGATAATAGTCTATCCATTAAAATGACCCTAACTTTCATTTTTTTATCTTTTTAATTACACAAACCCTTGGGCATATTTATAATGATGGAGAGCATGACAGGAGGCTGTTCCACCATCCCCAAGGGATGCTCTTGGGTGGACTAGCATGGGACCCGCCAGGTTTCCCCACCTTTCCTCTGATCAGGATGCTCTTCTTTCCACCGACCCCCTTAATGGCCCTGGTTGGATTAGAACTGTTGCCAGGTAGGAGGAAAATCGAACACAGTGTGATTGCACCAAGGTACTACTGCCCAGAAAGGTCACTTGGGTGACCATTCCTACCCACTTTCCTCCTGAAACCAAGGATGTGCTGTCTGACTTGAAGATCCACTTGAGGGGTTTTGTATTTTCCAGCAGATTTTGGTTTGTAACTTTGTTAACGTTTTATATAGAAACATAAGGAAAGGGTGATGAGCCAGGTACTCCCGTGCTGTTTCCTCTTTCCTGTCTTCCATAGTGTAGTTTTTTGCTTTTATCAAGCTCATAACCTGGATCACTGAGCCCTGATTGCACCGACAGCCACACACTGGGGAATAGAAGTGGCTTTGTGGAGGCTGAGTGCCCACATAAACTGGATGCTTTGCAGTCCCCCAGCTGTGTTGGAAAGTCAATATCAAAAGTCCCATTTTGCCATGAGAAAATGTAAGGCTCTTAAAGGTCATGTGGCTTTCCTGAGGTCACACAACTTATTAGAAGTGGAACCACTTCCAAAGGCCAGGCTTTGGGGCTCAACAAACAAGCTGTTCCGCTGTGTGTACTGAACCTGGACTTCTGCATGTATGGACACTTCCGCTCCTAGTTGAGGATAGTGCCAAAGGTAGGATTTGAACCTAGGCCTGGTGGACCCTGTAATTATGCATATTCATCAAACTGTTCTTGGGTAATTATTGTGTTGGATATTTGCCAGGGTCATGAATGAAATTCTCAAGGAGTTCCAGTCAAATGCAAGAGAGAGACATGGGAAATTAAACCCAGCATGAGAGCAGGCTGTGTGCAGGGGAGGGAGAGGTCAGTGCAGACTGAGACAGCGGGGACGTGGTGACTGGAAGATGGTGGCTGCCGCATTGAGACTTGAAGGAAGAGCAGCATGTGGAGGAGGTGGGGGAGGAGCATGGTAGCAGCCGTGCTACTTAAGAGGATGAGTAATCTATTATTGATGTGCTGCTTTCTATCAGAAGTTTTCCCTCACCCCAAAGATTCTTTACTTTTCTTGCCTTTCCTGGGGCTTTCTTTGTGAGCACAAACTCATTCTAATGCTTCCTTTATCTCTAATTGAACACTTGGACTTAATTGATTATGTATTAAGTTGGGGACTTGGGGGGACATTTGGGCCTGGGCTCATGTTGAGATTAATTTATTCCTGTAGTCTTACTGTTTGGTGATGCATCCGAGTGTCTCACATGTGTGTTAAAAATAAAGCTGAGAGTCAGGGCCATCTAATTAGATGGCTTAACCCAGCACGGTGGTGTTCAGTGTGCACCCAGCTCTCCTGCTTTGATGGCAACCAAAATAGATGAATAAGTTAATCAAAGGTCTGATTAAATAGCACGGCTCTGCAGCATAGACCACTGATTGCCAGGCTTCAGTTCAGGCAGATTCCCAGAGGAGGGAAGGAAACGAGCTGAGTTCCACAGGCCAGCGCTTTCATGAGGAAGAGTTTTATAAAGCACACTGGAGGGAATTGCTCACCAAGTTCTCAGATCTTAAGGTGATGGCTAGTCAGGAAGCCATCTCCCAAAGAAGGGTAATGTGGTTTGGGGAAAGAGCACAACCACCTCCTGGCAGATACTAACTATAGCTTGTGGCTCGCCTGCTGTGGGAGGTGGACACATGGCTCAGCCTCCTGTGCCATTGATTGATTTCAGGTGTGGATTTTGTGCCTGTTAATATGTAAGGCCCTCCCTGTGCTTCGTTCTTGACCTTGCTGTTTAGTTTCTGTACCTGAATTAGCAGCAGGACTGTTGGTTATGACAGGTTTGTCCATCCAGGTCCTCCCTAGGCCTCCGCTGCCCTCTTTGGGCCCCCTGAGACTGACACAGAAGGGCAACACCACTTCCCTTCTAGTCCCCATCTGGATTGGCAGAGAGGCACCTACTAGGAGATAGGGGACCTGGGGAGAGTGAGGGTGAGACAGGTGTCCCAATTCTTGTCCTGTGGGCTGCCACAGAGAGGCCTCCAGTGAAGGCTGCTGTTCCTGCAGGTGGCCTTGCTCATGGGGCTGCCCTTTCTGGATTTCACCAACTGCTGTCTTGGCCTTGTCTGCTGGGGTGGCACCTCCCTTCCCAAGTATCAGTTCTGTCTCTAATTCTGCATGCACTGCAGTATAGAGTCTATTATTATTATTATTATTATTATTATTATTATTATTATTTAGTTGTAGATGGACACAACACTTTTATTGTATTTATTTTTCTGTGGTGCTGAGGATCGAACCCAGTGCCTCACACATGGTAGGTGGGCACTCTACAACTTAGCCACAATCCCAGCCCCAGATTCCGTCTATTATTAAATTGTCCTTAGACTTCCCAGTTTGGGTGGGCTATCTATTTACACCCTCACAGATGTGAAGAAGTACACTCTTACAGGATCTGCCTTTTACCAATGGCAGCCGAGACTAAGCAGACTTGTCCAAGCACACATGGTGATTGTTGGTACTGGAGTCCAAGTCCAGGTGCACCTAGCTCTAGAACCCAAGTGTTCTTCACACCAGACACCACCCTCAATAGGAAGCCATTCAAGAGATGTCATTGTACTTGAATGAGGGGCCCAGTCAGCATTGCTGAGAGTCTTTCCCATGCCAGGAGCTTAAATCCCTTCACCCCCTTTTGTTTTTCATCAAGCATATAGTGTAGGCATGTAGGTATATAGACACAGAAAAATGCCCCCAAATGATCCCTCTGAAGAAGTTCATGTCCTGTTTCCATTTCTTCTTTCTCTGCATAAATTTCAGAGGATGTATTTCCGTGCCATTTGAGAACTCATAGTGGGTTTTAAGCAAAAGTCGTTTTAAAGCTTGCTTTTTTTGTTTGTTCTTAACCATCAAAGCCAATTTCATTTCGTTACATCTTAATCTACATTGTTTCAAGCTGCTGGATAGTATGCTATCAATCAAAAGTGTATCATGTTTTAGTTAACTGCTCAATTTGGGGACATTTGGATGGTTGCTATTTCTTTACTTTATAGCATGGTAACAAACGTCTTTGAGAATAGAACTTTGGTTTTTCATTTTAAAATTTGATTTTTTATTCTTTTTTCTTAAAGAACGGTGTCTTCTAAATGGAGTTAAAGGACAAAAGAGTATTTTGTAGGATACTAATGATGATCCCATTTCCCAATAAAGGGGTTTTATCACAAGTTACCTCTTGAGAGTGCTCTCTAACTAACTCCAGTGGAAACTCCCCTTCACAGCTGGGATGGCACCCCTGTGCATAATAACCTTCACAGCAGAACCTGCACATAGGAAAGCTGTTATCACAAAGTGGCACCAAGAGGTGTGTGTGCCTGGCTGATGACTCTGTTCACCTGTGGGGCACGGATGGTTCCCGTGTCCTATGAAGGCTGCAATATCAGCACCCCCTGGGTTGTTCATTGCTGTCCCTGTATATGGAAGCTTTGTTGCTGTTAGGTGAGGACTGTCCATAGATGATGCCCCAGCCCTCCGTGGGCATTTATTTGAGAACATCAAGAAGGCACCAGTACTAACCTATTCAATTACAGCTTAAAAAATATAGCTAAGCATAGCTTTAAAATGCCAGTAAGTAGTGATGTTTATAACGCAGGTTTGAAAAATGACTTAAAAAAAAAGAAATAAAAAACAACACACACACACGTACCTGCCTTGGAACAATTTGGTACTGGTTGCAGAAGTATGATTCGGTTTTTGTTCCTTTTTGTTTTCTTTTTGCCTATCTTTCTTTTCTCCAATGAGCCTATATAATTTCTCTAATAGCCAAAATTATATTCTAAAAAACTTCAACATGGGATTTTTATGTAATAATTATTTCATAACTATTGCTTTTCCTCTCACTAGATTCAGATTTCTTTCCTGAAACTGGTGCCAAATGTAAATTACATGAACAGAACTCTAAGAAAATATTCATTCACTTTTTCAACAAATTTGCATTGAATACCCCCCAACCCCACTTCTGGCCTGGTGTCACATACCTCGAATCCCAGCTGTTCTGGAGGCTGGCAGAAGGATAAGTTTAAGACCAGCCTAGGCAGTTTAAAGAGATTCTGTCTCAAAATAAAAATTAAAAAGGGCTGGGGATGTGGCTCAATCGTAGAGCACCCCTGGGTTCCATCCTCAGTACTGGGGGGAAAATAAGTCAAGTTCCTTTCTTTTATCATGTTCTTATAATCAAAGATTTTGTTAGCACTGGTTGCATTGTGCTCTTAGCATAGTAAAGTGGTAGCAAAGTTGATTAGAAGAGGAAAAACAGGAGAGCCCCCTCAAGGGAGCACGGGTCCTCTAGGAGAGGGGAGCTAAACTCAGTGCTTTATGTGTCTCAGGCACCATTTGTAATGTTTTAAGCAAAGAATTAATATAGTGACTTTTTTCCCCTTCTCCAACTCCCTCTGTGCCTTATCCTGTCCAGTCTGAAGTTTCTTGGATCCCCAACAAACATTACTCTGGGATTTATGGCCTGATGAAGCTCGTCCTGACCAAAACTCTTCCTGCCAACCTGGAGAGAGTCATTGTCCTCGACACAGATATCACCTTTGCAACCGACATCGCAGAGCTCTGGGCTGTGTTCCACAAGTTCAAAGGTAATTGTGGCTCATTTCTTTCTAGTATTTGTGGCTCATTTCTTTTTGGTATCCTTGTAGGTGTGGACATGTCAACCATGGAGATTATATTTTTTTAAGGAGATGAGTTTAACTCTGATAGGTTGTGCTATTCAAGTCAATAAGAAATTACAAATACAGTTATGTTACAATTCTACTTCGATTCGATATATGCTAGAGTAAAACTGGAATTTCCATTTCTTTCTTTATTTTATTTATTTAGTTGTGGTGCAGAGAATTGAACCCAGTGCCTCACACGTTAGGCAAGTGCTCTACCCACTGAGCCACAAGATCTGTGTTCATAGGAAGAAACCAATTTGGGATACTTTGTAACCATTAAATATCAAATGTGTATATTTTGTATGCAGTAATTGAGTGTTGACATACTTGTGCAGAAACATGCATTTATTAGTTTTCTCTTTTTATCAAATAATTCTTTGATTGCCAAGAAAGCTTTTGAGGTAGTAGAAACGGGTATTGATTAGAGAGTGTTTGAAATGTTCTTCTGGCTTTTGCTTTCCTTAGCATCATGGCTTATTATTTTGAGGTATGTTTGTTTGGTTTTCAAAGTCCTCTCTTCTCATCTGGTAATCTTCTTCTTAGCTCTTATTGTTGCCTTTGTCAGTATCTCAAGGTACAGGAGCCCTTCTGATGGGCAATTTTAAACTCAGTAGTTATATTTGACTCTGGTGGGGCCTATGAGAGAAGTGACAGGTTAGCATGAGTTTAGGGCTGTTTTAATACCCCTCTCCTCTGTATTGTATTTTTGAGGTTCCTCTCTATATTGGGCAAATGCAATGAGAGAGCAGTTTGTTAGTGAGATCATTATATATTTCTTATCTTTTTCTTTGTCAAATTGCACACTACCCTCTGCCTAAAATCTCTCTGTGTCTTCTCTTACTTCTTTATTCTAAGAGGGTGAAATCCTCCTTACTGATTTTCAACAAATCATTTCCATAAACCCTGTTGGTTTCTGTTTCCATTCATGGGCAGGGTAAATTCCTTGCCTAGTGGTCACTGTCCCCTTCCTTATGGGAGGATCATGGCTCTGGGCTAATTGAGGAAAGTGTTCAGCAAATCACAAGGTTGACATGTCCTCCCCCCAACTCTATCCCTTATCAGGATCAAAATTAATATTTCTTATCTGGGTCAATAATGGCATTAGGGAGACATCCTTTAACAAAACTGGGAAGCCAGTGAGTCTCCCCTGTCTAATCTCTTCTGCATAAAATGTTGGGTGGGACCTACCCTTTTATTTCCTAAGTCAAGCCCCTGAAGTTTGGAGGGACTCAGGGTTTTGCCCAGAATTGAGATCAGAAATACGTGTGCCTTGCCTTCTCTCTGTTGCTTCTGCTGTTTCTCTTTCTGATCACACAGAACTCATTGGGGACAGTTTTTCTTTAATTGCACTGTATTTTATCCATGTTTTTATGCTGATGTTCAGTGTTCAGTGATGCATATATTCTACAATGTTTATTGCATTCCTACTGGGTGTCAGGCTGTGTACCTAAATCATGAAATGAGGAGTGATGACGGGACAGTGAGAGTTGTCACCTGTCCTGGAGAGGGGCAGAGCAGTCGGATGGGACGCATCACAGGGTGCGGTAATTGTGCACTGTTTTATTGGGAAAGAGCAATAGATGCCCAAGTTCCCCTTTGAGAAGAGAGGACTCACTTCTCCAGCACCTGGGATTTCTCTCTGGCTATAGAGGAAGGGCTACAGGCATCAGCCCTCTTTGGGGATGGGCTCTGATGAAGAGAGTGACTGTGCCTGGAACCATGCCCCCTGCCGGGATGCACCATGTCATGCATTGACTCAAGAGCCATAAGATCCTACCTGATCAGTTGCTGTATCCCTGGAGACTGCCTCACAGTCTGAAGTCTCCTCAGTCCAGTCCTGCTCATTCAGACCTGCTGTTCCCTAGAGTTCTCCCTGATTAAATGTTCATGTGCTGATTTCTGTCTCAATCTGCTTCCCTGGAAACTCAGCCCATAACCAACATCTACAGCACCGAGTATCCCTTGGATAAGTGCAACTCAGCAAAATCAGTAGGACAAGTGGTCAGAAGTTGCAGTGCTCTGGCCGGGAAATCTCTTTTATTCTGTTGCAGCCAGAACTGGCTGTCGTGCTAGCAGGATTGTGTGGGCAACAGCAACAGCATGAATAATCATGGTTCTAATCACTGGGCATCACCTGCGGAAGGGAAGGAAACCATTTGGACTCTTTCTGCCCCTGGAGCTGCAGATTTGGAGGACTCTGAGGTTCCAGGCGGTTCCTGGGGCTGAACAGAGTATGTGGACCAAGGTCAGGACAGGACCAGGGGAACTTTGAATACCAGAGCTGAGTTATTGGACTGTCTTCTACCTGTTCATTCTTTGATTTGTCCATTTCTAACATTTATCAGGCCCTCAAACTGTGTAAATGTGGCACCAGCCTTCAGGGAGCTCCCAGATGGGGCAGATGGTGTTACATCATAAACACCTGCCGAGGAGTAGAGAACGTCTACTGTGGTCCTCCCGTGCCCATCCTAGTGAGCGTAAGAAAATGCAGAGGTAAAGAGAAAATAGGAAAGCCCTTCCCCCTGCTCCACGTATCAGGACTTCGGTATTTTCTTTTTAGTGGACTTATTTTTCCTTAATGATATCTATTAGAAGCCAGGTCATAGAACAGGGAGAAGCCTTTTAGGACAGACGCATAAATGTTCTGGCCCGAGAGAGAGAACGCCGCTCTCATGAAGGCACTACTACTTGACATCTTTTGTTGTGAACATTTTGATTGACAGTGGTGCCATTTGCCATTGGTCATTTGTGTCTGGTACATTGTCTGGGGCTGCCGTGGCACTTGTGTACAGGTCATACACAGGCTTGGTCCCTCCCTAGTGCTGTGGAAACCCCAAAACCTGGCTACATCACGTCAGCTTCTACTAAGAAGCCTGTTGTTAAGGACACAGACTCATCCTCACCACCTGCTGCAGGGAGCCCCCCAGTGGCTCTTGGAGGCATCCATGTGCACCATGGGCCTGAGTTCACCTCAGTGGCAAATGCCTACCTTCCACACCAGTGGTCTGTACCCCTCGCCAGCCTGTGCAGCCACTAGGGGTTCTTCATACCCAAAGTAACAGAACCAGAAATATCACTAGTGGCTAGAATCCAGAGTCACCCACTCAGTTGTATTTCCTGAGCTCCTCTAGTGGTTGGTTAGTTTTCTGAAAGTTGAGTTGGGAATGTTGAAAAAAAAAAAAAAAACCCAAGCCCTACTGCTGAGAATTTAAATTTGGGTGGAGGAAGACAGAAAATAAATAATATGCATAAATCTTAGATGGTAATAAATGAATGGATGCCTCTGTGTGTGTGTGTGTGTGTGTGTGGTTTATATTGTTTAAATATTCAAATAAGGTATTAATGCAAGATCTCAAAAGAAAGGTGACATTTAAGCAATGAAGTTTAGAGAAGCAGTAACCCTGCTGTGCCAGGGGACGGGGAGGAGTGTCTGAGGCCTTAGGACAGGAACATCAACTTTGCTGTGAGTTGGTGTGTTAGAGGGATGGGACAGATGTCCAAACATAGCAGAAGGAGCCCAGGAGATGGCTGGGGTTGACAAAGTCACATCACAAGAACCTGGATCCAGAGGGGATGCTGACTCTCCTGTTAGGCACCTAGGGGGCCCAGCAGAGGCAAGACTTAACCTGCTGTGTTTATAATGGGTGGTTCTGGCCGCCCTTGTTAGGACAGAAGGACATGAGGACACCATATAATTCCAGTCCTCCAGGTGGGAGATGCCCTGGGCTCAGGCCGAGGTGGAAGTCATCTCATTAGGGTAGGTGTTGAAGGCCAAGTCACCAGGGGAGAGGAGGGTGGAGGATGACCCCTAGGGTGGCTGGGTGGGTGCAGTGGCACTGGTGAGCCAGAGAGGACTTCAAGGGGAGGTCATGGCAACTCCGGAGCTTGTGAGGCTTATTAAGTTTGAGGTCCTGCATTGGATATCTCCATAGAGAGGTAGGGAGGCAGGCCGGTAAGTTATATTTGCAAAGCAAAGGGAAGGTAACTATTCTTTATCAAGTACTTCTTCTGTTCGGGCACTGACTAGAAGCTTTGTACATTTGAAAGTTAAATAAACTGAGCCTGAGGGAGATTAAATTGCTGTCCCTGCTCAAAGAGCTTTCACACATCAAAGCAAAGCTGACCGCAAGCCCTTTGACTCCAGAGTCCATGCTGTGTCCACTGCCTTGTGTCCCCTCTCCTGGATCCCTGCTGGGGTGGAGAAGGGGATGCCCACCACCCTGGGAGGCAGGGTCTGCACATAGATCAGGTGTGACTGGTGATCCTGAGCCACCAAGACCCTGGAGTGCCTTAGTTAACTGCACACAGAATCAGAAGCCGTATGTGATTGTAGCAGTCCAGGGAGGAAGTTGTGGAGACTGTGATGAGAAGCTGTTGGAGGAGAGCCTTGCTGGGCATTAAAGATGGTGTTGTCATCCCTAAGGGCACACGCCTGACTTGAAGAGGGCATCTTGCCATGGTGTATAGTTCTGGCCTTGAAGCAGGTTGAGTCACTACTCAGCTTACCTTCGTATGCCACAGGAGTGCCATTGGGCATCTTTCAAGGGCCTGCCAGGCGAACCATGGCTAATCACAGCTCCTGGGCTGAGCTCTTCCTCCACACCAGCCGCTTGGTTAAGCGCCTTGTGAGTAAACTCAAATAACCCGCGCAGCCCAGCGTGGAGCCGGCATTGTTCACGTTCCCTCTTGAAAAGTTTGGGAACAGATGCTTCAGCTTCTCTAGAGCCTCAAAGGTCTCAAGGAGTAAATAACCCAAATCCAGTTCTCTTCACCCAGCGCCCCACACTCCTGAGAAGAGAGTAAGGAGAAGCATCATGTGGCTGTGGCCAAGAATGTCTTTGGAGAGACAAAAGGGGGAGCCCTGGGTGACTGTGTAAACCAGTTTGTAGAGGTCAGACCCAACGTGATGCAGGCATTCAGAAGACGGAGACAGAATCAGAGGCACAGAAATGTACAGGCGCCTGCATCCTGCCCTGCATGTGACTTCCCAGAATTCTGCGTGTGAAATCACTGTGGGCCCCAAGAGCTCTATCTGGGCCTCAACATGGATGGTAGATTAAGCCAACTGGAGCTCACTGGTAACTCTTGCATAGGCACTATATTCTGCATGTTTGTGTCCCCCAAATTCATTACTCCAAAGCTAATCCCCAATGCCATAATATGAAGAGGCCAGTCCTTTAAGAAGTGATTAGGTCATTAGGGCTCCCTTAATAGGGTTAATGCCTTTACAAAAATTGCCTCAGGGAGGTTTTCTTCCCTTCTGCTGTGTGAGAACAGAGTTAGAAGGAACCATCCATGCAGCAGAGCGTGAGCCTTCACCAGACACCAAATCTATTGTTGCTTTGATCCTGTGACTTTCTAGCCACCAGAACTATGAGAAATAAATTTCTGTTGTTTATACATCACCAGTTCTAAGGTATTTTGTTAGAGCCGCTCAGTCAGACTAAGACAGCAGGTTACTGGCTTCTCAGGGCCCAGATGAACTGAGAATGGTGCTAATGGGGTCAATGTGAGACCCACACATCACGTCCGTTCTTCTTGCAGTGTTCCATTTTCTCTGGGGACTCCTGCCAGCACATGTGGCGTCACAGTGGACATTGTTTCTGTGTATCTGCCCCATTACCTCGCAGACCTGTCCATCAGGGCTGAGGGTGGCTATAAATGTAAAATATCATAGGAAAACGGAACATGAAAAACATCAGAGGTGTTATTTCTGCAAAGACATCTGTAGAACTTTTATGCTTATACTTAGTTGCCTTGAAGAAGTTTTTAAAAACTCTTTCAAGTTCTTCAGGTCTCTTTTTTCTGGCCTTGCCCATCTCCCCCGATGGGATTGGTGAAGTGGCGCGAGCTTAGCAAAGAAAGAGAGGAGTTCAAATCCCTGCTGGCCTACTTATCAGCAGGTGAGTTGGGAGGTCATTATCGCCGCCTCCTCCAAAATGAAAATACTGAGGTCTCTGCACAGCGGTCAGGTGTGGTATGGGAGGGCACTCGGCCCTGCTAGTACCCGGGAGACTCTCACACCACGTGGTACCTTTTCTCTTTCCTTCCTCCTCTCCCCCACATCCCAAGTCACTATTATTGGTCCCTTTTCCTTTGACTTTAAACCCCCCTCCTCTCTTCCTCCACCCACCTCCATATCAGGCTCTCTGTTCCCTCCTTAGCCAGTGTGAAAGGAATCAAAGTGGACCTTTCAGGACAACCCCAGCCCCTCGTGTGGGCCAGGTTTCCCTGATTAAAGCCATAGCTTCTCTGCCGGTGCGACGAGGTCTCTCCCAGTTTTCACGTACTTGTCTCGAATTCTCTCCTGATGGTCCTAACTTGAGAGTTTGGCTGCAGGGAAGAAAAACAGACATTTTTAAAAGATAAAAATTCTCAAATAAAGTGCTTTAAAATGCCATCAACAGCTGGCGACCATTCGGGTGACGTGCGGTGAGTACAGCAGCTTGGAGCTCCTTGGGGCGAGAGCAAACCTGGGCCTGCGTTTTTGTCATCAGTCACGCAATTTAGCTAAAAGGCTGGGGCACGTGTTTTTTTTTTTTTTTTTTTTTTTTTAACAATGGAATGTTACTCAGCAATGAGAGAGAATAAAATCATGGCATTTGCAGGGAAATAGATGGAGTTGGAGAATATCATGCTAAGTAAACTAAGCCAATCCCAAAAAAACAAAGGCCAAATATTCTCTCTGATATGTGGATGCTGATCCATTATGGGGGTGGGTGGGGGGCAGTATGAGAGGAATGGAGGAACTCTAGATAGGGCAAAGGGAAGGGAGGGGCATGAGGGTAGGGAAGAGGGTAGGATGAGATGGACATCATTACCCCAAGTACAAGTATAAAGGTGTTGAGAGCCACAGCCGAAGGGGCCCCAGCAAACTTCCAGCTGCCAGCAAACTTCCAGCTGCCAGCTGATGATTGGCTCACAGTGGCCCCAGCAACTTCTAGCTGATTGGCTCCTCTGCGGTGATGCTCATTGGGCTGTTTCCCCGCCCTTTCAGACTATGGAGCTTCTCATTGGGGGACTTTTTTTTTTCTTCAAAAGAAACTAACTTTATTTTTAGAACCACACACGCCAAACAAAACAGCTCCTCAGGAAAAACCTTCAGAGCCCAACTGCCACCACCGCTTCCCACAAGCCTCTCAACCTCCCCCACTCCTTCTGCTCTTGAGGCCAATTGGCTGGGTTGTGTGGGCGGAGCCAAAAAAGTCCCCCAATGAGAAGCTCTGTAGTCTGAAAGGGCGGGGAAACAGCCCAATGAGCATCACCGCAGAGGAGCCAATCAGCTAGAAGTTGCTGGGGCCACTGTGAGCCAATCATCAGCTGGCAGCTGGAAGTTTGCTGGCAGCTGGAAGTTTGCTGGGGCCCCTTCAGCTGTGGCTCTCAACATAAAGGCATGAATGATGTGTCTCTACTTTGTGTACAACCAGAGACCTGAAAATTTGTGCTCTATTTGTGTACTATGAAATGAAATGCATTCTGCTGTCATGTATAACAAATTAGAATAATTAAATAATTTTTAAAAAAAAATCTGTACCATGTTTTAAAAATTATCTCTTGCTCTTCTAGTATTGATGGGTCTCCCTCCCTGTCACTAAATTGCACTGTGTGGCTTCAGTTTTTGCCTTGAAACTCCTAGCTGATTTTCCACTTGGAGAATTTCAGTGGCTTCTTGCAAACCTCTTCTCCTCTCTGTAAGTCCTACCTTCCTGCTCTCTTCTCATCTCTTATCTATCCCTGCTGCCTTCGGTCCAGAATCAGAAACCTGCACGTCTCTTGTGAGATGCTCCTGGTCCTTCTGTGGGCTCAGCAGAGGCATGAATCACTGGGGCGACATCAAGGCTGGCACTCCTGGACACAGGAATGAAAGGGTTTTCATTATTTTCCCATCAGCTTGGATGTGAATCTGCATTTCCTTATAACATTAGAAGACCATTTAATTTCTCCGGGCCTCTTTGGTGGTGGTGGTTTTCTGTAAGAGTGAGGGAAGAACCCATTCAGAGCTGCCCCATAGGCTTTATCTTGGTGGTGAGATCAGACAATGGTTGTGTATTGCATGTTACATAATAAATGACAGTTGGCTTTCTTTTCTTCTACCTATTTTTTCTTGTTCTTAAATCTGAAATACCTGAGATTTAAGAGAACAGCAACGTGCTCCTCTCCTTCCCTCCCTCCCCTCCTCCTCCCTCCCTCTCCCCCCTCCTCCTCCTCCCTCCCTTCCCTCCCTTCTTCCCCTTCCTTCTCTTTCTCTGCTGCCTTTTCTTTTTCTCTCCTTTCTTCCCTCTCTCCATTCCCGCCTCCCACATTCACTCAGTCCTTCCTTCTTTCTTTCCTTCCTGACCTGCTCAGCCCCTGGGCCAGCTCTGATCCTGGAGATGAAACAGTAGACAAGCCCCCTGCCCTGACCCCTGTTTCTCAAGTCTGACAGCTCTGTGTAGGTGTCAGGTCCTGGACCATCTCCTTCATCTCTCATGGTCATCTCCGAGTAGCTCACCTGAAGTCACTATAACAAGGAGGTAGGGACAGGACTAGGCTCGAGGCCGGGCTGACCTCCAGCACCCACACTCCTAACACGAGACTCCAGATCCCTGTGAACCCATCAAAGTGTGGGACGTGCTTTGAAAGGGAAGGTACCGGCCGACTGTGGTGGCAGCTCACCCGTGATCCCAGTGTATCCGCGGACAGAAGCAGGAAGATCACAAGGTCAGCCTCAGCCACTTAATGAGGCACTAAACAACTTAGTTGAGACCCTGCCTCAAAATAATAAAAAGGACAGGGGCTGGGGCTTAGTGGATAAGTGCTCAGGTTCAATCCCCCGTAACCCTCCACAAAAAGAAAGAAAGAGAAGATGCAGGTGAGGGAGGACCACACCGTGGGGAAGGCGACATTGGGGGTGGCTGGGAGGGCCTCTGAAGCAAAGATGGGGAGGTGGCGGCCTTCTGTTCCGCATTAGCAATGAATGGAAGAGGCCTAGGCCTGCGGCCCAGGTAGACAGCCATACAGAGAAGGTACAGACGGGACTGGAGGAAACATTAAACGGGCTCCTCAGACAGAGGGCCGCTGCTGCCTTTGTTCCTCAGCTCTGATGTCCTCCCTTCCTGGAACGCTTGTCCTCCAGACCTCCCCAGTCTCGCGGCCATGAATCCCTTCAAGTCTCTGCTCCAATCGCAACTTCCAGAGAGACTTTCCCTGATGGTCCCATTTCATCTGCACCTTGGGACGCCTCCCATCCCTGTCACCCTGCTCTTTAATTTTTTTTCTTCAGTAACAGTCTTGTCTGTCTGACCCACTGAGTCATTACTTATCATGTGGGTGGCTCTGCCCCACCCAGGAGGTGGCACAGAACAGGCCCAGGCACCCAGGGTGCAGATTGCTGTGCTGGTCATTCTTTGTCCTACCTATTGGTAGATAAGTATCAGGAGGGCAGGAACCATTGTCATTATGTTTCTGGTGTCTCAGCACCTGGAATTGTGCTGAGCATACAGTAGATGCTCAATAAGTGTTTGTTGAATAATGAACAGATAAATCCAGTGATTCTGGGTGGAGTGAGTGGTGGAGAATGAGGCCAGAGAAGTACCAAAGCTCCTATAGGTCTTGGCTTGGGTTTATCCACTGATCATTGGTACATGGTTCAGAGCTTCAGAGGCAAATGTATATGCTCAGATTTTCAGAAGTTCCTTTTGGTTAAGTGGGGTATCATCTGAAAGGTGAGGTAGGAAATCAGTACAGCAATCCTCTCCTTATCTGTGGGGAGATTGTCCAAGCCCTACAGTTGAGCCTGAAACTACTGGTAATCCAGAACCTTATACGTGCTTTTTTTTTTTTTAATACAGACATGCCTATGCCAAAATTTAATCTATAAACTAGATGCAATAAGAGATTAACAATAATAAAATAGAACAACTTTAACAATAGACTGTAATAAAAGTGATGTGAATGAGGTCTCTTTCTCTCTCCAAATATCTTACTATGCTTTTACCTTTAACCTAAAGAATGCCCTTAACATCTCCTCTTTGGGATAATCCAATGGCTATCATCACCATTCTTATAATTTGGGACTGTTATGAAGAAAAATAAAGGTTGCTTGACTGAACCACAGGTAACACATACAATGACTACAGTAGCTACCAAGTGACTAACGGGAGGGTAGGATATATCACGGAAGTGCTGAACCTCAACAATGATGTACATCCTAAACCAGATTGAGCAACATTTGATTTATGCTACTCAGGATGGCATGGAATTTTAACTTTTGTTTATTTTGGGGACTCTCCATTTAATATTTTCAGACTATGGTTGAGCACAGGTAACTTAAACTACCAAAAGTGAAACCACAGGTAAGGGGGGAACGCTGGACTGTGAAAGAGAGATTTAGCAGCACATGGGAACTACTGCTCCAGTCTCAGCAAGGTACAGCAGTGACTGAAGGGGGTAGAGCAAAGACCATGAGGAGGAGAGTAGAGGGCACTAGTGGCAAGTCTTGTTTGGACTTGCAGATCTGGAACCTTCAGAGACCTCTGGAATGAGAGCATCTTCAGGTATTTCCTCTTAAATGTTGGTATGGAAATTGATGCTCTTACCATCAAACTGATAATTCCAGTTTACTTTTATGGACTTGCAAGTGTGCTCCGTAGTAGAGCCCCCTCCAGGGTTCCAGTCCTGGGGATGGCACCAGGTCCTGCAGGGAACAAGGCTGGATTTGCTGTCTCTGAGAGCTAAGTAGGGGCGGGGGGCGGGGGCAGAAGGGAGTCAACAAGGACAAAGGCTGGGCAAGGTGGGATTGATGAAATGAGATTCGAGTGGAAGAGGAGGAGCTGTTGGATGCCTAGCAGAGTCAGCAAGAACCCCTGGGCACATTCCAATTGTGTCTGGTGCTGCTGCTGGTGCAGGCCAGGCCATCAAGTTATGCTGGTTCCTGCCCCTGCATTATAAGACCAGCATACCCTGGGCACCTGGAGCAGGGGATGGAGCCATATTGATCTATCACTAGGATTCACTGACCTGATGGGCCTCTGACAATTTCTTGACTTTCTTAAATGTACAAGGGCCAGGCTATCAGGGAGGACAGCTTTTGCCTTATCATAAAAGAGAGGAAAGACTAGCTTCTGGATATGGGCTTATCTTTCTTTCCTCACTTTCTTTCTATCTCTACTTCTGTATCTACTTGCAGAATGGTAGGAAAGAAGCTGAGGCCATTATTTTGGGTTGTTCAGCATCTTCTTGCCATCTTTATAATTTTGGTGCATGACTGAGATCTCTGAACCTCTATTTCATATGGACAAAATGGGGATCACAAGACTCATAGGGTATTAGTATGAAAAGTGAGCTTTTTGTCATTATAATGAAATACCAGAGACAAGCAACTTATGAAGAAAAGAGGTCTATTTAGCTCACAGTTTTGGAGACTTAGAGTTCACAGGGCATAGTGTTCTATGGCAAAGGCCACCCCTTGGCTGCATCACTCCCTGGCTCATCATAGCACAGATAGCAATGGTAAGAGAAGGTGGGGGACCAAGTGATTATATCATCTTAAACCAGGAGCAGAGAGTGCTGGGGTGGGGGCCAGGCTCAGGCCTTTATAACCATCCTCCTGGAGTAATTCAAGGGATCACATCAGAACTAGCACTGAAGAGCATGTCCCCTGGACCTGAATACCTGCCTCCCAGACCTACCTCTTTAAGTGTCAGTCACCTCTCAGTAGCACCTTGCAGCACACCAAAGCTTGAATCATGGTGGACCCTTGGTGTACACTTAAACCACTTCCAGAATGTAGGAGGTGTAACATGAGGTGGCCATATGAAGGTCGTAGTAGGGGACACAGTTTAGGCCCCCTTCCATGTTGGCTGCTACTGTCCTTAGTACTGGAGTCACCTTGTGGTCATCACAGTGGGCAGCCTCTACATACCTAAAAGGTTCAAGATGGCAGAGGTGGTTGATACTAGAGGAGACGGGACTAGTCCTCCATGAAGAAGAGGGGTACCAAGTGGCCGGGATCACGATGGGTGAAGGAGGCCTGGGGAAGTGGGGACAGAGGTATTGGGGTCTTGTTCTAATTGGAAAGAAGTGGCCATGCATCTCAGCAGGGAGAAAGCAGGCCGTGGAGTGAGACTGCCTGAAAGCCGGTGAGAGGCCTCAGCTTCTCCTCCTCCAGGGGAACAGTATTTCAGGAGCAAAATATGGAATTCACCTAGTACTTTGCAGGTATTCTCTATTATCTCAGATACACAATGCAGGGTTTTTCACATTTTGCCATTTCTGAAATTGAGATGTAACTTGCAAAAGCAACTTGACAGATGGTCTTTTCTCCTGGGAAATGTTTCGATAGATCCTGCAATCAGTGGCCTCTTAGAATCCAGGAAAAAAAAAAGATGGTGTTATTATTTTTATTAGTGTTATTTTCCTAGCTTTTGCTTTTATCTTTGAGAGGTAGAAGAGAGAAAGAGGGAGGGTAGAGCTCAGGACTGGAAAGAAAGAGAGCAGCCAGGAAGGGGGTAGGGCCACAGGCAGGCCACTCCTCGGTTACCTTGTATTGTTTGACAGGATTCTGGAACATCTAAGCCATCAGTGTTTTTTGGTAAATATCAGGAAGCAGTGCGGCTAGGAAGTCTCTTCTTGCTCATTTGCATATTCACACAATATTTCTTGACTATCTCCTTGGAATGAGACACACCCATGATGCTCTGTCCATTAGAAATTCATGTCAGTAACTCCTCCTTTGAATAAATCTGATAGTTCTAGGAACACTGTAGGGTTATGTACCATCACGTGAAACACTGGGCTAGAGACTTGACCAGCATTAGCTGATATCTGCTGCCGGGGTTTGGGAGACATTGAGTGTAGCCATGTGGGTGCTAGAGGGGATCAGGCTACGTAGGTCATTCTGGGGAAAAGCGTGGTGAGGGAGCAGGTGGGACACAAGAAAAGCACCAAGAGAGAATAAAGAAACGAATACAGGGAGACAAGAAGCATGCTTGTTGAATGAATTTAGGGTGACAGAGACCAAGCTGTCTAACTTTACAATCAAGTGTCCAAGGAAAGAGGCCGATTTATTTTTCTTGTTGCTCTACAATGGTCTTGACTCAAGGGACCTTACTTATAATCTACTCCTGCTCTACGTTAGCAACTCACCAAATTGGATTAGTAGGCACATGAAAGCCACCCAGGGCCTGATGATCATTTACAGCTTTGTCCTTTGGGCACACGTTCTGAGGTGCAGGGTGGAGGGGGACTTCTGTATTACAGCAAGCTGCAGAGTCTTCAAATTACACAGGTCTGCACCCCCTCTCATGCCCCGTGGTGGCCGCACACCACCGCTGATGGAGAATCAGTGCTCTGCTCCAGGTTTCCCTCCTTGGTGCTATTGACATTTTGGGCTCCGTGACTCCTGTTGTGGAAGGAGGGGTGCTGCCACACATGCTGTACGATGTTGAGCGGCATCGCTATCTTCCACCCGCCAGATGCCAAGAGCATCCTCCCTGCCTCCAGCTTGATTATCAGCTGCTCACTGGGAGCCTCTTATCCACATGCCTTTGAGTGACATTCTGAATGGGTTCCATGCTAAAACTCCTGTTGCTTTAGACTTTCTTTCCTTTCCTGTTGATACTCCACACCAGCCACAAAAGAGGCTTGAATGGTGAATTTTCTCTTGGAGAACTACAGAAATGAACCACCTGTAGCAAATATCCTCTTTCAGAAGATAAATGAACGCATCCAGTGTCCTCTCCCTGAAGGTACACACCACCAAGGAAAGTTATGATGGCATGAACCAGACCCCAAAGCCTCCGTGCCCGTGAAAGGCCACAGATTTGATTAGGACTCACGAGAATTTCTGATCTCCCCTCAAAATTACAAGAGCCACCAGTTTGCTCCTCATCTGCATATTTGTGAAAAGAAAACATCAGTACCTGCTGCTCTGTGACTGTCAGAGGGACACAGCTTTACTCTGCCCTCTTAAATGCATAGGGATAGGTTTTTAGCAGCATCGCATATTTGACAGGATGGAGATGGCCTGTCAGGAAGATGAATGCTGGGTGTCTTTTCCTTGTGGTGCTCTGGGTTGTCCACCTGGAAGAAAGCAGCAGGCTGAGCTGGTGGTGTGTGCAGAGCCCTTATTAAGATGGATGGAGGGGCCTTCCATGGGAGCTCAGTCACCCAAAGTAGGTCACAGTGCTTCCCTGGACCAGATAGAGGTGTGGAGATATATCAGACTATGGGGGAGGCTTCAGATTCATTGTGTATGTGTGTGTGTGTATGCACACACACACATACGCACATGCACACACACGCAATGCACACACACACGCATATGCACACCCACACATACACCTACACATATATATGTATGTTAGACTGTCCACATCCCTTGGAATGGGAGTCTCTGAATTAGCTTTAAGCTAAAGCTTCTACTGAATCTGCTTTAGACGTCATTTCATATCTGTTTCCCTCCTCTAACAACCACCTCCAGCAGAACAGAAAACACTGGGGTGTTTTGGTTTTGTTTTCTTATTTGCCTTTTGTTGGGCCTTAGGGACCAAGGTGGTTTAGAGATTTTAGGCTTCACTTCTTTAATGCTTAGCTGACAAAAAGACCAGAGTCATCTCCCAAGATGACAAAAATTCTTATGAGATAAAAGAGAAAATTCCTCAGATCCAGCCAATAATCCTCATTTTTAGAGATGAGGTTCTCTTGGGTATTAAATAAGGAGGTATCCCTCAAAGCACATGCTTTATATGGTGGAGGAGAGGAGAGATTGATAGTAAGTGATACAAATTGATTTAAAAAAATATTTTTAGTTGTCGATGGACACAATACCTTTATTTATTCATTTATTTATTTTTAATGTGGTGCTGAGGATGGTACTCAGTACCTCACATGTGCTAGCAAGGGCTCTGCCACTGAGCCACAACCCCAGCCCCCAATATGATTTTTTTAATAAACTTTATTTTGAAGCAGTTTTAGTTTAGCAAAAAAAAAAAAAATGAATATGGTGTCTGCAGTTGTAACTCAGTAGTACAGCACTTGCCTAGCATGTGTGAGCCACTGGATTCAATCCTCAGCACCACATAAAAATAAATAAAATAAAAATATTATGTCCATCTATAATAAAATTTTTTTAAAAAATTAATAAAAGACTTAGGCTTAAAAAATTAATATAGAATAGAGAGTTCCAATATACCCTGCACTCAGTTTTCTTTAACTAATATCCTGTATTAATCTGGTGCATTTTTTTTTTTTTTAGGAAACTCACCTCCTAAGCTTCTGGTGTGGTCTAGATGGCCCTTATTCCTTAGCTCCTGTCTTGGTCAGCTTGCGGTCACTGCAGCAGAATACCTGAGACAAAACAGCTTTAAAGAAAAATGGATTTATTTTGGCTCATGGCTTCAGGGTTTTCAGTCCATGCCCACATGATCCCTTTGCTTTGTACCTGTGGTGGCATTGCATACCATAGGGGTGACAATGCATGGCAGAGAAGGCTGCTCACCTCAGGGTGGCTGAGAAGCAAAGAAAGAGAGGAATGGGCCTATGCCCCTCTATCCCCTCCAAAGGCACATCCCCAGTAACCCGAGTTCCTGCACTAGGCCTCATCTCCCCAAATCCCACCACCTCCCAATAGCACCATGGGCTAGTGACTAAGCTCTCATCCCCATGAGACTATTGGGGATGCTCAGAGCCAAACCCTATCAGGCTCCTTTCTTCTCACACACATTCTGACACGTGAATGGTTTAGTTCTCACTTTAGGAAGGAGAGAAGCCATGGGATGAAGAGGTTGAATGACAGGCTGCATTCACCCATCTAGTAAGGGGCAGAGCCAAGGTCAAGCCCGTCCCCCGTTTCCTTCATCAAGTCTCTGCTCAGGTGTGTGAACAGTCCTCCAGGTCAGTCTCTCAGTGAGTGCTCAGTCTGTGAAGATGGAGGAGATGGTCCACCTGCCGTCATGGGGATACCAGGGTGTCTGAGAAATCAGGAGAGCAAATGGTAATGAAAGACCATGAAGAGATAAGGGGTCATAATCTAAGCTCAGAGGACCACTATGGAGAGAGGAATTAACATTGAGAGCAACAGAGTGGACCAAAAGCACAAAAACACGAAATGGCCTGGTTTGCCTGACTTCAGGAGGTTTTCTGTGGGCAGAATATCTAGTACTCAGAACCAGGGAGGGGTGGGGGTAGTTGGGCCAGTGATGAAAGACTGAGGAGAAGCCAGGTCATGGAGTGTGGGTTTCCCTGGAAGATGGTGAGAATCCACTGGCAGTAATCAAGTAAGAAATGATCATTGCCTGGACTCCGTCCAGGAGGCTGGGTACAGCGACAGAATCCAGTACTCTTAATATTAGACATCAGTATCCTGGTAAGAGAGGGTACAAAAAGGAAAAGGGGTATGGGTGACCATAATTTCCCAGACTAGTGATCAAGTAGAGAATATAAAAGAACAGCCAGGTATAGGGTGAGATAATACCTTTGTCTCTTCTGTCTCTATGGCTCCTGTTTGTTTGTGGTCATTGGTGTTTCTAGATAGCAAACTCTTCCCTGTAGAGGGACACTGATGCTTTCTGGCTGCAGGAATAAGGCTATGGCTTATCCAGGCTAGCCACAACTCCTCAGACATCTCCCTGGCCATGGAGATAGGGCTGAGGTTGCAATGTTGCCCAAGGTGAGCCTACCAGAAGTAATGAGCATCAAGTCAAGGACTTTCAAGAACTACCAGCAAAAGTATTCTTTCCACTGAGGACGCTGAACTCTGAGGACACTGAGCTAGAACTGCCTGCAATCATGTGGACACTTAGGATCCCTAAGACCAGCTTAGGCCCCATGGTTTGCTTAGAGAACCCGTAGGGCTCAGCATTCTGTCACCCTCGTGGATGTGATTTATGACAGGAAGCAGATATAAAACAAAATCCACAAAAGGCAAAGGCACATGTGGGAAGGCAGAGGAGACTGAGCTCCAGCTTCCAGAGCCCCTCCCTGCAGAGTCACCCACACACTCTGCATTCTCCAGCCAGGAGTCCTGTGATCACATGTGAGGCCCTGTCCACCAGGCGAGCTCAGCAGAGACTCAGCACCCAAGGTTTTTATAGGCGACTGGTCACACAGGCCCTCTCCCTAGCACAGACCAAATCTCCAGATGCTCAGAAGGAAAGCAGGTGTCCAGCATAAACCGTGGTTTGCAAAACCTCATTAGACATGGTGAGCCATCATCAGGGAATGACAACTCTCCTTCAGAAACCCAAGTGCCCGATGTGGGCCGAGACCAACCTCACAAGCAGGCCTTTCTAGGATTGTGGTCTCAGGACAGCTGTGTACCCTCTTTCCTACACAGCCGCTTGGTCTGAGAGTTCAGGTGGGTGTGAGAGCTTGGAAAAGACACCTTCCAGATTCTATTGTGTTGTGGTCACCAGTTCTAGGCCTGCCTGAAGCAAGATTTTCCTGTTTTTCTTAACTTCCTAAATCAGTTCAAGTTTCTGTCCTCATGACCTTAAGAAGCTTGCTGGCTAGGAGAACCCATTCTCCCTGACAGAATGTTCTCTTGGTGTCATTTCCACTCATCACTATCCCTGTTTCACTTCCTAAACAGGGCGGGACTCATTGGCAGTGCTTGCCCTCTCCTAGACATTTAGAACGTTTTGATGCCTGAGTAAGTTTTCTTTATCACTTTAGAGGATTGTTCTGTTTTGATGGAAATGGTCTATAGCCTTTTTATCCAATAATGCTAATGAAATTAAAATGTTGACCCCGTTGATTATGTCCTGCATCCTCCCTTTTACAAGTCATCCTCAGAGAATTCGAACCCTGCTCTTGGGGAGCACGCCCTCTAGTTTGTCTCTCTGTCCTGAGCTTTCTTCCTTGTTGGCCTAATTAATCATTCAAGCAAATTAGGTGTATGCCTTATTGGGAGATCAATTAAAAATGAATCCATGTCTGTCAAAGTGGAGGAGACACTCCAAAAGATAAATTTTCTTTCAGACTTGTCTGGAATTAGTTGGGAACAAAGGGTACTTTATAATGGCTTTAGTGACATGCACACAAGTGGAAAATAAGAACTGGGAGGCATCTTAGGGCTCATGAGTTAGTTCAGTGCTTTTTGTTGTAAAAGTGAAGCAAGGTCCAGAAGGTCTTCAACTCGTGTGATGTGATTACAAAATAACTTCACTGGGGTGCAGGTCTGTGCTTTATCTTTAACAGCCTTCTGCAAATCTCTCTTGTTGATCCCAGGCTATCTGTTCAATAAGCATTTACTGGATGGCTGTTGAAGGAGTGAATGATGTGTAAAATTTGTAGGCGACCTTGGGGTCCCTTTCAGTTGTGCAGATCTTATGCAGCTTTGCGCCATCAGGGGCAAAGCCCAAGCCACATACACAGACTAGTCTTGCCCTCCCACCTGCATTTGTCTTCAAGTGCATCCTGCTAGCTCTATCTTCAAGGTTTATCCCAATGCAAACATGGTAGACGCTAAAACATTAGTTAATGAATAAATACAATTAGTCCTTCAACCTCTAAGAATTTTTGATTCTACAACAATTTTTTTTTCCTATTCTTTTCTTATAAAATAGCAAATCATAGGTTTCCTGGAACCACCAAGGAGACTTGAATCACTGGTATCAAATCCAGGCATGAAACGTTATCCAAGGCAGAACAGAGAAGCAGAGTAAAGGACAGAGATGAGATCAACCCCAAAACAGAGTTTCACAAGACTTCAGATCTCCTAAGAATAACAGTGACCAGTGAGAATCTCAGAGTAACATTTGGCTTCCAAAGCTTTCCAGATCCTCGCCTGTGCCTGTATCTTCAGAGACAGACTTGAAGTCCTGCCAGCAGAAGGTGCTTTTCAGAGCAGCATACATTAGGTACTCAACCAAAAGTGTTTGTTTCCTTAATATAGGAAAAACAAACCTGTTATTCCATGACATCAGGTCAACTTTTTTTTTTAATTTTTGGGAAGAAAATATGTTTTCTTTGTAGAACAGTAAGAGGAGATCTCCAGACAGGATTGGAGTAGTAAATAGAGATTCCCACAAGGCATTACTCTAATAGTGAAGGAACTTCATGTCCAGAGGCAAAAGCAGATGCTTTCAAGAATAGACTGCTCTCACCATTGAGGTTCACCAGATGGATCACTGTACATCATGAATAAAATCAAGAGTGTTCATATCAGCTTTGTGAAAGAAATTCTTTTACATTTTAACTACCTAGTTAGGTGTTCTAATATTTCAGAGATTTTTCTGTACAGAGGAGACCTCATGATTTTTTTAATCATTATCGTATTATAATGCTGTTTGGCTGTTTTTTCCTCCTAACTGTGCATTACTATTGACCTTGTTATGCACCAGGTCATGGTCTATGCCTCCTGGAGTCCATGATACTGATGTGCTACAATGTGCCTGTTCAGGCCTTATGTTTTGAATTCTTGGGCTGTTTCCACCTGTCTGGGGTATTCTAAAGAATACCCTTTCTTTGGAGCTCCATCAGGCTGTGTCTCACAGGCATCTGTGGGTACTGTGAGCTCAACAGTGCAATATAATATCATGGCTACCATACTTCACACAGCCCTGTATCCACAGCCGAGCCTGGCTGTGTGGTCTTTGGTGACCCAAAGCTCTCCTGCCATGTTTTCTTTGTACAAGGTCAGGGGCTAGTGTGTGGTTAAAGGAGATCACCCACCTCTGTGTCCCCTTCCTTTCTCCCAAGTGCACAGTCGTCCTTAATATTGGCTTCAAGTTAGAATCATCTAGAAAGCTCCTGAGTGAGGATTCCCAGGCCAACACCATACTAACCAGGTCCTGGCCTCTGGTATGGACAGTGTCCCTGCAAATTTTTAAACACTGTAAACATAATGCTAAAGTGCAACCAGTATTAACACTCACTTTCTTAAGCTTATTGACTGGGGTCTGCTGGTCACTTTAAGAAAAGAGACATTGTTCCTTGGATGCTTTGCCATGGAGGTGGCAGGGCAGGGTGGGATTAGGGAGAGGTGTTTGGAGACAGGATTGAAATCCTGGCATCATGCCTCCTGGGGAAAAGTGCCAACCTGTTTATTTTGTGTCAAGAGCTCAAACAGTGATCAAAATCCAATCTGACATCATAAATACCAGAAAAGGTCAGGCCTAGGCTGGTCATGGGATCGAGCACACAGAGCCAGGCCAGGGTTGGCAGTTAGTCAACTCCAAACTCTTAACTGGCAAATAGCACGGGGGGGGGGGGGGGGGCTTGGCAAGGCCGGGCGCTTGGCACCCCAGTCATGAACCGCAGGTTCTCATGGCTCTGCCGCTTTTGCCGAAGGAGGAGAAATGCCATGTTCTCCGCTGCCCTCCTCTCTGACTCATTAGTGTAGTTGGCATGTGGTTACTTCTTAACTTCTCTGCAAACATTCATAGAAAAGGGGAGTAGAAGGCAGGAGGTTCATGTTTCCTGAGCTCCTATTTTGTGGGAACCGCTGGCACCAGGCCTGCTGCCCATGGTGGATATGAGGCCTGAGCCCTGCCAGGCTTCAGAGGGCACAAGGTCCACAAGTGGCAGGGCCAAGAATTCTATCCCAGGTCAGCAGAATTACACATCTGAAGAATTCGGGGAAGTTAATCAGACCATTTCTGGAAAATCTGATCTTGATGGTGAGAATCCAGAGGAAATCCCACTATCAGCCATTTAAAGGAACTTTCCACATAGGTTTGTCAGGACAGCCTAAGTAATAGAGCAAGATATAGTTATGCAGGTCATTTCCCCCGTAGAGACCACACAGAACCCATTGGCTCCTTTAATTTAAAAAAAAAAAAAAAAAAAAAAAAAAAACATGCCAGTCCTTATGACGGGCCCTGGAACAAGTGAGATGTGCAGGGTTCATGAGCATGGGAGTTTATCTACCAGGCCTTTTGTTAAAGGACTTGGCAGGATTCCATCACCAGGCGCCGCCGTTTTCAATCTGCAAAGCATAGATGTAGGGCTTTCTGCACTTTTTGCGATTTTTAGACAGTATCCTACAGTAAGAAATACATTTTGCATCACAATCTTAAGACCTATGAGTATATAGGCATCTCTCTCCCTCTCTTTCCCTCCCTCTCTCCATATGTATACACACACACACACACACACACATACACACACACACACAGGTATGCAGATGGGCAACTAAAACAATATTTTTGTAAAACGATAGTTAACCTTACTGTGTTCCATGTCGTATTTCTTTTCTACTTTATCAGATGTATTTTAATTTTTAAAATGCTCACTGAGACCCACCAAATTATTTTCACAATCCAAATGTGTTGCAAACCCTCATGTCTAAAACACTGCAAGGAAAGTCTCTTAAGGTGCTTTTAAACTCTGCAGTAAGCTTCCTAAAGTTTCAGCAAGACCGCTCACAATCAAAGAGGAGGTCATAAACTGATTTACCAGAATCTGCAGGCTGACAGGGGCCTGGGGTCTCATCTCAGCTGATTCTCTCTGCTCTGTTGCCTTCACTTGAATGAGCTATTGTGTGGCACATAGTAGGGGTGCCATGTGCTGCATTTTCTCACTTCCCAGGCAGGGACCACGTGCCCTTCAGCACTATACTCCTAGCAACTAGTATGGTGCTTAATGTGGGCTCAGTAAATTGATGGGGGAGAAACAGGAAAAAATGTGGCTCAAATCTCTTGTTCTATTCACCTCCAGGGAAGGCTACACAATCTACCTTTATGGTGCTATTTAAACTGGCTTCAATTCGATTCAGGAAATGAATTTAATATCTACTGTGATCCCAGCAATGTTGGACATGGGAGACGTTAAATAATGCACAAGAAATGGAAGGGATTGCAGCTTCTAGAGATGAATGGAGAAGAGGGAGATAGAGCAGAAATTAATGAAGAGTGATGAGATCTTTGCCTGTTGGAGAATTTGCAGCATGGAGGTGTAGAAGACGGAGAACCAGGGCTGTTCAGGGGGGAAGCACTTGAGCAGGGCTTCAAAGTCTAAGTAGGAGTTCATCAGGGTCCAAGGAGCAGGGAATTCTAGGCAAAAGGAGCACATTGGAAAAGCATGGGAGAATGATCCTGCAGGATCTAGTTGAGGAACAGTGATCTCTGAGCGTGGCTAAACTGAGTTCACAGAAGAAAGGTGCAGAGGGTGGGGTTAAAATAGCCTTAAAGGCATAGGACAGAGACCTGAATCCCTGATCCTGCTCTCTGCCTGTGCTTGGCTGAGCCATGCCTCCAAAGATACCCTCATTCTAATCCATGTCCCCAGAATCTGTAAAAGCTACCCTGCATGGGAAGAGGACCTTGCACATGTGATTAAGTTGAGGATCCTGAGGTGGAGAGGGGACCCTGTTCTCTATAGGTAAGCCCTAAATATAACAAATGTCCTTAGAAGAGGGAGGTGGAGGGAAATTTGCTGCAGAGAGAAGCAGTGGTGTAGTGAGAAGCAGCAGCTGGAGCCACTTTGGAGATGGAGCTAAAGACCTGGAGTCCAGGGGGAATGCAGGTGGCCCGCAGAACCTGGAAGAGGCAAGGAAGCAGATTCTCCCCTCAGATGCTGCAGAAAGAACCCGCCCCACGGCCACCCTGACTTTATCCCTGTGGGACTGATGTCACCCTTTGGACCTCCAGAACTGTAAGCAGTAACCTTGTGTGTTTCCAAGCCTCCGGGTTCGTGGTAACTTGTGACAATAGCACAAGAAATGAACACACTCCTTTAAATGGCCTTGGGAATTTACCTAACCTCTTGAAGCTTCCATCTCCTCCGATAAAATTGAGGGTAGGGGCCAGTCATGGTGGCACATGCCTGTAATCCCAGTGGCTCGGGAGGCTGAGACAGGAGGATTGCGAGTTCAAAGCCAACCTCAGCAAAAAGTGAGGCACTAACAACTCAGTGTAGACTGTGTCTCTAAATAAAATACAAATATATAGGACTGAGGATGTGGCTCAGTGGTCAAGTGCCCCTGAGTTTAATCCCCAGTTTAATTCATCCCCGCCCCCACCCCAAAAAAAAATGAGGGTAGGTGAGAATAAGTTTGCCTGAAGCAGCAAGCAACCTTAGAGGAAAACTTCCACCCAGTAAGGATTCCATGTGTTCCTCAAAATGAGGGCCTTGCTGGCACCTGGCTCGTTTAAGAAGCCCAAATTAGTTATGGAGGCAGATCAAGCAGAGCAGAGATGTGGTCGTGGATTAGATTTAGGTGTTATTAAGACCAGTTCTTGTCTGGCTGGTTCTCTCTCCCCAGTCCATGCACACTATCCAGCATGTTAAGCCTTCTAGAATTAATTGATAAACAATAAATGCTTGCTCTGGTACATGTGGAGAGTCTGAGTCCTAAGTAGCACAGAGGGCTGTTTGCAGGAGGGAGAGATCAGTAGGGAGACTCCTGTCTCTGCAGTCTTCCTGGAGAGATGACTTTCCCTCTCTGGTTAAAACCCCTCAAGTGGCCCTTTCCTGCTCACACCCTTCATTTCTGGTCTTGGAGCAAGAGAACAGCTGTGAATTGTCCTCACATCATCCTTCTCTACCATTAGCTTGTTCTTCTGTCTTCCCTTTCTGAGCAAAAAGACCGAAACTATTATGGCTTTCCCCTGTTCGGAGGGCCATGTCATGCTACCTTGCAGATGTTGCAGGCAGGTGGCCCACAGGACATATTTGGCTTACATGTGAGTTCTAAGTAGCCCGGCACCCTTTTTTGCCTAAAGTGAATTATAAAACCTAGCAGCTTGAACACATAAAGTGGCCAAAAAGGAATAAAACAAGACAGAAGTTCACAAAGACAGAGATCAGGAGAAGGGTGAGTACAGCAGACAAGGGGTGGCAGCAGATTTGAGTGCTAGAAATCAGAGGGGTTGGGGTGAGGCTGGCATCATAGAGCAGGGACCCCACTGGTCAACAAGGCAGGATGGGGGCCACTTGGCTTTACTGAATGTTGTCAGACTCAGCAGCAGGTGGCTCCAGGTGTCCCCAAATGCCATGTGAGATAGAAGCACAGCCCTCAGAGAAGCTCAGTTGATTGTTGAGAACTGACAGGATCCCTAACCTACCCCCAGCCCTGCAGCCAAGCAGAGGCTCCTCTCCCAGCCCAGCCCACCACTGGGGGTCTTCTCTTGGTCTCACTGCATAGGGGTGGCTTGGAACACAGACTAAGATAGGGCCACAGCAGGACACCGGAGGGAAATAGGAAGAATGACAGAATGTCCGCCCCCCAATGGGAAGGGAGACCCCTAAACAGTGTCTTCCTCTGCTCAGAGGCCAGAGGGTCCCAGCTAGTTCTCTATTTTCCAGAATAGAAACCTTATGATTCCTCTCTAGGCAAACAGCCATGCTGAGGTTCTGGCGCTGACGTTTGAGGGTACCCGCTGTGCCTGTCTCTCCTGGGGCTGGTTCTCAACATTTCAGCATTCACAGCAGCTCTTGTGAGTTTCTGTGGAGGGTGCTCTGGGGGGACACTGCACCTGAAGGGGTGGGCGAAGGGACTCCCTCCCACTTGCTTGCTTCCTGCTTTCCTCAGAATCATCCAGCAGAGCTTCCTCACCTGGTTGTCTGGTTGGCTTTTTTGGTGGCTTTGGTGGCAGTGCCCCCTGTGAACTGTCCTCATATCATCCCTTCTCTACCATTAATCTGTTCTTCTGCCTTCCCATTCTGGCTCAAGCCCAAAATGGCATGGGCGCCCTTCCTCGGAGGTCTGAACCTCTGTGTTCTTGTCATCCGGACTCCTCCCATTTGTCACCCTGGCCCTGAAATGGCAGTTGGCACTTGCAGCTGCTTGTGTGGAGGACCTTAGCTCCCCCTGCCTGGGGGCAGCTCTCTTCCTGGTCCTTGGCTGAGCCCTGATGGATGGACCCAGTGAGAGGCCAGGACTTACCCCATCACCCTCCAGTGAAAGCTGTTGCTTTTGACGGTTCTGTAGACCCGTCAAAGCCGCTTACCCACTTTTAGCATCTCACTCTCACAGTAGCGTGGGGAGTCTGTGGGCCCTGGAGGAAGAACTCTAATGTAAAAATCAGAGGTCAGTTTTGACAGGTTGAAAAATGGAGTGACTAAGAAAGAGACAAGGCGGAGAAGAGCCAGAAACTTCAAAAAAGCTAAAATTAAGGAGCTCACAGAGATGAAAAAGCTAATACGATCCTAAAACAAAAGCAGGCGCTTACATTATAAGGTTAAAAAAAATAAGAATCTTCAAAAAATAAGGTGGAGCCTTAGGAAATGAAAAAAAAATGTGAGATTTGACATTTTTCACCTAATGTTCAAAAGTTAGAAGCCAAAATTGGGTGGTTCACCATCTAGAATCCTGCAGGTGGCTCGAGGCTCGTGAGAATAAACTGAAGTCAGACATGAAATCCGGGCATTTTATACTCATGGTGAGACTCTGGGGCGCAGAGCACACTGCCTGATTTCCCAGCTCCCGTCAGCCCCACAGCCTCTGAGAAAGGGAACCAGACACCAACCGAGGCAGCCGCCCGAGAAGCTTCCGAGGGGCTGTACAGGGAGACAGACTCTTCCTCATCTAGCTAATTAAAAAAAGCAAGGTGTTCCACGTAAGGCAGGGCTGATATGAATAGTCCCAGGAGGGGACTCATTCTTTCAGGCATGGACAGGGCCACCCGGCAGCTGACAGCATTAATAAAATTGTCAGGCAGCTATTAGAATAACTTAGAATTATCCAAATTTTTATAGGTTCCTAAAAAGCCCGAACAGCTCTTGTCTTTGCTCATAAAACGAACATCTGTTAGCTCCTGAAAGATGGGAACCCGTCGTTAATGGCTGGCTGGCCCTTGTTCCATCACTCATGGGAAGATGCTGAGGAAGCCTGGTGGGCTTTTCCCCCTCCTCTAAAGTGGTCCCAACAGCAAATGTACATGTGTGGGGTTGCTCTCCCCTTTCTCTCTCATTCACAGGCCTTGAAATCAATGTTTGGCACAACAAGCAGCTCTTGAATTCTCATCTATCGCATGTCTTGCTTCCTGTTGGCCACTTGGGGCACTGCTTCATGCTCTCAGTGGCTATTTGGAACTGGACATTATATAGCAGCAGCTTCCAGTCCCATTGTGCCTGACGCCATGCTTGGCACTCACAGGGCAGTGAACCCGTCCTTGGCACATGTCTGAGACTAAAGGATCTCAGGTCTGAATTCTTTCTGTCATGATGTCAAATCAGGGTAGTCCAAATTTTATGTCTGAGAAATGTCAGGTAGAGCAGGCATGGTGGCACATGCCTGGTATCCCAGTGACATAGGAGGCTGAAGCAGGAGGATCTCAAGTTAAGTCAGCCTCAGCAACTTAGCAAGACCTTGTCTCAAAATAAAAAATAAGAAAAGGACTGGGGCTATAGCTCAGTGGTAGTGTGCCCCTGCATTCCCTCCAGTGCTGCTAAATAATATATACACACATACAGAAATACGTAAATAAATAAGTAATTAAAAAATAGAAATGAAAAGAAGAAATGTTAGGAGGCATGGAGGAGCCTAGAACTTAAGTAACTGCTGATGATGATTATCTTGGTCCATTTTCTCTTGCTATAACAAAATACCTGAACTGGGAGTTTATAAAGAAAAGAGATTTGTTTAGCTCATGGTCTAAGGCTCAAGGTGTCACATCTGGTCAGAGCCTTCTTCGGTACTCGGTACAGTCCCAAGGCAGCACCACTTGGCAAGGCCAGTGTCCCAGCTTGGGCATCTCCTCCCCTTATACAGCCATGATCCTGTTGGATTAAGATCCCACCCTCACGGCCTCCCCTGGCCTTAAATGCCTTGCAAAGGTCCCGCCTCTAAATTCCATTGTTGGGTTCAGTTCATACCTTCTTAATAAGAACTCACAGTGCTGCTCAGATTTCAGCATGAGTTTGGGTGGAGACATTTAGACCACCGCAATGATGATGAGACTATTTTTCATTGGAACCAGTGCCAGCCTCTAGCTGGCTAACACCCACACCATGGCAGTCAAGCTTTCTTAGCCCTGGTTTTTATATCAGCAAAGTGGGGATGGAAGTGTGTGCCTTAGAGTGTTGGTGCCTGGGTCATTCAAGATATTTATTAAATAGTTAGATTGGCGCCTGACATGGAGTTGAGGTTTTGTGAATGGCTGGTCCCTAGCTCCCCTTTTCCGGGACTTGCATGTCTCTACAATATCCTGATATATGCACAGACCCACCCAAGAGCCTGTGGGGAGAGAAGCAAGTATAGATCAGCATCGTTTCCCCTTCGCAGCCTAGGGTCTGGTGCTTTAGGGCCTCCTGAAGTTCCTCAAGGGTGAGTAGAGCAGGCGGTGTGGGTGGGGAACGGGTGGTATGTCGGGAGATTAACAACATACAGAACACAAGTCTTACAGAAATGGACGCACTTGGCAAGTGGTTGGGTAAAATCGGGGATGTGTCTGGTCCTCCTGTTCCCTCTGATGTTCCTCTATTAATTCAGCAAATATTAATTAGTTGCCTCCTACCTGCCAGACACATCAGAGTTCATCATGATTGCTGCATTGAAATTCTTTGCAAAATTACACTAAAACGACTCCCAGCCCCTCCACAAAAGCCCCCTCCTTGTGGGAAGTGACTTTTGCAACTTGCACCCATGGAAGGGAGCTCCCCTGGATGAGTGTGCTCTGCCTCCGGCAGCTGGAGCAAACCTCGGTGAAGCCTAAACCAGTCTCTCTCTAACTTCCTCTTCCTGGTTTGAGTTTGTCCTTAACACACTCCAGCCTTGGCTGATTGGTTCTCCTGTGACAGTCCTTCAGGTCATTGGAGGCCACTGTCACTGCCACAAGGAAGGCTTCTCTCCTCCAGACCATCTGCGTTTCTCCAGGTAAAGGATTCCGTGTTCCTGGGGATCCCTGCCTAGAGGGAGCCACACAGTCACAGCAGCAAAGGAAGAGCAGATTTCTCCTCCTCTGTGCCATTTTCTAGCTGTGTGCCCTTGAAGTTTCTCTTCACTCGGCTCCTCAGATGATGCCCATCTAGTGGTAACTTGAGGATTAACTCAAGAGCGCTGTATGCAGAGTGGGTACCTCAGTTGTCTACAGGGACATGCCAGGTCTCAGGCTATAGATTAGGAGGTGAAGTTCAGTCAGGCAAGTGGTCTCCCCGGGGACACCTCTGTTAGTGAGAAGATGAGGTGCTGAGATCAGGAACAGGGCTCTGTCCTCACTAACATCCGAATGGAAGGTCAGTCTCTGCAATGCCTGAGCCCCTGCTGTGTGACTGTAGAATATCAATGGCTGTCTCTAAGGTACTGTCCTTTCAATAGCAGAGAAAATGACCAGAAAAGCAAGTAATTGCATCAGAATACTATGCCCTGAAAAAAATCCCCATAGTTGTAATGTGCATCAAAAACTAACCCACAGGAACATTTTAGATCCTCTACCTCAGCCTTAGGGATTCAGATTCTGCAGGTTCTAGGGTGGGGATTGGACTCTTATTTTCATTTGAAGTTAACAAAGAAAATATAAAAACTATCATTAGGATGCTCATGTAGTGGCTTAAAGACCTTAGCAAAAATGTCTTTCCCGATGGGCTGTGGTGTTTCCATTCAGTCGGCCTAGGGTTGGTGTGTGTGTGTGTGTGTGTGTGTGTGTGTGTGTGTGTGTAGTGGGGATGGAACCCAGGGGCTCACACATGCTAGGCAAGTGCTCTACCACTGAGCTACATCCTTAGCTCTTTTTATTTTGTTTGAGACGGGGTCTTGCTAAGTTGCTGAGGCTCCTCTCAAGCTTGCCTTCCTGCCTCAGCCGCCTGAGTAGCTTACATTATAAGCATGTGACACTGTTCTCAGCTCAATACACAACTTCAGTTTTCTAATTTCTGTGGTAGTTGCTATGCTGCTATTTATATCATTTTGGTTCTCTTTTAGCTGAAAGTATTTTTTTAAGCAATAAAGAGTAAAGGAGTCCAGTGTTTGAACAGCAACTCAACAATGATTCCAAGGTCCCAAGTTCTTCTTCTCCTTTTCTCCATTCTCGCCATAGGCTTTTTTTGTTTGTTTTTGTCTTGTTTTTGATGTTTCTATTGCTGTATTACAATTTTACACATATTCCTATATGCACATGACTTGCTCCATTGAATTCTTCAGTCATGCTTCTCATCTCATGGTTGCAAGATGATTGCCATAGCCCCAGACATCATGTTTTCACTTCCTTTCCAAGTAGGAAGGGAGAAGAAAAGCTGAATTCTTTCTTCTCAGATGGTCCTGCATTCTTACTCAGGATAGGAAACTCCAGAGCAGACTTTCCTTTATATGTCAAGGTTTAGAAATTAGTTTAAAACTGAGCCCCGTACCCTAGACCCTTTCAGTACTATTACTGTGAATGATTCTTAGATTTCAAGACATCCTTTGGGGATGGGGAGAGACTCACCTGCTTAAGCAGGGAAAGGCATTTGTACAGGTGTGGGCAGTATCTCCCTTGAAGCTCAGAGAGGATAGTGATTCTCCAGAGACACACAGCCAGGAGCCAGGTGTCCAGTTTAGGTTTACCTTTGAAGCCTGTGTTTCTCCTATTTTTCTACCCTGCATCTGAGAACACAGCGCCTTCTAATCAACCAGAGATACTCTTCTCTGGAAACCTTAGAGAAGATCCCACCCACAGCCCGCCTTTCACAGATGGGAAAACCATGGCCAGTGTCCTGAAGACAGCCCACCTAAGCTCTCTCTGCTGCCTTGCGAGCTGTGAATCTGTCACCTTTCTTGGCACTCAGTGCCTTCTGCCCTGCCAGCTGCTATCATAGGGGCTGCCTTTTGTCTTCTGTGTTTCATTGTCCACCATCTTTATTGGCACCAGCTTCCCGACTGGTATTTCTTGCGTGGATTCTCAGGAGGTAATCGGGTGCCCACAGTAAATTAAGAAGGTGATTTTAGCTGTTGCATTTTGATGCACCTCAGTACTGGAGCTGTGGCCACACCCCTGGTCTAACCCAAGGACCGCGGGAAGGGTGGAGGGCAGAGGTGCTGAGCTGCCAAGCCGGGAGGTCATCGGGGTCCTCCATGGCATTGATCGACAGTCTGGAGAGGGGCCACGTTTTCTCTCCCACACAAGCAAGATCATCTCTGCAATACCTCTCCCAACTCTTTCAGAAAGTTCCTTTGGGATGAGGCCTGTTTAGGGAGTGGGTTAGGGAAGTGGAACAGTTTCATCCCAGGTAAGTGGCAGGTTGAGTTTCTCCACCCTGAAAGATGGGGGCACGACAGCACCTGCCTCAGGAGCACGCCGAAGGCTCAGTGAACCCCGTACACACTCAGAACAGTGCCTGGCACGTCCTAGACACCAGTCACTGCCACCCACTGTTGTCATAGACATGGTAGAGTCTTTGTGAGACCTGACCCTCCTGAACTCATAGTTTCTAAAGGAGAAGGAAGCCGGGGTTGTGCACTTTGTGGCAGGGTCTGTTGCTAGAAGGTGTTATTCTTATTGTTATTTGTCCTTGAATCTTGGTAACAGCCTGAGAGATCAATATGAAGAGTCTAATTTTACCGAGTAGAGAATTCAGAGGATCCAGAAAGATTAAGCTATTTGTTTAAGGCCAGAAACACATTGACACTGAGGTTGTCCTGCTGTTCTCTACAGGAGACTCACCTCCTCTTGTGCCTGGCTGAGGCCTGCCCCGGGAACTGGGTGGTGGCCATGGAAAAACAACTCTTCACTACCTCCAGGGCCTTCCCTGTCCCTCATCCCCTCCTATTTTTTTGGGGGAGGGAGCGGGTACCAGGGATTGAACTCAGGGACACTCAGCCACTGAGCCACATCCCCAGCCCTATTTTGTATTTTATTTAGAGACAGGGGCTCACTACATTGCTTAGCGCCTCGCCATTGCTGAGGCTGGCTTTGAACTTGTGATCCTCCGGTCTCAGCCTCCTGAGCCGCTGAGAATCCCCTTCTATTTGTTATTTCAGTTTGGCACTTTCTCTGTGTTCTCACCTTCCTTTAATGGGTCCGCATCTGAGAAGAAGACGAGACCTTCCTTAAGGAAGGCAAAAGGAGCCAGGGAGCCTCAGATTCTAGGTGCAGCGGTATCACACCTGATACTGGGCCTGTCCATCATCTGGATGCAGAAAGACAAGAGGGGTTCTACCTGGCCCTCGTCATTGAGGGGTTTTCTGAACTGGTCCTCATCCTAGTACCACCCACTGGAGAAGGAATCATATCAGAATTTGCCTCTCCTGTGGCAGTAAGCCCGAATGTCCCTGTGCTTTCTCTGCATTGCATAAGGGACCCTCCAGAGCCTGGGAGTAAGCTGCTGCCACTGTCTTCTTGTAGGTATTTCCCACGTATAGCCTGTCTTTCTCAAGGTGGATTGTGAGGACCACCTGCCTCAGAATCATCTGGAACACCATGGGAAAGCAAATTTAGTTATCTTGCTCTGCAAAACTATGAGCATTTTATCGTTAAAATCTGTATCTTTAAGCTACTTCCTTGGTGACAGGGATGCCATCTTTGGGCCAACCTTTTAGAAACATGGCCTTCAACTATGAGCTGCCCCAGGAGAGTGTCTGAAACTTTCTTTTTGCATAATCAACACCTCCCCTAGTATATTATTTTTAATCAAAATGTGGATTAATTGAATACAAGATTAATTCATGTACAAAGAGAACAGAAGAAAGTCTAGGAAATAGAAAGTTCTAGTTTCCTAGAGTGAAGAAAAATAGAAAGAATACAAGTTGCCCTGAGAGATCAGAATGGCCTTTGCAATTTAAGGACTTCTGCTGGGTGTTCTAGGGCCCCATCCAGGGCCAGGGTCTCCAAGTCAGTCAAGAGCATCTGCTCTTTGCTGTACACTGTGTGATTGTAACCTCCAGCCAAACCCTAGGTGGGAAACCCAAGCGATATGGGAACAGATGCCCTTCCTCGGTGTACCATCAGATACACTCCTCCCCAGGCCCCAGGTCTACCATGAGCATGGCTTCCTCTCTGAACTTCATTCTCCTTTCTCCCTGAAGCCAAGAAGGGTCCATCTCTCCCTCCGTCTATTGTCATCCATTACTAAAATACTCCTCTTTATGGGGCCTGCACTGCAAATTACTTGTTCACATGTAAAACTCCCTCATTACACAAGAAATCCTCGAAGAAAAAGAATTCCAAGTGTTGTGCACATAGTCGACACAGTAAGAAAACTTTCTGGAATGAATTTATTAATGGAGCAACCAGATTCTGTTGCCAGCTCTGCCTCCTAGGAACTATCTGATTTATTCTCCCTGCATGTAATCTTGGATGTCAGAAATTCAGTGATTAAACAGTTGATCGTGCTGTGAATAGAGAAGATGCTAAGAGGTAGGGCAAAGGGTCTTTTATCACTTTTAATAAATGGCACTGAGGACAATTATTTTAGCTCATCCTCCAAAATGGTAAAGGTATTAATTAGTTAACTTTGCTTTGATTTCCACCCCTGCCCCCAGAACTAATTTTTCAGCAGGCATTCGCTCATTTACTCAGTCTTTTGTCAAGTATTTTACGCCATATCTTTTTCTTTTTATTTATTTTTATAGCAACTTTATTGAAATGTAATGCACATACCATAAAATTCACCCTTTTAAAGTGTGCAATTCAGTGGGTTTTAGTATATTCAAATATTCAGAGGGTTGTGCAGCCAGTAACACTATTAAATTTTAAAGTGTTTTAATCACCCCAAGATAGATGCCCCTACACCTCAGCAGTCTCACTCCCACCCCCGCTCCCACCCTGAACTGATGGCAACTTACTAGTTTATGCTCTGTCTCTAGGATTTTTCTGCCCTGGATATTTCATATAAATAGAATTATATAGTATGTAATCTTTTGTGACTTGCTTATTTCACCTAGCATATTATTTTTAGTGTTCATTTATGTTATAGCATGTATCTGTACTTCACTTTTTTTATGGACAACTGATATTCCACTTTATGAATGCAGTACATATTTTAATGATTTTACCAGCTAACAGACATTTGGGTTGTTTCCACTTCTTGACTGCTTCGAATAATTTTGCTATGAATATTTACAGATATTGTTTTCGTGTGGGCATACATTATAAAATCTCTAGGAGTACAACTACCAGGTCCTGTGGTGACTCCATCTTTAATATTTTGAGGAATTTCCAGACTCTTTTCCAAACGACGACAAGCCTATATCTTAGACTCTGTGCTTCCCATGCTGAGAATACCAATACCTTGTGTCTTCATTTAATGCCAGCTACCTGGACAGGTGAATCACAGGTGAGGAATGGGAAGCAAAGAACTGTAGAATCTTCCCCTCCCTGTAACCACTCTCAGTGCCAATTCAGAAATAATGTATCCAGTGTGCTGGAGAAAAACACAGAGGATTCCAGGCTTAGGGTCACATAGGAACAGATGAAGTTGTTTAGCCATGACGCACAGCCAGGAAGATCTTTAATAGACTCATTTTCATGTGCAGGGCCTTCGTGTCAATCACAGATCAAACGTTACTTGCATCTGCTTCTGACTTTCCCGTGGCATGCAGCAGCAGGATTTGACAGGCTACTTCATACCACTTTCATCTTGCTCCCATCTCTTTTCCTACCTTGCCCAGTGGCCACAGGATTCCTGATACCCACAACTTCTTATTGGAGCTCACACTTTCCACGCTGCAAATCATGCTGAAGCCACGTCCCTGGGGTGGCAGTGGAAATAGCATAGGAAGCAATTTTGTTGAAGGTATATTTGGGGGACATCTCCATCTGGAAAGATGGTGTCGACTGTGTTCCTGACTCCTCTGCTCTTGGTGGCAGAACTGCATGATGTGGATGGGATTGAACTTTGCTTCTCTCGCCTCCCTTCCCTAACTAATCATCAAATATCTTACCTGAGATGGAATCCATCTTCATGATGTCAACACATTGCCTAATGGAAAGGTTCTAAACAAAAGATCCACACTGAAACCTCTGTAAACCAGAAGATCTGGGCCCGGAATTAAGAAATGCAAACACCTCTGCAGTTGTTCATGAAGAACTTCCTGGAGTCCCTCTTGCCTGGTTTCTTTTCTACAACAAACTTTCTGCCCATCAGAGGTAAATTCTGCAGATGATCAGGTTAGAGAACAAGTCCTTTGTGTGTGCCTCCTCCCTGTGGGCTGGACTTTGTTTATGGCTTCTGTTTGCCATACGTTTTTTGTCTGTTTGTTTGCTTGTTTGAGCTGTGCCTAGCAAGTCCTGGTTGCCAGGGTCTCCAGCCAATCAGAACGAGGCAAGCAGCTTTCTCAGACCCTTGGGGAGATTTGCAGGTTTGCTGCACTTCCTCACACCCAGATCAGGATGGGAAAGGAGAGTGAGTGCCTGCAAGCCCTGTGGGATGGAAGACCACCATTGGCAGGAAGTGGAACTGTTGGCGAGGAGCAGAAGATGGGAAGTGTGATGAGGAAGATGTCCCGTGGCTGGGTTGAAGTTTCTCCTGCTCAAGTAAACAAATGTTGCATCCAACTCTACCCTTAGGACATTAGAGAAGATTTCATAAGAATGACAAGAGAGTAAAGAAAGGAATATATAGATTAGAAGGGAGTTAGTATTGGTGACTAGAAGTTAGGGAGGGTGAGTGGCTGGGGTCCATGTGACTTTAGTGGGTGGAGTCGGGGAGATCTTTGCCATGATGGAGCAGCTGTGTATCTTGACCGCCTCAGTAGTCACATGATTCTGTGAATGTAGGAAAATGGCTTAGAACTACACACATGTTGTCCCAATGTCAGTTTGCTGGTTTGGACATTGTACTATAATTATCTAAGTTGTCAACACTGGGAAAACTGATTGAAGGTACCTGGAACCTCTTTGCTCTGTTTTTGTGACTTCCTGAGCATCTATAAAGCAACATGATTTTTTAAAAAAGCCTAAGGTAGGGGAAGGAAATAGTAATACAAATAGAAAAAAGAAATGATATGATGACCAATATAAAGAACGGCATGGAATCTAAACACGTGTGTCCTCCACTGGGCTTCTGCAAATGGTGGCATTTAAAACAGGGGGGCATTCCCATTGTATCTAATGCCCTGGCCTTCAAAGGATTTCCTAAGAGGAAGATATTTGCCACGCATTCAGTGAGCTCAAGATTTTACACAAAGAATTTGAAGAATTAAATACTTTAAAAGATCAGTAATCACAGGCAAAGAATAACAACACATTGTTGACAGAGGAGGAACACGAAAGAACCCAACTGCTCCCTCGCAAAAATTAAAAAGGATAACAAAAAAGAGAGAGAAAGGGGATTGCAAAGAAAATCAATGCTAGGAGACCACTTCTTAATTCTGGGATTTAATTAAAAACCTGATAAATTGGGGAACATGTTCTATTGGGGATGCTTTGGAAAGAGGCTATTTCATTCTTGGCTGCTGGGAACGCAGATAGGTGTACCCCTGTGGACTGCAGCTCAGCATATTGACAAAATGCCTGTGACAGAGACGGCTAACTGATCACCGTGATCTGTTTCCATGTCCACAGTAATCCAGTCAGAGCCAGAGTTAGCTGGGAGCTCTCCTTGTAGATTTATTGCTAGTGTAGATGGAGGATCTCTTATCCACAATGGATAAGACCAAAAATGTTCCAAAAATAAAATACTTGGGAATCAACTTAATGAAAGAGGTGAAAGATCTATACAATGAAAACTACAGAACCCTAAAGAAAGAAATCAAAGAAGACCTTAGAAGATGGAAAGATCTACCTTGCTCTTGGTTAGGCAGAATTAATATTATCAAAATGACCATACTACCAAAAGCACTATACAGATTGAATGCAATTCCAATCAAAATCCCAATGGCATTTTTCATAGAAATAGAAAAAGCAATCATGAAATTCATCTGGAAAAATAAGAGACCCAGAATAGCTAAAGCAATTCTTAGCAGGAAGAGTGAAGCAGGTGGCATCTTATACCAGACCTTAAACTATACTACAGAGCAATAGTAACAAAAACAGCATGCTGTTGGCACCAAAACAGACTGGTAGACCAATGGTTCAGAATAGAGGACACAGAGACTAGCCCACAAAATTACAATTTTCTTATATTAATGACAAAGGTGCCAAAAACATGCATTGGAGAAAAGATAGCCTCTTCAACAAATGGTGCTGGGAAAACTGGAAATCCATATGCAACAAAATGAAATTAAACCCCTATCTCTCACCATGCACAAAACTCAACTCAAAGTGGATTAAGGACCTAGGAATTAAACCAGAGACTCTGTGTCTAATAGAAGAAAAAGTAGGCCCTAATCTTCATTATGTGGGATTAGGCCCCAACTCCCTTTATAAGACTCCTGTAGCGCAAGAATTAAAACCAATAATCAATAAATGGGATGGAATCAAACTAAAAAGTTTCTCTTTGGCAAAAGAAACAAGGTGAGGTGGACAGAGAGCCTACATCCTTGGAGCAAATTTTTACCCCTCACACATCAGATAGAGCACTAATCTCTAGGGTATATAAAGAACTCAGATTTTGTTTTTTGTTTGTTTGTTTGTTTGTTTTTTATTGGTTGTTCACAACATTACAAAGCTCTTGACATATCATATTTCATACATTAGATTGAAGTGGGTTATGAACCCCCAATTTTACCCCAAATGCAGATTGCAGAATCACGTCGGTTACACATCCACAATTTTACATAATGCCCTATTAGTAATTGTTGTATTCTGCTACCTTTCCTATCCCCTACTATCCCCCCTCCCCTCCCCTCCCATCTTCTCTCTCTACCCCATCTACTGTAATTCATTTCTCTCCTTGTTTATTTTCCCATTCCCCTCACAACCTCTTATATGTAATTTTGTATAGCAATGAGGGTCTCCCTTCATTTCCATGCAATTTCCCTTTTCTCTCCCTTTCCCTCCCATCTCATGTCTCTGTTTAATGTTAATCTTTTCTTCCTGCTCTTCCTCCCTGCTCTGTTCATAGTTGCTCTCATTATATCAAAGAAGACATTTGGTATTTGTTTTTTAGGGATTGGCTAGCTTCACTAAGCATAATCTGCTCTAGTGCCATCCATTTCCCTGCAAATTCTATGATTTTGTCATTTTTTATTGCTGCATAGTACTCCATTGTGTATAGATGCCACATTTTTTTATCCATTCATCTATTGAAGGGCATCTGGGTTGGTTCCACAGTCTAGCTATTGTGAATTGTGCTGCTATGAACATCGATGTGGCAGTATCCCTGTAGCATGCTCTTTTAAGGTCTTCAGGGAACAGTCCGAGAAGGGCAATAGCAGGGTCAAATGGTGGTTCCATTCCCAGCTTTCCCAGGAATCTCCAAACTGCTTTCCAAATTGGCCGCACCAATTTGCAGTCCCACCAGCAATGTACAAGTGTACCCTTTTCTCCACATCCTCACAAGAACTCAGATTTTGGAATATTAGCATAATGTTGACCTATGGAGCATTCTTCATCCCCAAATCAAATTTTCTCCCAAATCCAAAACTTTTTCATCATCATGTTGAATTTTCACATTAGGGACCCTCTGGCTATACTCACATAGTGAAATGGGAATAGGAAAAAGGTGCACATGTGTGTGTTTGTGAAAATGGCCACAGGTTCTTTCCCTGATGGTGCCCGGGACACTGCAGTCCCTCTATCAAGAGAAAGAGTCTGGGGTGGGCTTGTCCTTTATTTTGGTCAATGGGATGGCCTCAGATGCCAGGGAGGCAGAGACCCTAGCATTGCTTGAGCCTTGGTACTTCTCCCGCTCCACTGGGAATCCTTGTGCCAGGATGGGAACAAGCCCAGGCTAGCCTGGTGGAGGATAGGAGGCCACATGGAGAAAGGCCTCATCATCTGGCCTGTCCTCTGATGCCCGTCAAAACCAGACCACACTAGCCATCGCTGCTGACCCACCACTGGCTTCAGAGGCAGGAGCAGGTCCTACCCACACCAGCCCACCCCAGAACAGCTCAGCTGAGTCAGGCCAACTTATCACCTGCACTTTCAGCCACTGCATTTTGGGTGGCTTCTCACACAGCGGCACAGACTGATACCAGTGTGGTTCTTCTGGGCCTGGGTTTCTAAGAACCACATGCCACCAGCATCTTCTCTTCTCACCATCCCATGGTGGCTTCTGTGACAACGCAGAGTTCAGACCTGCAGAGTGCCTCATTTGCCAATGAGGAAGGCAGGACCAGCAAACTCTCATCCAGGCTCTTCTTGGCTAAATGTGTGCTTGTGGGCCATGGGACATCAGCGACACAACTCCTTCCTATGATTGATGGGGAAAGGAGGGCCGCTAGGAGCAGGCCACAGAATCAACACCTGTGTTTTGCAGTCAGCTAGATCCCACAGAGCATGACTGAAACCAGGTCAGAAAGACACAGGAAACTTTGGGAATCAGACAAATCAGCCTGAGTAGCTTGGGGTTCAAGTTCAGGTGTGGATTGCATAAGCAGCCTGGGAGATAACTTCTGTCCAGCTGAACATCCAGGTGGGTCCATGGGCATGTGGGGCTGGGGGCGGGGTGTAAGTTAGATGTAGCCCTGCTTAGCTGCCGTTTCTGCAGAGAGCACCTATTATCTCTGCAGAGAGAGTTAACCATTATTGCTGTGCTGTAGCTTAAAGTTGTGATTATCCTCACTGCTGGTCAGGAGCACAGAAGCTCAGGGTCCACCCCATCAGGACTATGGCATCCAGGAACTACAAACATGTTCATGAAATAGATGGACAAACAGTCTCTTAGCCCCTCTAAGGGAGGAAGCCAATGTCGGATTTAGAAATCCTGCCTTCCTCAGAACATGACTTAGGAATGGTCTCTTTTCTAGCCAGAATGGTAAACAGTGCGGGCTGGCAATGTAGCCATTCAGATCAGGCTCCTGAAAGAATGAATTGCTTTTGGTTTGGTTTTGTTTCCTTGTTCTTCACTGTTAAAATATGAAATGTTTTCCTTTGGGTAAAGAACAGTTATTGAGTAGAGCCTGGGAGGATGTACAAGTAGTGAGAACCAAGAGAGAATCAAGTTTTGTTGTTGTATTTTTGAATTGGGAAGTGAAATCCTTAGGGCTGGGAGATGGTGGAGTTTGGGGTCTGGGGGGAACCCAGACATCTGTCTGTGCGCAGCCAGGGAAGGGTCTGGCACTCTATCAGCTCAGGTAATCTGATTCCTGACTGTGTCCTGAGATGCGTTTTAGAGGGGACAGTGCCCCCTTCTGGCTGAAGAGAATAAAGATTTGAGGATTTTGAAGCATAACTTGCAAAACCTCCCGTAGAGTGGAGTTGTCCTTTTTCTGTGAAGCAGAAGCCAGGTCTCTTTTGAAGTGAGCCCTCTCTGGGGTGATTGTGACCTGCACACATGCGGGCAGCCCAGGGGCCCGAGGTGTTGAGACATCACATACTGAATTAGGATCCCTTGGTCTTGACTGAATCTTAATGCCCACCTTAAGCACATGCTTGAGATAATTTTTTTTTCTTTTTTTAAAAGCTGGAGTCAGCCAGTGTTCTGTGACATGATATCAAGACTCTGTGAAACTTTTATTTCCTTTTGTCTAAAACAAGATCAAACTAGCTGACATGATGAAATTCTCTTTCTTTTCAATCTGGAGTTATGGTTAGGATGTGTTTCTTCCCAGGTACACCAGAATGTGATTAGAAGAGAAACTGCCCAACATCACTACTGCACCCCTCTCTCTCCCCCAGCCCCCCAGCTTTCCCAGATGTTGCAAATTCTGGCAAATGGCCCATACAATGTGTGTAGAATTCTCCCGCTTTGCCGCCTATCCATTTGAATTCCTTTTGGCTTGGTGGCCTAGGAGGGACCCTCTGGGGAGACTGAACACTGAAACAGTCATCAGTAATGGAGAGGACCAAGACTCCAGAGCTGGTCTCGCTGTGCTCAGTCCTAAGTCTGCCACTTGCAAGTGCCCTTGGACAGCTAACCTTGAACAGGTGATGAAATGTATTTGGGCCCCAGTTTCTCATGTATAAAGTAACGGTGCCTGACTGATGGCATTTCTGTGACTCAGAGGAATCAACATATGCTGTGTGTTGAGGACAGGGCTAAGTGTGTCCAGACAAATCTGCTGTGACCAGTCCTTGTTCCTTCTGGTGTGCTCTATCTGTTGAATGTGTACTTTGGGGTCTGAGTCACTTCCTTCCCATGTACCCTCCTTTCTAAGTCAGGGGCTCTTACCTGGGCCTATAGGTTGATTTCAGGGGTTCTCAGCTCCTCTCAGGAGTTGTTTACAAAGTTTTTGTGCATTGTGTGTGTGTGTGTGTATATATATTTTTTTTCAGATTTTTTTTTTCTCTTTGCAGATCTTCTCAGCATAGTTCGTGTTTCCCTGGAGGGAACTCTGCTAGAGATCTAAATGTGTCCAGTGCTTGATGGGTGATGATGACAGGGTGGGGGACATAAGCTTGTAGCCATTTCCCTGTGTTTCCACCTACACGAGCTTTCCTAAGTAACCTAGAGTTACCTTTCCAGTGGCTCGGGATTTATGGCCTCAGGATTATCAGTTAATACTTATTCACAATTAAGGAGAATCTGCAGAAAAGCAGCCATGTGCTGCCTTCCAGAGCTGGGCATGCTCAGCAGCTCTTCTGAATTATTCACACTCCTCATTCCTCATTCCCTTTATTAATGTTGATAATTAGGAGTTGGTGGCATTTTGGAGGCTCAGGCCAAATTATAAGAGTGTTTGTTTTCTTTTCAAGATTCCAGCAAACATTTAGAAAGAAAATGATGGTGAGGCCAGAGACACCTCTGTGACATTCTTTTCAGTGCTCTCTAGTTAAACAGGGGACGGAGGTACTTAAACAGGAAGTGGGGGAGGCCTCCTCCTTGCTCTGAAGCTCAAAGAAGGACTAGCTGTCTGATGGGGGGCCCTGTGCACAGTTCTTTTTTAAAGAATTGTCACAAATTTCAAAATGTCAAGAGCAGATTATTAAACCAGCAGTCTTTCTCAGGGTGGGGGCCCTGTTGGTCCCATGGTCCTGAGGCAGACCTGGCAGAGATGCCAGGGGTGGGATCCTCCCCCATCCTCATACGACTTCAGCCCACGGGTCTCCCTGCACCCCGGTGATGCCAGCACATGTCTGCGGCACGACTTCCTGTTCTACTGCCTAGAAGTCTGTGTCCCCAGGTGACCCTACCACCCACTGCCGCCTTTCCTTCAGGATTCTGCTCAGCGGTCACCTTAGCAGAGGACCTCCCCCCAAAGTCCTTTCGAAGATTCTCCCTCCCTCCCTTCCCCTCCCTCCCTCCCTCTCTCTCTCTCTCTCTCTCTCTCTCTCTCTCTCTCTCTCTCATATCTTTCACTATGCATTGATTTGTCACTTGCTGTCATTCTCACTAGTGATGTGTAAGCTCTTGGAGGGAGGGGACTCCATGGCATGTACTCAGTGGCATCATCCTGGACACAGGCTTGCACAACGCCAGCCTTTGTGGGGACACAGGCAGAAGTGCCCTTTGTTGAGAAGGCCAGGCACAGGGTGGGAGGCCAAGGAAAGCAGGGAAGTGGGCTCAGGACTCTTCCTGGCAGAGTGACTTCTTACTGGCACCTTTTGCCATTCTATATCCGTGTGTAAGACCCAGAGCCTGACCACAGAAACACTGAGAAGAGACCTTGGTGCAAGAGGCTGAAATCATGCAGGGCCTTGGAGATTATGCTCAGATGCACTCCTTCAGGAGTGTGCTCAAAGCTGTTGAGTAGGAGGGTCCTGAGCTCAAATGCGCTGGAGGGAGCTGGGTTTTGTAAAAAGGTCAACAGGTTGCTCGAATTCAAGATTCTTCGGAGCCCTTTCTGTGCACATCTGCATAGAGTTTCACCAACTCATAAGGCTACAGGAACCTCTGCTGCATGGGGCGCCATTCATCTGTTGGAATACCCCTGGGGCACCATGGAATTGGGACAAACGTGCAGCCTGTTACCGGGAGGCTACACCCCATCCTGGTCTCAGCACACCCTTCTGGGCAGATCACCTGGAGGATTTTCACCACCCCTTGCTAGCTTCTTCATCCACAAAGTGAGGATGTTCCTCACCTGGGTAACTTTTCTCGTAGTTTTCTAATGAATGTGGCCTGGATGAGCCCTGACCCCTTGTCTTGTCCAACATCGAGGAAAAGGAAATCCTGGCTTTCTGTTGTTCTGCTCCCTGACAGAATTCATTCATTTATTCAACAAATATGTATGAAGTTCCCCTCATGTACGAGTACTCTTCTAGGCCCCGGGGGCATAGGAGCCCTCTGCCCTCGCTCCCAGATCTCGCCCTTTCATAAGTGTCCGTGATGAACAACCTGTGTGGATGGTTTGGCCATCTGTCCAGGTCTCTGTTTCAGTTGGCATGGGAAAAGTCACTTGAAATGATGCGAAAGAAGGAGCACGTGGACCCTAGGCCTAGAGACCTGGGTTACCTTACAGGCTGCAGCCTCAACACAGGAGGCTGTGGGGGCAAGAGCCTGTGGTCTGAAGCCACAGCACCCAGGGGCCCATCTCAGGCTCTGCTGTTTGCTAAGACCTTGAGTGAATAACTTCTCCATTATCAGTCTGTTTTTGGTTTTGTTTCCATCTGTAGAACAGGGATGGGAACACCACCTGCCTCTGAGGACACACTGCCCGGGAAGCTGTTAGGATGGTGCTGGTTCACACTGCCCACACAGTGCTGGGTACATGTCCTCGTTATGGACGGTCTCAGTGAACTTGGGCAAGCCACTTTTTGGGGGTCCTGGCTATCCTTCTATAAAATGAAATGCCTCTCCAAGCTCTAGATGGGTCTGTGGTTCCAATTCAATTTAAGTAGTGTTGGAGCGCAGCCGATTGTCTCCCCCATGTACACTGGCCAAGTGAAATAAGGCAACGCATATTTACATGTGTGTATGTTGTGTATGATACATGTGTTATACATGTACATAGGTGCATGCATATATATACATATGCAACACCATTCACACACACACACACACACACACACACACACATACACACACACATACTTGAAATAGGAACATTAGCTCTTAGTTCTCTAGAACTTTTCTGCATCTGTCATTGCAATCTCTCCGCCAGCACTCCAGCCCCTGAGATGTGCTGCTTTTTCACATATGTGGGCGTGTTCTAGGCTCAGAAAAATGAATTCATGTCCCTTCCAATGCCAGACTTATGTCAGTCCTGTTGCAATCCAGGGAGATCTTACTCAATTTCCTTCTTTGAAAGTGTTTGTGTTATTCCTATTTATTCAGGAGAATTGTATCTGCCTCCCTCCTGGATCACCTACCCACCTCTTTGTCACTGATTTTCTTGGATGGAAGAGTTTTCTTGCTCAGTCTCCATCCTTGTGGATGCCATTTGTGGGATTCAGAAGCCAGGCATAGAACAAAAGGGTTTGAGTTGCTCTGTGCTCAGTAAAGCGCTGGTTTCACGAGGCTCATCCCATTTAGCACACAGAGGAGTCTCAGCCAAAATTTAGACATGGGTAGGTTTTCTTATTACCTTGAAATTAGTCTCGATTACCCTTAAATTATTGAAGATTGACCACTATGCAAAGTGGTTTCCCCTTTCATTAATCTTACTAACTGGCTGCATTTGTTACAAATCTTCCTTCCCGGCCAGCACTGGGTTTCTTTCCGGCAACAGGCTCCTCCGTCAGGGTTTTTCTTTTCCATTCCTTACTTCTATTTGAGCCTTTAATGGATGGTCACACCAGAGCCCCTGCTGGCAGCCAGCTTCCACCTGTGTCTCACCAGCAAAGCCATCTGGACGCCAGGTTTGCGTCCTCTGCGATCCTGGGGCATGAGGCGGTGCCTCCTTTTTCGGAAGCCTTGGTCAGGGTGACATGACAGCAATTGGCTCAGGCATTTAAAAATAACATAAAAACGCAACATTGAATATATTTGCTCTCTATAAAGTACATCGTGGGGTAAGCTGGGGACTAGAAAAAATTAGGGGAGAGAAGACAGAAATCATACATTTCCTGTTCCCTAGAGACCACCACCATTTGATTAGTTACTTCCAATCTACTTTGCTGTACATTTTTCAAGTAATGTTTTCCGTCTCTGCACAGTTCTGATGGCTGGTCTTTTATTTACACTTAGGATGATTGATCTTTGGAGAAGTGGATGTAGCTCGAGGTAGAACACCTGCCTAGCATGCACGCGACTATGGGTTCAGTCCTCAGCGCCATGAAAAAACATAAGTAAAAAGTAATATTGATCTTCATAACTATCATTTTTCCTGGCTGGGTAAATTTTCATGTAGTGATAAATCATCTTTTGAAGACATTCTCCTATTTTTGGCCAGTGAAGATGTTTCTAATTTTTTGAAGATTTAATTAAGGCCTTGTTAAATTTCTTTGGCATACACTCTTCCCTATTTCAGATTCATTTTTTGTATAAATTAGCATAGTATGATTTCTGGGTCAAAGGATTTGAATTTTCTGAGGGTTCTTAATCTATACTGTCAGTTTTCTCCCTAAGAGGGATGTACCACATTTTTAGTGCAACCAAAGATGTGAGAAAGAGCTCTGGCAGAGGTAAATATAATGTTGTAGCTCATAATGAAGTTCTGCCCATGATGTTAACTTTTTACAGTACTTTTTTTGATTTAAAAATAAATAAGTGCCTTTGAAGAAATAGTTATATGGCCAACTCACAAGCAAACAGTTCCTGTCCTAGGCCTCAGTTTTCCTCTCTGTAAAAGAAAAGGATCAGCTGGGATAATTTTCTCCCATTCCATCTGCATCTGTGGGATGGTTATTACAGACAGACATGTGGACAAGCATCTTCTTTTCTTGTGGGACTGAAGGAGGAAGGGCTGGCCACTAAGTGGAAAAGCAACCTTCTGTTTCATGGAAACCAGGAAACGTGGACATCACTCAGATTGGCCTTTCCAGGATGCAGTGAGCCGAAACTGCTCACAAGAGATGCAGGGGGCTGTTGGGGCCATCGGAGGTAAGAAGGGTCTGGGGCCTTGCCCAGCTGGGACATGCCCTCCCCACACCAAGTACATTCCTTCTCCTGAGTCCTTCCCCAGGGTGGAGCACTTCCTCCCTACTATAGCTTTTCGGGGGTTCCATTCTCTAGAGGAGATTCGTCCTGTCTTTATGGGATTAATCCCAGCAGTGGAACCACTTAGGTCACCTAAATCCTTAGAACATTGGGAACTATGATAACAGAGCTGGAAGTGCTCTGGGGTTTAGGATGCAAAGCTGAATCCTGCCTTGCTCTCTGCAGTAGCAACATGGATAACATGTAGAAAACCTCTTAAACCCTGCCCGTGCTGCTGTGTCAAAGACTTCTAGCCTGCTTAGCAGTATAAAAGGTGTTCGATAAATATTAGCACATGGGCTGAGCAGCTTCCAGATCACTCCACATCAAGGCATAAGGCAGCACAGGCACAGGCACTGCTCATGGGGGTGGAATCGGCAACATAAAGAAGCAGCAGCAATAAAAGCTGTGTGTGGAGGTGCCTGAGTAGAGCTGCCACATGTGGGAACATCTGTCCAAATGGGAGCAAAATCTGGCTGCCCCAGATTGGTCTCCTTAATCACTTAATAGCCCATCAGGAGAACAGGAAGAAAGCCGCTGTGTGATGGATAGCCTGGCGGGATGGCATTGGACACTCATCACCTTGAATTATGCTTGTGGTTCATGCATCTTCCCCATCCCATGGTCAAGGATCATGTGCCAATCACTGGGAGCCTGGGGTGTGTAGCATAGGCTTCAGAATCGAAAGCGGAGTTGATTACTAACATCTGAGGGCTTTGGTTTTTTTCTCTGTAAAACATGAGCGATGCCACTTACCAGTGGAGGTATCAGCTATAGCAGCAGCAGCACATCTGCCAGAGCTGGGTGGCCTGCAGGCAAATTTTACCTACACCTTCCACTAGCAGAACGACATCGGCCAAGTTATTCAACCTCGCTGTGGCTCAGTGTCCACATCTGTAAAGTTCCTAACTGATGGCGTTGTCATGGTGATTAAATAAGTAAATACATATAAAATGCTTAGAGGAGACTTGGGACCTACTCAGCACCGTCTCGTCTCCCTGTTTGTTTCTCACCTTACAAGATGGCAGCAGGGACTGGGACTAACAGATGCACACTTTCTAGTGTGTGATTTGAGCCCAATAAATGGTCGTGACTGTTATTGTTTAATGTCTTTGACTCCCCACTCACTACCTGGTTATGGTGTTTTGCTGAATGAGGTCATTCCTCATGTTTGTGCTTGTTTTGTTTTGGCTATGAGGTGTCCCCCAAAAGCTTCTGTGTTAATGCAGGCAGTGAAATGCCTAAGAGCAGTAAGCTAATCAGTGGATTAATCCATTTGGTGGATTAGTAATTTGAATGGATTACCAAGTGGTAACTACAGACAGATGGAGCATGGCTGGAGGCAGTGGGCCACTGGGGGCATGCCTTGGGGATTATATATGTTGCCCCTGGTTCCTCAATCTCTCTCTCTGCTTCCCACTGCCTTGAACTGAGCTGCTTCCGTCTGCCACACCCTTCCACCATGATGCTCTGCCTTACCTCAGACCCAGAGGGGTGGAGCTGGCTGACCATGGACTAAAACCATGAACCAAAATAAACTCCTCTAAGTTGTTGTTGGATTTGGTGGGTACAACTATGAAAAGTTGACTGACACATTCTCTAACTTTTTAGAGAACTGTTTATTACTACATTCACACATTCTCAGTCTTTGGGTCTTAAATAGAGATGAAGTGCAAGTTAAGAGATGGGCACAGGGCTTTGTTCTGACTGCCAAATTTTCATAGACAGATGAAGCCCAGGTACATATACCTCAGTGGCTGTTCTTTTAATCTTTCTAGGATTCATTGCTGCCCCAATGAAATGGAGAATAGAGCAATTCCAAAGCACTCACTTAGTCTTGGGGAAAACACAAACAAATCATTCATTTCTAAAGTCCCCATCTTTGCGTAATGTCTCTCTGTTAAACATAGCACCATTTCACCCTTGCATTGAGTGGTGTGTGCATGAGACCCAGGGTGAACTTGATACTCAGGGTGAACTTGATACTCGGGATGAACTTGAGATCCAGGATGAACTTATGTTGCACTGTCTCCATTTTGCCGATGAGACTGCTGAGACAGGGCAAAGAATTCTGCCTCAACTGAAAGTTATAGGGACAGTATTAATGAGAACAGTGGTTCCCAGGAGGTGGCCCTGGGGCTAACAGCATGAGCATCATTTGGGAACTAGCTAGCGAGCTGGTCCAAGTCTTGGGTCCACCTGGACCTACTAAGTCAATAACGGGATCGGGGTTGCTGCTGCTCTGTGCTCTTTACCAACCCCTGGAGGGATAGTTGGAGAACCTCTTCATTAGGCTGAGCATTGCAGCCAGGGTTTGTCTTTTGTAAGGATAGGCTAAAGCCTGGTATACCTGTTCCTTTCCTCACTCCCCAAGCAAATATATACCTGTGACCACACAATCAGAGCGGTAAATTGAAGCCAATTAGCAGCTAAGTAACTGCCAGTGCTTGTCACCAGGGTAGTTGTTAGTAATTAGCACTAATGACTCTAGAGACGGAAAGCAGTTGTGGTTCAAAGACATCCCCACCATTTGAATTCACTCTGGGTTTTTTCGACATTTTTCTGCCATATCTTTCTTTTACATGAAAACACCATCACAGTTGGGTGGATGCTTCTCCCGAGACAGCAACCGCAGGAAGTAATAATATGCAGTAGTGTTTCAGCACTGGCCAGGATGAGCTGCTCCGGTTGGAGCTTATGGGAAGGTTGTGGATTGTCGCTTAGATGCACCTTTACAGTTGCTATAGCACGTCAAGACCTACAGGGTGCCTTTCCCTGGATGTGATGTGTAGGCATGACAGAGATGGCTGGATGAGACCAAGCAGTGACAGTTCTCCCTGCATTTAGTGAGACTGGAACCAGAGAAAAAGAAGAGAAGCCAAACACTTGAGGGAGAGAGAAAATTAAATGTGCAAACTTTGGTGTCAAGTTACCAAAGAGAGACCTCTTCCAGTAAATTCCTGAACAGGGAATCATCCCTCTTCTCCCCCCTGGTCCCCTGTGAACACGGTGTGTGTTGGAAGAAGGGAAAAGTGACTTTGGGACCCACAGGTGCCTGCAGGTTGGCAGGGATTGGATCTCAGTCCTCCCAATTCCCTGTGGTGGCACCGTACCTTGCCCAGGGTGACACCTGCCCCTGGTCTTCAGAGCGCTGGACTGAGATGAGTGAAGGTGAGTGGAACCCCGCCTGGTGAGGGCTGCATGGCATCCTCGCGTTCTGTCTAGACACTGTGCTCTGCCGTGATCAAAGCTCATCGCCGTGGCAGTGTTTGAAGCTGGCAGCTGTTTGGTTTTGTGGGGTCTTGTTAATTAGGAGAGGGAGGGAGGTATCAAAGGGAAGCGCCGCTGCTTCACTTCTGTCTCCTCTCCTCCCTCAACCCAGAGGCAAAAAAGTTAGGGACATTTGTCAGAAACTTGGTAAGGAGAGGTAGACATTGTGGGATTTAAAGGTTCACCTCTTTCAGGAGTTGACAGCTAGTGAAAACTGCTAAACTGAAGAGTGAATCGGCAGCTGTCCCCATGGGCAGGGGACTCAGGTTCACACAGTACAGACCATGGCACCACCTCTCAGCTCCCTCCTGGATCCTGAGCATGGCTCTAGCAGAGCACACACTGCCTGGTGGATTCTGCCTTCTTCAAGGAAAACACACACACACACCTCACATATATATCATGGTAAAATACACATGAAAAAATTTACCACTTTGCCTATTTTTAAATGCATTGCTCAGTGACATTAATGACATTAACTCTGTTATGCAACCATCCCGACCATCCATTTCCAGAATGTTCTCATCTTCCCAAATTGAAACACCACATCCCTTAGCTAATAATCCCCCCAGCCTGCCCCACCATGCTCACAGTCCCTGGAAACCTCCATTCTGCTTCAGCCTCTATACATTTGGCTATTCTACATAGCCCTTAGAAATGGAATCCTACAATATGTGCACTTCTGCATCTGGTTTATCTCACTTAGCATAATGTCTTCACGTTTGATCCGTACCATAGCAACCATCAGAATCTCTTTCCCTGGGCATATCCATAAGGACTGTCAGCATCTTTCGCCACAATCTCAAAACTCTCCTCTAGGATTCACTTTCAGCACCAGAGACCCACACAGGCATCTCTGCTTCATTTATAACTTGCTAAGCCAAACAACCCGCCTGCCCTCAGGTCTCTGCCTTTGCAAAAGCTGATACGTGTGCAACGGGTGCCATCTTATCAGCCTGCTGGATTGCAGCTCATTCCCTTGACCATCATCATGGCTAGGGGAGTGTGTGTGCCTAGATCATGCGATTCTCTAGTGACGCCTGATTTTCATCCATTTGTGACTCCCCATTTCAATGCCTTCAGGCTTGAGAACCTTGAGAGAAAGCCCTACCTTGCTCCTTTGAACATCTGGCCTCAGGAACCAGTGCAGTCTTCTCTGCCCTAGCAAGTCTCCTGGGGTTTCAGAGCTTGCTGAACGGGCCAGATGAGCCAGAATTCTACTGGAATCTTAACTAAAGAAGGAAATATGTTTGTGACCACTCGAATTCTTCGTCTAGCCCCTGCACTTTCTCGGCTACTCCCCAAGGGGAATGTTGCAAGTCAGGTTCAGCCTAGGCAAAGAGGAAGTTTCCCCAGAACAGAGCAGGTGTACAGACCTGATGCTGCTCCATCTCTGGCACCAGGAAATGCCTGGTCTCTGTGCCTTGTGCAGGGTTGTCCTTTATTGCTGGGCCTAAATGGAAAATTGTCCCACAAGCAGCAGCTGCATCCTCAGATCAGAATAAAACAGCAAAAAGAAAAATAAGAAAAAAAAAAAGCATGTACTACATATGAAGCATCCTTCATTAAGGGAGAGATTTTAATGAGACCCCATTCTTCCTTCCAGGGAAGAGCTCATCTTGAAGGGAAGCCAGGTGTGGGCCAATGAGTGAGTCCCATGGTCAGGTGGTGATTGGAAAAAAGGGACACTGCCCTGTGATTTGCACATCTCACACCTTCTGTGCTTCAGGGGTGTCTGGGACGACTGAATAGGTTCCTGTTAAGAAAGATGGCATGATATAGGGTAAAGGTTCCTTATCCAAACTGATGCTTGTATCCAGAACTGGGGTTTGGAATTTTATTTGTTTTTATTTTGCATTTTGGAATATTTGCATATACATAATGGGAAATACTTTGAGAATGGGACCTAGGTCTAAACACAAAATTCATGTCTATTTCATGTATCTTATTCACACAGAAGGTGATTTGAAACTGTATTTTTAATAATTTTGTGCATGAAACAAAAAATGCATTATGTAAAATTTTCTACCTGGCGATGCTATTCAAAAAGTTCTGGATTTGGGATTTTCAGATTAGGGGTGCTCCATGTGTAATCGCACCCAGTACAGACCAGCCAGTGCTTTGTAGAGGAGGGGAGGCACCCGGGAGCCAGGTTGCTGTCAAATCCATCACTAACTAAGCACTGGTAGGTGAATGAAAAGAAATGGAATTGATTCCAAATGACAGGAACCAAGAACTGATTCCTGAACGGACAAAAGAATACCATGACAAAGAATCCTGAAAGCCAGGAATGGCCGCTTACCTTACCTACGCCATCAGGCAGCCTGTGCACAGAACCCCCCCACACACACACACCACGACAGGGAACTCACCACCTATCATGACAGCTGGCTGTGCCTCCAGAGAGCTCTGTCCTTTGAATAGTTCTTTGTATCTAACCCACCTCTCCCCCTATCTTTCTCTTTTGTTCCGACTTTGACCCCTCACCATGCACAATAAGTCCCTCTTCCCAGAGTTCCCTCTGTCATGTCTGTGGCCTCCCTAATGAGCGAGGCTAACCTTTTCTTCTTCCTGGGAAACCAGCCTCAGTTCTTGCAGCCCCTCAAGAGGTGGGGATGACCCTTGAGCCACACAGGGGATTAGTAGAGCCCTGTTGGATCCTGTCATCTCTGCCACACTAATGGTATTAGCCACTCTCCAGTTAGCTGCCTGCATGCCTCTGCAAACCTACCAGTCCAGGGCCTCTGCTCAGCCCAGTACCCAGATGGGCCACAGGAAGCAGCTACTAACTGCGGGTAGGCCATTTTATTCCACTAATCTTGGCCCTGTCCTGAGCTAGGATCCATCTGTACCCTTCAGGCAGAGAACAGGAGAGGAAGTGGACAGACTGTGAATCTGTATACCTGCTCAGTCCTGTGAACAGGGCTGTATAGGAATCGTGGCATCTTGAGCATTCTTTACTTTCAATATGGAGGCATTAAAGGTAGAGTTGCTGCCTCCTACCTAACAGCTTCAGCCATGGGTTTCCTTCTGCCTCAGGGCCACCACCTTTGCTCCGTCTTTGCCTCCCAACTGGGACATGTAGAAAAGATGAAGAATGTAGCCTCACTTGCAAATGTAGCACATTGTGCTTTTGAATGCAGTTTTCTCTTCAGAAATCACTGCAGCTACTTATGGAGTGACACTGTGTTGACTGCTATTTCTTTTTTTAGATGTGAGTATCTCTGCAAAGGTAATGCCAACACTTCAGGTGAAATACGGGTAGTGGCAGCATCCCCCTGAGTTGGTGCTGTGCCTCCCATGCTGTGCACCAGCCCCGAGGTGTGTGTTTCACTGTGTGCTGGGTCATGCGGCTTAGCAGTCAGTAGAGCTGGAGTCCAGAGGCTAGACTGTTGGTCTGTACTGGAATTTTTAGTTGCTATTTTCTTTTTTGAAGATTACTTTCCTCTTGGTATATGATTTAATGGTGTATAATTCACCCACTTACAATGTTCATTGGTTTGAGCAGATTCACAGAATTATGGGACCTTCACCACAGGCCAGGTTTAGAATTTTCAGTACCCACAAAAGGAACCCTGTACCTGGGAGCTGTCACTGCCCTCCAATTACCCCAGCCCCAGACAACCACTGATCTAATGCCCTAACAGTCTGCCTCTGTCAAGTTGCCTCAACCCTTCACATAAGTGGAATCATACAACACATGGCTTCTTCTGTCTGGCTTCTCCAACTTGGCCTGATGCTTCCAAGTTTCACCCATGTTCTTGCATGTGCTGATGTGACATGGCTGTCTTGGCAGAAGAGCATCCAGATTTGTAGCTGTCCCACCTCTGTTCACTCGCTCATTGCTTAGTGAGCACTGAAGTTCCACTTTCAGCTATTGTGAACCTGGCTGGTGTGAACTTTCATGCACAACTCTTTGCATGGATACATGTTTTCATTTCTCCTGGGATATCACTGAGGGTGGAATGGCTGGGTGATGGGGTAACTCCGTATTTAGCATTTTGAGGAACTGCCAATTTTCAAAAGAAGCTGCATCATTTCACCCAACCGTTCTTGACTGATTGCTTGGAGTCAAGGACTCCTCTCTTGAGTGTTGTGGGGGAGCCCTCCTCCCCACACTGTTCTCATTGAGCAATTTACTTGATAGAGTTGCACCAAGAAACTGGGTCTTACAGTTTCCAAAGCATGCCTGGTTGGAATCTCAGCTTGGGGACTTTGCACCTCTGTGACCCACCTTGGATTTATCAACTCTTCTTTCTCTATCAGCAGAAAGAATTGTTACAAGGATTTAGTGCAATGCTATGTGTTAAAGCCTGGCACGAAGCCCAGAGCACAGTAGGTTCTCTCGCATTTACTGAGCACTTAGACTTGAACTTCCTACTGTGTACTGTAAAAGCACATAGTAGGAGCTGAAGGGAGGGGATACACACAAAGCTTACATACCAAGGATGGAGAGAGATGGCGCTCGGTGTACTTGACTGTCCACCTTCACAGCCCCTGCCTGGCTCCCTCTCTCGAGAAACACTGGTATCCTGTGCTTCTGGGCATCTCCCTCCCTCAGGGCCTTTACTCCTGCTCTTGCCTCCAGCTGGAACCTCCTTCCCTGTGTGCCACAGGCCATGCCAGCCCAACCTTTGCCTGGCTGACTCCTGCATGTTCTTTCAACCTCACCTCTGTCCTGGCTGCCTCAGGAAAGTCACTGTCCAGGTAGAGTCCTCCTGTTTTCTAACCCCCACAAGGACTGGGTTTCCCCTTCACAGTACTTCCTGCAGCTGTCATTTTTTATTGAGTTGATGTGCATGATTCTGTCATTAGTGCCCATGTCCCGCACTCTGCTGTTAGCCATTGGAATGCTTGCTAGGGGCTAGAGGAAGAGCATCACCCCCATCATGGCTGGGGAAGGAAGAGTCACGGAACAAGCCACTGATTGCCCCGTCTGGGCCCCCAAGCTTGGTGATCGATGCTAATATATACTGATGGATGACCAGGTGTTAAGCAGGTTGACATGGAGGAAGATTTGGGCTCCCTCCTGCCAGTTCCAGGAAAGAAACCCAGAGCATATCAGATCCGAACTGAGGGCTTCCCGCAGGGATTTCAGGGAAGGCAGCCCATCTTCTACTCTGTTTTAAAGTTAATTAATCTGTCCTCCCATTCAGCTTCATCCACCCTGTGACCACTGGCAGCTACTGATCATCACAGGTGTGGCCTCCAGAGCTCTGGCCCCCTGGGACTCCTTTGGCAGCAGACAGGGGCAACCTCCCAGCTGCTCCCCCTCAGCATCTTCTGTTCCTGCTTCTGCTTTGGTGAGGCACAGTGCCTCTCCCCAGCCCCTCGGCTGCTCACTGCCTTTGAAGTATAAGTAATAAACTTTTACAGATGGTGACAAGAAAAGGCTCATTAGCTTCGTCCCTGACTCAGAGAGTGGCTCTAATCCACTCGCCTTCTGAGTCCTGCTCTTTAATGTATCATTTTCAATCCTGCACCTCTCAGATACAGCCCTGAAGCTGCTTTGAAGTGTCACCAGCTGCACCCCCTCCCTCCCCTGGCTCTTGTCTCATCTCTGTATTCTAGGCCCATCCTTGGAGGGTCCTGTGCCAAGCCAGGAAGTCATCCACGAGCTTTCCTGAAGCTTCCAGAAGTCTTCTCCCAGATCTAGCCATCATGATGTGTCTCTCTTCCCTGAACTCATACCTGTGCAGGGAGCAGAGGACCCCCCTCCATTCCTTCTGGGGAGGGCAGTTCTTCTTGTAGTTTAGCTGTGAATTTCCTTTAAGCCACTCTCTTGGGTTGACTTCTGTGTTAGCCATCGGCAGAGTAATAATAATAATGATGACGATGTAGCCCATTTGTTGACAGTGCTACTCATTAGACCAGTAGCTTTGTGTGTATTGCCTCACTGAATCTCCCAACATCAGGTAAGCAAAGGTGCTTTCGTTGCCCCCACATCTGTGATAAAGACACGGAGCGGTGAGGAGCTTGCCCAAAGCCACATGGTCAGCGAGGAGGGGCCTGCACTTAGAACCAGGCAGTGAGCAGGGTGCCCTTCATTATCACACTGAAGTTTTTATATTAAATAGTCTCCCCCAAGAGACCATGCATGTGATCATGGCTTGTCTTGCCTCAGTTGTCAACATCATCCTCAAAAAGTGTCTGTCTGTGATTGACAGATGAGAGTGCAGATTTTGGAAGAATGAGATAAAGTAGGTGCTTTGCCAGTTCTGTTGCTGCCTAAAGCTGTGCTAAAGCTTCATTGTGATGGTCTTTTGAAAGGAGCACAGCACTTAGCCCCTGGGGACTCAGGGTGATGAGACCCACCTCTCCTTGAGAAACTTATGTGTAGGAGACAGAAACACATGAGTGGACTCCTATATCACTGTGTGATTACATATGGACTTCAGTGTATATGCGTTTAAATTATGATCATGCCTTTACCTAACTTGTTATAACATGTGTCGCACAGGTGTTGGGGTACAGAGAGGAGTTTAGGACTCCTCTTGTGTGTAAGTGAAGAAAATTCTTACCCAACTGTGTGAATAATAAAAGGATGGATTTCTGGAGAAGCAGAGTGGGCATCAGGGGGCTCTACCCTGCAGGATTCTCTCATCTTTGTCCTCAGGGTGGCTCCCCTTGGGTAGCAGGTGATTTCCATGCACCTCTTCGATTGTGGGTCCTCATTCAGCTCTTGGGGAGAAAGACTTCTGAACTGTGTTCCACCTGGCGGCTGTGCCATTTGGGCTCATTTGCCCACTGCTTGTCCAGTTGTTACTTCTAACTAAGGGGCTCTGCCAATGGTCTTCATCAGACAGGGTCTACACTTCCGAGCACGGTGAGGTCTATCCCACCTAAAACTGACACCATATAGTACAGAGGAGTAGAGATGAGGAAACCACAAGCACTAGCCTGCTACAAGCACCTCCTTTCTGTACCTAATCACATTCAAGGTAGAAAGCCCTGGGCTTGGGGTCCACTTAGACACCAGAGTCCACCCTGCTACAAAGCACTGGTATCATCCTGTAGAACACAACAGGCAAAATCTGAGCAGCTTCTCTGGATGCCTCTCATCCCAAAAGTCATTTACAGAATTGCCTTTAAAACCAAGTCGCCAGGCGCAGTGGTACACACACGTAATCCCAATGGGTTCCTGAAGCACGAAGATCACAAGTTCAAAGCCAGCCTCAGCAAAAGTGAGGCGCTAAGCAACTCAGTGAGACCCTGTCTCTAAATAAAATACTAAATAGGGCTGGGGATGTGGCTCAGTGGTCAAGCACCCCTGAGTTCAATCCCTAGTACCAAAAAGAAAAAGAAGTACAAGCTGCTGTTTTTATAGTCAGGTTTTTTATTTTATATATATATATATATATATAAGAATGAACCCTATTACCTTCTTTTACTACCATTTTATTTACAAGATTTAAAAGTGCATAGGATTCTTGGCTTTTTCTCAAAATCAAATTAATTCTCAAAGAGAAAAAGATCTGATGGCCCTTAGGTGTTCGGATGAACATGTTTTGGGAGGTGAGGGCCATTCCAACACACCTGACCACCACAGCAGTAACTCTAACAGCAGCATCATTAATATAATCTGTTAGTTACATTGTTAATAGAAATCGATAATATAAATCCACCTCCCTCTGACTGTTCTGAAGAAGCTGGCCCAATCACAGTTTGCTTTTTCCTACCAAGTCATTCTAAGGAGATTATTTTAAGAGAACAACCTTTTAAGAGTACTGTTACTCTTATTGAAGGGTGAAGGAAATGTAATTAGTGAAAAGATTAAATTCAGATCCCTACACCGTTAGGCCAGAAAAGTGCCATAATCCCATTTCTGACCCTCAGCTTTTCCATCTGTAAAATGTGTGCACTGTAAATCCTTCTTTGTGCAGTATAGACAAACTGAGATCAAGTCTACAAAAGCTCTTCTAAACCACTAAGGTGCAGATAGCAGATGATGGCGTATATATTAACTTCAGTTATTTAACAGAGCGTTAGGAGGGTGTTGGAGGTCGATATTAACATGTCTCATTGATATTCATGCCTTGCTATAGAAGAGCTGCTCTTACTTATTGAACATGTCATGGACACCTTGTACATTTGGTCACATTGAAAACCTGACAAAAATACAGCCCTAAGCCCTGGCAGGGATCTTATATGAATTCACTCCATGGCACCAGCCTCTTTTAGACGGTAGGCAGAGTAGTTAAGAGAGCCGCCACTGCATTGGCCTGACTCTGACCCAGCCACCGGGAGGCAGGCACTACTGTTTTTGTTCTTAGTTTTACTGAACAGAGTGGTTCCTTCATTTGTCCAAAAACATAGTGGGACTTGTTTCTGGACTTGTCAGCCTGCTCCTGTGTCTGGGTTTGGGTCCCTGCTTGTGTTCTGGGGAGTGCAGAATACTCAGAAAGAGCCTGGTTTTATTGACAAGGACAGATAAAAAAAAAATAGAAAAAAAAACAAAGTTGAATTGATTATCTCTTCCTTACCAAGTGAGACAGCACATGCCAATGGAGGGATTTACTGAATACAACCCAGAGAGGAAAGGAAGGAGATTTTAAGTGCATAACAGGGAGGTGGAGTGGGAGACAGAGTTCGAAGACCATTTTCTGGGCAGGATAGAAGGACTTCATAGGTTTGTACAAAATTGAGGAAAACGACTAGCTTGGCAAATTGGCCAGGAGGCAAGAAAGAGTGCTCTTCAGGCCTGACTCAGTCTGTCCAGGCTTTTGAGCGTGTAAAGGGTGGTCTGCAAACCACCTGCATTTCTTTCAGGTCTGGAGTCTGGGGAAGGCAGAATCAAAACACTGGCAGAGTTTTGTCTGGTGAGGGCCCATGTTCAGGTTCCCAGATGGTGCCTTCTTGCTGAGTCCTCAAGCAGTGCAAGAATCCAGGTAGCTCTCTGGGTTTTCTTTCATAAGGACACTCTTGATCCCACTCATGAGGGTCCTACTACACAGCCTAATCACCGCCCAGGGCCCTGCCTCCTAACGCCATCACTCTAGGGATTAGGTTTCAACATAGGACTTCTGGGGACCCAAACATTCAGACCATCGCAGGCAAAGTTAGAGTCTCTGGTGATCATGGCCCTTGAATGGCTTCGGCTGTGGAAATCTGGTTATGCCCAAATCAGTCCTTCAGTTTTGACCTCTCCAGTGAGTGCTCCCGGGAGTGGGAAGCTGGGTTTTTAAACTCTACACAGGTTGCTTCTCCAAAATCCTGGGGACCAGAAGCGTCCTGGATTTGGGTTTGGTTTTTTTTTTTTCAGGTTTTGGAATATTTGCATATGCATAATGAGATAGATACCCTGCAGATAAGACTGAAGTCTAAACACACAATTCATTTGTTTCACATACACCTCATGCACCAAACTCGAAGCTATTGTACCATATCTTTCGAACGCCGGGGTTTTGACTGCAGCCAGTCACATGACATCACTGATACTGGGGCAAAGGACAGGGAGCTGATTATCAAAGGAAAGGAAATGGGCAGATGGCACTTCCTCCATCAACCTGTTGCTCATAGCCTCCAGGGTTAACACAAGCAGTCACCTCCTGGACCACTCTCTTCCTGCCTTTTGGTCACATAGGCATGAGAAGAAAGGAAACCTATAAAGGGGCAAGATACCCCCACTCCCGTAGATACCAGCTCTAGGTCCCCATTTCCCCACCGGAGAAGGCTGTTTCTGTTCTATCCTTTAAATAAAATTTGCTTTCTGCTCTTGCCTTGGCATTATGGACAGGGCAGTATTGACAGGGACCTGATCCTGATTTTCAAGACCAGTATCAGCAGGTGTGAAGTGTTCCTCTCCTGGATCAGCACTCAGAACATCTCAGATTTTAGAGCATTTTGGATTTCAGATTTTTTTTTTTTTTTTTTTTTTTAGAATTTCAGATTTTTACAGTATGGATCTGTACCATGAACTGCATAAGGTGACCAAGGCCACCAAGGGGCTTGATAGACCATAGAAAAGCAAAATAACTCCAAGAATCCAGTGCTATGAAGGATGTGAGAAGGGCCAACCTGATAAAGACCAGTGGGGTGGGAGGGGTGCTGCGTTGGAGAGTTACCAAGGACGAGGAGGGTGGGCCCAGAGGAGAGGCAGAGGGAAGGGGAGAAAACACAAAGATTAAGGAGAGAGGTCACTAGGTTGGAAAAGAGAGAAGGCCAGTGTCCCTGATGAGCAGGAGGTGGGGGTGAGGCTGGGCGCCGTCAGGGCTGGCTCAGGCAGGCCTCGCTGATGCACCACACATGGAGAACAGGGAGAAGGGAGGAAGTGAGAGCCTTTCTAGACTAGGCTTGGGTAGCATTTCTGAGGGTGGGCAAGTGGCTGTCCTCTGAACCCGTGGTGCATGTGTCTGCACAGAGTCAGCGAGGCGAGGGGTTAGAGATGGAAGGACAGTCACCAGCCCTCCCTCCCATGGACTTTCTGTGTGATCCTGGAGAAGCGGGTTATCTTTCTTCACTGTGATTTTGCAGAATCTGCAGGTGTTGTGGGAGCAGCCCTGCAGAGGGGAGGAGGAGAAGCAGATTTCTAGTCAGGGTGCAACAGATACCAACTGACTTAGGGGTTGAAGAGTTCTTTCCCCTTGCTGAACTTCTGTTTTCTCACCTGCAAAATGAGGATGACAAGTTGAGTTGCTTCCCTGGCAGGAGAGTCAGGAAACTCATTGAAAAGTTGGTAGAAAAGCAGTTTGAAACTGATTAGAAGATACACATTTATAAGGTCCAGATGTTATTGATCTAATGAATTAAAATGCAGCAACACAATGTCTAATAATTTAATGGAATTATCACCATCATCTCTGGAACACCACGTCAGGCACTTAACATGCTTAAATCTGTGTCGTATTTTAGTAGCAGTTCAGTCACTTTATTTATTGACTCAAGCCATCAAGTAGCATTAAGCCTGGGGAAACTTAATCTTCGCCGTGAACTCCAACAGGCAGATATTGCGTCTACAGTTTACAGGTGGGAAACTGAGGCCTGGCAGGTGGATTCAGTGCTCAGAACCAGAAACCTGTAAGTGGAGGAAATTCCAGGTCACACCCAAGCCTTTTGGGGTTGGACCTTGTCACATGACCACATGCAGCAATGCCTTCTCTCAGCAAAGTGTGACACAGCTGTTCGCAAGCTTCACTGGTACCTATAAATTAATTTACAAACTTGGGTTCTGGGCCAAAAAAGCTTAAAAAGCAAATTGTACTTGGATGTTTATCCTTGTACCTGTGTCAGGAAAGGAGCAGCATGTCCTAGGTGACAGTCTTGATCAGGGACCGAGTAACTGCCCTACACTTTGCAGATGATCATGTCTCACAACCCCTCCCCCATCAGAAGACAGTAGGCCCCAGACAGCAAGTGGGTGGGAAGGAGCCTTGATTATTTCAGGGGAGTAGGCACATCAGTGTTGATTAGCTTTCTACTGTGCCATGGGGACCAGGGAGCCAGGCTTCCTTGGGATCATTATTTAAAATAAAGACTCTTGAGTCCAACTTCAGGTTAGGCCCAAGAAGTCCCGGCTGCGTCACCTTGCACAAATGCCCCCAGCTCTGTGTCTTCAATTTCTTCATCTGCAAAATAAGTACACTATACCACCTACCTGTGTGGTTGTGGAGAGGAGTTATGGGGGAGAGTCTTGTGAATAAAGTACCCCAACCAGTACCAGGCCCAGCAAGCAACCTAGCTCTCATCACCATGGGCTAAGTTATCTTGTCACCTTCATAAATGGCAGACATAAGCATATTAAAAACACCCTGCTCCCCTGCTCAAAGAGATACCCATTTGGACAGAGAAGGATTTTAGCAGGAAAGTCACATGGGTAGGCTTGCTCTTTATTTGAGTGCATTCAAGTTATGTACCATGATGCTGATCCTCCCCACACTCAGCCAGCCATTAAGCACAATTTCGGCTTTAATGGGATACTCCGATAATTTCCATCTTGCCCTGAAAATGGATTGTCAGAGAGGCGGCCGCATGGTGGGAAGTGTTGCCCTTCACAATGGGTACACACTGGCCCTGCCCTGCCCTCCTCTCCTTATCATATCAGGAACTGTTCTAAACCCCCAGGATGGGATGTCCTTCCATATGGTAACTACAAACATTTTTTTTTCAGTTAAAACACAATTGTATAGCACAGTAAAATTGAAAATGTGCACAAATGATTAAAATAAAAATTAAGACTTCAAAGAAATCGGTCCCTAAGTGACAGGCTGATGTGGTCTGTGTATTCTCTCCTCGAAACTCCTAGGCATAGCTATGTTGGTGGAAGAATTTGCAGAGCTCTCTTGAGTGTACAAGCTGGGTCTTCAGAAAGATTGCTCCAAACACCCCTCTGCTTTGAAGCTATTTGCTGTGTAACCGGAAAGTGTTACTTAGAGGTTCAGTCGGATTCCTCCTGCTGAAAATCAAGACAGCTTTTTCCACTAAAAGGGGTTTAGGGGATGATAAAAAATGAGGCCGTGTATAAAGGAAGAAGAGTACACCGGGAAGGTGTTTGCGCCTGATATAATATCTCACCCTCTTCTAGCATCGCTTGACATTAGTCAAGGTGGGCCAGCTCTGTCCCCTGGGCCTTGGTCCTCACAACTCCAGCCCTGACCCCGTGTCTCTGTGCTCTAGGGACTTTATCTCAGAAACTGGAGCCTGCTGATGCCTTTCCCTGGCGTCCCCTGAGTGATGCATGGGCTCATCTGTCATCTGCCAGTGGTGACCGGGCCTCATCGGTCTTGCTGTCACCTGTGTACCCACCTGCTTCTTCTCTGTCATCAGTCCTTCTCAGCCATGGCCTGTTTGCAGCTCACTGCCACGAGCACTTTTGCAACCTCGGAGTTTGAAGTATTCCGTGGTTTTCCTCTCTGTGCCTGGTTCAGCCTCCCTCTCAGCAGAAATTTTGCCTTACAGCAGGCTCTGGAATGGGTTTCTTTTGCCCCAGACCTTGACTACATTTCAGAGTAATTTAGCCACATCTCAAATCCCTGTCTTTTCTGTGGCAGCTTGGTGATTTTAGCACCTACCCTGTGCTGGGCACGAAAGTGGCACTGTAAAATTTATGATCGAGTTTCAGTTTCAAATTAAGTGGCTTATTGTATACACAGAGCCCCTGTGATTCCCCCTTCAAGGCAAAGAGCTCAGCCTCAGGAGAAATGCAGTCAGCTCACACTTTAATTAAAAGAAAAGTTCTAGAAGATTCTCTCACCTTGAAAGGAGCATCCAGCATTGTCTTTTAAATTATTGAGTCCTGGCTGGCAGGGAGAGTCAGTTGAGAATATGCATTTGTCTTTTTAACTGCCTTTATCAAAGATTCTGTCTGGCCCTCCACCGATGTGGGTATAATGACCCCAACCCCTTCTTATCCTGTAAAATACAGCATCCTGCTGGTTCCTGAGTAAGAGTTCTTAAGCTGAAGCTACCCGTCTGTAGTAACTGGCCAAGTGCTCAGAAAGCAGCATGTCCTAGGGGCTCCACCTCCCACAATGCCCCTGAACATGCGCACAGGCAGAGAACCCCAGCACGAATAGCAGTTGTGTATACCAAGTCCCCTGCACTGCCTTGACAGCAGGCAAAGCCGTCCCTGTTCTACAAGACAAGATTCTGAGTCTCAAAGATGTTTTGCCCAAGGAGGTCTCACAGCCGCTGGTCTGGGGCTTTGGGTTGCTGGCTCAGGGTTGTCTGGCTGGGCCGCTGAGTTCTGTTCCTTTATAGAAAATATGCAGGCAACTTACAAGAGTGCAAAAGGGAAGGGAGGGACTCAGAGCCAGAAACATGCCTAGGGAGGCAGCCTGTGCCGCAGACGTGACCGGCAGAGAAATCTCATGATGTGGAGCGGCTCTGCAGCTCAGGGAGGCCTTCGAGGGGCCAGGGACTCATTTTGGGAATAGAGAGCCAACAAAATGTCAGTCCTGTGGGCTCCAAAAAAAAAAAAGAGTATGTCCCCCATATTTGATATTTTGAAAGTGTTGAGACAGTGAAAAGGACCGGTGACCTCATCTAAATCCAAGTAGTGCCTTTGAGTGCCAGCCATCCTCCGGTATCAGGGAGGCTGCCCAGGGTTCAGGCTCAGGACCCACCTGGACTCCATTGGAAGTCGGGTAGGGGTTCTTTTCACTCAAGCAGCTGAAATCAGAAGCATTTCAGTAATGCACTGGATGACAATGTCATTAGAAAGCAGACATTAAAAACTGATTTAGTAACAAGATCATGGCATTTGCAGGGAAATGGATGGTATTAGAGCAGATTATGCTAAGTGAAGTTAGCCAATCCCAAAAAAATAAATGCCGAATGTCTTCTCTGATATCAGGGGGGTGACTCAAAATGGGGTAGGGAGGAAGAGCATGAGAAGAAGATTACCTCTAGATAGGGAAGAGGGGAAAGGGAAGGAGAAGGGGACTTGCATGGAAGATGGAAGGAGACCCTCATCGTTATACAAATACGTGTATGACGATGTGAGGGAGGAAAAAAAAGAAGTGGGTCACATTAGATTGGGTAGAGAGAAGTGATGGGAAGGGGGAAGGGGGGAATGGAAGGACAGAATAAAACAGACATTATTACTGCTGTGGGTATATACGTGACTGCATGACCAATGTGATTCTGCAACCTGTACACTCAGAAAAATGAGAAATTATATCCCATCTGATTCAAATGTATGATATTTCAAGATAAAAAAAATGATTTAGATTAGAGGTGGGTATAGCCACAGTGACCACGGACTGAGCAGCCTTTATGGTTTTGGTGCTATTCTAAACCCTGCCTTGTATCATTTTTATTTAAATGACACATCAGTCCTTTGGGATAAAAGAACAAGATGGAGGAAAAAAAACACATCTTCGGGCTGGGGGAGCAGCTACCTGGTAGATGCTCTTGCCTCCCATGCAGGAGATCTTGGGTTCCACTCCCAGCACCTAAATAAATAAATAAATGGAAAAGAGAAAAGCACATCTTTTTGGAATAAGGACAAAATGGCAGGGACATTTCTTTTACTCTCCAGGTAGGGAAGCTGGGCAGGGCTTGTGGTGGTAATCTGTGAAGCGTCAAGTGAATACATGAAGGTGGATAAGGTGCAGCCTTATCCAGTGTGGACCCAATGTAAATCACATACCCATGTGCATAAATATGGTGCCCTCTTGCAGGGCACTGGATCCACTAGGTATTTGCCAAGCACCGAGAGGACCCAGGTATGGAAGCAAGTAATTTCACCTGGGAGGATCAGCAAGTGCTCCATAAGAGGGTACCAATTTAGTCAGAGCTTGGAGGAGGAGGGGAAGGAGGAGTAGGAGGTATGAATCATGACTTCTAACAGTGAGCCACTATCTGCAGCTGGGTGGGAACCACAGGCCAGCCCAGCCAGGTATTCCTGCCCCGCCCCCTCCATTGCCAGCTTCAGCCCTCTCCTCCCTCTGAGCTCCTACAGTGCCTGGCTGGTTTATTGTCTCTCTCTGCCACTAGAATATAAGCTGTCTGTCTCATGCTGGGACTTTCTATTTTGTCGTGTTCTTGCTTTAGCCCCAGTGCTCAGAACACTGTATCTAGTAAATGTTCAATAAAAATGTATCGAATTGAAGGGCAAGTTCAAAGAATTTGCAAAGATAATTAATATAATGTCTGGAAATAAGAAAAGCCTACCAGACCCTAATTTCTGCTCAAATTTTGGTCTGTGTGGCTCATCATCATTTGACATTCTATGTGCCTTGAATATTGATTTATCTGTTGTCTGTCTTCTGCCAATACAGTGTAAGCTCCAGGAGGGGATAGATTGGACCTTGTTCTCTGTTGTCTTCCTTGCTGTGTCCCATCCCCTATTGTGGCACTGGACTCCTAGCAGTAGTCCAGAAGGATTTTTTGAGTGAAGGAAGGAGAGAAATTGACGCATGGGGACTGGGTGGTCAGGGCAGTTAGTGTGATGAAGGGATCCTGCCCCAGCTAAGGGCTGAGAGCGAGTGGGTGCTTGTGAAGGTGGGAAGCTGAGTGTTGTGATGGCATTTGCAAATGGATCTCATGGCATGGCCCAAGGGGAGTTGGGAACAAGTTGGAGAGAGACAGGTGAGACCTAGACTAATGACTGCTTGCATCCCAGAATATCAGAAAGTGTTTCCCCAGATCGTGATAACCAGAACACAGTTTATTTGGGGTAAAGTATTCCTTTAGTGCTGGTTATCAGAATTAACCTAGTCAGGGCAAAACGTAGGGGACTATTTGACTTGTAGGAGTAGATTCTATAGGACTATTTTTTTCATGTCTTTATCTTTGCCAATTAGTAAAAGATGTGAAAATTTAATACCCTTTAATGGTATTGAGCTGTTAGTAACCATAGCTACTAAAGCTGTTCTATAAAACCACCCATATACCCTAGAAAGTACTTTATCAGCACAGCCCCAAAGTGAGAACAGCCTGAACCTATTAGCCCTGAAAAATGTGTTGAAATTTTATGATCGTTCATGGGATAAAGCCTCATGCCTTTCCGTTGACTTTTTTCTTGTGTCCTATTTCCTGCTCCCAGGCTCTGTCCACAGGACTCTCTGCACAGATGGAAGTATTTTGTATCTGCATTGTTTGATATGGTAGCCACTAGCCTCATGGGGTCGTTGAGTGCTTGGGAGATGGCTGCTATGACTAAGGAAATGAAATTTTAATTTTGTCTAATTTTGATTTATATACATTTAAATGGCAGCAGGGGCCAGTAACTACCATATTAGACAGCGTGACCCTAAACATTTAGATTAACCCTCATGGCAAGCCCAGGGGCAGATATCCACATCTCCATTATGCAGATAGGGAAACTGACACTCAGTATTTTAAATCAAGTGTCCTCGATGGTCCTGCAGCCCGGGCATAGCAAAACAGAGATTCTTACCCAGATGTGTCTGCTTCCCAGAACAGCTGGCCAAGAAGCACACTTGTTTTCTAGATTTCAGTGAGTTCTATACCCTTAAATGAAGTCATCTCTTGATAGCAGCAGCACCATACCATGTCCTTGGCCTGTTTTCCCACCTGCCGATATTCCAGAAGCACGCTGACCCTTTGGGATGGATAGGCACTTTTCTCTGATTACCCAGCTTGGCAGCTGAAGGAAAAGCCCTTTAAAACCAAAGCACTCTCCAAGGTCCTGAACTGAGTGACTCATGAGGCAGCACAGCAGCTCAAGGGCTGTGTATAGGGAGAAGGACCCCAGGCTGCAGTACAGAAGCCTATTGGGCAGATGCAAAGCTTGGCGAGAGCAATTAGTGGTCTCCATCACCAATGTGCAGTAGGGATTGGGGACTCCAGCAGACCCCCGACATGGGTGAGAGGCAGCTCTCTCACTTAGGGTGTGAGGAAATCGCATCTTTCTCTCCAGTTTGAATGAGATTCTTTCCTTCCATCACCTCAGTCAGTGTCTTGTTGATGGTGCATGCTCAGTAATTATCCATCAGATGGTTGAACAGGTGAATGAATGAATAATTTGATGAGCCTAAGTTTACTGTTGCCCTGAACCACTCTTGCTAAAAAATATAAATAAATAAATAAATAAATAAATAAATAAATAAATAAATAAATAAATAAATGATGGTTTTCTCCTGCAGGCTTGAAGAATTAGAGAACAAACTCAGGCTGTGGTCACTCATCCGGAGAGAAAGTGGAAGGAATATTTTTTTCTGCAATTCAGATCTAGCTTTTTGATAAAAGTCACAGAATTACAATAAGAGCAGTTACATAACCCAACAGATAAGAGAGGAATCTTGATATCATCTCCTAAATACAGAAGTTTCAGGATCAGCTTTCTGAGAATTCTGCAACCCTACCCCCTAACCCCAGCCAGGTCTGGGGGGGGGGGGGGTGAGAGCTGGAAACACCTATCTTGGTTTGGTTCTGTTTGCATCAGAGCCCCGAGGAGGAAGCACGGGAGTAAATTAGGACGGCTAGATTGACACCTGTGTGTGTAGGCCCCTTTGGGTTGGTGGACTGTGACAGTTGCTGGAGGAGTATTTAAATAAGATTAGATGGATTATGGAGAAATAAACTCCTGCCTCTTGGTGTTCTTGCACTCCCTGTCTCTGAAGCTGTGTTTAATCTCACTGATGGATTCCCGGCCTCTCTCTGGTGTCCCCTCTGTTAGCCCTGCTTGCTCTACTGGGGCCTCGATTGTAGGTGCACTCTGCTTCATTTTGATTCTCAGGCTGATTAGTCAATAGAGAAAATTAATGAGATAATATAAGAGAAAGCACTTTGTAAACTGTCAAATGCCCTGCTTATGGAAGGGAATAGAGGACAAGTGATCAAATCCTCTGTCTTTGGCTTTATAGAACCCCCCAAACTTCATGTTATTTTCTCCATAGTCTGAATGATGTCATAGAACAAGAAAATGGAAGCACCCTTGGGCATTACCTTCACCCAGCCCTGTCATTTCCATAAAGAAGGAAACTGAGGGTCAGAGTGGATGAGCCTCTTGCCCAGGATCAACAGTTTACGACAGAGCCTGTGCCAGCAGCCCGGTCTCATGTTCTCCTTCCTGCCCACACCCCTGCTGGCAGCAGGGCCAAGTGGCAGATCAGCAAGGCCATTGTCCTCAGCTGTCAGCTTCCCTTTTCTGAAATGTTGGGGACCAGAAGTGTTTCAGATTTGGGAGTTTCTCAAAGTCCATACTTTTAAATCAGAAATACTTAACCTCTGGTGTTTTCTACCGTCAAGAAAAGAGAAGGTTTTGTGCGTCCTGGGATAATCAGCACTTCTCCAGCAGTCCTTGGTCCTTGGACACTCGGGGACAGCAGCAGAGGCCCCGTGCTCATGGGGCGGAAACACAGTGTGTGGGTTCACTAGATGGCCACACAGGCCTTGGCAGGAAGCAAGGCAGAGGACAGAAGGGTGGGTCCCAGGGGATAGCAGGTGCTGTGCTAAATTGGAAGGTGAAATAGAGAAGCCTCACCGATAATGTGGTGTTTGACCTGATGGCCGAAATTTGGGTGGTGTTCTGACTTAAAACCCACAGTCTAAATTGAGTAGAAATCAGGATAAGATTTTAAAAACAAACAAACTAAACGATCCAACCACAGAAAGTCATCAAATATCCACTAAAATCTTAACCCTGCCAATGTCTAGTTGATGGGTTTACAATTACTTTTAGCTTGTGGATTTTTACTTCCTTAATTTCCTGCAAGGAATATACATTATTTTTGTGTGAAAATCAAAGACACATCAATGACTTAGGGTGAGGGGTGCTCAGTGTGGCGAAGTGACAGGAAGCCGCGGCGGTTGAGTAGGAGACGAGGGGGGTGTGGGGCAGGAGCAAAATGAAACCACAAGAAGCAGATGGTGATGCTTTGGTCCTGATGCCACATTTATTGACAGATGGAACTAAAGGAATTTGGAGGAGAGAGAGTAAAAGCAACAGTTAGCTGAGTCTTAATTTAAATCGAGGAGAGTGGGCCGTGCCCACTGTGCTTGGACCCTTGAGCCTGGCCTGCCCCCTTAAGACGCAGAACCTCTGAGAAGATGGGAAAGAGGAAATTTATCACCCTGTAACATTTGTTTTCCAGAAACATTACCCTCTTCCCAAGTATGATTCACAGTAAGATTTATGGAACAAGTCCTGGGCCTGCATTTAAATCATGATGACATTGGTTTTGGTAAAAAGAAAGATTCTTATATAATCATTAAGTTGAAACTCCTCAAGGTGAGGGACCAGGGCTCATTTGTCTTTGCATCGCCCATAGTATCTGCCCCTATAAATATTTATTGTTTTATTAGGAAAGATGATGTGATAAAGTGAGGAGAATATCAGAACTATAACTAATATTTTTAAACACAGACATCAGAAGTTGCCCCCAAGGTTTTGGCTATTTCTTTGTGGGTGTGGCAAGGAGCCCCTTTGAAAGATGTCACAGCAGCAACTCGGGTAGATGAACGTATGTGCAGGAACAGGGCAGAGGGCGTGGGCCCAGGTCACCGCTTTCTGCAGCGTGCACCCCATGTGCTCAGAGATTACCAGAAAATATCAACCTCCATCCCCATTGGCTCTGGGGTTCACCTCTGAGCCTCCCACCGTGATGTCCCCCGCCCCACTGTGCTGAGCAGTGGAGGAATGAGGTGCACCGGTGGCCGCCTCTGACCCCTTCCAGATCTGCAAAGCTTTCATGTGTCATCCCTCTTCCTCAAAAAATAAAAGATTCCAAAAGCCAGTGGCCCACTGTCCTGCCCCCATCAGTTTAACAGAGTGAGGATAATTTAATCGTCCTTTAACGAGGCAGGATCTTGAGTGCCTTGCGGTTATAATTAAGAGCGCCAGTGATTATTATCAGCATCCATAATCCTTGCCCGGCCCCTCCTCTTCAGTTCTCCTGGGCTACTTTTCTGGTCACTCTCACCTGTCCCCATCTTTCTTTAAGTGTCTCGAGCTGCTGACTACACAGTTCCTAATCTGCCCCTTCTCTACCCTCATTTGTTTACCTCTTTTCTGTCCCCATCTGCTCATAGACCTGGGAACTCCGTGGCCAGGTTTGCCATTCAAAGCTCCCCACTCCTATCCATCATATCCCCACGCTTTGCTGGATGTTGGTTATGACGAAAGCATTTCCATTATGGTAATAAGACCTTAGGTCTCCAGGTTGGCTCTGGAAATAAAAATGCCTTCTCTAAGAAAAAGAGCTAGATGAAAGAGCATACCTCTGGCCCACTGCATGTGACCTTTGCCTGTGGGCCTTTCCCTTCTGCTGCAGCCTGCTGGGTGACCCTTGGGATGAACCACATAGAAAGCAGACCAGCCAAGATTTCTAAAAAGATTGAAAGTTTACAATCAGAAAGGAGGATGGAGAAAACCGTGTTGGTAAATAGAACACAGAGGGCCTGAGGCTGGCTGAAAGGAGCTACACAGTGGAAGTTTCTGGTGCTGCATTGCCTGGTTTGCTTGAAGGCCTCCTGCATTGGTCTTGTCCCTCAGGTGGCCTGATTTCCCAGTACCCCAGAGCAGCTGCAGCACCCAGACCTTGGCGTAGGCATTGCCAGGAGCAAATGTTTCATTTCCTTTCCCCATTCCTTCTCTTAACCCTGGTTTATCCTCTAAAGGAAGAAGATTTCTTTAGGGGATATGACCAATCGATCTACAGAATCCTCCCAGAAAGACCTGCCTCCCACAGGAAGGAGATGTTCTCTTACAGATCCAGAGACTGAGGGCCATCACTGAATTTTGTCCAACCTCAAACCCCAGGAGCTGACACAGGGCTCAGCATAGAGCACCACAGAATGACACTCAGTGAATGTGTGAGCACCAATAAGAGAAGAGGGCAAGAGGAAGAATGGAGAAAGAAGCAAGAATAATGAAGAAAAAAGCTACAACAATGTGTGTTCACCCACCACCAGGGCATACCTACTGTTTGCAGAGGGGGTGGTCTCTCAAAAGTTTCTGTAAGTTATAACCCTTCCTGCTGCTCAGCCTCCAAGACTGCAGGCCAGATAATCCCACCTTATTCCTAATCCAAATTAGCAATAAAATGTCCCAGTCGCTGTGGGAACACTTAAGTGCTTTCTGCTGGGTATAGGAGCTCCCCCATGCAGATGGTAAGAAACCGGAAATTAAAGTTGACCTGGCAGAACCGAAGGTTCCTGACCCTGTCTCTGACCCCCATGTCAATGAAGACTTTATGTCCCAACTGAGTGGCCTGGCTGTAGCTAAGAATCAATTTCTGTACTAACTGCTAGCTTCAACCTGGGCTGGCACTTGTTCTAGGGGTAAGGTTTACCAGGGGATATGTGCCTTGAAGAAAACCCCTTTGCTCATCCAACAGGCAAACTGGTGACATCCCTACAGCGAATGGGGGTGCTTGTTTCTTGGGCCTACACTGAGCAGCAGGCAGGGTTACAGCTTAGAGAAACCTCAGAGCCGCCGCTCCTCCTGTTAAGGGTTGGCTGATACCCATGGTGTGGGACAAATCCAAGCTGTTATTCTTGATTTTCTCCCCACCCTTTCTTCTTCCCCTCTTCTTGTGTTTCTCAAATATTCATTGAGCATCGTTCTGTGGTGCCCATGCCAGCTCCTGGGGGTTCAAGGTTGAGCAGCATTCAGGAGCAATTCTCACACAGTGACCTTTCTCATCTCTTGCTGTGACAGTTACTGCTTGACATGTAAGGAGACAGGAAACTGCCAATAAAAACTTGGGAGGGTAGAGGAGGAGTGGAAAGAGCACCCTATTTATTTATTTATTTATTTATTTAGCAAGGAACTACTCTAGGAATAACATATATCCTGGATCAGTATTTCAATATGTAAAATGTTCCTATAAATCAATAAAAAAGTAAAGAAAGCAGTGAGCAAAGGACTTTGATAGTCTTCCCTGAAGACATAAACCCCTGGTAAGTCATTTTTCACATGAAAAGAATTTTTTACTTCACACACACACAAAAAAAGTGAAAACTGGAGCAGGAATTAAACACTGGCAGAGATAATAAAGGTAAGAAAAAAATGTCAACACTTCTTGCTGGAATGTAAATCCCATGAGCATTTTTATAGAACGTTTGAGAAAATGTATCTAAACATGAAAAATAATTTTTATATTTGACAGCAATTTCATTTGTAGGAAATTAGATGAGAACAAGGAAGCTTTACTATTATGTATCATGAGAAGACTTTGAAGACAGGTCCAACTTCCCAAAACAGGGACTTGTTAAATTTGGTATATCTGCACAACAGAATAATATGGAATGCATGCATAAAATGTAGAAGGTTGACATAGAAAATGCTGGTGATACATTTACAGATCGGCTACAAGTAAGCAAAGGGTTTGCAATGCCTTACCATTACTCTGTTGTTGTCAACATATATCAGAATATCTCGAAAACATGGAATAAGAGTCTAAGTTTACAATCGATCACCTCCACCTTCTTTGTGTTTTTTTTTTTTTTATGGTTTGCATGTTTTATGAAAGGAATGTTTTTTTTTGTTTTGTCATTAGAAATAAAGATAAAGTACATCCAAAGCTATTGAGAACATGAGATTTGACTTCCAGAACCTGTAGCCACGCAGCCTCTGGAGGGGGTGTGCTGCTCACAGCCTGGCCTCCATCACAGGCAAAGGCTGCGCTCCCAGGCTGCTCCCTGGGAGGAAAGGAGCAGCAGCTCTTGGGCTGGGGAGCACCTCCCTGCTTGCCTCTCCTCCCTGGGCAGAGAACCAGAGAAATGAGCCGGAGATTTATACCCGCTTGACTTCTTGTTCTTATCCTTTTTGATTAAAAAATACATCAAGACATGAGACGGATGGAAAATCCCATAAAAATTGTTTTACTGCATCATAAAAGGCTTACATTTCTGACATTAGGATCATGAAGGGATTAATTGATAGTGTCACTGTGTGCTTCCAGCAGGGCACACTCTGGCTAGGGTGGCGTGGCCCTGCTCCGTGGCTTGTATGAACCCACAGAGGGTACCAGCTCCTTCTCCACCTTGTCCTCGTTACCCTCCTGTGGGTGCCATTCCAGGTTATTTTGGCTCCTGGAGGCCAGGGACACTGTTAAACTTTGTCCTTTGCTTATCCGGTAGGGGACATCCATTTGTAATTGTATCCTTCACAATTCACTTTAATTTGTATGACTATTTAAACATGCTAATCATTGTTGGGAACAGGAAGTCATCTCAGAGCATTTGATTTGCCAGTGAATAGGAATAATTTTCAGCCAATTTTCAAGTTAATTGATTCCATCATCTGTCTGTTCATTCAACAAATGTAGTTTTAGTTTCTATTACAGTTTATACACTGTTTTAGTCCAGTTGGCTATAAAAGCGATGGAAAAAGGACAGAGGCACTGTTTCTAAGGAGTTTATATGCCACTGGAATTGGGATCAGTTCCTTCTTTCTTTCTCTTCTTTCTTCTGTTGATCTATCCATCCTTCCATCCATCCACCCACCCATCCATCCATCCATCCATCCATCTACCTATCATTTATCGAGCATTTACACCAAGCAGCAGGCTCTGTGCTAGGAACTAGAAGATACTAATAGACAAGACCCTGTTCCCATTCTGAAAGAGTGTAGGGTCTAGTGGGTGAGATGATGTCACATTTACTGTCTAGTTATGTCAGACATACTCCCAGGGCAGCACTAACAGGGTGCCTTGGAACTCAGCCCAGCTATAGATTATATCTTTCTTGACGAGGGCAGAGCCCATAATTATCTACCTCCTGTTTCTGCAGCTTACCTGCTTGCTGGGAGGAAAGTTGGTCTCCAAATTCAGGCATATAGAAGTCCAAAGCACTAAGCCACCTTGCTTACAGGAACATACTGGTGACATGGCTGCTGTGTGGTGGACACCTTAATGTAACTACATATATGACCACCTGCTTTATCCTGGGGCTTAAACAGAAGATGTAGGTCCCACGTCACCCTGCATCCATGTTCTGAGGAGAAGACTGTTCTTAAGGTGCCAAATCAAAAACCAGAAACATGGACTGTCGTAGCTGCTGGAGCACCATGAAAAAAGAAGGGCAAGAAAGAAACTGATGGAGCACCTGTTAGGTTTCTCCCAGTCCTTGTGCCAGATGCTTCCATGTGCTATCTCATTTAATTTTCACAGAAAAACCTCTGACAGTTCATTATGTTTTCACAGATGAAGAAATTGTGGTTCCAAGAGGTTAATTGACTTGGCCAAGGTCACGGGTAGCCAATTGCAAAACGGAGTTGCCAAACAGAATTCTTTGACCTCCCCTTCCTTCTGCAATTAGGAAAACAGCACGGAAGAGGTTCACCCTTTGGCACTGCATTTGAAGTTCTCCCCTGGGGATTCTTTCATCCCGCTCTCTAATGCAACACTATTTCCCTGTTGATTGTGCAGAATACAGGATGTTAGTACCTGTTCTAGCCAAAGGAGCCTCCATGGTAAAATGAACCATGGAGTTGCTGGAGCGAGCTGGTGTAAGGTGGGAGGAGGAAACTGCGGCAGGCCTAGACAAGCACACAATGTCTTGTGTTGCGTGTCACTAGTGTCCCGTGAACCCCAGGTGGGGTCATATGGCTATTTAACCTGCTGCTCCCCTGAGAAGGGCACATGGGGTTCACATTCTTGCTACCCCTGGACAGTGAGCAGAGATGGTGTTTTATTTTCCATCTCCACAGTGACGACCGAACTCATTAATAGAGCACCCACCAGTGTTATGGGTGAGTGAAATGGAATCCAACCTTGACCCTGAGGAAGGTCAGAGCCATAGATTTAGAGGAGGGTATTCAGGAGAAAGGAGTTGGACCTGTGGCTCAGGTATGAGTGGACTCGCCGCATGTTTGAAAAACATAGGAAGAGGTTTGGTTGAGGCAGAGGGTGAGGGTTGTACATTTGTGATGGTCAGGGTAGGGTTCAAGTTTGTACCCCAAGTGTTCATGTTTTGAAATGTAACCATCACTGTCAGATACTAAGAGGATGAAACTGAAACTGAACCTAACTATGGTGTCCAGAGGTCAGGCCTTTGGGAAGTGATTAGGATTAGATAAGGTCATCTGAATGCAGCCCCCATGATTGAGTCCTGGTGGCTTTATAAGAAAGGGGAGACAGACACTCATGTACTCCCTATCTCTTGCCATGTGATACCCTGTACCACCTTGGGACTGTGACAGCAAGAAGGCCATCCCCAGATATAGTGGCTGGAGCTTCCAGAACTGTGAACTTACTGAGGCTCTGTGCTATGCCCTGGAAGATACTAATAGACAATACCCTATTCCCATTCTGAAAGAGTGTAGGTCTAGTGGGTAAGTGAGATGATGTCACATCCACCTGTTTTTTATATAAAGTAACCCAGCCTCAGGCATGTCATTATGGTAATAAAAATGGGCTAATACGTGGATTTTTTTTTAAGCAGTCATACTATTTTTACAGCAACGATATGGACTTTTTAGGATATCAAAAGACTCATGGGTTTCAATGGTCTTAATTCTCCTTTTATTACCGATTATCTGCATTGCTCACCGCTCCTAAGTTTTAGCCACACTGCTTCTTGCCCATTCCTTGAAGGTGGAATTCAGCTGAGCCTAGGACTAGAGAAGCTCACTAAAGTTCTGGGGATGGCATGTGTGCAAGCTTCTGAGGGGTCTTTTGAGCCCACTTACTATTTTTCTTGGACATGAAATTAAGGTCCTGTGAGGACAAACATCTTTTGTTTATCTCAGTGGGGACACTGATAGACGATTCCCCCCTGATCTTTTGTTGAATCTAAAAGAACCAGAAAGCATGATTCTAAACAAAGAGGGAATTTTCACAAAGAATCTTTCAAGGGCATAATTATCAAATAGAAACTTTCAACAAAGAGCCCTTTCGAGATTGCAAAATCCCCCTCTCCTTACCATGGAAAGCAAGCCTCTCTGGAGGGGACCTATTGGCCTCGACTTACTTTTGCTAAAGGGTCATAATTGCAGTTGGTTGATGTTCTCTTGACTCACCTCCGAAAGAAAAATCTTTTCATGCCAGCATCAGGCTCTCTCCAGCCCCAGGAGGGGCTTTTCTGAGAACATTTCCTTACAGAATCTACTTGTCACCAGCGGTGCTTTGAAAACCGTTAAGTGGCCATGCAGTTCTTGGCTCTTCTTTTCCATCTCTTTGAAAACTTTTCCCAAGAAAGTTATTTCAACATGACCCGAGTTAAAAAGTCTCCTAAAGCAACCCCTATAAGAAATCATTTCTGTGTGCGCTGGGCAGCCCTGAACCTCCCCAGTGCCTTCAATTCCAGGGTCTAAGCTGGAGAGCACATCTCCATACATGTGAGTCCTGTCACCAAAATTCGATGTCACATTGATGAAGAAAACCCGGCACGAGCCCTCTGCTGATGCCGGTTATCTGCCCTGACATGGTGCCTGCAGTATGGGCCTCTCTGATTTCTGCCCTCCTCACTCATGACCTTACAAGAATGCAGACCTCCATGGGGCTCTGCTTAATTAAGCCCCAGTCTTTCCCTGTGGTGGCAGGAGGGAATAGAATGCAAATGAAATGTTCCTTTAGCATATTCTAATCACACCTGTTCAAACTCTAGGCTCTGGATGGTCTATAGCAACAGAAGTGTGTGTGATTAAAAAATAATTGCCTAACTGTATAATGTGTTCATTATATCTCGGTGAAGCTATGAAAAAATTAATGACGACTGATACTGAGGACCAGGATCTGGATGACACATTTGCTCTACATGGAGCTCCCTCAATTTGTCTTCCTAACAGTCTCTACCATGTAAATCCTATTATTATCAGCCTTCCCTAACAAATGAGGTGACAGAATCAGAGATGCACATCTTGGCCCTGTGCCCGTTAGTACACCTCAAAACCCACCTTCAGTGTTGGATTTGGCAAGAGGCTTGCAAAAGCTTCTAAGCTCCCTATTCTAACTCCCTAAACTCTGTTCCAGTAAATGCAATGTACCATTCCCTGTCCCCAAGTTCATCTCTTTCCCCCACCCACCTGGCTGCTCCATTATGTGTCCCCAAAATGAGTTGGGATAAAAAGAGCTGCTATTTGACAAGAGACCATGGGGCCTCAGTAAGTCCTGATGTTACTTTCAGAAGCAGATGCGCCTGGCTTCTCGCTTCCATTCCACTATCTCCCTTTTCAACCAGTTCTCCCTTGAACAAAATTGCTCCAAGATTGCAGATGAGCAGCTGTGTTTTGGGTACAGGAGTTTTACCATCTTGCTGACAGCTGAGTTTTCTCTGGGGACATCAGCGAACCCAAAGCACCCTGCTGTTTTCTGCGCTCCTTATTTTCCTGTAAGCTTTGGTTGGTTTCCTCTTGTGACCATAAACGAATCAGAAAGAGAACTGTTTTCCAGTTATTCCTTATTATCTCAAAGCAGATGTTCAAGGTGACGCTCAGGATCACTTTTCCAAAATACAGAAGGCATTCGTGTCCTGATGGAGAAGACTTTCAGAATTATATTTATGCAATGGAGGGAAGGTGACATCAGTATGCAAAGCTTCCTAGGTATTGGGTAGCAGGTACTATGTCTCTTGCATTGTCACTAAATGTGACACCTGTCTAGCTCTCTTGCCTTTCAAAAGACAGACTAAATACAACAGCTAACAGAGCATTCTGAGGCCCTTTAGGTAAAGATTATTCAGATTCAGTGGCCTTGCACTTCCATTGAAATCTGTGATATTAAGATTCCTTATCAGATGCTAGGCCAACCTACTCTCTACTCAAAAGTTGTGTTGGAGAAGTATTGCAGAAAACAATAATTGGAGATCTCTTCAAATCATGAGATGATGGGATATCAGCCAGCCATGCATTTCTAGTAAGGAGCATGAATATGGAATCATTTGTAACTCTCAGAAAATGGCCTCTCTCTCTCTCTCTCTCTCTCTCTCTCTCTCTCTCTCTCTCTCTCTCTCTCTCTCGTGCACATGCTCTCGCTCTTGCTGTCTCTCTTCTTCCATTCATTTGGTAAATATTTTTTCAACACTTTCCATGTAGCTGGCAACATGTGTGCATATATAAAAAAAAATAGGTGGTATGATATTATAAGTAGAATGTATTTCAATGTGCTAATGCTTAGTAGGGAGACTAACTCATCTCAGTTTGCCTGCAAATTTCCTGATTTTATCATTAAAACCTCGTGTCCAGGAACCTGCTCATTCCTGGGAATACAAGACAGTTGCTCAACCTCCATGCCCAGAAGTGGCTGCTCTAGAAGATGTGATGAAATAATGATGTCCTTGCATGATAGAATTCCCGTGCATGTGACAGCCAGCGATGCAGAAAGACATGGGCACGTTGGATTGGTGACTCACATCCTCCAAGTAGCTATTGGCATCATTATTTTACAAAATGATGAACCACTCTTGGTAAAATTCCAAGCAAAACAGAGTACAATCTTCCCTCGATTTATATGGTACTTGCTTTGCTAGAAAACTCAGCATATATTAAAATGTGCAGAAACACTTGAAGTTTAAATATAAAATATGATTTAGATTTTATACACAGATGCTTATTAACATCTTTCCACTTCGATGAATATCTGGGGAGACATTTGAAAGCCATGGGAAGCGAGGGACAATTCTTTGTGGGGTGAAATTGCCCGGTACACTACAAAATATTGACCATCCCTTGACCTTACCTTCCAAATTTAGCCAGTGATGTTCTCCAATCATGACAAAAAAAACACCTGCAAAGATTTCCAAACTCTCTCCTAGAATTCAGTGCTGCCCTCATGGGAAACCACTTTACTCAATATTTGAGCAGTAAGTGCTTAAGAAGAGGAAGGACAGCTGCATTCTTCCTCTGTCCCTATTTTCCTTTTTCTTTTGCCCTCTCCCTCCTTTCCCTCCTTGATCAATTAGAAATTGTTGAAATCCTCTCCGTGTGCAACATCCTGCAAAGCCCTTGGGAAAGTCTGCCATCTTTATCTGCAGAGAGCTTAAAGAGTGGTAGAAAATACAGAACCAATCAACAGGATCAGCTCAAAAATGACCCATGGCAGTAAATTAGGATTATCTGCTCAGCTCCAAATGTGGCTGGATTGATTGGGTGTTCCTCCCCTGACTCTTAAATGAGTTTCTTCTTCTTCTATCGATCATAACATCAGCCCAGTGCTTCCAAACTCTTCTTTGTACTCTGCTCTGGCAACAGAAGAGGGGGAAAGAGGTAAGTCCCACACCTCCCCGAGTGGAAGAGTTTCCTGGGACACCTCGAATTTGCCTCTGCCCAGTCATACCCATCGGCAAGAGTTTGGGTGAGGCACGGTGATGGGAAACAAGAGCCGAATAAGACAGAAACTAGTGACTGAAGAGAGACCAGTAAGAAATTAATTTTAAAAACACAGTGAGAACTTGATCAGATGCATAATAGTCATAAGCAATGTTATTACTACTGCTTTTATACTTTGCTGAGTTGATTGGGGACTTCCTCAGAATCGATTTCGTATTGTTGGAAGAAGGACTCCTAATGTGATTATGTCCATCGCCTTTTACTCAGAGGGAGTTTCCAGAACTGAATCTGAGTGCAGCCTTCGATTGTGTTGGCAGGACCAGAATAGGGGATGGCCCTCGGGCAGCGACAGCAAGTGCTTACTGTGGAGAGGCCCATAGAAGAAGCAGGACACACCCCAGCCCTAGAAATAGGGAAGGATTTACAGAGGAGAGGCTTACGGGGCCCTTCCTGAGAAGTGATCCAGAGCATGGGCCCCACACGGGCTGCAGGGGCTTCAATACTAAGTCGGCCTCATCAGCACCCAGGCACTTTCTGCAGTGTGTGTTTGGCAGAGAAGAGACTTGAACAGAGGCCTGAAAAATGGACTCTGATAAACGTCCTCTCACAGGCCCTAAGGGCCTGTTGAAGCCATGCCAAGGAGTCCGGGCTGGAAGCCATCACCAGGAGAGGGTCTGACATCCTTTTTTGAGTTCATTAATAATAGTGTGACTTCTAATTAATGAAACTTGCAGTTCCTGGGACATGGCTTTACAGGAAGATTGACTTGGCCTTGGTACAAGAGGGAGAAAAAGATGTGTGTCAGAGGCAAGGATGGGGAGACTGGAACCACACCAGCTAGAGAGGAGGAGGGGACGATGCTGAGGTGCTGGGGATGGAAGGACTCCGACTTGTGGTCAGAGGAGCCTGGGTTTGAATTTCCGCTGTAGCCCTTTGCAGCTGTGTGCCCCGGGGCAATAACTTTCTCAACTTGTTTCCTCATCTGTACAAATGGGGACTAAGTTCTGTGCCCTTAGAGATCTAGAGGCAAAAATTGCATAGATCATATATGCAGAGCAGCTGTTCCCAGGAAATGTTCCAAAAATACCTTTTTGTCCTTCATTCCCTCCCCCAAAAGAATTCTTAATCACAATGTGTAATTGATGGAATTCAAGGCTGTAGAATGTGCTTCCTAAAAATGGTGAATCTAAGAAGAAATCAGGTGTGTGGGCTTTTAACATATCAACTCTGAGTGACAACCTGTTTGAAATGTCTGGTACAGGGTTAGGGATATCGGACTGGTACTGAGGCAGGGTTTGATGGGAGTGAGCGGCACAGGGAACATGGCTTCAGAGAGTCCCCAACAAAGAAGTGAACACTCTGCTCAGGAAGTGACAAGATGGAGCAGAGGCTGGGTTCTCTGTGTTCAACGTACTAATTGGTCACCACATTTTAGCAAACAGTGTGTTTAATCCCATCCTGTGGGACATTTCTAGTTGCTCCTTCAAGATCTGGGCAACTCTCCAATTTCTCATCTGCAGGGTACCCCTCAAAGCCCCGTGATCATAAGAGAGAAACTGAGATCAGACAGGTCTCTGGTATCTAGAGTAGGCAGGGCTGTGCTGACATGTGCAGGCAGGTGGAATTGAAGACTGAGGCTTTTTGTTCCTTGATTCTTAACCAAAGCAGTTCCCGATGTTAGACCCAGAGCTCCCTGTTGCTTCCCACCCAGATAGCATTAAAATTATCCAGGAAAAAAAAAAAAAAAACGCCTAATAATGAAGTCTGGGTCACTCCCCATCTGTCTCACTAAATGCCACTTGGAACCAGCGCCTTTTCATTTGACAATAAAATCAATGAATGAAATATCACAGGGTTGAAAGCGATGCCGTATGGAATTCATTATGGGCAGAGCTGTGTTCCAAAGGACGGAGAGCCTTGGCCCTCTGCACTTTACTTTCCGGTAACATCAACACATCTACTTAATGAAACTTGAACCTTCTGTTAATCCTTCACCTGTTTGCTTTTAAACTTGAATCTCTTAAACAAAATTTGAGAGGCCTTCTCTTTGAATTCTGGCTCTTTGTGAATGAGTTGTCGTTTTTAAAAAATGAAATATGTAACAGGTTAAGGAAAAAGGAACTAGTTAACGGGAAAATGGTGCATGAGATTAGAGGACTTTTGCTGATGATCACTGGGTCCCTCTTGGCAACAGCCTTTCCTTTGGATGGTCCTTTTCCTTTGAGGAATACCTCAACACCAAGCTCACTGAGCTGAAGGTCACAGTTTTTGCAGATTCAGAGACAGCCACAGAGTTCATGACCAAAGAATGGGGCCTGGAGAAGAAAGGGAGTCCCCAATTTTTTCCATGGAGTTAATGCCTGCCCCTTAGATAATGGACCATTGAAACAACAGTGTTACTTCTGTAGAAATGTTGAAAAAACAGCATCAAAATGAAAGAACCAACTCTTAAGCTATGGTTATGCAGAATGAGGAGAACAGAGAGAAACCAGGGGAGAGTAAAGCCAGGGCTGGCCATTCTGCTACCCTTTCTGCAAGAAAGTATTCATTGCATGGGAAGGTGGGCATTTGATTTGCATAAGGAGATCACAAGGACAAAGAGAAACATCTGAGATCACAGGTAAAATACAGTGCATTTAAAGAATAACCTTCCTTTTGTGTATAGGTATCAGTTCAAATATTTGCTGAGCACTTATTATCATCCAGATATTGCTGGGTCCTAGAAATAGTCAACAAGTCTAGGCTTCCCCAAGAGCTTATGTTCAAGTGTGAGAGGCAAAAGGACAAGAATACACACACATGTGCATACATACGTATATATATACATATATATATATATACATACATCTATACATACATATATAATATATATACATTAAATATGTATATATACATTATAAATGTATATACATCTCTCTGTCTGTCTCTCTCTCCCTCCCTCTCCCTCCCTCCCTCCCTCCCTCCCTCCCTCCCTCCCCCCTTCCCTTCATTGGTGATTACCAATAGTTTTCCAAAATGGTTGTTCTAATTTTTACCCCACCTGATGATAAATATTTCTCATTGCCACCCATCTTTAGCCTCTTTTTTTTACTTTGTAAAATCATCACTTTACAGTGGGTGATGACTGATGCCTAACTGGAAAAATAATTTGCATTTTTCCATTACTAATGAGATTATACCTTTTAATGTGTTTATTGCCTAGTTGGATTTTCTGTTCTAAGAAACACTCATTTATAACTTTTTCTCATTTTTCTATTGAGTTGCCCATCTTTGCGTTGATTCGAAGCCACACTTTGTATTACTCTGGACACTAAGCCTTTGCTAATTTTATATGCTGTAAATATATCTCTCAGTTTACTGCATGTTTTTCTAGTACACTGAAGTTGTAATTTGTCATGTAGTTGAGTTTATCCTTTATTTTCTTTATGGTTTACAAGCAGTTGTGTTTAGGAAAATAACCCACAACCTGGAGTCATAAAAATGCTCTCCATATGTTATCCTACATTTTTGAAAACTTTGCCTTTTATATTTAACTCCTTCATTCATAGGAAATTGATTCATATATAAAGTCTTGATAACATGTATTTATTTTTTGTATAGTAATTACCATGGTGTGAATATATGCCATGGGTCAGTTTGTATATTCCTGTATCAATACCACATTATTGCTGACTTTATAATAAGTGTTGGTAGCTGGGAATGCTATTTCCATCACTTGTTCTCTCCCTTCTTTACACTTAAAAATTGAACTAGAAAAGAAATATAATAAAAACTCAAAAAAAGAATTTGTGGTACTTATTAACTATTTAAAATAAGTTTTTTTCAGTCAAGTTCCATGAATGTGCGTATACACATACATATTATAATCTTGATTTTATCTATCTATCTTGATTTTATTTTATCTTTGACTATCTATAAACCAATTTGATGAGAATTTTGATATTTATAAAAATGAAGCTTCTTATATATAAGCGTGATTTGTTATTGTTTTATTTGTTCTTTATTAATATCATCCAATAATAGCTTACAATAATTTTCATAAAATATTGCATATCTTCTATATGTATCCCTGGATCTCTAATATATTTTTGCCATTAAAAATGTATTATTGTGTATTTTTTAACCAATTGATGGTACATGCAGAAGATTCATTTTTGTATAATGATGTTGTTTCCAGCAACCATCTAAACTCTCAACATAATTCTAATAATGTCTAAGTAGGCTTCTCTGTGTTATCATGCAGACTACCTCTTATAAGCTGGGCACCTTGATGCATATTATAATCCCAGAGACTCAGGGGCTGAGGCAGGATGATCTCAAGTTCGAGGCCATCCTCAGCACTTATTGAGACCCTGTCTCAAACTAAAAAATAAAAAGGGCGGGGGGTGGAGCTCAGTGTTAGAGCACCCCTTGGTTCAATCTGCAGTGCCAACAAAAGAAGACTACCTCTTATGACGTGTATTACTTTGAAATTTCTTTTACTTATTATTAATGCAGACACACCAAATTTCCTTTGATTTATATTTGCCTTTTATGTCTTTACTATCTTTTATTTTAAAATTATTAAAAGACATGTAGATGAATTTTTTAAATTTTTCATATGAAAATTAGAAGCAGCTTCTGTTTACTAATGACAGTTATTATGGGGTTGGTGTCATTTCTACCATTGATACTGTGCTTTCTATGTGTCCTTCCTTGATCTCTTTATTTCTTCTTTCTTGCCATGTTTGGATTGAATATAGATTTGTATTTCTTTTTTTATTAGTTGCTCAAGACAATGCAAAAATCTTGACATATCATACATTTGATTCAAATGGGATATGAACTCTCATTTTTTCACGTGTACAGATTGCAGGATCACATTGGTTATACAGCCACGTTTATACATACAGCAATACTAGTGTCTGTTGTTATTCTGCTGCTTGTATTTCTTATTCTAATTTTAGCCTATACTAGATTGAAAGTTATGTAATAGGAATCTTAACATGCTCTTTTTACTTAAAATCTGAAATTAGTATCTTCACTCTCTTACTATAGTAAGTATCTCCACCAAAATAATATACTTATTATTCAATGGATGTTTTTTCTATTTTGTTTTTCTTCTGGTTTTATTAATTAGGTAGCATTGTTGATTTTCAGTCGGTGCCTTTTAAAATTGTTACCTATGCATTTGCTGTTTTCTAGTCTCACTGTTCTTTCTCACCTTTTGGACATTACTTCTGGGAAATTTTCCTCTTCCTGAAGTATATCTTTTAAAATGTCCCTTAGTAAGTGTCTGTCGCTAATAAGATCTGGTTTTGATTCTCTGAAAAATGTCTTTATTTTGCCATCCTGATGCATGCTTTCCTTGGCTCTGTAATTCTAGATTGACAGTTATTTTCTCTCTTCCTGGGTGTAATTCCACTCTCTTAAGGCTTACATTGTTTCTGTGGAGAAATCAGCTGACAGTCATTTTTCATTTCTGCAACTTTCTTCTTGATGCCTTTTCAAATATACCTGGTCATTTTTTTACAGTGTTCTTTCTTTTGTTGCACTTTTTTATATTCTCTATAGTTATCTATTCATGCATAATAAATTACAATAAAACTTAATGGCTTAAAACAAGTCATTTATTATGTCTCAGGGTTTCTGTTCCACAGAAATTCAGGAGGGACTCTGCTAGGCATTTCTAATTTGTGGTCTGTCCTGCAGCTGTAGTCCTATGTCAGCTGGGACTTCATGATTGGTTTTATGGAGGGTGCACTCACACCACTGCAACTGGGTGGTCGCTGTAGGTGAAGGGCTTTCAGTCTGCCCTGCACAGTGTGTCTCCAGGTATCCTCACAGGATGGGGACTGGCTTCTCCCAAAGTGAGCAAATGGAGGGGGAGGGAGGGCAGGAGAAAGAGAGAGAATGCACTAGGCAGAGGTCATACCCTTATTCAAAAGTCACTTAGCATCATTCCTATCCCATTCAATTTATTAGAAATGAGTGACTGAAACAATTCAATCAATGGGAAGGAGACTCTACCTTTTAAAGTGGAAGGAGCAAAGGAATTTGGAGACATATTTTAGGGCCACATTCTGTGTCCTCTTATTTCTTTAAACATATTGAACACATTTTCCTTATGTTCCAATTAATCCTCTTTGGGAGTCTTAATTCTTCATGCTATTTCTGCAGTGCTGTTTCCTAGTCGGTTTTCTGCTGCTGCTGTGAACTCACCCTCCCTGGAAATTTATTTGTAGGAATTCTTTACATTCAGGTTTTAAAAAACAGTGCTCCAGAATGGATTTATACGTGCTTCTGTCAAGTTCTAGGGTTCACGGTGGTTTTCACATTGACAATCCACGATAAATTCTGGCCCCCAGACTACAGGAGGATGGGCCTTGAGCCAGGCAGTTCCAGTGCCTGCCTGTGCCTTCCAGCAGATGCAAGGCCAAGGCACAGAGCTTCCTGTGCTCTTCTGCAGGACTCCCTCTTCTCCACCAAGGCCGTGACTTTGGGGACTCCGACTTTATCTTTGTTCACCAAGGTGTTGTTGCACAGTCCTGGTCTTGTCTCCTTTTCCCCATTGGTTAAAACCAATGCTTGCTATTTCTTGAGACAGATAGGAAGGCTCCCAGCCTAGGCACTACCTTCAATCTGCCTACCTCTCAGAATTTGTACTGTCTCCTATTTCTTCATTGATTCTGAGACTTTACCTCATGTTCTATACACTCACCTGTTCCTTTAACATGCATACAACCATACTTAAAAAAAAAAAAATACACAGTTTTAAGTTTGTTTATTTTTGTTTTGTTTTGTTTTTCATGACAAGGTTCTGGTTTTCAAGTTTTATTGTCTTCTATATTGCCAGACACAGAGGTACCTAGGAAACTCTTTAAAAATAATTCCCTGGTCCATCTCAGTGTTAGGAAATTTGCACATTAGCATCTCCTGAGATGGGGGCCAGGTACATGTATTTTTTTTTAAAGCCTCCTAAAGGATCCCAATGCCCGCTACTGCTGAGAGCTAATTATTATAATGAAGACATGGTCCAGAAGCAGTGGAAACTCAGCAGGAGAGCTTAATTCAGCCTATGAAGGCGGGGAAGGCTGGATAGAGGAGGAAATTGCATTTTACTCTTTTTAGACATTCCCTCTCATCCTCTGGCTGCTATAGTTAGCTTTATGTTGTGTATGCACCTCCACTTCAGCATCACACCCCATGTTTGAAGGCCCCTGGGAGTGGCCAGAATGGCCATCTCTTCACTGTGTGTGTAGCTTGGGCCTGCTTTGCAGTATGGGGCTCCCAGCATTGCTGATGCCCATCACTTGGGCTCACATGCATCGCGGACTAGCTTCAAGAGTGAGAACCCACCTGCATTGTTCTCTCGTGCCATTGTGGGGTATGTGGTTGGCACGTGCCTCATAAGTATGAGGGGAATCTAGCCAGGAAGGTTCTATGACAGAGACAACTGTGAGAAGTCAGATCCCATTCTTGCATGACCCTGAACTATATCCAACCCTGTGATGTGAAAAGAACTTTACTTGACTTCACTCTTCACTTGCTCATAAAGGACTTTCACTGAGGATGACATCCATGAGCCTCATTGAAAGGAGATGAGCTGTGACATCTGGAGTCATGTGGACCTGGTTTGATCCCAGCTCTAGGACATCTCAGCAGCTTCTCCACAAGCAGGGGACTTCAAGTTCTCTGCAGATGTTTTCCTTTTCTATTAAATGGAAGGTTATATTTTCTATCTTCTCAGGTTTATTTAGAAGATGAAAGTGAAACAATGTGTCTTAAATGCCCTGTTCACTACACCTGGTGTCTAGTAGACACTTCTGTTTATTATCTTTGCTACATGGTGCTTTAAAACCCCAAGGAGTGAATAGGTATGGGGCCAGGATTATTGTGATATTTTGGTTTGGTTTGGTTTGGTTTGGTTTTTTTGCCTTTAGCAAACTTGAGGTCCCCTTATCTCTACATACAAGTCAAGATTAGACTTCTATAGCCACAGGTTGAGCCTCGTCTTCCTTTTTGAATTCAGTTTCTTTTAACGATAGTGATAACTCGAAGCTCACCTATTGGACAAGCTTGTAGTGTCAGGCACCAAGTCCGACCCGTTACCAGTGTGACCCGTTCTCCTTATAACAAACTGCAAGTCGGTTTTATCAGCCCCATTTGAAACAGAGCAGCCCAAACTCAGAAGGCAAAGGATTCTACAAGATTATACCTGTGGCCAGTGGCCAAGATGAGACACTGAATCAGGATCATGTGTTCGGGTAAGTGGCCGCCTTTCTGAACCATGCACTTCTTTCCCACAATCGCTTCTCAGCCTGGCCTGATGCTGCCTCAGCTTAAGTGGCCTGCCACCTCCTACCTTGCCTCTACATTCTTACCTGTCCTTGAAGAGCCAAGACAAACACACCTGTCTTTTGAGGTCTTCCTCTGGCCCCGTCAGTTGCCAAGAATTATCTTTTGCAAGATGATTCATAAGTGTCTCCTGTGCTTGGTTCTCTGCAGTGTATTCGAGGTCATTATGTCTTACTTACTTTTTATTTAGCAGGAATCATCCATTATGCTTAATAGATATCGAATCAGTATTTTTTGAGTTAATAACAATTATATGCAGAAAGGTTGTTATTAAGTTTATTTTTAAATACGTTTGTTCTTAAATCTTTAGCAATGCCAGACAAGTGCCTGCCTTTCATTAGTGGAGGAAAAAAGTTGACACACATTGGCCCTAGTGCCTAGCTCTGGTGATAGCTACAGAAGTTGTCAAATTGCAAATGTCCAGGTCAGAGAGCTATTGCACAGCCCGGTTTTGTGAGCTGCAGAATCTTATTCTCCTTGAACAGATCTCCTGTTCCCAGTCCAGGTCTTTGTCTATGCCCCCTACTGAACGTCTTCATTCACACCTGGAACATTCTTCCAAAGCTGCAGAAGGTGACCGACCGAGTGGCATGTTGAGTTCTATTAGCTCAGAGCTGCGGTTGCCTCCACGATCAAGCTCTTTAAAACGATTCATCATGAGGAGACTTACACCTAAGATACTGGGTCATCATCAGTCAAAACTTGCATAAGTGAAATGGAATTAGACTCTCTTGGGAGCTAAAAGGTTGCATTTCTAACAGGTTCTGCCATTTCTGTGATGTCTTTCATCCAGTGACACTTCAAGAGAAAGTTAATTGAAATGGAAAAGATCAAGCACAAAGGCAAAAAGCGAAAAGGGCTTTATAAGATGCTTAGGATTGTTCCACACTTTGACGAGGCATGGATGTGGAAGCCACAGGCATACCAAAAACTTTGTTTCAAAACTATTAAGATGATGATATGTCCAAAGTCAGCCTGTCTCTACGAAAAATTCAGTGCACCCCAAATAGGCAGTATTGATTCAGCAAATAAGGTAGGACAGAGTCCTGTGTCTGTGGGAAACTTGGGGTACCCAGGGGACTGGTGATCATGTTGAGGTCTTAAGCAGCTATGAAATAACTGACTGTGGGATCCTAGAGTCAGAATTCACAAGTGCTTTTGGTATCATTTCATAGGAATGTCTTGTTTCCCTAAAGTGCAGATTCGGGACTCCAAACAACTGGGCCTGGCCCAGAGTACAGGTTTCTCATTGCTTGTTTCTGTTTCTGTCCTGGAGATGGGCATCTCTCCTCCTTTTGAAGACTCTGAAATGCTGTTCTGTCATTTTCCACCTCGTGTCCCCACTGGCTACCTCTTCACTCTCAAGTGGCCTTGAGCCCTGAATCAGGAATAGCCGTCATCCCAGGGGGACGTCCTCTGCCACTCACTGCTAGACTGGTGACCATTTCCAGATGGGGTCTGTGGCCACAGCGCTTGTGTGTGGCCATCTCACGTGGACAGGTGCACCAGGGCTGCCCTCGTCCTTTCCTGGAGGCCTCAGCACTGGGCCCCTCTGTTCATCTGCCATTCTCTTCTCAGCTGGCCCTCCTCTTTCTCTTGAAGTGCCACCTCAGTTTTGCTTCCCGAAGCCCTGCTTGTGTGGGGACCACTGGCCGCTGCACCCCGTGCTCTCTGCCCCTTCATCTGCTTTCTTCACAGGATCTTCTGTCGCCACTTGTGTTTTGTCCTGTATCTGTTTGTGATCTCGCTCTCCACTAGAACGAAAGTGCTCATGAGACACACACTTAGTTTTTTGAGTGTTTTTTGTCGTTTTTTACAACTCAGAGCCCGGAACAGTGCTTGGCATCTAGTTAACACTCCACAAATACCTGCTGGATGGACAGGTGTGTGGATGGATGGGCACGTGCATGGACGGGCGCATGCATGAAGGGGCCAGGATAGATGGGTGGGTGGATAACAAGTGATGAACAAATGAATGGATGGATTTCTGTTGGAGCTCCGGCTCTGGCTCTTTGTTAAGGATATTTCTGCAGCTGAGCGGTCAATCTTTGCTTAGTGGTTCCCACAGGCCATTGTATTCCCGCTTTGGCTCCCCCTCACTGCCGCCCACCCCCATCTCTGCGACTTTGCCAGACAGAATTGTTTTCTACCCTAAACTTGGACTCCCCATTTAGTCTCCATCAGAAAGGACATCAAACTATTAAAAGGCCAAGTGTCGGGCATTGTTATTGTTGGTTGGATGCCACTTGACTGTGGGTGACCTAAGGCCACACCAGGGGAGGACTCTTTGCTGCAGTAGGTGTGTTGCCATTGGTTTACAAAGGGAGCTTTCTCTCCAAGGAGGACAGCAGAGAGCAGGCTTGTAGAGAGTGTAGTCAGCGGGCTCCCTCTGGACGGGCCTTGCTACAGAACCCAGCTCTGGACCCCATGGTTAGTGTATTGGAGTGCTTGCCTGTGGACCTTTGGGTCCTGAAGGAAGCCAGGTCTAGATACACACCCATTCTAGCTCTTCATTTCTAGAGATTACTGATTCTTTTTCCAGGTGTGATATTTTAACCATATAAAGACCCTCTGTACATAGTGTCCTGAGTCGGCCCTGTTAGCACACCTCTGTTAGAACACACCATTCAACCCACCTGTGTGGTGGTGTGCACTGTGGCCCTTGGGAAGCTGTTCCTGGGGAGAAGGATAGCCTGTCTGTGGTCATGTCTCCCAGGGTCCTCCTAGAGCCTAGTACTGGAGCTTTCCATGAACAGTGAGGCCCAGCTTTTCTCCACACCTTGGCTAACCTCTTGATGGGATGAATACATGTGCAGTAAAAGCAATTAAATATCTACTACTTAAAGACCCAGAAATGCTGGCTAATAATATTACTCCATCAGAATTCAACAATATTTGACAATTTACATCTCATTTTGCTCTCAATATATTAGACATGGGGTGAATCTTATTATTAATCATTATAAAGAAATAAATACTAAGTTTAAACATCAAGCAGTTGGGTGCAGGTTGCAGTTAGTAATTGGAAAAGCCAGAATTTAAAATACTGGCCTCATAATCCTGCAAATAAGGACCTTCTCTGCAACCCCAATAGGAAAAATGCGAAGTTTGCTCTCCTTGACCATTGCTGGTAAGGCAGAGGAGTGTCTGCGAGTAGAGTTCTGGAAGATGCCAACACATTGTGTTTTTAAAAAGAGAGACAGATCCAAAAAGCACAGATAGAGGTGTACTGGACAGAGTCCAGCTTCACTTCCCTGACGGAGGCCGCGCTCTGAGGTGATGGCAGCCACGCGCTCTGGGACTCAGTGTGATAAAAGCAGCCTTGGAAGGAAGCCCAGCAGCTCGGCATTCCTTTTTTAGTTTTTCCCATTTCCAAAGACCAACGATCACAGGAGGAAGAAGAGAAAAATCATTATTTGAGATTGAGCAGGCGTTTTTAAGCCACAAATTAAGTTTCAGGCCCACCCAGGGAAGTCTTGAGGGTGGGGTGGGAGCCTTGTTCTTGGATCTTGGCAGATGCTCATTATCTGGACCTCCGTTGGATTGCAGACTCGTCTCTGAGTCTCAGGGCTTCCTTTGCTGTTCTCCTGAGGTGCCCTGGGGCGGGATGTGCTCTCCTCTCAGTGCCCTGGGATTACTGCTTCAGGAAATTAAACTCTCTGCTCCCCAGTGGGTAACGAGAACTTTCCAAAGGGTCTTTTCTGCAGCCCCAAGTGGGATTAAAGGCCGGAGCAGGTGGGGTGGTCAAATGTACCCTTCTCCTCATCGTGCCTATGTCTCTGGACCCCTTCCCATATTAGTACCACTATAGCCCTTTCCCAGGAGAGAGAAACATTTCCATTTCAGATGATTTCTAACCCTGAGTGTATGAAGACTTCTACAGCACTGTGCTGGGACTACAGGACTCTGCTCCAGGCCTCCTAGCCCCTTGGCCTTGACCAGAGATTTTACTTCTCTAGACCTCAGCTTCTTTTCTGGAGGTTAGAAATCAGTGCAGTGCCTGCCTCCTGGGGGCCCTCGAGGCATTTCTGGATGGTTCATGTACAGCGCCTATTCCAAGGCCTGGGCCAGGGACTCACAGAGAGCCAACTGCCCTGGGAAGCACGGTCCCCTCCAGGGAAGCCATCCACACATACAAGAACACCTGTGAGATTGTCCAGCAGGATGGGACACTGAGAAACTCATCATGGGCATAGGATTAAGAAAACTCACAGTGAGTTTGGAAGGGAGCATTGAGGTCACCATGTTCCTGTCTGCTCTGTGGACAATCCCCGCCTCCATCTGCAGTACCTGGCAGGTAATACCTACCCAGAAAGATCCCCAAGCCGGAATGCATCAGACTCCATGGGGCTATTGTTAAGAATGAAACTGCCAGGCTACTCAGATAGTCTCTGCTTCAGTGAGATTTGAGGTGAGACCTGGAAGATGGCATCCAGGCTCTGGGAGAAGCTCTCTGGAGAGTCGGTCCAGAAGGACAGAGACTGGGTCTGTCTTCATCACTACTGTGTCCCTGGTGGTTGGCACAGAGCCTCGTGCAGAGAAGGGACTCAGCATGTCCTGCTGGATGAGGGCAGAATCCTGCAGCCTCTTCTAGAATCATACAGTGTTTGGAAGCTTCTCCTCAGAAAGGCAGCTCCTGTGTGTTCTGGTGACCTCTCCGGGCTCCGTCTGGCCTGCTCATAGTAAGCAAAATGTAATCTTCTTTTCATCTTCACTCACTCAGCCTCTCGGAGGGACACGGAATCTAATTCCTCTCAGAGGGATTAGGTCTCATTCACCGACGTCAGCAAGGGGGGATGCTTTTTCTCCATGGAAAATCAGGGCTGGCAGAGGTCTAAGGTGGGGTGGGGTTGCTTCCTTACCAATGGAAACCCAGGCTCCATCCCGGGGACATGCTGTATAAACCAGGGTACATGAACCTAGTTGAGAGTCCCACTGCAGCCTGTGACACAGTAACCATCAGCCTTTCACACATGAGGGAAGTGGAGAACTCCAAGCTGGCTCAGAAGTTCCTGTGCTGTGCATGACCGCTGGACTTTGAACCAGGCAAGAATTAGCACTAATATTCAAAGAAAGAAGCAGTCGCCACATTTGAGAGGCAGAGAAGAAAGGAAGCCTGAGCTCAAAGTCAGAGTCAGAGTCCTCATAGTTCCATGGACCCCGGGTCCTTAAACCCCTCCCTGCCCTCATCAGCTGCATCTGTGGAAGTAGAAGTTTCCAGAGTCATGACTAAAACCTTCGAAACTCCTCTAGGTGTCTGTTACCCCAGAGTGCATTGAGCTGCAGCTGAATTGTCCAAGTAGGAGCTGTGAGACAGGCAAGTTCAGAAATGGTCCCTTTCAATCTATTCAGGGTTGTTTAAATGCCCTTTTGTGTGCATCTTCTCAGGAGATGTTTTATTATTCTGCACTGACTAGCCAGGGCACCTGGGGCTGTGTAGCAGCTCTTTCAGGATGTTTAGTAAATGGTGATATGATAATCTATGTTTTTCTTATTATAGACATCCCGCGCTCAGACACGCACTGAATGGTGTGTTTAAAGGCTTTTCTAGTTGAAAATAGCTTATTAGAATAAATATGAGGTTGGGAGGGCATTGGTGGGTCTCTGTGAGACTCAGGACAGCTTGTGGTTTTAATATTTTAATATTCGCTTGGTTTTATAAGCACAGTTGTTTTGATAGGCAGCCTTTCTCTATACCCAGGAACTTTCCTGGGGGTGGAACAAAGGAGACAGCTCTTTAGGCGTCCTATAGATGAGGCAGGAGCTGCCTATCTCTGGCGTAGTACTGGAGAGGGCAGCTGACACACCACCACTTCCCTTCCATTGAGATAGAGCCCACCAGTTACTGATGGGCTGGGCGGTAGGTTGGGCAAAAGATTCACCTTTCCTTCATTCATTCATCCACGCTATACTGGACTCCAGGAGCATTTAAGCACTTTTTGGTGCAGGCAGGGAGGGGGGGTACTGGGGATTGAACTTGGGGGCACTTTACCACTGAGCCACATCCCCAACCCTGTTTTATATTTTATTTAGAGACAGGGTCTCACTGAGTTGCTTAGAACTTCCTGCCTCAACCTCCTGAGCTGCTGAGATTACAAGCACATTTAAGCATTTTAATCAAGAAGGGAAACCATCCAGTGTATACTTTCAAAATATTTCTGTGGCTCAGTAAGCTGAATGGAATGGTGAAGAGCTACCCAGAGGGGAAGGTGACTGGGGACATCTGCTAAGGGACCCCAGAAAGGGAGAGAAAAAGGACATGGCTGAGCAGGGGAGGGGATGAATTCCAGAAATACTCATAGGTAAAATCCGTGGATCTGGTTGTAGATGGGTGTGAAGAATGAGAAGAGAGTGGTGTCAAGATGGATTCAAAGGCTTTGGGCTCCACAGGCAAGTCAGACCTCGGTGCGCCATTCAGCAGGCCAGGCAGGGCTCAGAGAGCTGAAGAGGACATGATTCTGAATTTGGTCCTGTTTAGGTCGAATTGAAAATCACTGTGAAATGGCCAAAAGGAAACAGTGAGCCCACAGAAGCCTTTAAGAACAAGAGGGTAGGAAACGAAGCCTGGGCTTCCGGTGCAGATTGGCGATCACCTTCCAGTTGGTGCTCTCTGAATGAAGCCACTGGAGCAGATTCCGCCGTCCATGGATGAAATGTAGAGCAAGAAGGAAGGGAACCAAGCTCTGGAGTCCGTGTTCACCGGGAGGAAGGGGACGTAGAGAGAGGAGCCCCAGGAAGGAGGCCGGCAGGAATGTTCCCAGGGACATTGGCATCACAGAAGCTAAAGACTCAGAAAGGCAGAGTGGAGTATGGACAGGGGACAGCAGGGCAGGGAAGGGGACAGTTAGGCTGAAGTTTGCATAGTCCAGTTTACATGGCTAACCTTAGCTCCTGAATAGGAAAACGTAGACAGTGTGCACAGTGACAATCCAAAGAGGAAAAGAAGGTCTTGAGCATCTACCGTGAGCCAGGTGCTCTGCATGTATTATCCTGTTTGATCTGCATATTCATTTCGGAGGTGAGGAGAGGTTTGATTCTTAGCCTTTTGTAAAGAAACTCAGAGTTAGAATGGTTGTCTCCTAGTCACAGACCGGGGGCTACAGCCTGTCCTGCCTGAGTTTAAACCCCATCCTTCGGTTCCTGCCTTCTCCCACCCAGTGAACCAGCTCCGCCTGACCTTCCCACACCAGTTGCTCCAGGTGGGAGCAGCATCCTCTGCCTCCTGAACAGCAGGAGCCCTGCCTTGAGCCAAAACCTGCAGAAGGAAGGAGAGAGGGGAGTTCCCGGCCTGCAGCCATCCGTCTGCCGGCTGGTGACACCGACACCAGGGCCCCGCAGAATACCGGGCTTGTTCTCCTGTCTGGCTGTTAGTGGTGATGTATGAATAAGCAGCGGAGACGGCTTCATTTTCATAAGTTAACTTGTGCCGAGAGTCAGGGAGACAGAGAGCAGCGCACTCAATCATAACCAGAGGGCCAGCGCAGGAAACAATGACAAAGCCTTTTCTGTTAGTCACGGTGTTTTATTGTAATGACTCCTAAGGAGATGAGGTGGGAGGTGCACAATGCTGAGCCGGTCCTCGCACGGTGGCACCCAGGGCATCTCCCCAGGAATCCCCGAGGTTTCCTTCCTAACGGGATGGCAGGCTGAGGATGTGTGCGCAAGATCAAGGTTGAGCCTTTGGACTCGGGTCTCTGGAGATCAGGATTTGGATGCCACCAGGCCCATGAGCTTGGATGGCTGTCTCATCTGTACTGTGACAAGGGAGCAGAGGGGACCTCGTTGCTGGATGTCTGCTGCATGGCACCCTTACCAGAAAAGCTGTGGGGAAGATGAGAGCTTGGAGGTCTGCACGGGAGGGTGAGGGGTCACACATGGAACAGAGCGGAGGACTGAGGAATTCTGAGGGTCATGGTAACTGCAAGTGAACACGACTCCAGCTTCCAGGCACTCATTCGTAGTGGTTTGAAAAAGCAAAGAACACAGCTTCATTTTCACAAATTAACTTGTGCCTGGAGAAAAAACAACAGCAACTAATTCTGGCCATATGTACCCTTATCAACTCCACTTTACAAACGAATGAAGAAACAGGCACAGACAGGTTAAGGAGCATACCCAGAGACACGCAGCTAGTAAGCGGAGGAGCCAGGATTCAAACCTGGTAGTCTGAACATGGCATTCATTTTCTTCACTATTTTGTTGTGCTCAAGAAGTATAGCACTAGAGACCACCCCCTCCTGAATATTGCTGGTTTATAGGCTGGATTTAGACACCACTTGAGTTTATCTTGTGCCAGTGACGCACAGGTGAACCTGACCTTTGAGGAAGGCAGACAGAGCTTCCAGACCTCTCCATCAGTTATTCCCAAACTTTGACACTCATCTAAATTACCCATGGGTTTGGGTTTTTAGTGCCAATTACTAACTAGTCTCAGGATCAGAATTCATGTTCAGAAGTATTGGGGTCTATAGGAATTAATATAGGGCGCTAAACCCACGCTCACATATACAGATACCGCCCAACTTAGAGGAGCAAGAACAAAATGTCACCATATTTATTGACACGGGTGAAATTGGAGGACTCGGCCATGCATCCACAATGGATCCTCCTAAACCCAGAGCCCAGAGTTGCACTTCCCCCAACCCCTCCTGGGACATGCCGAGCATGCTGAGGTCCTCACAGGAGGAAACCTGCCCTGTAAACCCACATGATGGAAGAGCAGATTGATGGCAAGCTCTCTGCAACTCTCCAGCTCCCAGAAGAAGGGATGGAAGAGGAAGCGAAGCTGTGTAACTTCTCTGAAGTTCACCAGTCAGGCAGCCCCATCCACACCAATGGGGAGAGAAGGGTTCAGCAGCAGAGGCCAGGAAATCCCCCCTCCAGAAACTAGAGAATCCAAGGAAGCAACCTCCTGATAACTACTAACCTCTAGGTTGTGGCCCTGACTGGTTCTGAACAGAGCCTCCATTCTTTCTGAAGCACGTGGCCTCCAAACCACGCTTGGAGAAACAAAGCTTTGCCATGGCCTAATTGGGCTGGGTGACCGCCAAAGAAAGCTGCATGGCTAGGGGCTCGCTGGCTTTCAGAAGCTGGCCGGTTAGCTTGGACGATGATATTTATAAATAGCGACCAGTTATGTCTGCTTAATGTGTTCCACCCAGTACCATAAGCACTCAACACATGGGAACAGACATGAGTTATACAGCGGGCAGAGAGAGGTTAGGGGGTTTCCTCGAGGCTGCACAGCAAGCAAAATGTCAGAGCGAGAATGGGAAACAAAGTCTGACCCCGGACTCTGCACCCCTTGCCTCCAGCCGGGCTGCTCCTCGGGTCCTCTGTCCACAGATACCTCTGCCTGGGGGAGGCACTGAGCAGATCACTCAGGGAATCCATGAACCCACACACAGAACTCCGCACTGTTGAGACTAAGGAAAATTGCTTCTCCTCATTCCTGTTTTAATAATTGATATAGCGGCAAGTGAACCCATTTAAAAGAGCAAAACGAAATCTTAGTGGCAGTTGATTGTTTTGTTTTTCCTCAACCGATGGATATTAAAATTATAACCATTGTATTACTAAATAAGGATTTTTTTTTAATGTGAAAAGATTATGGGCTGCCATCAAGGCAGCCCAGGTACAGATCAAGAGAGATCTGAATCTTCGTCTTGGCGATGCCGGGACTTCAGGGTGTCCCTGCAGATTCTTCCTTCTCTGGAGAGTGAGACCTGGAATTCAAGCCTCAGCCGAGCAGCCGATGGAAGTGCCATGCATCACACTGCTGCCTTGTCTTTGCATTTTCAACACGGGGAGGCAGAGGCTTGAGCTCACAGAGTGGACAATGTGTTGAGGTTGGGGGCACTGGGAGGCTGAACTGCTGAAGACAACACACCCCAACATTAGCCTCATCCCGGTTGAGAGGGATTTTCCCACCCGAATGAGTAACTACTTAGTGAGACTACTAATGTCTTAGTAGCAGACAGAGGCTAAACACCTACTGTGTGTCAGATACTCTGCAGTCCTTGCCTGTGGACCAGTGCAGGAGATGGATATTTAACAAATAGGGTGTCACTGGGCCTCAGTACTGCCCACTTGGTCTTTTAAAGGGCCTGAGTCACCTGAAGATAAAAATACCCGCAGGAAGTACTGAGTAGAGATGTCTGTCACCTCATGTGGTCACAAAGATAAAGGAACTTGGTTATTCGTGGACCATCAAAGCTAGAGACAAGCCACAGAAGAACTGTGGGCAGGGTTTGGCAGGGACAAGGACAGTTCCTGCCCAGGGCCAGCTAAATAAGCAAGAGAGAGGTGACCACACAGGCTAGAAAAACATATTTCTGTTCGGCGGGAATGAAGTGTGGCTAATGGAGGATTTGAGGAAGAAGATTGAGACCCCATCAATGTGGGGGGGTGCAATAATATGGAATTTGGATTCTGATATCTGAAGATGTCCTTAGCTGGGATTCAGTTGGCCACCCTTAGTTCAGTGAAAGCTCATTCCCTTTCATCAGTTCTTCATGTATGACACATTTTATCATGCCAGAAGAACAGGTAATACCAACTGGGGCCCCTAAAACCATTGTGATACCAACCTGGGCTCCTTCGCCATCGAGAGTCGTCTCTCCCAAGCACCCTTTTGTGACCCACAGTTACTAAGTGAAGTCTGCAGCTGGTCATCGCGGACACTGCCCCTGAGCTAAGGACACCAGGCTTTCCTTCTAGGTCTATCTAACCATTTTGCACACACATCCCAAACCTAGTTAGTTCATGTGGAATTGATTGGTGCTTGCCCTCCCTGAATTGGGGATGCATTTTTCTGAGGGATTCTACAAGTTTTGGATATGATCAAGCACAATGACAAAGTGGGCGGTAGTATTTTCCCCATGCCTCTAGTTTATGTATTTGTGCTAAGGTGATGATTTAGATAGGAGCCCAATAAATTGATCAAATAAATTATACCAAACCCACACACCGTCATCTCAGGGAGCTGTCATCCTACCAAGGAGGCCCTATATCACCCAGCATGGTATTCCACAAGGACCCCTGTGTTTTCTGAACATGCAGCAGGCTTTCCTTGGGTCAGAGAGTTCTTTGTTATTTCTCGGATTGGCCAGCATCCTAAGAAATTGCCCTTTGGAAGACTTCAGCCGGTTGTGGAAGACAGTGATGATTCAACGTGCAACTTTTAGCAAGTTCCTTAAACTCTTTGTTTCAGTTTCCCTTTCTATAAAACATCAATGCATGATGCCTACCTCAAACTTTTGTCACAGAGGTAAGAAATAATGCACTCAGTCAAGAAGACCTGCAGTCCTGTAATGTGTAATTATACCCAAGCTCCTGCAGGAATTGTGAAACCCACTCTCCCAGTCGGTCAAATGATGCTGATGACAATTCTTAGAGAATGCTGTCTGCAAGTGGCAGGCCAGACTCAAATAAAGGAGGCCTATGTGGAGGGCCCAGTGACTGACTCCCACCCACACCCCGGCATCAGCATCCTAAGAGATGCACTGCAAGCCCCACCCACCTGAGAAGCTGAGGTGCCACAGAGACAAGACCAATGTCACAGCCCAGCTCTGGGCACCCAGGTGCAATCATCCCTCTAGACTACACTCCTATGTGGATGTGATGCTTGTTGACAGAAGACATGGATTTATTTATTTGTGTTTTGTTTGTTTGTTTGTTTGTTTATTGATGGTGCTGGGGATCACTTCCAGGGCCTGTGCATGCTGAGCAGGAGCTCTTCTAGGCAGCCACAATAAATCTATTTTGGAGGAAGCAATGAGTTTGAGTACAAAACCATCGTAAGCAGCTGATCACAAGGTGGCTCTTTTCCTTGGTCTCATCTCTCCAACCAAGGATCATTCCCTCCTCTCTGATAGGAGAAAACCATCTTGGTCCACGCTCAGAAAACAGATCAATTAATACACAGTGGGAAATAATGGACTTGGAATGATTGAAGACTAGTGTGTCCCATGATTTCTGGAATGAGCACACGCTTCCTTATGTGAGTGAATGAATAGCCGTGGATTCGGGCTAGGTCACAGATAACCTGGGTAACCTTGCACAGAGTCTTTGACTGCTCTGGGCTGCAGTCTTTCCTCCATAAAATGGGGAATAATAAATCAGGTGCCTGGTGGTGAGGATAACATGCGTTAACTGACCAGGTAGGTCGGTATGTGGTACTTAGGAGACCGCCCCGTGAACGGAAGCTATCGTAATGATGACCTGCCACCGTTGATCCCAGTCCTCACTGGTCCTGATGCTGTGGTCCTCCTAAGCCTTTGTATTCTCTGTTTACAGGTCAGCAGGTCCTGGGCTTGGTAGAGAACCAGAGTGACTGGTACCTTGGAAACCTGTGGAAAAATCACCGCCCGTGGCCAGCACTTGGGAGGGGCTACAACACAGGTGAGTCTCCAGGGTGGTGTGGGCAGGGGTTCCAGAGGGTGACACGAGGTTCCCATGCTCCTCCCTCAGGGAGAGGACATGGCCAGCAGCATGGAGGAGGCCACCTGGTTGCCTGAGATCAGCAGTGGGCAGAACTGAGGTGGGTGACCTTCCAGATCTTTCTCAGTGCTGTAGCTACAGGGGCCATGACAGTGTGGCACTCTTACCAGAAAGCCCCTCCACTGACCCTCAGCCCTGGATCCTACTGGATTCTGTATCAGTTTGATGGTAGGTTTCTTGGCTGTTAATGTAGACTAGCGACCATTCTGCAGTAACATGCGGCCGCAGTGTTTCAGTTTCTTAACGCAATACATTTGTTTTTCTTGAGCACATTATATGTGCACTCAAGGTCCATGAGGATCTGTGCTTGGGAGGGGCTACAACACAGGTGAGTCTCCAGGGTGGTGCGGGCAGGGGTTCCAGAGGGACCTGTGCTGTAGGTATTCAGGATTTGTCTCATTGCTTGTGTTCACCTATGGGGTGAGGAAGTAGCAGAGGTCATGTTATCTCTTAAATTTTCTTAATATTGCATTGGCTAAAGCATGTCATGTGGCCATTCCATCCTGTAAAGGGGAGGGCAGGTACCACCTACCATGCACCTGGCCAGAGAAAAGGCAGACCTTTGGAAATCAGTACTTCTGAGCACACAGTGTGTTGTCTAAAATCAGATCCTTTATTCCACCTTCTACCACCCCAAACTTGCTTCTTTCGTTTCCCTTTTGGTTCATTCATTCCACTGTTCTATTTCCATATCATTTGCTCTTTCCTCTGTGCTTTATCTGACTGCTTGCTGGGTCCTAGGCCCCAAGCTGGCGTTAGACATACTCTGTGACCTCATGGAGTGAGTGAGAATGGAACTCCAGCAACCTGCCCCACCAGGCTCAGTGCCTGCCAGTGTCTGGCTGTGGAGGCCTCTGGGTCCTCTGCCCCTCCCTCCCATTTGCCTGCTGTGGCTCCCTGTCCGTCAAGCATGCCCATCTTTTTCATAATTAGAACTTGGAGCTCAGGGAGCAATGGGGTAAGTCAAGCCAGGATAGGAGGGACTCAACATCTGAGTCCAGCAAGTATTCGGGTTAGGGACAGGTGTCTGGGGACAGGCACAGACACCTGAAGATGCTATGCAAAGCCTATTCTGGAAGCTAAAGCCAATCTGTAGTGAGAAAAGCCAAAAAGTCAACTCTGAACCCTGATGTGCAACTCCAGAAAAGTTGAATAAAAACTTGGGCTCGCAGCGGGAAAAGGACACGAGACAGAGACCGAGTTGACAGTCCAGTAATATAGTCAGAATGGGTCAGAGCTGGAGGAGGACAAGGAGAGGCCAGGGGATGTCCTGAGAAGTCAGATGTGCAGCCACGGAGCCCTGTGTGGAGGCTGGGCAGCGTTCCTCCTGGCATGGTCACCTCAGTGTCACTTTGGGGGCATATGGAGGTCACCTTGGAAGAACTGTAACCACCCACCCTTGTCAGGAGGCTCCCCTGCTGTGTTGGGCATTAACCCTTTAGTTGCTGTATAGCTGGGAACTCTGAGGGGTCCCTAAGAGGGGCCTGGATGGGGAAAGGGACTGAAAAGAATCAGCGGCGGTAGGGAAGTGCTTCAGCTTTTCAATAGCAGGGGAGGCTGTGCCTCTAGGGCCTCTACCAGCTGAGTGAGAGCCAGGCTCTCTGCCAGGTGCTGCATGGGCGATAACCTCATTTGATCCTCACTCTCACCCATGAGGCAGGCTCTCTGCTTATCTCTGTTTTATCCTAGAGGAAACCGCAGCTTTGAGTTTAAGGAGCCTGGTGTTCACTACTGACCTTCCTAGCTTGAACTCTAAGGGCTTCAGCATCAAACACTTTCTGAAAATGGAGAATCCCGGACTCTGCCTTTTAAGAGCCTGGTTGGGTCTGTTGGAGGAGCCCAGGATCCCGCCCTGCAGGCGGCCTGGAGAAGCCAACCAAGAAAAAATGAGAGGGCTTCGTGTGCTCTCCACTGGGAAGGAGATGGGCACCCAAGCTTGTTTGGGTGGGAGAAGGGACATCTCGGATAAACCCTGGTGTGTCCATTTAGCTTCTGGGCCTCCAAACACATAATAATAGGAAATGGCCCAGGGGGAGGCAGGATGGGGCCTTGGTTGTCTGTTGAAAACAACAAGCCTCTGGTCATCTATGTGGGCTTTCAGGGAAAAGAAAAATGTAGCGCCCTGGAGAATTTATTATGAGGAACATGGCATGTCCCTTATTTGCTGCAGAGTGTGGAGATGGGAGGCACCTGAGCCAACCCAGCTCTTACTTGACATGCCCAGGCGGTGAGTCGCTGCCCTCCTTGCTGGGACTAAAAGGGAAAAGCATATGGAGGAAAGCCCTGTTAGGAGCCATGTGTCCATTTAAATCACGCCAGTGACACCAAGTGATCCTTGTAAAAGGATTTATGCAACACTGAGATGCACTGGCTCTCCTGTTGGAGATTTGTTATTTTAAGACCAAGAATTGTGGCACACATCAGCAGATGAGTCATCCAGACATTTAGGTTCTCATGGAAATTGAGGACTCTGCCAGAGGGAACCTGCCACCCTGAATCCCAGCCATCTCGGCCATGCAAACAGGGTCTCTCCAGCAAAGGCACTGTGGTGCTTTCAGCATGATGTTGGGGGGCGTTAGAAAACCTGGGTTAGGACCATGTCAGGGCCACTTGTCCCTGCATGAGCAAGGTCACTTGCTCCATCTGTTTGAACCTCTTTCCTTCATTGTAAAGTAGGATGATAACACTGAGCGTATGAAGATCGCCAAGTTAGGAAGTCAATCATCGAAGGAGCCTAGCCTTGTGTTTGGCACGTAGTAAGTATTAGTCTTTGTTCCGTTGCATTTTTCTACCACTTATTCAGTCAGGGCATGAGATCCACCCTCTCTGAAAACGATGGGATGGCTACGTAGCTAAGTGCACTTTGCTAAGGTCTCCCAAGCCCTCAGGTCAAAAGCAGCTAGTAAGTTTTTCTGTTTTGCCCAAAAATAAAGCAGCCACTTTTGACATTTCTCTCTCATCTCTTCACTCTCTGGAAAAGGTTAGCTTTTCATATTATTTTAAGAAGAAAATGCCTATTTTAGTTCATTGATCAGCTTCCTGACCATTTTATGTAGCAAATTTCCAGAAAATGCATGAGCCGTTTCAGTTGGATAATCTGCCTTCAAGACCTGACTTGGTCACTTTTAGACTCTCTGCCTTTTGGAGAGCTTCCCCAAGCTCAGCAAGCTCGGACCTCCTCATCTGTTACCCAGCTGAGAATCCTGCCTGGGAGCAGGCCCTGTGGCTCTGTGGTGGCAGAGCAGCCGCAAGTGCCAGTAACCAGAGCATTTCAGGAACTTGTAGTTTTTATTTCTCTTCCTGACCCTATCCTGAGTAACCATTTGCAAATATTCAGATTCAGCCCAGGCATCGCTATGCATGATCCTTCTTGAACCCTAGAATTATCTGGTAAAGTAGCATTTCTCCTTAAATGATCCGGCGTGGTTCCCACTTCCTCTGTTTTTTTTTCCCTTTCTCAAAGGACCCCAAAAGTTTAGGGAGATGCACTCTTCCTCTCCCCTTTCATCTTAAGGAAGATGTTTGTCACTTATTTCTATATGAAGGAGGCTACTAAGCCATAGCAGCTGTGGATGACCAGGCAGATCCCAGCACCAGCTCTTGCCCATAATGGTTCAGGTGGACTTAAGGGCACCTCTCACATGCTTGCACAGAGAAGGTCCGTCCCCACTGTATCCATGTGTCAGTCACCTCCTAGGAGCAAGAAGCTGTCATTCACAGAGCATGCAGCTGTCAGCAGGACTTCAAAAAAAAAAAAAAAAAACCACAGGATTTTAACAGTCTTATTAAGATTCAACTCATTTCAGTTTATAAGCTGACAGGTGAACATCTGAAAAAGCCAACATCAGCCAAGGAGCGGAGAGGAAGGAGGGCTGAAGGGAGCAGGGAGGGCAGGGTGAGGTGAGGGAGGCAGGTGGGGGAACAAGGTGGCAAGTTCACAGCTAAGCCGGTTGGCACAGGATCCCAGAGGTAACTGGAGGAGCAGATGTGTCCTCCCAAGATGAAGGGCATCATGTTAGCCAGAAGACTTTCAAACACAACTTAAGAATAAAATACATCACATTCCTTTCTGTCCCCAAATTAGGCCAGAGACAGGGAGATGGAGAACTGGCTCTCTAGAGAGGGAGGGAAATTTTCTCTAGAAATCCTTATCTGTACAGCAACAAAATTGGGACATTCAAGGACTGACTCACCTCTGGGATTGAAGCAAACACTGGGCCGTGAGGAAGTGGAACGTGATCGGTGATAAAGTCAGACACTATGGTGCATTCTGTGACAGGGATTCAAAAAAAGAAAGCAGTTGACAATTTGAACTGGAACTGAGAACCACATGGCTGGAGTAGGGTACTCAAAAGTCAGGGGTAGGTAACCTGACACCTCTTGGCCTATGGCATTGGCCTCTGAGATCCTGAGCACACCCCTTCATTTCTTTGAGCTTTAATTGCCTCTTTGGTCAAGTCCCTTAATGATTGAAAAATATTGCACTTGGATGATCTCTGTAATAATTGCACCCAGACAAACGAGACTTAAATGTAGTTCATTCATTCATTCTGTACTTACTACTAAATAGCTATTATTCTGGCAAAGTTGAGGTAGAAAGATTCTTTCTTTCCTTTTTTTTTTTTTAAATGGGTGTTTGACCCTGTAGATACCTATGATTTCGCTCTTTGAAAGTGACAACTGGACCTGATTGATGTGCACCAGCTATGATCCAACTGTTGGAGGGCCACATTTGGCTTGGATAATTCAGCCCACTGTCCTGAGTCACTGAGAACACCTGTGCACCTGGGATGTCCAGCCCTCACCCAGGGAGGGTGGATCTGAATCTCGGGATGGGGCTGGGCCTGTGATTCCAGAGCTTCCTCGTCCAGTCTCTTTCTGAATCCCTTTACTACTGCTTAGCACCTCAAGCTCCAGCTGAACTCAAGTTCAACTAAAAAGCTGCATGAACGACTGCTCAGCAGACGCTTTCTGTTCTGTGCTTCTGTAGTAAATTCACTGAGCCTCAAGTACAGATGTTCTATTTATCGCTGGTGAGCTTTATCTGATTTGGGTCAATCTTTACATCATTTCATTAGATTTGATTTTTGTTCTCATCTGCAAATTTGTGAAAATGCCTTGTGTTCATTCAGCCTCGCCCCCATCTTACAACATCTTTTGAATGCCTCTTGTACCATCCTAAAATCAAATTCAAATGTATTATACGACCTCCAAATATAATTTTTTTTTTACAAAATCAATATAGTGGCCTGGCTATAATACAATGAAGAAATAAAGGGAAATTAATTTATTATAAAATAGTATTTACTTCAACTGGGAATGAGTTTGGTAACTCTGGCTTGCCTGAGTCAGATGACACGAAGCATGGTCAGCTGCTGCTGTGCCTGTGTTCAGGATAGAACCATCTTCCTTGTAACGGGGACAAATGCAGAATGGCGCTGATGTGGTACGGGCCATCAGATTCCAGGAGTGGCTTTGCCATCTGTGAGCAGTTCTTCCAACATTGTGAACAAGCTGGACACGGTGGCACAGGCAACTTGGGGGGCTGTTTTAGTCAGCTTTTTCTCTATGACTAAAACAACTCACGCAGAACAACTATAGAGGAGGAAAGGTTTAATTAAGGGCTCACAGTGTCATAGGTCTCCATCCACAGACAACAGGCTCCATTCCTCGGGACTCAAGGTGAGACGGGACATCATGGTAGAAGAGTGTGGCAGAGGGAAGCAGCTCACGTGATGATCAGGAAGCAGAGAAAGGGGTCTCCACTCACCAGATACAAACAAATACCCCATAGCCATGCCCCAGTGCCCACCGTCTCCAGCCACAACCCACCACCCTCCAGTTACCACTCAGTTGATCCCTATCAGGGGATTAACTCACTGATTGGGTTAAGACTCTCACAACCCCTTCATTTCTCCTCTGAACCTTCTTGCATTGTCTCACATGAGAGCTTTTGGGGGACCACCTCACACCCAAACCATAACAGGGGCCCTTGGAAACTTAGAAAGACCCTGTCTCAAAATAAAAAATAAAAAGGACTCTGAATGTGGCTCAGTAGTTAAGTGCCCTGGGTTCAATAAATATACATAAATAAAAGTACAAAAAATATACATAAATAAAAGCCAAAGTAGTGAACAACTGTTGGTGAGTTATGAGATAACAGCGAGTGCCAAGTTTTATCTCCCCATGTTTAATGTCTGTTAAAGTCATGCCAAAATAATAATAATAACACTTTTAAAGTTTTTTCCATAAGTCACAACAGTTTCAGGCTCAGTTATAACAATTATATACAATTATAATGTTCACCGGGCTGACTCTGATGCAAAGCAGATGTGTTCGAGGGCTTTCTCAGGGTCAGCACCAGGGCTCCTGCTTACAGGAGGCGTTTAGCCAGCCGGAAGGTGCTTCGCAGTACGGCCACTGGCTGCTTCTCTCTACTTGACCCTTTTCAAGGTCTGTGACTGACCCAAAGCCTTGTCTTCTCCATGTCCTGAACCAAAACCTCCTCTGGCCTCAGAACCCTTTTGTGCAGGTTCACACAGAACAAATTGATTCCTCCTTCTCCCTAGCAGTGCTTTAGTGTCTAAGTGAGAGAAGCCAGTGCTGCACCCACCTCTCTCCCTGGGGCCTTCCACCTCCTGGTTTCCTCGGTGACTCCTGCATGTCACCTGGTCTCTGAGGCCCCGTTTGCTCCTGTGTGAGATGGGATGGCTACAGGACCTGCCTCCCCAAGGACAGCCATGAGAAGCGCATGAGGTAATAAATACGTTAGGAGGAGTAAGTCACTTGCCCGCTGTTTCCTATGAAGTGGACACAGGGACTACAGGAGGTCCGGCCTCTTGCATTATTGGTGACATTACTCCTGGGCCCCTGGGGTTCACACTTCTTTTTCCTTTTGAAAGACAGTATTGCTTGTGTTCCAGAGTTGGTCCAAGTCTGGACTCCACCTGCTCTCAGTGCCATGTTCCTGGCCAGTGAACAACCTGTTCTTCCTGCGTCAGGTTAGGATCCCGAGAGCTCCCGCCCCCCAGGGTTGCTTTCTTGAGAGCAGGAGACCACCTCCTTAGCATGCCTGGGACAGAGTCCAGGTCAGACATCAATACCGACCCTTTCCCTTTATGCTTGAGGCCCATAAGAGGGGCAAGGTCCCCGCGGCTCCTTGGCATCTCTTCCTAGTAGCCACCTCTGTCACTGAAGCCATCTGGGACTGAGTGCTCCTCCCAGAGCTGCCCTTCCCTGTGTCCTCTGGTTTGTTGCTCAGGTATTCGTCACGCATCTCACGTGTGCAATGTGCGGGCATCTCCCTGGGCCCCGGGGGTGCCTCATGAATGAGACACATGGGAGCCCTGTGTGCAGAGCCTCCAAGTTACCATGGGGGAGAAACAGTCTTCATGCGCCTTTGGTGTTGTCCCCCCTAGTGTCCCCAACTCACTCAGCTCCAGCTACCCGCTTCCTTGCTGTTTCTGGAACACACCTTTTTAAATCTGCAAGCCTCTTCGCCTCCACATCTTGCCTATCATTCCCCCTTTGTCTGTCTTGTTCTTTTCCACGGCACTGTCTCCATCTGACCTACTGTGATTTTGCTCATTTTCACTCTTTCCTTCTGTCTCTTTCCATGCAGATGTAACCTCCTCAAGGGTAGTAATTTTTTCAACTAATTTCACTGCTCCGTCTCCCTTACCTACAATCATGCCTGGCATACATTAGGCAGTAAGTATTTATTGTTGAGGTAAACAAATAATTTTGGAAATACAGTGCCATAGCAGTGCTCAAGGGAATCGTTGGGAAACGATGCTACTCCAGGAACATTGTTAATCTCTGGAGACATTTTTGCTGGTCACAACCAGGTAGATTGTCCCAGCATTTCACGGTGGGATCCAGGGAAACCGCTAAACACCCTATAGTGCATAAGAGAGTTTCCAACCACAAAGATTTGTCCTGCCTAAAATGTCAGTAGTATCTTGGACAAGAAAGTCAGGCATAAAATATTCTTCTCGAAAGGGAAGATTAAGAGAAGTGTCTCTGAGAACGTGGCAACTGAACTAAAGATGTGAAGAACAGGAAGGTGGCAGCCATGCTCAGAGCTGGAGTGAGAGCAGTCCACGCAGAGAACGGCAGGCACAAAGGCCGCAGGTGGGGTGTCCTGCAAGCCTCCCCAAACTGCAGACAGTCCTTGCCATATGTGGGCCATTCCTGCTCCTGCAAACCCTGCCCCTGCACCTATGTCTAGTAGTTCTTGAGTCTGAGTTCCCACACACTCAGGGTCAGAGTGCCATCTTTTTCTTGCCTTTGTGCCCTTTGGGTTCTTTGGCCCATCAGACACAATCTAGAACCAGGCACATGGTCTTGTCATCCTGACTTCACCCCAAGGTGACAGTGGCAGAATGCAGCCTCCAAGGAAAGGAGTCCACCCGAGCTGGCCTGGCCAACTCCAGGTCCACAGCCTGCTCTCTCCCCTGCTTGCTCTCCCACTGAGCTGCTCTGGCCTGCTGACTGACCGTTCCCCAGGCCCATTCCACACCCCAGAACCTGAGCTCTCCACCTGGACTGCTCCTCCAGCAACTGCCCTCGGGCTCCTCCCAGGACTCCCCAGTCTCTGCTTAGGGCTCATCTCACAGCAGGTGTCCCTAACCATCAAGCCAAAGCAGCACCCTCCAGCTCACTTTCCTCCAGTGTCAGGAAGAACAAGTTTTTGATGGTCCGACTCTGCCTGTTATGGTAGGCAGAATGCCCCCTCCACCCACACACAAAGTCCCTGTCCTAAGCCCTGGAACCTGTGAAGATGTTGTCACATGGCCAAAGAGGCTTTGAAGCTGTAATTATAGGCCTTAAAATAGAAAGCTTATGCTGGATGATCCAGTGGGCCCCGTCTAATCACCAGAGTCCATAAAAGCAGAGGCCCTTCTGCACCTGGACCAGGAGAGAAGGGCAAGTCACAGGAACCAGACGAGGAGGAAGGCTCCACCTCCCCTTGCTGGCGTGAACATGGAGAGAGCACCGGGCAAGGAATCTAGATGGCCTCTGAGAGGCTCCCAGCTGAGCTGGACAGGAGATGTGCACCTGTGGCTCTGAATTCTGCAATCAATATGAAGGAGCTTGCAGGTCGATTCTCCCCTAGAGCCTCCAATGAAGCACCCAAGATGGCCATCACGGTGATTCTGACCTCACGGGCTCCAAGTAGATGACCTACCTAAGCCCCGAATATTCCAGACCCATATAGCTGATAGATAATAGATGGATTCATTTTAAACTGCTCAAGGAATTTGTTGTGACAACAATAGGAATCTGAATCCTATCTCTCCCCCACAAGAGTGAAAGCCTGTGAGGACAAGGATCTTGTTCTACTCCTGTGTCCCTGTCTGGGACATGGAAATCTCTCAATGAACATCAGTTGAATGAATAAAGGAGTTCCAGTCACCCTCCCCCTGCCTTTCTCCCCAGAGGGGACCATCAGGCTGATGGTCAGGAAGACGGGAGGGCTTGAGAAGCTGGTGAGAGTCATCCCACATTCTCAGCATGCCCACTTTAGGCAGGTGCTCAGCAGGCATGGGGTGCCTGGCATTACCTTCTGTGCTAGGAACACAAATTTAAAAAATAAGATGCAGTCTTTATTTGAATCACTATTATCCCCACCCCTCAAAAATCCAGGTGGTTCACCTGGTTTTTTAAAGAGTACGAGGTGAAGAACAATTAAGTGCATCATGGCCTGCACCTGCTGGGGAGTGGGGCGGGAAAGGCCGTGGAGCCAGGAGGACCACAGGTAGGGAAGAGGGCGGACCCGCCCGCTCAGGTGGGGAGCTGAGCAAATACTTGACTTGGTGAGGGAAGAGCACGCAGTTTGCCATTTTAATACAACCAAAGATGCATGTTCTAGAGTATATGCCGGGCACAAAGGGAGCAAGGAAGAGTTCACTCATGAACCCCAGCCACTTATGATTCTTTGGAAGGCCTCAGGAAATCTTAGGAAATTCACTTTTTTTTTTTTTTTTTTGGAGGGGAGCTGACTCCTCACCTGTAAGGAGGGAGTATTAGTACAGACTCGTGGGACTCCAGGAAGAATGATGTGAATGGAAAATGCCTGGTGCATTCATCACGGTGACAAAGTATCTTAGAAAATAGTCTTTAAGGTGAAAGATTTCTCTGGGCTCACAGTTTCAGAGACTTATTGATTCCAGGCCTGTGGTGAGGCAGAATGTCATGGCGGAAGGGGGCAGCGGAGCAAAGTGGCTCACCTCCTGATGGCCAGAAGCAGAGAGAGAGCTAGAGAGAGGGGGCCAGAGGCAAAATCAGCCCTTCAAAGACCTCCAATGACCTCCTTCTCTCAAAGAGTCCCCATATCCCAAAGTTTGCACCACCTCCCACAGCATCACTAGCTGGGGACCAAGCCTTCAACACTTGAGCTTGGGGCACATTTGACATCCCAACTATATCACCTGGCAAGCAATAACACTCAATAAATGGCAGCCAAGACTCCCGACGCAGCTGTGTGGAGTGCAGGGTCAGAAGCTCACGCGCCATTGGAGATGATCAGGAGGCTGAATGCTAAAGAGGCAGGACCGCCTTATCCAGCAGGCTGGGGGTTTGAAACAATAGTTTCCCGCCTGGCCCTAGAGAGAAGCCACCTGCACCCAACATCCTCTTCTCTTTTTATTGTCTCTATTTATGTCTTGTCCCTGAGCCAAGTTTTCATCTCTCCAGGCTGTGGCTGTAGCATGTGCAGATTGATTCAAAAGCACCCACCCGCAGCCCAGGGCACCCAGCCCACCCGGTCCCTGTAGCCCAGCCGGGTTCTCTGAGGCACCCCAGCAAGGCAGCCAAGCGAGAGCCCCCTCGTCAGACCTGACAGGGGCCTCTAATTAAACTGAGCACTGAAGAGTTTTCCCAGCTGCATCCTGAAAATATGGCAAGAGATCCCCTTGCCCTCCCCCCTGAGCCAAAGCCACTGTTCCAGAAGAATCACTCACCATTGCTTCCTCCCTTCCTGAGGCATGGGCCTCAGAGATATGTGTTTAATTCCAGGCTTCCAGAATCTCACTTAAGTGCAAGAGGTCTGCTCCCCACTCTCTCTCAGAGAGGCCCTCTCTCCTGAACTATTTTCCTTATACAATCATCCTGTTTCCTTGGTGGGTCTGGCCCTAAAGGCTCATGGATTGTTTGTTTGTTGTTTTTTAACATGTATATTTTAGTTGGACACTGTATCTTTATTTTATTTTCATGTGGTGCTGAGGACTGAACCCCTTGCCTCATGCATAGTGGGTGAGCGCTCTACCACTGAGCCCCAGCTCCAGGCCCAGGCTCCTGTTTTTCCTCTCTTTTGCTAAATAAATCACAGGCTGCTGAGTGCTGAATAGAAAGAAGGGGGAAAAAAAAGCAAAACTTCCCCAGATGAGCCGGGCTCCACCTGCAGTTGCCTCAGGTGAGCTGGAACAGCTGCATCTGCAGGCCCCGAATGCAGGGTGCTGGGCTTGTCACTTATTGCTTGTGCAGCATGACCTTAAGGTAGTCAGGCCACTTCTTCAAGCCCCTTTGTCCTCTCCTGTGAATTGAGATTGATAATACTGGCTCAGACCATTTGAGCTCTATTCCTCAGCTGGGTAGCTTATAAGCAGCAAAAATTTATTTGAAGCCAGAATTCTGGAGACGGGGAAGTCCAGGATCCAGGCAGATGCATTTTCTGGTGAGGGCCCGCTTTCTGGTTCATGGACAATACCCTTATACCCATGTCCTCGAGTGGTGGGAAGGGATGAGCCAGCTCTCTGGGGCCCCTCTCACAGGAGCACTGTTCTTACTCATGAGGGTCTTGCCTCTATGACCTAATCTCCTCTCAAAGGCAAACACTACAAATCAAAGACTGTGTTTCTTTCTGGAAAGACAGTGGGCACTCACTGACCAGCCACCATGGCACTGACATATAGCAATATATAAAGATACGTGCCCCTTATTCCCTGACAGGAAGTGCTATTAACAGTTTGCTGTTTATTCTTTGTGCTTTCTGCATGTGTAATTATCTTCTGCTCCTCTAAATCTGCATCTTCTTATGCATTGTTATATGCCCTGTTTACTTAAAAATGAAATATTGCATGTCTTTCTAAATTAGCACATAAAGGTATGTTTTCTTTCTCTTTCAGAACTGCACAGTTTTCCCACTTCATGGGTACATCATAATTTATTCTTTTCATTTCCTACTGCATGGTATTTTAGTTGTTCCTAAGTTTTCTCCCAATTATGAACAATACCCATATGTAGACATCCTTATTATTTCTTTTTGTTTGCTTACTCAAGTATTAATAAACAATAGATTCTAAGGAATGACTCCACTATATCCACTATATCGAATGTTATGGAGATTTTAAATTTTGATAGATCAAAAATGCCAAAAGTATCATATAGTCAAAAATAGGTCATATTTTGAAGTAAACCATTTTAAAATTAAAGTGCATGTGCACCCCTATTTGTTTCTGTGCTGGGCATGTAGCCTCTGTATTGCAAAAGAATTAGTATTTTGCAGAGCATCTACTTACTAGAGAGCTAGCTTCAGCTTTTTTAGTTGAAGCAGATGGTCTCTGGCTAAAAGGCCCAGGCTTTGAAGCCATAAATCATGGACCAGCAGCCTTGTGGAGCAGAGCCTTTTCCTCACCATGGATTGCTCTACCTGGCTCTGTTTTTGAGCACTCACTGGGCTGAGTTGACCTAACCCAGCATAACACAAGGAGTGGCCTCCCATGCAAATTCTTTTGCTTTGCTGTGCTGGCCCTGGGAAGGTTGGGGTTTCTCTGTCACTCACTCAGGTCTTTAGCTCCCAAGAGCTTACAGGAGCTATGACCCAGAGCCCTGTGTGGCTCAGTGTGCAGTGAAAGACTGGAAGGAAGCTCATGATCCTGAACCTCTTCTCCATCAAGGGTCATCCGGTAGCCTTCATTCTGTGCATGATTTTCTTGAAGATATATTTAGGATGGGAAGAAACATCTAATTTCTTTGGGGCTTCTCAAATTCACGGTAGTGATCTCCTTGATTTGACATGTGCCTTCATGTGCATTAGCGCACATAATCCCCATTTTACAGAGTAGCTGATGGAGGCTCAGTAAGGTTAATGGATTTCCCAAGCTAGCAGAGCCAGGAAATGCAGAGTCCAGTGCTTAAGCCTGCCTTCTAGGCTCCTGGGCCATGGGGCTTGGGAAAGTTTCTTAGTTCTGGGTATATGTCCAGCCCCCTCCCCAGTAAGCAAAGTTAGATGGCTGTGGACCCTCCTACTAACATTATGACTTCCAGGACACTCAAAATGGCACTGGGAATTCATGGCTGTATATTAGAATCACCTGGAAAGATTTTTATAAAATCCTGGCATCCAAGACTCACCTCACACCAATCAAATCAGAATTTCTGGGCCGAGACCCCCAAATGCCAAGCTGGTGGTTCCTATCAACCCTCATGTCATTTCTGAGATTGTATTATTTCTACCTTCACTCCTTTTTTTTTGGGGGGGGGGGTGAATACCGGGGATTGAACTCAGGGAAACCCAACCACTGAGCCACATTCTCAGCCCTATTTTTGTATTTTATCTAGAGACAGGGTTTCACTGAGTTTCTTAGCACCTCAGTGACTGGCTTTGAAGTCTGGATCCTCCTGCCTCAGCCTCCCAAGCCGCTAGGATAACAGGAATGCACCACTGCACCTGGGTCTCCCTTCACCACTCTTTACCTGCACCCTGTTTTGTTAACTGTCACTGGACTCTTGGGCTCCTTAGCTGCTTGCATTTGGTTACATTCCTTCAGCAAAGATGAGTGGAGTATCAGCTGTGCATCGTTTCACACCCCACACTAGGTTCTGGGGATGCTTGGGTGGCAAAAAGAAGCCACACAGACTGCTCTCAGGAAAGACCTACTGACAGTTACAAACCATTATAGTGCACATGATGCAGAAAGCCTGTGGGCCCAGAGAAGAGGGGGCCAGCAGGAGGCAGCACCAGGGGCCTATTTCCATTCCTGCCGCTGCCTGGATCCCGGCCCATAATCTCTTACTTTCCCTTATGGCTGACAAAACTCAGCTTAAAACACCAGGGATCACAGACGGGGAGACCAGCCTCCTACTCTTTGAGTCTCGTTGTGAGCTGCTCCCTGTCATCCACCATTATGCTTAAACAGCCCTCCTTGTCCCCCTGAGCCCTCAATTGCTGCATCTCGTTTTAGAACATATTTGACATTTCACCACAGCAGGTCCAATGGATTTGAATCGGAATGGCGCCGAGGCTTCTGAATTGGTTAGCAGAGCCCCGTGGGACTGCTCCCAGTGAAGGGGAATCTCGGCTAAGGTAATTATCCAAGAGAAATAGCCCATCTCTCAGCCTGATCGCTGTTGCACCAGGCAGGCTTTGCTTACCAGGCCCGCATGCATTAAACACAGACGTCACGGCCAGCCCAGGGAAGCAGGTTCGTCTGTAGCCAGGCTCAGTGACAAAGGCAAAAGACAGAGAACCTGGCCTTATCTTCCAGACACCCAGCAAAAAAGTGGGAGTGGCCAGGCAATAAAAGTGAAGACACATTTATTATGTTTTCTTAATCTTTTCCAAGTCTATTTAGTATCTTCCTAATGAATATTTAACTGTTTACAGCTGAATCTGACATGTGCCAAATCTGGCTGTTGCCTTTTTTTTATGTCCTGAAGCTAAGAATGGTTTTAACACTTTTAGATAGAAGAAAAAAAAAATTTAAAAGCAAATCTATTTTGTAGCACATGAAAGTTACATGAAATTCAAATTTCAGTGTCCATTAATAAAGCCCTGTGGGCTCACTGTCACACCATTTATTTTCATTTGTCTGTGGCTACCTGAGGGTTGCAATGTCAGAAGTTGAGAAGTTGCTACTACAGAGACCTGAGGGTTTCCAAAGTCAAAAATATATACTTTCTGGCCCGTTAAGAAAGAACTTGTCCACCATGGTTTACAGCAAGCAGAGACAGCGGGTCTGGAGAAGGCTACAGCAGACTAGGGTTAGAATCCTGTCTGCACCACTCGTCTTTCCACAGCTGATGAATGGGAATAAGAACCCGATGCTGATAGGCTGCTCTGAGGAACAATGGAGCTGTTGGAAATGTAACATAAAACCCAATGGCCTAGAACTGGGATTGACACTCAGCAAACCTTAGTTACCTTCGCCCACCTAATTATTCACACACAGTCTCCTGTCCAGGCACTGAAAGAAGGACAGGCTTATAGGAGCCCTCGTCATGCTCACAGCTGCAGAGATGGCACCAAAGCTGAGGAGAGAGGCAATGGGAGATACTATGTCTATCTGATTAGAGTTCGCTCTCTCCTACTCCACACTTCGCAGGAGGTCGGGGTCAGCCCTGGCATGTGGAAGGGGTTTAATAAACTTAATAAATTTAATATCATTGAATTATAGATGTGTTCTCACATTCTCTAATAATTGGTAAGGTTCTCTAATACCTGGCCTGCAGAGTCAATCAAAATGAGGCCCCAGGTTCTGCTCCTCTGTGCCTCTTCACATCACCTCAAGCTCACCAATTTCTGTCCCCATGTCACCTACAGATTCAGGTATTCAGAAAAATATTGCCTAGGATTGATGTCAAGACTGAATGAAACTTAATGCGTGCCAGAGACATCTGCAACCCCAAAGAGGGGAAAGGCATAAAAAACTGAGTGACAGCTTGAACATCCAAGTCAGAACACTGATATTTTGGAATGCAGACTTCTTTGGGAGCTGTCTTGACGATTTGAGAGCAGGGATCCTGGCATGGTCTGGAGGTGGAGAGAAAGAGGAGAAAAATTCCAAGATGTAAATCTGGTCTAGCAGCAAGCATCAGCATTTAAGGGGCAGCTTTATGGAATGGGCACATAGGAAAGGGAACACGTGAACTGTTCAAAAGAAGCGGGGGAGATGGACAGAGTATAAGCCAGCCATGTGGAGCGGCTGGACAAGTGTGTGATGGGGAAGAGCTGTGGTCATGAAGCCAGCCTGGGTGAGCTTGACAGTGAATGAGAAGCCACCAGTCACTTGCTTTAGGCCTGGAGACCTGTTGCAAATGAATCACCAGGTCCTTCCTAATGCACCCCACATCTCTTTCTCTTGAGCACATACTTCTTCAGCCTGGTTTCCAAGCTTGTTTCTGGTTTCACAGTTCTTTGGATTTATTTTATAGTGATTGGTTGATGAGGCAGAGGAAATGCCTAAGTGTAATGGCAGTTCATCCCTGTTGTGAAGATTAATCTTTGTAAGTTGGGGGCCAACATGATTCCTTACACTGATTGCTGACACTGATTTTTAATGGTCTTTGATATAATAGGCGAACTTAACCACAGATTAGTAAGCAGGGACCCTGGATCTTTGCAGGGGATGAGGGATAGATTCTCATACATCAAGAGCACAGTCCTGTGTAATGGCACCAGCAGCTTCCAGAGCTTTAGTTCACTCTGCACCAAGTCCAATGCTGGGGCTTTCCATGCTGTCCTTGCGTCATCCCCACCACGTCCTTGGCCAGGAGGACTGCACACTGGATTCATTAGCTCACTCTTAGTAGCAAAGCCAAGACTGGAACATTGATCTTTCTGTCGCTCCAGCCTGTTTTGCCTTATGTATATGATCTGCTGATATCTTCACTCCCTACCTGTGAAGGCAGCAAGGGCAGAAGCAAAGAGAAAGGAATGGTTTTAGCTTGCTGTTGCTACCAGGATTCTATGATGGACAGTAACAGGGACAGAACTCTCTGAGGAGGTGACATTTTGGTCCAGACCTGAAGAGTGACCTCAAGCCAGCTGTGCACAAACTCAGAAGATAAGATCACAGCAGGCCAGACATGGCACTAGCTTGTTCTGGAATTGGCAGGGGAAGGAATCAATCCAGATGAGACCAGGAGCTTTTACGAATCTGTGGTTATGTTCGCCTATTATATCAAAGACCATAAAAATCATTAAAAGACCAAGGGCTTTCTGGGCCATGATAGGATGACACAGAGTCTGAATCTTGTTCTGTGACACAGTGGTAAGGGTAGCACCTGGCTGGGATATCAACACTCTTTCGTACTTGATCAACTAGCAATAATAGATACTGTGAAATTTTATTTATGAGACCTTATTCAGCAGTGACTTCATGAGGCCTTTCCTTGCATATCGACAAGGTGGTATTGATTTGCACACTAAGAGTCCTTGCCCCTCCCCAACATCCCTGGTCATCTCTCCAAGTGTTCATATGATTGTAGACTCTGAGCTACATGTTCCTAATTCTGTGTTTCAACTGTTGAGTATTCTTAGAGAAATGGTGGCTTCTTCCTGGCCCTTTGCAGCTTCTTCTGACTCTTAGGTGATGGTGCAGATGACTCTGGGGTGTGGAGCCTGGGGAAAAATGGGCCATCCAGCACCACCTGAGGCCTCTCCTCACTCCCTCTCCTCCCATTTCCTCCTCTTGGGATTTTCGCCAACAGACGTGCTCAAAAATCTTTGTATGATTAGAGAAAGGTTTTTTTTTAATAAAATGGACTAATATTCTGCCCAGAGTATAATATTCCCTACAAGAAGCTTGCCTTTGGAGGTAAAGACTGTGTTATTCCCCCACAATGCACAGATTCTCGAGATCAGAGATCCAAGGAGGCCGAGACACTCCCCAGGGTCTCTTAACCAAGGGGTGTCAGAGACGAGATTCAGATCCAGATCTGTGTGGCTCTAATCCAAGCTCTTTCTAGTGCTTTCTACTTGGACCAAAAGGCAGATAATGGGCCGAGGAGGTCAGCCAGAGAGAACTTCCTACTAGGCAGCATCTGTGACATCCTTCACCCTGGGTGGAAGATGGGTCCTCATTTAACAGACGATCAGATTTTGACTGCATGGCCTTGTTTGTCCTGGCAGAAGGCTAGAGAGACCCCTACCTCACCCCCATTTATCCAGAACCAGCTACCTACTTCCTCCAGAGTCCTGAGAGGACTTTTCCCAGCAGAGGAAGCACTGCTTATGATGACCACCTGCCCTTGGCAGCTGGCACGGGAGAGGACCTTTGGTTGTGACCGTCTCATTTGTGTGTATCCCAGCACTTTCCACAGTTAGTCACTCTGCAGATGATCATGAGGGCTCTGAAATACTGCTGGGCAGGTCTCTGGCTCATTTCAGATCTCACGCCTTCGTTTGTCCATTCATTCATAAACATTCTCTGCTGGGCCTGCCGTGTCCCTGATGGACACTGGTGTGCAGCAATGACACCATCTGTGCCCTGGGCAACTCCACATCTCACGGGGACACGACGGAAGACCGTCCCGCAGTGAGATGAATGTTGCAGCAGCATCTCAGTGAAGAGGAGGCAGGTGGGTGGTGGGCTGTGGTCCTGGGGGCTTCAGAAGAGAAGGCTGGGAGGAACGAGGAGCAGAGCGAGTGGAGACTGAGTGGAGGATGGGGAGAAAGAGCACCACAAGTCCTGGAAGAGCGTGCAACTACGCTGAGCCCCGTTGGAACTCAGAACTCTGGCTTTACAGAGATTCATAATGGGTTCTGAAGGGGTCCAGGGGCAAGAGAGAAGAAGGTAAAGGAAGCACTGCGTACAATGACCACCTGCCCTTGGCAGCTGGCATGAGAGAGGAGAAGTCCTTCATTCTCTTACCCTGCTGCCCAGCAAGGAGCCCATCCATGGGGGAGCCCCTGTGCTGGCCAAAGAGACTAAGCGGTCCCCAGATCATTGCTCCAGTACGGCTTCCCCTCACTTCTCAGTCCCTCATGTCACAGAAGCAGAAATCCCTTTCTGGAAAAGAAGATTCCCCTGCGTTAAACAGGTCCGTAAGAGGACAGTGCAGTTTGGCCCCACCACTTTCCTTACTTTGGAAAAGTTATCATCAGAGGAAGGGCATTTGCCACTTTGAAAGCTGGAGCCAGGGTAATTCTGCACATTCTTTCTAAAGGATTGGCAACACAACAAAGCTAGTTCTGATTCTTTGTGCCCAACACTAAATGCATGTCCCACTAATCTAATTTCTAGAAAATCCTCTTCCATAGGCCCGTGGGTTTTCCCTCGGCAGGCTGGTGAAGAGCAGATAGACCCATTCATTAGCACGGGTCAGACCTCAAAGTGCTGCCAAGGCCCTGTGGCTACCAGAGTTCCCTCCCAGTGGGTAGGAGCCGGCACTGACAGTCCCAGCTCTAGCATTTGTTGAACACTTGTTGGGAATGTGGTTTCTCAGCTGAATTATCATCATGATTAACCTCACAGCAGCCGTGGGGGCAGACGCTCCTTGCCTTCTCTAGTGTTATCAGCTGGCTCAGGGCCTTTGCCCCTGAGCATCAGCATGGCGCACTACCTCGCATCCTGCAGGTCTTGGCTCAGATATCCCCACTTCAGAGAAGCCTGTGCTGACCACCCACTTAGCTCTCAACACACCCTGGCTCTCCTTTCCTCTCTGCCCTGCTGTATTTTTATTATCCTTTATGCTATATGTTTAGCTTACTTTCCTCTTCTGGTAGCTTACAGGCCCCACCAGGGTGAGGATCTCTATTTTCTAGTGGGTTCCAGTACACAGGAAACTCTTGAAAGACACTAGTGAATGAGAACAATAAAACATGATATCCTCAAACCTATTTTGCAACCTAGGAAAGAAAAGTTTGCAGAAATTAGCTTATGTGTCCCAATATGGAAAAGAGATACTGGATCTAGACTTAATCTGGGTCTCAGGCCTCGGTGTTTTTACAACACCATGTGCCAGCACTGGACCAAATACAAATCCTTCTGTAGACCCATGGTTGAATCAAGACATAAGGAGATGCTACTGCCTGCTGCTTCCATTCAAGTGTTCCCTCGAAGTCCGCTTATTAGCACACAGGATGACAGGATTTGTCTTAATGAAGGCGTGTTTTCCAGCCCCTCCTCTGCTGTAGGACTGAGATTGTGGAGATCCAGAAAAAAAAATAAAGGCTGGTCTCAGTTTTTTTGAGGTTCACTCCTATTCAGCAGCAATGCAGGACATTAACACTGGTATCAGGAAGACCAACTGTGTGCCATATGCTGTGTTGGAAGCTGTGGGTACAATGAGACACACTGGAGCTCATTCTTTGGTGATACAAGGCATCTACAATAGCTACAGCTCTGAAAAAGACAGACCGGGTTACATTGGTTTGTTTGCGGCCACAGTCCTGTCCTAGTTATGTCCTGCTTCCTCTCATGGACACCAGTGTTGGGAAATGCATGGGCCTTGGGGCAGAGGAAACTGGGTTTGAATCTGAGTCCTCACTTTTTATCTCATTAGTTACTTATTCAGGCTTTTGTGTAGGGAGCAGTTCATGGGCATGCCAGGTGCCATGCCTGAGACCTGGTGTGCTGCTGCCTTTGTTGTTAGTTATCAGTATCATCAGTAAGTGTTATCATCCAGCTTCTGAGTGGGTGGTGAGTGGTGAATTCCATGCCCACAGAAAGAACCTAGTTTTGGTTTAAAAACCTACCCCAGGTAATAACCACAGCTCCCTGTTAAATTGAGACTAATCATCAGGGGCACAACAAAAGGGACCGAGGGACCTCGCATCCATATTCTAATTCTGCCACCATGTTGGATTCCTGACCTTGGGCACTGACCGCACACCTCTGAGTCTCCCTTTGCTCCTCTAGAAGATGCAGAACTTGCCCTGGTGATTCCAGTGTCCTCCCCAGTCCGTGGGCCTCTGGCTCTGTGGTGTGGCTCTTCATTCAGCATGCTACAGGTCTACCCACGTCAGCACAGAGTGTCACTGGAGTCAGGAAGACCCAACTGTGCCACTCACAGCTATATGCCATCTTGGAGCTTCATTTTCCTTATTAAATAAACTAAAACATCCCGATTTCGTGATGTAAAAACCTCATAGGATTAGCAGAAGTCACATACGGGCAACAGGATCCTGTGAAGAATACATCTACTCAGATGGCTCAAGCTATTTCAGTGAAAGGACTGTTATAGGGGTGGATGGCCAGGACTACAGGTCTCGATGGAAGACGCAGAGAACTGTAACCAGGTCTGGCTAAGAAATCTGGGTTACTTTCTTATGAAGGACATAGCCAACTACCACAGAGTAGGTGATTTGTACAACAGAATGTGCATTCTCATACTCCTGGAAGCCCAAGAGGAGGAGTGGCAGGGGATTCCTCCTTGGCCTGTAGGCAGCCGTCTCTCCATGTGCCCTCCCGTGGTTTCCTTCCGTGTCTCTGTGTCCTGATCTCCTCTTGCCAGTTGGATTGGATCACAGCCTACCCTAAAAGAAATAAATCACACCCCATTTTGACTTAATCGCCCTTTAAAGATCCTGTCTCCACATACAGTCATGTTCTGGGGGTGGGGGGGTAAGGAATTCAACATAAGACCTCGAGGGGACACTATCCAGTCTCCAAGATGCAGGAGGAAGAGGCAATGCTGCCAGAACCCGGTCCTGGAGGAAGGCCACCCTGCGGAGGCTGCAGCGGGGGAGACACGGCGCTCTTGGAAACAGTCCTGTGAAGGGAAGTGCCCTCTCTTTCCTTCCCACCTCCAAGTCTGTTTTCAGTGCTTCCAACAAGCAGGAGCCGCGGGGATCCCAGGTGATTCACTGCATGGGGGTGAGTCTGCAGGGCACAGGGAGCAGCAGGACGGACCCGCCAGTGGATTCGTGGAGAATCTGCAGTATAATACTTAGGAGTCCCTGGCACGTAGGAGGCATGCAAGAAGTGTGCGTTCCTTCTCCCTCATGAGCATCGATGCCAAGTAAAGAAGTGGGCTGTGAGCTTCACATACCTCACTTGATGTTCTTACAGCGAGAACATCAAGCTGGTTTTCTTTGAGCCTGGGAACAAGTGCATAATAAAAGCATGCACAATGGTGCCCTTCCAGTCCTGCTCACTTTGCTCGAGTTCGGAACAGCAGAGAGCTCTGTGCCCTTTGGGCAGCCCATTCATTCATCCGTCGCTGCATCAGACACCAGCACATGTTCAACTGGTCAGAACTGTTCAGCCACCCAAGCTCCCTCACCCCTGTTGGTAGGCAAATGAGACATTATCTTGTGCAGTGAAGCATCTACCAGACTGGTAGAGAGAGGCAGGCTCATTATGTGTAAAAACAAAATTAAAATCTCCATGCCATCAAGCAGGTCAGCAGATCTGACTTCCATTCAGAGAGTTGTAGTCATTTTTCAATAGCTGGTGTAAGGCTTGGGGAGCGTCAGACATTCACTATGCCGTGCCTCTAGGCTCTGCTGTGCCATCCTGGGCTATTGTATCTGCCTCCAGCTTTTTTGAGCATCGTTTTGTACTCCATTTTATTCAAGAGAGATGATAAGATCAATATCTTGGTACTCTATATATGGTTCCCTATAGCTCCAGAAACACCTTCCTGAAAGAGGCAGACAAGCAAGTCCTAATAACTACCTTGCCCGTAGTGGCCTGAGCATATTCAGGATGTCTTTCTTCAATGTCTGTATCTCCTACTTTTGTCTCAGATTGGGTCCTGTAAGAAACTTGATCTCCTGATGAATCTTCTGGGTGGAGGAAAACAAGACCCATGGAGTAATGAGTGTGATTTATGCCCTGGGTTTTGGTCATCTAAAATGGGCATAATCACTCAGGTTCTAAGAATTAACGATCACCCAAAAATCTGTTCAAATCTGAAAGATGACAGTAAGAAGATGACCAAAGTCCACAACTTAGCGTCCTTAAGAATTAAGTTATTCTTGTATGTTTCTCTGGAGCAAGGCAAAAGGTTTTTGGGTGCTGATGCTTAAGTTAATTCCCTGGAACTGCCATACCAAGGTACAGGTTGGGCATCCCTCATCCAAGGTCTGAAGTTGTAAATGCTTCAAAATCTGAAACTTTTTGAGCATCAGCATGATGCCCCAGTGGAAGATTCCACACCTAACGTCAGCAGACAGAATGCAATAAAAACACAGGTGCACTTCAAACGCTCTGTATGACCCTTGGGCTGTGCACAGAAGACATGTGAGAAATACAGGGAAAGACTATGTTAGACTGAGGTCCTATCCCTGAATCATCTCATTATCTATGTACAAATATTCCAAAAGATAAAAAAAAATTCCAAAACCTAAAACATTTATGGTCACAAGCATTTCAGAAGGAATAGTAGACATGTGCCACAAACTAGGTAGCTTTAAAAAAAAATAGAAACTTAATCTTTCTGATTACAGAGGCTAAAAGTGCAAGTCAGGTGTTAGCCAGGCCACGCTTTCTCTGAAGCCTCTGGTCACAGCCCCTTTTCTTCTTCCAGCTCTGGGACCCAGGCTGGATCCTGACTTGCAGTATCATAACTCCTACGTACTCCTCTGGGTTCCTGTGGCCATCTTCCCTCTGTGTCAGTCTCTCTTCTCATAAGTACATCACCATTGGGTTAGGGTTCAGCTTAACGCAGTACAACCTCATCCTACATCGATTACATCTGCAAAGACCCCATTTCCAACTTAAGATCACTTTTACAGGTGCTGGGGTTAGGACTGGAACATATTGTTTTGATGGCCACAGTTCAACCCATGAAAGTGCTTTTTTCGTAACTTTTTTTAAAAACTACTCTCTAGTTAAGAGGATTTTTTTTTTTTTTTTGGTAGAATCTTCTGAGGTCTGAAGAGTTGACCAATCTGGTGCCACGTGTTATGTGTTGATAGAGGGACATGGAGACTCGTAGAAGAAGGAGAGAGATCACAGAAAGAAGGGTAGAGGGCCTCTGGGAAATAAGTCTTTGGCCTTCTTTATTTTGTGTTAAATTGTTTTACTTTGAGCCAATCACCTTTCTGAGCTTCATTTTACTCAGGGAAATGGGGATGGGATGGGGTCATTGAGTTGATAACTTCTTTGAGGATCAGTCTAGCTTAATACTCCATGGTTTCCAAAAGACTGATAGGGTGGGCAGCAATCACCTCCTATGTAGGGGAGTCCAGCCAGCTTTGAGAAATGGGTCTCTACTGGTGCATCATTAGACATATAGAGCCAGAGACCACTTGTCTCCAATCAGCTTTAGAAACCACCTAGATTAAAAAAAAAATAAAAATAAAGAGAGAAACAAATGAAGAACTCCTACAAAACCATTAAGAAAAAGGCAAACAACCCAATAGAAAAATGAGCAAAAGACTTGAACAGGCATTTCCCAAAAGAGGATACCCAAATGGGCAATTTGCATGTGAAAAGATGCTGAGTTTTATTCGTCATTAAAAATGCAAACTAAAATCCATAATGCAATACCACAACACTGTGCCAAGTTTAAACCTTTGCCAGAAGGTCTAAAATGCAAAAAGCCAGAGAATGACAGTTATCAGTGGGAACAGAGAACCATATTACCTTGCATGCACAACTGATAGGAGTAGAAATAGCAAGAACTGCTTTGTGATGTCTACTTAAGCTAAACATGTGCAAACCCACTGACCCAGGAAGTGCACTCCTAGGTGCACATCCAGCATACCTGTGGTTACTAGTGGTTGCTTTGTGTTCAGCTCTTGTATCTTTGCAAGAGATGATTTTAAGCAAGACATGAGGCATAATGAAAGTACAGCAATATTTATTAGAAGACAAAGAAGGAGGTAGGGAAATGGCACACTCAAGGGAGAGATTGGATCCTCAGAGAGGAGCACAACAACTCATTTCTTTGTGAGCTGGGTTTTTATTGGGTTTAAGGGGTAGTTTTTAGAGGATCTCACCTAAGCATCACCTCCTAACTCTTGATTGACCATTGGATGGTATCAGGTTTCTAAATCCCTATTGTGTAAGTCTAACTCATGAGTGTCCAAGGGAAACCCACATAGGCCAAAATTCGTAATTATAGTAAGTTTAAATAACATGTCAAGACCTAAAGAGAACTTTGGTCATCCTGACTCGTGCTGGCCAATTTTACCTGAACTTGATTTTGTGGACCCTGAGTCCACTGAGCTCTCCAGCCTCTGTCAGGGCAGTCTTTTTTTTTTTTTTTTTTTTTTTTTTCTTTATCAAAGGAGCAGTCTTGGGCAAACACTCCTCAGCCCTGTGAATAAGTACCTTAAGTCAGAATCGGTCTAGGATAAATTTATGTAAGTTGTTTCTTTAAAATCATTTTGAGAGTTGGCTTGTAGGCTCCATCTGGCGAATTAACCTCTTAATTTCTGTGTCCCCACCACTCATGTCTACCTGCCACCTATCACTATGACAATAAAAGATGCATTCAGAGTGTTTCATAACAGCTTCCCAAACTGCAAGGAACCTAAATGCCCACAAGCAGGATCAATGGAATAAGATATCATGACATTACACATCATTAGGCAGCATTAACATGAACAAACTGTAACTGCAGGCTGTGTTACGGGCAGATTTCACACACATCATATTGGACCAAAATGCCAGTCACAAAAAGGGTGTGTATTATATGACTCGATTGATAGGAAGTTCAGAAATGAATAGATCTGAACTACGGTCTTCGCTGTGGGGATAAGATAGTGCAAGGAGATTCTGTGCTGCCAGAAATATTTTGATTCTGGTCTACGTTTTAGTTACGTAGTGAGTTCACTCAGTGACAATTCATCACACTGTATACTATGATTTCTGTACTTTTCTAAATGTATTGTGTTCATCATTATAATGTTTGCTGATAAAAGCAAAAAAGAAAAAGAAGAAATATTCTGCAAATCTTGGTTAAAAGGTATTAGCCAGCCACCAAACCCCAAGTTCTTAGCCCTGTTACAGTCTTGGCCAAGCATTGTCAATGAGATGAAGTGTTAAGTGTTGTTCTCTTAAAGGACTTTGCCCGTGACTTGAGTTCCAACCACTTCCTCTGCCTAAAACATACTTCTGTCTATTTGAGCATCCATAGCACTTTCAAGCTGTCAGGAGCAGGGGGCCATTGTATTTTCTCTCTATCCCAAGTACCTGGCATGTACAAACTACTCAGTAAATATTTATCCAATGAGTGAATAAGTGAATGACTACTAGCCTTCTATGGCCTTTCTACTGTGTCTCATCCACACCTTGATAAAACCCAGCAATATCAGCAGAATGTTTCAGGTGGAAGGTCCCATTTTCTCTCTCTCTTACTCTGGTAAAAGAGCTTTTAGGAAGGAAAAAGTTAAAAAGCAATGGTAGACCACAGAACCTTTTAATTTATTTGATCAAAAGTGAGTCCCAGGTAAAATCAGCAGGGGATTTTAAATTAAGTCGTTTTTAATAAACTTGCCTTCTTATTGGGTCATGCATGAAAAGAGAACTCGGGGGCTTCAAAGCAGAGGAAGCAAGTGGTGATTTCCAGGGTCGTTTTCATAAACATCTCTGGGATGAGAGCCTCCTGCTCCCAGGAGCTTCCTACAGAGCCGTTGCTCAGTGCCCACTTAAGGTTTCTCTGCTCCAGACCAGGGAGTGAAGCCACAGGAACCGCTGGGGAACCAAGGAACAAATCTTCTGTTTGGCTGGCAGCCCGTGCAATACAGGTGAAGCTGAGAAAATGCAGACAGAAGCCATGGGGACCCAAAGTGAAGGGGGCCAGCATCTATGAGATTCCTGCAGCGGCTAGAGCTGGTGAAAAACCACCTTCGAAATTAACTCTGCACCATGTTTTATGGAATCCTCTTTAACTCTGCTTCCTGTAGGGAGTCCTAGACTTATTCCCCTTCTTTAGCCATTCTTCCTCAACATCCGCTAGCATCCTGTGCAATGTCACTGTGGGAAATGCTGAGTTGAGTAATAAAAGGTGGAATGGGAAGCCTGCTGGGCACCAGGCTGCAGGAGTCACGTGGCCACTTTGGACCTCAGCTTCTCCACCAGGTTGAAGGAAGCACGTGGCCTGAATTGGCTTAGCCAGGCCTCGCCTTACTCTTCAGCTTGGCTAAAGCCTGAAAGCGGGCTGCAAATAAAGAAAGGGAGGGAGGGATGAAGAGGAAGTAGCCGCAGATCTCTTAACCCGGGTCTTCCCCTTGACTGCAGGAGGAGTCTGCACATTCCGAGAAGTGCCCAAGTGGGCTCAGGTACAGAAAGAGAGAATCCCCCAACACGCAGGAGGGAAGGGTGGCCTGAGTCAGCTCTGAAACCTGTCCTGATGAAACAGTCCTGGGCTCCAACTAGTTACCCAGTCCCTTAGGGGAGATGCAGCCCTGTGCTGGGGGACTGTCCTCAGGGAAGTCCTTCCTGCCCTGACCTTCTTGATGCAATGTGTGGCCTCCTCCCAGGTTTCTAGGGGCAAGCTGGCTGTGATCTGTGATCTCTGACATAGACTTTCAGGTCCTCTAGGAACTGCTGCTTTGATTAACAGGGTCTGATCACACTTAGTGTGAGCACATTCTCAGACACACTTACATGCACACACACACAAACACACACACACACAGCATCATTGAAAGACCACAGTTAGAAAATGAGATTTACTTTGGCACTTACAAGGTAGTTTTTTATAAAAGTATCCATTTTTATAAAAGTATACAAGCATAGATATGTGTTATTCTAATTAGGACCCCATTCTTAATTTCTTCATTTGTGAAATGGGGATAACTCCATCACCCTTGCATTTATTTTTCTTTTCTTTCTTTTCTTTTTTTTTTTTTTTTTTTTTTTTTTGGTACCCAGGGGCACTTAATCTCTGAGCCACATCCCCAGTTATTTCTTTTTTATTTTTAATTTTGAGACAGGATCTCTTTAAGTTAATTAGGGCTTCGCTAAATTGCTGAGACTGGCTTTGAACTTATAATCCTTCTGCTTCAGCCTCCAGAGCCACTGGGATTATAGGCATGCACCTGTGCGCCCAGCCTCCCTTGCAAATTTGTTGCAAGAATCAGAGGTCTTGTAAGCAAACTACTTGCTCCAGTAGACAGCAGTTGCTTGAAAGATGATAGGTATCATCATCATTGTCACCAGTTTTCGCCTCCGTTTTGCAATTGCACTGGTAAAAATCAATGTCTGCCTCATACAAAGAAATTTTTAAAAGCACGCTTGTCTCTTGTCTCTGCAGATACCTCCTTATGTTGTCTGCTATAGAGCTATCAGTTTAGAGGGGAAAATTGCCCTCCAATGCCCAGATGAAACAGTGTACCAGCTGTTCAAGGGAGAAGTCTTTGATTTTGAATTTATTTTTTCATTCATTCATTTCCTGTTGGGTCTATGCTCCTGCACAGCAGTTGTAGGTGAAGCCCTGAGGCCTGGCACCCCCTGATCTGCTCCTCTGAGAGGCCCTGTCAAATCTAAGGCACTCTGCCTCCATGCAGAGCACTCCAGGGCAAAGGGCCGGCTCCCTACTCCTGGATCCAAAGGCAAACATGGAAATGGGCAGACTACACAGCAGCAAATGCCAGACAAAGGCCAAAATCAAGCATTTTGCCACCACATTATTCCTGAAAGCAGAAAAGCAGTGTCAACATCCGACTTGGGACATGCATTTCAAAACCAGATCTGTGTCGTTTCAGCCTGAAAAGGTGCAATTGAAGGTGCAACCATTTTCATTATTTTAACCAGTGTGCACTTAAAAAGCTTGTCCCTGCTTTGCCTACATGCACATAATTTATATTAATTCAAGTGGGAATTATGCAAGTTCCGGTGAGTGGGAATTAGGCACCTTAATGAGGAAATGCATAGTTTCTGTAACTGTTGTTTATTAAGCTTTTATGTACCACTTTATATTTCAAAAGCCCCTTCTAGTCATTAGTTACAATATCTCCCCAGCACCCTATGAGTGAGGTCAATAAATAGCTGGGGTTGTGTTCATCTTAGAAATATTGTTTTTCAGCTCTTTTGGTTATTTAGAGTTCTTTTTCTCTTGAAAGGACTGTTTTTCTGGCCTTTTTACCACCTATGTGCATACTCCTAACCTTTGAAGAAACGGGCAGATCCTCTCCTAAGCTTCTATCAGTGTGATTAGATTTCACATTCTAAGCAAACTCCTAAGCTGCTTAAGAACATAATTTATGCACATAATTTTCCATGTGGTGGATTTTCTTGCCTTTGTTATTATTTTTTTTTTTCCTTCCCTGTGGTTGTGTCTCTTAGCTGCCACTTGCAGGAACCCCAGGGGATGTCCTAATAACACTGGTGGTGACACCATAAACAGACTATAATCAGAAGACTAAGGGGCCCGGAAATATGTAAAAATGTTGCTGGTATATCAAGTGTCCAGTACGTTGCGCACACACAACGGGACATTGAAGATTTTTCGAATGATCTGTAAATTCAGGCTCCTTCATGAATTACTAGGTCAGGATATTAATGATCAATTACTAGTTCTCAATTCAGCATTAATGGATCCTGTTCCTACTGTATACTTTTTTGTGGTGCTGGGGATTGAACCCAGGGCCTTGTGCATGCAAGGCAAGCACTATATACCAACTGAGCTATATCCCCCTGAACTTTTGAAGATACAATTAATCCTCCAAAAATGTGGGATTGTCCCATATTACAAATAAGGAACCAAGGCTCAGAATCGTAGTGGCCTTTCCAGGAGTCACTACTGCAGTGAGTAACATCAGGACTCATTTTTCCTATACTGTGGTTATTTCTCTGCATTCAGCCTCCCTTTCCAGGGTGGCTCCAACAGCACCCGTGTCCCCAAGATTCTTTCTGTGGCATTAGCGTGAGGACATGAGGATATTTATTTTATGACTAACCTGTAGCTAATTATAGATTCATGCGCAAACACAAATGTTTTTCCCTGTGCTACACAACTTTAGGTATCCTCTTTTTAATCATCTTTTTTGGGAGAAGAGGTGGAAATGGACCATTACCTTTTTAGTTCTGCTACTCGAGTGTGGTGGGGAAATCTGCTATCTATCTGATCATCATTCAGAAGCCCATCCCAGTGAATCCCCTGCCCTGCAGGGAGAAGCCTGTCTGGCTTGACCTTCACTCTTGTTGTCTCTCACTAAGATAATCCTCTGCATCCTGAAGGTGATGGTTTAGGCATCCTTTATTCAGGAAGCTTTTCCTTGATGCTTCCCCTTGACTGCAACCTTGCTCCTTGTCCCCCAACAACCACAGCAGTTCCACCGCCTGCCGTTGGTCAGGAAGGTGCATCTTGCCTCTTGTTAGTTACCATCCTCTTCCCTGTTAGGCTTTGCTCCCTAAAAACAAGGATTGTGTTCCACTCAGTTCCCAGTTAACTCAGTGAATAAAACAGATAAAAAATTCCTTGAACGAACTACAGAAAAAATAAGTTCTGAATTCAAGGCCCATATTAAAGGCCAGACAGGGTCCCCGTGGTGGACTTGTAAGGTCAAGGACAGTGCACTAGCAGACCTGGAAGCTGCGATTCCCATGTGCCATTGTGCCAGTTCTGCTGGAAGGAGTGATCTGATGGAAAGGAAAAGAATTAACTCGTGGCAAAACTCAGATGGAGCTGCCCTAGCCAAGAGTCAGGGCTTGTTCTTTAAACCAGCCTGAGATACCAGAGGCTTTGATCTTATGGAATGACTTGATAAAGCATTTAGGTTGGCTTTTCTAAAACAAATTTAGTCTCAGCCATTTCCTTGCTCAAAACCCTTCTCTAGCTCCCTGGTATCCTCAGCAGAATTTCCCAATCAGTGTGCCGTACACGGGTGACATTCCCTGAGCTTTGGGGTACTTGATTGGGGCCAGGGCAGCTGGAGCCCCTGGATCAGCCCTTCTGTCCATGGGTTATTAGAACATCATTTTAATCTTGGAAATTGCATGGAAATGGTGGAAAGCACCTATGCATAAATGAAAGACTTTTCAACTCATTCCCTGCTCACCTTCTAGCAGTTGCCCCATAGCATCCCATATTAACCAGCACACTCTCTGGGTCATGCATAATCCAGTCTTGCTACCCTGTCTCCTCCCTCCATTCCTTGGTCCATGTTGCTTCCCCAGACTCCCCACCCACCTCCCCAGATGCCTGACCAGATCCCAGCCAGGCCCAGTGAGCGCCCCCACCCCAAGCCCATTAATAAGCAGCACGCATCCTCAGTGACTGCAGTGATTACATGGAATCCTAGTGGAGTGGGAGTCAGAGAGATGGAATCTGTATTCCCACAGAAAGGCCTGGCAAATGTTGCCCCTCCGGTAAATGTATGTTGAGCTAAGATCTTAAATGTATCCCATGAGACTGGAAAACAACGGGAAGAAAACCAAGTGCAAGTCAGTCTCCATTGGTTAGCACAGAGTAGACACTCAATAAATAACTTGAATGAATGAAAGAAGAAAGGTAAAACTCATTTTAAGTGTGGAATCCGTGAGTCTCAGTGAAGACATGACTAGTAGAGAGAAGGAAGATGGAGTAGTTGGAGATGTTTCAGAACAAGTCGCACCATCAACACTACAGTTTTTGTACAACTTTGGAGGCATTTCCTGGCTAAATCCTCATGCCTTTGCCCAAGGAGACATGAATTGGGATCAGGATGTTCATTGCAGCAGCATTTTTTGATGGGGGTGGTTTGGGATTTTTGGGGGGGAGTACTGAGGATTAAACTCAGGGGCACTCGACCACTGAGACACATCCCCAGCCTTATTTTGCATTTTATTTAGAGACAGGGTCTTATTGACTTGCCTAGTGTCTCATCATTGCTGAGGCTGCCTTTGAACTCGCGATCCTCCTGATTCAGCCTACCAAGCTGCTGCGATTACAGGCGTGTACCACCATGCCCCGCTGTAGCATTGTTTATAACAGCAAAAACATAGGCCATAACCAAATATAGTTCAGGAGGGGAATACTCAAAAAAATTGTGGTATGTTTATAAAATGAATGAAGTAATTGCATATTTGAAATATTGACATGGTTAAATCTTTTTTTTTAATACCAGTAAGTTTTTCCTTTATTTTTTTTCCCTATAGTTAACACAGGTAAATATACAGTGATACTGGGGCTGGGGATGTGGCTCAAGCGGTAGCACGCTCGCCTGGCATGCGTGCAGCCTGGGTTCAATCCTCAGCACCACAAACAAATAAAAATGTTGTGTCCACCGAAAACTAAAATAAATAAATATATAAATATTAGAAATTCTTTCTCTCTCTCTCTCTCTCTCTCTCTCTGTCTTTAAAAAAAAATATTGCCCTGTCTTCTATCTTAAAAAAATGTATATACACAATGATACACAACCCAACATGATTAAATCTTAAAGAGATAACAGTGGGTGGAAAGGCAAGTCAAAATGGGAAATAGGTGATGCAGAACACCAAAACCAACATATATTGGTTGTAGTCATATACATAGAGAATAAAAATATAAGATCAGGCATTGACATGAAGCACAACCACCACGGGAATCTGGTTGCCTCCGTGGAGGAGAGAAGGTAGGATAAGTTGGAAGATCTCTGAGTGGTGGGTATTTTTTACATTAGTTTCTTTGCGTTTTTTACATCAGTTTCTCTTAGTTTGAAATAACTTATCATTTTAAAAGTAAGTTAAAAACCACATAATTAAAGTCTCTGTCACTGGGATAACAGACTTGTGTTTCTCCATTTAGTCCTCTGGACATTCTTTATCAGAGGCAACCACAGCCCCCAGCTCCAGCTTCAGCCCAATTTTGTGCCCTGAGATGTCCTCTGTTCTTGACCCCACCCCTTTTCCAGTAGTCTAGCAAACAGTGCTGGGTCACATCTGCCACTTAGGCTCAACAAGTCTTAGCACAATTTAAAAGTATCAGTTCTCAACTCGGCCCCCAGAGACAGGCAGATCTACCGTAGATCACTCTGGAGGCTTTAAAATGTTGATCTAGATCTTCTAAATCCCCTCCCCCATTTTTTCTATATGTTGGAGCCTTGATCCAACCTAATTAGAATTAATTTTTGCAACAAGACATAATGAAATTCTCTTTCACACATTTAACTAGAGTCTATTTTTTGCATCAATCACCAGTGACTTACATCACAATGTTCTCTTTAACTTGTGAATGTCTTTCCTTTTTCACCGAAGAAGCAATCAAATAATACATCTGTGGCAAATTTTACTGTTTCTAAAAATATGTCCATATTTGGGGAGCAGTTTCAGTGGTGTGCTGGATCTTGCTCATATGGCTCAGGAGGGCCAGTTGTCTTGCATTCCTTCCCAGCTCCGTGTTCAATGACATCACACAACTCTCTTGAAATGACCCTAACTGGGGGTGTTTACACAATGGAAATTGGCATGCGCTTCTAATGAGGTGGTTTTGGTTTTCTCCAGTAGAATTGTTGGGTAAAGGCCACCAGCCTACCACAAAGGGCATGCCAGATCTCTAAGTAGTGTAGGGCAAGCAGCACTCTCCTCATGTGGCACATGTAGGAACTGAGAATCAGCCTTCCTTGGCTTGCGGGGTGTAGACTGGTAGGCACTGCGCTGGCCTTAAAGTCAGGCAGATCTGAATGAGTCTGATCTAGTGACTTTTAAACTGTGAGTTGGACAAGTGTCTGAGTCAGCCCCTCAGCCTTCCCATTGATAACCTAAGGATGATGAATAATACCTTGTAAAGAGCTTGGGGGTTTTAAGGAAGTAGTATATGCAGAAGCCCTAATGAAGCCCAAAGGAGATAGATAAAATTGGCCTTCTGACTTACAAATTCTTCCCATCTCCACGCATGTGTTTTAGTACAACTCTGTCAACCAAACACCCTTCACTCAATGGTGAATATACTTTTTCTCCAAATATGTGCCATTTGATTAAGTAAAAAGTCTTAGAATCACCATTTATGTCTGACTTGGGGAAATCAGTCTTCCTACAGCCTTAGAAATGTATGTACCAGGTATCAACTGAGTTCATTTTTCAACCGCCTGGAGTTTGCTCCAGTGGCCGTTCTGCTGAGCTAAGCATCCTGAAGAGGATTGATTTGGCGGGGGGGGGGGGGGGGGGGGGTGTGGCTGGGTGTAACCATTCCATCCGCCACACCAACTGCAGTGGCCTGCAGGGACATTCTCTTGGCTGTTCGTGTTCTCAGCTCTGGGCTTTCTCTGCACATTTGGACTGAACCTGTTGGTAGACAGCTGTTTCTAAGCCACTCGCCTAAGCCAAGATGTGCTTCCCAATTAGATTGTAATTAATTGTAGGATTAATTAATTGGCCCGAGCAGTATATTTAGTTGTGCAAGCATTCTTAAAAATACCAAAGGATAAACAGTGGAAATTTCCCTCCCTGTACCATTCCCAATTCACCCAGATCCCTCCCCACAAAAACCCTAAGAAGATGGGAAGGAGGAAGAATCCAGCTCCTATTACTAGTTTCTTGTGAGGCCAAAGACTTGAGAGCTCATCTTAAAGACCCAACATCAGCATGGCCTTCACCTGAAGTTGAAACACATGCTGGCTCCGCATGAGCCAGAGAAGACCCTCTGGCCATTGGGAACACTGAGGCCAGCCCCACACTTGTCAATAATTGTTAAGCAGATTTGCAAAGACAAATAAAGTCACAGAGGAGCTGTTTCTCTCTGTAAAGATAAGTCGTACCTAGGCCACAGGTATCAGCCATACTGACTAAGAGTGTCCTACCTCCAGGGAAAAAGGCAGGGGGAACCGAGCACTTGTAAGAAAGGTACTGCTTGTCAAGAGCAAGCTGGGATCTTCACTGTCACTGTTGGGATAAAGCATGCACAAGTTTGCCATTTTAACTACATTTATGTTACAGTTCAGTGACGTGAAGTCCACAGCCTAGAAGGGGCTAGGCACAGTCACCCACCCCACTGGTTCTCGCTGCAGCCCTGGGGGTCTTGGTGCTTCCTTGTGCAATGAGAATGCCTCAGACACACTGTCCCTGAGAGACTGTGGCTGTGCCAAGCAGGTATGCCTGTCTCTCTGTCTTACTGTTACCTTACTCTCCTATCCTATGCCATTGCCCAGGGGTGATTCTGCTGCTTCTGGACAAGCTGCGGAAGATGAAATGGGAGCAGATGTGGAGACTGACGGCAGAGAGGGAGCTCATGGGCATGCTGTCTACATCCTTGGCTGACCAGGTGAGTGGCCAAGTTAGAAGGGCTGTTATTCTGAGTGCCTTTGGGTAGGTCAGCATACAGTGTGTTATCACCATAACATACCTGCAACGATGGGCTTATAAACAGGAAAGGTTTGTCTTGGCTCAGAGTTTCTGAGGTGTCAGTCCCTGGTCTCTTGGCCACGTTGCCTTGGGCCTGTTGCACGGCAGCATGTCACAGCAGGAGCACGAGGAGGAGCAGAGAAAGTCACTCACCTCCTGACCAAGATAAAAAAGAGAAGAGGAAGAGACCCAGGTTCCACAGTTTCCTTCAAGGGCACATCCTCAGGGGCCTAAAGACCTCCCCCCTTGGCCCCACCCCTCAAAAGTTCCACCACCTCCAACGGAGTTCTGGGGGGGGACCTGGGCTCAACCAGGCCTTTTAACACAGTCCAGATGCAAACTTGCCGCAGCCCTCGTGCTGTTGCTCGTGGAGATCTTAAAGCAGCTGGCTCTGGGTTATTTTGCCACCTGTTATTGACTCCGAGGGAAGGGGCTGCCTTGGCCCTGGCAGGCTGAAACACTGCTCCCCTCACTAGTTCTTCCTTTGGTTCATTTGTTTGTTCATTTAGCATATTACCCTGAGCACAGTGGACACCAGGGCCATGCTCAGGAGAGGTAGGACAGATGAATGAGGATGCAGCTCTTGGTCTCAGGGAGCTCATGGTTTTTTGAGGCAGGATCATAACTTGCTGTCAGTCCACTGTGCCGAGAGGAGGTCACTGTCTTCATCAGAGTCATGACAGGCCCCTACTCCCCCTGGCCCCAGTGCACCACCACGTGTTTCCTAGTCAACTTTTCATGCCTCCATGGCAAAGAAGTCTAACCTGTCAGGCTGAGATCCTGTCCTGGTGACCCTGAACTTGAGGGAAGTACATTTAAGTGGGAAGAACAAACTTCTGGCTCTAGAAACCTCCCTATTATCCAGGCAACCTGAAAAGATCCTTGAACTCTGTCCATATCAACAGATATTCATAACAAAACCATTTCTCATTTTGACCAAGAAAGACAGGAGCCTCCAGTCTTTGACCTGGGATCACCAGCTCACTATAGATTTTGACCTTGCTGGGGTGTTGGTGGCCGTCTTGGGAACGCACAGATGATTCCTCTGCATTTTGTCATGTCACCTCCCTAAATCCATGGCGCTCATCTCCGTGCTTCTGTTCAAAGTTCAGTTACCTGAATCCTCAAGTTCCTACACAGTTTTCTAATACAGAGGAAACCAGATACTGTGCAGGGTAACTTTTCTGTTTTTTAAGCATTGCTATTTGGGATTTCTCAGATAGCCAGAAACTGATTTCCTTTTCTAAACAATGAGATACGGTATAATGAATGAGTTAAAGAAAAAAAAAATACTTGGGTGGGTGCTCTCTTAAGCCTGAGGGGACATCATCCATTATCCTCATGTTATAAGTCAGGTCACCAAGACTTGAGTGTGTCCCCCAGAGCTAGCAATTGTGTGACCATGTCCAGTGAGGATAGTCAGGTCAGCCAAGTTCTGTAGCAAAGGCCCATAACTCACCTCCTGGTGCCACCATCCATGCTGGTTAATAAGTGTGGCCCCTGAGAGAGCTTGGAGAGGAGCCCAAAACAGGGGATTGGTCCAGAGACAAGGGAGACTTGGCCTTGAAAGGGGGGCTGCCTACTCTGGCCTTGTGGCCTATAGGAGTCTAAGCAGCATCCATCACAAGCCCACCCAATGGCCCAGGAAAAAGCTGCTGGAAGGGAGGATCTATAATTTGTCTCAGCCCCTGGGTGAGTTGGGCCACTTGTCACTACATAGTTTCCTCCCTGGGAGGCTCAGGTGGAGAACTCTGGGCTCCTGGATAGGACGGTAGGAGGGGAGGAGAAAAGACTTCATTTATTATATGCCAGGGAGCATAGGAAAGATGCTCCCTTGTCTGCCCCCACATGAGCTCCCTGCCTGATGCTCTGTGAGACCGCAGGACCACAGGCGGCCAGTCGCCCTGCGGCATCCCTACCTCCATCCAAACATCATCGCTTGGTTTCTGGAGATAACAGGCAAGAGAAACGCCCTGGGTGCAAACTGTCCTGTGCCCGGGCAGGATGCCCAGGGCGCCCTCCCACAGGGGATGTGCTGCCTCGGGAGCCAGAACCGTAGGCCGAACCCGCTGCCTGCCTTGACCCTGCTTTGGCTCTTATCCCCCAGGATATTTTCAATGCTGTCATCAAGCAGAACCCCTTCCTGGTGTATCAGCTGCCCTGCTTCTGGAATGTGCAGCTGTCAGACCACACCCGCTCCGAGCAGTGCTACAGAGACGTGTCTGATCTAAAGGTAGGGTCAAGACAGGCCTCGCGGGGCGGGGCATGGGCCCCACCCCCAGGGGAAGGGTGAGGAGCCCTGGGGAGCAGAGGGAAGCTGCGTGGGGGTTTGAGGGGGCACAGATGGCTGTGAGGTTGGTGTGCAGCTTGGTGAAAGAGAGGGAGGCTCCAAAGACCAGAAGGGGCATGCTTGTCTTAATCGTTGGCTCTGTGTGTGTGCACACGTGCGTGCGTGTGTGTGCACACGTGCGTGCGTACGTGTGTGTGTGTGTGTGTGTGCATGTGTGTGTTGGGGCTTTCTGGAAAGCATAAAGACCTCTGGAGTAAGAACCAGCTTGTATGATTATTTTTCTTGCCATCTGCTGCCAGCTGTTTTGGTTCATGTCACCTCCCCGAAATCCATTCATTTAAGTCAAGTGAAAAGTAAGTGACGAAGTCCTACTCTGTGCCAGGCGCTGTAGATGCTGATGTGAATAACTTCACATTTCCAAGTCCCTTATGGCATAGAGGGAGTGAGAAATGTGTTAAGGACATAGGCGTTAAAAAAAAAAAATGACAGCTGCTGTGGTCCTTGTGGTAGGTGTGGGAGGGTCAGACATGGGATGAAGCATACATCTCTTTCCCCTTCCTAGAGAAGGGACCGTGACACAGAGTTTTCATCATGGCTCTCTAGATACCGAGCACCGTGGCAGGATCTGTCTGTAGAGAAAAAGACAAGGTGCCTCAGTTGTCTAGCGCTATAGACAACGCTGCATAACAAGCCATTCTAATCGTGGCTCAAATGGACCACCATTTATTTAGTTGATGAGTCTCCACTTTGGATGGTTCTGATCTTCCCTGGCTTAACCAACTATCCATGGTCAACTTCAGTTCCAGAACCAGGAACCGAACACAGTCCTAACTAATTCCGATTTGCCTCTCTAGTTGTACCAGAGAAGGAGTAGATACATACATCCCTAAAGAGTTTGCTTCCTTTAAAATTTATATTCATTGCCCGTGCACACTGTAAGAACCATAGTTTAAGTTTTGAAAAAGAAAAAGGATCTCAGATCTCACTTTCTTAACAGTGAGGGTTTCCAGTTGGCTCCTGGTCTTGTACGTGTCATGCCGTATCTGTAGTCTTAATGTGCATTGAATTCTCTTTTCTGCCCATTGCTTGTTTTATATCATAAGCACTTTCTGAGTCAGCTGCACAGTATTAACACACATGCCCACTACTTCCATAATAATCCATGACTCAGCCACCTTCCCCTGACCCTTACTTGTTCTCACGTGTTCACAGATACGAATTGTGTTGTTATGAACAGCTTCCTTCTCTTTCCTTCTGTGTGTCTTCCTTCCCATGAGTAGAATCATGGAGCCAAAAGAAAGAACTTTTGTTTTTTACTATACTTCACATTTATTGCAAAAGATTAGAAAGTATTTAAAACAGAAATATCCACATTATTTATTCTTTCAACACGTATGCAGTTCCTTGTATACCCCGTGTTCTTGTTAGACATCCGGAAAACAGATGAAATAGGAATATTTGATGAATACTGTGGACTAAGAAGTTTGGAGGGGAGGAAAATAAAACTAACCCTATAAAGGACACCTGAAAATTCTGGGTTAAAACTGTTTTTTTACACTGTTTTGAAAGCATAGATCTGTCAATGAAGTAAGGAAAACAAGAGACCAGAAACCATGGTAGACTGCGAGTTCAAAAGGGTAAGATTTAAGCTAGGAGCCTCTGCCTAAGGCATTTGCCTGTGGGGTGATATGCTGCCCCCTGGTGGCTGGGAATGTGGATAAAAGGCAGTGTGGCATAAACCTGAAGTCGGCCTTTGTCCCTGGTTCCTGGAGCAGTCATTTTATAAAAACAGACACAAATAGGAATGCAAGAAAAGAAGGTGAAAATAAAAGCATAGGAAAAATTGGGCACAGAAAAGGCAAGAAATTGAGATGATAGAAGTAAGTCCAAATATATCAATAACCAAATAAATGTAAACTAATTGTGGTAATGAGAAGACCGATCTTCAGATTGAAGAGAAAATGTTATCCGGGATACACTGTTTACCAGCCACATACCCTTCTCATTGTAATCTAAAAAGGCTGACAGTAAAATTATGGGACAATATTATCAGGGGAAGTGTCTAAAAGGAAACAGGCTAGTTGTGTTGGTGTCAGAGAAACCATCAGTAGGGAGAGAGGTGGTCACACTTACAAATAAAAAGTTTATAAGAATGAAGAGACAAAAATTCAAATTTGGATGCACTTCATGCTGTAACACATGTGTCTTTAAACATATGTGTGTAGAGGCATGTAAATATATATACTTATGAATTTTCATATATTGTAACATAATTGTACCCACATACACGCAGATCACTAGAAAGAAGTGGACATGTCTACTATTGTAGTAAAATATTTTAATGTGTCCTTTCCAAGTCCTGAAAGATCAATCAAAAAGTTGATAAAAATATAGCAAATGTGAAGTATACAGTTAACCACTTCACTTGGGCAAGTGAAGAACCTTGTATTTAAAAGTCAGACAATGTACATCCTTCTCAAACTCACATAGAACATTTGCAAAAATGTTACCATGTATAGGACTATAAAGCAAAATCCTAGTACATTTTACAGAATTATACTATATCGTAGTTCTCTGAACAGAATATAGTTAAATTAGAAGGCTATAACAATAAGATAAAAAAATATGTATTTGATTAAAATTGAGAACCCATTTCTAAATTCCACATGGTTCTAAATGGAAATCATAATTGAAACTGAAAACTTCTTAGAGACTAAATGAAGATGAAATAATATGTGTCAAAATTAGTGGAATGAGTAAACATGTAGGGAAATAGAAAACCTTAAATGTTTGTATTAAGAGAAGAAAAAATGAAAAAGTAATATGCCTGGTTTGCCATGGAGGATGATATACAAAGAATGTTGAAGCATATTCGAAGGAAACTAGAAGCAGGACATAAAGAAGGTAAGAGCAGAAATTGATTAACCAATTATTCAATAAAGTCAAAAGTTGGTTCTTTGACAGGGACCAATAATATAGACAAAGCTATGGCAGGACTTATCAAGAAAGAAAGAACTTACCAGGAAATGAATGGGGTGGCATGAATCCAGATTCATTGACGCTGTCTCTAACTGTGCCTGAGCCAGCAATTCTTCTGAGTTCTAGGAATACAGCAAAGATTAAATGCTCTGTCGGTTTGTGGAGCTTTCAACTCAATACATAAAGCAGAATGACAGAGATTATCAAATAATGTGAGCAACATTATGTCAATATACTTGAAAACTTACATGAAAGAGACAAATTCCTAGAAGTGTAGAATTTACCAAAACTGATTTAAATATATATATATATATGTGTGTGTGTGTATGCGTGTGTATATGTTATAATGTTATATTACCACACTAAACCTCACCAAGAAAACAGTCCCTTTAGGTCTACAAAGAAATAATTCCTATCTTTTTTTTAAATCAAAAGATATTTCCAATCTTAAACTCTTCCAGAGAGTAGGAATAGAGAGATAGATTTTAACCTGTTCAGTGAAACCAGAATGTTCTCAATACTGAAATTACACAAGGAGAGTTACAAAAAAGGAAAACTATAGTCTAGTTTTGCTCATAAATACAGATGTACAAGTTCTTAGGCCAAATATTAGCCAACCACATGCAGTCATGTAGAAAATAGATAATATATCATGGCCAATTTGGGTTTATTCCGGGAAAGACAAGGGTGATCTAACATTTAAAAAAATTTACAAATATCATTGAGCATGTTAATAGATTAAAGAGAAACTCCATACAATCATCAAAATAGATGTGGAAAATTTATTTGATGAAATTAAACACTCGTTCATGTTAAAAACTCATAAATAGTAACCACTAAAAATCTATGGCAAATTTCTGCTGAGCATTTTCTCTGGGGTGTGCCAGATGATTAATAGAACAGAGAAGAGAGTCCAGGAACACCCACACACTTACGGAAACTTGACACGGGAAGAGATGGCATTGCTGATCCTTGGAGAAAGGATTACATTTTTTCATAAATGATGTTTAGACACCAGATTCTCCATATGGAAGAAAAAATTAAAATGGATCCCTGTCTCACACCATGCACAAAATATCCATGGATTATAGACTTTAAACCAAATTGAACTGTTATCTTAAAGGGGGTCTGGAGGATAGTCCTAAGACCTCAGAATAGGAAAGAAGTTATTTAACAAGACACCAGGACACCACCACTCCGTGCTGGGCTTTAATTGTCAGTTAAAACAAAAATCAGAACAAATTAATCTTTATTAACTCTCCTTTCATCTATAAGTCATATTTCTGGGTCTGCTGATTGAGTGCGTTATCTGGCATTAAACACCTCCATTATGCATTTTGTAGGGTTATCGGAGTCCTTTTCTTTAAAGTGGAGCAAGAACTATAAGACCTTGCAAAGCAATTAGAGGGCACCCTTGAGTTATTTTTTTTCCCTCGCATTCTTTTGGATCACCCACACCTAATGGAAGGGAAATGTTTTTAGGGATTTATATTCCTTGAGCCATTGTAAAGCACTTAGCTTGCCTCTCATGAAAACACAAACTCTTTTTGCACTTACATTTCACTAATTCAAATAGTGTTTAATTGGATTTCCAATTACCTGAGAAACACAGGAATAAAAACACCTTTAGTAACCAACACACCTCACTCCTAATAGGCATAGAGTTCAGCATACTGCAGCAGATCCTTTCAGATCCTGCTAGGGACAAGATCCTTTCAGATCCTGCTAGGGACAAGCTTCCTAGCCGTGAGCATCTCGCCTACCTGGGTGCCATTCGAGAACTTTGTACTGAGGTCAGTTAAGGAAATGCATTTTCGTTGAAGAGGCGGAAGAAGTGCATAGTCTATTGGAGCCAAGCAATTCTGTAAATTCTAATGACAGTTCTACTTCGTACCAGCTGAGGGACTTGAATAAATCACTTAAGATCTTCCAGTAATGGAGACCATTATTCTTGGCCCCAATCTCAGCCAGGCCTCTTGAGGGCTCCTAGAAAGAGCACTCGACTTTACCACTGTCTTTTGTGTTTCAAAGACCTTCAATTTTATCTCTGCAGTTCTAAGCCTTAATGACTCAGCCTTCCCTGGCTGAGTCTGAACTTGAAAGAGATAGGGAGGGACCCAAGGAGTATCTTTGTGTCCCTTTAACCAAGAATACAAACTCTTGGAGACCAGCAGAGGGTCCCTGTGCTGGTTTAGAGAAGGGAGACAGGGATGGGGTCTGGGAGACTTTGCTCTAGTCCTCCAGGCTTCCATGGGCCATTAGAGAATGAAGTTCTGGCCAGGAAACAGCAAGAAGAGCATCCATCCTGGGTCTGTAGCTGTTACTGGGACACTAGAGCCGAGTAAGCCATGGTTCCTGCCCTCAGGAGGATCACCAGGTAAGTGGAAAATTCCAGAACAGCCTGCTGAGCACTGTGACATAAGGAAGTGAAGGTGGCTGTGGAACAAGAGGAGGGCCCTGTCCCACTGGGGTGTGATGCAGGCTCTGGATCCCCCAGGCTTTCTGTAGAAACCGGAGCTGAATCTTCACATCCAAACTCCCAGATGCCTGAACGCTGCTCCTTCCTCATCTCCTGGCCCCGCCCTCTCCTCAGCCTACAGCATCCGTGCTGCCCCCCTCCCAGTCCTGCCTAACCACCGCTCTTCCCCTGCTATGCCCTGGAGCTAGGAGCAAGTCCAGGGCTATGTGCAGAAGACTGGGAACCAAGAGCAAGTTAGGAGCTGTGACTGAGATGTGGGTGGGCAAGCCATGGGACCTGCGCCATCACTGCAAGAATGTGTGTGGGATCGACAGGGAGCACATTTCAGAGGAAGTCAGCCCTACGAGTTTCATCCTCGCCCTCAAAAGATGCAAAGGCATTTTCCAGATCTATTGGGTGGGAATAGTGTTCCAGACAGGGCTCCACCGAATTGTCACAGAAGCCTAAACAAGGTGAATCTCAGTCTGTTTTGTAAGTCAGGAGACCAAGGACCCTACAGATTAAGTCTGTACAGATGACTTGCCCAGAGTCATACAGCTAAATATGGCAGAGCTGAGACTCCAACCCACACCTCTGACTCTGGGTGCAGAGCCTTCTGTGGAGCAGGGGCTGAGTTTCTACCTGAGCGTATTTTCCAAAGAAACACAATACGTGATGTACGGAGTCCCCAGGGCTGTTCTGTGTGAGCCCTTTTTGAATTTAGTGGATTTCACAAGCCCGCTCCAGAACAAAAATCATGAATGCAACGTTGTCTCCTTGAAAGAATGTTTGGATTTTAACCAACAGATTCAGAGGTTGAACTTTAGACCCCAACCCATTCATAAACTGGGAATCAAATACACCTCAAAGAACACCCAAGAGAACCAGGCCATCTGTGCCGGGCGGGGGTGAGGGGAAGATCTACTCTCCTAGAGGGCATTGGTAGCATTTGTATAAAGAACAGCACATAACTCAAGTTTTAAAACATTCGACAGTTCCTAGAGAGGTGTGGGTTTCCACATCTTTTGAGGAAGATGAGGCACCCCTGGGCATCAACATACTGGAGGTCCCTCAGCAAAGCAGACCGCAGTGGACCGTGAAGGGAGAAACCAGAGAGAGAGTGAGAAGGAGGAGGAATGGGACGGTCAGGACGGTTGGAGGAAGAAGCAGCAGTGGTTTGGGGATAGAAGATCTAAAATCTAAAAGGTCCACCTTCCAGGCAGATCTCTTCACTTGAGGCCAGTGCCTTTTGGGTTTCATGGCATGACCTTAGCACAGGGACCCTGGTGTTTCACTATCTCTGGGCTTACTCTTGCTACCAGTACCCTGAAGGAGTCCAAACAGGAGCCGCTGTCCCCCTGTTTGGGCACTGGCACATGGCGGCTGTGCCTTGGAATTGCTTGTACAGCTGCAGTGCACTCGCCCTAGGCCCCTGTAGGGCTGCTGCATAGTTCTTCAGCCTGTCCCAGGTAGGAAAGTGACCACGACTTTACAGAGATGTGAAATTTCAAAGGGATGATGTGCCAAGCAGCTAGGACAGCCCCGTGAGACCTGAGTAAGTCTGCTATGATTAAAATAAGAAATCGGCGTCGCTCCTGAGCTCTGGGAATTTCCTTCAGCTGGTGGGCAGAAACACGCCAGCCAACACGGGCTCTTCTCATTCATCTGTCCCAACACTCCACTTCACTGATGAGGAAACAGGGACCCAAGGGGAGGAAGTGGCCTGCCTGAGGTAAGCCCTGGCTGTGGTCCAGCCGGAACGGGCACCTGCACTGGGAATCAGGGCCCTGCTCTCCCAGGCTTTGGGTGTCACTGCTGTAAGCTATCCATCCCCTGCTGTTACGTGTAGCCAATGTGCCTCGGATGCCACTATTCCTAGAAATATCAGCAGGATTCCTAGAAGAAAGGCCCCTGGAAAATTACCCTACTGCAGCATTTCCCAGAGAATATATCAAAACACTGCTAAGAGTTGCTAATGGGAATTCTTCAGATGGGGGGGGGGAGCTGAGTTCTAGTTCTGTGTAGGAAGTACTGTGTTCTGAAGACCCGAGTAGGAGAGCCATGGTCTTGTTGATCCCTCAGCTCCTCTCAGAGGCACACTTTGTCAGCACACAGAACAGACCCTTTGTGATTGCAGAATACCTTATGGGGCAGGGTCCTCAGAAGCCCACTGAAAGAAATCATCCCCACCTCAATTCAGAGTCTCTGAATAAGAACAAGGTCGTGAGAGGGAAACACAACGCTTGGTGCCGGTGGACAGGGGACCGCTGACCAAGAGTCTCCTCTGGGGAAGGTATGGGTCCATAGCATTAGCACTGGGCCTCAAAAGCCAGTGGGCCTGGCCCAGATTCTGGAGAAGACCGTCAGTCTAGAGGCTCATGGTCCACAGCCAGGCAGTGAGCAGAGGAGAGTACCTGAGGCCAGCAGGAGTCCCTGCTCTAGTTCTCTGGTTATCCTGAAGAGGAGCAGGCAGGTGGACAGCCAGGCCAGCATCTGAAGACCAGGACCACTCTGGAGGGAAGGCCTGCTGAGCAAGTTTCTGTCAGGCAGGCTACCCAGGACTGTCCACGTGTGAGTGCAAGAATTTGAGGATGTGGAGTCCCGCTGAGGGTAGACAGGCAAGGTCACCACCATGATCCCTGCCCTCAAAGAGGCCCACAGCAAACCAAGGGGCAGAACTTTCAGCAGATGATTTCCACACACTACAGACAGTAGCATGCAGTATCCTGGTAAGACACGAGCGTGCTTTTAGAGAAAGGGAACATCAATGAACCTAGAGGGCTAAAAGATCCCAGGGTCCCCAGAAATGACAAGTGGGTGGGTGTGAAATGTGGAGCATAGGGTCCAGGCCCCGGGCTCTGTTAAAGAGCTTGGTTTTGACTTATGGGTCATAGCACTGAAATACTGCTGAGCTGACCTATTTCAATATACATCTGTTCTATCACTGTACCTGAGTATAGCATAGACCATAGAACATCTACTTTAATGCATGTTTGAATAATTTTAAGTTAATTTATTAATAATAAGCCCTTTTACTCTTAGGGAAAACATTCTTAGTATTCATATTTTAAGCTATGAAAGACATTATTGAATGCCCTTCATTATTTTCAAAATGTCAGTATAGTTCTTTGTGCCACAGTAATTCATAGTCGAATTTTTTAAGGCCTGTTATATAAAAGTACTTTTTTTAATGATTACTATTGCAAAAGAAATATCTCCCTGTAATATGCAGATCAAAACAGAGGGAAAGTACATTGTTGACTAAGCTGCTTAAATTTTATAGTCATTTTTTTTCCAATTTAATCCAAAAAATCACATGCATGTTTTGGTAGCATTCAAATTTAAGTCTTTCTTGATGACAATCATTTGGTTTTGCTAATTTATTGATTTTTAATATCTTTGTTTTTGACAAACCTGCTCAAAAACCTGTTGTAATTATTTATTTGGAAATTAATCTTGAAGGTTAAAAAACACTAGTTTTGAAGTTTTGGAACTGTGTAGAAATGAGGGTTTTGATAGATAACATCATTTCTGGCATTATAATCCCATGACCACGGAAACAGTTTCAAACATTGATTTTTCTAACAGCTGTATCTATATCAGAAATCTCTTTCTAAAAGTACTTATTTTTTCATTCATTACAGCTATATCAAAGACTCAGACTAAAAATGTGCATTTTTTTTAAAGTTTGAGATGCCAAACTACTAATAATCATCTTTTCGTAAAAATGGGGCTGTGTGAATCACCTGTGTGTACACCATCCCCTTAGGAGTGATCCAGAGAAGCTTTGCGTGATATAGAATTTTTTTTTTTTTTTTGACGCTGCTCATGTTGGTGGAGAGTGTTGTAAAAACTTTTATGAGATTTTTCAACTGGCATTTTATAAAATTAGCCAGATCAATGGCATCAAATAATATTTGTACACCTGGCTTTCAGTACTTTGTTGCAGACTTGCCTATCAGTGATGCGACCTGGGGAACCCGCTCTCTGCGGGTACCCCCCAATTCCTGTTACTCCAGCAAAAGCAAACCCATTCAGAGGCTAGCAAAGTCCTCAGAATCCTCTGTTCTTCGGCTAACCTCCATGGCAAAGCTCCTATGAAGTTTGATCTAAAATGAGTTTCTTCAAGCCTTTGGCGTTGTTCCCTATCTGTTGACAAAGGAATTTACTTCATTTCATGGCTGTGTTCTCTTTTGCACATTTTTTTTCCTATCCATTTTTGCCACGACAAGAAAAGCAAGTGTTTCTCCTACTGGACTTTACTAGCTTTCATTTTTACGAGAGAAATCTCCAAAGAGACTTCTAAACCCTTTTCATCTGGTGAAGTGAAACATTATGAAGTTTCTAGACTGTCACAGGACTTTAAATAACCACAACAACGAAATAACATGACGGAGACTTGCCTTCGCCATTCTGGAAGGCTCGGTTTGAAATGTCTTGCTGGTCATGCAGCTTTGAACCAACATGAAGAAAGATCCCAAGTCCCAGAACACACTCAGAGGGAAGCCCTTTACTAACCGCAGTGGTTGTAAATCCATATTTCAAACACTCTTGAGAATTTTGTGTTTTTGCCAGTTTCTTGTCCCATCTCATTAGATGCTCATTTCTGCACTTTGTGAAGGACCAAAGAATGAGCTTGTGCAGGGAACAGAGGTGTCAGCTCAGCTGTTTGGCCATTCCCAAGAGCTCACCTTACTGTTGGTCTGTCATTTTTCTGCGGAATCTATTTTTTCTTTTTAAATATAAATCTTTATTTGAAGGAATTTGAGACTCACGGGAAGTTGCGGAAGTACTAGAGAGGATTCCTATGCACCACTCATCCAATTCCAGTGTCCCCTGGTGTGAACGTCTCATCTGGTACTGGCACATTTGGGAAAACCAGCAAACCAGTGGTGGTGTATTACCATTAACTAACCTTGGGTTTCTGTTGCAGTTCACCTGTTTTTCTGTTACTGTCACATGTCCTTAGTCTCCTATGTTCTGTGATAATGTTTCAGTCGGCCCTGGTTTTCCATCACTGACCTTGATAGTTTTATGGAGTACTGGTGGGTAGCTTATAAAATATCTCTTAAACTTGACTTGTCTTGTTTCTCATGAGGAGGTTGAGGCTATGAGTTTGGGGAAAGAATATCATGGAGGTTCAGTGGATGTCCCCTGTGGAGCCACCTGATTTCCAGAATTTCTCCATTAAGAGCATTTTTCTTTTTTCCTCCATTTATAATTATTTTTAAATCATTTATTTATATCCATATGGACTCATGTATATTTATTTTATACTTTGGATTATAATGCAAGACTCTAAGTAATTCAGTTTCATTTTATGAGGGTTATTTTACAATTTATAATGCTGTTATTGAATAATTTCATTAAGTCTTCTACAAACAAATAATAGTTTGACAGGTGCATTTAGAGTCCAGTACACCCCAGTATGTACGAGGACCATGTCATACTCCTCTGCATTGACACAGTTAGGAACATGTGCTCAAATGACACAGCCAATCTCCTGGCTCTCTGAGAGCCTTTGCTTGCCCTGTGAGCCCAGAGTGACTTCTAGGGGACCCGGCCAGTGTACAGGGCTCAGCTGTTCAACAGGTCTTTACTGCACACTTGCTATGAGCATGGGTTGTTAGCAGTGCATGAGGCAATGCAGACCTTTCCAGGAGTTTATGTTCTACTGCAGAATACAGATGTCACACAGGAAAATGAGTGCTCTGACTGGCCATTGCAGGAAGTAAAATGAGCCTTGAAGAAAGCCAAACAGGGTAAGGTGAGAATGGTTGGCATCTATGATGCCAGGTTGAAGAGTTCTCTCTCTCTCTCTCTCTCTCTCCCCCCCCCATCTCTCCCCCAACTCTCTCTCTCTTCCTCATCTGAGAGATGCACTCAACCTTGACTTTTGGAGACAGGCTTGTTTTCCTTAGCATAACATCCTCCAGTTCCCTCTGTTCACTTTTTGAATATTTCGTACTTATTTCGTCTTCCTACCCCATTTTCTCTTCTTAGGGCACCGTAACTGTATTGTCTTTTAGAACTCTGTAGTTTATGTAGTTCTTACCCCTCTCTCTTGACGGCTCCACAGAAGGACCCCATTGACCTTCTTGAGACACGTGCCCATGCTGAACCCGTGCCTGTGTTTGTAGGAATGGTCAGGAGTGACTCCTTGGTCAGCCTGAGTGGCGTGTACTTCCAGCAGGTTGGGCAGGGCCGCTGGATCACAGGGAGAAGGAAGCACCCAGCTCTGCAGGGAAAGGGACAAAGACAGAAAAAAGCACCTCAGGTGCCCCTGCAGAAGGTGCCCTCGCTGGGCGCCCAAGCAGTGACTCATGTGGCAGCCCTGACACTCAGCCAGCTGGCTGCAGCCCGTGCACTAGGAACCCAAGGGGTCTCAGCAGCCCTGCTGAGATTCTCACCTGAGACTCCAAACCTGTCTCCAAGGTGAGATCCACCTCCCTACATCCTCCCCAGCTCAGCAACGCCCCCCAGAGGACACCCTGGGGATTCTGCAAATGATTTTAGTTTTAGTAGTGAATTCTACAGAGAGGGGACAGGCTGGTCGTCATTTGCAGATCTCTATTGGTCGTCTGCAGAGAAGCTGCTCTGAGGACCACTCATTTAGTTTCTTCCTCTGGAAAACGAGTTGAGTTTGGTCTGCTTTCTTCTCCTTTCCTGGGTTATGATGCATTTTTGTCTGGGAAGAATTTTCTTTTCTTCATTTTTACTGAGACTTGTAAAAACCAAGAGGCAACAAACAGAAACCTGAGTAACAGGAGGCAAAGCATCGTGAGTGCCAGGACCCCGAATGCACCACAGCAGAGCATTTGGGCTGGAAGAAAAAGCCTCTAATAAAAGTCTTGGTATCAAGAGCATCATTTTTATATAATACCTGGTAGTTGTCAGGATTGAGAAAAGAAAAAGAAGTTTGTAAGAGAAGCTGCAGAAGTTAATGGGGAGAATAGAAAAGCTAGAGGAGATTCACTGGTAGCGGACCCACCTTGGCCAGGCCTCACCTCACATACAAGTCAGGCCCCACATCCTCAGGCCTCACATTCTCAAAGGTCCAGGAGTCCAGGCCTTCAGACAGCACCTTTTGAGCTTGTGCAGAGCCTTCCTCAGGGAGAAACTCCCCATGGAGTACGTGTTCCAGTTGATTCCACGTATGGAGCACAGATCTGTTTGGGGCTCTATGGTGGGCACACCACTGTTTCTCTTTCCATGGCTTCAACTACCTGTGATCCAAACATGCTAAGTGGAAAATTCCAAAAGTATATAATCCATCAGTTTGAAATTGCACACCAAAATCTCATGCCATTCCACTTGGTCCCACCCAGGAAGTAAATCATTCCTTTGTCCAGCGTATCCACACCTTATACACTACCTCCCCATTACTTATTTACTAGCCATCTCTGTCATCAGATCCACGGCACTGCAGTGCTTGTGTTCAGGTGTTGTTTCACTTAATATGGCCCCACAGTTCACAGCAGTGATACGAAGGAGATAAAACAGGGAAAGACAGATTAACTTTAGTTCCATGTGGCAAAGCTGCAGGGCGCACAGGAAAAATCATAGTGCACATAGGAATCAGTGCTATCTGTAGTTTTAGACGTCCCTTGGGGGTCTTGAAATGTTTTCCTCCACAGACAGGACGGCACTGCTGTATTAGGTTCTCCAGAAGAAAAGAACCAATAAGAGATACAATTATTCTTTCTCTATCTGAGGAGGTTTATTATTTAAAAAAAAAATCTGAATTCGTGACTGGGGAAGCTGAGAAGTCTCACCTGGGAGACTTGTGGGTCTCCCACAGCTGGAGACCCAGGTAGACTGTGTCCTACCTCAAATGTGCACAAAAAAAAAAAAGGTGGGGGAGCAAATTCTCCTTGCTCAGCCTTTTGTTTTATCCGGACCCTCAGGTGAAGGCCACCTGCTGTCCAGAGTCCACTGAATCAGATGCCAGTCTCATCTGGAAACACCAGAGTCAGATAGCTGGACGCTCCATGATCCAGTTAAGTGGACACATGAAATTCACTGTCAGCATCATCACTTCCTTTGTCCCATCGATCCTCAGCTCTGAGTATTATTTCCTCTTAACATAGGGAATTAGAGGGAATTATTGGGAAACAGAGGTTCCAATACATTAATTTGTTTGGACGACTGAGTTGGGGACAGTCAGGGGTAGAATTGGAACCCCGTGCTTCTGGCCAAGGCCTTGCTGCCTGCCTGGTAGCACTCTCCAGGCTCTGCCCAGTGTCAATCCCACTCAGAAGTGTTTTCTTCCTGAACAGCCCCCTGCAGGTCTCCTTGAGATCTGGCCATGGGGAGCCCTGGTCCTGGCGAGTGTCTCTGGGCTATTGTCTGTATGCTCCCCAGCCTGGTTCCTCGGGTTCTGGGACTGTCTGCAGTCCCTTATTTAAAATCTTGTCTCTTATTCTTCCTTCTCCCCGTAGAGATTAGGTTCTCATCCAGTCTTCCTGGTTGGTAAGGCGATGGTTTCATGAGGTCTAAACCAGATTTCTTTTGTAATTGAACACATGTGATATGTCTTCATGTCTCTATTTGTCAGGGTCCTCCGGAGAGACAGAACAAATCAGATATATATAGATAGATGAGAGGGATGTATTAGGGGAGTTGGCTCACACCATTATGCAGGCTGAGAAGTCCCACGACAGCACACTGTCTGCAAGCTGGAGCCCTGGGGGCGCCGCCGGCGGGGCTCAGTGCACCATAGAAGGCTCAAACCAGGGGGGCGGGCGGTGTCACTCTCAGCCCCTGCCCCGTGGGGTCTAAGAATACTGGGGGCCACTGGCGTGAGTCCTGGAGTCCCAAGGTTGGGGGTCTGGAGTTCTCGTGTCCAAAGCAGGAGGAGAGGAGGGAATCCTAGCTCTGGAGAGAGAGGAAATGGCCTTGGTGTTCTGTCGGGGCCCAGCTGATAGAGTGGTGCCCACATCCAGAGTGCACCTTCCCCACTCTGTCCACCCCCACATGCCCATCTCCTCCGTGACCCTCTCTCTGCCCTAATCCAATCAAGCTGACACCTAAAATCAGCCTCACCGTGTCCATGCTTGCATCAGTCCTGTCTTGACCACATTCTGCAGGGCAGCTGCTGCCGCACCCCCTCCCCAGGCGAGGTCCAAGGTCCTGGGCAACCTGGCGCAGGTCACAGCGCCGACAGGAGCCATGGTGAGTCCGGCTGGGAGGTCTGTCTGCTCGTTCTTTCCCACCTGGAATCTGAATCCCGACAGTGCGAGGGGGAGGACTTGTGAGAGCGCTGTCCTTCTCTTTCCCAGGGCCAAACATGTAATAGGGTGTTGAAACTCCTTCTAGAAAAAAGTGACAAGCTGGTTGGCCCTTCAACAAAGAAAAGGTGGCTCTGTTTCTCTATTCTGCAGGCACTTTGATGGGGCTTTTATAACTGATTTACTGTCAACAGACTGAATGTGAGGATTATTGAGAATGTCGTCATCGTGATTTCTATTCTTGAACCAAAGGGCAGCTATTGAATACTAACTATCCGCCAGGCACCATGGCACTCAAAAAGAATAATAAGTCAAGCTCTCTGCCAGCCTAGAAATTCTCTTTCCAACACTTCCAGGTGCAGGCATGTAAATAAATAATTATAAGGGCATGTGGTGTGTTCTCCCAAAGAGTTAACTGCAAGAGTCTAAGGAGTACTGAAGAAGGAACCAGTATCTCCCTCAGATTATGTTAGAAATGCTTACAATAAGCATCAGAAACCCCAACTTTTAGAATTTCTCACCTAAAAATTCTGGAATAAGCAGTTACAGACATTGGTTCATAAGTCAGAAACATGTTGCCCTTTGCCTCATGGGCACAGGATGGTTGTGATGGTTCCAGTCATTACATCTCTCCTCATGACAGAAAGGTGGGTGATAGGGGAGGAGGATGTCAGTGGCTACAGCTGAATCTTTGTATTAAGAATCAAATGCTTTTCTGTGAAACTTTTTGGGAACCCTAGCTGCAAGGGAGGCTGGAAAATCAAAACCTAGGATCTTCATGGTTAACGTCAACCTTGAATGGATCGTGGCCCATTTGCAGGAGCTGGGGACATTGCATCTACCAACGAAACTGGTGTTTTGTTAGGAATGAAGAATGGAGTGGGGAAGAGAGAGGTGACCCAGGAGGTGACCTTCTGCCACAGTGTTCAAGGAGGGCTTTCCAGAAAGGGTGCATTTGAGTGCATCCTTGAAGGTCACACAAAGAGTCACCGTAAGTAGAGAAGAAGGGAGGATATGCCAGGAGGGACAAACGTTTGCAAAGGCAGAGTCCTAGAAGACAGGTCAGGAAACACCAGGATGCCTCCTACCTAGAGATCATGCTGGGATGGTCAGGCTGACGTGCCAGGCTGAGGAGAAGGTGTTGCTCTGTGGACCCTAGAGAGTCCTGTCATCCAGTCCTCCTATCCTAACCTGGAGGGGATGAGACCCCTGTTCTGATTCACCTGGTGTTTGCCCGTGGGCGCTGGTTTCTCGGCTTTTGCTTTATGTTTATGACCCCTCTGGGGTGTGGGCATTTCAGAAGCCAGGGTTTGGGCCAGACTCCTTCCATGGCCTTGTCCTCATGCCCAGGTCTTGTGTCTACCTTTGAACCGCTTTCCTCTGTGCCCTTGATGGATGATGGCCTTTCTGGTCTCCGCTTTAATCACGTTGACTTCTGCTGTCTTCCCAGATGACGTCTGGGTTTCCTGGACAGTAGTCAATTTCTGTCAGTTTTCTCCAGCCCACTAAAGGCCGACTCCAAGTCTGCAGAGAGACTCAGCCCTCACAGACATTTCACATCCAACCGGTGGCACCCCCAGGGCCCCTGAGGCTTGGTGGGCAGCTCCTGCAGCCCACCTGGCCACCCACCCCCACCGTCCCTCCCTGTTTCCTTCTGGGCCACGGGCTCAGCTCAGACTTCTGGGAAGTCCCAAATTGCCTCCCAGCCCCACTGTCCCAGGGATACAGAGAGGTTTCATTTCTGATGCTGACCTCTGCTATAAATATGGTATCACATCTGCAAACAGTTGTTTCATGATTACAGATAGAGGAAAAATGAGATCCCTAATGTCCCTCTCTGACTGGGTTCAAACGGTGCCCGTCTGCTTTCTGGCTGTGTGGCTTAGAGCAGTTTGCTAAACCTTCCTCCCCTGAAAAGTGGCATCATGAGCTTATCCACTTGCCTCACTGGGACGAGCTGCGAGCTCAGAGCGGTGTTTGGCGCAAAGTAGGTATCTAATGTATGTGAGCTGCTGTACTCTTGTGGTGTTCATGTGCAGAATGAGTGGTAATGGGCCCTCATTTCCGCCCTGCAGACCCAGCTGCACTCACCAGCCTCGCTCCACAGTCTATTTTGGGCACGTTCTCTGGTGTCATCAATCTCAGGTGTGACAGCTTGTCAGTGTCTGCCTTCTACACTGCCAGCTTGCTGCCCCCAAGCCAGCCATGATGGGTGATTGGTCCCCTAAGGAATCGGGAAGTGACATTTCTCACTAGTCAGACAGCCCTGATTTAAACCAGCAGCGGCAGCAGGAGTCCTGAGTCAGCAATCAGATCGGAAGTGTGGTTTAGGGGAAGAGACAGAAGTGGCCTCTGCCTGCACCTCTGCCGTGTGACTCTGGGCACAACTCTGGGCCTCAGTTTCTTTGCACTTAATGTGCCCCATCCCCCCCAAAAAAAAATTCACTGTCAAATCTCTGTGGAAGCACATATCATGTCAGAACGGCTGGTGACTCAATGTCTACCTGCTGCTCTACGTTGTGAGTTCCAGAAAGACAACACGTTTGTTCATTGCTGCATCCACACCCCTGGCCAATGCCTCACTCACCATCGGAGCTCACTTGGATATTTATTGAATGAAGGAATGCAGTGAAAGAAAAAAAGACTTGAGAGCAAGTCAGACCTGGTTTTGCTTTAGACCTGCAAAACTAGCTTCATGATACTGTGCTCTCTGACCCTTAGACTCATCATCTGTAAAATGAAATCATTGTAGAAAAAACACCCACCAGGTGGTTTTGAGAAATAAATGTGATGGTGTGTGTGTTTGTGACGTACATACATGTATGTGTGTCTACATGTATGTATTTATGCCCACACATCTAAAAACCTGAGACCTAATGTCCAGCATGTAATGGGCATTAGAAAAATGAGAGCTATTATTTATTTCTCTGGAACCCAGCTCAAGGTAGTTTTCTGTGTCCTGGTGATGGAAAACTGAAGGCCAAATGCAAATCAGCCCACACCTTCCCAGGCTTCTTGGGCTTACCCACCCAGGGCAGCTGTCTTGCAAAAGGTCTTCTGCAGCCTCTCCCTTGCCATTGAGCCCCCCGTCCTCTCCGCCCACTTTTCCTTTACCCTTGCTCCTAATCCAGCCACACGTTCACCTGCCAGGCCACTAGACAAACCTGACCACTAGACAAACAGAGGCTGGCAGGATGGGCAGGAGAGGGCTGAGGTGGGTGGGGAGCCTGGGTCTTTGTCCCAACCCTGGCCTGGCACAAACCTATCACAGGATCCTGAAGAGGTACCTCTCCTCTCTGACCTCACTCTCCCCTTCTGTGAAGTGCTGAGAACTAGACATGACAGTGGTCAAGAACCCTGGATTCAGGGTTTCAAGTGGGCTTCAGGCTCAGCCTTGCCCCTTACCAGCTGTGAGATGTGGACAGGTCACACACAACCTCGGGGACACGAACAGTAAGGGCAGGTGACCTGTTTGGAGTCTTTAGTGAGCATTGCCTCCAAAGCACCATAGGTTTGTGCACAATGCATTGAGGCATGTCTGGGGGTCTGAGGGCCCTGTTCCCACTTAGGTCAGGTGTCTCCCCATTGAGGAAGCCCAGGTTTCCCAAGTCAGGTGGTACCCACCATCTCTCCTCCTGGCTCAGCAGCTGGAGAGCACCAAAGTCATTTGAAATGAAGACGTGGCCCCACAGGTAATTGGAGCCACCCTAACTCGCAGGCCCTGTTGAAGGCATCTGTTCAGCCTCGACGCTACTTTATCAGGCGTACTGATTCTCACCTTGCGGAAACTGAGGCTCCAAGAAGGGAATGGCCAGGATGCCTCCTCCAAAGAGAGGGCAGAGAGAGGTGTCCTTGCTGCAGACTCTTGCAGACAGGATGTGGCTGGAGGGGGAACCCGGAAGTGACTGAGCTGAACACGCCAAGTTCCTTTCCTCAGCGTCTTTGGGCCACTGTGACAAAACAGCATAACTGGGTGGCCTAGAACCAGCAGATGTTTGTTTCTCACAGTTCTGGATGCTCGGAAGTCCAAGGTCAAGGTGTGGAGGATCTGGGATCTGTCAAGGGCCACTTCCCTGTTCATAGATGGCCTCTTTGGGTGTGTCCTTGCATGGCTGCAGAGTGGATGGCTTCAGACTCTAACCCCTTCTATATAATCTTGTATGAGGGTTCTTCCCTCAAGACTCAGTCATCTCCCAGGGACCTGTCCCCTAATACCACTGCTTTGGAGATTGTGTGAACTGAATTCAGGGGTGGGGGGCTTACACACATTCAGTTCATTACGTTAGGTATGCTAGTCCAGCCCCCAAGGTGAAGCAGTGAGACCACGGCTACGTAGGGGGAAACGAGAGCTTATTCTGCTTTCTGTGTAGTCAGTCATGGCATGAAAACGGAAGTGGTCAAAGCCTGGCTTCTCGTGCTCACCAGAGTGCAGAGGCAAGTCCTGGGTTTGGGGGGTCAGAAAGTCTCATGTGTGAAGCCTGGCTCCCACATTTACCAGCTAGATGCCTTGGGGCAAGAACTCCGCGACAATTTCCTCATCTTTAAAATTTCTTGCCTTCTTAGGATGATTAGGAGGAGGACTCCAATTATCTCAGCATGTTTTGTGTTGCTATAACAATACATGTCAGGCTGGGTAATGGACAAAGCGCAGAAGTTGATTTCTTACGGTTCTGGAGGCTGGGAAGTCCACCAGTCAAGGGGCCTGCCTCTGGCAAAGGCCTTTGTGCTGCCTCATCGCATGGCAGAAGGCAGAAGGGCAAGAAAGTAAGTGTGAGAGGGAAAAGGAGAGAGTGAAAGAGGGAACAACCACTTGTGTCCAGGGCCACCATCTCAGGGTAACCCCTTGAGGTCCCTCCCTGGATCTTCTGTTTCTCTGTGTGACCTCCCTCACCTGAACCCACCCTCCCTGGGCATGCACCCCTCTACCCCACCCCATCCTTCAGGGCTGCTGCAAGAGTCCTTCTACATGTCCTGCCTGCACAGGGCCCTGCGTGTCCATCTCAGAGCCAGCAGAGTGCAGTGGTGAAGCAGGTGGAGTTGGGCTGCTGGGGTGCTGCGCCTAATTCTGCATGACCATGGGCAAAGGGCAGAATTGTCCTGTGCCTCCCTTTCCCCATCTGTAGGGTGGCGCCGACCACTGTGCTGCCCCTGTGGGCTTATATCAAAACAGTTAAGACCAATTCTCCATTGCTCATAGTTCCTATAAGTAATGATAATTATTAATCCTAATAATGAATTCTGCTATGTATTAATAATTAAAGGGCTCAGTGCAATTTTAATACATAGTAAATATTCTATAAATTTGCACTTGCCTTTTCCCAACTTTTTTTGTGTGTGTACATATCTTGTCTTTCCAATGAAATCAGAAAATGTGTCACCAAGGCCTCGTTTCTCAGCTGGAAATTACAACTGATTCATGAGCAGCCTGAATTCACCCCCTCACACACACACACTCCACACTGGTCTTCTCCCTTACAATCTGAGGGCTCTTCCCAAAACCTAAAGTTAGCAGTTTCCCCTTCACAGTCTCTACTGGCTACAGCCTGGATCAGAATGTGGGACTCCTGGGTGCAGGGCATCAGCCTGGCCCAGTGCTCGGCCACCTCCCTCACCCCTGCCCCTCCCGGGTGCTCCAGCTTCAGCATGTGGCCTCCCCCAACATGTGGCCTCCTCGCAAGCCTCTCTTCTGCCTTGTCTCCCCAGAAACCACATGCCCACTCCAGAGCTGCCAGAGATTCTTGCTTTTCCCTCCCTCTTGCTTTTCTCACACCTCTCCCCAGCAGACCATGAGCATGCCATAGGCAGCCCCCAGGGTCCTCTGGACACCTCCAAGTCCAGCACACTGTGGGTTCAAAAATGGTCAGAGCCAGTGTCCATTGAGCACCTACCCTTTCCTGGGCTTAATGTCTATTAACTCACTCAGAGCCCGAACTGAAGGCAGAGACCACCCGATTTCATCATTAACATGGCAGCTAAACGTGAAGTGTTCACTTGAGACCTCAATAAAACAAAAATAGAACATTTCAGGGAAGTTACCACCCCTAGAGCTGAAGGAGCGGAGGGAACAGGTGGGATTATTAATGCCTGCACCTCCAGGGTGGGGTCCCCAGCCAGGCTGGAGGCTCTGGGCGGAGAAGGGAGGCGACCAGGCATGTCCTGAGTGTCACCAAAGCTGCCAGGGGGATTTCCCTGCTGTTTGAGGGAGGGCATGTTGCTGCCAGGGAGAAGACAGGGCACCAGGGGAGGCACCCGGGAACAGGAAGCCAGCCCCGTCTCCCTCTGTGGCCCTGTGGGCAGCGCCACACAGATTCAGGGTTTGCAGAACCCCGACCTCTGCAGCACAAAGCAGGTGTGGGGCCAAGAGAGGGTAATGTAATAACTGGTCCAGGCTGGACCCATGAGGATTCCCGTTTCAGAGATGAGGAAACCGAGATACAGGGTGATTCAGTCATCTGTGCAAGACTAAGTGACCACCTGGACTGGCCAGGATTTGAGCCAGGTGCCCTGCCCTTAGCCACTGATCTGTTGATGCTGGATGAATGAATGAATGAATGAATGAATGAATGGCAGTCCCGGGAGTCCTTCGAGGGCCAGGTCCGGGAGGGCCAGGTCCGGGCCCCCTGCAGGTGCAAGGTCCCTCGCCTCCTGACTGCCCCCTTGTCGCCTGCCAGGTCATCCACTGGAACTCCCCCAAGAAGCTTCGGGTGAAGAACAAGCATGTGGAGTTCTTCCGCAACCTCTACCTGACTTTCCTGGAGTACGACGGCAACCTGCTGCGGCGGGAGCTGTTCGGCTGCCCCAGCGAGGCCGACGTCAACAGCAAGAACGTAAGTGGCTGTGCCTGCGCAGGGACGGGGGCGGCCCTGCTCCTCCAGGTACAGGTGCCAGGCTCCAGGTCTGCCTTGGACCTGACGCCTTGCCTGCCATGGGAGTCCACTCTCGGGTGCAAGGACACGTCAGTGGATCCCTTTCATGCTGTTCATTTCGGGTCCCAGAGGGAACAGTCATCCCAGAAGACCACCTGTGAAACGGCAGGTGAATTGTCTCATGGCCAGGAAGCCCCCTTTGTCTTTGAGGACGTAGCATCTACCTGGGAGATCCAGGATCCAGGTCAGGGCAGTGCGTGGGGGGTGGGCACAGAAGGAGATTTCCACAGGTGTGACTTCATCAGGTAAGGACAGAGTTAGGTGAGTAGTCAGAGGCACAACTGACATCTGTCTCATTCTCCTGTCTCTTTGCTGTTTATAATTTTATCGTATGCTCTATCTCATTTGGTGCTCATAGAAACCCTGCTTTACATTTGAAGCGATAGTGATGCAGAGAGGCTAAGCAGATTGTCCACAGGCACACAACAAACTAGGAGCAAAGTTGAGGCTGACCCTCAGATCTAAGGATATGGGGAAGCAGCACCTAGCAGACCTGTATTTATTTCTGGCCCCTTCCAATTAGCACCTGTGTGACCTCAAACACCTGTGTGACTTCTCTGTGCCTCAGTTTCTTCAACTGTCAGATGGAAATCCCAGCAGCTTGGGAGGCCTAGGCAGGAGGATCAGCACTTCGAAGTCATCCTGCAACTTAGTGAGGCGCTAAGCAACTCAGTGAGACTCTGTCACTAAATAAAATACAAAAAGGGCTGGGGATGTAGCTCAATGGTTGAGGGCCCCTGAGTTCAATTTCCGGTGCAAAAAAACATCAAGAAACTGCGCGTGAACAGCTAGCTCAGGCTGCCATGTTAGATGCTCAGTAAATACCTGCTCCCGGCTCTTCTTGACCTTAGCATCAGACCCAGAAGTGATTGGTTCACTCAGTCCACAGTCATCATTGATCTAAGCACTGAGTGTTCATAGGTGGAGAGGGACAGTGGTCCCTGCTCCCGTGTAACTCAAATCCTAGTGGAAGAGAAGATTAATAACAAACCATCAGGAAAAATTGACGGCTAGTGGTGGGTGCTACCTAGCTATAGGCTAGTGAGGAGCTGGGCAGCTGTGTTGGTTGGGGGTCCAGGGAAAGTTTCTATGAGGAGGTGGTGTTTCATCTGAAATCTGAATGACAAGAAAGAGCTAGCCATGGCGGAGCCAAGGAAGTGCTCTGCAGGTGGAAGAAGTAGTGATGCAAAGGCCCTGAGGCAGGGCAGGCGTGAGGAGCAGAAGGATGGCCAGTGTGCCAGGGACTTGGAGGGAAGAAGAGGATCAGGCGGGCAGGGCCATGCTGGAAGGATTTGTAAACTAGAGTAAAGAAGGAGAATTCTGATTTTTCACCATGATTGTCATCGTTTCTATGGTTGTTTTGGATGCTCTGAGAGTTCTTTCAGCTTCCAGTGGTTGGGGAGGGTGACTAGAAGGTGCAGGGGCCTGTCTCACCTGGCTTTTTATCGGCACTGGTCACCGTGCTGCCCTTGCCCTTAGCCTCCAAGTCATGGTGAGGTCACAGCCAGCCCTGGCCCTTCTTTTCTTCACCCTAGAAGCCGCCTCCTGATGGCGGAGGGAAAGCCATTAAGTGCTTAAGCACTGAGAGGTTCAGAGAAGCACTCGGAGCTTTGACCCACACTGGGTTCCTTGGGCTTTCTGCCAGTTCTCTGCTCACATTGGTCTCGGTCATCGTCATCAATATTTGAGTGTCCTCTTGACACTTCTCTGAATGCTGAATGAAGACACTTCTCTTACCGTTTCCCCGCTCCGTGGTGGAGGCCGAGGTAAAAGCCTGGCAGAAGGAAGCCCTCGCCCATCACCCACGTCGGTGGCTTCCTGGAGCATGCTGCTGCGTCCTGGGAAGCAGAAGCCCCAGCTTTTCCTGCTATCTCCTTCCCCGGGGTGGATCACCAGGGTGAAGGCGAACCTGGTCTTTCCTGGAATCTGTGACAGCCTTTATTTGCCCCTAAGCCTGTGTGGATGCCCGTCACCCTCCCGGCACCATGCAGGGCACTGGGCTTGACCTTGGAAACGGACCTGCCCCTGTGTGTAAGGTGCCATTTCACACCCCTTAGAGAAGCTGAGAGGAGAGTCTGTCCAGGCCTGAGGAGGGCCTTGGACTGCAGTGCAGCCTTCCCTAAGTGCTCACCATGGATGTCATCCTAGCATGTCCCCCTTGACTCCTACACATGAGTGACGGCCAGCTGTCGGCAGCCAGGCTCAGGCCGGGCCACGTACTGCCGGTCCCACTGCCCCTGGTTGCTCACGTATCCCAGTGTGCATCAGCAGAAACTTCCTGACCCTCCTAAAGTCACCCTGTCAGTCACTTGGTGTCACCTACCTTATTTTCTTTGCATCATAGCACACACTTCTGTCAGCAGTGTTCTGGTTCATGTATTTGTTTCCTAGGTTTTTTTCCCTAAATAAAACCAATATACCAGCCTCCTACATGGGGAACTGTACTGTTCTCCTTTCAGGTCCCCTCCCCTAGGGTAGAACTAAGTGTATAAGAAATATCTATTGAATGAACACAGTGAGCAAATTTTAAAAAGAAGTCCTGGGTGAAGGAAAGAGCAGATAAAGGAGTAAAGAACCAGAGAAAGAACACGTCAGCTGTGTCCAGGAGCCCAGGCCTGTTGGGGAGCATGGGGCTCAGTGTGGCTCTCTCCTGTGGGCAGTGAGGTCGGTGACCAGGTTTTAGGCAGGGTGGATTTACACTGGAGAAACATCAGTGCAGAGAACAGAATGAAAGGAACAAGACTGAGGCAGGAAAACCGCGCCACACCGAGGCCTCGCCCCAGCCCAGGGGCTGAGATGACAGCGGGGTCTGCCCTTGGGCGGCAGAGGCGAGAGGAGGTAGCAGATGGGTTCTAAGCCCAGGGAGCAGGTGCTCATAAATCAAAGACTGTGGGCCCCTGCGCCCAGGTCCAGGCAGATGTCTCCACTGGCTAAATCGACTCTGGGCAAGGGGAGGTCTGGAGACACTGCGCTCCCGGAGCCCCAGGCCGGTCGGGGCTCCGCAGCATGTTGAGCGCTGTCTGCAAACACAGGGAAGGAGGACGATCTTGGATGGGGCTCAAAGCCGGATGCGCCCGACTCTGGGAAGAGGGCATTAGAGCGCAGATGGTGGTGAGGCTGGAAGAGACAAAGGCAGAGAGCTCTTCACCCGACTTCGGGTTCCAGATGGAAGCAAGACCCCATGGCAGAGTGTCCAGGTCTCTGGATTCATTCATCCGCTCCGCAGATGCTCATTCAAACCGGCCCCAACCTCGGGTGGGAAGCCTTGCAGACTGAAGTCCAGCTGAGCAGTGCACACAGGCAAGGGGTGGCCATGCGAGGGGACAAGGGCCAGCATGGTGGCTGCGCTCTGAGAGTGCGTGAGAAGGCATTTCACTGACAGGAGAGAGAGGTGCACCAGGGTGCACCTCCTCTTCCTGGAGGAGGCCAGATTTGGAGGATGAGCGTGTGGCATGAGGCCTCTGGAGGGTGGGCTGTGGGAGGAGGGGCAGTATGTGCAGCGGAGACCAGAGGTGAACGTAAGCGTGGCGCATTTAAGGACGCTCAAGGGGCTCAGATCCCAGTGAAGACGATGTGAGGACCGTGAAGGGTGTCACAAGATCATTGTTGTTCCTTCGGTGGGGAGGTGATGGGGACAACAGTCAGGCGTGAGCGTCCTGGTGACGTGCTCCCCTGTGCCATAGACAGATGACCTCAGAGAACGCAAACATATGCTCTGAGCCTCAGGTTTACCACCTGATAAGTGGGCACAGTGATGTCTTTGTCATGGTGTCTCATGGGTTATCTCTGTGAAATCATCCACTAAGGAGGACGTAATCCAGGGACTGCCTCCTCAATGAGAAGCTGAGATGTGAGGAGCAGAGCCCATGGCAGAGCCTCTGATTGGGCTGCTGCGTCTTCTAGGACAGTACGGCTTAGAAGCAAACTGCCTCCACCAGTGGTGGAGAATGACCAGGAGTGGCTGGTAGGACCCAACCACTCCTGTCCACCACTGGTCTGGGTGTCTCTTCCTGGAACCGGTGAGTTGGCTTATGTAAGGCGGTAGGCACTCGGGGTGCATCCGTGACGGTGAGTTGACTGAAGAGGGGAGGGAGATTGGATTCCATGCCTTGGCATTTCTCTCCCTGACCCTCAGCGGTCCCATCCTTCAAGCAATCAAGAAACCCTGGGACTCCACAGAACACAGCTGGGTAGCCGTGGATCTTCTGCATCCCTTCCCCATTCAATATTCCATCCATAGCATCCTACCCAGCTCGTACCTGGGCTCTGCTGGAATCCTCCTGCGCACAGGGAGCACGCCTCCTCCCGAGCCAACTCTGCTGCAGCTCATGAGACCCGGACACTAAACCCCACCCTACCTGGTGTTGACTTGTCCCCTGAGTCTAAGAGACTCGTTAACCTGAGGCCTGTCTTCTGGAGCAGTAACAAACGGGGACACCCACTCTTGTCCCTGATGGCCCATCCTGGCACTGGTGGACAGAGTTCTGTAGGCTTGTGATTCTGAAACACGCAGATCCCATAAGCCTCTATTTGTAAGGTGATGCTATGTCACCAAGGAGCCTTTGCACCACCCAAGGAAGTTTCCAGATAAGGGAAGCTGACCTTGCTGAGTCACACCCATTAAGATGGACAGGTTTTAACACATCTGGGTGGGAGTCGTGTTCAAGTCTGGGCCCTTCCCTGAGTAATGACATGAAGCTTAGGTGGTCATTTTTGATGACCAGGGTTACAATGGGTAAAGCCAGAGGAGCCAACGGTTGGCCAGAGGAGGGAGGATGCTATTTATGCTGGCAGGAAATGGCCAGGGACCACTTGCTGCTTGTTCTGCAGATTCCTTTCTGACAGCTGTCACTTTCAGTTTATTGTCTCCAGGAACAGCCCTCTGCGGGCTCACTTCCTTCTTCATCCTCCCCATGGCATCCACAAAAAGGATCAGACACACAGAGGGTTTTAATTCAGAAAGACTAATGGTAAAGGAATGATCTGTTTTATGTTAAAAGTTAAATTATGAAACATATCTGACATCCAACAAGTGCAGAAACCAAAAGACTGGGTACCAGTTTGGAAAATTTGGAATTTGCATAGAATTGTAGTCAAGTCGGCTAACAGCATTCTACTCCTCGACCACAGCAGACATCACTAGTTGAGGACTGCACTCTGTGGCCCTGGCCCAGGCTGGAGCCCCCCAAGAGCCACACTCCAGGTCATCTGTGCTCATCGCCTCGCCCTGGCTCAGTTCAGAAGCCCCATGGGCATCCCCGTGCTGGGTATTAGTCACTCAAGTCTCCCTGGTGCTATGACAGCTCTGGGCTGTTCCCAGACCTTTTCCTGCTTTCTTCTAGCCTTTTAGCCTTTGGGAATGGGAGATTTCCTGCAGAGGAAGAGGAAGGGACATACAATCAGCATCTTCATCACAGTGGGAGGGAGGCTTCCTGGGTCCCACTGCACAGAGCCCCAGGAGGAGATGAGTTACTTGCTCAAGTCACACAGCCCTTAAAGGATGGGGCCAGCATTGGAGACCAGTTCTGCCTAATCTAAAGGCACAAGACCAGGACTGTGCTTCACAGGTACAGGTAGCTACATATTTGGAAGTTGCATAATAATAACGGCTGGTGATTCCTGGTTCGCCCAATGGTTTTACTTAGTTTTTCTTCCTCTTTAATTAATCCTGCAGGTATTGGTTATGGTGTCCATATTATCGCAGTAACCACCCCTACAGCATGTCCTATCCCTCAGGGCCCCTTCCTTTCGTTTACTTTATAGCCCTTACCACCAATCAAAATATTCATGACATTAATTTTGTTGATTATCCATCAGTTTATCTTTGTGCCTATTGAAGATCTCCTGGCACCTGGTTCCTGATCAAAAAAAAAAAAATTTTTTGTTGAATGAATAAACTGTAACAAGGTATTTTCTTGAAGCCTTTGTGGTATGCCAGGATGATCCCCCCATGTTTGGAATCAGGAAATCCAGCCCTGAGCGAGATCTCTAATTTGGGGCATATTCTAGCATTTTGTAAGTCTCAATTTTCTCACCTGTAAAATGTCCGGTAAGTAAGCCTTCCCAGGCTGTTTTAAGAGAGCTGAAGGGATTAGAGTGGCCAGTGTGCTCCAAGACCTAGGTGGTCATTGTCAGGAGAGTTGGAGGAAAGTTTGGGGGACCTCCCTGACCACCACTCTGAGGTCCTGCTGAGAAGGTGGCGGGCTGGCCTCCTATGCACCGTGTCCCCCATCCTGAGCCCACTAAGGGGAAAGACAACAGTATCACCAAGGCTCAATTAGAAGTTAAAAATAAGACACATAAGAACAGATTCTATAAACACTCCATGTCGTCATCCAGCGCTGCACCGCCAGGAACAGATGGCTGTGTAGAAACAGCTGTGTCCCCGAGGAGCCCTGGAGGAAAACCGGAATGCATTCCTGCTCTCACGTGCAGCCGTATGTCACTGGCTCTTCAATCAGCAGTGGGCAGCAGGGCCCAGGCTGGACAGTGCCCAGAGCCCTGCGACAGGCTGCCCAGGGCTGCTTGCCAGTGACCCTCAGAAGCTCCAGAGCCTAAAGAATGATAGTGTTGCCTCCGAGCCCAGGGAGGGAAGGGAAGAGGAGCCCCAGGGCCAAGAACCTCCCTGGGCCGAAACTGAAACCACAGGCTGTCCCCAGTGGCCCACTGCCTGGCTCCTGTCCAGCTCCAGCCTGCCCCTGGCCCTCTTGCCCATCCCTGGTGGCCATCTCTGTACACTGGCCAGGTGCTCAGCAGAGTTGCTCACTCTCCCTTTTTCCTTTTGTCAGACTCCCCCTCCCCTGAGTGACACCCCCTTCCCCTTTTATTTATGCCTTAGGTCAGAGGCAGTTCAGCATAAGGTTGCCACACACAACATCTCAGGAGTGCCAGCTGGGGGACTGGAGGCCATCCACTCAAACTCCCTGTGCTCATCTGCAAATGCAAGTGGCAGTGATTCCCGCCTGATTGACTTAAGAGGACTAAATCAGGAAAGACAGGAGCTTAGGTCAACGTGGCACAAACCCCTCCCCAAACCAAGCTGTGTTCATTTTAGATGGCACTGTCACCATTGCTGACCCCTCTGCCTCTCCTTCTAAACCACAGGATCAATGGAGGTACAGATACGGGCTCGTTTCCCATTCCTAGCAGAGGCATAGCGTGTGTGATGTATGAATACCTGGGACAGAGGACACCGTGCCTCGGCCGACCCTGTCTGAGCCTTCACTGAAGAGCCCTGGGTGCAGCCTCCCCGTCCCATGAAAGAATGAAGGGGGCTCATGGTGTTTTCTTGATTAAAAAAAAATCCTTTGGGTTCCTGGAACTTGTTGATTAACACACAAAGCAAATGACCATGGTCCTTCCCTCCCTCCCCATCGGTGTGATTCAATAAAACTGAACTGCTTTGTGGAGACCACAGGGAATGCCTAGTCAGGTGTCAGGAACCGAGGAGGGGATCCCTGTGCCCTGTTTCCTCGTCTTTCTGCCATGGAGAGTGAGGCCAGCCCTGCCTGTCTCAAACAGGTATCGGGAGGGACAAATCAAACAGTGGAGATGAAGGCCACCAAAAGGTGAAAGTCACATTGAAGGTAGAGGAACTCTCTCGAGTGTTAATTGATTCCCCAGTGTTTCTCTCGATTTCTCTAAGACCCAGAGGGAAAAGAAGTCTCAAGAAGAAACCAAACAAGTGACCTCCTAGACTTCATTTGGACCCTTGTAGTCTGAGGCCATTGCTTCCCGATGAGAGTGCAGTGCCTGTCAAAGTCCACAAGCAGCTGTCAGAGGACTTCGCTTGCTAGAAGTCAGCTCGCAGCAAGTCCAAATGGGTGCTCCTGATCAACAGGGGACTCTTCTCCAGGCTCAGACCCAGACTCCTTCCACCTTGTGGCTCTGCCCTCTATGAAGTCCTAGATACTTCTTCTGGATTCTCTTTCTCTGGCTGTCAGCCCAGAAAACAAAGTGAGCACTGTACCTCAGTGAGGCTCAGAAGTGGGGCCCGTGCTAACCCAGGCCAGCCCAAGTTCCATGGACATCAGCCACAGGGTTACCCTAGACTGTAAGGAACTTGGAAATGCAGCCTCGCTGGGTGCCCAGGAAGAGAGAAGGTGGATATTGGTGAGCACCGTGCCTCTGCTACCTTGAGGAATGCAGGTACTGAGTCCTCTTCAGCCCTGCTTGAGGAGTCCTCGTAGTGGTTTGGTGACTGCAAGAGCTCTGAACAGATTCACCAGGTCTGAATCTCAGCTGCTCTGCTCACTCATCATGAAACCTGGAACAAGTGGCCCAGCCTTTCAGAGGATGGGTGTCTTCCTATCACTCTCCTAACCTGGGGAGCTGGTTGGATGAAATGAGAGTCCCTGCCAGGCTGGGTGCACATTCCCTGGTCTTTCAGAGGTATTTTTGAATCCCAAACTCTTTGTTTGGACTTTCTCAAGGTCTCAGAGAAAATGAGTGTCAGTGAGATCGGGGCTCAGTTTCCAGTTTTATGCCCATAATCTAAGTCTTTTGCTTTGCCCAGCTGTGAACAGAAGTTCGTTAGGCCAGGAACTGGGACAGACTTCCACCCCTCTACACCCTCCGGCATGTCTACCCATCATTTCCAGCAGCTCAAAGGTCAATCTAGGCCACTGTCCTTAGGGATGGAAGAAAATAAATGCAAACCGCTTAAAGGGCCGATTTCCCTTGAGTCTAAATCTCCCTGTGCCTCAGCTGGCTGCCCAGAGAAGCAATTTAGTAAATGCATTTGATCTCAGGAGAAATCTGTCTTTAGTTTCTGTGACTTGCTTGCCAGGAGCCCTGTGTTCCTCCTGTGGCTGAAGAGCAGAGTAGGGTAGCATTCAGACCCTCTGAAGGAAAGCAGTCCCTGCCACTCAGTCTCTCCAGAGACACTACCCCATCCCTGGGTGAAAGAGAGGCTGATTTTAAGCTGCTAGAGTCTTCCTCTTGAGATAACATCAGCAATAAAAAAGCCTGTATTAGAATCTGAAAAGGCACATAATGTAATCATAGAGCACATTGCTCAGGTTTGCATAGCACTTTACAGTTTACAAAGCACTTTCACATGCATTAACTCGTTTGAGCAAATTGCAGGGAATCAGTTAACTACAGAAAAGTATAAAGGAGCAATAAAATTTATCTTTGAACCCATCACTCAGAGAAAAATCTTTGTTAATCTTATAATGTTCCCTTTGATCTATTTTCTAGCGTTTTCTGCTAGTTTGCATTTGTCTGTTTGAGGACCGTAATGCATATACATTTTTATGGCCTGCCTTCTTTACAGAACACTGTACCTTCAGCCTCTCTGACCTTCACATCTGTCCAGGGAAGAAGTAATTGTGCTGTGAAATGTCCATGGTTTGAAATCCAAAGACTGAGTCTCCATTTTCTCTTTTGTGTAAGAAATGTGTGCTGAAGGGTTAAACTAATGAAGCAATGCAACAGAGAATTTTGGCACTGTACCTAGCACATAGTAGGTGTTCTGTTTATAACAGCTGAATATAGGTGACAGTCACAGTAGTGATAAATATTATACCAAAGCCCAGGATGACATCTGCTGGACCTGCAGTCTTGCAGACAGCTGTGTCTGGCAGCTTCCCACAGTACCTGGTGTGGTTCCTAGACCCCACCTGTTAAGCACCAGGTGAGCTTGGGAGGTAGATTCCAGTGAATCACATTAGTGGTGCTGCAGAGTTCACAGACAGAGGCCACTTATCCCGCAGGACACTGGTGACACTTCCTGCCATGGCAAGCTGGCCATGGTAGATCTGGAAGCTCTTTCCTTGACCACTACCCCATGTTACCATGCAGGGAGGGGCTGAGCATCCCATGGAGGCTTGCTGACCTCACCTGGTGCTCCAGAGGTTCCAGGCTCAGGGCATTCAGAGATGAGTCAGGTTCAGCCCTTACCTGAGCCCACCACTGCACAACTGCTCTCTAGAAAATGGCTCTGCAACCCACTGACCTTAGGGTGTCTTTCCCCCCGATGAAAGGAATGTGTGTGTACGTGTATGCACGTGTGTGTGTGTGTGTGTGTGTGTGTGTGTAAAGGGAAGGAGAAAGCCCCGTACACACATGCATTTTTCATGCCCTGGTCATTAGTGTTCTTTCCCACAGTGAGGATAATCCCCAGGTCAGGGAGAGCCCCTCTCTCCACAGACACCTGCCTGCCTGCCCTTCCAGGCACACGGCCCACACTCTCCCTCTCTTCTGCTCGTGGGTCTGGAAGCCGTGTGTGTACCTTTGTGAACACATTCAAAATACAAAACAAAACCAAGGGAAGAAGACAATGAGCCCCTCTCTTGCAAAAAGAGCTTCGCAGATGTCTGGTTTCTGAATGGGAATGGTGGTCTTTTCTCTTTTGCAGCTTGGGTGAGGGAGAGGACATCAGTGGGTTAAGTTTCCTCCTGGGAGGTGACATAATGGTTTCTAGTCACAGTTGAGTTCCTCAAGGAGACGGGCTTGGCCACACTGCCTGCTCTTCATGAATCAGAGTGTCACCCCACTCAGCCAGCTCTGCATCCCCCAGTCCCTTGACATACAGTCTTCTTCAGGTGTCCTCAGGCCCAGGTTTCTCCTCTCCTACTAGTGTCCTAATAACTGTGATAGCAGGTGATGTCTGATGAGTCACTCCTTTTACCCAAACACTGGGGTTTTTGTACACCGCATCTCTCACCATCCCCTGGTACCATCGCCGTCCCCCTTTTACAGTTAAGGAAATCAAAGCTGGGTGAGGTTAATAGCCCACCCACCTCCTGCAGTGGTCCAGGCAGGAGAGGCATCTCCGTCCGAGGCCTGGTGAGCATCTTTCCTGGAAAGGAGCCAGGTGGTGGAGGGGCGAAGACCAGCTTTGACCTCCCCGAGTGACCTTGGGAATCTGAAACGGCCTTCCCCACCATCAAGGCATCTTTGGTGTGCCACTGGTGGCCACCAAAGGGAATGAGTAGGCACACTCTCAGATTCCCCAAGCAGAGCTTGGTGCCTGTTGGTCTGCTCTCCAAAATCTTTTCAGCCATCACAGACCCTTGAACTGCAAATAGCAGGCAAAGAGTGGATTTAGGAATGGACTTATTGGTCACCTTCTGTGCACATAATTAGAGGACAAGGGAGGAAACTGGAGGGATGGGTCTTCCCCATGATCCCAGTCTTCTTGTCTGCAGATACTTTTCATGCATGCGACACATGGGTATGGAGCACTTCCAAGAGTGAAGTGTCATCGTGTCACCAAGGTAGTTGCCCTCAAATAATTGCAGTTCCAGTTGACAAATGCTTTCATGGAGCCATGGGGCAGTTGTTCTTGGAGCACAAAAAAGAAGGATCATGGAACCGGGCACAGCCAGCCAAGGTCTCAGAGAGACAGTATATTACATTGTCTGTGCTAAATTTTGAAAGGTAAATAGAAGGTCCCTAGGTGTAGAAGAGTAGGGTGGGGTGAAGGAGGGCCAGCAGCGGGGGAAGAACATGACATGGAAGAAAGTCAGAGATGTGGAGGGAAAGGCAGGTTTGGAATCAGAGGGAAGATCCTTGATGGGACTACTGAATATGTGGGGGTGACAGGCAGAGAAAGCTTTGTGTGAGTGTCCCCCAGGAAATCGGGATTTAGTCCTACATTGATATGTAGGACTTTGATAAGGGGTGAGCCGGCTCATAGGATCTTAGCTGCACTGAGACTTCCAGCTCCTGGTCACACGCCTGTAATCCCAGTGGCTCAGGAGGCTGAGACAGGAAGATTAGGAAAGCCAGTGCTAGCAACTTAGTGAGGTCCCCATCCACTCAGTGAGACCCTGTCTCTAAATAAAGTAGTTTAAAAAGGGCTCAGTTGCTCAGTGCCCCTGGGTTCAATCCCTTGAACCAAAAAAGAAAAAAAAAAAAGTTGGCATAGGGGAATCTTCAAATGGGCAAGACCATCAAGTTGACTTGAAAAGTTGGATAATATCCCTGATTGCAGTCTTTTTCATTGGAAAAATTTTAAAGGTAGCCTATAACATCCCATAGACACTAGATCTCAACAGATTCCCCAAGGAGCATCTGGAAATATGGGACTACATTTAGGTTGTACAGAGCCATCTGTAGAGGCTATGAGCATTTACCCTTGAAAGACTCAGGAGAGCAACTGTCCTTAGATAGGTGGTGCAGACCCTGCAATGTAAAAGGGCCCCCCCCCACAATGCTAATTTACATTATTAGTTTTCTCTTCTTCAAACCCCATAAAACATCAATGACCCAAGAAATGTTTGTTGGAGCAGAATTGTTGATCTTGACAGGACCCATCACATGACTGGGGCAGCTGTCGGTCCTGTTGGGGCAGGCTAGTCTAGACCTTTTCTCTTGGCTGTGATAGAAGTGCAAGAATTACATGCATTTTCTCTTGAAGGCTCACCTCAGAATGGGAATGACATTGATCCCTGGCATTCTTTTAGCAAAAGCCCATCACAGGTCCAGTCCACATTCAGTGGTTGGGGAGATAGACCCAGCCTCTGTCATAAGCCCCACTGCAAAGGGTAGGATACCGTGGGGAAAGGAATGAAGAATTAGAGCAATTAATAGAATCATCCACCACAGCACGACTCTTAAGAAATGACATCATAGCGTGATCTAACAAGGCTGTGGTCTTAACTGATAGAAAGCCATACAGAAGCAAGTTAATGTATGGTGGTTTTGAAATTTAAAAAAATAAAAGCATCTCCTTGGAAAAACATTATTCCTTCTACTCCTTTCAGCCAGATTGGTAACTCTAGACACATAAACTTCAGTCTATATTCAACTGAATGTTATCAAGTGATGGAGAAGGCGGATGTAACAGAAGAAACATAGGAACCAATTGTGTGAATGTTGGCAAATTATTGTTTTATAGAAGTCAATTATACTGAAATACAAACTGCATGCAACAGGCCCCACTGTTCTTAGTCTGCCTCTAGGCAAGTATCCCCAAATGTGTGCACCCTGGTAACCATCATGCCAGTTGGGATGTGGGTCATTTCCATCACCCTTAAAGCTCCCTTGCTCTTCCAAGGCCACTCTGTCCACACTCCACATCTGCAGATCCCGTTTCTATCACTGAGGATGAGCTTTGTACCCAGTTTTGTTGTGTTTTGGGGTGTTTTTTTTGTTTTTTTTTTTTTTTTAATTCCAGTTGTTCATCTGTAACCCAGGTTCCCTCATCCTGTGGTTATTGGTTGCTGTGGGGTGTAGTGAGAGGGTGTGGCCTGGACAGCTGTATCTGCATATCAGTATTTGCATATCTCATGAGCATCCAGGTAACGGGCCAGCCTGCTGTCTCCACCAGTCCAGGTAGGAGGAAGTAGAGCTGAAGACTTCTGCAACAGATTATTGAAGTGAGAATTTCTTAGAGTTAGGGAAAAAAGAGAGAAGAGAAAAAAAAGTGGTTGTTTTGAGGTTGTTTAAACATAGGTAAAATTAAAGGAAATAAGAGTTTTATTTATATATTTGTTTGGTTTGTTTTACAATATTTGGCCCAAAGATTGAAATCTGTAGCCCTAGGGGAAGAAAAGCATCAGGTCACATGGAGGTCCTCCTGTCTGGGTTTTTCTCCTCTTTGGACTTTCTCCCTGTTATCATTTTTGGTTGTTCTTCCGGGTCACCTAGTTTACAGGGAATGAGTGGCAGTCGGTGAGCATGACCATTGCTCCTAGCCAAGTGGGGCTCAGCCCTCAGATGGTGAGGCTTTTGTCCTCGTGATTACCTTTTTGAAATTAGATTCAATCTCTGGGGAAATGAAGATGGAGATTCTTCCTGCATCTGCCAAACCACCAACAAGGCCCCAATATGTGATAAACTCTGAGAGGGCAGCTCCCTCGCCCCTTGGAGCATTTATCCTCGTCCCCAAGCCCTGTGCCCTCCTGCCTTGCAGCTCCAGAAGCAGCTGTCGGAGCTCGATGAGGACGACCTGTGCTATGAGTTCCGGCGAGAGCGCTTCACCGTGCACCGCACCCACCTGTACTTCCTGCACTACGAGTACGAGCCAGCTGCAGATGGCACCGACGTCACCCTGGTTGCCCAGCTCTCCATGGACAGGTATGGCCAAGCGGGAGATGGCCTCACAAGCTTAGGATAAGATAGGGCCAGGCTGGTGTCTCAGCCCCTCCCCCACGTTGCAAATGAGGACCTTCTTTTTCCTGCCGCTGCTGTTGGCTGTGGGTCATGGGGAGGGCTGATTCTTTGGAGGTGAAGCCCTACTCAAATTCATTGCTGGTGGGACTGCAAATTGGTGTAGCCAATATGGGAAGCAGTATGGAGAACCCTTGGAAAGCTGAGAATGGAACCACCATTTGACCCAGCTATCCCACTCCTTGGTCTATACCCAAAGGACTTAAAATCAGCATACCTCAGGGACACAGTCACATCATTGTTTATAGCAGCACAATTCACAATAGCTAAACTGTGGAACCAACCTAGATGCCCTTCAGTAGATGAATGGATAAAAAAAAATGTGGTGTATATACAATGGAATATTATTCAGCATTAAAAGAGAAGAAAATCGTGGCATTTGCAGGTAAATGGATGGAATTGGAGAAGATAATGCTGAGTGAAGTTTTCCAATCCCAATAAACCAAATGCCAAATGTTTTCTCTGATTTAAGGCTGCTGATTCATAATGGGGGGAGGGGTGGGCATGGGAGGGTTAGATAAACTCTAGATAGGGCAGAGGGAAAAGGGAAGGGGGAGGGGAGGGGCATGGGGGTTGGAAAGACGGTGGAATGAGATGGACATCATTACCCTAAGTACGTGCATGAAGACAGGAATGGTGTGACTCTACTTTGTGTACAACCAGAGACGTGAAAATTGTGCTCTGTATGTGTACTATGAATTGAAATGCATTGTGCTGTCATAAAAAAACAAATTAAAATTTTAAAAAATGAAAAAAGTGGGGGAGGGGATGTGCAGTCTGGAGCCCCAGGGAGGTATTTGCTGTTCCTTTTCTATGTATGTGAATGGATGCAACAAACCTTCGTCCAGCATTGCCAACAGTACTGAGCCTGGCCCTTATATAATGTGCAGTCTGATGCGACATTTCTCAATCTTGGCCTTGGACAAACTGAACCATGTGGGAGCTTTTATAGCAAATTCACATCCAGGGGCCATGGCAGACCCATTACTTAAGAATCTTTGTGGAGGTGGAGTCCTTGGCGTTGTTTGCTTTAAGCTTGTGGTATACAGCAAGGCAAGAGGCATAAGTAGCAATAACAATTAAATAAAATTATAATTGTAATATGTGCTTTGCAGGAACAGGGACAGATAACACCAATGGCATGTTGGGGGACCTTCTTTAGGCAATATGGTTAGGGGGCATCTCTCTGAGGAGGGGACATTGCTATAGAGACCTGGAGAGACTCAGCACATGCATTGCTGAGAGAAGAGCCTTCCAGGCAGACAACTGAGCAAGTGCAAAGCCCCCGTGGAGGGAAGGGATTCTGCATATTCAAAAACCTGGCAGAAGATCAAGGGAAGTTTCAGGGGATTGGGAGGAAGGTGTCATGGGATAAGATCATGGAACACTGGATGTTCGTAAAATATTTGGTTTTTATTCAAAGTACAGTAAGAAGTTATTGAAGAAATTCATGCAATCAATCACGTGATCCCTTAGCATCAGACACTGAGGGTTCTTTTGCCACCTTTTGAGTTTGACCTTTGGACAAAGTCACTTCATCTAAACCTCAGTTTCCTCCTTGGTAATCTGGGAATGGTAATAATATCTTCATTACCATCATCTCTAAGGTCCTTGTGAAGATCAAATGAGAATGCAAACCCAGCACTTAGCCCCAACGTACATTCCACAGTGACCACAGAACTTGTGACCAATCTCAGTGCTGGGTAGAAAGGCACTAGACCTTGGGACGAGGAGCTCTGGTTCACACTCCGCCTGCTCCTTCTGTCCTCAGCTGACAATCCTGACTTAGTGTCTTTGGGTCTCTGTCTTCTCCTATAAGACAGGGTTGAAAATACTCACCTCCCGGGGTCCTGGTTGGGATTAAATGAGAGAGTCTGACAGCCCTTGGTGCGTATTTAGCATCAGGTAGAGATGGCATGCACATGAGCCTCCTGTGGAGGCAGGTAGGAGAGGGAGGGAAAGAAAACAAGAAAGACCTGGACTCAGAGTCCAGCTGTGCCTCTTCCCAGCTGTGTGTGCTTGCGCCAGGTACTTGCCTTTTTGAATCTCACTTTATCTTCGAAGTGACGGTGATACTGTCGAGCTCAGGGATTGTTATCTGGATGCTCTAAAATAAGAGGATGTAAAATGTCCAGTAAGTAGTTGACATTTCATCCTGTGTCTTTACCTCATTGTTGGCTATACACTTTGCTGTTTGGGATTCACACATCAGTAGAAGGAAAATGTGTTCAGTTAACAACCCAGACTCATCCTTTTTACACACTTACTATCAGTAGACGAATATCAGGAAAACCAAGCGTCTCCTTCCAGTGCAAAGGGAAGCACCTCCCACCCCAGCCTGGGCCAGCGGTGATCCTGGCAGGACCTTTCTTGTATTCATTCAAAGAAACCTCTGGTCCCCTGTCTGTCTGCAGCAAGCGCTGGCCACAGGGGCCTCCCTTCCCAAAGCACACACATGCCAAGCATAGCAGATGCCTGCTACCCCCAATGCACAGTGACAAGTACTGCCATCCAGGCAGGACCTCAGAGAACCCAAGGAATTGTAGGTCCCCCTGACAGACACTGAGCAGGACATGCTCAGAAATTCTAAGAGCACACGGCAGTGCAGTGGGAGAAATTCCCCAGCCTTCTGTGCTGCACATCCAATTATGATACAGCACGCTGACTGGTGCCTGTTGGATTGATTTTTAATTTGGGAAACACTTCGGGTGTGTTTGTAAACCTTTGAGTCAGAAGTAGCCCTACGTGAATGCCACAATAAATTAGGGGAGTCGACAGGCCGCCCCCACGCCGTCTCCCTGCAGATTTCCACTCAGAGAGGATGAGTGTCGCTGACCATGCCGTGGTGCTGGCATCTCTGTCAGTCACTCCATGGGGAGGGCATCTCTCCTCTGACACCTGGCCGGGGGAGACACTCGTTCTCTGGTGTCCCGTTGTCACAGTTGTTGAAGAACTAACCACCATTGAAGGCATCGTCTGACTGGTGAATGTCCTCTCTGCTTTTTGCAAAAATAAGAGAGACCAGAAATACAAGTTCTTGGGTTCAGCCTTTTTAAATGAACCACTAATCAGACCAGTGTTGGGAAGCCCCAGCCCTTTTCTGAGAGTGAAAAGTACTTCTCCCTGTGATGGTCAGCGTGCTCTTTGAAGCATTTAAATCTGGTCCCAGCCCTGAAGTCCCCGGTGATCCCCCCTGTATTTAGAACAGCAAGCCCACTGCCCACGTGGCCTTCGAGGCCCAGCCAGACGCCTGCTCCTCTCCCACACACATTCCGTCCACACTGGCCCTGCTTCTTTCTTGACTGAGCTGGACTCACTTTTGCTGCAGGTTGTTCTGGGCAGCTCACCCCAGATATTCACAAGCTGCTCCTGCTCTTTATGTAGGGGTCTTGGGCCATCCTGCCTACTATTTAAAATAAAAAAAATTCCAGAAGCACATTTCTCACAGCTCTGGAGGCTGGCAAGTCCAAGGATAAGGTGCTGGCAGACTCGGAGTCTGGGGAGGGCCCATGTTCTGGCTGATGGATGGCTGAGCCTCCAACTCTATTCTCAAGTGGTATGAGGAGAAGGGTGCTCTGTGGGGCCTCTGTATAAGGGCATTAGGAACCTAGCTTTCCCAAAGGTCCGACCTCCTAATGCCATCACCGTGGGGTTAGGATTCCTACATAGAAGTTTGAGTTAGACACCAATAGACACACATGGCTCTAGATCTCAAATGTCACCTGGAGAGGGCCTTCCTAGGCCAGCCCACACAGCTACTGTCTGTCCTGTTGTTTCTCTACTCTCTTAGTTCCATCTGGATTGAACTGAGTTTGGTTTGCTTATTGTCTCCTCCCTGGAACACAAGACCCAGACATCCAGGAACCTTGTCTGTCTAGCATCTAGGCACATTGGAGATGATAAATATTTGTCGGGTGAATGCCTGTTTGAAAGGCAAAGATGGAACCACAAGGGAAATTATGGCTGTCCTATGCTGAGCACCTGCTATATGTCTAGCTGCATCTCATTTAGGGGTCAACTCCACTTAGATATGGCATCAGTTACCCTTTGCTGCTTAACAAGCCATCCTGCCCTAGGAGCTTAAAATGACCACCCTAGTCAACTCAGGATTCCGTGGCTGGGCGGCTTGGCCTGTGCTTAGCTGGACCCATTCAGGCATCTCCTGTCAACCTGGGTAACTCTTCTGCACCATTGTCTGGCTATTAGCCAGGTCCGTGGGGATACCTGGATGTCATCTAGCAAGGTGGTGGGGGCTTGTTCGCATGGTGGTAGTCACAAGGTTTCCAAAGGACCAATCCCTGCTGTACCGGCACATTTTAAAACCTCTGTTAATGTAATGTTTGCTAATGTCCCACAGACTGAAGCAAGCGAGGTGGGGCCAGGCCAGGGTCAGTGTGGGAGAGTCTTCCAAAAGGATGTGAATAGAGAAGAATGATTTATAGCTATTTTGTAAGCTATTCTGTCCCATGAACATTGATAGAACTGAAGCTCCAAGCTCAGAGCTCTTGCCCATGTGTACTGACCCAGCACAGGGGTCAAATCCAGGACTGTCCGACCCCAGAACCCACAGTTGCAAGCTATGATCGTGTCCCAGGCAGCGTCTCTTGCTGCAGTGTACCTGAGGGGCGTGGGCCAGCTGGTAGGGTGAGCGTGTCCCATTGCAACAGAAGCCAGGGAGGCCCACAGATGCTCTGGAGTCCCAGCCACCTCTGGCCATTGGGTTTCTCCATGCCTGCTCCTTAGTAAGCTAAAGACTGTGTATGTTCAGCTTTCCATCTTAGTGGGGCTCCCCAGAGTAGACCCGCCAGACACCAGAGACTTTGCCTCCCCCTCCCCAGCAGGAAGCAGCGGCGGGCTCTGTGGGGAGTGGAAAGGAGCTGGGTGAGTCCACCCCTCTGGATTCTGGAGTTGGCTGATTCATCAGCTCCTCCTATTCTCTTGAGCAAGTCGCACCCCCTCTGTGAAACTTACCTCTTTCCTCTTTCATCATGAAAATGGTCCGGGCAAAAAAAGAAAAAAAATCTCAAAGCTCCTTTCCAAATGGACAGTTCTGTGGTTTTAGAATTGATCTCTGTCTCTTGAAATCTGCACTGGTTCAGCCCTCGCTGTGCCGGGCACTCTGTCTTCCTGTCGAGGGGACCGGAGAAAGATGGGCACCAAGCTCCACACCGCAAGAGCTGCAGGGGCGCCCCTCCCAGACAGATGTGGAGAGAAACAGCCCTCAAGGAGCAGCCAGTGGTGGGTCTTGGAGGCCGCCCCCAAGAGGGACCGACCGAGGAGGAGGAAGGAATAGATAGAAGTTGACATCAAGGGAGGAGGGCCCTCTTCTGGGGGAAAACAGGCAGTGAAGGGAAGAGATTTGGGGGGCATTGTCCTCACCCTAACACCCATTCTTACCAGCTGATGACCTGGGCTTGGAGGTCAGGAAGACCTCCACCCAGCTCCTGCACCTGACAGCTGCATGACTTGAAAGAATCGCTTTACCTCCTCGCCTGCAAAACAGGGATCAGAGTCTCAATTCTGTAGAGTTCCTACGGCCATCAGATATGATAAGAGCCACAATGTGGGTGGCACCTGGCAAGTAGGAAGTAAGGGGGACGGATAGATCTGTGGTTGTCACAGTTTCCATGTTGTCCTTGTTGGGAACCTGAGGTTGTCTCTGTTGTCCCCATCCTGGCAGAAGTTTGATTCTTAGGGAGAAAATGTTGGAGAGGGCTGGCGGCTTGGAAGACATGTGGGTTGTGTCGTCTGCACATACACTCCTGGCTGAGGTTCCACGGGACGCACCTGACACCATTTCCCATAAAGCTCAACTTAATCTTTCATGAACAGCACGTTCTCCTGAGAACCTTCAGTAGCTTCCTGCATTCTCCTGTGCTCTCAGCAGAGCTTGGCCGACGGGCTGTGCCAGGTAGGCTTGCTGCCTGCTTAGAAAACAGAGTCAAAACCCCAGTGAGTAGAAGAATCCAGAGCAAAGCCGCCCTCTCCCCTGCTCAGCCCAATGACCTCCTTCCCCCGACACACACCAACAGTCTGCATGCGAGAAATGGTTCTTGCCCTTTTACTCTCCTGCTCACAAAAGATTTGTGCAAATAGATCTCCCTGGAAGTATGGAGTCCACCATTGTACACAGATGAAGCTGAGGCACGGGGAGATCATTCAAAATCCCAGACCCTCAAGCCCAGGCGAGAACAGGGCCCGACAGTGGAGGCTCAAGGCCAGGGTCAGCGAGCTGAGGCATCTGCAGAATGCTACCTTTACAAGGTGGTTTGGTTAGTGGATGTGATCAAGGGTGACAAATGGAGGGCATTTTAGTCTGGTGAGTGTCTCAGTCTTCCATATTGGAAAAGGGGCAAATCTAGGCAATACCAGAGTTACTGAGAGAAAACTCTGGAAGTCCAGAGAGAAAGCCATTGACAGGAGATAGGTGTGCCCGTTTTCTTTGGTTTGGAAGCGTGGAAATGCAAAGAATCTCTTTCTTGGTAATCATCTGAATAAAGTGGACAGGCATCCTGACCAGAAGACTTCTGGTCATGTAACCTCTTTCTGGAAAGAGGGGGAAATTAAAATAGGCTTTTGCTGTCTCTTTAAACCATAGATTTTGTGTACCAGGCATTTCTGATGCCTTTGAGGGGATAAAGAAAAAGAAAAAGAAAGCAGAAGAAAAATCCTCATAGATTTCTTTTCAAACCCATCCCCAGAACACTCCTGTGAGAAGCACCTTTTGTTTCTTCCTCTGGCCTCTGTCCTCCCCACTTCCTTGGCTCAGTGCTTTCTGGTAGCCTTGTGAACTTGGCCTCCAGGCAATAAGCGCCCTGAACGTGAAGACATGACCCCAGGTGCCCTTGGGACCCCAACATTCACACGTCCTTCTGTTCCCTTTGCCAGACACCCAGGGTTATTATTTCTCAGTCACTCCAAGCCCCATCAAGGTCCCTGTCTACACATCTCTGGTTGATAGGCCCAAGAATCTGAGCTGGAGCCTCAGGTCCATTATTAGGAAACCGGGAGAATAGCTGTGCTCTACGACGCTGGGAGAATTCTGGAAGGCGCCTGGTGTGTAGGAACGCATCCATAACTCTAGTCGTTTCTCATGTTCTCCTTGTTGGTTTTGGTGCTCCTTGTCAGTCAGTGTCCTCCGTTAGTCTAAATCTTCTGTGGCCGTTCACTGCTTTAGATCAGTAGAGCCATTTTCCATCTGGACTGAGAGAGGAGAGGTATAAGAGTTTGGGCTGGATGAGGATCTTTGGATAGTTTAGTATAGTCACAGCCCACACCTTTGCATTAGTCTGTTTTCTGTTGCTATAACAAAATAGCTGAGGCTGGGTAGTTATAAAGAAGAGGATTACTTAACTCACAGTTTTAGAGGCTACAAATCAAATCCAAGATGGGGAGGCCTCATCTTGTCAGCCTCTGGTGAGGGTTCCTTTGACTATATCACAAGATGGCCAAGTAGCAGGAAGGAAATGGCTCTGTGCAGAAGAGTGAGCCCTCCCATGGTGAGACTAAAGACAGAGGATCCAGGGCTCAGGATAACTGTTCTTCTAAAACACTTTCATGGGAACTTGCCAAGGATCCATGAAAAGTACATTAATTCGTTCCCAGGGCCCACCCCCAGTGACCTAGCCACCTCCCACTAGGCCCCCGCCTCTGGGAGGTTCCACACCTGAACACTACCACACTGGAAACACTGAAGGTTTGGGGGCAAGCGCATCCAAAACCATCGCACCATTGAAAAGAGGAGCCTGAGGCTTATGAGCAAGGTGACTTTTGCTATCCTGTGTTCAGTGGGAAGCAGAAGACGAGAACCAGCATGGCAGATGTTTTTATGTCTATTTATGGGTAAGAGAACTGAGTGGGTAATATTCCGAGACCAGTTCAGATTTGCAGCTGATGGACTGCCCGCGGGTGGATGGAGGTAGAGGCCCACAGGAGACCTGGCAGATGATTCAGGGACAGGCCAGGTCCTCACACCCCGCCTCCCTTTCTCTTCCAGGCTCCAGATGCTGGAGGCCATCTGCAAGCACTGGGAGGGACCCATCAGTCTGGCCCTCTACCTGTCGGATGCTGAGGCCCAGCAGTTCCTCCGCTATGCCCAGGGCTCCGAGGTGCTCATGAGCCGCCACAACGTGGGCTACCACATTGTGTACAAGGAGGGCCAGTTCTACCCTGTGAACCTCCTGCGCAACGTGGCCATGAAGCACATCAGCACCCCCTACACGTTCCTGTCGGACATCGACTTCCTGCCCATGTACGGGCTCTATGAGTACCTCAGGTAAGGACCTGCTGGGCCGGCACTGCCCACGCTGCTCCTGGAGCTGGAAGGCTTGTAGGGTCGTGCGGGGCCGGAACAGAAGCCCCTTAGGATCCTGCTCTAGTCATGTGCTTTCATAGATGGGGCAGCTGAGGTCAAGAATGGGGAACGGCCTGCCTGGTCACCTAGAGGTAGAACGCCTGCCTGCCAGGTGTGGGAGATCCAGGAGGCGGTTGTCCCGGGGAACAGCCTGGAGCCCGAGTTTGCATAATGAAGTGTCAGTTGGGTCTAGGAAGCATCCTGTCTCCCATCTAATGCTCTTTCTATAGCATCTATGAAAACACACTGTCCCTCTTCCAATTTTGGATCAGACAGCCTTCACGTAACCGTTCTAAAAAGATCACTGCCTATTCTTTAAAACAAATCTAAGTGATAATGATGCCTAACATCTATTGAAGTGCTTGCCGGGTGCCAGAAGCTGTTCTGAGTGCCTGACAAGTCAGATCTCACCCCCCCACCCCCCACCCTGCCGCAAACCCTGCCTCAGGTAGAACAAGACTAAGCCACTGGCCCAAGGTGACACAGGAGCGAAGGGGCAGCTGGGGTCAGAACCTAGCCCCTGACTCTGGACCCATGTGCCTAATCACCTCGAGGCCATTTCTGGATCTCCAATGTCCTTTTCTAACTGTCCCCATCTAGAAGGACAAACGTCTAGCCGCTGGAGAAAGCCGTGACGGAGAGCTGCTTGGCTGTGTGGGGAGTGGCATTTATTACAGAATAACAAACAGCATGAACTGAAAGGCACTAGAATTCATATAGCCCAAGGTTCTGTTCCCTAGGTACAGATGCACCAACCACACTTTTAAAGAATCCACCTCTCCCTACTGTCATTCTTCAGTATGCGTTACCTCCACTACCAGGGCAGTGCTTGCCTGGCTCCCAGGTACCATGAGGTGGTTTGCATTTCTTATCCTGTTGGATCCAAAAGCATGCATACCTCCCCCATTTTCCAGGGGTAGCAGTGAGGCTCAGAGAGGCCAAATCCCCTGCTCAAGTCCAAGGGTTGTGTCAGGATTTGAACCAGGGTCTGTCGGATTCCAGGTTTGAAGGCCATGTTGCTGCTCTGGGGTTTCTGACTGTCCAAAACAATGTGATTTGGCAGGATGTGATTTCTTTCTCTCTTTTTTCTCTGGCCTGCCCTCTTCCATCCATCTCTGTCTCTCTTTCCCTGTCCCTCCCAACCCCTTCCTATCTCTGTGCCTCTCTCTTAAAAGATCTCCAACATTCTTTAAACCTTTTGTGCTTCAGCCAAAGCACGGGTTTCATATCAGAAGCCTCCCTGCCCTTCTCTCTCCAGAGCAAGGAAGACATCCTGTGTCCAGCCACTGGATTGGGTTCATTTCCAGGGTCATGTTGGGGTTTCATAGCATCAGCCCCTCTTGTGAGCAGGGAGGAGCCCCTCTCGGGCTCTCTGATAATAGCAGAGTGGGCAGCACCCGGACATCTTGCAGGCAGGCAGGTGCTGGAGCACAGAGCTCTGTGAACCAGGACTCCTGACTGTATCAAGCTCTTAAGAAATGGAGTTTTTCCCCAGCTCAGGCTCCTTCTGGGGCTCTGAATCCCAGTGTGTGGGTTGAGGGTGCCCCCATGTGGTCACCTCTGTTCCTGCAGCTTCTGAAATCTCCAGATTTCAGAGATGGAAGGAACAGATAGGTGGGAGAAGAGTGTGGCCCAATACCACCAACATTCCCCACCCCCGACCTGGACCCATCAAAGAGAGGCTTTTAGGACTGGACCCTGCCCATCGCCACTTTCTATTCTTAAGAAGCACCTGGAAGCCTTCACTTGGATGAGTTGAAAGGGAACAGGCCCCATTCCATCAACACTATGATCTTGACTCTCCAAGAGCTATCTTATGACTTTGCCTCATGGGCATCATGTTTGAAAACAAGTATACAAGAGCAGACATGAATGTTGGCCCCTTGTGCTTTACTGATCTGAGACCCTAACTGATGATCAACATCTTATTCAATTTGAGGTAATTAATATTGCCTTTTAATTAACATTTTTGCTTAATGCAGAATCACTGGAGGTTGCAGTTCGGCCACCTTATCCCAGGTGCCTGTGGTTCCCCTCAGGGGGTTTGAAATACTGCAAATTGCTCCTAGATTCAATTATTGTGTAAGCAGACCTTGCCCAAGAATACTGAGCACAACCTAATAGGGAGACCAGAGTCTCTCCACTGCCATATGTAATTCCTGCTCCAGGGGACCAGGACTGAAGTTAGGCAGTCCTGAAGAGGACCTGGGAATCTGCATTTCTACATAAGACTTTTAATATCAGCAACTTACTAAAAATAAGTTTTTAATGCTGCTAAGCTAGACCATACATGTCCCCAGGCTGCAGTGAACCTGCCCCCCCCCCCCAGTCTGTGACCTCTGACTTGGTTATTCCTTAGGCACTGAATTTAAGAAAACAGTAAGGGACATGATTCTATCAGAAGCCCTAAATAAGCATCTATTGTCCATTTCCTTTGAAGGCCACTATATTGACTGGTCATTGACTTGGTAAGAATTTTTTCTAGTATTTGGGAAGGATTTATGTCTGATCCATATATTATCTGTAGATATATCCCGACAACAGCAGAATTGTATCACTGGTTTGGGATGAGGTTAGGGATGCTGTTAGCTATGGAGCTCAGCGGGGCCAGCAGATCCCCTAATTGACTGACTTCTTCAGCACCAATATCTGACAAAATGCTAGACCCAGATTCTGTGAAGATATGACTAATAAAAATGACGGTTACAATGAACTGAGCCTGACCAAGTGCCGGAAGCTTGGTTTCCATCGCCTGTACTCTGACACTTCTCTATGCAGTGGTCACCAAACCAAGGCCCCAGAAAGCTTAGTCTTATTGTGAGAGGAAACCGTGGACTTCTGTCTACACAGCCTGCGCAGAAGGAGCCAGATCACTCTCAAACCCCACAATACAGAGCAGGCTAACCAGCAGCCCTCTGGCTGCACCCCCAGACACTTGCTCATGTCACCCTTCTTGAGGTCCTCCCTGGTTTCCAAAAAAAGTTTAGCATCGTAGCTCTCTGAGCAGTTGCCTAGCAACCAGCTAATATTTCAGCAAAAACAAACAGTTCAATCGGAAAATAATGAAATCAGCTCTATTCAGGGACAAAGCTGCAGAATTTCACTAAAATCTCTCTTCCACGCCTTCTCCCGTTTCTGCTAACGAATGAGCTTGTAGACGAGCGGCTCGCACTTCTGTTTATAGAAATGTCCACTGGAGTTCAGCAGGTGTGGCCAAATCACACAGACCTGCATTTGAACCCAGATCCTTGATACTTTCCAAGAATGTGATGTGGGGCACTTCTGACCCACCCTTTCTCAATTAATCCAGGAGCTGGTAACAGCCTCTTGCAGGGTCAGTGCTCAACAGCTAGTTTTCTGTCACACGGCCTCTTCACAGGGCTCGATATTGGACTCCTTTTCCAGGCCCCAGTGCCTACCCTTGTAAACTGCCCGCCACCTTCCAAACAGCCGATGTAATTGCATGGAACTGTTTGACATTTTCACTCCCTGAAATGAGAACTATATACAAATGGCCCCTGACCTATGACAGCTCCGTGTGCATTTCTTTTTAACTCTACAAGGTTGCGAAAACAGTACGAAGTCAGTAGAAACCTTGCTGCACGTTTTGAATTTCAGTCTTTTCCAGGAGGAGTGATGCACAGTCTGCTTCTCTCTCCTGATTCTGGGGGGACCACGAGCTGCAGCCCCCAGTTACAAGGGGAACCACCAGTCTCCTCAGTGTGCTGTGTGGCTACGCTATGACATCCAGGACGCTAGGTGTAGAGAATGTATTTTCCACTTCCACATTTCAACTCATAATGGGGTCTGTCAGGTCGTAACGCCATCGTAAATGCTCCTTACTCAGCATTGACTTGGCCTTGGGAATGGTACTTGACATCCCTCCCTTATGGTATCTGTGAGATGGGGATAATACTGTTTCTTCCCTCATAGAGACTTGGAAAGCACCTAGCAGTGCCCAGAACATTCTTCTTTCCATGAGCAGCCACTGCCTCTCTGCGATGGCCACGCACTGTTCTGGGCCATGGAACAGTGGACAGAAGGGGCAAGGTCCCTGTCCTCTGGAGTTTTACACTCCACCTGGATGTGTTATTGCTATTGTTCTTATCACCATTAGAGATGCAGAGATAAAAGATACAGGACCCCAGTCTAACAGCAGATGGCCCAATGCAGCCAGGTGGGACAGGTCTCAGGAAGAGCTGCTAGTTGAGATTGAGCTTGAAGATCAGTGGTTCAAATGTCATGAGACACATTTGAGGGTCACTGAAGCCACTGGTGTGGTTGAAGTTCCAGAATGACAGGGATATCAGGAATGTGACATCTCAGCCAAGAGTGACCTCAACCATGGACTGGGGCACATTTCTAGCCTCTTCCACCTGCAGAATTCTCATCTCTGATTGGTGCTTTAAAGCTTAAAGAGCTGATTCTGTTTTTTAGGGGACACATGTGCCACACTGGCAGGGATGGGGTTGCACAGTGTTTCTGTAAGAACAAGGAGTCAGTTTTATTCTGTGCTAGGCAGGAGGGCATCTGGCCAACTCCCATTCACATTTTCCCAGGCACACGATGGCTGCTCCGTAAATTCTTAAGTGAGTGCAAAAATGTGAACAAGGCCAGGTAGAAGTGGCGCCAAGTGAGATTTACTGGCTGCCTTCCAAGAGATGTTACCAGGTGGCCTTTCCTTGGGTTACTTTGTTATTTTAATTCTGCTATATCTGTGACATTTAACGTTTATTGAGCACTTACTATGTGCCAAGCACTGTGATAAGCACTTTTGTGTGTATTTTATCATTTAACATTACCATGGTTCATTTTACACAAGAGGATGTTCATGCTAGGCCTCACGTTCAAGGGCGCAGCGCCACTAAGTAGGCACCTGGCTTGCTCTGGGCTCATCCAGAGGTGTCTGTGCCTAGCCTCCTGGTGGGCCCATGTCCCACTTCACCCTGGTGGCCATCATCGTCATCACAGCTTGCCTTTACCAGGGATAGCCTGGGCATCTGGGATCTCTCTTAACCTTGACACGAGAGGTTCCATGAAAATCCACAGCACACAGACACTGGTGCTTACCCCGACTCAGAGGAGAAAACTGTGGCTCAAAGTTGTAACTTGCTCAAGGGTTCAAGCTGGTAGGTGTCCAGATGGGATAGGAATCTAGGCGATCTGTCCCCGAGCTACCCTCCTGTCACCTCCCGTGACCTCAGGCTGCATTGAACATTGCTGGTGCTTAGGGTGCTTCTGGGGTGTACTGGTTCCTCGTGTACACAGTGGGGGCATTTAGTAGGGTGTTGAGCATTGCGTGACTCGGGCAAGTGCTCAACAGATTGCGACTCTTACTGTTATTTCTGAAATTTGCCCCCAAAAGCTCATTCTTAGTTCCTCCTTCTCGCCTTCCCCTCTCTGACTCACAGGTTCTGCCTCGGGCTAAGTTCATGCCATCTGTTTAGAAACCACCCAGATCTTACAGGGGCCAGGAAGCCCCTCCTGCTCACAGGGGACTGTGCCCCTGTCGGCCCTCATCTGCTGCATGCCTGTTTTGCAGTTACCCCTCGGTGGGAAGCCTCCCTCACTTATGAGTCTTATCTGTTGTCCCCACCTACCTCCCGAGTCCTGGCTGCCAGCTCATCTCCTAGGCAACTCTCCCAGTAGCTGAGCAAACTCTTACCTGGCCTCCATGTTTGAGGGGGTGAAGGAGGATGAGGAGGTTGTGCCGAGTCCTGCCTCCACAGTCCCCTGCACAGACAATAGGCACAACCCCGCTCTGCGCCTTCCTTCCTCTGCCTCTGGATTCCCGCCCTGAGGTGGGTTGCTGGGGCCTCAAAGGTGTGGTGCAGAAGGTTCCCACCATACTGCGGGGAGCCGTGCTTAGATCAAGCACCACTGAAGCTGGGCAGAGCGCCAGCTGTGGGGGACAGCTAGAGACAAGGGGCCTCCCAGCGTCTCCCTTTCTCTCTCTCTCTCTCTCTCTCTCTCTCTTTCACACACACATACACACACACACACACACACACACACACACACACGCGGCAGACGCCCTTCACGGGCCACCTGCTCCCTGGCTCGGTTTGCACCACACCCAGGCCTTGTGCCAAGAGAGACCTAAAATCAAAATACTGTGGCTGCATCTCAGCCCCAGGTCTCAGGTTTCTCCTCAAACAAGGATGATCCAACCCTGTCCCTCTATGCCCCATGAGAATCATGGAGGACATGAGGCCACAGCCATCTAGAGAGGACCCAGGAAGGAAGAAGCAGATGTTTCCAAGTGTCCCCGTGGAGCAGCCTCTGTGTGAGGCTCTGGACAAGTGCTACCTCTATGTGACAACCTAGTTGAAGACACATGCTTTTATTCTCGTTATACAAGTGAGAAGATTAAAACATAGATCCTTTCCCCAAGGTCATTTGGATTCAAGTGGCAGAATACACTCTCAACCCAGGTCTCTGTCATTCCCAAAGAGCCCTCTCCACAGTGCCGCCCCCCGCCCCCCCACCCCCACCCCCCGCAGTGTGTGGGGTTGTGTTCAGTGCCTTCATCCCTGTACTCTGACTGAGTCCCTCATGTGTGCCTGGCACCGAGCAAGAGCTAAAAAATTACCATGGCCGAGGCTGTCCCCGGCTGCAAGCCCAGCAGGGCTGATAGATAATAAGCAGGTGGCCATCATCAGTGACACAATGGTCCTAGCTGAGCGAGTCCCGGGAATATGCAGACTTGTTATTAAGGGGGACATGTGGGGAGTCAGCAAAGCCAGCAGAGGTAAGTGGGCATGTGCAGGGGGAGCAGCTCGTCCCACTGGCTTTGCAAAACTTGAGACAGAGGGAGGCCGTCGTGGGGGAGAGCAGAAGCACGCTCCTGCCTGAATTTCTCCTCCCTCCTGTCCTCTTTTAATATCACTCGTGTAGGAGTCCCTGGGAACTTGTACAAGAACCACTTGGCTCCCTTCCAACTCAGGCTTGATCACACAGCGGGCTCTCGCGGGCTCTCGGGCATGTCGCAGCATGGAACTGGGCTGTTGAAGTAGGTGGCTCCTAACACTGACAAGCTGGGTCCTCTCCTGGCCTTCTGAAGCAGCCCAGCCTCCAGCCCAGTGGTTCCCAACAGTTTGTCACTTGTGTCAGCCTCCGTCATTCATTACCGCTACACAGAGAAGCAACACAGCCCATCCTGCCGTGGAAGTGGACCTTCACGGGGGCAGAGATGGAGCGGGGGCAACGGGAGGGTCCCAAGTGGTTGCAGTATCAAGAGGACAGATGCTCCAAGCAGTCACCTTGGTCAAAGCAAGATGCTCTGCAGAATTCTCCCCAACCAAGGGCAGTGGTCTCTGGAGCCAAGGGCAGAATCAGGAAAAGTCAAAGTTAGATTTGACGGGAAGAGGACATTGCTGACTTAGCCAGATCATGGAGTCAAAGACAGATGATAATGGTTTGAGAAGCTCATGGTGGTGAAGAAAGGAAACAAGGGGCCAGGGCCCATATGTCCTGCCCCACCACCCCACCCTGTTAAAGCACTGCTTGTTTCCTGGCCTCAGCCCTAGTCAGTCCTAGGAGACGGGATCTGCCATGTGGGCAGTATTGTCCTTTAAGAAACCTACCTGAGCAAGCAGGCCGTGGCCTATTGCCTGCTCCCTGCATTCTTTGCTAACCACTCTCCCACCAGCTCCCTTGACCTTGAAGTTCAAGACATTCATTGCTTCTGTTGCAGGGTTGGAAAAACAGACAGGAGTCCCCACATTTGACAACCTTGGCCGAGTAGATGTGTGATTGCCAGTCTTTCCCAGTTCATTCTAAACTGGTGCTGTCCTTATTACTGTCATTGTTATTGTCATGTGATGGTGGTACCTGCCCGCTGCTCAGTGGTTACTAATGTACTCAGCCCTCTGAGCTTTGCATCTTCATCAGTCCACTGACAACACTAGTACCAATGTCATAGGTTGCCCTGATGTTTAATCAGTGATACAAATGCTGTGCTGAGCTTAGTGCTTCATCCAAATACACTGAAGCACTTATTTTTATTTACTGATCAGCTATAATATTCTTTAGCAGTTATTACTGTTTATCAATCACTTACATTATATCAGGCCTGCTTTTGGAGATTCAGTTCTGCTGAATGTCATATGCTTCCTGATTGCCAGAGTTCTGCAAGTACTGGAACACTTTGTCCTGACTGGCCAAGCCCTGCTTCTGGTCAGAGCACAGCTCTGGGTGCCCTAGGTCTCCGGCTCCCTCTCTCACCACACTTAGAGCTCCATGCTGAGGTTATATCTATTCTTTCGGCTCGGTACCTAATGTCTCTGTGTCTGGCTTCATTAATATTCATTAGTTAAGGAATATATTATCTTACTTAGTTCTCTTAATAGCCAAGTCCATAAAGTATTATTATCAAGATAAGGAAACAAAAGCCCAGAGAGTTAAGAAAATTGCCCCTGATTATGCAATTACCCAAGTGGTGAAGTCGAGATAGAATCTACATCATCTGATTTAAAAGATCACACTCTTGGTCTCCTGGTTCAGCCCCCCTTCAAACCGGCCTCCCCTGGGGAGACATTCAGCCCTGGTGTGTTGAAAATCATGTCAGTTGGCTTCTCGGGAAACATCGGACTATATGGTCACACTTCCATGTGGCAGCCCCGGAGCTGCAGTTGAAGAGCAGCTGCCTTGGTGCAGGGCAGGGTCTTGGTGGCTGCTGCCCCTGGCCATCCTGCCTGCTCCTTGCCCGCCAGCGCCCCCACTCACTCACAGTACTGGCCCCACCCCCAGCTGCTTGAGATGGTCCCTGATATAGACAGAGCCGGCAGGAGGGCCTTTCCAACCCTTTTGTTCCTGTTGAAACATGACTGGGCTTTCTCCTTTCTCTGGACCTGAGAAGCAGGCTCCTTTTCTAACTGCTGTTTTCCTGGAGATGGCATCCAGTTGAGTTTGTGACACTTAAGCCCACACCAGAGGAAGAATCTGTTTCCAGGAACAGGGAGCAGAGTAGAATGTGTGAGAGCAGAGAGGTGGGAATGGGGTTGTTCGTCCTTTGGTAGGAACTGACGAGTGACTCAAATCCTATTTGCAGGTAAGTTGTGCTCATTCTTGAGACTCCTGGAGGGGTCTAATCGGCAGGCATGCGTCCTTCTAGCTTGATGAAAGGGCTAGCACTGGTCATGGGGTGTTACCCGTTTTCTCCCCTAGGAACCACAAAAGCTAATTTCCTCCACCCTGGGTCACTTAAAATGAAACTAAATTTTTTTTTTTTTTTAACAAAAGGGATACTTGTTACAACTTAGCTGCATGATTTTGCCGTAGATGAGTCCCCAAGTCCTGCTTCTGCTACGGTAGCCAGGCCTACATCTCGCCACCAGTGTGCATTCAGGATGGGGGATGAGGCGATAGTGTGGGGTCCGGGGTTCTGTTCCTAAGTAGCTCTCCAATCCTGCCCTTGTGTGACTTGCTGCGTTTCTGCAGAGCTAGAGGAATGCAGTCGAGACAGCATCGCCATCACACCCACCCTTTCCAGGTCTTGGTGGGTGCTCCTGGTGCTCCTCCGGGTGCCACTAATCAAAGGCAAAGCCACCGGGGACTCCGCACTGCCCAAGTCAACGTCAGTCACCACCTCTCGTTGTACTTGGCCTCTCGGCAGCACCTCACTGCTGCTGATGCCTCATGGATACACACCTTTTCTTTTCCCTCTTGATGTGTGAGTGGCCATGAGCCATGGAGTGTGCGTGGTCTCCAGGGGGCGAGGAGGCAGATTTCTGGGGTTAGACCTTGGGTATCTTTGGGGGAAGGGGTGTTCTGCCCACCTTCGGGGAAATGCCTGCGGTGCTTCCCTCCTTCCTCTCCGCCCCCATGTCTAGTACCCTCCCTACTCCTCGTTCTGAGCTTGTCACTGTAGCCTCCGTGCTGTCCCTGGAGCACACACCGCCTTCACAGTGAGGTCTGCTGCGCCTGGAAAACTGTGACCCCAGACAACACGTGACCTGCCCGCCACCTGCTCCGCGGAGAAGCTCACGTCTCTCCTTCGTGAGGCCAGCCCTGACCGCTCGTGCCCACTCCCCACCTCAGGCATTCCTAAGCCCCTTCCTCAGCTCCGTTCTCCCCCACACACACACACACAATGTCACTTTCCAAGTACTACATAGCTCACCCACGGTGCTGGCTCCCTGTGTGTCTCCCCCCACACACTAGGAGGTACGCTCCCTGAGGGCAGGAACAGGTACACAGACAGCCCTGGGCATTGTGGAAAGAGCAGTAACTGAACAAGAACACAGTGGCCGAATCAGCTCTTGGCGGGACCCCTTAGGCAGCAGGCAAGGCCAGGATTGGTGTCACCATTGTAACCCTGGGCCGCTGGTGTGAGAGGAGGGGAAACAATCATAACCAAGCCTGGTGTGTGCTGTGTATTATCATCTGCCAGGCTCTGTTAAGGCCCTTTCCACTAAGAATCCATCTCCCCACAGACGCCCTCAAGGACTAACACTGCGGTCACCACCCCCGTCTCCCAGAACCAGAGACCGCAGAACCCAGAGGGCACGTTGGTAGCCAGGGTGCCCATCCCGCTCCAGGGCCCACGTTCTCCTTCCCCACTGTGACCCAGAGAGGCAATGTTTTAGTCAGGGTTTTTGCTGCTGTGACTAAACGACCCAGCCAGAACAACTGTAGAGGACGAAAGGTGTGTTTGAGGGCTCGCGGTTTCAGAGGTCTCAGTCCCTAGACAGCAGGCCCCATCCTCGGGACTCGAGGTGAGGCAGGACGTCATGGCAGGAGAGTGTGGCGGAGGGACGCAGCTCACGTCAGGGTGACCAGGAAGCAGAGAGATACAAATGTATACCCCACAGGCACGCCCCCTTCCCCCTCCTCCAGCTCACCTGCCGACGTCCAGTTAGCACTCAGCCAGTCCCATCAGGGGATAATCACTGATTGGGTTAAGGCTCTCACAACCCAGTCACTTCTCCTCTGAACCCGTCTCGCACGTGAGCTCCTGGGGGACACCTCACATCCAAACCCTGACAGGCGAGGTCCTAGGAAGCGCACTGTGGCTGTTCCCTGTCTCCTCTGAGACGTTCCCGTGGCCTCTTCATGCCAGGGACCTGGGTTGTTCCCCTGGTTAAAGACACCTGCCTGCAGGAAAGGACGAAGTTAAAAAGACAGACGGAGGGAGGGGAGCATGTGAGGCCAACTGCCAGGGTCTGTCTGGGGTCTGGTACCTGAGTGCTGAGGAGGCCCGTCCAGCGGGCAGTCTGCCCTTCCCTGCCGTTTCCCGGGCTTATACTGAGCCCCGCGGGAGGCTGCGACCTCACAGCCTCCACTCACTCACTGGGCTTGGGAAGCCTCTGGACCCACTCGTGGTGCCCCCTGCCCATCAGCTCTGCGGGAGAGGGGCGGGAACCCCTGGCACACTCAAGGGAGTTGGGAGAAAGGGGCCGAGGGAATGTGAGACACCCAGGAGGAGCTTCAGGGCTCGGCAGATGAGCTCTCCCCAGCACACGGTTTTCCTGCCAGGCAGCCACCCGGCACTGGAAGAGGTGAATTTACTGTGTCGAAAAACCTGGGCTGTTTTGGACATGAAGAAAGATTCAGAGGGCTGGCGGGAGATGAAGGTCCGATCCTCTGTTTTCATAGATGAGCAGCCAGCAAGCCAAAAACGGTCCTGTTGCAAGGAGCATGTTACCTTTCTGACTGTCCCCTGCCCTCGCCCATTCTCTCGCCCTGAGCCCACTCTCTGGCCCTGAGCCCACCAGCCCACTGAGCTACAAAAGGGGAAAAGGACACATTGCTAATCTAAGTCAGGCACCGCATGAGGCTCTAGAACCCTGCAGGCCAGAGCTAGCGTCCCCATCTTCACTTGTGGGTGAGGAACCTGTGACTAGAAGGCTGTTCAGTGTGCCCAAGGTCAGAAGAAAGAGGGGCAGTTGGGCTCCCAGACACTTATGTGTGGGTGTTCCCCATCTTCTCAGCAGGGTCCCCTGGTGCTCGGGTAGATGAGCCTGAGTTCCTCAGCCCAAAACATGGCCATAGGTTTATGAATAATTTTGCAGGGAACTTTTTTTAAATATTAGCAAGAATTCCTTAAGGCAGACACTCTGATGTTACTACTATTAGTGTAAAGTGGTTTATATTTTGGGATGAAGAAATTTGCATATATTTATCAAGAGTTAAAAATTATTAATCCATAGAGATTCTTTTCCTCTTGACTACTCTGCCCCTTTTCCTCTTGACTACTCTGCCCCTTCTCTCTCCACATTTGGCAAGGATCTTGAACAAGAAGCAAGGCAGTGTACCAGCCAGGGTCCTCCAGAGAAATAGAATAGAGACACAGAGAGATCTAGAGATATGGATGGATGGATGGATGGATTGAAAAAGACACAGCGGGTCTAAGGAATTGGCTCACATACTTGTGAGTGTTGGCAGGTCTGGAATCCATAGAGCAGACCAGCAGGCAAGAAATGCAGGAAGAATTTCTGTGTTAAACTCCTGAGGCTGAGTTCCTTCTCTCTGTCTGTCTCTCTGCATTTTAATTCTGTATTTATTTTATATTTTTCCATATTTTAATCAATGCATTATAATTATGAATAATGGTGGGCTTTGTTGTTTCATACATGTGTGTGCAGATGATATAACATTGTACTTTTTTCCATGAAAGCTCAGTATTTGTCTTATCCCTTTAGCTAACTGACGGCCTTATCAAGGGTAATCTTTCCTTAAAGTAGTTATAGATGTTCTTTGTATCTTCCCTGTGACATCTAGGCTAATGTTTGGCTAACACCAGACACAGTACCCTAGTCCAGTGGACATATAAAACGAACCATCGTAAGCAGCAGTTGTGAGTTCTGTGCTCTGTTCGGGCTGGGCTTGGCCCCAGGCACTGCCACATACACTCTGCTATTTCTCATCAACATGCTGTACATGTGCACAAACTCTGGGACTCAGATTGGTTACGGTGACTTGCCCAGGAGGCCATCTCTGATAGAGTCAAACCTGGCTTCCAGGATTTTCTGATTACCACTCCACAAGACTGCCTTCCAAAAGCTTCAGTGTGAAGAATTTAGATTCAGCAATAGAAGATAGAAGTGTCACTCAGCTTATCAGGACTGGACCTGGAACTCAGGTCTCTTGGCTCCCAAGCCCGCCTTCTTGCACACCATAGCGCCCCCTGGCTTCCAGAAAATTCACAGTCCCTGCAGACTAATGCTGGCAGCAGATTGTTCACCCCTGGCCAGCAGGTCCCAGCCGAGGCAGGATGTTCCAACCGCGCATGCTGCAGAGGGACCACAGCTGTCGTTACCTCCTCAATAAACAGATGTGCTCAGAGTCCGGGCCCTGCAGCCACTTTATTGCTGAGACAGCCTCATAATGAGATACTTTCAGGGCATCAATATCGAAACCTCGTTGAATGGAGCCTGAAATGGACCTATCTAGTGACAAATCCATCTTTGTGGCAGTTTGCATTTCAGGGAGATTAAAGGGAATTTGCAGAAAGTCCTCCAGAATCTAATGCTGTCCATGCAGAGGGAAATAAGGCCGGCGAGGGCTCCATCTGTAAGGCCTGCTGCTCTCCAGGTCTATTTACTCTGGATATTGCAGAGTATCGATTAGGGTTGTTTCATTGCAAGGAACAGAAACCAATGCAAGGTAGTTTAATTAAAATAAAAAGAAGTTAAAGGAAAAGAAACAAAAAATTGGGTGGTACATCTTATGGAATCAAAGTAGGATTTGGAAAAACAATACAGAAGCATGAAATTAACCAGGGCAGCTCTAGGCCTCTGCAGCAGAAGTTCCAAAGCCCGCAGTGCCCTGTCTGACAGAGTGCAAGTCAGCTGTAAAGATTCCCAGTTTCCATTTCTGTGTATATTTCCAAGGGTGAGAACTAGACTCATTCAGCTTGTGTCATGTGTCTACCCCTAAACAGCCTGCCCTGGCCAGGGGTGCAGGGATCCAGGCAGAGCTCTGTGAGTTGTTCCTAAGTGTACTGGCCACAATAAAAGGGGCAATTATTTTTTTTTAATCAGGACACTCCCAAAAATGGCTGCTGGAATAACTGTGATTGTAATAGTAATTATTTGAGGCTTACATGGGTAGAAGACCTGGTATTTAGAGATCTCTGTACCTATGGTGTGCATGTGTGCATATATTTTTCCCTAATGAACCCCTTTATAATTCAGCCCTCTCAGTCTCCAACTCAATTTCCGTTGCATCATATCTTAAAATCACCAGCTGCGGATGCAATCTTGTGCCCCAATTTAGAGATACTTATCCTCAGGCTTTTAACATATTAAGTCATTTAGACAAGATGCAAACACCACCCCAGCTGAGGACAGCTGTTTGTTACCCTGTATCTCTAAGGACCAAGCACATAGTAGGTGCTCAGTATTTACTAAATGAGTAGCAACCATCCACCAATATAGGGACACTTTCTTCCATGCCCTGAGGTCCCAGGGACTTTGCCATCTTGACCCAAGAATGTAATTTTTTTGACTCATGTCCCATCCTTACCACTTGGACTCAGTAGATAAGGACCACATTTCCTAGGGAACAGGTAAAGGGCCACAGCTCTGCCATATGTAGTATAAGTTGGATATAAAAGAGATGCTGCCTTGACCCTAGATGCCCGTGGTGGAGGAGGGAATCGTGAGTGTTTGAAAACTGACATCATTGTTCAGATAGACAAAGCAGGCCAGGACAGGCTGACTCACACCTCTGGCCCTCACACTGGCTAAGTGTAGCTCACCCCCATCCTCTCTCACTGCCATCCTTACAGATCTCCTCTGAAATAGTCACACGAGGACTCTACATCACCTGGTGTAGAGTTGACTTCAGCATAAGAATAAAAAATGAACTAGAAATGACATTCCAAGGGTTCCAAATGAGCCTCCAGTTCATCTCTCCAGCTACCTCTTCTCCAAAGGGAGCTGGTAAGAACCTTAACCCAGAGTGGCTTCAGAAGACATTCTGACCTGGTCCACATTCCCCCTCATGGCTCCTTGACACCAAGCCTGGCCAATGTCCTTCTTGGTCTGTGTTTCTGTTCTGTGCCACACTGAACTGGGGCAGCGTAATTTCTGATAGGCTCAAAATTTTGTTCAGTGACGTGACCTTAGTAACACAGCAATAAGCTCTTATAGGCTATGGGGAGGGAGGGTGCTTCTTCCAGTATTTTTCAAAATGTCTTTGAGTACTTATTACTTCCCCAAGGGGGCTGCTTGCTCTCTTCTGGTGATGTAACTCAGTGATGAGGCATTGAGACTCAGAAGTCAGTGGTCTGAGCAGGAAAGTGGAATGACATACCACATTCGTAGCCAACAGAGATCCTAAAGATCAAGGTAGGGAGTAATGACAGTCTCCATGCCTGCCCTGCACCAGGTGTGCCAAGCAGTGTCATCACCTGGCTCACAGGACCTCCAGGAGGCAGACACTCCATTCTGGAGGAACCCAAGGTAGGGAAAAGCTAAATGACTTGGCCAGGATGGCAAGACTCATTGAGTGGCATTACCAGGATTCAAATCCAGTCTGTGCTCACTCAAAGCATCATGCCGGGTGGCCCTCCCTGAGCTTCTGTTCCCTTTCCAAGGATGGCCGAGGAGCTGGAGAAGAGCAGACAAATCCAGAGGTCAGGAGCGTCTCCAGGGAGCAGAGCCGAAGGCAGGGTGTGGAGGCAGGAGCTAATGAGAGATTGCAGAACTCTCCTCCGGCACATGGTGGACCAGAGCTCTGACATGCCTGGCTGGGTGCTGGCTGTTTAGGGACAGTCGGGCTCCGGGGCACAAGTCTGGCTCCTTTCAAGACTCAGGGTCCAGACTGTTCAAAGGGTTGAGAAGTCACAGGCTGGTGAATCTCTCCCCACCTTTGTGGCCACCTGCTCTTGGGTGGCCAGTGGGAGGAGGGGTAAAAAGTCCTGTGAGCCCTTCTGCTGCTCCTGACTCTGGAAGGAGCACCCCGCAAGTGTGCAGGAGGCTGTCCCAGGCCTTCCTCTTGTGCAGCATCTGGGAAGCTGCTCAGCCTCTCTGGGCCACTCACTACCAACCCTCACAAGGGAAGGACTTTGGCCTGGAATCACAGACACCCGCTCTTTCTCTGCCCACCCCCTCTTTCCAGGAAGTCTGTCATCCAGCTTGACCTCGCCAATACCAAGAAAGCAATGATTGTCCCCGCATTTGAGACACTGCGTTACCGGCTGTCTTTCCCCAAGTCGAAAGCAGAGTTGCTATCAATGCTGGACATGGGGACCCTCTTCACATTCAGGTAAGTGGCCCTCACTGCTGTCCTCTGGGGTGCCTAACGGACTTCTCTCCTGGGAAACCCAGACACCAAAGCTGTTGACCCAGAAGTTGGTGGGGGTCATATGCATTGGTCCATTGGAAGGCAAAAATAAAGCCAGTATCCTTGCAACCCCCCACCCTGGCCAATGCACATAGTTTGCATTGTACATGACGACAGGTGTGTGTCTAGGTGGATGGGCATGTTTAGGTCAGAAGGCCGGTCATGCTTCTTTTCATGTTTTTCCAAACTGATCTCAGACCCCTTCTCCATCTCCTGACCTGAATTCTCCTTGGGGCATTCCCTCCCTGGGTAAACAGTTTCATTCTGTGAGCAGCCTGGGTGTTCCCTTTTTCTTTTTGGTGTGAGTGGTCTGTTTTCTAAGCCCTTTGGGACTGCGATGAGCAGTAATTACTTCAACTTAAAGTCACCGAGGTGACACCAGAGTTGCACAGACCCCCTTCAGGAGCTGACTTTCCTGCTGCCCAAGTGACAGCTGCAAACAAAACCCTCATTTCCTAGGACCTACGTCCTGCAGGGACCTGGCAGGGAGCTACCCTGCTTCACATCCAGAAGGCCCCAGGAGACTCGGCAACTGCACAGGTGCAAATGGGTTCTGGCTCTGGAGCACAGGCCCGGGCAGCATGATGTGTGACAGTGGGGGACAGGGGAGTAGGAGTCCTGCTGGGTCTCTTGATTGAGCAGTCAGAGGAGAGCTGTGCTTCAGCCTGCTTTCTGTTAAAGTGAATCCTCGAAACAATGTAGGAATGGTCAGCACTTCCTTGGAGTTCAAAAGCATACAGCTCTAGGCAGTCTGAATTGTCCTGCAAAGACTGTAGTCATAGCAACTTAGGTTTTCATCTCATACAGCTTCTAGAAGTTTCTAAAGCTTTCCTCCAACTATTTTGTGAAAATAACTCCATCAAGTAGGATGTCCATTCAGCAGTTTAGAAATTACCAGTTTTGTACGTTTTATGGAGCATGGAGAGGCCCTGGAGGTGCCAGGACTGCACCCCATCCTTTGTCCTCCATCCAGAATTCTGGAAAACAACCCAGAAGAGCTAATTCCCCCCCAACCACTGCTTTCCAGAAATAATACCAACTGCCATTTGTTGAGTGCTTTGCATGAACCGGGCTCTGTGATCAGCCCATTTAATCCTCAGAACAAACCCGAGGTGGATACCGGAAAGAAACAAATAGACCCTGAGGTTCTGAGAGGTCAAATAATTTGCCCATTGAAAAGCAGCCAGGAAATGTCAGAGCCAGGATTCAGCCCGGCCCGAGGGACCACTGAACCTGTGCTCTTCACTGACCCAGCACCGGGCTGCTGAGTCCTGACTGCTCACACGAAGCCACGTTTGAAGCTGCAGAGTAAAAACCTACTCCTGGAAATTCGAGACCAAGCCTTCATCTGAGTCCCCTGCAGTTGCCATAACCTGGTGGCTGAACACCTGGCAAGTTTCCAAGATGTTCTTCCTTCCATCTCCAACCCCAGGTGATTTGAGAAATCATTTCACAGCCATGTCCGTGGGCGTGAGAGCTGGGGTCCGGCCTGCTGTGTCCGTGATTACTGCTCCCGCTAACAGCTTGCAAGCCACCATGCCAAGTGCTAAATTACAGACCTTCCCTCCGAGAGATTGCTTTTGTCACCTGCTCTCCAAGTAACGAACACTTAAGCCTCTGAGCAGCTGAAAGAAACTCCCCACCACACCTGGGCACCCCCCCCCCACGTCCTCTTGGGGTGTGGCTCTCGGAGCAAGGACCCTGGGAAAGTAGCATCTCATCACCTGGGTCCTTGTTAGAAATGCAGTCTCGAGCTCCAGCCAGAAATCCAGAATCAGAAACCCTGGAACTGGAACTGACCTTCCCCGTGTCTCTGACGTGTACCTGAGCTTCCCAAATTGCTTTCAACAGCGTCCTGTGAGGTGCAGCCGGGAAACAGCCATCTGAGCCTACCTGAGGCTACCTGATGTGGCTGGTCTCCGTCTCAGCCATGCCCTGAAGTCCAGTGTCTGTTGGACTGACAGCAGGTTCCTGGGGGCAGTTTTCAAGCTGTGGTTTGCTTTAATGGCAGGTTAACTGTAACGTCCCTGCATCCTGTGCAGCCCAGCCTTTCAGCACGCGGTCAGCGTTCCAGACTGAGCAGCTTCTCTCTGCTCAGCCAGACGAAGGGAACTGACCCATCCCTGCCCTTCCCTTCTCTCTCTTTTGTGTATTGTAATAAGCCCAGAATTTAGATTCGAAAGATGGAGAACAAACAAAACGTTCATCAGTACACTGGTAACACAGACAGCGAGACCACTGTGGACTGACATCCTATTCAGGAGGCGAACGAGGAAAAATAATGAGAATGTTCTCAGTTTTCAAGGAATCACCACACATCAGACACTGCCCTTTGTACTTTATGTGAATTAATTCACTTAATCACCAGGGATTATGATTTCCTTGTTTACCAAGACGAGGCAACAAAGGTGCAGGGGAGTTATCCTGTGGACACCTGCTGAATGACAGAATGCACACCCACGACCAGCATTCTAAACCATTTTGTTAAACTGCCTTTAGGGAGCTAGTATATTTTGAATGTCTCTGGCCAGCTCTCTGCCAAGTTCTTCCCATCATCTCATTTAAACTTCTTGGCAATTCAGCAAGATAGGTGTTGTTTACCCCAGCTGATACAAGAAGAAACCTAGTTAAAGTATTTTGTTACGCAAGATCCTCAGCTCCTGAGTGGTAGAGGTGGGATTTGAACCTTGGCCCAAAGACTCGACTGAGCTGTGTTTGGAACCTAATACAGGCTCCTGGTCATCACCCATGCTGGACAGATTCTGTCCAAGGCACTAAGTGTCAAGAGTACCTGTTCAACAAAATAACAAATAGAAAATCAGCTATTTGGGGGCCTAGTTTTTGGCTGAGGCTTGTGATTGACAGCTGTCACAATATTCTTTTTCACACTCCACTAAAGTAGCGTTACTCAGCCTTTTTCCAGTTAAGTGACTGGTTTTGGTGGACATTGCCACAGTGATCGGGCTGGGGGTCAAGGTCCTGCCTTCCCCCGCCTGCCTGTCTCATCCAGCAGCACATCGTAATGAAAACCCACCTGTTGGTCAGTGCTCATTCGGCCACACTGAGGGTTGGACGACAGTACAGTGTCAGTGAGGAACGAGCAAATGAAGGGAGCAGTCGCGTTCTGTCATCAGAGCACACCCTGCCACCCTCAGCCTGTACAGAGCCTTCCCTAAGGAGAGGAGAGCCAGCACTTCCTGTCCCTTTCTCCTGCAGCTCCTCTGTCGGGTTCCCACCCTCCATTCCGTCTCCCCTGCAAGCGCCAGAGCTATGTGTGGAGTGTTCCTATCCCACTCCACACCCCGTCTTGTGTACCCCACAAGTTTTAGGTTCCTCGCTTGTTCACCCCATTATTCAATTTGAGTGCAACTATTGAGTGCTTTTTCCATTGTCCAGAGAGCGTAGGGAATGGTGACACACAAGGATGGTTTTCCAAAAGTGGGTCAGAGTGCAAGTCCTGAGCTTGAATCCCAGCTCCACCACTGTACGATTTATAACCTGACGTTGGGTAAGTTGTAAGAATTAAAAATCTGTATGGGCCAGGTACAGCGATACATGCCTGTAATCCCAGTGGTTCAGAGCTGTAGAGGAGGATCACAAATTCAAGGCCAGCCTCAGCAACTTAGTGAGGCTTTAGGCACTTATCAAGAACCTGTCTCAATTTTAAAAATGAAAAAAAGGGGGGGGTACTCGGGATGTGTCTCAGTGGTTAAGCACCCCTGGGTTCGATTCCTGGTACAAAACAAAAATAAAAACAAAAATACACACACACACACACACACACACACGCTATGTGCATGTTTTTAAAAAAAGTTCTAATACATAAGGTTAATAAATACTAGCTTCTTGCCATTGTTATATGGTGATATTCATTTTCTATGCTGTAGAACAAAGCACCACAAACATAGCAGCTTAAAACAGTACAGATTTATGGCCTCACTGTCTATGGAGTCTGGTCCAGACCCAGAGAGTTGGCAAAGCCACAGTTCTCCAGCCCACAAGCTTCCCTTCCCAGCTCCGGGGCTGCTGGTGCAATTCCTTCTCTTGTGATTGCAGGCTGAGGTCCCTGTGCTTCTGCTAGCTGCTGGCCCGTCACCCCTCTCAGCTCCTGGAATCTAGTCCTCTGTCCTGTGGCCCCATAGAACCCTCTGCTCTCAGCAGGGCTCCTCCTTCTACATCAAGACCTGAAGGTTCATGTGATCCAGACAGACCACCTCCACAACCTCCTGTTTAATTAATCCAGGGCCATTCAATTAATAACCTTAACTCTGTCTACAAAACTCCCTTTTGCTGTATAATATAACATGATCACAGGAGTGGTGTCCTACTCATAGGTTATGCCCCAAGGTTATGCCCCAGAGAGTCACCAGTAGGAATAATTGCAGTTGTCAACGAGATCAACCTGTAGTTGGTTCCACAGAAATGACAGAGCTCCCAGGAGCTCACTAACCTTTTCACAGGAAACATCTCATTAGTGAAGGATGTGGACAACCAATGGTATCAGTCTCCTGGGGCTGCTATGACAAAATCCTTAAAACTAGGTCTTCACAACAGAAATTTGTTTTCTCACAATTCTGGAAGCCAAAAGACCAAAGTCAAAGTATCTACAGGTTCATGCTTTACCCAAAGGCTCTGGGGAAGACCCCTTCCTTGCTTCTCTCTGCTTCCTTCCGGTGGTTGTGGGCAGTCCTTGACACCCCTTCATCTGCAGACAGGTCCCTCAGTCTAATCTCTACCTCCATCTTCCCATAGTAGAGTTCCAGAGTGTGTTCCAGAGTGTGTCTGAGTCCAGATTTTCCTCTTCTTATAAGGACACCAGCCATTGGATTAGGGTGGGCCCTAATCTTGACCTCATCCTGACTTGACTATATCTGCAGAGAACCTATTTCCAAGTAGGTCACATTTCCAGGCCCTGGGTCAGGATGTGAGCATGGTTCTGCAGGGACGCAGCAGCCCACCTATTAGTATCTCTTCTTCCCTCAAATCAGCCAGCTCTGGAAAGGCCTCTTCCTTCCCTTCACTCAGGGCTTTCCTCTGTGTGCCCAGGTACCACGTCTGGACAAAAGGCCATGCACCCACAAACTTCGCCAAGTGGCGGACCTCCACCACGCCTTACCGGGTTGAGTGGGAGGCTGACTTTGAGCCGTACGTGGTGGTGCGTCAGGACTGCCCCGAGTATGACCGGAGGTTTGTGGGCTTCGGCTGGAACAAGGTGGCTCACATCATGGAACTGGATGCGCAGGTGAGAACAGCGTCTGGGGCTGGGGACAGAGGCTTGGATCTCACAGCTGAAGGGTGACCTGGGGACAGAAAACAGGGTCTGAAGAGGGAGCAAGATGTGTTCAGGACCCAGAGTGGGAACCTGGCAGTGCTGGTCCTCAGGCTGTGGTTCTCAAACCATTGCTTTCTTCCACCCTTGTACGAGAGTCAGGTTCCTGATACTGCTCAGCACTCAGCCTCTGAGTCGCAGAAGGGACACAGAGCACCCTAAGGGTTCCATGTACTTGGCACTAAGCTCACCACAGGCACGGCTCACCTTTAACTAAAAGAGTGGTGATTTTTAGGCAGCATTTAGTCTTTTAAAAAATATTTTTAAAAACTTTTTTAGTGGCAGCCACATCAGCGTATATAGCAGCTCAATTGACAGTAGCTAAACTATGTAACCAACCTAGGTGTCCTTCGATAGATGAATGGATAAAGAAAATGTGGTATATATATATTCAATGGAATATTACTCGGTTTTAAAGGAGAATGAAATCATGGCATTCGCTGGTAAATGGATGGAGCTGGAGAATATCATGCTAAGCAAAATAAGCCCCAGCCCCCGTCTTTTCTCTCTGGGCAGTTCCCCAGCCACCTCCGGCTCAAGCACAGGGTAACTATTCCTTAGCAAGACCATCCCAGATTTGGAAAAAGTACAGATTGGATGCTCCGTGTTGGCCCTCCATGAGCTTCACCACGGGGACTTCGCAATGGTTCCACTGTGTTTAAGAGCAGTCCCAGGTGACCGAGAACCACTGGGCCTGAGAACCGCTGATATCAGAAGAAGGTACTAGAACAGCGTCCATATTGCACGACAGAAAGCTGTTTTCATAGCACCTGGTGGGAGCCCAGAGCTGCCCGCGGGCTGCAATGTGGCATCAGCCTCCACTGCTGCTAGAAACAATGGTGGTCTAGTGTCCAGCCAGGTCGTGAGGTGAACCGGTTCAAAGAAAGCTCATCTTGCAGTACTTTGTTTCTGAAGCTTAGCAGAACAGTGTTAAGCATTCTCCTTTCTTTGCCGGGAACACATCAGACACAATTTTACCCTTTCCGTGACTTAATGGGGGCACACCTGACAGGTCACAGGGCTGCGCCCAGGGGGCTATCGGTCCTCTCAGGGCGCTCCGTCCCTGTGCCCCAGACACAGCCGGGCTGGGCGAGTTCTCGCGTTTTCTCTTCGTGGTTTCTCCCACCCCTTCCTTGCTCGGCTGTCAGTGTTGCTGCCTCCATGTTCCACCTGGGACGGGCGCTGTCCCCTGTCCCCAGTTGACCTGTCTGGGTTTATCCTCCTCTGCTCTGAGCTGGGGAAACAGATGACCAGGATCAGGAGTAAGAGGCGGAAGGAGGGCGTGCTGCGTTCCCTGGGAGTTACGTGTCCTAAATCTGTGTCACCAATTTTGGCTCTTCGGAGGCAGGCCTTTTATTTTTGGACTGAGTTTTTATCTGGGTTCTGCCAGGTCGAGGACACTCTGTAACGACAGGGCTCGTAGGAAGGAGGAGTCGGGGACAGCTTTGTCCTTGAAAAGCTTCAGTCCTGTGCAATGTTTGTTTTTATTTTCTTCTTTTTTTTTTGTCCCCTGTTTTGAACTTATCTGTGGATGTCAGTCGTTGGGACAAGAGACCGTCCCATGCTGCCTCATCCTAGAGCCACCACGTGGGTATGTGCTCACGTCTGTCAGGGCCTTTGAGGGGCCTGGGGGCCAGCTCAGCGCTGTCCCTACAGTGGTGCATCCAGGCAGATGTTATTACTTCCACCTTGATTTTGAGCAGCCCAAGGCTCAGATCGGTCAAGTACCTGCGGGGGTCAGGCTGTCCCTGTGCCGCCTGCTGTCCCCCAGGTGGTTGATGAACTCGGCGTCACCCTCTGCCCTTCTCTTTCTCTCCAGGAATATGAGTTCATCGTGCTGCCCAACGCCTACATGATCCACATGCCCCATGCCCCCAGCTTCGACATCACCAAGTTCCGTTCCAACAAGCAATACCGCATCTGTCTCAAAACCCTGAAGGAAGAATTTCAGCAGGACATGTCCCGCCGCTATGGCTTTGCCGCCCTGAAATATCTCACGGCCGAGAACAACAGCTAGCACCGAGAGGCCACCGCTAGGGAGAGACATGCCACAGGGGATGAGCGACTGGCTGTTTGGGGCCCAGCCTTCAAAGTTGAAATTGAGCATTTGGGGTTTCGTTTTTCTTTGTCCCTTTGGCCCTGCCGGGCTGCTCTCGCTGCAGAGATCTTGACAGGGACGCAGCCAGCTGCAGAGAGTTTGGCATTCCCAGGGCATAGAATTCCCAGGCCTGGCGACACAAGTCTCCTCAAGAAGGGACCTAGAGGGGAGAGCGAGGAAGGGGTTATCTTCTTACCACAAAGCCACAAACCAAGACAGGGCTTCCAGATATTCTTATGGCTTTTTAATAGTCATGGGTCCCCTGGTAGCTGGAGGTGGGGAGTCACAGTGCTGGGGTTTACTCATCCCGGGAAATAAGAGCACGTCATCTCGTCCTTCAGAGGAGACCTTCCTTACCCTGCAGCGTAGTTCAGCACCCAAGGGGAGGGCTAACCAAGGATTGGAACTAGCCATTGGGAAGAACCCCATGGGGACACCGGATATGGAGGGACCTGGAGTTGGGCCTGGTCGATTCTTTATCCTCAAAGTCACTCTTGTTTTCTCTTGATTTGCTTTAGTTTGGGGGATTAAGTTTATTTTTGGTCCGGGAATCCAAACTAGAAAATCTGGTCCTCTCAGGCTCTAAAGGAAAGTCAACTGCCTCAACCAACGTCCCCTGTCAGCAGTGGCCCGATGAGGAGGACAGGAATCTCCAGCAACTATTCAGACCTGGGCAGCTGGCGCTCCTCACCCAAGGCCCCCTCTCCAGGACCCAGGGCTGCGACGGGGACTGGAGAGACACAGCTCCTGGCATGCCGTCACATTTCCTGTGGGCAGCGGCTGGGTCACGAGGAAAGGGCTTTGAAGGAGCCGTTTCCGTGCACACAGAAGGGACAACCCTCTCAGGCCTTCAGAAGAACTCGAGGCATTCCCAGGTGCCCGATTCTGAACACTCGTGTGACCCTGGGGGAGGCCCCCGGGAAAAGGATGGAGCTGGGGTTCCTCGGTTCTTGCCCACTTCCCTGTGGAGGGGAAGAGGTGGCGACCTGAGTCTCCCCTGGGGACCTGTCCAGGGGGGCAGGCACCTTCACCGTTCCACAGATGGAGGAGACACTGGACTTTTTACCCGTTTTCTTTACTCTTCAGTATTAATGTTGTGTTTACACTGACGAGAACACACGAGTGGACGCCCTGCCCTGCGCTGGGCTGTTGGTATGGCCTTGCCATGTGACCAGGGAAAGCAGCACTCAATAAAGGAAAGTACTGACTGTTTCTCCCCGCTCCCTCCCCTCGCTCCTGTAGGAAGCTGCAGAGACACCCCCACAGGGTGAGCTCGAAAGGCAGCTTGAACTCAGCCTTTCTTTTCTCTCCTTGCCTGAGGTTAGGTCTCACTTTACCCTCTAACCCTCAAGCCATTTCCAAACTCTCCATTTAGCTTCTGTTCTCACCACTGAAGTCTGGGGTTTTATTGCACCCCATGTGCAAATCATGGGAATCAGTAGAAAAACAAACATCATGGGTCCCCTGGTCCTGCCAGTCACACATCCCTGATTTTGCAGTGGCCTGTGTTACCTGCTCAGGTGGAGGTGAACCTGAGCCTTCAAGCAGAAATGGGGAAACTGCAGCTAGGACTAATTCTCACACAGTTGTGGATAAATCTACATCTGTGTGTAGAAACAGATAGAGCGAGAAACAGCATTCACTATTACAGAAGTAATCCATGCACACTGTGAAAAGTCAGCACCCAAAAGCCTTCAAAACACATGCAAGTCCAAGTTCTTTGGTGATGTGCTGGGGCCAGCCCCTGAAGGCACGAGCATGACTGTGCTTCTCTCTCCACTTCACTTCTTGGTGATCTCCCCCACCAAGAGCTGCTGGAGAAATATTTATAAGCAGCACCCACTGCCTCTTGCCTTCTCCTGTATACACACACACACACACACACACACACACACACACACACTTCTCTTCCTTCCCTAGAGAGGCCCAAGTGAGCAGATATACTTTGAATTAATCATTACCAGCTACTTGAGCCAAGTTGAAAATCAGCTGGTCATGCCAGTTCCTCAGTGTTAAAAATCAATTTTTAATTCCCTAAAGCTTTTTTTTTTTTTTAATTTGTCCTGGCACTTGAATCATGCTCGGCCACCTTGCTTTCGCTTACATTTTTATGGGCATAGCTAGTGACCATAAAATTTGTCCTCCAAACTGGGTCACTTCTAAGAACGAAAGAAGGTGCTAATTACTTTGAGATGATGGGTATAAATGGGGAGATGAGGAAGCCTCGTTCACAGGGAATGTACTAGAAACAGAAAATGACACTCCCCGCCAACTGGAGAAAATCTCATTTCCCACAAAGAAAGACAGGTGCCTGATGCTATAAACCAATCCCAGTGACTGGAGTTCAGACGTTGCTGGTGTGTAGGTTCATGTGGAGGCCACCAGCCTCGGGAAGGCCTCCAGAGGTCTGCGGAGCCAACCACACGAATTCCCAGAACTTGCAGTGGGAGCAGTCACTCTTTGCCAGCTCCAGCTCATGTGTGGGGGACAGCCACCATTTGGGCAGAGGATGCTGTTCCTTGGTATCAGTTCCCTGGGGAAAAACAAACAGGATCACAATCCTGTCTTGGCTTTCTGCTGAGAGGAAGAACAGGGCTCTCTCTTTAACCCTTATCATGGTCACTGTCCAGAATCAACCATTACGTGCACGATCTTGTATCCTTAGCTCATCAGGCCCCAGGAGCAGATGCAAAGTGGATATGATTGTTTATCGAGGAGGAAACTTGAGTGTGCTCTGTGAAACTGACCTCCCCAAACTCACATAGCCACTAGATGACGAGAATCGAAACCCATCCCTACTTGTTCGAAAGCCAAAGCCACGTAACCTGCAATGCTCCTCCCTCCCCAGTGAGAAGGATGCAGATAGGAAATGGGCAGACTAGAGTATCTGAACCCGAGGAGACAGATGGCTGGGTTTCTAGGCTTCATCCCGTGCAGTTGACTAATAGTTTCTTTGTGCCGCACCGTGGAAGGACAATCCCAACCTTAACACTGTTCCTTTCAAAGATCTACTGCCTTTGAGTTGAGGCCTCATTTGTGGTCACCAGGCCCTTAGGGAGCTCTGTGTCAGTGGAAGGAACGTGATTAAAATCCCGTCTCAGACACACACAGCCTGTGTGCACTCTTGGTACAGGTAGTAGGATCTCATTTATTCAGCCAAGACTTGTATGGTGGCTACCACTGTGGGATCCTCGTGGCCATGTTATAAGAAAGGTTTGATTTTCCCTCTTATTTATCTAGTAGAGCTGGCTATCAGAGAAATTATGTGACTTGCCCAAGGCCACACAGATTATTCTTGGCGGTGTTGGGATTCTAACCCAATTCTGAATGGTTTCAAATCTCATGTCTCTCCACTCCTTTATGCTCCTACCTTCCCATATGATACTGCAATGAGCTCAGCTACTGGGCTTAGACAGTCCTACCTTCATGGAGCATGCGCATTATCCTCTTTAGAAAACAACTACAGGTTATTTTTCAGCTTAATGCCATTAAAATTTGTGAAATGTCATTTATTTACCAATTACCCCAACCCTCATTTCAAACTCCAAGAATCAGAAGTTGGGCCTACTACAGTCTTCATTTTCTTTCATTTAACAAAACATTGTTCTGAGAAAGTGGCCCGAAATTTCAAGGAACAGCTGGTAACATCTGAGAGTAGGCATTGGGGACCCCATAAAAAAGGTTGGGTTTCTGATTTTGAACAGATAATGGATTTGGTCATTGCTTTTTTCTCGCATATTCAAATAATCTTGAGAAACAGTGATTTCTGGGATGAAAGAATTTGTCAGCTGTGGGACAGTGTCTCTCAAGGTGTAGTACCAAGCCATCTGACCAGCAAGGCTGGGGTATTGTCATGACATGATCGGCAGGGCTCACTCAGAGCCAACTCTTCACCCGTTTCCTGGATAAGACTCCATCTATCGTGATGACAAAGAAAGAAAATAAGGGCTGCATGGAGATCAGTAATTTCATTGCATTCTTTATCATTGTTCACTAAATTCTACAAATTGTTTATTGAGCATCTACTCAGTGACACTAAGAATACAAGGATGAACTAGGTAGAGTGTACTTTTCACGTGTTGCACAACTGACTAGATGGTAGCAAAGCAAACATAATACTAAGGCAGTTTTCACTTTATTACATCCACATAAATGTTAGTTTAGTTTTATTTTCATTTATCTATTTCTATAACTCTTCTGTGCATTTTCAAACTTATACAAGAATTGCAAGAACAATAGAGATGGCATTTGTACGTCTTCCATTTAGACTGATCAATCGCTAACACTTTGCCACATGTGTCTCATGGCTCTTTGTGTATAAATTATTTTCCCTGAAACACTTGAGAGTGAATCATAGATGCTTGACACGTTTAAGTCTACAGGCTTTGGCACATATTTATTAAAGCCGCGGCTTTCTCTTATATACCCACAACAGAACCGTTGAATTCAGGAACTTTAACATTGATACAGTACTGTCATCTCATGCTCAGTCTACCAACTTTGCCAACTGTCCTGAGAGTGTCTTGCTGGCAGCAACCTCCACCCAACCCAGCCACACACTCCAGGGCCCGGATCCCATCCAAGATCACCTACCACCTTTAGTTGTCTCTAGTCTCTGATCAGGAACAATTACTTGTGTCATGTTTCATGCAAAGGTATTTTTGAAGGGGGAAGTCCAGTTGTTTTATTAGTTCATTGTTTTGAATGAAAAAAATAATGTTATGTACACAGGGCAATGCATAAAATTTTCAGTGTCTCTAAACTCCTTGAGTTATGTTATGTGACAGAGTACTATGGCGGACGATGTTAAGAAGTTCGGAAGGTTCACCTGGATGTGCGAGCATTGCCCAGACAGCCTGATATGCCGTTGGGGCCCTGAGGCAAAGCTCACTGCCCAGGCACCTCTCTAATTCACCTTATCAGCAGACAATGGAAGGGATCCTTTTCTACCCACTTAAAGATTTTATAGTGGTTTTTCAGTTCTATTCATTAATTGAAATGCTCTTTGTGTAAGGATGGGGGTTTATTACTTTGTGTGGATATAGATGTGGACCTTCATAGCTTTGTCTATTTGCCCATTTCTCAGATCTGCAAGGAAAAAAAGATAAAGCAGCTTTGGGAGATTTCCTGACCTCTCCGACTTCACTCACGGGGCCTGGTGTATGAACATCAGGGCTTTGAATCTCCCATCTTTCCCCAGAGACAATTTAATATGTAGGTAGAAGGGAATGACTTGACTTATTTCTCATGACTATTGAGATCAACATTTAATATTTAGGCCGTTAGCAGATCAGAAATATCTTTACCTAGGAGAGAAAAATTGCCTGCCTCCCCTCATTCCAACAGCCCTGCAGTTGGAGACCAAAGAGACCTCTTTGCCGTCACTGGCTTGTCAATCTGGCCTCAAGACAAAAAGCTCTGTCTCTGTTTTCGTGGTGGTCCACGAGGGCCATGCCAAGCTAAGCCAGCACTCTGGAATTCCACAATGCCGGGCGGGCCTGCCTACATCAGGGATGTGTCCCCCTGCCTGGTGTATCTTGAAGTCTGCAAAAGCCAATTCTGAGCCTGAGTGTTTCATCAGCTGTGAGTTATCTGAACCTGACCCATGTCTAATCCAGCAGGAAGAAATTGAGGGAGGGCTCATCTTTAATCCTGTTCTCCAACCACAGATCTGCTCCAGACGCTCTGATACCGCGCAGAGCTGCCTGCATCTGGAGAGCACCTGTTACAGGCCGGTGTGCTTGATTTGTGGCTTCTGTCACTCACAGGAATCCCAAGAGTGGAGGGATTATTATTTTAATAGATGTGAAAACAGAGACTGAGTGAACCTGGGTAATCCGTGGAGCCACGAATCAGGCTGTTTTACTTACTCCAATGCCATCGTGTGCAGCTTTGGTGGATAAGGGTGACCTGAGTGTGGAAAATGGAGACAATGATCATAGGAAAAATCAGACGGGAGTCTGTCTGCTGGTCTCCTCCCTCACCCATCCTAGACTAAGCCAGACCATCTGGTCCCTCCCTTGGAGACTCAGCCCTTCCACACCGCTGCTCCATGACAACAGGAGCTCTGCTGGCTAACACAGGCAGAGATCAGTGCAGGCCTAGGAGAGGAACAAACATGAGCTGAACAATAGGCGTTGTCTGTCTGCTCTGCCATAGAAAGAACGAGGCAGGTATTGTCTCCGTTGTAAAGATAAGGATACAGAAGGTCAGAGAGCTTAGGTAAGAAGCCTGAAAATTAATTAACCTTTGTCCTTTGTGGTTCCAATGGTCCGTTTTCCAGGCATTCAGATTCAACACAAGTTCATAGAATCTTTGTTTTAGAAAGGACCTTATTAGTCAGAATAAGCCTACTCATGGGGAAGTTGGTTGTTTCTTTGGTCCTTTTCAAATTGCATATGCATAAGAATCAGTTGTGAGGATCTCATTCAATCCGTGCAGCCTAGGATTCTGCATTTCTGACAAACCCCCCCTGGTGCAGAGGCTGTGGTCCTTGGAGCACAAAGTATGGTCCCTGTGTTTAATAATCAGCCTTTTTCCAAATATCTATGGAACCTTGACACCACGGCTAGCATTCACCACTAGATACCGAGGAAATCCCCTATTTAAGCAAGTGATTGATGATTATTATTTTTTAATAGTCACCAGGATTCAGCGACTGTTCCAGCTGGTAATAATTCGTAAATGAATTAGACATAGTCTCTACCACCACGGACCCTCCCTCAGTGCTGGGAGAGGATGGACGGGTGCGTGAATAGTAACACACGGGTGATAAAGGGACAGCGAACCTAGGACAAGATGGGAGCTGAAGAAAGGAGGGTCACCTCTGGCTAGGGGTCAGAGAAGGCATCCAATACAAATGGCCTTAATGAGGAAAACACTGTTCTGACCCTTGGTAAAATCATAAGGAAGACTTTATTCAAGACCCTGGCACTAGAGGAGAGGACTCAACTCGGAACTGAAGCCAATAGTTGGGGATTTACTGCTGATGAACACAGTGAAGGCGTCAGCAAATGGGAAATAATTAAGAGGAAATGTATTAGTCAGCTTTGCATTGCTATGACAAAATACCTGAGGAAAGGAAACCTTTATTTTGGTTCATGGTTTCAGAGGCCTCTGTCCATGATCAGCCAACGCCATTGCTTTAGGCCTGAGGTGAGGCCTGAGGTGGAACAAAGCTGCTTACTTCATGGTGCTAGGAAACCGGGATAGGGTGGCAGGACAAGATACAGTCCCCAAGGGCAAGCCTTAGTGATCTACTTCCTCCAGTTGGGCCTTATCTCCTGGTCCCCATGACCTACTGACAGTGCCAAATTGTGACTCCATTGAGGGGTTAACCTCTTAATGAGGTCAGAGCCACCATGATGCCATTAGTTCTCACAAGCCCCGCCTCTGAACATCACTGCCCTGGGGACCAAGTCTTCAACACACGAGGCTTTGGGGGACACTAGTGTAAGAGGAGAGATTTATTTATTTATTTACATTGAGGATTTGAGTGGCCTGTTCCGTGTGATGAGGCCTCATTCTCCTGGACCCTGACCTGGGCTGACTTTCCCGGGGGTAGCTTAGAACTGGACATTTTTTGAGTGCATCATAGTCATTCATCACAGTGAGGCTCATTTTGACGCAGTCATAAGTGCAGGTAGCACAGTCTTCTCTATTTCAATGCTCAGGACCTCCTCTTCCCCTCCCCTGCTCCCCTTCCCCTCCTCTATGGATCTTCCCTCTGTTTATTTATTCTTCCTTGTTTTAAATCCTGGCATTTTAGTTACAGATGGAGTTGGAACGGATCGTGAGATAGACAAACACACACAGAGTGTCACTTGGTCAACTTTACTCCCCGTTTGTCTCCAAGAGTCCCCTTCAGAATTCAATTTGGCCTGTGGATTTAGAACCATCCTCCTGGCTTTGCACAGAGCTCTGTGCCTCTGAAGCCCAGTTTCCACGTCTGCAGGGTGAGACTGCTCATCTTCTGCGTTTGTAAGCAGAGTCAGTTTTTGTTTGATTTGATGATTAACGTTAGGAAATGCTTGGAGAGTGCTGTGGAGCCTTGGTGGTTGTTCTAAGTGGCTTACATGTAGTAAGTCCCACAGTGAGTGAGTTCGAGTAGTAATCTATGGTCAGTTCATGATCTCTAGACCCATTCTACAAAGAGGATATTGAGGCACGGAGAGGCTAAGTAGTTCGCCAGAGGTCACACAGTAAGTAGTGGGGCTGGGATTTGAACCCAGGCAAGTTGGCCCCAGAGGTCATGTTCTTAATCGTTGTGTTCTACTTGGGGATGACATTGATACCGCTGTTGACCGGTGACGAGTCCTTGCTTCCCCGATGTTGAAGAATAACACCAAAGAAGCACGCCGAGGCAAGGTCAGAGTAGAAATTAGAAGTTTATTAAAGGACAGCAGAAAAGACTTCTCCCGGAGGAAGAAGGGGACCCAAGAGGTGGAATCCGTGGAAGTGCAGTTGTCTCCCCTTTTTATAGTTTTGGTGATGGAATGTAGGTTGAAAGGCCGGAGGGGTGGGACACTTCTTTGTGATGGGCTATCTTTAAGTTTGCTGGGGGCTGTTCATTAACACTTCTTTGAGGTGGACTTTGGCCTAGGGCCTTTTCGGGACTTCGTCATCATTCCATGAATTGTCCTGTGTTTTCCCTGAGTCATTCCCAGCATGGCCTCCATTTTAGATTTCACTCGGTATTAGACCCGATTTACCTAACTACACTGACTACCTAACTTTAAATCTGGCTTCAACATGACATGCAATTATAACACCCCTCGCTGTGTGCTCGATATCTTTGAGGAGTGTGTTAGTGACCACCCGTGTGACATCACATCACATTCCCAGGTCCCACCCACCCACCAGGAGAGGGGATTACACAGGGTGAGTCACCAGGGCCTGGACTCTTGGAGGTCCTCTTAGAATGCCGCCTGCCAGCGGGGAGACTTCAGAGAGAACTTTGAGATCAAAGAAGTGGTTTCTGCAGAGTGTGCCCACTGCCCCGAGGATGGGACGATGGGTTCAGCTGCCCCCAGACACAGGGCACCACAGAGTGTGGTGAGCATGGAAGTCAGGCTGGGCGTCAGTTAAGCACCTGAGGAGACGCCCGGGGGGTTTACCATCAATGGGATGAGCTAACAGCCCTCTCACACAGGGGACAGTCCATGGGGAGGCAGATGGCAGGAGCCGGGCATGCTCAGAAGAACAAGGGTCTGGGGCCTCTAATGGGCCTCTGGAGCCCTGTCCACCCGCATCTCCAGACTGGGCAGTGACTGACCATAGGGAGTTTGCCAGAAAAGAATGTGACTCTCCTGGCTTCTCACCAGGATGGGTTTAAAAGAAATCAGAGGAAGAAGTGCTCTTGAAAGATGCTCAGAAGTAGTTTTAGGAAGTCCCGAGCCAGAGGCAGCGCAGCCTGGTCAGGACAGCGCCATATTGAAGTCGGTTGCACCCAGCACCTGTCTCCACTTTACAACAGAGGGGCCAAGCCAGGTAGTGTCAGGGCCCTGGGCTTGTTCACCTGCAGAAAGGGAGTAAATCCTGCCAGTGTCTTGGGGATCATGTGGAGGTTCGAGGCATTCACAAGAGCTTACGGGACTTCATGAGCCTTAAGCAGCCCATCAGCTACTGCCTGCTGCAGAAGGTCTGCTCATCCGTTTCCCCTCCTGTGCTTCTCTGGGGGAAAAGAGAACCAACAGCTCAGTAATGAGCATTCCTAAAGCAGAGAGGCCTCTGGGGCATCCGCCCAGGAGCTGGGGACAAACCTCACAGTGGGGCGGCCATTGCTGGCTGCGATTGGCTTCTGTCTACCATGGTGAGGGGCTACGTCATCTCAGAGATGGAAACGGAGGCTACGGAGAGGGTGAGCTCCCAAGCTCATGAGCAGAGCCGACGATTGTTGCCTTCTGATTCCAAGACTCGTTTCCTCCACACTCTGCCACCCGACCCGGAGTCAGGTACAGGATTTACCCCACTGAAATTCTAGAGTGAACTGCCACGTTTGGTGTTGGGTTTGGGTTTTTTTTTAAGAATTTGTTTTTGGTTTGCATTCATTTTTTTGTTGTTGTTCTTTTTATAAAAGAAACAAGATTTCCACACACCCTCCTTCTTGAGAACTACTTTGAATCAGAATTTGAATTTGGGGTGCAGAAAAATGACCCGATGCCTTTGGTCAGAGGTATGCCAATCTAAAAACAACCTCGGAGAGGGAGTGCCTTGGGAAGTAATAATAGCTACTTGGGAGCAGCAGAGCCAGGCTACACCTGCCAGGGAAGACCGAGGGCACGTTCACGAAGGTTGAAATGAGGGAAAGATTTTAAAGACAAAAATGAGGATGATTACATCAGATAATGGGGAATGACAATCCTTGGTTATTGCTAATGATTAATAGCAAGAGGGTCATCACTCGGTGGCTGGACAGAGAGCTGCTGGGCAGATGTCCTGGTGGAAGTACTTCTTGGGTAAGGTTGAGGTGGCCTCCGTGCAGTCTATTGTGACAGTGGCCATCAGGCAGTCATGGGTAAGAGCCCTTTCTTCATGACCTCCTGGCTTTCTGTTGATGATGTCGTTAGGGTTGGTGACACAGTGACTCCATTTTGTTCTGACAGCTTTCACAGAGCAGCAGATGATCCTCAGGGGCACAAGTGTAGACGCAGGAGAGAATTTGGGACAGAATCCCCAGCTCTCCTCAAAGTCCCAACTCATTATTCTCCGGAAGTTTAATCATCGCAAAATTTCCATCAGGATAGAATTAAAACCAATGGAAAATGGTGAGAGTATCGATGGCAACACGGTGGGAATGAACCTCAAGTTCACACAACCCAGCAGCCTCCCTCACCCTCCTCTCTCCAGGATAGACTGGGCACTCCTTAGAGCAGTGGCCACATCTTGTTCACAGTTGTGTCCCCCTTGCTGGCACGATGCCTGGCACAAAGGCATGCTCAGACCACACATGCTCAATGAGAGCTGATGAAATTCCAAGATGGTCCTCGTACTGGACGGCTCTTCCCTTGGATAATGCCAGGCTTACTTCCTCCTTTGGCAATACCAGCACTCAGTGGGCACCCACATTTCATTTTGTAGACACTGACACTGAAAACACTGTAGAATGAAATGGCATCCCCAGCCCGTGTGTACCTTCTCAATAAGTATTAATTTCCTGGGGAGAGCAAAATATCCTATCAGTTAAAAGCTCAGGGTCAAAAGAAGTCCTCATTCTAAATCTGGGATGGGCCACTTTGCAGCTGGATATTGATCCTCATCCGTGGAGCAATGACATTAAGAGTCCCTGCCTCCCAGGGCTAAGAGGTTTATGTGACATGGTTCTTGGTTCCCGTGACCAAAAGTCCTGACAAGAATAATTAGAGGAGGAAAAGCTGATTTGGGCTCATGGTTTCAGAGGTTCAGTCCATAAATGGTCGACTCCATAGCTGGGACCCAAAGTGAGGCAAAGCATCATGGCAGAGGGCGTGGCAGATGACATGGCAATAAAAGTGAACTCCCCTTATCAGGCACAACATAAGTCTCAAAGGCATGCCCCCAGTGACCCACCTCCTCCAGCCTCATCCTACCTAGTTAATCCACATCTGTGCATTAAAACACTATTAGGTTATAACTCTCAGAGTCTAATTATTTCTTTTCTTTTTTTTTTAAAGAGAGAGAGAGAGAGAGAGAGAATTTTTTAATATTTATTTTTTAGTTTTCGGCAGGCACAACATCTTTGTTGGTATGTGGTGCTGAGGATCGAACCCGGGCCGCACGCATGCCAGGCGAGCGCGCCACCGCTTGAGCCACATCCCCAGCCGGAGTCTAATTATTTCAACTCTGAAGTTCTTGCATTGCCTCACACATGAGCTTCTGGGGGAATACCTCATCTCTAACATAACAGTAAGTGTAGAGACACACACACACACACACACACACACACACTCGATTCTTTCCTTCCCATAGTTTTCTTGCCGGTTCCTTCGTGTCTCCTTGAGAGAAGAGAGGGTGGAGAGTCTTTCCGGCTGGGCTCTAAGGACCCCCTTGGGTTGGGGTGGAGAACGAGACAGGAAGCACAAAGCAATGAGAAGCTGGGACTGTCGCATGTAGGGAATCAGGAACTGGGAAGGGGAGTATGGGACATGCGGGACGGAGGGGACAGAGGGCCATCCCAGCAGCCCCTAGTTTCTAACCAGGCTCCTTCCCAGGTCCTAGCTCTTTACACTCAAGCTGCACTTACCACGAGTCTCTGCCCATCTGTTCCGAAACACTGTGCCAGAGATCAAGCCTTCTGTGCATTTTTATGCTGATATTACAGCTGGGGACCTAAAGCCCCAGAGCTCCAGGTCAGCTGAAGTGGGCGCTCTTGGGAGTACTTAAGAGCCCGGTGCAAGAGGGAGGGAGCAGCTCAAGAGACCGTCAGGTCCAGAGGGCTCATCAGAACTGCACCCTCAGAGCAGAGGCTGCGAGAGGCTGTGAAGGGCAAATCAAAGGCCCTGGTTGGCTGGAGGTGGACCACCCAGGAAGCAGAGGTGGAAAGATTCAGCAAAGCACCCACAGATTTTCTCTGAGATTCCTGGATGACTGAACAACGCTACTGGCAGCAGCAACAGTCAGTAAAGGGCTCCTGGATCCCAAAGGGAGGAAGGAAAAAGAGGCGTCAGGCAGCCCCAGGTCCTGGGTCCTGTGCTGGGTGCGTGACCTGCGTTATCACCTGGAGTCCTCAACCAGCCCTGTGATCCTTGTAGCTGCAGACGGGCAGGGAGGGCAAGAAGGTCAGCTCGAAGCTCAGCACTTTCACAGCTTCTGGGAGGCAGAGCAGGGCTCGCGGCTCAGGCCAGCCAGGCTCCGTGTCTTTCCATGACACATGCCAGTTAGACTGGAGAGTGTCTCAGGAAAGACTGGGAGAAGAGAGTCTGAGAAAGGTGTTGGAAAACAGGTTTTATTGTTCAGGTACGGGGAGGCCAGTCGATCAGGAGATGGCTGTGGTCAGCAGAGAATTTGTCACTCACAGCTCCTGGGAGAAGGGAGCACTCCTTACAGGGCTTCGGCCTCCTGGGATGGACAATCTCCAGTGGTCTGATTCCTGGCCCTGGGATGATTAGATGGGGAATAAGGCCCAGAGTGTCGGGGGTGGATAAGGGGTCTCTGGGGAGGAGGAGCCTTGGACTGATTGATTTGCATATGGATGGCCACCCTGGGAGGGGGCCTCTCTCCAGGGTCAGCAAGGCCCCAGGTCAGAACATCAGAAGCATGGTTGGTAGGAAGAGGCAAACAGGTTGCCTCTGGAGTCTTCCAGTGTGACTGATAATGAGGCTCCTGGGTCTTCCCTATGTTCTGAAGCCAGAGAGTGGCTCTCAATCGAAGTCACTGCCTAGCACCAGAGAGACCTCTCAAATTGCCATCGTTGGGAGACGTCAGGGTGGGTCTCACTTTCAGCATCCTGACAGCAAGTAATTGCAGATCAAATGACCCCAGTGGATAACTAATTGGAGTTCGATGAGATTAATCAGAATAAGCTCTGTTATTTCTGAATCAGGAATGGTGAAACATGATTTGCCAAGATGATGAAGTGCATGTGAAGGGTGCGGATGTGGGTCCCGCATGTCACAAACCACCCTCAGTCCTCAGGGTTACTAGGGAGATACACAAATCACCTGATTGACAAATTTTCCAGAAAAGTGTGATGTGCCAAGGAACTGAAGTTTTTTTTTACCCCCCAAGATTTTTGTTTGTTTGTTTGGTTTTTACCTTTAGATGTCTCATAGATAAACATGGAAATTGAATCGTTCCTCCCTGTCCCTTGTCCTAAACGTTATTTGCTGGTGCAATTAAAAGTAAGGAAGTGGACTAAGAATCAGACAAACCCGTGAGTCAGCTTTTTGTGGCTATGACCACAATACACAAAGAGAACAACTCAGAGGAGGAAAAGCTCATTTTACACTCCAGGTTTCAGAGGTTCAGTCTGTGGTCACCCAGTTCCATCGCTCGGGGCCCAAAGTGAGGCAGAAGATCCTGGCAGAGGGTGTGGTGATGGAAAGTTGCTCAGCTCATGGCAGCCAGGAAGCAGAGAGCAGGGAAGGGGCACCCTCCCAAGGATGAACCCCAATAACCCACCTTCTCCAGCCCTGCCCCACCTGCCCACAGGGGGGCACAGTGACCACCCAGGGAGTCCGTCCAAAGTGGGATGGCCTGGGCGGGGTATAGCTCTCATAATCTCAGCATTTCTTTTCTGAACATTTCTGCATTAACATAGGAGCTTTAGAGGACGTCCATATTCAAACCATAGCCACCTGTCTGCATTTGGGGAGGATAAAGATAGAAGTTCTTACCAAGGCCTCTGTGTGCTGCAGATTCTGGACTCTCCAGTCTAAGGTCCCCCCCCCCCTCTCTCACACACACACACACACACACACACACACACACACACTACCACCTAAAATACTCTCTGCCCCTCCACCCAGCTACCTCCAGCCACCCCTGCCCTCTAGCATCTCTCTCTCTCAAGAGAGCGCGTGGCACAGCCTCAGGGCACCAGGGCCTTCTGCTTCCTGGTTCCAGTCATGGTGAATTCCTTTCCTGCTTCCAAAAGGACTTGTGCAGTGAGGACCTGTCCACTAAAGCTGTGTGCTCCAGAGCGGGGTAAGACCTGGAACTGGTTTTGTTGTTTGTTTTACGAGACCCTAATGTACAGGGAGAGCTAATTGGATACTTGGTCAATGAACACCCAAGTGAACGCCCTGGGATCCTCTTCCCATGCCCATCTCTGTGTAGCTGCCTCTTCTGATTAGTGGCCCTCTCTGAGCCTCCCCTCTCCCCTCTCCCCTCCTTACGGTGGGAGTGTTGGTTTAGGTGATTTCTAAAGCCTTTTCTGGTTCTAGGCTGGTGAAGCCTGGTTAGTGGTCTCCTGTGTCCTGTGGGGAGAGGAGCTATCTCCTAGGAGCTCTTTGGTTCCTCGGGGCAAGCAGAAAATGGCCTCTAAGGTTGACGTGGACTCCAGCTCCCCAGCTCCCCTCCATAGGGGCACACATGCACCAGTTTGGGGGTAAACTGTGGGTTTCGTCTCTAAAACTTACCAGCTGTGAGGCTTTGGGCAGGTGGTCACTAAACCCGGAGCCTCATCTTCAAAGAGAGTTCCTTACATGGCTAAAATGTGGATTGAAGGAAGGGCAGGGGTAACATCCTTAGGTACTCGGTGCAGCGTGCAGAATACAGGTTTGTAAGCTTGTTCCTCTCCGTGTCTGCCTTGTATGCGGCTCAAAGAATCATTGATGCGAGAATCGGGGGCTGGGATTTGGGGCCCATCGAGGTCATGACAATACTGAACATTTGAACAGAAATAAAATTATATTTGCAAGCCCTTTACAAGACAGTTTTAGAAAGAAATTATATCATTTCCATTTCACAGAAGGGAAGAGTGGAGTCCAGCAAGCTAGAGTGGCTTGCCCAGGTCCACAGGGTGGACGACTGGCCACGCTCAGGTTCTGAGTTCCACGCTCCTGGTGCCCCTGTTTTCTGTGTGTTCTTTCCAGGGGCTTCTTTCCAGCCTTTGGCTTCTGTTTGTTTTAACAGTCCACCCATGTGAAAGGGTTGGATCTGTGAATGGCTGAAATGACAAAGACTCCCCACAGGTGGCGCTCAGGAGATGCCTTAAGACTGTCTTCAGCGAGGAGGACTGCCATTCCCGACTTGATTTAGATCCATAAAGAACAACTGTCTGGTTGTCTGCAAATGACAGGGAAATGAAAGAAACCGCAGCCAGGAGTCAGCAGGGGGGAAGGGAGGAAGCCCCAGGCTCTGTGCTCCAATAATGCAGATGTCAAACGTAAAGCAAAACGTGGAAGAGATCCGGGAACTAACTGGCTCTTCAAAAGAGCAAATTCAAGGGCAATATCAGGATCCTAAAAATTAAATCTGACAATATAATTTAAAATATTCCCAGCCAGAGATCAAAGAAAGAGATGCCTCAATAAGGTAATGTGGCTGCACAGGTGGTGTCCGTGCATGAAGTAGGATTCTTTGGGGGTAAAAATACCAAATTCACTTTGAATGAGCTCAAACAAATCAAGTGAAGAGGAATGTATTGAAAGGATTCCCGGGTAACCACAAAACCCAAGGGGAGCTAAGCCTCCAGAGTGGTTCCTTATCTCAGACAGACGGAGAAATAGTAAAATGGCTTTGTCTCCTTCTATCCAGGGTGCACATGGATTTTGCCAGGCTGGGGGGGGGGACATAACATCTTGGTTATTTGGGGACATCCTCGCCCACGTCATCTAAGGGGGACATGGAGAGCAGAGGAGGCCTCTTCAGACCTTGCTCAGCCGTCCAGAGAGTTTCCACCGGCTGTGGTTCCATTCCCCACCATCCCTCTCTGCATTTCATAGTTAGATGCTCTGCTCGGCCCTGCTGGATAAGGAAGGATGGAATTTGCTTGCATACAAAGATGACCAGCCATGGCTTGAAAGAGAAGTCTCTTTGCCTCTCAGAAAAAAAAAAAAAATCTAGAGGTAGGGTCCAGGGCTGGGACAATGGCTGTGTGACATTAGACACCAGATCTTTCTACGTCACTGCCCCCTGACCATGCTTCCCCCGCCCCTCCCAGTCCTAGAAGGCCAACTCCAGGTGCCAGATAGTTCAAGGCTCTCAACTGTGGACATAAATAGAGGGAAAAGGAGAGGGCAGCAGACCTAACAAGAACTATGGACTTGGACATACTGTCCTGGACACGTCTCATTTCACCAGCCTCCGAAGGGCAGCCACTGATGTTGACACTGGTGATGAGAAGATGGAACATCTGAGGAATGCCCAGGCAAGGGTGAAAGCAAGTTTTATTTAAAGGGTAGAACAGAGATCTCTCTCACAGAGAGGGGACCCAAGAGCTGGGTGTCCAGAAAAGTGGGGGTGTCCAGCCCTTGTACACATTTTAGATTTCCCTCGTCCTCAAGTTCTGTCCTCCCCCATCCTGCCTATGTGACTAGTGACCAAAAGGTGGGACAAAAAGCGGAGGGATCCAAGGGCTGCCCAGGAGTACAGGCAGGAAGGGAGAGGCCCAGGGGACCTCATTCATTACCTCTGTGCTGGGAGGGACAATGCCTTGGAGGCAGTAAGCTTGACCAAGGTGGAGGAGGGGGAAGGGTTCAGCCCCACCTGCCTGACCCAATCATGCATTACCTGTGCTGACTCTCCTTTGCCGTCCCCCTCCCCAATATCATCCCATTCTGAATTGGAAACTGAAGTGAAGCAGACCAGAGACATCCCTCTCTACCCAGAAGACCCTTACCATAGTTAAGCAGAAACCCCCACCATATTTGTAACCTGTAAGTCCCTCTTGTTGTCCAAAAGCTTTTTACACAGGATATCAGCTATCAGCAAAATATTCTGCAGAGGGCACTGTGGTTTGTAGCTTCCTCTGTGTTTGTAAACACCAAGTTTGCAGGAAAGAAATTACTTGTATGTAGACTTCAGCAAAAATGTAAAACACCAAGCCCCCCTCCCCTCCCAATGGTTATAAAATTCAAAGAATTTCTAGACTCATGGTCCAGAGAATCTCTCAGGCACAAGCCACACTCTGGACGGGCTGGCTGCAGCCAATAAACCTGCTTCCTGGAAATTCCTCGGGTGTCCAGCTTCATCTGTCCTACTTCAGAAGCACAGGGAGGTTAGGAAGGCTGCTGAAGGTCACACAGCTTGTCGGTGGAAGAGCTGGGATTTAAGCTGAGTCCTTGTGGCCCTGGAGTTTATAGTCATAACTATCTTCTCTCTAAAGGAGACATCTCTAAAGCGATGGATAGCACATTTGCTTACCTGTGAGAAACTGGAACGGATGGATGGACAATGGCCAGACCTCATCTGATATTAAAACTGAGACCCACAACTTGTGCAGCAATCAGGCCAGGCAGCTGAACCACAACCCCTCAGCAACAGTCCTAGAATTGCCATTGGGCAGGGGTCAATGACTTTATGTCCCCCACATCCAATTCAGATTCAGCCAGAGGAAGCAAGCATGCTCCCCCACCCAAACTCATGACGATATGTCCCATTTCTACTTGGCCTAACTCCAGCATCCTGGGGCCAACAACCTAGGCACACACCATCCCGAAACTTCTGTCAGTACCACGAGCTCTCCCACCCCTCTGCCTGTCTTTAAGTCCCTGTAAATGCAAGTAATGGTGGCTGGCCTCTAGCAAGCTTTGAGTCTGTAGCCCCTGTGAGTCCCCTTGGGTGGCCTCCATTTATTTGAATACACTCTCCTTGGCTGGGATCAGTCAATGACCAAACCTTGCAAAAAGGAGGCTGGGGAATGCAGTCTTTCCGTGGGGGCCACTGGAAATGTGACGTTCTCCTACCAAACAAGAACGAGAGAATGAAAACGCCGAGGCAGCCAGCAGTGTCCTCATATCTGCCACCTCTGGGCTTGGGGTCCTCTGGCAAAGATTGGTGACACTTTCTCAGAGTCATGGGGATGTCCAGTGCACCCTCAGGCGTTACTCCACAGTATTTAAGGAGTTGGCGCTCTTCCCGGCCTTTCTGATCTCTGTCCTTTACCTGATGGCTTCCTCCTGACATGCTGTGTGTCCTCAGAGGGGCTCCTCCCTCTTGTCTCACCCTCTGGGACAAATAGAACTCCTCTTCATTTCATTGGGGTTTGGGAGAAAAAGAAGGAGATAACAAAAATAACTTGTGTGTGTATTAGTTCCTGTATGATATGATGATAATTGTTCTAAGAACTTTACACTTTTAATTGATTTGTCACAACAACCCTAGAAAGTAGTCAGCTTATCCCTATGTTATAGTTGAGTGGACAGAATGGTTAAGTAACTTGCCCAGGGTCCCACCAGCCAGGAAGTAGTACCCTGAGGATTTTTCTAAACAGCTGGCCTGGCTCAAGAATATTTGCTCTTAATCATGGCCCAATATTGCTTCTCTGTGCTGTCTTCAGAGAGCTTTTGCTTTATACCCTATAATGCTTTAAGATAACGAAACACCAAGGGCCTAGCTCTCTCCCCGTAATGGGAGCAGGGGGAATAGAGAACACAAATGACCATTTCTAAGGGCCATCCTGCAGGACTTGCTAGGACCTGGGAAGCCATCAGGAGCTTGTCTCCTGGGTTTGCTGCCTGCAGTAGACACAAAGGACTTCTGTGTCCTTTCTCCTCTCACCAATTAATTGTGTACAGTCCTATTATGCCCCATATCACAGGCTTTGAGCTCATAATGAGTTCATTCAAATGGCTGACCCATACTGAAATACCAACTCAGTCTCAGCTCCGAACTAGTAGGAGGGAGTCTGATTTTCCACGTGTCTAAGAACTGGAGTGGTCTCCAAAAGGTCTCCTAGGCTCTGTTCTTTTTTTGGTATTGAGGATTGAACCCAGGGGTGCTTAATCACTGAGCAACATTCCCAGACATATATATACATACATATACGTATATATAGACACACACACACACACACACACATATATATATGTATATATATATATTTTTTTTAATTGGAGGCAGGGTCTCACTGAGTTGCTAAGTGCTTGCTTCACTAAACTGCTGAGGCTGACTTTGAACTCATGATCCCTCTGCCTCCACCTCCCAAGCTGCTGGGATTATAGGCATGCACCACCGTGCTGGGCTTAGGCTCCGTTCTTTAAATGTTATTATATTTGCAGAATCCAGATGGGAATCATCACTGACAATGATAATAAAACCAAAATAAAGAATTATATGAACCCCAAAGAAACCTTCCAGGAAGAGTAGATGCTGTCCAAGTTGTAAATAATACCACAAAGCAAACAGAGAGAAGTGTACCTATTAGGGCAGACATGAGAATGTTAACACTCGGAAGAGGAAAGTAAATGACTTGATTTCTATTTTTCTCCACTGCCAGGGGGAATAATTCTATCTGTAAATGATGGAAAAGCTACCTTTCAGAGGACACTTTTCCAAAGATGAAAGATAATAATATGAGATCATTTAATCTGCTTTAAAAGAACCCATATTCCCAGGACCAGAATAATTACCTCTCAGGGCGCAGATGTATTAATAAAATGCATAAATGTTGATGGAGTCAACACCACGACTCATTAAGGAATGATGGCATACTGGGGGAAGGTAAATGTTGATCTGTTTTACCAACAAGATAAAAAGGAGGGATTCTGGAAATATATACTAATGAGCTTGAAATTAGAGCAAGAAAAAAATTAAAGGAATTATCATTTAAAAGATGGTTTGTAAATATTTATAACTTAAAACATGATTATTAGTTAGCAAAAGTTTATTTTATTAATTTATTCATGCATGAAAACACTTTATTGAGAATGCAGAGCAGGCCAGACACAGGGGTTATAAACAGTATAAGTAAGATTGAGCTGTACCATCAATCTAGTAGCATTTACAAACAAAAAATCAGAGCGAACTTGCTTTGCTTTATTTTCTACTAATTTTGCCAGTTACGCAGACCATAAGGATGAATTTAGATTTCCAAAAGTCCTTTGAAGTGGACTCTCATGGCCTGTGGAGAAGATGGAGCTACCTTTTCCCACTTGACTTACAAGAGAGCGCTAGATATGAGAAGAATTGGTGGAGGGATAACCAAAACTCCACCTTTATTACCGAGAGTAATTGATGTGGGTAAGCGTCACACATCTGCTGGCTAGAGCATCCCCAAAATTAGAACCACTGGCCCACCTGTCACAGGGAACACTGGAGCAGGCCCAGATTGCCCATGCAAAACAACCCCTGATCCATGTGGGCACAATCCCAAGAGGAAACAGGAGACAAGCACTGGGTTATGAACGTCCAATTTCTTCTTTGAAGATCACAAATCAGATCTGTGAGCAGAGTTAAGGCTAGTGTATTTCACTAGGAGGAAGCATGTCTTTCTTAACGAGGTGCGACAGAAAGAGCTCATGGGTGTACACGCTCAAAGGAACACAGTGGTTTATATTACCACTAACGCTGGAAGCATTGAGTTCTAAGGTATCCACTACGATGGGTGAGGTTGGGCAGCGAGGGCTCAGGTGTTGGGAAGCAGTAAGTAAAAGATAGACTATACTTAAATGAAGAAGATATACCACTTCTTCACAATAGAGAAACCTAGGTGTGTGAGTGTAGGGATGGCTTTTAAGACACAACACAAAAGACATGATCCACAGGGAAATAATTGATATGCTAGACTTCATTAAAATTAAATCTTTTTGCTTTGTAAAAACATTGTCAAGAAAATGAGCAGATGATGCACCGGCTGTGGGAAAATATTTGCCAAGAGAGCGTCTAATAAAGGACTGCTAGGCTAAGTACACAAGGGCTCTTAAGACGGAACAAGAAAACACACCACCTGATTATCAAAGACCTTAACAGACACCTCGCCAAAGGAGACATCTAGATGGCAAATAAATAAATGAAAAAGATGTTCAATATCAAAAGTTGTCCAGGAGTTGCCATTTCAAACCATAATGAGATACCACAGCTATGAGAATGTCCCGGAATCAGGAGCATTGTCAATTCCAGATGCTGGTGAGGCTGTGGAGTGACAAGAATGCTCCTTTGTTAGCTGGTGGGGATGCAAAATGGTGCAGCCACTTTGGAAGCTACTTTGGTGAACATAGAAACTGAACATACTCTTACAGTATAACCCAGCAATTGTGCTTCTGGTACTTATGCAAAGGAGTTGAAATCTTATATGCATACCAAAATCTGTTGCCAGATATCTAAAGTGATTTTATTCATGATTGCCCAAACTTAGAAGCAACCAAGATGTCCTTCATAGGTAAATGAAAAATAAATTGTGGTACATAAAAACATGGAATGTTATTTACCTACCACTGAAAACAAAGGTACTATCAAGCCATAACCCTTGAATGTATATTACTAAGTGAAAGAAACCAATCTGAAGGGCTGATCTATGATTCCAAGTGTATGACATTCTGGTAACTATGGAGACAGCTAAAAGATGGGTGGTTGCTAGAGGTTGAGTTGGGGCTAAATAGGTAGAGCACTGAACTTTTTTTTTTTATTTGTTTGAAAAAATTTTTTTGTGGTTTTATTTGTAACCAAAATGATTTTTAACTGAAAAATAATGCAAATATACATACATATATTGTTTCAATAGTTAAATTCTATAGAAATATAAAATATGAAATATAAAATGAAAGTAGTTCTTCATTCCCATTGTCACAATTTTAATTTTACTGCTTGCAGTCAGCTCTCTGGAACCTAGAGTTGTATTTTTTTTAATTTTTTAAAAATTTATATATGATAGTGGAATGGATTACAATTCTTTTTTTAAATTGGTTATTCAAAACATTACAAAACTCTTGACATATCATATTTCATACATTCGATTCAAGTGGGTTATGAACTCCCATTTTTACCCCAAATACAGATTGCAGAATCACTTTGATTACACATTCACATTTTTACATAATGCCATATTAGTAACTGTTGTATTCTGCAACACATAAAGAGCACAAATTTTCATATCTCTAGTTGTATACAAAGTATACTCACACTAATTCGTGTCTTCATACTTGTACTTTGGATAATAATGTCCATTACATTTCACCATCATTGCTAACCCCTTGCCCCCTCCCTTCCCCTCCCACCCCTCTGCCCTATCTAGAGTTCTCTATTCCTCCCATGCTCCCCCTCCCTACCCCACTATGAATCAGCCACCTTATATCAGAGAAAACATTTGGCATTTGGTTTTTTGAGATTGGCTAACTTCACTTAGCATTATCTTCTCTAATTCCATCCATTTACCTGCAAATGCCATGATTTTATTCTCTTTTATTGCTGAGTAATATCCCATTGTGTATATATGCCACATTTTTTTAATCCATCTATTGAAGGGTATCTAGATTTGCTCCACAGTTTAGCTATTGTGAATTGTGCTGCTATAAACATTGATGTGGTTGTGTCCCTGTAGTAAAACACTCAATATTTTATGGCATTAAAAATACTCCATATGATACTGTAGTGATGAATGATGAATAAGTAATATTAAACATTAGTTCCACACCATAGAATACGCACCCAAAATGCACCCTAATGTGAACTATATCCTGGGGAGTTCATTGTGTATGTTAATGGCTGTTCATTAACAAAGGTACCACTTTGATAGGGGATGTTGACGATGAAGAGGTCGTGTGTGTGTGTGTGTGTGTGTGTGTGTGTGTGTGTGTGTGTGTCAGGGTCAGGCAGTATATGGGAATCCTTGTACTCCCAATTTTGCCGTCAATTGAAAACTGCTCTAAAAATTAAAATATTAAATCAAGAGTAAAAAATTGATGATGAAATTTCAAGTTTGGAACAAAGAAATGGCAAGACTGAGTACTGTTGTTAACTTCATCAATAGTCTATGATTCAGGGTAATTCCCTGGTTCAAGGGTGGGAAATTTCTCCAGATAGGAAAATGCAGTCAGAATTTCCAACAGTGTTTTTTTGTATGTTTGTTCGTCTGTTTGTTTGTTTTCTTTTTCTCAGAATTTTCAGACCCCTTCATGGGCACTGGTTGAATGTGAAGCACCAATGACATTATTATTACCCAGCTAGATGACAGCTTAAGATACGTGGCCAGCTTCTGCAGTCAGTACATTACCTTATCCTTTATTCCTTATGTTTTAGTCAGCTTTTTGTCCGCTGTGAGCAAAAGGAGGAAGAAAAGTTTATTTGGGCTCATGGGTTCAGAGATTTCAGTCTATGGTCAACTGACTCCATTGCTCAACATCATGGCGGAAAGGCATGACATGACAGAGGAAAGCCTCTCAGTTCTTGACAGCCGGGAAGGGGGGTGGGGAGAGAGAGAGAGAGAGAGAGAGAGAGAGAGAGAGAGAGAGAGAGAGAGAGAGAAATGCCAGGAACAAAACATAAACCCCAAAGGATCTACTTCCTCCAGCCACACCCTACCTTCCTATGTTATCATCCAGTGAATCCATTCAAGTAGATTAATCCACTGATGAAGTTACAGCTCTCCTAATCTCATCTTTTCACCTCTGAACGTTCTTGCATTGTCTCACTCATGAGCTTTCAGGAGATAAATTCATATACAAATCATAACACCTTCTAAATTGGAAAATTACAGCTCATGATTGTGAGGTTATTTAGATAATTCTGGGTATTTAAATATAACATTAATTGAGAAGAAATCAATTTGTATGCAAAGATTACTTTCCATATTTCATTAGATATAAATTCATCATAAGCACAGTTTTATCCTTCAACTTGAAAAGTGAATATTAGTCCATTCTTTGGTTGAATGTGCTTCTGCAAAATATTTGTACATGATTTGTAGCAACCATTGAATGTAATTTTTCAAACTTCATCAATAATATATCATCAATTTCTTTCTCTGACAGTGGAAGAAAATGATCAGCCATAACAATCAAATAATTTACTCACAGTTTGATCTTTTAAATAAACCTAAATGTTTTGTCCTGAACATTATATATGATAATCCTTTGGGATGAAACGAAAGATTTAGTTTATTCAAGATACTGACTATAATTTTAAAATGTATCAATTCATTTTAAGTAACAGAAGTAATCAAGTCACAAAGAAATGTTTTTTATCCCTAACTTCAAAGAGAGAGAACATTTTGGTGTGGGAATCATGGTGTATTAGCATGAAATAAGTAGAGTTTGTATTTAAAAACCATGTTTTTTACGCACATCACTGAAAAGATGTACTTATACTGCCTGTAATTTAATCATAGCAAAATTTTTTCACAGTACTTTTCAAACTTGGATCAAGATTCTGAGGCATATTGTTGGCTACTGATTATTCTCTGTGAATAGAACACACAAAAAAATTTGTGGGCACCATTGGTTTGGGTCCCAGTACATTGTGTTTTGTCCTCCTCTTGGCTCACAAAATCATAATAATTTAAATTTTAAAAAAGACTTTTCTTATGGTGCAGGCTTCCTTTCAGTGATAACAAGTTTGTTGAACCCTTCTCTGTCATATACATACTACACATAGAAAAAGAGTTGACTCACACTCTTCATATTGGTGGTTTGATCCAAATGTAAAGCAAAGTATATGCTAGGCATGTATGCTTAGTAATTTCTTGTCACATATTTTATCATTGGTAATAAATAATATCCCAATGTGTTACTTGGTTATAGAATTTTGCAAACTTTTCATCAATTCTTTGATGCCCTCTCAGTAACAGTGGGATTTTTACAAGTTTTGAATGATGCCTGTATGGTTTTGGACTCTTTTCTACACTGGGGTGTAAAATTCACATATTACATTAGAAAGCTTTATTTGGTGTAAGGAGTAGGGGGAGAGATTTGGCTGGATTTCCAAAGAGGTGTTTGCTATTTAATTTGAAAGGCACATTTCTAGGACTCTGCCAGTGTTGTTAAAGTTTCAAGATTGACAGTTCCCTGGGCAGCAGAAACAAATGGATTGCAAGTTTAATAAAATACATTTTCAGATGCTAGTTATCTTTTTTTATTTATACTTCTCATTTTTTGACTGAAGATTTGCTTTTCATTCTATTTCATTTCTACAATTTATATTTATAATGCCATTAACATTTTCATCACTTTTGCATTGCAAAGAAACGACTTTGAGCCAGTGGTACATTTTTAAAAGAACATTTTGCATCATAATAAGACATAACATAGTAACATTAAAAAATAAAATTTAATAAGTGAAAATGATCACACTAATTATGCAAATGATAAAATACTATATGATAGCTTTGTGGTATGCGTAAAACTTTCAAGAAGGTATGAGCTTTAAGAAATGAGATTCGTACAAAAAATGTAAATAATACCAATTAATTTCAAGTATAGGAACAAAATTGTCTCTTTGCTTTTGTTTCTGACACTGCCAAACTGCCTGCTAGCCATTGACTAGTTTAGGAAGTGTACTCTTGGTGCACAGGCAAGGGTGGGAGACGAGGAGAGGGAAGCTGGGACAAGGAATGGGATGAGCGGTGACAGAGTGGGCCAGCACATCTTCTCAGCAGGACTTGTAATCAGGGGCAGAACAAATCCAAAAGTCAAGATTGGGCCCTCAAATCCCAGAGTGTGGGACCAAGATTTAATTACAAGTCCCACCAATCAATATGGGCAAATGAACTAAGGAGACATTTCTCAAAAGGTGATATACAAATGATCCACAAATATATAAAAGAATGTTCAACATGCCTAGCAACCATGGAAATGCAAACCAAAACCACACTGAGATTTCATCTCTGCCTCATTAGAACGACAAGCACCAATAATATAAATAATAACAAATGCTGGTGAGGATGTGGGGAGAAAAGAACTCTTACGCATTGGTGGTGGTACAACCACTTGGAGAGCAGTAAGGAGATTCCTCAAAATACTAGGAATAGAATCACCATAGCACCCAGGTATCAGCCTACTATAGTGATGTAGCCACTATGACATTTATAGAAGCACAACTAGCAATAGCCAAGTTATGAAAGCAGCCCAGGTGCCCACTGACAGATGAATGGATAAAGAAAGTGGGGTCTATATACACCATGCCATCTACTCAGCCATAAAAAAAATGAAATTATGGTATTTTCTGGTCAATGGATGGAACTGGAGAGATCATGTTAAGTGAAATAAGCCAGACTCAGAAAATCAAGGGTCAAAACATTTTTTGTTTCCTCCCATGGAAGCTAGAGAGAAATAGGAAAAAAAAACTGGGGAAGGGAATCTCGTGAAAACAGAAGGAAGAACAGTAAAGTAGAGGAATGGAATTGAAGGGGAAGGAGAAGAGGGAGATAAAGGAGAAGAACTGTGAATGGAATGATGCTACATGCATATATAAATATATCACAATTGATTCTACTTGTATAATTATAATTCACCAATTAAAAAATTTAATAAATAGAAGAAAGACCAGTAGAATAGAGCAAGGAGGTCCGGGGAGGGAAAGGGGAAGTACAGGGGAACAAGATGGAGGAAATTATGTTATATGCATTTATGAATAAGTCACAATGATCCCCACTATTATGTATGATAATAATGCACTAATAAAGGCATTAAAAAGAAATTTGGCATATTCCTGAAGTGAGATACCACATGGCAATAAAAGGAATAGACAGACTGACATAAACAACCTGGATAATTCTCCCAGGTGTTATGCTTCAGAAAAAAAGCCCAACACCAAAAACTACATAGTACATGTCTCCAGTGAATTTATGAAGTTCTAGAATTGGCAAAACTAATCATTGGAGACAGAAATCAAATAACAGGTTGCCAGAGCTGGGGTTGGAGACAGAATATTGATTAAAAGCGGAATAAGGGGATTTTCTGAGGTGATTAAAATGTTTTATATCTTGGTAGTGGTGGAAGTCAAATAGATATATACATTTGTCAAAATCCACGGAACTCTCATGTGAATTATACCTAAATAGAGTTTACTTACAGGGCATATTTTGATAAAGCCTCTTTTGACATTTTAATGGTTCGTGTTAATTCTGTCTTTTCTGAGTTGAATTGTGCTGCCCCCCAAATTCATATATTGAGGTCCTCACCCTGGAATCTTGGGAATCGACCAATGCAGATGTAAACAGGTAAGTTCAGATGAGTTCATCCTGGAGGAGGATGGGTTAGTCAGCTTTTCATCGCTGTGACCAAAATATCTGTTAAGAACAACCTCGAGGAGAAAAAGTTTCATGATTTCAGAGGTTTAATCTGTGGTCGGCCAGGACCATTGCTCTGGACCGAAGGTGAGACAGAACATCATGAAGGAAGTGGGTGGCGGATGAGCAAGACTCACCTCGTGGTGGTCAGGAAGCAGAGAGAGAGGGAAAAGGGCTAAGTGGCCTCAGGACAGATGTCCCCTTCCAGAGCATGTCCAGTGGCCCAGCCAGGCCCTGCCTGCCTATAGTTACCGCCCAGTTATTCCATTCAAACAGTCAGGTTACAGATCTCACAACCTCACCATCTCTTCTCTGGACTTCCAGGACACCTCATGTCCCAACCATAACAGAGGGGGAGCACCTCATCCAATTTGACTGGTATCCTTACAAAAAGGGGCACGGAGGCATGCCCACCTGTAGAATGCCACACGAAGACGAAAGCAGAGACAGGAGATGCCAAAGATTGCCAGGGAGCACCAGCAGCTGGCAAGGGCACAGGACGGTCTTCCTCACAGAGCCCAGGAAGAACCAGCTCTGCTGGGACCTAGTCTTCCAGCCTCAGGAACTGCGAGACGATGCATTTCCATTGATAAACTGCCCAGCTGTGGTGCTCGTTATGGCAGCCCTCGCACACTAATACACACCCCTCTAGTTCCCAGCCTTGCTAATTGTTGAATTCAATGCAGGTTTATTGAACTCTATCCAGGCCCTGTGGGGAAAACATCAGAAATAAGAATTACCCTCCTGAGGGAAAATATATGTGAACAGGGACAGGAGGAAAAAAAGAAAACTAAGTTCTTTCATTCCCAGCAGGAGTTCTGAGATTGTATCCATGTCAAGCCAAATTATAGAAAATAGTTCTGAAAAGGAGAGAGCCAGAATCCCCATTTACAGCATGGAATTTATCTACCTGGAGACCAAGAGTGTTCAGCCAGCCAACACAGCTCTGTTGCAGGTTAGGAAATCTACTCAGGGAAAGGCATTAAGACTGGAAGATTGATAGGTGCATATAAATTGAATTTGGAAAAGGGATATTTTTAACAAGTGCTGGGAGCCGAATGAGTCATCTGTTTCTGCCTCAGGCACATAACTACCATGAAGCCTTTAGTGAGTCAAGAGGACCGCTCTCCACCATTAGACCCTAGGTAGACTGGGAGTCTACTTGGAATTATTTTTTTTTCCTAAAATAATTTCTATTTTTTATTGACAGGTAATAGTTGTATATATTTAGGGGGTACAATGCGATTTCCCCTTGTATTTTCTTCTTCAGACCATGAATTATAGAGTGGATTCTTAGTTATCAAGTGAGGGTAGCTTTAGAACATTGTGTTTTTGTTATCTCTTCCCAATTTTATGGTATGAAAAATGTGTATTTTTGGTATCTGCTAAGATTTTATTTAAGGGCTGTTCAGTAGTCAATTTTTGCAATGGCTTGATATGAATTAGAAACAACATGTTATCTGTGAATGTCTCTGTCCATTAGCACAGGTGTAATTGTTGGACTGTTTAAATGCTGTAAATTCTACTGATATTTGGTCTGCTGGATCTATGCATTTCTAAGAGATATATCTTCAAATTTCTCCCTATAATTAGGGATCTGTCAATTTATTTTTGTAATTATGTCTGTTTTTTTTTTCTCCACATGATTTGAGTTCTTGGGCTAAGTCCTGGCAGGATCAAGACATATTTTCCGGATCACCGGATTCTATCCTCCGGTCTGACTTCTACTTCACCTTCTCTTTACTATCTTTTTGGTGACTTTCCTCATTTCACTTCTTCTCTAATTGTATCCAATTTGGTTTTAACCTAACTGCTGAGGTTTTCTTTTTTAATCTTCATGGCTAATTTTTATTTCTTGAAGTTCTATTTGCTGCTGGGTTTTAAAACTCAAACAGCTGTTTCCTGTTTATTAGCACTTATATTTACTATTATTTTATTCATTTTAAATATATTTACAGATCTTTTAGGTGTATTTTATCAGCCCTAATTTTGGGGGAAGGGTAACTCTCCTGTTATAACACATTCTCAGTCTCATTCATTTCCTTGAGTATTCTATAATTTTTTCTGAGTAAATTTATCAGGATTCAACTTTCTCCCTCCCTCCCTTTTTTTCTTTCTTGTCTATCTTTCTTTCTTTCATCCTGTGTGTATCTTGGGGTGAGAGACCCATGACCTCTCTATCATGAAACACTTCTTCAAGGTGGTTTTGCTTTTATTTCTTCAATCCTGGGGATCCACTCATCTTGGAATAATTTTATTTTTGGATTCTCAACTTGGGCTCATCATCAGGCTGATAGTATATTTAATTCTTATGTTCATATGACAAAGGTAGGGAACCTTAATATCCTATGGACAACTTTCTCCCCATTTCCTCTCCCTGACACTAAATTATCTGGATGCATAGTGAAGCCCCCATCCCCGACCCCACTCACCAATGGCGGAGTCCTGAACCGCTGATGGCCGAGTCCAAACCTGTTCATATGTTAGTGGATTCCCTGATGAGGAAGAAGTCAGGCAAGGCTCCACAGGGATGTGCTGGGAAGATCTGCTGAACGTGGGCTTGAAGACTATTATTGTTCAACTCTAACCGCCCACAGTGACCTCTGTTGTCTGACCCTTGTTGCATTTTTCCAAGCTCGTCCACATCCACTGTCCCACTGAAGATGTCAGTGATTCAATGGTCTCGAAGCTTCAAGCGTTAAATCTCAGGTTCCTGGTGAGCAGCTGGAGAATGGCTTCCTGGGACATCTCAGGAGGCACAGGAGAGTCCTCTCAGCCTCCCCTCCCCATGCCTGGGACCAAAGGCATCTTTTCAGGCTCTCGAGTAGCTGTCACCTCTGCTCAGTTCTGCGGTGTCCTGTCTTTGGGTTGGGCCAGACCCGGGGCTCTGTGAGGAGGAGCATCAGCAACACCCGCCCACACCCTGGTGATTAGTTATGGTTCCTTGATCCCGGCCACAGTGGGAACCCGGGAACCGTCAAGACTTGAGCTCAGTGTTTGCAACCTGCTCAGGGAAAGTTTGAGATTCAGTCTGGCAGAAAGAACAGTGACACCTAAACGTGGAGGCACAAGCGGTAGGACTAACCCCGGGGAAAATGTTGTTGCTTTGTTCACACCCCAGCGCTATCCAGGGAAGGTACTGGGAGACTCACAGCAGGAATCACACACACACACACACACACACACACACACACACACACACACAAGCTGGGTCATAAATAGAAATAGCATGTACGAATGATAAAAAGAGAGGAAAGCAAGCTGCCACCTACTAAGGATGTCACAGCTTTGGGATACGAACAGTTGTAGCACATGGCCTTCTCCAAACACGGCCACAGCCATATAACGCATCACTCTCTGCTCTTCTGTATGCGACCTGAACACTCTCGGCAGGAAATGTGTCGATTTCCCCACCTCTGGGCTTGTTTTCTAGGGTTGTCATAACCAAATCTACAAATGGGCTTTAAGACAACAGAAAAGTGTACCCTTCGCCATTCTGGTGACCAGACACATCCAAGTTGTCCACAAGGTTCATTCCCGAGGGAGGGTCTGCCCCAGGCTTCCTTCCTGGTCCTGTGGTTGCTGGCAGCCCTTGGCTTTCTTTGACTGACAGCTGCTTCCCTGATGTATGCCTCTGTCTTCCCATAGCTTTCTTCCCTGTCTGTGCGTCTCCTTTTATCCGAATGCCACCCCAATCCAGTATACCTTCATCTTCACAAGTCACACCAGCAAAGACACCAGAAAATAAGGTCCTATCCTGAAATTGTTGGGGGACATGAATTTTGTGGGATGCTCTTCAACTTGGTGCGATGCATTTGGCTCTGGGCAGGAGACAGATCCCGTTGGTCCCAGGCCTGGGGAGGGGAGGCTGAGAGGAGTCTCCTGTGCCCTTAAGAGATGGTTTCATGATTTTGTCATTTTTTAGTGCTGCGTAATACTCCATGGTGTATAAATGCCACATTTTTTTTATCCATTCATCTATTGAAGGGCATCTGGGTTGATTCCACAGTCTAGCAATTGTGAATTGTGCTGCTATGAACATCGATGTGGCAGTATCCTTGTAGTGTGCTCTTTTAAGGTCTTCAGGAAATAGTCCGAGAAGGGCAATAGCTGGGTCAAATGGTGGTTCCATTCCCAGCTTTCCCAGGAATCTCCATACTGCTTTCCAAATTGGCCGCACCCGTTTGCAGTCCCACCAGCAGTGTACAAGTGTACCCTTTTCCCCACATCCTTGCCAGCACTCATTGTTGTTTGACTTCATCATGGCTGCCAATCTTACTGGGGTGAGGTGGTATCTTAGGGTGGTTTTGATTTGCATTTCTCTGACTGCTAGAGATGGTGAGCATTTTTTCATGTACTTGTTGATTGATTGTATGTCCTCCTCTGTGAAGTGTTTGTTCATGTCCTTGGCCCATTTGTTGATTGGGTTATTTGTTTTCTTATTGTCTAATTTTTTGAGTTCTTTGTATACTCTGGATATTAGGGCTCTATCTGAAGTGTGAGGAGTAAAAATTTGTTCCCAGGATGTAGGCTCCCTATTTACCTCTCTTATTGTTTCTCTTGCTGAATTTGCAGGGAAATGGATGGCACTAGAGCAGATTATGCTTAGTGAAGCTAGCCAATCCCTAAAAAACAAATACCAAATGTCTTCTTTGATATAATGAGAGCAACTATGAACAGAGCAGGGAGGAAGAGCAAGAAGAAAAGATTAACATGAAACAGAGACATGAGATGGGAGGGAAAGGGAGAGAAAAGGGAAATTGCATGGAAATGAAGGGAGACCCTCATTGCTATACAAAATTACATATAAGAGGTTGTGAGGGGAATGGGAAAATAAACAAGGAGAGAAATGAATTACAGTAGATGGGGTAGAGAGAGAAGATGGGAGGGGAGGGGAAGGGGGATAGTAGGGGATAGGAAAGGTAGCAGAATACAACAGTCACTAATATGGCAGTATGTAAAAATGTGATGTGCAACCGATGTGATTCTGCAATCCGCATTTGGGGTAAAATTGGGGGTTCATAACCCACTTGATTCTAATGTATGAAATATGATATGTCAAGAGCTTTGTAATGTTGTGAACAACCAATAAAAAAAAAAAGAGATGGTTTCAACTGGTAGATACTGAAGAAGTGAGTCCGTGCTGATGTCATATTCTGTCTTCTGCTTTTTAGAAAGTGTCCTCTTAAACTTCTTTTCTTGGAACCCAGTCACCACTCCTGAGAAGTCCATGTCACCCAGAGAGGCCACAGGGAAGTCCATGTCACCCAGAGAGCCTCGGTGAGGCTCCTAGCTAACAGCCAGCATCGGCCACCAGCCGTGAGAGTGACCTTCCTGGACATTCACACCAGTGGAGTTCAGCATCTGATTGAAACAGCATGAGAAGCCCCTTTATTTCCTAAGTACAGAGTTTGCCCCAAACTTGAGGCCTTGGAACCAACTCTTCCGTTTCCAAACGACTTCTTCCTCAAGCACGCACATGGACAGCTCCTTCCTGTGGTACAGATCTGACTGCAAATGTCGCCTCCTCCAAATAGCCACTTGGTCCTTCTAGACTGTAACCTCACTTTCTCTTCCTCATACTTGTTGATATCTGACATTCCTTATTACATACGGGTCTTCTTGGCTTTTATTCTGGGTCTTCCCTTCCCCCTGAGGTTCACGGCCCTAGTCCCATCTCCCTCAGAGTGACACATGGTCGACTCTCAAAAGATTAATGTTAAATGAATGAAAAATGAGAGCCTGTGTTTTAAACTTAGAAGGGGCTCCAGGAGACAGGGGTTCGATTCTCGGTTTACCATGAATGAGCTCAGTTTCGTCAGCAGATCATTGTTGGAGCGCATGGTGGGGAAAAGCTGCTCCCCTCCTGGCCAGGGAGCAAGAGAGAGCAAGGAAGAGACCAGGCTCCTACACTTGCCCTTAGGGGCACGCCCCCGATTAGCTGAAGCCTTCCCACTAGCCCAGCTCTTAAAGATTCTACCTCCTTCGCACAGTGCAACCCTGGGGACCATGCCTCTACCACACCAATATCTGGGGGAGACACGTGAGATCCAGACTATAGCAGAAGGTGACCGTGAGAGCTCTTCTGTAGGGTTGATAAGATGATTAGATAGTTTAATTCAAGCTGAAGCATTTATATCTAGACCTGGCATGCAGGAGGGCTCCATCAAGGTTTGGTGATGCTGGCTGCATACATCTATACACGAGGATTTTCCTTGCAATGTCCTTGCTCATGTCTGGTCTTGGGTAACATGTCCCTGTTTCATTTTCCTTGTTCCCAATGACACACTCCTTAAGCATTTCAGCCTGTCTGTCTGCATTGTCTCACCTGCCTTGGGTGCAAAGGGCTTGGTCACTGTGGGTTTGAAAAGTCTTGTGAGGTGAGCTCACCCTCACCTGCATGGTCACAACCCACAGCCAATTCTTCTCCGAGGTCTCGCTGCGTCACTGTATTATTTGGCAAAGAACCACGGTGCCCAAGTACTCCTGTGCCTTCCCTTCTGCTGTGGTTTTACCGTGGTCCATGTTAGGGCCTGAGTTGTGTCTTTGTGGTGCTTTGCTATGGCAGCCCTGACTGACGCATCATGTCTCAAAGTGTCAAGCTATAGGGCCCTTTTCTTAGGGACCCTCGCCAACACCCACACCTGGTGTCCCCTCTCCTCTGGCCCTAGGCTGGGAACTCTCTCACCTTCCCACTTCTACCTTGGGAAAGCGGTCACGGACTAGGTCTATGGTCTAGGACTCCTCTGGCCTAGAGTTTTCAATTCCCAAAACATGGGAGAGGGGGAGTTGAGTAAAGAGGAATGGGAGAGCCCAGAGTGAGGGCAAGAGGCAGACAGAACAGGACACTAGATGTAGTACCTGTCCCCGATAGATGCCATCCACAGAGGCTTGCCATAGAGCAAATGCTCCACAAATGTAGCTCATACTGTTTTATCATCATCACCTGCACGGAAGCTGCTGGTTACCTGCTAGACACGCCCACACCTGGAAGTGGCCCGCCTGCACCCTCAAACTGCTGTCTCTCTCCCTGGAGTTCACTGGACATTTCTCCCACCACCTTACACGCTCAGACGCCGGACCTGCCTTGGGAGACAAGCCCCTGGTAAGGCTCAGCAGCCCTCCACTGATCTGCGATCACTCAGGACTCCAGCCCACGCTACCTTCAAAGCTCTGCAGGGGTTTCTGAGCCCCATGAACCTGGCCCAGCTGATGGTGCACAGCAACACCACGTGAGGGGCCTGAGCACGGGCTCCTGCTTCGGGCAAGGTGGCTTCCCCGGGTGCACAGCTGCCTTCTCATTTTTCTCCATCACTGTGAAGCGTGATCACCAAGTTCTGCAAGACTTACAGTCCGTAAGTCAAGCACCTCGCAAAACGGCTGCCCTTTCTCCCTCAGTTTTCCTCTCTGCCTGGCGAATAGGCCCTATTTATCTGTGGCTCCCACCTGCAAGCCTTTCTTCTCCCCTTTATGGCTTCTCATTCTGTCAGTGAGACTACAGTGAAGCCATCATGTAGGGAAGGCCACAAGCCAGCACAGAGGACCCAAAGAGAGAGAGTTGAAGGGTCCAGGCTTTCCAAATGGACTTGTCCCTTGAACTGATCTTCCAGGAGTCCTCGGCCAGATTCCCAGCCTGTGGTGAGTTCATCTCAGTCATCTCTTCGTTCCCTTTAATTTTATTCCTATAGTGCATAAGCATGATGGAGCCCATCATTTCCCCTGGTATCCAGGTGATGTCCACGGTCTTGGCATATGTGGGCAGGGCTGCGCGTCCCTTTGATGCTGTTACAGTTCTTGGATCAGAGGCATCTGCTGGGTGCAGCGAAAGCAATCGGCCTGTGCTCTTCTAAATCATTAAACCACCATTGCGTCTTGACAAATCGGTGCCCACCTCTGCCCCCAGGAGCAATCTGTTGGGCAGGGTGTGGGAAACAGCTGTAAGACTCCTGTAAGAATCTTTTCTTTTGTGTTCAGATCCGTTTTAGGTAGAGAGGCAGATTGGTGAAGCAAGGCACAGTCATGGGGACCAGGGGCATCCAGGATGGAATCCTCACGCTTCTGCTTGCTGCCTGTGGCTGGCGAGCAAGTCAGTGACCAGTTTCTTCCTCTGTGAAATGGGGACATCAGCACAGTTCTCCTGGGACCGTCATGACTAGACATTATACTTCTTCTGAGTCTGACCCAACGATGGCGCGTTATTCAATTGCTTCTAGTAGTGAGGGTGGCACAGTGGCCACGTTGATGATGGCAGGAGTTGTCATTTCAGTATTAATAGTAATAGTTGCTGTAAGATAAAATATAAAATGATAAAAAAAATGTAAGAGGAGAAGCCAGGAGACTTGGATGGTAGGCGAGAAGGAATTGGTGGGATGAATGAAAGACCGAGGGTCCTCAATTGGTACAGATCAGTGTAGAATGAAGTGGGGTCTTCAAATCCTCATGTAGATGCCCCTCTTTTCCTCCAGGAAGTTGAATAGCAAGTGTTTCTTCCTTTTTCTGTGCCATTTAAATGCTAATAAAAATAGCAATCCGTGCTAACACACTGAGCATATTCTGTATGTCGAATACATTTCAATTTTATACATTTTGCTTCTTTAAATTCTTACAAGTACCCTGTAAGATATGTTTTAATTTCATTCCTATAGTTAGGTATTGAGGCACAAAGAAATTCAGCATCTTATCCAAGGTTGGAGAATAATTGTAGAATCAGAATCAGAACTCAGGGAAGCAGGATCTGGATCCAGATTTTATTTTCTCACTCACAGTTTGACACTAACATCCCTGGGCTGGAGAATGAAGTTTTTTCTGTTTTTTTTTTTTTAATTTTATTTTTCTTTCTCCTTTTCACATTTGGAGGAGCACCCCAAGGTTTCCAGTCTTGTGCACGAGACCCTGTTAAATACATTTCCCCTCCTTCTCTCCCCAAGTCCAAGTCTCCGTCGATGGCAGTCTTCCCAGTGGGTAGTGCAGAGACCTGCCCCTGAGACCAGCATGCGGAGGACATGGGCCACATCCCCTCCTGGGGCCCTCGCCTTCGTTTCCCACGTGTTCCCAGCATTGGGGTATTTATTTTGATTCCCCTTGAGATTAACCTAAAGACTTAGGATAGGGCTTAGTTCAGGGAAAGCATATCATGACATGGCTCCTATTGCACTTTTTCTGACTTTATCCAGTATTTACTTAAGGAAGTCCTGCCAGTGACCTCCATCTGCTGTGTCGTCAGAAGTGCCTCACCCAGCACCCACGGGTGCTTAGCTTCCCACACAGCCAGTGCCGACAGGAGATTTTCTGGGTTAACTTCAGGGCAGCTTCCAGAGTATCCCTCTGACTTGATGCACTTGTCAAGAAATAGATTAATTATACTAGGTAAAGGTTAACTCCCCTAAGATGTTGCCTAACAACACAGTGGTCATGGTGAAGGATGCATTTCCGCTGTTTCAGTTATAATAATTCATTTAAATTGCAGCCACGCCACATCTTTTATCTCTGTAGCTGCGACCCATGGTTGGGATTGGCCAATGGTAATATTCACCATAACTAATATGTACAGAGCTCTTGCCTGTGTGTCAGGCACTGCTCTGAATAGTCCCCATACATAATTCCAGCTTGTCCCTGACATGAAGACCTGAGGCACGTGACCTGATGTAACTTGCCGATGGACACCCGGTGGTGAGGCCAGGATTCAGATCCAGGCACCCAGATGTTGGAGCCCATGCTTAAGGGAGCAGTCAGATAAATACTTGTTGAATTGAAGAATAGAAAAATGTCAAAATTATTATTCGACCACCATCATCTTTGGAGGAGAATGCATCTGAAAGAGGTCCTCATGGACTCGGAGCAAATGGGTGACTGGCAGGCAGGAGAATCTGGAGGCAGGACTCATGTTTGGAAAGCTGCAGAGGAGTGTGGCCAGCCCAGAGGTTTGTGGCAAAGGGTTCTGTTCTTTCAGACGTGGCGCCAACGCACCCGTCGTAGAGCTGATCATGGATTGTGGCAAGATTTTCCTTTAAATTCAGCTTTAATCCTAAAATCATCCATTCTTAGCACTGCAGAGAAGGGATTTAAAGTAAAGCTTAAAAGTATCTTAAAAGTATCCATCTATAGATGGAGTGTTCTGAATGGTGGAAAGAGCATATTTTTTAAAATCGTATGGGTTCTGAGTCACTGCCTGCCGTGCCTCAGTTTCCCCATTTGTAGAGAGATCAATGGTGAGGACAACTAGCAGGGTTTTTTGGAGACTGATTTATATGCTGTAGTTGGGGAAGGAGTCCCATGCCTGACCACAGCATTACCAAGCCCTCAATGAGGAAGTTTCATCTCTAAGCCCATATAAACTTGGGCTTGACCTTGGGACTTACCAGCTCTCTGTGCAGAAGGACCATGTGCAAATCAGCATGGTCTAGTGGTTAAGAGCACCAACTACAGAGTCAAAGGACTTGGGTTAAAATCTCACTTTGCTACCTGCAGGCTGTGTGACTTTGAGCCAATTATACCAACCAGCTCTCTGTGCGTCAGTGTCCTTGTATGTCAAATGGGATAAAAGTCAATATTACCTCATAAGGTCATTGCAAGGATTAAATTTGCTAATATTTGTATGACAGCTGGCATTTTATCTTTTTATTTGTTCTTGTTTGTTATACATGACAGTATGAACTATTTTGATCTTATTCTAATTAGGATCCCAGTCTTATAAATATATGCAATATTGAGATTCGGTAGTAGATATACACAATGGAATATTACTCAGCCATAAAGAAGAATGGTGTTTTGGCTGGCATTTTAATAGGGGTTATGCAAGGATTTGTTAAATAAATAATGTGGCCATCAGAGGTAAAGATAATGTCATTTCAAAGGTGTTTGCCTCAAGACCAATGTTCAAATCTCCTATTTAATAATGTAGAGTCTGTCTTTGCTATGGATAGGTGCCTCTCCAATGTTACTACCTTAAAAACCTTTTTTTGCTTCCTCTTGGGAGGCACAGAGAATGAGAAGGGGGCTAGAATTGCAATGATAAGACATTATAAAGACGGTTCTATTCTTGTCTGGTAAATGAATGAGTCCCTCATCATGGCCTGAGGTTAGCAGCTTGGGGTGCATACAGGAGGAGCAAAAGACATGAGTCACCCGTCAGTCCTGCGTGGGCGAGTAGTTGGGAGACCTTCTTTGAGGCTGAGGCCTGGAGCCCTGCGCAGCACGATGGCTGTAATTCCTGTGCGGAAGCAGGAATATCGCTCGCTCGCAGAGAAGCAGTATTCTCACTTCCTGGGTCCTAAGCCTCTGGCCCGCCATCTTGGATCCCTGTACCCGCTCTCTTTGGAAAAACACATCCAGCACAAAGATCTTGTCCTTGTGTGCACTTGGGCCTTGAGGGGAATCCTGTGTGGCAGAGGGCTCCACGTGGCAGAGTGCAAGGGGCCTTAAGGGACCGGCAGCAGTGTGGAGACATGGCTTTGAGGCTCAGAGCAGAGCCAGAGGGAGATCTGTCAAGCAGCAGATAGGTTTGGGGAACCTAGAGCAGCCTGGGATTCTTGGGGATGCCTAGAAAGCAGTATCAGGATGAGTGTTTGTGATTATTTTAAAATACTCTGAAATTTCGTAAGAGGTGGACACACAGTGTCTGTTAATAAGGTAGTGGGCACACTTCAGAGGCTAATCCTGGATCATTTTCTGCCCTTTTTCTTTATCTTTGGTCAATTAAGTTACTTTCAAGGTATCCCAGAATTAGGACCAAGGGGACCAAGGGGACGTAGCTTCCTCCGGCACTGCACCCCAGCCCAAGGCAGCCCCAGGGCTCTGCTAAGCAGGCCCTGCTCAGGTACCTCCCCTGGCTGGTGTCTGTCCGGCCCAGAACTGTGCCACTCAGGGACACCTGTTCCCTGCAGGTCAGCAGGTGTTCTTTGAGGATGCTGAGTCAAGGCCTTCTCAATGACCCTTTGACCGTCCACTGCCCCCGCCAGAGGGAGCTGCATGTACAGAATGGGCTTCTAGGTGTCCTCGCGGGTGCCCTGGCAGGGGCCTATCCAACCCGCACATCCATGCTCCCTACGCATTTCTTACAATAAAGAATGTTTCTTGTGACTTTTTCCAAAATACACATTACTGTTATCTATAGTTTCCACAAAACATGATAAACAGGTGAGAAGAAAGATAAGTTTACCCTGTTTGCAACATCGCCCCACGTGTACGTGCACTGAAACATCACATCATACCCATGAATACGTGCAGTTGTTATGTGTCGATTAAAAATAAATAAATAAATAAAAGAAGAAGAAGAAGAAAATCTCTTCTTCATTCTTCTCCAGACCAAATGCTTTAAATAATTGTCCCAATTCATTTCCTCTGGCCAGTTGTCCTGGCTGTGTCTTCTCTGGGCAGGGGTCAACAGTGTGGACAAGGTCTCCTGATTCTTCTGGACACTAGCTCCCCTTGTCCTGTTGCTGACAGGTGCCAGGTTCCCGATACCCTCTGGCAAAGCTTCAGGTCAGCGTCACATGCATCATTTGCCTGCCGCGGGGAGATTGTTGGATCTTGCGGTTCGGGTCATGGCCCAGACCTAGAAGGATGCTTCCAGATATGCCCAATAATACTTCACAGCATGGTCTTCAGGGGTGTTTGGTTCAGAATTTTTGCTGCTGTAACCAAAGGACTTACAAGAACAATTAGAAGAGGAAAGGTTTATTTGGCACTTAGAGTTTGAGAGGCCTCAGTCTATTGATGGCTGAGTCCGTTCCTTGGGGCCCAGGGTGAGGCAGGACAGCGTGGCTGAAGAGTGTGGTGGAGGAGAACAGCTCAGGACATGGTACCAGGAAGCTTAGAGAGAAGGGTTTCCTCTCCGTGACTCCAGCCACCACCCTACCTGCCTATAGTCACCACCCGGTTCTTCTCTATCAGGGGGCAAATGCACGGGCCAGGTTGTTGTTGTTCTCAACTCAACCAGCTCCTCTCTAAATCCTCTCTTGTTGTCTCACCCGTGAGCTTTTGGGGACACAGCAGAGCTAAACCACAACAAGTGGTACGTGGACTGAATGTTTTGCTGCCGTAGGAAGATGCTGATTTTTATTTAGGCTGTAAAATTTCCCTTTAAACTAGTTTTTCTACTGGAAACATTTAAGGGAAAAAAGTGAGTGGACTTAAAGAATACCCAGACGATAATAGGACAGGCAGAACGCAGCTATGGGAAAGGTCTCAGAAGTGACCTATGAGCAAATACATCTTAGGCACATTTGACTCTGGGAGGAAGCTGTCCTGGTTGTACCCACAGGACACTTGTTCACTCTTCCAGTCACTCAGCCACTTCCTGAGCCACCACCTACCGTCCTTATGACTCTGCAAAGCACAGTTACAAACACCACAGCCCTGAATGTTGAAATCCCGAAAACTGAAATCTGAAAAGTGTAATTCCCATGAGGGGAAAAGCTATAGAAGAGGGACAGAAAGCGGAAATTTGAGGAGCAGATTGGCCACAAGATTAGGCAATGTCCAAAACTTAGCTAAAAAGTTTTGTCTGCGCTGACTTTCCTTCCAGCTGATGAAATTAATGAATAATTAATAATCAATAGTAATTAATAATTAATGAATTAAAGCTGCATTTGCTCCAAGAAGCTGGTGAAGTTACTGATTGGTTTAACAATAGTCATGTTCCTCAGGCTGGGGTTGTGGCTCAGCTGTAGAGAGTTCACCTAGCACATGTGAGGCCCTGGGTTCAATCCTGAACACCACATAAAAATAAATAAAAACAAAAATAAAGGTATTGTGTCCAAGTACAACTAAAAAATAATATTAAAAAAATAGTCATGTGCCCGGTGGAATAAGAAGACATCTATGCAGCGCCCTTGATGTACCATCACTGTGATCTGTTTGCAAGTGACATGGAGCACGCTCCAGACCCCAAACCACACGGAAGCTTGGCTAAGGAACGTTCATGTTAGAGGGTTTCGGATCATAGGAGAATTTCAAAAGTGTAGACCATGTGGACCATATCATATTCTCCAAGGAGAGCCATGCCCTAAAAGGAAGAAGCTATTCATCAGAACAAAAGACTTCAAAAGAGTTAATGAGTGAAAAAGCCAGCCAGGCCTCCTGGACTACCTCTGTGCCATCGCCCGGATCCTGTCCCTTTAATCCATTTTTCCATATGTCAAATTTTCTTGTTAGTTTTTTTCCTTTTTCTAAATCTCCCCCACACACTGTTTAAAACTGTCAGATAATAGCCTTTGCCTTGAGTTCCCTCTGTGCATCACTTCTAAAAGTGGAGGCATACATGGTACAAAGATTTTTAGAGAGTTTTGACTTGTTTTCTGTAATTTCTGCAGATTGAGCTCTGAGAAAGGGCACGATCACGATGCTGACTTTGCGTGGAAGCCCATACATAAGAATGTTGAAACTTCCTCAGTGCACGAAGAGATGCTCTTCTATGTACATCTGGTTTTGTGAAAGATAAAATTTTTTGAGGTCTCAGCTTTTGAGGCCACTGCACGTGCAGAATGGAGGCCCACCCTGGGTTTTGATCAATTGCTTCGTAACACTTAGGTTGTCCATTGCAATGTTTTGGATTATTAATGTTTCCGTTATAAAGCTAAGTGCACACAATGATCACCTATAGTGAAATGAGTTTTTACATTTTGAATTTTTTAATTTGTTTTAATTAGTTATACCTGATAGTAGAATGCATTTATGTACTTTGATAGATCATACATAGATGGGATCTAATTTCTCATTTTTCTGAGTGTACATGTTGCAGAATCATACTGGTCATGCAGTCACATATATACAGTAATAATGTCTGTTTCATTCTACTGTCTTTCCTATCCCAAATCCTCTCCCCTCCCCTCCCATCACTTCCCTCTGCCTAATCTAAGGTAATGCTATTCTTCCCTAGTGCCCCCTGCCTTATTGTGAATTAGCATCTACATATAAGAGAAAACATTTGGCCTTTGGTTTTTTGGGATTGGCTTATTTTGCTTAGCATGATATTCTCCAACTCCAACCATACGGTCAAATGCCATAATTTCACTATTCTTTAAAGCTGAGTACTATTCCTCTGAGTATATAGACCACATTGTCTTTATTCATTCATCTATTGAAGGACACCTCGGTTGGTTCCATAGTCTAGTTTTGTGAATTGAGCTGCTATAAACATTTTGATTTTGATATTTTTTCTTTATGAGTACAGTTTATCTGCTCATAACTACTATATCTGTGAGACTGTCATGAGTATACCTGAGTATCTGTGTGCAAAAATCAGTTATTTTTATTGTGTCACATGACCTGTGAAGCACTCTGCTGTGTTATATGTCTCTCAAATAAATTCCCCTTTAAAGACTTTTAAAATTACTTCTTCCAGAATTATATTTTGGGGATTTTGGTCTTTCAGGAATTTAAACTTCACAGAGTTTAGACTTTAGGAAGTTTAGACTCTAGGGATTTCAACATTCAGGGTTATGGAATTTGGGATTAATAGTAATTAATCTCTTTCAGAATTATGCCCCTCTCCCTCCCCTGGCATATACTAGACTGTTGAGAAATGCAGGCTTCCTGGTGGAGGTGAGCACCGAGTGCGGGGCTGTGCCAGTGTCTGTGAACTGCATCGCGACCTGAGGCTTTCATTCAGCAATAGCAAGGTGCTTGGTGGCTCTGAGAAGGGTCTGTTCCCAGAGGCCTAAAGTGAGACAATGTCAGGGCCTGTTCTGTGTGAAATGTGGGCATTTTTAACTACTTGTAACAAGCGTGGGTCCTTGATTCCAAACTGCACCACAGACAGGGAAAGACTAACTCGGCTGGTGGTCTTTAAAGGATTGAATTAAGTGAGTGCAGCTTCCATATGAATGAGGGGGGAGGAAGAGAACCCTGGCCTTTCCCTATTATAATGTGGGAGTCAGCATTGCTGACTGCCTGTGGACAGAGAGAGGACCTCACTCCCTGGAGGGCACCTGAGGGGCTGTTTGCACTAGAATTGTGGATTTCCAGGCGGATGACGGGCCACTGTCTGGTTCTACCCAAGTCAACACATTAGGACCATTTTCCAGGAGATGGAGGTAAAGCATTTTTGGGGCGGGAACATCTCTGAAAAGGCACAGCTCAGTCCCTGAAATGGGCCAGCAGAGCCACCCTAGGCCTCCTGTTCCCTCCTATCTGGATTTCTGCCTGCCATCAAATTCTTAGCTCACTTTCTGCTCACAGCTCTGCCTTGCTCCTTTCATTTATTTCAAGATTTTAGGAATAAAATAAAAAAAATAAAATAATAAATCTCTTTTTCTATCGGAGAGACGGGCAAAAGAGTCCGGCACATGGAGGTCCAGGTATCACCATGGTCACAGTGAAACTGGGGGAGCGGGAACCAGCCACCGGGACGGCTCCTTCACACTCCCCTCTCCCCCTTGTTCACACTCAACACCCTGTACACTGGCAGACAGCAGGTGAGGAAGGGGTACAGGTGGGCAGATCCCAAATGCAGGAGACAGGGAGAGTCCGCGACCTCCTCGGGGACATGGCCAGGAATGCAGGTCCCTCTTCTTGCCAGCTAGGTTCCTGGGGCTGCTGTAACAGACAATCATAAACCAGGTGGCTGGAAACATCAGCCATTTATTCCATCACACATCTGGAGGCAAGTCCCAGTCAACGTGCGGGCAGAATCATGCTCCCCTCGCAGGCTCTACTCCTGGCTTCTGGTGGCTGGGACACCACTGCTGTCTGTGCCTCCATCTCCTCCTCTCTCTGTGTCTCCTTACAGGAACAATCACTATAGCTGTGCCTTGATAATCTGGGATGATGTCATGGAGAGAGCATCGATTCAAGAACATCACAAAGACCCGTTGTCCTCAAAGGTTACATCTGCACATTTGGGGGCTCTGACATATCGTTTAGAGGAACACCATTCAACACACTGCACATGAAAACATGAAAAGTAGAGAATAAATGTTCTTCCCCGGCTGCTTAACCACTGAGCCAATCCCCAGCCCTATTTTATATTTTATTTAGAGACAGGGTCTCACTGAGTTGCTTAGGGCCTCACTAAGTTGCTGAGGCTGGCTTTGAACTCCCAATCCTCCTGCCTCAGCCTCCTGAGCCGCTGGGATTACAGGCTTGTGCCACTGCAGCTGGCTCCCACGGTTCTTCTTTCTCAGCAGCAGCCCCCCAGGCTCATGTCGGTTAAGCCTCTCTGTTGCCTGTGGACAGCTCGCAGGTGAAGCGCCCAGGGTCACAGAGAGGTCCCTGCAGTTTGCCTGCTTCATCTGTGTGGTCACCAGTTGCTTGGTCCTTCTTCTTTTTTCTTGGATGTATTTTTAGGCTCATGTTTGAAATGATTCCTTGGTGAGTCCTTCCCCTGACACCCATCCCATGTGTGGCAGGAACCAAGCTTTTTGTGGAAATGGAGAAAGTTATATTTTAATGCTCCCAAAAGGGGTGGGAAGGAAAAGAGAGAGCAGAAAACGTGACCCCCCCCCCCCCAAAAAAAAGAGTCATCAGAATTGAGTGAAACAAGCTGAGCGACCAATGAACATTGTTAGTTGACAGGAGTCCAGAGGTGTTTAAGAAGGGCGAGGACTGGGGTGTTCTTGGTGTCAACGTGGATTTCCTCCTTCCTTTTGAGATCTTTAGTAAAGCCTTAATGTTCATGAATGATTGAGGGGGCTGTTTGAGCTGGGAAAGGGGAGGATCGGGACCGCAGGAAGTGTTGCCTTTCATATCCGGGTCAACGCCTTGCCCCGGAAGGGGCAGCCTGACAGGAGTCAGGATCCCGGAAGTAGAGGAGGGTGTGGAGAGGGAGATCCCAAGAGTTGGCAGAAAAACAGGAAAAGGGTTTCAGGCTCCCACAGGACCCGAGGTAGAGAGAGACCTAACCGGGTTGTGCCCCAATCTTTCAGAGGTAAGGAGACACCCATCTAATGTCTGGGTGACATTTTTCCAGTCTTTTTTCCCCTCAATTACGGAAGCAACACAGACTTCCTTTGGTAAATCAACATCGGCTTGGTAGTATTTTTTTTTTTTTTTAATTCTAGAATAGCGACATTGAAGATTTATATCCTTTTTAAAAATAATTTCTGTCTTTTTAATACAAAGAGTAAGCTTGATTTCGACTTCAAAACTATGTCCTGATCTTTGCGTGGCAGGTTGTGGACCCTGATGGGGGTGGGGGGGGGGGACGGGAGGACCTGGGAAGAGATGGTCGCCACCTCCCTTGGATGTTCAGAATTGCCTTCGCTAGTGGCGCAGATGGCAGCACAGTATTCGTAACTCGAGTTGCTTGTGAGAACACCCTCTTGTTTAATTCCTCGTGCCCTTTACTCTCCCTGTTTAATCACGGCAAGGTGGTGGGTGACACAGAGCAGGAGGCTGATGACACAATGTCAGTACTTTTTTTGAAGGTTGGACGGAGGATGCCTAGATTTCTGCTCCGGATGTGTACCCTGGGTGAGGGTGGGAGTGGAACCCAGGGGTCCTTGAGTCCTCCAGGACCTCCCAGTTTCTCAGGGCTCTTCCTGTGGGAGTGAGGGGAACAGGGATGATGTGCGCCTGGCATCCTGGCTCCAACTATGCATAGCTAAATATCTGTCCCCCGAATAGCAAGGGGTGGCCTGCAGCTGCACATCTAGGGATTCAGCTGAACGCCTTCCAGGAGGTGGTGGGAGGGGAGGCGGCAGCCAGCATGGGACGAGAAAAGGCTCCAGATCCAGAGACGGGGCTCTGCTCCTGTGGCCGCATCCTCTCCTGAACACACCAACTCAAGGTTGTCTAAGGACAGCCACAGGCTGTGCTCAGGCCATTTAAGACCTTCTAGATTATCCCTCAATACCTGTTTTAGGCCTGGAAAAAAAGAAGACAGATTGCAGATAATTTTTATGGGTCAGGAAAGTAAAAAGCTTATGGTCAAATAAAAATGGAATGGAGGCATCAGGACCTACCTGCTCACCCTTCTCTGCCATTCTTTTATCCATTTCTGTATTTTCTGTGTGCTTTTTGTTTATTCAGACTCTCTACTTCCCTCCCTTTTCTGAGTCTTTTTACTTGGTGTTATTTTTTCTTCCTTGATTTTTTTTTTTTTGCACATTTAAAAGAACTGTTAAAACAAAAAGCCGAGTTGATAATAGAGCTATTGGGTATAATTTTATTAGCTCACCTCTGAGCTTCTCACAATATTTGCACACTATCTCTCCCTAGGGAGATGGTCATTTTGAGAAAATGGCTGGAGCTGGCCGCACACGCTGGATTTCTTGCTGCCTGAGTTGTGCATGGCCTCACACCTCCAAAGATAGCCTTCCTTTGTCCTCTTCCATCAAGACAGGTATTAGGGTATTAGGGTTTGGATGTGAGGTGTCCCCCAAAAGCTCACATGTGAGACGTGCAAGAAGGTTCAGAGGAGAAATGATTGGTTGTGAGAGTCTTAACCCAATCTGCAATAATCCCCTGATGGGATTAATTGAGCAGTAACTGAAGCCGGGTGGGGTGTGGCTGGAGGAGGTGGGCATTGAGGGCGTGGCTTTGTTGTATATTTTGTACTTGGCAAGTAGAGACCCCTCTCTCTGCTTCCTGATCATGATGTGAGCCGCTTCCCTCTGCCACACTCTTCCACCATGATGCTCTGCCTCACCTTGAACCCTGAGCAATGGAACCTGCTGTCTATAGACTGAGACCTCTGAAACCGTGAGCCTTCAAATAAACTTTTCCTCCTCTACAGTTGTTCTGGTTGGATCTTTTGGTCACAGCAATGAAAAGCTGGACTAAAATAACAGACCAGCCATTCTCTCCAGAGCCCACTGCAGCCGGGTCCCCGATTGAATCACGTTCACCATCAGCTGTATGATCCCAGCAGTTACCAGCCTTTGTAGAATATTGCCATAAAAGATACAGTGGGCTTTTATCAGAAAGTAACCTTAACATTTTTCCTCTTCTTGAGATTAAGGCTATATACGGAGTAGGATTCCAGGTCTTTTATAAGAGAGATTGCTAGGAACAAGCTGTCCCTTATGACAGAGGACAGTCTGACCCCAACTGCTGCTTGAAGCTTCAGACTCATTACCTGCTCCATTGGCAGGCTGCAGGCTGGACAATACACACGCACCAGGTGGGGACCTGAGTTCTGGCAGCTTGAAAGACAGCCTCCAGCCACGGACAACAGAGGGTCATTCCTGACAATGGCTCACTGCCTTCCTTACTCGAGAGAAAATTCAAAAAGTGCTGCCAGTGAGACTCAAGGGAACAGCCCTGGACTTAAATCCAGAAGATAGGAAGGCTTAGGATACCTTTCCAAATAAAGATCTCGTTGGCATATACTCTTGTCCATCGACTAACACAACGCATTTGGATCTCCAACACCGTGTAAGCACTGTGATACATACAAGGTAGGAGACTGTGTTGTTAGAGAAGAGCTTCCCAATAGTCACCACACACCAGGTTCTCCTGGAGACATTTGAAACAGTGCAGATGTTTTTGGTCACAAATACTGAAGACTTTCATTTTTAAAGTCTGGAGTGAGGAGAAAGGAGAGGAGAATAGGAGAAAATATTTTCAAAGTATGTATCTGAGAAGGGGATAATATTAAGATATATGAAGAACTCCTGCAATTTAAAAGCATTCTGCAACAATGGCAAAACCCCATAACCTGATTAAAAACAGGATAAGGATTTGAATAAAATTTGTCTAAGATGATTTACAAATGGCCAAAAACATAGGAAAAGAGGCTCAACATCACAAGTCATGAGGAAAATGGAAATCCAAACCACAGTGAGATAGAAACTCATATCTGTTATAATGGTTATTATTAAAAAAAACCAGGAAATAACAGGTGTTGGGGAAGTTTAAAAACGATGTAACCACTGTGGAAAACAGTATGGAGCTTCCTTTAAAGATTAAAAATAGAACTACCATATGATTTAACAATCCTACTTCTGATTATACAGACACAAGAATGGAAAACAGCATCTTGAAAAGATTTGCTCTCCCAGGTTTATGGTGGCATCACTGCAATAACCAAAAGGTTGAAGTCACTTGAATGGCCATGAACAGGTAAATGTGGCCTATGCATACAGTGGAATACTAATCAGTCTTGAAAAGGAGGAAAGCCCTGTCACAGGCTGCAACTTGGAGGAAACTTGAGGACATTATGCTAAGTGCAATTAGGCATGAAGAGAGAAATGCTGTGTGATTCCACTTTGGTTAGCAGTTGAGAGTAGTCAGTCACAGAAACAGAAGGTCAGATCGGCGGTTATCAAGAGCTGCTGGGGTGGGAATAAAAATTTGATGTTTCAAGGACAGAAAGTTTTGATTTTTCAAAATGAACAAGTTCCGGAGCTCTGTATCACAAGAATGTGAATATACTTAATGCTACTGAATTGTAGAACTAAAATGACAAAAGATATTTAATTTTGTCCTATGTATTTTTTTGCTTTAAATTTATTTATTTATTTATTTTTTATTGGTTGTTCAAAACATTAGAATACAACAGTTACTAATATGGCATTATGTAAAAATGTGGATGTGTAACCGATGTGATTCTGCAATCCGTATTTGGGGTAAAAATGGGAGTTCATAACCCACTTGAATCTAATGTATGAAATATGATATGTCAAGAGCATTGTAATTTTTGTCCTATGTATTTTAATCACTATTTTAAAAATGTATACATAGTTTTAAGGAATAATGCAATGAAGTACTCAAAGAGAAGCATCTCATCAATGCATTGGTCTGCTGTCTGTCCCTGCAGGTTGCATGTGGCCTGCTCATTCCCCTTCCATAAGGAGTTATTCTGAATTGGGTATTTTAACTCCTATATAGATCTCTTTATCTTTCTGCTTCAGGTGCCAGTGTCTGTGGGCAGTATAATATATGCTGCACAGTTAAACACTATATGTAATGGTATCAAACACTATATGTAATGTATCAGACGAGTGTGCTGTTGCATACCTGACTTTTTGCCCCATGTTAGTTTGGGGACACTGATGTGCACTGTTGTAGCCCAAGTCCAGCTGTTCTCCAGTGTCCCTGTGCACTGAAGTTACCCAGAGGACTGTGTGTGCTCAGATTGCACAGTTGCCAGAGTTTCTGATTCCGAGGGTCTGGGGTCGGACTCGAGAGGTGACAGTTCTAACTTCAAAGTGTAGTTTATCTGCTTTCAGCTCAACCCTCTCCCTATCCCCCACCTGCTTTGAACTTGACTTCATCACTGTCACCACAGAACTGACTGCAGTTCCCTCTAGCAATTTGAGCTGTATCAAGTCCCCAGCCCTTGCTTGCCCTGTGCCTCCTCCAGGGACTCTCTTGCCCTCTCATCAGGGGTTTAGCCCTATCTTCCCCAGGCATTACTTGGGAAATTTGTCCCCCAGGGGTCCAGCTCTGGGCACTTGGACTGCAGTGGAGCAGTGTTGCGGAAGTGGTCGCGGTGAGCAGTGGGGCTGGTGGAAGATGATCAGGTTATCCCCACGGAGGCTGCCTAAGATGACCACATCCAAATCTTCAACCCGAGGAGGAAGGGAGAGGAATGTCATGGAAGTTAAAGCAACAAACTCAATGCCCTTGGACACCAGCCCTCCCACATTTGGGGGGCGCAGCAGCAGTTATCTGTGGTGTGAAACACAGAGCCCAAGGGACCCTGCGAACAGGTAAGAACATCCAAGAACAGGCCCATGTGGCTCAGCTCAGGGCTGGGCCAGGAGTATGTGAGCAACTGGTGTTTCTCGGTGGCAACAGGGAGTGGAGCATGCATGGTGTGGGCCACCATACTTAATGCCAGGTGTGGACAGGCCACAGCTGTCAGTGACATAAGGACTGGGAACAGCTGGCACAGCAGGGTAAACACTGTGAAAGCCAAGAGTGAGGTTAGCATAGTCTGTGGGAATTCAGGTCAGCTTGCAATCTTCCTGGAGTATTGTCATCTTCAGTGGACAGTCCTAGGAGGCACACACTGCAGGTTACCTGTTGACTTCTTTTGTCATTTTCACTTCTGTACCACTAGGTGTCACCCTTTTGTGACCCTGACTTCCTCCTTTACCAGAGCTGTGTTCTGCAAAGGGCTAAGAGGGCCAGGGCCCTGCTACCACCCAAAGGCCAGTGGAGGGTAGAAGAAGGGACTGTCATGTGGGAGCTCTCCATGGGCCAAGGTGAAGAAGGGTGGGAAAGGAACAAGAACTATTCCTGGATCATACTACTACAGATTAATTTACAACGGCATTTCTCAGCTTTGGCTGCCTTCCAGCAACTTCCGGAAAGCTTGAATTAGCTGCTGCCTGGATTTTACTCTAGAGAACTTCAGTGTGAGTTGGTTGTGTGTGTGGTACGGGCATCGGGAATTGGGAAAACTCCCCGGTAGTTTAATGTAGAGCCAGGGCTGGAGCTCCACGGCTGTAGGCTATGGTTGTGATCTAGATATCGCACAAGAAGAGCATGTTTAACCCATTGCAATAGAGTCGAAATGTCCTCTGGAAGTTTGCTTTTGTGGGACAAACAGAATAAAGGAAAGTTGGCAGAGTTTAGGAAGAATTAACCCTGCCATATTAACGTTGCCCTATATTTGAATCCCATTGGGAAGACATCTATTAGTGCCTATTTTATATAGCATCCCTTGGGAGTCCCATCCTATCCCCCAAAAGAGCTCAGTGGGTGGCATCTTATTCTGTATCCCATCAGATACTTATGCAGGTGTCAGTCTGGAGGGTCAGAGTGGCAGAAAAGAACCACAGGGAAAAAAAAATCTAAGCTGTAAAGGAAAGAGGTGATTCAGGTATATGGTGGCCATTTTTTTTTTTTTTGGCCACCGAGTCTCTTTTTTTAAGAGAGAGAGAGAATTTTAATATTTATTTTTTTAGTTTTCGGCGGACACAACATCTTTGTTTGTATGTGGTGCTGAGGATCGAACCCGGGCCGCACGCTTGCCAGGCGAGCAGGCTACCGCTTGAGCCACATCCCCAGCCCCTTGGCCACTGAGTCTCTTGCTGTTACTTCTCCAGCAAGAAGAATATTCACTCCAGGGAGAAGGATATTCACAGATTCCAACAGCCATTGCACCAGAGAAGAATGGGACACTGGCTACAGTGAGTAATAGTGACCCAGCATCCTGTGGATGAGGACTTGGTGCTTAAGGAAGCCACGTAGCTTCAAATGCTTGGGCGACTTGAAACCTGAATCCTGAGCCATGTGAAGCCAAGGGGACAGAAATAAATGCCTTTATTTTCCTGGGAGAGAAAAGAGGAAGATCTTTCAACCTATTCTACTTGGTTTGTAAGATTTTCATGGATCATTTTTTTGTCCCCCATTTTTAACATCTCCAACCTTGATGACTGTCCTTGCTAGAGCAGCCGTGTCTACACAGCACAACAGGACAGGGGGTGAACTTCAGCAGAGGCCACACGCTGCTGCCCTCAAGCTAAGCTTGGGAGCATGGAGCCGCCATTGTAAAGGTGCTGCTTGCCTCAGCTCATCACTATGAGGCGGTCCAGTCCCATGACCAGTGTCCTTCAGCCTCCTCTCTATAAAGAAGAGACTGGAAATTCAGAAACGATTGGGTCAACTACACAGAATGTCTAAAGTGGGGTGCCATGCAATTAGACAGCTGCCAAGGAAAGGGAACAACTAAGAATGTGAAGAGAGAACCCACAGAATGGGAGAGACATCTGGGCTAGCTGCTCTTCTGACAGAGGATTAATATCTAGAACCTGTAAAGAGCTCAAAAAACTTCACACACACACACACACACACACACACACACACACACACAATCAAATGGTCCAATTAAAGAAGGGCAAATGAATTAAACAGACACTTCTCAAAAGAAGAAATACAAGTGGCCATCAAATACTTGAAAAAAATGTTCAACATCGTCAGCAATTAGGGAAGTGCAAATCAGACCTACACTGAGATTTCATCCCACACCATGGCAGTCATCAAGAGTACAAATAAGAATAAATACTGGAAAGCAGGCAAAGGAAAAGGAACACTTTTGCCCTGTTGGTTGGGTGGTAAATTAGTACAACCACCAAGGAAATCAATAGGGATGGTCCCCAAAGGACTAGGCTGGAACCACCCTCTGGCCCAGCTGTCAGGCTTCTTGGTATTTATTCTGAAGAATGAAAGACACCTCACTGCAGGGAGACGTGCACACCCATGTTTATAGCAGCACAATTCACAATAGCCAAACTATGGAACCATCCTAAGTATCTATCAGGGGATGAATAGATAAAGGAAACCTGGTATCTATACACAGTGGAGTTTGATTCAGCCATCAGGGAAAGTAGATGGAACTAGAGATCATCATGTTAAACAAAATAAGGCGACTCAGAAGGTTAAGGGTGGTATGTTTCCTGTCGTATGGGGAAGCTAGAGAGGAAAAAGGAAAACCAAGGTGGGGGTGGGTCTCCTAAAAATCAGAGGGAGATCAGTAGAGGAGAGGGACCAAGGGTGGAAGATGGAGAGGGAAGGAGGGAGGAAATGCTAGGGGGTGGGGATATTGGCCAAATTATATTGTTATATTGGTTCCAGGTACGAATAGGTAACAACAAATCCCATCAGTATATGCAAATATAATGTGCCAATAAAAAATGTGAGAAAAAGATACAAGTCATTGCCTTTCAGGGAGAAAAACTGCATTTCCCCCTTTCCCTTCCTCTCTCAGTGGTGCCCACCCACTACTCAAATCAAACTGGGGGGTGCTCTGAAAGACCCTCTAGTGGAGACTGTGCCTACAGGAGGGCGTGGGACAGCCATCCTGCCTGGTGTACCTCTGCTGGAGTCGTGCATCTGCCCATCGTCCCCTGTGTCTGTTTGGAAAGAGGAAGAAGCAGAGGGCTGGCGGGGTGGACTGCTGCATTCTGGCTGGGCACAATTCAGGAGCCACTTGTCAAAAGAAACTAACTTTATTTTTAGAACTACAAACGCCAAACAAAACAGCTCCTCAGGAAAAACCCCTCAGAGCCCAACTGCCACCACCGGCTTCCCCAAGCCTCTCACCCACACAAGCCTCTCCACCTCCCACAATCCTCCTCCTCTTGAGGATGATTGGCTGGGTTGCATGGGCGGAGCCAAAGAAGTCCCCCAATGAGCAGCTCAGTGGAGGAGCCAATCAGCTAGATGTTGCTGGGGCCGCTGTGAGCCAATCATCAGCTGGCAGTCTGAAGGGCAGGGAAACAGCCCAATGAACATCACCGCAGAGGAGCCAATCAGCTAGATGTTGCTGGGGCCGCTGTGAGCCAATCAGCAGCTGGCAGTCTGAAGGGCAGGGAAACAGCCCAATGAACATCACTGCAGAGGAGCCAATCAGCTAGATGTTGCTGGGGCCGCTGTGAGCCAATCATCAGCCGGCAGCTGGAAGTTTGCTGGCAGCTGGAAGTTTGCTGGGGCCCATTTGGCTGTGGCTCTCAACATCTCCCCCTCTCTGTTTAAACAACAAGCATGTGGCTTAGAGACTGTGCCTGCCTTAGGTTGTCCAATACTACATATGGTCCTTACCCGTCTTCGGATGAGCTGACCTCAGGGCATCAGCCTCCCGTCTTAGGTAGGTACCATTGTAATTGGATCTTACCTGTCATTGACTACCGGTCCAGTATACAGCCACACCTGTGGAGAGGTCTTTGTCATGACAAGCAGAAGGGAGGAAGATACACCAAGCCAATTGACGGCTCTTGTTGGAAAAATTGTACAACCGATGACATCATCAGTAAAAATACTCCAACACTACCACAAGTCACTGCACCAACAGATAGTTCACAATGCATACAAGTGAGTTCACAATGCATACAAGTGACACATAGTTTAGGCAAGTTCTGCAAGCAGTTCAGTGATGGCTATTGCAGAAACTGTAGATTAGTTTTATCTTTGTCTTCACCGGCACTGGGATGAAGATAGGAATTCTAGCAATAATGGCTAAAGAAAAAATTATGTAACATTCCAGAAGGCACTAAAAGAAAACAATTTTCTTAACAATTTTCATTATCTTGAAGAGAAAAGAAAACAATTTTCTTAACAATTTACATTATCTTGAAGAGAATTATTAAATATAATGAAAAGGAAAGGTGAAAGTAAACAAACAGATCTGTTAACCTTCTTTTTTGTTTACATATTAAAACAATTCTTAACAGTTATTTACCCAATTTAAATTAAACCATTTAAATCACATGAATAAAAAAAATATTTGGATCCATTTTTTCATGAGCACTCATCATATATGATATATGGACATACGTACATTCAAACATATAACACAAAACACAAGTGTGCACACATAATATAATACATACAACACATAACATAATAGTAAAGGCCTTGTAACTTTTTACATGTGAAATCTCCATTGCAATGTTTAAAAACTCTATAGTAAAAAAAAAAAAAAATAGAACTGATCAGCAAAACATTAACCTAGGTCTGTATGAGCTCAAAAACCAAAATAGAACTTCATGATATGGGAAAGGGCAATAATAAAATAGATATTGAAAAAAGCATCCTGGTTCTGTTGCAGATGTAAGGATAGCCAAATTGCAGTTTTGGATATCAGCTGTTATGGATTTGAGCCAAATCATCTTCTTTTTGGTCTATAGAAATCGCTTTAGTTAATCTCTCTGGAATCCAAATCACCTGCTGTTCTCCCTGTGGAAGTACACAAACAGGCCCCCGACTCCAGATAATCACTGGGTCAGGACTTTAGTTAATCTCTCTGGAATCCAAATCGGCTGCTGTTCTTCCTGTGGAAACACACAAACAGACCCCCGACTCCAGACAATTACTGGGTCAGGACCTTTCCATTGTCCTGTTAGAATATCTTTCCAAAGTACCTTGGGCTTATGTACATTTTTTGGACACATATGCCTTTCTGCAGCACTAAGTCCTGATGAATCCAAATTTAAAAAGTTTAGAGTAAAAAGGGTTATTTTAAGTTTATCTTTGGGGAATATATACCCCTTCCCAATTCCATCTTTTTGCTTTAATAAGTACATTTTAATAGTTTGATGAGCTCTTTCAACTATGCCTTGTCCCTGTGGATTGTATGGGATTCCTGTTATATGAGTAATGCCAAATGATGAGCAAAATTGTTTAAAAGAGGTAGAAGTATAACCAGGGGCATTATCTGTTTTTAACTGTTTTGGAATGCCCACAGTGGCAAAATTTTGTAAGCAATGAGCTATAACATCTTTAGTTTTTTCTCCGGCATGAAGGGAGCCCATCAAAAATCCAGAAGAAGTATCAACTGTAACATGCAAATATTTTAATTTTCCAAATTCTGGCAAGTGTGTGATGTCCATCTGCCAAATATGGTTAGGTATCAATCCTCTAGGATTGACTCCAAGATTAACTTGTGGTAAAAAGGTCACACAATTTTGACATTGTTTTATTATTTGTCTAGCTTGTTCCTTAGTTATTTTAAAACGCTTTTGTAAAGTATTAGCATTGACATGGAACCTTTTATGAAAATTTATAGCTTCTTCTAGTGTAGAGAAAATATGTATGTCATGTGTAGTTTTATCTGCTAAATCATTGCCCAAACTAAGGGCTCCAGGCAATCCTGTATGTGCCCTGATATGTCCTATAAAGAATGGATCTTTTCTGTCCCAGATTAAACTTTGTATAGTGGAAAACAAAGAGAAAACAGTAGAAGAAGGGGAAATCCTACCAGCATCTTCAAGGGATACTATAGCATTAACTATATACTGACTATCAGAAAATAAATTAAATACAGAATCTTTAAACATCACAAAAGCTTGTAATACTGCATTAAGCTCTACCTTTTGAGCTGATTGTTTGGGTACTAAAAATGTAAAAGTTTGATCAGGTGTAACTAATGCTGCTGTACCATTATTTGACCCATCAGTGAATATATTTGGAGCATTCATGATATGTGTTTTTCTTGTCATTTTTGGAAAAATTACAGGATGCAATGACCAAAAAGACAATAAAGGATTAGATGGTAAGTGGTTATCAAATGAAACATTAGATTTGCACATGATTATTGCCCAAGTATTTAACTCATTAGCTAATTCATCAATTTGATTCATAGTATATGGAGTAATAATTTTATTGGGAGAAATTCCAAATACTCCCTTTGCTGTTTTTATTCCTTTGAGTATTAATTGTCCTACAGCCTCAGGATACCTAGTAAGAATAGTGTTAGGAGAATAAGATAAATGTATCCATAATAATGGACCTTCTTGCCAAAATACTCCTGTAGGAATATTTTTTGTTGGTAGTACAATAAATAATAAAGGCAAACTTATATCAATTCTATCCAAATGCATATTTTCCATATATGTTTCAATGATTTTTAATGCCTTTCTTGCTTCAGGCGTTAACATTCGGGGTGAATTTGAGTCTGATGGACCTTTTAGGATATCAAATAAAGGTCCCAATTCTCCTGTTGGAATACCTAGATAAGGCCTTATCCAATTTATGTCTCCTAATAACTTTTGAAAGTCATTAAGTGATTTGAGTTGATCTACTCGTATTTGAATTTTTGGTGGACGGACCATGGTTGAGGATAATAGAACTCCTAAATAATTAATTGGAAAATTTAATTGTACTTTATCTGTTGCTATCTCTAGATTATAATTTTTTAATAAATTTGTAAGTGTGGCATAACATTCTAGCAATGTGTTTTTAGCTTTGTGTGCTAATAATACATCATCCATATAGTGAAATATTTGTAGTTCAGGATTTTGATTTCTAAGTGGCTGGATTACTTTGTTAACATAAATTTGACACATAGTTGGGCTGTTAGCCATCCCTTGAGGGAGTACTTTCCATTCATATCTCTGATCAGGACCTTCATGATTTAGTGCAGGGATAGTAAATGCAAAACGTGGACTATCCTCAGGATGAATTGGAATTGGAAAAAAAAAACAATCTTTAATATCTATAACTAAAACATACCAAGTTTTTGGCAAAGCAGACAATTGAGGAATCCCCGATTGAGCAGGTCCCATAATGACCATTTCATTATTAATGGCTCTTAAATCTTGCAATAATCTCCATTTACCAGATTTCTTTTTGATGACAAAAATGGGAGTATTATGGGGAGATACAGAAGGTTGTATATGTCCTTCCGCTAATTGTTGTTTGACCAGATCATGGGCTACTTGTATCTTTTCTTTAGTCAAGGGCCACTGAGGAACCCATACTGGTCTTTCTGATTTCCATGTAATTTTTATTGTCTCAGTGGCCCTTTGTGAAAATCCAACCCATGTCTGTCTGTTCCTTGATCTATTTGTATTGGTGCTGCTATACCTTGTTCTTGTTTTTCTAATCTTTTTCCTTTCCTAAAACCTTGTCTAGCCATAATAGTGGATGCATTTTGATTGATGTTATTTGTTAATGTCAAACCTAATTGATCTAAGACATCTTGTCCCCATAAATTTACGGGAAGATGATCCAATACATATGGTTGTGTAGTTCCTTCACATCCTTCAGGATCCTTCCAAACTAATACCATTGCGCTTCTATTGGGATTAGTCGCCACTCCTAGGCCTCGAAGCGTTTGAGTGGCTTGTTGTAATGGCCAATGTTTTGGCCATTCTTGACGAGAGATGATGCTAAGATCTGCACCTGTATCCAGTAGCCCATTAAATTCATGTCCTTGAATATTTAGTTGTAGCATGGGGCAAGAATCTAAATTTAAAGAAAGCATAGCCCAATCTACACCTGTGGAGCCTAATCCCTTGGAACCTCTTTCTACAGCATGACTGGAAAATTTATCATGTAGGCTTGGTATTATTAGTAACTGTGCTATTCTATCTCCTGGTGAAATTACTGATATACCCTTTGGAGAACTGGCTATAATTTTTATTTCACCTTCATAATCGGGATCAATTACCCCAGGACTTATCAAAAGTCCTTTTAGAGTAGAAGAGCTGTGTCCCAATAATAAGCCTACTGTTCCTTTGGGAAGAGGTCCTTTTACCCCTGTGGGAATGATTTGAACTCCCATCTCTGGAGTTAGTACTGATCTGGTGGAGGCGCAGATGTCCAACCCTGCGCTCCCTCTGGTTTGTCTGATGAGGGATCTGATGGACAATGTGTCCTGGTCACTACCCTGATGGGGTTGCTGGGTTCCTCCAGTGCTCCGTATATTTGTGGTTTGGGGCCCCGGAGCATTGGGGCCCCCTGTCCATTTTTTGGCAACGGAGCCTGATGCCTTTCTCCACGATATTGTGGATAAACACTTGGTCCTTGTTCATTTTTTGATAATGGAGTACCCTCTATGGTGGTTTGAGAACGCAATTCATTAGCCCAATGTAATGGAGTACCCTCTATGGTGGTTTGAGAACGGCATTCATTAGCCCAATGTCTCCCTCTACGGCATCGTGGGCAAATACCCGGTATTCTACTCCTTTGATACCTAGTTTTGTTAAACCCTCCTCCTATGGGGCAATTCCTTTTAAAATGTCCTGTTTGTTGACAATTGTAGCATGTTCTTGGCCTGGCATCTAAAGCCTGTTTTAGTGCAGCTGCCACAATTTGCCCTTGTTCATTATTGTCTCTGGCATCTAAAGCCTGTTTTACTGCAGCTGCCATGACTTGCTCTTGTTCATTAATGTCTCTACATAATTTAATATATGTGTTTAAATCTTCCTGTTTCCATGGTCTAAAGATATCTCTGCACCAACGATTCGCTTGGTCATAAGCCAGTTGTTTTATTAATGGCATTGCTTGTTCTGTATTCCCAAAAATTCTGGTAGCTGTTTGAATAAGCCTATCTACAAATTCAGCGTAAGGTTCATTAGCTCCTTGTATTATCTTAGATAATTGACCTTGTAAACCTCCATATCCTTGTAAATCTTCCATGCCATAACTGCATCTACAGCAATTTGTAAATATACACCAGGATCATATGCAATTTGTTGCTGCCGATCCTCATAAGGTCCCTTTCCTAACAACATATCTAGATTTCTGCATTTCGCCTAGCCGTCTCCTTGCAAAATTCCTCATTGGCAACCTTCCATAATAGGTATTGTCCTCCATTTAGCACAGCTTTACAAATATTAGCCCAATCTGCTGGCATCATGTTTAAGTTGGTAATGGATTCGACCAAGCTTACAGTGAAGGGTGCTTGAGGACCATAGGTTGTTACAGCCTCTTTTAGCTCCTTCACTGTTTTGAAATTTAAACCCTGGTAAATTCGCTGCCCTCCTACCTCAAATACAGGGCATACTTGAGATCCTGTCTCAGGATCCCAACTATCAACTGCGGGGGTTGGGAGTCTCCTAGCATATGGAGGTGGTGCTGTTGATTGGACACTTATGCCCTCTGGTGATAGAATGCTGTTAGTAGCAGTCTCCTGTAGAGGTGGTGCTGTTGGTTGGACACTTACGCTCTCTGATAGAAAGGTGTTATTAGCAGTCTCCTGTTGTAACTTTTCCCCTGATGGCTTTTTCTGCTCTAAACTTCCTTCCTCTGTCTCACTAGCTCGAAAGACCTTCTCTTTTACTTGAATCAATATGTCTTCTCCTTCCTCTACCTTTGTCTGAACTGAAGGCTTTGGACTAAGCAAACCAGATACGAACGTCCACAATGGCAATGTGCCAACTGGCAGAGTCCCTGGGTTGTTCTTTTCTATTCTTTTTAAATCTTCACCATGATGGTTCCATTGTGATATATCTAACAACTCCTCCTTAAAAAGCCATGGGCTACATTTTTGTATTATATCAACGTATGCCCTGACTGCTCTTGATTTTACTGGGAAGCCTCCTTCCTCTAATAATTTACTTAACAGTCTTTCGGTTTGTTTTTTACTAATTTCTGATCCCGTATTTCTACTATAATACAACCCAACAAGATGATGCCAAACAAAACCGAGACAGAATGCAATAAAAATGGAACAATAATTCATTATATCAGCCTTTCTATCCTCCTGAAATGTGCATCCGTCCTTTCTCCCTATCTGTTCCTCAGACGCAAATAGTTTATCCTCAGATGTGAGCGGTTTTTCTTCCGTCTCACTCATCTCCAGGGACAGGCAAGTTAAAACAAAAATGAAGCAAAACAAAAGAGGAAACTTAGAATAGCTACCCATCCTCTCGCCCTGCCCTCAGGGGCAAGCAGTTTACTTACCCTCAGTCGCTCCCCGTGCGAGCCACCAAATGCCGCAGTCTGGCTGGGCACAATTCAGGAGCCACTTGTCAAAAGAAACTAACTTTATTTTTAGAACTACAAACTCCAAACAAAACAGCTCCTCAGGAAAAAACCCTCAGAGCCCAACTGCCACCACCGGCTTCCCCAAGCCGTGGACAGAGGTGGGTGGTGGGCAGCTTGCTCACTCACTCTTGGGTGAGTTTTCAAGGTCCCTGTGGAAACCACCAGTTACCCAGCGTCAAGCTGATCTTTCCAGGGCTCCTCACTCTCCCCAGCAAGAAAGTGGCCAACAGGTGAGGGTAAGGAGTGGTAATAAGTAGCAGGGTACCCTGGAGAGTATTTCCTGGGCAGGAAGGAGAGATGGTCAGGCCGAGGTCAAACCAAAGTGCTCTCCTGTGTCAGAGGCCCAGGGGGCTCCTGGAAGCACTGAGATGTGCTCTGGATTTGAAAGTCCACCATATCCAGGGAAGACCCCTAGACTAAGTGCTAAGATGCTTTCCCACTGTCCTCTAGCCCCCCCTATTCCTGAAGGAAAGGAAGGGACAGGAAAGGAGTAGCCCACAGCACTTTGTATGAAGACTGTCAGGTGAGAATAAACTCACTCTGTCTTATAATCAACCAAGAATGTGATCATTCAATAAGCTACTTACAAGTTTCACAGGCAAAAAAAATTCAACTTTACAGAAAGGGAATTATGGAGCAGAACGGACCCTTTTGACTATCCCACGCTTTCCGTGGGGTTTATTTGGGGCCCCAAGCACGTGAACTACATGTATGTCTTGGGCCTGGTCACAGTTCTAGACCTTTAGTAAGTGGCCTGTCCTAAGGGACTGGAACCAAAAGCTTTAGTCCCGCTGTAAGGTCACTGAAAGCATAAACTCCATTTAACAAATCTGAATCTTTTGCTATTTAAGGCAGTAGGAAAGGAAAACTTGCATAAGAAAACGGAAATTAAAAGTCCTAACAGTTAATCAGAGTTCAGTGACTGCCTTCTCCTTTCTTGGGGCCAGTAACTTGAGTATTTCGGGTCGCTCTGTGTGAATCTCAGGCTAGAGGGAAGCTTCCTGTGTTCTTGATAGTGAGCCCTCGTTCTGAGGTTGGATGAAGGGAAATCAACTTTGATGAGACCATGTTGACAATGTGATTCTGGAATGAAGAACAGTGGATCACTTATCAGGCAATTCTTTTGTGTGGCTCTGGGAAATACCCATGGACCTTTGATTGGAGCCTATTTCTGTAGCCTTTCTGGTCAATTTTTGTTTGCATTACTATTTTGCTGATTGTGAATCCTCCTTTTGTGAAACTGAATTCTGCTCACTACAAACCACATGCAGAAAGTTATGTGATCACTTTGCCCAGTTTTATTGTCCTTTAAGCAGTGAACTCTTTTTGTGTGTATCCTTAGTATCTGTCTCCATCCACTGAAATATAAGGGTCAAAGAAACAGAGACCTTTTCTACTTTACTCAACTTTGTGTGTCCAGTGTCTAGCACAGTGCCTGGCCCACAGGAGTCTTGAAATTTCTTTTTTTTTTTCCTTATCTTCTGATAAGAGGCAGTGAGGAACTGGTGGCACAGAACATTGTCACAAGGCAAACAAAAATCTGCAGGTAAATTAATTATGGACAGACGCTTTGCAGGGGAGTGATATGTGACATTTGAGCTAGATCTTGAAGAATGAGCATTACCTTAGTTGGAACTAATGGGCAAAGGTGAAGAGTCCTGTTGGGGAAGTGGCCCATGGATACCTGAGCTACAGTCTGACAAAGCTGTTTTCTTCACGAGTGTCCCTCCATTCACTTTTAATTATTTATTTGTTCATTTCATAAATTTGTTCTGAACATTTGCTATAGTCCTTTCCGCTCTAGAAATGAAGACCCCCGATACCAAAGTTAGGCACTCCCTTGGATCACTTTCAGCCAGTGGGGGCAGACTAAGGCACTCAGCAAAACCCCTTTATAGCAGAGGCTTGAAAAACCCCTGGGGGTGCAGCCATGTACAGGGAGAGCTTGGGGTGGGGGTGGGGAGCAACGGCCACCTCTGTTCTTCCCAAAGCTGGGTCTCAATGGAAGGCCCCCCTCCCCGCATCCCGGCCTTCTTTGAAAAGGGGTCCAGGTGCAGGGGTATCGCCAGCAGAGGAAACAGCAGGTTCAAAGGTGTGGAGAAGTGAAAGTGCTTGGAGTGGGAAAGGGCATGATTTGTTCTGGGGACATTGGTGGTGTCCAGCTTTGCGACATGGAGGGGGATGAAGCTAAGAGCATGGAAGCCCTTCATGCCACACCATGGAATTTGGGCTTCATCTTGTGCATGATGGAGAATAGTCCCCTGGAGAGTTTTGCAATGACATTTGTGTTTTAGGAAGGTCATTCTGACAGAAGTGTAGATATCGGCTGATTGGAAAAAGGTCAAGCTGAGTAGGGAACTTTGAAATGCAGCTCAGGCTGAGGGTCCGGGCCATGCCCCACAGTGTGTATGGGTCAGAGCCGCTAGATTTAAGAGCTGGTTCTTGTATTACAGAACCTCACTTTGATGATTAATTGGATGTTGAAATTAGGGGAAGTGGAGAATGGAGACATTTTGGACACTTGTAGTTTGGGAAGCCAGAAGTTCATTAAATGAGAAGTTTCCAGGCAAGAAATCTTACATTTCAGAGAAATGCATAGTTGGAACCCTCTCTAATGGCTTTAGTGACCTGAATTGCAGTGCTTTAATCCCAGCCTAAGCCTTTCTGTGACTCTCCTGTGCTTCTAAAGTCATGAGCATGATGATCCTTATTATATTAATTTTAGAATTACACAAATAGCTCTTTCTCTGATGATGAAATGAAGGCACTCTCTTGCCCTTTCCTTTCTCCTAATGACATGGCTTCTATCATTTTAGATTCCTAAAATTTTAGATTTTCTAAAATCTTTGTAATCTTCTGCTCCCATTTGTTACTGTGCACACTTTTCCGTTCTTGGGTTTTGCATTCACTTATTCTTGCACACTCCTATCAATATTAATTGCAAGATCCTCTTGCTGAACCTTGGGGGATACACAGAATACTGAGGCAAGTTTGGCCACACTCCAGGACCCATAGAGTACATAGGAGACAAATATGTGAACATCGAGACACATACTTATGTACTATGGGAGCAGAAGGAGATGCTTGATTCTACCAGGGCAGGGGTTGGGGAGTGGCTACCAGTCAGGGCTTCACAAGAAGGTGATGCTTCAGTCAGGTCTCCCAAGAGGTGCAGGCACTAAGAACCATGTGGGGAATGCACACTGGGAAGAGGAAGCAGGCTGGACAGTCACAGAGAGCCAGATGCTTGAGGTGCTGGGGAAACCATGAGGCGTTCCTGTGGCTTCCTGAGCACACTGGTCACCACCTCTGCCTGCCTGTCTGGCTCTAGGACATCCCCCCTCCTCTCTGTCCTCCAGCTGAAAACACTGGTAGCTGCAGAAACCCTCACAGCACCTGGGTATCCATCCAGCTACAAGAGACTGGAGGAACTAAAGCCAAGGATCGTGCTCTGTAGTCCCCTCATCCGAACACTGGGTGGCACTGTCCACCCACCAAGGAGATTCTGAAGTCGGCTTCTCAGGGATTGTTCTGGTAGGTAAGAGGCTTAATTATCCCACCTGAAGAACATGTCCGACTGTTAAGCCATTAGCTCAGAATTTTAAATGAAGCCATAGGCAAGCAGGGGATCTTGAACTAGGACACATTATTTTTTTTAAATAGCATTAAGAAAAAAGAGGTCCGTCTTTCTGAATTAGGATCTTGAATCAGGACCTCTTCCCCATCTCTCTTTCTCCCTCTAACTCTCTCTTACACACACACACACACACACACACACACACACACACACACACACAGAGTTTTAGGAACTAGGTTCTATCATGTCTGCTAAACTCTTCAAGGATCTCTTTTTTTTGAAGCCACGTTATCTTGCTATCATGGACAAATGACTCATCACCAGCAGAGGGATGACAAGGACTTGGCCAGATCCTGCCAACGCCTTGCTTTCCAGGACCCTCCACCCTTCTGCCCTTCCTGTTGCCATCTGTCCTTCCCATTACACCCCTGGGACCTTCCTTAGGGCAGCGAGGGCAGCAGGGCCCTGGCTCTCCGTGTCTAGGGCAGCTCACGTTGAGAAACAGTGTGAGCCCCGGGGAACTTCTGAGCTTCCAGCCATCAGTCCCCATCTGTGAAGGTGAAGCCCTAAAGGAAAATGAGACAAGCGAGGAAGGGGTGGAGAAGGGCCCTGCTCTTTATAGGCCCTTCTCTGAGTCTCTATCTGGTTCGTGTATTTCAGGCCACTTATTCTTGGAGAAGTTTCCAAAGGCAGGGGTTATAAGTCTCAGGGGTGGGCATGTTCTCCTTTATTGGTCTGCGGGGGGAACACGACCTAATGTCTCTCCTGGAGGTGAATTGAATGACTTCAAGTCCATTTCCCATAACGGGAAGGCTGAGCTGGTGTGTGGTTTTGGTACCTGACCTTGTATGAGAGGATGAGGATGAGGGGTCTGTCCAACCCTGGAAGCACTGAGTCAAGGGGCCATGCCAGGCTCCTTGAACCTGGTGCAGACCCTGCCCAGCATGAGAGGCAGTGTGGAAATGGGCTCCACGCGTTAGGGGATGGCTAGCCAGCCCAATAAAAAATTGATCAAAGCAAATTAGTAAAAGCCATTTCGTATCCACTCATTCTGTTACCGTCTCACCATAGCAATGCTCATTCTGCCCTGCAATCTTATGGGGCAAACTAAGTCTCACAGAGCAGACTCAGGTAAGCGTAGGTAAGTGGGGACTGCGATTCTCACCCAGGCCTGTGGCCTCCTGTGTTGGTGGTCTTAAGCCTGTTCTTTCAGGCCACCTACACATACAGACAATCACGTCCACACATAAAACGCGTCTATATCCAGAGTGCCTGGTTTACCAGGAACATTGGTGTTGACCTCGGGATGTGCCTGGATCCAGCTCTGCAGCAAACACAAGGCCAGCGTTAAGCTTCAGTAGCAGCATCACTTCCTGCTTCTACAGTAGGTTCCCTGACAGGCGCACTGGGCTGTCCGCCTCGACAGCAGTCAAACCGGGTCTTCTCCCATCTACCAGAGCCATCCTGATAACAGGAGAACCCACACAGCAAAGGCTACAATCCTGAGTGTTTTCCTTAAAGAAGACTCTTTCTATGTAGAGGGGTCCACTCTTCCCAAAAGCCGTCCAGGTGTTTTTCTCAACCAATCTGGGATGTGAGATAGGAGAACTCTCTTTCTGCTGCTGTTACCAAATGCCATTGTTATGGTGTGGATGTGAGGTGTCCCCCAAAAGCTCATGTGTGAGACACTCCAGGAAAGTTTCGAGGTGAAATGATTAGGTTGTGAGAGTCTTTACCCAATCAGTTAATTAATCCCCTGATAGGGATTAACCCAGTGATAACTGAAGGTGGGTAGGGTGTGGCTGGAGGAGATGGGCACTGGGGATGTAGCTTTGAGTATATATTTTGTATTTGACATGTGGAGTCTCTCTCCACTTCCTGATCACCATGTGAGCTGCTTCCCTCTGCCACACTCTTCCACCTTGATGTCCAGCCTCACCTCAAACCCTGAGGAATGGAGCCAGCTCTCTATGGACCGAGACCTCTGAAACCATGAGCCCTTGAATAAACTTTTCCTCCCCTAAAATTTTTCTGTTCAGATCTTTTTGTCACATCAGCAAAAAGCAGTTGACTAAAATAACCATAGACCGAGTAGCGTATAAACAACAGATGTTTATTGCTTACAATTCTAGGGCTGGGAAGTCCAAGATGAAAATATCCAGAGATTCAAGGTCTGGCAAAGGCTTTTTTCCTACTTTGTAGATGACACCTTCTTCCTGTGTCCTCCATAGGTGGCAAATGAGTTGTTCAGGCTTCTTCTGTAGAAGAAGGGCCCTAATCAACTCACGAGCCCTCCACCCTCCTGATATAATCACGCCCAAAGCCCCACCTCATCTTGGAGGTTGGGATTTCAAAAGATGAATTTTCAGAGAAAGCCAACATTCAGACTACTGCATCCCAGTAGTTAGAATGCCCAGCTAAGTGCCCCATCCCTGCCCCCACAAAGTCCTCACATTGCCTTCCTTAAAAAATAAACAAACAAAAAGATTGTTTTATATTTATATGAGCACAATGGGCCATTTAATTTGATTTTTCTCCAACACATCCTTCTTCACTTCTGTAAATAAAAATACCTGGATGCTAAGTGGTATTTTTTTTGTCAACTGTGATAATAACCACAATTGCATTTGGCTTTCCTTAGCACCTGGGACTCTCAGTTTAATTAGTGAGAATGAAGGTCAGAGAGGTGAACTAAATTAATTAAGAGAGATGAGTTAATTTGCTCTAAATCACACTTCCATAGAGCTAAGACTTAAGATTTAAACACCTGTACTCTTGAGATTAAAAATAATGAAAAGGTACATTTTTCAAACCATTCTATAATTTGCTGTTTTCATAAATAACATGCTTTTAAAAAATTTCAGGCATTTTTTTAAAAGTAGGTGGAACAGGCATAGGGTATTGTCCTGCTGCCATTCATTGACGGTCACTCTGGTGGGCACACTCTGCTTAATGACTTCCAGCCACGATCCCTCCATCCCCAGAGGCTCCCTTACCAATGGGCAACTAGGGATCAAATGTGATAAGGTAGTGTTTCCTACGTAGCCTGGCTTACAGTGTTACTCCATGACAAATTATTTATGTGCTACCTATTTTAAAAATGAACAAACGTTAAAATGATACATGAGTATCTCAGTCCATTTTCTTTTGCTCTGAGTACTACACCCTGGGTAATTTATGAAGAAAAGAAATATTCGCCTTTTGGAGGCTGGGGAGTTTGTCCTATTTTAAATTTCTTTATGAACCTCCATATGGTCTTCCATATGGCTGTACCAGTCTACCTTCCCATTGTCAGTGTAAACAGTTTTGCTCCTCAGTATACATCCAAAGAATTTGAAATCAGCATACCACAAAGGACACAGCCACATCAATGTTTATAACAGCTCAATTCATAACAGCTAAGCTATGGAGCCAATTCAGGTACCCTTCAACAGATGAATGGATAAAGAAAATGTGGTGTGTATACAGAATGGAGTATTACTCAGCCACGAAGAAGAATGACTTTATGACATTTGCCAGCAAATGGATGGATCTGGAGTCTGTCATACTGAGTGAAATAAGCCAGTCCCCAAAAGCCAAAGGTTGAATGTTTTCTCTGATGTGGAAGCTAACCCACAATGGGGAAGGATGAGGAGAAGAATAGAAGTTTAGTAGATTAGACAATGGGGAATGGAGGGAAGGGAGCAGGGACAGGAAAAGGAAAGACAGTCGAATGAATTGGACGTAATTTTCCCATGAACATATAGGAAAACAGCACAGCGAATCCCACCACCATGTACATCCAGAGGGGTGAGATCCCAACTGAGTAAGATATATTCCAGGCTTGAATAATTCATAAGAATGGATTCTGCTGTCATATATAACTAAAAAGAACTAATAAAAAGCTTCCTGTTTTCTCCAGAAACATTTATTTATTTTCCTCTTGTAGATAATAGCCATACAAATAGGGGTGAGTTAATATCTCCTAGTGGTTTTGATTTGCATTTCCTTGGTAATTAGTGATGCTGAGTGTGTGTGTGTGTGTGTGTGTGTGTGTGTATTTGTGTGTGTATATATATATTTGCCATTTTTGTGTCTTTGGAGAAATAAGTATTACATTCCTTTGTGTAATTTTTAATCAGATTGTTTTTCTGTCATTAAGTTGTATGAGTTCTTTATAAATTTTGGATATTAACCCCTTATCAGATATATGGCTTGCTAATATTTTTCCCAGCCTGTAGGTTGTTTTATCATATTGTTTATTGTTTTTTATTGCTTTAGTGTAGTCCCACTTATTTATTTTTGCTTTTGTAATCTGTGCTATTGATATCCAATGTCCACTACCAAGTCCAATATCAAGGACTTTGCCCCTATCTTTTCTTTTAAGAGTTTTATGTTCAGGCCTTATGTTTTTGTCTGTTACCATTTCATTTGATTTTTGCACATAGTGTAAGATAACTGTCCAGTTTCATCCTTTTGCATCTGAAAATCCAATTTTCCCAACAGTATTTATTGAAGAGATGATCCTCTCCCTCTTGTGTTCTGTGGCTGCCATTGTTGAAATGACTATGTATAGAATTCACCCAAGCAGTGATTAAAAATCACAAATAGACTAATTTCAGAAATGTCAGAAAACAATTTAATGGGACATTGATGGTCAGATGATATTTCATTGGCAAAAGGAAAATTGAAGCCTGTTTGGAGATAGAAACTTTTTAACTACAAAGCCTTATATGCAATTCCAAATTATAGTGTCTTCAAAAAAAAAAAAAAGCAAAACAGAAGAAAAATTGCCTCTCCAATCCAAGAGAAATTATATATAATATAAATGTACCTGCCATTAATTCAGTTATTAATTATTAGAAAGGAGTTTTAAAGTAGCCATATTATTTTTATTTTTGCTAAAATAATGCAAGAATAGATTAAAGATTTCAGCCATGGTTTTAGAACCCATGGCAAAAATACTCATGAGGCACATCTTGAATGGAGTATAACAATGAGTGAACTTAAGATCAGTAGATGGATTTAATGACACATTCCACACAAATGCAAAGGAATAGTGAACCTAAAGTGGGAACTCTTGGTACTTCACAGCCTTCAGAAATGTAAAAAATAAATTTCATTTGTTTATAATTTTCTTAATTTACAGTATTTTGTTATATCAGCCCATACAGACTAAGACAGATTCCAATTTGACACACCTGAGGAGGTTTATATACATAGGGAATGGTGCCTGGGTAGTTCATGGTTAAATTATGGAAAGCCAAAGTGGAAAAAGTCCTAAAAAGAGTCAAGTAAAGACGGATGTCTATTAAGGGCAAACAATAAGAGCTCCATCGATATTTCAAGGAAAATAATGAAAGATGCAAAACAGTGGAATGAGATAAATAAAAGTTGGCTTGGAATTTTATAGCCTGCAAGAATATGATTGTGAATGAACGGAAGGAAAGTGCTCGTGGCTAACATGGGCTGAAATGATGGGTCAACAGCAGCCTCCCAACACAAAGAATATGGGCGTCATTCTTCAGAGGGAAGGGAAATGGACCATGTTGCAAAAGAGTACTGCTAAAATGAACAAAAAACCTTGCAAAGGGTAAATGAGTGACAGATACACAGGACTACTGATTATTTCAAAGAGCAACATAATGATACCCCACAGAACTTAATATATATGTGAGACAGAGGATATGGGTGTATGTCACAAGTCAAGAGAGTGGTAAATGGATGACTTCTAATATGATTTTCACTTTGTATGCAAGTGGGAAAAGTTTTTTTTGGGGGGGAGATCCTGTAATCAGTCAAGGCTTTTTAAAATTGTAATGTCCAGTATAGCCATGAAAAGAAAAGGAAAGATATTATAGCCAAAATGTAAACAAGGAAAAAGTAAAATAAAAATAATTAGTCTAAATATATTTATGGAGAGAAAATAAAGAAATAATAGATGATGAAAATTTTAAAAGAAATACAATATCACTAATTATGATGCCTAATGTTTTTCACCTTGACCTGGCCACTGAGTGGCCAGATATTTGGTTAAATATTATTCTGTTTTGTTTTTTTTCTATGAGATGCGACTGTATGAGATTAACATCTGGGTTGATAGATTAAGTGGACAGATGACCTTCTCCAATGTGTGTGTACTGGATTTATCCAGTCTGTGGGAGGCCTGAAGACAACAAAAGACTCGACAAGAAAGCATTCATTCTCTGTCTGAAAGTCTTTGAGTTGAAGCCTTGGTCTCCCCCACCCCCTTTCAGATTCAGACATGGCCAGAGCTTACAGCCTGGGCTCTTCAGGTTCTCAGGTCCTCAGACTTGGGCTTGAACTACACTGTCAGCTCTCCCGAATTTACAGATTGCAGCTCTTAAAGCTTCTCAGCCTTCATAGTCATGTGAGCCAACTCTTAGTAATACCTCTCTCTCTTTCTCTCATTAACTCCTAATAGTTCCATTTCCAAGAATCTTCTCCTTGGGGCCTAAAGTATAAAAATCTGGGTGTCTGCCTGAGGGCCATGAACGCATGTGGCTTAAGCAAAACAAAGCAGTGCACATCCAACCCTAACCAGGGAAAGATATTCTGAACCCCAGCACAGATGGGCTCAGATCGCCTGGTAAGGAAATGTGTACACCTAAGGTGCATTTGTATGCCACCCAGCAAAGGTTCAACAGACTGTATGTGACAGCTTTTCCCGACAACTCTGAAGGCTCAATGCACTGGGAAAATATAACAATTCAGTATTTGTATGCAGCTGAAAAGATCTATTAGAAATGGAATAGAGTAGTAATAGAATAACAAGAAGACATGGTCAAATTCATAAATATTACCTGGGTTTCAAACACTCTGCTCTCAGTAACAGAAGAAACAGAAAAAAGCCAGTAATAATACAGAAGTACTGATAAGCAAAATTAGCCAATACATCCTAATTGATTTTTGTAGAGCCCTCTAGCCAACAACTTCAAAGTGCACCTTCTTTTCAGAATGGAAGAATTTCGAAAATATTTCATATGCCATGCTACAAAGCACATTTTAATGAATATTGAAGTGTCAAAAATCATGTTAAGTGTGTTCTAAAATTTAGTGGCATAAATAAACAACATGTCAGATATGTGACACTGACTTTGAGATCCAGCAACAGGTAGAAGCCAGAAGAGTCTAACAATGAGTAGTGGAAACTTGGTTGTCCTCAGGGAGAGTTTCAGAAAAAATTAAAGAGGGATGTTGGTGAGGAATGAATGGGAGGAAAATAAAACTGGAAGAAGGAGGATGCTTACTCTGTAGTAGTAGAAATTTGGCAAAGCTGAACTGAAATAGGTCATTAAATGAGAGTTAATTCAGTACATCACAGATCTGTTTAAGGGAACGCATCACCCAAAGATCTTAAATGTGTGAATTACACATCCTCAAAGATAAGTCTTTTTAAGATGTAAGAATCCAAAGGTTATTGTCTTATTAAAATCATGAAGTGAACTCAAGCTTTCTCCCAAATATTTGTGGTGGTTGTAATTTGTTAAAGGGAATGCATCCCCATAGGATTCACAAAAATCTTACAAGTAGTTTAAGATAATAGTTCTGAAGAATATTATTAGCTTGAACTATAGGGGGAGAAATTAAAAGTGTCCTTTGGACTATATAGATCTTGTCCAGGAAGCATCCTGAGAAAGTTACTTGGTTGCAAAGTTGTTTTTCCTTTGGAAAATACTCAGAGAGCAGAGCCATGAGTTCAGAGGCCATGGTGATGGTGGTGGTGGTGTATGTGGGGGAGGTGGCGTGGACAAAGCCACAGGGAACAATTCTGAGACAGTAGAACTGAGTCCAAATCAAGGAACTGGCAACATGTGTCTGGATATCAAAATGGCTGTGGAATGCTAAGACTGGGTGTCTCTAGTTTTCCCTTACTGTATGTATCCTATTCCAGTCCATCACTGTATGTTGGGTGTGTAAGAACCAGTTAACTTGTCTCCCTGTCTTACAGGTCTTCAGATGGAAAGAAAAGGAGCTCTAAGAAAGTGTCCTTGAGCTGCCTTACTTGGACTTGGTCCTCATGTAAGTGAGCTACGAAATTTGAGCTGATGACATAATAATGAAACTTGATGTCTCTAGGAAGAGATGAGTGTTTTGCATGTGGATGGGTGGATTGAATAGGAGCTGCACATGCTAGAGAATTCTCTCTTGCTCGGTGCTGATGTTTAGATCTGGAATGTCCCCCAAAGGCTCATGGGTTGAAGACTTTGTCCCCAGTGCAACACTGTTCAATGGTGGGACCTTTGGGGAGGTGAATGGATCATGGAATCTAACCTCACCTCATCAGTGGCTTAGTTCGTTAATGGATTCATAATTGGGTGGCATTATTGGGAGGTAGAAACTGTAGGAGGATGTAGGACCAAGCTGGAGAAAGCAGGTTAGTAAGGCTGAACCCTGGATGGGTATATCTTGTCCCTGGACCCTTCCCACCCTTTTCTCTCTGCTTCCCAGCAAGCATGAGGTAAACAGATATCCTCCACCATGCCCTTCCGCCATGATGTTCTCTTCACCAAGGCCCAAAGTAACGGAGCCAAGCACCACAGACTGAAACCTCCAAAAGTTGAGCAAAAATAAATCTTTCCTCCCTTAGATTGATTTTCTTAGATGATTATCACAGTGATGAAAAGTTGACTAATACATTCAAAGGAGGCTGCCATTTTTGTTCTAGTCAAGTCATCCAGGTGGAAGAGGAAAATCCACATTTTGGACTGCAATCTGCTCTGCTCAAAGTTCACCAGTTTAAAATTTTGATCTCATCCAAACACCCTCCAAACTGACAGACAGATCAAAGGAACCATTGCAGTCACCATAACATGAGGAAACCCAGGTAGCCCATGAAGAGGAATGGAATGGGAACCCCTGGCCCACAGTGCAGCTGAGCTCTTGGCTGAAAGTCAGGAACTACTTCACAGGCCTGTGAGGAAGCCGTCTTCAAGGTGGACTTTTTAATCCATGAGGCTAACAGACCTAACTGAAGCCACGTGGGACAGAAGTAAGACTTCATGCCTGAATTGCAGATACAAAATTAAGGAAAATTAGTGTTATTTTTAGTTGCTCCGTTTTTGGGTGCTTTGTTATGTAGCAATGGATAGATAATGGGTGCAGTGTAGTTCTAGGCACATGGTGGCTTACCAATAAAGTAGCAGTGATTGATTGATTTCCTGGTTGACATATCTTTATTGATCTTGGTAATATGTAAGGAGAACTTACTGTTGCATTAGAAGCTCATTAAATCTAAGTTGTAATCATTATTGAAATCTACTGATGGGGTGTGATAGAGAGTAGAGGAAAGGAGGAGAAAGTCCTAGAAGTCAGGTCCTTTGCTCTGAGGAGGAAATTGCTCACATTCACTGAGGAAAAAAATATTGATGGGAAAGTTGGAGAGGTCCTGTCACCTCCAAACTTGGAAAGAATGTTTTACTTAGTCGCTTCCCATACAGCAGGTTGTGGCTAATTTAGTGTGAAATAGGAGAAACTCAGGACGCATTTCTTCAATCCTACTCTCCTTCCCATTCATTCCCTCCTCAGAAGTAGAGAAAATTCATCAGCATTTTTATTGTAATTTAAGCCAATATTCACTTATCACAGAGATAGTTACACCACCACCTTCCTCTTTGATTGTGAAGGGGAAAGTGAGGGCCCTGGAGGAAAGATGCCAGGGCTGGAGGTCAGAGGGGAGGGGGGAGCAGCAGCATGCTCCAGGATCTTCCTCACCCAGCAGCTCTGTAGCCTGGAGGAGGCTGGCTCTGCCTCCCCCCAGGACTTCATTCTTCTCCATTCACTGTGCGCATATGCACACACGTACACACGCACACACACATGCATGTGCACACTCACACAAAGGCTAGCACACTTCTGGGAATGAACTAGAGGCTGCTGTTAGAGTCTAAGGACTTCCCAGTTATGCTTTTATTCCTTTGAGAGCAATGCTTTGATCATTTCTCTGCTTAACCCAAGATGTGAGCATGGTCTCCTAGGAATCCTAATGAAAAGATTTATTACTGTATTATCATTCATGTTGTCTCCTTTCCAGTTTTTTTTTTTTGCTATTTGAGTAAGATGCAAGATTTCTTTTAATGCACCATAAATTGAAAGATCTCCATGCTTCATATTTACATAATTTTTCCCATGTAGGTAAAAAAATCCAAAATACTTTAAAATAATATGAATTAGTGGACAACCTAATGGAGGTTCATTGCCTAGTTTCAGTGATCTGCTTTAAAAATTACCTTATTAGCCATGTATTTTATTCACATCCAAATGATAATTTTAAAGTACACGATCATAAAGGAACATTGTTTTTAAATTATTTACTTGTATTTTGACTAACATCATATTTGTACTTATTTATGAAATGCAGTATTATAATCCAATATAATCCAATAAATGTGTACAATGTGTACTGATCAAACCAGGGGTAGCACTTTATCTCATCACATAGTATCAGGTTTTTGTGTGCTGGGATTGTAATTTTGAAAGGAAATGAGGGCCTTAGAAGAAAGAGGAATATTCTCTCTCTGAAGTTGGGCCCTCTTAGGGAAGGAGTTGTAGTACTGATATAAACCAGGGCTCTTAATTTTCATGAATCAAAAACCCAGAGAACACAGCTTGAATGGTCCCCCTTTCAAGTTCTGTTTGGTTCAGCTTGTTCTCCAGCCAGACCTTGTCTCCCTTTCCCAGCTGTAAGACAGCCGTTCCTGAAATGTGCTCATAGCCATCCCGGGCCTCTGCTTCTCTCTCCATGACTTGGGTGCCATCTTTCATGAGGCTCACCTTCACAGCCCTCTGGACGGCTTCCATGTGAAATCCGAAATGGTAGAGTCCTGGGACCGTGCAGGTGAACACGCCAGTGGCCAGATCAAAGGGTCCCTGAGAGTCATGCAGGGCTTCCTTGAAGATCACGGGCTGGGAGGGAGCTGGGAGCAGCTCATCTACCTTCACTGCAAAGGCCGATGTAAGTCTGCTGTTGCAATCCCTCAACATTCCTGGTGGCCCTTGTGGCCCTGGTATCCCTGGTAGCCCTGGTATCCCTGGCACACCGGGAGGTCCTAGACATCAAGATAAACAGAAGACAGAGTGAGGCGCTGTGAGCAGTGGTTTTCTGCCTTGTGCTCCTTCCCCACCTCCACCTGCTGCCTTCCACGTCATCTCCATCAATTCTCTTAGGGACAGCTCAGTCATTACCTTCTCATCTACACCCTCCTGGGAATCTCTCTCTCTCTTCAACACTTGTACTGACAGTTGTACAGAACTTATTACTCTACGATATCAAACCTGCTTAACGTGTTCACATTCCCTCTTTGTGGGTCTCTTGAGGGCTGTAATACAAAATTTGCATCTAATTGTTAGGAAATTATTTTTGACATGGAATTGTCTCTTGTCCCTTGCTCATTAAATATACTAAGGAAAGAATAAAGGTCACAAAGAAGAAATGAAAGAAGGTGAGAGGAATGTAGAAGGGAGGGAGATAGAGAGGATAAGAAAAAAGCATCCCCCGATGCTCTTCCCAAACTAGTTTACAACTATTCAGTTAAATATCTATTTAAACTAGGAATTCTCAAGAGTCAAGATATCAGAGCAGGGAGAATCTATAGTGAATGTTGCAAAACTCTTAGAAATACTGGTCTATGTCATGGCATCTTATGCAGTAAGAATCAGCTTAATATTGAAAATCAAATTATAGAATATTAAAATAATGGGAATTATTATTGACCCACAGGTCTGAAATTAGGCAGTATAAAACTTGAATAATGAATACATCTGTCACAGAATAAGAAGAAAGAAACCTTAGAATATTAACCATATCAGACCTTCTTGAAAAATTTAACATTACTGCTTGAATGTGTATTTCCACAGCTTTCTATATTCATAACATGTTTCTTGGGGTGACAGTGAACTAAAAGAGTAAACTGCAGTGCTTGAGGGCATTTCATCGATAGATAAACTTGTTCTACAATTTGATAAAATTATTGTTTTTGGATTTAAAAATTCAAATACTTTTTTTTTTTTTTTGGTACTGAGGATTTAACCCAGGGGCATTTTACCACTGAGCTACTATTTTTTTGAGATAGGGTCTTGATAAGATGCTTAGGGCCTCACTATGTTGCTGAGGTTGGTTCTGAACTTGAGGTCCTCCTGCCTCAACCTCCTGAGTCACTGGGGTTACAGGCTCAAGTACCCATTTTTGCAACATAGTTGATTTGTTTGGCCTAAGTCCAAATTTCTCTTTTCTTTTTATAACCTGGTGAAATGACTTCTGTGGAATCACACAGCTAGTTTATGGCAGGATTTCTGGCTTACTGTACTTTCCACAACATCACTCAGACTGATAGATAAAGGAATTATAAATATTTGGATGTAGCCCATATACCCTAATATAAGTATCATAGATATGGTATCTGATGGGATAAAATATTCATATGCAGCCCAACTTTGATCCTTCCTTAATCACCAATACCAGACCCAGTGGAGGAGCTGATGTCTAACCTAGATTTGCTGTTTATTAATCATTTTAATTTTGCCTATTCAAGGTCATGTAATCTTTATCGGTTGAAATGTGAAATGTATTGTGTTGGGGAATGTGTCCTATCTTCAAGAAAATGAGACTGAAGCACAGGGAGGTTTGGTGTTTTTGCTACCCTCACACACAGGCCTTTCTTCAAAACCTCATTGTAGGGAATATGCCAATGGTAAGATTGTACTTCTGGGTGTGTCCTAAAGGCCCATGTAGCTGTGCCAATGTAGGAAAATTCATTCAACAATTTCTAGGAAGAATCACTGTCATTTCTTTTACATTCTTGTATGCTGTGAAAATCAATGTTGCATATTTTTCTTCTATAACATCACACTGATGTGTAACATTCAGTTAAATGATCTATATAAACAGCTTGGCAAAGTTCCCAGCAATATTAGTTTTTAAGTTATTATCTTAATTGTTTAAAAACCCTGGATACAAAATACACTAACTTGCTCTCCAAACAGAGAAATTACTTAACTCTGTAAGCCACAAGAGTCACCAGTTCTAAAGACACCCTACCTGCATGTCAGAATAATCCTGGGTCTTCCAAGAAATACAAATGCCCTAATGCACTTTCCGAGAGTCTGATTTATGAGACCTGCAGCATGGATTTTGCTCTTAGCCTTTTATTCCCTCTCTGCCATGTGACCTTGAAGTACCCGAGGGTGAGTGGAGTCTACTTCAAGGCCATTGAGTCTGGCTTGTTCATGTGAGTGTTTTGATCATGGAAATAGGATAGAGTGATGGTGTGCAAGTTCTCACCTTAGTGTTAAGGGACCTCACGTGATCAACCTCTTAGGCTCCTAGGATTGCCCAAAGAAACATATGGTCCTGGTGGCCATCACTGTTTTACTCTGGACCCCAAAGAAACAGAGAGAGTCCCTCCACTTAGGCCTCGGGACCAGGCTGAGCCTCTTCATGTGACCTGCATGCTTGGTTGGAATATGAAGTTGTGTGGATTTTTCTTTGGATCACTTGGTTTGGGTTGGTTTATGTTGAAATATTTGCATGACTGTAGCTGGTATTCAGAAAATAATTTTTAAACATATTTTGAGCATTTTTATATGCAGCTATGGTTAAGAAGTGGTGAAGAAGGAGCTAGAACTCCCCAGCTCCACAGCCTTCTAACCAAGAGGTTTGCTGTGAGCATCACAGTCCATCTTGGTAATCTTGGACCTTTAATGATGTAGAGTCATTTTGTCAAATGATAGAAAAGCTAGTACAAAGCAGAAGGAGGATGTTTCTTACCTTGTAGGCCTCTTAATCCTGGTAAACCTGGGATGCCTGGAGGTCCTTGAACATTACAAGATTCAGGATTTGGGGGATATTCAGAACCCATCACTGACATTAGTACAGACAGGGCCAAAATCCAGATGCCTGCATCAGAAAAAAAAAAGAGATGTGGAAACATGGCCAGGTGTTACCTTCATTAATGGTTCCTGTCTCCTCTGTGTGGAGGCAGCACCTCCCAAAGATGCCCAGTGACTCACAAAACCTGGTACAGAGCCCCAAAAATGAAACTGGGTCCCAGCCTGCCTTGGCCTTAAAGCAACAGCATTTTCAGAAGTGGCAGAAATACTTTCAGGTTATAGGGTCCGTGTAAAAATTGCTCTTCTATATTAAACTGTAATGGTTCATAAGGAACTCTCACTTGGCAATATCCCTTCCAAATATGTTAATTATATGAAAATTTGCCAAAAAAAACCCTACATTAAATAGACAAGCAATCAGAACCCATTAAAAGCCCGCAATTGCATTTCTTGTCGGGAAATTCTTGTGATTGCTATTCAGAGCATCCTTAGTTTTCCCCTAAACATGAGTCTTCTAGAGAAATCTATTTCTTAATTAAGTATAAGAATGATTTATAGGATCCTCTGAAGCATGTGTGATTTTGTTTTATTTTGTTCAAGGCCATGGGGCTACATGCAGGAAGATACCAGCAGAGGGGAGAGCTCTCCTTCTGTGCAATTTGAAGCTGATGAATTACCCATTAAATGCACCCACCACTTCTTATCTCTGGGAAGAGGTTCAGCACACACTTGTAAAATGTAGCTTTGTTCTGGAAGAACATTTGAGCTGTCCCCAAATTTTAGATATGGCAATTATCAGCATTCAATACTGAGAGGAAAACATTACAGGGTATGTTTGGGCTTGGTGGGGGCTTTGGTACAGAGACTGTTGGTAAAAATGTTGCATTTGGCCTAATATACTTTTTCTGAATCTCTGAATTTCTATGAAAGGCAGCAGAAAATGTGGTTTTAAATACTGAGTGTGTCAAATAATGATTGCAGTTTACTAGTGACCCTGCTATTTAATGCTCAAACAACTCCAGGAACCATCCCGTACCACTGTCTCCATTTTAATGGTCAGGAAACTGAGACACAGAAAGCTATAATAAGTTGGTCCAGAAGTAGACCCCTAGTAATAGCTAGAGCCAGTATTCTAATTCAGGAGTTCTTAAACAGGGGCTCATATTGCCTTGTAGTAAGTCTGCTTAAATAGACTCTCCTGTTTCTCAATGATGAAGACACATTGTGGGCAGATGGTTGCCGGTGGAAGAGAGCGGCTCCTGATGAATAAAGGATGAATTTCTTGAGCGACAGCAATTATATTATGCTTCTGTAATGCTGGCCACAAAAAGAGGTAACACGTTTATTTTTGATATTTCATGTTTTAATTGAGGAAAAAGAGGTCATACTCATTCAAGAAAACGAGTTTGATAAATATCAACTCACAACAAGACTTCTCCTTTATGCCTCTCCCTTCCACCTGCCTCTCGGGGCTATTATGAGCCAATTCCAGATTCCTTTGTTACACTTATAAATATATTTCTAAAAGTTACTCTCACAATTAGCTTCCAAAAGGTGGTGACATCCACCTGGCCTGCACCATCACCGTTGTCTTCTTGGCCTGAATCACTTGGTGAATCACTTGGCCATGTAGGAGAGACCTGTGTAGCAAGGAACTGAATGTCACCTCCAGCCAATGGCCAAGAAGGAACTGCAGACCTCAGTCCCGCAAACTTCAGAGAGCTCAGTCTTTCTGGTAACCACTGAGCTTGATATCAGTGTTTCCCCAGGTAGGTGGTAGATGACCACAGCCTAGCCCTCTCTGTGATTGCAGCTTGTGAGAGGTCCTGGAGAGAAGGACTCAGATACACCAGGCCCAAATTCCTGACTAAAGCCACTGGGGAGCAATAAAAGTGTTGCCTGAAGCCATTAAGTTTTGTGTGTTTTACTACTCAAGAAGGAATTTTTATTTTAATTAAGTTATCATTGTAGTTTTGCTTCCTATGCCTTGTGCTAAATATCTTTGCTTATGCCCACATCATAAAGATATTCTCTTTTTTTTTGTGGGGGTGGTAAGAGTTTTCATAGAGCTATAATCTAAAAATCAGGTCTATGATCTGTCTTAAATTAATTTTTGCATAAGATATAAGCATAGTCAATGCTAATTTTTATCTTTGAAAAAATCAGTTGTCCCAGTACTATTTGTTAAGGAAGGCTTTATTTCCCTTTGAATGATCGGTGACTTTTCAAAAGTCATTTGATTATTTCATTGTGAGTCTCTTTCTGGGTGCATTTTCTTATTGGAACACTAATTATACACAGTAGCAGGATTCATATGTCATACTTGTATACATAACATACTTAGATCAATCTCATTCCCAAGACCTTCCTTTTCCCTCCCCTCCTCCCTCCAGATCTGCTTACACTACTCTACTGATCTCCCTTCTGTTGCAATTTATTAGTATGTTATATAGTATAATTAATTAGTATTTATAATAATGAATTAATACTACTAATAATTAATTAGTATGTTACATATATATTCATATATAGACATAAGATAGTTTTCATTCCCCTATACTTCCACCTGCTCTCCCCTCCTCTGTTTTGATTCCTTTTCTCTATTCTGTTGTCTCCCTTCTATTTACTTTTATTATTATTTTTTAAAATTTCTTCTCTCTCTCCAGCTTCCACTTAGGAAAGAAAATATTTGACCCTTGAATTTCTATGTCTGGTTTATTTCACTTACCTTGATATTTTCAAGCCCTATTTACTTTTCTACAAATGAATCAATTCCATTCTTCTTTATGGCTGAGTAAAACTCCATTGTGTTTATAAAAATTTTCTTTATCCATTTATCTGTTGATGGCATCTGGGCTGGTTTCAAACTTGGCTATTGTGAATTGTGCTGCTATAAATATTGGTATGAATGTATCAATCAAGCATACTGATTTTACATCTTTTGTACAATTACCAAACTGTGCAATAGCTGGGTTATATGGTGGCTCCCTTCCTAATCATTTGAGAAATCTCCATACTGCCTCCATAGTGTCATACTAATTTATAATCCCACCAACAATGTATAAGTGCACATTTTCCCCCATATCTTTACCAGTAATTATTGTTGTATTATTTATGATTGCCATCCACTGGCATGAGATGAAATTTTAGTGTAGTTTTGATTTACATCTCCCTCATTGATGAGCATATTGAACATTTTTCATATATTCATAGACTATTTGTATTATTATTTCTCTTGAGAGGAATCTATTTGTTGCTTTTGGTAATATGCCCATTTTAACAATATTAATTCTACCTATGAAAAAATGTGGGTTTTTTTTCCTTTCATTCATTTTCTCTTGAGAGGTGCCTGTTTAGATGTTTTTCCCACTTATTGATTGGTTATTCATCTTTATGTATGGTTTGATGCCAGTGCCGGCTGGTTTTGTTAGGATACTTCTGTAGAATAATTTGAGATCAGGTATTGTGATGAGCATTGCTCTTCTTGCTCAGAACTGCTTTGGCTATTCTGGGTCTCTTATTCTTCTAGTTGAAGTTTAGGAATATTTTTTTTCTCATCCTGGAATGCCATGATACTCTGATGGGGAAAGCATTGAATCTATATGTTGCTTTTGGAAATATGCCCATTTTAACAATATTAATTCTACATATGCAAGAACATGGGAGTTTTTTTTTTCCTTTTTGAAGTCCTCTTAAATTTCTTTCTTCAGCCTTCTATTCTTTTCATAGTAGAGGTCTTTCATCTCCATAGTTATATCTATTTCTGTTTTAGACAGCTTTTCTGTCACTGTGACCAAAATACCTGGCAAGGACAACCTAAAGGAGAAAGAGTTTATTTGGGGGCTATGGTTTCATAAGTCTGAGTTCATAGATGGTAACTCCATTGCTCTGGGTCCAAGTTGAGACAGCACATCAAGCGGGGAGGGCCCAGTGGAAAAAAGCTTCTCAGCTTATGGTAGGGTCAGGAGGAGAGGGAAAGGGAGAGGGGGAGGGGGAGGAGGAGGGAGAGGGAGAGGGGGAGAGAGAGGGGGAGGGAGAGGGACAGGGATCCTAAATATAGGATCATGTCATCAGCAAACAAATAATTTGAATTCTTATTTTCCTATTTGTATCTTTTAATTTTCTTTTCTTGCCTGATTGCTCTGGCTAGAGTTTCAAGAACAATATTAAATAGGAGTGGTGAGATTGAATATCCTTGTTTTTTCCTGATTTTAGAAGAAATTATTTAAGTTTTTTCCATTCAGTATGATGTTGGCTTTGGGTTTGTCATATTTAGCCTTTATGATTTGAGGTAATTTGCTTCTATATCTAATTTCTTGAGTGTTTTTAATATGAATGGATGCTTGATTTTGTAGAAGGCTTTTTCATCTATTGAGATGATCATGTAATTTTTGTCCTTGATCCTATGTAAATTATATTTATTAAATTATGTATATTGGAGCAAACTTGCATCTCTGGAATGAAGCCAAGTTGATTCTGGTATACAATGTTCCTAATGTGTTTTTAAATATTATTTGCTAATATTTAATAAGGATTTTGCATTTTATTAATTTTGGCTCTGAGTTTAATTATTTCCTGTGTTAATTTGGTTTCAGAATAGCTTTATTCTGCTATAGCATTAGATTATTTATTTAGAATACTTCCTTTTTTGATGTAGGCACCTAAAGCTATAATCTTTCCTCTTAAAACTGCTTTTATACTGTCCCAGGGATTTTGGTATGTTTTATCACTATTCTCAATTGAGTCTAGAAATTTTAAAATTTCTCCTTTCATTTCTTCTGTGATCCACTCCTTGTTTAAAAGAATATTGTTCAATTTACATGTATTTATGTATTTTCTATAATTTTTCTTGCTGTTGATTTCTAATTTAATTTCATTATGATCTCCTAAAATGCACACTGAGTATTCAAGTTAATTATATCTCCTCTTCGAGGTTGAAAGTTCTGTTTTCTATGTAATCTAATCTTTTGGCCATAACAGGTCATAACAGGAAGGCAAAAAATGTTTAAAATATTCAAAACATGAACATAGGGTAAGTAGGGTCATATTTTCAAGTGAACTTTTCATTTGATTCATTGTGTATTCATTATCAGGAGTTTTGATTGGTTTCTTTTCAGAATTTCTACCTCTTTATTGATATGATCATTCAACTCCTGTTTTTGCTGTCTTAATTCATTCCTTAGATCTTCTTTTCGTTCATTACACATTGTAATATATTTGGGGGGTGTACCTGGGATTGAACTCAGGCACACCCAACCACTGAGCCATATCTCCAGCCCTATTTTGTATTTTATTTACAGACAGGGTTTCACTGAGTTGCTTTGTGCCTCCATGTTGCTGAGGCTGGCTTTGAACTCATGCTCCTCCTGTCTCAGCCTCCTGAGCTGCTGGGATTAAAGGCATGCACCACTGCACCTGGCAAACATTTTAATACTTTCTATAGTCTTTCTCTGGAATTTCACTCCCATCCATGTCTGAGTGTTCCTCTGCTGGGGGATTGTGGATTTGGGGTGGAGATTTGTTTGCCTATTTCCTTGTGTTTTCAAAGGTCTTGGTATCTGTTGAAATGGAGTCCTCTTCCTTTTTTATGAGAGCCTCATCTGGTGTGTAGTGATTTTTTTTAATACCTTTATTTTATTTTTATGTGGTGCTGAGGATTGAACACAGGGCCTCCTTATGTGAGGCGAGCGCTGTACCACTGAGCTACAACCCCAGCCCAGGGAAATCTTTTTTTTTTTTTTTTTATTATTAGCTACACATGACATTACAGTGATCTTGGCAATTCATACATTTGTATCATTGTAGTTATTTCTTTTATAGTAAGTCCTGTGTTGTCAGTATCTTTTTGCTTCACCACACAGGCTCAGCATAATCCAAATATTAATTTCAATTGCCAATGACTCTCAGTTTGCCACTGCAGAACTGATGATTTCTTTCAGTCTTGGAGAGCTGCTATAACACTGTGGGTTCCTTTGAGTCATTGTGTCAGGACCTCTCTCAATTTCTGTCATAGGAGTATATGTCAAGTGCAAACTGAGGACCCTGCTAGCCACTCCTTGTGTCATGGTCATTGGTTTTTGGTTCTTCTCTCCCTTATTCTAGGTGTTAAAGTATTGTTGACACTTGAGTAGGGTTAGGTTGAGTGTGCAGTAAGGTGGGCTGTCACTTGGCAGGGTTGTGGGTGTGACCCAGCAACAAAGTGTCTGTCGTATGAATTCATAGTGTCCCATTAGTTCCAAACATCTCTCAGAAAAAGAGGAATCAAGCAACAGCAACAATAGTAGCAACCAACATACAGCACTACAATAAATGTCCCATGCCTACTATGAAATCTATATAACACTAACTACCACAAGAAGAGGAATGGCATGGTCAACAATTAAAGACAGCAACAACAATAAACAGCACAAACTAGACAAAGTAAACAGCAGGTGTCAACTATACCACCCACAGTACTAGTAACTGCAAGAATATTCTTAATATTAATGGTGAGGATAGGAATTATATCAACTAAATACTTCTAAAAGATAGCAAAATTATAGTTCATCAAGAGGAAGCGGAACAGGAAGGAAAAATAAATGTTTAAAATATCCAAAACGTGAAGAGAGGGTGAGTAGGGAAGAGATAACAAGGGACAGCAATAAAGAAGGAGGAGTCAAAAAAACTGAAACAAAGAAAGGAAGAGAGAACAAGAGAATTTGTCTACTCTAAGGGGGGAAAAGGGGTGAAAGAGTAATAAGAGAAATAAAAACAAGCAAAAGCTCAAATCTGAACAAACACAAAACCCTTAACCCTCCAAAGTCAAAACAAGGCAACAAATGGGTGGGGAAATGATAAAAATGAAAGAAAAAATATATCCATGTAACACTCAGTACAGAAAGAAACCAAATGCACTGGGAAAAGAATACAAATAAATGAATTTTCTCTCTTGAGATGATCAAGACTATTGAGGAGATGGGTGTTCTCTGCCTTGCCGTACTGCCCCTCTTTCCAATTTTGAATTCCCCTTAAGGAGAGCAAGGGCTGGTTGTTGTTAAGCCTATCCACTTTGTGTTGCTCACCAAGTTGCTGGTGGATGTGACCGAGTTGTAATAGCTCTCGGTTCCATTCTCACTAGTATAAGTTAAGACAGTAAAAAAGGAAAAAAAAAAGAAAAAGAAAAAAAGGAAAAAAGATTCCACAATTGGATTTTTGTCTGGACAGACTAAATAGATCCGCTCAAAGAGCATGGTTAATGCAGAGTGGTAATTGGGAAGTCCTGGTGGCTGGTATTTAGCTCTGATCATCCTTTAAAACTTTGTTGGGTGGTATCTGCCCCAGAAAGTTTAGATCCACACCTCTTATTGCTGGGCAGGTGCTGACCTGTGCTGGACATCTGGATCTCAGGAGCCTCCTGCAAACTGAACTCACATGGTTGGGTAACTCTCTGCAGATCTCACACACCACTGCCTGCAAATGTGGTCTTCCCAGGATCAGACTCCTAGTGCAAATGTACCTGCCTGTCCAGCTTCTGGACTCTCCCCAGCTGGTCCCGTGATCTGCAGACGCCACGGAAAAGTGAGCCCTCCATATCTCTCTGTATGAATAACCCTGGGAATAATCCTTTCTGTGCCTGTTTCAGTCATGCCCCACTGGTCACACTCTAGATCGCATGCTAGGCACTTGCTGGGAATCTTTTTATACTCTACTGGGCTCCGGCAGCAGAGAGCTTCCTGAGGGCCACTCCACCATGACTTCCCATCTCAGCTGTCCCTCATCAGCCAAGGAACACAGCACTTTCCAAACACCAGCTTGCTGTGCTGCCTCCGGTTCAGGTACGATTAGATTGCCTTTCATCCCACACATTGTCCCCTACCAAATGATTTTTTGCAGGGGTTCTTGGCTTTGCCTGTGACACCCCTCCCTTCTACAGTGAGCTGGCACCACCTGTATGGCTATTGAGGCTCCAGTGTGTCTTGTCTTGTATTCAGAGTTCCCAAATGTCCTTGTCTTTGATTCTCTTACTGACTGATACTGAATTTTAGCAAATTCCCTCTGTCATCCACCTCCTGAGAAGCAATACTCATGCTCCTTGGACCCTGAGTCACAGAGCAACTGGAAAACACACCTTTGCTCTAATCTGCCATCTTTCCTTCCTGGTCACAATTTTTAATTTATTAATTTACTTATGTATGTCTATGTCAATTATATTCTTCTTTATTTCTATAACTTGAATTTAAGTGGTGTAAAATTTCTTGTGTTTTTTCTTTTCTTTCTTTCTTTCTTTTTGAAACGTTTTGGCAATCTGAGACATTTTTATTTCCTAATAATTTTACAGGCAAATCAAATAAGCCTGTCAATTTTAAAAACTAGTTACCAATATGATTGGAATCTAATTGGATATAATCACAATTTGAAGAGAATCACCATCTTAACAATATTTTTATAACAATTTTTTTGGCACAAACATTTGTTTTCACCTATTTGGTTTAAATGCCTCAGACTAAAATGTTTTTATTTTGGCATTAGTATATATTACACTATTAAAGAAATATTTTCAAAGTGTTCAAACCATTTTACATTTCCACCAAAAATTTATAAGGACTTGAAGTGCTACAATTATTTTTATAAATACTTGGAACAAATAACCAACCCAATTGTAGAATTCTATGAGTTTACAATGTCATATAATACAGTTATGAGGCTTTTAAAATTTTTATTTTATATTGGTAATTTGTGTTCTCCAAAAAATAAGTGCATCTCAATTAATTTACCTAATGAATTTAAACAAAAATCTTAACATTCCCTCAACATTTCTGTACTTCAGTTGGTAATTTGTATCTCTGTTAGTCACCTTCCAATTACTGTAAAAAAAAAAAAACTATGCCTGAGAGAATCAACTTAATATGAGGGAAGGTTTTTCTTGGTTCATAGTTTTGCAGTTTTAGTCCCTAATTAGTTGACCTCATTGCCTTGGCACTGTCGCAGGACATCATGGCAGAAACTTGTGGCAAAGGAAAACTGCTCACCTCTTGGCAAGTGAGGGAGCAAAAGAGAGTGAGAGCAAGGTCCAGACAGTCCCAGTGTCCCCTCAAAGGGAACATCCCAATGATCTGAAGGTCTCCCAGTCTTCAGATATATGATTTGCAAATATTTTCTCCCATTGGTCCGGTTGTACATGTGTCTTTGCACTCCCATGATGGGGATTTCTCTCTCTTATTTTCAGTGCTGGGGTAGAGCCCAGGGTCTTGCAAGTGCTCCACCACTAAGACTCACCACCAGCCCATGTGATGACCTTCAAAGAACAACAGCTGTTATTTTTGATGAGTCTATTGAATCCATATTTTTCTTTTGTTCTTTTTGCTTTTGGTGCTGTATCTAAGGAATCTTTGCCTAACCCTAACCCAAGCTGTGAAGACTTTCTCCTGTTTTATTTGAAGAGTTTTAAAATTTTATCCTTTAAATTTAGGTCAATGGCCCATACTGTGTTACTTTTGTATATGGTTCAAGGATAGGAACCTGATGGTACTCTCTTGTATGTGGGTTATCTAGTAGTCCCAACAACATTTTAAATTGTTAAAAATATTTAATTGACAACTAAAAATTATATATATATCCAAAATTATATATATATATATATCCAATGTATATGTGTGAATATTTGATACACATATACATTGTATACTGATAACCCCAGTTAATCTAGTCCATCCATTGCCACCCATAGTGAACATTGTGTGTGTTGGGGGTGGGGGGTGGTGAGGACACTGACAACCTGCTCTCTCATCACATTTGAAGCAACAACACGGTCTGACTAACTGTGGTTGCCATGCTATATATGAGATCCCTAGAACTTTTTAATTTTGTAACTGAAAGTCTGTATCCTTTGACCAATATCCCTCATTCCTCCACTCCTTAGCCTCCTATCAACCACCATTATTCTCTCTGCCTTTAAGTGTCTGAATTTTAGATTTCATGCATAAATGAGATTATACAGTGCTTGTCTTTCTGTGCTAGCTTATTTCACTTAACATTATAGGCTCCAGGTTCATCAAAGCTGTCAAAAATGGCAGGATTTTCTAATTTTTATGACCATACAATATTATTTTTTTCATTGATCAACAAATGTTTGCATTTTTTTATTTTTATTTTTTTTCACTCTTTTTAGACGTACATGACTATAGAGGGTATTTTGACATATTATACATACCTGGAATATAACTTAATTTAATTGGACCCCATTCTTGTGGCTGTATGTGATGTGGAGTTTATTGGTGTTATTTTGCAAACATCATATTGTTTTGATTTCTATAACTTCATAATGTAGTATAGCTTTTTAATAGAGTTTGAAATCAGGGAATATGATATCTCTAGCACAGTTCTTCTTTCTCAAATTGCTTTGGCCATTTGGCATCTGACATGGTTTTTTTTAAATTTATTTTTTAGTTGTTGATGCGCCTTTATTTCATTTATTTGTATGTGGTGATGAGAATTGAACCCAGTGCCTTATGCACGCTAGGCAAGCACTCTACCACTGAGCCACAACCCCAGCCCTGTTTTCTTTTTTAAGAGAATATTCTTTGTGTATTGGTTTTCTTGTCATCTTTGTTGAAAATCAATCACAAACAGATAACTGGGAAAGATTAAAGACCCATACACATAGGAACACACACACACACACACACACACACACACACAATCAATATAAAAGGTAGAAAGCAAAGAGACAGAGACAAGGAAGAGTAAGAGCAAAATAATGTGAGTACTAATTGATTTTTGCAGCTGATTTCTTAGAATGTGGGACTCCAATATATAACAAAAGTTCTATACAAAAATATTAAATATTTCAAGTTTACTGAATTTTCTATTTATACTTTAATCATGTTAGTTTCTGGAAATGATTACTGACTGCAAAACAGTCAAGAATAATATAGGCAAATATCATGTCCATGCACAGAATATCTGGATTCAAATACAGTCTTCCAAACAGATGACTTCAGACTAATTAGCTAAGCTTCATTAACCTCAATTTAAAAAAATCTTTAAAATGGAGATCATATCTTCATTAATAGACTAGAGTAAAAGGCATAAAAAGAGTTAGAATATTATCATGGACACAGTAGACACTCTATTAAGTAGTGTACCTTTAAAGAGTGTTGCAAGTAAACTATTAAAGAGGACCTTTCATAATGGCCATAATGGCCACCTAGAACTGACTGCTGCCCCCTGGATCATTAGACAGTATGATCTTTTAAAGGGATAAAGAGAGTATGGTTTACAAAGGCCAAAAGTTCTCTCTGTTATGTGGATGCTAACTCACCCAGTTAATCCCCATCAGCAGATCCATGCACTGACAGGGTCAAGACTCCCACAGCCCAACCATTTTACCTTTAAACCTTCCTGCACTGTTTCACACATGAGCTTTGTGGGACATCTTACATCCAAACCATAGCACATGACATGGGAATCTCATGGAGGCTGCAAGTGTGTAGGAGAATAAGTGATCAGTGCTGTAGGCTGGCTGAGGCCACATGGCATTGAGCAGAGCAGGGCACTCATCTGAGAGGTGGTGGGTGACCTGAGCATTGCAATCAACCAGAACTCAAAGTAAAATCTCACAGTAGACCAACAACCCTGCCCAAGCATCACCTTGGGCTCTACCCACCCACATGGAGTCTAACAAAGGCAAACTGCATCTTAAGAGCAAACCAGGGCAGCTGCCTGATGTTAGGGACCCACCTTTTTCTCTCTGCCTTCCTCATGACACATACACCAGAGGAGCAGGTCCAGGACAAAGGAAATCAGATGCAAAAGAAGAGGAATACCCGCCACTGGACACCAGATCCACAGACCAGCCTGACATGTGCGACGGGGAGGCACTTTGAATCATACATGAGACCAAGTGACTAGGAAATGATGAAGTTGGACACTATTGATAGCTACCCACTCGAAGCACAAGAGTTCCAAAGAGCACAGCTGGAGGTGGGCATGGACTAGTGAAAACTTACCATCATAGACTCCAGACGTCAAATGGCACTTTTCAAGCTTAATAGGTAACTGTTCCTATATTTCTTGAGAAGGAAAGGGAACACAAAAACAGTAACCTACTTAATCTGGCTGTTATGAGGACTAGACACGGAGAGTAAAAAAAAAGGGGTGGGGAGGGGGGACAGGAAGAGGAAAGACAGTGGAATGAATCTGATATAACTTTCCTATGTATATATATGAATACACCTTGGTGACTCTCCACTTCATGTACGACCACAAGCCTGGGATCCTAACCAGAATAAGGTACTCTCGTTGTTTGTATAAATATGTCAAAATATACTTTACTGTCATATCACTAACACCAATAAAGAAAAAAAGAAAAATAGTAAAGTCTCAGAAGAGTGAGCTAGCATAGGGAAATGGTTCAGTAATACTTATTTGTCAAATTATTGTTTCATCTTTATACCTTAATGAATTGAGGTTATTCAATAGCCTATTCCATCTGCCTGCCATCTATAATCTATTATTTATCTGTCCTCCATTCACTCTCCCACAGATATTGTCTTTTTCTGCTTTGTTTCTATTCTTATTCCTCCTTTTCTGAATTAACAAACACTAAGATGATGTCTGTCCCTTTTTGTAGTGTTACAAAATCTGTCACAAGCTCTAAGGACAAAACTGAATGAAACAGTGAAAACTCACTAGAAAAGTTAGCACCGTATACTAATGGAAAGCATTGTTCGGCAATCTTGAGTTTAATTCAGATCCTTACCTGTACCTCCCATGAAGGAAGCTCTTTTTCCTGCTTTGCCCATTCCAATGTTCAAAAGGAAGACTGAGATTTTGAGATGTCGTTCTTGTTTCTCCAGTTTCTCTGTCAAAATTCTTAGACCTTATTGATTTTTTCAAGTGTTGGATTCACGAGCTCTCCTAAGATCAATAGGTTGGCTAATTTTTAACCATGAAGAAAGTAGTGCAATTGATGTTCTCACTGGAACATTTCCCCCCACCCACCTCTGGCCATGGACCCTTCAGTAACCATAACCCTGCATAACTCAATTACATTGAAAATATAATATCTAACTCCAATCTATTCCTGTCCCAGACTCTACTTCATATTCTAATACCCAGCGGAGGATATTGCATCCCATTCTAATGACTCCAGTGTCAGCTCACCCAATGTACAAAGTCTTAGGAGGACAGCAAAAAGCCAGTTTATACAATGAAAATAATATTCAGTAGCTAGAATGTTTAAAGTGGCCTTTTTACCCTGTATGCAGAGCTTCACAAGAAGCCAAATCTTCATGTGATGGATACTTGAGTGTACATCAAAGTGACAGAATGGCAATAAGCTAAGACTGACTGAAGGGTACATTTCCAGAAGAGCTGGTGGGACTAGGAGTCTGGGACTGTCTTGATTGACAAGGCTTTCCTCTTTTCACTGCGGATCAGCACTGCACCCCACCTGCTGTGACCCTCTATAACATGTGAAGCCACCCAGAATTCACATTTCTTTACACTTGCAAATGAGAAGTACAGGAGTGAGCCATGGTACTAGGCATGCTGATCATTCACCTTTCAGTCATCTCATAGATATTTTAGTCTAGCTGGGTCTTAATGTGTTTTCTCTTGCTGAAAGCAGGTGTCTTCCAGGAGTCACATTAGATCCAGGGAGGGGAGACCCAACATGGCGGCCGGCAAGGAGGCACTTTCAGTACCTCCACATTAACGGGATCAGATACTACACTTGATCTTAGCCAAAAGGCCGGGAAGCGATTAACGGGATCAGAGAGACGCATTAATACGCCTAGATTCTACCTGCTGAGAAACTTCTAGCAAAATTCCACTGAAAGGATACCTGCCGGGAATTAGTAAGTTTATTGGAGGTGACAGTTTGCCCCAGACGAGTGAATCTCGGCCACGCGGCGCAGAGGTCCAGTCCTGCTGGCCCGCCCGCCCAGCTCTGCAAACAGCCCCCACCGGCCCGGCCCTGTGAACGGCCCCCGCCCGCCCGGCTCAGGAGGCGATGTGAAGGGACTCTAACCAAGCCTTTATGAAATAGCGAACCGGGAACTAAAACCAGAGATTGAGTCAGACCAGAGACACTCCGGCAAGGAGCCAGGGGCCCGCCATAGCAGAGAGGGGAAGTCACCAGAGTTTGGCCAACGAAATTCCTTCCCAGCAGAATCTACTTTAGCAGGTGTGTGACTCCACCCCCACCAGATACAAACAACAGGGAGACTTCAAAAATCTCTCCGTGGGCGTGACCGTAAGGGCCAAGGGACTCCTGACCCCCAACTCCCCCTACCACCAGTGGTGTGGGCGTGATGGTAGGGGCGGAGGGAAACAGAGGGCACTCCTGACCCCAAACTCCTCCTACCGCCAGCGGAGTGGTTGTGATTGTAGGGGCTGGGGGAAGCAGAGGGGATTCTCGACCCCAAACTCCCATTACCACCAGTGGTGACACCCAAGATCTTAGCCGGAAGCTTCCAAGGGTGTGCCCACCAAAGGGGTCCGGAAAAATTAAACTATTGACTCCCAGACCACAGCTCCACAGCACTGGGGCTTAGATGAATGACAGAGAGTGCGCTCAGTCGTTCAGGAAATAGGGCACGCAGTGGGGCTGAAAGTGTAACCAGATCCTTGTGGAACCGCTTCTGGTGAGCAGGACCTGGCTGGCTGGCAGGAGGAAGGGGAAGAGGGGCAGGAGAACTGAAACAGCTCTGGACTAACAGGATTGAGAGACTCCCAGGAGTCACCTTACAGGGATTGCTGTCGACACATAGAGGGTAGAAGCTCAGCTCGGAGGGTACAGCTCTGCCTACTGGAAGAGAAGAAAATGGATCTCTAAGACCTAATTTATTTCTTATTTTATTTTTTCTCTCCCCTTTTCCTTCTTTCTTTCCCTTTTCAAGTTTTATTGTTCTTTCCATTCTCCTCTATTCTATCTATCTCCCTCTCCTTTCTTTTTAAGAGCACCTTCCTTCCCCTACCCCCCAACGTTCATCCCAAGCATTACGTCCTCCATTACGTGTAATTGTCTAAATGCAAATAGGTGAATGTTTCAAGACTGTCTATAGGGCTCCTAAATACCTAGCTACTACCAACACCCTGATCCAATCGACGGTTAGTATCCCCCTTCAGTAGAGCAACCTTCTAAAGTAGCCAAGACATACTAACCCTTATACCTTCATAGCACCTAACCTAAACATAAAGTCCTAAGAATAAACAACAAATCACTATATGCATACAGAATCCGGAAGCCTTTTATAAATTGAATGAATCAGCTTTAAAGTACAATAAAGCCCAACATCTCTAGGCATAATCTCCCACCACAAAGGAGAGACAACAGAGATATACAAATCCAAAACAAATTTATAGGAGAAAGCAAAAACACAGCAGTCAAACAGAGCTGGAAAGTAACGTGAACAACATGAAAAAACAAGGGAAAAAAGGATTACAAACAATGCAGGACAACTTAAATCTACAGGAGGACCTAGAGGCATCAGAAAAATGGACAGAGAAAGAACTCAAGGCATACCTAACTCAGATGGAACGGAATTTTAGAGAAGACATGAGACAGCAAGTCCAAGCATTGAAAGTATATTTTGAAAACGAAATAAATAAACAAATCCAAATGGCAAAGAATGAGCTCTACCAGGAGATAGAGATTTTTTAAAAAAATCAAACAGTAATCCTAGAAATGCAGGAAACCATAAACCAAATTAAAAACTCAAACGAGAATATCACAAATAGACCAGATCAAGTAGAAGACAGAACATCAGATAATGAAGACAAAGTTTATCAACTTGAAAAGAATATAGTCAACACAGAAAGGATGCTTAAAACTCACGAGCAATCTATCCAAGAGATATGGGATGTCATAAAAAAACAAACTTGACAGTCATTGGGATAGAAGAAGGTATAGATGTCCAAACCAAAGGAATGGACAACCTATTAAATGAAATAATCCTAGAAAACTTCCCAGAGATGAAAGATGGAATGGATTGCCAAATCCTGGAAGCTTACAGGACCCCAAACATTCAAAACCGTAATAGACCAACTCCAAGACACATAATTATGAAGATATCCAACATACAGAACAAGGAGAGAATATTAAAAGCTACGAGAGAAAGGAGGCAGATTACATTCAGGGGTAAACCAATTAGGTTAATGGCTGATTTTTCATCACAGACTTTGAAAGCGAGAAGATCCTGAAACAACGTATTTCAAATGTTGAAAAATAATGGATTCCAACCAAGAATACTGTATCCAGCAAAATTAAGCTTCAGATTTGACAATGAAATTAAAATATTTCACGATAAACAAAAGCTAAAAGAATTCACAGCCAGAAAACCAGCACTGCAAAGCATTTTGAGCAAAACACTACAAGAAGAGGAATTGAAAAATAGCACCCAAAACTAACAGTGGGAGGTACCTCAGTAAAGGGGAAGAAAAATAACCAAAGAGGAAAAACTAGCCAAACTAAAATAAATAAATAAATAAACATGACTGGAAGTACAAACCATATTTCAATTGTAACCTTAAATGTTAATGGCTTAAATTCACCAATCAAGAGACATAGGCTAGTAACCTGGATTAAAAAAACAAATCCATCAATATGCTGCCTTCAGGAGACTCATATGATAGGAAAAGACATACACAGGCTGAAGGTGAAAGGTTGGGAAAAATAATACCACTCACATGGCCCTCGGAAGCAAGCAGGAGTGGCCATACTCATATCGAATAAAATCAACTTCGAACCTAAGTTAATCAAAAGGGATAAAGAAGGACACTATATACTGTTAAAAGGAACCATCCACCAACAAGACATAACAATTATCAATTTGTATGCACCAAACAATGGTGCGGCAACGTTCATAAAACAAACTCTCCTCAAGTTCAAGAGTCAAATAGACCACAACACAATAATTATGGGTGACTTCAACACACCACTCTTGCCATTAGACAGATCCTCCAGACAAAAGCTGAATAAAGAAAATATAGAACTCAATAACACAATCAATAACCTAGACTTAACCGATATATATATAGAATATATCAACCATCATCAAGTGGATACACGTTCTTCTCAGCAGCACATGGATCTTACTCAAAGATAGATCATATATTATGCCATAGGGCAACTCTTAGTAAATATAAAGGTGTGGAGATAATACCATGCACCATATCTGATCATAATGGAATGAAACTGGAAATCAATGATAAAAGAAGAAAGGAAAAATCCTGCATCACCTGGAAAATAAACAATATGGTACTGAATGATCAATGGGTTACAGAAGACATAAAGGAGGAAATCAAAAAATTCTTAGAGATAAATGACAATACAGACACAACGTATCGGAATCTATGGGACACAATGAAAGCAGTTTTAAGAGGGAAATTCATTTCCTGGAGTTCATTTCTCAAAAAAAGAAAAAAACAACAAATAAATGAACTCACAGTACATCTCAAAACCCTAGAAAATAAGAGCAAAACAACAGCAAATATAGCAGAAGACAAGAAATAATTAAAATCAGAGCAGAAATCAACAAAATTGAAACAAAGAAAACATTGAAAAAATTGATAAAACTAAAAGTTGGTTCTTTGAAAAAATAAATAAGATCGACAGACCCTTAGCCATGCTAACGAAGAGAAGAAGAGAGAAAACTCAAATTACTAACATACTGGATGAAAAAGGCAATATCACAACAGACACTACAGAAATACAGAAGATAATTAGAAAGTATTTTGAAACCCTATATTCTAATAAAATAGAAGATAGTGAAGATATCGATAAATTTCTTAAGTCATATGATTTGCCCAGATTGAGTCAGGAAGACACACACAATTTAAACAGACCAATAACAAAGGAAGAAATAGAAGAAGCCATCAAAAGACTACCAACCAAGAAAAGCCCTGGACCGGATAGGTATACAGCGGAGTTTTACAAAACCTTCAAAGAAGGATTAATACCAATACTTTTCAAGCTATTTCAAGAAATAGAAAAAGAAGGAGCTCTTCCAAATTCATTCTATGAGGCCAACATCACCCTGATCCCGAAACCAGACAAAGACACTTCAAAGAAAGAAAACTACAGACCAATATCTCTAATGAACATAGATGCAAAAATTCTCAATAAAATCCTGGTGAATCGAATACAAAAGCATATCAAAAAAATTGTGCACCATGATCAAGTAGGATTCATCCCTGGGATACGAGGCTGGTTCAATATACGGAAATCAATAAATGTTATTCACCACATCAATAGACTTAAAGATAAGAACCATATGATCGTCTCAATAGATGCAGAAAAAGCATTTGACAAAGTACAGCATCCCTTTATGTTCAAAACACTAGAAAAACTAGGGATAACAGGAACTTACCTCAACATTGTAAAAGCTATATATGCTAAGCCTCAGGCTAGCATCATTCTAAATGGAGAAAAACTGAAGGCATTCCCTCTAAAATCTGGAACAAGACAGGGATGCCCTCTCTCACCACTTCTATTCAATTTAGTTCTTGAAATACTAGCCAGAGCAATTAGACAGACAAAAGAAATTAAAGGCATAAAAATAGGAAAAGAAGAACTTAAAATATCACTATTTGCAGATGACATGATTCTATATCTAGAAGACCCAAAAGGGTCTACAAAGAAACTACTAGAACTAATAAATGAATTCAGCAAAGTGGCAGGATATAAAATCAACACGTATAAATCAAAGGCATTCCTGTATATCAGCGACAAACCCTCTGAAATGGAAATGAGGAAAACTACCCCATTCACAATATCCTCAAAAAAAAAATAAAATACTTGGGAATCAACCTAACAAAAGAGGTGAAAGATTTATACAATGAAAACTACAGAACCCTAAAGAGAGAGATAGAAGAAGATCTTAAAAGATGGAAAAATGTACCCTGTTCATGGATAGGCAGAACCAACATCATCAAAATGGCGATATTACCAAAAGTTCTCTATAGGTTTAATGCAATGCCAATCAAAATCCCAATGGCATTTCTTGTAGAAATAGATAAAGCTATCATGAAATTCATATGGAAAAACAAAAGACCCAGAATAGCAAAAGCAATTCTAAGCAGGAAGTGTGAATCTGGAGGTATAGCGATACCAGATTTCAAACTGTACTACAGAGAAATAGTAACAAAAACAGCATGGTACTGATACCAAAACAGGCGGGTGGACCAATGGTACAGAATAGAGGACACAGAGACCAATCCACAAAATTACAACTTTCTTATATTTGATAAAGGGGCTAAAAGCATGCAAAGGAGGAAGGATACCATCTTCAACAAATGGTGCTGGGAAAACTGGAAATCCATATGCAACAAAATGAAGCTGAACCCCTTTCTCTCGCCATGCACAAAAGTTAACTCAAAATGGATCAAAGAGCTTGATATCAAATCAGAGACTCTGCGCCTGATAGAAGAAAAAGTTGGCTCCGATCTACATATTGTGGGGTCGGGCTCCAAATTCCTTAATAGGATGCCCATAGCCCAAGAGTTAAATACAAGAATCAACAAATGGGACTTACTTAAACTAAAAAGTTTTTTCTCAGCAAGAGAAACAATAAGAGAGGTAAATAGGGAACCTACATCCTGGGAACAAATTTTTACTCCTCACACTTCAGATAGAGCCCTAATATCCAGAATATACAAAGAACTCAAAAAATTAAACAATAAGATAACAAATAACCCAATCAACAAATGGGCCAAGGACCTGAACAGACACTTCTCAGAGGAGGACATACAATCAATCAATAAGTACATGAAAAAATGCTCACCATCTCTAGCAGTCAGAGAAATGCAATTCAAAACCACCCTAAGATACCATTTCACTCCAGTAAGATTGGCAGCTATTATGAAGTCAAACAATAATAAGTGCTGGCGAGGATGTGGGGAAAAGGGTAACTTGTACATTGCTGGTGGGACTGCAAATTGGTGTGGCCAATATGGAAAGCAGTATGGAGATTCCTGGGAAAGCTGGGAATGGAACCACCATTTGACCCAGCTACCGCCCTTCTCGGACTATTCCCTGAAGACCTTAAAAGAGCATACTATAGGGATACTGCCACATCAATGATCATAGCAGCACCATTCACAATAGCTAGACTGTGGAATCAACCTAGATGCCCTTCAATAGATGAATGGATAAAAAAATGTGGCATTTATACACAATGGAGTATTACGCAGCACTAAAAACGACAAAATTATGGAATTTGCAGGGAAATGGATGGCATTAGAGCAGATTATGCTAAGTGAAGCTAGCCAATCCTTAAAAAACAAATGCCAAATGTCTTCTTTGATATAAGGAGAGCAACTAAGAACAGAGCAGGGAGGAAGAGCATGAGGAAAAGATTAACATTAAACAGAGACGAGTGGTGGGAGGGAAAGGGAGAGAGAAGGGAAATTGTATGGAAATGGAAGGAGACCCTCATTGTTACACAAAATTACATATAAGAGTTTGTGAGGGGAAAGGGGAAAAAAACAAGGGAGAGAATTGAAAAACAGCAGTTGGGGTAGAGAGGGAAGATGGGAGGGGAGGGGAGGGGGGATAGTAGGGGATAGGAAAGGTAGCAGAATACAACAGTCACTAAGATGGCATTATGTAAAAATGTGGATGTGTAACTGATGTGATTCTGCAACTTGTATTTGGGGTAAAAATGGGAGTTCATAACCCACTTGAATCAAATGTATGAAAGATGATATGTCATGAGCTTTGTAATGTTTTGAACAACCAATAAAAAAAAAGATCTAGGGAGCTTGGTGGGCACTGAGGGTGCAGGAAGGCCCAGTCCAGAGGTGCCCGAGTCATTCTATGTTAGTCTGGCTTGTTGCGCTTCCTGCAGGCCGAGGTGCCATGGTCTGGCTAGAGATGCCTATAGCTCAACAGCTTTTCTCCCTGAACACTGTGGCCACAGGTGCCCTTCCATGTGTAGATGCTCCTAGAGCTGGTGCAGGGCCTAGAGCTGCTTCTCAGACTCAGTGAAGTTCGCTGATTCTCCCTTCTCACTGATGACTCCAGGAGTTCCACTCCTCTCTTCTCTTTGCTTTGCATTATCACCAACTACTCCATCCTTTGGTGGATTGAGAAAGTGGCATTTACTTTTGCCTGCTAGACCAGGTGTGACTCTGGGCCCTGAAAGTTCTGGCAGTCCTTGAGGTTTACATGGCTGAGGATGTCCCAAAGATCCAACCTCAGCCACAAGTACAGGGACAAGTAATGACCAAGTCTGGAAACATGGAGCAGAAGATTAGGAGATGATCGGCCACTCTTGTGGGAACCGCATCACCAACTTTATCAAGTAGCAGTATGTTTTCTAAATTCTCAAAAACCAGTTATTTTGGAGTTTAGTTCCATGAAATGCCACATGAGTCAAGGCTGGGGCTCACCCAGAAAAGATCATGAGGTACTTTGAGTTGTTTTCCTATTGGACACAACAAAATCCAAGCAAACCAGCAAATACATATTGTTGGAAAACAGTGCTGCTTCCTCAAACTCATGCCGACTCTAGTGTGTTTCTTATGGGCACAGAGCCTGTTGTCATCTGCTTAGCAGTCATATTTAAATAATAATTGGAGTGATCTTATTCTTACGACAATTATGCACCTCCTTTTCCCAAGTGTTACTCTTATGTAAGTTTTATTGCTAATGCTGGCTCTCTATCTCAGTGGGCTTGCAGCAGAGCAGATGGGTGATGAATAGTTCTTTGATGGTAAATGAATCAAAACTACCAAACATTGAATTAACCATGATTCTTTGCCACTGATCTAAAAATTTTTATTTAGTGCAGTGTCCATTTCACTCTGAAGTATTAAGTCAGTAAGACCAATATACCAGAATTACACTTGCTCACTTTAATACATTTATTATATTGCCTCCTTTGTGGGACTACCAGACCCTTAAGGGCAACTCTCAATCTCTTATCTGTCCTCAATAATCTACCTAAAACATCACAAATTTTGTAACAATTTGTAACAATTTGTAACAATTATTGGAATTTATCCGAGGAAACATAATCAAATTTTGCATGATATATTACACTCTTGCTACTAAATGTTAACCTTTTTGTCAGTAATCATAATTTTAGAATATACCTTCAAATTCAAACAAGCCATCGATCAAATTTTGGGGTCACAAAATCTGGTCCTAATTTGTGATTCAAGTGATCTTACAAAACTGAAGGGAAGTCATGAACGGAGAAATATCACAATGATTGATGAGTCTGTTTTTAAAATTAGAGGATGTTGGATTCAAATCCCTGCTTTGCTACCTCCAAACTAAGAGACCTTGTCAGTTCACCTCACTTCTCTCTTGACCACATATGTACAAGAGTTTTGGGTTAATTATTTAGTAATTTTAAGGTTGAAAGATGATATCTGTAACTTTTTAATAAAGATAAGTGATATATATTTTAATTTCTCAAAAAGTTATTTCTTATTACTCTCATTCTTTGCTGCCATCTATGGAAAGTGCTATTCTAATTTTAAAACTGGGGAGGATATTATTTCCAAGAATTTTGACAACCTATCACATAAAAACCAAGGACACATCTCAAAATAACTTTAAAATGACTCTGAGAATATTATGAATGCTTAGACATATTCCATGATGTCAGACTTTCCAAACTCTTCCAGAAAATAGTGAGGCACTTGGCATTAATGAAACAACAGGAAAAAGCAGGGGGGGGGGAGGGGATGCAGAGGCCTAGAAGAGAGATGACTATACTTTCTCTAAACTTAATTTTCAAGGGTAGAACCAGGGCTGAAAATGCACTTCTCCAGGCTTTTATTTGGTTTGTAATTTCATACCAATATGGTGTTGGGTTGCCTATGACTTGGTGGATATAAATGGGCAACGAATTTTGTTCTCAGTTTGACACTCTAATCCCATTTGAACTGTTCCCAACACATATATGCACACACACACGCACACATACACAAATACATAATCAAACTTGAATCATAAAGACCCCTCAGTTGCAGAGGAAATATTTATTTTCCTGAACTAATAACAGCATTAGTCTCAAAACATACGATGTTAGGACAGTACACTGACTATAACATGAAGTCCCTCATTGATTTTATTGTAGGAAAGATGATTAGGACTTCAAGGTTTACCTTACTCATTGTCCATAAATGAAAATTTAGAAGGTTTTCCTTTTGACTTAAGTTCAAAATCTTCAGAGAAAAGGCAGACATGACCTTCATAGAAAATATAAATTGCCTTCTAATGACCGTATTTCTTTCCACGTTGTTTCATTACCAATCTTGGATCCAAATTTTCATGTAAATTTCTAAAGCTATCTTTACAACTATACTTAACATACATGTTTTAGGCTTTTCTGTAATGGATGGGTGTGTGTGTGTGTGTGTGTGTGTGTGTGTGTGTGTGTGAGTGTGTGTGAATGTGTGCTCTGTTCATGCTTAAACCGTCAAATGATAATATGTGAATCCATGTAACTCTCTAAAATACTCCTAGAATCAGAGAGATTGAACATAGTAGATTGAGGGAAAAGTAAATAACTGCTTTGTTTTAAAAATATTAATTTGGAATGTCAAACAATAATCATCAATAACAGATACAACTGTTAATAGGCTTTGGCTTCCTATCAGTTGATATGGTTGAGTAGCACTGGAAGTCAGGTGAGTTGGAAGATGGTGTACGGAGAAATAGAAGGACAAAGGATAAGGGAGAGGCAAAGAAGAGAGGAAACAGAATCAATAAGCTATAAACAGAGAGGTAATCACAGTGTGACATACGTAGAGATGAAATCAAGACAAAAGGCAGAGGCAGACACACAAGAGGGATTAAGATTCTAAGAAAAATTTTGGGCTGTTTTGTGGCTCAGTGGAAGAGCACTTGCCTCACATGTTTGAGGCACTGGGTTCAACTCTCAGCACCGCATATACATAAATGAATAAAATAAAGGTCTGTCAACACTAAAAAATATTTTTTAAAAATTCTAAGAAAAATTTAACCTGGAGCAATGCAATATTCTATCGGTTCACTTTGATTATGAGCATCCTGGTTTTAAATATTAATATTGTGTTGGAAATAAAATATAATGGGGCTGGGGTTATGGCTCAGCGGTAGAGCGCTCACCTAGCATGTACGAGGCCCTGGGCTCGATCCTCAGCACCACATAAAAATAAGTAAAATAAAGATATTGTGTCCAACTAAAAGCTAAATTAAAAAAGTATAACGGACATCATTCATCTTTTTATTTATATCTTAGAGACACTGATTTTATTAGAATGATTTGACATTAATTCCTTATTCTAAGAGTCTTGATCTTCCCAATTGGGCTTCTACTTCTTCTAATCCTTTCTACAGGACAGATAAAATTGGTAAATTTAAACAGGTCTCTCTTTTTAGTCCAGCATTATGAGATGAATAATTACCCTTTAAGGATGTTCTAATTAAAAAATAGAAATTACACACAAGAGGAAAAAAGTACTTGGGAAACTGCTCTGTGTTGATACCATGGGTCAATTTCCTCAAGACAGACATTAATAAGAAAAACATTCCCTTCCCAGGGAGAGAGCTCTTCCTCTTCCACTGTGGACACTCGTTCAATGGTCACCTCCTGGCTGTCTTATTCCTGACTTCTCTGCTCAACCTTTGAAACTTTGCAGAGATGGTGATTTCTTATCTCAACTTTCGATTTTCTGTTCTCCTGGACCCTGAAGTCAGGGTAAATTTTCTAACCAAGCAGTGAAATACTCAAATACATAAAGGAACATAAACATGTGGACAGTCCAACTAAAACACACCCACTCTCTGGCAGCTCCTTTGATTATCGTGGCCAAGCCTGGACCTCACAGCTGATGAACTTTGCTTGATTGTTCCCTCTCTACTGGTCACTCAATCAACATCACCCTGTGAGTTCATCTCTGAGCTCAATATATGTAATATTCTATCGGTTCACTTTGATTATGAGCATCCTGGTTTTAAATATTAATATTGAGTTGGAAATAAAATATAATGGGGCTGGGGTTATGGCTCAGTGGCAGAGCGCTCGCCTAGCATGTACGAGGCCCTGGGCTCGATCCTCAGCCCACAAAGTAGAGATATAGAACAGCCCTGATTTCCCCTAATCTAAATCTGTAATTTTATAGACTTAGAAAATGAGACGCAGGAAGAAGGGAAAACTCAGTGAGTGAAATGAGTGAAATCAGCATCAATCAAATCAGGACAATGGAGAGATTTTCCTCCTAACCTAGAACTCCATATGTCTTTTCCTGATTTTCTTTCTTGCTATCCATATTTTCATACCTTAACAATTCCTCCACTGATAACCTTGCATGTGCCAGGCAGGCTCTCTGTGCTTGCTGAGGTGAAATAAGTTAATTAAAATTCAATTAATTGAGGATGAGATATTAAAATGGCTGAGTGAAGAGTTTAATAATCCTTTTCTCTAAAAATAAAATAAAACTGGACAAAAATAGTTAAAACAAACCTTTTAAACTTTGGAAAATGGCCAATCGTATACAAAAATGAGTATTTACTCAAAAAATTCCACTTAATCTCAGTAAGAACAGAGGAAATATGTACTTTCTTCACCTGGAATTATACTCGCCTAGCCCAAAGCTCTGTAGTGCAGATATCCTACTAGGGTGTGATGGGGTGGGAGAACTAGTAGAGGTTAGGGACAGGCGGAACTTTGACCAGTAAGTAGAATGAATAATTCATCCCAAGGGCACTGTCAAAAATAATGTTTTTTAAGTATCAAACAACCAGGGAAGGCTGAACTTTTAGTTATCCTGAGATCCTGATACTAACTAGGTCAAGCAATAGACCAGCCATAAATTTAGCAGGGAGATTTGGGAGAGGGGGGGATACTCAAAAATGGCTTTGAGAAGACCCCATCTATCTAGAAGGCAGTCTAGAGAACTGTGGACATAAACAGGCTTCTTTCCAGCTCAGAAAGACCTGAAAGTGAAGCACCAAGCCAATCGTTCCTGGCTAAATATGAAAGTTTAGGGACGAGCAAGTAAAATCAAGGTCAGACCTGAAACTTGTCTGAACTTGATTTAAGTACAACTTCTAAAGAATCATTGACTGACTAGTCACCAGTTCTGACCCAGGGACAACCCCTAGAAACCCAGGCTTAGGAAATAAAAAGAGTTGAGAAAAATTGAGTAGATATCAGTGGCAGTACAGAGTGAGATACACTGTAATGACAATCAATCCCCAGGGGAGCGAGATCAGAATCCAGAATGATTGCAATCTCTTAGTGATAACATCCATATGCTAAAAAATCCAAAATGAACAAAGAAACAGGAAAGTGTGATCCTTACACAGGGAAAAGAAAGAAAGAAAAAGAAAAAAAGAAGTCAATAGAAGCAGTCTCAACAGGAGCCCAGGTATTTTAGACCTAGAAGATAAAAGTTAGAGAAGTAATTATGTTCAAATTATTAAAGTAACTTGAGTTTTGAGAATTACAGGAAGGTATGACAGTGACCCATCAAATACACTATGTGGATTGGTTGAGAAGTTATTTTTAAAAATAACCAAATGGAAATTCTGAACCTGCAAGATACCACAACTGAAATAAAATATTCACCAGATGGGTTTACCAACAAATTGGAATTGTAAGAAAAATCCATCAGCTTGAATACAAACCGAGAGACCTCATCTTATCTGAGAAACGTAAAGGAAAATAAAGAAGGAAAGAACAAAGAGCCCCAGAAACTAGAGAGACACTACCAAGCACGCCAACATACATGAGACAGGAGTCCCAGAAGGAAAGGACACGTAGGAAGGGGGGAAGATATTTGAAGCAGTAATGGCTGAAAGCACCCAGATTTGCTGGAAAACATTGATCTGCATCTCCAAGGAGGTCCATGGGCTCCAATGAGGGTAAAACTAAATAAATCATCAACAAAACCAACTGTGGCAAGTTAAAAACTTTTAGAGTTCTTGAAAACACGAAAAGATTATTAAAGCATCATGAAAAAGCAAACCACTATAATATGAACAGCTGTCTTGTCAGAAGAATCTTGGAAACCAGAAGACGGTAGAATGGCATGCAGAATTCTGAAGGAAAACTACCATTTCTAAGCTTTTGATTTAAATGAGAATGTGCAACTCTTCCTTAGAGACCATTATAGGATTCTTACTTGGTCTAATTTCAATATTATTGTATCTCAGGGATGAGAGGAGCTGGGGGAGGAGGAGGAAAGTGGGGAAACAGCTCATCAGTGTAACATCAACACACACACACACACACACACACACACACACACACAATGTTTATCAGTTAAGTTCTCCATTTTACATGGGTGACAATTTGTGTTTTCCCCAAACAATTACAATATCAAAATCAAAGATATCCTGAGCACATGTCCTACGACAGTTACAATAACAATGAAGAAGTTTGAAATATTGTGAGAGTTACTGAAATGTGGTAGACGTGAAGCAAGCACACGATGAAACAATGGCTCTGAAAGAACTGCTAGATGCAAGTTGCACAAACCTTAAATTTAATTTTAAAAGCCCCACAAACCCTGCTAAGTACAATAAAGTGAAACACAATAAAATGAGATATTTATTTATTTATATTTTATTATACTATGATCTGAGTTAATCAATACAAGTTGTAGGTTATAGATTAGAAATATAGATTAATAAAATAGTATAGTCACAGCCACTCTATCTTTATGATTCCTATGTAAAACTGTTATATGAGCTATTTTTAAGATCATAAAAAATTGTCTTTCTGCACTTTGTGCACCCACAAATGTAAAGTCCCCAGGATGTGGTGGTCTGTATTTGCTCTGCTCACTGCATTCTCAGCCCCTGGACTCTGCTTGCTTACAATCTGCAGAATTCCATAGGATGTGGTTTTAATATTTAAATATTTGGACCACAAACAGCTAGAGGTGCTTCTTTCAGAGGGACACTCAGACTCAGTCAGAAGCATTGCTGGCCAGGAAAAAAATAAATAAAATAAAATTCTTTGATTTGTTTCAAAATCAAACTTAGTGTGTTTTCTGAGCAGTTGCCTCATAACAATTATTTTTATTGTTTTCAGAGTTTGGGATTCATCATATAAATCTCATACATATTTTGTTACATTCATACATAAGTACTTCAGTTTTGGGAATGCTAATGTAAAAAGAATCATTCTGGTCTAAACGTGTCCCCATATTCATGTTGAAACTTAATCACCAATGTGATGGCATTCACCTCCCTCAGGAGGTGATTCTTCATGAGGGCTGTCCTCATGGATGGGACCAGTGCCTCATTACTGGTCTTGGAGGTAGGGTCTGTTCCTTCTTCCGACAGGTGAGGACACACATTCCCCGTCCCTTGCCCTGCCACACTTCTGCTAGTGAGGATGCAGTAAATGTTTTGTCACCAGACAAAACATTCCAGGCCCTTGACCTTGGATTTCCAGGCCTCCAGGACTGTGAGAAATAGATTTCTGCTTTTTATGAACTACCCAGCCCAAGGTATTTTATTAGAGAACCCTGAACAGACTAAGGCAGCTGATATCCAGGTACATGCCCTTCAGAAATGGACAGGAAGCAGACGCCTTCAGACCAACCCAACCAGAAACACTGGGAATGTTTCTTGCCTCTACAATTGCACTCAAGGAAATGCTTTCTTTAAGGTGGAAGAAAAATAAGAAAAATTATTTCAGAAACATGAAAATAAAGCAAGTAATAGTGAACAGCCTGATGGGGTAACTCAGTACATGAATACAACAAACACTGCACAAATTAATGTTTATTCATTTATTAAAATGCGTGTTTTAATATTCTTCCCTCATGTAATAGGAACTTGTATGAAACTGAAGCGGCAACTCCTTCCTGAGATGTGTCTTTTTATCTCTGTTTTAATAGCTGCAACCTGCTGGTTTCTGCTTCTATAATCATGTTTGCTCAGTCCTTGTGGCAGGAACCAGAGCCACCTGGAGAAAGGGGGAGAAATCAAGGCTACTTTCTAAAGAAAGTCTTGAAATCTGTAACTCTGTACTGTATAAAAAAGATCCTGAGGATAAAGCGTGGTAGAAGACTTGGCTGAGCCCACACCAGTGCTGAATAAACCTTGCTCTTTGCATCTCACAGGCCTGTTTATCTCTTTCCATTGCCATAATTTTCCATATTTTTTGTAACAAAAGTGTAAATAAATAAAGCATGTTTGCAGTCTCAAAGAATATACTACATAAATACTAACAGAATATACGTCAACAAAGAGAAAACAGATAATCAGGCATATGTGATGGATTCAAAGAAAGGAAAACAAAATACAAAAGAATATAAAAGTAAAATACATAGAAACTGATGTGGATAATACAAAATATAAATAATACCATGGATTTAGACAAAATTTTATGAGTATGTTGAATATAAATGGACACAATACTCTGATTTTTTTAAATTTTCATATGCTTTATTTAACAGACCTATTATTTGATTTATTATTTATTTATTTATTTATTTATTTATTTATTTATTTATTTATTTATTTTTATTGGTTGTTCACAACATTACAAAGCTCTTGACATATCATATTTCATACATTAGATTGAAGTGGGTTATGAACTCCCAATATTACCCCAAATGCAGATTGCAGAATCACGTCGGTTACACATCCACAATTTTACAAAATGCCATATTAGTAATTGTTGTATTCTGCTACCTTTCCTATCCCCTACTATCCCCCTCCCCTTCCCTCACATCTTCTCTCTCTACCCCATCTACTGTAATTCATTTTTCTCCTTGTTTATTTTCCCATTCCCCTCACAACCTCTTATATGTAATTTTGTATAGCAATGAGGGTCTCCCTTCATTTCCATGCAATTTCCCTTTTCTCTCCCTTTCCCTCCCATCTCATGTCTCTGTTTAAAGTTAATCTTTTCTTCCTGCTCTTCCTCCCTACTCTGTTCATAGTTGCTCTCATTATATCAAAGAAGACATTTGGTATTTGTGTTTTAGGGATTGGCTAGCTTCACTAAGCATAATCTGCTCTAGTGCCATCCATTTCCCTGCAAATTCCATGATTTTGTCATTTTTTAGTGCTGCAATACTCTGATTTTAATAAAATGCTACTATAGAAAGAAACATTAATGATCAGAAGACACAGTCTCTATATAAAAAGATGAAGATTTATTGATATTTAAGGATAGAAATTATATACAATATAAATGTAAGTGTAACATTGATAAGGCTGTGGTGACGGACAAAAGGCACTAAACTGATAAAGAAGGACATTCCATGTTTTAGGGACTCCAGCTGAACCTACATTAGGCCTTTCAATGACCACAGACCACTGATGGACCACTGGTAGTTTTATTTCTTATTTTCCTATTTGTTCCAAATCCAGCAGTCTTTTCTTCTGCAATATTTGATTTACTGCTAAACCCCTATTTTTTTAATTTCATCTCTAAAAGACAAATTTGGGGCTTTTACAATTTCTTCTTTCACTAACTATGAACCTATGGGGTTTAGTCCTAAAAAACTATCTTTTTTCTGTACTGATATGTTTAACTCCAGTAAACATTGTTTCTAGTTTAAATAATAAACTCTTGTTTAAATTTTCAGTTGAGTTTTGTTCTTTGTTTCATCCTCACATGAAGATCCTTCAACTTGGATTACTTCCTTCCTGCTTGAAGGACAGCAGTTTGTTTGTCTGGGTGACAAACGCTATGTTGACTGTACATTTGCTTGCTTAGGAATGTGCTTCCTTGCTTCTTTGAGAGATAGTTTTCATTTATTTTTTTATCTAATATCCAATTCACTAACTCTTTTCTCTAATCAATTTACTGTAAAATGAGTTCTCTGAGTTCATTGATGTTTGTTATATTTATTTTCATTTTTAAAAGTTCTATTTGGATAGCTTATTATTTTTTTATTCAACTTTTATAATTGCACATTCCCACACTATTTTCCAACTCATTAACCTGTCTTTAACCATAAAAATGTAGATTTTTAAAAAAACTGAGCTTAGGCTTTCAATGTTTCATTTTACTTTAAAAGCTCTATAGCATGCAGATAGTATTTATAAAATTATATTGTTTTGGAAGCACTTTCAAGTTTTTAGTTTTATGTTACTGATCTCATAAATTTTCATTCTGTACTGACTTTTGATATTCATTTTGTTTATTTATTTTTTGACTGACACATAATATATGCACATATTTATGAGGTACAATGTGATGCTTTGATTATGTAAAGTTTTCTTCTGAAAATGTCCACATCTATTTAAATGCACAGATTGATGCCTGCTTTTTTTTTTCCTTCAGTCACCTCCAACTCCACGGCTCTTCTTTGCTCTTTATGTCCAGCAACCTTGAAATTCTACTGACAAATCATTGGTTCAATGTCCTCAAGGTCTAGGAGGCAGGTGACTTCCTCCAAAGAGGATCATATTTTCCTTCAGCCAAATGCCTGGAGGACTTCAAGATCAAGTTCTTAATTTGGTGTCTGTGGTAGCAGTGTAAGTGAGGCCAATCCATGGCTGGAGCTGTGCAGGTGTCTTCCTCCTCCATCCTGTTCTCTCCCATCTCCATTTTCATTTGCTTTTACTTAAACCAAGGTAATATCCTCTTCTCACTTTGCTGGGGTTTAAAGCAGTCAGAAGAAAACTTAATTCTGCTTCTTTCTTATCTCACCTGGCTGTTCAAAGTGTTGTGGGTGTTTCCTTCACATTTTGAGTAGTTTCTAGGTCTTGACTGTCTTGCTGCCCTATGAAGCCAACGGTGGTTGCTCATATGCAGACATATTGGAAATGTCCCCCTGGAAGAAAAGCAGCCTCTAGAGTAGTTTTGTTTTTTTCCTTTCCTTTTTACTTCTCTAAGATCACGTTTTCATTCACACCACAAACAAATATCAACTCAAATTGATATTAAAGACGTAAACAAAAATCCTGGATATTTAAAACTCCTAGTGGGGGGAAACTTAGAGGGAAGGTTGAACTACGTTGGTGTGGGCAATCATCTCTTGGATACAACCCCAAAAGCATGAGCAACAAAAGCAAAAATACACAAAAGGGGTTAAATTGAACTAAAAAGCAGCCGCATGGCAAAGGAAACAATCGACAGAGTGAAAACCCCACAGATTGGGAGAAAATGTTCGCAAATCATGCATCTGATAATAAGCTCATATCAAAAATATCTAAGGAAGTCAAACAACTTAATAGTAAGAAAAAACAACCAATTTTTAAAATGTCCCTGGATACACATTTCATAAAAGAAGACATAAATGTCCAATAAGTATATGAAAAAATGTCCAACATCACTAATCCTCAAAGAAATGGACATTAAAAGCACAATGAGATATCCCCTCAGACCTATTAGAAGGACCGTTGTCAAAAAGATGAGAGATAAGTGTTGGCAAAGATATATAGGAAAGGGAACACTGGTAGACTGTTGATGGTAATTAGTACAGCCACTGTGGGTAACATGATGGCGGTTCCTCAATTAAGAATAGGGGCTGGGGTTGTGGCTTAGTAGTAGAGGGCTTGCCTTGCACATGTGAGGCACTGGGTTTGATCCTCAGCACCACATACAAATAAATAAATAAAGATATTATACAACTTAAAAATATTTTTAAAACATTGTTTTAAAAAATTAAGAATAGCACTACCATCTGATCTAGCAATTCCACTTCTGAGTATATATACAAAGTATTTGAAAGCATCAGTACATAACCTATACTTCCCTGTTCCTTGTAGCATGATCCACAACGGCCGACCTAGGTATCCACGATGGGTGAATGGGTATAAAAAATGTGGATACACACAAAATGGAACACTAGTCTGCCTTCAAAAAGAAGGAAACCTGTCATTTGTGTCAATGCAGATGAAGTTGGAGGACATACGCTAAGTAAACCAGCCAGGCACAGAAAGACAAATACTCCACTATCTCACTTGTAAATGAAATCTAAAATGTTCAACTCATGGCAGTAAAGAACAGAAAGGTGGTTCCAGGAGGCTGGAGGTGGGGAAAGAGAAGATGTGGGTCAAAGGATAAAAGCTTTAGTCAGACATCAGGAATAAGTTTCAGGGGCCTGTTGTTATGTTAGACAACCTGCCATTGCTGTAGGGACATTACCTGAGACAGTCAACTTGTAGAAGGGAAAATGTATTTTAACTCACAATTTCAGAGATTTCAGTCCTTAGTCTCTGTTGCTTTGGACCTGAGATGAGGCAGAATATCATGGCGAAAGGGTGTGGTGGAGGAAATATACTCACCTTAAAGCAGCCAGGGAGCAGAGAGAGAAAGAGGAAAAATATATCCTTTAAAGGCACCCCCTGTGATCCACCTCTCTCCAGTTTCCACCACCTCCCAATAGCACCACCAGCTGGGACCAAGCCTTCAACATTGAGCCTTGGGTTCACTCAAGAACCAAACTATAACAATTGACTAGCATAGTTACTATTGTTAATAATAACATGTTTCAAAAATGCTCAAGAGTTGATTTTTACATGTTCTCATCACAAAAAAAATATGTGAGATGATGATGATGGTTAATTTACTCGGTTTAGTAATTCCACAGTGTATAAATATATGGAAATGTTACATTGTATCACATAAATACATGCAATTAGGATTTGTCATTTAACAAAAGCCTCTTGAACTTAACCCAGGGACAATATGTCAGGAAATAAAAGACTCCAACATTACATATGTTAGAAATGTTTCAACTCAGTGATTCGTTTCCTTCGTAACTGAAAAATATAAAAACGAAACACAAGTAGTTTTTATTTTATATTTGCTATACAGTTGAATGTGTCTAATGAACCGAATAAGTCCCACCAAAATGAATAAGTGGAATCTCTTTGTAAAGAGCATAAGTAAAATTCAACCAGAAATGCAGAAAATGAAAAATAAACCGGGCATTTATCTATGTATTGCCGTAGAGTTTGCTTTGAATTGCTAATAAGGTGGAGATATCTATTTGTATTCATCTGCCTAATCCATCAACATCTGATTATTTGATATAGATTGAGATTAGGTATCCTTCTATACTTCCACCTTAATAGCAGTGTGACATTAACACTATAGTAAGAAAAATGCCAGCCATTTTTAGAGGGAAAGCCTGATTCAGAGAAGTAAGAAAGAAATTAAGCCAGAGAGTCTGCCTGTTTCTCCCCAAGGACATTTTCCAATATAGACCCACAATGAGCAACCCTCACTCTGTTTCTGTTTCTACCTGTACCTCTGCCTCTGCTTCTGCCTCTGTCTCTCCCTCTCTCCGAGACTCGCTGACTGGTGACTAAAACTCTTTCCTCTTTATCTTAGTTCCATATGCAAACTCCACTTTGGAGTAATAGGGACCGTGCCCCTAATTGACTTCTGGCCCATATGACACAGGCCATAGAATGTGAGCCACTCCCAAAACTTTGCTCACAGATTTCTCCTGGGTATTGCTATCTATGCTCTTTTCTCTTTTGCTCCTTTAAACTTGGAGACCTTCAAAGCATGTGTGGAAGAAGACTCCCTTTCACACGAAGTCGGCATCTTGGTTCTGCCACCTCTTGGAAGAGCTTCACCCTTAGTTGAGAAACACCTGTAGGTTTCAGGTGCACATGGCATTCAGCCACTGAAATCTGGGTGCATCCCTTGTGTTTGCTGCTGTCCCCTTTTCTAATACAGTGTTTCAGATTATCCCCATGTTTCTAGAAAAGGAATGGTCAAAATTAGCCCTCTCTCATTGGAAAGATAAAGTTACAGCAGGGCCAACAGGTTAAACAGAGCCTATGTATAAATAATTTAAAGGAGGAAGGTGTAAAAAGTAAGGTCTCCAGACACATAAAAACTCTTTAAAAGGGTGAAATGCAACGAGATCGCATATGTTGTGTGCACTGAGTACATTTCCTAAGACGTTTGTATTGGGGTCCATGGGCCCTAGTCTGGGTAGTCTAAGAAGGACCTTGATTGTGAAAACGGTGTTTCTTGAATAATTTTCTGATTTTGACGGTACAAGGCCCAGCTCTAATGAGGGTAAAGATGCCTTATCTTATACAATTATATTTCTCAGATGCTGGAAGAAATAAATACAAAATTTCAAGATCTGGAAACTAGGTTTATTCTTTTCAGGTGGAAGAATCACACAAGGCTCAGTTTTAGGAGGTAATCAGAAAACCTGAGAAATAGATAATGATTTCTGCTTGATTTGGTTCCTCTGTTTCAACATCTGCTTCTAGCCACACCTTGTCCCCCTGTCTCAGGGGCATAATCATGGCACCAGAAACATTTTCATATTCTTCTTTAGAGAGCTGACGCTTTTCTATGACTTGGGCTTGGTTCTTCATCAACCCAATCTTCACCTTGCAGTGGTGAAGCTCAACATCAAAGCTGAAATGATAATTTCCAGGCTTCCTGCAGTTAAAGATTCCCGACGTCTTGTTCAAGTCCATTTGAGCATTGTACAGGACCTCTGTGAAGACAACAGGTTTGGAAGGTGGAGGGAGCCTTCCACTGAGCTTCACAGTGAAGGCTGACCTCTCTCTGCAGCGGCATTTTACATTGTACCCTTTTGGTCCTGGGTGTCCTGGTATACCCACAATGCCTGGGAAGGACACAGAACCATCTGTGAGAAGCTGATGCCTTCGTGGGAGCATTTACCCTCCCAGGAATGCACTCGGGGTGTCAGGAGTTCACTTGCTGAATTTGAGAGACACTTCTCTCCAGATTCTGTACATATCCCAATATTTCAGAGTTGCAACCCCTGTTGTAGTTTCCACCAATGCTAACAGAGCTCTCAGGGCAAGGTTATAGAGAAAGCAATACTTGCTCCATTTTCCCTAACATTCCTGGATCTCTATGTTTTCCCCTCCCTGGAGCAGACATTCCAAGGGTGCTATGCCATACTGGATGGTACTGAGCACCCCAGCACGATTTTGACTTTGCACAACGTGGCCTGTCCAAAGCTCAGAAACTCAGTTTACTACCCATTAGATCTTCTTTGACTTTCATCTGAGCAAGTCATACATCAGTCAAAATTATTGTACTAGTTTACACCAACCTCCTATGGGGATCAAGTTACTGCCTTGGCTAAGAGAGTGAACTTCAGGCTTATACAAGAAATAAGTAGAGAGGGCTGGGATTGTAGCTCAGTGGTAGAGTGCTTGCCTTGCACACGTGAGGCACTGGATTCCATCCTCAGCACCACATAAAAATAAATAAAGAAAACAAAGACATTGTGTCCATCCACAAGTTAAATATATATATATATATATATATATATGTAGAGGTAATATTTTATCACTTATTAACAGTATTTTTCTACTCAAGTTCCTTAACAATTTTAAAGATCTCTTTCCTCAACTATGCAGCAACCCTTAATAGTACTCTTTTAATTGTTCCTGAATTAGTTAGCATTCCATGTTATATTCGCTGTTGTTATTACTACTATTGGTCTCTAAGTTGGGACTATGATCTTTGTCCCCTAAAAAATCTTAGGAAGATGTGATAATAAAAGAATGATGACATTTTTCTATGATTTCTACTCCTGTGGGTCTGCATTTACTTGATGACACTAACCTTGAATTTAAGAGGTTGAATCTTTTTCTCTGAGGACAAGTGAACCATGGGATCACAAAACCTGAGTCCCTTTGATCCTAGAATAGGGACCCATGGATGCTCAGTGATGATGATAGCTGTATAAGAAACTTTTCAAAATGCATGGGATTGTCTCCGAGGGACCCTTTTGGCAATCTCATTTAGGTGGCAGCAGCAATGCACGAAGCCTCCTCGCTGTACACAGTTCTAGAGCCTCAGCGTGCATCAGAATCACGTGGGGGCTTGCTCCAACACAGGTTGCTCACCAGGGACTTTCTCAGAGGAGACCTGGGGTGGAGACTAAAATTTGATTTTATAAGAGAATTTCAGGTGCTGCTGCTGCTGGTCTGAAGACAACCCTTGGAGAACTGTGTCCCTACCTGGCAAAGGCAAGAAGCACACTAGGAATCTGGTGCAGCCCGTGAGTAGGATCTAGGGTGCATCTAGAACCCAAGGGTATACAGGGCTTACTGGGCACCAGCTCCCCCAATAATGCATGGACTTGGCTCAGACATTACTGTAATCAAATGCACATCTTCTCACAAGCATGCTGTGCTACTCAGCCCTTGGGAGCCCTTTCTCTCCCCTTAACTAGAAAAGCTATCCTGATCCATGCTTCCACCTCTGCAAATATGAATCTTCTTGGTAGCTCCTCTACCTTGACTTACCCTTCTGGAGCAGCATGGCCTTCAATCACCACCTGAGCCTGGAACTGGGCCAGATTCCTTAGTCTTCATAACATCTGTGATTTGAGCTAATGAGCATTGTGCCAAAGAAGCCCTATCTGAAGCTAATGCTGGACCTCAAGTTCTTTCTCTCCATTCTTTCTATTTTTTTACTTGCTACTAATAATCCTATGAAAACCATGACATTTCACCCAAAGGTTGAGAGGGAAGGAAAATTAAGGAACAGAAGAAAAGACTTTCTTACCTGGGGGACCTCGGAAACCAGGGGGCCCTATCAATCCAGGAACCCCTGGATATCCCGGAGGTCCTGGAGGTCCATAGCAGTCGACCTGATCATTGAGGACATTCACCAGGAGAACAGATATGGCCAATCTCCACACATCTAGAACAAGAAGCAAAGAAGAATTATTTACTAACAATCTGTGTGGGTAGAATTAGAGCTGTGTCAATCAAAATAACTTCATACATGTTTGGGTTCAAATGACAGCTGTACCTCTTATCAGTTTATGTTAAACCCTACATTGTAGCTGGCCCTTTTTGTTAACTTCTTTATCATGAACCACCACCCTGGAATTCAGTTATGACTATATTCAAGATTGTTAATCTCTGTTCTTATGCATATCTTTGTCAGATAATAAATACTTAAGAAATAGTGTTGAACTGTCGAGTGAATAATCATTAATACAGGTTACTAGTTATTGCTTATCATGCTCAGAATACAATGCTAGAAACATTATTTCATCGAATTTTTATTAAAGTTTGGTAAGAGATGAGCTCTTAACCTATAGTTAAAGATAAGGAAGCTGAGATCCCCAAGTTTATAGTTATCAATGCCAAACAAGAAAACCAGAAAGAACAAGAGGTAGGATTTGAATCCTAGTCTCAGTCCAGCCATTATTCCAGTGAATTTTAAGTGAATTAATGTGTATACGTGATCCTGCTTCTTGACATCTCAAGATGCTGAGTTAGAGGTTTTTAAAATTTGCTTGTCTTTATTTTGTCCTTTACTTTTTTCAAACAAACCTTGTGTTTAAACAGGGAATATAAAGCAGAGTGGACTATTATTTACTCCCATGTTTTCCTGTTCCCCAGATCAGCAGCCCCCAAAATAATGTGTAGAGAATAATAGGGTTATCAACATTATCCACATTGGAGTTTTCGGTCCCTATTAAGACTGGCCATTTCCAATCCACCTCCTTCCAAGGACTGGAAGATTGGATCACACCCTCCCACCACTTACATCACAACCCTACTGTCCCTACCGGTCATTCTCAGGTAGAAAGGCCGAGTTCTCTTGGTGGGCTTCTTCCAGTACAAAAGGTTCCTGTGTTGCTTAGCTCAGGAGCCTGAGGCTTGGGTCCCTGTGAGGGCTTCCCTGTAGCAAGGACTCTTAAAATGTTCTGCAATCATTTCTTCAATATTGAAATAATTTTGAAGGTCCAACCTGGGTCCACAGCAAGGTTAATGATTAACCCAAAGCAGGACCTTTCCAGAAGGTAACATCTTGATCAACCCCAGACTTTCCATCTGGAATGTCTGTAATGAAAAATAGCTGTGATAGGTAAAACCCAGCCTCCATGGATAGATGATAGCAGTTAGAATCCGTTCAAGAGACCCACTGACAATATATGGTATTCTTGACAGCTGTGGAGAGTGGACTTTATAGTTCTCACCACAAAAATAACCACGAGTGGTGACATAGTTTTTTTTGTTCTGTTTATTTGATGTTATTTTGGTGCTCGAGATGGAACCCAGAGTCTCATACAATGCTACCTCTGCCACTGAGCCATGTTCTCAGCCTCATTGCATTTGTTCACTAGTTATATTTAACCCTCACTCAGTGTATGTTTACTTCAAAACACATTATACACAATAAATACACACAATGTGGACTGTCAAATTTTTTAAAATTAAAATTATAGAATGTGCCTTTCCTTGATTTCCTACTATTTTTTGAGTACTTATTCACTACATCTAAGCTCAGTCCCAGGGCTGTGAAACCATTTCCCTGGATAAGAAATCTTTATAGACAGAAGAACTTCTCTAGGCTCATTGGTAAATCATTGTTGGACAAGCCACCACCATTATTTGAAGGCCAATGTGTGATACATATAAATTGTGTTGTTAAAATAAGAACATCACACAAGAAGAATGTCTTCTCAGCTGTTATTATTCCTCATATGTCATCTCTTTAAGTCCTTATTACATTATTATAAGAAAAACACTACTATGACTTGGTGACCTAAAGCTGGCTGTCCTTGGTTGCAAATCCATTGTGCAGTACAAAACATGACCCTGTTCTCAAGGTCATCATCCACTCATTAGCAGACAAATCCAGAGGCTTAGATCAGTCTCAGGTTCAACCTCGTTGCCAACACGACCCATGGTATTATTATGTCCCTCTCTGTGACATTAGCAGGTGCTGATGCTAGATGCCTACCATCATTAAATTACTGTTTTAAAATAGTGATATTCTAATTCTATAAATTCTTTTCCATGAGTTAGTTGTAACATTTTGATAAAGAGACTTTATGTCTCATCTACTATTATTTCTACCCAGGGGTAAAATTCATACAAGAAACTTAGAACAAATGGTTGTTTTTTCCCTCTCTTATTTGCCAGTTTCATTGATTTCCTTTCATCCTCCAAAGCTCAGATTAATTCAATAAATTCCTAGAAGCATAATTGTTGGATTGCGTAGTTGAGATTATGTTTTGTTTTATAAATGCCAAGCTGCTCCCAAATTAGGTGTCATTGCATTTCACCAGCAATGAATGACAATTATTTTGCTCTGCATCCTTGGCAGAAATTGAACTATTGTTTTATTTTATCTATTCTTTTTTTAAAAAAATATATCTTTATTTATTATTATGTGATGCTGAGGTTTGAACCCAGTGCCTCACATGTGGTAGGCAAGTGCTCTACCCCTGAGCTACAACTCCAGCCCTGATTTTAGCTCTTCTGATAAGTATATAGTCACTGGTAATTTAATTTACAATCCCTTCTGGCCAATGCTGTTGGACATCTCAATATATGATTAGGTACCATCTCCACAACTTCTTTGGTGGGATGTGTATTCAGGTATGTTGCTCATGTTTTCAGGGGGTTGTTTATTTTCTTGTGGCATTATTATTTCCTTGTATATTTTGTCAGACGTGGTTTTGCAATATTTTCTTTCCATCTTTCAAGGGTCAAGGTTCAGTGGACTTTTGATTCTTTAAAAAGCATCATTTATGATTTTGGTATTATATTTTATTTATTTATTTTTTTAAAGAGAGAGTGAGAGAGGAGAGAGAGAGAGAGAGAGAGAGAGAGAGAGAGAGAGAGAGAGAGAAAGAATTTTTAATATTTATTTTTTTAGTTCTCGGCGGACACAACATCTTTGTTGGTATGTGGTGCTGAGGATCGAACCCGGGCCGCACGCATGCCAGGCGAGCACGCTACCGCTTGAGCCACATCCCCAGCCCCTTGGTATTATATTTTAAATTTTGCTACCAAACCAAAGTCACTTAGATTGTCTCCTATATTTTCTTCTAGAATTTTCTAATTGTGTGTTTCTTGTAATGCATTGAAGTAATTTTTTTTGTGAAAAGTGTAGGGTCCGTGTTAGGTTTGTGTTCTACATAAAACACCCAATTATTCTAGCAGTTTGTTGAATTGCCGTAGCTTTGTCAAGGTAAGTTGGCTGTTTTATGTGGATCCATTTCTGCACTCTCTATTCTGTTTTGCGGTATCCATTTCTGCACTCTCTATTCTGTTTTGCGGTATGTGTTTCCTTCTGTAGGTACTTTTCTATGCTCTTTACTGTAGCTTTATATTAAGTCCTAAAATCTGGGAACCTGTGTCCTCCTACTTTGCTCTTCTTCTTAGTGTTGTGTTGATCACTCTAGCTCATTCAAGTTCCCATGTACATTTTAGTTCCATTTGTTAATATCCATAAAATAGTTGCTGATTCATTAGTTATATTTTAAGTTGGTATTGCATTGAATTTATGTATCCAGTTAGAAAAAATTATCTTCACCACATTGAGTCTACCAACCTACAAGCTTAAAATATATCTTTTTAGATTCTTTTATTGGAATTTCATTTTATAGTTTTCCTTGTATACACCACATACAAATTTTGTTAGCTTTGTACTTGAATATCTCATTTTTGGTGCCATCGTTAAATTAAAAAAAAAAATCCACTTCCAATTGTTCTTTGCTGGTACAAAGGAGAGCCATTGACTTTGCATGTTACTCTGTGTCATGCAATCCTTTTGTACTCACTGGTTCCAGAAATTTTGTGGGGGTATTTTTATTTATTTGGGGGGAAACTCCTACATCACTATCAGCGCGTCTGTGAACAAAGGCAATTTTCTTTCTTCCTTCCCAATCTCTATTCCTTTTCTTATTGAACCAGGTAGGCCCTTCTGCACAATGTTGAATAGGACTGGTGAAAAGCAACCTTCTTTCCTGATTGCCAACCCAAGGAAAAGAGCATACTCAGGTTTTCACCAGTGAATCTAAATATTAGCTGTAGCTTTTACCTGCGTAGTTTTTATTATCAAATTGGATCAGCTCCCTACTATTCCTGGTTTTGCTCAGATGCTTTGTTGACCCAGAACGTTGGGAGCAAGGTCCACTGGATGAGCTGGAACAGTGACCACGAAAGGGTCACGGTTCATGTATTAGGAGGCAGAGCCTTGACCACTCACATAAAGGGTGGTCGCTTGTGAATGCCAACTGCTGCAACTTTCCTCTAGTTAAAATTCAACTAGGACACCTCAGGAAAGACCAAGACCACGTATTCAGAGAATTCATTTCAGCAAATCATCCTTCAGCAAATCAAGCTTCAAAATCAAACCAAGTGAGAGAAAGGGACTAAAGAGGTGAGCATCCCACTTTCAGCAGGCTTCTTCCCACGCTGTCTGGATGCCTCAGCAAAGAGGAGGAGCTCTCTCCAGGAGAGCTGCCGGTAAGTGCGCTCACCACTCCTAATTATGATAATGAGATATTACAATTCATTACTGCTTTGCATTGCCCAATCTCTTGCTTTCCATGCAAAAATATTTTTTCACTGAATTAAATCTGGGAGATCAGATGCCCATAACTCTGTCAAAGGTGCAGGTTTTCTTTCTGCCTTAGCCTTGGTGAAAATGGGTAAAAATGAAACTCATTATTTAATTAACTCTCAAATTAATATGGAGGAATTATGTCAGGCCCATGATGAAACCATCCTATATGCATGGTTTTGGAATATATGTTCAACGTTCATACTTGATGCTCATACTCAAAACCAGGAGCATAATGCTCAGGTAGCACTTGGAAAACTGTTTACCTTCTCTATGTTCATCAATTCTGTCCAGATTTTTCATCTCTGTCCAGCTGAGTGTTCCTGTGCCTCATCCTGCGTGGGATGGTCTGTTCGTTTATTTCTCCATTAAATAATTGCCACGTCTCCCTCACACACATCTTATCACCACCTTGCACCTGTTCTCTCTTTTACTACCCTCATTATTTTACTGACTGTGATAAGATATTACAGTTCATTATTCATTACATTTATTTACCGTCACAATGATCCCTTCCACACCATGATTCGGACCAAAGCAAGTCACATAAGTAACCTCCAAGTTGAGGGACAGAGAAGGACTCTTATCAAGATGAGGCTATGGAATGAGTGTGGATGGAAGGAAGGGTGGAGAACTGCAGTCAAGAATTCCCTCTGCCACAGAGAATTAGCAGGCTCTGGCAGGACAGCACCCAAATGAAAATGCCCTCTACTGTTTAATTAATCAGTAGAAACAATACAGAAGTAAATAAATGCATATTCTTTCAAAGATGTCGGGGAAGTTTTCTTAGAATGAGTGACATTGAAACAGGATTCGACAAAATAAAAACTTTTTTTTTTTTTTTTGGATCAGGGAGCTGTGAAGTCAAGGTGTAGGGGAGGTATACAGATAATTCTCTTCTGTAGTGTTTCCAGAAACCCTAAAGCCCTATATATCTTATCATTATGGCCAACACCAATTATTAAAACGTGGCGGCCAGAAATGATTTCCTGACTAACAGAAGCAGGAATTGGAACAATCAACATTGGATTCCTATAGGAAAGATCAGGCTTGTCTGTGCGCCATCTAGAGGGCATCTGGAGCGGGTGCGGCAGCCTAGGATGATGCCCAGCGTTGATGTCATAGGAAGGAGCACATGGGATTGGGAGAGCTTGTGTCTTTGACAGTATCAGGAACACAGTCTCTCAAGAACAATGGCATTTTCCACCAATCTGTGTGAACTTTTTCCTGTAATCCTCTGCTCTAGGCTTCTGGATTTTGGTCATGGCCCTCACAGCTGCCCTGGCTGATTTCAACAATAAAGGAAACTCTGAACCCTGTGAACCTCAAGGTCCCCCAGGCCCTCCAGGCAGTCCAGGCTTTCCAGGCCCTCCAGGACCACCTGGTCCAAGAGGTGAGCTTATTTCCCTGTGACTCCCTTCCCCTTTGGTTGTAATGTTTGTTGACCCATATGAGTTTCCCAGTGAGGCTGGCAATCAATATTGTTGAAGCAGGTTGTTTCTTTTCAATGACTCTGGGCTGTTCCTCAACTCTTGATTGTCCATCAGAATGTCAAAACCTCAGCCTGTAGCTACGGAATCAGAAGTTCGGGAATAGATGCAAATAGTCTAAAAGCTTCAGAGGTTCCTCCCAGGATATTTGATGTACCACTGGGTCAGAGACCCCGACTATAGCTCCGGTTGGTCTCCACACATGACATGGTAGGGTATTTTGGTTTGATTTTTCTTTGCCATGACCAAAGACCCCAACAAGAACAATTTATATGAAGAAAATTTTATTTCAGCTCATAGTTTCAAAGGTCTCAGTCCATAGATGTCCAACTCCATAGCTCTGAACCTGAAGGAAGGCAGAATATCATGATGAAGGATGCGGCAGAGGATAGCAGCATAGGACATGGCAACAGGAAGGGGAGAGAGAGAGAGAGAGAGAGAGAGAGAGAGAGAGAGAGAGAGAGCGAGCTCTGCTCTCCAGGGACAAAATATAAATTCCAAAGTCACACCCGCAGTGTGACTACCACCTCCAGCCACCTACCTGCCTACTGTTACAGCCCCGTAATCCATGTCACTGGATTAATGCACTGATTGGGTTAAGCCTCTCATAACCCAATCATTTAATCTCTAAACTTCTTGCATTGTCTCACACATGAGCTCTGGGGAGGCCACCTCATATCTTAAGCATAAAAAAGGAGAAAGAACAAAAGCATGCATTAGCTGGATGCAGTGGTGCACACCTGTAATCCCAGCAGCCTGGGAGGATGAGGCAGGAGGATCACAAGTTCAAAGCCAGCCTCAGCAATTTAGCAAGACCCTATCTCAAAATAAAATATAAAAAGGGCTGGGGGTATTGCTCAGTGTTTAAATGCCCTGAGTTCATTCCTGGTAACCCACCAAAATGCATTAAGTTCGCTCGGTATATAAAAACTTGGAAGAAGTGCAAGGAGCCTGCATTCACCCTAAACCTCCCCATTCTGCTGAAAAGCAAGTCGGGCAGGAAGAGGTTGCTTGCACTTTAAAAAGTCCAAGATAGGGACTCTACTTGCAGATTGACATTTATAGTAGGTTAAAATTTCTGCTTTGTAAAGGAAAAATCACGCAAATATAGACATTGTGAATATTTCAATCAGCTACACAGTCAACTCTGTAACAAGAGGTGCTTGCCAGCTAGAGAACTGTGATGGTGAAGCTGGAGCTTAGTGAGAATTCACAAACCCACATTGTATCGCTGAGCTAGAGAACCAGTGTGTATCACTAGTTAATGTTTAAACTGGAATTGGCAAAATGAAATAAATTCCAAATTGAGATCAAATTGATTCCCATGGTAGAAAAAAAAATCTTACAATTGCACACATGTGCACACACACACACACACACACACACACACACACAGGTGCATGCAGCCACATCACCTACATGCAATCATGACATGAAAAATAACTCACTGTAAGCGTTTAAAGGCAAAATCTACATTGCTAACTTAGAAGGAATGGTATCAGGTTGGGCCCAATAAATTTACAGAGTGTATCATAGAAAACATGCATGTATACTTGCTTTGTTTATCAATTTTAAGTTCAATCATGTATTGAGGGAAATAACTTTACGTTCTTTTTTTATACCGGGACTGAAAGGGGCACTTCACCACTGAGCTACATCCCCAGTCCTTTTTATTTTTTATTTTGAGACAGGTCTCACTAAATTGCTGAGGGTCTTGCTAAGTTGCCAAGGATGTCCTTGAACTTGTGATCCTCCTGCCTCAGCTTCCTGAGTTACTAGAATTGCAGGCATGTGCCACAGCACCCAGTCATAACTATATACTCTTACAAAATACTATTGATTGCCTAATTGATTGCAATCACATAATTAACTTGATAAACCAAGATAACTTGGAAAAATTAGCTTTAAAAAACCCTTTGAATAACACTCTTATGGACAAACTCTTACAAATATTGTTATTGTAATGCTCATTGTAGCTGCACATATTTTACATTAGAGTCATAATGATTCCTAAAACATCAGAGGCAGGATGGGGCATGGAAAGACCAATTGTTTGGGATTCAGGAGATTTCCATTTGACTCTGAGCACTATCTCTGAAAACTGAACAACTTGAGGGACAAGTTGACCCTGGGGGCAGCAGTTTGTGTCAGACTGGCTCATTTACATCACTAACCGTGCAGGTATCCACAGATAGAGATGTACAAGAAACTGTATATACATCAGTGAGGTTTGGGAGTCACCCAGGACTATGGCATTCCTGAGTTTCTGTGCCATTGACCTGTGGCTTTTAACCATGGCACAATATAATTTCTTCTCTGCATCAATTCCCAAAGAAAGTGATTTTTAGTTATAAGGTTTGTAGTAAAGAAAATATGTGTTTCTGCCTGAAAGATATGTTAGATATAATTCAAAGATTTATTCCTTCAGAAAACATATCTTGAGTGTTACCTACAAGCTGGATACTTTAATAAGGTATAGCCCTAGTTCAGGCACAGGCATTGAGGAGGGATTGCAATTCAGTGTGCTAAAAGCCATGATCAACATAAACACAGGGTGTCACTGCTCTAGAGCGTGGAGGACAGGATGTTTCTAAATCTGTGGTAGGAAGGAAAACTTCCAGTTAAGGGTTTAAGTTCAATCTTAAGGATAAGTAGGATGGAACGAAAATTGGTGGATGAGAGACAGAGAAATATATTGATCATCAAGGGCACAAGTTCAAAACTGCCTCTTCCCTCTATCTGCACGTCTTGGACTACAGGACTTCCAGGTTTACCAGGAATGCATGGATTACAAGGTCTTCCTGGAGACGTTGAGAAGTGTCCATCGCCACCAAAATCTGCCTTTGCTGTGAAGCTGAGTGAGCATCCCCCAGAGCCCTTCCAGCCCATTATATTCAAAGAGTCTCTGTACAATCAGGAAGGCCACTATAACATGACCACAGGACAGTTCAGCTGCATCAACCCTGGTGTGTACAATTTTGGCTTTGACATCGGACTGTTTCAGAGTTCTGTGAAGATAAGTCTCATGAGGAATGGTATCCAGATCAGAGAGAAACAAGCCCAAGCCAATGACGGCTACAGATATGCAACGGGGACTGTCATTGTGGCCCTGGAGAAGGGGGACAAAGTCTGGCTGGAATCCAAGCTGAGTGGAACAGAATCTGAAAAAGGAATCACTCAGATGGTGTTCTTTGGGTATTTGCTTTATGGAAATTAAGTTGGCTTGAGCTCCTCCATCCCTCTTGTCAGTCCCATTTCACACGTTGCTCATCATGGAATGAGGGAAAGTCTATAAAAACCCAGAAGAGTTCTCAGTTGAAAAAATTAAATTTAACACGCATCCAAGAAATATGGAAATGATAAATATAGTTTGCAAATAGCATGATCCCCACCACTGTAGCAGACCCTGATGGGGTGGGGGGGTCTTTCAAGAAGTCAGAGAAAAGGATGTAGGAGCCCAGTGAATGTGATTATGGGGAAGAAGTTCCCACTGAATCTTCCAGAAGCAAGAGCCTTGCTCTGTCCCAGCTCCTTGCTCGCCCCAGGTTTACTAAGGATTAGCCAGTGAAATGAGTTTCCCTGCAGACCTGGGAAAGTCCTTTGAACTCTAACGAAAATGTGAACGCTTAACATCAGTTCCTTCCCTGGGAGGATATTTTGATGGATGGATGGGAAGAGGACTGTGAGTATGGTTAGAGGAGGGTGTGTACCATTGCTTACTATCAAGGACTGGATTGTGCACCCCCCTCCAAATCCCTATGCAGAAGCCCCGGCCCCTAAGGCTAACTCTATCTGGATGTAAGGTCTCGGGAAGATTAAGGTTAAATGAGGTCATAAGAACGAAGCCCTGTGTTAGTCAGCTTTTCATTATCGAGATCTAAACACCCAACAAGAACAACTCAGAGGAGGGATGATTTATCTAGGCTCGTGGTTTCAGAGGATTTAGTCGGTGGTTACTGACTCTGAGGCAGACACATCATGGAAGAACATAGAGCAGAGAAAGCTGTCAGCTCACCGCAGCTGGGAAACAGAGAGACAAAGAAAGGGACTGGGAAGAAGATAAACCCCTACCCCCACCACCCCAGTGATCTGCTTCCTCAACTAGACCCCACCTCCCCGTAGTCCATTCAGCTGTCCGTGTTGGCCCCTGACATCAGTTCTCACAACCCTGTCATTGTCTAAAGGCCCCAGCTCTGGACCTTGCTGTGTTCAAGGCCAGGCTTCCAATGCATGAGCTTATGGGGACAGGCCAGATTCAAAGTGGCCTTATAAAAAGAAGACTTGGGCGGACACAACAAGAAGGAAGCCATCATCAAGCCAGGAGGAAAGACTTCCCCAAGAACCAAATTGATCAGCACCTGAATCTTGGGCTTCCCAGCCTCCAAAATTATAATAAATTTCTGTTGTGTCAACCACCCAGTTGATATGATATTTTGTGATGGCCATAGCCAACCAAGACAGCCTTCAAACCTTGCCAATGACGTAGCTGGTTTCCATTTTACCACTATTCCTTGCTTTTTTACTGAGACCACTTCAACTTAGTTTGGGGTAGCATTGAACCCAATTAAAATACCCAGCCCCCCACCTCAGCCCCATTCTCTCCTGGGGACAGGGGCAGCCATGTGGCACCCTGCTGACAACAAAGGCTATGGGGAAGTCTCATCCAACGGGGGACTCAGTTGGGCTGATTCTTTGACTCTCAGCTTCGTCCTTTGTCCTTCCCTGGTCTGCAGATGATAACAACAGGAGTGGCACCAATCATGTCTTGATTATGAGAACTAAAGCCCAATGCTAAAGAGCTTTATTTTTAAACCATGAGTCATGAAAGCCGCACATAAATATCAGTACAATATAAAGAATAAAATTAACATCTGTTTATCTAACATTCAGATCAGTTGGCTGAAATTTCATTATATACCCAAAGTATCTATGTCCCCCACCTGAAAGATGATTGGGCATGAGCACATAGAGACAACCTGGCTTTTTAATGACCTCTTTGAACAGCTGTTCCAGCCCCGGATTTCCACCTTCAGACATGATTTTGGTTAGTTTTCCACTATTATGGAAAAATGCTGGAGCTAATTGCCTTAAAAGGAACAAAAGGATTTTTTTTTTTTTTTTGGCTCATGGTTTCAGAGGTTCAGTCCACAGTTGGGTGGCTCTGGGCCTGAGGCAGAACATAATGGTGGGGAACACAAGGTGGACCAAAGCCGATTCCTTTTTGGTGGCCAGGAAACAAAGAGACAGGGAGGGACCAGAGTTCCATATCCCCTTCTAAGGCACAGCCCCATGGCCTCACCCTTTCCACTAGGCCCCATATTCTGAAGGTTTCATACCTCCCAATAGCACTGCAGGCTGGCAACCAAACATTTAGTACATTGGCTTGTTCTCCCCTGCTCTCCAAGGCTCATGTCTATCTCATAATGAAAAATGTATTTAATCCATCTCCAAGAGACCCCCAAACCTTAACCATTCCAGCAATGCTCCCAGGTCCATATCTAAAATCTTCTCTGAGTCTCAAAGCAAACTCTTAGCTGTCAGCCTCTGTGAAAATCACGTTTATCTAATATTCAAACAGCAGGTTATATACTTCCAGATACAATGGTACATTCCCACTTCAAGTGGGAATAATAGGAAAATAACGAGGAACTGGATCAAAGCAAGATTGAAAGCCAGCAGGTCATACATTAAATTCTGTAGTCCCCTATCCAGCATGGGGTGGAGGGTGGGTACCTGATGGCAGGATGTGGGCCCAGGGAATGAACAGCTCCCTATGGTTTTGATTTAACTCTTCCCATATTTTACTTATTTATTGTTTTTATGCAGTGCTGAGGATCAAACCCCTCGCCTCATACGTGCTAGATGAGTGCTCTACCACTGAGCCATGGCCCCAGCCCCAACCTCACAACTCTTACGTTCAGCATGTCTGCAACTCCAGCACCACACGTATGACCCCAGGCCCCACCCGTGAGAGCTGAGCCACAGCCTGCATAGACCATGGCTATAGCAGGCTGTGAGTGCCTTTCTGCCTGTAGCTGGGACATGAATCTCAGGGAAACAACTCTCCAGGTGGCCCTGGGGCAGCACAGTTCTTTGGGGCTCTCTTCCCCAAAGAAACTCTGTGAAACAAGTTGACACCTTTCTACTATGAGGCTGGGATGGGTGAGGTCCTGCTGGTTCCTGAGATGCCTTCGAGGCGTCTTTCTTACCGTCCTGGTGTAAAGTACTTGGCTTCTTCTAATGGTGCCAATCCCTTTAGCAACTGCACCCTCCTTGGCAGCACCTTTAATTGTGCTCCTTTTTCAGCCAACTGCAGATTTTCCATATTTTTTTCACTCTGTTTCTTTTTGCTCCTGATTTTCATAATAAATTTGGCTGAAATCATCCAGTCATACCCATGCTGCTGCTAAATGCTCTGCTGCCTTGAAATTTCCTCTGCCAGACAGACAGTCCTCCCACATAGTAACAGGGCATGAGTGTAATGCAGCCAAATTATTTTAAACAGTATAAAAATGACAGCATGGTGTCCGATTCCCAGTGGCGTCCTTATTACCATCTGAAACCTCATGAACAGAATTTTTACTGTCTGCATTTCTATCAGGATCTGGTCTTCTGATCTCTCACCAGAATTTCCCATTAAGTCCTATTTATAACATTCTAGGTTTTCTCTAGTCTGCGCTTCCAGATTTTTCAAAACTCCTCCCATATAACTAGTTCCAAAGGCTCCTCCACATACTTCAGGCATCATCACACCAACAACCCAATTCTTGGTGCCAATTTTCTGTGTTAGTCAGCTTTCCATTACTGTAACAAAATACCTGAGATAATCAACTTAAAAGAGAAAAGTTTTGGGGGGCTTACAGTTTGGGAGGCTTTAGTCCATAGTTAGTTAGTTGACCTATTGTTTTGGGACTATGTTGAGGCAGTGCATCATGGTAGGAGTACATGGTGGAGCAGAGCTGCTTACCTCACGGCAGCTGAGAAGCAAGGAGGGAGACAGAGGAGAAGCCAGGGTCCCAATACCTTCTTCAAGGGCACACTTGAAATTGCATAACTATTCCACTAGGGCACACCCCCTAAGTGTTTCACCACCTACCTCAGCACCTTGAATTGGGACTAAGCCTCCCACACATGGACTTTTGGGGGACATTGAAAATCCAAACTATAGCAGTCTCCCTGAGAAATAACTTGCAACACTGCCAAAAGTTTATACAGTTAATATCTCTCCCAGCATTTCAAAGGAACCTGTGGCCTTTTAACAATATGATTATGCTCTCCAAAAGGGAAGTAATCAGACTGTTAGTGGATTACTTAACACTCTCTCTAAACCGGCACTAATTCCAGGATGCCCAAAATATCACTGTGGTCCCCCCAGTCAAAGTCAGAACTTATGGAGACCAGATAATCAAGTTTAAGCCCAGGTCCTATTTACACTGGGTCCAATGGAGTCCCAATCCAATCATGCAATTATTTCCTCAGTTCTGGAAAGCACAATTGGAATAAACATATGAGAAAATTGTAGGATCCCTATATTGGTTCCCTGACCTATGAATCACAGGCCTCTATTGTAGGAAAGGTCAAAAGGAAGCCATTACAACTGCTTGTACCTAGGAAAATAGTAAACCAAAGGCAATGCGACACTCCTGGGCATAGTGCCGCCTTCAAGGACTTGAAAGATGCAGAAGGGCTGCTTCCCACCACATCCCATTTAAATGTCTATTTGACCTGTGCAGAAGAAAGATGGATCTTAGAGAGTGACAATGGGTTATTGTAAGTTATCCAGGTGGGGACTCCCATCGCAGCTATTATATTAGATGTGGCTTCATTCTTGGGCACATGAACCCATCTTCTGGTATTGATCTGGACGATGACTTGTTCTTCATCCCTGCGGGGCCTACTAGAAGCAGTTTGCCTTCAGCTGGAGAGGACAGCTCACTCCCTCTCCTACCTTGGGGGTACGTGAACTCTCAGGCCCTATGTCATAGTTCAGTTCACAGATATTTTAATCATCTCTTCCCATAAGCTATGGCCCTGGCCCATTATACTGATGGCTGTACTTATTCACTTTGGCTGCCATAACAAAACAGCACAGACTTGTTAACTTGTTAATGCCACAGAAATTTGTTTTCTCACTGTCCTGGAGGCTAAAAGTCCATGATCAAGGTGCAAGTAAATTTGTTTCTGATGAGGGTTCTCTTCCTGTTTCCAGATGGCTGCCTTCTCTGTCCTCACATGACTTTTCTTCAGTGTGTTCATACAAAGACAGGGAGTAATAGCTTGTTTTTTTTCTTATAAATACATTAATTCTATGAGATAGAGCCCCATAATATGACATCATTTAATCTGAATTACTTCTATAAAATCCTTATCTCCAAATAAAGTCACACTGGGACTTAGGGCTTTAACATAGGAATTATAGGTAGGAGAGAGGAACATAACCTTCATTCCAAACAAGAACATTATGCCAATTGGGTCTAGTGAGCAAGAAGTGGGAATAGCCCTATTTATTGACAAGATATTTGTGTTCCAAAGGGTGGGAAATAAATACAACAGAAATCCTGGGCCTTCTACCTCAGTGGGATTTCCAGGAGTCCATTGGTATGGGACCTCATGAGATATTCACACATGTGTCCCTCCTATAACCAACAAGAAAGTACAACATCTAGGAGGCCTCTCTAGGTTTTGGAGGCAACACATTCCTTATTTGGACCATTTATTGTGTGACTGGATAAGTGGTTATGAGCTGAGCCCTCAACAAGAGAAGGCTCCCATTTTACTCAGCTTCATGCTGCTGTGACTAAATGATGTGACCAGCACAACTGCAGAGGAGAAAAAGTTTATTGAGGGCCTCTGGTTTCAGAGGTCTCATCCATAGAAGGCTGGCTCTATTCCTCAGGGCTCAAGGTGAGACAGAACATCATGGCGGAAGAGTTGAACCAGCTCACATGTTGATCAGGAAGTAGGCAGAGAGAGGCTCCACTCACCAGATAAAAATATATACCCCAAAGCCATGCCCCAATTCCCACCTCCTCCAGCCTCACCCTACCACTTCAGTGCCACTCAGTTAATCCCTATCAGGGGATGAATTCACTGATTGGGTTAAGACTCTCACAACCCAATAATTTCTCCTCTGAACCTTCTTGCATTGTCTCACTTGTGAGCTTTTGGGGGACATCTCACATCTAAACCATAACCGCTTTACAACAGGTTCAGGGTGCCCTGCAAGCTTCTCTGTCACTTGGGCCATATGACTTATCTGATACAATAGTTCCTGGGGTTACAGGGACAGACACAGCCTGATTGAAAGACTTCCTTGAATCAGCCGGTTGCTGGGTTCCCAGCTCATTTCACATCCAGGAGTGCTCCCATCTCCCTTCACTCAGCCCAAGTCCAGCTGGTTCTTGTCCAGTTCCCACCTTCAGTGAAGTCAAAGGGCATGGAACTGAGAAAACACTCAGAGAAATGATTCCTGAAATTTCCCCAAATTTGGCAGATGATGTAAACCTCCTGATTCAGGAAACTTAGCAAATCCCAGACATAAATACAAGCATAAGAAAATCTACACCGGGACCTCTCATAATCAAATTTATGAAAATTGGAAACAAGAGGAGAATTATGAAAGCAGCTGGAATGGAACAGTGCTGTAGGGAGTGTCAACTTGACCAACGGAAGACGGGTCTTCAGAAGCCAAAGTCTAGGCCAGCAGCACAGGGTTTGTACAAGTGTTGAACAATAAGAACTCTCAACGCAGAATTCTTTACTCAACAAAAATGTTCAGGAATGCAGGTGATGTCAAGATATTCTCAAATGAAAGAAATATAAGTGTATTTGTCACCAACTGAGTTACATTTAAAAAATTGAGGAAGTTCTTCAAAAATAATAAAAATGATTGAGAAGGAAGCTTGAAACATTAAAAAGAAGGAAAAACAGAATAGATACACATTTAATATAATAGACTATCCTCCTCTTAAGTTTCCTTAAATTATGTTACATAGTTGAAAGCAAAATTATAATACTATAATACATAGTTCTCATTGCATGAAAAGAAAATATTTCAGACAACCAAATTATAAATTGAGAATAATAAAGGAACCCAAATGGTGGTAATTTTCCTTCAGTTCACTTGAAGTTACAAAATGTTGGTGCCATTAGACTGTGATAAATGATACTGTAATTGCTGGAGCAACCATTAAAATATCCCAAAAAAAATTTATCAAAAATACTACAAATAAAGCTAGATGGAATATTGAAAATGTTTGAGTCACTCACAGGAAGGCATAAAATGGAAACAGAGAACAAACAATAAAATGAGTAATTAAATCCCAACAAATCAATAATTACATTACATGCAAGTAATCTAAATACTACAACTAAAATGCAGAGTCGATTTAAAAATAACCTAGCTACCTGCTGTCTATAAGCAATAGAAGCATTAATAACATTATATTTAAACATAGTACTGGAGATAGGTTAAAAATAAGTGACTAAGCGGGTGCGGTGGTGCCCACCTGTAATCCCAGCAGCTCAGGAGGCTGAGGTAGGAGGATCGTGAGTTCAAAGCCAGCTTCAGCAATTTAGTAAGGCCCTAAGCAACTTATCGAGACCCTACCTCTGAATAAAATATATAAAAGGGCTGGGATGTGGCTCAGTGGTTAAGTACCTCTGGGTTCAATCCCTGGTGCAAAAAAGAAAAGAAAAGAAAAGAAAAAAACAGAAAGAAAGAAAAAAGTGACCAGAAAAAGATTTACCATGCAAACACTAACCAAAAGAGAGCTGAACTAACATCAGAAATGAAATTCAGAGCAAAGAAGATTTTGCAGAGGCAGGCAGGGACACTACGATCTGATAAAATAGGGACTCCACTAAAAGGCACAGCAGCCATAAATGTGTGTGCACCATATGACAAAGGTTCAAAATACATGAACAACAAGTAACAGAAATGAATTTTAAAAATCCAAATCATAATTATAATCAAGACTTCAGTAGCCCTCTTATGGTTATCGACAGAATTCCTAAACATAAAACAGCAAGAAGATGGAAGAATTGAGTATCATCATCAGTCCATAGGATCTAAGTGACGTCAGCAGAACACTCCATCCAGCAGCAGTCCCGTGCCCGTCCTCTCCTAGTGCACATGGAGTCACCAAGTCCGACTGTGTTCCAGATCATAAAGTGGATCCGCGAGGTAATAATTTTTTTTTGATAGCAGAAAGTACAGTTTCTATACTCCAAGTTCTTGCTTGGTATTTTTATGCAGATTTTCTACAGAATTTGACCTCAGTTTCCCATTGTAATATCTAATCTCTTCCCATTGTTATGGCAAATCTGTGATAATATACTATCTTGTCATAAGGGATCTCCTTATTAATGATTATTATCCCTATTAACTCATTATCTTCTTTCTAATCACATATGTAAAGCATCTTTTTCATCTTCCCCTACCATATAATATGGCCATATAGCTGAGTTCAACCCATGGACTCGAGTGGAAGTTATGAGTACTAATTCCAGGACTTGCCCTGGAAAAAATCTCCCTGTATTTTGTACGGGTCTCTTGTATACTCTTCTGGTTTGACACTGAACCCCATTAATTGGTACAATTAATACATGTTAATCAGACACTAAAAAATTAAAACATAAATATGGGAATATTAGGAGCCACATATTGAAGATAACAGAGTCAAAAGGTTAAGGAGCCTGGAACTGGGGGTCATCCCTCAGAAGAGAGTCACCTTCCAATCAGGAACATCCATTTGGAATTCACATGGGTTAAGAAATTGTATTGTATGTAGCTCTTGAGACTTGGGGGTTTATCTATTTCATTGGATATAAATACAGTAAACAGTGTGTTTTTCTGACTTTATTTGTTGTTCCTAAGGGATGGTTGGTTCAAATAAGCTAGCTTACTAGTACTAAAATAGAGACATGGTGGCATGCTTTACTCAGACAAGCTTGATAAAATCTCAAGTACAAGAGACAGAAGATAATTATCTGGAACACAATGCTATTAAGAGAAATGAGTTAGAAATCGAACCAGTGGAGACATGGAAATTGAGAATGTTTCACACTGATACATGTAGCTCCAGACTAGTGTCCTCCAAGGCCATCAAGACAAGGGTCTTTAAGTAACTCCATTTCTTGAATTCAAAGGTCATTTTTCAGCGCCAGGTTTTAGTGATGCCAGTAGCCTTGGATCATATAACTTTGATGTCCTCAGAATGTGGAGGGAAAATAAAACCCAAGATGGCCTGGAACAAGGCAAGACTATCAACTGGAAACTTACTCTGCGGCACCACTCTTGGAGTTACAAGATTTCTGTCAGGAACTGTGAGAAATAGATTATGAGAGAAAACAGTTGATATTTGATCTTTCATGAGTCTGGATTACTTCACTTAGCAGGATGTTCTCTGGTTTCATCCATTTGCCAGCAAATGCCATAATTTCAATCTTCTTCATGGCTGAGCAAAACTCCATTTTGTATATGTACCATAATTTATTTAAAAAAAAAAACTATTTATTAATTTTTAGTTTTTCGGCGGACTCAACATCTTTGTTTGTATGTGGTGCTGAGGCTCGAACCCGGGCCTCACGCATGCCAGGCGAGCGCGCTACTGCTTGAGCCACATTCCCAACCCGTACCATAATTTCTTTATCCATACATCCATCCATGGACACTTGGATTAGTCCCATAACATGGCTATATGCAGAAGCTACAGCAAAATAAGAAAAAAAGAGCGGGGGGAGGATTCCATGAAGATAAAGGGAGATCCCGTAGCACAGGCCTGATGTATTGTGAACAATGCATAAATGTTAGATGAATGATGGGCACGTGGTCTCTGAGTTCATGACTAGACCCACTATGATCCCTGGGAATTTCTTCAAAAATACTACAACAGAACTTCAAGCTACCATTTTGCTGAACAATATTCATTTTCTCCCAACTTGAGTGGGCCTAAACTTTAGGCAGTAAGACTGGACTTCTATGAGTATAATTAAGTCAATAAGTGATTTTTTTAACCATGTGGACTAGTGAGCTTTGAAATCACTAAACACAGGGACACTTGATCTAAGGATAGGGGACCAAATAGCTCTTGGGCCATGATTATGGCCTCAGGAGACATTTTGCAGAGAAGCCCTTCTGCAAAGCTGCTCTTGGCCTGGTGTCAGACACCTGTGAACAGCGAGGCATGGAGCCTACCCAAATAGGCTCCCGCATCTCTACGCTTGCCTGGCAAAGACAGGCGGCACACCTTTAGCAATGACTCAGAATGCTTTGGGAGGGACTTAGCGGGCACCCCAGGTGCTAACCAAGAGCTACCTTTCCCATGATACATGATCTTGGTTCAGTACTTTTAATCCAATGTAGTTTTTCCTCACAAGGATCTAAGTTCTGTTAAGGCTAGGGCCCCTCTTCCTCCTCTGAATTATGGCATATAGCTGAGTTCTAACCCATGGAATTGAGTGGAAGTTATGAGTACTAACATCAGATCCATGAGAGTGACACTCTGCACCTGACTCTAATTAGCATCTTTTGTTGCCATAATGTACCTATGGCTGAGCGTCCCCTGGACAACAACCAGCCCTAGGGTAGGCTGGATTCCCTAGCCTGCACCAGAGCTTCAATTGAGGTAATTGTTTGTCCGCTGAAAGAGCCCGTCCTGGAGCTTATTACTGGTTCATCTCGGCAAGAAAGAATCAAATAGCACAAAATCAAATATTTACTTTTATGTCAAATGGAAACATAAAAGAGATTAATATTCAATATCTGCTCAAGTTAATTCATTCACTCTGGCTGGTTCTAACTGTAGGAGAAAGAAGATGGCAGCCCTCTAGGGTTGGCCATCAGGAAATCTGTTATGGCTGCAGTTTATACAACAGAGAAAACCAAAAGCAGCTTCCACTGCTCTGTAAATGTAACCCAAGATCATACAAAATGTTTTCCAGACCGTGATTTCAGCATAGATCAAATAGTCTTGAACTGGGGACTTCTTCTTATGATGACACATTGTCATTTGGAAGCTACTATGAATTTAATATCTGTATGCGGTATTCTTTATTCAATGTGTTAATACTTACAAATGAAATTTTCAAAAGTAACTAGAACAGATTATTTTCCCATTGTGGTTAGCAATTTTTTAAATATACATCTTCTTTTTTAAGGCCCATAAAAATACTATGAGAAAGTTTTACTGTCACTATTTTCAGATGGGAAATAAGTCTCAAAGGGTGAATTAAAAAGCATAATTCAGCTATTTGGAGGCAGAGCTCTTCAACCCGTGCATTTTCCACTATAATCTGGATTTATTTTAAATGTTTATAAATAAATGCCTGCTAAATGGAGAAATATAAGCCGGGAAAAAGGCTTTCCCATATGTTGTTTGAGAATAGATCTTTAGACTGAAGCCAATAGGAACATAAATTACTCAAGAATCCAAAATAATGTAGTGTGTTTTGTTTAAGATATAAAGGGATGCTTTTGTTTTCTTGACCTGAGGAAAATTCTTTATTTCACATCATGATTATTTACATTTAGAGATTATAGTTATAGACTCACAACAATTATTTTATACCCAGAAAAAAACCAATCCAACCAAAGTACCTTCTTTGAAGACAAGTTTGGACATTGGAACATGAAACTTGAGCAGTAATACTCCTATCAAATTCTGTGCTGTAGATGTGCTGGGCGGACTTTGGAAACATCTTCAAAGAGACAAAGGTGTACTGTAGAGTTAAAAAAAAGAATGGAATTATTTTCACCACACTAAAAAAATATATATATTGGACTTCTGGGATATTTATTAGGAGAAGGCATTACTTTTTAAATCTTCTTATCATGAAATAAAACACAGATACAAAAACACACAGGCACCCTCAAATTATTATTAAAGGGCAGTCACTGTTTGGATTCTCACCAAGACAAGAATTAGAAAATTTCTGGCTACATCAACAGTCCCTCCCCTTGTTCCTGTCAGTGCCACCCATCACCTCCTCCAGGAAGGTGACTTTTTAGTAATCACTGTCTTATGTTATTTGTAGTCTAATCAACCGAGTGTGCATTCGTGGATACTGTAGTTTTATTTTGCTGCTATTTAGTTTGGCTAAGTCATTTGCATCTCCTGTACTCAGCAGGTGTTCGGTCCATCCTTTCTTTCACTTATACCAACTCAGCTGAAGAACTCAGGCTACTTGATCTGTAGCGTTTCCCACAGTCTGGTTTTTGTTGAGTAAAGAATTTCCTAGACACCAACAGCTAGATCCACAAACTATCCCATGGCATTTCAATCCCTTTGTCAAGATTATAGGTGCTGGGGGGTTTATTCACTAGGGGCACGTAATATATCATTTTCTCCCCGTATAATATAAAATGATAGCTCAATTTTATATCAATTAATTTATTTATTATTGGGAATAGTTCTATAAATACATTCCTCTTCTCATCTCCTATTTGGATAAGTCATGATAAAGTTCATGTAAAAATTAGAATAAATGCTTAATTACTTTCCCTTACTCAACAATTTCCAAAGTTGTTAATTCATTTCCTATCATCCTCAGAATGTGATTGATTATGTTGGTTTGGTTATCATTATTAATTATGGGTTTAAATGCATCTGATGAGGGGCTGGGGTTATAGCTCAGCAGTAGAGTGCTTGTCTTGCACTTGTGAAGTACTGGGTTCAATCCTCAGCACCACATAAAATAAAGAAAGAAAGAAAGAAAGAAAGAAAGAAAGAAAGAAAGAAAGAAAGAAAGAAAGATGTTGTGTCCATCTTTAAAAAGAAATCTTTTAAAAAATGCATCTGGGAGCTGGGGTTGTGGCTCAGTGGTAGAGTGCCCACCTAGCACGCAGGAGGCACTGGGTTCAATCCTCAGCACCATATAAATGTAAAATAAAGATTATTCTGTCCATCTAAAACTTAAAAATAAATATTTTTAAAAATGCATCTGATGATTTCCAATTCACTGAAGTAGTCATCTTGCTGAAATCCCTGTCAACTCATCTTTTTTTAATATTTTAGTTGTCAATGTACCTTTATTTTATTTATATACATACAGTGCTGAGAATTGAACCCAGTGCCTCACACACGCTAGGCAAGCACTCTACCACTGAGCCTCAATCCCATCCCTTCAACTCATCTTTTACCACTGTAAGTCATTTTCTTACATTTATGTTCTGAAAATTTTTGACATGACTCTATTAGATATGACAAGATATTCCATACATCTATGGATTTCCTGCTCAAAAACTGGAATCAGTCACTTATTTACCAAGGCTTGGTTTCTTTTAGGAAAACGATGTTTCAAGAGCACACTCTGGCACTAGGGATGTCCACTGCGAGTGTAATTACCTGTATCAGTGCTCCTGATTTCTTCATGCAAATCGAGTTAACATCTAGTGTCATTTCCTTTTTGCGTAAAAATTTTCTTTGGTATTTCCTATGTCCTTTTTATGACCAGTGAATTAATCAGATATTGTTTACTTGAGAATGTATTTTCAACTTAATTTTTGAAGGATAATTTTATTGGCTAAATATAAAATTCCTGGTTTACAGCTTTTATTCTTATAATATTTTGAATACATAAGCCCGGAGCTCTGACTTCGTGGTTTCTGAAGAGAGGCTAGTCCTTAATCTTACTAAGGTTCCTTTAAACATTAGGAGTAGTCAATCCTTTGTTGCTTTCAAGATTTTTGTCTGTCTTTGGTATTGAACATTTTGACTCTGATGGGTCTGGACAAGGATCTCTTTGAACATATTCTACTTGGAATTCATTGAATTTTTGGATTTGTAAATTAGTGTTTTTCAGCAAATATGGAATATTTTGGCCATTATTTCCTCAAATGTATGTTTTTCTCTCTCCTCTCTTTCTAGGATCCCCTTCACACATGTTCTATAATATGCTCGATAGTGTCTCCTAGATCTCTGAGGCTCTGTTAATTTCCTTTTCGTTTTTTTTCTTTATTGAGTTTCATTTTAAATAACTAGTAGCTTTTAATTTATATTTTTCTATTTGGTGAATCATTTTTATACTTTCCTTGAATCATTTGAACATGACTTCCGTTAGGTCTTTGAACGTATTTCCTTTGGATGTGAGGTGTTCCATCCTAGGTGGAATGGATCCACAGGCTGGTAACTGCAGGCAGGTGGGGCATGTTGGAGGTGGGTCCCTGAGGGCACTGAAGGGTTCATCTTTCCTGTGACCCCTGCCCTCTCCCTTTCTTCTGCTTCCTGGCTTCCAGGAGGTGAGCAGCTTTCTTCTCAGGCCCTTTGGCCTTGATGCTCTCTCTGCCCCACCGATTTAGTGAGATTTTGTTGCCATGACCAAAAGACCTGACAAGAACAACTTTTGGCTCCTGGTTCCAGAGGTTCAGTCCATGGTGGTTGAACCCATAGCTCTGGACACAAGGAGAAGTAGCACATCATGGTGGAAGGACTTGGTGGAGGAAAACTGCTTAGTTCATGACAGCCAGGAACTAGAGAGAGAGAGAGAGGGAGAGGGGAGAGAGAGAGAGAGAGAGAGAGAGAGAGAGAGAGAGAGAGAGAGAGAGAGAGAGAGAGAATATCAGTGACAAAATATAAGTCACACCCCTAGAGATCTATTTCCTCTAGCCATACCCTATCTGCCTACAGTTACCGCTCAGTTAATCTATTCAAATGGATTAATCCACTAAGTTATGGCTCTCATAATCAAATCATTTTACCTCTGAACCTTCTTGTGTCATCTCACACATGAACTTTTGGGGGACACTGCATATCCAAACCATAACACTGCCCTTGGGCCCAGAGCGGTGGATTCCACTATCTATGGACTGGGACCTCTGAAACTGTGCATCTCAGATAAACTTTTCCTTTTCTAAGTTGTTCTGGTCAGATAGTTTGGTCACAGTGACACAGAGCTGATTTAAACACTTACAATAGATGCTTTCAAGTCACTGCCTACGAAGTCCAACATCTAGGCCCCCAGAGATAGCATCTATTGACTGTTTGTTCCCTGTAAACAAGCTATACCTTTCTGAGTTTTGCAATTTTTATTTTGAAAAGTGGGCATTCTGGAAATTCATTGAAGCAACTCTGGGTTCTGATTCTCCCTCAGGATTATTATATGTTTTTGATTTGCTTGTTAATTCATTCAGTGACTTTTCTAGACATATTCTATGGAGTCTGTCTTCCAAGAACCATGCACCAGCTAATTCTGAGAATTTTTTAAAATTTTTTGTTTTATTTTTAAACTCAGATTCCTAGAGATTGTCTCTTGCTTTGCATATTTTAGTAGTCTATTATAGATTGAGTTATGTCACCCTCAAGTATATATTAGAGCCCTAGCCTCTTAGTACCTCAAAATGTGATATTATTTGGAAATAGAGCCCTTGAAGATTTTATATGGCTGGTATCCTTTCAAGAAAAGGGAAATTTGAATCCAAATACAGACATAGAAGGAAAATGGCATGTGAAGACAGGCAGAGATTGGAGTTATGAGGCCACAAGCCAAGGAATGTCTGAAGGTACCAGTAGCTGTAAGAGGCAAAGTTCCTCCCCCTCCGAGACTTTGGAGGAAGCACAGCTTTAAACCACTTACTTCGTGGTACTTTATTATGGCAACTCTACAAAACTAATCCACAGTCAGTGGATGGTGGGTCACAGATTGCATTTTAACATTTGGAGCCAATAGGTCTGCTCTTTGCCGAGGGGATATGAGTGTGGGTTCAGGCATACCTTCTGCATTCACAGTCAGATCATCAATAAAGTGTTCACTGACATTTGGTAACAGCTTCCCTATTATTTGTTCCCAACCTTCCAACAGTATTACAAACTCCTAACTGACTCACCAAACTATGCATATCTCGAACAATGGAATGGCATCTATTTCACATTTCTATATCGTGTTTCATGACCAAACATTTATGTGTTAAGGTTTACATCCTAGATGTCTTGTGGCCTTTTTGTGTGTCGCTCTTTCTATCTCTCTGTGCTTCACTGTATATATTTTCCTCTGATATATCTTTGGTTCAACAATCTCTTTTTCACTGCTATTATACTCTTCTGTTGAGGTATTAATTTCACTTATTGCCTCTCAAAATCTCAAGTTTACATTCTATTTTTTCAATTTGTTCTTCTTAGTTAGACGTGACAGTAGAATGTATTTCAGCATGCTATACATACCTTATAACTTATTCTAATTAGGATCCTACTCTTGTGGTTGTACATGATGTGGACTTGCTATGGTCCTGTGTTCAGATACAAGGCAAGGAAAGTTACGCCCAATTAATTCTACTGTCCTTCCTATTCGCCACCCCCTCCCTTCATTTCATTTCCCTTTGTCTAATCCAATGGACTTCTATTCTTCCCCTCCCCACCCTTCCTTGTTGTTGTGGGTTACCATCCACATATCAGACAGAACATTTGGCCTTTGGTTTTGGGGTACTGGCTTATTTCACTTAGCATGATATTCTCCAGTTCCATCCACTTACCAGCAAATGCCATAATTTCATTCTTCTTTGTAGCCAAATAATATTCCATTGTGTATATATACCACATTTTCTTTATCCATTCATCCATTGAAGGACACCTAAGTTGGTTTCATAGCTTGGTTTATTTGTTTTTAATTCTCATCTGACATTTTCCATTGTGTCTTTTAATTTCTTAACGACATTGTTGAGTGATTTTCCATGCTTGTATATTATGTAAAGTGAATTCTACTGTCATGTATAACTAAAGCACAAATAAAATAAAAAAGAGTGATTTAACATATATGTCTAATAATTCCAATAACTAAATTCCTTGTATAGGTGAATTTATCATGTTTTTCTCACAGTTTTAAATTAATTCTTATCATTTTTTATGTATACCTATTTTTACTTGAATGTTAAATGTTGTAAAACTTAAAATAATAAACAGTTGGAGGATCTAAGCCAATAGTTCTCACTCACAGGTGACTTTCTCCCTTACCCATTTGGTGGTGTCTGAGGACAGTTAGGTTGTCACATCTGAGAGTGGCCAGTGGCATCTTATGCATGGAGCCCAGCAATTGCACCAAATAACCTATCAGATCCAGGGCAGACCCTGTGACAAAGAATCATCTATTCCAAAATATCAGCACCTTTAGTGCCAAGACTTAGAAATCCTGCTCTAGATGATATTTTCTCCCTCCAGAATGGATTTGGTTTTTCTTGGGCAAAGAATTTAATTTGAAGAAGATCATCTTAATAATTTACCAATTGTTTTCAAAGTGAGAGAGTTGGTATCTTCTTTTGTTGAGGTTTAGCCCTGAAGTATAAACATTTAGAGGTTTAAATTAAAAGTCTGCCAAATTTACCAGGAATATCCACCTTTGTGGGCACCAAATTCCAATGTTTGTCCCTCTATTCCTAGATGCTGGAAAGATCCACTCTGCTACTCAACCCTCCACCAGTCACACTCAACGAATACCCTGACTGTCCTCTGCCTGCCCTGTCCCCGTTCTCACCAGACTCTGGAAGGTACTATTGTACTTGCAGATCCTAAGAGATTCCCCCATGAGTGAGACCATGCAGTATCTCCCTTTCCGTGTTTTGCTTATTTCACTTTGGGATCAGTCACATTGTACCCCATAACTACGTGGCACTGTTATGTGTCAAGGAAAATGTTTAAGGGCCTGAAAACAAAATTTTACCCAATATTTATCTCAACTCTCTGGAATGCCGTTCTTTTTTATGTTTTTTTTTTATTAGTGCATTGTAGTTATATATAATAATGGGCCCATTGTTCCTACGATATTGACTTTTTAAGGTCTCACTACCTTGGAATCTCTCTGATGTCTTGAAGCCAATTGTGGGGTGGGACGGGGAAGAGGGGATGAGGTGGAAATCATATTTATAAAACATGTAAACATATATAGAAAAATTTCAGATTTTCTAGCTGCATTGAGAAGGCCAGTTTGAAGATATCAAGCCCACCTCCCATGCTCACAGTTATGTTTTCTTTGGTATCATCTCTTGCTCTTTCCAGTAGTTATTTATCTACAGAAACTGTCTACACAGATTGTTCAAACCGAGTTCCCCTCCAGATGATGGGTTTATCTGTGTGGGTCTCATGCCCCTTGAGAGCATAGATTACCCTCCACTTCTCCTTACCGCCTGGTGTGCCTGATACCCGTCGTGGTCCGTGCATGAGGGTAACTAAAGTGAGGTGTTGTGAATTAGAAATCTGAGTTCACCTCCTGGACACATCTCTTTCCCAACTGTGACTCTTGGGGGCATCTGTTTTCTCTTCTGTAAGGTGAAGATGATTAAACAGACATCTCAAAATTATTTGGCAACTCTTATGAAAATTGTGAAAGGCACATTTATCATAGACCCCAGGAAGTTCTAAATGCTCAGTAAGTCAGAGTAAATTATAGGGCTGCCTGAATTCAGGCTAATGGTCCTGACTACAGAAACGAGGTGGTCCTAAGTTCAGATGCTCTATGAATTCTACCTCCTAGTATCTCGTTTCTTTAGGAAATTTATTTCATCTTTTTCTTCCAGAGAAAGGTGAGAATTCTGACTTCCTTAGTCAATAACTTTTGCTAATTATCCAGGCATAACAATCCTGTGGAAGTGGGTTTTATCACTGTTCTCATGATGATCTGTCCTTGTCCTTCACGGTCTTCTCCTTTATAATGGTAACAGAAGAACTATCTTTCCTTAGGTTTGTTTAGAGGCAGGAAGGATGTAGAATTTTCAAAGAGTCAGGTAGGAGAAAGAACTGGAGATGAAATGTTTAAAGAAAAATGATATTTTTTTCTGTGATTCACTGTGCTTGAGTAAGTTCTTCCCTGCTTCCGATAATCGAGTGGGACACATCCCTGGATGGCCAGAGGACTCAATCGAACCCTGGACCCGAGCCATTGGCCTGTTCACCATTCAGCAGTGATGCAATTACGATCCCTCACTGCAGCTCTCAGCCGACCACCTGTGCTCAGGCATAGAAGGGAGTCCTTTCTCTGAACCCTGGGCCACTCACTGTCTGCGTCTGGGGACTAGATTTACAAGAAGGCAGCAGGAGCAGAGGTAAGGACTGCCGAGTTCAGGGGAGCTGGATTTCTCTCCGCTGCCAGTCCCCTCCCTCCACATCCCATTTGCTTCTGGGGCACTTCACTGGTGTCAGCAACTGTTTGATGAAAAGTCTGTCCTCTCAAGAGGGACACATCCCTGTGTTGTCTCTAGAGGGTGCTCAGAATCCACAGATCCAAGGACAAGCAGCACTGGGACCCAAAAGCTAGGGAAGGAATACTGCAAAGAACAAGCTGCAAGAGACAGAAATCAGAGCAAAATCCTTTCCCCTCGGGCAAAGGAGCTGCTGACTCTGATGCTGTCTCTGGTTGGGCCACAGTATTCGCAGTCAGCGTTTGGCCTTAACCCAAATGCTGGGGACAGAACTGATCTGTGCATTCCACAAGGCCAGGTGCCAAAGGGGGGCAGGATATAAGAACAGAACAAATAATTAGTCTTAAATGTACTTTCATTTTTTTATGAGTTATCCTGTTCAAGATGATGTATCCCACACATCACATCCTATTCCCACAGTGAGGCAACAGGATAAGTTAAATTCTATTACTTTCATTTTATAGATGTGGAAAGTCAGCTGCAGAGAAGGGGAGTAGCCTGTCCCCAAAGGAACCCTGCTCTTTGGTTTTAGAACAAATTTCAAAATCATGATTTTTCCAGGCTGTGACCTAGCTCCTTCCTTGGGCTCTCAGAAAACCAATGTGTCAGGTTTTTGTTGTTGCTGTTTTTGTTTTATCACTGTGACCAAAATGCCCAACAAGAACAACTTAGAAGGTAGAAAGGGTTTTTTTAATTTTTAAATTTGTTCTTTTTAGTTTTGCATGACAGTAGAATGTATGTAGGGATCGAACTGAGGGACACTTAACCACTGAGCTACATCATCAGCCCTTTTTTAAAAAATAGATTTTATTTAGAGACAGAGTCTCACTGAGCTGCTTAGGGACTCACTAAGTTGCTGAGGCTGTCTTTGAACTCCCGATCCTCCTGCCTCAACCTCCTGAGCCACTGGGATTATAGGTGCGTGCCACCGCACCTGGCAGTAGAAGTTATTTTGACATGTGATACGTACATGGAGTATAACTTCCCTTTCCTGTGGTTGTACATAATGTGGAATGACACTGGTTGTGAATTCATGAACATAGGACAGTTGTGTCCAATTCATTCTACTGTCTTTCCCTTTCCCATCCCCCACTTCCTTCCCCCCTGTGAACCTCCACCGGTGAACCTCCACCACCTCCACTGCCCCATCTATTGTGAGTCATTTTGGCTCAGTTTAGAGGTCTCAATCAACGGTGGGATGAGTCCATTACTGTGGACCCCAGGTGAGGTGGAGCATCATGGGGGAAGGGCATGGCAGAGGGAAGCAGCTCAGGACATGGTGACCTGGAATCAGACAGGGAAGGGGAAGGGGCCCCAGGCAGGTGAACCCTTCCAGGGCACTTCCCTGAGACTCACCTTCTCCAGTCAGGTCCCACCTGCCTTCGGTTACCACTCAGTCCACTTAAACTAGGATGGGCTGATTAGGTTATGGTCCTCCCCATCCAGTCATTTCACCTCTGAACATTCCTGCATTGACGCAGGAGCTTTGGGGTGACACCATACCAGTCCACACTGAATTCGGTAAGTGATGCAAATAATGCAAAATATCAATGCATAATGACGGTTTTAAAACACAACATTTGAAAGTTCATAAAATAGGAGAAATCCAGAACTAGCTATGACCTCAGTGCATTCAGTCCAAAACACAAAGGTCTGGGTGACCCTTTCTCACAAGTTGAAAGGTGCCCCTCTAGCTTCTGCTTGAATGCCCCCAATGGCAGGGGCGTCTCCTGCTTCACAAATGCATCTCATAGACCACTTGGACGCTTGAAGATGTTCCCGTGTAAACCCTGGTTGATGCCCTGACAATTCCAGCTGTTCCCTAACACCATCCTGTCCATTCTTCATTCTTCATAACAACTTGTCACATATTGCGTACCCAGTAAGTTTGGGGATTTCTCGTCTTCAGGTTAAAAAGCAAAATCCACATTCCTTACATTACCTTGTATGATACAGGTTTTAAGTTTGCTCACAATTCTAGTTGCCTTACTCTGAACAATGAAGAGCAAATATCTGACCATTGCATGCACAAAAAACAGAAAACCACCTAACTTTGTTCCATTTATCAACCAACCAGCAAGGTGATTTTGGTTGGATTTGCAACGATTTCCTCTATTTGGAGCTAATTTTACTCCTCTCAGAATCATTGTGCTTTCTGGAGCATTAATGGCATGTAGCATTTCTGCATGGAGGTGATGTATTTATATCTTCTTCTTTAACAAGAATTCGAAGGCAGGAGCTGTATTCATCATCACAACCTGATACATATTGAATGCTTCATAAATGTTTCTGTTCCCCGTGGCAGAGATTTTGTCTATTTTGTTTGTTTATGTGCACCTAACCAAAGCCCGACTCTAGTTCTCAAAAAAATATTTGTTGAATGAATGCATGAGCAAGCAACTCAGCACAGCATTCCAGGAAAAACACAAATTCATACACCACTTTAAATACTTCCTGTTAAGCATATACTATGTGCCTGACACAGTTCTATTCAAAACAATTCTATGTATGCAACCCAAAGTGTTGTTTGATTATTTTGAGAATTCAGTGTCATTCAACAGTCGAAGGTTGTTGGCAATAAAGAAAAGACCTTAGCCTTTTCTCAGAGACTCTGCTACTAAGCCATCTCTCAATTCCCCTCACTTTACCCTTTGGAGGTCTAGAGGTGATACCCTAGGTTTCTGTCTGGTACCGTTCTACTTGTTCCTTTCTGTCCTTTATGCCCAGCTCTTGGTGGTGTGGTAAATCCTGATTCAATTATACAATCCATTTCTTTTCCTCTCAGCCTTGGTGCATCCTCAGATTTGATTAGAGAGCTACTGATGCTCTTAAGTAAAAAATTGATAAAAATGTTGAACCAGACAAGAACAAAGCCAGAACTCCTTTACAGAGACTGTGCTTCCAAGTTGATACAGGTCCATTAGTCAGCTTTCTCAGGACACAGTCACTCTGCTCTGATGTCCCTAGCAACAATGACATAAATATTTTTCCATTTGTTCACAAAGACATATAAAGATTTTTGCAAATGCCACATTATAATCCAATGTCCTTGCCTCCAGCAACCCCCTCCTTCATTTATAAACAAACACATAAGGTGATTTGGGTTTGATTTGCTCTTAGTAAGTCTCTGTTGCCTATTTTCTCCCACGTTCTTATGTTCCATCTTCCTGATTCTTCTAGAAACTCTGCCAAGTTTCCATCAAGCTCACCAACTTCAACAACCTTTTAACTTCCATTTTCCTCCTCTATTTGAAAATGGAAATGTTGTCATGTACCCTGACCATCTCCCATCTCCTCCATGCCTCCAAGACCCCTAAAACTGTCTGAAGAAATTAATCTTTCTTCAATCCCTCCCATTTTAAAAAATAGTAATAATCTGGGGCTGTAGCTCAGTGGTAGAGCGCTTGCCTTCCATGTGTGAGGCACTGGGTTCGATCCTCAGCACCATATAAAAATAAATAAAGATATTGTGTCTACCTACAACTAAAAAATAATAAAAATTTTAAAAATAGTAATAATCTGAGAAAAGTATTGACAATCTCTACAACCAGAGGCAGTGTATGTGTGTTTCTCCAACACCTCTTGCCTGACGATCTGAACCAGATTATGTTTGCAACTCAATGCCACGCCTCTCTTCTATGTTTTACCCTTTAGCATGGGCCCAGAACCTATGAGTGGAAGTTAAATAAATATTCTAGACTCTCTGACAGTTACAATCTGATAATGTGATGAATTTACACAAGTTTGGAAGACCAAAAGTAGAGAGGTAGGTTGTTGTAGTCAGCTTTTTCCCTGCTGTGACTAAAGGACCCGACCAGCACGATTGTACAGGAAGGAAAGTTTATATGGAGGCTCAGTTTCAGAGGTCTTAGTCCACAGAAGGCTGGCTCCATTCCTCAGGGCTCAAGGTGGGGCAGATCATCATGGTGGAAGAGTGTGGGGACAGAAGCAGCTCTCATGATGGTCAGGAAGCAGATATAAATGTCAGATATAAACGTTTATCAAACGTTTATACCTCTTCCAGATCCGACCTCAGGTGGAGAAAGGAAATGAGAATTTTCAGGTTACCAAAAACCTTCACATAAACCAAGGAAAGGCACATTGATTTAATTCCAAAAGCTGTGGGAGGGTTTCAGGGAGCAGGGCAATCAGATTGAGGAGGGTCACTGCTGTTGTGTGGAGTATCTATTTTAAACCACCAGGTCCACTTTAAATCTATGTGACAAGGTTCTGTTACAAGTGCCTTAAAATCCTCATCATTGTGCTACGAGATGGATACAATGACCCCCATTCTGCAGATGAGGAAACCGAGGTCCCAAAGGCAGAATTCACACCCACTGTGTTTAACCCACAGGTAAAGGTGAATATTGCATAGAAACAAGTTTGTATCGTTGTTTCCAAAGTACAGAAGCATATGCACAGAACCACCGACAAGCGCTACCTCTGGACAAAGAGGTTTATTTCAAGCACAATAATATAGTGTGAAGAAGCAGCAAAGCAGTGGAGTGCTCTTGCTGTGGAGTAGATCACAGTCACCCTGCGGCAGGGGACCCAGTGGCTATTCTCCAGGTCCAGTTCTGAGTGTTCTTGTGAACCTTAGCTCCTTTCATCCTCAGAATGGATCTGCTTGCCCTGGAAGACCCGTTTTCCCCACTCTAATGAACTTGGTCAAGATAGTGTGCTGTCCTAGCAAAACAGGCTACAAATAATGCCAACCCCAATATCAGCCGGCAGTGTTGTCAGCCCTGAGCCTCTATTAGATAATTTAATTCTCCCAGAAACTATAGGTACTGCTCAGATCCCCACAGAAACTGAGGCACACACCTTTGTGAGTTCAAGAATGAGCTTCCTAAGCAGAGTGTGGCTCCAGGGTCTGATACTCCTCAGTTTGTGAGGAGACTTCAGAGCCAGGGGCACCAGAACAGCAGGCTAATGTTCTCCTTAAACAACTGAAAAAAAAAAAAAAACCACCGAGTCTTAGGGAGATTAAAGGACTTGCCCAAACTAGAAAGTCACAGAGCTAGCTAGACAACTCTGGGGGAGCCACTTATTCTCCCTTGGCCTCAGTTTTGCCAGCTATAGAATGGGTTAATAATATCACCTATGCAAAAAGCTTGGATGATACATAAATACTATGCCAAGCTCCTACCACGGGGTGCTCAAAATTGTCCCTGTTGGTAGTTTGAGCATTTTATAATGAGAATGCATTCCTTTAAAACCAGCAAAAAACAATGAAAACATTCCCATCTTGAGAGGAATCTTTGATACCACCTGTCTGAGGAATGAGTCTTAAGTGCATTTAGCAGAGAAAGACCTTCTCTCACCTTCTCTCCTTCCCTCCTGTAATCTTATTTCCTCCAACCAATTTCAACATCCGTCCTCCTGACATGATGATTAATTTTCCTGGCAGGGAAGACAGAGCAAAGAATGCGGGTGGGTGGGGGGCGTGCTGCTTCTTCTGTAGACTCCTTGTAATAAACTAAAAATAGCCTTTCACAGACCTGGGCAGTTTGCGGGCTTTTGTTTCCTAACCCTCTCTAAAGGGTTCCAACCTGCCTGCTGCCCCTGTCCACCTTCTGGACACATTGCCATGTCCTCACTCTCAGGACAGCGCACCAAGGAGATACGTGGGGCTGCCAGGACACACCCTCTGCCTTTTCTTTCTTCTTCCCCTGGTTTATTGGTCCCTTTAAACCAGGGGCTGCTCCTTGCCCTCACTGCTCATTTGCAGCATCCCCTGAATGAACCCTGTGATGTTTCCAAGACTCCAACTTCCACCGCAAACTGTAACAATGCTTCCATCCAGTGGATAGTATGTGACAGGTGCCACGCACCCCACATTCATCTTCTCATTTAACCCCAACACTTTAGGATGCAGCCACTAATATGGTCCTCCTTAAATCATAAAAAGGAGATTGAACCCAGTTAGTGTACATGGCTTCACTGAGGTTCAGTAACTTCTCTGAAACCAAGGGACTGGCCGGTGGCACAGGAGTCCACTTTCCTGTATGCCCACTCCCACCTCCCTGGTCCAGGGTGCCACGCCATCACCTGATCTAGATCCCCAGCCTCCCTCCTGAACTCTCTGCAATACGTTCTCTATGTGACAAAGTGAAGTCTTAAAAACACGAATAAGTCCGTTATTCCCTTGCTTCCATGGCTCTGTAGGATGATGCGCTGAGTCCTGTGGCTTTGAACTCGCTGGATTATCCTGACTCCCAGACCCCTCCCACGTTCCAGGTTCCAGCTCACTTGGACAGTCCTCTGTGGCTGGGCTTTGCACTCTACCTCCTTGGCTGGATCCCTCTTCGGGGCATCCCTGGAGAGCAAATAAAGGCCACTCTCTTGCTTCTCTGCCTCGTGCTTCCTCCAAAAGCACAGGAATCCCAGGTAATTTCATGCATTTGCAATGTTTCTGCATCCTTTAGTGCATCTCAGCCCACGATGGATGAGGAAGCTGACCTCAAGTGACCTGCTGGAAACCAGAACTGGAGGAAGCGCAACGCAGGGGGTGCAAGTGCAGACAGACACCTGCGGACTCCAAGCGCTAAGCTTTCTCTGAGCTTCGTGGCCATGATGGTTTTGCCAGGTTAAAAACAACAGCTGGTGAAGGCACTGGAGGGAGGCATTGTCTAGGAGACTGAAATTAATCTGGGGTGGGGGTGGGCTTGAGAGAGGAAGGAATCTCAGCCCTTGCCTCTGGGGGTGGGAGGGACAGGAATGGGGCACCAGCTGGAGTGTGGTGAGTGGCTCTTCTCCTTGCCTACCTTTGTGTGGCTATAATCGCAGGAACTGTTTTATTAATGTCCCTGGCAAAGCCCTGCAAGATGATCTCTCCTTAGCACTGGAGCGGTCACTGGGGTCAGCTCTAGGGAGTCAGAGACTCAGAAGGGACCCTTGCAGGACCGTAGGGAGGAAACTCACCAAGGCCACGGAGATCCAGTGTGCCTGAAATGGATTCAGAAGCGTCTCCTCCCTCTCCCCATTCTTCCTGAACCGGCCTGCACCCACTCACTTGCAGAAACTAGGGAGCTTTGATACCAACCACGACCAGCTCTTCCTAATTAATTATTAGGTCTCAAAAGCCACCGGCACTTTTGCAGGAGATTAAAGCCTCGGAGCCTTACTCTGTCTTTGAACCCAGCTTTGCATCCTTGAAAGCGTGTTAAACACCCTCCATCCGGTTTGATCTTTATATAATCCTTCCTTTTCAGCAGTGCCTTTTTGTTTACTTCTGCCTCACATGGAATTTTCCCTTTGTTGCTTTTATTATCTAAGCAATACATATTTATTATGGGAGAATTAGACCAACAGAAAAACAATGACTCAAACCACCGTGAGGTTGGCATTGTGAGCGATGACCAAATCTGCCACCAGCGCAGCGTGCCAAAAACCTCCCGCCAGATGGTAAACTACTTGAGCAGAGGTCCCACATCTGCAGCTGGGCGTGGTGGGAAGTCAGGGAGGAGGGTAGTGCCAGTTTGGACTTGGGCTTGGACCTGAGTTCCTTAGATTTCTGGTTTTGCAGAAATCCTTACTCGGGCTGGTTGGAGCAGTCGGGACACCTGTTGGCTCATGTAACTAGAAGCTTCAGCACTGGCGGGTGGTCTCTGTGATTCTCCCTGCACCAGTGTCATCCCAGGCCAGGGTCTGTAGCATTCCCAATCCTCAACTCCATGCACCAATGTCAAAGGATGAGACTGCCTCCTGCTAGGGCTTTTTCTGAAGAGAAAGGACAGTATTTCCTGAAGTCTGAGGAAACTCTCACTTGACCTTTTTGATTGAAATGCATGCCTTCTGAATGTACCCCTGTGGCCAGAAGGACTAATTAATGCTCTGCGTTAATTTGCTTAGGCTTGGGCCCTCCCATGGGAAGAGAGCTATGAATTCTGGGATTAGTTCAGAAAAATCAGGCCCCGTCTCTGAAGGTCATGTGCAATTTGGGAAGTCAGCAGCAATTGTGTGGTCTTGGGCCAGTTATTCAATTCCTCTGACCATAAGTGTCCCCACATATAAAATGGGAATAGCTACACACATTTTGTGGTGGAGCGTACCTGAAATAATTTATGTGAAACAACAAAATACCATGCTTGACATTTAGTGGGAGCTCAGAAATAAATTAATGTTTGATGAATCCATTAATTAATTAAACAGAATCCTGAAGGTAACCAGGGTGGACTGGCTGCATTCCCTTCTGGCTGGACGTTTGGGGGAAGATGATTTTAAAAAGTTGTTGAGACAGAGTTAAGCACATCAAAAGTTTACCACCCCCCCCCCAAAAAAAAAGCCACGCTGAAGTAGCCAAACCTGACTCCATTCATGGTGAAGATGCCTAGCTGTATGTTAGATTTCCTGGGTTTGAATCCAGGAGTCTCAGTTTATTTGCTGTGTGACCTTGGAAATGTGACCTCCTGTCCCCAAGCATCAGGCTAGTCCTCAGTGAAATGGGTCAATAAGAGGAAACACCATTAAACATTAAAAACCACGTTTTGGGCAGATGTTATTTTAAATACTGCACAGGAAGATCTCAATCCTCTCCACAACCTCATCATTATGGAACTTTTGACCCCACTATAAAGACAAGGACACAGAAGCCTGGGAATGTCAAACTGGTTCCTCTGTTCCCACAGAAAAACGTCCAACTCTGTCCTGGTTCCTGACCCCCAGATGCCCTCCCCACTGAGCACTTGGACAAACCTGGCCCCTGAGGCCCCCTGGCCTCAGTTCCCATCCCAGCACGGGTGCAACCAGGTCTCTTCCCATCCTGCTCCTTGGCAGACTCCATAAGACACATCAGTCCCTCCTTTCTGCTCCATAGCCACTCCCTGAGCTCTCCACTAACACGAATGACAACCAATTTCAGACGAATGTGTTTCTGTGTCCATCTCTCTCCTGGCTCTGGGATGGCCACACACCTGGTCCATCTTCCTTTTTCCAGTGTGTAATGCAGAGCTGGGACATAGTATGAACTCAGTGGAGATTGGTTCAATGACTCAGAGATGCATAAGTAGAATGAGTACAGGTTGAGCTCCAACTGTATACAGGTACCACTCTAGGGTTCCATGGACTGTATTATAGTTGTGATTACAAATGACAGATGAGCTTAGATAAAAGAGGAGGGAGTCTATAGGACCATACAACATGGTTGGAGTTAATATAGCGTTTGATGTATGTGTGTGTGTGTGTGTGTGTGTGTGTGTGTATGTGTGTATACACACACATATATATGTAAAACATTTTTTATACATCTTCTGTGAATCCCCAAATTTGCATGTTTACTTGATTTTGAAGTGTAAAAAAAAAGATTAGAGGCAAAAAAAAAATTCTCAATGAGAAATTTTAAAATTAAAAGAAGCTTTTTAAATATTTAATTATTTGAAATAATTAAAACATATACTTAAATCTCAATTTTTGTTTTAAATGTAGCTTAAAATGCAAATGTCATCAACTAATAATTTTTAGTATTCAAAAGACATTTTGAAAGCACTGGCTGGGATCAACCTATGAGTGGAAGAATATAACTGGAATACAACATGGACTCTTTTTCCTTCTTTAATTTTTTTATTAGCTCTAAGTAGTATACATGATAGTAGAATGTATTTTGACACACTATAACTTCTCACTCTTTCAGTTGCACATGATGTGGAATTACATTGGTCGTATATTCATATATGCACAGGATAGTAATGTCCAATTCATTCTACTGTCTTTCCTATCCCCGTTCCCTCTCCCTTCTCTTCATTCTCCTTTCCTACTTCTGTTCTTCCCTACCCCCCCTCCCGTATTGTGCAACCTGGACGCTTTAGGAATTATTCTCTCTCCTGCTCTTGGTATTGGCTTCAACTGAGCGGTCCCCATCGCTGTGTGCGAGTGATTCTTCTCTGAACTGCAGAGAGACTGAGTGATAACCAACCCTGACCTACTTTTGTTGTCTGGGAGGCTATCTGGATATTAACATGTTAGTCCATCTAAAGAAAATAAGTTGTGACCTCTCTGGCTATTTTGTTCTAACCTCTTTCTCAGTAAAACATCTGACCAAGGAGGGGAAAGTCTTGAAAAAGAAGTGAATTCCCAGCTAAAGTCACCTCCACTGGGCTACTGTCCTCCTTCTGAGTTACTGGCCCAGATCATTCATTTAGAGCTTAGCAAAGGAGGCTGTGTCATTGGTCATCTTGCTGCTGTCCACAGCTTCACCTGCTTGACAGTGAGTCCCCGAAGAGCCTCTCTGCACTGCTCTCTGTCCTCTGGATGCCTGGCACACAGGAGGTGCCCAACCAGTGGGCACTGACTGAACCTGGCTCAACAGAGCAAAGGCCCCACAAACTCCACTGGAATTCCTTTCTCCACTTCACATCCCACCTTCTCCGGGCCCTGGGAGTGAGTTTGGAGACCGGGCGCTCTGTGAGCTGCTCAGATACATCAAAAGAACGCCAGCTCCTGAGAGAAACCAGGAAACCATCTAGGATTCCATCTTCATTTTGCAACTGAGGAAAGGGAGACTTTGGGGGCTTGAGGGGCCACCTCATTGGACATGCCTGGTCAGCAGCAGAGCTGAAGGAAGCTGCTTGCAGCCAGCTCCTCCTTCTTTGTCACCAGGCTTCTCCTGCTCAGAGGGATGCATGTCACTTCTTTCCTACGGGCATAGAAAGTTTCTACTGAGCGGCATCCGGGAAGGGGATCCTGCCCAGCCAGTCTTAGAAGAGCCCATTTTGCATTTTCAGCTCTTGGCATAAATAACTCAGGCTCCTGGGGAAGCTTCTACAAGGAGCAGCCCTGCAGCGATTGTTCCACCCCAAGGGCTCTGACTCACCCCTTCCCCAGCTTCTGGGCTTATTTTAGCCCACATTTCTGAAGGAGGAAACAAGAACACGGCAAGGATCCCGTGGGAGGAGCCTGAACCCTCCAGCTCTCTGGGGAGGGGGGCGCTCAGGAAGCTCCCCACAGCCCCAGAGGCTTTAGAAATCCAGAGCCAAAGGCTCCTACAGAACTGGGGCTGCCTGTTGGGCCCCATTATGGTGGGCTAAGAAAGCCCCATGTGGAAATGATGATTAGGGCAAAAAGTTAAATCGAGGTGGCGCAGTTTCTTTCCTATCCGTACTGAATGTGGACGCGTCGAAAGAGCAGAGCTATGGGAGTCCCAGCTGGGAAACCCTGGCTTTGGGACTCACCAGCCTTTCTGAGACTGGGAAGTGGAGGGCTTGTAGGGGTGGGCCTTGGGCTGGGTCGTGAGGGGCAAGTGGGGAAGGAGAACAGGGAGTTAGGGGCAAAGAAAGAGTGCATGTAAACTCCTAGAGGTGTGACATCTTCAGGGAACTTTCTGGAATGGCTGCAGCACAGAGAAGGGAGACATGCGGGGTCCACAGCCCCCTCCTCGCTCTTCCGGGAACACACATGGCAAAGTTCTGCTCACACTCTTGCTTAAATCGCTCCCTTTGCCTGAAGACTGTCCCCGGGCTCTCCAGCCTCGGGTTCCACCATCAGTTCTCAGCACCTGAGCATCTCTCCCATGAGCCTTTCCTTCTGCCCTCGGCCACAGGGTTGCCTCCAGGACCCCGACAGTCCTTCCCTTCAGCGCCTCCTTTTCAGCCCTGAGGCTTTGCTCTCTCTGTATGGCTAGTCATATTTTTATCAAGAACAGAAACTCTTCACGTGTGAGTTTTCCCTGTCCATCTGCTCTCGCCTTCTCCCTGTGTTCATTTTCTCCTGCTGGAGTAACAAATGCAAAACTGAAGAGGTTTAAACAGCACTCAGGTGCTATCTCACAGCTCTCAGGCCAGATGTCTAGCCACGACGTGGCTCAACTCCCTTCTCAGGGTCCCACAAGGCTGAGATCACAGTGTCAGACTGTGTTCTTTTACGGATGCTCTAGGAAATAATCCACTTCTAACCTATTGAAGTTGTTGGCCAAAATCAGCTCCTTGAGCTTGTAGGGCTTCCCTTACCTCCTAAAGGGTTCCCATGTTCTGCCACATGGCACCTATAGGCAGTTCACAATGTGACTGTTCCTTCTTCCCCCAGGGCAGCAACAGCACGTCTCTGGTGAACTGGAGAAAATCTGCTTTTAAAGAGCTTGTCTGATTAGGTCAAGTTCACCTTGGATGATCTCCCCTTTCTTCCAGTGAATGTGTCATAGAAAATAACCTAATCACGGGAGTCATCCATCCCATTCAGTCCCGGGGATTAGGCAAGCTACACGCCTGAGCCACAGGGATACTAGGGAACAGCTTAGAATTCTGCCTACTTCATCCTCCAAAAGCTCCTTTTCATGGAGGAAGAATTTTTGCTTTCAGGGTCAGTTTCTGAGTCTTCTTTGTTATCTTGGAGAGGAGCAGATTTCTCCCTAGGAGCCATGAGTTGGGGAGCCATGCTTCTCCTAGGAGATGGAAAGCTGTGGAAAGAGAGGGGAGTCTGGGAACATTGGGAGGGAGTGGAGAAGAGGAAGGAATAGGAAACCACTGGCCCCTGGGGGATGGGAGAGGCAAACTTTGGGGCTCTTGCATGTGTGTGTGTGTGTGAAACTGGAGAAAGAAGAAGGAAAGAATAACACAGGCTTTATTTCTGGAAAATATTTGGTAGGAAAAAAGAAGAACGGCAAAAAATAATCGAGAATGGGAGGAGGAAGAGTTTAAGAAGTACTGCTTTGAATTATAAATGGCACCCTCTGGGATACTTTTTGAAAGAAGTCAGTAGAGACAGATTTGCTTTTAATAATGTCAGTTCCTGGACTCTCTCTCCTTGAATGTGACACTGGGCAAAGGCAGGACAAGTGACACATCTTCCAGGTACATACGTAGATACCTAATCTTAACTATAATTTACACTACAAGCAGGATTGCTCTGTAACGTCAACAGAAAAACCAAGTAGCAAGTTAAAAGAGAAAAACAGATTTTCACAGACATGTGCCATCTAACACCATGAGGCATCCTTCCTAGTTATTAAGCAAAATACTGCATCTCAATTCCAAAGACCTGTGCCAATGCCAGGAATCTGGAATTCTCCTTGGGAGCCCTTCAAGGTCAGGAACTGGGTCTTGATGATCTCTATATTTCCTAGTCCCCAGCGCAGAGCACGTACATGAATGAAAATGAGGCTCTTAATGAAATGGACTGATTAGTAAAAATAACAGCTAACATTTACGGAAATTTAGAAAACATTTTAAAATGTTATTTTTCCTTTTTTGATGATGGAAACTAAGGCACAGAGAGGATATGCGACTGCTCAATGTCACCTAGAAAATTCGAAAGCCAAATATTTCATACAAGCATCCTGGATCGTTAGTCCATGCTCTTGTTCGTAGCTACTGCTAATAAGGGACAGTGGAGTTGATCTTCCACCGTGACAGGAGAAATAAGACCCTGGAAAGGCGTGGAAGGGATTAATGTAGAAGCTCCCCAGACACCATCTATTTTTTTTACAGCCACTGAAACACTTGGCACAACCTCTAACCCTTCTATCTGGTGGCTGAGGAAGCGGCAGAATCCAATCAACAAGGAGCTCCTTAGAAATGTAGAACCTCAGATACCATCCCCAGTCCAATAAATCGATTAATAGCTTAATCACCAGGTAACTCATATGCACATGAAAGCTTGAGCGGAACCACTGAAAGCCATAGCATTTAGCCCCGTGCAGCCAATACAACTTTCCACAGTGACGGAAAGGCTCTGTATCTGCATTGCCCAATTCAGTAACCAGTAGCCACAGGTGGCCTGTAAGCATTTTAGTCACATGGTGTGGTAATCAAGCACAGGTGGTTAGTATAAATGAGGAAGTAAATTTTTCATTGGATGCTATTTTGATCAAGTTCGATTTCAGTTCCTCAGAGGGCTAGTGGCTAGCCTTTTGTCCAGCAGACTCTAGACTGATTGGTCCTTGTGTTTATTTCCCTATGACCCAAGAACCCCTTTGTAACGTTGGTGTTGTGGGAACACAGTGAAGGACTGTGTGTCTCCTCCTGACTTGGACCAGAGCCCTGGGGAGAAGGGAATCAGCACCCCCTGATCTGGCCTATCTCTTTGCTCGCTTGATACACCCATTTGCTTACACAGAAGTCTGAGGGTTTCCCAGGCTCACAGAGTATCATCATCTGATGACTCAATCAAATTACCGAAAACTGCACACTCTCCAAGACCACAACAAAGCTGTATTAGGAAGTTCCATATGACCTTTGGATGCTCTCAGTTATAAGTAATGGGAAAAGTGTTCAATAGAAATTACCTGGCCAATCTTCCTATTTTAACTCAGCATCCTCCTCCTCCGCATGTCTCGTCTAGCCTCCATGCCTCATTTGTGTCCCATTTGACACATGTTGGGAAGGAAAATAAACTTTCTTCCCCTACCTTCTGATGCTCCATGACTTGGGCCCTGCAAGTTGGACTGACAGAAGATTGATGAGTGACAATAGAAAAATAGTTTCTGAGTGTGTGGGGGACACCTGGGGATGAGTAAATCAAAGGCATGGTTAGATCTTGGGCTTCAGTAGCATCCTAACAAAGAACAATACATTTGTGGAGAAGTGATAAGACAAAGGGAAAAGCTTTAGGCTCCTAAAAGTGGTGTCCACAGGAAGGTAAATGTAGAGAAGAGACTAACGGAGGAAGGCTTGTGTGTGCGAGTCCACCTTAGAGCCAACTTTCTGTCTTCTTCAAGGCCTTAAAACTTGCCTGGAGAGGGGATTCATGGCAATCCTGATTTTCCAGAAGTCTGCTTGCAGTTCCTAGAGAAGGCAGATTTCAGAGTCTGCTTGCAGGTCCTCAGAAGGCTTCTTCCTGCATCTGTTGAATCTCAAATGCCTTCAGCTCAAAATAGGCCTTGTACCAAAGTGGCCACACTTGGGGGTGGTGTATTTTGATCCCCGCCACATGCCATATATCTCATTACGTTATTTGTATAAGCTCTCACCTCAGCAAAAGCTTTAGGAAGGCAAATACTAAGCGCCTGAGATAGGAAAACAAAAAATACACTCCAAGGGGTTCACATATTTAATTATACAGTAATAGCTGCCATATAACTGATATATTCCAGGACTATTCAAACATTTGACAAACATCATGTCGTTTAAGTTTTAATTTTCTCAACAATCCCAACAAAGTCATGATATTGCACTCATTACTTTAGCTGAAAAGACCAAAAATAAGCAAAAGTACAGCTGTCCCTCAGTAGACATGGGATATTATTCCAGGACCAAAATCCACAGATGCCCAAGTCCCTTATATAAAAAGGAATAATATTTGTATAGCACCTATACAATCTCCCTGTATGCTTTAAATCATCTCTAGACTACTTACAGTACCTAGTAATGTGAGTGAGATATAATTGTTGTATTTTTATACTCTATTATTAGGGAAAAGAGTTTGCATAGTCAGGTACAGGTGCCATTTTCTTTTTTAAATATTTTCAATTGTGGATGATTGATGGTGGATGCAGAACCCACAGATACCAAGGCAGTGATGTACATCCACTTTATGTCCTCTTGACCAAAACTCTTTATTCTTGCTTGTTTGTAACTCTTAGCTATAAACATATTAAAAATAATTGGGATAATAAAGGAACTGCTAATGCTAAGATCCAGAAGAAAATGAGATAGTGCTCTTGGAAAGAGGTGTCTTCAGAGGCTAAGATACAGCACTTTGCACTGACTTATGCTTTTCTTGGGGGAAAAAATCAAATTAAACTTGATTGTCTCTTTGGTGCTTCCTTCTTCCATATTAATAGTTGAATGTGCATGATAGGTGTTGGATGTGAGCCGTGGGGCTGTTGACTGCACTTGGTGAAGTACTTAACTTTCTAAAGAAATTAACTGTCTGGTGAAGAGCACTCCAGAGGACTGGAGACAAGATGAACACAGGATGCCCGATGATTCTGGTGCTCTTCTGGAAGGACAAATGGAGTAGTTTTCTCTTGGTTCTCCTCCTAACTTCTTGGGCTCTCGTTTTCTTTTAGTGCTATTGCTTTTTGTGCTGACCCCTTGAAGGTAGCTCTTCTAAAGGTTTATCCTTGGCCATTCCTGCCTCTGGGGCTATTTTACCTCCATGGGCTCTCTCAAGCCTCTGGTATCTCAGGAGGGAGGTAAGAGGACACAGCTGAGGGACACAAAGACCCAAGATGCTCAAGGGTGGATTCTAAACACACCCCACTCCCTTCCTCTCCTCTTCTGTCTTCTCCTCTCCTTCCTTTCCTCTCCTCCCTTCTCTTCTCTTTTCTCCTCATTCTCCTCTCCTCCTCTTCCTCCTCTTTCATGGAAATTCCTAGAATTCCAGCACCAGAAATCTCTGGGAGCTTCTTTGGGGGCACCCCAGCTTTGCCGGGAATAACAGCCAATTGGCCAAAGAATATGGCCAGTTATCCATTGAATGGGCCCAGGTATTTTGAAACCTCTCCAGATCTTCCAGAAGACTCCAAGACAAATGAGTCTGGAAGCCTCAGGAGAGTTCCTGGGGAGGCCTTGGTCTTTCTCAGCTCAAGTTCTGTAGCTATGTCCTCTGTCTATGTTTAGACAGACTGACGAAATAACACAAGTGAGGGCATGCTTCCACCATCTGACAGAAGGAGAAAGGAAAACAGACCAGGAATAAAACCAGCCTGGAGGGGTCAGAGCAAAGAGTAGGAAAGGGAGACAAAATCTTGATTATATCTTCAGTGATTGAAAAATCCATCTGTGCTTGTGACAAGTCTAGTCTAGGACTTTCCAGCAACATTGTTAAAAGTAATTCAAATCTCCTTCTTTTTTATCGTTTTGTTCTGAGCTAACTTGAGTTGGACTTTCTATCAATTACCATCAGATTCTTACAAATTTTCCACCTGTGCATGGATTACTTCCAGCTTGATGTGTGTAATCCATATCTCTTTCTGGGCCTTCAGATGTGGATATCCAAACACCAGCTAATATGATTCCTTTCTGGAGTTCCTCAGTGGCCCCTCAATTTAACATGGCACAATCTGAGACTGTCCTCCATTATTCCCAACCCTTTCTCCTATTCTGTCCCTTGCTTCCAAGGACCTGCTTCTTTCCAGACTTTACTGGTCCAGTCCCAGCTGAATTGATTGTCCAAACTAGGAAACATGGACTCTTTGTTCTTTCTCATCCCCATATCCAATCATTCCTTAAGTCCTCTTGTGTTATGGTTTGGACTTGAAATGTCCCCCCCCCCCAAACTTCTGTTAATGCAGGAATATTCAGAGATGAAATAATTAGATTATGATAAACTGTAACTTAATTGTTCCATCCTAGTTTGAATGGACTGGGTGGTAACTGTAGGCAGGTAAAGCATGGCTGGAGGAGGAAGGTCAGTGGGATTGTCTCCCCCACCCCCATCTCTTTCTCTCTCTGTTTATCCTGCCACGAGCTCAGCAGCTTTCCTGAACTAACTGCTGCCTCACCTTGGTCCCCGAGCAATGGATCTACTATCTAAGGACTGAGCCCTCTAACACTGTGATTCCCAAATAGACTTCACCTCCTCCAAGTTGTTCTTGTATATTTTCACAGTGATGGAAAAGTCTGACTGAAACAGAAATAGGTACTGAGAAGTAGGGTCATTGTTGTGACTAACCTGATCACAGGGTTCAGAAGCCTTTGGAGTTGGTTTGTGGAAGGAAGCTTGAAAAGTTTAGAGATGCAATTTAGAAAAGCTTTAGAATATTGTAAGCAGAGCTTAATGGGAAATTAACTAGAGCATCCTACATTTCTTCAGGGAGCTCAGAAGACCAGAATGAGACCATGTTCATGAGGTTTTAGAGGGAAATCAGGACTCTAATAGGAATTGGACTAGAGGCTGTACATGCCATATCCTGGCAAAGAACTTGTCTACATTTTGCCCATTACCTGAGACTCTGTGTTAGACTGAATTTAAAAGTGATGGACAGATTAATCTGGCAGAGGAAATTTTAAGGCAGCTCAGCATTCAACCAGTTGGAATCTTTTAGCCAGGTTTACTCTGAGAATTAGACTTTAAAACTTGCAGTTAGGCCCCAAAAGTGCACATAAAACTGGGGCCAAGGAAGGTGCCCTTGTTGAAGAGATTAAAGCTCCTAAAGAGATGCTCAGTATATTGCATGGAGACAGTAGGAATGTTGTCTTGAGGGCATCTTAGGAGTTGGAAAAGAGTGTATGGGAGTGCCCTGCTTCCAAAGGGGGGACTAGGAAGTTGTTTCATTAGGATGAGCCATAAAGGTACTCAGAGGCCACAAAATTTGTGATTCTAAAGGGTTGAGATATTGTGTGATCTGAAGCAGAACCTGGCATTATCCACGTGGTGATGGATCTGCAGAAATGTAGGATGCTTGAGGTAAGGGGACAAAGACACTGCCATTAAGATTTCAGAGGCCTGGGAGGCCAGCCAAAATGTAGCAGAGTTGGAGTCACTGCAAGCTCCCCCTGAGAGGGTGGTTCATGAAACTGTGAAGGTGATGCAGATGTTGGAATGGGGACCCCAGGAATTAAGAGATGCCAGTATTCAGGGCAGTTTTTCAGGAAAACTGCTGGCTGTGAAGATAGCCAAACTAAAAGGGAGCCCATGTGTGGCCACAACAGACAAGGTCAAAGGGATAGGGCTACCCAAACCCTTTGGAAGTTGAAAGGTGCAGGACAGGCTGAATTAAGTTTTCTGCAGGGCATGCCAAACAAAGTTAGCTGCAGGGTGACTTGGCCACTCAAACCCTCTATTTGGTCCTTTATCACCTGTTTGTGTCAAGTCTGAACATTCAACCCCACTCAAGGCTGAACACTCGACTCCCACCTGTCTTGTGCAACAGAAACCCACATCTAGCCCCTGCCCCATCTGCTTGAAAGCAGAAGAAGACACCCTTAGCAACTACAGCATGATCCAATCGCTGTACTCCAACAAGGCAGCTTGCAGATCCAGAGACCCCATTAGATTTGGGCTATAAAAACTCCCTCCTGCCGGGCCCCTCTTTTTTGCTCTCTCTGTCTCTCTTGCTCTTTCTGTCTCCCTCTCTTGCTTTCACTCTCCCTTGCTCTTTCTTCTCTCTCTCTCTCTCCCCCTCTCTCTCTCTCTCCTCTTTTGCACTGCCGCAATAAAGCTCTCTTGGCTGCTCCGAGTGTTGTGGTCACTTTCCTTTCAGAAGTAGCATCTCAAATTCATGCACCTAGATGTTGTTTGAGGAGTTAGAGGCAGGGTTCCTGGACTCTGTTTGTGTTTTGGTCTTACTTGATGCCATCCCTTCTTTCTGTGACCCTATTCCTCTCTTTTGAAAAGGGAATGTTTACTCTGTGACATGGTATATTACATATATTAAATTGCTTTTGGCTTTTTATAGGGGCTCATACTGAGAGCTTGCCTTGAGTTTCAGAGGAGACTTTGAACTCATATTTTCGGGCAATGCTGAAACTGATTAGACAATAGGACTCTTGGAGATGGACTAAATGTATTTTTCATTGTGAGATGGACATGCTATTTTAGGGTACAGGGGTATGATGCTATGGTTTGGATATGAGGTATCTCCCCAAAGCTCCTGTGTTAATACAAGAATATGCTAAGAAAATGATTAGAATATGAGAGCGATAACTTAATTGGGCCATCCTTGTCTGAAAGACCTGGATGGGTGATGACTGCAGGCAGGTGGGATATAGCTGGAGGAAATGGGTCCCTGGGGGTGTTCCCTGGAAGTATGCATCTGCTCACTGACCCTTTACCCATCCCCTTTCTCTGTGTCCTGATCCCATCATGAGCTGAGCATCTCTCCTTCTCTGTGAATTTCCCCCATGATCTGTGGCCTCACCCTTGGCTGTCTATGGAGTTGGCTGTCTATCGACTGAGAGCTCTGAAACTGTGAACCACAAATAAACTTTCCCTCCTCTGAGCTGTTCTTGTTGGGTATTTTGGTCATGGTGATGGAAAAGCTGACTAAAACATCCCTTAAAATGGTTTTAGAATTTATCCCCTCTTTTCCAGTCCTGACTGTAATTCCTTGAATCATCATCTCTTCCTTGGCAATAGCCACCTAATTTTTCACCCATCTCTGTTTTTCCCTCTCTAATCCTGGTCTGCAATACTTCTGCTTTATAGATACAAAATCCCATCTCTCTGTCCCCCTCTCTGCCACGTTAAAATCTTCCATGTCATCCCATAAAATTTCAGTTTTAACTAGCCTTTTCACTGCTACTAAAAGATGTGACAAGAACAATTATAGGAGCAAAAGTTTATTTGGGGAGCTTACAGTTTTAGAGGTCTCAGTCTTTGGATGACGGACTGCCTTCCTTGGGGCTGGAGGTAAGGCAGAAAAGGGTGACAGAGGAAAGCAGCTTTGGACACAAAACCAAGAATCAGAGAAAGAGATAACTCCACTCACCAAGAACAAAATACACATCCCAAGGGCATGAAAAATTTCAGGTTGGATTTTAAATTCTTTATCATGATATTCAGAATCACTTATAACTTTACAGTCTCCATCTCTGACACTGGTCCTCATCCCCACCCTTCATTCTCCTATGATCCTGTTGTCCCCAGAATATCCCATGCAGATTGATGCCTTGACACCTTTGTGTAGGTAAAATATCATCTGTCACCAGCACCTTCTCTCTGTAGCTTTTCTCAATGTGCCTTAGAAGATAGAGTTAATTATTTCTGTGTGCTTCCCAAAACACTTTACAGGAAACCTCTCTAGAACTTTTCCCACTGCATTATAATTAGGTTTTGTGGCCTGTTTATCTCTTTCACTAGACTTCTGAGACTCCTTGAGAAATTAGACCAGGACCTAGTCACCTTGGTATTCATGTGCTTTATGAACACCTTGAACCTAGCACTGAGGAGATGCTCAGTAAAAGCTTACTAGCTTAAATTGAGATAGATGAGCCCCTGAAGCCGCCTCTCAGCTTGTATTTCTCCTGTTCCCTATTCCTGATCAGCCCTTATTGACATTTCTGTCAGCAAATTAGGACACAAACGTGTTTGTAAACATGTAATGTGTCACACACATAATGCAGAATTGTGATTATAATACATTGAGTGATTTTTAAAAAGACATTGACCATTATTTGAATCATTCTTAGATCTCTCACTAAACAACAGGAGACTGAATAATCTCCAGCTCCTCTCCCATAGTTCTACTCAGTAGTGTCCCCGATTGTAAAATGAGACACAAATTTTGTTACACTGTATTCTTGTTCCTTTGGAAAGTGATCTTGCAGAGGTGAAGGTTACTTCTTGGCTCTTTGACTATAACCTTGACCAGTGCTTTGAATGGATCCAAGATGGAGTAACCCTTGAACATGATTTCTTACTCTGGAGGTTCTTGGAAACTCTGCAACCCTTGCCTGTGTGAATAAGCCCAGGTTCATCTCCTGGAGACATAGGGCCCAGAGACCTCCGTTCCCCCAGCTGACAGCCAGCACTAACAGACAGGTGAGGGAGGCTCCTGGAATGACCAGCCCTCCCCGATCCATCAGCTGATTGCAGCTGTATGAGGTGCCACTTGTGACCCTTTTAAGAACTGCCCCGAGGATCTCATGTTAAATTGCCAATCCACAGAAGCATGAACTAATAAATGTTCATTATTTTAAGCTACCAAGTGTTGGGACAGTTGCTGCACCAGCCACGTGACCTTAATCAAGTCATATTACCTCTCCAGCCTCCTATCTTTATAAGTGAGAGGATAGAATCTAGGACCTGGCTCACAGGACTGTTGTGACGGTGAGCCAAAGTATGAGTTTTAAACCATTAGGAAACTATAGATTTATTCTCTCTAAATACGAGAGTAAACCCTCACAGTGTTGAGTGGTAGCAGGACCCAGCTACCATAGGGGACGGTGTCCCAGCTGGACCCCCATGGTCCTAAACTCTCTGCCAGGAAGGTCTTGAATTAGTCATGAGCACTCTTATCAGATACACTGGACTTTCTATTTAAAGCCCAGGACTCAGGGTGAGCTGAGGACTGCAGAGGCACATCATGGGGAAATAAAGAAATTGATTTTGAACTTGTATAGGGTGCCAAGCAATGGCAAACACATCAGACCACTCAACTCTCCAAGGCTGATATTATCATTGTCATTTCAGACAATGAAAGAAAAGTTCAGAGAGTCTAAATCATCCTTCCTACAATGTTAAAGGGGCAGAGCTGGAATCTGAGCCCTTGACTATCTGATTCCAAAGCCTTTCTCCTCTACCACACTCCTGCTGGAATCTGGCCCAGAGCAGGGCTGGGATGGCTCTGGCCTGGTCTTTCCTAGCCAGGCTCATCTGGGCTCCCTTCTGGTATCCAAATAAACAGACCTGGAGCACAGACAGAGGAGAGAGATCTGAGGCTGGGTATAATTGCCATAGGAGAAATGATAGAAGGAACCGGAACTGATACACTGGGTAAGAGGAAGCTCCAGGGATGTGGCTGCTATCTTCAAACATTTGAAAGGTTGTCATCAGGAAGAGAGATGACGCTTCTGAAAGCCTCCAGGGTAGAAGTAAAGGTGACGGATGGTAATGACAAGCAGACAGACGTCAGCTCAATAAACGGAGCCTCTTGTACCAAGAAGAGCCATAGAGAGGGACTTCTTCCGGAAGATGAGAGTTCCTCATCCTCACCAGGGTGACCGAGAACATGGCAGTGACCGTAGAGTAGCAATGCTGCCAATGGAGCTCAAGGATGGATGGCAAGACAACTCAATTCCCTTACAGCCTGACAGCTCAGAAACTCTAACTTGGTGGTCTGCCTGTATTCTTAATGCCCAAATCTGACTTGAAACAATGATCAATCAGGACCTCTACCCGCCCCGCCAGTGACATCTGTGTCTCCATGTAGTTTCACTGGAAGAGTTGTTTTAGTCAGCTCGTGTGCAGCTGTGATTAAAAGACCCGATCAGAACAATTGTAGAGAACAAAAAGGTTATTTGGGGGCTCACGGTTTCAGAGGTCTCAGTCCATTGGCAGCTGGCTCCGTTCCTTGGGGTCCAAGGTGAGGCAGAACATCATGGCAGAAGAGTGCAGTGGAATGTGGCAGGGGAAACGGCTCACATGATGATCAGGAAGTGGAAAGAGACTCCGCACATCAGATATAAAATATATACACCAAAGGCTGCCTCCAGGACCCCCTCCTCCAGCCACACCCACCTGCCTCCAGTCACCACTCAGTTAATCCCATCAGGGGATTAATTCACTGATTGGGTTAAGGCTCTCATACCCCAATGATCTCTCCTTTAAACCTTCTTGCATTGTGTCACAAGGGCTTTGGGGGACACCTAATATCTAAACCATAACAAGAGTCATAGTCATTGCTATGCCCTACGAAGCCCTACCTGCTGTGGCCCTGTCTCTCTCTGGCCTCTCCAGGCACCTTGGTCTCCTTGCGGTGATTTGAGTGGGACAGACACCTTCCTACCTCAGGCCTTTCCCAGTGGCTTTCCCTCTGCTGGCTGCCTTCTCACCCAGACAGCCCCCCAGTTGTCTCCCTGAGCTCTTGCCGTGGGCCCTCCATCCTAATCCCAGTGAGAACACCCTGAGAATTCTCTTAAAGTTATTAGACACCCCTACATCTCCCACTTCCAATCCCCCTTAGTCTGCTCAATTTTTACCCTGGGGCTTGTAACTTCATAACATACTAAAAAAAATGTGTTGATTATGCTGAGATTTTCTGTTTACCTTCCTTCACTAAGAGGAAGGACGGGGAATATTTTTTTTTTTTTTTTTTTTTTTTGCCATTTTGGTCCCAGTCGACTCCCGAGCACATAGACAGTCATGAAATGAGTATGCAAGAAAGATTTGTGAGTAAAGGAATGCGATTTCCTTTCATTCTCACTCCCCCTGGGAGGAGCCTTTCTGGTAAGTCTAAGTAAACAGGCTGGAGCTGGTCTCAGGATAGCACATCCAAAGCCATCTGGGAGAGGAATCTGATGGCCAGAGCCAACCAAGGTTTCCACCCGAGGAGGCTGGAAGACGAATTGGCTCCTCCAGGGACAAGCTGGAGCTCAGCAGCTGTGATTTCCTAGGTGACAAAGGACAGAGGGATTAGTGAGGAGGTAGAAACAGAGGAATGATGAAAAGAAGGAAGTTCCCGGAAGCCTGGATGATAAAAATCACTAACCTTCTATTGAGAACTTACCAGACACCAGGCACTCTTTAAAAACTTTAACAGAATTATATCTCACTGTCTAATCAACCCTAAGAGATAGGACCCATGGTTAGCCCCATTTTACAGACGAGAAAAAATAAGGTGTGTCAAGTTCAGTGATGTCCACATTTATATGACTGCTAAATCCAAAATATAGAGCTCCTAATAGCTGGGGGTTCAAAGCAGGTAATGTGAATCTCAAGTCCAAAGTCTTACCTATTAAATTCTGCTGCCTGAAAACAAACAAACAAACAAAAAACATTTAAGTGCTAGACTCTGAATTGCATGTGTAACTGTGATCAACCCCTAGTCAGACATCTTTCTGGTATGACTGTGCCCACACCTGTTCTTCCAGTGACGTGGTGTACCCTGACTCCATACAAAGGCATCTGCTTCCTGTGACATGGGTACTTTCTGAATAGTGTGGCATTCAGCCCGAGACAACTTTGCTACTGGCACAGACTAGATAAAAACAAGAGCATTTGGACTGTGTTTTAAAACTTACAAATAGAAATATTTTTATTTGATCCTCATAGCAAATGTGTGAAGTCTCATAAGTAGTCTCTTTTAAACAAGGGAATTCTAGCACACACAGCTAATGAGCTCTGACTGGAGACTCCAAACCCAGTCCCTTGGCCCAAGGTCCAAGGCTTTTCCTCAGGACACCATGCCGCTTCGACTACTGAAGAGCGTCTGCTGCATTCCAACCTCTGGTAGCCCCCTGTCCATCAGAAATTGACTATTGTCTCTGGGTCACTGATATGAGATCAGAGAGGAGTTGAGCCTCACGAAACTCTATCTAGGTTTTCACTTCCAGGGTGCAGATGCAAAGTTAGGAAAAAGTACACATCAGGCTTCATTTGTTGACTGTATACAACGTGTTAGGCCAGTGCTGTCCAGAATGGCAACCACTGGCCACGTGTGGCACTGGAGCAACTGACACGTGACTATTGTCACTCTTCAGTGAATTTATTAATTTAAATTTAAATGAATTTAATTTTTATTTTGGTAGAACTCAGTTTCACTTTGGCCTTTGAATTGTGTGAGATAATGCAGTTGTATAGTAATGTGACTGCTCAGTACACGTACGATTCCATCATCCCGTCTTAACACATCACTGATCTAGTCAGTGTCCATGGATAGATTCAGTTAAAGAATTTCTTTTCTACATAACAATATAACACTGTAATGTGTATCTTTGAATAGTTTATGCTGACAATCCCAATTACTGTGATAACCATGTAAATTGTAATTGGTAATTAAATTGAAGTTCGTAGACTTCTTTTGATTACAATACAATTAAACTATTTTTAGTGTAAAAAATATTTATGGACAAATTTTGTTTTCCACTTCAAATGAAGACAGTCTACACATGCATAACTGAGTGGAGATGCAGAAACTAATATTATGATCAGAATGATGAACAGACTGGGGAGGGGGAAGCATATTGTAAACTTTACAACGAGTAGCAATTGCAATTTTCTTCCACAAAAGAAAATTGTAAAAAAAATGATAACAGATATTTAAAGCCAATATTTAGTGAATTTGATAAGTTCTTTATTAACAGTTAAAAATAATTGACTAAATTAGCTACCTGACATTGGCATTGAACATCAACCAAAACTTTTAAATAACTTCACAGAATCTGAGCTTGCAATTTGGGGTAGCTACTAAAGATATTAGATTCTCATAGATACACACAGAGAGACAGAGAATATTTTTTGATATAGTGATAGTAAAATTAATTATTGTTTGTACTATGGAAATCTCATTAGGAATTGAAAACTAAAAATAATATTTAAAAAAACTAGAAATTAAGACACCAAAAAACTGCCAACATAATATGAGACCTTTTTAACAATAACCTTTGTTATTGTCATGAAATATGAAAAATTGAAAGCACTTTATTTCAATTTTAAATAGGTTTAAAAATAACAGAGATGTTGCACAGTTAATACTTAAGGATATATGTTGTTTCAAAATGCTTTACAAATTTATAAGCACGTTGTCAGTTCCTGGTCTAAAATATAAACATATTCTACATATATCAAAGAAGAGTTTTACTTAGATGTTAAGTTTAAAAGTCTCTATTAGGGTATATCTCTGACTACCCTAGAAGTTTAGATGTTTTAAAAATCCAGATTTGTTGGAATTTTAAACAACAGACCAATACTATGATTATTACTGTGTGATATCTATTGGCATTATTTGTTTTCTTATTCTTATTTTATGAAAGGTGTCATTTGAACATTTGTCAACACTCTTTAGTACATAGGTGTAAATGCCATGAATTATTGCCTATTTATTGATCCATGGAACATAGTAAAAGACAATTCAGTGAATTATCTTATGGGTTTTACCCAGTTTTCATCAGTTGACAGTTTGATTAAAAAATTATTGTAATGTTAACTCCAATTCAAGATATTCTTGAAAGAAAATTCACTAAATTAAAGAAGGCCAAAAAAAAAAGTTAGTTGATTTATATTTCCTAGCCAATATCACACTACATATAAACAAGCTAAATTTGAAGTTTTGTGGAAAGGAAAAGTTTATGACCCAGCAAGACCACTATGAGAATTTTCTGAAATTAAAAATTCCATTTTACAAATCAATAATAATGATGCTACATATTCATTCAATGTAAATCAACATGCAGAAGATTGTAATTGAAATCATTATGGATGTTTGACTACAAAAACCATGAGAAGATGTTACGGTTTAGATGTGGTGTCCTCCCAAAGCTCATATGTGAGAAAATGCAAGAAGCTTTAGAGGAGAAATGATTGGGTTACAGTCTTCATCTGATCAGTGAATTAATCCCTGGTGGGATTAACTGAGTGGTAACTGGAGGCAGGTGGGGTGTGGCTGGAGGAAGTGGGTCATTAAGGCATGCTTTTGGTGTCTATATTTTGTATCTGGAGAGTGGAGTCTCTCTCTTTCTGATCCACATGTGAGCTGATTCCCTCTGCCACACTCTTCCACCATGATGTCCTGCTTCATCTCAAGCCCCAAAGAACGGAGCCCCAAAGAATGGAGTCTCTTATGGACTGAGACCTCTGAAACCATGAGCCCTAAATAAACCTTTCCTCCTCTACAGTTGTTTTGGTTGGGTCTTTCAGTTGCAGTAGCAAAAAAGCAACAAAAACAGAAGAATTTGAATATTATCTTATTGATATTGGTAAATTAAAGCTTTTTCAATGGATGCACCGCCATTTTGAAGCCAGTGTTACTCCTGAGTTGACCCTAGAGTCAGTGAATTTTCTGTGGACAGATATAGTTTCCAAATGCATAGGCTTTAGCTTTAAAATAAAATTAATTGCTCTAAAATTGATGAGCCAGTTTTGTCAATATGGAGTTGAATATTAAATAAAAGTGATGTCAGTGTTTAACTCAGTTTTAGAAGGAGTTTGGGCATGTAATTCTACTCTTCTTGAGAACACATTTTATGAAATGTAAATATGGGTGAAATATTTCCAATAAAAATTTAGCTTCCAAATTAACAATGTGCTAAAAGTGTAAAATATCCACCAGATTTTGAGGAGTTTGTATAGTAAAGCAAGTAAGATCTCATTCATAATTATCTATATTAGTTACTGCTGAAATGTTAACATTTAGATATATTGGGTTACATAAAATACATTATGAAAATTATTTCGTTTTGCTTTTTAGTTTGGCTACTAGAAAACTTAAAATTCTGCATGTGGCTCACACCATGCCTTTATTAGTCAGCACCATGTTAGGCAACGAGGGTATAAAGATGAATGACACCTCGATCATTCCCTCCAGCAGAAAACTAAACCCTGGAACAGCACGTTGTAAAATGATGTGGGAGTCAAGAGATAGACTCCAAAAAATGTGGAAGCAATGTCAGAGAGAGAGCATCTGACTCAGATTGGGGATAATAAGGACCAGTTCTTGGAGATGGTGGTGATTGGTTTTGGCCTTAAAAGGGAAGCAGGGGTTAAATAAATGAGAATATAAATAAAAATGACTCTCTTATGGAGTGGTCACTATTACTGAGTCTGTCGGGTGAAATAGTATACTGTACCATGTGGAATAAAAATCAGTTCTGGTGTGGTAGGGTATAAAGTTTGGGAACTTAGTTGGACCAGGAAGGACCCAGATCCTGTTGAGATTGGCTGTTATTCTCTGGTGGTGGTATAGAAGGACACCTAGGGGACCCACAGACACTGGTGCTTCGAGGTGTCTCTTTCCCAGTCTAATTCATTAGGGGAGGGGCGGCCTGCTCATTTTCAGTGGTTGGTTGAACAGAGTCAGTGGTAGGGACTTTTTTGAGAGATGAGTTCTTAAATTCCTTGACAGTGGGTTTCATACAACTGCATTCAGGCCTTCCTCATATACAATGCTTGAAATTCACACTATAGATGAATTTCACAGGGTCTGCAGTCTTCAATTTCAGAACTTATTTCTCTAGTCGCAATCTGATACATGTTATATATTTATGTGATTAAGGGTTCAGACCTTCCCAGTGAAATGTAAGCTACATGAAATAAAGACTCTTGTCTTTCTCCTAACTGCATTCCTACTACCCATGATAGAATCTTTCATGTAGCAGGTGCTCAGTTAAGACTTTGGGGGTGGGGAGTAATCACCCTAGATAAGATGGCGACACCTACTGGCATCATATAGTATTGTAGTCTGGCTCTGCTGCATTGTGTAACTACCTGGATATGACACCTGAGGACAGCAAATTCCACCTGTATGCAATCTTTGTCTCTGAATGATGCCGATTTAACTGGCTTAAAAATTATAGCAAGTAGAAAGTCAAAGGAGATAGATAAATGTATATCTAAAAAAATATGAGTCAACCTAGTATAATAGAAGAATAAGAAACTTTAGATCCAGGTCAACGTGGGTTTTAATTCTCAGCTCATATATTTACTTGCTGTGCTTAATTCCTTCATTCATAAAAGGAAGTAATCAGTATTAGCTTCTGCATAAGGCTATCAGGGCAGAGAAATGGAGAGCAAGTGGTTTTTTAATTTTTGCCATCTATTTCTCCTTCATTTTGGTGTAGGAAGATCCCTGGAGTCATTCTCATGCATGCTGATTTTAGAGAAGGTGGTTCTTTGCTCATCGCATTATGGGCCATTTCCTGGCCTTGAGCTTTGAGCGAATAAGTAAATGCATAGATTGCTCAGGCGGCGGAGATCAGAAGCCTCCCTCAAGAGGTTTTCCAGGCACAAGGAAATCAATCTCAGTTGTCAAGCAGCTTCAAAGCTGATTACCTTGAAATGAATGACCACATCTTCTTTCCAGGTCTCCATCTTCCGCTCATTCAGAGGATCAGCTGCAATACATTAGATCCCTAATTAAGAAATATGATTATTAGCAAATGACTCCTTTGAGCAGAATAGGAAACCGCTGTGCAAGCCTTGGAGCAGATCCACTGGCAGCCACACAGAGGAAGCACATGTGGGCAGGACTGATGCTGCCTTAATAGGTAGTGGTATCCAGATTGCGTTTCACCACTCTGCGGGGAGAAATGAAGCCTGACGCTGGGATCAGTGCGGCAGTGGAGAAAGGGAAACTTGGAGTCTGAGCTGTTTGCTGTTCAACTAGAACTAGTGAAAAGGAAATGGATGCTTCCTGGGCAGATTGAAAACACAGACCCTTCCAGTAATAATAACAAGGCACTCACAGGGTGAAACTAGCTCCTTACCTAAAAATAATGATATCCATGGAGTGAAGCCCATCTAGATTCAAATTCTCTGTTACTTCTTACCCATGTAGCCTAAAGTGTGTTGATCAGCCTCCCTGGATCTGGGTTTCATCATTTGTAAAACAGGATTATTAAGTACATGAAATAAATAATCACTGGGGGTTTCCAGCACAGAGAAAGCTTACAAGCCACGGCAGTTTCTTTCTCCTTCCCTTTCTCTGTGTAGTGTTCAGTGTCTTTATAGTTCCTGAGCCAGGGTCTGGAGAGTTGGTAGCTACAAAGCTTTTGATATTACTCATGTAGCCAGACATGCAAAATATTGCCAGACGTGGCTTTTATTAGTGAGCGCATGCAAGGTTTCCAGCAGATTCTTAAAAGGCTCTTTAAAATCCCTGGGATGTATTGTTCTCTTATGATCTGGTCCCAGCCTTCCCTGCACCCCCATTGCCTACCCTCTTCTCCCATTCACTGTATTCTAGTCACCTCAGTCCTCTCTGCTCATCAAACATGCCAAGAATCTCCTCTGCCCTCCCCCCATCTTCACAAAGCTCTCCTCTGGCTTGGAGACAGACGCTTCTCACTGTGCCTTCACATGCCAGATACAGGTTGACCTCTCTCTTCCTTTTCTTGTGAAGTCACTGACCCCATCATAAGTGCCCTACCCTTATGGCCTGATCCAACCCAAATTATCTCCCCAAAGCCCCACCTCCTCATACCACATCTTGGGGGTTAGGACTTTAATGTATGAATTCTAGGGATGGTGAACAAAAGTCAGTATGTAGCAAAATCTCGGTTTTATTGCACTTAGAGTATTTATGCTAATTGTCTTCCTGGGTTCATTCCCTTATTTATGGGCCATGGAAGACTGCACCCTCAATGAGTGTAGAAATTTTAGTCTTATTCACCACTGATTCACAATTAGAATAATAATTGGTATATAGGAGGTGTACCAATTACTGCAATGATGGATGGATGGATAGGTGGGTGGGTGGATGGATGGATGGATGGATGGATGGATGGATGACTTATAAATGCATCTCTGTGGGCTGTAGAAGAAAGGGTGATTTTCTCAGTTTATAGTTGGGGAAACTGAAACCTGGAAAAATTCAGTGCCTTGAAAAATGTTTCTGAACAGGTTTAGGAGCAATCTGCAGAGCTGAACATCTAAGTTCAAATTCCAGCTTTGCCATTTAAAAACCATTAATTTTGGTCAACTTACTTAGCCTCTTTTTCATTTTTTCCCTCATCTGTGAAATGCTAATCATAAGTGTAACATGTGATATGTAATTGACAGTCATTAGAGCTGTTCATCAATATTCTGGTTCTTCTTCCATGCCCCTCCTGAAGTCACGTATGGCTATGAAATGTGAGCTCAAGTGGTGGGGTCATTTCCATGTGGAAGCTTTTAAGAGTCAAAGTGCAATATTTTTCTCTTTCCTGAGATGCAATCTGAAATATTGCAAATGGTGTTCATTCTATTGCCCTGGATCCTGGGGTAAAGAAAACATGCATCAGAATTCCTATGGACCAATAAAAAATATAGAAAATGAGTGAGAAACAAGCCTGGATAGGTGTCATAGCCAGAGTGCAGTAGAGTTAGATTATGGTACTACATGTGACCAGAAGGTGCTATCATCTTATCTAATGTGATCACTTTTTTTTTTTCGAAATTTAGTAGTTTTTTGTTGTTGTTGTTGTTGTTGTTGTTATTGTTATCACAGCATAACTTAGCTGAGCCTGACTAATTCACTGAGTTGAATTCTCTCATGAGAATTCAATGGGTTTATGAAAATAACATGTTTAGAAAGTATCTGGTGTTATTAAATTGATTAAGTGTTTATTTTAGCAGATTGATTAGTAAGGATTCAAGAGATGTGAGTACACAAATGTAGTGATAGAGAACATTGGCTCTGGAGTCCGATTTCCTTGTTTCAAATCCCAGTAATTTTCATACTAACAGTTATGGCTATAGTCATGTGAATTCATTTTTTCATGCCTCAGTTAATTCATCTAAAAATGGGGACAATAGAATACAATGTAATGGGACATCACATTAAACAATATAACAATGTAATGAAATGTGATAAAATGAAACAATGTAACAAAGAACCTAGCCTGAGTCTTGACACATCAATAAATATTAGCTCCTATTGTCTGAGTATCATGGCATATGTTTTCAGAGAAAATGTATTATAGCTATGCCTACCACTGACATAATATCACTGAATAATGTGAAAAGAGCCTCATATGAATATGGCTAAATGATGACAACTTGGCAGACAGAGAGGAGTAGACTAATTTGTCTGTATAGCTGCAATAATCCAGATAATTTAGTCCATGCCCAACAGCTCTCAGCATGTGATTAACATTTCTCCTATTCAAGTGGATGGAGGTAAAGCAATCAAAACTAGGGGGAAAGAAATAACCCTGAGAAAACACCATTATTGGCTATTTTCTGGGACAATAATAATAGCCTTTATTGTTTCTTCTTTATTCTAGTCTTCTACTGAAAATTGCAAATAGCACATGCAATTCTGATTTCTTTGAAAAGAAATCTAGTTTTGAAAGGAAAGGGAAACCCAACAATGGTGAGTAAATTTATTCATCTTCGTGGGACATGAACTATGGATTATTATATTCAGTGCATGAGTGGAATACCAAGTGAAGAATGTTTGATATTCAAACTCAGTGACTCAATGAACTCAAATGGATTAGCAAAATTATTTTAATAATCAGATTATGGGTGAGGACAGGAAATCAAAAAACACAAAATGCTTTAATCTCTGGGTCAAGATAAACAGGTAAAATATAAACAATGTACATTTAGGATCTGCATGCTAACTGTACTAACTGGGGAAAGGAATATTTATTTCTTATCTTTCTATCCCTCAAGAGAAAAAGATAAAAATGTTGGAAATTCATCTTGTTTTATGTGAGGATTTTATGATTTAATATTGAAGAAAGATTTTTAACATAACTATTCTTTGGGTTTGTAAATTCTCTTTAAACCACCACCTTATTACCTACTGAAAAGGGTCCCTCCATATCCAGGCTGCTCCCTATGTTACCAACACTGGGGAATATAAAATACCAAAGAGCAGCAAAGTATTGTCTAATTTTTTTATCAGTCTTTTTTAGACCTTAATAAATCAAAATGAAGGCCCAGAAGTCTAGACAAAGTAGGTTTAAATCTGAATTCTCAAATTACTATGTAACCCTGGGGAGTTCCTTTGTGCCTTGTGTCTATGAATTTCATCACTTTATAATGAACATAATAGTATGTAGATCATTACTTCTGTAGGGAATTAGTAAATTAATATATCTGGTACATAATAAGTATGCAACAAATTTTAATGATTATTATATAATTTGTGTGTATTTTTCAAAAATCTTAACAAAACAGATGGAAGGGAGGAATAATACTAATAACAATAACACATAATACTTTCAACATTGCAGGTTTGATTTTAAGAATTTTTTATATTACCTCCTGCCTGGATCCTTGAAGCAATTCTCTGAGAGATTCCTGGGTAGAAGTGAAATGACTTCCAGGGTCACACAGGTAGTGAGTGGTACAACCAGACTAGGAACTCTGGTGATCTGACTCCACAGACTGCCTCTTGAGTATTAAACCTATGTTGCCTTCTTTGAGAATGATGTCTGAATTCCTCTCCACTCAAAATAGAATATACTCTGGGCCAAGTCACATTCCAGCTCTTGAGACACAATGACAAAGAAGAAAAGCAGGGTCTCTCTCTCATAAAGTTTATGATTTCCATAGGAAAACCATTTTCTAGGCATGTCTATGTTCATTTTACTCTGATCCACATAGTTCAACAATATTTTTTAGGTCCCGGGATCTTTGCTATATTTTGTTTTACCTCTTCCCCAGCTGGAAGCAGCTACATTTAACCCCTATGATTCAGCACCATGGACAGCTGACGAATTCCAAGGGCCCTAGACCATATTTGAAGTTTTCCTTTCAGAATTCATGAAGATCTGGTGCTTCAGAACACACACACACATACACACACCAACTCAGTGTGCAAAAAAAAAAAATCATAAGAAGAAACCTAGAAACTACCAAATACGAGTCCAAAATATCCACAAAGCCACATAGATGAAGTCAACAACTAAATTCCTACAATTTGGTCTATTTATAATGAATCCCATTTCAAGTATGTGGTCACCTTGCATTGCATGGACCTTCAGGGACACAAATGTAGTCTATTCTGGCAATTCCTTAGATTGGAAGGAAGGAATATCTTAAGTAGTTTGATTTAAGTTCCAGAGAAATCCCTCATCTAGTCAGGGAGATATATTTCCTAGTGTTTTTATTTATTGTTTCTCACTCCCTGCCTGCCTTCTATAGGTTAGAGATAAGCTCCAAGGTTAGTTAGGAGAGACACAGGTCTAACTCACCAGTTCTCTGCCTCAGACACTGAATTTCTTTGACCTCATTGAATACATTAGAATTCTTTCCGGCCTATCAGTGTTTATTAGATTTGATACTGCCTCGTTCTGATATCCAGAAGAAGGTGACTCATGCTCAGTAATGTGTCATCATCCTCTAAGGACATGTCTAATCTGGATGATATCATCTTGTCTGGGAGATGTTTGCTAGGTGGAGGGTCCCCAGGGCTTGAGGAAGGAAAACTTTCCACTTGCCAGGCTCCTCAAGTCCTCCCCAACTGAAGCAGCTAGGAGGGGTATCTTTGAAAGTGAAAGAATGTGACATTGTGAGGGGCTACAGACTTACAGGCTTGACCACCAATGTCCATATTTATTATATGATACAAAGTTTTTCAAGGAAGTCTCTATCGATGTCAATAAGGCTCATCATAAGTCTCTCTCCTCTAAGATCCTTCCAACAATTACTCAGTTTCTACCACTGACTAGCTATGTGATCATGGGAAATCGGTAGTTTCTGAGCCTCAGCCACCTCATCTGTATGATGAGGATGCTCACTGAGACATTGCGGAGGGTAATGAAGTTTGTCTCCCCACAGTGTGGAATAGAGGCAGGCAGGAAATGAGGCAAAGGGGGCTGAGTCACCTACGGGAGCTGAGATTTATGTTTTATAAGGGAGAATTAGTGAAATCTCCCTACAGATAGACAGAAGGGCTTTCCTTGTTTCTGAAAAAGAAATACTTCAACTATTCTAATGTTAGAAGACCATAGTATTTGGAATAGAATGTCTGATCTCAGTCCCATCTCTGTCACGACTGACCTACCATGTCTCCCTCCCTTCTCAAGGTTTAAATTTTTAGGTTGCAGTGAGATGGACAATGGTGACCACTCTGTCTGGGTGAGGAATCGAATTAGCTACTTGGATTAGAAGATGGAGAAGCAGGTGCTTCATGGTGGTTCCGACTGCAGGGGCTAATGATGCCCTGGTCTAAATCCTGGTTCCACCATTCACCATCTGAGAGACGGGCAAGTCCCTTCAGTGCTCTGAGCCTTAAATTCCACTAAGTGAAACTAGAAGACTACAAATAACTATTTTGTGAGTATATTATGATAATTAAAAGTATTAATTGGAGTAAAGCACTGTGAACAGTATCTGAGAGCTCAATAAATGTCAGATAGATCAATCACATGCTGAACCACACACAAATTAGTCCAGGCTCTTGGGACAAGTGGACCTTTTTCTTAATTCTCAGGTACAAGCCCCAGAGAGAATGCTTTCTCCTTTGTGGGCCTGTTTATCATGGAATCAGGTCTCTTTCTCTCTTTCTCTCTTTTTTTAAAACTCATAGCCATTTCTTGCTTGGGTGATGACTCATACTTTGGTCATAATTGTAGGAGAGAGAATTCACATCAAAAGTATTTTGCTCTATGCTACACCAATGTATGGAGGTAGAATTTCATGGAGGAGAAAAATGTGGGCGGAGTCCAGGTGAAGGAGGAGGAGCCCTGAGACCCAGGTGGGTTCTCCCCACTCACACAGCTAAGCCAGACATCCCCTGATGCAGCGAGTCACACGGCTTGCCCGCTTGCCAGTTGACATCAGTCCAGGGCCTGGAAACACAATGTGAGTCACCAGAATGAGGAGATAATGGGTCTGGAAAAGCTTAAAAATGGAAGGGGAGAGAGACCCAGGAAGGAAGCTTCTAATCAGGAGAGGCAGCCATTCTAGACAGCTTGTGCCACCGTGAGAGGGTTACAGGAACACTATTAAAATCTCTGCCTGCAGGACTGTGATCTGTAGTGCCAATGGTAATTCTCATAAAGGAGAATGGATTTACTAGCATGTTTATGGTCTTGGCTTCCATATCCTTTACCCATCCCCATACCAGGATTTTTTTTCTTCATTTTTCAGTAATAAGTGAAACTTTGTCTCTTTCAGTTCTTCAGGTTTTAGGATACAAATCCAAAATACTGCCAAGAATGTGACAAGAAGAAATTAATCTAAAAATTGCAAGCGTGGTGTTGGGGATTTAGCTCAGTAGCAGAGCACTTGCCTAGCAAGTGCAAGGCCCTGAGTTTGGTCCTCAACCCTGAAAACAATTTTTTTCAAGGGTTTTAAGTTAATAATGGTGTGGAGGATTTCATGAGGAGTGGGCTACAGACCATTCATGAGGTGAGAGAATGGTGGGGAAGCTGAACAGGAATTCTAGAAAGCTCTTGGAGGTTATAAAGTGAATCCCTGTTGTTGGTCTTCAGGAAAGCCAGGCATTGTTTGAAATTCCCTTAAAATTCTTTTTGATTGCTAGATGGGATTTTAAAAAATATGACTATGAAATATACAGAGACTGGCCCCAAGTCCAGCACTCAGGTCATGCACTTGCACATTGACCATTAGAACCCCAGCCCCATGCAATGCAGGATTGAGACTTGTAAGCTCCTCTATTAAAGGTAAACCCCTGGACTCTACTTAAAGGTTGCTACAGATAGCAAATGAGATAATGTCAGTGAAGCTTATTCAAATTTTGAGTACCAAGCTTCAAGAGATTAAAACAAAACCTTCAATCTCTTCCTGCACAGAAAAAGGAGTCCTTTAATCACACCCCTTGTCCCCTGTGGGGAGACAGGTCAGTCAATAGATGACCTGTTTAAATTGGATGAGAGTTGACACGATGTTCCCATCATCAGGGAAATTACAAAATGTAATGATAGGAAATGTATATCCCTTGAGACAGCTGCAGGAAAAAAAAATTGGTTTTCTCCTTTGCCCAGAAATATCCGTGCCAAGCGTTCTCCGGGGGTGCAGATGCAACGGAGGCCAGCCCCGGGGCTTCTGAGGCCAGTACTGGACAGCCACTCTGTGAACACACATCACTGCTGCCTGCTAGACCAAAGAATTGATGAGAGTGTCTTGACATATAGACGGCAGCCTGGCATACAATCCCAGCCTGAGCTTGGATTTGGAGTAGAGACAGGAGATCAGGTCAAGCTTAGAAGTGATCTACCAGCCACCCACTCACCCACAATAGCCCAGCCCCCATAGAGCCAAACTTCATATCAGCATCTCCAGGGAATGTTTTCAAAATACACATTCTTACATTTCACTTTCCAAGACCTTATTTCAAAAGATCTCAAGTGTGACCCGAATGTGACGTTTTTTCATAAGCTTTTCCTGAGAAGTATGAGTGTATGAGTGTACCTTTTTCCCCCATATCTTCACCAACATTTATTGTTGCTTGGATTCTTGATAATTACCATTCTGTCCACTAGCCGAACTTCAGAGTGATACCTCAAGTATCACTGACAACCACCAGTTCTGTCCATCACAACTATCTATTCTCTCTATCGCCAGCTGACTGAGAAATTGATTCCACTTGCCACAGAGTAGTCAATCAAGGAATTTTTTTTTTCGTTTCCACAGAAAAATCTGTCTGGGACAAAATGAAGAAAAATCTCCAGGTCTCTTTTTAAATATTCTGCAGTCTTCTTTATTTTAGTTTTCGGTGCACTCAACATCTTTATTTTATTTTTATGTGGTGCTGAGGTCTTCTTTATTTTAATTTGCATATAAAAAACAAAGAAGAGCTTTATTGTATATACAGCCTACATTAAAAGAGCAATGTGTTTTCTCTCATAGGGGTCTTCAAGCAGATCTTGAGAGGCACTCTTGTAGCCCCAGAAATATGGTGTCATGCCCTGAGCAGGTGACAGGTGTTGAACGGGTAATGGGGAGAGGCAGAAACCAGAAGCAAGCAACCCCATCAGCGTAAAGAGATGGTCCCCTTCCAAGTTTGGGCTATAAAGATTCTTCAAGGTCAATCTAGAAAACCAAAGCAAGACCAGAAAAGGCAGAGTGATAACTCAAAGACAGTGAGTCCAGTGATTTAAAAGCCCCGAGTGATAAGAGCCAGGAACAACCAGTATAGAAAGATTGGGGCTTTGACCTTCATTGGCCAATCAAAGAGATGTCATCTCTGATCAGCAGCTCAGTGAACCCTAAATGCAGGCCCCTGGACATCAGAAGGAACTAAGGAACTAGCTCAAAGAACAGATTCCCAGGCCCTGCCCCTTCTCCAGTCCTTGCCATCTTCTGCCTTATTTATGCTGGTCAATCAGTCAGTACATAAACACGTTACAAAGGCCCCCCTAAATGCCTGCTGGTTTATTAACTGCATGAAAACAGGGACTGCATCTGCCTTGCATGGCCTCAGTGTCTAGTATAAGACCTAGAAACAGTATCTATGCCTTGACCTTTGAGGTGGACACTCTGAAGACAAGGATTAAGAAATGTGCTCCCTGCAATTCAGGGTTCAGCGTCTAGCAGGTAGACAGACAAGATGTCCCAAACCACAACATCATAGCAAATGCTCTGACATTTACAAACACGTTTTACATACCAAATTCCCCCACCCAGAAGCAGACCCACTGTCCCAAAACACCAATCTAACCATTCTACTTCTAAAAGACAGTCAATTAATAGTCCTCCATACCCTGTAGCTCCTCTTTCCAAAGATGGGTCGGTAGGATCTACATAGACAGATGTCTGGGAAAGAACCTTTCATGGTAAAATGACTTTAGAAGTCTCTAGGATAAACTACATGAAATAAATCAAGTTTATTTAATGCAAAATTTGTCCGAGACTCTATCATACCAATGTATGTTGCCAATCTCTATGAGGCAAAGGGTGGCACTTGACACTTTTCTTGTTTTTATTTGTGGACTCTTGTTCTTGTATGGCGTGTCTTCAAAGATAGTGTTTAGATGGCCAAATAAAGAAGGTTCCTGAATATTTCACATCCACCCAACCAGGATTCCATTCAATCATCCAAATGAGAGGTTCCTAGTTTCTTGAGTTCCCTCCATCTCTGATACTGATTAGACCCACAGAGCCCTCTTTCAATATCAGAGATCAGGTACGCTAAGCGTGGTATGGCCATAGGATAAACACAGAGTGCCTTCTTTGTATCTCATAGGACAACCAGGTAAAGCTTCTTCTCTGAGTGTCTTGATTGGTTTATTAACCTCCTGATGCAGGTGTTGCTTTGGTTGCCTGGCAACATGATGATGGAGACTGCTGATTCCCAGAGGAGCCATAAATGAATGTAGATATTTCCCCTGGGAGCAGGGACCCCAGCCAGAGAGGCACACTGCAGAAACCTTCACTTCTCCTGCCCTGAATGTGTTTTTCCCATCCTGCTGAAAGAGTAGCCTAAGGGGATAATTGAAGAAAAGGGAAAAAAATGTTTCTACTTTGAAAGCAGCAAAAATTCTTATGCACCATGTTGGAGAATTACGAACAATCTCACCTGCCCATAATGAGGTGATCCTGTCACAAAAATCACAACACAGGTGTGTTTTGGTATTGCTGATACAAGATCTCCTTCACATTAACAAAACAAAACAAAATGCTGTTTCTTCTGTTCCATCTGACATTAAATACATATTCCAGTTCTAGATTATAATACATGTCATATAATTTGGCCCAAATGAGCCTCATGATCACACACACACACACACACACACACACACACACACACAAAGCAAGCAGAACTGAAGTTCAGCAGAGAAGGAAAACTTTAGAATCTTCGAGAGCAGCGCTTTTGAAGTCATGGAGATCAAATTCAGTTCCTGGCTCTGCCACTTACAGAGTGACACTAAGTTTCTTAGCTTCTCTGAGCCTCGATTTCTCCATCTATAAAATGGGAACATCAACACTCATCTCAAAGTGTCACTGAGAAAATGAAGATAACGAAAGCCAAACACTTTGCATAGAGGCTACTATGTAAGCTGTTGTTGTTGTTATGATTATTGTGATTATTGCTTAGGGTAACACATAGCACCCCAGTGATTAGGATAGGAACTTCGATCTCTAGTAATGCCCAGGCAGACTTTTGCCCTTGATTCATCCCTCCTTTGAAAGTAAAAGCAGTAAGAATGGGGGAAGCTGTACCTAAATTTATATTGCATTTTATAGACGAAGCTGCCCTTCACCGTGCACCCTCTGGCTGGATACCATGTCCACTCCTCTGCTGCCTGGTGCAGATGGTTTGAAGGGAAGCAATTGCCTGCTTTTCTCCAGGGGCCTGAACCTCAGGAGAGGAGCCCCTCCCTCCTTGCAATGAAACCAACTCAAGGCAAAGGTGACCAGGGCAGCTTCCGACTCAGCCTCGGGGCTCACAGAGTCTTAAGAAGAGTTTATCAGCTGGCCCTCCAGTCCCATCTGTCTGCCCCACATAAGGAAACACCTGTGTCTGGAGTTCAGCAAGGAGGTCCTGGTGTGTGGCCTATGAACGGAGCTCAGGCTGACTGTCCCTGCTGGTGGCTAGTTAGGGCTATCCCAGCCAGGTGCCTCTCCACCACTTCCCCCCCAGCACACACTATGATTTCTATCCAATCATTTAGCTTCTTAGAATAGCTGAGCTGAATGGGATCCCAGAAATACTCTCTTTGGTGTGTCAGTCATACTTCAATAAAGAGGTTTAAAAAAAGAAGTCCCCCGCACTGCCACTTCTCCACTTCTCCTTCTCCCTCTTTATCCCTTCTCTATCTCTATTTCTCTATCTCTCTCTGTCTCTGCAAATCTCTCTCTCTCTCTCTCTCTCTCTCTCTCTCTCACACACACACACACACACACACACACACACACACATCTGTGGGAAATCCCAGGGCACTGGAAAGTACAGCTAGAAAATCACTGACCAAGTCCAGCCCCTTCTCTAGAGTAGCAACAGTGATCCAGAGAGGGGGAATGACTTTCCCAAGGTCACACAAACACCCTAACTCCCAGTCTAGTGTTCTTCCTTCTGCCTAGCACTGAATATAGTTCCTTTCTCAAGTTTCTATTTTCAAATATCTCACTGTATTATTCAAATAAGAAAAAATGTCAGAGTTTGGATTTTAATTACATTAATCAAATTTTAACTGTTTCAGTGGTAATGTTAACATAGTCTCATAATGATTTAAATATGATGGATGAAACTAAACCCACCCACATAAACATACATGCAATAAGTTTCCTATTTGCTGTCCTTAATCATTGGTAGCCCTTTTTGAGTTTTTGTAGTGCTTCTGTGTGTGTGCATATATACACAAATTATATATATTTTTCGATTTGCAGTGTACATTCAGCAGTGTAGTCTATGATTAATACCTAGGAATTTACCACATTCTTTTTATTGCTTTATAATATTCCACATATATGGGTATGTCATAGTACCTTCAACCATTCCCAAATGATGGGATGGTTTCAATCAAGGCTACAGTGCACACCTTTATCCTGGGTACACCTACATCAGCACACGAGTGAACCTATCATTAGAAAGGGATCCTGGAGTTAAGATGGATGGATCATGACACAGAAGCATTTTCAATTTTCATATGCACCCAAATCCTTTCTTTTGATGCACACTGGTCTCTTGAGGGAAGGATTTCTTCCACACCAAAGGGAGAATGAGATAAAATATTTTCTTGATTAAATAATGCCACGGGCACAGGAACAGATGGATTTGGAAAATCGATCATGCACAGAGGGATACGCTTATGTGTAAAGGGAAGGATTTGAGAGATGCCTAAGGTTCCATCCCAAAGCACAAGCCCTTTCAATGTGCAACAGTAGCTATGAATTTCTTCACAAGTGTCCTTTCTTGGGGAAAACCATTGTCCCCAGAAGGCTCTTATGAAAACATAGGTATGCTATCTTAAAAGAGTGAAACAGAAAGCAAGAGGTCATTTTCAGAGATATTAAGACAGAAAAGATGGAGAGACTAAGCCCTTCCCCCCAATCATAACCAGACAGGAAGGAATCAAGGAAACAACGGGTGTACCATGAAAGAGGAGGTGCTGAAGCCCAGGAAGGAAGACAAGAGTTTCCAAGCACAGGGAAGTGATCTGGAGTTTACCCGACAGAGGGCAAGGTGCTCAGAGGCATGGGAGTCACATGCTTAAGTCCTAAGTCACGTGAACAGCTGTGTGATCTTAGTAAGCCAATTTCTCTTTGGACATCAATTTTCACAATCCGTGAAATGGGAATAAAGTATCTGGATGAATTCAATGAGTAAATGACTATAGACTGCAGCATGGTGCCTGGCATATGGGAACACCTCGTGGCAGTTGCCACCATGATGACAGTGATGGTCACTATCATTCTTATTCTCCAGGGACTCTCCTGAAGTATGTGCAGCTGCCAGGAAATATCCGCTGGGGTGTAATGCCATAGTTGGTTCACAACCTCCATAGGCCCAAGGAAAGAGAAGGAAGGTGAGGGGGAAGGAGGAAGGAGCGCATAAGCTGCTGCACTCCTAGCTGGCCCCAGGAGGCAGGGGTGGAGACAGCAAATGTCACACTCTTCGGGAGCTATTGAATACCCATGCCCCCTACTCTAGTAAATGTTGTGGCGTGGGACAAATAAGGAAAAAATGCGAACATCACACTGGGCCTTATAAATTGGACCCAAATCCCAAATCCAGATGAAGAGGACCCCCCAGTGTGTGAGCTTTGAATGATGAGATATATGCGTTGTTTTTCCAGTAAATCAAGGAGTGGATCATTCAGATGCATGTTAAATAGATAACACTTAAAGAGGAAGGCTCAAATTTACCAACTTCTTATGTTTAACAGATCTCATCTGGTAGCAAGCCTAGAAGTAGGTATTATTACCATCCCCATATTACAGACGTGGAGCTTGAGGCGAAGAGCCTACCCAAAGTCACCTGATGGCAAGTAGCAGAGGAAGGATTAAGCACAGACAGCATGGCCCCAGATTTCATGCTCTTGACCATGATAGCTTTTGCCGCTGGTGTAGATAAGGGGGAAAATGTCCATTTCTCCCGCCCATTTCCCTCTGCCTCTGGTCACGAGCTTGGTTGGAATGACAGAGATCTATTCAGAGATCAACCTATGCAGAGTCACATATGTGAGGCAAAAAGACCTGGGATGCTCACAATAAAAGTGGAAGCAAGAAATATTTTAATTCAAAGGACAGTTCCTCGGATTTCCAATTCCATGCTGCTTCTAACTCAAATGCAGTTGAGGACATCGTCATTGCCAGGCACTTCCATGCTTGAACTTCATGCAGTTCTGAAAAGCTAATTATATTGATTTATTTCACAGATGAAGAACCTCAAAGCTTGGAGAAGGGACGAGGATGGCTCAATACCACACAGTGAGACAGAAAGCTTAGGACCCTGAACCTTGGCGCTACACAAGGAAAGACAAGCCATGCCCAGGCCTCCTGCCCCGTCCCCTGTCCACCGATTGGCTGGGACATTAGGAGGCAGGGCATCCACGATTTGAGCTTCAGAGATGGTTCAAATGGGCAGCGAGCATTGAGAACTGTAGCTGAGGTGTTTTCATCGCCCATTCTGGGATTTGGTCCTCTTTCTACCTCCCTGCAGCTGTGTCCTAGAGAGTCGTGGAAGCAGATGTTTTAAAACTCCTTGAGAGTGACATGATCAGTGGAAACCTTCAGGGACCCTGAATTACAAAGGAACACCCACTGACATCTGCCTCCCTCTAAGGGGCGGGGGGGGGGGGGCTGAAAGGACTTGGAAACTTATTTTGCTGGTTGCCATGACAATCCTTTGCATTGTCAGCAAAAAAATTACTCTGCTACAAACAAGGAAGCACAAAAGCTCCCAAAGTCCTCAGCTCAGAATCCACCTCAGCCCGAGGCTGAGCCAGATCATGCCTAAGCCTTTACTTGGGAAAGCTAGGAAAGAATCGTAATATGAAATTCTCGACACTCCCCTCATTATACTGGGACTTAGAGATAAAATGAAGTGCCTCATGGTGAAGAGTAAATTAATATTTTCAAAGTTGCTTTTATTCTATCTTCAATATCTTCCCCAAAGATGCTTTTATTTCTTAATCCAAATAGGAAGCAGTTAATTGAAAAGTTCTCCTACTTTTATCTGTTTTCATCTGATAAAATTTAGCATGTTATCCCTAGAGGCAAGTTCGTATTTGTACTTCATCCCCATCAATGGGGGCGGGTGGTTACCAGGGATTAAACTCAGAGGCACTCAACACTGAGCCACATCCCCATCCCTATTTTGTATTTTATTTAGAGGCAGTGTCTCACTTAGTTGCTTAGTGCCTCGCTTTTGCTGATGCTGGCTTTGAACTTGCAATCCTTCTGCCTCAGCCTCCTGAGCTGCTGGGATTGCAGGCGTGCACCACTGCGGCTGGCAACCCCCATCAATTTTTAAACTTAGCAATTCATCTTTCATCAAATGGCTTTTAGGAACCATGATAAGTAGGTAGTGGACAATATTTAAAAGCCTTTTCTATCACCTTAAAAACCTTGGTATGAATAGACAACAAAAAACTCTGCTCTTGTTGGTAAGTGTAGAGAAGCCATAGCGGGACTGAAGTAGAAACTGTCTTGAATTAGGCTCTAAGCCTCCAGTTATAGCTCTGCCACTCACTAGCTGTGCATATGAAATGAGAAAATTCATATGAAAGTACTTTGCAAACTATCAAGTTTACATACAAGAGGGCTTATTTATACCAAGGTGGTGGTTTTGGTAAAGGTAATATAAGAGCTTGCTCTTTTTTTTTAGATCTGTTAAGAATAGCTGAGTGTTTTTTTCCCAAAAATAAACATTCTTTAAAAATATTACTACCACCACCCTGTGGGGTTGGATTTCTGAGTAGTGAGACAATGTGTACATTTGTGTGCAAATCCCTGTGTTCAATTGGGGGAAAGGTCACATGATCTATTTCTTTCCTTCCTGAATCCATCAGGATTTTCGATAAAAGCAAGAGAAGTAGTCTGTGTGACTAACACAAGAAGGGAGTTAAGCAGAAAGGCAAGTCACAAAATAAATGACCACAAAAATAGTAGGATGGGGAGGCAGGGACGACTGGAGAGATCAGACTTGACAAACTGGCAGAAATACAGGGAATTCTGAAGTCTGGCCAACAAGATTCACGACCACGTGGCCTAGTCTCTAAAGGACACTGCTGCTTCTGCCACTCTCATTGTAAGCAGTCTCCTGTCCAATCTCGTTCTTTATTTTGTCACCTTCTGGGGAGGCAAAGTCCCAGGAATGAGTGTCTGATAGGCTCCACGTGGGTGACATCCTGCCTCAAGGATTTGGAGGGCAATTGGGAGGTGGAGTGGGGTGGCAAAAGATGGGAGCATCTGACCTAGGGATTGCCAGGTCTCCACACAATGAAAAAAAAAATCTCCCCAAGGAAATATAGTGGTAGAAGAAGAAATACACATATTTTCTAGAAAGCCACCTTTATCCAACTCATTTAGTAAAATGAGATGGTTCAAAGATGTGATCTAATGTTGCAGGGTCATTAAATAGGTTTTCTGACTCCCCATCCTGTGTTCACCATCCTAGAAAAAAACCCAGTGATTTATAAAAGCTATTTCTCTAGATTTAAACAGTATCCCTGGTGAGGTAGGTATGGGCAAGAGAGGCTGACCCCCCACTGAGCATGATTATGTTTCAGGCCCTTTTCATTACTCGAGCTCAGTACATAAAAATAAATAATGCTAGAATGCAGCTGATCTCCAATGCATGACAGAAGAATTTCATTACTGAAAATCCCTTGGTGCTATATATATATTAATACCTGCAAGACACCAAATTTTCAATAGAAGACATTAAGCTCTCCTGTATCTAATTGCCATTTTTTCTTATTTATAGTGCAATAAAAATAATTTTCCATGCTATAATTTGACTTGTTTCTCATTTAAACCTCTATCCCACTCTCTGTTTCCTCTTCTTTCCTTAAAACTGAGAATTGTGAGGTTTTCAAATTTAAGACCCAGGTTAGAATGCCCTTTCCATATCTCCCAAACAACTTTCCTGAGAATATCTGAAAACCACTAGTTTAAAAAAGACGCTATCATTATAACTCCAAATGTTGGAGTTTGGAGAAGGTTTGGAGGATTTCTGCTCTGAATTTCTTAAGGAAATAGAGGCTTAGAAAGATTGTGCCAGATAAGGTGGAGAGAGGATCTGGCCAAATACCACCGAAGACTCTGCCTTTGAATTTCTGAGCTGAGATTTCCTTGGTCCTCTTATTTCCCACTATCATCCTCATCCAATCTGGATAGAAACTGTGGAGAAAATTTCTCAGAAAATAGCCAAAGGAGTAAATCCAGCCCATACATGGGTTTGATTTTGTCCAACAGCCTTGGACCATCCAGTCTTTTTTTTTTTTTTTAAAGCAATTGCCAGCATTAAAAAAAATTAAAAAAAACTTAGAAATTTAACATAAACTGAACTTCTGGCTCTTTAATTAAAATCAGAACATCTGGTGACTCTGGGTCTATGTTCCCATATGGCAAAATCGTCTGGAGCAGAGTAATGTTGTCTCCTTAGGCAGGTTAGCACACACCTTCCCACACACCTTCCATTCCCCTGTACCCTTCCAGCTTCACATAACTACCACCCACCCTATCAGTATTAGAGTTTGTGACCCCTGAGCCAGTGTATGCCCTTTCAGTTACTGAGATCAGAGTCACTTACTCAGGATCACGCAGTAGGGAGAGGATGCTGAGCCAGAACCTTCTTCATCTTGGCTAGAGCATTATTCAAAGTACGGCTCAAAACTAGGACCATCTCTTTCCTCATCCTCCAAATCCAACCCAAAGCGTATTGTGATTGGTCCTTCTTTCTGTGACTTGCTGTCACCACCATGGTCTAAATAACCATTTCTTGTCTGGGCTTCTGCACGAGCCTCTGGCTATGTACTGGGTCTCGATCCTCCCAAATTCCTATATGGAAGCTCTCCTTCTGTCCTAGGTTCTGGGTCATTTCTCTCTGGTCCTGCTCTCTGGACGGGCTCACTTTCTGCTGGCTCACCATCCCCAGCCACCCTGGTCTCAGAATCGGATGTACTCTCTCCGCCTCTCAGCAATGCTATTTATGAAGGTCTGGAATCACTTTTACCTTTCTAGTCTTAATTCAAACATCCCTGATGGCCTTGGTAGACCATCCTGTGTAGAGCAGTGATGGCCCTTTGGTATTTGTAGTCACCTACCTCTTCCTCTGCTCCGGTGTTTACAACAGCTGACATTATGTATTATTATTATTATTATTATTATTATTATTATTATTTTGTTTACTTACATGTAACCTACCCCACCACACCCCGTGCTAACTCCGTGAGGGCGGCAGGCTGTCTTGTTCCCTGCTGCACCTGGCGCAGGTGCCTAGCATGCAGCCTGGGACATTTGCTGACAAGTGGCTGCTGGGTCTCTCTCGAGTGCCTCCTGAGGCCCAGGGAGGTCAGGTGACTGTCTCCAAGCCGGCTTCCAAGCACGCTGCACTTTTCGCACTCCCAGAGGGGCATCAGGCAGCTCCTGGGATGCAGAAATACTGCCTCGCTCGGCGCGTCCAGGGTCTGGAAGCCGCTCTCGTTGCCGGAGGGCGGCGGGGGCGGGGCCTCGCTGTCGGAGCCAATGGGCGACGCGGCGCGGGGAGGCCGGGCGGCCGGGCGGAGGCGCTCGAGCGCGAACAGGGACCGCCTCGGAGTTCCTGGGACCCGCAGCGGATCGCAGACCCCCACCTGGTGTGGCCGCCGAGGGCTCCCGGGTCCTGTCCCCGCGGCTCGCACGGTAAGCCGCGCACCTCGGAAAAGTCGATCCGGTGGGATCTCTGGCACCAGACCCCGAGCCCGGAGCCCGAAATGCCGGTGCCTCCTGGCGGCGGGCTGCTCCCCGGGAGCTCCGGCTCCGTGCCCGCGGGTGCGGGCGAGCCGAGGGCCTGGGAGTGACGCGAGGAGCCGCGAGCCGAGCTCCTTCCCCAGCTGCTGCTGACCGGCCCGGCGCTGGACCCTCGGACCGACTAGTCTGCGTGCGGGAACTGCCTGCGGGGCACAGAGCCGGGGCGCCAGATCGTGACTTCTAGAGTCTGCGCGGGGCCCGGGGCAGAGCTTGCTGGGAGCCGGGAGCCGCAGTAGCAGGATCAGGGCTCTGCACCCAGCAGCTGCCCTAAGTCTTTAGAGTCCTCGAGACCTGTTGCCCTGGGGCTAGGGTCCGATTTGTCCTGCCTTTTCCTATTTCCAGTTACCCCGAGGCGCAGGAAGAAATCTCAGAGCGGTTGCGTGGCCAAGTTAAGAGCAGAGACCGGCCCCGGTGTATCGCCTGCTGTATGTATTCTCTACTTGTTTGGCTCCTGCAGGCTGAGCGCCAGACACCGTGCTAAGCCCGAGCTGCACGAAGAAATGCCTTGGGGGAGCTCCTGGGGCTGAGGGATAGTCACAAGAATGGTTACAGTGCAGTAGACAGCAAGGGAGGTATCAGAGTGGAGGTGGCCAATGAGTGGGGACTTGGAAGACTGGGAGGGGTTGCCAGACTGAAAACTACGCGAGTGAAGGATGGGGTGGGCTCTGCTGGCATAGCAGGAATTCCAGGTTGATTTTTCTCCTGCGGAGATAAAGGAACTAAGAAGTCAAGCCTCCTGATTAGATCATCCTACATCAGACATAGAAAATGTCGATGTGCCAGGGGGCTAATCCATGTGCAGACCTGAAAATGCAGCCTTAAGAATATTTAGAACTTTGGCCTGGGTGCAGAAGGGCTGTGGAAGAATTCTAACCAGTGCTCAGGTCACTCTGGCAGCTCTGTGGACAATCCACGGAGGCTGGCATCGGCAAGCTGGTAAGTAGTAGCAGCTGGTGTTTGGGGGACTTGGCTGCAAAAACCCTGGCCCCTTAAGGCTGCTGTCTGGCGTGGAGCTCTGCTCCCCAGCTTCTGGGCATGGATTCAGGTAGGAGCCGTGTCCCACGTGACACTTGCTTCTGCAACCTGCACATCATTCTTGTGTTGTTTCTGGAGCCTGTGCCTCGATCTTGTCATCCAGGATGACCTCTGGAGGATTTTGAAGGGTGTTTTGCTCTCCTTTTCTCACCTTCTGGAACCCTGGGTGCCTTTTTCCTTTCGTCAGGCTCCTCTTTCTGTTTTGTACCGCCCAGTCTCTACTGTCAGAGACAGGGCTGTGTGTAGATTGGTACGGAAGAAAGAACATGGGTTCACTTGGAAATCAGACCATAAAGTCACTTTAGCTAAGTGCCTTGCAGACATTTCCAATCTCCCAAACTTCTGGTTGTTTGTTTGTTTGTTTGTTTTCATAAAGGGAAATCACTATAACCACCTTTCATAGGTTGCATTCCATGGAAAAAGACTCAGAAATTCTGAGATTTGTAGGCAAGCAGATTCTTGAAAAGTGGCCTTACACCTCAAGAGGATAAACAGTGAGGGAAGCAGGACAGGGCAGAGGGAGAAGTTGGACAGTGATGCAGTGTGAGAGGGGCCTCGATCCACCCACAAGGCAAGGGACCAGGCCTTTGAAGCCCCATACTGACCAGCCAGTGGGTGCAGGCTGCTCCCAGGAAGGGGGCATGACTTTAGGTGACCCTTCAGCAGAACAGTTCCTGCAGAGGGACTCCCTCGGGGCAGCTGGACCCGGGGAGGTAATGAGTGTCTCGGTTGTGGAGAGCCTGGAGAGCCGTCCCACAGCACGGACTACAACACTCCAGGATGGCTTTGGGAAGTAAATGAGATAGTTCTTTGTGCTGTGTCTGGTACTTGGCAGACACTTAGAGCGTGTTCATTTCTCTCTCCTTCAAGTTTCTTGACTGTATCTGAAAATGAATTTTGGAGTTTTAATTGAATAAATCAGTTTTCATAAGGAGACTCTAATAATGATGCCACAGTGGCCACTGGATCCCATTATTGAGTGCCCATTATGTTTACAGATTCTCTTATACTTGCCCAGGATTACTCAAAGTTAGGGACTTTTATTCTCACCTTGCGGGCAACTCAGCCTTATCCAAAACCCAATAGGGTCTATGTCCTTTGGCCACAAAACAATAGTTATATTACCAGGCCCAAATATATGATTTGTTACATTCTACAAAGTGCTTTCGTTGGTGGATTGGTTGATTCATTGTTCATTCATTTAGCCACATGTTAATTCAAGCAATGGGTAAGGAGTACCTCCCAAGCAGTAGGAGCTGTCCTAGGTGCTGGGGATACAGTTTAGTCTACTAAAGGAGACAGAGAAGGACATTAAGTACTTTGACTCTTGAAAGGCAAACATTGAAGGATGGAGCATCACACTGCAAAGCCAGGATGTGACAGGGAATGATGGGCTCTTGCCAGTGGACACTCATGATTCAATTTCAACATAACCTCCTGGAAAGGCCTTTGGTCCCTCCGGTGTAAAGCAGATCCCCCTTCAGAGGACTCGTTTATCTATCCACTTCCTGGCTGCTGGTTCTCCCCACTAGACTGCAGGTTCCAGGGGATCATATATCACTTTATCCCAAGAGCCCAGCAGTGCTTAGCACATATTTCTTGAATGAATGAAATGAATGAAGGGTGGATCTGCTTCACAGGGCAGTCAGGGAAGGTCACTCAGAGAAGGGATATTCACACCGAGGTATGGGGGATAAGAAAGACTCAGCAATGCCAAAATCAAGAGGCAGATAGAGCAGCTTGTCCAGGGACCACAAGATGAATGAACGGAGCCCACTATGATTGGAGCATGATGGATAAGTTTCATGGAGCCATTGGAGGGGAGTGTGAAGTTGACGGGCCTTGAAGATCCTGGGGAGCTTGGATTTTATTCAGTGCACAATGAAGTCATTGAAAGAAGTAAAGCCTAGTAATGACCTTATCTAGCAGCATATACCTGTTCTTTTTTTTTTTTCTTTTGTCATGTGTCTAGGAGGCAGACCATGACAAAAGGTGCTCAGTAAATGTTGCTTAAATGAATGGGTGACCTAATCATGTTTTAAAAGGATCCCCAAAGCCACAAAGTGAAAAGAGAAGAAAAATGGGACCTTGTAACCAACCAGAAGCTAGTGGGAGAGATCCGAGTGTCTGGCCCAGAGGATGGCCAGGGTGTTGCAGGAAGGCAGAAAGAGCTGAACTCTATTTGGGATGTAAAATGGATAGGACTTGCTGATATGTTAGAATGGGGAAAGACAAAAAAAAAAAAGGGGATGAAGGATGACTGCCAGGCATGTGGTTTAAGACTGTGTAAATGCCAGATGTCCATCAATGGGTGAATGGGTAAACTAAAGGTGGTCTATACAGGCAATAAAATATTACTCAGCCATAAAAATAAATGAAGTACTGCTACATGCTACCACATGAATGAGCTTGCAAATGTAAAACTATACATCAAAGAAGCTAGGCACAAAATTTATAGATTGCATGGATAGCTTTTTATGAAATAATCAGAATATGTGAATTCATAGAGACAGCAGATGGATGTCTCAGATTGAGGCTGAGAAAGAAGGGTGTCTGGGACATGGCTATGTAATTGTTGAATGGTTTCCTTTTGGGATGATGAAAATGGTTTGGAACTAGTTAGAGGTGGTATCTACATACATTGTGAAGGTACTAAATGCCTTTAAAATGGTTAATTTTGTGTTGTGTAAATTTCACCTCAATTAAAAAAAAAAGATTGGGTAGATGCAAACACTATTCACATAATGGAAGAAACGGGTCAGGAGCAGGTTGTATTGTGGGACAAAATTCAAGTACCCTTTTGGAGATGCCCATAAACTATCAGTGTGGAGACAGGCATGGGACATAAGTGTAGGGTCTAGAAGGTGAGTCTGGACTGCAGATATAAATATGGCCGTTGGTAGCACTTAGATCTGCCAGTCGATAAGACAGAAGAGTTCTAGGGACAGAGTATAGAGGAGAAAATTGAAGTCCTCAATCATTTTTTTACTCTGATTCTCATTAATACTTTAAGAAGAAGGTGCTATTATTCTCATTTTCATATGTCAAAATTAAAGATTCCCCTCAAAATGAACTTGCTCAGGGTCAGATAATATATTCATGTGGCTCTCCAGACTGCTTGTCCCTTGCCTTTCCAGACTAGCATGATGTCATTTAGAAACTAAGCAAATACCTCCCTCCCTTCCTCCCTTCTCTCCTAGAGCCATGACTGGGTATTCACATAGAGCAGTTCTATGCTGGCCCACATGGGTGGAGAAAGTAGATATGGCTCTTATCGCCTGGTATTACCCATCACACAAGCAACTGACCACAGATATGGGGACCTTACAAGCAAGAGCAGGGACACCTATCTCAGGTTTGGAGGTGGGAGGAGGCTTACGTTTGCAGTAGGAGCAGAAGGAATGAACTTGAGAAAGAGCAGACTCCCTGGAGGTCGGTGACCTCGGAACACCTGCTCTGAGAATTCCCCTTCCCTTCATTCCCCAGGATTCCCAGGTCGCTGGTACTTTCCATCTCATCAAGAGCATCTCTGTGTCCTGTGATCCTGGAGGCAGCATGCAAACCGATGTCTTGGCTTCACTTTAGGTGGGAGCTTCGAAGGGGTATCAAACAGGCTGACTTTATCCCTTGAGCAAGTGACTTATCTCCTCTGGACCTTCCTTTGTGTATTTGTGAAACAGAACCAATAATGTTCACTGCTCCATGTAGGAAATAAATGAGATGATGTCGCAAGGTGTTGGACACATTGTCAATGCTCAGAATAATGTTATCTCATTTGAAGATCCAGAGTCCCTCATGTTCTGTTCATTGTTTAAAATATAAATATATATCCATGCTCCCTTGGAAGGTTCTGATTTAGATGTTCCGAGATGGACTGTAACAATCTGTACATTTAGGAAGCACCCCAGATGGTTCTGCTAGAAGCAAGTTTAGGAACCATGGGTTTAGACCAAATACTCTTTGCTCTGGTGACAGTGAAAGGGTTAAGCACCTAGAAGCAGAATTTTGCCTTCTAGGAATTATTAGCCAATGACTGTGCTGTCTGGTGATGTAATGTCTTGGGCTGGCACTCCATTGGTTAAGTGTATTGTTTCTCCTGCTTTGCTGTGTGAGGAGCAGAGCTGGAGCCCAAGGGTTAATAATTTTGTGGCAGCAGAATCCATCCCCCCACCGCCCCCCTGCTTCTGCTAGGTGTGAGTATGTGGCAGGGCCCAGCAGACTGTTACCCTTCTCTTTCCAATAACAGCCAGCCTCTCCTCCTCACCTCCTCCCAAGCAGAGCACATGTCCCCCGTAGTACTACAGGGGAGGAGGACTGAGGAGGGGCAGGAGGAGGAGACGGAGGAGGATGCTTGAGCGAAAAGGGAGCCCTTTCAAAGTTCCCTGCTGCAGTCTCTCCTAGCCACCTGGGATGGGCACAGCCCCCTGTCCCCCTGTTGAATTGCTAAACTGCCACCTGCTTCTGAGCGTTTGTTCAACCTGGTGGAATCCTCAGAACCAGGAGGTGAGCCCAAGGTTTTGGAAGAGGGAGTGGGTCTGGTGGGGAGAAGCCCTGGGGCAGTGGGAGGAAGCAGCCCTAAGCTGAAGGTCAGGTACAGGCTGCCGGTGGCCTGCGGTGTGAGCTTGGGCAGGACAGTCTCCCTCTCTGGATCTGTTTGCTAAAGTGCACGCTGTGGGGCTTGGATTAGGACCCTCAGAGACTGACAGGCACCTCTGGAAATATGCTCTCTTGGACCTAGAAACGAACCTGTCCTGGGTGCAGCTTTCTGTAAATGCTCCCGAAGATAAAGGCTTTCCTTTGGGAACAGAGGCTGGAAGGGACCCGCTCAGCCTCTATCTCTAAAGCCAGCTCTAAACCAGGCCCCTCCTTACATTGTCTGGGCTCCTTCTCTAGTGCTCTACCTCAGCCGAGTGGAACGGGCAGACTCTGGGCTGGGATTTCTCCAGACATTCCTGAAGGCTTGATCATATTGTTTGAGGGTGCGGGGCTGGGGGTGGGTGGGTGTGGAAACCTTTGGGTTCCTGACCCTTGAGATATCAGTGTGCCTTAATGAATTGGGACACTTTCGTAAGTGTTCCAGGTTGGGGTCTCAGGGTGGGGAGGGGAATCCTGCTTGTGTCGTAGATGGCATGGTTACGATGGTTTTCTTATTTGTGTTTAATGGACTATAGATTATTACCCCAGCTTGCAACTTCTCACCTTGTCCAGGAAGGATCCCAGTGTGTGCATGCCTGCCCAAGGGGCAGATCAGAAAGAGTAGAGTGGGGATAGGAGTGGGGAGCAGAGGACCTGGGAAGGGCTGCCTGCAGGAAACTGGCTTCCTGTCACAGGCGATTCAAGGTACCCTTGCCTTCCTTAGGCATACTACAATGCTACCTGTCTCTTGCAGCCTTCCAAAAAGATACAGAAATAGAAAGTTCTGCTATTTTTTTCTTTTTTAGAATTCGGTTATACGTGGGAGTTCCCAATTTCTTTAGGGAGAATGGAGGCTGCAGAGGGTTTTCTTTGTGTCTTGTGTGACCCTTGACGCCTGCCACTCAGTGTGGAGGCTTTGCTGCTGAAGAACACGTGGGTCGTGGAGCATGTCACCAGCCCCTCTGAGCCTCACCTCCCTCATTTGTAAACCACAGAGGTAGGAAGGAGTCAGACCAGCTGGTTTCACCTGGTCATCTGTGCTTTGGATTACACTAAGCCTTTGGAATCGGAGCCTGTTGATTAAGTGGGGTTGATGGGTAAAGAATGTTGGAGTAAAGGGACCCAGGCAGCTTGTGTCCTCTGGGTGCTAGGTGCTTTACGTGTACTTTAGTCATTGCCCTCTCTCACCATCTCCGGGAGTAGGTGGAATTGACTCCATCCTACAGATGTGAAAATCAAGGCGTGTGGAGGTTGAAGGACTTGCCCAAGATCATCCACCGAGGCAACGTTAAGGCTGGTATTTAAACCTGGGCAGGTGAATACACCAGGAGGCAGCACATGGCAGGGTGAGGGTGGGTCTGGATCTGGAATTCTTGACTTACCACTGCTTCCTTGCATGCTCTTCTTTTCACTAGCAATTGTGCACTGATTTTGAGAGAGACTTGCTCGCCCAGATTATTGGGGATGGTCCAATTTACTGTCTGACTACAGAAAAGCAGAGCAACTATGTCTCAAAGGAACCTTACCACATTGTTTGGAACAGGTCTGTCAATTCATAGCTGAGACAGTGCAGGTCCAGCAAAGTTAGGTGATCTGTTCCATGTCACTCTGTGATGGCAAGAGATGAAGACCCAGCCCCCTTGTCCTCGGTGTCTGAAGCTGTATTTGTCATTAGTGAGGTTTTTAAAGCTTTCATTTGGGAACTTTGAGATGAGGTGAACTGAGTTATTCTCACCTCCAGGCCCCTTTGAAGGGCCAGCAGACTAGACCCATGGAACACAGGCCCGGCACTTGGCATTGTGGCGGGCGTCTGGGACATGAAGGGCAGTAAGCAAGCTGGCGTGAGACCTGGTCGTTTTCCTGGAACAGGTTTAGTATGTGAGCAGCATTTATGAGTGGTCTCACTCCCAAGTCAGTCATGTTTCCCAGTGGAGGGGCTGAGCCCCTGACCCTGTCCCTCATGTGAGGCTGGCCTGTAAGAGCTCTTGCCACATGGTTTCTGTTCTTTGTCTTTCCCACTCTGCTGCATGTTTCTAAGGTGTGGCTCCCAGAATGTTAATCTTAACTAATTAGTGGATCTGTCTTCTGTGTGTGTGTGTCGGGGCGGGGTGGGGGGGTGCTAATATCATAGATGAATTGTGATATACACCCAGAAACAAAAACCATCCAGTAATTATTAAAAAGTGCTGGGTGGGTACTTGATTCACTTCATGATCACTATCACATTTTTAAAAAGTATTATTCTAACACCAGGCTTCAAATATTCAAACGATTATCCTAGGAAAGAGGAGGGCTTATCATTATGTACAGGTCTGGAAGAAAAAGCTACAGCAGCTGGTGGGAGTTAGGAAGAGTACGCTGACCAGGAGTTGGTCCGTGGGGTACAGTCCACCATACTTACCCTATTTATTGGAAGCAGGCAGAAAACCCCAGAGCTTTCTGCCCTGGCAAGGAGTCAGACTTCACAGCCTTATAAATCTAAGATTTCTTGATCATTTCTCAAGCCAAGAGTAACTGAGAGGAAGTCAGAGTACATAAGGGCTGTGTCTTACTCATTCTTTGGGTTCCAAAGCCATACTACAGGCAGGAAATTATGCATAGCCAAAAATACCCTTGAAAACATTTTAACCATCAAAAATATGCATTATACATAGTGTTTGTGTATGCAACCCTGAACAGCAATTCCTGTAACCAGTGTGCAAAACACTGGCCTAGACTAAAGGGTAGAAAAAGAAAATCGGTCTGTGTCTTCCTCCTGTTCTGTCTTTAAGGTAACTGTCAAGCCATAAGCTGGTACAGGTGACACAGAGGATTCTCAGGTGCTTTGCTTGCTTGCCAGTTTGCATAATCTGTTTGCATCTTCTGTTTGCATAAACAGCTCTAATACTTCCATACATGCTCAGTGTTTTTAATGATAATGAAAATATAATGATTCATGTGGAAACACCCAGCCCAGGAACTGTGGCAGAATAGATAGGTGGGTGGAGGGTGGCCGGCATCCTGGCCTACCAGACTTGTCTGGGCCAGTCTTTGAAAAGTTTTAAAGAAGAATGTGGCTCCTCACATCCGGGTTGGCCTTTCTGGATTCTCCAGTTCCTGTTCACTTTTGCTTCTAAAATCCAAAGTTTCTAAAAGAATGGGCTCGGAGGGGGCACAGACCTGAGTTCAAATGCCAGATGTTACCTTTCGTCGTGTGACATTTGGTTTGTCACTTAACCTTTCTCTGTTCAGTGTTCTCACTTGTCTCACTTGTGAAAATGGGACTCCTGGGACCTACCCTAGAGGGTGCACAGCAGGAATAATGGAGGATGTGGAGAGAGAGCCTGGAACCTACAGAGTAGGATCAATAAATGTGAATTTATTCATTCTCCTTGGAAAGTGTTACAGGGAGATGTTGTTGTTTGGGTTTCTTTCTTTCTTTCTTTCTTTCTTTCTTTCTTTCTTTCTTTCTTTCTTTCTTTTCTTTCTTTCTTCCTTTCTTTCTTCAATCTCATCTCACACTACTTTGCTCACATTAGCAGCATCTCGAGGAAGCTTTCTACAAGCTCTTGGGATCCCTCACGTGGCGTTTCTCTAGGAATGCATGTGCTTACAGCCGAGCCCCTCCTGGCTCATCCTCATGCCCGTTACCTAAGTAAGCACCAGAAGGTTGCACTGGAAGGGAGATGTTGAATTGAATACGGTTTTGAAGCAGGAATGACTGATGTGAATATTCTGGGCTGGGGCTGCTTTATTCAGGGGCCAAGTGAGCTGGTGATTTGAGGGATGAGACAAAGAAGTTTTCGAGCCAATGTATAGCTTCAAATTCAAATCCCTGGGAATTGCATTATTGAATGCCCCATTTCTGGGGAGCTCAACAAATATTTATGGAGTTCTTACCCTTTGGGAGGAAGCCTTCTAAGGGCTGGGGATCTGTTGGGGACAGTACAGACAAGGTTCCAGCTCACCTGGATCTCATATTCTGGTGGAGAAGGTAGAAAATAACCATAAAACAAATACGCTGTATGATGTCACTTAGTAATTAGTGCCATGAAGAAAAATAAAGTGGGATAAATGTTCTGCAGAGCCAGGAAGTTTGGGAGTAGGCTTTGGAAATATCTGTGGAAAAGAGTTTCAAGAGGAGGGAACAGGAAGCAAGTCCCGGGGCAGGTGGAGAGGAGGGGGAAGCAAAAATTAGGGAAGATGTGATCAGAGGGGTACCCAAAGCCAGGTCTGCTGGAGACACATGGCCCATGCAGGAGACTTTGGAGTCTATCCTAAGTTGGAGGTTTTGAGCAAGGTAGTTACCAGCATTCACTTGCTATTTTAATTGATTTTTGTTTTTAAATTATCACATGGTAAAATTGTGTTTGTTTGGGTGTGTTGTTCAATGACGTTTAGCTCATGTACGGATTCACGCAGCTACCAGCACCATGGTGAGGAACCCGCACATCAATGCACCCTTCCACATAGCAAGGTCCCTCCTGCCGTCCTTCGAAGGTTACCAATGCCCCGCCTTTAGCATTTGGTAACCATGGAGCTGCTCTCCATCCTTATAGTTGTGTCTTTCCAAGAATGTCACAAATGTCATTTTTTTTTTTTTTTGGTACTAGGGATTGAACTCAGGGGCACTCGACCACTGAGCCACATCCCCGGCTCTATTTTGTATTTTATTTAGAGACAGGGTCTCACTGACTTGCTTAGTGCTTCACGTTTGCTGAGGCTGGCTTTGAACTCAATCCTCCTGCCTCAGCCTTTTGAGCCGCTGGGATTACAAGCGTGTGCCACCCCGCTCGACACATGTCACTTTTAAAGATGTCACATACATGGAATCCCCTGGTATGTAACCCTCCAAGGCTGGCTTCTTCCCCTTGGCACAGTGTCTTTGGAGGTCCGTCCGTGCTGTGTGACTCAGGAGTTGTTCCTGTTTATTGCCGGCTGGTGTTTCACGCTGGAGATAAATCATGACTATCTGTCCACTCCTTGAAGGACATTGGGGTTGCTTGCAGCTTTGTGGGATTAGGAATAAAGGTGCTTTAAGTTTGTGTTCAGGTTTTTGTGTGAACATAAGTTTTTAGTTTTCTAGGGTGAATACCAGGAAGGAGTTGGCTTCCTGGGACATACGCCACGGGTCACAGATTAAGTTGACATTTAACTTTATAAGAAACTGCAAAATTATCTTCCACACTGGATGTGCTATTTTATGTTTCCATCAGCAAAGTGTGAAAGTTCCAGTGGCTCTGTGTCCTTGTCAGCATTTGGTATTGTCAGTATGACTTTAATTTAAACATCCTGTGACCTTAGTGGAATGTCACTGGGGTTTTAATTTCAATTTCCCTAATTTGCTAACGATGTTGACTATCTTTTCAGGTGTATACTTGCCATCCTTATAACCTCTCTGGCAAAGTGTCTATCCAGATCTGTACTCCCCCGGCCCCCACAATGCTTTAGTTTTTGATATTGTTAAGTTTTTAATATTCTTTATCCAGGAGATTCTGAATACAAACACTTTCTTGAATAGGGGATTTTCAAATGTTTACCATATTTTTAAAGGGTCATTCTGAACGAGTGTGGGAGGGAAACTGTCAGGGCAAGGGTGGACATGGAAGGATCAGTGAGTGGACTATTGCAGTAGTTCATGGGGGAGAGACGACAGTAACTTGGATGAGGATCATAGAGAGGCGAGAAGTGGTCAAAAAAAACTTGAAAATAGAGGCACTTGAACTTGTGATGGATGAGATGTGAAATGTGATGGAAAAGAGGAAGCAAGAAAGGCAGTAAGGCTAGTGGTAATGAGACTTTATAATTCTGGCAGAGTTATGCTCTTAAGGGGTTTAACATCCAGCAAGGGGCGGGGGAGGTTTACTATAAACAGCTCACCTGGTGTGTGAGGTGGGCTCTCACCTGGAGTGTGAGAAGGTGTGCTCTCACCTGGAGTGTGAGGTGTGCTCTCTCCTGGAGTGTGAGAAGGTGTGCTCTCACCTGGAGTGTGAGGTGTGCTCTCACCTGGAGTGTGAGAAGGTGTGCTCTCTCCTGGAGTGTGAGGTGTGCTCTCACCTGGAGTGTGAGAAGGTGTGCTCTCTCCTGGAGTGTGAGAAGGTGTGCTCTCACCTGGAGTGTGAGGTGTGCTCTCACCTGGAGTGTGAGAAGGTGTGCTCTCTCCTGGAGTGTGAGGTGTGCTCTCACCTGGAGTGTGAGAAGGTGTACTCTCACCTGGAGTGTGAGAAGGTGTGCTCTCACCTGGAGTGTGAGAAGGTGTGCTCTCACCTGGAGTGTGAGAAGGTGTGCTCTCACCTGGAGTGTGAGGTGTGCTCTCACCTGGAGTGTGAGGTGTGCTCTCACCTGGAGTGTGAGGTGTGCTCTCTCCTGGAGTGTGAGGTGTGCTCTCACCTGGAGTGTGAGGTGTGCTCTCTCCTGGAGTGTGAGGTGTGCTCTCACCTGGAGTGTGAGAAGGTGTGCTCTCACCTGGAGTGTGAGGTGTGCTCTCACCTGGAGTGTGAGGTGTGCTCTCTCCTGGAGTGTGAGGTGTGCTCTCACCTGGAGTGTGAGAAGGTGTGCTCTCACCTGGAGTGTGAGAAGGTGTGCTCTCACCTGGAGTGTGAGGTGTGCTCTCACCTGGAGTGTGAGGTGTGCTCTCACCTGGAGTGTGAGAAGGTGTGCTCTCACCTGGAGTGTGAGAAGGTGTGCTCTCACCTGGAGTGTGAGAAGGTGTGCTCTCACCTGGAGTGTGAGAAGGTGTGCTCTCACCTGGAGTGTGAGAAGGTGTGCTCTCTCCTGGAGTGTGAGGTGTGCTCTCACCTGGAGGGTGAGAAGGTGTGCTCTCACCTGGAGGGTGAGAAGGTGTGCTCTCACCTGGAGTGTGAGAAGGTGTGCTCTCACCTGGAGTGTGAGGTGTGCTCTCACCTGGAGTGTGAGAAGGTGTGCTCTCACCTGGAGTGTGAGAAGGTGTGCTCTCACCTGGAGTGTGAGAAGGTGTGCTCTCTCCTGGAGTGTGAGAAGGTGTGCTCTCTCCTGGAGTGTGAGAAGGTGTGCTCTCACCTGGAGTGTGAGAAGGTGTGCTCTCACCTGGAGTGTGAGGTGTGCTCTCACCTGGAGTGTGAGAAGGTGTGCTCTCTCCTGGAGTGTGAGAAGGTGTGCTCTCACCTGGAGTGTGAGAAGGTGTGCTCTCACCTGGAGTGTGAGAAGGTGTGCTCTCACCTGGAGTGTGAGAAGGTGTGCTCTCTCCTGGAGTGTGAGAAGGTGTGCTCTCTCCTGGAGGGTGAGAAGGTGTGCTCTCACCTGGAGGGTGAGAAGGTGTGCTCTCACCTGGAGGGTGAGAAGGTGTGCTCTCACCTGGAGTGTGAGAAGGTGTGCTCTCACCTGGAGTGTGAGAAGGTGTGCTCTCACCTGGAGTGTGAGAAGGTGTGCTCTCACCTGGAGTGTGAGAAGGTGTGCTCTCTCCTGGAGTGTGAGAAGGTGTGCTCTCTCCTGGAGTGTGAGAAGGTGTGCTTTCACCTGGAGTGTGAGAAGGTGTGCTCTCACCTGGAGTGTGAGAAGGTGTGCTCTCACCTGGAGTGTGAGAAGGTGTGCTCTCTCCTGGAGTGTGAGAAGGTGTGCTCTCACCTGGAGTGTGAGAAGGTGTGCTCTCACCTGGAGTGTGAGAAGGTGTGCTCTCACCTGGAGTGTGAGAAGGTGTGCTCTCACCTGGAGTGAGAGAATGTGTGCTCTCACCTGGAGTGTGAGGTGTGCTCTCACCTGGAGTGAGAGACGGTGTGCTCTCACCTGGAGTGTGAGAAGGTGTGCTCTCTCCTGGAGTGTGAGAAGGTGTGCTCTCACCTGGAGTGTGAGGTGTGCTCTCACCTGGAGTGAGAGACGGTGTGCTCTCACCTGGAGTGAGAGACGGTGTGCTCTCACCTGGAGTGTGAGAAGGTGTGCTCTCACCTGGAGTGTGAGGTGTTCTCACCTGGAGTGTGAGAAGGTGTGCTCTCACCTGGAGTGTGAGAAGGTGTGCTCTCACCTGGAGTGTGAGAAGGTGTGCTCTCACCTGGAGTGAGAGAATGTGTGCTCTCACCTGGAGTGTGAGGTGTGCTCTCACCTGGAGTGAGAGACGGTGTGCTCTCACCTGGAGTGTGAGAAGGTGTGCTCTCACCTGGAGTGTGAGGTGTTCTCACCTGGAGTGTGAGAAGGTGTGCTCTCACCTGGAGTATGAGAAGGTGTGCTCTCTCCTGGAGTGTGAGGTGTGTTCTCACCTGGAGTGTGAGAAGGTGTGCTCTCACCTGGAGTGTGAGAAGGTGTGCTCTCACCTGGAGTGAGAGAATGTGTGCTCTCACCTGGAGTGTGAGGTGTGCTCTCACCTGGAGTGAGAGACGGTGTGCTCTCACCTGGAGTGTGAGAAGGTGTGATCTCACCTGGAGTGTGAGGTGTTCTCACCTGGAGTGTGAGAAGGTGTGCTCTCACCTGGAGTATGAGAAGGTGTGCTCTCACCTGGAGTGTGAGAAGGTGTGCTCTCACCTGGAGTATGAGAAGCTGTGCTCTCAGAGGTCCTGTGGGGCGCACGGGGCACATGGGCAAGGGAGAGATCCCCAGTATGGGGTCTGCAAGGCCAGCTCTCTGGGCAGCTGCTCTCGACCTTTAGTGTGTCTAAGGATCATCTGGGAAGCTCGTTAAATGCCAGAGGCAGAAGGTCTGTGGGTACGAGCACCCCGTTCTAGGTGGTGACTGGTGAAACACCCCATGGGTGGGGAGCTGAGGGGACTTCACAGAAGAGGAGATGTTTGAGACGGGATCCAACAGGAATGCTGCCGTGGAGAGGGTTGGGGAAGGGCAGCCAGGCAGAGGGAGATGCCCAGGCAAAGACCGGAGAAAGGGAAATGGCAGAACTAGAAGAAGCATTGGCTGGGGGTGCTGACTGTTGACCAAAACCACATGTCACTTAGGGACCCTGGGGGAGTCACATGGCTTCCCATCAGTGGGTCTCCCATGATGGAAGACGTTCATCTGCCCTTTAGCTACTGACAATAGACCCACTGTGTGGTGGAGTGTCCCAGCAGTCCACCAGCAGCACATGCAGGCTGTCCAGGCCACCTCAAGCCTCCTATGGTGAGGGCCTTGGAAGGCAAGATGCATTACAATGGAGCCAGCCCAGGGGGTGTGTGTGCCAAGGATCCCCTGCACCTGCCTGGTCCCCTACAGGCCTTCCTTGAATCACGTCACAGACTCTGCAGCCCCTGCCTGTTACCCGAGGGTTCCAGAGTCACATCTTGGTGTGGCGTGACTTCTAGTTTATTGTCCATTCGCTGTGTGCTGAGGGGGGTTAGCAGGGATGCACTCGCTTGGTCGTCACCACAAGCCTGAGGATGAGCTAGGATTAGTGCCCAGTCATGACGGGCGCAAACTGAGGCGTGGAAAGATGGACCACTGGCCCAAGGTCACCAAGCAAAGAAATGGCAGTGGGTGTGAACCAGGGAGCTAAGAGTGCAGAGCCCCAGCTTTGAATTGAATGATGTCCTGGCCTGAGAGTGTCCTTTCAGGGGTAGGAGCAGCCGCATACATGGACAGTTCTTCAAACCCGTCGCCAGTTTATCATTCTTTTTTTGTTTGTTTGTTTCCCACTTGAATCTTTTTGTTTTGAGACTTTTTTTAAAAAAATTGTTCTTTTGAGTTATACATGACAGTAGAGTGTGTTTTGACATACACATACATGAAGTATAACTTCCCATTCTTGTGGTTGTACAGATGTGGAGTTATACTGGTCGTGTGTTATATATGAACAAAGGAAAGTAATGTCCAATTCATTCTATTGTCACTCTTGGTAATTCCATGTGGGCACAATAAGGTTTTAAGTCATAAAGATTTTTCTTTTTTTGATTTTAGACTTTAGGTTGAAAGTTTCTATTTTTATTCTTTCTTGTCTGATTAATAATAGCATTGTCTCTTCTGTGAGATGTAAAAGAACAACGTCAGGTGTGGTCATAATGCCCCTGAAGGTTGTTATCTGTGCACCTCTTTGCCCTTATTTCAATAGCCCTGGATTATTGTTTTTAGAATTCTTCTAAGTAGTCTCCCTTCACCACCACCACCTGTTCCCACTTTTATAAGCCAGTATACAGTGTACTTTCCTCCAGCAAAATCCTTCTGATTTACCATAACTTTTTGGCCAAAGCCAGAAACAATCAAATACCTGTGCATTGTCTCCTTAGAATTAACTGACTCAAGACTTTCTTTTCAAAAAAATTTTAGTAAATTTGTTTTAATTAGTTATACATGCCAGTAGAATGCATTTCTGCACTTTGATATATCATGCATAGATGGGATATAATTTCTCATTTTTCTGAGTATACATGTTGCAGAATCACATTGGCCATGCCATCACATATACATACAGTAACAATGTCTGCTTCGTGCTACTGTCTTTCCTATGCCCACATCCCCACCCCTCCCCTCCCATCACTTCCCTCTACCTAAGACTTTGCTTCTTTTTGTAGGTTTACAAAGAGTCCCTGTAGATGTGTGGACCTAAAGCCTTTTCTGCCTGTTGGTATCTTAGTTCAGGCTACTCTCACAAGTTCCTACTGAGTGCACGACTTGAAGAACAGATGTTTATTTCTGATGGTTCTGGAGGCTTGCAGGAGTGATATCAGGGTGCCAGCATGCTTGGGTTTTGGTGGGGATCCTCCTCCTGGTTTGCAGATGGCTGCTTTTTTGCTGTGTCCTTGCATGGTAGAGGGGGGGGTGGAGAGAGCGCGAGCTGTTGCGTCTCTTCTTATAAGGCCACTACGCTCATCATAAGGCTCCGCCCTCATGACCTGATCACCCCCAGCAAAGCCCCATCTCTAAATACCACAGCACTGGGGATTAGAGCCTCCACTCAGGCGATTGTGGAGACAGACCATAGAACCTGGGTAGTTGGGTCGGCTGTGCACAGGGGCTGCCAGTGCTGCAGAAGGGGAGCAGTGGGATCTGGGAGGAGTTTGAACTTTCCTTTGGCAGAGGGAAGGGTCTGGTTTTCAGGAGGCTTTTACTGTGTTCATCAGCTTTTTGTCACTGTGACAAATACCTGAGAAAAACAACTTGGAGGAGGAGAGATTCATTTTGGCTGATGATTTCCGAGGTCTCGGTCCAAGGCAGAAACATCGTGAGAGAGGGGCCATGTGGTGGAGGAAAGCTGCTCTGCTCATGGCCGCCAGAAAGCAGAGAGAGGCAGGGACAGTGCAAGATCTGGCCCCCGAGGTCACGCCCCAGTGACGTACTTCTTCCAACCATGCCCAAACTTCCTCCAGTTTTTACCACCTCCCAATAGTCCATTCAAGTCATTGATCCCTCATGTGGATTAGTCCACTGATGAGGCCACGGCCACCATGATCCCATCATTTCCTAAAATCCCCACCCTCCTCTGAACATCGCTGCGCTCAGAACAAAGCCTTCAACACACAGGAGCTGGGGAAGACGGCGCCTTCCAGCTCTAAATCCCAGCCCTTCCTGAGTGAGCTAATACCTGAGCTGAGTTCTGCAGGATGCGTGGGGTTTACTAATGCCATGGCCTAGGATGGGACTTAGAAGACAACGGAAAAGGACGGCCTTCCAGGAGGCAGGAACAGCACGTGCCAAGGACGGCGTGTGTGGCAGTAAGTGGATTAGTGTCGGCAAACTAACGGGCAAGGGCACTGTGGTGCCAGAGGAAGCCAGAGACGAAGCAGACACAGGTCAGAAAGGGTCTGCAGGGCTCTGTGGACCCACTTGGCCTACATTAAGAAGTGACAGTGGTGTTTCAGCAGGAAAACGACACAGTCAGATTTGTGTTTCTTAAAAACGTCTCTAAGAGCCTGTGATTTGAAAGAGAGCCATCTGGGTGCAAGGAGACTGGTGAGGAGGTGTCTCAGTCCATGGAAGAGATGTCACATGTCTGAGCCAGGGGTTGAGGGACATTAAGGGCGGGTCAAAGCATCCCTTCATTCATCCGCACTCCCAAATAAATTCCTTTTCTCTCTTATGGACTGTAGGGAGATGAATTGGATATAATCCCTGTTCTCAAAAAAATTGTAGCCTAGGGACATCTGAAGACCCATCGACAACACAAAAGGTGGATTCACTCAGTTCTTGGATCCACAAGTATCTTTTGGACACCTACTGTGTCCCAGTCCTTTGGAGTCAGTCCCAGAGTTGTGACAGCAAGAAAATAAACACAAAGCTTTGTCTTCCCAAAGGGTCCCATTCAAATGAAGGGGGTTGTGATAGACAGCTCTACATTGCTGTGGCCAAAATACCTGACAAAAACAACTGAGAAGAGGAGATATTTGTTTGGGATCACCATTTCAGAGAATCCGCCTCATGGGTGGTCAGTTCCAAGGCAGAAAAATCATGGCGGATGGACAGAGCAGGGGAAAGATTCTCAAATCATGGCAGCCAGGAGGCAGAAGAGGACAGAGCCAAGGGAAGGAGGAGGAGGAGGAGGAAGAGGACAGGAGGAACTGGGAGGAGATCAACCCTTCTGGGGCATGTCCTCAGAGATCTACTTCCTCCGTCTAGGTCCTAACTCCCAGCTTCCATTCAGCCATAAATGAATTAATCCACCGATGAGGTCAGAGCCCTTGGGATCCAACCTCTCCCCCAAAGCCCAACCCCTGGACATTGCTGTTTGGGGACACAGGAACTTTAGGGGGACATTCCAGTCCCAAACCAAAACAGGGATGTAGAAATAACACACAACAAAAGTAAAGTCTGCAGTATGGTAGGTGATACTGGATATTCCAGAGAAAGTTAATGGAGGGAAGGAGATCAGGGATGGTGAGTGCAGGGCTACTGAGAGATGATCCCCTAGAACCTAAAACATCTATTGATTCGGCAGACTTGGCATGGAGGTCTGATAGATTTGAACGGGCTTTTGGGTTGGGCAGACCTAATTGTGAAATCCTGGCCCCCTGCCACTCTGCCTGGGGGAGATGTTATCATAAACATATCAATTCAGCCAGCCCTTCTTCTCTGTGGGTTCCATGGGTCCACCCAAGCACAGAGCCAAAGTATTTGGGGAAAAAATCGCATCTACATTGAGCACCTACAAACCTTTTCTCATCATTATTCCCTGAAGAGTAGAGTATCACAACTCTTTTATAGCATTTATATTATTTTAGGTGTGCATGTAATCTGGAGGTGACTTGAAGTTTGCAAGCTGGTGTGTGTAGGCTGTATGCAAATACTACACTATTTTACATAAGGGACTTGAGCATCTGCAGATTTTGTTATTCTAGGGAAGTCCTGGACCAAGTGCCCCTTGGAAATTGAGAGATGATCCCCTAGAACCTAAAACATCTATTGATTCGGCAGGCTTGGCACGGGGGTCTGATAGGTTGGGCAGGCTTAATTGGGAATCCTGGCCCCTGCCACTCTGCCTGGGAGGCCTAGACATGATCACCTCCTTGAGTTCCAGTGTCTCCATCCACAAAATGCAGCTGGCACTGTCCCTCTTGCAGAACTGGTTGCACATCCATGTTCTTGAGGGTGGGTCTGTGGAGGCTCACAGGCTTTCAGCGAAGGAGCCTGGGGGGTGAACCTTGGAGGCTCTGGAGCTGCTCTCCTGACCCTTGTTCCCTGTTCCACCACAGCAGACTGCAGAATCGGTGTCCCAGGGACATGGGACAGAGAGTCAGAACCAGCCCCAAACCAGCCTGGGTTCCATTTGCAGCCCACGGTCTCCTGGAACACAACCTCAGCAAAGGGTGGCTCAGTTTAGGGAGGGGACAGCTGCTGAGTTCCAGGCTGACTCCTGTCCAGGTTCCTAGGTGGACCTTTCTGTCAAGCGAGCACCTGGGGCGAGGGCCAGGCCACAGGTGCTACAGGACCCTTCGACTCCTCCCTCCACTTGGAGCCGTGGGCCGGGGGATGTCCTGGGGCCCGTGTGGTGCCTGGTGCCTGGCTGAATTGATATGATGTTCTGCATCCCCGGAAAGTCTCAAAGGTGGCTTGCTTGGTTTCCTCCTGTCCTGAGAAGGATTCTGTCCCTGAGCAGGTGGGGACATGGGCGTGGGAAGGACTTTTTGTAAAGAAGACAAAGTGAGCGGAGGTGAGAGGGAGCGCGTGGGCAGAGGCTGAGTGGGCCTCCTCCAGCCGTGTGGCCAGCGAGCTGCACCGGGCTGTGTCCTGCAGGGGCTGCAGAGGGAGCTGTCACAGCGGAGCTCCACCGGTTGTGACAAAGCCCTGCCTTGCCAGGGACAGTGGCTGGGGACCTTCTGAGGAGATCTGGTGCCGGGTTGGAAGCTCAGCCTCCCTCCGTCTGTCACACGTCATCACCCTTTAGGGATCCTGGGCCTGGGCTAAGGGCCACTGCTGCTGTCTGGCTGGAGCACAGCTGCTCCCCTGGCACAGGACGTGGCTTTGGGCGGGAAGCCTGGAGGGGGCCCTTCCCTGATGGGGAGAGGGCAGAGCCGTCAGGGCAGAGAGTTACCCTGAGTTCTTTTTTTTTCTTTTTTCGGTTTTATTATTTTGTCCCGTCACTGACCTTCCCTTCCTTTCTCTCCCTCCTCCCTCCTCCTGTTCCTGTCTTAATTCAGCCTCATCTGCGGGGCGTTTTCTCAGCCGCTGCTGGAGTGGGACGTGCAGGTGACAACACCTTCCCTGGGCTGCAGAGGGGCCTGGTTGGGGTGGGAAGGAGAGACAAGCAGATGGGAAGAACTTGTGGACCAAGTTAGTGACATCCCCCTGTGCCTCTGGGGACTGATAAAGGGTTTCAGGTCGTCTCTAGTGATTAACTTCTGCCTGTCCTGGTGCAGAGGGTGGACACCTCCTCAATTTATGTCCTGCCTTTTAGGGAAATCGAGGGAGGTGGAGGGGTTTCTTTGTTTCTTCTCAGTGGCCTTCAGTTCAAAATGGTCCCTGTGCCAAAGTGGCATATTCTGGTCACTTTGACTGTTAGGAGTCCTGGGTTAAATATTTGAACCAGGCTTACAACACTTTCTTGCTCCCTCGGAAGCACTGTATAATATTAGCTGGTGTCATTGCGAGGGTCACACGGTGAGCCCGGGGCCGTGGCTACCAGCTTCCCTTCGTGAGAACACACACACAAGCCTCACCTGCCCTGCTCCTTGGCAGCCGTGGAAAGGCTGCCAGCTTCCCAGCCTGCAAGGGGGAAGGTGTCCCCATCATTGCAGCTGGGCCTGCTGGGCCTGGGATTTTCTGAGCCAGTGCACAGCCTCAGGCTCTCCAAGGTGAAGGGCACTGCAGAGGCTGCCATGGTGCTGCACTGTAGGTGCCCGATACCCAGGGGTACTCCATCAATGCATGACTCCAGGGGAGACTGAGGCAGCAGCCCAGGATATCACAGTGGTTGAAAGGCTGAATTCTGAGATAGATGAGAATGATCCAGAGGCTGAACTTGGCTTTACCGCTTACCTGGTACACAACGTTCTGCAAACTGCTGAAGTCCCCTGAGCCTCAGTTTCTTTACCTTTAAAATGGGGTTAATGTTAATACTTGCTTCCCAGGCTGGGTGAGGATTAAAGGGAGGTGCTCGCCATCAGTTCAGTACCTGAGTGTGCAGTCAGCTACAGGGTGGGTATTATTCTGTAGTTATTTGGAAGAAAAATCTTCCTGTTGGAAGAGGGGGATGTGAATGACCAGTAAGTAGGCCCTGATACCCTAAGAATGTTATATTTTAATAATGATAATTTTGGAGACAGAAAAGAAGCACTGCTATGGCCTCAGGACCTGTGTTCTGACATTACCTCTGATTGATTGGGTGACTATGGACAGGTCAATTCCCTTGTCTGTGCCCACCCAGTCTCTAACTTTAGTCCATTTTCTCTTGCTACAACAGAATGCCTTAGACCGAGTGATTTGTAAAGAAAAGAGATTTATTTAGCTTTTGGTTCTGGGGCCAGAGGAAGCCAAGATCCTGCAGCTGCATCTGGTGAGGGCCTCATGCAGTTGGCATAACATGGTGGCCGGCATCTCACGGCAGGAGTGCATGGAAGAGTGGCAAGCAAGCTCCTGCAGAAGAGACAAAGCACAAGGGCAGCTTGCTTTATAGTGATTGCTCTTGCAGGAACTAACCCAGTCCCATGAGAGCTAGAACTCACTTGCTCCTGAGAGACAGCACTAACCCATTCACGAGGCTCCACCCCCATGATCTAAACACCTCCCAATAGGCCCCGCCTCCCGACACTGCTGCATGGAGAAGTTAATCCTCAGTGTGAGTTGGTGGGGACAGCACTCCCGGCAGACACACAGTCATGGAGTTAAAGCACCATAGTGGAGGGTTTCTGAATTGCATAGGCATCTCCCTCCCATGTCCCTCCCTGCTGAAAGCTGTTTCTGCCAGGACAGAGCCAGAGTGAAGACCCAGAGTGCTCCAAAAGACTCTACTTCATGATCACCATGTGTACACCCTATGTGTCCCCAAAAAGGCACTGGGAATAGAGGTCCTGGCTGTTTCCTGGGAAACAAAACCATTGCAGGGAAATGTTGCAGGACAGTGGAAGGGGAGCATGGTTGTAGGGGACATTGGGGACAATAAATGGAGTGGTCAAGGAAGAACACTGAGGAGGTGATACTGGGGGTGGGGCCTGAGGGATAAGGGGGCAGAAAGGAAGAACATTGTGGGCCTGGAACAGCAAGTACAAAGGGCTGGGTGTGGAAGATGAGGCGGGGGAGGCCCACGTCATATTGGGTCCAAGGCCATGACGGAAGCTGAATTTGACCCAAAGCAGCTTGGGGACCACTGAAGTGTCAGAGCAGGGCAGCTGCCCTGGGAAGAGTTAACAGAGGGGCCAGGTGCAGGGTCAAGGAGCCAGAGGACAGCTGCATCTGTCCAGGTGAGAGATGGTGGCCGGGAATCTGGTGGCAACCACGGAGTTGAGAGAAATAGATGCATCCAGAGCTCAGAGTTGATGGTGGCTGCATGGGGAAGAGAGGGGAGGGAGGAACCATAGAGGACTCCCACGCGTCCAGCCTACGTGACGCAGCAGGGTTATGACCAGGGAGGGAGGTCGGAAAAGGAGCGGCCTGCAGTGGGCGTGGCCGGACTCCGGGGTTCTGATTGGCACGTGATAAACTTGACACCTTTTGGCTGTGCCTTCTCTGCTTTCCAGAATGAATGTGCTAAATTCCTCATTAGGGCAGCACCTGGCCACCAGAAGCACTGCCAGGCGGCCACCTGCCCTGTCTCAGGGGGCCGCCAGTCCCTGAAGGAAGAGGAGCGAGAGCTGAGCTGCACAGCCAGGGCTCAGCAGCGTGTCCTCTGCATCTGTCCATCTCCGGCTCCATAGATATTGCTCCTCTCTCTCTCTCTCTCTCTCTCTCTCTCTCTCTCTCTCTCTCTCTCTCTTTCTCTCTTTCTCTCTCTCGCTCTTCCTGCTTCTCTCCCCCTCCTGTCATTAGCTCTGACCATGTGTTCCAGGTGACTGTTGTCCCTGGGCCCCCATCTCAGGTTCTTCCTTTGCATTCTCAGGCCCAGGTAAGCCCTCCGGAAGCCCCCTTTGTCTCTAGGATGGAGGCCACAAGTTTTCTGACCCCGCAGAGAAGAGCAGCTGGTGTCTGCTTCCCAGGTCCTGGCAAGGCAGGTGACTCCAAGGTCAGACTCCAAGACGGACCTGGTCCCTTGGTACTCAAAATCGGTCTGCTACCTGTACCCCAGGACCACAGAGAGAGGGTGCACGGGGCACTTGGGGAACGCCAGGCCACTCACTTAGTCCTAGATGAGTGACGATGGGCCCAGGAGGCTCCTAGAGGAGGTGACAAGGGATCAACCAGGAGTCCAACACAACCAGCTGGAGAAAGCGGGGAAGCAGAGGGAAGGACAGGGGAGGGGACAGGGAGGTGAAGCCTCTGCGTGAGGCCAGGGCCTAGGGGACAGGGCTGTTGGTATCTTTGTGCAATGAACAAGCTCAGCTGAGGCTCCCAAGGGAGAAACATTGCCTAGAAAACCCACAGACCCCGCCTCAGACAGACCCAGGCTCGAACCCTAACACCAGGGGTGGGGGGCAGGGCCACTCAGTTGTCAGGGTTCTGGCCACCAGATCCGGGTCACCTGAGCTTAAATTGCAGCTCTGTCACTTACTAGTGGTGTGACTTTGGGTTTTGATGTCTACACCTGTGAGTAATAATCGAACCCCTACCTGGACAAGGGGAGGGATGAGTTCCTGTGTCCCGGCAGAGCCTGGCGGAGTCATGAGTGCTGTGTGTGCATTGAGTGACCACAGGCCAGGCACCTACCATCACTGGACCTCGGCCTCCACATCAGTGGAGTAGGGGGACGGCGTTTCTTGGCCTGGGCTCTTGGGAGAGTCGGGATCCTCTGTGGACAGCCCAAGCGCTATCTCGTTCTTGACAAAGGTCCGTGGCCAGGAGCCGGCCCACCACCCCCACAGCCTCCTCACCCTCACCTTCATCTGCATGTCACCACGGCCCCAGGGAACTTATGGCACAGATGGTCTCTCACTCATGATGCTGTGATTCCATGGTTTTGGGCTTGACAGTGACACAAAGTGACACCCATTCAGCAGACACTGTGCTACCCATTGCGAATTTCCGTCTTTTCTGGGGCTAGTGATGTACTGTGCCGTCCTTCCGCTCCATGTGGGCAGTGGAGGTGACTGGTAGTCCCAGGCACCGTCTGTCCACAGCGATGCTCCGGGGGTCAAGTGGGTTGAGCGGGTTTTCAGCTCTCGATGGGACCCACCCCATCCTGACTCAGGAGCACCAGTACCTCCAGGCGGGCGTCTGGCCCCCAGCGGCTTTTTGCTCCCACTCTGCTCAGCAGTCCGATGGGTGGTGCAACCTGGAGAGATGAAGTCGTGTGCTACAACCTGGGGCCACCGTTGCCCTAAAGACAGCCTGCCTTCTGCTGGGCAGCAGGGACTCGGGTGCTCTTCAGGCTCCATGCACAGCTGCACCCTTGGGCCTGTCCCTCTGTCACTTGGAAGGCCAGCAGCAGTCCCCTCTGAGTCTGGTACATAGCAGCACCCCACAGACAGCCTCTGGCTGGCACTGAGAGGAAGGATCTGTGCTAAGCCAAGGAAGCTGTGAGGCCATCCCCCACTCGGCTTCCCCAGCTGATAATGTCCACTGCCTGCCCTGCTGACCACCACCCTGGAGCCTGGACAGGAGAGGACTGGATCCTGGGCTGGGTTCCCTCGTGCTGCGGCCTTGTCTGATCTGAGCTGGGAAGGCAGCATTGCACAGAGGGTACAGGCCTCCTGGGTTGGAGTCGTACCAGATGCACTGCCCTGGGCAAAGCACTTGGTCTCCCTGCGCCTCTGTTCCCACATTGGCTCCCCAGAAATGGCATTGACAATGGTTTATATCTCCTGAGGTTACTAGAAGGATTCCGTGAACCAGTGTTGAGTAAAACTCACTTCTCTTTGGTGGGCTCTTCTCTTTTTGTTCACAGGATGAGGTTGGTTAACTAGATCCCCTGAAGATGCTTCTTTAGAATTGTAAGCACTGTGGTGTGTGCATAGGAGTTCTGCTTTTGCCACCAACCTGCTATGTGATCTTAGATAAGTGACTTAACCCCTCTGAGATTTTTATTTTGTTTGTTTAAAAGAAATGATAATGCCTACTTGATGGATTCTAATTAACATCTAAATTAAAAAAGATCTATCAAGATAGATAGATAGATATAGATATACCATGCTGTTTGTTACTATTGCTCTGTAGTATAGTTATTGCTCTGTAGTATAGTATAGTGATGCAACCTACTTTACTCTTCCTGCTAAGGATTGCTTTGGCTATTTTGGGTTTCTTATTTTCCCTGATAAATTTCATGACTTCTTTTTCTATTTCTATGAGGAATGTTGTTGGGATTTCGATTGAAATTACACTAAGTCTATATAGTGCTTTTGGTAGTATGGTCATTTTGCCATTAATTCTGCCTATCCAAGAACAAGGGAGATCTTTCCATCTTCTAAGGTCTTCTTTAATTTCTTTCTTTAGTGTTGTATAGTTTTTGTTTGTCCTTCAGTAGAAGAATGGACAAAGAAAATGTGGCATATACACTCAATGGAATACTATTCAGCACTGAAAGAGAATAAAGTCATGACATTTGCAGGTAAATAAATGGAGCTGGAGAATATAATACTAAGTGAAGTTAGTCAGTCCTCCAAAAAACCAAATGCCAAATGTTTTCTCTGATATAAGGAGGCTGATTCATAATGGGGTTGGCCAGCATGGGAGGATTAGATGAACTCTAGATAGAGCAAGGGGGAGGGAGGGCTCAGGAAGGGGCATGGGGTAGGAAAGATGGTTGAACGAGATGGACATCGTTACCCTAAGTACATGTATGAAGACATGAATGGTGTGACTCTACAACCAGAGACATGAAAAATTGTGCTCTATATGTGTATTAAGAATAGAAATGCATTCTGCTGCCATATATAACAAATTAGAATAAAAAGATATATATACACACAAATATATATAAAAATCAGAATGTTTAGCATTTCATTGGTCCTCAATAAATGATATAAATTAATTTGAAACTAGACTATAAAAGGGAGTCTTATCTGCAGAAGGAGTAGAGTCAACTCCTAGGTCCATTTCAGCTTTAAGATTAATTCCTGAGAAAGCAGCTCTGATTTGATGGGGAAATGAAAGATGCAGAAACAAGAAAGAAGAAAGAAAGAAGAGAGGGAAGAAAGAAAGGAGAGAGGAAGGGAGGAAAGGAACAAAGGGAGGATTCATTTCTCAAGAGAAAACCTCCTTTGAAGGTCCCTTTGCAGTTGGGAATAATAATTAAAAAAAAAAAAAAAAAAAGATGGAGTCGGTGCTGCCCGTCTTGGATTCGCTGAGCACATACAGGAAGAGGGAACGGAAACTCTTCCCCAGGCCCTTGTTGCCCACCAGAAAGAGTCCTGCTGTGGCCCCCTGTCCCGCCACACTCTGTACCCGGAGGCAAACCCAGACCTAGGACGTCCTCTTCATTCAGGGGTCCAGATGCCCTGTTTCCCAGCCGGTTGCTCAAGAGTGGGACCGGCAGCCCTGAGGCCGACGCTGCTGCAGGGTGCGTCACTCCCTCATGCTTCAGGGGCACACCACATCACCTCTTCTGTGTGTCCAGACACTCAGATGTTGCTCAGATGCCCGTTTTCCCAAAGACATGCCCTGGCCGGGTTTATTCAACATCAGGACGCATGATCTCTGGGGTTCCTCCAGTGAGGATTTGGGGAGCAGGGTGCTCTCAGCCCTGGTTCTGGAAGTGGGTACAAATGGCTCTCCAGCCAGGTAGATGGGCAGCCATGGCTCTGGATTCTCACCACTCTCCCAGGAGTTGGGCAGCTGATCTTCCCGGAGGCAACAGTACCCCAGACAAAGACTAAGATTCAAGGCAGAGACTGGACATGAGGGCTTTGCTGGGTTACGGGGAGCCGTTGAAATGGAGAGCCCAACTGGTTAAAGAAGAGAGAGGAAACTGAGCCCAGGTCAGCCCTCAAATTTTTATTCTGGGGGTAACAAGGAGAGCACAAGAATCTGGGACGCCCTTGGACACCAAACTCTGAGTCTGACAAGCAGGAAGGGTGATGAGTTGACCCTCTATCCATATCAGACAGAGCCACAGAGAATATGGAGTAGAATGCTCTCAGAAAAGAGAGGAAACCCTGCCTTTATTTACTTCTTCTATTATTTTCCAACAGCCCACCGTGTTCTATGGATGCAAAGTTGAAATACTGATGTCACCCTCCCTGAGCATGATATTCAAGCCAGTGACCACTGTCAGGAGCCAGTACTCTGACAAACAGCACAGGCTCATGATGGCATGAACGACAAGTGTCTGTTCTGCTCAGGTGACTTAAGGTTGCCTGGGAGTTGGCTGATCTCGGCTGGGCTCATCTGGGTGGATCCACCGTGCAGCCTGAGTCTGGGTCTCCTCTGCGTGTCTCTCTTCCTTCTTGGATCTGAGGGCCAGCCCAGACGTGTTCTCAAGGCAATGGCAGAGGTGCAGGAGGGCAAGGAGAAAGAATTACACGATGTCTCTTTAGCTGATGGTTCAAGACGTTAACTCACATGTGTTCCCTGATTCATCAAAACCAGTCATGTGACGGGGCCTGAAGTCGGAGGGCAAAGATCTCTGCTGGGAGGAACTGAGAAGTCACTTGGATAACCCAGCAGCTGCTGAGAGGGGCGAAGAACTGTGGCTAATAATTCAAACATAAATCACCCACCTCGATATAAGCATATTTGTGTGATGAGATCTTGTTTTAGTCAGCATTTTTGCTATTGTGACTAAAAGACCTGACCAAAAAAATTTTAGGGAAGTAAAAGTTTATCTGGGAGCTCATCCTTTCAGGGGTCTCAGGCCAGAGATGGCCAACCCACTGCTCTGGGCCAGAGGGGAGGCAGACCGTCATGGAGGAAGGGCATGGCAGAGGAAAGCAACGGGAAATATGGCACCAGTAAGCAGAGAGTGTCTACTGCACTCACCACAAAATGTACACCCCAAAGGCATCCCCCCAATGACCCACCTCCTCCAGACTCAGCCGACCTGCCCTCAGTCACCACCCAGTTAATCTCTATCAGGGGATTAATGCACCCATTAGGTTAAGGCTGTCGGAACCCAACCATTCATCCCCACACCTTCTTGGATTGTCTCACACATGAGTTTTGGGGGGACACCTAATATCAAAACCATAGCAGAGATCACTAAATGCTGGTAAAAATGGACATTCCCAGAAGAAATTTGGGGTGTGATAAAAATTGGAAAAGTTCTAACCATCTTTTCCTGTACCCTAGCGTATCATTTTGAAAATCCTGAAGGGATGAGCTTCCCATTTTGGAGAACTGGAGAATCTGGTCTGGGGAAATGGTTCACCAAATCTGGTGCTTAGGGAATGGCAGTGAATCACTGGGATCGTTTGGAGAGCATGCGAACATGTGGAGTCCAGGCTACAGGATCAGAGCCTGAGATGAAGGCTGGCCATCCACGTTGCTTAGAAAGTTCCCAGGTGAAATGCGTGCATGTTAGGGTTTGATACTTGAAAATTGACAAAGCAATAAGTCTAGGAGGGAAGGAAACCCAGGAGCTGTCTCTCAGGAAAATGCTCCCCTGTATCCACCTGCAGGTTGCAGGGGTGGCCCTAAGGCCACACTGAACGAACAATGCAGCAATGGAGTCCTGAAAAACAACAAGACTTCACCGTGCCTCAGAGAAGAAGACTGCACCAGGCAGGGCTTGCTCCAGGTGTGAAGGCTGCTCTGCAGACAGAAGCTGCCATCAGGGAGCATGTGAGGGCGTTCACCCTCAGGAGAGGACCTTGCCAGTGTCCTAGGTGACCATCCTAGAGGTGCCCACCTCTCTGGCCCCAGTTTGGAATGATAACATTCAGAAGTAGGGTGGGGAAATACACCAGAACAAACATAACTTATCTTAGGGTAAGCTGGCCTTGCTAGAGATCACCATAATCAATTTTGAAGGGCCTGTCATGAGCAGCGGTCACCGAGGGGCCTAGGACAATGACTGAGCTGCAGACCTCAGTGTCGAGGGTCAGATTTGGGACACGACCATGATGCAAAGTCTGGATAAGTCGGAGGCAGGTGGCATGGTGACAAGACAACCCCAAGCTCGGGCCCCAGTCCTAGTGGGTGCTGCCTGGTGAGCCTTGTGCATCCTGTGCCTAAATAAATCCTGGGATTATCTTGGGGATAATTCAGTTATAATTGCCTTATAAACTTAGGATTTAAAGACTTAATTTGTCAAATGTCAATGCTTACATTCATGACTTTGTTTTTTGAACTGTTTTGGCATTTCTCCATTTGAATATATTTTGGGTGGGGGAGGTGACTGCAGATAAATGGAAGAATATGGAAGAATGTCACCTCTCCTGACTACAAGCAGACCCTCCCACAAATGTCCCAAGAGCGCTGGTGCAGAAAGCTCCTGCACGTATGAATTCTAGCTCCAAAGTCTGAATCCTTCTTGTCTGGCATCCGCGGTATCCCACGAGCAGATACCACTTACAGGAGGTCAAGGCCTGCGTGGGTGGATTTGAGGAGCCCATGCCTGCCTGTCGATGCGGCTGGACAAGAGTTCTGCGCAGAGAAGGCCCAGCAGGTCTGTAGGTGTGAACAGAGCAGCTCACTTGGCAGCAGAGTGGTTGACCTTTCCTTAAACGTGACAGCCATGCACTTTGAGTGGCAGCTCACAGGTTCTCGGCCTCACCTGACACTCCCTCACTTCCCATGCTCATCAATATACCCAGGAAACTCAGGCCATGCGGTCCCCATGAATTTTCCAGCTTTTTACCCAAACACTGGTTCCTGACGGGGGAGACAAAAAAAATTACTGTAGCACACATTGGGTGGACGGTAGAGTGAGGCGTTTGTAGGGTGTTTGAGTGGAGGCAGGGCCCACTAAAATAAAAGGAGCCAGAGTCTCCTTCATTGTATCAGTTTTGGTTCACCTGAGGTTTATCTGTCAGGCACTGAGAGGTGCTTCCTTCAGTACAATTGCACTTTTGCTTTTTGCAAATACAGGTGAGGATAGTTGAATTTTGTTCCTATTATTTTAAAGCATGCTCATTTAATGAATAGTTATTGATGCCCAACTATATCCTGGGCACCGTTCTTGGTGCTTGGGACACATCAGTGAACACATCGGACTGTGGCCCTGGCTCTTGGGGAGGTAGCCCTCTATCAGAAGGAGCAGGAAATGAACAATAAGCAGAATAAATAATTTCTATGGTTTATTGATGAGGGTGGAGGCTATGGAAAAAAATGAACATGTGGAGCAGAGGGGTGGGGGTCCAAAGTACCAGATGGTGGCTCCCAGAGGGGAGGCCTCGGGAGAGGGTAGCATTCAGGCAAAGACCTGAAGGAGGTGAAGCGTGAGCAGGCAGGTATCTGGAGGGGCCAAGTTCCTGCTGAGGAACAGCCAGTGTGCAGGCAGCCGATGACAGGAAGCTCCATGGCTAGAATTCACCTTCTCTGCTTGTTTTGGGAGAAATGTGCCAGGCTTTGAATCTTCCCTATCTAGTGCACCATGGTAGGCCCTCCAGGTGTCTACCTGCAGAACACTAGGACTTTGACCTTTGCAGAGCATTTTAAAAATAAAAAAAAAAAACAATTTCATGGGGAGTGGGGAGACGGTCCTTATCTTGGTGGTGGGTACCTGAATGTATGACAATTCATAAAGCTACATGGACCCCCGAAGTCTATTTTATTCCATGTTAGCTTAAAACATAAGTATTTTGAAAAGCACTTTAGTACATTTTACTTTGGTTCTTTCAAAGACCTGTGGTGAAATAGGCATGGCAACGTATTGATATTCACGGTTTTCAGATAAAGAGCCTGTGGTGGAGATGTTGCTCAGCTGCTAGTGGCAGAGCGAGGTCTCAAAGTCAGATCCATTCCATAAGCTTGTTCTCGTATCAATACTGAGTCCCTACCACAAAGCCTTCCAAACTAAAGTAACCACACTGCCTCTGGCACTGTCTGAAAACCAGCAGGATAATGACCACACTGACACCAGTTGCTCACCATGCACCAGGCTCTGGGTACCTTGCCAATACCAAGTCCCTTAATTCTCACAAGAGCCTATGAGACACGGACTGTTCCGTTACCTCCATGTACACATGAGGACCCTGAGGCACAGGGAGGCCGAGGAGCTTTTTTGAGGCCTTGTGTGTAGTCAGTGGCAGATCTGAAACCCACAGGAGCTGTTCCTAGGGCCATAAGCTCAGCCTCCAGGGGTGCTGCTTCTGTTGCCAAGCGCTGAGGCTGTGGTGGCCCTCACCCAGGGCTCAGGCAAGAGCTTTGAAGGCTCCCTTTTAGGTAGGACTTCAGTTTATGGTAAGTGTAGAATGGGATTTTTACGACCAAGTCTTACCAATAAGTACCCTCCCTTCTTTTTTTCATGGTGCCTAATATTCCACCACTGGAGTCAGTTCACTGGGCCTCGAAGACCAAGTGGGAGGGTTGCTTGACATTCTTATGCCTCATACTCACACCTTTGAAAGAGTCCTGCTAACTGGTGTGATGGCACTGAGGTGGGCAGAGCATCCGGCCTCACTCCTCTTCGCCCTCTCTTGCCCCTGAGTTCCCATCTGTGTCCAAGCCTCCTCTGAGTTAGCACTTCCAATGGTGAGATCCTGCCCAGAGGTCTGATCTTTGGGGGTGAGGTGCTGAGAGAGGCCAGGAGGGAGGAAGATACATTTGGCAAGACGTACAGGATTCAGAAACAAACCTCACAACATTCTCAAATAACCAAGGAGCGTGTCTATGAGAACGGATCCCAGGGGAGCTGTTCAGTGGAAGCATCCTCATGTTCTGTGTGCGATGCAGCTAACGCCTGAGCCACTGGGGTTGAGGGCACCCGGGCCTAGAAGCCTTCTTTGTGCTCACAGAATATGTGGGCATTAACGACGATCTAGCAAGAGAGGCCAGGGCGAAAGCCTGTACCCTGGTCGGACTGAAAAATGCCACCAGGGACGATGATAGTGTGTCATCAGCATTTGCATAACTGCTCATGGCTCAGAAGCACTTGGGGGCTTCTTTCATTTGATCTTCCCAGCAGCCTCATAGAGTTCAATAATAATAAACCCTGGTAATGGATAATAAGAGCAATTAGTAGGCAGAGTGCATATCTTTCCAGGTTCTGCACTGTGACGTCTGTCACCTCACTCCATGTTCACTTACTTGGCAAAGAAACCATTCTTTTTAACCCATTGGAAACTGAGGCACCGAGGTCAATAAGTCTCCTAGCTTTGCATTAGAGAGCGGCAGAGCCAGGACGGGAACCCGGGCCTGCCCGTCCCTGGAGCCTGCCCTCTCATTAACTCTCTCCTGGCCTCCCCGGGCATCATTAGCCAGGCTGTGAGGGAAGAGGGGATCTGGTGGGATCAGGGCTGAGGCAGAGGGAAAAGCCCCATATATGAAAGATACGGATTTGGGAAGGGCAGGACTCATTGGAAGAGGTCGATGTGGAGATGAAAGGGAAGCACTAAAGAAAATGGCAGTAACCAAACCATGAAGGTCCTTCTGTGTTCGGGGCTTCCATGTCAGGGCTGCAGTTTAGAGAGCTCTCTTCAGCTCTTCTGTGGAAAGGGGATTGAACGGTGGAGGCTGGAAGGAGGGAGGGAGGCTGGGGCAACAGGCCATGGGGGAGAGTCTTTAGCAGCACGTGAACCCAGACTATGGCAGAAATGATGGAGAGGAGGGGCCAGTGGCAGAGATGTCTGGGGAGATTGAATTCATGGGACCTGGTGTCTCAGTGGCTGAAACCCATGAGGGCTAAGGAGGAGCCACATAGGAGACTCGGGTTTCTGGCCTGAGTTGATGGGTGCTGCTATTGTTCCCGCAAATGGGAAGACCAGGCACATGAATGCACCTGAGAGTGAGCAAGCAAATGAACCTGGGGGGTCGGTGAGACCCAGGAGTGGAGATGTCCACTTTCCTGTCTGGGAGATCAGTTGCTCATCTCTTACCAAAGTAGCTAAGGCACCCCAGGATGACTCGTCTTCTTACTGAGCCCTTGTCACCTTGACCCCAAACCTGTAACCCAGTGGTTTTATTTCTGTCTCCTGGATTCACCACCAAGTCTGAGGTGTCTTTCAACCTTCTTTTACCCTGTGTATATACACTACCCTGTGTAGTCTCTCTTCACACCTCCAAGAAGCTAGTTTGCAAACGTGTCTGATAAAATTGTTGGGATTTATTTTTCTTATCTGATATGGCCACTCCTGCCCTCTAGTGGCCAAAGGAGGGACAGCATGAGCTGGGTATCCACGGACCTCCCTGGGTCTATCCCCGAGGTTTCTGTCCTGCTTTTCCCATGGTCTTCCTCACCAGAATCCCTCTCATTCACACCTTGTCCCAGAATCAGATTACGCTTGGTACGAAAAAGATAACTAGTGTCCTAATTGTCACTCACAAGAAGTGAGTGACTTACAGAAGAGGAAAAGACTTTGGAGATTACGTAATTCAGCTTCTTTCTCTTACTCTTGAAAACCAAATGACTACTGCAACCCCATAACTTGCCTGGCCTCCTCCAATTACAGTCTTTCCTTGTCTTTTGTGGATACATCCCAAGACCCCCCGTGGATGCCTGAAACCACAGATAATACTGAATCCTATACTATGTTTTCCCAATGCAAGCCTATGATGAACTTTAATTTATAAATTAGGCACAGTAAGAGATTAACAACTGTTAACTAATGTTAAAATAGGACAATTATAACAATATACTACAATAAGTCATGTTAATATGATCTCTCCAAATTTGTATGTATTTTCATCTTTTCAGTTAAAGGACGCACTTTACAGCTTGTCACGGGCACATCTGATTTGCCAGCTTCACTGTTCTTCCCCTTTGCAGCTACTGTTAAGTAAAATACTAGTCCCTTGAATACAAGCACTGAGATATTGTGATAGTCAATCTGATAACCAAAAGGACTACTAAGTGACTAACAGGAAGGTAGCATATACAATGTGGATACGCTGAATGGGATGGAGCAGCAAAATGTAAGACGTCGTCACATTACTCAGAATGGCATGCAGTGAACCCAGACTGTGGCAGAGATGTTTGGGGAGATTGAATTCATGAGACCTGGTGTCTCAGTGGATGAAACCCATGAGGGTTTATTTCTGAATTTTAAGAATTGTTTATTTCTGAAATGTTTCATTTAGTAATAACTTTGGACTGCAACTGAAAGGGATTGATTGAAACCACAAAAAAATGAACCTGCATATGGTGGGGGCATGATGAACATATTACCCTCAGTTTCTTTCCCACACTGTGGCCAGGTAGACTAGATTATGGATTGTTCTTATTTGTAACCCTTTCCACTATGGTCTTTTGTGATCTGATCCCTCTCTACTTCTGTAAACATTTTCTTCTAAGAAGTCTTATTTTTACTCCCCAGTAAGGCTCATCTTCCTTCTCTTATTCAAATGTGCCTAACCCTTTCCTACCTGGAATCTTTGCATATGGACTTCAATTTTTCCATTCTTTATATCTCAGCTTAAAGTTTACTTCCTGGAAGAAATGAATTGTTTCTTGTTACTTTTAACATGATGTTATATAGTGAAAACACTAAAGACTCCCTAAAAATGTTAGTACTGATTATCAAATTTAGTAAAGTTGTAATTCACTAAAAAAAAAAAAAAAAGCAAAAATCTGCAGAATTTTTTCACACTAATAGTGGATTATCTGAAAATGAAAGTAAGAAACTAACTCCATTTCAGAAGAGCATAGAAAAATAAAATGCTTTTTAAAAAAAATATTCTTTAGTTGTTAATGGATCTTTTATTTATTTATATGCAGTGCTGAGGATTGAACCCAGGGCCTCACACATGTCAGGCAAGCGCTCTACCACTGAGCCATGACTCCTGCCCTCTAAAATACTTTTAAATAAATTTAATCAGTGAGGTGAGAATATCTGCGTACTGAAGACTATAAAACATTAATGAAAAAAATTGTAGATGACTCAAGTAAATGAAAAACTATCCTATGTTCATGGATTATAAGAATTAACTTTGTTGAAGTGTCCAAACCCTCAAAGAGGTCTACAAATTCAATACATTCCAAAGTCATTTTTCATCAATATAGAAAAAAAACCCCGAAAATTTGTATCATACCATAAGAGACTGTGAATAAGCAGCGAAATCTTGAACAACAACAACAAAAACCTGAATGCATCATATTATCTGAATTCAAAATAGATTACAAAACAATAGTAATCAAAATAGCATGTTGCTGACAGAAAAAAAGGTATGTTGACCAACGATCAGAGCTCAGTTCAGAGCCCAGAAATAAACGCATGCACTTATGGTTATTTTTTTTTAAACAAACTTGCCAAGAACATATGCAATGGAGAAAAACAAGTAGTCTTTTCATTAAAATATATTAGGGAAATCAGATATCCATAAACAGAAGGATGAAATTGGATCCAAATATCATACCATATATAAAAATCAAATGGAAATGAACTAATGCAGGTGTAATACCTGAAACTGTAAAACTACCAGAAGAAAACCATGACTTTGGTTTAAGCAATGACTTCTTGGATATGTTCCCCTAAGCACAGGCAACAAAAGCAAAAAATAAACAAAGGGGATTGCATCTGACTAAAAATCTTCTGCACATCTAAGGAAGGAATTAATAGGGTGAAATGACAATCTATGGATTGAGAGAAAATATTTGCAAATTAAACATCTTGTAAGAAGCTAATATCCATATATATATGAGGAGTTCAAACAATTCAACAGCAAGAAAACAAGAATCTCAACCGAAATATAGGCAAAGCACCTGAACAGATAGTTCTCCAAAGAAGACATAAATGGTCAAAAGGTACATGGAAAAAAATGATCATCAGTCATCATCAGAGAAATATAAGTGAAAACGTGAGCTATCACATCCTACCTGCTAACGATGTCTAATTATTTTTAAAAATTTAAGATAGGTGTTGGCAAGGGTGTGGAGAATGGGGAACTTTGGGAGAGGGTAGGTGGGAATATAAATTAATACAGCCATCGTGGACCACAGTGTGGAGGTGCAGAAAACTAAAAATAGCACTCTGGCTTGCATAATATGTGTTCTCCACAGGCCCGTGAGTTGAAGGCTTGGTCCCTGGTGCAGCTTTGGTTAAAGGTGGGGCTTTGGGGAGGTGATTGGATCATGAGGGCTCAGTCCTCGTGTAGGCATTGATCCATTGAAGGATTTTTTTGGTGTGGGGGGGGGGATTACTGGGGATTGAACTCAGGGGCACTTGACCACTGAGCCAGGTCCCCAGCCCTAGTTTGCATTTTATTTAGGGACAGGATGTCACTGAGTTGCTTAGTGCCTCGCTTTTGCGGAAGCTGACTTTGAACTCATGATCCTCCTGCCTCAGCCTCCCGAGCTGCTGGGCTTACAGGGGTGGGTCACTGCACCTTTTTATTCCTTTTTAATTCAAATTTGTTATATATGACAGCAGAATGCAATTCAATTCATATTACTCAAATGGAGCACAATTTTTCAAGTCTCTAGTCGTAGCATTGATGGATTTTTAAATTATTGGTGAAGGAAGATTTAGGATGTGGGGCCTAGTTGGAGGAATTAGGCCACTGGGGTGTGCCCTTGAAGGGGACACCTTATCCCCATAGCCTCCCTCTCTCTTCTTGCTTTCCTTGTTTCCTGGCTGCCATAAAGTGAGCAGCTTCCCTCTGTCACACGTGACATGAGGTATGGCCTTACCAAGGCCTAAAAGCTTCCCGTCCAAGAAGCTATGCTCTAAAACTCTGAAACTGTGAACCAGAATAAACCTTTTTTCCTATAAGTCTTCTCAAGTATTTTGTCATAGCAATGGAAAGCTGACTAACGCACATTGAATTATCACATGATGCAGCATTCTCACTTCTGGGTATACATCCAAAGGAATTGAAATTGAAAAGATATCTTCACTCCTGCTTATTTCAGCATTATTCACAGTGGCCAAGATGTAAAATCAACATCAGCATCTATCATTGCATGAATGGATAAAGAAAATGTGATATAAATGTGCAAGAGAATACTAGTCAACCATCAAAATAAGGAAATTTTGCCATTTGCAACAACACAGTTGAACATGTTAAGGGAAGTGAGCCAGGCACAGAAATAAAAATACTTGTGTGTGGAATCAAAAAAGTCAAACTCATGGAAAAGCAGAATGACATTTACCCAGACAGTGAGAGGGAGTGGGTGGGGAAAGGGGACCTCTGATGAAAGGTTCAAAGTTTAACTAGACAGGAAGAGTGAGCTTCAGTTATCCATTGCGTTGACTATGGTGGATATTAAATGCACAAGGCACTGTATATTTCAATATTGCTTAAAGAAGAGATTCCAAGTTATTTTGTCACCAAAAGGGAAGTATGTGAAGTGGCTGATTTTAAAAATTTGCTTGATGTAATTATTCCACAATATAAACACATGTCACGATATCATATTGTACCCCATAAATATATGTTAGTATCATTTATCCATTAATTCTCTTGAAAAATTTGTCTCTTCAGAGAGGCCTTCCCTGACCTCCTATCTGAATAGTCCCTGCCCCGTGTCGATCCCCACGGCAGCACCCCACGTATTCCTTACTGACGCTTGCCCTGAACCATAGCTGTTCCTTTTTCCTGGGCCACACAGTGAGGAGACTGTCAGGAGGACTCTTGACCATCACTGGAGTGGGTCAAAGATTCTAAGAGATGAATCTTCTGAGAGCGGGGAATGCCCACCAGGGTGAGGTGGACAGAGCTCCCAAAGATCAAGCTGATAGATAAACTCTGAGATCCCTTCTCCTCTGATGTTTTATCAACTTTCCATCCAGTACTTTTTAAGTGGAAGAGATTAGTTCCAGTCATGATCAGTAGCTGGTGTGGATCTAGCCCTCTCAGAGATGATAATTATATGCTTGGCACAAAATATTTTAAAGAAACTACTGGATGTTGCTGGAGAGAAACAAAGAGTCGATAGAATGTGGAGGGAACTTGGCCCTTGAAAGAAGAGAGTCACACACACTAAGTTAGACTGGAGGAGGAGGAGGGCTGCTTGCGTGGTACAGCCAGAACTAAGTCAGAGAGCTCAATTGTGTGGGTTTTTCAAGTGAGTGGGCAGGGTACACACTAACAGAGTAGGGGGAGAATAGGAAAATCTAAAGAGGTACCCCAGCTGTAGGCTCTCAGTAAGGTGGACGGAGGCCTCTGTTGACCGTGTTCTGCAGACCAACCCTGCCACAGCCCTGTTCTGCTTTTTATTCAAGCCTCGAGTTGTTATCATGTCTTCAATAAAAGTCTTGCTTTTGTCACTATAGGAGTGCCACCTCCCAGGGGAACCTAACTTACAACCATTGGATTGATCTCTTTAGGACATTGCATCCAACAACTGCAACATGCCTGGTCTTTTCAAGTCCATATGGAACGGTCATCAAGGATGGACCCTATTGAACCAGGGCATTAGTCTCAAGGAATGTCAAAGGATTCAAACCTCATAGACTATGTTCACGAATCACAAATGAATAGTATTAAAACAAGAGCAAGAAAAATATATAAAAGAGCACAGAAACCCGGAAGATAAACACATGATTAAACAGCACATGGGTCAAAGTTGTTATAGGGAAAATTGACAATAATTTGAAATTAAATTATAAGAAAAAGATGACATAGCAAATTACTTGGGATGCGGCTAAATCAGTACTTAGAGGATGGTGCATTGCTTTAAATGCTTATGTTGGTGAACAAGAAAAGTCTAGAATTGGTGATCTGTGCTTCCATCTTAAAATTCTAGAATACAGAGGAGCAGTTAAACTTAAAAATAAGGAGAAGGAAGGAGGTAATAAATGCAAGAAAAAGTGATGTAAAAAAATGAGAAAGTTAAAGAGACTGTGAGTTGGTTCTCTAAGAGATCAATAAAATGTGTAAATTCTTAGCAACACTTATCCATCTAAAAGAGAAATATACCAACATCAGGAAAATTAAGAGGAATCATGAAGATCCTACATCAATAAAAGAAATATTACAAACAACTTTATGCCAATGAATTTCACAACTAAGATGAGATGAATAAGTTTCTTGAAGTCACATATTTGCCAAAACTGATATAAAATGAAATAGGAAATATGAATGAATTTATAAAAGAGATTGAATTCATTATTAAAAACTGTCCCATGAAGAAGAACCAAGCCCATATGGCTTGACTATTGAATTTTGCTAATAATTTGAAAAAAATACCAATACTACACAAATAGAAAAGGAAAGAACACCTCTTAACAGTACTCGGTGAAACCAACAGTGCTTGGTGCCAAAGATATGACCAAGAAAAAACTACAGACCAGTCTCCTGTGTCATAAATATGGGCACAAAAGTCCTCAGCAAAAGAGTGTCAAATCGAACCTAAAATATATGTATATAAAACATTCATTCACTATGACCAAGGGGAATTTGGTTTAACAATTACAAATCAATCAAATGTAATTCACCACATTAAGCAAATAAATGATTTCAGAAATCATATAATACTCTCAACAGATTTAGTAAATATCTTGGAAAATTCAATACCTATTCATGATAAATTCTCATAGGCAACTGACTGTACCAGGGAGCTGCCTTGATATGATAGAGTGCATTTATAAAAACCTATAGTCAGGGTCATACTAGTAGAGATGTAAAATGGCTTTTCCCCAAGACTGGGAACAAGTTAAATGTCTTTCCCTGCCATTTCTATTCGGTACTGGAGATTCTAGCTAGAATAATGAGAAGTGAAAGTAGAGAAAGCATTAAGATTGGAAAGAGAGAAGGGAAGAGCTGTTTACAGATGACGTGGTTGTTTAAATACACAACCCTAAGGAATCTGTAAAGGACTAAGGAAGCAATACTTAAATTTAATTAGCATGTTAATATATTGTCAATATAAACCTTCATAGATTAGAAGTCATGATGCTCCCAAACTGGAAGCATTTCAAATGGCCATCAAAAAGAGAATGGAATGAAAACTTGAGGTTTGTTTACCCAGTGGAAAGCCACTCGGGGATTAAAATAGAATGACTGTTGAATCATGCAGCGTAGATGAAGCTCAGAATGATTATGCTGTGTGAAAGAAGTCATTAACCAAAGAGTAATATATATGATTGCATTTATTTTTATTTTTTTTTTAAATTTTTTATTGATTATTTAAAGCATTACATAGCTCATGATATATCATCTTTCATACATTAGACTCAAATTGTGTTTTGAACTCCCATTTTCACCCCAAATATAGATTGCAGAATCACATCTGTTACATATTCACATTTTTACATAATGCCATATTCGTGTCTGTTGTATTCTGCTACCTTTCCTAACCCCTACTATCACCCCTCCCCTCCCCTCCCCTCCCATCTTCCCTCTCTATCTCCCCTGCTGTTGTTCAATTCTCTCCCTTTTTTTTCCCTCCCCCTTGCCCCTCAAATGACAAAATCATAGAATTTGCAGGGAAATGGATGGCATTAGAGCAGATTATGCTAAGTGAAGCTAGCCAAGCCCTAAAAAACAAATGCCAAATGTCTGCTTTGATATAAAGAGAACAACTAAGAACAGAACAGGAAGGAAGAGCATGTGGAAAAGACTACAGATAACAAAGACGAATGGGGGGAGAGAAACGGAGAGAGAAGGGAAAGCATATGGAAATGGTAGGAGACCTTCAAGGATACATAAAATGATTGCATTTATATGAAGTTCAAGAACAGGGAAATTAATAAGTGATGTCACACATCCTGTTTTCCTATGGGCTGGGTGTGGATAAACCAGAAGGGGGCGCAAAAGAACTTTCACAAGTGATAGAATCTTGTAGCAGCATCTGCATTTACCAAAACTCAAAGAATTGTACAGTTAACACTGTGCAGTCTAAGTAAATTGTATTACAATAAAAAATATAACTTAATTCCATTAAAAAGTTATTGTTCTCAATAGGATATTTTGATCTTAAGTCAACAAATTGTTTCTTTTAAATTTTGTTTTCTATTCAAAGAAGAAATAATGTGTGTATTAGTCTGCTCTAGTTGCCATAACAAAATACCCTGAACTGGGTGGCTTCAAAACAACAGAAATTTACTTTCTCAGAGTTCTGGAGGCTGGAAGTCCTAGCTCAGGGTGCTGGCATGGTGGGGTTCTGGTAAGGGCTGTCTGCCTGGTTTGCAGATGGCTGCCTGTCACCTGTGTCTTTACATGGGCCCTGTGAAAGGCCCGTGGAGAGTGCTCTCCAATGTCACTTTTTGCAAGAATTCTACTCCCATAGCAAGGGCCCACACCTATGACAGATCTAACCCTAGTCACCTCCTGAAGGCCTTGTCTCCAGATACCAACACATAAGGATTAGGTCTTCAGCACATGAATTCGAGGGCCCATATTTCAGTCGGTAGCAACATGCATTCTGGAAAATTTGGAAAGTATAACTAAATAGAAATAAGAAGAAAAGTCATATAATTTTTACAAAAATGTAGCCACTGCTCACATGATTTATTTTGTTTCCCAAATTTTGTTATTTCAACTTTTACATGGTTATAGGCATCCTACATCTAGGATTTTCTATCAGGATGTTTTTAATTTAATGTTACAAGATGAATTTTTTTTTTCTGTTACTAAAAAAACCCTTCTTTGATGTCCTTTTTAAGACAGCCACAAAAGGCTCATTGAGTGACTATGCTGTATGTCTATTTATTTATTCAATGTCCTGTGGTGGAATGTTGAGCTACTCATCAGTATTTTGCTAGTGTAGATAATGCTGTGATAAACATTTGTGCATGTGATTTTTTTTCCTATAACTTAGATTTTTTTCTGCTTGGATAGAATTCCAGAAAATGGAGCTTTTAGGTTAAAAGGGTTCGCTCTTAATACATACAGCCAAATTCCCTTCCAAAAGGACGGTCCCATTTACATTGCCACCAACAGTGGAGCAGGAAAGTGCTTAGCAGCTTGCTCTTAAAGAGAAGGAGGTCACTTACACTAATGTGCTCATTGCTGTTTCCAACAGGTAAGCGAATCCTTCTGAAGCCGACTTCTGGTTGTGCCGAGTTGTCCTGGCTCTTCTGGCCCAGAGTCCTGCCCCTGCCTCTGGCTGGAGCCCGTGTCCTGGGCCTCACCTAGGAGTAGACGGGAGCCATCTGCCCCCACCCACAGCCATGAATTTCCTCCGGCGGCGTCTCTCCGACAGCAGCTTTGTGGCCAACCTGCCCAACGGCTACATGACGGACCTGCAGCGCCCAGACAGCTCCACCAGCTCCCCCGCGTCCCCCGCCATGGAGAGAAGGCACCCCCAGCCCCTGGCAGCCTCCTTCTCCTCTCCAGGATCCAGCCTTTTTAGCTCCTTCTCCAGTGCCATGAAACAGACCCCGCAGGCTCCCCCAGGACTCATGGAGCCTCCGGGTCCCTCCACGCCTGTGGTTCAGAGACCCAGGATCCTGCTGGTGATCGATGATGCCCACACAGACTGGTAAGCCGGGGTCTTCAGGTACCACCCCAGCTGGGGTGACAGCTGACATGGGGTCTGTCTTGCCTCTTGGGGGGAACAGAGGAGGGCCCTAAGGGGCTCAGGTGGTTTCAAAGAATGACCAGAGGAAGGAAATTCACACTGATCCACAGGCCCTACAACATCTGCATCGTGCCCAGTTTTCTTCTAAGACCTTTACATTTACAGGCCCACAGTCCCCACCTGCCGATTTAAAACTCAGTGGCTCTGGCCACTAGAAGATGTATTGTCATCCTTTTGACAGCAAAGCCCAATCTGAAGGACAGTGAGGCTGTGGCAGTCTGGATTATGTCACTCCGTGTGCTCGTTCATATGACAATGCAAACATCGTAATGTGTTTGAGGCGGGGTGCTGCCCGGAACCCACAGGAAATGTTATATACTATATGGATGGAAATCACATGACCTTTCTAAAATTGGAAGACTTCTGAAGGCTGAAATGCAGCTGGCGATATTTACCAGATTATTCCTCTTCAGCCTCAGTCACTCTCCATGCCCTAAAATGAGGTTGTTGTAAGGGTGACATAAATCAGTACAGGCCCTTGGCTCATAGCCCAAACCCTGGGGACCAGAAGGCCTCAGTATGTATCCCAGTTACTTCAGCTGCTGGCAGGCTGGCTCCAGAGCCTGTCCTCCTACCACCAATGCCCAGAAATTATGTGCTTTTGAGCTGCTTCTCAGACAGCGCTCCCCAAGCTCACTGCAGCGGCCACCAGGTCAGCGACTGAGCTACTGAGCACAGCTGATGTGCTCAGGTAGGGTGGTCACACGGAGCTGCACTTGGGGAATAGGTCTCTCCACCCCCTTTGTAGTACTGAGGAGTGATAAGTACTATTCATCTAGCCAGAGACAGAATTTGCTAAAAATTCTGTTACGAAAAACCCTTCTTTGGTGTCCTTCTTCAAGACAGCCCAAATTGAGAGACGTGGAAGCAACATATTCAGGGCAGAGGAATTCATGGATAGTGTACTAGTCAGTTTTTCCTTGTCTTGACCAAAATGCCTGGGAAGAACAACTTAGAGAAGGAAAGATTGATTTTTGGCTCATGGTTTCAGAGGTGTAGTCCACAGCTGGCTGGCACCAAGCAGAAGCATTGTGGGGGGTGGGGCAGGTGGCAGAGGGAAGCTGCTCAGCATGTGACATCCAGAAAGCAGAGAGGGAGCCAAAGGAGCCAGGGACAAGATATAGTCCTAAGGCTCACCCCCTTATCACACTTCCTTCAGCCACATCCCATCTGCTTAAAGTTACCACCCAGTAGTCCATTCAAATTATTAATTCTTCAAATGGATTAATCCACCAATAAGGTTACAGCTCTTATAATCCAATCTTTCCACCTCTGATCATTGCTGCATTGCCTAACACATGAGTTTTGGGGGAGACATTTCCAGATGGAAACCATAACAGATGTGAAGCAGAGAAATTCTGAAAATGAATCCTCAGGCAGCCCCTGTGGTGGGAGGACAAGGTTGCATGTGTGTCTCCAAAGGCCGTCTCGTTGTCCTCACCCAGCACATGTGTGTTGCATGAATACACGGGTGCACCCCGCTGTTCCATTAGTCTAACATGAGTGTGGACACTCACATTCCCTTCTTGAGAAGTCAACTCAGGTTGGGCTGATGGAACCTACTCTTTGGAGTGGGAGCTGTTTAGAGCTCTTAATGCATTCTCAGTATTCATTAGGTCCAGCAGACTCACACATCAGTCCTTGCATTTCTGCTAAGTAATTGCCCCATCTGAGCCAGGGCGGCCGTGAACCACCTGTGATCTGATCCAGTCTGAATGCTATCCAAGCCGCTGCTTCTGGGAGGCGCTCATCGCAAAGCTTGGCTCCTCTCTGCTCATTCCCTCCCACAAAGCGTGGCCCACGGGTCTGAGCTTAGGGCTGGATGTGTGCAGAGTTGCTGTTTCCAAGCAAGGCTGCTGACGTCTGCTCCGTAATCAAGAGACTATAAAAGTCTTCTGTTGACCTTTAACCCAACATTTGACCTTGATTTTGAATGTTCTTTGCTGGTTGTGTTATCTCGTGTTCAACTTTGTCTGAGAAGTTGCTTCTTCAATGGAGGTGGAATTGAATTCATAGCAGTGTGGTGTCATGGTTCAGGATAAGACATCACAGCGAGGCTGTCTGAGTTCAAATCCCATCTTTATCACACAGTGACCATGTGACCTCTGTAAGTCACTGCACCTAAATGCAGAACCTACCCCATAGAGTTAGTATATGTAAGTAGGGTTGACACCTAAGTTAATATGAACATGTGTAGTAGGTGTCTGGCCAAGAGAAGGTGCTGTTTAAATGCATGTTAGTGTTTTTGCGGACTGTTATGACCTTTCTGTGTCCCATCAACCAACCTGACAGCAGCCCCATGGGCAAGCTAGTTTAATCTCTTTGTGCCCAATTCTGGGCAACCTGGACAAGGTTTGTCTCATTGGACTAGGTTTTTCCTAGGTCTTCCCTGCTGGCTCTTGGCTGACAAAATTGGATCTTATCGATCTCTGTCTCTGTGTGGTATGTGACTCAGTGTTGGGGCACAATGAATAATATTGGGATGCAATGAATAGCCTCATTCACGTGACATTTAAATTTTGGCTCTGGTCTCAATCTCCACAGGAATGGCCAGTGTGTACATTTTGGGCCTTGCACACTGGTGGGGACTGCTGGCCTGATTATATTTTAATCACATATCACATGTGCTTTAATTAGGTCTTGAGAACAACTATCTTTGGTTCATGGCATATTTTGTGGCACTTGGTGGGTTAAAACAGAGGAGAAGAAACAGATCCACGAACTCACCCGGAAGTTGGCTCTGTTGTCCACTGGATGTCTGTGACAGAGACCTCCTGCCCCAGACCATCAGCCTTTCAAACGCAGCTCCGTCCTAGAGTCTCCATGAACTTTCTGACTTCTCTGAATCTCAGTACATCCCAGCTTACCCACACTGATGCTGGCTGCCTTCAAGTTTCAATCCTGCCTGTAGAATTCCCCACACGCCTGTCCCTGGTTACCAGTAGCAGCCAGCAGGGGGCGAGCCGGCCCCGCGGTCCCAGCAGCTCTGGCAGAGCCTGGCAGCCGGGGTTCAGCCCCCTCCCCACGGCTCCCTCATTGTGCAAACTGTCTGCAGAGAGGAGGAAGTTGTTAAAGGGAAGACGGCAGCTCACACAGCCCCTTTCTTCCCGCTTTGAGATGATAATGAGGGGGGAGCCCATCCACTGTCTGGACTGAGGAGCCCCCCCTCGCCCGGGGACAATGCAAATGTGGTCCCCTTTTCTACCCGCCTCAGCCCCAGATGCTGGGGCTCTGTCTTCCTCCCTGGTCCAGGGCCTCCTACAGCACCAGGTTTCCTTGCAGAGATGAGGGGATTGTAGGAAGCCTCCTTCCTCTCCTGGGGCGTCCAGCTTTCAGATTCTCAGAACCGCTGGGGGCCTCCCCAGGACCATCAGACACCTGGCCAGGGACCTTAGTGGGGGACTTTCATTCTCTGAAGAGAAGTAGAGGGTCCCAAAGTCACCTTTGCTGGCAGAACTCTTGACCCAGCATTCAAAGATGCAGCCACCTGTTGGAGCTGCCTGAGGAGGTGACCCTGGCTAGGCAAGGGGGTGGGAGGAGCCCGGGCCACCCTCTGAAGGCATTAGCTCCATGGCAGGTCTGAACTAAGGATGCTGTCTTCCAGGCCTGGGGCAGGTCAGTCTTGAGAACCCCCCTCCACCCCCGGGGGAAGGAGGATGAGATGAGTGGATCTCAAGGTCAGTGTTCTTCCCCGCCTCTGCACTGGTGCTCTTGCCTGGGATTCCCCAGTAGCTCCACAGGCCTCCAGGATGGACCCTGCCTCCCAACTACCCTCCACGTCACCACCTCCGTGTTCTCCTCCCGAAGCACAGATCAGCTGCAGTTGGCTTCTCCCCCTACCCTGCCCCCATGTATCCCCTTTTACAATCCTTTGCTGCTACATCCTTGACCTAAAATGTGCAAGTTCAAAGTCATTAGCATGTCTGGCCTGCCTCTGGTTGTGTCTCCAGCTCCACTTCCTGCTTTGGGGTTTATTCTGCAGGAATACAAAACAGCTCTGGTTCTCAGGAGCACCTCTGTACCTTGGCCTTTTCTGTTCCTTGGCCTTTTCTGTTCCCTGCTTCCAGGAACACTCTTCTCTGTCACGTTCACCTGGCCAGTTAGAGGACTGCTCAGCTGTCACCAATATGCCCTGCTAACAGTGCTAAAAACCACTGCCCCTGTATAAACTTAAAACACTCCACGGTGCCACACTGGCACATGCCACACTGTATTAAAATTGCCTCCCATGAGAATGAGACCCATCTCTTATTCTTTTTTTTTTTTTTTTGCACCAGAGATTGAAACCAGGGATGCTTAACCACTGAGCTACATCCCCAGACATTTTTATGTTTTATTGAGAGACAGGGTCATGCTAAGTTGCTTACAGCCTCTCTGAATGGCAGAAGCTGGCTTCAAACTTGTTATCCTCCTGCCTCAGCCTCCTCTCTCCGAGATGCTTGGATTACAGGAGTGTGCCACCACACCTGGCTCATATTCTTCTCTATAACCCAGTACTGAGCACATTGCAAGTGTTCAATTGCCACATGCCCCTGTCCCTGCCCCCACCCAATCAGGATAACTTCAGTAGACACACAGGCCTGAACGTGCCTTACTTTAGGGGTCAGCAACATAGAGCGCAGAGTTGAGGAGTTTCTGTCTTCGTGAGCCTGTGTAGAAAGTCCTGGCTATTTATTTGTCAGGATGCCAGAGTCACTATGAGGCTGATATTTGAGATTGTTTAAGAGGGAGGGGGTTATCATCTACAGAATGACCAGAATCTCATATTTTGATTTTCAGAATCAAAACATTTAACCTACCCCCCCCCAAAAAAAAAGCCATGACCACATAGTGTTAGCTGCTTCCAGTCCCCCTACGGGGCCTCTGGAGTTGAGAGGGTGGGAAGGAGGGGCAGGGCCAGGTGGAAGCCGCAGAGCTTTGCCCCACCGTTCCCCAGGGCCTCGAGCCCCGACTCCCCTCTCCTCTCCTTGACCTCAGCCCTGTTCCAGGAATGCGTGCTATTCCATCTCAACAATGAGCTATTGTTACCTTCTTTTTAGTTTCCTGGGGTTTCCTTTTTCTTTAATTAGTTAGAGGTGACATGGAAAGGGTGTCCTGGGTTTGGAGCACTCCCCAGCCACCACCCTTCCAGTCTGGAGGATACCAGACTGCATCTTCCTGGGCAGCAGTGGCCAGGGAGGCCCTGGGTGAGCACCCGTGCCTTCCTACATCGTCCAAGCACCGTTACTCTGTGTGATGATGGCCAGCCGCCCACCCACTGCTAAACGGTGTCCTTGGGTCCCTGTGCCTGGGACAGCGCAGGTAACAGGTACACAGGAGGTGTCTGCTGACCAAACAAATGGTTTGGTTGGTGGCACGTTTCTGATAATAACATGGTTGGAAGCGTGACAGTGACCAAGGAGTGGCCTTGCTGGCATACTTAGGTCCTCCTTTTAGCTCCGGCCTCATATCCAACCTAACAGAAAGTCACAGTGGACCCGGTGGGAGCTTTACACCACAGCAATCGGCAGCACTGTCAATCAGGGATGCTGTCACCCTGTCCAACTCGGTGAGCGGTTGCCAACGTGACAACTGCTCATGGGCACTTCCTGACTTAAATCAGAGCCCCCATTGCCAGGTGAGGAGGCAGAGGATCCATGAACCTGGTCCACTTGAGGACACAAGGAGAGGCATGGCAGGGTTGGGGCATGAACTGGGCTCATTTTTGCAAAAGCCTTTCCAACAGGGCCACCTTCCTGCTGGACGCTGCCCAGGGCTCCAGGGAGTGGCGGGAGATAAATGCTGTGAAGTGTCAGTGGGCAGATGGCTGAGCAAGGGAGGAACAGCCTGAGGCCTCTGAGGACCCTCCCCCAGCCCCTTCGTCACTGTCATATGGCACATGTTGGTGCACTTTGCAAGAGCATATTTCATGCTAAGTGGTTTTCATCAATTCTGTCATTTAGTCCCCCTGGTGACTGCATGCGTACTAGTACTCATCACATTTTATAAATAAGAAAAACGGAGGCTTTGGGCCCCAAATCAAAACAGATGCCACTGGCACTTGGGATCGGCTGAGGCCATCGGGATGAGTGTGGACATCACAGTTGTCCTGCCACCTTCCCTACCCGCCTGAAGCCCAGGCCCCCTGTGCTGCGTGTGAGCAAGGCTCTGGTGCCTCCCACGTGGGCACACACCCACCCACACACACCCGGTGTTTGAGAGCAGAGTGAGGAAACTGGTGGCAGGAATCCTTGTCACACCACGGTGGCCAACACAGGATTCTGGTGACCTCAGCCTGGGAGGAAAGTGTCTCCCTGGGAGCCAGGCGGCCCCACCCTGCAGGCGACCTCTGGCAGCCCAGTAGAGGGTACCAGGAGAAAGGGGGGTTCTTGCAGCCATCCACCATTCATGGTCTCAGGTTGGCAAATGGAACCTTTTATAGAAAGTGTCTTTGGAGGCCACAGAACAGTTTCCTCTCTTGAAAGCCCCAAGGGGTGGCAGGCAAGGTCTTTCCTGTTCTCTTCCCAGCGTTTTGACATTAAAGAGGTGATTTCCCAGCACATGGCAGGCATGCTCCCTGGGGAATTAAAACAGAAAGAAGAAAAGCTACAGAACATGCCGGGCTCCCAGGTGGCGCTGTGGAGTTCAAGTCCCAGCTCTGCCACACCCCGTCTCCATGCCGCTGGCCAAGTTCCTTTCCCATGTGAGCCTCAGGCTCCTCATCTGTACAGCGGTTCATATTGTCACCTCCTTCCCTCTCCCACTCAGCCCCCAGGGCTGTTATGCGGCTCCAGGAGAGCGCCTGGTCCTCTTCTTTTATGGGCCCTTTTCGGAGTGTGTGGTTTGTTCACCTGGGACTTAGTCCTGTGCCTCCAGTATGAACTCCATGTGGCCAGGGTTTACACCTTCCCTGTTCAAACGCAGAGTCTAGCACAGAGCCTGGCACGTGGGAAGTCAGGGTAGGTGGATATTTTATTAGTAAGTAAATAGATGTTCTTGCCAGAGGTCGTTATGACTTTGAAGGGAAAGTTCAGGCTGGAGGATGCCTTGTGGAGGAATCTTTGTCAGAAAACACTAGGCTGGCTTGGAATTCAGGAAGAGTACCAGATAACTTCCAGGTTATCCCTGATGCTTCCCTCAAGGATCTGGCCTCCACCTCTTTAGGCCCAACTCATCAGAGAGGCTGCTTTGGCTGAAGGGATGAGGCCTTCAGGACATCTGGAATGTGGCCCTAAGGACATGCACTGGTCCTCATTGGCCCCATGGTGACTGATTTCATCTGTCACCTGGTGAGGGAGATAAGGTGAGAGCCGACATCATCAGACATGGCTTATGGGGAGGGTTATCAGTTTTAGCAAGCGATTATTCAGGATGCCGAGTTAATGCTTAAGCAATGAATTAGCATAAGTCTATCCCATGCAGTGTTGGGGATAGACTTACACTACGTAATTACTTATTGTTCAATTTGAATTTAATTGAGTGTCCTGTATTTCATCTTATGCAAAGAGGTAACAAGGGACACTGCCTGGTCCTATAAACATGAGACCAGCAAGAGTCTGGCCCCTGAGCTGCCTGGCTTTCTGGTTGGGGAGTCAAACCAAGTCCACAGATTGACCCCATTCTCAGAGACCAGCTTTCCCTGCCGGTGACAAGGACCATTCGTCACCAGCAGGGAGGGAGCAACACTGAGTGGACAGTCTCAAGCCAGACTGCCTGGGTACTGTGGGCTCTGGTCCCTGCTCTTCCTTTCGGAGATGTGACCTTGGGCAAGTCCAGCCTCTGAACCTCACATTCCCCGGCCGCGGGGCAAGATGGTGGACTCGCTTTCCTTTCTCGAAGGGCAATGGTGAGGACGAACGATGACGGCAGGAGTGGGGGTGGGTGCAAGGCTTAGCTGACAGAGTAGGCCCTGAAATGGTAACTGTTATTAACAATTAATTACAGTTACTAATTGCTTGTGAACATAATAGTCCTGGAAGCCAGGGGAAGGAAGCCACTTGGCAGCTTCTGAGTTCAGCTGGATGGGCTCGAGGGCCGTCTTCCAGAAGCCCTGGAGGAAGGGCATCCAGATCCTGGCAGGCTGGCCGTCCCTCGCTCAGAGATTCGACAAGGGCTCCAAGTCAGTCCCTCCCCCTGGAGCTGGTCAGAGGATGCAAACAGAGACACACAGCCCTCTGTTGAAGACGCTTGGCTCTGGAGAACAAAATCCCCAGCCTCTCCCCACCGTTGCCCCTACCCTAAGCCTCTCCTTGAGCCGACGGATGGGTCCTGCCTGCTTGAGTGGCAAATGCAGGGGTTTCTGGGAGCCACGGGGGTAGGCCCAATGACAGGTGTGCATCGTTTCTTGCTCTGTCCATTGGCCCAACCGCACCCCCCCAACAGGCCATCTGACCCCCTCTGGAGTGGCTCCAGCCTCCTGGACTCATCCTTCTCGCTCCAGGCCCTGGCCCTGCTTTCCCCTGGCCTTCCCGGGCCCTGGTGCCTGGGGGAGGGAGGGGCCCTGGGCATTCCCCAGCGGCCTGCCCAGTCGCCTAGAGACAGCTCCGCTTTCCCAGGCCCAGCCCCTTTTATCAGGGAGACAATGTGCGCACAGTGAGGGCCTTGTGCAGCACCGAGCCCTGAGCCCTCTGACTTGAGGAATTTTGCAAGTGCTGACCTCTCTCCGTGAGGTCTTCGTGCCATCCAATCCAAGGGTCCGGCGCCCCTGCCGCTTCCTACCCAGCTCCTGTGGGGAGAGAGAGGGAGGGGGACTGGCTGTGAGGGGCGTTACCCTCGCTCTAGTATCTCTGGGGAGAGCTTCCTCCTCAGAAATCGGGGCTAGAAAATCCAGGGGGACAGTCTTTGAACGGGAGGGACTGTGGGGGATGCTCTCTCCTCATGCCTTCCCGAGTGGGCCGATTCTACGGGATCCTGGGGATGGGAGGTGCTTTCTCTCTGGGTCTCTGTTTCCTCATGGTCCCCCCCAAACTGTTTCCGTCAGAATGATTTTCCCAGGTGCCACCCCAACACCTGCTGTGTTGGATAGAGTTCTTTGTAGGAAAAAGAAATAGACTTTGGCCAACTTAAGCCAACAGGGATTTATGGGAAATATGGCAGTGGGGGGAGGGAGTTCTTAGAGGCAAGGGAAAATAGGAGGAGTCTCAGGTAAAGCTCCCCCTGGGTCCCTGGGGCGATCTAGGTGACAGGAAGTCCTGGAGAGTCTCTGCAGAATCAGCGCCTGTCTGCACCCATTTGTGTTCCTCTTTGCTCAAAATCAAATGTTTGGAGACGAACAAGCCTGGCTTGTTCTAGTCTCTGTTCTTTGGACACTTGGGAGCAGTCCCACCAAGACTGTGTACAGAGTGAAGCTTGGTTCCATCAGGACAAATGGAGGCTCTACTACCAGACACAGGAGGAGAGGGTCCAGGAGAAGCCCAGCTGAGGCATCCCCCTAAATGAGGGGCTCAGAAGACCCAGAGTGGGGCTCAGGAAGCTGCCTTTTGAGATGACGGAGAGCCAAGCTCAGAACCCACCAGGTACAAGACTTTCTTCACGTGGCCCCAGCTGGTGGAACTGGACAAACCCAGCGGGGGGAAAGAAAGAGGGAGACGTATTTCAGCTCAACAGACTGTTCAAAATAAGGAAAAGGAACTGACAGCGACCAGTGGGGGTGCTGGCGTGGGAGTGAGCCCCCTGTCACTTGCAGATTGCAAGCACAGCCGGGCTACCCATTTGGAAGCAATAACGCAGAAAGGGCTCCGGCCATGAAGAGGCCCGGCTGCAGTCCCTTAGAGGAGGCTGGGACCTGGAGCTGTTCATTTTCTCCTCTTTGATCTTGTGCTTCGTCACCTCTCCTGCCCCTGCTTTGCTCTGCTCTGAGACGTTCGGCTGTCTTGCTTGTGAGTCTGGCCTCGTCCCCCACAGCGTGTCCTGTCGCTCTGGCCCAGGCCCACCGAGTGGCTTTCTTTGGAAGGCGTTCCCCCACAGCAGGGGTCCTCTGGAGCAGTGGCTGTTGCTGAGCTGGAGTCTGGGGCGCTGGAGTTCACCCGGCCTGGGTCTCAGCCTTGCCCTGGGGAGGCAGGGCTCTGGGCAGGTGCCAGTCCTTACAGAATGTCTCCTCCCGGGACCTGTGGAAGCCTGTGGAAGCCTGCCTCTGATGAGCGGCCTTGGCAGTGATCCTCTGATGGCAGGATTAGGGATGGTGCTGGGTGTCCGTTCTCCTGACCCCCCACCCTGGGTTTGTGGAAGTGGCAGGGATGCAGGTTTCCTGAGGAGAGGCGTGAGCTATCTGCTATCTTTACAGGCTAAAGAAGGGGTGGCCAGAGCAGCTGCTTATAAGAGACCACCAGCCAGTGGGTGAAGGGGCATAAGGGAGGGAAAACCCAGGCATCGAGAGATGTTTCCCTGCTGGAGGGGAAACAGCCACATAGGCTCTGTGACAAATGGCATCTGCCACTTGGTTTCACTGCAGAGACAACAAGGAGAGGCGGGGACCATGCAGGGTGTGAGAAGCGACTCTTTTGAAGGCAGCGGCTGCAGGCCGGCTTTTACCTGGAGGGGATAAGGGCCCTGTGTGGCTGGGTTGCTGATATTTAAGGAAAGCAAGAATTTTTCTACAAATTTTCTGTTTTCAAAGTAAAGGTACACAATTTCAGCCCAACGAGACAAGACTGTGGCCTCCCTAAGATCTAACAGTTGGCAACCTGTGATAAAGAAGGCAGGAGTTATTGTAAATATTTAGCCGTTTCCTCTTCTGGGGCGGTATCCCAGCGAGAATGTAAACACCTTTCTGTTTTGGGGAGCCGTTTTGTTCAGTGAGATCCCAAGGGCCTAGCACAGTACTAAGCAGGTAATAGAAGAGGGGGAGGGAAGGAGGGAGGGGGGGAGGGAGGGAGGGAGGAAGGTTTAGATGGATGGAACCACGGAAGGATGAACAGATAAATGGGTGGGTAGATAAATGAATGGATAATAAATGTTCTTGGCCTTCTTTTTCTGCTCTTTTCACCTTAACTAGATCAGACACCCAACATTTCCATAGTCCTTTTATTCAACTTCCTTATGTCACTGATACCTATTTTCTGAATGGTCAAAAAATGGTTTGGGTGTGATGTGTCCCATCAAAGCTCCTGTCTTGATGTACGAATATTCAGAGGTGAACTGGATGGTGACAGCTGTGACCTAATCAGTCCACCCTAGTTGGAATGGACTGGGTGGTGACTACAGGCAGGTGGGGTGTGGCTAGAGGAGACGGGTCACTGGGGGCGTGCCCTGGAAGGGTGCGTCTTCCCTTTCACCCCTTCCTCAGTGCGCGTTCTCTCTCTCTCTCTCTCTCTCTCTCTCTCTCTCTCTCTCTCTCTCTCTCTCAGTTTTCCTCCTCTGGGCCCTTCCCCCATGGCAGGCTGTCTCACCTTGGACCCAGAGCTATGGAGTAAGACATCTGAAACTGTGCACTCCAAATAAACTTTTCCTCCTCTAAGTCCTTCTTGTCGGTTATGTGGGTCCCCGTGATGCAAAAACTGACCGAAATAATCAGATAAGAGTGACCTGCATCTTGGTCTGAATTCCCTTCCAGTGTGCTGTCCCCTGTCTGTGGATATTTTTTCAGGTGGGGAGGCCCTTAGTCGATGCTCAATAAAAGTTTGCTGAAGGAGTGATTTGGTGAATGAAATGAAGGGCCTGGCAGAATGTGTCTTTAGAGGGGAGGGAGTAGAGCCTGGAGACAATATTGTAGCCTTTCCGCTGAAGACACAAGGAGGGGGTGGCTATGACTTTGTTTACCCTAAAGGTCTGCACTGGGCTGGACAGGCTGCCATCATGCTAGACATACATAGATCCTGCCACTTCTCTCCTCTTAGAGAAAATGACCTGTTATTTCCCCGGGGACACATCCAACTGAACTTGGTCCTCCTCCCACCATGGTGAAGGACAGGAGGAAAGATAGTGTTAGTCCAACCCCTGCCGTGTGCCAGGGTTATCACTCACGGAGCCTTGTGGCAGATGTGCTAATGTCCTTATTTTAATAGATGAGGAAACCGGGACTCAGAAGGTTGAAGTGTGCTTGAGGAAGCACAAGGAAATAAATGGCAGAGCTGGACAGGAGCTGGCTGTCCCTAAGGCCAGCAGTGCCCACTCATTTCTTCACCTGGGAGGGCAAAGTTGCGCCCCAGCAACCCTCTGGTGGGCAGCTCACTTGCTGGGATATTCTGGGCAGCTCCCCCACCTGCATGTCCTCACTGAATCTCTTGACAACTTTAGATCTTTTTGTTCCCATTCTAGAGACGAGGAAGCAGAGGATAGTCCAAAGTCAGAGGGCGCCCATGCTCTGTGCTGATGATCATTTTTCTTGCACATTTGGGGAAATGCAAAACTATGAAGGAAGCACATCTCTCCCCTGAGGGCCCAGCACCTGCCCTGCTCACTTACCTCCTCCTGAGTCCATCATGCACGTGCACAGACACAGCCAGTCTCTCTGTCCCCAACTTTGTTCCTGGCAAAGAACAGATTCCACATCGTGGAGGGATTGATGGATAAGCTGGGCCACCTCATCAGGAAAGCCGTCTCCAACCCTCAGGCTGGCCTGGGTGCCCCTTCTGTGCGATGAGCAGGATCTGTGCATAAATGCAGTGTGTGGTGATGGTCCTTTTGTGTCTCCCCCGTGAGGGAGGAAGCCCCAGAAGTCTTGGTTTCTTAGAGTCTGAAGCCTCATGTGAGTTATGAGCCATCCTAAGAAGGCTTCTCTGACCAGCAGAAGCCTGACTCCCCTGCTGCCCACATCTTAGCCTCAGTCCCCTTGGCTTGTGCGTCCTATTCATTACTAGTTTCCTTTTACCTGTTAACTTTTAGTCCACAAATATGCACACTCCACAAGGGCAGGGACCACGTCTGCCTTCCCTCTCACAGTGTCTGGCAGTGAACCGGGTCCATATGCGGGTCCATAATGGGATTAAATGATGGGTATTAAGTTATGTGAATTTTGACCAGATGCAACCTACAAAAATCTCCCTTCCTATTGCTGCCCAAGGACAAGAGGGTGGGGCCTTCCTGGGTCACTTCCTGTGGCTCAGGGCCCTAGTGTCCTAGTGAATCTAATTTCCGGTCCCCCACAGATCCCTGGGCTGGCCCCAGGAGCCTCACCACCCCCAGGGGTGCTCTCCCTTCCTGGCTCACGGGCACCCCCTAACTGCATGGACAATGGAGGGGCTGCCCATCCTTGAAGGGTTCTCTCCATCTGGCAGTGGGAAGGAGCCAGGAACAAGAGCCATTCTTAGGAGGAAAGAGGGAGCTAGGATCAGATCTGGGGTCCCTCTGTGCTGGGAGGCCCATGTTGGCCACACCCCCACACATCTGGTCTACCAGATGACCCTCCTTGTCTTGCTAACCCAGGAAGTCCTGAGAGAGTGTGCCACGGCAGTGTCCCGCATGGTCTGCTGCCCATCTTCTCCCCTGCCTCTGTCCAGGCCACAGTGAGCAACTGACAAATGGCATGTGAAAGAGCAGAATCTCTTTGTGGAGCGAGATCACTGTATCCCCACCCTTTTCCAATGGGGATGACCTATGGGAAGACAGCTGAGTCCGAGACAGGACATCGCTGACCTCTCCTTCCTTCGAAGGGCATCGCCAGGGCCCAGCCCCATTGTCTCCGCACACAGGACACATTGGCTGGGAGACCCCTGCTTGGACCCAGGTGGATCCTGTTTGTGCTAATTCTCTTCCTTCTGTCCCCTCTGCTGCTCCTCATAAATCTCTCCCACACACCACAGTCCGCCGCCCCCAATGAGGGATTTCCCACCCTGAGCAACACTGGTTTTATAATATTCTCCTTCCTGGGGCTTCTGATGTGGCAGTAAAGTATGAGACCACCCACAGAGATGGAAGCCTTGTGGAATTCAGAGCTCCCCAGCCCCTCCACAAGGCCACAGCCATGATTGATTGGCCGAGGTGTTCAGGGAGCTTGTTTTGAGAATGAACCTCTTAGGGCATGAGGAGGGGGCAGCTAGGAGGAGACAAAGCCCTTGAGCACAGCGGGTCCATCTATTTGCCTGAGGTCAAACAGCCAGTCAATTACCCAGCCCCCAAAGGCATCTAGAATTCCAGACCATCCCTGCCTTCCCCTCTGCCAGACAGAAGTGTTCGGAGGCAGCTCAAGCCTGAATGAGCCTCCGGCAAGGAGGCAGCAGTCTGTGTGGCCCATCAGGAGACAGACTTCTGACTCCCAGCCAAGCAGGGCAATGGACCGCCTGACCCTCACCTCAGCCTGAGTCCGCCTGCCAGGCTCTGCAGTAAACATTCCAGGGATGCGCAAAACAAGCATTTCTCCCAGGAAGTTGAGGCTCATCAGGGCCAGAGCTTCCTGGGTGGTATTGGTGTAATGCGAAGTGCTCTGAGTTCCAGGTGAGAATCAAGTTCAGGGCTGCTGGTTGGGCAGGTTGGACACTGTACAATGACCCCCCCCCCATCATAATCAGTGTTGATTTGTAAACATATTACAATGATATACCAGTAGGTGGCAGTAGAGTATCTCAAGGAAGGGACGCTGTGTGGACGTGAAGGTTTATATTATGCATTTACCCAGTCAACAGACATTTGGAGCATGTGCCTGTACCCCGCATGTTGTGCCTGATACTGGGCACACCGTAAGCACTGAATCAGTTTCTGTTTTCCAGAAGCTCACAGGTGTTTGGAGACAGGAGATGGCAAGGGATGTATAATTACAAGGCTGAATGATAAGGGTTATAATGGCTGTGGGTGCAACATGCTGGAGAAGCTGAGCAGGACACTCAGCCCAGCCAGCTGGAGCAGGAGAGGGATTCTTCCAAGGAAAACACCACTGTGCATGGCACCCAGGGGGATTTGGGCCAGAAGAAAGAGGCTACAAGAAAGAAGACATAGTATCCTAAGCTCATGCAAAGGCTCAGAGGCATAAGAGTGGCAGAGGCATTTAGGGGATCCCGGGAAGTTGGGTATGTCTATGAAGTAGGCACAGATGAGCTGATGGGTGAGAGTAGGCCCTCTCGTAGGTAGGATCCAGATCAGGAAGGACCCTGGACCAGTCCTGAAAATCCCAACGTACAAAACCACTCGGAGGTTATGAGGCGTTGAACTGGGGCTTCTCCATCTGGAACCTGGAGAGTGATTCCCTGCCCATCTCCTCCCAGAGCAGACATGAGGCTTAAATAGGAGGAGGATCTTAAGGGGCTTAAATCCTTACATACAATGCCACCTATTCATGTGTCATCATCCATCACTCTTTGCACTTATGGGTCACTTCAAAGTGAAAAGAATCACAAATCTGTCTGATAGCTGGGGTCATATGGGGGCTGGGGTTGCCGCCTGTGCAATTGACTGGCTGTTTGACCTCAAGCCACAAAAAGATGGTGTTTTATAGCCTGGCATGGAGGGCGCATACCTGTAATCCCAGTGGCTCAGGAGGCTGAGGCGGGAGGATTGCAAGTTCAAAGCCAGCCTCAGAAACTCAGCAAGGCCCTAAGCAACTTAATGAGACCCTGTCTCAAAATAAAAAATTAAGAAAGGGCAAAGAAGGCTGGGGATATGTCTTAGTGGCAAAGCATACCTGGATTTAATCCTTGGTACCAAAAAAAAAAAAAAAGATTGTGTTTTGTTTATTTGTGGCTCCTGTCTGCATGGACTTGGACCCATCTGCACTGACTGAGCTTTCAGTAGTTCTTTATGGGTGAGGATTCTGCTTCAGGGCCTGGGTTACACACTTCGGAGCCTCGCGTGTGCCAGGGACTATTCTAATAAGTGTCTTATTCCATTAAATCCTCACAGTTACCCTGGAAGGTAGCTACTCTAATTATCCCAATTTCTCAGATGTAGAAGCTGAGGCACATGGCCAATTCCTTGGCCCATCCCCTAAGAGGTGGTCAAGGGACAACTGTTGGTGGGGGGTGGGGGGATGAAACTTGGCTCTGTGGTCGGGGCCATTCACAGACCTGCACGGGAACCCTCAGTGGTACAGGATGGAAAGCAGGGAGGAGAAAGATGATGGAGGATCATGGGTAATGACTGAGAACTGGAGTTGGGGATCCCCAGGCCGCCATATCGTGGGTGGAACACCAGGGATCCTGAGTCTAAACTCTGAGTCTTTGAAGTCATTGTGAAGTTGTACTGTGAAGGAAGAAGGGCATACATGTTTTATTTCAATGTTGGCTGGCTCTATTTTTCAATTTAAAATATCAGGCATATGACACCTAGATCCCCATTTGCTGTTGGTTCCTCAGGTCCCACAAATCCTGGAGCTGGGCCTGTCTTGGCGTCTGGAATGGGCCGACACCACCACAGAGGATTTGTGATGAAACTCACAAACCGTATGAAAAGTCCCCCTTTGTCCGGGGCCGGCTGCACACACGTTTTATTGAAGAGCATCGCTGAGAGATAAAAAGCAAAATCTCGCTTTCAAGTCACACTCATAGTTCCTGTCCCAGGAAGGCCCAGCCTCAGTGACATCTCAACCCGTCAGCATTGTAAGGAAAAAGAGGCACTAATCTCAGAGCTGTCAATCAGTGAGTTCTGCAGCTGGGAAGAGATGGACGGTGCTGGCATTGACAGTGTGGAAAGAGGGGCTGAGGATCTGTAGAAAGGATTCTTTCACAAAGGGAAGGTTGAAAAGATAGTTGGCAACATCCATGTTCCAGGGGAAAGAATAGAAGACGAAACCAAGGAGAAGCCTCTTGAATGTGATGCTTACAGACTATTGATTAGAACCCAGTCACGTGGTCACACCTAGCTGGTGGGAAAGTTGGGGTACACAGTTTTATGTGCTAATCTGTAAACTCTGTTGCTGTGGAGAAGGGGAGAATGTGTATTGGAGAGGAGAGAGTTGACTCTCTCCCCGCCTGAGGTCTAGGGAAGGGCCTAACACCATGCCCGGTGTCCCATGAGTGACTGAGAACTGAGAGTTTCATTCTACCAACAATCAAAAAAGAGCAAATGGAAGCTTTGTTACTTTTGCTTTGTAATGTGGCAGGATAGCTAACCCTGTAAGCCCTCTGTTTTAGTTAGTTTTTGTGTCACTGTGACCAAAATATCCAACTAGAACAACTTAGAGAAGGGAAAGTTTATTGGGGGTTCATGGTCTCAGAGGTCTCAGCCCATAAATGGCCAACTCCATTGCTCTGGGTCCAAGGTGAGGTATCCCAATATAATGGAAGGGCCTGGAAGAAGGAAGCTTCTCAGCTTATGGGAAGGTCAGGAAGCAGTGATTGTAGGGAGAAGGGGCCCCAGGGGAGCTGCACCCTTCCAGGGCAAAACCCCAGTGACTCTCCTTCTGCCATGTCCCACTTACCTCCAAGTGCCCACCAGTCATTCAAACCAGGATGGACTGAGAAGGGCACGGCTCTCACAACCCAATCGCTGTACCTCTGACTACTTCCTGCATTAACAGGAGCTTTGGGGGGACACCTCCTATCAAACTATAACATTCCACTCTGGCTTCAAAAGCACGTGTCCACCTCACAATGCAAAATGTATTTTGTCCATCTCCAAGAGTCCCATAGTCTTAACAACATCAGCATTATTCAAAAGTTCAAGTCCACAGTCTTCTCTGAGACTCTCACTTTTGGCCGGGAGCCCATGTAAAAATAAAAAGCAAGTTACGTACATCAAATACAGTGGCACGGGTTACACATTCCCATTCTGTTCTGTATGTCTGCATGGGCATAGGAAGAAGGGATGGGGTCAAAGCAAGACCAAAGACCAATTGGGTGACCATGAGTTTCTATAGTTCCACGTTCAGCATCCAGAACACATGGCGGTGAGATGTGATCTCCAAAGTGCTGTGCAACCCTGCCCCGTGGCCTTGGGGCTTACAGCCCATGTGCCCTCTCTCTTAGCCTGGCTCTCTGCAGCCAGCAGCTTTTCTTGGCAGATGGTCCATAATATAGGTATGTCTTAGTTCCTGGACTTTCCATTCCAGCTTTGGCTTTACCTTCATAGTTTCATGCATTGCCCTCTCAGGGGCAGCCCACAGGGATCAAGACCCTGCTATACTTTGGCTGGCCTCCAAGGCCTTCCTTTGAAATCTTAGTGGAGTCCTCCATGACCCATTAATTGGAACAGCCTACATTCATACAGAATTAGCACCAGGTAGATGACATCATGGTCTGTCCACTCATGCAGTACCCCGGCCTCCTGGAATCATAGGTGTAGTGGCCTCTGAGTGTGTACATGACTGAAATAACATGTGCCGGCATGGTGAAACAACTTCCCAAGCCGCCCTGTGCTAGCAGGGTGCCCCATGATCTCTTCTCAAAGACATTTTCCAGTCTACATCCTTCATCCTACATTTGGTGTGGTCTTGCCATTTCCCGAGACGTCCTCAAGCCATCTGTCCTAGTATCACTGTGGAAAGCACTTAGCATCTCTTTAGGGACTGTAACCTCTTCAAAAATCACAGCTTCCATGCAGTTTCTAGTCAAACTGCAAGTTGTTAAAATTCTTTAACTCTGCATTCTGCTCCTGATTCTCACAGTGAATCCAGTTAAAAGCTGCCAGCAATATCCATGTTACTGACTGAATACTGTGCTGCCTTGAATTTCCTCTGCCAGATTCATTGGTTTATCACTTTAAAATTCAGCCTCAATAAAGTCTTAAGACACCGGCAAAATATGGACAAGTTCTTTGCCAGAATATAATGTGAGCGGCCTCTAGACCAATTCACAGAGTCTTCATATTTTTCTGAATTTTCATGGGCCCAGTCTTCATTCCTATGCCTTTTCTGGTCTTCCTAGCTCCCACCAGAATTCCATTAAATTCCATTTACAACATACTAAAGGTTTTCCAGCCTGCATCTGTAGACTTCTTAAATTTTCTTCTCCAAGCCAGCCCCACATGCTTCTGAAACACATGGTCAAGCTGGCCACAGCAGTGACCCCCACTTCTTGGTACCAAAGCGTTTTGTGAGCTTTTTCATCACTGTGACCAAAATACCCAGTAAGAACAACTTACAGGAAGTGAAGTTTATTTAGGGCTCGCAGGCTCAGGTGTTTCAATGTGTAGAAGGCTGACTCCATTGCTCTGGCTCCAAGAAGGAAAACTGCTGAGCTCACAGTGGGATCAAGAAGCAGAGACTGTGAAGGGAGAAGGGGCCACAGAAAAGATGCACCCTTCCAGGGCATGCCCCCAGTGATCCATCTCCCCTGGCTACAGTGGAGATGGATGACCTATAGTTACCATCAGGTCATTCAGACTAGGATGGACTGAGTAGGTCACAGCTCTCACAATCCCATTGCTGTACCCCTGAATGATTCCTGCATTAGCAGGAGTGCTTGGGAGACACCTCACATACAAACCATAACACATCCAAACTTTAGCTGCTAGTTTTTCAGGGTTGAGCAAGATTACAAATACAGAATTAGAAGACCTGGATTCCAGTGCCTTCAATAAAGTATTAAGTCTCTCTGAGTTTTAGTTTTCTCATCTATAGAGTAGAAATAAAAATGCCTACTTTTGGAGGTGGTGGTGAGCTTTCAGTGGAAAAGGTTAAACCTCTTTGAACTCATTTATTTATCCAACAGATATTCATTGAACTCCTACTGTGTGTTAAGCACTCTGGTGGGTTCTGGAAATAGGATGATGAATCAGACAGGTATTTCCTGACCTTGAGGAGCCATATCGTCATGTAATGGGACGTGGGCATTTAACACAGTTATTAATTCTTTTTAGGTATAGTTATAATAAGCCATATGAAAGAGAAATAGAAATAGAGTATGAAAAATAATTCTTATCAGAATAAATATAAATTATGGGTCAGGGCCAGGGTGCTTGTGGGAATAAATGGGCAAGTGGATAGATTTAAGAAATAAATAGAATATAAAATCAATGAGGACAGGCAGGGAGAAAGAGGTCACAAGAATGATTTCTGTGTTTCTACTTTGAGCAGTGGGTAGGTAGTAATGCCATTTACAGATAATAGGGGCAACAGAGGAATGTAGAAGAAAGTTAAAGTAAGCATCACTTTCTTTGACTTTCTTCTACATTCCTCTGTTGCATAATGTCTAAGTCCTATTCATTTTCCTGCAAATGACATTATTCATTCTTCATTATGACTGAACGAAACTCCATTGTATGTTTGTGTGTGTGTGTGTGTGTGTGTGTGTGTACACACCACATTTTCTTTTTCCATTCATTCATTGATGAATACCTAGCCTGATTCCATAGTTTAGCTATTGTGAATTACACTGCTATGAAAATGGGCATGCATGGCACTATAATATAATGACTTCCATTCTTCATGGTAACTACTGAGAAGTGGTACAGCAGGGTCATATGGTGGTTCCATGCCTAGTCTTTTGAAGAGCCTCCATACTGATTTCCATAGTGGTTGTGCTGATTTGCAATTCCACCAACGGTGTAAAAGTGTTTCTTTTTTCCTGCATCCTCTCTAGCATTTATTATTGTTTGTATTCTTGATGGCTGCCATTCTGACTGGAGTGAGATGAAATCTCAGTGTAGTTTTGATTTGCATTTACCCAATTATTAATGATGTTGAACATTTTTTTCATGCATGGGTTGGTCATTTGTATTTCTTCTGTCTAGTTTATTTGTCCATTTGTTAATTGGGTTATTTGGGGGGTTTTTTGATGGTAAGTTTTTTGACTGCTTTATACATTCTAAATATTAATCTTATGGTGGAAAAGTAGCTGACAAAGATTTTTTTCACATGCTTGAGGTTCTCTCTTCATGCTCTTAATTATACTGTTTACTGTGCAAAAGCTTTTTAATTTGTTGCCATCCCATTTATTAACTCTTGGCATAATTTCCTGAACTTCAGGGTCTCATTGAGAAAGTGGTTGCCTGTGTCTATATGTTGGAGTGTTGACCCTACAGTTTCTTCTAGGAGTTACATAGTTTCTGGTATAATTAGTTCCTAGGTCTGATTCACTTTGAGTTGATTTTTGTGCAGGGTGAGAGATAAGGGTCTATTCTCCTTTGACATGTAGATAACTGGTTTCCCCAGCACTCTTTTGTTTTTCTTTTCTCCAATGTGTGTTTTTGGCACATTTGTCCAGTTGACTATATCGGGTGAGTTTTTCTCCATATTCTTTCATGTACCACTAATCTATGTGTTTGTTTTTATACCAATACCATACAGTTTTTGTTACTGTATCTCCATAGCATTATTTGAACTCTGTAGTATAATTTGCTTAGAATTGCTCTTTTGGCTTAGAATTTTTTGGCTATTCTGGGCCTTTTATTCTTCCAAATGAAATTTAGGACTGTTTTTTTTCTACTTCTGTGAAGGATGTCATTGATATTTTGAGAGGGCTTGCTTTGAATCCATATATTGCTTTAACAATATGAATTCTGCCTATCCATGAACATGGGAGATCTTTCCATCTTCTGGGTCTTCTTCAATTTCTTTCTTCCATGTTTCTTTCTTCCATGCAGAGGTCTTTCAACTCCTGGGTTAGGTTTATTCCTAGAAATTTTTAAAGGAGCCATTTTGATTGGGATTGTTTTCCCAATTTCTTTCTTTTTTTATTGGTATATAAGAAAGCTACAGGTTTTTGTATGTTGATTTTGCAATCTGCTACTTTGCTGAATTTGTTTATTCTCTCTAGCAATCTATTGGTGGAGTTTTTTGTATCTTTTATGTACTGGACCATATCATCTGAAAACAGGGATAATTTGACTTCTTCCTTTCTGATTTTTATCCCTTTTATTTCCTTTTCTTGCCTAATTGCTCTGGTAAGAATTTCTAGTACTTATTGAATAGGAATGGTAAGAGTGGATCTCCTTGTCTCTTTCCAGACTTTTAAGTTTTTCCACATTCCCTATGATGTTGACTTTGGATTGTCATACATGAACTTTATAATGTTGAGGTAGGTTCCTTCTAAGCCTAGTTTCTTCGGTGATTTTTTTTTTTTAAATCATGCATGGGTGCTGAATTTTGCCAAAGGCTTTCTGTGATTCTGTTGAAATGACTAAGTGATTTTTGTTCTTAATTATGTTTGTATGATGAATTAAATTTATTGACTTGTATATGTTAAGCCATCTTCACATCCCTAGGATGAATACAACTTGGTCATGATGGACAATCTTCTTAATATGTTTTTAATATGATTTGCTAATATTTTATTAAGAATTCAACATCTAAGTTTGTCAGGGATATTGGTCTGTAGTTTTCTTTCCTTGATGTGTCCTTATCTGGTTTTGGTATGAGGGTGTTACTGGCTTCATAGAATAAATTTGGAAGTGTTCCGTCCCTTTCTATTTTATGGAATAATTTGAGGAGCATTGGCATTAGTTTTTCTTTAAAGGACTGGTGTAATTCAGCTGAGAATTCATTTGATCCTTGGCTTTTCTTTGTTGGAAGGCTTTTTATACTTTTTATTACTTTTTCTATTTCATTGCTTGTTATTGGTCTGTTTAGGTTTTCTATGTCCTCTTGATTCACTTTTGGAAGGCCATATGTATCCAGAAATGTATCCATTTCTTCTAGATTTTCCAATTTTTTTGAGTATACATTTTCAAAATAGTCTCTAATTATCCTCCAGATTTCTGATATATCTATGGTGATTTCTCCTTTTTCATCTCTATTTTTACTAACTTGAGTCTTCTCTCTTTTTCTTTAGGTTAGTTTGGATAATAATTTATCAATCTTGTTTACCTTTTCAAAGAACCGACTCTTTCATTTCATTGATGCTTTGTATTTTTTTCTCAATTTCATTGATTTCAGCACTAATATCAATTAATATTTTAATTAATCGCTTCTACTGGTTTTGGGAAGTGTATTTTTTCCTTCTTTTTAAGGATCTTAAGATATATTATCAGTTTGTGTATTTGGGGTCTTTCTGATTTTTTCATGTAGGCATTCATAGCTATAAACTTTCCTCCTAGAGTGACCTTCATGGTGTTCCAGAAGTTCTGGTACCTTGTATCACTATTTTCATTTGATTCTAATAATTTTAAAATTTCTCTCCTGGTTTCTTCTATACCCATTCATCATTCAAAAGTACATTGTTCAATCTTAATGTGCTAATTTCTGTAGAATTTGGTGTTTTATTTTTGGTTTTGTTCTGATTTCTAATATTTTTTCCATTATGATCTGATAAAATTCAAGGAATTATATCAACTTTTTTTTGTATTTGCTAAGAATTGCTTTGTGGCTTATAATGTGGTCTGTTTTGGAGAAGTTTCCATAAGCTGCTTAAGAAGAATGTAATGTATATTTAAGCTGTTGTTGGATAAAATATTTAAGAGATGTCTGCTAAGTACATTGGATTTACAATATTATCAGGTTCAAAGAGTTTTTAATGAGTTTATGTCTGTAGACCTATATTAGTGAGAGAGGTATGTTGAAATCAGCCAGTATTATTGTACTGCAGTCTGAGTTTTTAATTCAAGTAGTGTCTGTTTCATGTAATTAGATACACTAACATCTGGGGCATAAATATTTACTGTAATTATATTTTATTGTTGGATTATTCCCTTTACTAGTATGAAATACCCTTTTATGTCTCTTCTGATTAATTTTGCTTTGAGCTCTGCTTTGTCTGATACAAGCATGAGTAGCTATGGGGTCTCCATTTATCTTGTATATTAATTTCCATCCTTTCACTTATAGCCTGTGGCTGGTAAGATGAGTATCTTGCAAACAACATATAGTTGCATCTTTTTTACATTTCATTTTACCAGTCTATGTCTTTTAATTGGAGAGTTGAGAGCACTTACATTTAATGTTATTTTATAGGGAGGTTTATTCATTCCCACCATTTTGCTTTATTTTTAATGTTTGATTTGGTCCTGTTTCTCATTTGCTTAGCTACTCTTCAAATGAGATTGTTCATCTGTGAGCTCTGGGATTTGTTTTTAATTTCCTCTGGGTGGAATATTTCTTTAAATCTTGTCTATAGTGACTATTATAGCTTAGTAGTCATGATTTTTTTTTCTTAGTTTTTACTTATCTGGGGGGGGGGGTTATTTCTTCTTTAACTCTGAAGGAAAGATTTGCTGAATGTAGCAATCTTAGTTGACAGTTATTTTCTTTCAGAGCTTAGAACACATCATTTCAAGCTCTCCTGGCTTTTACAGTTTATGCTGAGAAATCAAAAGCAATTCTAATTGGCTTGCCACTAAATGTGGCCTGATATTTTTCTCTTAAGTCTTTTAAAATTCTATCCTTGTTCCCTATGTTAGGCATTTTAATTATAATGTGTCATGAAGAGATTCTTGTTCAATCTTGTCTATTTGGGATTTTGAATGTGTTCTGCGTCTGGATATTCAGCTCATTCTCAAGATTTTGAAATCATTCTATTATTATTTTCCTAAAGAGGTTATCCATTCCATGAGTCTGTATCACACAACCATCTTCAATTTCAATGATTCTTAAATTTGGTCCCTTAAAGTTGTCCAAGAGTTCTTATATGTTCTCTTCAAGGTTACTTATTTTCCTTAATACTGTCCAAATATTCAATGTTGGCCACTTTGTCTTCCATCTCTGAGAAACTGTCTTCAGCAGAGTCTGCTCTGTTAGAGTGACTTTTAACTGAACATTTTATTGGGTCTTTCATTTCCAAGAAGTTTGCTTCTTTTTCAATATATCTGTCTCCTTATTGAATTTTTCATTTGTTTCCAGTACTGACTTCCTTCCTTCATTCAGTTGTTTTTCTGTTTCCTCTTGAATTTCATTGATCATTTTTATAATCATTCTTTTGAATTTTTTATATTTCATCCACTTCAGTATCTTTGGAGTTAGTTGCTAGTGAATCATGAACTTCAGGAGGCATTGTGTTCCCTTGTTTTTTTCGTATTCCTTGGATTCCTATGTTGGATTTCATGCGTCTGTTGGAAGAGATTTCTCTTCTACTCTTACATGTAGGACTTTCTAGGGCACGACCTTCATTTGCCAAAGTAACCTAGAATGATCTAGAGTAAGACCCCTTGTAGGTATGGTATCCACGGCCTTTGTCTTCATTGTCTCTCTTTTTGCTGTAGGAGTGAATGTCCATATTCACCAGAGGGTCCATCTCTAACTGTTCCTACTTGGGGCCAGGTTATTAGTTTGGATTTTTATCTCTTCTATTCTTTGTATTAAAGTATAGCTGAAGTTTCAGGTGGTTAATTTTTGTATGGAGGGAGGTGTGCTGTCTTTTGGCTGGGATCAGTTCAGTCAAGGAGTCTACCCTGTGAGCTTGTATTGTGCCTGTAGATTCCTAGCACCTCACAGAAAAGTAGAAAACCAATAATAGCAACAATCGAAGCCAACAGTAGACAGCATTGAAATAAATACCTGGTGCCTAGTAAGACATGCATAACCCGAATCACCACAAAAACAGGAATGGCTGGGTCAGCAATTGCTGACAGCAAAAACAATAAATAACCATAAACTGGATGTGACATTAAACAGCAGGTGTCAGCTGTGTTACTCACAGCACTGATAATCGCAACAACATTAATGGTGGGGGCAGGAGCTACTGTTCTAAAAGACAGTGAAACCAAATAGTTCTAAAAGATGGTAGAAATATAGGTCATTAGTAGAAAATGACAATAATGTGCTAAGGAGGTAGAAGAAAGCTCAGGATGCTCAAAATGTGAACAGAGAGAATGCAGAGGAGTTGCTGCACATGATGGAGGAGAAAAATAAGAAAACGAAGTAAAGCAAGAGAGAATGAGAGGAATGTGGCTGTTGGTCGGAGAAAAAAGGAGAGAAGAGGATCATTCAGACACAAACCAACACAAAAATAAGACAACCCAAATCCTAACTCTCAAAAGACATTGCAAGGAAATGCATCATAAAATATGGTAAAAAATGAGGAAACAAAGAAGCATGAGAGTATACATATGCATATGTCCATGAAGTTATCCACACATCAAAAACACCAACAAAAAAATAAATAAGAAGAAAGGAAAGATTCTTAATGAAAAATAGAAGAGTCATCTTCACTGAGCTGGTCTAAACAGTCACTAAGAATAAGTGGTCACTTCCTAGGCCCAGCCGTCCTCCTTTCCATTTCTCCTTGGACTGTTGAGGGGGTGGGGTGGGAGGACTGGAGATTGTCGACCTCTTCCTTTATTTTTTTTCTTTTGTGTGGTTGTTGCTCACTGAGCTGCCAGCTCAAGTGGCCTAAAAGAGGCCCATTGAAATAGCTCTTATCTTTCCTTCTTATCAGTGTAAGGTAGGACGAAGTGGGAAGAGCCAAGGATTGGAGTCTGTTCACACAGACGGGAGGGATGCGCTCCGGGTGGGGCTGTGGCACGGTTCTCTGAGGGGAATTCCAAGGGGTGGGACTTAGAACTTCACTGGGTGGTACCTGCTCCAGAGCGATTAGATCCACACACCCGTGGGGCCAGCCTCGGCTGGGAGTCTGGATCTCAGGAGCCTCCTAAGAATTCTGTTCCCAGGGTAAGGGAGCCCATTCTCCACATTCTGCTGCCCATGAAGACAACCTTCCCAGGATGAGTCCCTGAGTATGTTCACACCTGCCTCATCCGTTCCCTGGCCCCTTCATCTGGTCCCATGAGCCACCGGACTCAAAGGCAAAGCTGTGCTCCCTTTTGTTTTTCTGATTGACCCCTGGATGTGATCTCTTCTGTGCCTGATTCACTCACTTTCTGCTCCGCACACCCCGGGCCACAGGGTAGGCACCAGCCGGGACAGTATGGCAGGGCTTGCTGCGACCTCCTGCAGCAGCTGCAGCGTGGCCTCCTCAGATTGGCCCCCAGCTCAGCTCTGCACTTGTCAGTTGAGAAACACACTGTACTTTCCAAACACAGGTTCACTCTCCAGCCCTTGGATCAGCTAAGTGCAGGCTGCTAGTCTGTGGGCCTTTTTAGTCTGTGGGTTTGTCCGTGTGACACCTGCCTCGTGTGTTCCCTCCCACTGCTGCCACCTCTGCCACGGCTGGATGGGCTCCGAGGTGCTCTTTCTTGTTCTTTATTCAAAGCACTCAAATTTCTGAGTCTCTAAGACACTCTGACTGCCCAGAGTTCAATTTCAGTGAATCCTCGCTTTCACTTACCTCACTGAGAAGCACAACTTCCACTACTTCAATCCCGAGCCATGGAGCAGCTAGAAATGCAGCCTTCTTCTAATCTACAAGCTTGAACCCTGTGTCTGTAAATATTATCTCATTTAATTTTTAAGATAAACCTTAGAAATATGTTGCACGCCTATTAATATCTTTTTTTGTGGGGAGGTCTTTATATGTTGTTTTTAGATATACTGGCAATAGAGTGTATTTTGACATATTAAACATGGAGTATAACTCATTCTAATCAGGATCCTATTCTTGTGATTGTACATGTTTCATTCACCAGTGGTGTATTCATATTTAACATAGGAAAGTTATGTCTGATTCATTCTACTGTCGTACCTACTCCCATCTCCCATTTCCTTCATTCCCCTTTGTCTAATCCAGTGAACTTCTATTCTTCCCTCCACCCCCTCACTGTGTGTTAGCATCTGCATGTCAGAGAGAACATTCAGCCTTTGGTTTTCCAGATCCATCCATTTGCCAGCAAAAGTCAAAAGTTATTCTTCTTTAAGGCCGAGTAATATTCCATTGTGTGTTTATACCACAATGTCTTCATCCATTCGTCGTTGAAGGGCACCTAGATTGGTTCCATAGTGTAGCTATTATTAAAAAAAAAATGAATAACCCAATCAATTAACAGCTTTCTTCTGCAAAGGATAAAACTGAGACATAGGGAGGTCAAGTGGTTTGACAGCACCAAAATTCTGAGTCTTCCATCTTCCGCCTGTTCTCTTTCCATCCACCACACGTTGCCTCTAAATAATGGGGCAGTCATCAGTCAAGAGGGGCGGTGAGAGGGAAGGCGGCAGGCACTTCTTGGGTAAGGCCTTTGGGAGGAAGCAGCAGAGCAGTCTGCATCCTTACTCAGTCGATTTCTTCCTCTCCTTGCAGGTCCAAGTATTTCCATGGCAAGAGGGTGAATGGAGAGATTGAGATCCGAGTGGAACAGGTAGGTGGGAGTGGAGTCCTGAGCTCTACCACCCTGCTCTTTTCTAAGCTGGGGTCCTTCCCAGGAGGAACCTTGATCCCACCTTTTGCAGCCAAAATGAACTATGATGGCCAGAAAAAATCCTGCTTATACCTGGGAGTCTCATTAAATCCCAGAATTATTTGGTCCAGCAACTTCCACCTTTTTTGTTTTAGCAGCACAACTTTTCTTCGCAGGAAATACAAAGTAGGAGCTCATTCTACAAATAGAGGCAAGTTGAGCTGTTCTGATGTTCATGGGCAGAGAGACCCCCAAAGTATTTCTATCTCATCTCTACCCCAACCTGTTTCCTATGGTCCTGGAGACATCTCCTTAGAACCACGTCGATAGGGAGTATAGTTTCGGAGGGTGACGTGTTGGAATCCTGGTGCTCTGGCTTTCCAGGTTTGAATCGATGACTTCATCTCTCTGTGCCTCAATTTTTTAAATTGTTGTTGGAACTTAATTACTTAAAACCTTGAGAAAGAACAGAATTAAGAATACTAGCTCTTATTATGGCCAGTTATCAATATCCAGCCACCCCCCTTTTTTTCTGGGGATGGGTACTGGGGATTGAACTCAGGGGCACTCGACCACTGAGCCACATCCCCAGTCCTATTTTGTATTTTATTTAGAAACAGGGTCTCATTGAGTTGCTGAGCACCTCACTTTTGCTGAGGCTGGCTTTGAACTCGTGATCCTCCTGCCTCAGAGGCTAGTATTACAGGTGTGCGCCACTGTGCCCCACCAGGTCCCTTGTTTTATGTGGAAAAAACCACAGATGTGCTCAAGGGTGCATAGGAAATCAGTGGCAGAATCAGGACTAGAAGTTTCTGGTCCCTTTAGTCCAGATGAGGGGTTCCTCCCACTCATCAAGTGAGCAGCTCCTTGCTGCGAGCACTCTGCAGGCTTTAGAGAGCACATTGGAGCCCGGACTCTGGAGGCAGCCTCTGGCTCTGAATCCCAATGCCACCCTTAACCAGCTGGTGGCATTGATGCTGCAGCAAAAAAGCTCTCCCCAGCTCTTCACCTGGACTCTTGGGGTGATAGCAGCATATACCTATGTTCATGGGGTGCTGGGAGTGAGTTAGTGCATAAAGAGAGCCTAGGAGAGTGCCCGGTATACACTGGCACTTCATAAAAGCTCCTCTTCCCCCTCCCCCTCCTCCTAGTTCTCCTTCCTCCCCCTCTTCATCATCATCAAAGGCAAACGGTAAGTAAGAGAGATAAGGACCTGGTATAAAATTATTTGGGAGAAGCACAGTTTTTAAAAACTGGGGCAGGGGGTCATGGCTTTTTCTCTCCCTGCACTTTTGGAGCCTTGTATGGCAAAGAGAGAGAAAGGGCCCTCTGAGCATCAAATTGAATTGGCTTCGTCGCAAAGCACCTACAGTTTGAATTTCAATGTGATCCTGTGGCTTTCAAGTGGATCCAATGTCTACTGGTTTTCCTTCACAAAAAAAGAAAACCAGTTTATTTTTGTTCATTTTGCAAATATTTGTCAAGTGTCTACTGCGCTAGCTGCTCATGCAGGGTATGAGGATCAAATCAGGGACCCCGTCCCAAAAAAGCTTGTGGTCTAGGAAGGGAGGTGCGGTGAGTCTTCATAGAGCTTCAGCACAGAAGGTCAGGGCAGGGAGCCCAGACTTGGTGCCCTGGGCAGCAGAGGCCACTACCAACGGAGGGAGCCGGGCCTCCAGCAGGGAGAGCTATGGAGATGCCCTGAAGAATGGGTAGACCTCAATGAGTGCACCTTAGCCAGAAACCTGCACAGTCTCCTGGGTGCCCCCCTCTTCCTCCACCTCTACACCTTTTCACTCGCCAGAGCCTGCTGACTCTGCACTTCCCCCCCTCCACCCAGGGCCTTGCCCATGCTAGGCAAGCACTCTGCCCCTGAGCTTCATCCCCACACCCTCATATGAGCTTCTTAATCCACTTTCTACCCATCTCTGAATTATTTTTCATACAAAGGCTAGAGTGACCTTTCTAAAAAAAAAAAAAAAAAAAAATTGTTCTCTAAAAGTGTTAAAGTCCTTTGCCCAAAGACTCCTTTTCCCATCCCTATCTAAGTCAGGTAGCCTGGTGACTCCTTTGCAAAACACCTCAGCTTTTCCTTCCTGGCTCTTACCTGAGTTTTGTACTAAGTGTCCAGGGTGGATCGTTTGCATGAGGCCAGGGAGCTTGGCTGTCTGGATCCCACTCTGTGAGTGGCACAGGGCCTGGCACAGATGAGAGCTAAGGGAAATACTTGCAGAATGAATCACTGATAGATTCCACAGATTCCAGGCTGCTCGTCGGTTTCCAAAAGCGATAAATCATGGCGCCTTAATCTTCCCTCAAAAATCTGAGGTTTCCGTAAACCATCTGGTACATGCTCAGTCGCCAGCTGAGCTGGCCCTGTCTCATCCCCTTGTGGCCACCCCAGGTGGGTGTCTTAATATCTCCCTTTCGTCTCAGCGCTGCCTTTGGCCCAACTTGTAGGTAGAAAATCTTTAAGCAGGGGCATCAGAGGGGATTGTCATGAGAATAGCTCACCCAGGGACCCTGGGGACAGATGCACAGCTGGTCTATGAGGGCTAAAATCATGCTGGGAAACCTTGGCTAATTGAGTCATCCTCATTTCCGGCCATGCCTCTCCATGGAAGCCAGAAGGTAAATTAGCCAGGAAACCAATTAGCAGGTCATTTGGTCATTTTTCCTCTGGAAGATATATTTTCCCAAGCCCGTCTTGGAGCCTGAGTCTCTTCTCTTTGCCCATCTGGATCAATGGGTGGGTCACACAAGTGACCTCTCAGGAATCTCACAGGCATCCTCTAGCATTTGGGGAAAGGTTTAGGACGGAAGCCACTATTTAGTCTAAGCTGGCCTTGAATTTGGGGAGCTTGTCTCTCAACCAAGGGCCAAATTAACCAGATAATTGCACTGTCTGGGATTTGCTGGACAGGACGAAAGAGTTAGTTGTGGTTGGCCTAGAAGGAAGCCTCCACCCTTCTCTCCACCTTCTTTCCCTCAATTTAAAAATTGTGGGGCCTGGCTCTCACAGAGCCAGGAGTCAAGATGCCCTGGGGAAGCCGCAGGGGTCAGTGCATCCATTTGCATTCCATCACCCAGAATGCCCTGCTGGCTCTGTGGGGTCTTCACAGCAGGATCCGAGGAGAACCTGAGAACATCAGGCCAGGGTGGTTGGCATGTCAAGCTCTCCTCTTTTTATATTTGAAGCAGAGGTTTTTCTTCCCACAGGCGCAAGTCACCCCTCTGTGGGACTTGGAAATGAGACTGATGAATGGATTAACATTAAGTAGACTTGCAGTCTGGGAGGTCAGAGTCTCCAATAAAACAAAAGCATTTGAAATTCCCGTGTTCGGCCTTTCCTCAGTGTTCACAGAGGTACCAAAGCAGAAGGAACAGTCACACCTTGCTCCAGCAGGTAAGAAAGGCAAGAGGAGGCGGCTGGCCAGCCACAGAGTTACATGGGAATACCAGGGTCTCCCTTGGAGTCTTTGTTCTTGTGTGGTGTTGGAGTTGGGGTGAAGATAGGTATAGATCAGTGTTGATTCCAGCGAAAGCTGTTGGACACCTCTTTCTTCTGCTCTCCCCATATTTCCTCAACATAAATATCTTCTGAAAGTAAAGATGAGATTTTTTTTCCCTTAAAAAAATGTAAATACTTTGGACTCTGAACAGATAGAGAATCTCTTCTCCAAAATACTTGAGACCAGAAGTGTTTCAGATTTTTTTTTTCAGATTTTAGAATACTTCTTGAGATGGGACCCAAATCGAAACGTGAAATTCATTTGTTTCATGTACACCCCCATGCACATAGACTGAAGGAAATGACACAATTCTGTCTTGACTGCATCCTATCACATGAGGTCAAAGGCGGAATTTTCCGCTGGTGGTAACACATTCATGCTCATAAAATGTCCGATTCCAGAGCATTTTGGGTTTTGGATTTTCAGATTGGGGGTGCTCAACCTATTTTCCTATTTCTTCAATTTCAGCCTTCAATGCATAATTCTTTCTGGGACAACCTTTCTTAGACTAGATCTTAACTGTTGACATTGACTATGATGACCATGTGATATTTCAAGAAATGGTTATCAGCAAGATGAAGTAATGGTGGTTGGCTGTCAATTCAATTTTATGAGTTGGTAACAGGTTGAACATTCCCCTTAGTGGGGAATGATTACTTGATACAAAAGCACCTTGAATAATCTAATGGCTCTCTTTCTGTACTCCTTCTTTTTTGGGGTGGAGGGAGTACTGGGGATTGAACTCAAGGGCACTCACTACTGAGCCACACCCCAGCCCTATTTTGTATTTTATTTAGAGACAGGGTCTCACTGAATTGCTTAGTGCCTCACTGTTGCTGAGGCTGGCTTTGAACTCAAGATCCCTCTGCCTCAGCCTCCTGAGCTGCTGGGATGATAGGCGTGCACCACCATGCCCAGTTTGCACTCCTTCTTAATCATAATTTACCAATTACATTTGCGAATGTGTTGAAGCAGAATAGGAGAGAGAATGTGCCAGATTACATCTGGTATGATCAAATTGCATAGGAATACAATACCAGGTTCCATTCTAAAACTCAGCTGCAAAAGACCAGTCTTGAAGAGACTCAACATATTAAAATCACATGAGAAGAAGAAGAAAAAAAAGATCTAAGATTTAAGTTGAACACAGCCTAATATTTGTGGGAGGAGATATGGCATGAAGGTTAAGAGTGTGACTTCAGAGTAAGACAAACTGCAGATGGAATCTCAGCTCCAGTATCTTTTGATTGTCTTTGATCTACTTATAATATCTCCAAGTATCAATTTCTTGGTTGGAAAAATGGAAATAACCATTTCTATCCCCTGGAGATACTAGGTGAATTAAATGAGTTAATGTAATATGCTTAGTGTAGTTTTTTTTTTTTTCTTAAAGAGAGAGAGAGAGAGAGAGAGAGAGAGAGAGAGAGAGAGAGAGAGAGAACATTTTTTTAATATTTATTTTTTAGTTATTGGCGGACACAACATCTTTGTTTGTATGTGGTGCCCGGGCCACACGCATGCCAGGCGAGCGCGTTACCGCTTGAGCCACATCCCCAGCCCTTAGTGTAGTTTCTGACACATATGGTAGATGCCCAATAAACTATAGTTATGGTTGTTACCCCCAAAATGATGCTATTTCAGGCTGTGTCACCTACATGCAGCATCAGAATGCAGAAACGTGATGGCCCCTAAGCTCCCCTCCCCGACACCAAATATATGCAATGTTCTATCCAGAGTCTAGCAAGAGATCCAGTTGTAGTGTGAGACCGTAAAGAGAAAATAACAACTCAGAAGGCCTCCTGAGGAAATGGGAATGATAGGAACCAAGGCCTGTGAGACGAGAGGATCCCGTCAAGGAACTGGAGGTGTTTGGCACAGAGGAAGAGAGGCTTCTGGCCGGCCCCAGTCTACTCTACGAATCCCACCACTTGAACCAGTGGTTGATAAGTAATAGCTACCGAATGTCGAGTCCTTACAAGGTAAAGCCAAGTGCTTTTCACTGTTGAGGTTGGCATTATTATCACCTCATCTTACAGAAACTGAGCTCAGAGCGCGAAGGGCTTGCCACAGTTACCCAACTAATAAATGGCAGGGGTCTGGTTGAACCCAGTTAGCTGAACTTCACTGCATTTTTCTGCCAGTTTTGCTGATATCAAGATCAATAACCAATAACCAGTATGTATTGGTTAAAGCGCTTTCCACACATAAACTTGTTTCAGCCTCACAAGGGCATATTAAGATAAATGGATCCAACCAAATCCATTTGGCAGATGAAGAAATTGGGGCTCAAAAAGGTTAAACCATCAGAAGAAATGAGCGATAGAGCAGAAATTTGAACCCTAACTTGTTTCCCATATTAGTTCAGGCTAAGGGTGCAATCCTAGAGGATCTGTCCACCCCCAGTTGTGCCAGAGCAGGGGGTAGGTTGGAAAGGCCAAAGAGTGTGCCCGAGACAGTGTGTGAGACGTAGTATTTATTGGGGAAAGTTTACAAGAGATCAGCGACTGTTCCAAGAAGAGTTCAGTGGTGACAGGCTGAGCCCTCAGTTCCACCCCAGTCCCCGCTCGGAGAAGGATCTTAGATGTCAGGCTGCAGAAACAGTGACATCTTCAGCATCAGCTGTCTCAATTTGTTTTCCTGGTCAGCAGCAGCCCCAGGAGCAACTGTCCTGTGTACATGCAGGAATGCTCTCTTGCCCTCCTTCCCTGTGTGCACCGGGAAAGCCACATCCTTCAGGATCATATGTGTCTGGACTTCCTGGCCTGGGTTAGCGCCTATTGTTCCTTTAGCTCGGCTAGGTTTCTTTGAAAACAGAAAAAGGGGCATTTGGGGACATAGTGTTTTGCCGTCCCCCTTTTCTTTAGGGACAATACAAAGATGGATTTCAACTTGGTATAAACACAAGCTACTGAGCAGAGCCAACTAATGCTGAATGGGACATTCCTGTGACCTTGGTAGGTAGGGAGTCTCCTGTGCTGGAAATGCTCTGGCAGATATCAGGCAGCTAATTCAGGGAGGAGTTCCCAGGAAATTCATTACCTAATAAGACTTAAAAAAAAAAAAAAGACTGTATTCATTTTTCTTTTATTTATTTTGAGGAGTAAAAGTAACAAATTCCAAGAGTTAAAAATAAAAAAAAAAGGTGCAACGTAGTATCTGGAGAAAAGTCTCCCCGCAAACCTGCCCTCACCATCCGCTTCTCTTTAGTGCAGCTGACCACTGGTGCTGGTTTCTCAGGCAATTTCCTAAAGAGGTTTCCAATGCCATGTTCAAGTCCACATGTGTACGTTTCATAAAGGGTAGTTGGTCAGAAAAAAACATAAGCCATTCTAGGTATTTTGGAGGAGGGTTTAATAAGGATTGATTACAAATGGACCCAAAGGGGAAGTCATAGTACCCAGAGCCACAGAGGTCCTCTGGCCACTGTCGTCACCACCACTGCTATTGTTGAAACTGCCACTGTGGTCACCAAAGAAACCTGAGCCTGCCCTCCCATGATGCCACAGGCCTCCACCAACTCCTCCATCTGCTGCTGCTGTTGGTGGACTTTCTGTGGCTGCCTCCTCCCTAACTCAGTTCCTGTATGAACACCTCCCCTTGGTAGGAAGGAACAGGAGCCATGTGGCAAAAGAATCTGGGGAGTGTAAATTTGGGGGTGTCAATTCTGTTGTGTAGGAGAAAACCAAGGGGGATGGACATAGGCCTGTTAAAGACAACGGTGACGGCACCATCCACCCCTTTGGCCTCTCAACATCCACACGTGCCCTTCTGCTTCTCCATACTCATTGAAACCCCGACTTTTCACTTAATGCATCCTGGAGTTTATTCCAAGGGGGGCACATGCAGAGATCTCACTCTTGTTAAGGATCGCCTAGGTTTCTGTCCCGTCATAGTTTGTTTTCCATAATTTTACTGTTGCAGGAAATGCTAAACCTGTTGTTAGCATATCTATTAGCATATCTGTAGGATTCATTCCTTGAAGCAGAACAACTCACTGCACCAGCAGTGCACGTAGTAGATGCCACAGTGTACTCTAGGCATAAAGAACTCCCCGCCCCTCTGCAGCTGCTGAAGTGCTCCCAGAAGATAGACCTCAGCTGTCTCGTGGAAGTGCCTCGGGTGAAGAGCACTGCTTTGCCCAAGGCCACGTCTCTTTCTTGGGGACAGTTTTCTCCAATGATATAAAGGCCCCGGGACACTTCACCCCAATTTGAGACAAACTGAAAGGCCGTGGCATCTCGCGAGGTCTCGGTGGAGTTGACAGAGATCTTGCTGGGCCCCTGGTGTGGCTGGACTTCTCCGCCTGCGGTACTCACTCCTGCCTTTCCTCCACCGACCAGCGACATCCATTCCCAGAGACCTCCTAATGAACTTCTCAAGCCAATATCCACCCCAGAGTCTGCCTCTCAGAGAACACGACCTTCAAAAGCACATTTATAATTCTGATAGTTTTGATAACTTCTGGCCAAACACCCTCCATGGGGATTGCGTGGATGATCTGCAACACTCTTCAGATCTGGGTTTCTAGGACTCTGCAGGACCCACAGATTCTGGGGTCCATCCTGGGTAGAATGCTCTCTTGGTTCCAGGCCAGACATTGATGCTGAACTCTGAAGTGCTCCATAATTGGGTCTTCCTGTTTGACCTCCTTGTGTTTGAAATTCACCAGAGCTTGGCGTTTCTGTGCGGGGCCGAGTCCGACAGGATTCTGCTGCTCTGATCCAATAAGCCTTGTTTTGTTAACACAATCCTGCAAGATTTATTTGTTTGGCTTGGCTTACCCTGACCTCAGACGTTCTGTTTTGTGTTATTTTTAAAAGCGTGCAGGTCTCCATGGAGGCCTCTTTCTTTTCAAATCTAAGAACCAGCTGGGAGAATTAAAAAAAAAAAAAAAAAAAGGCAGGTGGGATCCTAGGACACACTCGCTGAACCATAACTCATCAGAAGAGCAAGCACTTCTCTCCTTAGCCATGGACTTGATTAATGTGGGTTTATCAGCTGCCTGGGCCTACCTTATGTCCACCAATGGGAGAAGTCTATAGAGAACAGAGAAGCGATAATAATGGTGGTGTTCGCAAGCTTTTATTGAGCATTTACTGCATGCTCTGTGCCCTGTTCATTTCTTCCTGAGCAATAACTCATTTCATCTCCATGGCATACCTGTGGCTGAGGAGACTGAGGCTTGGAGAGCTTAAATGAATTTCTCAGGCATGGCCACACAGCTGGTAAGAATGTAGCGAAGCTAGGATTTGAACCCAGGTCTGGCTTAACCAAAGTAGAGGTTAAATAAAGTAGATCTATGAGAAGAGCTGTTGTTCTTGAATTTGTCTTTAGAAAGCTCTTTTGCTTTTCCCCTCTTGGCTCAGGTTCCTGGGCCACAACCCCCTCCTATCTCACCCTGCTGTTTTGATCAACTGGATAAATTACAAATTCATATGTGGTGTTCTAGGAAAGAACTCCTCTTTCCCTGACTGAGTCTGATGGCTCTTATTCATCCCTTGATGTTTCTGGCTTAGTGCTCAGCTCCTCTGTTCACAGGGCTGTGTGTTCTCTGTTTTCCCCAAGGCTGTGTTCTGTGGTCTTTAAGCATAGCTACATGTCTCCAACCTGTATGAGTACTATATCAAACTCTGAGCCAGATAGGCAGGGTTTGAGTTCCTGAGTGACCTTGGGGAAGTAATTTAACTTCTCTGTGCCTCAGTTTCTTTGTACATTTAAGCAATAACAATAAACAAAAATCACTATAGAGTTGTGAGATTAAGTTACTGTTATGGTTTGGTCTTGAATGTCCCCCAAGGGTTCATGAGTTGAAGACTTGGTCCACAGTGTCACAATGTCCCCCGGTGGGTCATGTGAGGAGTGATTAGACCAGGAGGGCTCTGGTCTCACCAGTGCGTTAATCCATCAATAGACTCATGACCTGATGACAACATGTGGAGGTGGTGGAAACTGGAGGAAGTGGTCGCTGGGATCCTGTCCCACCCCTCCCTTGCCCTCGTCTCTCTCTCTGGTCCCCTCTCCCTCCCTCCTGGCTCACATGCTCTGCCACACCCTCCATCACAGCAGTCTGCCCCATATAGGCCCAAAGCCATGGAGCCAACTGACCCTGGATTGAAACCAGGAGTCATAATGAATCTTGGAGAGATCCAGCCAGGTGGGCCAGGGGAACTCTGGGACCCGGGCTGACCAAGCCCCAGTGATCCCAAATGTGGTTGGGCCTTGGCCACTCTGTCAGGTGGCTGGTCCTTCGAGCCCCTTTGTCTTCTCTGCTAGGGGAGCCTCTGGTGTCCTGGTCCAGCTGTGCCACCTGTGAGCACCTGAGCGGGATCTTAGAGACTTCGTCTGGGGATGTGGGCAAGGCTGTCCCAGGAGGACGAGGTCTAGCCCAGGCGTTATTTTCTGAGCAAGGCGGAGGGATGGGATTCACTCACATCAGGAAGCCCAGCTCCATGGTTCTGCCTCTGGAGACCGATGGGCCGTTCCCCTTTCCTTACTGGCTCCCTCTTCGTCAGCACCTGCCCGGCCCTGGCCCTGAACTGCTGGACGATAGATAAATGAGAATCCAATGGAAATTCGACAGACACTCTAGAGGAGAACACAGCAAGCCCATTAGCTCCCGAGGGATGAGTCATGAAAAGATAAACAGAAACTGTCTTATCTAAACCTGCTCCTGGATCAAGAGACACTTACTGAGCACCTGCTCTGTCCTTGGTCTTTCTGACAGAGCCCTTCACCCTTGAAGAATCCTTCAGCTGGGGACTGTAAAATGTCATGGTGAGCATGTCAGGGATCTGTCCAGCCTTGGACTGTTTTAGGGAAGGCCTCACAGAGCAGCAGAAGCCCAGCTGGGGTTTGAGGAAGAGAACCGAGGGACGGGCAGATGTGCACATCAGGCCTTCCAGCTGAACAGCATGGTCTAAATCTCAGTTTGTCACAGATGGGGAGAAGGTCAGCCTATACAGTGCAGGAGAAGGGAGGGTGGGGGGAAGAAGCAGGAAAACAAGATAGAGAACAGTCTGTCCAGGGTGAGCTTTGTGTGCAAGGAGTGCAACTAGAAATTGTGTCCTAGAGGCAATGGGGTGGGGGCGTGCCCTGGACCATTCAAGTCTGGGGCAATGGAACTGGGTATTCACTGTAGAATGCACGTGCCAATGGGGGGCTTGGTAAGTGCACCGCATAGGCATGGTGGCCCGAGACGAGGCAGAGAAACTCAGCTCTGGATTTGGTGTGGGTGGGAGGAGAAGATGCCTGATCCTTGATTATTGTGCTTGGGAAGGAAGTTCATGGAAAAGACTCCACAACTGTCCCCTGAATGCATGTGGGTGCAGGGCCTTGACCTGGTGTCCTCCAGCCATCCCAGCTCCCTTCTCATACCTCGACTTGGCATTTGAGAATATAGGAGAAGAGCTGACCTGGGACCTCAGACCCACGTGGCCTGCTCAAGCTGGTATCCCGTAAAGCAAGCCACAGCCAGCCTCGCGTATCCACCACTCGGTACTGCCAGTTGCCCTGACCCATTCCACGCTCCACCTCGTGCTTCTCCCCATCTGTGCCATCTCTGGCCTTGAGACGCCTCCTTGTCTCCCCACCCCTCTCCTACCCTCCTGCACTGTCATGGTCACTTTGCCCTTCGACATTGGCCTGGCCATTCTGCATTTCCCCCCAGCCCTGCGCTTGTCTCCACCACTTGGGTCTGGCCCACTCCCTGATGAGAGGAGCCCCTGCCGGGCTCCCCCAGCCCTGCCAGCAGCCCCAGCCCGGATGTGCTTGCACACTGGGCTTGGGCTTTGCCTTGCAGTAGGAACCCAGGGTTATTAATTAACCCGGGTGGAACCTATTATGAAACACCCCAGAAACTGGAAAGAACCGAGAGACTCCTCAAATCACAGCAGGGGAAATGCCTTGTAATTGACTTGGATGACTTCACTGCAAAACTCTGTCTGGCTGCTATGCTAAACTGAAAACCAATCTATTAGGTTGTCGAAGGAGCCTCCCAGCCCACCCTGGGCAGTCTCCTGAGGAGTGGGTGGGGCTGGCACACATCAGGACTTAGGCGCTGCGATGGCTTCCTTTGGCCCAGACCCAGTCTGGCCACATATTCTAGTGCCCTGAGAAGGAGAGAGGGGGCTGCTATCCCAGGATGACTTTGTAAGTCCTCCAGGTCTACCCTTAGCAACCCAGAGGAGCTTCTTTCTTTGGAATAGAGTTACACAAACCCCTTTTCTCAGGGAGCTTGGAAGGTGGCATAAGAGAATGTCCGCAGATGGTGATGTGCAGATGACAGCGGCACAGCCTGGGGCCCGGAGAGATTTATGACAATAGTCAGCATCTGATCCATGCTCACTGAGTGCCAGGCATGCGCTGAGCCCTTCAGATGGACTCGTTTATTTGTAAGTTCTCCCATTCTCCAGATGGGGAGACTGAGGCTTGTCCAAGTTCACACCATGAATAAGTGGCAGAGCTGGAATTCTCAGTCAGCCCAACTCCAGAGTCTGTGTGTGCCATTCCCAATGGTGCTGTCTCACCTGGAAGACCTGGTGACACATATTCACACATAAAGTGCTGGCTGGTGCAGCGGACTTGGTCAGTGGGTCTCCAGTGGAAAGGCAAGACCCTCTGTGGGCTAGCCCCTTCCTGTTTCCTCTCCTCCCAGGGTCTGCCTTAGACTCTAGTCCTCCCACCCCCCCTCCCCAAGCCATCCTAGAGTCGCAGCCCCTGCCTGGCTTAGGAAAGTCTCTCTTCCTGGAAAATCCTTTCCCCCACTTTTGCCCTAAATGTGTCAACATTTAGCTCAGGCACTGTTTCTGTGCTGTCTTCCTTTTTCTGGTAAGAAGAGGTGTCTCCTGCCTGCTCTCACAGAACCTCACGTGGGCCACTGTGACGCTTATCTGCTCACTTTGAAATCACTAGTTAGCCTGCCCTTCACTCCCCGTAGATGCTGAGCTCACTGGGAACAGAGGTGTGTCTTTATTTATCCTAGAGAAATGGCATTGAGCACCTACTATGTCCTAGGTGATAGGGCTATGATGGTAGTTAAAGACAAATGTAATTTCTACCTGAGGCAGCTTAAAGCCTAACGGGGCCAACAGGTATCAATCCCATTCTCTCTCTTACACACACACACACACCACACCACACACTCTGTGATGTTAGCATGTGATGGGCAGGCTGGCGGGGGACATTCATTCAGGTACATGATCCATGCTCCAAGAACATAATCTGTGCTCAATAGATATCTCTCAAACTTATCCAAAGTAGCAAAAAGAGAAGCCACGGAGAAGAGATGTGGTGTCCTATAAGAACCGAGACTGCCCAAATGCCCTGTTGCGTGGTGACAGAGGATAGGTGAAGCCCTAGTCCAAGAGGAGCCGCCCTGCAGGTGCAGCAGGGTGTGCATGATCTGGGCTGTTGATCTGGAATACCTTCATTTAATCTCCACTTCTGTCCTACAAAGTGAAAACTGATGCAACCGAGACTGGAGAGGTAGAGAGTCCTGCTGGAAGCCACACAGCTGGTAGGTGCAGAGGTGAGACGTGGGCACCACTGACCCCGCATCCCCTGCCCACACGGGGTCTCCTCCGGGTGCAGCTCCTTGCCAAGGCCGTGGTTACGGCAGAGCCAGCCCTGCCCTCCTGCCAAGCCTGGCCTCGGGAACTCTAAAGGGAAGAACTTGGCAGTGATCAAGCTCCAGCCAGAAATGAAGCCCGTCCGTCCGTCGTGGGGCACCGGGGTTTGGGCTCGAGAGTCCTGAAAACCCCTCGAGGGAAGGAAAACGGACTCTCGTGGGTCAGATCCGAGATCTACTTCGTGCCTCCCATGTATGGCTGGGTGCTGTCCCTTCAGACACCCCTGGGGAGGAAGGCTCCTTAGTCTATAGGCACAGGAAGCAGTCGAGATGCAGAGAGTTGAAATGGGTCACTTCTTAGGGGCAGAACTGTGACCACAATCTACATCCTCCTGGTTCAAAAGCTGAAACCCCACTCCCACCCGTTCACCTGGTACCCAGCTGAACTTGAGAATCAGAACTTGCTTCTTCTGAACTAAAGCACTTTTTCAGATCGATTTTCTCCGGTACAAAAGTCAGCCTCTCCGAGTTCCCTGGGTCTGGTTGCTGGAACCTTCCTTTCCTCCCTGAGCAACGACCTGAGTTTCCTTTCCTGCCCTTGCGGGTGGGATGTTGGCCTGTTTAAAGTGGAACTGCACCAGTGACCTCCCACCCACGGCACCTCGGGGTCCGCCTTCTGTCCAGACAGGGAGGAGACAGTCGGTCTTGCCCCCCTGGGGCTGCCAGGAAAAGCAAGGGGTAGCCGAGAGGTTGAACCTCCCCCCGGCTGGGCCAGCCAAGTGCCAGGAACCCCAAACTCGGCCCTCATTGGACAGAAGCAGATTTTGATTACTTGTCCTCATTTGCTTATTCTTCCTTTACAATCGCTTTGGTCTCTCTCTGGCTCCCTCCGCTCTCCATGGTCCAGGCTCCTCGGTGTCTATGGGCTGAAGGCCAAAGTCTTTAGGCAGCACCAAGCCCCTTCCTAACCTGGCACAGCTGAGCTTTCCCACTCTCTCTGTTCCTCTTTCTGCTTCGTGGTCCCCATGGGTGACTTTGGAGGGGCCAAATAATTAATTTACGAGGTTCCACATTTAACATGGATTTCCTGCCAGTTCTACATCTCTGTGTCCAAAAATGTTGTTTGTATGCAATGCGTATCGGAACGTCTGACCATCCCTCCCTTCATGCACCTATCCGGCCAGTCGACCGTGCATTTATCTCATTATCCGTCCTCCAGGCTTAACTCCCCACCCCACTCTGTTTTGTGGTCTCTGATCAGTTCAGAATTAGGTTTGCTCCCCTCTAAAAGCCTTTATGAAATTTAGTATTGCACAATACACATAGTCAAGATAACAATAATAATTCCTGTGTATTAAGCAGTATATTTATATGTACACTACATATTTATCATATATATATATACACACACACATATTATATATACAGCCCCCACACATATATAGCAAAGAAGAGAGAAAGAATGAGACACTTGGGCTGGGGATGTGGCTCAAGCGGTAGTGCGCTCGCCTGGCATGCGTGCGGGCCCCGGTTCGATCCTCAGCACCACATACAAACAAAGATGTTGTGTCCGCCAATAACTAAAAAATAAATATTAAAAAATTCTCTCTCTCTCTCTCTCTCCTCTCTCACTCTCTCTTAAAAAAAAAAAAAAGAATGAGACACTCTGCCAAGATTTTACTATATACATAACCTAATTTTACCCTCCCAGTAGCCTTGTGAGCTGACTATTGTCACTGGGGTGAGGTCCCCAGTGTGACCTATAAGTGACAGAGGCAGAATGTGAACTTCTGTCTGCTCCTCTCGGCAATCCCATTTTCCTAACTCACCCCTCATCCCTGGGGTACTCATTGGCTATTAAAAGGTCTCTTTGAATCCTTACCTGATCTGCCCTCTCCATATATTGAATGGGAGATTACATTGAGATTCTGAAAGTGAGCAGCTCACTCTCATTAGTTCTTATTTCTACTCTATAGTATTTTAACATTTTATTGGTGTGGAGGGAGCATTTTCTGTCCAGTAAAGAGAAGACATCTGTTAAGGCAGTTTTGTGTGCTGGGCGGGGCGGGGCCCTTGGATGAGACAGACAAGCGCTAAGATCCTCTCCTTCCTTTCTTACCCCTGGGGCTCAGAGCAAGTGGCTGAAGGATCTTGGCGTCAGTTTCTTCATTCACAAAATGGAGACAGTAATTGCAGCGTGTTCAGTACATGGTCAGAGCTGAGTCCATCCCAGGGAAATCCCAGGGGGCTCAAGATCCAGGTCTGGTCTGTAAAAGGAGGCACGGTGTATACATGGGGCAGCGCCACCCCACGTCTCGGCCAGACAGGGAAGGCACGGCTCCCAGCTGAGCAGGAGCAGCTCGATATCTTCCCCTAGAGCTGGCAGCAAGATGAAACCCGCTGGCTGACCCCACGGGAGCGTTCAGATCCTCCATGCTCTGGCCCTGACCCAGATCTACTGGAAGAGGGTGGCAGGTCACGGTCAAGGTGGTGGCATCCTTAGTTGGCAGATGAGGGGTGGGGATGGAACCAAGCCCACCAGCGACATGCCAGTTCTCTTCTAGCCTGGGTTGTCTGCCAAAACACCTGGCTTCTAGGTGTGCACCTCATGTCCCTGATGTTCAGAGGGACCTGGGTGCCTGTTGGACGTCTTTGGGAGGATGAAGAGGGACAGAGAGAGACTGGAAAGAAAGAGGAAGATAAACTTGGCCTAACTCATGTCTTTCTGTGTCCATAGTTTCTAACCAGGGGTGATTTTTGCCTCCCAGGGGACATTCTGCAATGCCTGGACACATTTTTGGTTGTCACAGCCTGGGAGGTTCCTGGCCTCTGAAGGTAGAGCTAGGGGAGCTGCTAAACATCCTTCCATGCACAGGACAGCCCCAGGACAGAATTCTCCAGCTCAAAATGTCAGTAGTGCCGGGACTGAGAAATCCTGTCCCCCACTGAACTGCTCAAAGCCACACCTTCTGTGAAGGACTCCTGTGGGACCCTAAGGACAAGAGATGGGAATCCAGTTTATGGTGGTGCGGACTCCATTCTCAAAACATACCACCTTCACTGCCTCTTGCAAACTCTGCAGGAGCCTCAGGACGGAACAGGGAAGGGAAATGCTACCCATCTTTACAGCAAGAGGCACTGAGACAGAAGTTTCTGGGATTTCTCTCAAGATGCCATGGCTAGGAAGTCCCAGAGGTGAGTTGAATCCTGGGTTTATAGCCACATGCTCTGCACTCTGGGACACCTCTGTGCGTCCTGTGAGTGCAGCCAGGAGCCCAGCAGAAACCCAGGGCCCATCAAAATCCTGCGGGACATGGGAGTGGGCCACAGCCTATTGTTTAAAGGTGCCAGGGTTTGTGCATAAAACACTCGGATACATAAACGACCATCATGGAGGAGACGCTCTTATATTCATGGTCCCCTAGAAGCAAGAGGTAAAACGTGCCACCCAGGGAAGGAGTCGGGGGACTGTGCAAGGCTTGTCAGGAACAGAGGGAGCCAGGGGGCAGGAGGGGGGCAGAGGGGAGGAGCCTTTAACATGGTGTTGTGGAAGGATCAAGGAGGCCAGTGAAGAGGCTCAGGATTGATGAGTGTGGCTGACTGGTTTCAGCCTTGCAGGAGAGTGAGCACCAGTAGCTCTTGTTGGGTAGCTGTCCCTGGGTGATCAGGGCAGGTGGCTAGGGGCCTGGAGTGTGAGAGCCAGGGGAGGCAGGTGGTGTCTGGATGGACTGGTGGGCACTTGGAAGGCGCCCTCCAGGCCAGCTGCTTGGTATGTCCAGGTTTTGTCCTCTAGGAAGGATCCCTCCAGGACCAGCAAGGCCCCAGGTGTCTAAGCATCTGAACTCGGAAAATAGAAGGTGTGGTTAAGATGCTCATCCAACACCAGGGCCCCACCACGCTGCTTCTTCGCAGTCTCTCAAGAGAGAACTTCTTAGCTTTCAATGAAATCTTCTGTAAATCCCTATGTTTAAGAAGGTTAAAACATCAAATCCACTGCTCTGCTGGAGGCCTAGCTGAAGGCCCTGAACCCGCTGAGTCTCCAGCAGCTGGGCCTGTCCTCTCTGAGTTACGGGGCCCTACAAAATAGATTCAATCTCATCATGCCTTAGTGCCCACATCTAGAACGGGGATAGTAGGACTTGCTTCATGGAATCGCTTCAGGACTGAGTGACTCACAACAGCATCTGGCACATAGTAAATGCTAAAAAAAATACATATATATTTTAATTCCTAATATAAATATAATGTACGATACTAAATTATTAATGGGGTAGGATGATATGACCACCAGGCCTGCTAATGGTGGCCAGGCAGCGGCCACTTCTGGTGCCATTGCGGTCAACAGTGCTCTCCATAGTATCGCTGCTTCTCTTTCTGTTCCCCAAAGACACAACCACTTCCACTTCCATTGTTGCCGATTCTCCTCCTGCTGTTCCTACCAGGAGAACCATGGTCACCACCATCACCAGGCATTGTCACCAAGGGAGGACGGGGAGTCAAAGTGAATGTGAAACAGAAAGTGACATGAACAGTCACCGTTGGGCCAGTGACACTCTTCCTGTGCCTTTACGTCCTGTTTGCATTTCTCTGGGTTTAGGGGAAGTGATTTATGAAGTTCTCAGACGTGGGGGACTGCCGTGGATAAGGTCATGGGAGAGATTCCACATTTCGAGGTCCTTCCTCTGAGCCTGCTAGGTGGGAAATGCTCCATGGCAGCCGTTTGTGGTCCCTGGACATGAGGGTGCCACTGTGAACCACGCCTTTAGGGGATTAGGTTCAGGGTGGCCCTAGGCCTTATCTGGGTCATACTCTCCTGGAACTACTGTGGCCTCTTGGGGTCAAATGAGCATCTGGAAAAAAAAGAAACTGAGCCTTTGGAAGCAGATTCCCTCCCGAGGGAAAAGGATTCGAGGAAATAACCCATTCGCACGGAGGAAGCTGGGCCCCGGGCTCCCCCTTTCCTGAGCCTCACTTAATCTGGGGCTGTGTCACAGTGGACTTGGGAGGGGTGACCGGTTCCAACTGAGCTGCCTTAAGTGCTCTGAGCAAAAGCCTACAGGGACTTGCAAATCAACCTGGAAAAGAGAAACGAGCTGCGTCTTGTCTCAGAACTCCCAGTACTTGCTCCAAAATAAACATGTAAGCTATGCTGGCAGGGAAAACATGGGGCTTTTTCTTCATTTTAGAAACTCCATGTGTGCATTATTTTAAATAGGCGCCAGCGCATGAGGCCCTTTTAACAAGATTGAAAACAGATGGGGCCTGAGGCCCTTCGGTAGCTCTCAGAACTAACAGGGGAAGTGCTAAGCCGCCCTGGGTCCAGGCGATGTTCGTTGCTTGCCGAAGTCCAAGTGCAGCCAGGCCTCTCATTCCCAGAGAGCAGAGTCTGCTTCCTGTGTCAGGTGTGGGCGCCAGGGGAAGGAAATATCTCCTTTCACGGCATTTACCGGTGTTTGCATTTACTTGACCCTTCGGCAGCTCGGGAGAAGGAGGCTGGGCCTGGATCTGGAGCCCTGACGCTGCTGGAGCTGGAAACACTGAGTTCTTAACTTCCTTTCTGTAAGGCAGAATGACCCTGAAAGGCTCAGTTTTCTTCAAAGGCTGCCAGTCTCCTTCTGAGTAACAGCCACCGTCCTTTCCATGGTGGAGAGGCACGCGTGCTGAGACGTCTCGGAACCATTACTGGCCTGCCTTCCTGGCTCACTCTGACCCAGCTACTCCGACCTTTAGAAAAAGACATGTTGGTGATCATGTAGAGCCACTGGGGCACTTGGGCATTGCTGGCGGGAATGGCAAATGGGGCATCCATGTGGAAAATAGCAAGGCGGGTCCTCAAAAAGCTAACTGTGGGATTACCATCTGATCCAGCAATGTTAACTTCTGGGTGTGTACAGAAAACTAGGACTGAAACAGATATTTGCACACCCATGTTCATAACAGCATGATTCACAATAGCCTGAAGCTGGAAACAACCCAAATATCCATCAACAGATGAACAAATGAGCCAAGTGTGGGATGTCTACACCAAGAAATATTACTCAGTTCTTAAAAAGAAGGAAAGTCTGACACAATATAAATGAACCTTGAAAATATTCTACCAATAAGCCAGATACGAAAGAACAAATATTATTTGATTCAAGATGGACAAGGTACTTAGTAGTACCCAGTAGTCAAGGTACCTATTAGTACCTTAGAAGTCAAGGTACTGAGTTTTACCTTAATAGTCAAGGTACTTAGTTGTACCTTAGTAGTCAAATCCACCAGGACACAAAATAGAATAGAAGTTACAGGGCTGGAGGGAGGGAGGAAAGAGTACAAATTATTGTTTAAGGGGTACAAAATTTGTGTTGGGGAAGAGAAAGTTCTAGAAATGGATCATGGTGATGGTTGCACAACAACATGAATGTATTTAATGTCACTACCTTTTTACATTTAAGATCATAAATTTCATGTTATGTTCTACAATGAAAGAAAACTCAAGCAAACACACCCCACCTCAGAGTCTTTGATCTTGCTCCTATGCCTGGAAGCTTCTTTCTCCAGTGTTACACAGCTCACGCCTTCACTGTTTCCAGGTTCTTTGCTTAAATGTCACCTCCTTAGAAATGTGTGGCCACCTCTTCCACACACTTCTCGGTCACTTCTGGTCACCAATCAGTTTCGCTGTCTTCACAGCACTTTGCACCCTGAATGCTAACCTTGCTGGCCTTTCAAAAGTGTCCAGTGCCCGGCCACAGCTGCAAGAGGGTCTCCGGGTCTGGGTTCAAACCTGGTCACATTTCCAGAGGCCCTGGTGGTAGGAAGTGGCAGGTCCTTTCCTAGAACTGACCCCTAATTATAAAGATTGGGTCAAATGGAGGGTAGATGGGACATAAGGTGACAGTCGATCTGGAACCAGAAGACGAGGTCCACCCTTTGGAGAAAAAGGAGGAGCATACCTTTTTATTTCCTGCAATGCTGAAAATGGTTTTAGGTCTTTAAAATGAAAGAAATAAATAAAAATTTAAAAATCAAAGGAGAGAGCCTTTGGATTTCTCAGAGCTTTGAAGGATGAAATGTTCCTGTCATCACATTATAATTTGCAATTCTCAATTTGGAAAAAAAGTCTACAGAAATCTCATCACCTCAGCCCACTGGAGCTCCTTCCATCACCCCCCCCCCACAACTGGTCCACGGGGCCTAGTCCACAGGGCCCAGCACCAGATGAGTGTCCAGCCACATCCCGCCCCAAGCAGGCCCTCCTCCCCGGACTCCAGCCACACTTGGTTCTTGCAGTCTCTGCCCCACCTGCGAAGCTACTGAGCCTTCCTGCCAAACACGGGACTCTGCTTTTCCATCCAGTCCCTAAGCATCCAAACCCATCCATCAGGAGAGAGCAGGAGACTTCCCACACACTCTCCCAAACACTCAGCAGACAGGTGCTTAGACTCATAGCACCCAGCTCAGCCATGATCAGATGTCAAGGGAACCTGAACTGTCACTCCCCGTTGCTGAGCCGTGGTCTTAAAGTCACTGAGCATTTGCCCTATCGATTGCGGGCAGCAAAAATTCATTGCAAGTGGCAAGATTTATCCCTAAATCTCACAACCTTATAAGAGCTCTGGAGGCGGAGAAAGATCAGGCCATGGTGGTCTCCTCATTCCATTTCCTCTCAAAGACTCCGCCTCCTCCCCTCTCCTTTGATGGACGTCCTCCCCATCCTCAGAACTTTATCAAAGTCTCTCGCCTCTTGAAGATTCCCCTGGGGAAGGGAAGGACAAGGGATTCTTTGATTCTCAGGTCCCTTGTGTCTTGTGGATGTCCCTTGCCATCTCAAGAACTCTGAGCAGGAAGGCAGAATCAGGGCACACCTGTGTCCTCTGCTGCCGGCCACAGAGGCCCACCTTTACCTCTAACAAATGTCCATCTAGGCTTTTGAGAGCGAAACTTTGTCCTGGAGAAATTTCTTAAAAATCAAAATGATATCTCTCAACTGGCAATGTTTTCACACTCATCTTCCTGACTTTGTGCATTGCCAAGGATGATGGTGGGGGGGGGGGGGTGATGAAGAGGAAGAAAGAGGAAGAGGAGTGGAGAATTATCACTTCATAGACAGTGGTAAAGATGATGATGTTGGTGACAAGGACAGGGGCGGTCCTAACACTTCACCATCCGCTGTGGAATAAATTCCTTCATCCTTAGCACCATCCAGCCAGTCCCTCCACTTATCCACTCACTAGCCCGATCAAGCCATGCTGGCTTCCTTGCAATTCCCTGAGTACTGCACATGTTCTCCAGCCTCAGGGTCTTTTTATTTGCTGGTCCTTCTGCCTGGAACCCACCCCCGCAACAAGATTTAATCCCTCACTTTGCTCATCAAATGTCATCTCCCTGCTGTGTCCTCATTTGATATGACTGACACTTCCCAGTCTTCTGTCTTCTGACAGGGGTTCCTTTTCCTCTCTGGACATATCTGATGTCAGTGATCTGTCTAGAATACAAGGACGGGGACTCCATCTGTTACTCACTGCTGTGTCCCCAGTCCCTGTCCTCACAGAGGAGCTGTTCAGTAACGATTTGGATAAGGAACACAGAGTCGAATGGTCCTAAATTCAAGTTCTAGCTATTGCCAGGCTCTGTGATCTTGGCCAAGTCATTTGTACTCTCTTATCAGCTAATGAGGAGTCTATGACCTGCTCTCCTGTGGAGAAATGATGTGGCAATCAAATTAAAGAGCAAAACCGGGATAACCAACATTCATGACTCACTTACATTCACCCCAGCACCGCCCTAGTGGCTTCGAATGGATAAATTCATTTAATGCCCACAAATGCCCAAGGACAGCACCATCACAACCTCATGTCACAGACGGGAGAGAAAGACACAGAAAGGCTAATAGACTTGCCCAAAGCGATACAGCAAAGAAGGAGCACGGCTCAGACTGAAACTCACATGGACTGATTCTAAACACCATTATGTTGCGCCCAAACCTGTCAACTGCGACTTTTACAAACTTGGTTTGTAAATGGTTGATTGTGTGTGTGTGCACGTCTGTGTGCATAAACCCCACCTGATTTTGAATATTCCATTACTTGAACATTTAGGAATGTAGGTTTTGTCATTTTATTTTTCCTGTGCTTTTATGTTTATTTCGACATGTTTTTATGTATTTCTCTCTCCCCACCTTGCCTGCTCCCCTGGCAGTACTCAGATGCATGCACACAGGCACGTGCACACACACACCGTCCCTCCCTCAGTACTTGTGCATACAACACAGCAATAGCATGATTTTCCCGGGTGGGGGGCAGGAGGAGCTTTGCACCAGCTCTCAACAGCTCCGTGCTGGGCATGATGGGCAGGCATTAGGCTGGGCAGCACACTGTGAGCCAGTGACCCCAGGCCCTCACTGAGATGCTGGGTGTGGCTTTCCTCTCTTGAAAAGGGCCACTGATTTGAGTGTGCAGACGTTCAAATCCTCTTTTGTCTGCAAGGTGAGTCTGAACGGAAGGAAAAGAGCTTTGCCTGAAGATGTTAGCCAAGGCAGTCTGGTGCCCCAGGCTCTGGGAGCTGGAAACATGGCCTATGCCAGGGGAGGGACAGGAGAAGATACTTGCCAACTGCAGGCCTCAGGCCGCTTACCAAGGGTTTGCCAGCAATGATGCAGGCAGGCGGAAGAGGCAGAGTGCGGAAGGAGGGGCAGGACCTGGGCCTCGCTGATGGATGCCACAAACTCCTGTGCACAAGACATGAGAAGGTGAAAAAATGGAGCCACCGCGGGCCACAGGGACAGTCTCGGGCCATCAAGCAGTCCTTTAGCTGACGCATTAAAATGAATGTCACCAAAAAAAGAAAAACAAAAAAACGGCAGCCCCTGGGCACAGTGGGAAGGGCATTGACCTGGGTCTGGGTCCCAGTTGACGTGGTTACCCAGGTGGAACTTGGGGCGAGGTCCGTCCTGTGCCTTTCTGAGTCTCATCTCTGACATCCGCAAAACTGTCACTGGTGCATTCGATGGTATTTGCCCAGCGTCTGCTGCACACGAGGCTCTGGGTTAGGAGCAAGGAAGGGCAGTGAACCAAACAGCTGAGATCTCTGCCCCGCAGAGCTTCCATCCTGCTGAGAGATGGTCAGCTAAAGGTTCGATTGAGACCCATGAAAGTGTTTACATCAGATGGAGATCTGTGTTGCTGGAGAATGCTCAAACAAGATAATGGGGTGTGGAGTTCTGTGGTGCTTTGCAGGGAAGGCACCTCTGGGGGCGCTGTTGAGCAGGGCGTGATTGGCTCTAGGAAACCAGTGGGCTGGTGGCTCCCAGAGACAGGAGGCTGGAGCTTGCTCAGTGTGTGGGAAGGGGGCCAGCCGTCAGAACGGGGAGTACCAGGAGGGTGGCAGGCGATGTCATCAGAAACTAAATCATGTGGGATCTCCTGAGCCACATAGGGCTTGGGGTTTTCTATATTTAGCACTTTAAAAAATATTATTGCTGCTATTATTTATCTTTTTGATGAGTCTCCTTGGCTATGACAGAACTTAGGCAGCAGGAAAGATCAGAGTTCATGCAGAATGCTGCTTTTCTTAAAAGGAATTTCCTACCCAGTTTCATTCCCAAGAGTAAATACATCAATCTGTTAGGGATTAGGGAGGAATCTTGATGATAACTTCCTAGAGGATCCAGGAATGCCCGAATCCCCCTCTAACATCACCACCACTACCCCACCACTCCAGGTTGTTAAGGTCGTTGGAAACAGAGGAGCAGCAAATAAGAGTCAAATCCGAGCCAGTGTCAGCTGGGGGGGGGGGTCACCACCCCCAGTGTGAGGTGCTGGGTACGGTACAGCTGGCTGACTCCCCTGGTTAGGCTTTCTGCTAAACAGTTGGGCCCCTGAGCCCCCCTGAAGGCACATCTCCTTGGGGATGTTACTGACTAGACAGGAGGCCGAGGTTATAATCCCAGGACCCAGTCAGCAATATGATGCGAGGAGAAGTACAACATTCAGGCCTCCTAGGAATTAGAAACTCATGGGAATCCGAGTTTGCTGCCTACTCACAGATCAGAAGAGAGAGATGCAGAAGGAAGGGTTCTGGGGTTAGCATCTTTCAGGAGCTATAAAGCAGAAGAGGGAACGTTAGCCCAAGGACCCCCAGACACTTGACTGCAGGATGTAGAACCCGCAGTGACCCCAGCCACTAGCAAGAGTAGCCTCACAGTGCCCTGGACAGTAGATGAGCACTTGCTCTTTATTTATTTATTTATTTTTAAAGTTTTTTTTTTAAAGAGAGAGAGAGAGAATTTTAATATTTTTTTTTAGTTTTCGGCGGACACAACATCCCTGTCTGTATGTGGTGCCAAGGACCGAACCTGGGCCGCACGCATGCCAGGCGAGCGCACTACCGCTTGAGCCACACCCCCAGCCCGCACTTGCTCTTTAGAAGAGGTCATAAGAAAGGTTGTCCAGGAGGACAAGGGATCAGGAGACACTGTGGCCTCAGGAGAGGTCCCCAGAGAGGCTGGGACTTTCTCCAACAAACTTATTATCTGCCTCTCCCTGTCTGTCTGTCTGTCTCTGTTTTTTTCTGTCTGTCCTGCAAAATCTATGAATGCATAAGGCCAGGTGCAAGGACATATTCTGAGGGTTTAAGGGCGCGGTCTGCACCAGATATGTCTTTGCTGACTGACAGGAATTCCCAGGATCTTATCAGTCACCCTTGGATTGCAGAACAATCTGTCTGCCAGCATCTTGCCTTTCTCAGAACCTCTGGACAACATCCCTTTGTGTCAAAATCCTCCCTCGGCCAGCCTTCGCGGTCAAGGCTGATGGTTGTTACCTTCACGTTCCCACACACTCTTGGTTTCTGGTGTACATTCCAGCCAGTCATCCCATTCCAAGTCCCGATTTCAGATTCTTTCCCATTGATCCGCTGGCCTAATAGGATCCTTTAAGTTGTTATCATAAGGATGATTGCAGTCACCAATTTCCAGGCTGTCGTCAACATTATTATCATCACAGATGCAATCATCGGTAACGAGACATGCATACCCCATACTTTCAGTAATAGTATCTGCTTGGCATTACGTACTTGCCAGGTGCCAGTGCTCACAGGAACGTAGCCAGACTCTACAGGAAATAGACTGCATTCCCTCTGTGCATGTGCACGCAGGGCCACACGTGTGTGTTCTTGGGATCGGAACTGTGCTCAGTTATAGGCCAGAACTTCTGTTTCCTTCTGATCTAGGGGGCTATAGAAGAGGCTTTCTTAGTGGATATGATTCTACCCATATCTGTTGCCTACCACAGAGCTTGGAACTTAGAAAGAGCTGCATATATGTTTACTCTTAAAATCCAAATCACCACCCTCTGCAGCCTTTACTGTTTCCCTCTCCACCTGAAAGACATCTACTCTAATCTCTGGAACCTGTGGAAATGTTACCCAACAGGGACTTTGCTGATGTGATTACAGTTATGGATTTTGAAATAAGAAAGTGTCCTGGAGCCTCCAATTAGGCCCAGTCCAGGCACAAGCCCTTATAACAGAGGAGTTTCCCTAGCGGGAGATGGAGATGGGGCCGAATGGGAAGTCAGGAAGATTCTAAACTTGAGAAGGACCCCCTGGGCCATTTCTGGGTGGCACAAGATGGAGAGTGTGACGTGACAGGGTCACAAGCAGCACATGGACCGAGGGAGCAGGGAGCTCAGTCCCAGGATTGCAAAGAACTGAATTCTGCCAAGGGCCTGAATGAACTTGGAAGCAGATTCTTTCTGGAGCTCCCAATAAGAGCCTCAGTAGCCAACACTGTGATTTTGACCTTGTGAAACAGACCAGGGAAACCAGACACGCTAACCTAGGCTTCTGACATACAGGGCAGTGCAGAATGAATATGTGTTGTTTGCAATTGTTCAGTTTGTGGTAGTTTGTTACAAGTGCCACGGGAGACTAATGTGCTATAGGACAAGAGAAAAATCTAGGCACCAGGGACAAAATATAAATCCCGATGGCACACTCCAAGTGACCTACTTTCTCCAGCCACACCTAACTGCCTGGAGTTATTGCCAAGTACAGTCATTCTTTCAAGTTACCCCTCTAATGGATCGATCCACTGATGAGGTCACAGATCTCACAATTCAGCCATTTCACCTCTGATCATTCCTGCATGGTCTCTCACACACACGAGCTTTCAGGGGACACTTCCTATCTAAACCATAACACCATTCAACTCAAAATATAAAAGTGGTATTCTACTCAATAAGTGTTCTTTGAACACCCACTTCATGCCAGGATCTGGGTACAAACAGTGAACACTTTCCATATAGATATACCTTCTTGCGTAGCATTCCTTTCCCACGAGGTGGCGGTGATGATTTTGTACGTTGGTGACAACTGGAAGACTCTGGTTGAGAAAGAAACTATGTAAAAACAAAAGGAACCAGAGAGGTCATTGACTCCAGCGATTTTAGCTCCTTCATTTTAAAGGTGAAAAATATTAAAGTGGAAAGACAGAGTGAGAAGTTTGCTTAAAGTCAATGTCAGATTCAAGATTTAGATCCCTGGTGCCCAGAGTTCAAGGCCAATCTCTTTCCACTGTTCCTTCCTTCCTTTATGCACATGTCTAATCATGGTTCAAAACAAACAGGGAGACTCAGGTAGTCCAGTACTGACAGTTACTTTTGGGGTCAGTGTTGAAATCCTTCCCCAGCTGGTTTTAACAAGATAAGTAAACACGCCAAGACGCAGCCCATAGATGGACTCAAGAATTTACACCTCCCTGTCTTCAATAGTGTTTTCAGGTAGTACCCACAGATGGATCGCATGGCAATTCTCCCTCCTAAAACAGAATCTTGACAATCAAAATCATCCATTATCTTTATTTTGCAAAGCCATATATTATGGTGTGGTTTTTTTTTCTGTTAAAAATAAAGAAAACAAATTCTTCTAAATCTGCTCAATAGCAACAAATGGCCCCAAATAATGCAAATTAGATAGTGGGCTCAGTGTTCACAAAGTGGAAAATAAAGTAACATAATAAAGTTTAGAACTGTCCAGAAACTTGGAAGTTCATTTATAAAGCAAAGGGAGCTTTTCAGGGCCCATGAGCACAGCAATGGAGGGCCACCACTGGCACCTTGACGGGTACAGGTGAAGACCCACAGCAATAGAGGTGCTGGCTCCTCCCTGTGATGACCTCCCAACGGGCAGGTCACACGGGCCACCTGCTGAGAAGGGTCTCCACTGCCGGCAGAGCTGAGGAGGATGAGCTCTTGATATATATTCTTCAACTTTTAAGAGAGATGGAAATTTCCTTGGGGAGATCTTTGAGAGGCCTGGTCTTCTGTGGTGGGTTTGGTGCAAAGCAGAGGACAGTGAGCACATCTGTCCATCAATCACATCGCTAAGAGGACATCGGTCAGTTCATTCAGGACAAAGCCTTCCAGGTCTTCTGGTTGCCCAGGGTCTGTGTGTGTTCTGGAGGTGTGGACAGGAAGACTTGCAAAAATCCAATCCACAGGCTGAGGGGACAAAGAACATCGTCCTACTGTGACTTTGGTCTTGTTGTCCCTGGGCCTGTGTGGGCTGCTTTTCCTTTTAGAACATTATACTACATTATACTATCAAGACTCACTGACTGCTACAGCATCAAGTCAATGTGAAACGGATCAAGAATAGAGATGGAGCAGGAGAACACAACAGAGAATTTAGAAACAGACTGACAAAATGAAGTGACTTGGTGTTTGGCAAAGTCACTTATGCAAGTCTATTGAGAAAGAATGGTCATTTTAATAAATGGTGCCAAAATATTTGAATAACCATAAAGACAAATTGAGCCTTGAGTCCAACCTCATATAATATATAAAAATTTAATTCTAAATAGGCTTAAATGTAAAGTATAAAACAATAAAGTATCTAGCAAGAAACAGTGAAAAGTGTCTACATGGTCTTGGAATAGGCAAAAATTTAGGATGAATGAAATCTAAAAGCTAACTATAAATAATATTGAATAATCTTACTTTGTACATTCATATGAAGTATTTCTGTTGTGTGTGTGTGTGTATACGTACATTCTACATTAGAAAATTAAGAAAGTAAAAAGATAATCCATAGAAGAAAATATTTGCAAGTAAATACATTCAACAAAAACATATGTCTAGAATATGTTTTAACATACTTCTTTCAAAGTAATAAGATAAACACAAACCAAAACACAAACATGAACAGGTACTTCTCCAAAGAGGTTATCTGCATTTCTAATTAGCACATGAAAAAGTGTTCAATGTTAATGATAATTAGAAAAATGGAAGCAAACTAAAACCACAATGTACTACACTACACATCGACAAATATAGTTAAGATTAAAAACAGGCACCAAGTGTTGAATAGAAGAACATGGAACAATTCTAACTCTCATATTGCTGGTGGGTATCTAAAATTACTAAGCCTCATTGGAAATTCATTCATAAGTATTTTCTAAGGCTGAATATATGCCTACCCTAAGACCTAGAAATTCTACTCCTATGTAAATATATATTCCAAGGAAATATATACAGATATATATCTCCAAGGAAATTAAGTGTATATTTCCACCAAAAGATATGTAATGAGTGTGCATTGCAGCTTTTTACTAATAGCGAGTGGCTACAAATCTTCCAAGTGTCCATCGGCAGCAGAATGGATAAATGTGTTATTGTACATTCAGACAGTGATGCAGTACATGGCGAAAACAATGAATGACTCCTGCTCCCTGCAACAGCAAGGATGAATCTCACAGATATAATGTGAGTGACAGAAAACCAATACCATATAATACATACTGTGAGATGCAGTTTACATGAGAAAACACTGATCTATGGAGATGAAGACATTATGTGGCAGCATCATGGTGTGGGGCTTGAAATTAGCTAAGATAAGGATGAGGGAACCTTCACAGCTTCTGTAAATATTCCATACCTTGATCTGGGTATTGATGACGCAATGCAAATAAAATTCATACGGCTGTAATGTATAGTAATGTGTGCACTTGATCATATTTTTAAATCTATACTCTATCTCTTTTTAAGGCATTGTTCTAGGATCTGCAGTATACATATGGAATTTATCCACATCTACCTCCACTTCACACACAGTGTAAGAACCTTCCATAGTACATTTCCATTCCCATTGCCATCCTTAGTGTCCTCGCTGTGATTTTCTTTTATATATGTTGTAAATTTCCATTTACATAGTACATGCAGTACTATGTTTTGCTTTAAACAGTTAATTATCTTTTACAGAGATTTTAAAGCTAAAATGATATTTATTTACCCACATATTTATCACACCCCAAACTCTTCTTTTGTTCATCAGTACAGATCTCCATATATTATTATCATTCTGCCTGAAGAACCAACTTCCTTTAACATTTCTGAGACTTTCAATAAATTCTCTCAACTTTTGTTTGCCTTAAAATGTTTTTATTGTGACTTCATTATCAACAGAGAGTTTTTAGGTTGATAGCTGTTTTTTTTTTTCTTTCTATATTTTAAAGAAGTTATTTCACTTTCTCCTAGTCTGGTATTTTCTGGAAAAATGTTAGCTGTCATTCTTATCTTTGTTCTTTTTTTATAAAAAGTGTATCCTCGCCCCTGAACTGTTTTGAAGATTTTTCTTCTCACCACTGCTTTTTAGTATGTTCATTATGTGTATCGATAGGATTTTTTCTTTGAGGATTGGCTTATTTCACTGATGTTCGTGCTAAGTGAAATAAGCCAATCCTCAAAAAAATAAAGGCCAAATGTTTTCTCTGATATTCTGATGCTAACTCACAACAAGAGGAGGAGGGAGTAGGGAACAATAGAAGTACTTTGGATTGGACAAAGAGGGATGAGGGGAAGGGATGGGGGAATGGGAATAGGAAAGACAGGAGAATGAATCAGACATCACTATCCTATGCGCATATATGATCACATGACCAATGTCATTCTACATCATGTGCAAACAGTAGAATGAGAAGTTATACTCCATATATGTGTGATATGTCAAAATACATTCTACTATCATGTATAACTAATAAGTACAAATAAAAATATTAAAAGAAAGATTTATTGAACATCTTGGGGGTGTGGATTCTTTCAGCTTTCATCAAATTTGGAAAAAGTAGGCCATTTCAAAAACTTTTTATCTCCCTCGTCTATTGGAATTTGAATTACTCATACATTAGACTGTTTGATATTATATACCTCAACAGAGGTTCCGTTCACTTTTTAAATTTTTTTTTTGTTTCTGTGCTTCATTTTGGATAATTTTTATTGCTTTCTCTCCAAGCTCACAACATTTTCTTCTGTAGTGTCTAAACGATTGTTAATCCCCTTACTGCTGTTTTTTTTTTTTTTCTATTTCAGATGTTATAGTTTTTATCTCTGGAAATTTCATTTTTCTTCTTTTATGTTTTTCCTTTCTCTCTTCATTATATTATGCTTCCCTCCACATTCTTGTGAATATAAAACATATTAACAATGGTTGTTTTAACTTCCACTTCTTTTACTTTTATAGTTTTTAGAGTTTTGTATTTATTTTGTTTGAATTGTTCATCAATTATATTATTTTTGATGCTATGACAAATGAAATTGTTAATGTCTTTTATATTTGTTCATTGCAAATATACAAAAATATTTGATTTTTGCTTATTGATCTTGTATCTTATACCTTGCAGAACTTGTTAGTTCTTACAGTTTTTTAGAGGATTATTAGAATTTTTGAGTATGAGATCAGTCATCTGACAGTAGTCTTACCACTCTTTTCAGATCTGGATACCTTTGAGTATATTTTTCTGCCTGATTGTCCAGCCTAGAACTCTCAATATAATGTTGAACAAAAATAGAGATTGTAGCCATCCTTGTCTCATTCCTCATTTTTAAGCCTCCTTTAACTTCCATTTCTGCTCTTCCCATTAGCTCTCCCATTTTTGGATCTGTTCCTCTATTAAAGATAATGTTTTTCTGCTTCTTTGCACGCCTAGTAAGTTATGATTAATTGCCATAATTTTTTCATTATGAGTGTTGGATGCTGGATTTTGTTATATTCCTTTAAATAGTGGTATAATTTATTCTGCAGAGAAGTATACTTCAATACACAGTAAAGCTCTTTGAAATAAGCTTGATTCATTCAAGATTCACTTTTAAACTTCTTTTGGGACAGAGATAGATAAAATGATCAAACTTTCCACTTTGCCTGGGTCTAAGGAAGTTCCCGAGACATGAGACCCAGAGTTTACAATTGGAACTGATGGGCATCTGAGAATTAGTACTGGTAATTCTAATGCTGGGAAGGCCCAAAGCAAAACAGGACAAATATGCCTTCCTAGACCCAGAGCATGCTTTAATCCAGGAATAATTTAGTCCTAGTACTAAACTTTGAGTACCCTACTCATATTACAAGGTCTCTATCCTCTAACCAGTGAGAACTTGAACTACTTCTAGACTTGTCTAGATTCTAGAGATTGTTGAGCCTGCTAATGATGGTTTTCTCATTGATCTTATGAATTTTCTTTTCTCTCCTCCTAATGTTACTACTTCCATCTCCATACACAGAAACAACAATTTCCTAAGTATGTGAAACAAAAGTTTCCTTTCAGGCATGCTCAAATCAGTACTCAGCCAAAGACCTGCACCTCTCTCCATGCAAAATTCAGTTTCTGTACTGTTCCATCTTTCCCTGTACTTTTTCCTGCAAATCCTAGCTGTCATGGCTCCTCTGAACTTCGGTCTCTGTATGCTCAACTCAGTGAGACTGAAGAGTTCTGTTTGCATTCTCCCAAGTCCCTCTTCTTCCTGGAAGCTGCCTCTAGGCAGTCATCTAGGGGAATCACGGGGATCGTTTAATTTGCTTCCTTTTTGTAGAAATTGACGTCCTGAAATGCCTGTTGTATAATGGCTGAAAACCGATGCTTAACGGACTTTGTCTGGTTTCCTCCTTGCTTAATATGGGGGTTCAAATAGAGTCAATCTGTAAACAGAAGTCCTTGTGCATATTCTATGCCTTAATATATTTTTTTAAATTTATGTGTTTTAAATACTTGAAGTAGTTGCTGTTTTTCTGCTTACACAATTTTTGATGGTTTTGGTTTATTCTCACAAAGACAATGAAATATTTGAAAATAATTATAATAGCTATTTACAGAGGCCTTCCTATGTCTCAGTCCTGGGCTGGTTGTCTCATAATCATAAATCTTCACAAAAATTTTGAAGATGAATTTATTAATACCATTGCCTCTATTCCAGAGACGTCCAAACTAAGATTCAATCTGTAGGATTTCATTTTTTTCATAAGTAGAAGTCCTTATGCAAGTTAGTAACTTGCCTAAACTTACATCTTAATGTGCTCTCCCTGAGTACGCATTTATTCATACCACAGTCCCTAAAATGTAGTATCTAAAAATACACCACACCTAACCCAGCTGGAGCTAAAACAATATTGAGGTCAAGAGGTTAACTCATGCAGGAAATTTAAGTGATTCTGACCATACTGCTTTATGGTTTAAGTAAACAGCTGATTTATTATGGTGTGTGTGAGAGAGAGAAAGACAGACACAGGTGGACAGAGAAAGAATACATGTGCATAATGATGTGCCTAAGTGCCTGTGTTTGGTGCAGTGACTGAGGGAGCCTCACCCTGTCGCATTGATCTTCCATGAGTTCTGGTGACTTTGCACATAACACCGAAGTCACATTCATTTTCCAAAGTTACTGAATTAGTTTCCAAGGGCTGCCATGACACGTTAGCACAAACCAGGTGGCTTAAGCAATAGACAGGTATTCTCTCTGGTTCTAGAGATTACACACCCTAAATTAAGGTTTCTGCGGGGCTGCACCCCATCGGAAGGCTCTCAGAGAGAATCCTTCCTTGACCCCCCCCCCCTGGCCAGCCTCAGTGGGTCCTGGCCTTCATTGGCATTGATCCAATTTCTTCCCAGTTTTCACATGGCCTTTCTCCCTATGTCTCTCTGTCACCCTCCCTCCTGTCTTATAAGGACTTGTCATTGAATTTGGGTGATTCAACTTCAAAAACCCCATTTAATTACATCTTAATTACTTCTCCAAAAACCCCATTTCCAAAAAAAAAACAAAAAACAAAAAAAAACAAAAAGCCCTCCCACCCCAAGGCATCAGCGGTTAGGGCCTGAACACATCTTCCCAGGAAATACAATTGGGTCCGCTACAGTTTCTATGGGGGCTCTGAGACCCTTCCAAAGTGGCTGCTCTTTGAGATTCTACCAGGAAAACCAAGTTATTTTGAAGAAGCGGCTTGGATCCTCTGTTTCATTTCCATAGCTATTGAAGTTTTTAGAAGTTAAATTCAGAGGAAGGGCGTACTTCTTTACCACGTCAACTGTCTATGCTTGATCCAGCCAAGGCCTGCTACTCTGTGCCCCCAGCATCTACTACTCTAATTATCCATAAACCACGGATGGAAAAGAACCCCGCACAACTAGATCTGAACAAGACAGGCCTCCAGCTTTGCATATTCCACCCAGAGACGACCCTGCATTCGGGCAGCAAGACAGCCCCTGGGTCTGCACCGTGATTGGCAGGAGATTCTACTCCCCACGATTCTGATGAATTCCCTTTCCTCATGGTGACCAGCTCCCCTGTTTTGCAGGCTTCTTCTAACTTCTCTTCTCTGCCACCCACAAGCAACAACTTTTCTTCACCCTTCTTGGTGATCTTGCCAGGGGAGTCGCTCCAGCAACATGGGGCTGAATTTGCAAAGCGTCAGGCGTAATAACCAGGTCACTGGTTACCACCCTGAACTCTTTTCTTTTCACCTTGCCACAGCATAATGAGATCATTAATTAGAGCGAGGGACATAAGTGCTCCAAATTTCCTTCAGTGCCCTGGTGGAGAGGGTTAGGTCTTTGGTCATAATTCCTGTTAAATGATTCCATTTAAATCACTATGAAAATCATATTTACCTTCAATGCAAACTTATCTTTCCTCTTTAAATGGATTATTTCTAGGTCTCTAAAATTTCCAGTTATGATCTACCTAGTGCCCCATTCAGCGGATCAGCTTGGGTATGCAGTGTAAAGCACAGTATCAACAGGCTCTGCAGTGTAGCGAGACCCTGAATCAAAATAAAAAATACAAAAGGGCTCGGGATGTGGCTCCGTGGTTAAGTGCTGCAGGGTTCAGTGCCTGGTACCCCCGACCCACCCCACCCCCCAAAAAAGCTCACAGGCTCTGAAGCCAGACTGCCTGGGGTTGAATAGCCGCTCCTGCTCCCTAGTGACATTGTAGAAGTTACTGATGTCTCTCTGCCTTGGTTTTCTCATCTTGAAAACTGAGGATTCAATGGATTCATGCATGTGAACGCTGAGGCCGGCACAGGATTCATATATGGGAGTGGTTTTGTGTAGTTACTAAGTCCAAAACCTGCTTTTGGCACCACTGTGCATAAGTTTGGGGAGATGCCCTTTAGATGACGTCATTATTGGCTGACTTGTCACCTCACATGCAGTCTTCAGGTACAGTACCTCTGAGTGTGACCTTATTTGGAGATGGGCCTTTTAAAGAGGCAATCAAGTCCAGGTGAGATCATTAAGGTGGGAGTGTGTACCTGTGTGACTGACATCCTTAAAGGTGGCTTTGGAGACAAGGACATGCGTAGGAAGATGACATGAAGAGACAAAGGGGAAAGAGCCAAGGAAAGAGGTCTGGCATAGATCCTTCCTTCACAAGCCCTCAGAAGAAACCAACCCTACCAGCACCTTGACTTTGAACTTCTAGCTTCCAGACCTGTACACAATAAATTTTTGCTGTTTAAGCGAACCAGTGGTGGTACTTTGTTACAGCAACCTTACAAAACATACAGCTGATTGTCACAATGAATCTCCATCTCAGGGGCATGTGTTGTGGTCAGAGGAATAAATTCCATGGATTCTGATTGAGAGCAACAGATGCTCAGTAATGTTTGCTCAAACCAATAAGTACGCAAAAGGATGGAACTGCAAATCCAGAGGCAGGACCATGGCTGGTCCATGAATGTCAACAGGATTCCCCATCTCTTGCCCCTGTGTCTTTCTCCCTATCTTGGTGACAGTGATATCTCTCTCTCTCTCTCTCTCTCTCTCTCTCTCTCTCTCTCTCTCTCTCTTCTCTCTCTCTTCCACACTCCACTGTGGTTTCCTATTGTTCTCTGTTTGCAGCCAGCAGGAAACATGGTCTTAAATAGCACCCAGGTTTGTACAGTAAAGAGACAACCACCTAGAAAGAACCTGTGTGGAGCACTCAGCACTTTCAAGTTCTCCGGGAGGACCATCTTATTCCTCCACCCTGGTCTGATGCCCACCCACCCACTGTGGCCAAAATGGCAGCATGTCAATGCACAGGCACAGAGCCATGTGGGTGGAAGTGAGAGGGTCATTACCAAGAAAGGGACAGCAGGCAAATAACTTGAGGAAGGTTCTGTGACCAGAGATAAGTTATCATGGATCTGTGACACAGCACCCCTGTGCAGCATGAGCCAGAAGAAGTCCAGCCAAAACTGGCCCATTAACAGCATTTGGTCATTTCCTGGTCCCAGAGCTACAGTGGCCTCTTCTCCCTTCGAGAAGGCAGAAATGAATAGTGGTTAAAATTATGGGTCTTTGAATCAGAGGTTCACAGGTTTGGGTCCCATTCTGCCTTTGGTTCACTGTGTGATCGTGAGTGTGTAACCAGGACACTGTGTAGCTCAGCTTCCTCATCTTTCAGAAATGAAGCTGGAGGCAGCTTTGCTAAGATTGAGCTGGAGCTTAATGCACATTTCCCACCAATGACCCCCGGGCGCGTGTGAGCAGCTGTGCAGCATCAGGACTCAGTGGTTCTCTTCTGTTTGCTCTCTCCCTCAGGCAGAGTTCTCGGAGTTGAACCTGGCTGCCTACGTCACCGGGGGCTGCATGGTGGACATGCAAGTCATGAGAAACGGGACCAAAGTCGTGAGGTAAGCAAGACTGAGGTACGGAAAGCCTTCCGACAGGTACACACGGGACACCTCCCATCGCCTGCTGTACCTCCTGCCACCACCTGACTCCCCACCAGCTGTCCTCTTCCATGCAGAGGGTCTGTGTCCAAAGAGGTGCTTTTGGGACAAAAAAAAATATATATGACTAATGGCACAGAGCACCTGGGGAGCGCCTGTGAGGTCCAGGATCGAGTCGCAGGCTGGGAGTGGAACGACGTGGGTTCCGTTTCCAGCTTTGTGACTCTGTTCTGTCCGATCTTTAGTGTCTCTGAATCTCAGGTCCCATCTGTAGCACAGCGATAGCCACACTCGAGTCAGAGGCCGCTGCAGTGTGCTCCGTCTCGGGGGTGGGAGGACGACCCTTCACTTTAAGGGTTGTGAGGGTGCATTTGATCCTGCTTCCAGCAGTACCACAGGCTGAATGCTCAGAGGATCCCCTCCAGGTCTGAACAGGACTGGCCATAATAGTTTCCAGAAGTCTATTTGTTCTGTATGCCAAGACGGAGAGGAAATGAGGGAATTCTTCAGAAGCCAGAAATGACAAGGAAGTAGAAATCCACCGGAGAGATGAGTACGTGTACAAATACGGTGCTCTCTGGTGAGACACAGCCTCAGATCTGGGGAAGCAGGGAGACCGGAAACACTCTGGGGGAAAGGTGGCATTTGTTCCAAGTCTCGTCAAATGTTAGGACGTGAGTGTCTCAGGCTGGGGATTGGGAAATGAGGAATGCGTTCCAAGAGTAGGAAAGAGCCTCTACAAATAACCCAAAGAGTGGTGCTTGCTTGGGAAATTACGATAATTCTACATCATTTATTGAGCACCTACTGTGGTGCCAAGAAAGACTTCCAATAATGGTGGGCTAGATTATTTGAACCAACTTTTCCACTGAAAACAACTTAAAACTAGTTTTCAGTAATTATAGTTTAGAGCACTTCAAGGGGCTGGCCCAACAATAGGAATTACCAAAAAGAAATGATAAAACGATGGAAACCCATGGAGATAAATGAGTTTATAAAATCAGCTGTCTTCTGAGTGTCGTTTTTAAGTCAGTCAATTTTTCAGCAAGATGTGACAACCTAGGGAGGAAAAGGGAGACAGAAACCAACACCAGGACCACCCGTAGCATGGACTGTAATGACAGACCCTCCCCACAAGAAGCTGAGACCCCGAAGGTGAGCGCAGGGATCATAAGTAGATAAGCCCTCAAAGTAATTGTGAGTTGAACTGCAGTTTGAATCGCCTGGACCTTCCAGAAGTTAAAGTTGGTTTATGGTGATCACAGACACCGAGAAGTCAAAGCAAGTCCTAGGTGGGGGGAGGACACCTTTATCCTTGACTTTATACAATAGTTAGCACACAGTCAAAGATAACTAGGCACGGGTGCCACGAATTAGGAAAAATGAAACAAGGGACCATAGAAACGCCACCTCAGAGACACCAGATACTGGATTGTCAGACACAGATTAATAAAAGAAAAAAAAATAGATGATAGGTAGAAAATATCTGATCAGGCTTGAAAATATCTGCTGGAAAGAGCGAGCATTAAAGTGACCACCGGTTTAACAAGAAACAAACAGAACTTCCAGAAATGAAAAAAAACTATAATAACCCAAATTACTGGTGTGTTGTGTTAAACACAGCTGAAAAAAATTATCCTGAAACAGGCACAAAGAGAAAAAGATTGGAAATGCAGAAGAGATGGCGAAATCCCAGGAGAAGATAGAACCACCGTTTAATCACAGTCTCAGAAAAAGAATAGAACAGAGGCAGCTTTCTAGGAAATGATTCTTTCAGAAAGATTCCAAACTTCCCAAGCAGAAGCTCACAGACAGTGGGAGATGAGATTGGTCAGGTTCTGTTATGTGCACGTATGAAATCGGCAAAATGAATCCCATGGTTACGTATGATTAGAATGCACCATTAACATTTTTTAAAAGAATTCTATTTCATGGTGTGTACTTTTAGAACAACAATGTAACTAACTTTGGAAAGATAGAGAAAAATACCTTAATGGTAGTCAGAGGAAAAAATATTTCTTGTATTGTGACAGAGAGCTTCTGAGGGTCACAGTAAACTTACTTTCAGTGTGTTTAAAGAAATTAACTCTGTCCTCAGGAAAACATCTTTTATGAATAATGACAAAATACAAACATTCACAGACCAAAAGGAGACCCACGCTAGGGTCACTCTAAAGTATGTCCTACAGGCCAAAGGAAAATGACCCTCGGGTAGCATAGAACTATAAGAGGATGTGAAGAGGTGGAAAATGTTTAAAAACCATGCTTCCAAAGGACAATAACAGGAAGATCTTATGAATCTGAGAAACATGAAAGGTTAAAATACACAACACTGAGTTAAAGGAGACCGGGAGGGTGGAAGGAATTCAGGTTTACCGAGACCCTTCTAGGGAAGAACGTCAGTGTGTTGATTAATAATAGGCTTTGATGCAAATTTAAAGACTCATGAGATCATTTTAGCGTAATTATTTAGAAATAGAAATAGGATGTAGTGCTTCAAAACCAACACAGAAAAATGTTACAAATATGTAATGCAATAAAAGAGAGTTGGCTTAAGCACAAACTTATCAGCAGGGATGATGTTCTGAACTTCTCATCCAGCAGGACTAGTTATTAAAATGTCAGTTTTTTATATAAGCTGGTAAATGATCTCTCCTTTGGGTATCTTCCACTGCCCTCACCCCACCAACAGGCATAGCCATGGAACAGCTGTGTCCCCTAATCTACCATAGTCCTGTTTCCAAATTCCATACCCTTGCTCCTTTCTTGTCCAGAACTCGTAGGGGAGCCGTGTCCTCAAAGGCAGTAGAGAACCCCAGAAAGCAAATACCTGATTCCCCAAGTTTCTTCTAGGCTTGTGAGTATCTCTGCATCTCCTGGAGTCGCCCTCTCATGGTCACTTGTGAGAACTGCAACCCCTGCAGAGGAGTATTTAAAATATTTTGGTCAACAGTGTACATTAATAATTACGTTAAATATAAATGAACTAAATGATCAAATTAAAGAATAAGGTTTCCATGGAAAATTTTTAAAAATATGACTCCAATCTATACAAGAGATTAATTTAAAATGTAAGATTACAGAAAATTTGAAAGTTAAAGAACAGAGAAAATACATCACATAACTACTAGGCAAAAAGAAAGCTAGCTAATGCAGCTACATGAATATTGGGGGAAATAGACTTCCAGGTGAAATGAATTACTAGGGGAAAGAAAGTAATATGTCATGATAAGGGGTTTATTTACTGAGAAGAAATAATAATTGAGTTCATCAGCACCAAATAAAAAAGTATGCTAAATAGGACTTAAAAATTGATGAGACTTCAGGAGAATTAAGCAAAGTCCACCATCACAGGATATTTTTGAGAATGATGCTAGATATAGACATTCTTGTTCTTCTCACACTCAAGAACTGTAAAAAAAAAAACTATTTAGTGATCTGTATGTGCTCATATTCGATATTTTGTACTTATGTCCCAGTAATATAATTGGGAGTCTAATATATATTTGGGAGTCTCCTTCTTTGGAATATAGAGGAAATGAGACTATCTATCCCATTAGATTTCAGATTTGGTTGCAGATTAGAAGCACTGGGACTTGGTTCAGAATTTTGATGCCTAGGCAATACTTCAGGCCAATCACAGTGGAACCCCTGAGAGTGAGATTAGTTCCCCCAATTGGGCAGCCAAGATGGGAAACATTCCCAGATTGTTCCTGTGGTGACCTTGCTCTGAGGCCAGGTGAGGATGCTTCTGGGATATGCTGTCTGGACACAAGAATCACTTTACAAAAACAGTCTTATTCCAGGCCTACCGACTCCTTTCTGAACTTCCATATTGTTTACAGAAATGAATTTACTGAGATATTCCAGATATTTCTTAATCAGCTAGTCTCCCAGTATTTAAGAATGGCAGACTTTGAAGGTAGTTTGTTTCATGCTGAATTGTGTCTGTCCCCCCAAAATAATGGGTTCAAGTCCTAACCCCTGGTACCTGAGAATGCACCCTTATCTGGAAATAGGGTAGTTTCAGATGTGATGAGTTAGGATGAGGTCATACTGGAACACAGTGGGTCCTTGATTCAGTATGACGGTGTCCTTACAAGGAGAGAAAAATTGGGGCCCAGTCATGATGGGGACAGAGACTGGAGTGATCCATCTAGAAGCCAAGGGGTGTCAAGGATCACCTGCAGCCACTGAGGGCAGGAGACAGTCCTGCAACACATTCTCCCTCAGAGTCCTCGGAAGGAACCACATCTGTGGAAGCTTTGATTCTGGACTTCTGGCCCCCAGACCTGTGAGGGAATAAATTGTTTTAAGTGGTCAAGTTTGTAGCATTTTGTTAAAGTGCCCTAGAGAACTGTAAATATGGCAGCGCTTCTCAAATTTTAACGTGCATACAAATCTCCTAGAGATCTTATTAAAGGGCAAATAATAATAACAGTGATGATGATGATGATGACGATGATACAGGTTCCTGTCCATCAGATCTTCAGGTAGAGCCTGAGATCTGAACTTCCCATGAGCCCCCCAGGGAAGTTAAGGCTTCTGGTCCTGCAGACTCCAGTTAAGGAATGCGGACATGGACGAGCTCTCTGATGCAATGGGTGGAAGGCCACGCTTTGAGTAGCTAGGGCTGTGAAGGCTGGCAGCCCTAGGTTCAGAAAACCAGACTTCTAAAACCATGCATGCACGCCAGGGGGCCCCCAGTCTGATCACACTGTGTCCTGCAGGTGAGGAATCAGTAGACTCTTCCTGGGCCCCACAGGGCCCTAGCAAGCCTTCGCTGTGGTCTCCCACGTAGGAATATTGATCCTGGTCTTCACTTGCACAATATTCTTCCTAAGACACTTTGGTGTTTTATCAACAATGCCCCCAAAGCATTCCCAAATGTGCCAGGCCTGGATCTTCTGCAGTTTTGCTCAAGAGAAAAACCTTCCAGGAAAACAGCACGATCGACTTGACTAAGCTGGGGAAGACCCAGGGAGCTGCTAAAACACTGTCTCGGAGCGTGGCGTGGAGGGTGTTTCTGGAAGCGGTTCGCATTTGAATCAGTAGGCTGCCTAAAGATGGTCTGTTCTCACCCACGTGGGCAGGCACCAGCCAAACAGGGAAATGTCTCTCTTCCCGGCCTGAGGCATCCTTTTCTCCTGCCCTTGGACCACAGAGCTCCCGCTGCTTGGTCTTGACACCCCAGCACTCACACCCACGGCCCCTCAGTGCTGGCCTCAGCTGGGAATTGCACAGTCGGCCCCTGGTTCTCGGTCTCCAGCTGCCCTGAGCCCCCAGCTTGCAGGCGGCAGGTGGTGGGACTGCTCCATCTCCATCACCCGGGCACCAGGCTCCACCACAAATCTCCTCTCACATATATCCGGGGACCCCCGTTTCTCTGGAGAACCCTAATACAGGAGTCCAGGATGGGGGTAGAGCAGAGCGCTCCTGGTTCTCTTCAGGGTCCAGCCCTTCTGCTTTGGGAAGCGGCTCTGAGATGTCCCCTGGGGGCCACCCTCTCCCTGCCATCGTCTGTGTGGTGTGTGCAGCTGGTGACGGGTGACAGCCTCAGTCTGATAGACTCTCACCTTGGGACTCAATCCAGGCCAACAGGATCCCTCAGAAGACTTCAGGTGCAACGGTGGGATGAGGGGCCCGTGAGTTCCGCTGGGACAGCTGAGCCGGGGAGGTGGCCCCCGGAGCTGCTGGTGGCTCTGTCTCCCCTTGAGGGAATGACCTGCCCAGGGTAAAGCCAAGCCAAAGGGAAGAGCCGTGAGAGAGACCCTAGGACCTGATGGGGTTGCTCGAGACTCTGGATCTTGGGATCTCACTCATCCCCAAAACTTGAGCCAAAAAAATAAAATCCCTTTTAGTTGAAGCCAGCTTGGATAGAACACACAAAATTCATGACTTTTATTTATTTAGCAAACATTGTTACAGCGTTCCCTCCGTGCTAGGCTCCATTCCAAGCACTTAACATATATTAAGTCATTTCTCCTTTCAACACCCCCAGTTTAGAGATAAGGAGATCCACACACCGCGGCAGGGTCACGGAGCCCAGGTGTCCAGCCGGTGGGAGAGCGGGGTCCAAGTCTGGCCAGAGCCTGTGGGTGGCAGCCTGGGGCAGCACTGCCTCTGTATCTGGGCAGAGTGTCACAGCCAGGGCTCCGTAAAGGGCATAAGTTCCCCATAGGAGCCGAAGGCAGGGTGCAATGCGGCAACCATTGGGAGGAAAACACTGGGAGAACCCAGATCTCTGACTCTGAGCGGGGAAGACGGAAGAGCTAATTGCCACTCGTTGTTGGCCTCTGTACACCAGGTCTGAGCTCAGTGTTTATGTGAATCATGATCTTATCGCATCCTCACGAGATAGTCTAACAGCAGAGTAAGCAGCACGGCCCAGTGGTGAGAGCTGAGTCTGGGTGGTCCTCCCAGATCCGCCACTAAGAGAGCAGCCGTGCAGCGGTGACGGTGCCCCATCTGGGATACTTGCTACTAATGTGAATGCTGATAACTCCTCCTCGGAGGGCCGGAGTGAGGGTGAGACGAGATGGTGTACGTGAGGGGTTCGTCGCAGCGTCTGGACCAGGGTCATCACTAAATTAAGGGCTAATAATTATTACTAGAGTCCCGTTATGCAGAGGCAGAAACTGAGTCCCAACTACCGAGTTACACTGGGGGGTCATTAAATCGCTTGCGCCAAGGCACACTTTTACAAAGTGGCAGCATCAGGTCTGAACCTGATGGTATCCCAAGTGAATTTTCAGGTGTCTTTAACTCCTTGCCTCTCCCTCTGTCTGCCCCATGTCATCTGGTCCTGTGGCTCCCACACCAGGCTGGCATGATGGACCCTGCGTCTCTGTACAAAATGTAGTTGGGGGGGGGGGGGGAGACGCTGTTAGTCAGCTTTCCGTCATTGTGACACAATGCCCAGGCTCAACCACCTTAGAAGAAGGAAAGGTTAGTTTTGGTTCCCGAGTCCAGGATCTCTTGCCCCTTTTGCTCTGGGCACAGTGTGGCGTGGCAGGAGGGTGTGGTGGAGGAGACCCGTTCATCTCATGGTGGCAAGAAAGCAAAAGGAGAAAGAGGGACGGTGGTCCCAATGTCTCCTTCAGGGACACGCCCCAGTGACCTAACTTCCTTCTACTGGACCCCATCCAGGAAGGTCCCACCACCTCCGGCAGTGCCAGGGACTGGGGACCAAGTGTTTGACACGTGGGCCTTTGAGGAACATTCCAGATCCAACCTGGGCATCATCTCTGCAGAGGGTGGAGCATGGCTGGAGGTCACCCAGGACACGGCAGGGGAGTTGTGCTTCACTTAGAAACCTATCACTCTCACTCGTTTATCCAGAAAAAAATCTCATCGTCCACCATTTTTGCAAGGGCTGCGCGAGATGCTAAATGTGAAAAGCCTGTTCAGTCCACAAGTTAAGGACCGACCACGTCCCTAACACCATTTCTAGTAACAAGGAATTGTGTCAGACAGGAGCCAGGTGGGAGGCAGAGGTCACCCCCAAATGGCTTAAGAAAGGAGACTTTAAGGAGGTACTTACTGAAGGATGTGGGGGGCCAAGGGAAAAGGAGGCGCTCAGAACCTGCCGACAGCAGGAGACCGTTATCACCCCTGGGGCTGAAGGCACAAGAGGGAGAGAGAATCACAGTCTAGCATCCAGACTCCAAAAACCTGAACCAACCGCTTCCAAATTCAGAATTTCTAGAGCGCCCATGTGACCCTGCAAGTGGAGAATCCCCCAGCATGAAACTGTTTCTTGCACAAAATTACAAAAAAAAAAAAAAAATTAGTGTTTGAAATGACTTTCGGGCTGTGTGTCTGATGTGTCTATGAAGCATCAATGACTTTTGTATTTAGACTTGGGTCCTGTCCCCAAGATCTCTCAATACGTCTATGCAAATGTTTCAAAATCCAAAAATACGCAAAAGGCAAGACGCTTCCGGCACGTGCGATAAGGGATTCCCCGACGTGTAACAGGCTGATCTGGAAGGTTTGACCTCGACCTGAGCAGGAGAGCTGCTCTGTGGGAGCTGGAGCTAGGGAAGCTCTGATACCTCCAAGGTCAGGGCACCGAGGCAGGTGGGACCTATGAAGAAACGTGTGACTCTTCCCTCCCTCTGACCTGCAGTCTCCTGTGGAGGCCAAAGCCAGGCCGAGCGGGTGGGCAGGAGAGCTGGGTTATGCCGCCCACAGGGACAGCCTCCTGGGACCCAGAACAGGGCAGAGAGGGAGAGAATGGAGTGGGGTCAGGGGGGCGCCAAAGGAGAATGACTTAGGGGATCTCAGTGAACAGGTCTGCAAGCCGCTCTCTCCAGGGAGGATTCTGGGAGGGCTTTGCAATGACAAAGCGGTACACACAAGTCGGCGAAATCAGCAGAACTGGCAGCCATGGCATGGACGGCCCTCCCGGCTCCACTCTCTGTGCAACATGTGAGCCACAGCTAGCCAACTCGAGGTGCCCAAGGGCCAGCCAGACAGCCAGGTTCTTGGGAAAGAACAGAGGCCATCCCAGGGGGTGTTGAAATCCGTGCTCTGTGGGCAGCTGCGGCCTTTCTGGGCCCAAGCTCAAGCCTGGCTCCAAACAGAGTGATTTAAAAAACAGGGGAGGTGGTGGGGGGAGCCATGTCCACACAGATGAGCTGAGAACACAGGACAGGAGGAGCTCAGGAAGAAATCCCTCGAGGAGGCAGACGTTAATGAGGCCCCCATCTAATTACACAAGCCAGGCGCTCGGTTTCCAGCATTGGGCAACACTAAATTGCAGGCACCCGTTCAAACCACCGAGACTGATCATGGGAATCCGCTCATTAGAAGGTCAGACCCCAGAGAGCAGAGAGCCTGGAGGAGGGGGAGGCGGAGCTGGAGGACACCGCAGAAATGACGGCATTGGACACTCCCAGGTCTGCCCCTCCTGCCCCCAGGAGCCAACCGCCCTGGCCAAGGGTTTACAGGGGCCATGTTCCAGCCAAGAGGTGGATGCGTGGGCTTGTCCCAGAGGAGGGCATGTTCTACCAAATCCTAGAGACCCAGAGTCGGAAAAGCCCCTGAAGCGTTTCCTGGGAGTTGCCACTGAACAGATGGACAGATGGTGGCCCAGGGTCCGGGGGAGGGGGACTTGTCCAAATCCCCAACTCTGAGCTCCTGAGCCAGGATCCGCCCTCGACCTTCCCCAGCCTTTGTCCTGGGAACTCTCAAACACCCCATTAAAAAATATTCTTTTCATAGATAACATTCCTCACTCTCGATTGCACACATCATTGCCCTGGGCATCCTCAACTTTGAATTTCGAATTCCAGATAGCCATTCATTCAACAAGTACTTATTGAGCACATTCCCGGTGCCAGGCAGGGCCTGGCAAATGTCCCCGAGAGCACAGCTCCTCCCCTGCCTCCTGAAGGGGCCCACGCCCACCGAGCCTCTCCTTCTCCCTTCCCTTCATTCCTTAACTATGCCCCAGGCCCAGAGGACCCAGCTGAGAAGGAAACAGACCGTGGGCCCTGTGGAACTGACACTGAAGTGGCAGAAAACAGACATGGGTTCCAAAGGCGGGTTGGCAGGTCGTGAGAAATGGGTGAGGCAGAGAGGAGATAGGGCGCGGCTGGTATTTGAGGTGGGACAAGCAGGGAAGGCTTCCTGGAAGAGGAGGCTTCCGAGGCAGAGAGAGCAGAGCAGAAGCAGCATCCCTCTTGCCTGTGAGCGTCCCTGCACTCAGGTGAGGGGCAGCTTGGGGGCTGGAGGAGGGAAAAGAGGAAAGACCAGCTCCCTGGCCTCCCACAGTCCTTGGGTACCTCGAGGTTGTCCTTCCACCGCTCCTTCTCTGCCTCTCTGCCCTCAGGGGGAGTCCAGTGCCCCTCTTCCGTGCTCACAAAGCATCTAGGACCTGTCCAGGTAGGTGGCACGGCTTCGTGGCCAAGAGCCCACCTGCAGAAGTGGAGCAGCCCCCTGGGTGGGGCCCAAGCTGTGCCACCTTAGATCCTTCCCTCCCTGTTTCTGCTCTTGGCTTCCCGTCTGTGATGGGGCTCCTGGTCCTCCTGCGGACGTGGCGTGTCTAAAGTGCATGGAACCGTGTCGGGCGCAGGGTCTCTGCTCCTGCCTCTGGTTCTCCCTGAAATGCTCCTGCAGGTGGGACACCTCACCTCTGGCCTCCTCTCAAATGTCCCCCCTCAGAGGGACCTTGCCAGACCATGCCACTCGCTCTCCCGCTGCAAGGATGTTTCTCCCTCAAGCTTTTATTGCTGCCTGAAATGAACGTGGCTAGGTCCACAGGGTTGGGCCATGCCGGAGGGTGGAGATGTAACGGAGATGGAGATGTTCGTCCGCAGAGCCGCCGGGTGATCTCGTCCACTGAGCTGTTTTCTGGGATGAGCATCTGTAGACAGGAGTCTGCTGCGTCCCCATGGTATTCTCTGGTGTCTGTCCCCTACCAAGGCCTGGATACCTCGCCCTTCAGTGAAGGAGGGATGCCCCAGCCCTTCCGCTGTCTCCCCTGGGTTGATCCCACCTGAGGATCAAGTTCAGGACGGCTTTTCTGAATGGCAGCCCCAGCACCTGGCACGATGCCTGGATCCTCGCGGAAGGCATTCACGGCTGGCCGACTGTCCCCACGAATAAAAGTCCCCCCCGCTCTGCACAGTGAGAACTCACAGCCGAGAGACCTCAGGCCGTGGCTTGAACCGGGCACAGACTTCCCAACAGCATGCCGGCCCCCGCCCTCCGTCCCCAGGAGGGGGCAGGGTCTGGGTCCCCAGGCCAGGCACGCCGGGGCAGTGCAGGGCCCAGCACTCTTGGAGGGACACGTCCTGATCCACTCTGTGCCCTGCCCGCAGCAGGATCCCTGGGGACTGGCCGAGGTGGGGCGTGGGAACGGGAAGAGAGCAGTACAAGAGAGGGACAGTGTACGCCCCAAGAGAAGTGCCAGGCTCCGCTGCCCAGCAGTCAGCGGCTGGTCTGCCAACTGCCCTGGGGAGGGAGCAGCCGCGGGTCGGTGGGGGGAACTGGCTCCTGATGCCCAGAAATCAGGGATGGACAGACCTGAGTGAGCCCGGACCCTGCCCACACTACCGACCCTCCCAATGCCGTGGCCATAGCCAGAATGTCCCCAGCCCTGGGACCCGCTGCTGCCTTGACAGTAGGTCCCGTCACCCTTCCGGCCTTGGCTTCTGGGCCTCTTCTCGCTCAGAAGTGGCCACTTTGTACTAAAAGGCTCCTGGCTACCGGGCGCTTCCCAGAGCAGGTGGTTTTGTGCCCCGTGACGGCAGGAAGGGACCATCTCCTGAGGTCATAAGGCAGTGGAGGAGGGGCCCAGATCCGGCCACGACTTCCAGCACACTGACCTCCGACCCCGTTGGCACAGCCTCCCGCTGGACTACACAGGAGCCTCGGTGGCAGGTGGCCCTGGGTCCCACTGCCGACTCCGGCTGGCTGGCTGTGTGGCCTTGTGACAACTCACCTCCCGACTCCCAGGTCCTCCAACACACAACAGCGTTTCTTTGAGCAGACGTTCCTACGGGTCCCCACCCCTCTGTCTTGCAGGAACTGGGGTAACCCTCATGGGCAGGGGAGACAGAGGGAAAGACCCCTGGGGTCCCTCGGCAGGTGGGATGGAGCCGAGGAACCCAGATCAGGGCTGGGTGACCCACGTGCCCTTGGCTGAGCTGCTCAGAGACCTTCTTCATTGTTTTTTTTTTTTTATTATTAAATTTATTTATTTCACTATGTATTAGGAAAAAAATAGATCACCCATTATGCACCTTATTTTAGGTATTATTGCGTAAGATAACAGAAATTTTGATCTTTCAATATTTTTGAAATATTTTTAAATTCTTCTCTCTAAATATTTTCTGATTAATTTATTTATTCTGATTAGGTGTATATGTCAGCAGGATGTGTCTTGATTCATCGTACACAACTGCAGCACAACTTTACATTTCTCTGGTTGTACACGATGTAGTGTCCCACCTCGGTGCAGTCACGCATATACCTAGGGTAATGCTGTCCACCTCATTCCACCATCTTTCCTGCCCCCATGCACCCTCCCTCCCCTGTGCGGCCTTTGGTTTTGGGGGACTGGCTTACTTCACTTAGCATGATGTTCTCCAACTCCATCCATTTACCTGCAAATGCCATGATTTTATTCTCTATTAATGTTGAGTAATGTTCCGCCGCCTTTGTCTTCATTTGATCATGACCCACTGTTTCCCGGGCTCCTGCTGAGCCACAACTTCAGTGACTTTTAAACCTATCTGTACCACGACTAAATCAGGAAGCCCTGGTCCTACTTTTTAAAAATGCAGATGCTTAGGCCTCATTCCCGGAAAGACACGGCTCCTGGGTGAGACCCAGAAGTCCACATGCTGTCGGGCTCTGGGATTCCAATCCTGGGCATCCAAGGACCCCCACTTTAAAAGCCATGGCCCGCCAGCCCATGGAGAGGAACAACAGGCAGACCACGAAAGACAGAATGAGATGCTGCTTTCTTTGTTGTATTAGTTTAGAATAAATGTGCAGCCAGGCATGGTGGTGCACGCTTGAATACAGCTGCTCGGGAGGCTGAGGCAGGAGGATCACAAGTTCAAAACCAGGCTCGGCAACCTAGAGAGGCACTAAGTGACCTCACGAGACCCTGTCTCAAAATGAAGAATAAAAAGAGCCAGGATGTGGCTCAGTGGTAAAGCACCCCTGGGTTCCATCCCTGGTATCAAAAATTAAAATAAATGTGGCAATCTAGCAATGGAAGTGTCCCAACAAGGAATCTACTCACCTAGAAGAGTTAAGGTTCAAAGTCTACCTCAACCATGTGCCCTGGGGCTTTAGACCACTCACTGGGTCCCTTCTGAGCCAGTTTCCTCATTTGTAAAGTAGGGATGGCAGGGTTCACTCCACAGACCGGTGGACAGAGCCACGAGGTGACATGTTGGAATGTGCTTGATAAATAACAAATAACAAGTGTTCTATAGAACAGAACAGAATCGGATAGAGAAGAGATGTTCTATTAAGATGGACATTTTTCCTGGGACGTGTCTTTATTTTGCTAATAAGTAGTATTTCTGTAGCCTTTGGCCTTTCTTGGCTCTTTGGAATGTAGCCACTTACCTTCTGCAGGGCTTGTCGTATCTGCAGTGCCCTCAGCCCTGGGATGATCTGCCCTTCCTTGAAGGAGGCGTTCTCTACCTCTCTCCCACCTGGATTTCTGCAGCACCACCCCACTGGTTCGCCTCTGCCCTTGCCCTTTGTCTCAGTTAGTAATTGCTGTGTAACAAACGACCCCACATCTCAGTGGTCTAAACCTGCAACCATTTTTTGTTTGTTTGTTTGCTCTCAGTCTGTGGGTCTGGAATTGGGGCGAGGCTTGGCAGGCCGTTCTTCCGTCTCCATAGTTTTAGCCCAGAGTGATTCATGAGTGGCTTGTGGTGAGACGGGGCCAGGAGGTCCGAGCACTCGGTCTGGTGCCCTGGGCTCCTCCATAGCCCTGTTTTTCTCTGTGTTGCTGTGGGGCTTCTTCACAGCCATGTGGTCACAAGGCCATCAGGCTTCTGTGATGGCTGCTGGTTTTTGAGACGATGAGTTACAGGAGAGGCAGAGGCTGCAGGTATCTTAAGGGCCAATATCAGAAGTTACACAGTGTCACTTCCGGCACAGTCTAGTGGGCAAAGATGGGAACAGGGCAAATTTAAGGAGACCCCTACCTCTTAATGGAAGGAGTGGCAAAGAATTTAAAGACATGTTTATCCACCACCCCTTCAATCCGCCCTTCCTACAGGGCCCACAGAATGCTCTAGAACTAACTCACATGCCAGGGGCATGTTTAAGCCCTCTGGGGGCTGCCACCCCCTCAGAGTGGAGTGCCCCTTGCCGCAGTGTTCTGCAGGGCCCTGCGGGTACAGGCTTCTGCTTCCTCCTCGCCTCCTCCCGTGGCCCCTGGGTGCTGGGTTCTGCCATTCTTTACAAAGTCAAGTATATTTCCCCCACAGGGCCTTTGCATGTGCTCTTCCTTTAACCTGGGAGACCATTCTGCTGGTGTTGCCATAGCTATTTCCTGCCCCAGTGCCTGGAGTGTGGCTGGTACCATTTTGGCTAAATGAATAACTGATTCCTATAGACTTTCTTTCTTTCTTTCTCGCTCTCCTTCCTTCTCTTCCCACCCTTTCCATTTGAGCCCACCTTTCCCACATGACAGGGAGAGCCCTGAGGGTAGAGGTCCAGTTCCTTTCGTCTTTGCAGCCACCAGTTAAGCACCCGGCATGGTGCTCAGTAAGTGGCGGTCAGTGGTGCACGTAAGTCCCACGCCTCGCTGGAGGCTCCGTGCACGTTTAGAAACTCCCGGGCCGCAACCTTCCCTGTCTGGAAACATACTGAGCCCAGACAAATCACCACATTATGCGATACGCCAGCGAGTTCATGCATTTTCTCACTCAGTCCCCAAAACAACTCCATGTCACCGGGCCTGTCACAATCCCTGCGATACAGATGAGGAAACGGGGTCACAGAGTAGCTAAATAACTTGCCCAAGTCACCCAAAAAGCAGAGGAGGCAGGATTTCACCCAGGCCGGCGCGTCCCAGGCCCCGCTCTCCACTGCTGACCCTGTCCCTCGCCACGACCCACCTGCCGCGGGCTCCGTCCTTCTGACCGACCGTGCTCACTCCTCCTCTCTCCCGGGTAGCTCTGTCTCCATCTCCTGGTCCTGTCTTAAGTCTATTCTGTCACTTACTCTCGGCAGGCCGATGAGTCTCTCAGTTTCCCCAGATGCAAAGCTGAAATACCACTAACAGCGACCCACCCCTGAGACGCCCTGATCCCCAGGGAGCACTCAGGCTGAGGGCTGGGTCTCCACACTCGGTCAATCTCCTGGCTGATTGTCTCCAAAGCAGGAAACAGCAGCTGAGGACCTGGGACACTCACTTGTCCCCTGCCAGGAAACAGTGAGACGTTTGGCATTTTTATCTGCCTCTGGCCAAACACGGAGGCCTGCGACAGTGCACCCCGGGGGATGCTCACATCCCTCACAAAGAGCCCTGTGTCCCTGACACCTTCTCCGCTGCATTGTGGCTGCTCTTTCCCATCAGCCCGTGTGGGCTGAACGTCCGCCCTGGGCCGGGCTCCCCGCCAGGCCCTGCTCACACGCTGCGGCTCTGTCCCCCTGACCCCGCGGCCCAGCTGAAGAGACCAGTGCTCTGGGGGCTGCTGTGAGCTGCCGCCGGAGGAGCCCACAAGAGGACAGGCCAGGCTGGCGGGTCCTCCACTCCTCTGCCACCTGCAGCGGTTCTGCCCCCGCAGCCAGAGAGAAGTTTTCTGGTTTTTTTTGTTTGTTTGTTTCATTTCTTTTTAACGAATGGACTTTCTATTCTGGAGCATTGTTAGGTTCAAGGCAAAGTCAAGCAGGAAGTTTGGAGTTTCCAGAAAGCCCCGGCCCCACCCCTGCCCGGCCTGCCCCACCCTCTCACCCGAGGACGGGTGCCCCCTTGTCACCTGTGCTGGCCCATGGTGACCGCCCTAGTTCATGCCAGGGGTCACTCTCCGTGTCCTGTCTCCTGTGAGTCGTGACAGCTCGGTGGAGGCCCCCTCCTCCCCAGGCCTGGCAACCTCTGACCTCTTCCTGTCTCTTGTCTCTTACACAATGGCCTCTGGGGGGCTCACACCCCAGGTGCGGCCTTGATGGGGATTCCTAAAACTCTGCCTTGGTCCTGTTATGCCTTCTGCTAAAGCCTCCAACGCTTCCCTGCAGGCCCGGGCCCCAGTCCACACGGGCCCCATGGTCAGGACCTGCCCCTCCCCCTCCCCCTGGCCCTTCTCTCTCAGCCGCCCCGACTCCCTGTTCCTTCCCACCCCACACCCTTTGCCTGGAGAGTTCTGGTCACCTAAAAAGCCCTCCCGCTCACCTTCAGGTCTCAGCTCCAGTGTCCGTCGGAGAAGCCATTCTGCCCTCCTGTGGGCCCTGAGTGTCCCGGGGGCTCGGGGTCTGCACCCATCTCTGTGGGACAAGTCAAGCAACCCAGATGGGCACCGCCCTGAGTCACACACTCCTGTGTCTCCCGCGGTGGCGCTGGGCGTGTCTACCTCTAATGCTCACCGTCCCCCCGGGAGATCAGGGTGCTGAGGTCATCTCCTAGACCTGGAGCTGAGGCTCCGAGAGGCTCAGCCTCCTGCCCAGCGTCCCACAGACTAGGAGGAGTGAGGTTGGTCTGTGGGCCCAGTCCTGTTGGAGTCGGAGGCCGGTCTTCCCACAACCCCACACCTCTGCCTTTCTTGGTGCCAGAACAGGTGCATGGTCACCTCAGCCGTGGGTGACGAGACACTGGGGCTCTCCCGGTGGGTGGGCTGGCAAATGTCCACCTCGGGGTCTGGACTCAGGGAGACACTGTCACCACTTTAACGCGGCGCGGCCGTGACTCGGCAATTGAGCGACTGTGGCATTTGTTCACCACATGAGGGTTTGGCTCCTGTTCAGCTCCCTGGGGAGAGCCATGCAGCCATCTTTTATTACCACCCTCTGCGCCGAGAAAAAGGAACATAAAGAGATAAAGTGACTACATGGTTCCCATGTGCTTCCTGACTGCACCGCCTGCTGCCCCTTCCCCTCACTCAGAGCTCTGCATGCATGAGGTCAAAGCTGTGACCATTCTGTCTCCCATCAAGCCTAAATTATTCTCCTCCTGCATTTCTCCCCGCCAAGTATTGAGGTAGAGGAGTCAGGGTCGTCATGGAAGGTTGTGCAGTTTGGGCACTGTGCAAAGGCATATGGTGCCCTCCAAATAGGAGCTGAAATCAGCTAGTCTCTGCTCACCTGTGGAGTAGCTTGGAGCCACCTCTGCCCTTTTTTTTAATTTGCACAAAGACATCTTACAGATCAGCAGGAAAGGTGGAAGGATGTGGCTTGGAGAAAAGATACCTGGAAGCTGTGGTCTCTGACAGCCAAATGCTTCCTCTCTGTTGGGGATCTTCATTCCCTAAGATGCTCAGAGTCCAGACCAGACCAGCACTAATTACCCTGGTATCCAGACTTGGAGCACCTCAGGCAAAGTACTATGACAAGGACTCTGATCAACAGCAAAGTTGTTGAGGCTTGGTGTTCAGACCACAGTCTGTACAGTTGAGCAGACCTGGATTCAGATCCATGGCTTGTTAGCTGTGTGACCCAGGGGCCCTCACTTCACCTCTCTGAGTCTCAGCTCTCTCATCTAAGGACAGGATGGTATGACTGGATGATAAGAACAGAATGCGTGACTGCATTCAGGCAGTCATGATTTTTAAAAATGCCTTGTATCAATTATTTCCTATATTCCTGTCATTGTTCTAAATGCTTTTGTGTGGATTCGTTCCTTTAATCCTCTGAACAATCTATTTTTCAGGTAAAGAATCTGAAGCACAGAGAGGTTAGTTAGCTGGCTTGTGCAAGGTCACAGAGCTCCTAAATTGGTGACGCTGGTCATTGAACCGGGACTGTCTATTAAAGTTCAGAACATATGAGTAAAGTCCAGCCCTGGCACAAAACCAGGTGCTCAATAAATCCTCGCCATGACTGTCAGCAGCAGAGGCCGGAGGGCTGGAGTCTGCCCGGGCAGGAGGGAGTTCCACAGAGCAGCCATCGTGTCACAGATACGGTTCTCGAGCCCTGTTCCACCGGGGTTCCTCCTGGTGTCTTTCAACTTACTGTCAAGTGGGCAGGATCCCAGTCGCCCTCACCTACTGCATTCAGAGAGACTGTTCATGTTCATCTGTTTATACTTCCAAATCCCAAGAAGAAATCTTTCTTAAAAATGAGTCTGCAGCCAAGCAAGAGTTTGGGGGGGGGGGCGCCTCACCTAACCTGTGAAGTTAAATGCACCACAGAGAGGGCAGCAGCTCAGTCACAGACACACAGCCCCTGGGCTGGGGACTGAGCCAGCGCAGGGCTGCTTCCTGATTCCCAGGACAGTGGTTTTTGTGAGTCTCCTCTGGGATCCTGTTTTTTCCCCTCAGTGGCAACCCAGAGAATGCGTCCTGCCCGCATTTCCCAGAGCCCCTCATTCCAACGCGCCTTCTCCCAGTCTCCGAGCACACGGCCAGTGTCTGCTGGGCCCTGGGGGCACCCCCTCGTGCCAACGCTGACAGGTGCCCCCGGCCCCGCAGACAGCCCGGGCACCACCGTCCTTCACCAAGGCAGCTCCATCTCTCCCTGTGAGCCTCAGCCCTGAGCCCAGGAGGAGGGGAGGCTGCGAGGTCGGTGGGGGGGTGTTAATGGGATGCAGCTGAGAAATGCTGAACCCACAGTGTTTGGAAACCGGGGCCAGCAGCCAGGCGAGGGCCGGCCAGATTTCAGCTGGGGGCAGCCAGCAGATTGTGGGGCGGAATTAGAGCGTCTTTTAAAACTGGATGAAGACGTTGTTTATCCAAGACTCTGGGAGCGAGAAGATAAAACATGCATAATGGATTGGGGGTCTCGCAGCAGACAGCTCTCTTAAAGGGTCTCCATGGTCATCATAAAGGAGCCACAACCACCACTGAACTCACAGCCTGCCAGGCAGCCCTTGCCCCGGCCCTCCCTGCACAGATAAGGAAGCGGGGTTCAGAGTGGGGAAGTCACTTGCTCCAAGTCACACAGCTGATGGAGGAGAGGGGGTTCAACCAGGCTTCTCCCACACCCCAACCCTCACTCTTGGGATTAAGACTAGGTCCCAAGACTGGGGTGCTGCCCTTCAGGGCCAAGAGCAAAGCAGTTTAAGCTGAGTGTCACACTGTGATGGAAACCAGTGAGGGACCCGAGGTTGGGGTGGGCAGAATTCTAGACACGGAGATAATTAAGACATCCTAAAAAACCTCTAAATACCAAGTCATCTAGGCCTTTGGGGCGGTGGCCGTGGCAAATTAAGCAGGTGTGGTTTGTAAGGAGGGACCTCCCCACATGGGCTCTAACTGTCTCTCTGGGTTGGATGGGACTTCGCAGGGAGCCCCAGGTGGGAGGAGCGCCTCTCCTGGCCTCAACTGAGGCTGATCCCCGAGGGGCGGGGCGGGGCCTGAGAGGAGGGGCGTGGTCCCGAGGGGAGGAGCGAGGGCGCTGAGGCACGGGGCGTGGTCCCGGTGGGCGGGGAGAGGGCGGGGCCAAGTAGAGTCCGCTGTCAAAGTGCAAAGGGAGGCGCCTGGGTTCCCACGCGCCGGGTTCCACTGTGGGCACAGCCTCACCCTCTGAGCCCCGTGCAGTGGCCAAGGGCAGGCCCTTCTCTAAAGGTCCCAAGGGCCATGGATCGCAGCCTGGGGCCCTCGTGGTCGCTGCCATCACCTCCAACTCTGCCCTTGAAACAGATGCTCAGTCCCTCGGTGAGGAAGCGCAGCTGGTCCCCATGGAACCTGATTTGCAGCGCGGCCGGTGGAGTGGCTGCCGGTTCAGCTCCAGCTCTACCCTTCCGGCGCTGCTGGCGCTGGGCACAGCTGTGCTCTCCTTTCGTGAGGCTTCCTTAGAGGGAGGCCAAGAGGGGGGAAGTTAGGCTTAAGAGGCCCCGAAAGAAACAGTGCGGGATGCCCCCCGACGGCCAGCCTCTGTCGTCATTGGTTACATTTGGAGCAAAAGTGAGCCTGACACCGTGACGACATCAGTGTCGCCCTGGGGAAGAGGATGAGGTCACTCATGTGAGCTCCATTAGGCCGTGCGTAGGTTTTTGATGATTTTGTTTTTCATCCCCCGCTGGTAAACTTTATATATGTGCCAGTCCACAGGTGTAGCTTGCTGATTTTTGAAGATATTGCAGTAAAACATCATTTATGTAGATGACTAAACTTTTTGGCACACACTGCCAACCCTTAAATGTTGTGCCCAAAGTGAGAGCTTCATTCGTCTCACAGTCTGGCCAACACTTACAGCAATTCCTGGCAACTAGTAGACATTCAATTAATGATGCTGGATGCATGGAAGTGCCACACCTGTGCTGACACGTGGGTCTTCAATGAATGGAGCCCCCTACAGGGTTTGTGAGCCCAAGCTCAGGAGTCATAGGTTCTCGGGGCACCACCATCCTTCACAAAGGCAGCTGCTTCTATATTCTGGCCCAATTACTTACTGTGTGACTTTGTAAAGTTTCTTAGCTTCTCTGTGCCTCACTTCTTTATATGTAATACTAGGCTAATGGCAGTATCCACCTTATAAGGGGATGTGAGGATTTTAAATGACTTGATGTATCTAAAGAGCTTGGAAGAATCTGGGCTACATAATGATTAATATTAACACCTATATTATCCCCCCGGGGGGTTAAGGGTCACTGATAGGCAAAATGGTGAAAAATGAGTAGGGCATCTGGGGAAGAACTGTTGAGAACAGTTCCTGAGAAGAGGGATCCAGTTCTTAGACCGGAAGAGCTTGTTTAAATACAGGTGACTGTTCCCACTCCCTGGATCTGGAGTCCTTCTGCTAGCGGCCTGAGGATCCCCCTTTTCAACATGCCAAGTCCACATGATGCAGAACCCCCAGGTGCGCACATACGTTGAGAAGTCCCTGGTCCTTGGTTCTCGAGGCCTGAGCGTCCTGAGAAAAACCAGACCAGCTCCTTCCCATGTGTGTCCTTGGAGGAGGCTCTGCTCTGCCTCCGGGTGGGGGTCTGTTGGTCCCGGCTGCTGAGGGCCTTTCCCCAGGGCCTGCAGCTGTGCAAACCTCTGGTCCTCCCGTCTCAGGCTTCCCTGTGAGAAGAACACAGGGCTCTGCTCAGGGCACCAAGCCCCTTGCACCCTCAGTGAGTGTCGAACTCTGGCAGGGATTCCAACTGTCCAAGGGCAGGAAGCCCTAGAGGACCAGCCACAGTGTCTCCTGCAAGACCTGGGAAGTGCATGCAGCTGGACACAGGGGGGCAGAGGCAGAGCAGGGGGGCAGGGGCTCCCCAGCCACACGGCCTGCTTCCACCCATGGCTCTGGAACTTGGCAGCCGTGTGAGCCTTGACGAGGTGACTTCGCCTCCGCGGCCTCTTGACTCTTCTTTCACCAGGAGACTCCAGCCCCCTGGCAGAGCATGAGAGAGCAGTGTGGCCTGCCGGAGGCAAAGCCCACAGTGGTGTCTGTGTACAGCACGGGTCCAGAGGTGGTGGGATCTGGAAAGTCAGGGGTTGGAGGTGGGCCTGAAGATGAGGCTCCCCTCCCGCCCTCTGCTCAGCCTTCCTCTTCCTGACCATCCACGTTCTCCCCCAACTCTGGGATCTGTCTTAGTTGGGTATACGTGGTTCTTAGGTTGTCAGCTCAGGTTGCAGTAGCGTAGCACTGTACTATTGAACAGTAACTATAGAAAAACCACCTGGTGGGGAATTCCAATTTTTCTTCTACTTTTGAAAAAAAAATAACTCATCTGCATCCCCCTTCATTTCCTGACTAAATGGATTAATGTGGAAATGCCCCCAACATTCAAAACACTGATTTCATTTGTGAGAGTAGAAACTCCAAGTTCACCTAATTCCACCCTGTGATCTAACACGACAAACCAGAAGATCTGGAGGGAAAGTGGCTTGCAAATGGGGCCCCCAATGGAACCTCGGAACACACAAACTCCTGCTTCTCCCAGGAGTGGTACATAACTTGCCAACCCTTAAATTTTGACCACTGTAGATGGACAGGAGAGATACACAGGACACCTTGGGACACTGGGACTTTGTGTTCTCCCTGAACTAGTTGAGAAGGGTGGACTAACGGTACCAGAACCATGGCTAGCCCAGATACCTTACCCTCCCTGAAAACATTTCACAGCGGGCAAGAGACACAGCCCAGGGTTTCGTGGAATGGAAGGAAGAAATTGTTTCATTCCTGAGCCAAGGGCTTTGCAAAATTCAAAGATCCTACATGCATAAGTGGCTTATTCTGCTTGTTTGGAAGAAGGTCCTCCCACCACCAAAAAGAAAAAAGAACAATATCCCAGGTGCAAGCAAAATGGCTCTAAAACCCAGGTCCTGCCTTTATTCTGTATGTCAGGAAAGGATGGCTGTTGTGAGAAGGAAGGAAGGGATGGAGGGAGGGGAGGAGAGAGAGAGAGAGAGAGAGAGAGAGAGGGGAGCAGAGAGAGAGAGGGAGAGGGAAGGAGAGGGGGAGAAAGAGAGAGAGAAGAAGGAGGAGGAGGAGGAGGAGGAGGAGGAGGGAGTGAGGGTGACTTAAAAGAAACCTATGTACCACTTAAGAGTTGAGCGTGGCCTTCAGCAGTTGGCTTAATGCGGAATTAGTTGCTCTGGGGTCCAGCCAGGCCCCTTCCACCTCACACCCCCTCACCCCTCAGTCCTCAGAGCAGCCTGCCTGTATCTGCCGGCCAGCACAGGCAGAGAGGCAGAGGACACTTGGGAGGATGCACACAGGCCAGCCCAGGCAGAGTCCTCCACCTCTACCCCTAACATTCCACTCATCCGATTGGCCAGGAGTCAGGTACATGGCCACACCCAGCCGCAGGGACCGCTGGGAAATGTAGTCCGGCTGGGCCCTCGGGCTGAAAGCCAAGGAGTACCTGGTCACCACGGCCACACTTTGTAACTTGGAGCAAGTCTCTTCCATGACCCATCTTTGAACGAAGGAAATGAGGCCTGTTTGTGTCTGAGACTTGTGCGGAGGATCAAGAGAGATGATGTCTGCCACAGCAGGACATCCAAGCCGAGAGTCACTGTCATTAATCTCGCCCGGCCTCAGTCTGGCCCGGGACCAAGAACATAGTAGGTGCAAAGCAAAGGACGGTGCAGTTGCAGGACTTCCGCCCCACCCCCAGCCTCCTGAGTGTGTGCTCCCCAGGGAGCTGGTCTGTCTTTCCCAGGACATCCCCATTGCCATCAGTCCCTGGCTGTCAGTCCCTGGCCATCGCCCCTACCAGCCTCCTTCCCTGAATACAGGAAAGGTTTTATCTGAAGCCTGAGAATCCAGAGAGGCGAAGCCTTCCTTCTTGGGCCTTTGGAAGGCTGCTGTCTGCACCTCACATTCTTTTCAGTAACCTGTGCTTACTGGGACTGCGATGGCCAGCTATGGAGGGGGGGTGAAGTTCGTGGCCTGTGGCCTGGGGACCCCAGTCCTTCAGTCTAACCCACACCCACCCCAAGCTCCAGTGGGAGAGGAGGAAAAGGGCCCAGAGATGCTGTCAGAACTTGGTGGTCAGTGGTGTGTCCAGCACCCCATCCTGGGTATAAGTGGGTGCTTTGACCATGTAGGCAGAAGTCACCTCTCAAATAGTAACAGCTCACATTTATATGGTGTTTACCATGTGCAAGCATATCAACTAGTTTATTCTAAAAGATAACACTGTGAGGAAGACATAGTTAATATACCAGTTTTAGAGAGGAGAATATTGAGGTATCAAACATTCATTGGCCTTACCCAGGGTCACAGGTGTGTTCCTTTATCATGGACTCTGCAATTCACCAAAGTCCCCACCACTCCCAAATGTCTCCCAGACCTAGGGGCAAAAGCAGTACAGGGTGTGTTGCATAAGACTGTGGGTACTGAATCCAGACCACCGGCGTTTAGAGCCTGGTACTGCTGTGTTTTAGCTTTGGAAACGGGAAATGTTCTTAACTGATCTCAACCTTAGCTTCCTCCTCCACAAAGCACATCTCAAACCATCAGCTGTACTTTGCCATCTCTGATCTGGAGCATCTTCAAATCTGCTCTCTTTATCAACAGAAGTGATCATGGCCCTGCAGAGAGGCCAACGGGGGTGGGAAACCGGGGTGGAAAAGATTCCAGTAGCTTTCCCATGGCCAGGGAGGGTACCGGATCTTCAGTGAGAACTGGGCCCACAAGCCCACCCACGGCCCCAGTCTTGTTTTAACTGCATGTTTTCAAAAGCCTCTGTTCCCAGAGTCTGGAATAGACCTGGTAGAGTGCCTATCCCTAACTAGTAAGGTGACCTTAAACAAGGGACTTCCCGAGCCTCGATTTCTCTCCTGAGACATCAGCTAATAAAAACACAATCCATGTCCCACAAGGTTGTGGGGATTGAAGGGGAGAGGGTATTTCGCACTAGTCTCCAGGCCTTGGAGCTGTTGTCCAGTCAGACTTGGAATCCCCCGTTGCAACTCCAGCTCCAGAAACGAGCCCAGTGAGTCCCACCCCTTCTCTGGCCCGTGTGCTCAGGAGACCTCAGTGTCTGTGCCCGCCTTGGGGAGGCCCAGCCTGGGATGTGTGGCTGCTTGGATTCTGTCCCGTGTCCTTCCTAGTCTCTCAGCCTACTGGACTTGAGGGCAGCCTGTGTCTTGCTTCGAGTTTGTCCCCAGAACCAAGCCCTAAGCTCATACAAAACCGTGGCATGCTGGGAGCAATGGAGACCAGGGAACAGCATGGAATGCTGGCAGGCAGGAGCCTGGGGGGGGGGGGGGGCGGGGGGGGGCATTAGCTTGGCATGCAGGGCTTGCTCTAGCTCAGCCCGTGGTCGATTAGCATTTGAAGGCAACGTGGCCCTTGGGTCTCCAAATACCGTGTCTGGAGCTAGACTGTACTGGGTCCGAATCCTGGCAGCACTACTTTCAAGTTTTATGCCCCTTAAGCCTGTAATCTCGATGGCCTCCGTTTCCCCATCTGTACAATGATAGCTGACTTCAGAGGGTTGTTCTGGAGACCAAGGAACTAAAATCTGCAAAGCACTCTGCATAGGATGTGGTGTGCATCAAGCCTAATAAAAGCACTGGACAAAAATGATTCATGGCTAAAGCCAGCCTGTGTGGCTGGTCATTAAGACAGGCCCTCGGAGAGGGAATGGGTGTGAGCTCTGTGAGAAGGGAAGTGCCCACCAAGGCTAAGGAATGCTGCCTGAGCCTGTGAGGATGGAAACGAATTCCTTCAGTGACAGAAAAGAATAAGCGCTAACATTGATGAAGCATGAGCTAAAAGCCAGGCTCTATGCCCTGGCCGTGCACTGGCCAATGCTTATGTTCCCAGTGAGGAAAGTGATGTTCAGGTGTGTTGCAAATCCCCCACAGACTCCACCAGTAAGTCGCACAACTGAGATTTTAACCCCGATCTCACTGGCTCCACAGCCTGCTTTCCAACCCTTATCGAAACCAAGACTGCAGCCCATGGTCACTCTCAGCAAAATGTTAGTCCAAGTTCAAGTACTCGTTGCCATATTTGAAGGCCAACCTCACATTCGTAAGTGCCTTCTAAGCATGGACATCCACCAGGCTTCCTGTCCTCAACCAGATGGTTCGGCACCAAGGACCACAGTGTACGTCTCTGTGTGTGACCTGCTTTGCCCTCCAGACTCCGATGCTGTTCTTTCAGCTGGCATTTCTGAGGTCTCTCTCTGTGCTCAACACACGTGTCCCAGGCTGTTGCTAACTCAGGAAACCAGACAGGCCTGGTTCGCTGCCCTCCTGTAGCTTGGCCTAACGCGCAAGGGGCAGATAGTCAGCAAATAATCAAATGCGCCATCTCAGAATCTAAGGAGGAAAGTGCTGGCCGGAGTCCTGCCCAGAGACAAGACTGAGTGAATTTCAGTCAGCTGTCTGTGATGGGGAACAATACACACCCAGGTCTTTGTGTTCTCAGGGAAAGAAAAACGCATTGAGTGCCGGTTGTCTACCGGGTGTCACGCCAGGGACCTAGGGAGGAAGTGGGGGGTACAAACAGCTCTCGCCACCGTAGAGCTTATAGTCCAGTAGGGACGCTAATGTAAGTTGAAACAGTAGGGCCACCGTAGACTTCTGTGCAAAGGATGGGTTGGTTAGAAAAAGCTGTTCTCATCCCAATACATAAGGCCTGAATTGTTTGGTGGTTGTTTACTGCTACATCCTTTAGAAGAATCCCAGCTTGTTGTAGATACTCAATCTTTACTGAATGAACAAATGAACAATTTGCAATGGGTTTTGAAGCATGAACAGAAGTTTTTCCAGTAAGTTTGTCTAGAACTTGACAGGGATCAGGATGTCAGGGATCCCGCCAGGACTGACAAACGGAGGAGCATCTGCTCAGAACGAGGATCTGAACTGATCGTGATTGGCCACTCAGGCCCTGCTCCGTGCCAACCCTCTCTTGCCTCACATCCACCTGTAGGGAATGTCCCATGGGAGCAGGGGTTGGTTGGTCACTCTCTCTCAGAATCGCTTAGCTGAACGGCCTCAAGAGTCGTCCAGTCCATCCTCCTTGTTCTAGCAGTGAGGGGAAACTGACTTGTCTAAGGGCTCTGGCTACTTAGTGTCCGGGCCAAGATAGGCAACGGATTTTCATGCCAGGCCTGTGTTATTCTGTTGTTTTAGGGCTTTCCAAGTTTTTGTTTAGAAACGTATTTATCTGATTTTATATTAAGCTGTAGGACTCTTATTTCCACTTAAACTGGATAGACTCAGCTATGCTGGGTAAAGCATATGGAGGGCCAGAGGCGGCCCATATTCTCCATCAGGACAAGCTCCCAGGACACACTCCTTCCTCGACAGGCGTAACGTCTGCTCCGTCTTATGGAAGTGTGCTGTGAGTACGGTCTCGCTTCTCCAATTCTGCCTCTGCTTGCCAAGACTCCTCCTAAGCCCCACTTCAAGACCACGGCTACAGATGAAGCGTCTCACAGCTTTTTCTCTGCTGTGACCAAAAGGCCCAACAAGACCATGGGAGGAGGAGAGGTTTCTTTGGGGCTTGCGGTTTCAGGGGTCTCCATCCCTAGGTGGCCAACGCCATTCCTTGGGGCCTGAGATAAGGCAGAGCATCATGGCAGACGTGTTTGGCAGAGGAGAGCAACTGGGGTCTTGGCACCAGGAAGCAGAGAGCTCAACCCACAGCATAGAAACCACAAAGACATTCCCCCAAGGACCCGCCTCCTCCAGCCACACCCTACCTACCTGCCTATGGTCACCACCCAGCGACCACAGGGAAGACCACAGTGATTGGGTCAAGGTGATCATAACCCAGTGATTTCACCTCTAAACCTTCTTGCATCGTCTCGTGCATGAGCTTTTGGGGGATACCTGATAGTTAAACCATAACAGTGAGTAAAGCTTTTAGCATAGTGCCTGGCACACAGTAAGTGCTCAATAAATGTTAAGAGTTATTGGTTTCATAGTGCATTGGCTCTGGGAGGCGCCAGGCACAGCACTAAACACAGTCCATAGCTTGCCAGGAAATGCAGGTCAGTCCACTCTCGCCATTTAACAGGTGAAGACACAAACTCAGAGAGGTCAGCTGCTTGCCTTTGGTCACAGAGAAAGTGAGGACTAAACCAGGACAATAATCCACTTTCATGACAACCTAAATTCCTCCCTCTCTGAGATGGAGAGACAGACACACACAGAATTTATTAAATTGTGGACTGCCTATCTTCCTTCATTTAATGAATGTTTATTGAGCAACTACTGTATGTCAGGTACTCTCCTAAGCCTCGGGAGACTTCAGCAAACAGGGACTTGACTTCCTCTGCAGGCACATGCAGCATCAATATGTGGACAGACATTATGTGAGTAATTACCAGCGTGATGGGGTTTCCAAAGAAAAAGGAGTGGCCTCTGGACATGTATAATTATCCTCATTACATTGATGGGGAAACTGAGGGGCAGGCAGGTTATAGACATGCTCGAAATCATAGGACAGATCGTAGGCATAGCTGAAATTCCTCGCATGCGAGGCGAATATCAGGCATTTTTCCTGAATTCAGTAAAATCCTCTTAACACTCAGTGAAATAAGTGCTATCATTATCTTCATTTTCCAAAAGGAACCTGAGTCACGGAACCTGAATGTGACCTGCCTGAGATAGGAGCCCGGCTGGCAGGGCTGAGTCAGGACCTCCGCCTAGGAGCCCGGCTCCAGTGTGTCCTTCGCTCTCTGAACTCAGGTCTGACGCTGGGCTGCTGCTGTTTCTGTAGGTGGGGATTCTGAAGGTGGGGAGGCCGGGGAGGATGCAGGTCTCTAACCCCTGCCGCTCAGGGCATCCTGGGAGTCTCCTCAGTGCGGAATTGCGTGACCGTCCTGACTGAGCGTGTGCAGCATCAGGAAGGCCAGATCCGGTCCCCAGGCAGCGACGGCCCCCCAGCAGCATCTGGAGAGCATCCTGGCTCCTACAGCTCCTGTGTGCAGAAGGGGGGCTTCCTGAGGATGCGCCCCCGAATCCCAGGAGAAGAGGGTTTGTGCTTTGGGAATCGATACTTCCAAAAAAATGCTGCGTGGTGTCTGGCATGCCTCTTTCACCCTTGTGGCCACCAGGGTCAGGCTCTCACATTCTCAGGGCTCAGCAATGAGGCAGGTGGTCTGGGCCAAGAGAGGACAGAAGCAGGTCCTTCACAACCTACCCGACCCAAGAGAGCCTGGAGAGCCAGAGAGCCGGAAAGAGTTCTCTGCCCGACAATTCCTGCAGCCCAAGGCCCAGAGGGAGAAATTCTTTGAAAACAACCTAAACTAGGAGACTGGGCGGGAGTAGGGCACAGGTCACTGGCTGCCCCCCGGGGAGATGGGGTTTCTGAGCCACCGCTTGGTGATGATGTCGTGCATGGAAACCACGGTAGAAAAGTTCCTTGTTCACCACCTCCTCAGGGAAGCAGCCCAGCAGGCCCGAGGACTCTCTGGGAGTGAGAACTGTGCTCATCTCGAGTGTCGTGAGGCTCGAGGTCAGACCTGGAGAGATCTCACAAACTGGCCCTGTCCTGGAGAAGTTGTTCAAACTCAAAAATGCTTTTGAAGGGGCTGGGGCTGTAGCTCAGTGGCAGAGTGCTTGCCTTGCACGTCTGAGGCACTGGGTCTGAACCTCAGCACCGCCTAAAAATGAACAAACAAAATAAAGGCATGCTGTCCATCTTCAGCTACCGAAACATATTTTTTTAAAAAATGCTTTAAAAACCATAACAACATGCTACAAAGTATTATCTTCTGCTATTTTATATTAAGATTTTCAAAATTCCAAGGTCATCCCTAAAATGCCTAGCTTCTTTGACCATCGTACTAGTGTGGTCTTGTCACCTGTGTGTTGAGCTGAACCTTCCCTGAAGGCGATCCAATCAACAGCTGCTCATCTCTACCTTTGCTTTCGCCTAGAATTAAAGAAACACAAGAATCCTTCTTTTTGTTCATCATAAATGGGCATCTTTAAAGTCTCAGTGTCATCTTGGGGTGTGTGTGTGTGTGTGTGTGTGTGTGTGTGTGTGTGTTCTGAGCTAGTCTCTGTACTCCCAGGGGTCCTGATCCACATCGAATTCTTAGTTACAATCAGCATTTATGGAGCATTTTTTGAAGAGCTAAGTACCATTCTAAGGCCTCATGAAGAAGGACTCACTGAGTCCTGTGCTGTTCTGAGGCCTGCTGTCCCTGGGTAGGTTATGTACTGTGTGCACAGAGACCTGGGCCCCAGCCAGGCACCTGGCCCTGCCCTCCAGCCCCAACTCCCCTGCCTCCCCCTGAGCCCCTCCCTCAGGCCCCGCGCCTACGAGGCACTTGCGAGTGCTCGCTGGTGTCAAGGAAGGCTGTTCTCTTGCCCTCATTGTCCCCTCATTGTGTCACAGAGATGTAAGATGAGTGCGTGGGCCAGGAACGCTTTCCACCACAAGAAACAGAAAATCTGACAGGTACGGGACAGGGAATAAAGACATTTCTTTTTGTGACGTCACAAGAGTCTGGTGTTTCCAGGTTGGGCGCCGTGAGGGAATTTGCTGCCAGGTATCCTGGGGGCTTCTGGCTTCCTTTCCACCCTTAGCATATCACTGATTGACATGTGCTGTCTGTGTCCGCCTGGGTTCTCCAGAGAAGAAAAACCCATAGGGATACCTGATAGAGAGACAGACAGACAGACAGATATGTAAATCTCCATATAAATTAAGAATAAGGAATTGGCTCACAGGATAATGGTGGCTGAGAAGAAGGCTGGAGGCCCAGGAGATCCTGATATAGTAATCTGAGTCCAACGGCCTGTCAGAACAGCCCACGGGGTAAGTCCAGCCTGAGCCCAAATCCAGAGGCAGAGGAGGACACTGGCTCTGCACCTTGGAGAGAGTCAGGCAGAGAGTTAAATGCTTCCTTACTCTGTTTTTATTCTATTCAGGCCTCCAACTAACTGGATGAGGCCCCCATCCTGGGAAGGGAAATCTGCTTCTCTCCGTCTACAGATTCAAAGGCTCAGCTCCCACATACACAGCCCAGTTGTTCCAGCCAGTGGACGGGATGGAAAGGCCAAAGAATGTGCCTGGAGGGAGCGTGACAGACGTGACTTACTGGGGAAAGCTCACCAGGGATCAGTGACTGCTCCCAGAAGAATTCAGTGGTGACAGGCTGAGCAGAGGGCACCTCCGTCCCCAAGGTGCTTCCCAGGCACGGCCTCCGTCCCTCACATGCTTTGTCCAGTGGCCGCCGGCTGGACAAGAAGCATGTATCCTTTCCACAGCGCCCTCCGGCCCACCCCAGTCCCCACTCAGAGAGGGGTCTTCTATGTCGGGCTGCAGAAGCTGTGACATCTTCAGCGTCAGCCTGCTCGTGTGACCAGCATCCCAAGGAGCAGCTGTCCTGCCACATGCAAGGAAGTATTCTACAGATGACACCCACTGCCCTCATTTCCAGAACGCATAGAGGAAGCAGTGTTCTTCAGGATAATACGTATGTGACTTTCTGGCTCAGGCTCGCTTGTTCTCATCGTTTCTTTTTAACTTGGCTCGATTTTTGGGAACAGAAAGGGGACATTCAGGGACATGGGGTTTTACTGTTCCCCCTTTTTAGGGATGATTCATAATCTCATCCAGGAACATCCTCACAGACACACCCAGAATGATGTTTAACCAGATATCTGGGCACCCCATGACCCAGTCAAGTTGATACAGAAAATTAGCCATCACACTGTCCCCACAGGGTGGCCTCCGTTGAAGCCATTGCACCAATGTTCCCATAAGGAACAAGAATGGTTCCAGATAGTTCTTCTCTCTTGCCTCTTCCTTTGGAGGGAAGCCAAACTTTCCCAAGAGACCCTTTCAGATTTGTGATGTTGTGTCATTGGCCAGAATTGGGTCACTTAGCCAGAACTAGCTACAAGGGAGGTTGGGAAAATCAAACATCTGGATTTCCACCCTCCACAGTGGAAAGAGACAAAACAGAAGGAGGTGGGGTCACTGAGGTAGCCGCCAAGAGTGTTTATCACAGCAACCTGTGCATGGTCTCAGGAAAGGCAGAATCAGAGCCCTGGATGGTTGTCCTCTCCCTACACGACGTAAAAGAGTGGCACCTTGGTATTTCTCAGCGGGGCTTCACCCGCCCCTTGCTCTTAGCCTGGTGTCTAGAAGACAGAAGCGTTTATTACAGGGCGGAAGTGTTCAGAGGGTGAACTCTAACCAAAGGCCAGCTACAGGCGGGCAGGATCTGGTCCACTGTAGACCAAGACCCAACGCTATTGATCCAGTGGTGACTGAGCGCCTGCTGGCTCTAGGCTACAGTCACAGGCTGTGATGCGTGGAAGAAAGAAGGCACTGTCTGCCCTCTACGTGGACCCGTAGCCTGGGGGAACCTAATGGTCAAGCAGATGTGTGTGGTTGGGTGCAGAGGGCCACAGGGAGAAGTGTGTGTGACAGAGAGAGGGACAGCAGAGGGGCAGCCAGCTCACCTGCCATGCTCAGGGAAGACTTCCTCTACACAGAAGATGTTTGAACAAACACGGGGGATGAGGAGGGAGACTGGACGTAAAGGGGATTGCAGACCAGGAGATGCAAATGTGGGCGTGTGGACCCCTGGGGCTCTCCTGGAGCTCATGTGAGGGTGTGAATGAGTGGTGTTCCCCTGGGTCTCGTGCAGGGGTGTAGACCTGTGGCTTCTCAGGGGTCTCATCTGACTCTGGAGCGCAGACGCCCCTTGTCCACACGAGCCGTCGTGTAGCTCACGCGCACCTGCGTGTCAGGGCAGTCTCCTGATTCACGCCCCCCTCCGCCTCCTGCCCAAGGCTACCTATCTTCAAACTGTCCTGAAGAGCCGGCTTCTCCCGGAAGCCACTCCCTCCTCTGTGCCCCTGGGATGTCTCTATCAGGTCCCCGACTGAGTTGGGCGCGTCTGCGCGCACACAGTCCCTTCAGTTCTCTGTGGGCTCAGTGGGGGCGAGGCCAGCCGGCGTCTGGCACTGTGCCTGGTACCCAGTCACGACCCGAGACGTGGCTGAGGAATGGTGGGCATGGATGAGCCCCCAGCGGGCACGAGTCCATGAACAGACTCCAGGGAAGGCCGTTAGGGGTGTCAAGTCCATGGTCACGCAGCGGGTATGTGAGAGAGCAGGACTAGGACCCAAGTCAACGGACCGGGTTCCATTCCTTTCTAATCTATTCTGCCTCCAGCGGGAAGCAGGGCTCATCATTGTCACCTTACGGGGGCCAGGAACAGATCCCAGATAATCAGATTCCCTGCCCCTCTCCCTTGGCCTCTCGCCCACGTGTCTCTTGAGGTCCCACTTCTCAGACTCTCTGGGCTGCTCTCTTTCCCCCTTAGTCTCACCCAAGTCCTCGCTCTTCACTCCTTTACCTGCCCCACCCTAGAAATGGGCCGTTCTCCCCCTGATCTCTTTCATTCATGAAACTTTCCAGATAAGCCAAGAGCAGAGAGTTCTTCACCCCCCTCCCTCCCCTTCAACACAGGTGCCTCTCATCCCTGCACCAGGGTCCAGCCTTCGATTGGTACAGTTCCCTAACTGTGTCCTCGACCACGCTCATCACAAACCATAAAGGTCCGCACGTGTTTAAATGCGTTTGGGGTTTTGTCTGTCCCCCCACGGCTGCCCCTAAGACCAGAGATCACATCTACCCCATTCACCTCCATCTCTCATTCCAGCAGAGTGCCTGGCGTACAGTAAGTGCACAATAAACATCTTCCGAATAAAGGAAATGACTCTGCGTAGTATGGCTTTTGTTAATAACTAAAATGTGGGCTGGACACAAAACCTGGACCCCAAATAACACCTTCTATGTAGACCCAGAATATGCCTCCAGTTTTATTATTTCCTCTGAACTTCAAGATTCTGCAAGGTAGATACTAGGCTTCTTCATTTGCAAGGAAGGAAGTTGAGGAACAGAGGATTAGATTAGTACTTTTCCCAGAGCCACACTGAGACACGGAAAGGGGACTGGATGGATTATATGGTGGTAGGTACCGAGCACCTGCTGCCTGCCTGAGAATAGTCCTGTGTGGCTCTGAGAAGAGTCCTATGTGGACACTAACATCCTGTGGTATGATCTTTACAGACAAGCAAACTGAGGCTCAAGTAGGATTGACTGATCAGGATATGAACTCCAGGCAGAACCCACTCTTTCATTGTGCTGTATCATTTGCAAAGAAATAAAGATGCAAAGAATTTATAAAAACCGTTAGAGAAATGAATTACAGTAGATGGGGTAGAGAGAGAAGATGGGAGGGGAGGGGAGGGGGATAGTAGGGGATAGGAAAGGTAGCAGAATACAACAATTACTAATAGGGCATTATGTAAAATTGTGGATGTGTAACCGACGTGATTCTGCAATCTGCATTTGGGGTAAAATTGGGAGTTCATAACCCACTTCAATCTAATGTATGAAATATGATATGTCAAGAGCTTTGCAATGTTGTGAACAACCAATAAAAAAAAAAAAAAAAACCGTTAGAGGATGCTGAAGATACTGCAGCGAGCACTCTGCATTCCCTGCAGAGAGGAGTGAATTGCCCCATGACTGGAAAGGATTGCAAGATGACCTGGAGAGACCGGAAGAGTGGCAGGACTTAGAAGCCACAGAAAGTACTAGAAAAATTCACCAAGACTTGGTGCAGGCCACAGAAAGGATTGCAGGGATTTTTAGCAGAAAGGAGGCTGAGACATCTTGAGCCATCTAGAATGCTGTTGAAAGGACTGGAAAGGCAAGCTCTAGGCTGGGCGTCCAGGAAGTTTGTGAACCCTGCAGACCTGACCCACCCCCGGAGGCCCACGTTTCAGTTCAAATGCCTTCTGCCACAGCCAGGACTCAGAGCAAAACCCGGAAACTATGGCCAACTCCACTGCACATTGGAGCAGGGCCCTAGAGAAACCACAGACACACCGAGTCGCCTCTCCAGAAACTTCTCTGCCAGCAGGAAACAGCCAAAGGGGGAGAGGATTGCCACCGGGGTTCTGTGCCCCAAGTGCTTCTAATTGCTCATTCTGCTTGTATTCAAAATCCCAGCCACAGCGCTTCTCCACACTCTGCAGTACAAGAAGATACATTAAATAGGAGGATGGGATATTTCCTTAGGGAGTAACCATTCCAGAAGGAGAGCACAAAAAGGAGCTTTCACGTATTGCCCAGCAGTGGGATGGAAGGACCTAGAACATTTAGACCACCTTCTGCTGCATTGTGAGCCATGGCTCATAGAAATGATAGATTCAGAGAACATATTTGCAAGCTTTGGCAACAGATGACTGCCTCAATATGTAAATAGTTCTTAGAAATCAATAAAGATTAACATTCCAACATAAAAATAAGCAGTAGCTGTAAATAAGTAATCCACCAAAAAGAAGGAATGATCTGTGAACAAATACATAAAAAGATGCTCAATCTCAATAATTATCAAAGAATAGATGAAGAACACCAGAAAACATTTTTTTCCTGAATCAAAAAGATTAAAAAAATGAATTTGAATGTTGCCGATAGTAAACCAAACTGATATTTTAATAAACTATTGATAAAAGTGGAAATTAATGAGTTGTCTACCTGACAGCCTAAACGTATATGCTCATGGCCTTTGATCCAGTAAGTTTTCTACTACTTTTGGCAAGAAAAAATTAGGAAAGACAAAAAAGATGAGCTTACAGATAACATTCTCTCCAGAAGCCTTTGTGGTAATTTATAAAATTATGAAATACTAGGTTGTTAAAAAAAAAAAGTCCAGATGTTCATATTTTGGAACATAAAGATCCCTGAAACTAATAAGTCCCAGGAGGGCATGTGTGTATAATCTGATGTTATTTAGAAATGCATGTGTTTGCATATATCTTTACATGTTGGAAATCTGGGAGGAAATACGTTGAAATGGAATCATCATCTGTGAATTTTGAAATGTTTGTTTCTTATCCTCTTCTTTATATCTTGTTGTGGTCCCTCCACCTTTTAAATAAGCACATGTCACATTTATTAGCAAAAAAAAAAAAAAATAAAAATAAAAAAATCCCTGTAAAATGTTTTATTTCCCCTGAGGATATTTTGAGTCATGGGAAGCTTTGGGCACAGTCCCCGCGTGACCCCTTTGGAAGCCAGGCCTCTGGAGCCCCTGGGAGCAGGGCTGTTCAGACCCAGCCGTGAGCTGCAAGATAGTGGTCAAGGAGCTGGGGAGAGGAGCGCGAGGAGGAGGACCTGCTAATTCTAGCCTCCCTGAGGAGAGCGGCTTGCAGCAGCCCCTCCATGTGCTGGGCCTGGTCCTCCAGCCCCCACCCTGCTGAGCGCTAGGCAGGCCCAGGCGCTAATGCACTGCAGGTTGCCACACAAAGCCCAGCCCGAGTCTCTGCTGCTGTAAACAGAGGGGCTTGCCACCCTCTGGATGCCAGGTCTGGCGGAGCTGGAGGCCGGGACAGAGCCACGTACAGAGGCTTCACTTTGATGTCTCCAAGGCAGAACTCCCATGGCCCCTCGCCTAGGCACAGCCTCCCTCCCGTGAAGCTTTCCAGGTTGAGTCCTGGGGACCCCTTGCCCCCCTGCCCCCTCCCTGTTACTTCACCTCCATCTCTTTCTCTCTTTCTCCCCTCCTCTCCCACAGGACCATGATTTAGAACAGATCTTTTAAAAGCGTATTTTATAGAATCATACAGATTTCTTTCTAAGTGACCTTAAAAATAATAACACCCAAAACATTACAGTCTTCCTTGACTTCATGCTTATTCAATACCGATCTCACTGCATTCATAATACGGTCCAAAGACGTCCCTGTGGATGGCAGACTCTTGAGATTTAGACAGGTACCTGGCAAAGGAGGAGGCAGAAGACATCACCAACAAGCCCTCAAAATCAAGCACCATTCTCCATCAGGAAAATGAAAATAAAGACTATAATGAGATATGGAATCTTAAGAACCGAGAGGACAGACTGTCAGGGGGCAGGGGGATATGGAGTAGCTGTGACTCTTGTCCATAGCTGGTGGGCGTGTGAGATGGTGGACATTAAGTTAAATATATATGCATCGCAGAGTCCGACCGTTCTCTTACTAGACTTTTTCCCAAGGGAAATGAAACATGTCCACTCAATGACTTTTAAAAGAATCCTCGGAGCAACTTTATTCATAACAGCCCTCAATCCAGAGTGCATCACCTGGTGAATAGATAAACAAAATAGATAAACAAAATGTGCTACAGCCACACGAGAAAGGCTTCTCAGTGGCAAGAGGAGCAAACCACCAAGAGGTGTGTATTGTCTTTCTACACTTATTGCCTTAAAACCTCACATATCATCTCATAGTTTGCGTGGGTGTTTGTCTGGGAATAACTTAGCTGGATCTTCTCCAAGGTGAGAGGTCACCTGAAGCTGGGTACCTTGGGCCATGCCTGTAAACCCAGCGACGACGGAGGCTGAGGCGGGAGGATTGCAAGTCTGAGGTCAGCCTGGGCGACCTAGCCAAACTCTGTCTCAAAATTAAAAAAAAAAAAAAAAAAAGGTTGGAGATGTAGCTCAGTGGTAGAATATCCCTGGGTTCCGTTTCCCTGTCCTGCAAAAAAGAAAAAAGAAAGCCCTCATCTGGGGCTCAGGTCTTATATGGAGGCTAGATCGGCAGTGGGACTACTTCCAAACTCATTCAGCTGTTGGCAGGATTTAGTTCCTTGTGGCTACAAAACTGAGGGCCCCTGCTCCCTGCTGGTTGTAAGTGGAGGTTTCTGTCAGCTCCTAGAGGTCACCCTGAGCTCCTAGAGGTCCTCATTTGGCCCTTCCCATGAGTCTTCCCACAACATGGCGGTCTGCTTCTTCAAAGTACACAGGGGAGAACCAGTCTGCTAGTAGGGTGGAGACTCAGGAAGGTACCATCGCAGGAGTGACATTCCATCACCTCTGCCATATTATGAAAGCCAGTCTCAGGTCCCACCCACGCTCACATTGTGGTACATTATGATGATATTATGGTAAGAAAAACAAGCTAGATGCAGAAAGCACTGATATGAGATTCTAGAATATGCAAAACTATTCCACCGTCTCTGAAACCCTAGAGGCCACTCGGGGCCAAGGGAATAAGGGCAGATTAGGTGTAGGATTAACCATAGAGGGGCATAAAGCAAATTGGGGTGATGAAAGTGTGTCTCTTGATTGGCATGATGGTTCCGGGGGTGTATACATTTGTCAAGGTCATCAGACTGTGCAACTTAAACGGTACATTTTAGTTTATGCAGACAATACCTCTATAGTTTATATATTTTCAATGGACCTGAGAATTGCAGATTTTGTCCCCCATTTACTGATGAGGAGGCAGTTCCAAAGCACGCCACGGTTACGGGAATGGTGGAGCTGGGGTCCTAAACCAGGTCCGAGTGCAAAGCCCACCTCCTTTTCTGACATCAAACCTGCCTCCATGATGTCATTTCTACAAGGGAGACAAAAGGAGGTCCAGAGAGCAAAGAAAGTTCTCCAGGCCCTGCCGAAGTGACGGGGAGCCTCAGGTTTGCAGTTTCTGATTCCCCTCACTAAAGCCATCTAGCAGGATTTAAGAGTGACGGTGGCATTTTAAATCTATTGATGTGTGTCATGGAAGATCCCTTCAACACACACTCCAAGAGCCGATTCTTTGAAAGAATAGCACAGGGCTTTCCACGAAAAGAAAGGTTTCAGGAGATCCGCTGTTTTCGGTTTGCCCACCTCCTTTCTGGCTTGCCAGACCCCGAGTTTATTCAGCAGATCTGGGGCCGTATGCTTCAAGGAACAAATGTCCCTCTTAGTTTCAGCCAGTTGTGGTCATTCTGTTCCCACTGAGGGAGGTGCGTAGAGAGGGGAATGTGATGCAGTTCCAGCCAGTAAGGCCTGGGAGAGGGGCCTGCTTGAGAATTCTGGAAAGTTCACCAGCTTCTTAATAGTAACCCAAGAAAAGGGGCTCTTCCTCACAGGAGTGTGACCCAGGGAGCCGAGGGGGCTCACTGAACACCTAGAGGAACAGTGTGAGGACAAAAGTGAGAACAGAAATCATAACAGACAGCACTTAGGTCCCTGGGTGTCACACTGAGCCTCTGACTTTCTCAGCCCTGTGATTGCCCCATCTCAGTGGTATGAGCGAGCGCATTTCCTTTATTGACTCACTCGTCACCGTCACTCACTGCCCAAGCCATCTTACGTGCAGATGATAGAGCAGCTGCGGACAAACATCCCTCATTTATTTATTTTTATACCCAGCTCCACGGTATGCAATATTCTTATAATCACTTATATGCATGGCATTCCAAATTGGTGGCAAGCAACTGAAGGTCTACCTCACGTAAATGCTAAGATTCATTTTATTCTCTGAAGTGTTTGTTAATAGCCAGAGATCAGAAACAACCCAATTGTCCATGCACTGGGGACTTATTAAATAAACTAGAATCATCTGCTGAGATGAAATTGAAAATAAAGATGCATCTCTCTTGTACTGATACGAAGCAATTTCCAGAATATGCTACACAGAAGACTTTTAATCCATGGCCTTGGAAAAACATCTGAAGTTCATTACCAAGACTGTTGTGGTACAGAAAAGGAATGTGGAAGGCGAATGCCAAACCCTAGATAGAATTTTCACCATGGATTGCCTTACCAAGGACACTGTGTGGTGTCAGGACTCTAGGAAGTCGTGTTGCCAGCTCTATTAGTCAGCTTTACGTTACTACAACAAAATCCCCGAGGCGGCTCACTTTATGAAGAGAAGAGGTTTAGTTAGCTCACACTTTTGGAGGCTTAAAGTCCAAACTCCATGGTGTAGGCTCTAGTGAGGCACCCATGGCAAAGGGCAGAGTGCATGCAGGAGGAGCATCCCATCTGGAACCAAGATGCCAGAGTCCACCAAGGGCTGGGCTCAGAAGGTTGTAACAAGCTTCTTATGAGAAATACCCAAGGGAGGACAAGAACTACCTACATCTCTCCCATGCCATGCCCTCAGTGACCAAATGACTCCCTCTAGGCCCATCTCTTAGAGGTTCCACCCTCTCCCAACACCAGCACACAGGGGACTCAGCCTTTAACAATAGATCCTCAGGAGGATACTGAAAACATCCCCAAACCATACCATCTGCCGTAGCAGGAAAGCTGGGAGGGCTGCCCACGGGCCCACGACACGGAAATGGCTCTCCAGACCCGCTTCTTAAAGGAAGAGCCTCGGAGATCAGTGCCCTGCAGCGGGGCCGCCGTATGTGAGCCCACCACCTCGGACCACCTACTTTGAAGATGTGAGAGAACTGTCTTTAAAAAACTCACATGCATGGAAACTCTGGCATGTGTCAAAAATAAATGACACTCAGCTGAGAGCATCAATATTTATTTATTTATTTATTTATTTTTGTTTTGTTTTGTTTTTTTATTTTTTTTTATTGGTTGTTCACAACATTACAAAGCTCTTGACATATCATATTTCATACATTAGATTGAAGTGGGTTATGAACTCCCAATTTTACCCCAAATGCAGATTGCAGAATCACGTCGGTTACACATCCACAATTTTACATAATGCCCTATTAGTAACTGTTGTATTCTGCTACCTTTCCTATCCCCTACTATCCCCCCTCCCCTCCCCTCCCATCTTCTCTCTCTACCCCATCTACTGTAATTCATTTCTCTCCTTGTTTATTTTCCCATTCCCCTCACAACCTCTTATATGTAATTTTGTATAGCAATGAGGGTCTCCCTTCATTTCCATGCAATTTCCCTTTTCTCTCCCTTTCCCTCCCATCTCATGTCTCTGTTTAATGTTAATCTTTTCTTCCTGCTCTTCCTCCCTGCTCTGTTCATAGTTGCTCTCATTATAACAAAGAAGACATTTGGTATTTGTTTTTTAGGGATTGGCTAGCTTCACTAAGCATAATCTGCTCTAGTGCCATCCATTTCCCTGCAAATTCTATGATTTTGTCATTTTTTATTGCTGCATAGTACTCCATTGTGTATAGATGCCACATTTTTTTTATCCATTCATCTATTGAAGGGCATCTGGGTTGGTTCCACAGTCTAGCTATTGTGAATTGTGCTGCTATGAACATCGATGTGGCAGTATCCCTGTAGCATGCTCTTTTAAGGTCTTCAGGGAATAGTCCGAGAAGGGAAATAGCAGGGTCAAATGGTGGTTCCATTCCCAGCTTTCCCAGGAATCTCCAAACTGCTTTCCAAATTGGCCGCACCAATTTGCAGTCCCACCAGCAATGTACAAGTGTACCCTTTTCTCCACATCCTCGCCAGCACTTGTTGTTGTTTGACTTCATAGTGGCTGCCAATCTTACTGGAGTGAGATGGTATCTTAGGGTGGTTTTGATTTGCATTTCTCTGACTGCTAGAGATGGTGAGCATTTTTTCATGTACTTGTTGATTGATTGTATATCCTCCTCTGAGAAGTGTCTGTTCAGGTCCTTGGCCCATTTGTTGATTGGGTTATTTGTTATCTTATTGTCTAATTTTTTGAGTTCTTTGTATACTCTGGATATTAGGGCTCTATCTGAAGTGTGAGGAGTAAAAATTTGTTCCCAGGATGTAGGCTCCCTATTTACCTCTCTTATTGTTTCTCTTGCTGAGAAAAAACTTTTTAGTTTGAGTAAGTCCCATTTGTTGATTCTTGTTATTAACTCTTGTGCTATGGGTGTCCTATTAAGGAATTTGGAGCCCGACCCCACAATATGTAGATCGGAGCCAACTTTTTCTTCTATCAGACGCAGAGTCTCTGATTTGATATCAAGCTCCTTGATCCATTTTGAGTTAACTTTTGTGCATGGCGAGAGAAAGGGATTCAGTTTCATTTTGTTGCATATGGATTTCCAGTTTTCCCAACACCATTTGTTGAAGATGCTATCCTTCCTCCATTGCATGCTTTTAGCCCCTTTATCAAATATAAGATAGTTGTAACTTTGTGGATTAGTCTCTGTGTCCTCTATTCTATACCATTGGTCCACCTGCCTGTTTTGGTACCAGTACCATGCTGTTTTTGTCACTATTGCTCTGTAATATAGTTTGAAATCTGGTATCGCTATACCACCTGATTCACACTTCCTGCTTAGCATTGTTTTTGCTATTCTGGGTCTTTTATTTTTCCATATGAATTTCATGATTGCTTTATCTATTTCTACAAGAAATGCCGTTGGGATTTTGATTGGCATTGCATTAAACCTATAGAGAACTTTTGGTAATATCGCCATTTTGATGATGTTAGTTCTGCCTATCCATGAACAGGGTACATTTTTCCATCTTCTAAGATCTTCTTCTACTTCTCTCTTTAGGGTTCTGTAGTTTTCATTGCATAAATCTTTCACCTCTTTTGTTAGGTTGATTCCCAAGTATTTTATTTTTTTTTTGAGGATATTGTGAATGGAGTGTTTTTCCTCATTTCCGTTTCAGAAGTTTTGTCGCTGATATACAGAAATGCCTTTGATTTATGCGTGTTGATTTTATATCCTGCCACTTTGCTGAATTCATTTATTAGTTCTAGTAGTTTCTTTGTAGACCCTTTTGGGTCTTCTAGGTATAGAATCATGTCATCTGCAAATAGTGATAATTTAAGTTCTTCTTTTCCTATTTTTATGCCTTTAATTTCTTTCGTCTGTCTAATTGCTCTGGCCAGTGTTTCAAGAACTATATTGAATAGAAGTGGTGAGAGAGGGCATCCCTGTCTTGTTCCAGATTTTAGAGGGAATGCCTTTAACTTTTGTCCATTCAGAATGATGCTAGCCTGAGGCTTAGCATAGATAGCTTTTACAATGTCAAGGTAAGTTCCTATTATCCCTAGTTTTTCTAATGTTTTGAAAATAAAGGGATGCTGTACTTTGTCGAATGCTTTCTCTGCGTCTATCGAGATGATCATATGGTTCTTATCTTTAAGTCTATTGATGTGGTGAATAACATTTATTGATTTCCGTATATTGAACCATTCTTGCATCCCAGGGATGAATCCTACTTGATCATGGTGCACAATTTTTTTGATGTGTTTTTGTATTTGATTCGCCAGAATTTTATTGAGGATTTTTGCATCTAGGTTCATTAGAGATATTGGTCTGTAGTTTTCTTTCTTTGAGGTGTCTTTGTCTGGTTTCGGAATCGGGGTGATGTTGGCCTCATAGAATGAATTTGGAAGAGCTCCCTCTTTTTCTATTTCCTGAAATAACTTGAAAAGTATTGGTGTTAATCCTTCTTTGAAGGTTTTGTAAAACTCCGCTGTATACCTATCCGGTCCAGGGCTTTTCTTGGTTGGTAGTCTTTTGATGGCTTCTTCTATTTCTTCCTTTGTTATTGGTCTGTTTAAATTGTGTGTGTCTTCCTGACTCAATCTGGGCAAATCATATGACTTAAGAAATTTATCAATGTCTTCACTATCTTCTATTTTATTGGAATATAGGTTTTCAAAATAATTTCTAATTGTCTTCTGTATTTCTGTAGCATCTGTTGTGATATTGCCTTGAGAGAGCATCAATATTTAACTGACGGTTCATCGCTAATTAAGGACTCCCGGCTGCCTGATGCTCCCTAACTCTGTCTGGATTGGCTGATTTCATCCTTATCACAACAGCCTGGGTGCATAAGATTGATGCATCCTATGTTTTTTTGTTTTGTTTTGTTTTGTTTTGTTTTGTTTTGTTTTTTATAGATGATGTTTTGGGCTTTCCATCACTGTGACAAAAAGACCCAACAAGAATAATGTAGAGAAGGACAAGTTTATTCTGTACTTAGAGTTTCAGAGGTCTCAGTCTACAGCCAGCCAGCTCCATAGCTCTGGGCCTGAGGGGAGAAAGAGCAATGTGATCCCCACCCCCTGCAGAGGAAAGTAGCTCAGGAAATGGCAATGAAGAGAGAGAGAGAGAGAGAGAGAGAGAGAGAGAGAGAGAGAGAGAGAACGCTCTGTTCACCAGAGAAAAAATATATACCCCAATGCCTTGCCCCCTGTGACCTAACTCTCCTGTGACAGCCTACCTGCCTACAGTTGCAACCCACTTCATCCACATCAGTGGATTAATCCACTGATTGAGTTACAACTCTCCTAATCTGTTCACTTTACCTCGGAACATTCTTGCATTGTCTCACACATGAGCCTTTTGGGGAACACCATTTACCGAAACCAAAACAGATGGGTAAACTGAGACATAGTATTCCTAGTATTCATAGTATTACCTAGTATTCCTGAGATCACACCACTGTGCAGTGGTAGAGCCAGGGTTTGAACCCCAAGTCTATACTCCACGAACGTTTATACTTCGTTAATTGGCCCTGGAGTTGGTGGAAGGATTAATGAGCCCACGTGTGCTTATCTGGTGCTGGCCTAACTAGAAGCACTCCTTGAAGGGAGTCCATCAACAAACAGCATCAGTGAGGAGCGTATTTAAATACCTAGAAATGTTTCCTTAGTTCAGCCAGACCCGGTGTAACGTGGTCATCATGCTAATGTGCTCCTTGGCTGGCAGGAGTGAGGGAAGTCCCACCTAGCAGGGGAAAGAAGAAATCCACACCCGGCTGAACCTGGAGAAACACCCCAGGTAACTCGTGTGTCATGACCACCTGGCTCTGTTATCCAGCAGTCGCTTAGTGAAGATCAGTGGTATCTGAAGAGGACTTCGGTGGTACCAGGACTCTCCCATTCCCAGGCTGTTGTTTGACCCAGGAACACCAGAACCAGCCAAGGGACACCACTTCTCCACTTACCTACTCCAGAGGCCGGGGATCTCAAACTCGTTCCTTCCTCAATGCCTTTTAAATAATTGATGCTCAATAAATATTCATGGAATGAAGAGGTCGTCACCACCCACCTTGGGACAGCTATCTTTTTTTTTTTTTTTTTGCAAGGAGCACCTAAGGAGTTCTCAACCTTGACTTCACATTAAAACTACCCCCATCTCAATTGACCACATCAGGCTGGTTAGAGTCATGCTGAATTTGACAAAGGGGAGGTTCTCCGATTTCATCCCTAGCGAACATGATGGAGTGTACTCACCCACACCTAGGTGACATGGGTCAGTCGCTGGACATGACCTTTGTAGGCAACCATGATGTGTCTGAGGCTGCTGCTGGAATAACACAACAGTTTTATAGTAAACTGACTTTTGTTTTGTTTTGGTTTTTGGTACCAGGAATTGAACCCAGGGGCACTTAACCACTGGGCCACGTCCCTAGTCCATTTTGTATTATTATTATTTTTAATTTAGAGACAGGGTCTCACTGAGTTGCTTAGTGCCTCACTTTTGCTGAGGCTGGCTTTGAACTTGTGATCCTCCTGCCTCAGCCTCCTGAGCCGCTAGGATTACAGGTGGATGCTACCGTGCCTGGTCCTAATTTTTTTTTTTAAATAAATGGAAGTAATACAGTCTAGAATGATTTTAAAGTGTGGTATAGTATTTACAAAACCAGCAACATAGTTATTTGTATTCACAACATAGTTATTTGTACTTATCAAGTATTATCTGCTGCACGTTATCATCTGTACTCTATTTTTACAGGGTGGGCAGCTTGGTAGGTGTGTCTGCCCACATCACCACTAACACTGTGTTGTCCTATGGTGTCGTGATGCTAATGATATCACTGAGTGGTAGGAATTTTTCAGCCCCATTATCATCTCAGGACCCCCCTTCGTAAATATGGTTGGTCATTGACCAAAGCACCCTGATGTGGCCCCTGGCTGTATATCAGAATATCTGGGGACTGAGGAAGAGGAGGAAGGACTTGGTGTGAATAGTTTTAAGGACTCCCCTGGGGATTCCTGAATGCAGCCCAGATGGAGAATCCCTGAGCCGGAGTGAAGAGGGTGGGCTGGCAAGTGCCAACCAGCCCAGACATGACAGGTCAGAACAGGAAGCTCGCTCTACACCTGCTCCCGTCCTCTGCCCTGGGCTGAGCAGGAGCAGCCAAGCTCCTGTCTTCTAAGGTTCCTGCCCACCGCGGAGGTGCCGCTGGAAGCGTTTAAGTTGGAAACCCGCCTGGTGACGGTCCTGAGAATCACTGCCCTGTGTCTCCAGCAGGGAGGGAGGGCCTCTCTCTCCAGGGCTGCTCAGTCCCCACACTGGGGTCCCCCTGAGGGGCTCCCTTTAGTTGAATCATTTTATTGAGCATTGAGTCTTGGCACCTGGCCAGGTCCTGGAAGTATAGATGTCACCCAGCGTCCACCCTCCCTGCTGGGGCTCACAGCCCTGGAGGGAAACAGGACCCAAGGGACAGCTGGGCTGTGGTGTGGTGGGGCTGGCAGAGACTGGGGGGGAGGAGCCGGAGCTTACAGGAGTGAGCACCAGGGCAGGAGCCTCAGAGGCCCCGGGGGAGCAGGGACCACACCGGCGTTTTTCTTTTTCTTTTAAAATATTCACATGTACTTTAAAGTTTGGAACGATTCTACGCCTAGAGGGTGGAATATGCTGATTTGAGAAATAATAACGTTTGGTTTATTTCTTTCCGAACCTTTCAGAGAATTCTGAACTATTTCAGAACAGAGAAAAAGTACAGAGAATAGCAGGTCAGATACCAATACACTGAGGAAGTTGAGAGATTCCACTGTGAAGCCGAGCTCTTCACCTTGGAGGTTGGAGGGTTCCTTAACCTCTCTGAGCCTCTGACTGATTCACACACACACACACACACACACACACACACACACACACACTTACCTCAAAGGGCAGCTGTCAGGATTAAGTTAAAGCTCTTAAAAAGACAAGTGCCTAACACTTCATAAACATGACCCGTCCTCCATGTTCATGACTGAGCTTGTCAGATCTCGACGTTCTGGCTTTCGAGTGAGAGAGATCCAACGTCACAGATACCCTGAAGGAGCCTGGGCACACCCTCCCCTGCGATGGCCTCTAACAAAGAGTTGGACAGGCGGGTTGGTGGGGCCGGGGCCCAGGCCCTGACTTTTGAGGAAGCTCTCCATGGGGGTCAGGCCGGGAGGTGACCCAGGGGCCGTGGGGACAGCACATGTTGCCCTGGAAGACGACCAGAAGCTTCATGTCTGGAACTCAGGTCCCTCCACAGACAGACGTCACATCCCTTTTAATGGCTCCTTCTTAAAACAAACAGAGGATGAAAAAGACCCCATACCCTCTAGCTCCCCGATCTGGAAACTTCCATCTGCGTGGGCTAGCTGCGAGGGAAGAGGGCAGGTCTAGGGCAGCAGCCCGAAAGGGCCGGGTCCCCTGAGACGGGTGCCATCAGGTCACTGTGGGGACCACCTACTGACTTCAGGCTGTGACCCAGATAGGAGCGTGGAGCTCTTCCTGGACCCAGTCCTTGGCTGGCACAGAGGGGCCACTCACCAGGTGGGAATCTCCTGCCCAGGGGACAGCTGAGCAGCCCTGGCTGGTCCCACAGCTGGCCCGAGGGAAGCCCATCAGGCGGACACCGTGGGGGAAGGCCCGGGTCTAAGTGCGTCCTCGCTCCCGGCCTGGGTTGAAATGCGTCCCCCGTCAGCCCTCAACAACGCCATCATTTTTTATCTTAAATGGGCCTCCCCCTCCCTGCTCCCTCTGCTGCTCCAGCATCCGTTCCAGCCGCAGCTGAGCAACAGCTGCTGGAGGCCCATCTCTCACCAGCTGCCTTATCTCCCCGTGAATAATGTTCCCGTCCCCTGTCAGCCGGCTGGCAGGAGGCCGGCCCTGCGCAGGGAGCAGGCCTCTGACAGCTCTCGGAGTTCAGGCAGCTGTTGGAGGGCAGTTGCCCCAGGACCCTCCTGGGCGAGGGCAGCACCCTCCAGAGCCCTGACCCAGAGGCCCCCAGCCTGGAGTGTGGCAGCTCCCACACAGTCTTTCCAAGCACATCTCAGCACCCACGGGTGTCTTCACTGTGCCCAGGAAACAGGCCCTTCAGACCTGCGTCCTGCCCCTCGGGGTGGGGCCTGTTTATCGGCGATGCGGTTAGTGTGTGACCTGAACCATCTGACACTCCAACCTGTGGGCTTGATGATTCCTGGGAATGGGTCTAAGCCCTAGGGTCTCAGTTCGCCTGCTCCGCCACAGGGGCCAGTACTAGTTCTGCATAACTGAGCCTGTTCTTTGCTCAGCCCCTCTGTGACAGCCGGTGCACCCAGCAGTGGCTATGCCCATGGCCCTCTGCATCACCTTCAGCTGACGGCAACTGCATCTCTGAGCTAGCAGAGAGGCCAAACTCCCCCCACCGCCACCTGCCAGGGGAATCTGTGACTGCTACTGAGGACACGGCCCAGCTCTCTTTTCTCAAGATCCAGGGATCCCCGTGGATCTGGCCAAGCCCAGCTTTTACCCAGAGACTTCCCGGCGCAGAGCGCTCTCTCCAGGAATCTCTGTTTCAGTTTCTGCCTCCGGGGAACCCAGGTCAAGCTACGTACCGACTTCACAGAGGTTTTGTGTGAGGATTCTAGGACACATTGCTTAAAAGGCCCTCCACAAGTTCCTGGCACTCAACGAGTACCTGACGGTCAGTACTGATTCTTAGAAACTTTTCCTAGGTGACAGAATACAGCAAGGGAATGCACAGGAGAGGGAAGGAGTTGAAAGCCATGTTCGGAAGTGAAGAGCCCAAGAGCACCCTCAGAGGTCCCTGAGCCCAACTCCCCTGCTACCAGCAAGGGGACTGAGGCCCAGATTCTGCCAAGACTCTGCAAGGCCAGGGCAGAGCCGCGACTACATGACGCCTTAATTTCCCTGCCACCCTTCATAACGTTCTGGCACGTTCTGATACTGTTTTCTTGTTATTTGGTGAAATGTTGTTGACGTTAGATGCACCAGGACACTGAGAAGTGAAGCCATGTCCATTCTGGATTCATTTCCCCGTGGACCTCCTGAGCACCTGCTATGTGCCTAACACCTACTCTGCCCTAGAGGAGGGTTGTGCAAGTGAGTTTTGGAGCCTAAAGACGCGCATCCGAATCTTAGGTGGATCTCCCTCCCCCTTTGCTTAATCTCTCTGTGGCTGAGTTTCTTGAGAAATGAGGTTATCTTGTCAGGTCATTGTGAGAATTAAAGATAACATAATTAAAGGCCTAGAAATGATTCCTGGCACAGCCGCAGTGATCTATAAATCTGAGTCATTCTCATTATTTGCCTGTGAGGACAAGATGGGAAAAGCCCTTGAAGAGAGATGATTCCACAGAGCACTTGGCGATGTCGGCAGACATTTCTAGTTGCCACCGCCGGGCATGGAATTGCTACCGTGTCTAATGGCTTGAGGCCAGGGATGTGCCTAACATTCTAGAATGCACAGGACACACACCTCCACAGCAAAGAATCATCCAGCTCCAAAATACGCAGAGTGCTGATGTTAGAAACCCTGCTCCAGAGTCAGCAGGCTGCGGGGCTGACGCCTGTCTCTTCCCCGGATAGCTGTGTGACTTTGGCAAGTTCCTTAATAGTTCCTGGCCTCAGTTTCCTTATCAGTTTTCCTCTTCAGGCTCCAAAGAGGGCTCGGACGAGAGTGTCACTGTATGTTAGCTATGATTAGAAATCAGAGAAAGCAAGGACACAGAAGCCATTTGATCTGAGGCTTTGGCATTTATAAGGGACCTCAGTGCAATTTCACTGGAGTGAAAAAGAGGCCACCAGAGAGGACCATAGAAATGGGTGCATGGCCGAGGACTGGCAGGCACGGACAGCCTTGTCCAACAGGTCTAGAGAGAGAAGGAAGAAGGGAGACAGCTCATGGGGCTGTAAGGTCTAGGAGGAGACTTGTTTCCCTATCTATCTATCCATCCACACATCCGTCCGTCCATCCATTTATCCAATTTGTGCCAATTGAAATCTCAGTTAGTGCTCAAACCAGGTTACAACAAAATTTTCAAAAGAAGTCACACAGTCATCTCACCACCTTACCTAACAAGCCGTTTTCCATCTCTCCTTCCAACATGTTTCACTGCTGAAATCATCAAAACGTTTCTCTCTTCTATTGTTCTAGGTCACGTGAACTTGTGCCATGGCATTTTCCACGACATGACCTCACTCTACATCTTTCATTGTTTCCGCAGTGAAGACAACCTCACTGCTTTTTCCTATTTCCCACCTTCCCCTTCAAATAATGAGGTCGGCCTTTGAGTGATTCTCTATTCCAAAAAACAAAACAAAACAAAACAACCTCTGTGAGCTTATGGGTTTGCCAATTTGCTCATTGTTTCATGTAAAAATGAACATCCCCAAACTTTCAGTTCATTTTTAACCTGGAAATAAAGGTTTTCTTATTGCCAAGGTTGGGGCTTGCTATGCTTGAGGGACGCGCATTGTGACGATATTGGGTGAGACCTGTGGAACGTGACAAGGTCCTGAGGGTGGAGTCCTCATGAGTGGGATTCGTGGCTTTATCAAGAGGTCTAGGAGAGCTCCCTTGTCTCTTCTGCTTTGCGGGGACATGGCTAGAAGACATCAACCATGAACCAGGAAGTAGACCTTCAGCAGACACTAAATCTGCCCCTTGACCTTGGACTTTGCAGCCTCTGGAACCATGAGAAATCAGCTTCTGTTGTTCATAAGCCACCTAGCCTGGGGCATTTTGCTATAGTAGCTTCAACAGACGAAGACAACTGCTATTTTGGCCACTGGAGAACAGGACTGTGGATGGGAAAGCCAGAAAGCCATGAAGCTGCTAAGCAGAGGGAATATTGGGGTCGCACAGTAGATTTGGTTCCAGAGACTGCCAGAACACAGTGCCAGGGCTGGGTGGCTTTAACAACAGAAATTTACTCTCCCAGAATCCTGGAAGCTAGAAGGTGGAAATTGAGGTGTCAGCAGGAAGCTCTAGGGCAGAATCTTTCTTGCTTCTTGCTGGCTTCTGAGAGTTGCCAAAGCGTTCCCTGGATCCCAGACACATGACTGTGATCTCTGACTCATTCCTTCATCTCATGACATTCTCCTCTTCCTCTCTGGGTATTATCCATGTCCCAATTCCCCTCTTATAAAGGCACGGTCATTAAATTAGGCACACTCGACTCCAGCGTGTCCCCATCTTAGCTTGACCACATCTGCAAAGGCCTTATTTCTAAATCAGGTCACCTTCGTGGGCAACAGGGCTCAGGACTTCCACCTGTCTTTCGGGTGGGACACAATTCAAACCGTAACAGGCAGGATCTTTCCAGGGGGAAAGAGGAAGAGGCTGCAGTCTGGGGGGCTCCTTCTCTGACATGAAAGGGAAGGAGCTGATCAGGATAAAGACACCGAGATCCTGGGGCTGAGACGGGAGATGAGGAATTCACTTCCTCTAGCAACTCGCATCTGGGTTTTATTAACCTCCCAGTACTCTGCAGAGAGGGCCCCGGGATTCATCACAGAGCCCGGCTGCCTGTCGTCCCCATGGGGCCCCTTCCCCTCCAGCCTGCAGCTGGAAGCTGCCATGCCGCCCGTCCGCACAGCCTGGAGGTGGCCTCCCCTCGTCTGCTCTTCCTCAGATTCTTGGTTGGCTGCCACCTCATTTCTTTTCGGCCTGGACTAATTTCTTACAGCCCCCAGGCTGGGGGGAAGCATCGCTCATTCCCAAAGTCCTTCCATATGGTCAGGCCCAGCCCTCCATCTGCACGGCGCCCGTTTTCCTCTGGTGTCTTCTTGCAGCGGGGTGGTGTGATGGGAAGCCTTGGGGACCCTGGAGACCCTGCAGATGGGTTGCCCTCCTTCTGCTGCTGTTTTGCTCGGCCTCCTGGGTGACTTCCACTAGATGTGGTACCACAGGTTGCATTAAAGGACAGAAGTTCAGGGAAGCAGGAAGACCGTTAAAGAAAGCGTGACGTCTCTCTGCTGGAACACAGGAAGGTCAGAGTCTGGAACCTCCCCAGGGCCTGGCTGGGGTCTGATCTGGGTACGAGGAGCCAGCAGGTGACCCCAATCAGCGTGATCATCCCTCTTGGCCACTGGGATCGTGAAGGACAGGGGACAGTGACAAAATAGCAGTCAAGCGGCTGAGAATAATGAGGCTTCTGCTCATTAACTCAGGTCCCAGGCAAAGCCCCGCCAAGATCCCTTCTTGCTACTGCGGCCTCTGCATAGTTGAGGGAATTATGACACTTCTCCAACGGCTAGAAGTCACTCAGCCTCTGGCCCCCTGCCTCTCGACTCTGCCTGGAGCCTGCCATAATCCCTACCATGAATCACCTGTCCCGTCCTTGCCGTTTAATTACCCATCCTGCTTGGCTTCCTCTGCCGCGCCAGCAGCCACTTCTGAGAAATACCTGGGATCAAGAACCCAACTAACAGAGTCCTATTAAATCTAAAGCTAAAATAACAACAGAGAGAGAGAGAGAAAAAAAAAAAAAAACAGTGAAAGTCTCCAACCAGGAAGTGCCCTCTTGTGTGGGACTGAAGGGGACCTCCTTTGCCCAGGCATGAAAGACACAGGGTTGGGCCAGTGGCATGGCAGACAGTGCGGAGTACCAAGGGGCCTAACTGGGTGTCTGGAATTGTTTACCCCACCTCATCTCTTGCTGCCAAATCCGACCTATACTCCAACCATGGAACTATCTGGAAACCTGGCCCCTTCTTCTCAATATCAGAGCAATATTGGTAGAAAGCAACTGACGCAGTTTAACCTACTGAGGAACAGGAAACGGGGTGCAGGGGTCACTTCATAGCTCACCCAGCTCAGAAGAGAAAGCTAACTCTGGTTCCGGCTCAGTAGGGTTCAGGCTCTGCTGGTGTTGACGGGGCCTTGGTCTCTGTTCCCAACCAGCACTTTTGACTGAAGGGACGCCTCCGTGGAGCAGGAAAGTGGTCCCCGAGAGCCCAGCTTGCTGCTTGGCCTCAGCCGGCTCCTCAGCTCACCCCCTAGAAGGCACATTGGGCCTCCGCAGTTCAATCCTCAATCAGTTCCCGACCAGGGAAGGAAATGAGGTCCTCTGCTGGGAGCTCTGCTGGCAGAGAGAGGAGACCAGCAGACCCAGCAAAAGCCAGCGCAGGCCACTAAGCCCTGTGACAGAGCCCATCCCTTGGTCACAGGTGCCACCACTACCTGAAGCACCCTCAAACCCCTGCCCACTCTCAAGTTGCTGCTTTTCTTTCAAGACCCAAGCCTCCTCCACACACTGACCCATACCTACCCCCAGAAAAAGCTGAGCCCACACCTGGCGCCCTAATATCTCCCCGCGCTCCTGCTCCTTCCCTCACTTAGCAAAGCCACCTGGGTCGCCAGAGTCATGAGAGCAGGGATCATGTCCCAGCCACCTCGGGATCCCTGACCTCTGTAGGCACCTTTGGTCCACTGTCCGGGCTTGGTAACGGCTGGGGGACACATTTACGGAGGTGGGGGTGACATGCAGGACTTAGCCGTCCCCTGGCTGGATGGAGAAGCTGGGGTGCTGGGTTCAAGGGATGAGACTGGGCACCTGGCCTGAGCTACTAATTTCCCCATCATCCTCGCCAATCCCTCCGACCTGGACATGCAGCAAGGACTCAGCATTCTCCGTAGTGATGAAAGACAGAACTTAAACTCTACCACGCCTGGTCCACCCTGAGATGTCACCCTCGGGAAATGTCTTTTACACACTGGATGTGAGAATCCTCAGAGGTCATGGGGACCAACTTGAACTTCCAGGGGCTAAGAACTTCTGGGTAACACTAACCTTTCTCTGTAAATACTGAATTGTGTCCCTGTAGAGTGGCCCTGTAGAGACTAGGGGACGCAGGTTACCCATGGGATACTTTGGCTACCAGACCTGGTCTCCTCTCTAGGACCACGAGGGAAGAGGCCCCTCATTCCACTGCCTGGTGGCTCGCGAGCTACCCCTGGGTACCCACGTCCACTGATGCGATCCTTCACCCGAACACATAGCCAGGGTTCCCCTGCCCAAGACAAGCAGGTGCCTTTTCTCACTGAGCTGACATCTTTCCAGGAGAAAGAGGGACAGAAAGCAACTAAACGGAACAGGACAACTGAAATTTCCACAAGAGCCAAGAAGAAGAGAAAGCAGGCACTGTGAGGGCTGGGCCGAGTTTTGATACAACAGTGGGACAGGGGTCTTAAAGGACCAGGCACCTTTGACCCCGTGGGACAAGACCATCCGGGGAGAGGAACTGGAGGAAGGAGAGTGGCCAGCGAGGCTCAGGGGGAGGTCAGCCCCACCCCGGGGCCTGTGGCCTCATGAGGAGGAGACTTTAGGGGGCTTTAGGAAGGGGGATCATTTTGATAGAGCATTTTGTGGAATTTGGAGATAGATGTCCAAATCCTAAAGACAAATTGGAACTGACTTTTGTCTTTTGTGTCAAAAGCCTCAGAATAATTCTGACTTCAGTGTAGCCCTCTCTCTCGGCCGCCAGGTTTTGTTTTCGTTTGATCTTGGTTGCGCCCCATTATGAATCCTCTGCAAATAAGGAAAACCTAGGGGCCCGTCAACATCAGCCCTCCAGCTTCTTCCCCACAGATGAAGGGGGTGTTATCCCCGGGGAGACGCCATGTTTGCTGCCACTGGGGTCCCTTCTGGAACCCACACCGTCAGGGAGGGGCAAGGTCAGACCGTAACCCTGGGGACTCTCTGAACAAAAAGAACCACTAATAGACTGGACTGGGGGCAAGGGAAGATGTGTTTGTGTGCTTTGGAAAAAGATGGACAGCCCTTTGGAAAGAAGGGATAAGCCGGCATCTACTGAGGACATTGGCGTGTGTACTGGATCAAGGACACACAAAGCCCTCATCAATGAGCAAAAAAAGGCCCCCTTTTATTTTAAAACAGGAAAAGATGGAAACAGGAAAGAAAATGCAAATAGTTAAGAAAAAAAAATTCACTGTAACTAGTGTCCAAACAATGCAAACCGAAACAACAATGAGATGCAGAGGAGCTTGGGGGAAGTCCGTGATCAAAAAAAACACAGTATTCCAAAACCGCAGTGTTGATGAGACTGTTGTGAGACGGACATTCTCATAGGAAATGGGTGGAAAGTACCTTAAAAGATAAAAAAAGAAACATTTTTTTGAAAACAACTCATATCCTTTAATCCATTAATCCCACTTAGAATCTGTCTTACAAGCATAGTTTAAAATGTTGGCATTGATTTGTCTGCAATTATGGACTAGTGAAATATTGAAAACCCCCTTCTAGGCAGTGTAGGTGACTGGGTACTTCATTGTGGCGTGTCATTCAGTGGATTGTTGTGCAGCTCTCAGAAACTATATATTTTCTGGTATTTTGCTAGCAGGAGAAATGCTGATATAATAATACTATGTGAAAAAATTCAAAAATCATAATTAACAGAAAGTATAAAATCATTTAAGAGTATGGATGCCTATTAAATATGGTGTAGTGGATTATTAGAAATTTTCTCTTAGTTGTCAAAGCATTCCCATAGATTTTTTTGATACTGTTTTTAGAATCAGATAAAGGGAGCTGGGATTTAGCTCAGTGGCAAAGTGTTTGCCTCATATTTGCAAAGCCCTGGGTTCAATCCCTAGTTCTCTCCCCCGCAAAAAAAAATCAGATATAAAGGCAGAAAATGGTTACATTTACAAACAAGTGCTCCTTTTTGTCATCAGATCCATGTTGGAGACACACACACACACACACACACACACTCCATTTCTTCCCACTGCCATCCCTTGAACACATTAGGCATCCCCTGCAGGAAGAGGATGCCACTGTCCAAGTGGCTGCCTTCACCCGAGTTACCAGTTGGCCCAGGGGACCTTGGTGTCACCCACCCTTGGCACTGAGGTGCGTGAAGCTCCTGCTCACTGTCCAGCCCTTCAACACATATTCATTACGCACCTGCTGCCACCGTGTCAGGCCCTGGGCATACGGCGGGGGCCACGCTCACTGTGATTTGAGAATCATCTGCACCTGCTCATTCTTTCCTTCTGTCTTCAGTGGGGACCAGTCCTTTCCCTTCGAGAGCTATTTTTAACGTACATTTGAATTATTTTAAAGAGACACAATTTATTTGAAGTTAAGGGCCTGGCTCCGGAAGAGCTAAGTGGATTGATCATGCACACCAGGAGGAGCATAGGCCTCATATCTACAAAGAGGCTGAGTTTTTTTTCATGTGACTTAGAAGCGAGGAATCCAGAAATAGTTTGGCCCTTGACCGTGTGAATAAAACAATGTGTAAATCCACCAGGAGCCCTGCAATGAGGTAAAAAGGGTATGGACTTGGAGCCAGATGACCCAAGTTCAAGGTCAGCTAACTTCTCCGAGCTGCAGCACGCCCAACTATAAATTGGACAAATGGTCCAGACCTGCCCCAGCTCTGAGCCTTTGCCAGAATCACATCTCAGAGGGGCCTGGCAGAGAGCCTGGCACACATCTGACCATTACGTGAATAATCCTGCTACCTTCTGGGGGTTGTTACTGCTACACCTTTGATTTGAAATGATTGAGAGCCAGACCAGCCCCTGTCACTCACCTACAGGGGGGGGACCAGGGATTAAATTCAGGGGCACACAACCACTGAGCCACACTCCAGCCCTATTTTGTATTTTATTTAGAGACAGGGTCTCACTGAGTTGCTTAGGGCCTCACTGTGGCTGAGTTGGCTTTGAATTCACAATCCTCCTGCTTCAGCCTCCCAAGCTGCTGGGATTATAAGCATGCTCCACTGCGCCCCAGCTCACCTTCAACTTGTCTTTTTGAGCGAGGAGTTTAATCTCATTGACCCTTGGGTGCCCATCTGCAAAACTGATGGCCACAATACCCACTGTGGGGGCAGTTGGTCTCCCCACAAGTGATACATTCAGTGTAGCACCCACAGCCAGCAGAATCTGGTCTATTTACTGAATTATTTAATACATTTTCTCCTGGTTTCAAAAATCACAGTAAAAAAATCACAGGAGAGAGAGTACATGGCTTTTTCAGTGTTGAACTTGAAAGATGAGTGGCTGCATCTGCTTCTGACCTTCATCCTCACCCTCCCAGCCCCGCACACCCTCTGAGCTAAGAGCTCCCAAGGCAGTGACCACACCAGGTCAGCCCTATGCCTGGCAAGCCACAGCCCATACCCTGGTGCCCCAGCGAGTCTCCCCTGAATCTTGTACTGATGCTGTTGGTGACTCTCTCTCTGCAGATCCTTCAAGCCCGACTTCATCCTGGTCCGCCAGCACGCCTACAGTATGGCCCTGGGCGAGGACTACCGGAGCCTGGTCATCGGCCTCCAGTACGGAGGGCTGCCAGCCGTCAACTCCCTCTACTCCGTCTACAACTTCTGCAGCAAGCCCTGGGTGGTAGGTGACGGGCCAGGCCCACGTAGAGGGAACAGAGGGGCAGCGGGTGGCCTCCCCGTCTTGAAATGGGCCCACTCACCCCCATGGGGGCCTCCGTCAGGAAAAGTATCTCCTTTAAAGCATTCTGGAGAGTCCTCTTGAGATTGCTGCCTAACAAATATTATGGGATGGCAAATTACGGTACAGTGCGAGGTCCTAGCATCAATCACAGAGCGGCAATTTACTGTTCTCAGCATTCCATCATGGCGGGATCACTATTGCTAACAGCAGGCGTCATTTAGTGAGCACTTGCTATAGAACAGAAAACCATGCTGCCTGGTAAGGAACCCACCCAGGGTTTCTCAGCCAAGGAGTAGCGGAGACAGGACTTAAAGCCATTGCTTTCCGCCCTGGAGACTTGATTTCTCCCCGTGACTCATTAGTTTCATTCATTCACTTGATTTGTTTGAGCCTCCATCCAAATACCACCAAGACGGCTTCTCCTAGAACAGCCAGCCCCCCACTCCCCCCTCCCTTACTCTGCTTTTTGTCCCCCCCCCCCCCAGTTCTGATCTGCACCTGGAACCATATCTGTTCATTCAAGAACTATCTGTCTCCCTTACTAGAAAGAATTCAGAGGCGCGACAAATGATTTTTGAGTGTGTACTGTGTTCCGGGGACTGTCCAAAGTCCCAGAAACACATTGGGGAAGGAATCAGACCCCAGCCCCTGCCCACCCTGCGGATCTCACATTCCAAAGGGCTCCAGCACTTGAAGTGCCTTCGTAAACATGTCAACTAGGCGCTATGCCCTGCGATAAATACCAAGGGGGACATAGAGGAGGACAGAGGACAGGGAAGCGGAGGCTGTGTATACAGAAGGTGCTCTGTGCAGCTTGGGGCCGTCGGGTTGGCCCCGTCTCCCTGTCTCTCTGTGGCCACATGTGGGGTGGGCATCGGCCGAGGCGTGAGCTCTGCAGTCCGGCCGCCCAGCTCAGGTCTCTCCACTTTGGAGCTGCGGGCCCTCAAGTAGGGCTGCTTTACTTGTCTGAACTCAGCTTCTTCCTTCTTTGGAAAATGGTGATAATATGAAAGGCTTTCTGGTCTGGTTTTGAGTTCATACACGTAGAGCGTAAAGTGCTTACAATGGTGGCTGACGCAACACACTCTCAGTAAATGGTGACAGTTATCATTGTCTATTGTACCGGGGACAAGTCTATGCTGACTGTCACTCAATATTTATGGAAGGACGACATGCACTAATCGTATACAGTCTTTACCACCAAAACCATCCCTGGGCTCCTTCCCATTCTGCCCTAACTGAGCCTCTTGGCATCTAAGATGCAAGTGCCACTATTAGGAAAGGTTCCTCAATACTAGCTCATCTGCTTTGTTTTTGCACCTAGTGGTCATGATGGTCACAACTTGGATTCTCTGGCACTCACTGTGCTCGGTTCTGAGCCCCTGGCGTGAAGATCCTGTTTTATCTTCAGAGCTACCTTGACGAGTAGCTGCTGTTAACATCTCCATTGTACAGACGAGGAAACCCAAGCCTGCGGAGCGAGTAGTAACTGGTAGCCTCTCCAAAACCTGCATAGAATTTCTCTCCCTCCCTGGACTCCAGTTCCCTGACCTGGGAAGCGAGGGACCCCCTACCCAACATCATCCCCCCTACATCATTGCTGAGGCCTCCGGAGCCCTCTCAGTTGGCTCTAGTTTGAACTGCACCTGCAGGCTCCACCTAAAGTCTGCACGGCAATCCTGGGCTGAAGCAGGAAGTTCCTGTGCTGCCCTGTTCTCTCTGTCTAGGCTTGGTACTGGGGTGCCCCCAGCCAGTCTGCATAAGGCTTGCCCCCAGCCCCTGAGCACCTGCGCCTCTCAGCAAATCACAGCTCCTTTTCTTTGGGGGAGGATACCAGGGATTGAACTCAGGGGCACTCGAGCCCCACCCCCAGCCCTATTTTGTATTTTATTTAGAGACAGGGTCTCACTGAGTTGCTGAGTGCCTCGCTTTTGCTGAGGCTGGCTTTGAACTCACGATCCTCCTGCCTCAGCCTCCAGAGCCGCTGGGATTATAGGCGTGCGCCACTGCACCCAGCTTGCTTTCTTTTGAGAGTCTAAATTGTTCTTCCCTGAAGCTCTTCTTCACCTTTTGGGTGGATTCTAAGCTCCTTGGTCTGGCCTGGGGGTCCTGGTAGCTTATGGTGGCCACCCTCAAGACTCTTCAATTGCTGTCCCCTGCACCTGAGGCCACTGCCCTGGCAACCTCCCAGGTTCTTAGCACACACTGCCCTCACTGCACACCCAGAGAACCTGAACCCTCTTACTGCTCCAGGGCCCTCCCCGGCCCCCACTCTGACTCCCCTCCCTGCTGTTAATATCTCCATTTACAGATGAGGAAACCCAAGCCTGCGTACCTAGTAGTAACTGGTAGCCGAATAGTGGCACCTGAATCTTAGATGCCATGAGTCATCTGCTCCAGGCACCCTCCCTCCCCACTCCAACCGGTTTCCAGATCTCAGAACCCTCATGCTTTACTCCAGCAAGACATCAGCGTCTCAAATGTGCACCTGCAGTCTGTCCCCCAGGTGCAGTTGGTGGTCCCCGTAGTGGGGCCCAGTTCTGGCATGAAGCCTGAGAGGTGCTAATCTTCCCTCCAGTGGGGAAATGCACAGGCAGGAGGAGCACAGTGGGAGGGGACGTGGCCTGAGCCGTTGGAAACAAGTAGGTTGTAAAAGCAGAGAAAAATGTGTGTCAATAATAGCGCCTAACGTTCCAGGCTCCCAGGGGCCAGGTGCTGCTCTGACATGAATCCTTAACACTGCAATGAGGTAGGATCCCTCCTTACCACTGAGAAAATCAAACCTCAGGAACCTTCAGGGACCTCCCAACTCACACAGCTTGTGAGTGACAGACCAAGGTTTTGCACACGGGAATGCTAAACCCAGTGTCTACACCAAAAACTACCCCATGGTGGGTGTTGCCTCTCTAGAAAGAAAGGCATTGCGAGCGGGGGTGGCGTGAACGCCAGCCAGCAGGTTGTGCTGTGGACGAGGACCCTGGGTGGAATGCTGAGAATGTCGTAAGTGCTCATTAAATGTGGTTGTGCTGAACCCAGAGATCCACCTGCTTCCTGGTCCTTGGGCAGGAATGGAGGGGTGGATGCAGCCAGGTGCTGGAGAGGACGACAGCCAAGGAAGCTGGCTTTTGTCTAGGGGTGGGGAAAGCTACCCAGGACCAAGTGGGTGGTTTCCCTTAGCAGGTGAAAACAGCGACTAACGTTCTCTCCCTTTCCATCCATAGTTCTCGCAGCTCATTAAGATCTTCCACTCCCTGGGCCCTGAGAAGTTCCCTCTTGTGGAGCAAACGTTCTTCCCCAACCATAAGCCAATGGTGAGTCACCGTCTCTACGCTGTTTCTTTTGGTGATATGGAGCAGATACGGGTGTCTATGTCCTCGGTCTCTTTGGACAGGGAAGTTGGGCTTGGGGATGGCTCTCTGATTGCCTGGACCGAGGAAGAACTGCAGGGTCCTGGGGGAACGTCCTGCTTTCCTCGCGAAAGAGTCACTTATCCCAGGGAAATGCAGGCTGTGGGCACGTGGCCGGGTGAACAGCAGTCCTTGTGGCTTTGGAAATGGTCAACAAGTCGGGGAGCTGGAATGTTGGAGCCAGAGGCTGAGGAGAGGGGAAGAGGTGTGTCTGTGCAGCTTGCAGCTTACACTAGGGCACTTGCCAGGACCTGGTGTCAACTCTTATTTTAATAAAAGCGGTGATATTTCGTCTGCACTGATTACTGAAAGGTGATTTCTTGTGTGTTCTGTGTTTTCCAACTTTTGAATATGCCTGAGGTTGTCTCTGGGAAGCAGTTGGGGACTCAGGTCAGAGTGCCTTGTCTTGCCTCCCACGCGGAAGGTACCTGGCAGGGAAGGTTAATGTCTTTTTGAGCTGGGTAGCTTGGAGGTAGGTGAAGAGTTCTGGGCATCTGGAAGCAGCCCGAGATGTACCTCTTGCCCGGTCGGTGGTCTTCTTAAACTAGTCAAGGGAACGCAGGCCATAGCCCTGGACTTGGCCTTTTGAGAATCACGAGTTCTGAAGAACAAGATAATGAACAGTGTACCTTGTACCCTGGGGACTGTGGCCTGGTTGTAGAGGACCAAGTTGGGCATCCCTGTTGGAGACACCGACAGTGGGAGCTGGTCACCAAGTGGAAGTTTCCCAGTGATTTTCTTTCCCTGAGCCTGATCCAGAATCGGGCGTGTGCATAAAGACACACATGGAAGCCCATGGGTTCCAATAAAGTGTGAACACAAGGGAGAAAATTCAGGGCTTCTTCTCGAGCCAGCCTGAGTTTGAATTCCAGCTTGGTCTTTGTGCTGGACCTTGGACTGCATTTGGATCTCTGTGAGCCTTGGTTTCCCTCCACTAAGAAACCTGGGTAGTGGGGAAATCTCATGGGTTGTTGAGATCCCAGATGATCGTGTGTATAAATGCTGGGCCAGGCATGTACAGAGTGGGTCGAGTACCTTCTTATTTAGGAGAAGAAGCTATAACCTGGAACTCTGTCAAGGGAGGGGTGACGGCTGGGCCAGTGAGCTCCTGAGGGTGACTGTCCCCCTATAAGCTCTGGAGGGGATCTCCACTTATCATGGGGCCTCCCCGCTCCTGTTTCTCCATGGGAGGTAATGCTTAGGAAGAAAACACGGAAGGCTGAGCCAGGCCCGGGCTTGCTACCTGCAGCACTCCTAGGTGATGAGATGAGACCCAGACACTTCAGAAGTAGGAACAACTTACAATAGCAGGAAGGGACAAAGACCAAGCCGGGTCAGCCACCACAAGGGAACCTGGGACGCCTCCCCGAGATTCCTCCCACCAAGGGAAAGGCCTGGGGCAGGGGTGCCCAGGTGTGGAGGGTGGGAGGGTGCGTGGGCCTGGACGGGGGCAGGCAGGACAGATTTCCAGGGCCCCTCGATGTCGGTACAACCCCCGCCCCCAAGGCGGACAGTAAACAAAAAGGCAAGAGACTGGGGGTGTGTGATAGAAATAAAACCACTTTACTGTTTAGAATAAAGGACACACAGTAAAAAGTGAACCCTAGGCAACATTACAAGACAATATACATTCACGGAATATAAAATTCATAAATAACATGGAGGAAAACTGTAAACAATGCTACAAAATTTAGCAACAAATACATTCCTTCCGGACAGGGTTTTCTCTCTTTTTTTTTTTTCCCTCTGGGTGGTTTCTCTCCATCACTTCTGGGGTTCAGCACAGCAGACCGGCTAAAGGGGAAGGTGGAGGATCAGGAGACTCTCAGAAGCCCCCGCAGCATGACGCAGTTCTCCTCACTTCTTGCCCCCCAAGAGCCCGATTTGGAAGTTGTTGGTATCCGCCTCCCTGACCTACTTTGTTGTGCTTGTGACATTAGATCTTTTTTTTTTCATGTTTCTCTCTGATGGAAATACTCAGATCATTTTACTTCAGGTGGGTAAGAGCCAAATCCTTGGGTGCCATCTTGGGGCCATCCACATTGTCCAACATCATGCAAAAGATGAAGGGGAAGGGCTGAGGCAGGGAAGGAAACACACTCCTGGGGCCACAGTTCTCCTGGATGGAGCCATTCCCAGGTCACAGAGCTCTAGGGCTGTCGCTCAGCTGCCCTGAGGCAGGTTGGGGTGGGGGATGGTAAAGAAGTGAGGTCTACTCTTATCTACCCCCGTCATAGCCGAGCTCTGGCCTGGAAGCAACAGCCTGGGCTTCCTGGATGAGGAGGCAGAAGGGTGGAATCACTGTTCCCCGTGGCTCTGGAATTTTAGGAGAAATCATGGCTTCCCAACGGGGTGGGAGAAAGGGCTTGAGGGGAACAGGAATGGGAGTTGGCAGGGGATGACCAGGGCCAGCTGATAAAAAACAAGGACAGGAAATGCACTTGGTCTGTTTCCTTCTCCTTCGTCTTCAGGGAATCCCTGGGACTCGGGTGGGGAGGAGACGGGAGGAGTGTCTCCAATCCTAGCTCCTTCTAGTTTCCCGAATTTGCCAATCTCGCTGCCTGCCCAAGTAGAAGTATTTTATCCTCGATTCCACTGTAGAATTTGATTCAGGAAAATGGCGGCATGTGGGTTACATATTTTTGTTTCTCTTAGACACAAGGTACACATATTACAGACATGACACAAGATTTAGCAAAATCAAACAGTCACGACATGATGGAAATACAGAAGTGTCTCGGCTGCATAAATGACTTTAAATTATACAGTGAGTGAACAGGTGAAATAAACAAAGCTATAGCTTATAGAAAGCTCAAAAACCGCCCTCTGACAACATCACTTTGCAAAACACCCTTCCTTGCCCAGGACCTCCCCACCAGGGCCCAGCAGACGGGGCCACAGTTTGGCCAACTGATTCACTCTGCAGGGACACTTCAGGTGCTTCATGATCAGGCCTCACCCCAAGTCCCTTCTTATGTCAGTAGGGGTGACCACCACAGGGACTGGGAATGGCCAGACACCTCCCAGAAGGAGAGGCTGATGTCCACTTGTGGGGGGACACTCGTGTGTGCTGGGTCAGGAGCTCCACCTCGAGAGATTCTGAGCTTGAAAGAGATGATCCCAAACCAAGTCTGTGGCTCACCCCTTGGAGACCACTCACTCATGTGCTGGCCTCAGCTCCTCCTGCTCCCACTGCCCCACAGAGAAGGCCAAACCTCCCGCATCCCCCTGGCCAAATGGCATGACCACAAGGGGAAATGATCTCACGGAAACCCACCCCGAGTTCCGCCTTTCCCATCCTGCCTGGGTATTTGTGTGTGGGAGAAACACTACAGCTCCTTGTCTACTTCTGTTCTTTGTTTTTCCTCTTGTTACAACGGGCAGCTCTGCTTCCTAGAGTGGAATAAACTGAAGATACAAATACTAATAGATGATAAATACCCATAATCTGAAGAAAGGGACAGAGAGCGATCATGTTAAAGGTCACCATCCTACCATACCCAGCTCTGAACAATATACATCATCACCTACTCTCAGCATCTCGCCTTTGACACTCAAAACTTAAAATAATTTTATTTAATAGGAGAATTTATATTATAGTTTTATTTCAAAAAAAAAAAAAAACACAACAAAAACCCTACAGCTGATTCCAGAGTGGGGCTTCTCTGGGGACCACCCACATTATCTCCATGAGGTGAGGACCTGAGCAGGTGGCATCCACCCACCAGGGAGCCGGGAAGAAGCCCAAGAGAGGTGGGCACCTGGCGGAGGCTGGACGCTCTGCAGCTGTCCCATGGCCCCTGACCCACAGAAACTCCACTGCCACCTGCCAAACTAGCGAGGCAGTTTATGTGACAGTCCCCAAACACAGAGCAGAAGAAAAGGAGCAGGACAGAAGTCAGAGGACCCCAGTTATAGGGAAGAGAGGGTGCTGAAGATGTTCAGGATTTCAAATTTTAATTAAAATGAAAAAAAAAGTCAACTTGGAATGTCATGATTTTCTTCAAACAAGCAACAACAACAAAATAGAGATTAAACTATTGGCGTATTTAACAGCATTGAATAGAATTCTGTGTCCTGTAAAAAAATTAGCTTATGTCCCCATGTGGGCATATGCAAATGTGGATACAAACACATCCCCCCCAGGTGAGCTAAACTCTACTTTGGAAACAGTAATCTCTACCCAAATCTACATGGCTATATCTGTGGATAGTATAAAGTGTGTGTCTTTCTCTGATTTACATCAAGGCAAGCTCCGGGCCAGACCTCCCAAAGAGTTTCCCGGGACATCTTAAGGGAGGTGGGGGAGAAGAAGGACATTCATCTCAGTCTTTCACCTGAGCTCGTGCACAAGGAAGAGAGGTGCCTCCTGACTGCAGGCAGATGTTTAAGTCGTCACCAACCGAGAAAGCTCTGTCTTCTGGCCTGGCTGCTCGCTCCAGGCTCAGAAACATCTGGTCAACCCAAGCATCACCGGGATGGGAGAACAGCGTGTGCCGCGTGTCTCAGACCCTCCCCTGAAGTCGGCTCCTCCCTTCCGCAATCTGGCTCACAGACTCAGACTGGCAGTCTGGCTGGGACCTGCAGTAGCATGTCCTCTGGGTGTAAGATCTTCCACCCACCCCGAGTCTGCCTGGTGCTGCCCTAGACTGATCTAGAAAGAGCTGGCCTTCCGGCAGCTTCTTTTGTCTGTGTCCTTTCTGTAGTGGGTGGAGGAGGACACGGGGAGGAGGGTGTGGAGATGGTCAAGTGGGAGAGAAGAGAGCGGAGTAGGGATTACAATGCCCGGATGTGGTAGGTTTTTCGATTTCTGTTTTCCTAAAAAAATAGACGTTATCTATCTATCACGAAGACAGGCATGGGCCAGAAACTCTCAGGTGGAAGTGGGTGATGTCAAAACCAAGGAGAAGGGTGCAGGGGGCCGGGAGGATAGTCCAAATCAACTCCATAGACAGCACAGGCGTTTCTTTAAGTGTTCGAAGTGCTAAATTTGCGAGAAAACAGGCACTAATTTCATTGTCATCATCTGGGAAGAGTTAGTGTCCGAGGGAAGCTCAGCGGGAAGGGAGGGAGGTGAGGCGGGGTTGGGTCTGGGCTCAGGGGTCTGTGGCATTGATGATGCTTTTGTCCGGGGGGGCCCACCCTCGGTACCAGCTGCAGTAGCCACCTTTCTGCCGGATGCAGGCATAGTGTTTGGACTGGTAGCCAGGGTAGCCGAAATTGGAGAGCATGTCGGTCCAGAGACACTCGTTCTTGGAGGTCACAAAGCAAGGCAGGTAGTAGCAGGACTTGATCTGCAATAAGAAACAACCAACAGTGAGGGGATCCGGGCCTGGTGCCACTCCAAGTCTACATTTAGACCCTAGGACCACTGCAGGGGATGGCCGAACACACCAGTCCTTTAGTGGTAACATAAGTAACGCTAACTCATGTTTATTGATGCCTACTGTATACCAGATATTGAGCTGCTATGTTAATCCCCTTAATTCCTGGTACAGTTGCCCCAGGCTTACCTTGCAGTTGCACCCCAGGTGGTAGCGATAGTTCAGCCCCTTGCGCTGGGACAGGGTGAGCTGGTCCCACCGCTCCACGAAGTTGCACAGCCCGGTGTACATCTTGCCGTCGTAGACGCGGCCTGGGGAGGAGGCGGGGCCAGAGGAGAGCTGCTGGGTCCAGAGCCCGCCAGAGGGAGGGCCCTATGGCCAGGCACCGTGCTGGGCAGTCATCAGACCCACGATTCTATTTCACCTCCCCCAACCCCTTTAGAGTCGGCCATGGCCCCCTGTTCCACAGGAGATGAGACCCAAGAGGCATCAGCCCGTGGTCCAAGGTACCAGAACCATTGGGCCTCGGAACAAGGCCTAGAGCCCGACTCCTCGCTCCCCTTCTGTGGGTTTGCTTTTTTCCTGTTACTGCACCGACTGCCCCAAGGTCACGACCTTCAGACAAAGGCCTGACAGGCTGTCTGCAAGGTGCTGTGGGACAGAATCTGCACTCACGGTAAAGCTGAGAAACTAGAGATCGATCGAGAGGGCCCAGGATGACCTGAAACCCGGCCTCGGTGTAGGAGCCACCAAAGGCCCTGTCCAGCTGAGGAACAGTCCTGGACTCAACAGTGGGACTCCTCAGGATCACAGGACCCAGGCTAATATCCCCAGGACCCCAAGTCAGCTCCCCAGACCCGTCAGCTCCAAGACCCCCTGGCCTCGGTGCTCCTGTGGCCATTACCTGTCAGCAGGTACTGGTACTTGTTGACCTCCAGCTTCAGGCCACAGAGACTCTCGGAGGCTTCCGTGTGGATGTACTGAACATGGGGCATCTTGGTGAAGCCTCGGTACATCTGTGGGCAGAGAGGACGTCGTGAGAAGAGACCCAGGGCCCAGACAGCACGCTGTCATCTGAGATAAAGGACAGGGTCCCCCTCTGCAGACATTAAGTCATAGACCTACCCACCCAGGACCCCCTTCACCCAGAGGAGGCCACCTGCCCTTTTTTCTGAGTTAGTTTGTGCCTTCCCCGGGGACCCGGTCCTGACAGTCCCATTCCCCATTCCAGCTGCCCCACAACATCCCTCCAGCCACATATTTCTCCATTCCCAACACCTTTTCATAAATCCAAAGAAAATGCTCTGAAACGGGTCCCCTTGCCTTTCCTGCCACAGCCCTGAGCTCTGAGGGGACAGGCAGCCAACCAGAATTCGAATGACATCCCTGACACTTTTCAGGTACCAAGGTGCAAGGGTATCCTGAGAACATGAATCCCACATTGCAGACGACACTCAGAGATCCTCTGTGGCTGGGGAGACCTGAACCCAGGCCTGGGGGGCCCATGTTTGTATTCTTCTGAGCGTCTGGAGGAGGCGTTAGGATGGTGACTCCAGAGGAGCCTCATAAACATGTATACAGAATGCAAAGGTTTCTATCTAAGCATTTAATGATTATTAACCGGAACCGCATGCGAGCGCTGACACCCCACCATTTTCATCTATGACATGATCTAATACAGTGGCTCTTGAATGGAGGCACTGCTCCCTCCTTGGAAACGGGAGGGAACCTGGCAATGACTGGAGATGCGTTTGGTTGTCATGAGAAGGGAGAGACAGGAGAGCCGTCCGGCCACAGCCCCGAGGTTAGGAGAGTCTGCTGTGGTCCCAACTCATCTAATGCCCATAAGGCCCCGCGAGGTGGCTCATCCTGCCCTGGTACCAAGGAGGAGCAGGAGCCTTTCCAAGGCCACAGAGTCTACGCAGTGGACCGCGGGAGTCCGCGCTCTTCACCCTCATCCTGCGCCTCTTTTCCGCAGCCTGGGAAGCTCAGGACCCGGGGCTTCTGCTACAGAAAATGCCATTTCCATTTATTATGGCTCTCGAGGCTCCTTTGTCAGTGTGCGCTCAGAGACCCGGGGATTGTCACAGAGGCTTAATCCACTCTGCGATTCCAGGTTGGTCCACAAGAGTCAGCAGGCCCCCATGTGCCCAGGCAACCGTATCCTCCATGTGAGCCGCGGAGGCTGGGTCTCAGAGTGCTCAGGCCCTGGGCCACTTGTGGTCTCTGGGCCTGTCCCAGGGCTTTACAATAGGACAATGTCCCTACTTTAGTCCCTGGCATGCGTTATTAATCTACTTATGATAATTAATACACAGCCAGACACCCCCCCGTTGGTGCCTCCTTCATGCCTGCACTCGGTCTGATGGGCTGATTGCCGCCTTGTCTTCTCTTAACCAGTGGCTGGCGGGCAAGGGTAGAAGGTCACAAGGACCTTTACATCCTAAAGTCTCCCACTGGACCTCAGGGGTTTGGGAGACAGAAATTCTGTGTGGCTGGTGAGAGCTGAACTCAGGCCTAGAGTTCCCCATGTTGTTAATTCTTCTGAGCATCTGGAGAAGGCGTTAGGATCTTTACTCCAGAGGAGCCTCATAAACACAAAATGCAAAGATTTCTAACTAAGCATTTAATAAATTTTTAAGTAGAACCATAATGGATTCAGATGTCTCCTTTCTGAACCCATCTTCTCCCTGAAGGCCTCACAGGTACACAAGGAAACACAGCCAAAGTGCTGGCCACACTTGGTGTTTCATTAGGCCATGGGGGTCAGCAGGGCATCAGGTCAGGATGGCCCCTGGCTGGCTTAAAGAGGACCTGCTGCTGCAGCCATCCAGTGTGGCCCACAAAGAACACCCCACCCTTACTTCTGTGCCCAGCAAGTTCTCACGTTGGTGCAAGTGTTCCTCGGGGTTTGGGTAAAGGTTTCCGCTGAGCACTTGCTTAGGTCCTTGGGGCCCAGACTATGAGAACCTCGGCTCGTTCTGTGTCTGTCTCTCCTTTCTCTCTCTGCTTTATGGGCAGAGTCAAGACCCTGTGGAGGGTCCAGAGATCTGAAATGCTCATGGCAATCAGCTGGGCCTCCCCACTACTCCCGTCTGAAGGAGCCCGTATGTTAACATGGCTCCTCGAGCTCACACACAGGACAGCTGTGGGTGCAGAACAGAAAACCGGGCCTGACAAACACGGGACTGCGTGCTGGGGGTTAATTCTGAAAACAACAATATGGCAAAGGTAGATTCTACCCATTGACTTGTCTTCCCTTTATAGTAATCGCCTGATTATGGATAGGCATATTGTGTCTGCAATCACAGAAGACTGAGAATTGGTTTGGCAAATTTGAGAGGCTTAGACTAGGTTTCTAATATCCTGAAACCAGAGAACCATAGAAAATCAGGATAAGAGAGGACACCAAAGGTCACCTAATCCAACCAGTGTCTCAGGGGATTAGTGATGAACACAGGTTCCGTGGACTGACAGTTTGAATCCTGTCCCTGACATATTCTAGCCACTTGGAAAGTTCCTTATTCTCCTTGGGCCTCAGTTTGTTCATCTGTGGCTTTGAGAATTAGATGACTTCGAATAGCACTTGGCAGACAGCACTGAGTAAAAGTTAGCTTCAAACCAGTTATTCCAAAATCGGGGAGGAGAGGAGTGGAGGGTTTGGTCCCTGCTCTGCCCAGTGTCGTCTCTCAGGAGCAGTGGTGGTGGTTCAGGCTGGCCCAAAGCCCTGCTCAGAAGCAGGCCATTCTCATCCAGCTGGACTCCGCCTACCCCATAGAGTCTCGGCCCAGGAGAGTGGGGGGCGGGAGGGCGGTTCCCTGTGGGCTGGGGGCCAGAGAGCCTTCCAGCTGCAGCTTCAAAAGCCAGACCCTGCTTTTGCTTATTTGATTAGACAAACCGCTGAGGGAAGGGGCCGAGCATTCCGACCGCCCAGCAGATCTGTCCTGCTCATAGTCAGGACGTGCAAAGCTCATGACCAGCACGTGTCCTCCAGGATTCTCTTGGGACCAGCTGGGACATAATGTCCCCCACGTGTTGTCCCCTGCAGCCTGCCCGAGAGCCTGCACAAACAACAGCTCTTGGCAAACTGGACAGCTTTCTCATGGTCCTGATGGGAGATAAGGTCCCCACCGATGACAGCGGCCAGTTCTGGAAACTTCCACCTTTGCACTAGGCCCAATGCCTGAGCCCCAGCTAACCCCCAAGTCTGGGTTTGCAATGAGCTGCCTCCATGTTCTGGCACCTGCACCCCTCACCACACACCCATGGGTCTCCGCACACTCGAGGTTTGCCCAAGGGAAGGGTCAGAGGCTGTGGAGTTAGCAGCTGGGGGCAGGGGGTCTGCCCACCTGGCATCAGAGGCCAGGCAGGGCTGGGGTCTCATGTTCTCTAAGCTCTTTCAGTCCTGCTGGAGGGGAGCCCTCGTCTCCCCATCTGACTCTCTAATCTGCCAGAACAAAGCCTCCAAGGAACCCTGCCAAAACCCATGTGGACCCGCCTCCTGGCTCTCCTGCCTCCCTCCTCCCCAGATTTTTCGGATCCACCCTCTGCAGCTGCATGTCAAGAGCTACGGGCGGGATCATGCACGGAGGAATCCAGGCCGACCTCTTTTGGTTCCCTGGGGGACCTAGCACAAGGGGGGTGAGGGTGTGGGGGAGACCCAAAGCGGGTGGGAATAACCAGTCAGCCTGCAGCCCCGATGCTCTGTTACCTCCTTGCTGGCAAAGACCCTGCGGCCTAGGTCTGCTTTACTACTTTCTAGATGCACGATCCTGACTGTCTCATAACCTTCCAACTCTCAGGGGCCTCACCTGTAAAATAGAGGGTGAAGTGTGGCTGTTTTGCACCCAGACACGAGGACTGACCTCTGCAAAGGTTAACAGAATGGCTGGTACAGTCCAAATGCCCACTACATGTCGCCTGCATGCTGTCCTGTGTGAATTGTAACAAGTATTATCACTGCGACCCCAGCTCACGTCCCGGGGCTAAGCACAGAGGAGATGGAAGGAAGGATACGGTGGGTGGACGGCGTCCTCCCTGACTTGCAGGCAGGTGGCCTGAAAGGCACTGACCTGAGCTGAGGGTCATAATGCTGGGCCAGTAGGAGAGTCAGTGTGACTGGTGAGTGAAGTTAGGGAGCAGGGAGATCTGGGAATTCCTATGAGGACACACAGGACCAGGAGGGGACCCGATGCCTCAGCTCAGGAACCAGATCTGTCTTGAATTCAGTGCACGGTTCTGGGAACTTCATTTCCCCCTTGAGCCTCAGTCGGAAGTCAAGGAAAGAGTTTCGAGTGGCGTTCCTCACCCTGGGTACCCAGAACTAGGGGAGGAGGATGAACAGGAGCCTGAGCCCCCAGCCTGGAGTGGAGGCTGTGCTCAGAGGCTGGCGGGTGAGCACATGGCATCTGGCTCTTAACAAGTGCCACTGGCTGATGTGACGCCAGTCGGGGGATGGGACATTCTGCACACAGACAGGGCTCTGGTCACCCTGGCCTCCAGGCCTGGAGGGTGGAGGGAAGGCCAGCCAGCCTAGGAACTGCCGCCTCTAGCTAGCTCCCTCCTGGCTCCTTGCCAGCCTCAGGGTCCAGTGATGAGGACCACGGCAGGGCAGGGCCAGGCAGGCTGGCACTGTGCTGCCAAACTCTACTTGGTCTAATATGCGCTGGGTTCCTGTGCCGGACGCCAGGGGCTGACAAGTGGGCTTTGCCCTTGCCGGTTCCCCACCTCCGCCCACGCTCCATTCCCCAGGCCCTCTGAAGACACAAGCGGTCTCATGACTGAGCTCAGGCAGGCGAGGGCAACTGGCCAGGCCTGACTCTGGAATTACATAACCAGAAGGCTGCAGATGTTTCCAAAATTGAATCCAAAGCAACAGGTTCCGCAAAATCAGAGCAGCTAGCCTCAGGCCCCAGGAAAGGAATAACGAGGCCTTGAGGCTGGCCTCTGGGGTGGCCGGCTACCACTGTGGACGCTGTCCCTCCCCCAGCTCGAGATCCCATGAGGGCTGAAGCTCATCTCCTCTTGGCAGTTTTCAGATCTCTACGGTCCCAGCTTCATCCCACGATCAGGTGGAGATACATCCACCAAGTCCCCACTGCATGCCAGGTCCTACCCTAATGACTGGGGACATAATATGAGCCATGAGTCAGAGGGCCAGCAGCTTCCTTGGACCTGAGCACATCAGATCTCGAACTACCGCTCGGTCACAGGCAGGACTCCCTTCTCCCAACCTGACCACAGTCGTCCCCCGTGGGCGCCCTGGTTCCAGCTTCTGCGCACAGGGAGACCCTCACTGAGGCAGGGGCTGCAGGAGTGGCCTCGGCTCAGGGTGAAGCCCCAGGCCTCTGTGCCCAGGAAACACGAGGTACCTTCCCCGCGTGCACCACCAGCTCCTGCTGGAGTGGCACTGCCAAGCCCCTGGAATTAGAATGCCCGAGCCGGAAGGCCCCTTAGAGGGTCAAGCCCAAGCCATGAAGGGGAACAGATGGCAAGACTGAGGCCCAGGAAAGAGGGAGAGGCCCAGGCCAGTGAGCGAGTCAGAAGAATGGCTGAGCCCAGGGGGCAGCCTCTCCGCATGTCGCGTCGAGGTCTCTTCCCCAGTGCTTCAAGACGTCCCCATGCTCAGCGACAGATCTCACGACATGACATGTTTAGTGGACGCTGCCAACTCACTGGGATGAAGGAGTCAGCCAGAGCTGGGAGGGGGCAGCGCCCCCCCGGGGATGATGGGTGAGGTGTCAGTGTGAGGATCTCAGGCCACCTGTGGGCCTCAGTGGAAGACAGAGGCCCAGGGAGGACCAATGGCTTGGCCAAGGTCTCACGGCTGCCCAGGAACAAGGTCCTCCCTCCACCCTCTGGCTCCGGAGCTGGGCCTCCTAATGAGCACCTCTGGGTGGCTTCACCTGCACCCCTCCTCCTGCCTGTCACCTCCTGCTGCCTGAGCTGCGGCCTCTCCTGCAGGCAGAAGGCCTGGGGCTCAGACATCCCCCCGACTCAGCCTCCCTTGGCCAGGACCCCACGGGCCACCCCCAGGACCCCTCCTGGAGCCGGGGAGATAAAGCCACTCACCTTCATCTGCTTAATGGTGTAGACCAGGGTGCCGAAGGGCCCCTCCTTCACCAGCTTCTTCCCCACCACCTTGGCCCGGATCACTGCAGAGACAGGACAGAGACAGGGCCGAGGTTACACAGCTGACCACACAGGGGGGCATCTCAGTGGGCCAGTGAGCCCGGGCGGGGCCGGGAATGGCTCTCTGCCCTCAAGCCAATAGGAACAGACGCTAGTGTGTATCAGGAGGAGGCTGAGACCCGGGGCGAGCGAGGGTAGAGGAAGGAGACACAGCCATCATCCATGCTAAGGACCCCGGGCTCCCCACTGTCTGCCTGCAAGTCCCTAGGCCACCCTCACCCCAGCACAGCCTGGGGGTTCTTTCCTGTGGCTACACCATAGTCCCAAATCGACTTCTGTCAGCACTTCCTGTCCTCCCTCCAATGCCCACTGACAACACCACGGTCCCCAGGCCTGTTCCCTGTCCACCAGCACCCATGCCTGACCACCACCTCACTGGGGCGCTTCTGGTGCACAGGTGAATGGTCCAGGTCCAACATGTCCACAGGATCGATGCACCCAAGCTCCCTCAGTGTCCCTGGGCCGCACTCTGATCGGGCTCTCAGGACCCAGTGCCTCGATACCAAGGGGGACAGGAGAACCGCTCTATGGGAATGCAGGAAGGGCTGGGACCGGGGCTCCTGGGCCAGGCTGAGCGGTTGCAATGCGAGCCCAGACGTCGATGGCCATCGTTTTTGGTGAGTGCCCTCTGTTTCTGGACTGCCTTCCCTCTTCTATAAACAGGAATCACAGTGTTTCCAAACTCCTGCCTGGAAGGGTTAGGCAGGACGGTACAGGTGAACCTGACTTTGTCTTTGATGCAGTTGACTTTGATGTTATTACTATCCTCATGGGATGGGCGGACCATGCAAGGGCTGTGACAAGAGAATCGGCTCCTGTTTACTGTGCACCTACTATGTGTACCCGTTCCCTCCTCCACTCCTGGACAAGAGCAGTGTAAGCGTCCACACCACGGGGATGAGGGCACTGAGGGCGGAGAGAAGGTGCGTCCTCTTTCTGAGACTTTCTGATCCACACAGAGGGGCTGACTCTGAGATGATGAGAAGCTAGGCCACCAAGAGCATCCTCAAGTATTCCTGCAAACCAGACAGGAAGGAGCAAGTGGACAGGTCTTGAAAGGGGAGCAGATATTGCAGAGAGTGACACTCAAAAGAGACATCCTCCAATGGCAGGAAGGAGCCACGGAGGGCAAGGGGCCCGCTGCGGGGGCCTCCACAGATGGGCTGGTGCTCTCCCCCCAGGACCTGCAGGGGACAGAAGGGGTTCTGCTCTGAGACCCTGTCACCTCGGCCTATCCCAGCTTCCACTGAACTCAGACACATAGGTGCACACCCTGGGTTCCAAGCCACTTTTTGAGTAGATATTTTAAAAATGGTTGTTAAAAGAGATTTTTTTACACAACCCCCACCCCTTCTGGATTCCTCCCAGGATGAGGCTGGACCCTCCCCTTCCGGTCAGGCATGAAGTCAGGATTCAGAGGCCTCCAGGGCCCCTCCAGCCCTGCCTCGCCAGGGATGGCTAAACACGGCGTCCACTGGCAGAGGCTGCGACTTAGCCCGGGCAGCTCCAGTCAGGAGGAGGCACGGGGTCTTCCCGCATCTGTTTAAAAACCAGAGGCTGGCGGGGTCCCAGGCCAGCCTCCCAGACTGCGCCTACCTCCAGGTCTCACCGTGAGCAGAGCCTGGGCAGCCAGCCAGCCTCCCGGGGCCCAGGGACAGTTTCCCCTCCGTCGCCCACGAGCAGGTTGGAACAGCTAAACGCCAGGCAGAGAACAGGGCCTGCCAGACCTTCCAGTGATCCTTCCTCCGTGATCCTTCCTCATCTGCTGCTTCAACAGGGAAGGGGGGGGGGGCAACAGGGAGCCTCTGAGGAGCGACCTCTACCCTTTCCTGGCTCAGAAATGGCTCCACAGGATTCAGACATAAAATGCTTAAGCAGCCCTGCCCCGCAAACCTGGGTACCGCCCGGGGCTTCCGCAACGCTGCTCTTACCCCAAAGTGGCCTGAGCCATTGAAGTCTAAGGCCCTGTCACTCCTTGCTACCTCAAGTCATATTTAAGCCGCCAACTCTTGCATCTCGGGATGGCCTTGTGAAAATGAGAATAGGATTTTGTTGTCAGAAAGTTAAAACAGAAAAGAAAAAAGTTACCACAGAGAGTTCCTCCATTACTAGGTGGCCTTCCAGGGTCTTTTTCTCTCCAAAATCTCTCTGACTTTATTGGCCCAGTGCCTTTCAAGCAGCTTAGAAGTGACACACTTCTCCTGAACCTGACAGGTTCAGCATCCGTGCTATGTGATCCTCAGGAAGTTACTAAACCTCTCTGAGCCTTCGCATCCGAATCTATAAAACGGGAGTGATAAAAACAAAACCTCCTAAAGTTGCTGTGAGGGTTGAGTATGAGCACTAAGAGCAGAGCGTGGCGCATCCCAAGCCCCAAGCTTCTGCTAGCATCCTGGAGCACTGTCAGCTAAGGCCAGGAGTTCTCCTGAGGACCTGAGGAAAGGCGAACCTGTCCGGGCATTCCTGGTGGGACTGCAGGGAGGGGTGGGGACCTAAACACAGCAGTCAGAACAGGTGTGCAAGGTGTTTTAGGCCTGGCACCTGCTGGGTTCCAAATACCTGTCCTCCTCAGCACCCACACACAGCCCGCGAGCAGCCCAGCAGACCCAGGACGACGAGATGTGTTTATGGTCCAGAAAGACGAAGGCGAGAGGGCCCAGGACAGAGGCCACGCCAGTGTGTTCCTCACCAAAATAAAACTCCACTAAACTGAGCTAAGAGTCAAGTGACATTCAGTTCTCTTCCAGACAGAGTCACAAAGTCCTCCCATCAAATCGTGGCCAACTCCAGATCCGCCTCTTTGGCCTATGAATGAAAACATCTTCATTTGCTTTGGTTTCTCCTCTGCAACTCAGATGTGCGCTGTTGCGACTTTGGGCTTCTGTGTCCAGCAGCAAGGGCTCCCCGGGCCTTCCCCCAGGGGTCACAGAAGGGGGGATCACGGTCCCCCAAAGGCAACACAGCTCCCAAACTGGCCGCTGGCTGCTTTCGGCTGTTCCTTCCACCTGGGAGTGGCCGCTAAAGCCCGCTGTGTGGACAGGCTGGGGTTCTCCTGATTCCTGTGTGGACAGGCTGGACACAGGTTCTCCTGATTCCTGCTCCTGTTGGGGAGCAGCCCCCACACTGTCCTCTAACAGCAAAGCCAAACCCGGTGTGAACCAGGTTGGCATCTGGAACACTGGGTGAGCCGTGAGGCAAGAGCAAGAAATGGAAGCCCAGATTCTGGCTTCCGAAGACGCCATGTAGCAGGGATACAGGGTGAACAGATGGTGTTAGGGGACAAATCTCAAAGGGACAGAAGTGCCAGGCAGGCCAGGGAGGAATGCGGCTCAGTCTGAATCTCAGCCTCTCGCCTCTCCTGTCCCTTTGGGTCTGCCCCTGGGAAGGGAATCTGGCCTGCTGGGGCTATAGAGATTAAGGAGTAAGTAATATTCGAACTAAAAAGTTTCTAAGAAACTGACCCGTGGCCAAGCACTGGCCCAGAATGTGAGTGGTCCTGAAAAAAGAAACTGGGGTGCGTGTGTGTGTGTGTGTGTGTGTGTGCAAGCGCGCGTACGCACGTGTGTTCAAAGTTGCCACACTGACCTACAGATACGTTTGGACACCTCTTAAGGCCCGGGAACGCAGGCTCAAAAGTCTACTGAGTCATCTTCTCTTCTTTGAAGTAATTTTCTTGGCGGGAAGGCTAGGAGAATTTGCAAAAACAAGGCGAACAGAGCCCACATCTTTCAGAAGCATCCCTTCCCCGGCCCATCCCGGGCCTCCATTCCTTGGCCACGTGGTCCTCACAGCACAAGGTTTAAACAAAAACAATTTCCGCAGCAAACAGGATTCGGCTCCCAGGGCAGCTTACTGGGGGTCCCTGGGAACGGCACATCTGCTGCTCATCAGCTATCCTGAGGACACCCTGGAGCCGGCCCCAGCTCTCCTCCTCCCTCCACTCCCCACCCAGCATCCTCATCCACCTCCAGACCGTTCTGCCCCACTGAAGGCCGGGCTTTCCACGGCCGGCGCGGGGGCTGCAACCAGGCTGCGGCTTGGCAGGTTGGGGAACAAGGACCCTCCACTGAATCCAGTCTCCCTGCTCAGCTCATCTTTCCCTCCTGTCCCCATCACAAGGAGGGACCCTACAGGACCCTGGCTCCACCGTCCAAGCACATGCCCAACTGCAGCAGCCCCCGGGGGACCAGGACTCTGCATCCCAGGCCGCGCAGGGAGGGCAGAGCCAGGCTCCTCACTGCCCACGCCACTTCCCACCCAGGGCGGCCATTTCTTTGCATCCCCAAGTCTAGAGAAGAATGGCAGCCGGATGACAGCAACCACCGCTCACCCAACACCACCACTGTGTGCCTGTCACCTGTGTCCTCAGAGGGACCCCGGAAGGTGGCAGTTAGGGTGCCTGTGGTGTCCTAGTTTCCCAATCATGGAAAGGTGGATCCGCTACCCTGGGAGCAGTTTTGCATCCCAGTGGGGGAAAGAAATCGGAGAGTCTCCCGGGTTAGGAGACGACCTTCAAGACTTTACAGAGGATCTGTGCCGATCGCAGAATAGCTGATAACTGTACTCTCACCCACCCCCGTGTCCACTCTGCTGCAGATCAGAGGAGACTGACTGCAAGGAGGAAGGACCCCTCCTAAGTCCCCAACAGCTCCACAGCCCCTAGCCACCCCACTGCACCCTTCCCAGACACGTGCGCGCGCGGTACTGAAGGCAATCTACCGCTAACACCATCAGCAATGCAGCGGCTCATGCTCCCTGCTCCCCAGCACAGGACCCCTGATGGTGTTTCCCGCCACCCGGGAGTTTCGATTAACCAGGCTGATTGATTAAATGAGACAACATCCCTGTTCAAAGGCACTTCATCACCTCGAAGCTAGACAGGTGACACCCGGGGACAGGGCTGCTGGTGAGCCCTGGTGGCCCCTTTAATTCACTCATCCCAGGAAAACAGCACGAGGGCCTGGACGCGCCGGGGACTTGGCACCTCCCCAGCCCCCGAGGGACTGCAGCATCCTCCCCAGTGGCCGCTTCAAGGTCCGCCGCAAATTTCTGCCACCTCTTTGGTGAGACTTTGATGATGTAGAGTAGAGAGGGGGCCACAGAGAGGAAGGCGGACAGCAGGGGCCTGGCCCTGCCCTGACTGGGGCCAGCTGGTCCAGCCTGTGGGTCACCGCAGTCCCACGTCCCCCCTGAAAATCTTCTAAAAGACCCAGAGCTGGCTGGGCAGATGGAGAGAACCCTAGAGAAGCATCTTTGGTGCTCTGGATGACCTTGAGCCAGTCACTGCCCATCCTGGCATATAAATCCTGGGTGACAATGGCCAAACTCGGTGGGCTCTTTCAGTGACCTAAGCCCCCCCCACCCCGACCTGCCCATGACAGGTCACCCATGACCTTCATGAGGCTCCAATCCATTCAGCAGTGGGCTCTGAGTCTTCCTCATATTCACACTCCGCTGTGGCTTTCAATGCAACCCGCACAATGACTCCTCCCACTTCTGTGCGGCCTCCAAGCCAGGACCCCAGGACCTTTGCACGCATCTCTCCAAGGCCCACCTTTCGTCTGCTTTTACACCTGAGGACCAGTAAGACCTCTGAAGTCCAAGCCCTCCAACATGGAGCCTCACCCACACCTGGGTCTCCCAGGGCCCTCTCCACCACAGGAAATGGTGACTTGTTCCATTCCAGCACCCCAAACACACCCCAGGCCCTGCCCCTGCGGCTCCCCCTCCCTCACAGGTGACTCCCTCCCTCCCCTGTTCAAGTCACCAGGTCAGGGGACCGTCTCTGATCCCTGATGCCAGCACAACCCTCCCCAGCAGCCCCCACACCACCCCCAAGCCTCACCGAGCCCCACCGGACACTTGGCACCATCGGATACAATGCAGAAGCCTCACATAGTAGGCATCTAGTATGTTTTTGCTGAATACATGAAATTAAATATTATTTGGTGTCTAAAGCGCCCCACGTGGAGGAGGGCGACTTAAAAATAGATTCAATAACTCTCTGGTGTCCACTGTGGGAAACAACCAAGTCCTGAGCCTTGCTGGGTCACAGGAGCCGGGGGCCACGTTACCGAACCTTAGGGACTGGCCGGCCTCAGGGACACCAGGAGAAATGAGGGCCCTAGGAACTCAGGGGCCCTGTACAGGTGACAGGCGATCCCAGAGAAGTGTGGCAGGCACAGGGCTATCAGGAGTCCCCCAGTCACAGAGGGGGTGGAGTCCGCTGGGGGAGGGGCGTGGGGCGCTCCCTGGGGGTGACAGGGGATAGGGATCTGGCCCGTCCTGCAGGAGAGACTGGGTTTGTTGCACGTGAACCTAGAAGCAGCAGAAGTCTGGAGAAGCCCTGGGAGGAGGGGTGAGGAGACCGGCAGAAGAGCATCTGGGCCCAGGGCAAATCCAGGCCCCACTTCCCGCCCTTCCAGGAAGACGCCCCCCCTTGCCCCCCACAAGTAGGCTCCTCCTGCATCCTACCCAGGTCCCCAGGGCCCTTCTCTCTTGTCAGTTTCAAAGGCCCTGCTCGTTGATGTCCAAGCCAAGGCCAGACGTTCAGATGCCCTCCCCATCAAGATAACCGTCTCCAGTTCAAAGCCCACCCTGACTAACTCTTTCCGTTGAGTAAAAATATTAATCTTGGTTTTATTTAAGCAGGTTTTTTTGGCAAGAAATGAACGCCTGTGGCTAAAAATGAACCCAAATACACACACACACTCAGGGAATCTGGAGAGATGCAAATCATTTCAGCCCAAGTTTCCATCTCAGCGAAGGCTATTAAAGCCGAAAGGATATGAAAATCTCCCTGCCCAGTGCTCCCTCCCGGGGCTCCGTGCCCGCCTTGTGCTCTGGGGTCCTCCGGGCAAGGCTGTCCCGGGGATGCCCTGAACTGGGCCTCCCGGGAGGGAGGGGGAGCGTGGGGCTCCCCTCACCTTCTAAGCACCGAGCATTTCTGCTTGGGCAGCCCGGGAAGCACCAGGCCCCAGCTGGTGTCTGTTGGGTATGAAATAAAGGGGCCAGAGAGGGTTTGAGGGAAGGAAATGCGGACCCAGAAGGTCAGGCTGCCTGGAACTTGGAGATGACCCAGAGGAACACAGAACAAGCCCGGAGCCCCGCTCCTGTTTTCCTGGATGAAGAGCCGACCTCAATGGTCAACTATTAAGAGGCCAAATGTAAGCATCACCACCCAGGCGCATGCTTAGTTTGGGATTAATGCACTTAATTTCTAATCTAACTGCTTTTAAAGCCAGTCCCCCTTAATTGCTTCCTGGGCCACTGGCAATTTGGGAGAAAGATACGGATCATTGGGTCCAAACCAGGGGAAAAGCCCAAGGGCTGACTGGATTCTGGATGCAGGGCTGACTTTCCCAGGGAGGGAGAACTTCCCACCTGGGAAGGGACACGGCACTTCTGAGGTCTGGGTTTGCAAGGAGCCAGAAATGCCACCAAGGGTTCACCATGCCTGACGGGAATCACTGAGACTCACTCTGCAAAGGGAGGTCAGGAATGGTCCGCGGAAGCCATAAGGACGCAAGAGGGAAAAGGGGCCCTGGGCCACAAAGCCCCTCTCGTTCTCCTAGAGCCAGAGGGACCCACATCCCCACCCACATCCCCACCCAAGCCCCTCCCCCGGGGTTCACAGCGTCTACAATATTCACTTGACCAACTCTCCAGAGCTGGCTCCACTTCAAGATGTACCACTGCAAGTCTTCCAGGCCCGCCCAGCATGCCCCCTCTACGCTGGCCTGTCCTGGGATGTCCCCGGTCTTAGCAAAAATGCCTCCCTCCCTGGGCTTCTACCATACCTCTGTCTTCCTGCAAGGCCCACAGGCTGAAAGGCCGCCACCTCGGGAAGCTTCTGCCCACCCCAGGTGGAGTGGGGTCCTGCTTTGGCTTCTTCCAGCTGTGATCTTTAGTGACCGGTTCCTTGAGGGTCACTCGCATTCCTAAGGACAACCTGGGACACCTGCACCTGGCATAGCGTCTAGAATGTGGCAGAGGTTCCCAAAAGTTGACTGAATGAATGAACCAGGCTGGGGGGGGGGGGAACCAAAGGAACGGGGAAGGGAAGATGGGAAGGTTTTGTGTTGATCCTGTGGGGTCGGAAGTCCTGAAGGAAAAGGTGCCTAACAGTGTGATCTGGGAGACCAAAGAGGGACCCTTCCCAAAATACTAAAGATTCACACCAAGACGGAGGTGAGCCACACAGGACACTGCTACAGGAGTCCCCAGCGAGCTGACTGACGGCTCTGTGAAAGGAAACGCCCAAGCCACCTACAGAGGAGGGACCTGAGGCTCCCAGCCTGACGGCCACAACCCCATCACGACTGCCTGCTGGGAGTCCCCACCAAAGGCTCTTCTAGCCCTGCCCCTGCCCTGGTCCCCTGCAATGGCCAAGGATGGGGGGAAAGCAGGCCAGGTGGCCCCTTGGCCCCACCTCCTGTCCTATGTCCCTCTGTCATGGTGTGGGGTTGTTGGCTTATTTTACTTTGATGCTGTCCTCTCTCCCTCCCGGTCCTCCCCCCTCTCCTGCCAAGTGTGCTTGGAATTAACTTATTCACTCGTTCAATGTTTATCCACAAGTATTTAAGGGATAATGTGTCTGCAACCCCATGCCACATCCTGGGGATCCAGCAGCATCCAGGTAGACAAGGTCCCCACCTTCAAGAACTGTCTTTCTATCTTGTGAGGCAAGAAGGCAGGCAGTTACAGTATGGAGCAGAGGCCCAGGCTGGAGGCTGGAGGGCCATAGAGGACCCCTAGGAACAAGCTCGGGTTCTGCACGGCCCTCAACATCAACCCACGAGGGTCCCCTCCCAGTTCACTCGCCATTTCTAATCTTCACGATTAAGATCTAATGAATCTCTGTGACCCTCTGCCCCCTCCCTCCACTAGGACCCCTGACCTTCTTGGAGGGCATCTGGCTAGCCATTGGTGCCACACAGGGTCCCAGTGCATGGTGACCTTCCTGAAGCTCTGAAGCTCAAGGACATTCAGGGGTCAGAGGTGCCCACTTGCTCATGGCCATGTGAGCCCACTTGGCCAGGGGGTTCAGACCACCCCGCACCTCCTGTGAGTGCTCCAGCCCCTCCCCAGGGGCCCATGGGAAACTTTATCCCTCACAGTGGCCACCAGAATAGCAGCCCGGTCTTCAACCACAGCCCCTTTGAAGCAGTGCCCAGAAAAATAGCGTGCCCTCCAACGGCTCTCAGGACTTCCAGCTGGGGGGTCAGGTCGTTTGTAAGACCAGAACAGCTGGCAACATCTCAGGAGCTGTCCAGAGCACTTTATTTTCCTCTTACTGGAGATTTTGTTTGCTAGGAGAGCCCAGGGGCCCCAGGACAGGCCTAGCAGCAGGACCACCTTGAAGCCAAGGAACCTTCCTCCCCTGCACCCAGACCTGCAGACACATCTGCAGACAGCGACTCCATTCCCAGAATGCCCTGGGATGGGGAGGGCGGCTGCAGTGATTTGAGCAAACAGCCACGTCTGCTCTTTCTGGGGCCCATACAGCACAGATGCCAAGGACCACTGTCTTTGACATACCCTTTGGGTAGCTTTTAAAATAAACTAGGCTCCCCCACCTTTAACCTCCACAAGATTCAGGGAGGAAGACTGGGGGCACCAGTGGCCATAGATACAAGGGGCCCATTGCAAGCAGGGGTTCCCAGCCGGGAAACTTCCCTCCCACTTACAAGTGTCACTGAGAGACACTCAGTAAAGAGGGGCGAGAAAAACGAGCCCAGAAGATAGGTCTTCAAGCCCCAGCACGGTTTCTCAGAAAGAGCTCACATGGAGGATGAGGAGGAATTGTTTGGAAATGAGATCCAGGTGCCTTTGGAGGGGGCCAACCTCTGTTTTAAATAAAATAAATGGTAAAGATGCTGATGGCTGCCCCTCTGGTTAATGTGGGTAAAGACGTGACTATAAAGGCAAAGGTTTGATTTCTGAAGAAGCCGCCTGGCCTGGCTGTGAGACAGAGGCAGCAGCATCAGTGACACACAAGAAAAAGACCACGGGCCCCGTGACCACCTGACATATGCAACCCACTGACCCTGAACCTCTGACCATTCGGCAAATGCGTCTCGACTGTCTTCTACGTGGCAGGCACGGAACCGGGTGGCAGAAGATGACCGCCAGCAAGTCATGCACACCTCAGAGAGTAGAGCCAATCCTTAAAACACACCTGCGAGACGGGCAGCAGCGTCTCCATCAGCTACAGAATGAAAACGAGGCTCAGGCTAGTTAAGAAACCTGACAGAGGCCACCCGGCGAGGAATGAAATCCAAACATACCCAGGCACCAAGCTCACCCTCTTTTTGCTACTCAATATTTAACAAATCTGAAACCCTCAGTCAACAAGCCCAATGCATTGGATTGAAGGGAAAGGCTGAATGATCAGAGGACAGCACCAGAGATGAACTCATTTGGTTAAATACTGACCGAGAAAGCAGGAGGATGATCATTGGTCACAAGTTCGTGATAGGAATCCTGCTGGCGTGGTTTACGCTGCTGATTATACTACGGTTATTCATACTATGCAGGACCAGCAATAAATGTTTTATGTGGATTGTTCTATTTGAACCTTGAGGTTCAGGTGGTCCTCAGCCCCGACTTGCAGAATTGAGGTGTACAGAGAAAAAGTGGTTTTCTCAAGATTATTTTTGCAAGGAAACAGGGGCCCCACCATGCTGGTTCAGGTGGCCTGACCCCGCAGCTCTGTTTGCCATCAGTGGACCACACCTTCCTTCCAGAAGCACATGTTTGACCATAGTACCATGGGGTGGGCATATTCCATGGGCAGACTCTAGGGTGAGTGGGAATTTCAAGGTCAATGTAACCTCCTTTGAATTTCTTCATTGGTCCCATCCCAGGGTTAATCTGCCCAGTATACAGGTGTGTCCAACCTAGGTCGGCCTGTGCCCATGTTCAGCCTTATTAATTTATTATTTATTTATTTATTTATTTATTTTGGTATAGGGATGCGTTAGTATTGAGCTACATTCCCCAGACCTTTTTATTCTCTATTTTTGAGACACAGTCTCACCCAGTTGCTTAGGAACTTTTTAAGTTGCTGAGGCTGGCCTCAAACTCACAATCCTCCTGCCTCAGCCTCCTGAGTCACTAGGATCATATGCATGCATGCAACACCGTGGCTAGCACTGTTTTTGGACTATAAGAAAATTCTCCTCATACTGCCTCTCTCTGTAGCCTTCTCCCAACTCTTTAACGCCCTGTGGTTACACAAAACAAGATATTTGAAAAGTGTGCTCATGTTCCCTAGTCACTCTCCACCTTGATGGTCCTTCCCCTCCTATGACATGCTTCTGAGTGATGAATACCAATCCCCAGGGTTCAGGGATCAGTGTACAGAGTCGAGATCCTCTCGCTGGGGGTCATTCCACGTAAGGCTTCACCATCACCATTAAAAACCCTGAGTGTTAGTTAACAATTGGTTGAGAGGGTGGATCTCATGTTCAATGTTATCACAATCAAATAAAATTGAGAAAACCCTAGTATTTTACACTTAAAGCAGATGCTGTTTCCCAACTTTTGATGTGACTTAATAAATATCTCTGCCTACTTTACTCATTAACTGTGCTTATTTGAGTGTGGAAATACAGGATGCGGGGGGGGGGGGGGGGTGTCTTATTACACAGAAAGGGTGGGGAAAGCAGAGAGCAGGGAGCACCTGACCTGGAGCTGGGAGGCAGACTCTCTTCCTGGTCCTTCCACTCCTTTGCTGTGTGAGTCTGACAAATCAGTTCCTCTCAGAGCTGTTTATTCTATGAAATGAAGAACTCGGACCTGGTGTGTCTGAATGCACCTGGCAACCTGAAGGCTTAAGGCTATTGGACTATCACCTTCTATTTCCAATTCATGCCTCTTTTCACCAGTGAGAGTCCAAGGCGCCCTGTTCTACCTGCTGCCTGGAACTGCATTTCTGAAAGAGTGATCCAACGTCAGTAATGAGGATGCTTCTGATGTCCCCTCTGACCTTGTCTTCAAGGTCTTTCTCAGCCTGTTTTCTGTTTTAGACCGAGGTTAGAAGAAGGTACAGAGATCTGGCTTCTCATTAGCCCACCTGGCCAGTCAATCGCACCATTCAAACTGGCAGGGGCCCGTTTGCTACCTTGAGCGCTCTGCAGACCCATGATCTTGCCACCAAGTGTGGCAATGTCAGGGTTCTCCATTGGGTTCCTTCCCTCAATTTTAGTGACATCACCTGTTTTCTTCATGAGCCACCAGCATCATCTCCTCCTCCCCCTCCTTCTCCCTCTTGCCAGTAACACTGTGTTTTCCAACGAACAGTCCAACAGAGAGCTGATCAGTCAAAATGGAAACAAACCTGGGTGGTTTCTGTTGTCAGCGTGCTTACAGGGGCGCTGGACAGGACTGCCGATCCACATGTCCCCATCCCACCTACAGAAGTCCAAAGAAGGCTGAGAAGGTGAGAGGCTCTGTCTCTCATCTCCCAAACCTGTGTTCACCCGAAGAACTGAGAGTGCTGTCGGGATGGCATCTCCCGGGGTGCCATCTGTTGTCCCTACCGACCAAGTACAAAGACCATCAAGTGCAGTACTGTTATGGTTTGGATATTAGGTTTTCCCAAAGGCTCCCGTGTGAGGCAACGCAGGAAGGTTTAGAGATGAGCAGATTGGGTTATGAGGGGCTTCGCCTCACCAGCGCATCGGTCCCCTGATGGGGATTAACTCGGTAACCCTAGGTTGGTAGGGCGTGGCTGCAGGAGGTGGGGCCACGGGCGTGCCTTTGGGGTTTGTCTTTGTCCTGGTGAGGAGCACCCTATTTCTCTGCTTCCTTGATCATGTCCTGAGCTGCTTGCTTCCCCACCCTCTTCCTCCATGATGTCCCACTCAGCCCTGAGGACTGGAGTTGGCCATCTATGGACGGACACCTCTGAAACCACGAGCCCTCAAATGAACTCCTCCTCCTCCTCTAAATGTTCTCGTCTTTCAGTCACAGCAGGAAAACAAACTGACAAAAACAAGTACCACGGAGCAGGTGACAGTGCCATGTACAGAGGACCGCCAGGAAGATGACCTCGGGCTGCTCCTGCCCAGAGCAGCTGGGTTCCAAGTGGCTCAGAGAGAACAGAAGGGAGCCCCCTCAGAGGACACGAGCCCACTCCAGTAATGAGAAGTGACTCCGCTCTCCCCTGGTCCTTCCAATTCCCCTGTGGCATGGACAGGGGACACTCCCCACCCCACCATCTCTCCTAAGAGAAGCAGAGCACCCTGGAGGGTTTATTTCAAATGCTCCCCAAGCTCCTCAGGAAAAGCTGCTCTCCAAACAGGAGGGCGCTCTCTTCCCCCCAGCGGGGGCTCCGTGTCGTCCGGAAGGGCCCATATGGGAGGCACAGGGGCCAAGCAACCACCTTGACTTCAACTTCAACCGCTGTCACCCCGAACCCAGCCAACCTGCATCCCAGCCGTAGGAGTTTCTATTTTTGAAACTGAAGGAATATTCCTCACTCTGTGCTTTGTCAGTATTTTGACCTTCATTTCCCTCCTCCTCCCCACCCCCATGCCCCTGGTGGGCGGCGGTGGGGGGGGGCAGTTGGATTTCTTTTTTTAAGGCCAAACAAAAACAAAACCTTGTCCAGCCGCTCACCATGTTCCGGGCGGACTCTGCTACGTGCCAGCAGTGACCGTCAGCAGGATCTGCAGGAAACACCTTGCAGAACCCACGGGGAGAAGCCAGAGGAGTGTGAAGCGGATACGCTGCCGAGGCCAGGCACAGGAAACGGCGCTGGGACTCCAGGGACCAGAGGGCAGACTCACAGAGGGGGTGGGGCCTTGTCCATCCTCGGGTGTTTCCCAGCGGGGGTTCCTTTAATTGCATATCTTTTCCCAACTGCCCACTGCCCATGCATGTTCTGTGCTAGGGAGACTCTAGAAGGAAGGGGAGAGGTGACTTCCCACAGGTCTTTTGACCCTGACGTTAGCAGAAGTGCCACCTCTGTGACAGGGGCGCACAGTGCAGTTGGCCAAGTGCACAAGGACTCGGACAGCCAGGAACCTGGAGTCAACTCCCAGGTCCAACCTCCACTACTCTTGAGCAAACACCTCACTTTCTTCACCTTGAACTTGGAGGGTCACTGTGCATGCCCCACAAGGTCATGAGGATGGAGATATGAGCAAAGGACTCCGCCCGGTGCTTGGGGCGCAGCAGCTACTCAGGAAACTGTGAGCTGTGATGATGGGGGGTGGTCCCCTTTCCCAAGGGAGAGAAGAGGCCAGCGGACAGGAGGAGAGAGGACCAAGGGCCTCCGAGAAGAGACAAAAGAACACGCACGGCACCAGCAGGCCCCACATGGGCCCTGCAGGCCCACAGCCTCGTGCCAACCCTGCCCAGCCTGGAACGCCGGCTGCCCCACTTACTCTTGTTCAGGGCATTTGGGTTTCAGGTCAGGTTGTAGCGCAAGAAACGCTGAATGGTATCAGTCCAAGTGGAATGAACCCCCGGAGTGCGGAGAGGCCGGCGAGAGGCGGGCAGAAAAGGCAGCATGAGAAACGCTGACCTCTCACGACGGCCCAGCTGCGCCCTGGCCTCCCTGTACCCGCGAGTGGGAGAGTTTGGACGGGTCCCCGGAGGCATGTCAGAGTGCACCAGCCCCCGAGCCTGCCTTCCGGAGGAGCCGTGAGTGTGGGAAGCCAGCCCCGAGGAGCCAAGTGAGGACGGAGGGCCATGGGCTGGCAGGGCTGCCCGGGCCAGGGTCAGCGGCCAGAGCCCGGCATTGTTCTGCTGGAGAAGGGAACAGCCAGTGGCCAGCATTCTGTGGGAGGCCGCAGCAGAACGAAGGCCAGGCCCAGTCCCATGAGGGTCTGATGGAAACCAGGACCACTGTTCAGAAACAGGAGGCAGGCGGCCGGGCCGCGGGGTAGGCAGGAGCATCTGGCTCCCATCAGCTCCCAGGCCAAGAAGCAGGCCTACATGTGGGCGCTAATGTGACGCCAGGGCCCGGGGCCCGGGGGGCACCCCCACCCCCACCCTGTCTCTGCTGCAATGAGGTGCCAATTGGGGGCCCAGCGGGGCAGAGGGGACGTGTTCCTTGCTGGGCCCGCTGTTTGGGAACAATTGCAGGCTTCTTTCGGCACCAAGAAGAACAGGAAGCCGGGGAGCACTTCTTGGAACCACCAGGCGTGGTCATGAAAGGAGGCTCCAATCAAAGAGGCATCGGCCTCGGGTTCACGCCGCTCATGCCTCTGGCCTGGGACTGAAGTCGGACGTGGTACAGGGCGGACGCTGAGAAGTCCCAAGCTGAATCGAACAGGTCATGTTTTGTCCCTGTCCCCTCTTCTTCAACAGTACACTCAGAGGGGTAGAATTGGTGCCAGGGTCAGCTGGGAGCTTGTGCCAAATTCACATCCACTGCAGGGAGCAGCTGGTGGCCCCCTCCAGGCCTCGAGGCTGACCCTGGGGCCGTGGGGAGGGAAGGACCAATCTTCCCCCAGAGAGCCCCATTTCTGTCTTCCCTCCCCCAAGAGGAAGACCCCTGATGAGGGAGAAAGTGCGTGAGTTTCCTCCATGTGACTGTCTCTGTAGCCACTCCCCTCTGCCTGTCTGGGAAGGCCCAGTGCAGGGGTGCCGAGGAGGAGCCCAGCACGTGGAAGGAACGCAAGCTACAAGGGTGGGGTGCTGTGTCCCCCAGGTCAGCCGCCCCGTGAGCAGGGGCAGGGAGCCTTAGTTCTAAATGCCTGGACCTCTAACTCCTGGGGCACGTCTCCTCCTGTCCCTGGGCCTGCTTCCCCCATTGGGGAGTGGAGAGACTGAACAAGGACCCTCAAGTCTGTGAGTCCGGGTGGCCCTGCCTGTGTCTAGAAAGCTCACCTAGAGGAGCAGAAGAGACTTCTTGAGATTCCGGCCCCTCCTGCCTGGGAGCCCGCCTGCAGCAGGTGGCTGGATCCCTGACCTCCTTCGGAGACTCCCGCTCAGGCAGCAACCACCAACAGATGGCAGAGTGCCCCAGGGCCGGTATCTCGGCATGATCTGCTGCTTCCCATCAACACGGAAGAATGTGGCCCCGAGAGGCAGTGTGCCCCTAAGTGGCTCTAAGAACACTTCTGTGTGAGTTTCACCCACTCCAAGCCTGGAGCAGAGCTCTGCCAGTCTCCAGCTGGGGAAGTATGGCAGGACACGTCACCTGTCTGAACCCCCATTTCCCCATGCCTCAAAGGCACTTCCTCATGCATTTAATAAACATTAGAGTTTCAAAGTAACTTCCAAGCAGTGAGCAAGTTGAACTTGACCTCTACTCTGGGGAGGGGATGGTTTGCCTACAGGATGGTAGAGGAGACGGACCAGGCAGTAAACAAAGCCCCAACACAAAATCAAGTACTAGGTGAAAGTGGGATAGAGACAGCGTTGGGAGGCGCGGGAGGGATTTTTAAAGGAAGGTCTCTCTGGGAAGTGACCTTGAGTTGAGCTCTCCATGATGAGAAGAAGTCAGAGATATCCAGGCAGAGGGGACAAGTTCCTTTAAGGCCACGAGGCCAGGAACAAACTTGGAGCCAGGAGCATTTGAAGAACAGCTAGAAGTGCATGGTCAGAGTAAAGCCAGGAGACACAGAGGCCAGACCTCACGGAACCTTCTAGAACTTGTTAAGGAGTGGAGAAGCCATGGGAGAGCTTTGAACAGGGAATTGCTAAGATGTGAGTGACATTTCAAAAAGTGCACTCTGGCTGCTTTTTTTGGAGAAAGGATCGAAGAGGCCTGCTGAGAAAATGCAGGAGTTAATAAATTCAGTCCTAGCTACCTTCCCTGTCCACCTCCCCAGGGCCTTGTAAACCTCACATGAGATTCATGCTGACACCCAGAAAAGCCCAGAGGCACGGGTGGAGGTACACATTGTCACATGCTTTGAAATCCCCCTGCACAAGTAGGAGCTTGCAGGGCCTGGCACCAGGCTACTTGGAACCAGGCTCCTGTATAGATTTCAAGGAACCAGGGCAGGGTGGCAGACTCTGCCCTGCCCCAGCTCTGCAGCTGTCCAGGCCCAGATGAATCCACAGATTTAAACTGGGAGCATTGCTCTGGGCCACGCCCGGCTCTGCTTTTGCCGCTGGTGCCGGACAGGGGTAAACTAACACCCAGCAATGCAGAGAGGCTGACTCTCCACTCCTCAGCTCCTGGACTGGTGCACGCTCTTCTCTCCTGACCTCCCTTTCAGGACTGGGAAGGAAAGACCAGGAGAGCTGGAGAGCTGTCTAATTTAGGGAACTTTCATTTGAGAGTGGCTCCCGAGAGGATAATGACTGGGCACCCAAACAGAGCGCATCCCAGGGCCCAGGGGTTTAAAGTATGCTGACCGCAGCCCGCTTCCTTCCCCAGGGCCTCCAACTCGGAGGCTGGAGACCAATCCCAATGTCTGCCTCTGGGTTCCCTACAGTGGAACGGCAGGGACCAGAACATATTGGAGGGTGCCATGTGGATCAAGAGGGAAAGCTGAATGGCTCGCTCCTGGGCACCTTTGGAGTGAGAGGCTGGGGCTGAACCTGCTAAATGTAATACCATCTAAAATGTCAGGAAGTGCAGAGAAGAAAATAATTAACAAGATGATATGTACAGTGTATCCAGTTAAAAAAAAAAAAAAGAATTCCATGTTAACTTCTCAAGAGTTCCACTGCCTGCCACCTGTACAACAGAAATGCCGAAATTTCCCCAAACTTGACAAAGTGCTTTCCTACTGCAGTTCCTGGTCCTCACGTTCCCTGTAGTTTCCAGAGCCTTCTCTGTGGTTTTTATTTTCTTATTTCTTTTGACATATAAGTTTTGTAACTTCACTTGCTTGGAGGGGGGCAGGCAGGAAAAAGTAAGTGGAAAGAAAATTATCATTTTTTAAAAATAACCTGAAACTCCCATCATGCAGTGGTAGGTACCCTTTGCATTTATATTTTACATCCAGGACTTTTCCCACTGCTGCTATAAGCCTGTAGAGAATCACAGAGAACATCCTCGTGGGCAAACTGGGTTCTTTCCATGCAAATGTGTCAGTTCATATAGCTCTGCCTCTTTCCTTGCAATTGCCGTGTTGTGTACGACTGCATAGATGCAGAACCATTTGTTGGACATTTTCCTAAACCACTCTGATAAACATCCTTGCCTGTTTATATTTGATACGTACACATACGTACAGATAAATATTTACATGCCTGTATATATACACAAGCACATACACAATGTGCATACACAGAGGCATCCTGACATCCTGAAGATTTCCTCTGGGTCTAGAAGTCCTCTCCTCTTTTTAAACCCGTCATTTTAGTAGTCGTTGAATTCCAATCAGCAGACCCTCTGCCCCCATGAGCGAGCCCCTCTGCAGATAGCATAACTGAGAAACCATACCTCCCCACATCCTCCCAGCCACGGTCACTGTCCCTACTCCACAGAGTCCAGCAGGTGGCCAAGCCTGAAACAAATCCTATCCGCCTAAGTCTGACTCCTTGTCCAGTCTCGATGGACCCAGCCTGCTACTTCAGAGTTACAAGGTCTAAGATGACATCCCAGGACAGATGGTCCTAGGATAGGAGCTCAATCACAAGCCCAAAGTCACTGGTCAAGACCACAAACGAGGTCCCTCACAGCCTTCCACACGCTCCTTGGCGCTGAGGCCCCGAGCCTGGCTGGCGGCTTTAGTATGCCACAGGCGTAGGGAGCATCCCCCTGTTCAAACAGTGAATGAAAACTGCCTCCTCTCTTTGCTCAGGCACCAAAGGCATCTGCCTCCCGCACTGGTCCTGGAGCAAAAGGACAGTCCAGAGGAAATGGGTCCCAATGTGCCTTCTGAAGGCAGCCTTGCTAATGACCCTTCAACTAATAGAAGTAACCTGCCTTTGATCAGGGCATGAGGAGTCTGCACCGTGCACACGCACCTCCAGTCAATCTGGATTCCGCAATTCTGTTTGGCATGGGCAAATGCATTTACATATAAATATGGTTTTTAACTGTGCAAAATATGCACACACACGTGTGCAGACACACTCAATTTTAAAAGAGCACTTCTTCCCCAGTGATTCCTGGGAGCTGTGGGGCAGGGGTCTGCTGTCATTTCAGGTGGTAGCAGTCCCTGTATGGTAATGGGGTTTAAAGATACAGTAGGAGACTGTCTTATGTTGTCCCTTTCCCTCGCCCTGCAAAACAACTCAAAGCCGAAGCAAGAGGTGGCCCCCATGGAGGGATAGGGAGGAGGCACCGTGTTCAAAAGCCACCTGAGAGGTGTCTGACCCTCCTGAGCACCACCTCTCACCTTCCTCCGTGAGAAGGCATACAAGGTCACTGCATGACCTTGACATCTGTAGGTGTCAAAATACCTTCACCTGCCGCACCCTGCACCCCTTGTACAGGTGGTGGGGGGTCTGTGGCAGGGTGACTTGCCCTCAGCACTTCCCAACAGGGATTCCACTCTGACTGCAACCCAGGTCTCTTCACACCGCCTCCCTCCCAGCCCCCATGTGGCCTCTTTCTCACTGCCACGGCCACCAAGTTTCTTCCTGCCCGTCAGTCACCATGCTGCAGGCCCAGAGCCCAGCGCTCACGGCCCCCACGTCTCCCTTTGTAATGCTGCCCCCCCAGTTGCTCTTCCTGCTGGTGGGAGCTCACCCACGGCAGTCCACCCCTTCCAGGCCTGGCCAGCTCTGGCCAACCCACAGGACCCTGGCTACTTGTAGGGACAGGAAGGGCCGACTGCATCCTGATTTCTACGGCTCTCTTTGGCAAGCCCCCAGGTACAGATCTGGCTCCCCTATTTAGCAGAGGAGCAGAGGAAACCCACCCCACCCACAACCCTGCCCAGGAACACCCGCTACGTTCACCCGTGGCAGGTCCCAGCGGGTCTCTCTCCCACCACGGGTGCCTCAGAGCCAGAGGAAGAGTCCACAGGAGGAACCAGGGCTTGCAGGGAACAGAGCACAGGATGCAGAGCCCCCAGCAGCCAAGGGGGAGCACCCCAGGAAGGGATGGGTCGTGTTGGCTTCCCACCACGGAAGCTTCTGGATCCTAAAGCAGGGGATCCGCTGAGCCTTGTTTTCTCACCATTGTTCTTTTATCTGATGACAAAAGTAACATGTCACTGTTGTGAAACTTTATTTTCCAGAAAATGCCAGCCAAAATTAAAATCCATCCAGATTCCTACACTCCAGAGGTAACTAGGGTGGATATTTTGGTATATAGACATTTAGACCTAAGCATCTATACGGACATATGTTTTCTTGTTGTTGTTGTTGTTTTTTTTAATAAACCAGTTTCTGTTGCTTAAAAGTGCATCCTGGGTTATTACCACATGATGCACTAATATATATATGTATGTGTGTGTGTGTGTGTGTGTGTATATATATATATGTGTGTGTGTGTGTGTGTGTGTGTATACATATGTGTGTGTGTGTATATACATATATGAAGCTTATTTCATGGGTCCCTGGCTGTCCACTGAATGAGTGCACTGTCATTGAAGCAATCTATTTGCAACAGACACTTTGGCATTGCCTATGAATTGTGGAGGGGGGGCACTAAATTTCTAAAAGTCTGATTGCTAGTTAATTGCACATTTGGGGGGCTCTGGATGCTGAGGGTTAGACTCTTATCCTGAAGGGTGACAGACAACACGTGCTTTTCCTCTCGGCAGCCCTGGAAGGTGAGACCCAGTGTTGCCAAGATGGGAAATGCAAGTACCAGGATTTCCCCCAGGGTCCTGCCAGGCCCAGAATACCGTCTGGAAATCCCCAAAGGCTTTGGCACATGAGAAGAGCCCATGGGGGAGAGGACTGACAGACGGGGGGGGGGGGGGGTCCGGCTCCTCCCCCCATGAAGCTCAGAAGCAGGCAGCGTGGGCAGGGAGCGTCAGGGCCTATTTGGGGCTGTGATAAATACTTGTCCCAACCACTGGAAGCTGCCTTCCTTCCCTCTCCAACCAGATGTGTGGCCCTGGGGCAGGGCTTCACCTCCCTCAGCCTGATTTCTGTCTGTCTGTCCTGTCCTTCCCCTGAGACCTTCTTCCCTCTGTGATCTTAGAACCAGCCTTAAAGAGCTCAGAGCAGACAAGGCCCCACTCTCTGCCCTCCATGTCCCCAGTCACTCCCCCGTCCTTGATCTGTTCATTATGAATCCATTTTTATGACCCGTACCCCTCACGAGGGCCACTGTTGATACTAGCACACACTGAGGACCCTGTGGTGGTCATCTCCCACCCACCTTCCCATCAGCCCCGTGGTGGAATTGGGATCCTTCCCAGCTCTGCAGCTGGGGACACTAAGGCCAGGATTTACAGTCAGTCAAACTCCCGCTCTGGGATTCGATCTCAGGTCTGCTTGATGCAAAAAGCTCCTCCCTTTCTCCATCCTCCCCTGTTGCTCCAATCCAGCCCTACAGACGAGCTGGGAGCCCGCACCAGGAAGACTCCTGGTCTCAGAAGCAGGGAATTTTCTAAGGCAGACGTGAGGGCCGAAAGAGCATGGAGCCTCCTGGATCTCTCAAATTGGTCACAGTTGGCTCAGGGACCTTGAAGCCAATTAACACACCTCTCCCCAACATTTCCCGTCTATAAAATAAGCAGTGAGAGAATGACTTAGCAATATCTGGCGAAATCAGCCTCCCTCTCCATCATTATTCCTGAACTTCTAACCTAACAAGGGAGCCGGTGGTCTCCTTTCCTCCTTCCAAGAAGCAACACCCACAGACTTGGCTTTTGCCGGTGTCACTGAGCTACTGTGACCCCCGCCCCAGAACTCATCCCAACCCAGCACGGCCCTTGGGTCTCCAGTGCTCCCTGGCTCCTGGAGGTAACCAGGCCCTGGGGATGTCCTAGGTGGACTCCTGCCCACCCCGAACCAGGCACACTGTAGGAGCAAGATGTTCCAGCTCAGTGCAGGCTGGGGAAACTCTCAGGCTGACCCCAAAGACGGTCCACACCCTAAAAGTTAATGGGGTTAAAAAGGAAAAAGTGCCAAAGAGCTGATGCCCACTTGTCCTTCACTGCAGACTCAGAGGTGCCAGGCCCCCAGGTGGTGCCAGGGAGGTGATAGAAAAAGTGGGTGACCAGACAAGGCACATGCACAGGAGACAGGAGGAAATGCTGGGGAGCTGGCCTGTCACCAGGCCCAGGGACAGTGAAGAGGGCCGGGGGCCCAGGAGCCAGCCAGAGATGGCCAGAGCAGGGTACAGGGCTGACTCACAGCATTTGCTGAACCAGGAATGATGCCTCTCCTGCACCTTTATATGAATCAGAAAAAGCCACCCAGAGGGGGCCGGCAGCTGCATTCTGCAGCACACCAAAGGAACCTTCCAGGCCCTGACGCTCTTGGGCTCTAGGAAAAAAAAAAAAAAAAAAAGCCAATGGGTTTCCTACTTTCCTAGAAAATCCTGTGGTAAGATGGATCCCACAGAAAACCATCCTAGCTGTAAGGACTTTCCTTGGGCCCGTGGGAAGCACAGGAAGTCAGGCATGACAGGACCACAAGGAAGGCCACGTGCATCTGCTCTGTTCTGAACTTTTGAAAACAAAAGATGTGGTGGCCAATGGGGGCCACCGAGGTGCCTGCTCAGCTGTCAGAGCTGGAACTGTGGAGAAGAGAGTGCAGATCCACAGGAAGAGGAGCACAGGCCGAGCCCCCAGGGTAGGAGTTGGAGCTAAGTCATTGTTGTGGCCTCCAGGGCTTCGCCCTGTGCCTGAAACACAGTAGATGCTCAATAAACATTGGAGGGACAGATGTGTCCGTGACCCTCATATGAATGAGGACCTGGATGCAAGTACCCAGTTGGGTGGGAGGCAGCAAGATGGGAGATGGCTCTCAAGGCCCTCGTTTCCAGGAAGGGCACGCTGGGGGCTCCGAGGAAGGCAGACACACAGCCCCATTGCATCTGCTGGCCTCCTCCTGGGGCCAGGCTGGGGTCTGGGAAGGAGACCTCGGGTCCTGCCAACATGGCACCCTGTCCTCTGTGTGTCCTGAGATGCCTTCTCTCTAAGCCTCCCTCCAGCCCTTTGGCCTTGGGGATCTGCAGAGAGCTGAGGGGCAGCTCCTGGCAGGTGTAACCCAGCACCGGCGGAGGGAGGCCAAGCCTCCTCGTGCCAACACAGATTATTTCCTCTTTCGCTCCCTCTCTGCCTAGTGGAAAAAATAAGAAAACAAACTTCCCCTGAGCAACCGGACACCCGTGACCCCCTGGCCCAGCGGCCAGCTTCAGCTGCACCTTCATCCCCCCCCCTCACCTATCCTGGCCCAGGGGCGGCCTCGCAGGTTATTTATAACTGTCAGAGGAGGAGGAGGCAGGAAATGGGAAATTATGAAGGAGGGGACAGGAGGAGAGCAGGGGCTGAGTGGCCCTGCAGGCTTGGCACCCGCCGCCTGCCTGGCCCGTGGCGTCAGCCCTGGACCGGGAGCGCTGACCCAGCCCAGACGCTCCTGGCTGCGGGGCCCAACCTGCTGCCAGCGTCCCCTAGTCCAGGCCCAGGTGGAAGCAGTTCCATCCCAAGACGGCTTCCTCGCCTGACCGCAGTGACATCAGCTTTTCCGACTAGTTAATAGAGCAGAGCTGGGGACCAGGCAGGGGCAGGCAGGGGGCAGGCAGGGGGCCCGGCCCTGTTGAGAAGAGTTGGACAAACTGTCCCGGAGGGTGTGGGCGGGGGGGACACCCAGCCTTCCGCCTCGGCCAGCCCCGCCCGCTGCTCCCGTCCCCTGCCTATCTAAACACCCTGCATGGTCACCTCCAAGAGACCTGAGACGTCCCAGGAATGGCACCACCCGGCCAAGGGACCACCCAGAACAGCACAGCACAGCCAGACCCGGGACCCTATCCTGCCCGGGTGCTGGCCCCTTGGTCTACCCCATGCTGACCCCAGCACCCACTCCTGTACTGCAGAGGCCGGGTGGCGTGTGCAGCCCTGCTGTGCCCTGGGCCATGTCCACGGCTCTGGAATCCCAATGGGCCACCTCAAGTCCTGGGTGGACGGAGGTAAACATCCATGGAATAATCGCTTCACCAAAATACCCCCCAGCACCCGCTGAGATGTGAGGGCGTGGGCTTCCAGGCGATTTCAGATGACGTGCTGATGATTCTTCCTGTTGTGCTTGTCACGGGCTGGTTTTGGCACAAGTGTTGACTCAGTGATTCTCTGACAATGACAAGTGGCCTCTGGGGGAATGTCTGAGCCTCTTGAACCTCGTAGGTGGAAGAGCTCTAATCTGATTCCCCAATGTGCTCCTGTCCACAAGAAAGATCCAGTCGCGGATGGAAGGGATCAGGGAGGGCAGGATGCAGCCCGGTGACCCAGGGACCAACACGTCTGTGACAGTTCAGCACCGTCTCCCCACTGCACTTGTGCTTTGGACTTGCAAATCATGAGTACCTCCCCCTCCCGTTGAGCCCACAATGGTAGAAGCAAGGTGACAGGTACCATAGTTTGGATCTAGAATATTCCTCACCCCATATGTTAAAAGTATGGTCCTTAAATGAACGCTATTGGAAGGTGGTGGAAGCTTGAAGCAGAGTCTAGAGGGAGGTCTTAGGTCCCTGTGATTGTGCCCTTCAAGGGATTATGGGACACTGGTCTATCTGTTTCTCCCCGCCCCCGCCCCCTTCTCTCTCTCCTCCCCCCACCTCTCTCTTCCAGCAGGTGAACAGGCCTGCCCCTTCACACATTCCCACTACAATGCATGGTGCCAACACAGGCCCAAAGCAACAGGGCCAAGTCTCCATGGACAGATACCTCTGAAACTCTGAACCAAATAAACCTTTTCCCTTTATCAAGTTGATCACTTCAAGCATTTTGTCACAGTGGCAGAAAACTGACTCCCAGAGTAGGATTTGAAAATGTGATGTGTGCCCCAAATTGAGTCAAATAATGTCATAAAGTAATATCAATATCAAGTAATATTATAAAGCAAGTTCTTAAACCTAGCACATAAAGCTCCTGTCCCTTTCCCCAACAAAGTACCCATTTGCAGCCATTTCTGTTTGGCAACCTCCAATGAGCACCTTCCCTGTGTAAAGCAGATACTTCTTCCTTTTGTACTCAGCAACCTTGTGGTAGGCAAATGGGCAAAGAGGGCCTTCAGAATCCTCATCTGGGCAGCGTCTCGTCAGTTGGGCTCATGGGTGCTTCTTGGGAAAAACCAGTTCCTTGGCCAGATATGCTTAGGAAACAGTGGACTAGACAAAGCTGAACAGGTCACTGTGCAGCAGGACTTCTCAGAGCCTTTATATGCTAATGGTCCTTTGCCACTCCAAAGGGTGGATACGATCAGCAGATTTCCTAAAGTTCAGTTCTTCAGACTCATATTGGGAAACTCTGATCCAGGCCCTCCCACAGCACCAGGAAATCTTGCCTGCTTCTGCGCTCACCGCTCACCTGCTGACCTGCAAGAGGTGCCGAGAGAGACTGTGAGGCAGACTTCAGGAAGCGTCCTGGAGCTTTGAATCAGAGGCCGATGCAGGTCTGTCCTAACTTGGGGGGCTCCAAGGAATTGGAATCTGCAAAGGCTCTAGGGAGCACCAAGAATTGACGATGAGGCAAAAGGAGGCCGTGCTCATCTTTCTAACCTGGCAGGACAGCAGGCCACCAGCAGAGACAGGGGGAAGCAAACCGAACTTGTCTTTCCCTCGCATCCCAACCATGCGCGGTTCTCCCAGAAAATTAAAAAAGTGAAGACGACCGAAGTCATGAACTAAAGGTAGCAAAGTTCGGCCACCTGCAGGAAAACTCAAATGACCTGCCTCCAAAGTGCTCTTCATACAGAGCATCGAGATTCCCTGCCTCCGGGGGCCCACCTCCAGTATTTGTTTATTCCTCCTCTCACCCTCATTTATTGAGCAGCTACTAAGTGTGATGGCCTGTGGTCAGGAAGACCCATCAATTTCCAGGCAGTGCGGCTATTCTTAGTTTTCTGATGTCTATTTAAAGAGTGTTAATCTTCTCCACCTCCCCCCCCCCCTGCAATTAGACACATACCACTTTCCAACCTCATGCGCTGACCTCGCCCAACTGGGAAGGCAGAATGGACAAGTGTTCTTCCCAGCCTGCTTAACTTGGCCAGGATTGTGGCCTCCCTGGGCTAGGCCAGCCTGGGAATCAGCCAACCGCGAGGAAGTCTGCCTTGCCTGGACCCTTCCATGGGTCATGGAGCCTGGAGTCTCCCTGTTCTTTTCCTCCCTGGAGTGAGGCAGAAGGTGCTAGGCACCAAGCACAGTTTGGCCGAGGAGTAGAGCAAGCAGAGCCGGACTCCCAGCTCCCATACCAGTTCCATCCGTGCGCAGCACAGATCTCGGGGGCAGAGTCGGGAGGCCCAGGTGCAAAGCCTGGCACCCTGGGTACCAGTTGTACATGGGACAAGTTCCCTACCCTCTCCAGCCTCAGCGGTCCCCTCTGTGAGGTGGCGGAATAATGACAATGATCACTGTGCAGGTTGTGCAGGCTTACAGTCATAACAGAATCTGTGTACACCTGCGTGAATGCACAGTTCTTACAACAGCGGCAATGAACATGTTTTCATATCCATTCCTCGGCCTTAGCTTCTTCCTCTGTGAAAGGGAAGAAAGGGTGTTCACCTCACTGGGTAGTAATGAGAATTTTAGGAGATTCAGGGTAAAAAGGCCTTGACATATTAAAAAAAACCCTGCAAATAACTATTAAATATCATCAAATATGACGATTAGTTGGATTCCAATTCTACTGCACCTCTTAGGCTGAACCTCTCTGGACCTCAGTTTCGCCTTTTGTCAAGTGAGAGAACTGGGCCAGGTGTCTTCTACGGGGTCACATATGTGGATATATGGTCTGCCAAAAACTTCATCTAAAAAATGTAAAATCTTGCCGATTACTTCTGATTACATAGTGAAATTAAGTTTTGGATATATGAGGTTAAAGTATTTTATCTAAATCAATTTCACTTTTTTTTTCTCTTTTATAATACGATGAAGGGAAAACTTAAAACGGTATTTGTGGCACTATGCGCGCTCTCCTGGAAGGTGCTGGTGGGGCTTTCTTTCCCTTTCTGTCCCTCTGTGGCTAAGACGCCCCTCGAAGGGAGGCCAGAAGGAATTCGAGCTATTTGGGGTTAACCTTTTTTTAACCAAATAAAACCCAGATGTTTACGATCCAGGTGGGGCATTAAGTTTTAGGAGCCTCCAAGAATCTCCTCTGGCTCAATAAGGAACCTGAATAAATAAGATCCATCAAGCTGCCAAAACACCCCGGCGCGGCGCACTTGCCAGCACCCGGGGCTCTCCATCTTGCTCTGGTTTGCAGAGACGTGGCTTGTCCTCTCAGTTAGGAAAGGGTGAGCCGTGGTTCTTGGGGATCTTCCCAAGGTCATCTCCACAGTTTAATATGCTAGTTTAGCCCTTCCAAGCAGCTGTTTTCTTATCCAGCCGGTCAGGGCCCAAGATGTCAAAATCTGATTTTCTTCTCTGACACACACACAGCTGAGGACTCGGGCTGCCATGCCACCTTCTTCAGTCATCCTCACTCATCCCCAGGACTTTCATTACACGCCTGTAACCTCGGTCACAGAGCAAGCCTGGGCCCCGCTCGGGGATCAGTGATACCCAGCCGTGATAACACCACGGCCCCACCGCAGCCAGGCAACGGGCCAAGCCTTCTCTTTCCATCATCTCCATGAATTTTCCCACAACCCCAAGAGGTTAAAAGAATGGCTGCACACTCCATGTTACAGACAGGAACAAACAGAGCAAGAAGGACCACGCAGCTAGCAGCTAAGGGAGCTGAGGTTTGTTCCAGGGCGGCCAACTCCAGAACCATCTCAGAAAGCACAGAAAGTGCAAGAACAGGCCCCTAAGCAACATTTCTGGGATGATCAATTTGCTCAAAAAAGCTGTTGTTCATATTCACTCAGAGAGCCAAGAGCCAAAGGAAGTTCACAAGATCATCTGGACTCAAGGTCACAAAACCAGTGACCCTACAGCTGAATCTGGCCCAAGGACCTGTTCTGCATGTGCGTGTGTGTGCATGCACACACACACACATAAACTATAAGATTTCACATTAAAATATTCAGATTTCTAGCTTATCCTACGAAATCTAGCAATAGGGGACCCACATCCCAATACACTAGGGCTGGTCAGCAGCTGCCCCTTCACATGGAAGGTGAATTCTCCAGCTCACCACAATCCCCACCACTCTCTGTTGCCTCCCTAACTCCACAGCCAAAGGCGAGGTGCTCCACACCATCACACATGCCCGCTGTTTTTGCCATTAATCTTATAATAAAGAAATAATTTTCATACCCATTTATCCCCCCAAAGTGGGAAAACAAGATATTGGGAAACTATGTAAATAGACATTTGCATAAATATATCTATTTATTTAACCATATACATATACACATATATCTGCTACACGTGAATGATATTCCAATATGTTCAATATGCAAATACTCACCTTCTGTGGCCAGCCCCCACGGACATCTGGGTTTCTGACCTGGCCTCGGTGACAGTGAGAAAACCCAGGTCAAAAGAGTCCATCGGAGAAGGACCTGGAGCCCACATCTGCCTGCCCACTGCAGGTTCAGGCCTTTTCCATCATACCCGTTTGCTCAGCACTGTGTCCCACAGAACCTTCTGGAACACCGGGATTCTCACAAACATCAGTCCTGCTGGTGGCTTGGTCATGAGAATCTTGGGGCTGGGGTTCCTTTCTGCTACTGGACAGGAGGTGCCCTGTGATTGTTCAGTGGACATGGGTTTGACCCAGCTCTTCCACGCCCCTCCTCCTTCGGGGAGCGAGGGTTCTGGAAGACCAAGCACATCCTCATCCAAGGTCTGCATCTGAGCTGGGCTTCCTAAGAGCAGTTTCCTCAGTTACAGCAGATGTTTAAATAGAGCCAATAACCAAATGCCCTGGAGCCAGGAACTGCTCTGTCAGAGCCGCCTTGTTTGGGTGAGTGTTGCGTCTCCACCTATCTCTTGTCCATCGGCTTCGTCATGGGGCTAATGGGTTTCCATTTTTGCCAGGCCCTCCAGCAGCCAATGACAGACCCTGAAGTGACCTTGATGCTGAGCCTGTGAGCTTGCTTTCCGTCTGGTAAATCATCTCTGCTCCAACAGGAAGTGTGGTGGTCACATATATCATCTGATGACGGGTCTCGGCTCGTGAGAGGTTTTGTTCAGTCAGAGATCCGTCTTTTACAACTGCAGAGATCCTGGCTCTGGTCTGTGGAACGCATTTCTAATGAAGTTACCTCTTTAAGGGCGTCGCGGACAGATTCCAGCCCTCAAGTGCTCAGCTGGACTAGCCAGTCCTCTCCAAGGGAACTTGGGGCCAGAGACACTTGATATAAAATGAGCCTTCAGCAAAATACATGTGAAACCAGGGCGGCTGACACCACCCAGTTAATTCCAGAGTCAGGGGATGAATTTGCAGGGGACTCAGGTCTCCAGACTGGAGGCCATTTCCTCTACAGCCCCCCCCCACACACACACACACACCACGCTGCACCCGGCATTGGGCAGGGACGGGGGTACCGACTTGTCATCCAAGGTTGGTATCACGGATCCATTCGCAGGGCCTTCCCTGTGGTCCCCCAGCATCTCCTACCTGCCTATCAGAGGCAAACATGTGGCAGCAGTCTACAGAGAGAGGGGCAGCAACAGGCCCTTGAAGAGTGTTGAACTTGGCCTCATGAGACACGGGTTCCAATCCCAATTCCATGCATCAGCTCTGTGGCTAAGCTACCGTACCTCACCGCTTCTCAGAGCAGACTACCTTTAAATGGGACCCACCATACTGCTTTGCTCACTGGGATGTTGTGACCATTGAATGAGATCCAGAGGACTTGAGGCTCGATGTGGAGAATTATGAAACTCGGGTAGGAAGTTCATTGTCTCTATGTCCTGTAGGGGGCAGGTTATAAAGCAGAATGCATTGGATTGGGGTTGGGGGGGGGGCATAAAACAACCATGGTTTTGAAACTCAGCTCTCTAAATGTGACCCTGGAAAACATCTATCAGCCCTCAGAATCCCATTCTCCTCAGTGCGGAGAAAAAATGAGACATACAGCTGTCACAAATAGCAAAACAACACTACTAGGATCTAATGCTCACTGGGCCTTTACCTCAGGGCAGGGTCTGGACTAAATACTGTGAATTTTTTCACATAATCACTAACCCAACGTGGCACATACCGCCAATGAATGCTCCCTCTTACAGATGAGCTACCAGAGGCTAAAGATCTTGCTGGAGCTGAGGTCACAAGAGCTGGTGTGTTCCCAAATCTAGAAGGCCGTGTGTCTACTCGTGATGATAGATTCCGGGTCAAAAGGGAACCCTTCCTAACAGATGAAACACAGCACTTTAGCCAAACACCTCAAGTCCTGCAGCTACGTCTTCACGAAGTCTGATCCCAGCTGGCTCAGAGGCCTGCCTTCCCCTCCCCAATGGGGGCCTCAGGGGCCCTGAGACTGCAGAATGAAACCACCCTTCCTTGTAGGCTGCTGGGCTGTCCTGGGCCAGGGTAGGAGCCGTGGACAACTGTCCTGCAGTATTAAGTCTCTGGTTCCAATGGCTCGCTCTCTCCACCCCTCACCCCAGCACCCACTCCCGAGACTGTTTTTCCAGCTGGCTGAACTTTACCTTGGCCTCTCTGAAGCCAAGTGGCATAGTCTCCCTTCCCTTGTCCACCTCCACAGAAAGCCAAGTGGCACAGGCCTGGGAGCACGGGAGTCTCTGGTCTCTGAGCCGTGAGTGCACTGCCAGAGATAAGGCCATCCTGAAGGTGGATCAGACTTGGGGCTGGACAGCACTGGGCAGCATGACTGTCGCCATTCTGGACCACAGATGGCTTCGAAAGGGACCAGGAAAGGTTCTCCCAGCCTCCTCGGTATCTCCGACACATCTTTACTTTAGCAATTGGGCAAAAAGACCTCTTAGTCGCCACTGCAGCTGGGGGACACCTGTGGCCTCCTGTCAAGTGCTGTTTACTGAGTCCCTCTGGCTAGAGTCAATACTTTTTCTGACAGAGATGAACACAGGAAAGATGCACCTAAACTCAAGACACTTCCTCTGGGAGGGCCTCCCCATCACCCAGGACACCAGCCACCTGCTTCCTCGGCCAGGCAGGAGTGCAGCAGGGTGACAGGCAGAGGCAGCGAGGGTGGTACACGCATGGGACCCACCCACAGGACGACAGTAAACTGTCGTGAAAGTAAATAATCATCCTGGAGAGGGACAAAGGACAATGATTTACTAAGGGGTCCAGCATTGTGGTCATCCAACCCAAATTATAATCCAGCCACCGGCAACCCATGAGAAAACTTCCCGGGCTTCAGAGGACACCAGGCTGCTTTGCTCTGGGCTGTAATTGATGACTGTTAACAGGTGATGCCTGAAAGATGGCTTGTCCAGCATCAGCGGTTTTCCACCTTAACTTGGTTTTTAATGGAAATAAATAATCAACGCTCCACGCACGAAGCTGTGATGGACAATTCTTCCAAACATGGAATCCACTGGAGGGAAAGTTAATTTTAGAAAATGCTCTTTGGGGTGGAGAAGACTGGGAACCACCAATGTGGGGAGAGGGCACCGGGTGAGAAATCAGAAACAGGGTGCGAGGCCTGGTTTTCTAAAGATCCCAGAACTGACGATATGTTGGTAGAAGTGGGGACAGCAGGGGAGGGGACACTAAAGAAGCTGGCGAGGGGACACACAGATAAGCAGTGGGGAGTCAGAGACCAAGCGGGGAGGTCGCCCAGAGAGCAGGACCTTCCCAGGTCTATGGGGGTCTAGCCCTTGGTCCACAGGAAGGACTGCATCAGAATGTGGCCATTAGGGTCTAGACATGACGGTGTCCCCCACAGACACTCAAGGATGTTCAGAAGTGAAATCAGATAGTGCAGGCTTTAACCTAGTCAGTGGATTAACTCACTGATGTGGATAAACTCTGGGGTAACTGGAGGCAGGTCGGGTGTGGCTGGAAGAAGCAGGTCCCTGGGGACATGCCTCTGGGGGCTCTGTTTTGTTCCGGGTGAGACGAGCTCTCTCTGCTCCCTGGATGTCATGTCCTGAGCTGCTTCCTTCCACCTCACCTTCCCACCAAGATGTTCTTCCTCACCTCAGGCCCAGGGCTGTGTGGTTGGCCCACCGTGGACTTAACCTCTGAAAGCATGATCCAAGATAAACTTTGACTCCTTTGAGTTGTTCATGTCCGGTCTTTTGGTCACAGCAAGGAAAGAGTGACTAAAACCCAGGCTGTGGAGATAGACTAACTCTGGATAGAGACTACCTGTAGGTTCTGGCTTGACCATTTCTTAGTGGTGAGATCTTGGGCAAGCGGTGTCACCTCTCTAGCTCCAGACGGATCCTCAGGCGGCTGGGCAAGCCCCTCCCCATGGGATGGCGGACAGGGAAGTACAGAGCTCATCAGTGCAGCGCCTGCAGCGGACTCGGCGAGCCTCAGTGAAAAGCAATGACCGCAGTGGGTGTTGTCTGCGGGGGTGGCATTCAGAAACCTTCTCTCTTTTCTCTGGGAGGGTGCTGGATCGTTTGGTCCAGCATGGGGTGGGAATGGACTTATCCAGTGTCACCTCTCAAGGGAGTCAGATGTGTCCCTCTGCAGGGTACACAGCCCAGCCATGCTCCTCACCCGGGAATGACGTCCTTGGGAATTTCCAATGCCGCCTGCCTCCGAGAACTGGGCTTCCACTAGAGACGGTGCTTTGAGATAGATTTAAAATTGGAGCAAGGGTTAGACTGTTGTGCACCAAAAAAAGGGAATGGGCAGGAAAGTGGAACCAAATGAGACCTGAGGATGAGAAGTGAATGTGGGTGGACAAAGCCAAGGCCACGGCACGGACCAAGAGCCAGAGGGGCAGCATGAACCGCTGGAGCTGGAGGGGTCCCCGATGAGGCAATGAAGATAGAGGTGGGGTCCACACTGGCCCCGTCAAAGCCACCTTCTGACACTCATCCCGAGAGTCCCTGGAAGAGCCTTAATCAGGACAGTGGAGTGTTCTGTCGGACCAGCCCTTCCTGCTCCCAGAGTCTTTCCTGACTGGGGCCCATCCTGCCTTGGTCTCAGCACCATCCCAGCTGTCCATGCACCACAGGAAGAGGGGCAGGGGGACAGAGGGACAGAGGGATGAGTCCTCTTGCTGCCACCACCATCCTGATCCAAGGGGCATCTTGGAGTCAGAAAGCAAAGCCCTGTGCTTGTGTGTTTCCCCACATGCTCCTGAAGCACCCCAAGGTCAGGCGACTTCATGAAATAAAAGGCCCAGTGCTTACTATGTAAGCAAAAGCTAAAACCATCTCCGGAGGAACTGCTCCAAGACAGCCACCAGTCAAGGGCAGGGCTTTCCTGGCACTTAAGCTCTTCTCTCCCCATAAAAACGGTCCCATGAACTTGATCTAAGTGGCCCTAATTCTGATCCCTTTCAAAGAGACAAAGGGGTTAGGCAAAAAGAGACAAAACCTCAGAAAGTCAATACAAATTCTAAATTGTTTTCCCATTTGAGAGGACACTGGAAGTCTCTCAGGCACAGGCCTGTGATGGTCCCTCCATCCCTTGATGTCGGACATCAGAAAAGAACTAAGTCACTCTGGAGGGCAAACCAGCAGGCACTACGAACATGGAAGATGCACCTGTCTTGGGTCCAAAAGTTCTGACTGCATATTTTCCATAGAGAATGTTTGTACACATGAACGAGAGGGCTGTACCTCGACCACTGGGTCCAGCACCCTTATAAAGATGAAAACTTACTAGAAACTTTGATATCCACCAATAAATTAAGATATACCTAAAGGGATGTTGCCCTATTCTAATGACACAGTAGCACACATATACAACGTGATACACGATACAGTGTAATGCAACATAACATAATAGAGCAGTTAGAGACATCCTCAAGCCAGGCTACACAGGTTTAAACGCTGGCTCTGTTACTGCACAGCTGTATGACCTTGAACAAGTCACCACATTTTTCTAAGCCACAGTATCTTCAACCACAAAGTGGAAATGACAACATCACACCTGCCTCACAGGACTGTTGGGAGAATTCAATGAATTGATGCATATTAATTACTTAGAATGGTGCCTGGCTCTTATGCCCGTGAGCTTTTTTCTTTTAATTATAAACCTATAGCATACTACACATAAAAAATTATATATATATTAATTATAATTATATAATCACATATATTAATTGAGCAGAGATTGAATATACATTGTTGAATTTTGAAAATAAACAGAATACTATGCGTGGCATTCCATATATATAGGGTTCTAACTATTTATGTTTCTAAGGCAAATAAACTATCGATTTTTTGATGGAAATACATGGACACAGACAGACATAGGGAGGAAAAGATTTGGAAAAGAGACTAGAATTAGAAGCAGGGATCTGACAGGACTTTAGCTTTCTCTGATTGTAGGCAGGCAGGCAGTCAGGCAGGTGCATACAGAGGGGTGGATGGATACATACACACCTGGACGTATTCAGATAATATTTGAAACTTTAAAAGTATAGATTTTAAAAAAAAATTGTCTGAGGCAGTACAAAGCACGAGTGGCCTTTTATCAATGAGGAGCTTAAAGGTGTCCAACATGCCTGAGCACACATAGCCAACGGGCCCAGGGGAAGGATCTGAGCCGAGCGCTGCCCTCCCCTGTGGCCTTTGCACCACCCCACACCGCCTCCCAAGGCCACCCAGGAGTTGACTATGACAAAGAAGAAGGGGCCTCCTTGTCCACACTGGCTGCAATGGTAAAAGCCAAACGCAATGGAGAATTGTGTTGTTGTTTTTGTTTTTAATTAATGAACCTGTTGGAATGTGCCATTCAGCAGTGGGGCTGAATGGTTCCTGCTGTTCTGCAAATCAAACACAACTCTTTCCCCCAAGCCACTTCCGTGGCCACGCTCTAGCCTTATCTGTCCAGGGAGTGGGAAAGGGACACAGAACGGTCAGAGAGGCACCTTCACCAGCCGGGCCGGGTCTCCTGACCCCTCACTGGCTTTGCTGCCCCATCCCATGGACCGGGCAGTGGAGCCCTGGCCAGACCTGCCGGGGGAAGCGTCTCTGAAGCCCTGGATGTGCTGTCTCTGCTAGTCTTACCCCCCCAGATCTCAGAGACCACGCAAGTCTCTTTGACTCTGGCTTGAGAGATTTAAAGGTCTTTTCCAGTTCCAACAGCCACAGAACATTACACATTTCCCTGTTGTTTTTCTATTATAAAATTCTAAGTTTTCCTTCCCTAAGGATGATGTTTAATTAAAATCGATGCCCTTTGGGGTTGCCTTCAAATCTTTTTTAGGAAAACTCCCCAAATCCAGAATCCTTGCAAAGGGGGCGGAGAGCAGGACTTGTGCTTCTGAAGCAAAATTCTCTTTCTACTGCCCCCCCGCCACCTCTGTCTATTACATCTCCATCCTCGGGGGCATCACCTGCCTTATAGTACCAAGGGTCAAGGAAGGTGGAAGTTTTTGAAGATTGGCATACTAAGAATGAACCTCAGCCTTCCCATTGAATAGCTGGGTGGCTCTGGACAAGCACAACCCCTCTTAGCCTCAGTATTTTCCATCTGAAAAATGGGCACATTCTGTATTCTTCAGATGGCTGGGTGGATGGATGAGAGCATCTGCAGGGGCCCTTCCTTTCTCCAGACCAATAGCAGCCCTGTTCCCACAATTCCCAAGATGTTGAGAGTCTGGGCTGCCCCACTCCCACCAAGTGCCTGGCTCCTCTCCAAAGTCCAATCCTTCAGTCACAAAGCCCAGCACGGAGGCAGAATCGCGCATCAGAGGGAGAGGCAAGGGACCTGGTTCCTTTAACATGGCTTCTTGGCTAAAACCACACCTCAGATCTGATACTGAAGGAATCCGCTGGTAACGCCCCTGTCAAAATAGTTCATAGATACATAGGGCCACCCTCCAGAGCTGGTAGCCGACCCCAAGCCGAGCCCCACTCTCGATTTCCCACGAGCTCAGAGCAGGCCCCTGATGGTCCACCTCACAGCATGGCCGCTCCTTGCAAAGGGGGCGGAGAGCAGGGCTTGTGCTTCTGAAGCAAAATTCTCTTTCTACTGCCCCCCCACCTCTGCAGAAAACACACACACACACACACACTGTCCGACTTTCAGAAAGCTCTTGGCACTGCCCACCCTTCCTGAGCTGGATGGTGCTGCCAGAGCAGGATCTGCCCAGCCAAGGCTGCCGCCTCCATTCCCAGCCCCCTCCCGGCCCCTTGAGAGTCAAGGTTTTGTCAAGAGTTTCAGGGGCACTGACTGGTGGGGAGGGGGCCGCAGACATCCTGGCTGGTGCCAAGTCCTTTCTTCGCCCCGCAGTGTGTTTTATAAGCCAGCATGTAGTTTATTCTTCTCCTAAACACTTCGATAGGGTACAGGGCCCGGAGTTGCCATAGAAACACCTTTTAACTCCTGCTCACCCAGAAGGCTGCAGCCATCTCCTGGGCTTTGGCAGAAGAAAGGAAAAAAGAGAGACACCTGTGGTTGCAGAGACAGGGAAGGCCATGAAGGTGCGGGCAGTAGAGAGGGCCAAGCCTCGGTGCCCTTCCCTGGCAACGCCGCATCCAGCCAGGAGCAGAAAACAACCGGGAAGGTTCTGGAAGAGGGCGGTGGAAGGTTGACCTGATGCCCTCGGTGGGCTAGGGCATCCATTAGTGGGGCTGCAGGGGTCAAGGCAATGGCCAGATCCCTCCTGCTTCCCTTCAGGGAGAGAACCCAGAACTTCCACCCAGAACAGCACTGATCAGGGCAGTTGGGAGCCACCTACTGGACAGTGGAGGGGCAGGGTGTGCTGGAGGCGGCAGGAGGTCAACAAGCAAGCAGCCCACACCCACACCTCCCATTTTTAAAAGCATTATCTCATCGCTCCTCCAGTGCAGTGCGCCAAACCCAGGCAGCGCGAGTTTGGATCGGCGCCAGAGCATCGAAGATTTTTTCATTTCTTTTTTTATTTTTGCTACTTCAATGTTCTGGTTCGAGGGCACTTCTTGGTAACTTGGTTTTTCTCTGGGAAGTTTAATAAAGGAGGAGGAAGGAGCTATTTCTTGAGTAAATCCAGAGAAATGACAAGAAACACTGTCAGCCTCGGTCCAGACCTCCAGCAGGAACCCCAAGTGGAAAATGAAGCCGTCAACGAGGTCCAGGGGGCTTCCCCCCTCCCTGGAAGCAGGATCTGCTGGCTCCTGTTCCCACTTCTCCCTGGTCAACTTCCAGGGTAGAAACCTCAAAGCAAAGGGCAAGTGGAAGAGACAAAGTCCCCGCCTCCCCACACACACCAAAACAACCCGCTGAGCACACCCCACAGGTCCTGAAGCAGAAAGGGACTTCGCCCAATGTCTGCACACCCCATCCCACCTGCTGGACTCCGGCCCCAGTGTGCTCCCTACTGAGCAGCTCAGGCAGAATGTCACCAGGCCAAGTAGGATTGGGATAGGGGCACTCAGGGAGGAGGGAGAAATCCTTCCCAGGGCTTAGGCAGCCCAAAGAATCTTTCCAAGCAATTCGCAAAGCCAGGGGCCAGCCAAGGTCCCCCAGGGAGAGGACCTGCCTGCCTGTGGGTCCCGGGAAACTTCTACCCAAACACCCTCAGCTGCCAACTGGTCCAACTTTCTGGTCACCATAGCCACCCCTGCCTTCTCCTAGACCTGGCCTGGCCCACCAAGCAGCGCCCCTCCCAGCCTCAGCTGGTTCTCCTGCCAGGCTCCTGCCTCCTCCCCGCCCCACCGCGACACACTTGTGGAGTCCCTCACCCAAGACCCAGTGGAAAATTTCCTTCCCCTTTATGACTGTACTTAAAACACACACACTCCATTCTCCACCTCTGAATCGACACAAGCAGAGAGCGGCTAGACCATGTCCCACCCACGATCCCAGCGTGTACACACACACACACACACACACACACACACGCGGAACGCTGGCCGGCATGCTTTATGAGCTGGAGGATGGACGGAAGGGATGTTTTCCAGCTGCCACTCCACCTCTGGCCCTCCAAACCAGTGTGACCAACAGCCCCAAACAAGTTCTTCCAGGACTCTGGAGGCCTTCCATAAAAACTGGTTCTGCTTCTGACCCAGTCTCTATCTCTCTCATCAAGACACAAAGTCCAGTTTAGAACTGTCACAACTACAATGGGACCTTTGGCATTATTTTCTTTGGGTGACAAATTTATTTTCCACTGGTCCTCATAGCCCTCCCCACAGCATTCAAGGGGGGGGGGGAGCTTCCTGTGAATTTTCACAGTTATGTGATAAGTGATCCCTTGCACACCATCTCCTGCTTGCTATCAGTACTCCACAAATACAGTCCAGGGGGAGGGTCAATCCCACAGTTTTCTCCTTATTTTTCTCCTTAAATCCACCCAAACTTGGCAGTGCAAGAAGCTCCCTTAGCACTTGCTTGGAAAGCCTTAGTCTGGGTTGGGTCCCGGGGAAAAGAATGAACTTCAAGGGTGCAGATGATGCAAACTCCGAAAACTCCCAAGTTTCTCCTGCAACTCTCCATGCACATGGCTAGCAACTTCTTTTAAAAAGTACTCAACATCACACCGCAGCACTTCACTCAGCATTCCAAGTTTTGGGAACCCTCTCCCACCCTCCGCCCCCAGCTCTTCCTCCACCAGGGGTGAGTGGGGAAATTTTCCAGATGTCAAAAAGAGTCAGCAGAGAATCTCTGGCCCTAAACGAGCAAAAGGCTGCTAGGGGGACGCTCGGCCGCGGGGAGCTTCCTCGGCTGGGCATCTCCCCCTTCTGCTGTGCCAGCGAGCCCCCCGCCCGAAGAAACCAGATCTCTGGCTGCAGCGTGGGGCTCGTGTGGAACCCCACGAGCTCTTACCGATGTCGGAGTTGCAGAAGGCGTCCTGGGGGTGGCTGGGCGAGCATGTGCACGCCTCGGCACCCCACTCCCCCAGGCTCCAGCTGCCCAGGAGCACCACGAGCCCAAGCCAGGGAGTCATCGCCGCTGCTGCCGTCCGCTGCGGGGACTGCTGCGCGCCTCTCCAAAGTTGCCTTGCGCGCCGCCGGCGGGGCTGCTGCGGCCCGAGCTCGCCCGACCGGCCGTGCGGGGCAACTTTGCGCTGCCCTTGGAGTGCCCAGCGGGACAGGCTGGGGTGTGGCGAGGCGCTGGACTCTGCTGGCCCGCGGGAGGTCTGGGGCGAAGGAGCGGGAGCCGGAGCCGGAGGAGGACCTTGCACACCCGCTGTTGGCCCGCTGCTCGCGCCGCTGCGGCCGGGGCTGCCCAGGGATATAGCGCGGCCGCCGGGACGCCCCCCCTCGCCGCGGGCGCTCGGGCCCGCCCCCTCCGACCAATGGCAGCGCCGCATTACCTCATCGGCCCTAAAAAGGGGGCGGGGCCGGGGGCGCGGGGCGGCGGGGCGGGGCCGCCCCGGACTGTTCAGATCCTTATAGGGAATAATGCGGCCTTGGGCACGCGAGTGGGTGGGCTGGGGCGCGCCCGGGACCCGCGCTGGCTGCCTGGCCCCCGAACGGCGCCCCCGTGTCCCCAGTAACCTACACCCTCTTGCCACGCCCACTCCTCCCTCTGAGCGCCTCGCACCCAAACTAGAGCCAACTACCACCCACCCACCCCAGTACAACCCCATCCGAGGAGCAGAGGTGGCCCCCGCCCTGGAGACCTTGACCGGACCTGGTGGAAAGTCTAGGGAGAAATGCTACCTCTCCACTTTCTCTGGAAAGAGCAGGGAGAGAGGAGACAGGCCCAGACAGATGACATCTTTTCTCTATGTGTATCTGTCTTTCTCTTTCGCTCTCTGTTCCTTTCCCAAACCCTTTTCCCACCTCTTTTACTTTCCTGGATATGGGGAAGTCCTCTGCCATTGAGAAGCTAGCTATGAAAGGTGGTTGCTTATCTGAGCTCCCTCCCAGCAAATGGAGTAGTGAATTCATTCAACAAACCCTGTGCTGGATGCTGGTGTAAGAAAGGCAGAAGCCCCGGCAGCCGTGGAAATCTAGGAGTGCACATAGGGTCATTTTCTATGGCTCTAATGCTATATAGAAACCAAAGCAGTGTCGTGGGCTAGAATGACCGGAAAGGTGCTGCATTCCATAGGAGAGGAAGAAGAGAAGGACTCTGAGAAGTGAGCAAGAAGCATCAGTCCTGTGGCAGCCAGCAGGAGAGGGCGCCAGGCAGGGAGAGCAGGTGCAAAAGCCCTGAGCTGCTTTCAAGAGCAGAAAGGAGAAAGGGCCTGAGGAAGTAGTAGCTCCATGCATGGCAGACTGGTCTCCATCTTTCAGCAAGGAATTTTGAAGTGAAACTGATCCAAAACTGGAGTAAAACCAGATCCTGGAGAATTACCCAGGATTTCAGATGACTGACTATACTGGATAATTGGAAATAACAAATATAATTACCATCCTACCATTAACTAACTTCTTGACTCTGCTATGTTTTTTTAAAAGTGGGGTTCCATAGTCACCCCGGTATATCTCACAATAATCCTGGCACACAGGAAAATAAGCACAAGCATCATTTTTGCTTTGTGGATGCAGATAGGAGCCCAGAAAGGTGGGATGACTTGGCAACCAGCCAGGAGCTAAGCTCCCCCGTTTTTGCTGACGTTTAAGACGTTTATGCCCTACACTTGGGCGGAAGTTAGATCCAGCTGTGCAAATGCCCTTTTACAACTAGGGCCTTCCATCCTCCTATACTTTTGTCACTCTCCCTCTTCTTCTTGTTTAGAATGAAACTTGTCCATTGGGGCCCCAGAAATGCTGAATGTTTAAAGGATTGGGAGAATTGCAAGTTACTCTTTATGAGACTGCCTTGGTTTTCCCCTCAAAGAAGGGATATAGGATGTCAGCAGAGGAAAGTGTTGTGGGAGATGGTATTTCCAAGAACATTTTAAAACTCTTTTTTTTTTCTACCCTTAAACATTTTGGCATAGGGCAGGGAAAAGAGTTTCCACATCTTTCTGTCTTGTTCCCCACCCAGCTCTTAGGACCTTCTCATGGGATACTGTTGAATTATTTCCCCCTCCACCCTAGAAATACTTGGAGGACAGGGGTATTTCCCCCACACTACTTTTTAGCCCTCTGAGAACAAAATAAGTTCTCAGGAGACTTGAGTATGTGACCAGCAGCCCTCTGAGTCCTGAGCAATGGGCACCCTGGGGCCACTCTGAATGAGGACATAGTTAGGGGGATTTAAGAGATTCACTTAAACTCTCATGGTGCCAGTCATGTGGAAGGTTTTAGAAGACTTTCCGGACCAAATCCACTTTGGATAAGCATCTTACGTGATAGAGGCCCTCTCTTCTCTTTCTTCTCACATTCAGTTATGTTCAAAGTGCCAATATTTTCTCCAAGGGAATGCCTTGCCCGGAACACAAGTATCAGGGAGATAACTTCGGCTGAACACCATGAGATAGATTCCTCACAGAAACCATCCAAAACGTTGGATGCCAGCAGCTACATAATCATGAAAGTGCAAACATGATCTGATTATTTCTGTAGCTGAAAGGTAATGAGATTGCCTTTGGGGTTTTTACCTGTCACTGTCTTTCCTAATCTAGTCCAAATGGCATTTTTTTTTTTTTTTTTTTTGGAGTTCAGAGACTGTAAGGACTTTTCAGGTGGGAAACTCTGCCATATACCCAAGCCGAGGTGGTGCCTTTCTCCCCACCCCTGGGAAGCCAGCTGGGTCCTCACCCTGAGAAAGAGCAAACCCTATGGATCCTGGTAGGTCCCTCCATCGGGCAGGCGTCACAGCCATCAAGCAGGATGCCATGGTGTCCCTGGGTCTAATAATACGTAAGAATTGCTTTTTCAAGTTCACTGCATAACCTAGATACAGTGAACCCAGAGCTAATGGTAGAAATGGAGACACCAGGTCTCCTGCTTTCTTTTGACAGCGAAGAACAATGACAGATTTATAAATCTGGAATGAAACGAAGACGTTTTAATATCCACCTGGCCTGTCCTCAAATTTCTGAGGCTGAACACCCCCGATGTATCAAATTACAGGATATTGGAATCTATAGGAAGTGTTTTCTTAGACATGGAAAGGTCATGAAAAGAACCTCAGAGACTGCCCATCCTCACTTTAGAGGTAAGAAAAGAAAGGTTCCGACAGGTGAAGGGACTTGCCCAGAGACTCACAGTCAGCTATCAGCATAGCCAAGAGTGTATTGCAGCCACCACCAATTCCTTGTCTGGCTCCCTCCATCACACTCATGGGCTCAGCCCTCCTACCTAGAGCATGTGACCTAATGCTTGCACTCTGACCTGGAAAACTCCAGCCATTCGCAGATCCTGGATTTGCGTTTCTGACCTGTAGGCAAATCTGTTTCAGAGTCTCTTCAAAGAAGAGTGCCCAGCTCCTGGAGAACTTCTACCCACGCTTACTAAACAGCCCTCTGTTATGATAATAGACTCTCCTTGTGAGAACCCTCGGAGCCAATCATTACAAGAATAGTGCTTCATTATTATTATTATTATTAAGAGGTTTATTTCTGGGGCCTTCGCCTTTTCCCTTTCTCAATTACTATCAGATGCCTTATGAAAACATTCGGAGTATACCTTTGAGAAGAGATGCATGAGCACTTTTCTGGGGGATAAAAGGAGACCAGGGTAGAAAATAAATCCAGATCTGAAATCTGTTGTAAGCGCAGCCGTGGAACAACCAGGCACTTGCCCCTTGGATAAGGCACCATACCTGTCCGGTCTTCAACTTCCAGGTTTATCTGGCAAAAGATGTAAGTGAATGGTCTCCAAGGTGGTCCTTGGCTCAGAAAGGCTACAGACCCATAGGGAATTCTCAGGGACACAGTGAATGTTTCTGAAGGAAAGATCTTGCATTGAAGCAAGTTGGACACAAAGCCAATGTACCCGAGACGGAAGGACATCCATCTGTCTCACAGTCGACGCTGTTGAGTTCCCGTCTCGCTCTCTCTCCTAGATAGAAAAGCCCATCTCTCTGCCTCTTGGACTCTAAGTATTAAAATGTCAGGAAACAGGTCCTGCTGACTCCAGAGTTCATGGGACTGTTGTACCTCCTTCATAGCCTTTGTTTCCTTCTTTTACAGCATTTAGCTGCCTCTGATAGGTTTGCTCACCTGTTTCCCTTCCTGGACTGGAAGCCCCTTGGGGAGAGGGATCAGTGTTGGTAACACAGAGTTTATTAAGTGTGGGTGGAAGAGACCCAGTACTGTGGCCCATCCCTAGGCAGGTGGGAGTCCTTGGAGGCTCCCTGAGCCTTATCCCTCTGGCCAGTGCTAGGGGGCGCTGTAAGCCAGAGAACACCCCACGGCTGCCTGCAGTCTCACCAGGAAGACAGGCACCATTCCACGTGGTGTGTGGGTGCGGGTGCCTCTGAGTGGGCGAAACTGACCCCTCCCGTCTGCAGTGGTCACAGAGCGCTCAGTCAACATCCCGTCAGGGTCTGCAGCTGCCCGAGCTCCTCCACCCCTGTGCCGGCCACATGTCCACCCAAGGGCTGGAAGCTTTCTCGGGAAGCGACCCACTTGTGAATCACTAGTTTGGGGCCCCCGTGGGGGTGGTCTGGGAACACCACAGAGGATGCCACGGTCCCACTCTTCCAGAACAGACCTGGGTTCTGGAAATGCGACCCAGGGAAGGTGCTGACAGGACGTGGTCCATTTCTGGTGCCTCCCAGGGAAGCACCCTGGGCTCCCTCCCCCTCCCCCTCAGACCCCAGCCGCAGTGCCTTCCCCCAACCCACAGCCCATGTGAAAATCATTATATTCAAAATAGCCTTTTCCAAGCAACAGACAGCCTGGTCCACCCATCCCCATGAGCCCTGGCCAGACCCTCAGCAGGGCTGCTGCCCAGCTCTGGGCAATCATGAACCTAGGATGGCAGGTACCTCTGTGTCGGGCACCAGCAGCGGATAAACACCTTTCCTTGCTTCTATGTGGTGCCAATTTCGTGGCAGTCGATTGCAGGGTGCCTCTCGCCCCAGCTCTCCCTCAGCTCTGCCGGGGAAGCAAAGACCCCTCTGCAAGAGTCTCTGGCTGCCTTCACGTGAATCTGGGGTTTTCATGTTTCTTTCCACAGGGAGCTACTCCCAGGAATTTTAAGCCAGAAAACACATGTGTGCAATAGAGACATTCTGTGTCTCATGTTGTCTGGGACGGTGGGAGATGGGAAGCGGCGTTAAATATTGCAGCTCTTCCTTTTTTGTTGTTTTTCTTTTCTTTTTAGTGACCACGGGCTCAGGCAGTGGACAGTTTCTGTGAAGGATAATATGAAGTGGAAGAAAAAAATAATATATTTTTTTAAAAATACGAAGTGGAAGGACGAGAACTTCTCCAGCCCAACCCCTTTCTAATGCGTTCCGTATGCCTGTGGAGTGCATGTGTTTTTCCTTTAAAAATGAGTAGCTCCTCTGTGGTTCCTTTGAAGGTTGCACACTCAGCTTCACGAAGAGGCGCGCGATGGTCTCCGTCTCCGCCCGGGTAATCCCGGGGCTTGGGTTGGACCACCACAGGCATAAGTCGGCTCCTGTGGGACTGGGCTAGAGATCTCATTTCTGCAGAGGCACCTGACCTGTTTTCAGCAGAACCTGCTGGAACTGAAACCGCCTTGTTCAGTGCTGTGGGGACGGTCTGCAGAGCACTTGATAGCTTTGATCCCATCCTTAAACTTGGTGGCTGACACGTCTCTCTCTCTGGGTTTTGGCTTTGACCTCTCTAACTGTACCTTCTCAATCTCCTTGGCAGGTTCTCTAGGCCATTCCTGACATCAAATGTTGGGGATCCTCTGTCCCCGACTTACTTTCCCTTTCTGTTAGCCTCCATACTCGCCCCAACCAACCTCACCTACCTTCCAGGTTTCTCCTCCACCTAGGCCATGTGCACAGGAAGAGGCCTGCAAACAGCAGTATCCCTGGTCTCCTGTCCCCTCCATGAGTCTCCTCCTGGACCATCTCACCTCAGGTCCCAGGGCTTCCCCAGACTCCAGGTGTCCACAGCTCCCTGTCCTCTCCCCCCTTCCCCACTACGACACCACCGTTCACCAAGTCCTCTAGATTCTCCACACAGGTCTCTTCTAACCATCCCTCTCTCTCTGTTTTTACTGATTTCTTCCTTGGTCCAGGCCCCCACAGATTCCCGACAGTGTCAACACTGTCACATGGTTGGTCATCCTGCCTGCAGTCTTTATCGAGTTCAGCTTTCACACTGTGGCTCCTGTACAGCTTTTCAAATGTAATTCTGAAATCCTGTCCTCCTTGGCTTAAAATGATTCACGCGTTCTCCGTGGCCTTCCGAACACAGTCCTAACATTCCAAAGACGTGCAAGGTCCTCTGGGATATGGCTCCTAACAGTGGTGTCCCAGACTGCAGCTAGAGGAGGCCCTGTTGGTGCATAATATGATGTGGCCACTACCCTGCAGTTACCCCACAGCAGGCCCCCCTTCCCGATCTGTCCAAATGAACGCTGTCCTCACTCCCATCTCACATTTTCATATGCCCCAACCTGCATCCCACCCTCCAGAAATCACATACTCATCCGTCAGGATTTGGCTGGCGTCACCAGCTCATGCGGGTTTTCCTGGCCCTCTTCCTGCCCCAGCAGAACTGAACCACCCCACCCCATGCCTCTGCTCCCACCCACCGTAGACTCCCCAGACTTCCTTTGGGGCACCTCCCACACCCTTCTTGTCCATGGTCTGATTCTCCTCTAGTCAGCATGCAAACCTGGGTGCTTCTCGGATGCCTCACCCAGAACCTGCACATAGTAGGTGCTCACCAAATATCAAAAGAATAAAGTAATCAACAAATGGCAGGAAAAGGAGCGAAGCCGGTATCACCTGGAAAATTCACCGGAACAGAGGTTCTGGAATCCAATTTCTTGAACCCAGCGTTGAGCAGTCTCAGGGACACAAATGATTCAGAAGAGACCAGCAAACTGACCACAAGCCCCTTGTCTTTGTTTCCCATGAGGTAGTCTCACAGGACCAAGAACTCATGTCACTGGGACCCCGTACTGTTCCCCGATGGTCACAGAGGTGCATGCGAAGCTAGGTTCTCGTCTGAAGACTGCTGCGGTGGGTGGCAGACCCAAGGATGGAGGTCATCCTAAGAAAGGGCTTAGGCTGAGAGTCTGGAATTTTCCTTTTGATGTAAGCAAAGTCTGTGCCAAGGGAGCGACCATGCCCCTGGCCAAAGCCCCTCTCCCTGGGCAGGGAAATGCCCGACACATGATGCCCGCTCTGAGCTCTTTGGTCTTCTCAGTCCTCTGCTCCAGACTGACCACTCCCTCCCTCGCCTTCCTCCCAGAGTGTTCTGCACTGGGAATATTGCAATTCCTTGGTTTCTCTATTTTTTTCAAGGATTTTTGATGGAACAAAAAAACATCTAAAACTGAAGCCTCTGGAAGAACTGGTTGTTCTTGCCAATTTCAGGGCTTAATTCAGACTTGACCTTGGCCCCTTGTTGGGCCTTACATCTGAAGACATCCTTTTTTTAAAAAAAAAATATTTATTTGTTCTAACTAGTAATACACGACAGCAGAATGCATTTTGATTCATAGTACACAAATGGAGCACAATTTCTCATGTCTCTGGTTGTACACAAAGTATACTCACACCATTCATGTCTTCATACATGGAACTAGGGTAATGATGTCCACCTTATTCCAACATCTTTCCACCTCTGTGCACCCTCCCTTCCCCTCCCTCCTCTTGTTCACATTCAAAGTTCTTCCATTCTTCCCACTGCACCCCCCAATTATGGATCAGCATCCACTTGTCAGAGAAAACATTAGGCCTTTGGTTTTTGGGGATTGGCTTACTTCACTTAGCATGATGTTCTTCAATTCCATTCATTTACCTGCAAATGTCATGATTTCATTCTTTTTTTAATGCTTAGTAATATTCCATTTTGTAAATATACCACAGTTTCTTTCTCCATTCATCTATTGAAGGGCATCCAGAATCCACCTAACAAAAGAGGTGAAAGACCTCTGCAATGAGAACTCAAGGAGACTACAGAAAGAAATTAAAGAAGACCTTAAAAGATGGAAAGACTGCCCTTGTTCTTGGTTAGGCAGAATAAATACTGTCAAACTGACAATATTACCAAAAGCATTATACAGATTTAATGCAATTCCAATCAAAATCCAATGACATTCCTCATAGAAATAGAAAAAGCAGTCATGAAATTCATCTGGAAAAATAAGAGCCCCAGAATACCCAAAGCAATCCTTAGCAGGAAGGGTGAAGCAGGTGGCATCACAATACCAGACCTTAAACTATACTACAGAGCAATGGTAACAAAAACGGCATGGTATTGGCACCAAAATAGACTGGTAGACCAATGGTACAGAATAGAGGACACAGAGACAAACCTGCATAAATACAGTTATCTCATACTAGACCAAGGTGTCAAAATTGTATATTGGAGAAAAGATAGCCTCTTCAACAAATGGTGCTGGGAAAACTGGAAATCCATATGCAGCAAAATGAAATTAAGCCTCTATCTCTCACCATGCACAAAACTCAACTCAAAGTGGATCAAGGACTTAGGAATTAGACCAGAAACCCCTTGCCTAATAGAAGAAAAGTAAGCCCAAGTCTTCATCGTGTCAGATTAAGCCCCGACTTCCCTAATAAGACTCCTAAAACACGAGAAATAAAATCGAGAATCAATAGTGGGATGGATTCAAACTAAAAAGCTTTTTATCAGCAAAAGAAATAATCAGTGAGGTGAATAGAGAGCCTACAGATGGGAGCAAACTTTTTTCCACACTCACATCAGATAGAGCACGAATCTCTAGGATATATAAAGAGCTCAAGAAACTTAACATCAAAAAAAAAAAATGGGCTAAGAAACTAAACAGATACTTCTCAGAAGAAGATATTCAATCGATCAACAAATATATGAAAAAGTGCTCAACATCTCTAGCAATTAGAGAAATGCAAATCAAAGCCACTCTAAGATTTCATCTCACTCCAGTCAGAATGGCAATCATCAAGAATACAGGCAACAGTAAGTGTTGGCAAGGATGTTGGGGAAAAGGCACCCTCATACATTGCTGGTGGGACTGCAGATTGGTGCAGCCACTCTGGAAAGCAGTATGGAGATTCCTTGGAAAACTTGGGATAGAACCTCCATTTGACCCAGCTATCCCACTCCTTGGTTTATACCCAAAGGACGTAAAATCAGCATCCTACAGGGACACAGCCACATCAGTGTTTATAGCAGCACAATTCACAATAGCTAAACTGTGGAACCAGTCTTGGTGACCTCCAGTCTTGGTGACCTCCAGTCTTGGTGACCTTGACGGCAACAATTTTGTCCCAGGGCTATGCACAGAGGACACCATGTGGCCATGAGGTGACCGGTAGCTAGAAATTGTCATAAAAGACCTCATCTTTCCCCTCTTGCTGATTTCCTTCTTCCCCGTGGCAGATGTCAATTGCAGGGACAGTGGTCAATGGCAGCCAGCCGAGTGTGGCTACAGGGGTGGTCTGAGATTCCTGTTATCCATGTGCATCTCGATTTTAGATTCTGGAGTAGATCCAGCCAGGACCAGAACCACTTCCCCTGAGGCCTTGGACTTGCCCGTTTGGAAGCGGCCGCCGCAGCCTACAGAAGAAAGGATGGAAGGGCCCTTCCACTCCGCGCTGCAGGTTAGATCTCGGTCACCAGCCACCGATCATCCCTAGAGCAGCTACTTTGGCCCGCCAGGTTTTCAAGTCTACCTTTAGAGTGACCCACTTACCACGGTGTCCGAGACCCAGCATGGCCTGTGCCTCCCGGACGTCCAAGCCCCAGCCGCCCTTCGTGATGAAAGCTGCACGGACAGACTCCACGGTCTCCCGGCTGGAGTGTCCTGGTGTGGTGATCAGCTCTTTGGAGGAGCAAGAGACTTGGTTCCCATCCTCCTCCTCTCCTGTGGGGTGTCCACTGCCACCCGCCAGGCACTGGGCTTGGAGCTGTGAAGGAGGCTCCGGCCTGCCCTCAGGTGCGCCAAGTCCCCAGGAGGTAAAACCTGAGAGAACAACTCCTGGGGGCAGAACCACAGAGGGCCCCTGCGTTGGTTCCATGGGATCCTAGAGCTGGGCCACCAACTGTGGAGCAGGGAGGCGTTTGGAATCCCGTATCCCGGATGGACAGAAGGTCGCAGCTAGGAGAAGTTCTAAATCCCCAAGTCCAACCTCCTCGTTTTACAGACAGAGAATTGGGCCCAGAGAGGTGGACTTTTCTTTGGTGACACAGGATTATTGACAGAAGCAGAACAAAGACCCAGGCCCCTGAGGACCTTCTCAGTCTCCCCCTCACTCCAGGTTTTTCTAATTCAGCGCATGGCACCAGGGAGAAATAGTCAGCAAATAGTTATTTTCCCCGCCCTATAACTCTCATCAAGAGGGTAAAGCTGAAATAGGGCGAAAGCTGGAAAGGATTTATAAAACAAGGAAAAGAGGACTCACGACCGTCCGACATCCGCTGTGGACAGGGCACTTTGGATGCAGTATTTTCTCTAAACCTTATGTAACCCTAAATAATAGAGGTCATCGCCTGCCCATTTTGCAGACAAGAAAACTGAGGCTCAGAGACCTTCAACTATCGGGCCCGGTGCCTTCCAAGCCAGGAAGTGCAGAGCTGTGATTTTTAGATCCAAAGGTCTCTTTCCAAGCGGGCACTCTTTCCGTGGTCACTGTGCCCACAGGTCCGCTGGTCATTGGAGTGCTGGTGATCTCTTCTTTCTCTCATTCAGCGCTCAGAGCTCTGGATCATTCTGGGATGTAACAAGCAGACAGAGGCATAGCACCTGCCCCCAGGGCTGGGGAAGGGGTGGGGGGCAGCAGGAAGAAGGACCCAGCGCCCGCCCGTTCTGTCTGATCTGCAGACAAGAGAAAGAACTTGGCAGGCGACCTCGGGAGGTGGGTGTGCCCTGCTTGACTCAGAATCTGGAAAGTTGCCACAGGAAAACTACATTTGTATTACAAAGAACGGGCCGAACCCAGAGGGGAGCTGATGGCACACGGAGTAGGACATTTTTTAGCAGCTATTGAATATGACACTATTTCCTCCTCGAATTTCAAACACGAGATTGAGGCAGTACTCCAGGTGTTTGTCCCAGTTCTGCCACCCACCAAAGCCCTGTGACCTTGACTGAGTCCCTGGATCCCTTTCCTTCACGTGTAAAACCAGGAGGCTGGATTTAACCTCCCCGTGGAATATTCTGGAAGGCAGCCCGACAAGGGGGCTAGGGACAAAGGCCTGTGAAGGGTTTTAGTCCATCTTCACTTTTTCACTGTGGCCTTGAACAAGCTGTTTCTTCTCTCTTCATCTTAGATGCCTCAAGGTCAAGTGAAGGAGAGATTCACATCCCACAGGATTTACCTGAGGATCAACTGGGCATTTGTCCTTGAGAACCTGTTGCAGGGTGTGACCCCAGGGAATCAAGGTGAATGGGACCAGCTCTTGTCCTCCAGTAGCCCGCAGTCTTGTGGTTTCTACTTAAAGGAAGTGGCATATTCCCACTAGCACATGCCTATAATCCCGGCAATTCAGGAGGCTGAGGCAGGAGGATCACAAGTCCGAGGCCAGCCTCAGCAATTTAGCAAGACACTAAGACCCTGCCTCAAAATTTAAAAAATGGAAAGGGCTAGAGATGTAACTCCATGGTTAAGGGCCCCGGGTCCAATCCCCAGTACCAACAAAATAAAAAGAATTCTTTGGCCACCCCAGGAAATGCCCAGAGAAGAGAGCAGGGAGGGCGAGGGGCAGAGAAAATAAAGACTGGAGAGTGACCGCTAATTCCCGTGGGACACCTGCTGGATGCCCTCTTCAAGGTGGCTTGCACCTCCATTGCTCTCTACTAACCCTGAGAGCAATGATGACTGCCAGCCCTTTGGGGTCAGACATGGAAACTAAGGTACAGGGAACTTGCTCAGGGTCACATAGCCAGAGCCATCTGGCCCGGGAGCCCACCTCCCTGACCACTCTGCTGCCCGCCGCCTCTTCCTGGAGAAGGCGAGGTTAGAAAATAAGAGACAGATGCCAGTGTCTGCCATGGGTAGGTCTTCCTTCCCCCCACACCTCGTACCCACTGACCACGCGAGCTGGGAACAGCCCCGTGGGGATCCGTGTTTGGCAGCAGGTCCTCCTAGGGAACAGTGTTCCTCGGGGTCAGTACGCTTTCCAGCCATCGGGATGACACAGCAGCCAGAATCCAGATGTTTGTTCAAGTCCTGTCTTCCTCCATCTACCAAACCATTCTCTAAGCATACATTTATTTTCTATAAAACAAGGACATATGTGAAGTCCCAAAACTAGTTTCAAAGATCAAATCACAAATAACTAGCCTTCTGAGCGAGTATTGTGTACCCAACCCTGTTCTACGTGCTTTGTAGGTATAAAGGTGTTTAATTCTCACCACTCTGTGCTGCTGAAGCCGTTATGATGATGCCCATCTTACAGAAAAGGAAGCTGAGGCACAGAGAGGTTCAGTGACTTGGACAAGGGTCACACAGTAAGTGCAGGAACCAGAATTTGAAGTTCACGGTCTAACCCTGGGCCCCTCACCATCCTTCTGCACCTTGGTGATCAGTTAAAAACATTTCACAAGCCCCGACTACCGTTTTTCTTCTCTTCTATCCATGCCTTAGGTCTTTGCTCATACTTCTTCCTGGACCTTGACTGTGTGTCCTCCTTTCACTTGACCACACTTCTCTACCCAAAGGCGGGTCCAGGCTGAGGAGGGCGAGGGGTGCTGGTGGTGTACTGGCGCCAACACACTTGGGCTTAGGAGACCCAATGGTTGCCTTTTCCAGAATTCTGTGAGTCAGGTGTTAAATATCGACATTATTAAAAATGCAATTATATAAACTCATAATTAAATAAAGTCTATTAAAAGCAAGGACAATTAACACTTGAAACTCAGCATTTCCTAAACACAGATGTTCCCTGACTTGAAACCCATTGTAGGTGACAAATATCACGAGTCACAAATGCTTTTTGCATACCTGACCTGTTAGGTGTCGCAGAGCTTAGCAGTGCGGTCCACCGTGGGGTGTCAGGTGTCCCCCAGGTGATGGAAGGGCTGACTGGGAGCTGGCAGCCCAAGAGGGGATCATGCCTGGTATCCGTAGCTCAGAAAAGATCAGAATTCAGAATCTGAAGTGCAGGATGTCATTTCCCTCCATTACGAAGTTCAGAAACTGCAGAAATCATCAGTGAGAGCATCGAAAGTTAGGGGCCGTCTGGATTTCACTGTGTTATCGTCCTCTCTTCCGGTTTTACGCCTCTGTCGCCATCTGTGTGTGGAAACGTTACATAACCCTGGGCTGCCGCACCTTCCTCTCAGCTCTGCAATCTGGGGCACCACAGTGGTAACTTGAAATTGGCCATCGAGGGGGTGTTTACACCACAGCCTTTGGCAGACGCTGCACATCAGGGCTTTGGCCCTGCAGAGCTGGTTGATGGGGATCTCAGCACACCACGGCCGTTGCCGAACCGTATGAATCTGAACAAGAACCTTGACCTCCCTGAGCCTCAGTGTCCTTGTGTGTAGCAAAGGGACAGCGTTGGAGCCGATCTCAGACTCCTGATGAATAAATGAGATGGTACCCAGGGGACATTTAGCAGCCTGCACAGGCCCAGACCAGCATGGCGGATGGCCCCGGTCAGTTATTAGGACTCTCTCATTCTTAGGCTCTGCCTCCTGGGGATAGCCTTTCCCCCGGGGGATCTGACTTTAAATTCATCACACTCTACCAGGATGGTCCGTCTCAGTGTTGTGGTCCATCTTGAGGAAGTGAGCTGATTTAGAGCTGAGCTTTGACTCCTGAACCCTTAGCCCAATGCCTGGTCCACAGCAAATCATTAGATTAGATTTACGAAAAAGAGTTCAGAGACTATCAAAAGGTCAGAATCAAGAGGCATGGAGGACTTGTTCTTTTAAATTTTTTAATTTATTTTAATTAGTTATACATGACAGTAGAATGCACTTATATACTTTGATCTATCATACATAGATGGGATATAATTTCTCATTTTTCTGAGTACACACATTGTAGTATCACATTGGTCACACAGTCACCTACATACATAAAGTAATAATGTCTGTTTCATTCTATTGTCTTTCTTATCCCCACATTCCCTGCCTTCCCCTCCCTTCAATTCCCTCTACCTAATCCAAGGTGACGCTATTCTTTTTTTTTTTTTTGCATTACAATTCTTAATACACATATATACCACAATTTTTGCATCTTTGTTTGTATATAAAGTATGTTGACACCCAATTCGTGTCTTCATACAGGTACTTTGGATAATGATGTCCATCACATTCCACCATCCTTGCTAATCCCCTGCCCCCTCCCTTTCCCTCCCACCCCTCTGCCCTATCTAGAGTTCATCTATTCCTCCCATGCTCCCCCTCCCTTCCCGACTATGAGTCAACCTCCTTATATCAGAGAAAACATTCTGCATTTGTTTTTTGGGGATTGGCTAACTTCACTTAGCATTATCTTCTCCAATGCTACCCATTTACCTGCAAATGCCATCGTAGAATCACATTGGTCATCCATTTACCTGCAAATGCCATGATTTTGTTCTTTTTTAATGCTGAATAATATTCCATTGTGTATATATGCCACATTTTTTAATCCATTCATCCACTGAAGGGCATCTAGGTTGGCTCCACAGTTTAGCTATTGTGAATTGTGCTGCTATAAACATCGATGTGGCCGTGTCCCTGTAGTATGCTGTTTTTAAGTCCTTTGGGTGTAGACCGAGGAGAGGGACAGCTGGGTCAAGTGGTGGATCCATTCCCAGTTTTCCAAGGAATCATGGAGGACTTCTTAACTACGTGAGGAACTATTCAATCATTCTCCCCTCTGAGGTCTTGCTGAGGCAGCGTGTGGGGGGTGCATTTCTGGAAGGAAGTCATTTCTGGAATCCAGGAACTAATGGCCCCCTGACTTGGTGCCCAGACAGACCCACCATCCCTGGACTCAGGTTCATTACAAATGCTCACTGTGTGCAATGGGGAGCCGATGACAGTGTCAGCCTGCCAAGTAGGAATGTGACCAGTGGCTTTCCCACTGCTCAGAGGTAGCTGGAACTGCTTCTGCCTCAAGTACGTGGAGAAAAAAGACCTCGATGTCCTATCGGCGACCTTGAAGGAGACGGCACATACCTGAGTGTTTGGCGAGGCCTGGGAGCCCGTGATTGAAGCCTGGTGGCAGGGGAGGAGGGGTGAGGCTGAGACATGCTGAAAATTCATTTTTTGTCTTTTGTTCCTTTGTATGAACTGGTGGCTGCTTATGCAACACCCGGTAATTAAAATGGCTGGGATGCTTCACATTTTTACAATGATGTGCCAGCAGCTCAGAGGCCTGGGGCTGCAGCCAGCTGGAGGGGGCCCCGGCCAGCCTGCCCTGCTGCCCCTTGGCCTGGCCTAGGTGGTGGCATCTAGCTGGTGGAGGGGTCCGGGAGGAAATCGCAGGGATCAGGGCTGGCTCCGGCCCTCTCCCTTTCTCCTGGCAGGTGCACCAGGTGTCCCCCAGCCCCTCCAGAATGAAGGCACACAGGCCACCCAGCCTCTGGAAGGCTAGTGATTCATGGTGAAGCCGAGGGACCATAAACCACGATAAAGCTCTCCTTTATTAACTACCTACTGTGTGTCAGGCGCTAACAACACACGTGTTATCTCACTTCAAGCAAAACGTCGGTATATCTCCTGCTCAAAATCCTGCTGGGTCCAAAGTGCACTTCAATAAATGCTCAGGCCTGGCCCTCCCAGCCCAGCTCAGGGCTGGGACCTGCTCGGGCTGCCCTCGCCTCCGGCTCTGTCCCTCCCACTACGAGCTCAGTCCCCGCTCCACGATGGCACTGTGTCCTCCTCCCTCTGCCACTCCAATGTGCCACGGCCTTGGGCTCCTTCTCATCCTGAGCTCAGAGGCCACCTTCCTAGAAAGGCCTGTCCCAGGGAGGGGACAGCCATCTCTGGTCACTGGTGTCTCCCATGGTCCTAATTTTCAGATTAATTTTGGGTCCAGTACTTGCTGCCCTCTATGTGGACCGATTGTCTTTGCCACCTGGAAGGGGGTGCAGCAGGCAGGGCTCAGCCATGCTGTCCACCGCTTCGTCCCAGCACCTAGATCAGGGCCCGTGGGTCTCGCTAACATCCTGACTCAATACCCCAACAGGGCCCTCCGGGTGGCTTCGTGGTCCTCACTTTCCAGTTGAGGACACCGAAGCCCGGGAAGGTTACGTCACTTGCCCAAGGCCATCCCAGTAGAAGTGATGTTACCGAGGTCTGTGGGATCCAAAGTCCCTGGTTTGGGAAGGGCGCACATTGCCTTCCCTCACAGACAGCTGCCTCGGGGAACGATGGAAAGATGGTATCTGTATTTCAAGAAGCCAGGCCTGGAGACCAACAGGAGCCCTTTTGTAGCAGAGTCTTGGTGGGGAAAGGAACGAAAATGCACCTGGGAACTTCCAACTCCGTGCTCTAGTGCAGTCCAGGCTCCTGTGTGACCTTGGAGGCGTTCATCACCTTCTCTGGGTACCTCTTCAGAGTGTATAGAAGGTCTTTGCTGTCTTTGCTCCCACTTCCCCAGAGAGTTATGTTCATGAGGCCCAGCAGCCCAAAGCCCCTCTCCTGTCCTGCGTTGGGGAGGGTGGCATGTCACATGGACCTCCATAGTAGAGGCCACTCCACTGGGGAAGCCACTCTCCCTGACCACGTGGGCGTGCCTGTCTCTGAGTAGCTACAGGGGAGAGCAGACTGGATTTGGAAGTTGATTCTGGAATCCTTCAGGATGCTCAGGGAGGGGTCCTCTCCCAACAGCCTGGCCTCCCTGCCCATAGCCTGCCCAGCCTTCCCCGCTGCCCTGTGGTCCAGCAGGTGGGCTTCGTGCTTTCCTCCTGTGACACGCTTTTGTCTCCTTCTGACCGTTGACTTTTTGAAATGTTTTATTTTGATGTAATGTAGACTTGGGGAAAAGTTGCAAGAATAATTCAAAGAATGACCACATATTTTTCACCGATTCCCCAAATGTTAACATAATACTATGTCCCCATCCCTCCCACCCCCCCAAGCCCCCCCACACACACTTTCCCTCATTTAAGAGTGAGTTGTGGACGTGATCCCCATGCCCCTAGGTATTTCAGTTCATATTTCTTAAAAATAAGGGCACTATCAACTTCTGCACTGTGGAGCAGCTGAGCCTGGAGCCAGCCAGACATGCATTCCAGACGCTAATTCTGAACCTTCCTGAGCTCTTACGCAAAAGGTCGCATTTTTTTTCTGGCTGATATTTTTTCAGTTATCTTCGTCTATTTATTAGGGGTACTAAGAGCACCTATTTCCTAAGGCCACATGAGGATTAAATGAGGGACCTCACATTGAAGGCTCAGCACATTTGGGACCTGGACGGTGCCCAGCGAGTACCTGAGGTGGTGCTTGGCTAGAATGTTGTCTTTTTAACATTTTTCTTTGAAGTGGTTCAAATTCCTTGGATTTTTTCTCCTCCTTTTCCTCCTTGGGTTAAGTCTCATGGGCAAAAGCAAGACACAGTCTGTCATTCATCCCGACTGTATTTACTGAGCACCTACACAGGGTCTGATCCTATTCTTGGAACTGAGATGCAGCCGTAAGAAGAACCCGACAGTCTCTGTTCTGAGATCTTGGAGAGTTGGATTTGTTCCGGGAGATGAGTGGTACCATTGCCAGTGGATGGATGATCCATTTTTTGGTGTGTTTGAATGCAGCGGAGGCGATAAAGCACAGTGACTTGATGGAGGTGGAACAGGTAGGGGGCTCCTTTAGTAAAGGTCACCAGAGAAGACTTCTTTCTTGCCAGAGGAGAAAGTTCTACTAGGTCATTGTAATCTGGTGGATTATTAGTCAGCTCTCCGATACTGTCACATAATACTTGAGATAATCAGCTTAAAGGAGGAAAGGTTTATTTGGAATCACAGTTTCAGTCCATGGTCACTGAGCCTTGATGCTTTGGGGGCTGTGAGAGAGAGGAAGAGCCGGGGGTCCTGATACCTCTTTAAGGGCCCATCCCCAGTGCCCTAACTTCCTCCTGTATCTCTCAACAGCACCACAGGTTGGCAGCTAAACTTGGAGCACCCAGGTCTGAACCTTGGCATCTGAATACCCACTTGGCAAATGTAAGGAGCACTCTGCCCCAAGTTTTCTCAACCACCAAGGGTGCAGGTGCTCTTAACCCTTGGTCAGGAATATAATCTGGGGAGCCGGCCGAGCTCCCACCCCTTGCTTGGAGCCAGGCACTTGATGGGTGATGTCCCCATCAGCCTCCCAGGGCTCCCTGGAGACAAGGCACCATGAGCCCATTTTGCAGAAGAGGTGACTGAGGCTCAGAGGAGGACGTTCATTTACCCAAGAACAAAAAGTAGGGAGGAGCCCTTTGACTCCAAGTGCCCAAGAGTCCACCAGGAACCACAGTGTCACCTCTTTGTGCTCCGGAGGAGGAGGGCAGCAGGTTTTAACTCGGGGAGGGGCACTGCGCCAATGTCAGAAGACACAATTCTGGCACTGTCCCTGCCAAGTAGAAGCCATGGGGGGGGTCCCCTCGTCCTGTAGCCCAGAGCTGGCTGCCACCCCTCCCCGACCTTCCATCCACAGAAGACACAGAGGACACTGTGGCCGCCGGGTCTTCCTCTGCCTCTCAGGTGGGGCTCCAGGCCTGCCCTCGTGAGTGTAGGGGCATCTGTGTGCCTTTGTCCCCTTGTGCCAAGCCAGACCTTGATGGCAGTGCTCAGGGCATGTGCATAAAGAAGGCCCGCTCTGTTCCAGGACCCCACCCTGAACAGGCCCCGGGCACCGCAGGGTGTCTAAGTACTGCAGAGAGGGGACGGGGACTGCGAGTGTGACCACATTGCCACCACTCAGCAGCTCACCGCAGCACACATTGAGATCTCACAGTTCCTGGGCTGGGGGCTCCGGGCACAGCTCATCAGGGTCTCCTGGGGGCTAAAACCAAGGTGTCAGCGGGGGCTGCCCGTTAGGGGGGCCCCTGGGGAAGGACCCGTTTCCTGGCTCACGTGACGGACGGCGCCATTCGGTGGCTCAGTTCGCACTGGCTGTGGCCGGAGCCCCTCGTCCTTGCGGTGTGACCCTCTCCAGAGGCCGTTCGCGTGGCCACGTGCATCTGGCCCCTCCGCCATGACTGTCCGGGGAAGGCATGTCACAAGCCGGGCCCACCCTCCAGGGGCGAGGCTGGAGCAAGGGTGAGAACCCCAGGAGGGAGGGCCGCGGGGTGCAGTGACTCCCCCCACAGAGAGCCCTGGAAACCACGGGGTGAGAGAGCCGCGGAGGACACCTGGAAACTCAGCCAGGGGACAGGGACCTGACAGCACCCACCGCCTGGACTCAGCACCTCTCGTCCATTGGCTCCCTGAGCCCCCGTCTGAGTGTACAAGGTGGACACCATTCTCACCCCACTTTACAGGCAGGGAAACCGAGGCACGGGGAGCTCGAGTGACCCCGCTGTTGAGCGGTGCTGCTGGGATTTTGAAGGCAGGCGCTCCGGCTCCCGAGTCGCCACGGCACGAGGACCAGGAGTCTTAGAAAGTGATGGTGACACTCGGGTGAAGCGCCAGGGACACCACAGTCCACACCACTCCCTCCTGCCTCTCCAGTTGAAGGCGTGGTCCTGTCGTTCCTCTTTCTCTCCTGTTTCTGCCCCAGGAGCTCTCAGGACAGGCATCCAGGTCACGGAAACCTGGGGACAGAAGCTGGCCTCAGTGAGCAGCAGGGACGCTCAGCAGGTGCAGAGAGGGAGCCGAGGACACGGCTTCCAGGGTCAGGAAACATTGATCCTCTGCGGCACACTGAGGCCGGGTGCCGGCTTCTGTGGGTCCCCAGCTCCCCAGCTCCCCAGTGGGGAGGACAGTCTGGTCCCGCTGGTCTCTGGGGATCCAGGGGGGGCCAGAGAGTCAATGCACTCCCTCCTGATGGCCCCTGGGGCCAGGATCCAGGAAGCCCAGGGACGCCAGACTCCGTTGTTAGAATTCCCTTTCCTTCTCACCCCAGAATTTCCCTCCAGAAAAGGTTTTAAATGGGGAAAGACCCCCCCCCCCAGAAGACAGGGAGGGGAGGACGCGAGAGGGCAGCTCCATGGCCAGGGGAGGGGACCCTTCCTGTTGCTCGTTCCTTCTGTTCAGAATGAAAACTGTTCTGCAAAAGAGTGAAAAGAAAGTCGAGGGGGAACACAATCCGCCGCAGAGCTCTGCAGGCAGGAATCTCAGGGCAGCCTCGGACGAGGGGGACCGTAGGAGCTGGGAGGCCCAAAGGAGCAATTGTGCCCTGTTTGGCTAGTCAACGGCAAAAGTAATAAGAATAGTAAGCTCCTAAGAAGCACGTGTGCCAGGCACCGATCGAAGTAGTTTATTATTAATTCCTTTAACTCCTCCCAGCCCAGTGGGGGAAGCACACGATCATAGTCCCAAGTGAAAGATGGAGAAACAGAGAGGTTAAGCAGCTTGCCCAAGGCCACACAGCCCTTACACGGCCATCAGGAGTCAAGCCCATGAAGTCTTGCTTTAACATCGGTCTCCTTAACTGCTATTCGGTCAGACCCTCAAGGATTCACTGTTCTGCAAAAGAATGAAAAGAAATCTGCCTGTGTACTTGTGTAAGGCGGTGTTCTCTGTCCCATGGAGGTGGGAGAGAGGATGATGGAGAGACAGGGAAAAGGAAAATCCTGGGGTTGAATCTTTCACAGGTCGTCTGCTCCCGGGCTGTGAGGCCTGGGGTGAGACTATGAGCTTCAGCATGAGGCAGGTCTGGGTTAAAAAAAAAAAAAAAGAAATTAATTAAAATTAACAGAAGGAGGGAGGAAGAAAGGAAGAGAGGCAGAAAAAGTAGGAAGTGAGGTAAGATGGTAGGTAGGGCAGAGGGAGGGAAGGGAAGGGGGAGGGGGAGGGAGGAAGAAGTACTAATGCTGATTACAGCAGCCTCTAATCCAGAGCTCCTTGTGCCGGTCCTGCTAAGTGCTAACCCACACCCCCTCATCTGACCCTCACAGCAGCTCACTCTGGGGCTAATATCCTCACCTCCACTTGCAGGATGCAGGGAGGAGGGGCAGGAAGCCCTGCAGGTTGCCCGGGTCACGCGGCTGGTAAACGGGAGCCAGGATTCCGGTGACTCCAGTGCCAGGCTCTTAGCCAGTAACTAACACAGTGACTCTCTGAGATCAAGGTGTGACCTCCCCTTGGTAGGGGACTTGGCGGATTACAAAGCCCTCTGTGGCATGGCTTCCAAGGGTGGAGATGGGGACAAAAATTTCCGGGGCCTTGGCCAGGAGCTCGCCACCAACCCTCGGGTGGAAAATACCAGGCCCCGCGGGAGGCGGAGAGGAGTCGGGGCCAGCTCCGGTCCACAGGCTCTGCTCCGTCCTGGGCAGCAGTCATCGATGCCTGCAGGTTTCCCCCGGGGACAGGCTGCTGAACACCAACCCCTGTCCCTGCTGGTCCCCCAGGGAGAGTTACAGCCCAGGAAATTACAGCCCAGTTCAGCCAGGCACAAACCAGCTATGGTGCCCCACAGCTGACCGCTGGCTTCTGCCTACTGTGTCACCAGGCAGGAAGGCCAGGGGGGAACAGAGAGCTAGGCAGAGGCTTCAGGGGACTCGGTTTAGGGTGCAGCACTCTTGCGTCACACCTGGCAAAGCGTAGAAGTGACTGCAGTTCACACACGGCCTTGCTGTAAGAGGGAGCTCTTTGTCCCAGCTCCCTCCCTCTGCTATGATTTGCTTTATGGCTCCATTTGCAGAATGGAGGCATGAGTACTTACCATTGGTGACACTGAAGGTCAAAGGAGGAATTGCAGATGACATCACAGTTGTAATATTTTCCTATTGTATTAGCTTTCCATTACTACGACAAAATCCCTGAGGCAATTAACCTTATAAAGAGAAAAGGTTGATTTAGCTCAGGGTTCTGGAGATTCCCCACCAAGATTGGGCAGCCCCATTGCTTTGGGCTTCTAGTGGGGGCACTGGATGGCGATGGTGGGAAACACGTTGGTGTTTTCATGAGTCGGGAAGCAAAGAGAAAACAAGAAGAGATGGGGGTCCCAAAATCCCCTTCAAGGGCACACCCCAAAAGGGCTAAGAACCTCCCATGGGGCCCGACCAAGGGCCACAGCACCTCCCGATATTCCCACCTTGGGGACCGAGCCTTTAACACATAGCCTTTGAGTGACATACTACAGTACCCGCTAATGCGTCTCTGGGACAGGCAGTTTACCCTCAGGAAAGGTACAGTTCGAGAGTCCCTCGGGCCCAGGTCTGACCCCAGCACTGCCACTAGCTTCTGTGTCCCCTCCGAGCCAGGGTTCCTTTTTCGCCTGTGAAGCAGGAACGGTAACTCTGACGTCGGAATGTCACAATGAATAGTCCAGGAGACTGTGCCTGAAACCTAACAGAGTGACTAGGAATGTTCCCAGGGGGTCCCCCCAAGTCTGACCGCCAGGGTCCTTGGCCATCGTCATTCTCTCAGAGCAACCTCCTCGACCCGGTCCTAGACAGAGTCAGCTGTTGGAAACCAGCACCAGGTGTCCGTCCCCATGGGGATCACACGGCGGCTTACATTTATTTGGATGATTATCTAGTTCATGCCATCCTCACCCACCTACCGCCTGGAGGCAGGAACTCTATCCTGGGCCACCACTGTCAACCCAGCGTCTCTCACTGTCAACCCAGCATCTCTCACAAGCCGGGTGAGCACATAATAGGTGCTCAACAAATATTTGCAGACAATATTAATGAAACAAGAAGCGGTACCCCAAGGCCCGGGTGTATCCCTGTGCAAACAAGTTCTTGTTACTGACTGTGGAAGTCCTGGGCTTTGTGTTTTATTTTCTTTTCTTAAGAAATAAATTAAAGCATGCTCGGGGTTGCCTTTAAGGTGATGTCAACCTCTTTCCCTTGCTTGTCGGTAGGCATGCTGGGGTGGGGCCGTGGCTAAATGCACGCCCTCATGACGCCCACAGGAATGTCACCCATCCCTCCATCATTGGGTCCTGATGGCAACACAAGGTTGAAAAATGTGGACTTACCTCACAGGTCGCCTTTGCCTGTAGCCTCTGGTCTAGAAAACTGAAGATGTCGGTGATCTTGCCCCCCTCCGAGGGCGTAAGCATGGAGAAGCAGATGCTTCCGAGACCCTCGGGAGGCCCGGACCTGTCTGCCTCCTGCCCGACCGGCCCTGCCTGAGAGATGCCCTTTATCAGACTGTGGACCCCGCTGCGTGTCGACCAGCCAGGCCTGCCGGGGGAAACCGTGCGCCTCGTGGTGTGGCCGCGGGTGGGCCTCTAGTCTAGCGCCACAGTTGCTACCTGGGCCACTATTTACCGCCGCCCAACAGCGTGGGCACAGCATGGGGTGGTCTGGGTGGCACCCTCGTGCCCTTTTTATTTAGCGGCAAACTGTTTGGCACACTGTGCGGTAGAAACCAATTTAATGAGCAAGTGGAACTACAAATTCTGGGATCTTGTGGCTTAGAGTAACCCCAAGGCTGGCATTTAACAGGGAAAAACAAGTTCATTCCAAGACAGTGGAAGGAAGCAGGAAGAGTCAGCTGTGACAGAAAAGGCTGCCAACCTGGACCCGAGAGCCGATCTGCGAGTCTCAGGAAGCCGGACTCTGGCGGTTCTGCATCTCCCTGGGTCTCCTACTGGTCCCTGAGTTCCCCGGGGAGACAGACTTCATTTGTTTAGATCCAAGCACAAGGCCCCTTACGTGACACAGGAGTTGGACAGACTCGGGGAGTGTGAGATGCATGGGACGCTGACTAGTGACACAGGCTTGTCCTTCGAGGGACACTCCGTACCCAAGCTAGGGCTCCCACTAACACATCTCCTGAGGAGGCAGCGTAGCTCGCAGGCGAAGCCCGGCTGGACAGCCCCACGGACCTGGGTCTGATTCCCACCAGCCCCCGGCATCCTGGGCTCTTTCAAACTCACTGGGTCGGATCCCTCCCAGTGCACCGGGGTCAGCATTGCTCTGAGCAGGGGCTTGTCACTCTAACCAGATCTCTGTGCCACGATGGGTTAATGGCGGGCCGGGCTGGCCCAGGCCGAGAAATGAAACCTGAAGCGCTGCAGCGCCAGGTCCCCTTTCTCAGAGCCTTCCACCACACAGGGCTGCGATACCCACGCGCACAGCCAGGACACGCAGGACGCCTAGGACAGAGCCCCCAGCTGCGTGCTCCTGGAGAGGCCACTCCATGTCCCAGCTGGCTCCTCTGCAGCACGAAGGATTCGTGGCAGCTAAAGAGACTCGGGATCCAGAGAAGTAGTCCTCCAGGGTGGGCAGCGGGGATGGCACTGGTGGGCTGGTGCCAGGCTGGAAGAAGTGTCACCGTGACCCCTGTCCCTCACGCCATGTGGGTTCTGGGTGGTGGCATCTGTGAGGTCATGTTTCCGGGCTTAGGAGCCCCCCTGTGCGTGCTCAGGGGAGAGCGGTGGCTTCCCCCGGGTCTCGGGGGTGGTCAGGACTGCTTTCCACACCCAGGAGGCCAGCGCGTTTGTCTCCACTTGGAATTCTCCTGGCTCCCCCCCCCCCCCGGGGCCACTTTACGTTTCGATCCAGTTTACTATGTGCTTCTCGTGTCCTCTGTCCCCTCTGACCATCGCGGGATCCCAGACGAGGCCACTGAGTGTCCTAGAGAAGGAGGGCAGTAACCCACCGCTCGAGGCTGCGTGGTCCCCCAGGATGCCTGGTTCAAGGTGGCCCAGAGCAGGGACCTGGAGCCAGAGCCCCGCAGTCTCAGCCCATCTCTCCCAGGTGCCACCTCACTCTCTGGCTGCCGTTTCCTAATCTGGGAAGCAGATGACAACAGTCTCTGCCTCTGCTGGCTGTGAACAGAGCACAACTTGGCTCAGGGCAGGCGACAGTGGCTTACCACCTCACAGGTTACCTTCAGGATGCACTGAGATAAGGGGTGTACTCCTTTCTGGGGGCACCATAGCAACGTGCTGCAAAAACAGCAGAAATGAGTTCTCTCAGGGTTCTGGAGGCCAGATGTTCAAAACCAAAGTGTCACCAGGGCTCCATGTCCCTGACACTTTCAGGGAAGGACCCTTCCTTACCTCTTCCAGCTCCTGAGAGTTTATGAAAACCCTTTGTGCTCCTTGATTGGGGCCACTGCCCCCTTGATTGGGGGTCCCCACCTCCTTGATTGGGGGTTCCTGCCTCCTTGACCCTGATCCCTACCTCTTTGCCCACCTGGCTTTCTCGGTGTAGGTATGTGTCCCCATTTCCTCTTCTTAGGAGGACACCAAATCATTAAACGAAGCCCAGCCTGATCCAGTGTGTCCTCATTTTAACTTGGTGACATCTTCGGCCCCCAAATAAGCTCGCCTTCAGGGATCTGGAGAGATGGGTCTTGAACTCATCTTTTTGGAGAGCCCCCATTCAGTCCATAAGAAATGAATCATCTTCATAACTTCCCTTGTCCTCAAGATAAACCCAAGACCGTTCCCGGCCCTGACGTCCACTCCCTTCTCTCCCTCCTGGCCCAACTCCACCTGGTCCTCTTCTTTCCCGCCCTCGGGACCTGCAGCCTGGAGCATTTTGTTCCTGCCCAGACACCTCCTTCTCTCCTGGGCCTTTGCTCTGCTCCTGCCAGCCCTCCCCAGCAGCCCACTGCAACCCTGACCTGCTTCTGATCCGGCTCACCTTGCAAGACCCACCACAGGCATCGGCCCTTCCAGTGGCCTTTCCTCACCCTCCCCTCCTCTTCCTCTTAGGTAGAAGCAGCCCCTCACCCCCCCCCACTCTGACCTCTGCCCAGTTCTACTGCAGCCCTAGGTCAAGAGCCTGTCTCCCTCACTTGAGCCCTCGAGAACAGACACCATGTCTTCAATGACCAGGGTCAGGCACACTGTAGACGACAGGTACACCTGGAGACTCGTGGACAAACAGGTGTGTTTCACTCGGTCTGCATGTCATTGACCAGAATTGAAAATCACTGCTGGCAATCAAATCTAGGAAATTTCTCATAAAACCCAGGAATTGCAGATTCCCTTGAGAAACTGATGGATCTGGTCACCCAGGGTCTTTGTTCCTATCTAGCAACTATTTGCTAAAGCTCAACAAATGCTGCCTCTTAGGCAGGGCACACACTCCCATCTGTATTGGCACACGACTGGGCCTGCTTGTTTGTGCACGACTTCTGGCTGCACTATACCAGCAGAGTTGAGTAGTTGTCACAGAGACTGTGCAGTCCCAAATACTCACCACGTAGCTAGTATTAGTTTCCTGTGGCTGCTGTAACAGCTACTACAGAAATGTAACTTAACATGAATTTGTTCACTCACAGTTGTGGTGGCCAGAAGTTTCAAAATCAATTTCATGGGGCTGAAAGCCAGGTGTTGGCTGGGCCATGCTCCTTTGGGTGGCCTTAGGAGAGAATCTTGTTCTTGCATCTTCAGTTTCTGGTGGCTGCTGGCCTTCCTGGCCTTGGGAGCACATTGCTCCAATCTCTGGCTTCACGGTGACCTTGCTTTATCCTCTTCTGTCTTAAATCCTTCTCTGTCTCCCTCTTCTAAGAATAAATACAATGGCTTTTGGGTTCAACCCAATAATTCATGGTAATCTTCCTGCCTCAAAATTTTCAACTTAATCATATCGGCACAGGCCTCTTTTCCAAGTTAAAATAAAGCATTTACAGGTTCTAGGGATGAGGAGATCTTTGATGGTCAGTGTATCCCACAGCCTTTTAGAGAAAACGTTTGCTGATCCCTGTTCTGGAAGGACAGGACACCTATCCCCAGACTGGACAGACTTGGGACTCCTTCCACAGTGATATCTGGCCCCACACCACCTTTTCTCCATTTTGTGGAACACTTTCTAGAACTGTCTTTATCCCCCTCATCCCTGCCTCCATCCTCCTACAAATAAAGAATAAAATAACCAACATCTGCAATATTTCTGGACCTTCTGGTTCTGCTGTTATCTCCCCAAATGGCCCAGAGATGTCTTTTTTTTTTTTTAGCAGAGAAGTTCTGTTTTCTATGTAGCATCCTTTCTTCACCTTGTTTTTCAGCCTTGGCAACTTTCCCAGATGCCCTAGAAGGACTTCCCCGTCCTCCATGGCTAACTCTGCCACCAGCCTCCTATTCCAGCCTCACCTGACCGGTTGCCTCCCGCCAAGTTGAACAGCTCTGCTCGCCAAGGCTCGCGTAAACCTGTCCCCAAAGGAGAGCTCCCCAAGAGCGTGCTCCCACCCTTCCAAGCTTGATCATGGAAACACAGATATGAGCGAGTTCCCAGGTCTTCCTCGGCTGGTAAAACTCGAACACGGAGTGAGCATCCTTCACGTGGTCCTCAAGCTTAAAAAGGAGCAAAAGATACTGTTCATCTTTCCGTGGGACCTTTGTAAAGGTCAATCACCGACACTGAATACGAGCGCCAAAATTCTTGGGTGTCATTAGGTCATGTGATCCTTCCCTGTGACGGTGGGCGAATGTCATTATCTCTGTTCTAGAGAAGGGAGATGGAGGCTCAGAAAGGTCAGGGAAATGGCCTAATGTCACCCAGGCTGGTCGATGGCAGAGCTGGTGGGAGTCCATTCCCCATGTAGCAAGACTTCTACCAGCCCACGGGGGGTCTGTGTACAGGAGAAATTGTGCAGAGGGTACAAAGAGCCTGGCCTAGAGTTGGGGGCTGCTTCTGAGGCCTCCTCGGCTGCTGATGTTGTGGGTGAACTTTCCCTCTTCCGCACTCCATTGTCAACATCTTAACTACCTGGTGGATAACCTCAAGGGCCCGGCTGGTTCCACAAAATAATCACAATAATTAATGTTTAACTGAGCACTTTGTATATGTCGAACACTATTCAATGTGTCCTATGTATATTAACTCACTCAGTCCCCACAGCCTTCTTGGAAGGTGTGTTTTCTAATTCTAGCTACTTCACAGAAGAGAAAACCAAGACACAAAACCACTGAGAGGCATGACTCAAGGTCACCCGCCTACTACTTGGGGGACATGGAGGGCCAGGAGCAAGGTGTCTGCTATCGTGCATGGGTGGGTGGGTGGAGTCTCCCTGATGAGTCAGAAGCAGGGATGAGGGCAGAGATAAGAGCCACTGAGGAACTGGGAGAAGAGTTTTTAGGCCAAGGGACAATCAAGTGCAAAGATCCTGAGGTGGCGGCCTCCTGGGCTTGGCCAAGGAGCAGCAGGTGCTGCAGAGGGAGGGAGGGGGGAGAAGCAGGAGGGTCAGAGATGCTGTGGGGGAAGGTTCTGAGTAGGGCCTTGTGTCCCATAGGAAGCAGCTTATCTTTAATTCCGAGTGAGATGGGATGACATTGAGAAGGCTTTGAGCAGAAGAGTGACAAGTGACATATTTGAATACTGCCTGCTATGAGAAGAGGGGACTGGTAGTAGATAGAGGCGATAGCAATGATTCAGGAAAGAGCGGATGATGACTTGGCCAGGGGTTAGCAATCAACGTGGTCCACGTGGCCAGTTCTGACTGGTTTTGAAGGTGTGGCTGATGGAATTGGATGACTGAATGGATATAAAGTGTCAGAGAAAGAGAAAAGTTGAGGGTGACTCCAAGACTTTGGGACTGTTCAGATAAAAGGAGCTGCCATTAACTGAGATGGGGGAGGCTGTGGGCTGGGTGTTGGAGAGGCTGGAGGTCAGGGGTTGGCTGATGACGTATTAAGTGAGCAGTGCCGTACAGGCCTCCAAGTGAGGTGCTGAAGAGCAGCTGGAGCTACATAAACTTGGGAACCATCAGCACATGGATGGTACCTAAAATCACGAGGCTGCGTGAGGTCACACTGGGGGGAGGGTGGGTCGGGGAGGGCCGAGCCTGGGAGGCTCCACTGTTTGGAGGTCAGAAGATGAAGAACGATCCACAAAGGTGGTGAGGATCAGGCAATGGTGAGAATCAAGAGCAACATGGGGTCCCAGGAGCAAGATGGTGAAAGTGTTCCGGGGCGGGATGGTCATCTATGTCCAATGCAGCTGCTTGGCTAATAGAAGTGAGAGCTGGAATTTGGCCATTAGGAATCACAGCATGGGGGCACTGATCATGGTGACAATGGGGTGCCGGGTGGGTTCAAGAGGGAACAGAAAAGAGGAAGCAGAGACCAGAAGTTCAGGCTTCTTTCCTGTAAAGTAGAATAGAAAAAAAATGATGAGTGATGGAGAATCTAGAACCAAGAAAGGGTTTTTAATGGGGATGTTACTATATCAGGTTTGAACGTAACGGATATGATCTAATAGCAAAGCACAGGTGACGCAGGACAGAGAGGAGCTAGGGAGCTAATGTCCTAGAGTCAACAGAACAGACTGGCCTCTAGACTGCAAGGGACTCCCTGGGGGCAGTGCAGCCTTCCCCAGTGAGTGGCAGGTGGAGCCTAGGGGGCTGGCTCCTAGAGGGTGCAGACATGGGTGGTGAGGGCTTGGGCAATTCTCTTCTGATTGCTTCTAATGGTCTCAGTGACCTACGAAGGCAGATCCTCATCACTGAGGATCTGGAGGAGGATGACCTGAGAAGTTTGAGAAGGAAAATCTTTGCTAAATCATTACCTTCAAGAGTGGAGGAGGGAGCGGCTGGCCAGGACGGTAGGATGTCAGGGCAGCCCCGGGCCCTGAGGTTAATGATGGCATTTTTATCCAGCCGTGTTCTGAGGTGTTACAGTTTTCTTACCTCTGCGTTTGGGAAAAGATTAAGAAGGAACAAAGTCAAGTCTGAGTAGAAAGATGTTTGATGTTTGTGGTAGAGCAGTTCTGAACATGTATTTGGAGTGCCCGTGGAATGCACCACATGACCGGGAGGCAGCCGATTCTATATAAACACGTGTGTGTGTGTGTGTGGGGGGGGGGGGGGGTCCAGAGCTCAGGATAAAGGTGGCATCATCAGAAAACAGGTGGTGACTGAGCCTGAGAAAGTAGGCGAGTTCTCTAAGGAGGGAAGTATAGAGGAAGAAGACCTTTGGGTATCAACTGAGGAAATGTCCTCACTTTGGGGTTAGCAGGAGGGAAAGCACCCATCAGAGAAAGCAGAGAAAGGAGCTGAACATGAAGGTGAAGCATGTGGTTCCTGAAGCTTAGAAGTGAGACCAGTCAAGAAAAAAGAATGTCAAGTCATTCAGGGAGGCCAAGAAGAAGGTAAAAGACACTAAATTTGCCCAGAAGGAAGCGGGAGATGAGTTATCTCACAGCCTTTAGCAGAAAGGCAAAGAAAGGAAATTTGAGCAAAAAGATAAAGAGAGTGAAAGACCAGGCCTGAGAGAGTTCAGACAAGTCCCAGGGGCTCTGGAAGGAGAGAAAGGAGTAGCTGGAAGAGGAGTGATACTCTAAAGATGGAAGAAAATGTCCCTGAACTAAGGAAAGATCTGAATCATCTGATCAAAGGAGTTCCCCAAGTCCTAAAATGATCAGAGATAAAATAAATACAAAGGAAAAAAATGTAGTGATAATTCTGAACTCTACTGTAAAGAGAAAATCTTTCTTTAGAGAAAGAGAGCTTACAGTCTAAGAAAGAGGGGGAGACTTTCACCAGATTACCCATCTGCAACGATGGAAGTTCAGAGACAGTGGAACAGATCAGTGTTCTCAGACTAATAAGAGAAATGTGTATGGTCCAGGATTCCCTCACCCAGCCATGATGCCATTCATGTCAATGAGGTTCCAAAATACCAGGACTCAAAGTATGTCATTGCTACCCTTTCTGAGGAAATTACTTAAGGGTATACTCCAATCAAGTGAAAATTCAATAAAAATAAGATTTCAAAATGAAGGAAATGTAGAGATAAAACAAGAAAAGAGGTCACTCTGAGAATGAAAACAATACTGGACTTTATTTATAAAAGCAAAAGTCAAGCATACTACAGGCAGAAGTAAGGTAGGCAGGGGTGCAAGGTACACAAACAGCATATGTGAAATTCCTGACACACAGTAAGGATTAAATCAATGTGATGATTTTTTAGAATAGAATTCTTTCTATTCCTAAAGGCACAGGCTTTTGGCTATTTTTTTATTTGGGAGGGAAGGAGAGAGAGAGAAATGATCACAAGGAGAAAGGGAAGAAAGAAAGTGGAGGAAAGGCAAAGAAAACCGTCTGCTATGGCTATGCATCTACCAGGATGGCACACATGAACACCTGCATTTTGGTATTGGCATATTAAATTCTGTAATCTGAAAGGGCATCCCAGTTGGTGCATGGAGAGCTGGGTTCTCTGTGTGGTTATCCACTGTCCCTCAGCCAGAGGACACACAGGAATGATTTCTTTTTGGAAAAAAAAAAAAAGATGGATCCAAGCCCATTTGGGAGTCTCAGCCTGGGCACTTAGCGGGGAAGCATTGAGATGCTTAGTTTGTGTAAGTGCATAATGAACGTGTGTAAGTGTGTAAGTGCATAATGAACGTGGGAAAGCATCATGGAGACAGTGTCAGGAACCTGCCCCAAACCACGTAACTTTAGGAAACAGCATTACCCGGGATGGAGTTGGCTGTGGGATGCATTGGGCATGACCTTCTGAGCCCTGGAGGTTCAAATCTAAGAAGAATCCCAGAGGGTGGTTCCGCTTCTCTGAGCACCAGGTTCTTCATCTGTAACAAAGGACACCAATACCCACTGACAGAGCTTCTGCAAGTAACCCTTTTATTCAGTAGGCTCTTGTGGAAGGCTGCCACACGCCAGGCCTGGTCTTCAATGCTGGGCCCCTCTTGGTAAAGAAATCTTCCCGGGTTCTTCCTCCGTTCTAGCTGCTTTCATTGCAGGCCATGGTGAGAAGTTGAGTGAGAATCTTGGGCACAGAGCCAGGGGCAAGTCAAACCCAAAAGGTGCATAACAGATCTCCTCTTCCACCCCTTCCCTTCCTAAGTGGCTTTTCCAAAGGCTCCATATCCAGTCTTCCTCTCCATGGTGGGCTAAAGTCTGGCTCTGAATAGCGCCCCCAGCCTGCATACCACAAAGTACAACCACCTTCTCTTCATCTCAAGTATCCTTGAAAACTGAGCTCCCTCATCTGGGTGAGGAGCTGCAAGAGGAAGCTCAGAACTTGGGGCCCCCAGAGCTACAGGACCAGCATCTCAAGCCCAGTGGTAAGGGCACACCTGGGTGTCTCAGATTCTCCTTAGCCCTCCCCAACATTCTTCCACCATAGGGTGGGACCTCCTTTCCCACACCCTCTCTTTGCATCTGTGCAAAGGGGCGCTCAGCTCCCTGCCGGGCTCCCCTCTCTCAGCCTCTCCCAGGCTCCTTCCCCCTTACCAGCCAGGCCCCAGCTCGCTCTCACGTGGCCGGCTCTCCCAGGACTCCATCCAGCGTGTGCACACCCTCCTTGCCATGTGACCCCCCCTCCCCTGTCACCCTCTCGCTTGGACCGGCCTGTCATTTTCTCATTATCGTCACCACCCCAGACCCAAACTAGTCCTCCTCTTTCCTGTTTCCAATTAAACTTTGTCCTATCAGGAATCCCAGGCCACATTGTTCTGCGGTTACCGGAGGGAACATGACGGCATGCGGAGGAAATGCTCCCTGAGCAGCCGCTGGACCCGGCCGCAGCTCGGGAGGGAGGGGCGGGCGAAGGGGTTGGGGAGACCCTGGGCCGCAGTGGGCGAGGGGGGCTGCGGGGGCGGGGGCCGGCTGCATTTTCCTTCTGGTCTTGTGCTTTCTTTTCACAGCTGCTGCTCCTTGGAGACCCCAACATTCCAGTTCCCAGAACTAATTTTAGCTTCTTGGGACTGGCCGGTCCCCACTGACCCTCACCCTGCTCTCCCCTCTGCCTGGTGGGGGGTGGCCCCTGCTCTGCGGCCCACGCAGCCGCACTCGTGCTCACACTGGGACTCTCAGAGGAGCATGACAACCCAGGCCAGCTCATGGCCGTGGCCCCCACCAGCTCCAAGACCCTCATGTAGCAGGAAACCAAATGGGGGCGAGGGACAAAGAGATGGGGGGGACTTCCTGCCTCCCGAAGACAGGCGTGACGTTTATGGCATCAGTTAGGAACTCAGGACCCTCCTGGAGCTTTTAAGAGAGGAAGCTTAAGAGAGGACAAACGGGCAGAAATGGGAACAGGACAGACAGACACCTGCCACGCTCCACCCCCCAGTACTCACCCTGCGCATGCGCTACCGGCGGAGCTGCGGAGCGCAGGTTCTCACGGGTCTCACCCGCAGGTAGCGAGGGCAGTGAGTTTTAGAGTGGAGGACCCGGGGGTCACCTTCTTCCTGGCTCTAATTCCATAGTGGGGAATCCAGGGCTCAGAGATGTGGCCTGACTGCTGCCGTTTGGGGTCCTAGTGGGTGACCATGTGAATCCAGAGAGAGCCAAGCCCAAGGTAGACCCTGCTGCCGTCCAGCCCAGGGCTTCCTGCTATGTTTCCCATCCGTGTGTTGCGACCTGGGCACTGATCGCCCCCTGCACTTGGAGCCCCGGTGGGTCGGCTGCGCCTCTCCCAAGCTGCCTTCTCAGCGGGACCTCGGGCTCTTTACCAAGGGACAACAGGTGGGCATTGAGCTTGGAGAAGGTAGTGGGCCCCTGCCACTGGGGACCCCATCCCCGGGTGGTGGTAAGCAGGTACAGAGAGGGAGAAATTCCCTTTCTGGGCCTCAGGAAGGTGGATTAACAACGGGGTCCTCTGCCCGCACTCTTGGGGCATTGAAACCCTCCCTGGCCATGGGCTGTGACTGCCTGGTCCCTCAAGTGCCCAGCTGTCAGAGCATACTTCCACCCTGTTCTGTTCCCCTTCCTGGTCAGCTGCACTCCCTGTCTTGTTCTCAGTTCTGGATCCTGGGCTTTCTCACCTGGGGCAGTAAATAAAAGTTTCTAGAAATTTCCATTTGGCTTCAAGGGAACCTCTCAAGACTCCAGGTCACTCCCGACACTCTCTTGACATGCCACATCCCTAAAGCAGTGCTGCATGGCTGACAGCACACAGACTCCTTAGATTTGAGTCCCAGCTCGGCCCCAGTTTCCAGGTCTATAAAATGGGGATAAACCGTGCAGGGAATTGTGAAGATGAAATGAGTTCACGTGACATGTGCCAATGTGAAATTTTATCAAGGAGTACTCGTAAGATGAAAGCATTTCACAGGACCAATGTTATACTTTAAAAAAAAAAAAAGGATAAAATGAGTTTGTACAGTTCATACATTCAAAGTAGTGTCTGGAACATGGGAAGCTCAGTAAGTGACACTTACTGTTGTGGAATAATGTTCTATGCAGTTCCCAGTCCTTGTTCCAAAGGGTTCAGAAAAACGACAATCTCTTATCTGACCGGGCTCTCATTTCCTTTCCTATGCACCTCTTCAACAGCCCTCTGAGACGGGGCCAATTTCCTCTCTTTACAGATGAGGAAACCATCATCTGTAAAAGAGAACCCTCCAGCCAAGAAGTGGAGATCCGGGGCATGTCCCCCCCTTGTGACTGTCATGCAAGGGCTTCCCCCCAGCTTGCTCTGCCCATCAGCTCCTCCATTCCTGGTTCCAGATGCCAGGTTTCCCTGATCCTGGGATCTCTCGATGCCCTTAGGGAAGTGACCCGCCCCAGGTCACACAGCTTCATATGCCAAAGCTGAAATAGAACTCAGGCCTCCTGAATTGATTTCCAGGATGGCACTATTTATACCACAGCCTTCTTTTTTTTTCTTGTTGGTCCATTTCCAGATGCGTTGTAACAAAGAGAAAGACATTTTCTGTCTGTTGTTCCCTCAGAATTAAAGGCCCCAAAGCCACTGTGTAGCAAATAGGGACATACTGTAGCCTGGAGGAAGAGCCCATGGACGGGGGTGAGAGGTCCCTGTGCCCACCCTCTGGGCGGCCATAGTGCAGTTCACTCAGTTTCTCTGAGAGTTCAGGAAGATGGCACTCTTTGGAATCTGCAGAGGGGGAGCCCAATGCTAAGACACCCACCCAAGCCCTTGCTGTGGGGGACCCCAGGCCAGGCTCCGGAAAGTCCTCCCTCGGGCTTCCCAAGTCCTCACCAGCACCTCATCGCTGTCTGAGGTCCCCCGGCCCCACCCCACCCTGACAATCTCCTGATGGGGTTATTTTAAGGGCGAAACCTCACAGGGCTACTGAGGCTTGAGGGTTCGGTTCTTCCTGCTTCCACTGGAGACTGGTTTTGAGGTTGTTTCGCTGAATCACTCAGCAAAAAGTAAATAAATAAACGGAGGAAGGAAACCTTGCTCAAAAGGAATTCTTTTTTAACCTCTCTCCAAAACAAAGCTGCTGTCATCACAGAAGAAATCTGTAAGATCTGACCTCTCGGGGCTATAATTCACTTTAGAGGTTCGGAGGCACCCCCACCCCAAGGACCTGCCCCACCCCTCTGAGAGATGCTCAGAACCGGCTGCCAAGCTCAGGGACAAGCTGGCCACATCCCAGGGCCTCTGGGTCCCTTGACCTTGCTGTTGTCCTCTCGCCTCCCTTCCAGACTAGAAGGACCCGGAGGGCCCTGCCGTTGGGTCTGATGTCCTTTGAATTTGCTCGGCTTCCTTTGGGGCTCACCCACCCCTTCTTGTGACTTGTACACATGATTTCCACCAGCCACCCCTTGTGGCTTCCCCTTCATGAAAAGAGAATGACAGCTGGGCACGGTGGCGCACGCCTGTCATTCCAGCAGCTCAGGAGGCTGAGGCAGGAGGATCGCGAGTTCAAAACCTGCCTCAGCAACTTTGCAAGGCACTTACCAACTCAGCGAGACCCTGTCTCTAAATAAAATACAGAAAAGGACTGGGGATGTAGCTCAGTGGTTGGGTGCCCCTGGGTTCATTCCCCAGTACCGAAAAATAAAAAATAAAAGGAAAGAGAAATCTCTTGGTAATCAACTCATAAAGGCCCTCGACTTGCTGATGTGGAATCTGAAGTCAGCAGAGCTGTAGTCCCACTGTGTGTGAGTCTCAGAGCCCGAGTGTGGGGATGTGGCTGGGGGGATGGGAGGGAGGCTGGCCCAGGAGCTCTGTCCCTAGGGTGCCCTAAGTGTACCTTCCCTGGATGCTGCTTGTCCCTCTGTGGAGGAAGGAAAGACCCCCTCATGCTCACTGAGACCCTGGGCAAGTTAAGTTGTTCACATATCTAAACCTTCATGGGTGGAGTATGCCCAGCTTGTGGGAGCACCAGATTGAATGGCTGAGTTTAGGGGAAAGTCCAGCTTCTTTCATAGCGGGTGTGGGGGGGGGGGTGTGCTCAGTAATGGATGCTTCTCTGTGAGCTGAATTGCAGGGTAGTGGGGGCGATGAGGAGAGCTCAGCGTAGACTCAGTGAAGGAATGTGGGGGGCAGCTGGTGGGGGTGTGCAGGAAGCAGACCAGAGAGGGGAGGGTGAGAATCTCCCCTCCCCACCCGCTCTGCCTACACAGGACCCTCCAGATTAGCGGATCTCAGGAAGGACCCACCTTTCCAAAAGGTCTAGAAGCACGTTGAAAGCTCGTTTCTATTAACTATTCCAGGATCCAGAATTTCCCCCTAGCTGGGTCCCAGCAGGATCTCCAGTCCCATCCTCAACAGAGAGTTGCTGAACTGGCTCCACCCATTCTGAATTTTCATGCACTGGGTCTCCTTTAATCCCCTCCAGAGCACCATGGTGTGACCACCCACTCACCATGAGGAAATCAAAGACACAGAAAGGCTGTGCAATCTTCCTGAGGCCACACAGCTAATCATTTTATTGCTCAAAATCTGTTGAACACCCAGTATGTTTTGGAAACAGAGCAGTAAGCAAGGGCCCCACTCCAACTAGGACACCCTGTCCTCCTCCTTGGGACTGCTGCCTCTTCCATCTGGGCACCACAACCCAATGCAGGGCTTGAATACTTTAGAATGATATTAAGAGGTTGAGACATAATTTTATGACTGAACCTTACCACTGCCAGCTTTGGTTCTCCACAGGGGCAACCCCAGCCCTTGGGGAACACTGGTAAAGCTTTGGAAATGCTGTTCTTGGCTGTTATAGCGGCAGGCACTATGGAAGGCCATGGTTTGGATGGGGCTTGGGTGTCCCCCCGAGGTTCATGTGCTGGAAGCTTGGTCCCCACGGTGGTGGTGTCGAGGGGGACAGTTGAAGAGACAGGGCCTGGTGAAAGGTGGCCAGGTCATTCCACCCTCAGAAGGGATTAATGTGGTTCTCAGGGGACCCTAGTTTGTTCCTGAAAGCACAAATTGTAATAAAAAGAGCAAGCCTGGCCCCAAACCTTCTTGCTTCCTGTCTTGCCTCGTGATCTCTGCCACTGGCCCATGCACCCACCACGATGCCATCCACCAAGCTATGATACGGCCAGAAGGCTCTCACCAGAGCTACACAGATGCTCTTGAATTCTTGAATTTCCGGAACTGTGAGCTTCTTTATATATTACCCAGTCTCAAGAATTTTATTATAGCAACATAATGGACAAATACAGGGCATTTAGTGGAGACACCAGGAATGCACCCTGGTGAATGTGTAGAGCCAAGAGCCGTCCTGCTCCCCAGGGAACATTGACTGGGCCACCGGACACCATATAGGAGGAAACTCATGGATGATTACCTGAGCCTAGAGCATAACTACATATTAAATTTAAAAACAAAACATTCGGGCCTGGCATACTTTCAATATTGAACTCTCCCCACCCAAATGCAACCACCAAGTAAGCTAAAAGAAGATTGTAATTTGTTTTGTTTGAAACATTACCACCAAGAGTTCTGGGTTATTTTTAAGAACCACATCACTAATGACAATCCCCTTCTGGCATTAGAGTAGCTAATGAAATGCTTCAGTCAGCCCAGGTTTGGAGCTGTAAAGTTCATGGCCGTTCTGGGACCCGTGCAAGCATCAGGCCATGGCATTAGTTATCCAGGGTAGTCGTGGGCAAGTAGTTATAAGTGGAAATACATGTTTTTTTATTATAAGTTGAGTTTATTTCATTTTTATTATAAGTTGTTTCTATTTCATTTCTCCTCTGCATCACAGTAGGGCACACTATTTTTGTGTGGATGAGGTTAACTCTGTGCTTTATTTGAACATGGGACAAGGAACATTACAAGACTCTTGTGAAAGGGCCTTGGGTGGATGAGGTGGGGGTGGGGCTAATGGTGACAGGCTTTTCTCGTCACTTCACGGAGGACAGAGAGTAGAAACTGGGTTTAGGAGACTTGGAGTCGATTTAGGGCGTGATTTCCTGGGTGAGAAAGCTATTTGTATTTCGTGTAGATAAATGAATGCATGGAGCACGGGCTGCGTCATCAAGAGATCTGAGTCTGAATCTTGGTTTGGCCAGTTGATGTTGAGATCAGGTAAAACCTCGCTGGCCTCGGGGTCTCCATTTAAAGGGGGGAGGGGGGCTGGGTCCAGAACGAGGTGACTTTGCGGTGTAACGTTCCATGGCTATAGGATCTGTCCTTGAGGAATCTCAAGATCCCTTCTGGAAGAGTCCGAATCCCCTGGTTGGAACGGATCATTTTATCTGAGTCTTGGTTTTAGCCTTGGGGAAATAGGCATCACAACAATCCTACCCCAGGGGGGATATGAGGTCTAACAAGATGTCATTTGCGAAAAGTGCAGGACTCTCCAGTTCTCCGTACATGTCAGATGTTCATTTCCTTCCTCCCAAATCCCTCACTTCCCCGACTTCCGAAGAAGACCAGTTCCAAGCCTCTGCCCCTCTGCTCTGCCTTCCCGCCTTGGATCCCAGAGCAGGGCTGGGAAAGGAAGGAACTCACACGCACTGAGTCTCCACGAGGTCCTTCCCGACGGCAGAGGTTAGGAATCCCTTCCTACGCTGGGGAGTTTCCACCTCCCTCTCTGGGACAGCTGTGGGGCCCGAGGGGAGAAAAGTGAGTAAGACAGGAAGAATTTCTGGAAGCCTCTCTGGCCCTGACCCAAGGCTCCACCCTCCAAGAGAAGCGGAGGAGAGTGATCCTCAGCCTGGGAACTCTGCACAGGTCTTGGCTGAAGGTGGACGGGGGCCCTTGCCTTCCCTCTTGGCCAGGGCTGGAGGAGCAGAGGCACCAAGGGATAAGACTGTCCATTGGAGAACTTACTGGAATTCATAAAGTAGATCAGAGAGTGGGGAGAAGAGAAGCCAGGGAGAGGAGCCCAGACAAGGCCCACTCCTGGAGAGCCCCGCTCGCCTTGCCCAGGGACGGTGGACAAGAGGATGGTCCAGTTGACCCAGAGAGTGTTCTGGAATCCAGGACTGAGAACTAGTCAGGTGCTGGAGGGAGGAGACCCAGGCACTGGCCCTGGACAGTCCTTCCTGAAGTGCCCCTACAGGGCACCTCTTCCCCAGGAAAGAGTCTAGAACAAGGAAAACTGAGCCCAAGGGCCCTGAGCCTCCTGAGCCACTCTCCTGATGGACATTGGTGATTCGGACCAGAGGAGACTCCGTCTTGCCCAAAGGGACCCCTGTCCCAGTGGCGACGACCACCAAAGGAGGGAGTGAGAAACTCTGCCCATGGCTGTGAACCTGGGGAAGCTGGGAGGGGCCTGGAAGGGATGCCTCTCCCAGTCAGAGGGGGGAGTCTTCCAAGAGGAGGTGACTGTGAGAAAGGCCCGGAAGGTGACCACTTAGTGATGCTGTCTGTGGCCGTGACATTTGCTGAATGTAGACCTTCCATGTTCTTATCGCGAGCCGTCTCTGAGGTGCAGGTCTGTGGATCAGCTGCTGGGGGCAGTCCCTTCACAGTGTGCATGTCAGAACGTCCCTGTGTACCCCTTAAACATTTCCACCTTTTTTTTGTCAATTGTGCCTCCAGAAAACGAGGGGAAGATTCTTTTAAAAAGTAAAACAAAAGACTCCGCTAGTTGGAGAAGAGATAAGAGGGCACTTTCAGGCCGAGGAAATAGTTGGATGAGGACCCAGAAGTGGGGCCGGGGTGCCATCACGGTCCAGGGGCTTCTGGCATTTTTGAGATTGACAGAAGGGCTTTGGAGCCAGACCCACCTGTGTTCAGAGCCCTGCTCTGCCACCGCCCGCCCGTCCTCCTCTGGGAAATGGGTGACAATCTCGTACTGGAACCTGAGAAGCAGCTGGGACATGGCAGGCCAGATCTCACCCGTCCTGAGAGGCCAAGGCCTGGAACAACGGATGGCCCAGGGTAACCCCCCCTTCTGTTTGCAGAATGACACGATGTCAAGTGTCTGGTCCGGGGGCTGAAGAAAAACCATGCCCTTGTCTGGTGGAGCCCAGAGACGCCTCTCCTGGTGAGGACCAAAAAGCAGGGGGGACCCTGGAGGCCAGAAACTGGAACTTCCTGTGGAGCAGGGGTTCCTGGTGGACCTAGGAAGCCCCCTATGGCCAAACGCCAGTCCCCACTGGGGAGTCTGTTGGCTGAGGGCCCTTCCTGTGGTTGAGCAAGTCCTTCCTGTGACCCCTCCCCAGAGGAAGTTCCCTGCATGTCATTGTCAAGGGGTGTTGGGGTCCTCGGGAGGCAGCTGTAGCCCCTCTGGAGAGAGCCTGAGTCAGGAATGAAGAATGTGTGGAGGTGGCCAAAGGCCGACCCGGTAGGACTGCTCCCTGGGACTGAGAAGGAGCCCAGCCTGCCTGAGTGGGTCCCATGGTCAGCATCCCGCAGGCCTGCACGGACCCCTGACCGTTGGCCCCTCTGTGCTCCCTGACCTCCTGGCCCTGTCGGACTCTAGGAGGGTGAGGCGAGAGGGGTGCTGTCACGGGGTGTCCTGCTCAGGGCCGTGGTTTCTCTCCGTCCCCACTGGACATCTCCAGCTAGGCTCGCCGCCAGGAAGACGTCCAGGACGTTGGGCAGCCCCTGGCCCTTCCCTTGGCTTCAGTGGCCCTGAGGGAGGCCGGAGCTTTCCCCAGAGGGGCTCCACTTCCCCTGATCTGACCCACAGCTTCCCCTCACCCTCCTCCATTTCTCCGTCCCCCACCTGCCCTTGGCCAGAGAGTCCAGCTGCCCACCTGTGCTCCCGCAGCACGACGCAGGGCTCGCCTCTCGAGCACTTCAGCCCAACCCTGTGGCCATCTCTGTCCAGAGCCTCTCCTGGACACTGGGGTTGGCCTAGGAAACCAGGGCCCCGAGGCAGGAGGCTATCAGCAGAGGCCAGGGTCGCTTGCTTGTCTGTGGAGTAGGGGGCTGTGGGGACCAGAGGGGGCTCAGAAGGGACAGGCGGAGGGCGGGCACCTGGCGAGTGCTGAGTAATAGGGCAGCTCCCAGTGGTGGTCGGGCAGCAGAGGTGCTGACGGGTTTTGTGGTTTAATGACAGAGAGAGAGAGAAGAGAGAAAAGTGTTCAAATAGCACAGAAGAGACCAGGAGGGGGCTGGGGACACATGAGCTGGGAGTGAGAAGGGGGGCTGGTGAGGAAGAGGAGGAGGGTATGTTCAGTATTGAGGCGGCCACTGGGAAACTGCAGCCTCAGGGTGGCTGGGAATTATAATACACACTCATTCAACAAACGAGTGTGTGAAAATGTTCCGTTTATTGAGCACCTACTGAATTTCATGCATTGTTCTAGGAGTGGGGGACACAGCAGCGAATGAATCTTGTGCTCAGAGAGGTTGTCATCTAGCGGGGAAGAAGCAGGCAACCCATGAACAAGCCAGAGAATATGTTGTATGCATTGATTTTCTTCAGGGGAAGATTATTTGTGCTTTAAAACAGGAACATACGGGAGGCACTTAGGCTGTGCCCGTCGGGCACATAGAAAGTGCTCAATAAATGCTTCTTATGATTTTAATTCTAGCCTCCTCAGTCTTGGTGTCAGCATTGCTTGGGGCCATCCTGGAGCAGGATGTTTCCATTGTTGAAGCATTTTAGTCCTTGCAAACCCTTCCCAGGCCACTCTGGGAGGGCTGGTCACGTGGACTCTCAGAATTTGTCCACTTGGGGAAAAAAAAAAAAGGCAATATTTCTGATTCTTCAGCTCTGACTCAAAGTGGTATATTTCACTGTTTCCAACACCCCCTGTCACAGTCACCAGAAATCTCCCACAGGCCAGCTCTGCCAGGCACCCACCCAGGCCCATGTGCTGACCGACAATGGCTTGCTCCATCCCTCCCGTGACCATGGGCACCTGCACTCCCCAGTCCCAGGGGGACATTGGAGAGGCACCTCTTGTCCCCCATCCCTTTAAAAAAGACACGGACCTCACCTGGAACTCCGAGTTGAATCCTCGGGGACCCGTGGGGCGTGAAGAGTGGCCTCCTGCCAGGCCCTGCCGTCCTCCACCCCACTGCAGCCTCTCCTGTAGAGGTCCCAGGGGCCTCCAATGATGCTGCTCGGTCTTATCTCATTTGACCTACGGCGGAGCCCTTGCTCCTCCTCGGAGCACCCTTCCACTCAGACCCAGGGCCACGCGCTCACTCCAGAGCTCCCCTCTGTCTTCTCTGCTCCTTGTGAATCCTCTGGCCGCCTCCTCACAGGGGCTGGGGCCTGGGGACAGGGCTCCAGCTCTTCTCTCCTCTGCCTGCACCTCTCCCCACTCCCAGGTTGATGTCACCCAGTGTCAAGGATGAGGAGCAGAACTGCAGCCGTGGGCAGCCAAGGCTGCTGTGTGGCTGCCCTGGAGGTCTCCAGGGTGTCCAAGTCCACGTGTCCCAAACCAAGCTCCTGATCTCGTTCCACCAAAATTGCTTCCCCCGAGCCCCCTCCCCAACCACATTAGCTTAGGCCACTGCCCCTGAGACCCCAAACCTGAGGGTCTTCCTGGACATTCCTCAGCTCACCAGCCTTCCCCACCCCCAACCTAGTCCATCTACCAGCCCTCAACGTCTCTGCAGAACCCAGCTCGCACCGTCACAGTCACCTTCTCACTGCTTCTGCTCTTTCTGTCCTTGTCCACTCTTAGTTGCTCCTCAATCCCTGGATCCCACATCTGTGGACTCGTGAGGGTCAGAAGTATGTGGGTGTGTGGGGGGGATTACATCTATATTGAACATGTACCGGATCTTTCTGACCATGATTCCCTAAGCAGTATTAGCTGGGACACTATTTACACAGCATCCATGTTGTCCTAGGTATTCTAAGTCACCCAGAGGTGACTGAAAGTCTGTGGAAGGATGTGTGTAGTTTGGATGGAAATCCCTCATTATTTATAAAAGAGACCTGAGCGTCTGCAGACGTGGGTACCTGTGGGAGGTCCTGAAGACCATCTCCCGTGGGTACCAAGGGGCCATTGTATTCTCAGCAGAGCACAGTGACACTAAAAATGTAAGTCCACCCTTCCAACTGCCCCAAATTGTCCAGTGACTGCCATCTCACATGGAGTCCAAGACCACATCCCTGCCAGGCCCTACCAGGGACTGCATAATCTCTACCTCCTGTTGTTTCCACACGCTCAACAGAGCCCAGGGGCCATTGGAAAGCACACAACGGGTGTGCTCCAATTGCAGGGCCATTTCCTTGCTGTCCCCTATCTGCAGCGATATTCCCCCCGGTACTCATGTGGCTCTGTCCCTCACCTAGTTCCAATTCCTACTTAAATGGAGCCCCCCCCCCCCACCACACTCTTCCAACTGGAGCCCGTCCCACCCGAGAACACTCGCAACCCCCTTCTCTGGCTCTGTCCCTGCAGCACACAGCCCAGTTGGCATGCTCTGCAGTGACATATCTGCAAGTCTATGTCCCAGCTCCACTGTGTCCCCAGCACCTAGGACAGGCTTGGCATGTAGTAGGTGTTGTACAGAATGAATCTGTGAAGGATACTGACCCTAACCCCAGCTGCCTCCAATCCTCCTCATGACCTTGAACCCCACTGTTGTCAGGGAGAAAGTCCTCAGATTCTCACTCAAATAGACCCCCACTTAGCCCTGGCAGGGGCCCTCCAGCTGGTCTGGCATCCTCAGTGGTCCCTGGACCGCTCACCTCACCCCTGTCTCCAACCCCGAGTCAAACCCTAGCAGGCTGCTGTTCATCGTCGGCCAGAGATGGCAGGGTTGGGAGTTGGGCCTACAGGATGCAGAGCCGGGGTCCTCAGATGAAGCTGGAGACTGAAAGTTTGTGTTCCCCGATTTACATCCTGAAACTTAACCCACAAGGTGCTGGTGTTAGCAGGTGGGCTCTCTGGGAAGCAGTCAGGTCTTGAGGCCTGCCCTCCGAGGACCAATGCTCTCCTAAATCAGACCCCAGAGAGATCCCCGGCTGTGCTGGCCAGATGAGGACACTGAATCTGCAGGCATCTTGACCTAGAATTTTCCAGCCTCCAAACCTGTGAGAAATAAAGGCCTGCTGTTTACAAACCACCCAGTCGACGGTAATTTCTTCCTGAACTAAGACGGAGGAGGTGCCCTAGTGCAAGAGATCTGGGCAGGGACAGCTATTTGGCTGGGGGAGTGGGGAGTGCAGAATGTCACGGGGGTTTCAGTAAACTCTGGTGCAGAGGGCGCAGGACTGTCACCAGAACAGACCTTGGGTCGTTTATGGAGCAGAACTGTGCCATGAGACGGCTCGGGAAGGCTGAGGGAAGCAAAGGCCACAGGTGCTGCGAGAGGTATCTGGGGTGGAGACCGGAGGCTGCTAATGTTCCATCCAAGTCCACCCTGGGCCATCCAGGGCCGGCTCCATCCTGCTGCGGGACAAGGCTGGCCCACCTGCCCGAGCTCCTCTGTTCCTAGATGGGCACTGTGTGAACAGCTCCAGCTGAGCCCCTTCCACATGTCAGCATGATTATCCACATGGCCGTCTGTCTCTTCCACAACGATAGAAACAAGCCCAGGGCCTGAGTGAATGGACACACCCACTCCTAGGAAAGGAAGAGGGAAGCCAACCATCCATCCCACACCCACTTGTTCTCATTTTTATAATTCCCCTAAGACAATTGTTGCCAGCCTTAATTTATTGATGTGAAAACTGAAACGCAGATTGTTGTCTACAGTTATACAACTTAGAGCTGGAGGGACCAGCCTTTGAAACCAGATCTGTCTGACTCCATGCTCTTCCTCCTGGGCCACCCTCTCCTGAATACAGAGTGTCTGTACTGGCCGCTGCGGGGAGACCTCTCAAATATGTTGTTCTGTTTAATCCCACAGCCTGAGATTTGTATTCGCCCCCTGTTAGAAATGGGGACACTGAGGCTCATTGAGATCACCTAGGCTGCCTGAGGTCACCTAGCTGGCTTGGAACCTGACTTTGTTTGATCCCAACATCAATATCCACCAGTGTCCAGACTGGTGGACCCTTGGTGATGACACTGGCTATTGAGAGCGAGTCCTCAGTCTGCTCCTCCTTGGATGATTTTCTTTGTGCAGTTCCAGCCGTGTGAATGCAGCCAGCCCAGCTTTACTGTGCATGGACCTGGGAGGAGCCCCAGGAATCTGTGGACAGGACAGGGCACCTCCACACCTCAGCAAACAGAGCCAGCATCACGTCTGTGCACTGGCCAGGGATCGTGGCCTCCCCGTGGGCCCCGAGGCTGCTTACTGCATGACTCCTGATTTTAGGCAGAGAATGAAATCATCAAAATGGTGGGTGGTTGAGGGCTCAGCCTCTGGAATTTCCATTCCTGGGTTTAAATCTAGACTGTTCACTGACTGTATGACCTTCAGATTGTCATTCCTTCTGAGCTTCACCTTCCTCCTCTGTAAATGGGATTAATAACGGAACCTGTCTCGTAGCGTCATAGATCAGATTAAATGAAATAGTGCTGACAAGTACCTAGGAGGATCAATAGCAGCTCCAGTCACACTAAGGGTTCACGGAGGTGGGTAAAGAAAGACTGAACAATCCCTTAAGCCACCACTGACCGCAGAAAACAATCCGAGCCTCACAGACCCCCATTTTGCACCTTTTTCTTGGTCTTGGAAGAACACAGACCTGAAGTCCAAAGATCCAAGTCTGGCCGAGTGACTTCTCTCTAGGTCTTTGTCCTGGTCATCTGAGAAAGAAAGTGGTTGATATTTGGACCTGCCCCACTCCGCCCTTGGGATGTGTACAAGGCTCAAATGCAACAGTGTGTGTGGCAACATTATGTGAAACACAGAATGCCTCAGACATGTGAGCTATTGTGTGACACTTGCTCCCTTTCTGGTCCCCCACCCCACTCTGGCTCCCCCCAGCCAGCCAGTCTCCCTCCCACCCTATTTTTTTGGCCTCCGATGCCCTGGAATCTCACTTGGCTCCCAGAAAGGATTCAGAGCTCAGCACAAATTGTCCAAGGGTTGCTTCCAAAGCCTCCCGCGGCTCAGTCGGCTTAATGGGAAAGAACGGGGGCTGGTGCTTCCCGCTCCAGCCCACAGCGTCCCTGCTATGTCCCTGACCCTGGACACTAAGGACCCCCGGGTGAGCAAGACAGGCTGTGCCCTCAGGGTCGCATCACGGAACAGCCACCGTCACAAGTCCATGTACCTCGTCCAGGGCCCCAGAGGGGGCGTGTGCCCCCGCTTCCTGGAGGAGGCGACGTTGGAAGAGAGCCTGATCCTCACGGGGTCAAGTCCGATCTGACGCTTCTCCGCGGCATCTCGTCATCCCGACACTCAGGGCTTGGCCACGCTGAAGTTCAAGGAGGCTCTAGAAGATCCTCAGGCCCCGCTGTCGGTTCACAAAGGCTCAGTGAGCGTCGACATGTTTCTCAGCGGTCGCCCAGCTGGGACTCTGGGATTACTGGGCGACTTCTATGTGACCATCCATATTCCATTCCCAGAGCCCCTGGGCCAGGACAAAAACGGGTCTTAGACAGAAGTCCAAGGGCATTCCCAGAGCTCCCTCCTCTCCTGCCCCTGGGCTGCGACAGCGAGCCCAGGCCTTGCTCGGCACTTGACAGTCTAGGCAGGTGTCCCATTGGCTCGGTCCCCACAGTGACTCCATGGAGTGACTTCATTCCACCTGTTTTACAGATAAGGAAACTGAGTCTGGACAAAAATCTTTAAGGCTTGACGGGAAACTGAGAAACTGATTTCAGAAACCAGAGAGCCCGTGGCCAGCATCTTGACTCTTCAAATTGCAGTCACTTTGGGTACTTCAGAGCATGTGACGGTTCCCTGGCTCTCTCCTCCTTTCACCTTCTCTCCTTCTCTTTTACAAAACTGTCTTTAAGAAGCAAAAGTCACTGTCCTCTGGTGGCAGTGGGGCTTCTTCCTGCCTGTGGGACCCGCCTCTGACCCGCCTGTGTCTCTGCATGGCTCCCGCCTCCCCCCTGCGTTTCCCATTCAGCTGTCTTCATGACTTACCTGGGTCCCTCACAGGCTCTGTCCCCTCCTCTCTACCCCTCCCCCACCAAGATACTCAGAATAGCCAAGACCTTTGCTCCAAGAACCTCGGGCTGTTCAGGGCTGCTTCTTGCAGATTCAGCCTTCAGTTCTCGGGGGCAGTGGAAGGGGAGGCCACCGAGGAAATCTGGCGAGGCCCTGCTTGAAGCTACGAATTCCCCTGGCAAGCAAAGGAGAGGACTTCAGTGGGGACAGGAAAGGGGACGTTGGTCAACAGCAATGCACCTGCCAGGGCCTCGCTCTCCAGACCTCTGGTGGGAGGCAAGATGGCGTCCCAGCCTCCAGCTGGCGTCTCAGCCTCTAGCTGGCGTCTCAGCCTCTAGCTGGCGCGGCTCGCAGGAGAGGTGACAGTGACTCCAGAGCCCTCTTAAGAAGGGCTGCAGAGGACGACCATGGAGAGACAGGAGTCAGTCTTCATGAAGGGCCAGAGTCCAGGCTCCATGGGTCACTGTGGGGGGAAGTGGGGGCATAGAGGGAGAGGAATGGACTCCGAGGGTCCCTCATCCCCTCCAGCTGGGCTCAAGCGTTGGCTCCTCCAAGTTTGTAGCCAGGCCTCCCTGGACGGCTGGGCGTCCCTTCCTGTCTCCCGATTCCTTCCCTATCAGGAAGGGGGGACCATTCCTCCCTCACAGGGCTCTAGGGACATTTGGTGAAGTGAGGTCTTCTCTGGAGTTCCCAGCGCAGAGCTTGGCTGGAGGCTCATGGCACTTTGGTCCCCTTCCTCCACCTTCCAGAAAGCCTTCCAGGTCCTGGGCTCTCCCGGGGAATCAGGGTGGGCTCTCACTGCAGCCCGCACTTAGCCGACTGCTGGGCACCAAGCAGAGACTGTAGGTGGAGAGAACCTCATGATCAACCCTCGAAGGTCAACTGTCCTCCTGGGGACTTGTCTATTACAGCTTGGCCTGGACAGAGACTCCCAAGTGTCCAGCTCAGACTTAGGAGGACTTCTGGAACCACCCAGGTCTGCCACCCATGTTCACACTCGGGAAGAGGAAATGAGGCCCTGAGAGGGAGAGCCATTTGCTTAACCTTCTGATGACCAGGTTCATAGAGCTGCGTGTCCCCTACGAAAACACAGAGAAGATGGCGGGGGCGAGGGACAAAATGGCTCGGCTCACTCCTGATCCCTTCATCGAGCTGCTGAGGCATATTCTGTTCTGAGAGGTTCTCTCTGAGAGGATGGCCGTCCAGGTGGGCCTTCAGCTCACCTGTGCTAATCAGAGCCCACAGAGGTGATGGCTGAAGTCAGCTGTCCCCATGGGCCCCAGGTACAGACAGCCACTCCGTCTACCTGGGGTCCCCACTGGGTTCTCTCTGCTGCCTCCACTTCCAAACATGGAACCTCTTTGGTGAAATCCATGGAATCCACAAGACAAATCTTCCAAGCGGGTTGGCAGCTGGCCCAACCTTCCAAGCCAGCTGTGAAGACTGGCTCAGTCTGCAGCCTCTCTCCTCCTCCATTTCTCTCCTCTCCTGATGCTCCTGTCCTCTCCTCTGGCTCCACTGTGCCCATTGCCCAGGGTTAGAAGGGACTCCAGGTCACTAGCTGGCTATGGCAACAGGGTAGCTGGGCATTGTCTGCAGAGCCCAGCCAAGAGTTGCCCGTTAGTCCCATTCTTCAAGTGCCATCCAGGTGTTCAGCATTGGCTACTGTGACTTCCTCCCACTGCAAGGAATGCCCTAGTTATCTCCTCCATTTCCCAAGGCCACACAGGAATCACACATCTGCACCAATTCCAGAGCTACTGAAATAGCTTATGTTAAAAATGCCGACTCTCTCATATCAATCCACAGAATGTTAATAGTGGAAGCCTTTCATCAATCCAAAGAGTGATTGATCTGCTACTATTCACTATTATTTAATAGATAATTCACTATGTCACTTGGGTAGGTTACTTGATTTCTTTGATTCCTCTTCTATAATGTTTAGGACAGTTCCAGGAACTTGATAATATGAATCAATAGCTATTTTGTTAGCATCACTGTTAATAATCAGATGAAATATGGAATATCTTCAAGCTTCTCCCATTGCAATTGAGAAAGTAAGCCCCACGAGGCAAAATGGGAAGGCCATATGGTCAAATGCAGGGACATGGGCTCTAGACTCAGGCAGAGCTAGGTACCCAGCTCATCAGCTTCCACTCTGGGTGTCCTTGGGAGAATTGCCTATCTTCTCTGGACCTCTGTCTCCTCTTCTATGAAGCTAGGTAGATCATGTCTGTGCACGGCACAGAATAGGCACAACACTGGTTGCCATGGTGATGATTGTCCTGTTTCTTCCCTTCCCCTCCCGACCTCTCCCCTCTTGCCTCAACTTCCAATCTAGCCAGAATCTAAGCTCTGATTTGGGCCATGTCTTCTGCCTTTCTGTCCTCTTCTCTTCTAGAAGTTTCCACAAGACCCTAAAAGGACCCACACCAAGTTCCAGAGCCATTCTGGATGTTGTGACTAAGTACCACTGCTTTAACTTCCTGTCTGGTGAAATGGAAAGTTTCAAACTGAAAAAGTGATACCAACTTTGGTATTTGGAATTTCATCTTTATCTTAGTTATGGGTAGGAGTTCATTTTTTGGCAGGGGTTGTTGATTATGGGTAGAATTTTGGAATGCATTGACTTGGGACACTTCTCTCGAAAGGAATCAATAACAGACACTTGGGAAGATACTACTTCAAGAGACCTAGTAAGAAATCCATCCATGAAATCCATCTATAAGAAATCCATCCTGTCTCCCACTAATTTACCTGCTGGAAGAGAATGATATGTACTAAGCTTAGAGTTTTGTTTAACAACTTTCTAAAAACCTGACACTCACCAGCACAGTATGAAGGACAACTGGGCTCGAGACAGAATGCTTGTGTTTGGCAGGGAAGAGGGATGTTACTTATTGTGTTCTTTCAAGGTCCCCAACAGTAAGTACCGCTTTCAACTCCATTTCACAGATGAGGAAATTGAGGCTTGGGGTACTGAAGTCTCTTGAATCTGGTCACAGCCACAACCGACGACATCTACCTGATCCGTACAGGCCTGGCCCATATGGACCAGCCGTAAATATACTTGGATATTTCAGTACTTCTTACTAATTAGCTACCGTCCTTACCCTCTCACTCTCTCACCACTCTCACCCCATGATCCAAAAACCTAAAGGGTGATACTGGGTACAACAAGGGCCTTTGGATTCTACTTCAAAGCTATAGTTGATTGGTCAGTCCCTGGGCCATGTCAGTGTTTGAATGATTTGGAGTATCATCGAAACCCAGCTGATGGATGTCAGAGTGAATTTGAACCTATGTCCAACTGCTCCTAAGACCAGTTCTCCTCCCATGATCTGGGCTACTTCATGCCCAGAACAAATGCCAAACTCCAGAACTAATTGAGAAATAGAGGAAAACAAATGAGCCGATGAGAGAGGAAATGTCTCCTTTAGTACCTGAGCACAGTCCGTGGGGTTGGGCTTGTACCAGCAGGGAGTGGCAGCTCACTAAGCCAGGATGAGATCCACTCCCCTGCAAGGTCACAGGCTGTTCTGGACCAGGATAGGACAGTACTGTCCCCACCGAGGTCTCCAGTCTCACCTGTCCCACCCACGTTCCAGCCGCACTGAGTTCCATGGCATTTCTAAACATACCACCTCTTCTGATCGCCCCATGCCTGCGCCAGGTGCTCTTTGGTCTTGGAATGTTCTGTCTCCCTTCTCAGGCCAACAAACTCCTACTCATTTATTAATTCTTGGCTCACATGCACCTGCACCCCCCGAAAGCCTAGCCCTACCTGTGAACTTAACTTTAATGAAGGCCCCTGGATGTCATGCTGAATCCCAGGCAACAGGAAGCCAGCAGGGAGCCAGCCTGCTTTTGCAGGAAGCTGATTAGCAGGAAGGGCTTTTATCACATTCAAAGCCATCCAGCAAGAGAGCTTCAACTGGGCCTTCTGGTCTACCCACAGGGGAGGCAAGACGGGCTCCTCCTAAAAGGTGCTTTTCTTTCCCATCTTTCCATGTCTATTTCCTGTTTGATCCCTGCGCTTCTTGCTCCCTGAAACAAGGGCGGGTTCTATTTGGTGGCCTAGTGTCCACACGGTTGGAACAGGGCATTTTCTAAGCTTGTGCCATTGCTTATACTATCTCTGGTCATGAAGTTGCTTAGGCCTAAGAATCCCACTTCTTTGCCTCTTGCTCCTCTAACAAATCGAGAGCCCACTTGAGATCACATACTGCTTAAGTCTATGGGGAAGCTACTGAAATTCCAGCAATGTCGGGTGTAGAGTGCTTAGCCGTGTGCCTTTCCGCTTAGTGCAGAATCAACATGGAGTATGTGGTGGGAGTTATGATTGTTATTATTATATTAGTCAGGATAATTAATGCTTAGCTGCTACAACAAGTGAAGCCTTGAAATCTCAGTGACTCACCAGATTACAGGTTCATTTCTTACTCATATGACAAGTGCTATGGGCCAGGCTGTCGTCCTCCATCGGGTAACAACACTCTCTGGAACATGTGGCCTCCAAGGTCATGTCAACGAAAAACAAGAGACAGATAAAGGAGGTGTGCTCTTAACTGCCTCCACCTGGAAGCAACACCTCAGCCTCTTTGCTCAGAGTCCATTGGTCAGAACTAGTCAGAGTGCCCCAAGTGTGACTTCTAAGGAGGACGGGAAATATGGAGGAGCACAGGCAGGGATGTCGGTTAATGCCACCTCCATAGCAGCTATGGAGGGAAAGAGGAATAGATTTGCCCTTCGCCTCATTTGAGAATGGATTTGGGAACAAGGAGATCATTTATAGAAGAGATTCACAAGAGGCGCTCCATGGCATTATTAACTTCACGAATCCTTCGATTCCTCTAGATCAAAATGGGAGTAATAAGAGTACCTAACTCCATGGGGTTATTCTGAGGTTTAGTTGATGAACGTGACAGTGAAGAGGCTCCAGCTGACCAATTAAGACTATTCTATAGCAATTCAAAGGATCTGGAGCCCAGCCGCAATTGGCTTCATGGGTCTGTAACGCCACTAAACATTTTGAACTCAGCGAACACGAGAATCCCGAAGGGCTCTTTGCAATTTTCCCCTTTCAGCCCTTCTGTGGCAGGTGCTCTGGATCCCTTGATTTATTTTTCAGAAACCTGTGTCTGATGGCTTCCTGGGATGCCCAACCCTGAGCTGGTTGCTCAGTATGTAATGAATGAACAGTCAGAGATCCTTTGAAGGATGCACAGGCTTCAAGCAAGTCAAGATAATGCCGGTGGGATTGTGGGGGCTCCCTTCAAAGGAAGCCACATGATATGCTGATAGTGGATGCTCTTGGGGTCTCAAAATGGTCTATGTAATGTAGTGTAGTGCTGCTCGGTTGCTTCTACCCTGCCTCTGTTTCTCCATCTGGAAAATGGAAGACCATAGAGCATGAGTCTTAAAGGTCAGAGGCTTGAGTCAGGTCTAGAATGTAGGTTCTAAGTTTGGTCCATTGTGTGTTTTGGGACAATTGTCTTATTCCTCTTGGGACTCAGATTTCCTATCCATGGAAATCGTATCATAATACCTATCTCACAGGATTATTGTGGGAATTTTTTTTTTTTTTACAAACTATTCACACTGTGTTTGACATGAATCCAATAAGGTTGGGTAAAATTATTAAAAGGGGGGCTGCTTTATACATTGGAATACCGTTTGGCAACACAAGAGAATGAGCTATCGATTCGGGAAACAATATGGATAAATCTGAAACACGTTACACTGAGCAGAAGTCCGATGCCTATAACTCCATTTACACAAAACTCTGGGGAAGACCAACCTAAACTAGAGCGGCAGAAAGCAGATCTGTGGTTACCTGGGACATAGGGAATTTGGGGTTCTGATGGAAACGTTCTGTGTCTCAGTGATCATGCGTGTATCCATTTATCCACGCTCTTAAACCTGAGCCCTTAAAATCGATGCTTTTATTGCCTGCGGGTACAGCTGAGTCAAGTACACTTCACAATCAAAAATCAGACAAATGTAGAAAAAATAAAAAACAAAGATGAAAATGAGAGGGTTGGGCTGGGTGCGTTGTAACTGGTTCCACAAAGCCCTGCAGAGATGCCCCCAGCTCCGCCCGCCAATAGCGATTCCCGGCTGGGGAGCCCCTTTTTTCTAGCTCCCCCTTCTTGTGGGCATCTGCTGCAAGAGCGCACACTCTGTTCCCCTTCTCTACCCTCAAGCCAGCCAGCTCAGCCTCTGCTTTGTCAATAAGCCAAGATAAGGGTGTGGGCCACATGACACTAGGTCCCAGACGTAAGTGGGATCCATGGATATTAGCTCATAATTGAATGAAAATGCCCAAAGCACTCCTTTAGGCTGGGGGAACGGGAACGGGTGACCCCTCTGCCTGTAGGAGCTAGTGACCATGACTCACGAGTCAGCGTGGGAGGCAGCAGGGCCGTGAGCTGGTGGTGAGGCATCAGGGTCTGGGCCTTATTTTTGACAACAAATTAGCATATTGAGAAGGCGGCCGGCCCCCACTTTTGGGAAATCCTGCCAATTTTGTTGATGAGGAAGTTAGGACACAGGGAGGTTGAGTCACTTGCCTGAAGTCTCACAGCTAGGAGGAGCAGAGACGGGACTTGAACCCAGTGCATTTGACACTAAAGTCTGCAGAGAGCAGATCCTCCTGTCCTACCCCTCCACACACACACAGCCAGTGACCAGAAACAGGGACCTGGGGATGTCTCCACAGCAGCTGGGGTGTGGCCTGCCCCTCCCTTCTGCCCCCAGCTCGGGCACAGGTGCTCTGAACCCAGGAAACCTCATTCAAACTCGGAGCCCGAGCTCCAAAGGAGTCTAGGAATGTCGTTTTGCCTATTCCTGATCCTTCTAGAACAGAGAGAAACCTCAGAAGGAAAGTGGAATGATGTTGAAGGTCCTGTTAACCCCTAGAAGCAACATGAGTTTGGGAGGGCCAAAGGCCATGCAGAGGGTACGCAGGGGGCTAGGCCAGGCCCTAGATAACGGGCAGCAGAAACCTGTGCCCCAGACACACGGGAGTGTCTCATGGAATCCACAGGCAGTAAATCTAGGAACGGCCTGAAACCAGGAAACTGCTAGGACTGTCCCTTCACCTCCCATGTAAGCCCCTCAGTGTGTGTCGCTGTGTCCTTCCCTGTAGATGGGCTCCGCTGATTCTCAGATCCAGGCAATAAGAAGCGTGGCTGCCATTACAGAGAGTCACCGTCTCTGTCCCTGTCTCTGGGCCTCTCTCCTTCCTTCCACCACTCCAAGAAGGAAGAGGCCTGGCTGGGCTTGGGTCAGCACCTTCTCCCCACCTCCCGTCACGTGCGTTGAGGACGTGGGGAGCGGCCCCCCTCCTCCCTCACCTGTCCATGGCACTAGAGAAGAGGGTAGGGGGTTAAGATGACTTGGGGAGGGGGATTTGGGGCATAGGCTAGGAACCTTCCCTGTGCAGTGGAAATGTCCTTCACACACATGTCCACTCACGCTGTTAAACGGCCTAATCCAGGCTCAGGAATTTCTCAGATTGCCCCGCCTACAAAGACACCTCCAAGCTGATGACGCTCGGACGTGAGACAAGCTCAGGCCCTTTAAGACGGCAGCCTCAGCCTCTCCTGCCCCTCACTGATGTCTGGCCCTTTTCTCACTCACATCCCGTCTCCTCTGGAGTCCTGGCTCTCGGCTCGGCTTGGTTTCTGGACCTTCCATCTCAAGGTCAGCCCTGAGTTTCCACAGTGGGGCTCTGTTCTCCCAACCAGGCCTCCACTGGCCTTGGCCCACAGAATTTCCTCAGGGAGGCCACTGTCCACTGCCTCAAAGTCCAGTCCCAACTCTTGCTGGTCACAGCCTGGCTGAACCAACCTGAGGTGCCCGTGTTGAGGACTCTAAGGGCATCCTGTGGGCGTCTGCCGTTGGCACTTGGATAAACTCCATGAGTTTGGGCTCCGCCCCAATCTAGGCGCCAGGAGGCAGAGACGAAGCATGGAAGACTGTTGACTTAAGCAGGCCACAGATGGGGCAGAGGCTCAGCTTGAGCAGGCACTTTCTGTGCCAGACATTGGGTAGCCACCAAGAGCCAGCTGTGAGGAGCCCTCTCCTAGGCCCGACAGCCAAAGGAGAGCCCTCCACAGCCCAGGATGGCGGAGAAAACCCCGATACCAACATGGCAAGCTGGAGGATAAGAAGTCTTTGTTAGTTCCTCCTCCAGGGGCACAATGAGGTATTCATGCTCTTCCCCTCGGGACTCCGGAAGCACTTTAGGCCCAAGAAAAGTCCGTGCGTCATCGTAATTGTGTAACATGGCTGCCCTCTTTCCGCCCCACCCTTGACATATCCTGGTCAGGCGAGATCAAGTTCTGCTGCTCCTGCTGCCGCTGCAGCCACGGCCACCATCAATCAAGGCTCCTCAGTGGCCTTTGCTTCAGACTTTCAAGGAGCTGAGGATCTGGGGTCACTTCCTTCCATTGCCCCGGCTCCCACCCTCAGCCACTGGGATCCACCAATGCCCCAACTGCTTTGGGTGCCGCGTCCAGGGAAAGTCTTCACGGTGGGGGAGAGGGACATGGCCTTTGATGATTTACTGCCCTGAGTTTGAACCACTGATCAGCTGTGAAGGCTGAATAATCCTCTGAACCTCAGGTTGTTTCGTCTCGATTCTGTCCAACGTATTATTGAAGACTTGTGAAATCATCTTGAGAAAGATGATATCAGGATTAAATGAGAGAGCAAGTGGAAAGCCCCAGAACTGCACCTGGCACTTAGTAGCTGCTCAGTAAACATGGCTCCCATCCACAGGTTCTAAGCAAGTTTGGGGAAGTGAAGTATATGGTCCCCACCTTCTGGAAATGTACTTTCCTTAGTGATTAGGCTCACCTATGTCACAGCCCCAAGTGTCAACAGGGCAGTAAGATCTACCTCAGGGGATATGTAGGCACTATTGACCCCCACTTTACAGATAAGGCAAAGAGGCCCAGGATGCTCTGATGACTCTTCCATGATCCCAGAGCTTGAAAGTGGTGGAGCTGGGATTTGAACCTGTCCTTCTGGATCCAGGGCCCATGATCTTACCATTTTGTTTTGCTGCCCGCACCATCTTGCTAAGCAAGGGTAGTGAAGGGAGTCACCAAGAGACAGAAGGTGGTGGAAAGAGTGTCCGATGCAGGGTAGGGCGGGTTGAACTCTGAAGTCACCCAGTGTGGTAGGGCACCCTGTTTCCTCATTTGCAAAATGACATCTATAATACTCCCTGTCTCCAGAGGTCTTGTGTCGGTCTCATCAAATCCATTGGCTTAACAAGTGTTTGTCAAAGGCTGCCGTGTGCCAGGCACCGTCCCAGGTTGTGGGGATGAACCTTGAACAAGTCTAGTCCCATCTCCAGTGGGTCCCTGCCTCATTGACCAATGAGAGAATGGGATCTCACTGGGAGTTCCACGCCAACAGCTTATCTCAGTGAAAGGGCTTGCCACTCTATGGGGACGTCATAAGAAGAAAACAACAAGGTTAACAGCGATGTGTATAGAAGGTCTCCTCTGTGCTGGCTTTAATGGGTACCCATTTTACATACAAGAAAACCGAGGCCCAGAGAGGTGGTCATTAGTGAGCTGAGCAGTGGAGCTGGATTCCAAAGCCAGGTGGTCTGCCTTTAGGTCTGTCCTAAATGCCACCCCCAGTGGCCTCTTACCACAGCTCCTGGCTTCTTGTATCTCAGTAGTTTATTTAGAACCATCTGGAAACCCTGGAAAGGTCCTTACATTCACTGTGGAGGATGCAGCCCACAAGTCCATCCCAGGTCTTGATCCTGCACCAACGTGAGACAGGGAGACGGGCGCCAGGCTGCAGGTTGGGGAGCAGAGCGCCTCGGCCCTGGCTGGCAAGAGCCCGGCCTCAGCAGTGCCCCGGCGGCCAGCCTTGACATCACTGCTGGCCAGGCCAGGAGCCGGGTTGTGTCCTGCAGTCAAGGCCTGGCCCGGGCTCTTGGGAAGGTGTCTTTCTGGGAACTTCCTGGGCATGACCTCACTGGTCCTCTGCAGCTTCCCCGGAAACCAAGGCTGCAGCCTCGTCCCAGGTTTATGGATCGTGATGCTGCAGGCGCCAGAAACAGGAAGTCACCTTTTCAAGGTCACCCAATAAAGTTAGGTGCGGTGATGTCCCCAGAACGCTGTCTGAAGCTCCAATGGCCAGAGGACCCACGTCCCCCGTGAGGGCGGCAGAGGTCAGCCAAGAGCCTCTGCTCCTGGTTCCTCCTCCAAGACGCTGCCCTGCCCACGCCGTGCGCGTGCCTTCACTGAAAATGCGTGGATGGACGCCACCTCTGCGCCAGGAGCTGGGCACCAAGGATGCCAGAGTGGACGGGGCCCATATGGTCCCTACCATTAGGGAGCTCACAGGCCAGCAGGAAAGACAGAGAGGAGATAAATAGCCACAGCTCTGATGGTGTGACAAGGGAAGAGCACGGGAGACTCTGGGACCCAGGATCAGGTCACTGACCTTGTCCAGGGGTCAGGACTTGGAAGGTGACGTTGATGGCGATACAAAGGGTAGAGGGAGCCTCCCAGGGGAAGGCAGGGGGGTGCACCCCAGCAGAGGTCCTGCCTGTGCAGCAGAGGGACACGGCGAAGGGGACAGCGGCCAGCAAGGTGACCGGCAGGACAGGCCCCACCCCCGCAGGCATCCGCAAACCCTGAGCAGTGCACGGCTCAGGGGTGAGGGCGTGTTAACCCAACTCCCGCTCTTGTCTGAAGGTGACCTGAGAACTAGCGCGGGCACCTAGACCCGAGCACTCTTCGTGACACCAGCCGTTCATCTGGGCGCCTCGAGATACACAGGGAATCGGATCAGGATCAAAGGCCGTCGATTGACCCAGGATGAGAACATCAACTGAAATGGGAAAGCCCGGAAGCCCGCAGGACTCGCACGTGGGAAGCCACAGGGTCCCCACACTTAGTGCACAAAGTGTCAAAGTGACAGGCACCACTCAAGGTGATGTTCAACGGAACCAGCTCACAGTAGGGTCAGCTGGCCCGGTGGGTTGGAAAATATTCAAAACACACAAAAATATTCAAAGCAGCCACCACCGCTAGGACTGTTCTCCGACTTAGACAATGTCATTGTCTAAGGGCATTAGACCAGGTGACGTCATGGAGCCAACATGGCGTGACTAATGGGGCCGTCGTTACTCATCCAGGGTAGAGCCGGGAGGGAGCCGGGAGCCTCATCTTCCCATCAGCCTCTCCATCATGGTGGTCAGAGCACTATTGTTGGGTCATTATCTAAAGACTGCTCCGGGTCCAGGGCCCACTCTTAAACTCCACCAAAGCCCACAGGATCTTAAAGGGTAGTTTTACCACCTTCAGTTTGTAGGTGACAAAAGAGGAAACTGAGGCTCGAGGAGCAGTATCACTTGCCCCAGGTCCCTCAGCAAGCCATGGACATGAGGGGACCCCAACGGCACGGAACACATCAGCCCTCTGCCTCACACACCCGCTGAGCAGAAGCCCGCTGTAAATCCGACCTCCACACCCCCCCCCCCCACGCAGGAAAGTGGATTGGATGTGAGTCAGTGAGTGATGTCATTACAGGGGTAACCTTGAACCCACTCTAATTTATTAAGAGAGGTGTTTGTACAAACTCGGTTCTTGATAATAGGGTGGCTACGGCTGGAAAGTTCCCAAACCTGGGTATTAGGACTTCAGTCCCCCTCGGTGTAGTCCCCAGTACATGGGAGGGTCCCCCAAAGATGCCTTATAACGTGCCCACGGTATTTATGAGCAGCTGTCCATCCCCCTCTTCCTGCCCCACGGTCTCCACCGTCCACTGCTCCCTGTCCATCATCCACCTGGCTGCCTGGTACCAGCTTCCCACTAAGCCCGACCCCAGCTTCTGCCCCCAGGCCAGGGGCATCATTAATCCACAGATTTGCTCATTCACTCCTTTTAATATTTATTGAGGATCTACTTTGTGCCAGGCCCCATTCTTGGGCTCTTGGGGAGAGACTCAGGAGCTGAGAGGTCCCCCAGTCTTGGGTTGCTGTGGTTAGAAGTGTGAGAAATATGCAATTCACAAAGGGACAGCTGAAGAAGCAAACCTCAGTAGAGAGAAGGACTGAGGAGCCCTAGGTGGGGTGGGGTGGCCCACCCCGCACCCCTTCGGCTGTTCCCTGCCTTTGTTGGCACCTTCGATAGCCAGTTTCCAGCACAGACATCCCCCACCTCGTCTCTCCTCCCCTCCTTTGTAAAGCCTTCCCTGGTGCCCACTGAGCATGCTCCACCACACACAGGGACTGGCCAACCCTTGGGTAACCTTCAACCAAGAGGACCAGAACCAGGGGACAAACCCTCCAAGCCCTCTGCCCTCTGTGGGGTGGCTCTATGGCGTGGTCTACAAGACACCTTAGGGTCCCTTGCAGGACCAGACCTCAGACTCCCCCAGGGGTAACAATCAGGAACACACGCTGGCAACACAGACATCTCTGTCACCCTTTCCCAGGGATCACCTCGCCAAGAAGCCCCCGCATCAACCTCTTTCAGCGTCTGGGTGGAGGATCTCAAACCAAGGTACACGGCCAAGGTCACCCTCGCTGAGAAAGTGGTGTCTGAGCTGAGACCCAAATTATGTGGAGGGAGGAGCTTCAGAGTCCTGCAGGGAGGGCTCCCAGACCAAGGGAGGGCAGGAGTTCAGCCCTGAGGCAGGAGGGTGCCGGTGTGGACAGAACCAGGAGGCCCAGAGGAGAGAGGGCTTGTCTGATGACGTCATCAGGAAATCCTCTGGAAGCTCGCAGGACAGAAAGACAGGAGCCAGCAAGAGGCCAGCTCAGCTGTGCCCGGAGTCTCCGGGTCACCTTTAAGTGATTTCACCGGGGTTTGCCTCTAATGCCCCACCCACTCTCTTTGTTTCTTTCTTTTTCTGTTTTTGACGATTCTGGGTCCAAAGGTGGGGTTCCCCGTGGTGTGTTCATACAGGAGCCCAGGACAGTTACAGCCAACGCATTCCACTGTCTTTCCTCTCCCCATCCCCCCCTTCCCTCCATTCCCCATTGTCTATCCACTGAACTGCTATTCTTCTCCCCTTCCCTTATTGCGGGTCAGCAGCCACAAATCAGAGAAAACATTCCGCCTTTGGTTTTGGGGGGGTTGGCTTATTTCACTTAACACAGTGGTCTCCAGATCCATCCATTTACCAGCCAGTGTCATAAAGTCATTCTTCTTTATGGCTGAGTAATACTCCATGGTGTGTATATATGCTACAATTTCTTTGTCCATTCATCTGTTGAAGGGCACAGGTTGGCGCCACAACTTAGCTCTTGTGAATTGAGCTGCTATAAACATGGATCCCACCCATCCTTGGAGGACTTGATTGGAACAAAGAGACCAAGCAAGTCCAGATGCCCTTCCGTCTGTTCCCACCTTCTGCTTTCCTACCACACCTCCCCCGCTCCCTCCCATGCAGTACTTAGGCATCCATACCTGGAAGCACCTGGCAGGGAGGGGTGGGAGACCCGAGCTCCACCAGCAGCAGCTGGACAGACTGAAATGCCTGGGTGTGGCGACCAGGGGCCAGTGACCTCTCCTCCAGGTCCTGAGTCTCACACTCTGCTCTCATGGCTGCACAGAAGTGGCCATGTGACAACCGATGCCACATTTTGTGGGCATGACACCCAAAGTTGACAGGGATACAGACTTCAGTCCCCCTCTGTGTTCCCCCAAGAGGTTTGCGCCGGGTGGTGGGGAGAGGCCTGGACTTCGCTGACTACTGCGCAGGCTCTCTGGAGGCCAGTGCTCCCGTGACACACATACAGTCTGGGGTCCTCCCAGACCCTCTCCTCGGATAACAGAGGAGCTGCCGGGAGGAGCAGAGCAAGCGAGGGCCCGGACGTCCTACTCAGGAAAACACTTTGGTACGTGGGGCATGTGCCAAAACCAGGGCTGAAGCCCTGAGGAGCCAAGGGCAGGGCTGAGAGGAGCCAGGTCCAGTTGAAACCCGGCCCAGGGCACCAGCCTCCTGTGGCTGCCGCGCAAGGTCACCGCACACCCAGAGCTTCAGGCAACACCAAGTCATGGTCTTACCGTTAGGGATGCTGGAAGGCAGGCTGGTTCCTTCAGGGTCTCAGGGGAGAACCCTGTGATCCTCCTGGCTGCCGGCCCCTGCCACACGTCACTCCGGCCTCTGACTCTATTGTCTCTTACCTCTGACCCCGAGGCTCTTGCCCATCTCGTGAAGACCCTGGTGATAACACTGGGCCCCCTCCCATGCTACCCAGACCACCTCTCCAGTGCAAGGTCTTGGACTTGATCCCATCTGCAGAGTCCCTGTCCAGGGTCGGGGACTAGGAGGTAGACAGTTGGTGGGGGAGGGGCCCTGTTCTGCCGCCTGAAGCCGGTGGTTTTTTAGACTTAGAGATTGGAACCAAACTTTTGGGCCAAGATTCACAAGAAATAGCTGGCTCCTGTCATGGGGGCTCAGGTGGCCTCTGAGCAGTCCCAGACAGCTATAGGCCAGAGAACCGGAGTGGCGCTGTGAACATATCCCCCCTCCTGGGAATCCAAGACGTGCACTACCAGCATCACCCTTAAAAGCAGCCAAAAACCGGACGTGGGCTGGAGTCCCCGGCCTGGATCCTAATCCCCACCAGTATCTGCCTGTCCCACCCGTCACCTGCTCAGACCTCGCGTTGGCTTCCCTCCTGTGGAGCATTCTTAGCAGTGTATCAAAATTTCCTTCTTTATTATTAATTTTTATTTTAATTAGTTATTCATAGCTGTAGAAGGCATTTCTGCACTTTGATAGATCCTACAGAGATGGGATATAGTTTCTCATTTTTCTGAGTGTACATGTTGCAGAATCACGTTGGCCATGCAATCACATATGTACATACAGTAACAAGGTCTGCTTCATTCTACTGTCTTTCCTATCCCCACATCCCCTCCCCTCCCCTCCCATCACTTCCCTCTGCCTAATCTAAGGTAGTGCTATTCTTCCCTAGCACCTCCCGCCTTATTGTGAATTAGCATCTGCATATTAGAGAAAACATTCAGCCTTTGGCTTCGTGGGATTGGCTTATTTCACTTAGCATGATATTCTCCAACTCCAACCATTTACTGGCAAATGCCATAATTTCACTCTTCTTTAAAGCTGAGTAATATTCCATTGAGTATACATACCACATTTTCTTTATCCACTCATCTATTGAAGGACACCTCGGTTGGTTCCATAGTTTATCTATTGTGAGTTGAGCTGCTACAAACACTGATGTGGCTGCGTCACTATAGTATGGTGATTTAAGTCCTTTGGGTATAAACAAGGAATGGGATAGCTGGGTCAAATGGTGGTTCCATTCCCAGTTTTCTGAGGAATCTCCATATGCTTTCCAGAGTGGTCACACCAATTTGCAGTCCCACCAGCAGTGTATGAGTGTGCCTTTCCCCCACATCCTCACCAACACTATTGTTGCCTGTATTCTTGATGATTGCCATTCTGACAGGGGTGAGATGGAATCTTAGAGTAGTTTTGATCTGCATTTCTCTAATTGCCAGAGATGCTGAGAACTTTTCCATATAGATGTTGATTGACTGTGTTTCTTCTGGGAAATGTCTGTTCAGTTTCTTAGCAGGAAAGTTTGGTTTGGACACTGCTGCCGCAGACCAAAATCTCCTTTTATCTTCTTCCTCCCCCTTGATGAACTCTTTGGGGCACACAGCAGCCACTCACCAGACATTTGATACATTAAAAAAATAAAAAGAGCCGGACGCAGTGGCACACGCTAGTAATCACAGTGAGTCGGGGAACTGAAGCAGGAGAATCACAAGTTCAAAGCCAGCCTCTGCAAAAGTGAGGTGCTAAGCAACTCAGTGAGACCCTGTCTGTAAATAAAATACAAAATAGGGCTGGGGATATGGCTCAGTGGTCGAGTGCCCCTGAATTCAATCCCTGGTACCACCCTCCCCTCAAAAAAAATACACACACACACACACATATTTTATTTATTTATTTATTTATTTATTTATTTATTTATAAAATCAGAAAGACTTTTTTGAGCCCTCACTTGTTTGTCAGACTTTATACTAAGAGCTTCACATGGACTATCACATTGAACATTCCAGAAATCCTATTGGGATTTCTACTCACCTTATTCTCCTCCATGTTATTAAAAACCAAAACCACACATATCAACAACTGAGCACAGAGAGGATACTTAACTTGCATAAGGTCACCCAGCTAGGAAGATGCAGAGGATACATTGAATGCTGATCTTCTGCCCTGGAGTTTATGTTCTCAAACAATCAACCCGTACAGAAAGGGGTGCATGAGAGGGTGGACAGAGGGTGGGCTGCCCAGCAAGGAAGGACTATTAAACGGCATTAGATTGGGTGCTGGATGTAGGTTCTTTCCCCTGCTGCACCACTGCATGCTGGGTGTCTTAGACAATTTGCTGTCCCTCTCTGGGCCTTAGTTTCAAAAGATACATTATGACAGGCTTGCCCAGCATGGGCAGCTTTGCTCTGGCGTTAGCCTTCCGCGTTTCTAATGCCAGTCCCACCCAGCCACCCTACCTTGCTATGACTTTACAATGTGCCCTGAGACATGGCTTTTGCTGTCACATGGCCACGTATGGTCAGCAGTGCCAGGACCAGGTTCCTGAGGCCCCTTCACGTGGCTCAGCCTCCAGCAACCGTCTCCCGGGTCCTGGGGCGGGGATCGGGCTGCAGCCAGCAGCCACAAGCATGTGCTGTTCCTGCGGTTTTTACTTGGCACCGTTTCCTGTGCGACCTGCCAGTTCCTTAAGAGCATCAGGCTGAGGCCTCGCCCAGTGACTCTCGCTGTTTTCATAAAGGGGCGCAGGGGCTCCTCCGGGAGCCGAGCCGGAGCAGAAACCACCTGAATGGAGGATATGGAGGCTGGGCTCCTGGGGGAGGCCCCGGCCGGCAGGAGAGCTCCCCTGCCCCCCCATGTCTCAGACCAGCTTGCCTGGGAGGCAGCCTCACTCCCTCCTCTGGCCTCGGTTTCCCCAGCTGTCCCTGGGCAGGTTGGCCCCTCCCTCGGGTTCTGGGCCCTCCCGGCTCCGCTGGGCAGATATTGAAGTACTTGTCACCAGGAGGCCGACGCCCCGTCTGCTTCCCAGCTTGTTCTAAGCACTTTATCAACAATGTCCCCTTAAGTACCCTCTGGAGTGGGCACTCCGACTAGCCCCATGGAACAGGAGCCGTGAAGGGGACTGCACCCGAGGTCGCAGCATCCGGGAGTGGCCAGGTCAGTGACTCCAGACTCTGCCCCTGGCCAATGAAGACGGGTCCGGCCCAGACCACAGCAGAATCGGTTTGGTGTCAGAGGGCCCACATTGGAGGCTGGACTCTTCCTCTGGGTGACCTTGGAGAGGTCACTGGATTCCCTGGAGCCTCCATTTCCTCGACAGTGAAATGGGGCTAATCGGGCCCAGGCTGCTAAGCCCCCGGAGACGCTGGGGACAGTGAGGTGGCAGGGCAGGCTGCTTGGTGACCGCGACAAGTGTCTCCCAGGAGGCTTCTATGAGGAGTATTTCCCAAGGGGCCAGCGTCTGCCGCCCACCCTGGTTCCCTGGGTCATCACCAAGGTCTGCCGCCCCTGGACAGGGGTCTCCGAAGGAGAGGCCCTTCCCCAGCCCGGAGCTGGGATGGGGGAGACCTTCCTAGAACCTGGGGGCCCCTGTCCAGAGCGCGCAGTGGCCCTTCTGAGGGTCAGCGCCTCCCCCAGCCCCGTGGGTTTGTGTGCAGGCGTCCGTGTACCTAGGAGTCCCAGAAACGGCCCCGGCCACTCTCCCCAGGCGTCTGTCCATCCGCCTCCCTGCCCACCTGAGTGCCCAGGAGGCCTCTCCCGTTGAGCTTCCAGGCAGAACTCCTGGCTTCCGTCCTGACACTGGCTCCTCCCCCATCTTCCCCTCCCTCCCACCAGGGCATGGCCAGGGACCCAGGGGACTCAGAACAAGCCCTGGCCCTTCTCTGTCCTCCACAGCCCAAGCCCAAGGCGCATGCAGATCGTGAACACCACCCCCTTGTCTCCTAAGTGTGCCCCGACTCTTGCCCTCCCCTCCGTGGGCCAGGGATCAGAGACCACCCTCATCTTCTACTTTATCGCTGCAGCCAGCCTCCCACACCCCCCCCCCCCGCCCCGGCCTCTCTTATTACGGTGAAGCCCTTTTGGGAAAACGCTTCTTGCCAGTCCCCAGCTTAAGACCCCTCATGTCTTCCATCTGGAAAAAAATTAAACGCTGGGGTTTGTAGTCCCTTCAGGATGAACTCACCCTCTGCCTTGTCTTACACCCTGCCTCTTCTTGCTCATTTGATCATGCTGTGCCAGGCTTCCTAAGTAAGCTAAGTTTATTCCCACCACAGGGCCTTTGCACCAGCTACCCCGACCTAAAATGCTCTCCCTCAGAGGTTCCCATGGCTAATCCTTCGTCATCACCCAGGGTCCAGTTCAAACGTTACTTTTTCAGAGATCTTGCCCCCACCACCCTGTCTGCATTCATTCTCTGCCCCTGCCCAGTCAGTCTTCTCTGGCACCTCTGCTATAGTTTGAAGCATTTACCATCACCTGATATTGACCTGTTTATTTGTTAGCTAGAATAATAATGAATTCTGAGACACTTGCTTGTTTTCACAGCTATAGTCACAGTACACAGGTACCGGTGGGATAGGAATCCAGCACTTAACAAGTGCTCTACGATTATTTGTGGAGTAGATCCATGAACTTGCTGTATGACCTTGAGCAATTTAACTCTCTGGGTTTCCACTTTTATCATTGGTAAAGTGAAAGAATGAGCCAGATTGTACCCAAGGACTTTCCTGATTCCAACATTGTCTGAATCTATCAGGATCGATGGTTGTGTAGGTGGATAGATGGATGGATGGATGGATGGTAGGTGGATGGATGGCTGGATGGATGGTGAGTGGATAGATGGATGGATGGCAGATGGATGGATGGCAGATGGACGGATGGTGGATGGATGGATAAGTGGGTGGATGGATGGTAGGTGGGTGGATAGATGTTAGATGGATGGATAGGTGGATGGATGGATGGTGGATGGATGGATGGATGAATGGATGGATGAATGGGTTGGTGGGTGGATGGATGGGTGGATGAATAGATGGGCAGATGTATGGATAGATGGTAGATGGATGGATGGATAGATGGGTGGGTGGGTGGATAGATGGCAGATGGATGGATGGATGGATGGTGGATAGACAGATGGATGGGTGGGTGGATGGATAGATGGGCAGAAGGATGGATGGTAAATGGATGGATGGAGGATGGATGGATGGGTGGGTAGGTGGATGGATGGATGGTGGATGGATGGAGGGATGGGTGGATAAATGGCAGAAGGATAGATGGCATATGGATGGGTGGAGGGATGGTAGATGGATGGATGGATGGATGGATGGGTGGGTGGATAGATGGCAGATGGGTGGGTGGATGGATGGGTGGAGGGATGAAGGATGAGCAGGTGGATGGATGGGCCATTTCTGGGGGCTTTACTGAAGCCCCCCTGGACAGGGGAAGAACCAGGAGAAAGATGGGGCCAGGAGAGAGGGTAGATTCCTGCAGTGGGAGTGTGCTTCTCCCCCCGCACCTGGGAGAGAGGCATGATCCCCCCCACCCCAGAGCCACCCTCCCCAGGCTGGGCCAGAAGGTGGGGGCAGCCGCCTGCCAAGGGCCCTGCCCAGGAGATAAAAGGCAGAGAATGTGCTGGAGCCGGCTCCCTTCTTCTCAGGGTGTAAACGGCTTTCCTGCTCCACAGGTTCAAAGAGCACTTCATTTCACAGCAAAAGTACAGCTAATGAAAACCAGACCCTCTGGCTCCGGCCACAGCTCCGCGAGCCCGGGCACCGGAAACCCCCAAGAACCCGGATGTGAGCAGCTGCTCCCCACTCCCTCTGGGGCCAGCGCTCTCAGTGGCAGGGAGAGGGGTACCCAGAGGGGGCTGTGGAGCAGGGCAGAGTCCCCAGAGGGCGGAGAGGGCCTTGGGCAGGGGGCTTCTGAGCCGCGGGCGGCCATCCAATCATGCTGAGTTCCCTCCAGGCCTGGAACCAAGTCAAGCGACACTCACGATTCTAACAGCTTCCTCATCCTGGGGCTGCCAGGTGCCAGCTGTGGGTGGCACGGTGGAAGGCCACTAGGTTTGTGGCCACGGTGCCTAACTCGTGGACTCTGTTCCTAAGTTTTCTCAGCCAGCCAAACAGCACCCTGGGGTGATGAGTGAGAATCCCAACCTGGCTGTCTGTCAGGCAGCGCAATGACACGAGACAGAGGTCCAGGACACCTGGGTTCTGGGCTTGGTTTGGCCGAGCACGTGACCTTGAATGAGGCAGGCTAGAATGATGAGCTTGGATAACACAAAAAGAACCAGGTTCGAGTTCTGAGCCGTCTTGTTCCCCAGGGAATGCCTGGGCCGTCATCTGGCACCTCTGGGCTGCTTCCTCATTTTAACCAGCACCCATAACCATCCTGTGGGTGCGTAGCGAGGTTCACTGAGAAGGAGCAGAGAAACCCGCTCCGAGGTGCTCAGGATGGAGACGGAGCTCCGCGTGTCCAAACCGGAAGGAACAGGGCAATCTGTGACCAAACCGGAAGACAAACTCAGGTGACTCAGGTGACCTCCTGCCAAATGACACAATGTGGGTAACCAAGAAAACAGTCTCTCATGCTCCTTCCTCAGGATCCAGGTGCAGCTCACAGAGGAGGACCCGGGGCAGGTACAACCCCTGCCCTTAAATGGCTAAAACCATGACTTAGAGCGAGAAGGCTGCTCTCAGACCGGCTAAGTCCCTGGGCGGCTTCAAAGCCTCTCCCTGCAGCCTTCTCCCCTCTCTTGTGGGGTCTGTTGCCCCTGGAGTCCAGCCTTCAGTGGACTCAAAACACCCAAGCTGCAGGGCCCGCTGTCCGTCCTTGGCCCCGTCTCCTTGAGGGTGTTAGAAGGAGTATTTTCCTCGCTCAACAAACATTTCTTAAACACCGAGTATATTCTGGGCATTGGGGATCCAACCATGAACAGACCGACATAAGGACCCCTCCTTATGTCCTTTAGGTGTGGGGGGGCAGTGGGTTCGGGGAGAAAGCAACAAACAAACAAGTGAAGATATTCAAGGTCAAATCACAGCTTCCCCTGGATCGGTTTGTCACGGTTCAGGAAGATGCTCAGCCGGGTCCTACAGGAATCTGGTCCTTGCGTCACTCACGGTGATTGGCAGCGCCAACTGGGCGCCAGGCGTTTCGCTAGGACCTGAGATTACAAAGATAAGAGGTCTCTGTGCTTTACCTTGGGTCAGGTCCTAGTCTAGAAGGAGGGAGAGACCCGTGAATGTCAAGTCGTGGCTCTAAGAACTGCTTCGGAGGAGTCATACCTCCCGCCCAGCCCTCAAAAAGGGGTTGAGGAAAGAATCCAGAGAAGCCTGGGGAGGGGCCCACGGGGAAGGAAATGGCCCATCCTTGACCAGCAGGGTGGTTCCATCAGGTGGAAATGGAAAGCTTCTGGGAAGCAGGGCAGACACAGGCAAGAACACGCAGGGCGCGTTGGGTGCCTGTGGAGCAGGTGACGACAGGGAGAGGTGCATGGGCGCCCTCACGGTGGCCTCTCAGGGTGCTTTACCCACCTGTCCCCTGGTCCTTGGCCCTTCCTTCAGCTGCATCTGAACTCTGCTAACCCTTTATTTTGGTTACTTAAAACGCATTGTGCACCTTTCAGTTCTGGAATTGACTGTTGATTTCAAGTTCCTTGTGAAAATTGTCCCCTTTTTGTTTGATTTCCTTGAACGTCTCCATCAGCTACCAGCCTGTGGCTGGTAACCCCCCTGTGCAGACCACTTGTGGATCCGATGATGTTGTCGATTCTCCTTTGCTTCGTTCTGCCTCCTCCTGTCCCTTGGTGTCCTTTCATAGCGTGCATGGCTGACTTTGGGTCCAGGGTCCCCCTGGCGTCCCCTCAGTGGCTGTTCTTCGCTCTCCTCCTTGGCAGAGCTGGGGGGCAGAGCAGTGAGACTTTGAGGAGCACGGCAGACGTAGCAGAGACGAGGATGGGTGTATTGGGTGGGGACAGGACCCCGGCGAGCCTGACGGGGACCAGAGGGGATATGGAAGAGCGTGGGGATCAGGGTGTGCACGCCCCAACCTGGGCCCCTCCCCGTCGTGGCCTGCCCACCAGTCTGGAAGTAATATGGCCACAATGGCTCCCTGGGCACCCCGCTGCAGCTGAGAAAGACATCCTGGCTCTGTGAGCGAACCTTGTGAGTCTGATTCCAAGAAGGCCGAGGAATTTGACAGGAAGCAACACCAGCTAGTCGCCTGGGATCTCTGTCTGGGCTTGACGTGATTGGACCTGAAATAGCTGCAGAAAGCCTCCTTATTGAATATTTTGAACACACAGAGGTACGTCCGTGGTACATGCACCCACAGGCGAGCAGGAGGGGAGGCCACCAGGGAGGGAGGCCACGGAGGGTTGCAGACAGAACCCGAGACCAGGCTTGGGTTTCCCGTCAGATCCCCAGGGAGGGTGTTCAGCAGCCTTGTCAGATTCCACATGTCTGCGCGCACCGCCAGGAATCCTTCACCTCCGCCCCCCTCTCCAGCCTGACTATTCTTATGAGCTGGAGGCGGCTCCGAGGTGGCTGTTTTCAAGAGCAGAGTGAGGCATCTCTGCCAAGAGCCTGTCTTGCCCGGCACTTCCCGAGCCCCAGCCCTCAGCTTGCCCAAGTCTGACATCACCCTGAGCCTCCCACTGCCCCCTCCAGGATAAAGAGCCACCTCAGAGGCTGGGACTGCCAGACCTGGTCCCACTCCTTCCTGAGCACGTCTAGATACAACCCAGAGAGACAGATTCGCTGCTAGTCACATGCACAGGGCTCACGGCCCAGGGTGATCTGGCTACCCCAGATCTCTGCCAGAGCCTCATTCATCTGATTAGGGAGAGAAGGACATGCTGGCCACCGGTCCCCCAGGGGCTGGGGACTTACAGCCTTCACCCACCCAGGAGACTCAAGGGCCTCCCAGGGGGTCAGACAAAGTAGCCCAAAGTGCAGGGTGGGCTCAGAGGTGGATCTAGCCCAGTTTGGATTCTGGTCTGCTGCTTGCTAGCTCAGTGCCCTGAGCAAACTTCTTGACCTCAGTTTCCTCCTGTGTAAGGTGGAGAAAGTTGCCTCATGGGTTACATCAAGGTTAAGTGGATTGATATATGTAAGTGTCTTAGGGTGGCACTTAGGACCCACGGAGCAGGAGAAGTGAATGGAGAGTTAGTAATGGATGAAGTGTATTCATTCAGAGAGATGAGAAAGTTCTAGGAATGGTGTTGATGGCTGCATAAAAATTAATGCCAATGAACTGTACACTTAAATGGCAAGTTTTAGGTGATGTGTGTGTCACCACCACAACAAAAAAGTAACAGCCCCTATTATTACTTGATGGGGTGGCTCTGCTCCTCATGGGGCTCTAGGGTAGGCACAGAATGTTTGCCAACCGGAAAAAGAGTACTCTCCTTCCATATCAAGTTCAGGGTCAGCATGAGGCTCCAGCCACTTCTTCCACCTAAGAGAATTGAACTCTAAAGCACCTGAGTGGTTCCACCCATGAACGCGGTTGCATGGGGAGCCCTCAGAAGAGCTGGCCATGAAGCACACAGGCGCAAAGATGTGTACCCTGTATCAGAGACAGACACACACAGGTCTGAGGAGGCGACAGGAAGGGGTGTGGTCTTTAAATAGGGAGTTTTGCTTTTTGGAGATGGAGCTCTGGGGGCTCCAGGTCAGATCTGAAGGACCCAGGTGGGGTGGGGGCGGGGCGGCCAAAAAGCTCCTTCGGGAGGAAGAAGTTTCCGTCTTTGGTGCACCCAGGTGACTGGGGTTTAAGGAAGAACCATAGGAGAGCTCGAAGACCCCCAACAAAGAAATTTTAAAGAGATGGAAACGCAAATTATCCTGATTTGATCGGCACCCCCAGTGAACATGTGTAGGAATAGCATCACACACTCCACCTTTAACAAAAGGTAAAACCACGCTCCTGTTGTCCGGCTCTCTGTTCAGCCTTTACCCATGGCAGTACCAGAACCTCCTCTGATTCTCTCTAAACCTCCCACATCCTCTCGGCTGCAAGGCTCAGCTGACAACCACCTCCTGCAGGGGGCTCTCCCTGCTTCCCCAGCCCTGGCTGGGCCCATCCTCGGCCCGAGAATCAAACCTCTGTGTTCTGCTTAATCCCTGCTCAGCTGTCACACCACCCTGAGCCTCCATCACGTCTCCTCCTTAAAGCAGGGAGCGGTGGCTTCTCTGTACCCCTCTCCTTGCAGGGCAACCCTAACTATGTGAACCACACGTTTGCTTTTTTTAATGATGAAGTGTTGATGAAGCTTGGGGGAAAATATAAGCAAACACATACGACATCTCACATCAGCCATGCCCAAAGTGACTTCCCAGGAAATGCCACTTCCGCGGCATGGAAGCGAGGAGGAGGAGACAAGAGGGTTCCATGATCTGATACATTTGAGAAACAGTGAACTAAGCCAAACAGCCTTGTTAGAGAATATATCAGCGTCGACGGCATGCTAACAATTATCTCAGCAGTGTGCTGCAGTCAGCTCTTACCTTTCAATGATGCTACATTGGGAACTTGAACTTGGCCGTAGTAGGAGTATTAAAGACCCAGACACCAGCAAATGCTACAAGTCTGGGGTTTTATTTGTGGGTTTTAAGCAAGCTGGTTTATCAGTATGTTACCGAATACTACCTCAAAAAGAGAGGATGTCATAAAGATTTTCCTAATTCATTGAATCATAAAATTCCTTTAATACATCTTGTGGGAAGCCTCTTGTACAGGAAGCAGCACTCCTCAGAATATACTTTGGGGGGAAGTAGTCCTGTGCAAAGACATTTTAATACAAGCCAGGGAAATGAATGGAGCATCTATCACGTGCCAGGCATGTTGTTGGGCGCTGTATGTGCATCACCTCCTGCAATTCTCACAGCACTGGAAGAGAGAGGCACGGGTCACCTACAGTTTTAAACTGAGGAAACAAAAGATCAAAACAATTTCCCAACACAGCCAGGAAATAGCAGCACAGAGCTTATCTCCATCAGAGATTATAAGGTCCTGTGGGGTGGGGTGGGTGAGGAGATTTAAGTAATAGGTGCAGAAGAATCCATTCAACAGTTAGAAGACAGGCCACCAGCTATTCTCAGAAGCCAGTCATCTGGAGTTACCACAGACACTTGTAGAAAATAAAATAAAAACTAACAGCCTCAACAAGCTCATGGTCCTGTGTTCGAACCTGCCACTCCTTGGGTTGACGTTCTAGAACAGGCCAGATTTCTGAACCTCTGGGACTCCTTAAAAAATGCCACCACCTGGGCTCTCCTCACTCCCCAGGTCAAATCCAACCTGCAGCCAGGACCAAGAGCCACCAAAGTGAAAACGGAGACCCTCAGAGACCAGACAGCCTCGTTTTAAAGATGGGGACCCCGAGGGCCACCGAGAGGAAGGGAGCCATCCAGAGCCACATGACAACCAGTTGCAGAACAAGACCAGATCTGGGGTGACACTCTTTGCACTTAATACGAAGGGTCTTCAGACGTCACTGCTTGACAGAGATGACTTGAGCAGGAATGCAAACCCTCTGGGGGTAACCAGGGCTTGGCTACTTCCCCCCAAGGTCAGGCCAGCCCCCCCCCCCAGGGCACTCAGGAAAAGATGCTGCTTGTTGTGAGGAGGTCATTGTCCTGAGCTGCGTGTGGGATCAGGCCACAGGGTTCTTGCTGTGTTCCCTGAGCTCACCCTGGGGGAGAGCTCCTTCCTAATCTCTAGGAGCTGGGCCCCGGGAAGGCCACCGGAGGGGATCTTTCAGCAGCGTCTTATTTTCTGTGCCCTGGTTTCCTTTGATGCTCCTGTAGATGCCAACGCTCTCTGGAGCATCTGTTTGCAAGAACTCGTCCATTCTGAAGGGGGCCCAGCCCACCTGGGTAAAGAGGGCTGAATGACAGGCCCAGGTGATCTTTGAAAAATAAGCTGGGCCCAGTGCAGACAAAGCGAGGATTGGGGGTGTTCCCTGCAGAGCCCAGGGGCTCCGGGAACGGGGACATTTTTAATTCGGGTGAAGCTGAAAGCCTGTGAAACATTTTCCGTAAAACACACAGCGTTCATTCTGAAGTGCAGACTTCCTCAGGTGCCTTTGAAGGTGCCTTGAATGCAAACCTTGACAGGTGACCGAATGGGTTCATGCAACGTGCAGAATTATTGGCCATAAGTCGGTTAAATATTGGAGATGGTCTCCCGTGGCGCCTGGCTCTGGTTTTAAAACAGCTTGTGCGTTCATTCTTCCATTCATCCGTTCAATCCATACTTATCAAATATGTTCTAGATTGGGGGATATAGAGATAGGAAAAAAAAAAAGATGATGTCTCCACTTTGAAACTTGAATGGAGGTGGGAGGGGAGGGCCGGTCGAATGACGCCAAAGCAAATAAGCAAATGAGTAAGGGGATCCCTGGAGCCAAAGTCCAGTGGAAGACGCTGGGCGAGGTCCTGCAAGGTTTCTCTGGGCTGCAGATAAAATAAGAGGAGGCACAGTCTGGGCGTGGGGAGCAGTGTGTGGGGAGGCCCAGAGACAGCCCGACTCAAGAAGCTGCTTGGGAAAGGAACACAGGAAGGAGATGACGTTGGTCATCTGAGGTCAGGCCCTGCAGAGCCTGCCATGGCACGTGCAGAGGGAAGACTTTAGAGGGCTTCCCACAAAGCATGCCCCATTCCCTGGGAAAAGCATTAGGATTCCAAGTCACACTCATGGTCTGGAAGCTAGGACGGTCACCAGCTGCCCCCTTAGGCTGACCATGACGGGGTCCAAACCTCTGGTACCACAGCAAGCTGTCTTTCCCTGTCACCGACGGACTCACCCAGCCACAGTGCATGCTCCCCTGGGAGGTGGCATCCTAGACTCTGGAGAGACACATGCAGAAAGTCCTCCCCAAGGCCCAGGGGACAGAACAACACCAAAGGCAGTCACGTTGTCTGACATTGCAGGAAGATGAATGAGCACATAAATCAGAACAGTGCTGTCAAAGTGCCTGAGAGCCAGACGCGGTGGCGCACACCCGTACTCCCAGCGGCTCCGGAAGCTGAGGCGGGAGGAACGAGAGTTCAAAGCCAGCCTCAGCAACTGAGTGAAGCACTTAGCAACTCTGCAAGACCCTGTCTCTAATAAAATATGAAAAATAGGGCTGGGGATGTGGCTCAGAGTCTAAGCATCCCTGGATTCAGTCCCCAGTACCAAAAAAAAATAAAAAATTCCTAAGAGCTGGGGAAAGGAAGAGGAGAAGTAGCTGAGACAGCACAGGTAATGTCCCTAAGGAGCCCAAGCTTGACCTAAAACCTGAATGACAAGGAAGCTAGAGTGTGCCCAGCAGAGAAAAGACCTAGGGCACGGCAGTCTCAACTGAGGGGTCAAGATGACACTTCCCTTCTCAGCTGCAGAGAGGGGTGTGGCCTAGGCGAGGCCAGAAGGGCCAGGAGGTAGGAAGGGGAGGCAGGTTACCAGGCTGAGGTCAGGAAGCGAGGCCCCCAATACCCCACCAGGGGACCCAGACAGTCTCATCCTGGGCCTCCTCCTGCACCGGCCCCTGGCCCACAGGCCACCACCCAGAAGCAACATTTCCAAGAAGATTTCTGAACTTGGCATCATTCCAGATGTACAAGTTCTAACAAAGTTAGGTGAGAAGCCATGTTGGCCGGTCAGGCTGGAGGCCAAAGATGAAACTGATGGGCAGCGTCGAGGGGTGTTGAAAAGGCCTCTTGGCTTGCGAGGAACTGAGATTTCACCAGTGATAGCGAGTGAACTAGAGGGCAGGGGCTTACGCAGTTACTTTGAGGACACTTGCAGAGAAATTCAAAGAAGAACAAAACAGACCTTGGGGCGGGCAGGAGGCCTTGAAGAATCTGCTTCTCCATCGATGCACTAGCTCTGCTTCCATACCCCCAAGTCCCTCTCCCTCGCTCCTTGACTGAACCTTCCTGCCACCCTTTAGTTAATGAACTTGCAGATGGTTTTCCGCTGCTCATCAACTCTTTCCCTGTTACCAAACAATATCTCAGGGGGGGATCTAATTGGCTCCAGTCGTCTCCCCATGCCAAGTAATGAGCCGTCCCCGGGCCAGGTGTCCTCTCCAGTCCAACCAGCTCTGACCAAACTTAGCACTGGAGCACGTGGCCTCTCTTAAAAACCCTGACCAACTTGTCCCAATTTTCCCAGAATGTCCTGGTTTTTCAAACTGAACCTCCCCTGACTGAGGGCCCCTTCCTAATGAGCAAACTGGGACAGTTAGTCCCCCTTTGTCTGTGGGTGGACCTTCCCCCCTTTGGGACTCTGGAAGGATAAGTAGAGTGACAGGCATCTTTGACATGTCTCTGGTAGCCAGGTGCTATGGTTGTATGTCCCACCCAGGGCCCATGTGATGGGAGGCTTGGTCCCCAAGGTGATAGTATTGAGGGGGGTGAAGAGGTGAGGCCTCATGGGAAGTCCTTAGTCACTGGACACATGCTCTCAGGAGGTAGCTCTTGTGGGACTCCATCTTCATTCTTGTAAGAGGGTTTTTGTAAAAGGAGCAAACTTGGTCCCTCTCTTCCTCTGCTTCCTGGCTCAAGTCAAGATGGCTGGCTTTGACATCAGCTCCCACCATTGCTATCCAGAACTGAGTCAATGCAGACCCCATGCCCTTGAACCTTGAAAACTGTGAGATAAATAAATCTTTTTCTTCATAAGTATCCTGTGTCAGGTATTTTGTTATAGTAATGAGAAGCTGACAGATATACCAGGAGATGTAGAAATAGGCATTTTCATCCTCTAATGGTGACAATGAAAATTATTATGACCTTTCTGAGTGGGGGAGTCAGAAATAAGTATGAAAACCAAAAGATATGTATATTCTTTGACTTGGAAACACTTTGATAGTTTACCCCCAAAAATCAGTCCCAAGGTATAAAGATTCATATACAAAGCTACTTAATGAAGCATTATGTGTAAAAGTAAAATAATATAGGTACCCTAAATAATTACCACTAGAAGACTAGTGAAAGAAGCCGGTATAGAGCCAACAGAGTACCCATGAGCTACTAAAAATAATAGAGCTTTCTATCTGCATATTGATACAGAACTTTTCCACAGGTGATTTTTAACAAACAAAAATGTCAGGTGATTAAATAGCTCTTATAAAATGATTACATTTGTATATAAAGAGGAGAGAAAATGAGAAAAAAATGATCATTGAGAAAGTTATAGAAATATCCCACTGGTAGGATTGCAAGGGACATTTATCTTTAAACTGTTTGGGGTTTGAATGTTTTGTACCGAGGGATCATTGTTTTCATATGTAGATGTTTTTCCCATTTTTAAAAGAGACATAAAACATATCCTGGTCCAAAAACACTGATGAAACAGTGTTTTCATTAAAAAATGTTTTGATTTTCCCAATTTTGTTCTGGTTCATTAATTTTAGAACACAACAGAGGTTTTGATGCGGGTTCTACTTGGGTTTGGTTTTGTTTAAAGACAAAAAAAAATATGGATCCCATTTAAATGTCATTTATAGCACATTAATACTGGGCTTTGGTTCCAGATCCGACCCGTCGAGCGGTCAGTTCTATGCTGGGTTCATGTTAGACGCAGTTCAAGTCATTCTGCAGAATTCCCGCGGTGACCTTGGATAATTGAAATGAAGGCAGACAAGAGCTGGAGCCAGAATTACCCAGAAAATGACTGTCCCTCTCAGTTTGGAAGGGCCTGCAAGATGGCCACTTCCCCCAGTGCCAAATGAAGCCAAGGCTGGGACGTTTCCAGAAAGCCCAGCGTCCCTGACCACCATGCGGCCAGAGCCACACTGCCCTGGGACCTCTGCCCCTTGGTGCTCTTACCCTCTGCTTGCTGTGAGACAGGAGCTGGCTCCACTTCCTGTCACTGCCCAGCAGGGCCTGGGCGCTCCCCTCTCCCGTGCCAAACCCATCTCCCAAGCAGCACCGGGGGCAACATTCTTTCAGCGTGGAGTGATGCTGTGGGCCCAGTTCCCCACACCAGGAAATGGCCTCCTGGGGGCCATGTGAGAGGTAACCAGAGGTCCTCACCAAAACGTGCATCTTGGTCCTTTTAGAGGTTCCCAAGGTGCACCCACAGCTGGGCAGAGGACCTGGTACCTTTCTCTTGGAAAGACAGGGAAATGCAAGGAGCAGGAGGTCAATGGGATTAAGGTCAGAAGGGACTCAGAGCTCCTGACCCAAACAACCTGCATTTAAAAATGGGGAAAGAGAACCGGGGCCACCCACTTTCCCCAACTCACCAGGTGAAGTCCCCCCCGCCTGGGCCCAGGAAGGCCCCTGATCTTAACACTTTCCAAGAGACCTTCCAAGCCTCTCAGGGAAGGACCTCCATCTTTCTTGGGTGACGTCTTCAAGTGCATCTCAGTTTCCTGATTTGCAGATGCAGGGTGGAGGGGGACAGGCACGTGCTTCACAGGGTTGCCATGAGCATCAGATAGAATCATTTTTACGATTGCCCACTCTGCCCGTCACCGGATCAGAGAGACTGGCCACCTGGGGTGCAGGCAAGAAGGTGCGTCATCTGTGGATCATTTTAAAATCATTATGGAGCTGACGGGGCTCCCAACTGCTTTCTATGATCCACACACACCCGCATTTCCAAACAATGTCAGTGACAAATACTCTGTCATCCACATCAACCACTCCACCAGCCCCTCTGGGGCTGCTGCAGATTATACACTTCATACATGACAGCTAGTGCTCCTTTATCACTCGAAGGCGTTAACAATTGCATAAGTGGCTCTTATTTACATGCAATAAGAATCCAGCTTTCAGATGTGAATTCAAAGTGGTGATACCACGGATGGGGCAATCCTGAGAGATTATCCAGTAGTTCCAAACTCCAGTTTCTCATCTGTGCTCGAGATCAGCAAGTTACAAGGTGTTTTTGTACATTCCTTCCTGGTTCTCACGTTGGTCCTATGAGGTGGGAATAATCAAGCCCATTTTACTGATGAGAAGATAGAGGCTTGGGTAAAGTGACCCGCCCATGGGGTATTTCAGAAGACAAGAGACCAATCCATTGGCACTTGAGGTCATTGGGACAGAGAGGAGACGGGGAACAGTGCCGTCTCATGCCTGGTCTCCCTACTTGTCTCACTGGGGCCCCCCAGAAGCCTCCAGAGGCGGGCACTGCTCTCTCTGGTCCCAGGAAAAGACGCCAAATCTCCAGAAGCTGATGGTCACTTACTGTAGTAGGGACCCAGACAAGAAAGAGACAGAAAGCAAATCCTGGTCGGTTTGAAGTCAACGACTCTGTGCCTGTCATGGTGTCACATGGCCTGAGCAAGAGGAGGCCGAGCAGGGCTGAGGACTCTGAGCTTCTGGGCAAGGGGTGTTTGGGAAAGGAGTGTGCAGGCCCACGTTTCTCAGAACCACTGTGGTTCCAAGTTGAGGTCTAGGGGTGGAAGATGAGTAAAGTCTCCTCCCCGCAGCCGGGGTTTTTCCTGACCTACGCTAACAACCCTGGTCAATGGTGTGGCAAGTCCCCACGGCTCCTGGGGAGACTAGAAACACGTCCGCATCTGCTCACAGATCCTGTAAACTTGCCCAATTTGAGATAGCCTGGGCCTGGGAATCCTTCTGCCTTACCGACCTGGGTCTTTATTGATATCATTAGCACCATGATGATGATGGAGGTGACATGGGCTTATACTCAACACTTGAAAGGTGCTGAATGGAGGGCATCAGAGAGTAAAAGTCACAGGAGATCATCTTAAAGGGGAGTGAGCATCCATCACGAACAGGATGGCAGAAGAAGCCACAGGAAAAGAGCCTCCTGAAGGAGTGATGCCCAGAGGCCCAGAGAGATGTCCAGCCTCCAGGAAAGATGGGGCCCAGGGAGAAGGCAAAGGGCCGACTGGGTTGAAGACGAGGGTGAGGGACATGGAGGGAGAGAGGGAGAAAGCCCAGGGCAACACAAGGCTCTCCTGAAAAGAGGGAGAGGAGCGGGCTGTGCATGCGACCGCCTGGTCGGGGCCCAAAAGAGTCTCAGTGACAAGGGCTCTAAACAACCTTGATGAACGTGGACTTGTCTCCACCTTCTGGTCTCCTTTAGCAGGTCTTCCACGGACCCCTCGGTCACCTCCTCTCTTCCCTCAGCTTCCCCCTTTGTATTTCTTGGTCTCCCCTTGGTCTCCCTCTCCTTAACCTTTATGTTAGTGCAGATCTACTAGCAAGGAATTATCTCAGTTTGGGTGGATGTGGAAAAGCCTTCATTTTCCCTTCATTTTTAAACATCATTCTGTGGAATGCAAAATTCCAGTTTGACATGTTCTGCTTCAGCACTTTTATTACCCATTTCCTTCTGGCCTGGATGGTTCCCGACAAGAAGTCTGCAGTCACTCTCGTCTTTGTCCCTCTGTATTTAATTAAGGTGACTCCCCTCTCCTTTTTTCATGGTTTTTATGCAATTTGATTATAAGTTCCATAGCAGGGTTTTTAGTTTTTGTTCAATTTGAGATTCATTGAGTTTCTTGGGTTTAAAATTTCCATTAATTTTTTTTCAACATTTTTTTCTGTACCCTACCTCTGTTCTTCTGGGATTCCAGTTACACCTATATGAGGCTGCTTGATAATGTCCCACAACTCCCCGAAGCACTGCTTTCTGTTTTCTTGTGCTTTACAGAGGACGGATTCTATAGGTACAACTTCAAGTCCCTTCAGTAACCTCTTTTCTGCAGTGCAGATCTGTCGTGAATTCCATTGAATACATTTTTCATTTCAAATATTGTATTTTTGCTTCTAAAAGTCCCATATGGACTCCTTGTACATCTTTGATTTCTTTCTTCCTCACACTCATGTTTTTCTTTTATATCTTTGAACATAATTTGTAAGACTTATAACAGCTTTTTAATTAGTAACCTTTGTCTAACAATTTGACCATCTGGCTTGTTTCTAGACGAAACTCTTGATTGACTTTTCTCCTGGTTTTCCTGCTTCTCTGCATACCTGATAATTTTTACTGGATACTGGGTACTGGGAATTTGTTGATGTTGATGTGTGTTGGATTTTGTATTTCAAGAGCATTGGATGTGACTCTGGTGAGCTGTTAGGTAAATGTGGAGTCCTCTTATCCTTTAGGGGATTTCTCTTAAGGTTTGTTTTGACTTATCCAAAGCAGCTTTTACTTAGGAACTCATTTAGTATCATTACTAAGGTGTGACCCTTTGAAGACTTTACCCAAAACCCTGAACTACGTGATTTCTCCTCTCTGACTTTTGGGAGCACAAATTATTCCCGTCCTTGTGTGATGCTCAATATTACTTGGTCCATTGCTTTTCAAGGGATGTTTCCCCTAGGGCCATGGAGCTTCCTCTGTGTCTGCTCAGCTTAGTTTTCGACTCAAGGGAAACTCAGTGAAGCTTAGGAGTGCCTCTCTTTCTTCTCCCTTTACTTCTCTCCTCCTCCTTCTTTCTCTCTCTCCCTGTTTGTAGTTTCCTCCTCTCTACTCCTCTGCCCTCAATTTCTAGGTGCTTCTGCACCCCCAAATGTGAATCGCCATCTCCTGAGCTCAGTGAGACTATGGGCCTTTCTTCTCTTCTTCTGTGTCCAGCCTGGACACTAGCTCCAAGCCATGACCTGGGCAATCAAAGGCTCACCTTGCTTTTCCTTTCTCTCAGGATCCATAGTCCACTGCTTACTGTTGTTCCGTGTCTGAAAAACAATGTAAACCAGTTTCTACTTGTTTACAGTAGAAAGGACTTTCCCAAAGCAGCTGATCATCCACAGGTCGATCGCAAATCCTCATTGAGACAGTTTAAGCAGAAAGATTACTGAATCAAATATTAAAAAAAAAAAAAAAAAAGTCTTATTACTTGGTGGAGAATGGGTTTGAAGAAATCATGGGTTCTAGAAGGTCAATCCTGAATCTACTGAAGCAAGAAACGATGCTGCCTCTCACACAGGTTGAGGCACCTTGAGGCATATTTTCAGTACATTCACGGTTTCCATGACTCCGCAACCAGTTATGAGGTAGTTATCAAGGATGATTCCCACTTCTGGAACGAGCTACCAAGTAAACGATGGTATCATTTACTTTAACCGAAGAGTGGAAGTTTGAGGTGAAAGATCAAGAGTGCTGCTTTGAAGATGTCATTGGCCTGAGAGACACACAAGCTGGTGACGTTGCCTAGGCTGTGAACTGAAGCTCAAGAGAGAGATCTGGGCTGGGCCTCCTTGGTCTTACGCAGTGTTTAGGTTTTGGGGGACAGATGAGCTGCTCTCCATCTGCAACCTGGAAACACCAGCCATACAGGCCCCTTAAATTCTGAGGTCTCCAAGGCAAGGCTCGTTTTCCTCTTTGTATCCCCCCCCCCCCCCCCGAGTGACTGACCCGTTGCCTGACACCCGGTAGATGCTGAGTGAATGTGTGTGAAGGAGACCGTGGCTGTCAGGGATTCTTTCTCTCAGGTTCCTGAGCCTCTGGTGTCTAAAGAGTTGCTCCGAGTTTCATTGTTCTTGTTGTTTCTCTGGTTCTAGGCAGACTTTTCGGATTAGCATGTGAGTCACCATCCAGGGTCACGGCCCTCCCTTTTTCACAATAGGGCTGTTTTATGTCAACTCAGAAGTCCTATCCTGGGTCTGGAGTGGGGACCAGCTCTGCAGGAGGTCGTGACCCTTCCAGGAAGGGGCTGCTGTCCACAGCTTGGGCTTCTAGGGAGGAATCTCCAGGGTTCCCGAGGGAGACTTCTACCTCTGGAATTTCACAGACTTCCCATGACCCTCAGACTCTGACCCTCTCCACGGTCAATCCCTGAGTCAACCTGAAAGTTGCCCCAAGAAGGGAAGGAGCCAAACCTGTTCTAAAAGGCAACCCTCTGAAGTCCACAGAATTCAAAGACCACGGAATTCCAGGCAGAAATGTTCAGTCGTTGGAAAGAGCTTTGTTCTGAGGATCAGAGAACCCAGGATCTGGGTCTGAGTCTCCTTCTCTAATATTGAGAAATAACTTCCTTCCTTTGGTCCCTTTGCCCACATGAAACTGAGAAAACTGGGCAGATGACTTCAAAGGGCCCTTCCATTTATTGAGTTCAGAGAAATTCTGTGCGGGGAAGCACAAGCTATGAGCCTTGTCCCAAGGTGGTTGAAATCCTAGAATTGAATTGAGGGGTGGACTGTCCCTTTGAGATCCCCCTATGACATACACCCTATTTCTGGGGGGAAAAAATGCTTGTCTAAAATCTATGCCATGGCACAGGACAGGTTCTATAGATTAAAAACAAAAACAAATCCCACCTTGGACTTCACAACTGAAATGGTTCTTAGATTCTCAGAAATTTGTCTTGATTGAATCTCACATAACATGAGAGCCTCTGCTTCCGAAGATGAAGAAACAGGGTCCCCAGAGGGCATGTGACTTGTCCAAGGTCACACAACGGACTCACATGGAGTCCAACCAACCCCACCCCATCGGCACCACCCTAAATCCTATTAGAGCTATTCCTCCACCACCCTCCCCGCTTTTGGCACCCCTCTCCTGTCTGCAGGCTTTGCTGTTTCTACAGCGGAACATTCCATCCCAGAGAGGATTAAAAGAGCCGGGCGGAATGCTCCATCTCCCTGCCCGTTGGCAACCTCCTTTCTCCTAAACGGAGCCCAGCAGCCCCTATGGAGTTCTGGGTTGTCAGAACCCACCTCGGTCCACGCACCAGGGATCGCCAACACCCTGCTGTCATCCAGGTCAAGCCCCCCAAACAAGGGGTCTGTGTTGGGGACACTGCTGTGTTGGGGTGTTGTCCTGGGCCCTAGCTGGGCCGATTGTCAACGTGCCCCGCCAAGCTCAATGGAGCTATTGGAGACCCTGCGCCAAGCTTTGTGTGAAACCGGGCCAAATTTGAGAGCGTCCAGCGCCAGGGCTGAATGTCTGGTTCAGTGGAGAGTAAAAGATCCAGATGCTTGTCTCCCATTGACCTCTCTCTTCCTGACTTTCTGACCTTGGGTCTAGATAACCTGTTGGGGGCCTCATGATCTTGCACAGATAAAACAGAGACAGCGTGTCACCTCGCCATCTCTGGAACACGTTATCCATTTTCCACCATCTCTTTTCCCTGAGTACTTGCAGAAGGTCTAGTGTCTTCCTCAAGTGCAGAGAGATAAATATTTATTTTCTGAACTGACGCATCAAGAAATGATATTAAGTGTGTGGATGCTTTAGAATTCTTCCAGGAACCACTTCCAAATGCATTTACTAGCTGCCTAAAATGATCGGAGAGCTTACGCTAGGTACTAAGGATAACCTTCCCTGCCTATTTTAGCGATAAAGAAAAACAAACAAGGATTCTTGTTAGTTATAAGTCACCCACTGCCAAGGAGAGTAAGTCCCACAAATCAAGGGCTTTGCCGCGTACTTGAGTCTGGAATATTCAGAACATGGAGAATTGTTCTGTGAAAGAAAAAGTGAGAGATTTTAAGGGGAGGATAAACAGAGTAAATAAAAGCTGGCAGAATCGTGTGCGGTGTAAGGAAAGAGTGAAGGAGAGCCCTGGTTAGGATCTCAGAAAAGCCACAAGAACTGGTGACATCTGAATCTATGTGATGTTAAGCCCCTTCTGACTTTCTCTTGAGGTCTTCAGTAAAACCCACATATGTATTTTTTTTTTCTGAGAAATGTGAAGAGGTTTGCACTATGCTATGGAGTTTGAGGTCAACACAAGGTATAACAGTCATCTATTGCCACGATCATGGTGTGCAACAACCAACCCCTGGGCCTCTACTTATAGGACAGTGTTTATGGCTTATGAATCTGAAGTTGGTAAGGGTTGGCTTAGAAACAGCTCTGATCTTGATTGATCTCGCTTACATGTCTGGGGGCAGCTAGGTGTCAGCTGATTTGGGACAGCCTTGACTGGGACAACTGGGGAATGGCAGATCTGTTCCAGGTCTCTCTTGCTTCGGGGCCTAGCTCAGGCATGTTATCAAGCTGATGGCAGAGTTACGGGAGCCCAAGAAAAAAATGTGCAAGTTCTTGTTCAAGCCTCTACTTGCTCCAAGACTATTAGCATCCCATTGGCTAGAGTCAGCCAGATGACCACGCTGCCTTTTAAGGAAGAGTGACTGACAGCATTCCATCAGCCTAGGGATGGCCTGGAGCAGAATCCTCCCTGAACATGTAGCACAAACTTAAAACAAACCTTCTTTGTTTTAAGATATGAAATTTGTGGGGGGTTGCTATTGCAATCAACCTAGCAAACTTGGACTCTAGTTCCTGACGTAACCAATCCTCTATGGGAGTACTTGGCCCGTGCCAGGAATGGTGTGAAAAACTTTTTTAGGTACATTTGGCATTTATTCATTCAACAAATATCAAATATCTCCTTGGTGCTAAGATTAAAAATTCAATTCAGCCTCTTAACAGCCCAGCAGGAGAGATATGGTTATCTCAATATTGTTATAGATGAAAAAACTGAAATTAAATTGCTTAAATAATTTGTTCAAGATCACTCTGCCAATAAATGGTAGACCGTAACATAAACCCAGGTCTGTTGGATTCTCATGCTCCCACTTCGGCCTACTCTGTTGTACTTTTTTTTCTATGGATGCCCCCACACCCTGAGGGACCTGTCCACTTCATAAAAGTAACTTGCCAGAGCTGGTGTTCCACGTGGGAGAGAGAACGTGAAGCAGGAGCGAGTCTTTCCTTGGCCACACGCCTGTGCACGTGTTTGACCCACACCCCCAGCCTCCTTAGGGCTCAGGACTTTGAGCACCAGCTGGAGTAGAGCTGCCCCTGGCACCCTAACCAGTGAGCTATTTCCCCAGACAGACAGAGCGTTTCTCCTCCCAGCATCCAATCCCACAGCCAAGCTGCAAGGAGGCACAGGATCAGCGTTGGTTTGGCAGCAGAAGCCCTGCAGAGCCACAGGGCCGGCCGGATGCTGCCAGATTTCATTCAAGGGAGGGGTAAACCAGGGCAGGGAAACAGGAGATGAAAGGCCTGAGCCAAGCCGGATGGGAAGGGCCAGTGGAGAGAGAAGGGACCGCCCTGGCGACTCCTCCTCCTAACTCCAAGAATGAGGAAGGGAAAAGGCGCTTCCCCCACTCAGGACCGGAATTCGCTCACACTGTCGTCCAAGAAGCACTTTTTTGAGCCTTGACCCTGTGTCATCCATCGTGCTGGGTGTGGAAATAGAAAAGAGTGAGGCCGGGTTCCCATTTGAAGGCCTCTCACTCAGAGGAAGCCCAGGGGAGCGGAGAGACACCACCCTTGTAAATGAGTTAGGGGTGGGCTCTCCGCCCTTCTCTGAAACCCACAGAACACAACAAACTGAATCAAGAAAATTCCATCTTTGGAGAAACTGGGAACTGGCTTTGGGGGATGAGGTGAGGAAATGTCATCCAGAGATCATTCTTGTCTTTCCAGAAGAGCATGATGGGCAGAACAGCTGCCCAGGCAGGGGCCACACGTCCCCGTCTGGACTTTGAGTTGAGTTGAACCACACACCTGGTCCTCACAGCTGGCATTCAGACAGATGTGATCTGGGTCACTTCCAGACCAAGGCAATTAAGAGGTGGGCAACCGTCTCCATCCTCACTCTTTATCCCTTTCCCTGGTTGAATTCAGGGGACTCCATGACCCCACAATATAGAAGGAACCCAGACCTCTAACGCACCATGTGGCAGGTGCCTGATGGCCAGGAACGTCTGCACTCTTACACGATGAAGAAGTGAACTTGTATCACATCAAACCATGGAAATTAGAAAGTAGAGCTGTTTGTGACAGAACCTTAAATAATAATAATGATGATAAATAACCTAACGTGATTCCAACTGAAACAGGCTGAAGTCCATGTCTGCCCTTCAGTGAAGCTTGGACTTCATCCAAAGAAGTCCTGTGTGTTGCCAGAGCTCCTGGAGAGTCATAAAAGGTCCCCAAAGGACTATAAATGATTATTTCATGGAGAAAGAAGGAGCAGAGCTGTGGTGGACCTTGGGAAAGAGAGGTGTCCAAACTTGACTCATTTCCATAAGGTAAAGGGGCAAGGGTCACAGGGCTGAAGGAAGCACTTTGTGGATGGTTTGCATCATTATTTCCAACCCAGAGCACCATTGCTTAAGTGTCTGAGAGGTCAGAGGAAGGGGGGGGCCAAAATCTGCCTGGAGGCTTGTCTCCAGAAGAAAGGTCCCAGCAGAAGACCTGCGATCTAGAGTCCTTCCTTATGACTTACAAACATGCCCAGGGAATGCTTGAAAATCCAGAGAAATACTTGAAAATCCAGGGAGAGGTACCCCCCAGGGCAGAGCACTGTTGGTAACAAATTCTAAGATGGTGAACTCAAGGGGAATCTGTGAGCTCACTTTCCCTTCCCATCCCATTATAACCCTGAGAAAATTGCAGGCCATCATAAAACATTTCCAAAGAAAAACCTACAAATAATCAGGCAGAACCCAACATGGGGTGGAATTTTTTAAAAAATAATCATAAAACTATTATGAAGAGAAAAAATAGTACCTTAAAACATGTGGAGTTTATTCAGTTGAGAACAGAGTCAGTTACACAAAGAGTTGTTATCAAAAGTGAAAAAGTACAGAAATAATAAAGACAATGAAATAAAATAGTGGAAAGTCTATATTTATGAAATCCAAAGGAGATTTATATATGCATACTGGGCATTCCTGAAAAAAAAGAACAGAATGCTGCAACAAAAACATATTCAAAGATATAACAGAAGAAAACTTTTCTCAACTAAAGAAGTGCCTGAACCTACAGAATAAAAATTTTTTAAAAATACCTTTAATATATCATGGGACTTTGATGGAAAATTTTGCAACAGCAAAATCTTTAAATATTCTAAAGGAAAAATTAGGCTATCCTTCAACATCTATTTATCCTTTATTGCCAAAAGACATATTAGCAATAAAATTCTGAAGGAAATAAGTTCATTCTCAAAATTGATAGACAAATTTGATGTTGGTCTTTCACGTATTAAAGTAGCAGAAAGATTTTACCATAGTAGTCAGCTTTGCATTCCTCTAACAAAATATCTGGGGGGGAAAAGTTGACTTATACAGAGAAAAAGTTTATTTAAGCCCACTGTTCTGCATGCATTAGTGCAAAATCAGGCTGAACCATTGCTTTTGACCTCTAGTGGAGGTGCCAGATATCAGTACTAGGAAGGACTTGGCCAAGCAAACCACTTACATCAAAAGAGAGGAAGCAAAAAAGAAAAAAAAAAAAACAGAGAAGGAGGATGAGCAAGAGGGAGAAGGAGGAGGAGGGGGAGGGGGAGGAAGGGGAGGAGAAAGAGGAAGGGGAGGAGGGGAAGAGGAGGGGGAGGGGGAGGAGGAGGAGCAAGAGGGAGAGGAGGAGAGGGAAGAAGAGGAGAAGGAGGATGAGGAGGAAGAGAAAAAGGAGAGGAAGAGGAAGAAGATGCTCCATAATCTACAAGGGCACAGTCTCAATGACCTAAGGCTCCACCTCCTACAGGTTCTCCCACCTCCCAATAGCACCTCTCTGGGGGCCTTTAACACATGGACCTATGGGGGACACTTATCCTAACCACAGATTTCACCAACACAGACTCAGAGAAAATAGCACAGAGTGCTCCGAAGTTTACCCTGTGGTGGGGGTGGATGGTTGCAGGCTTGATTAGGAATCTAAGTCCCCCAAAAGGCTATCAGAATTGTCATTTTAGGGAGAATTCATGAAACACAAGAGTTGATGGTAAACATTCTGATCATTTAAATCCAAAACTAAGGCTAAACATCTGCAGGGATTATGGTTGCAGAACAGAATGTAAATGTCCTAAACCACAATATTATAAAAAGAAGGAGTTTAACAAGCAGCAGTGACGGAGGAAGGTTGTGGGGAGAGGTGCACACGCCCCGGGGTTCTGCCTCTCTCTCAGCGGAGAGTCTGCGGACATCAAATAAAATTGGTAAATCAAGAAAGTGATGCCCAAGGACACTGTTTAAAGTCTGAGGGTAACCAACTCAGACAGACTATACAAACTTTCCAAACCCTTAGGGGGAGGAAGGAGGGAAGAAGAGAACTCTCACAATCCAAACCAAAGAGGAAAGAAAGAAAAGCAAAACAATTAGAAAACAAAGTCAGTATTTTATTTGAAAAAGAGAATCAAATGGAGCCACAGCTTTAGAACAAACATGTCCAACGGAGCATTCAGGTGAGGGGTGTGCTTCTCCACAAGTTTCATAAGAAAAAAAAAAAGCACAAGTTGCAGAAAATTAACTTTCTCTGACATCATTTGGGTCCACTAAATAACTATCCATACAAACCTTCTTCTCCGGGCTTCCTTAGACAGAGACATTTCTGGAAGCCCTCCAAAGAAGTGGCTGGTCATGGTTAGCTTTGAGGAATGGTGCTGGAAGGATTGGGGAATGGGGGAGTGATTTTATTCTTCACTTAACAGAAGAGCACAGAGAATATGTGTCCTACCTGTATTTTCAATGGAATTTCACTATGAAGTGAGCACAATATGAAAAGTGCCATGGTAGCAGGACATGCAAAGGACATTGGGAGGAATTCTTCAAGCCTGAGAGATCTAGAAAAAGCTTCAGAAACTGGGTGACATGGGAGCTGGGCCCTAAGGGATGACTGTCATTTTTTGATGTGCATATTGAGCCAACAAGGCAGAAATAGAAGGGGCATGTGGGGCGCCAGAGGACAAGTGCTGGTCTCTGCTTGTCACAGGGCCTAAGCGCATGCTAATTGGCAAGCCACACTCAGGTGTGAAAAGTTACAGAGCCAAGAAAAGGACATTCCTGCAGGGATGATCAAAGACTAGCCATCCTCTGCCTCCTCCTTGAGGTCTCCCAGGAGATAAGGCTGCCTACATCCCCCGCTACTCATTCCCAGATTCCACCCCCAAGGGAAGTTCTTCCTCACAGCTAATCAGCAGCTCAAGAAGGTGAACAACTGCCTCTAGCTCAGCCTTCACAGGTGGCCTCCTCCTGACCCGTCTGACACCTGGCCCATCTGACAGCACAGAGTTGTCCCGAGAATAGTTTTCTCCCTGAATTTCAATCACGTTGTGTTGCCGTTCTAGGGTCTGGGAAAGGGGAAAGGGGCCGGGCCTCAGCCAGGCCACGAGACTGCAGGTGGAGGACAGGAAGGCACAGCAGTGATGTTCTGGAAAAGAAACCAAAGGGGGGCCACAGGGGGCTAAGGAATCAGCTTCAATTGCTGAGGGCCATTGCCAAGTAGGAATGACGCATCAAAATTTCCTTGCTAGCGTACCCCATGTTAAATGGATTTCGCTGTTGACATTGCATGTAAGGTGACCTTGCTCAAGGACCAAGGCGGATCCGGGTTTAGAGCTGATCAGGTTTGAGGAAGTATCCCGCTCCTTGGGTTTAGGGCGTTCCCGGTTTAAGACAATAGGGGTTTTAGGGAAGTTGGAGGTTGAAGATTATTGCTGCCGGGATTAGGGTGTTCCTGCTGCTTGTTCCCGATGAGTTCTCTGAGATTCAAATGGGATTGGAAAAAAAGCCTCGTGGAGTAGGTGAATTGGGCGGAGGAGAACTGGGATTGCCCCAGAACGTGTGTGTAGAGGCCGGTGTGAGTTCGGGAATAAAGGATTGCTGTTTGAATCCACAAGGTGTGCGGTGGCTCGTGATCTTGTGCCCAGCCAAGACATTGGCATTCAATAAGGGCACTTACCCCACAGACGCATCACCCGAGCCCCTCACCTGTAGCCCAGGCCCCATATCCAATGCCACCGTCTCCCCCCTGTGGTCCAGGCCCTGCCTCTGGAGTGCCAGGCCTGTGGGCATCCCCTCTCCTCTGCAGGAAGCAGGGGCAGAGCCCTCCCCTTCCCGCTGGGAAGAGGAAATGAAGGGAAGTGGCTCCTGCCCTGGGGTCAGAACTCCCTGGTGCCCCTCCTGAAAGTCCTTAGCTCCCCGTCCCGCCCTCCTGGGAGTATCCGATCTGCCCTTCCATAGGCCAGAATTCCCAGCTGGTGGGAGGCTCAGGGCAGGGGAGAATCCCCACTGCCACCCCCTCCCCATATCTTCTGCCTGACACCGTGGGGATGATACCGCTGTTGACCGGTGACGAGTCCTTGCTTCCCCGATGTTGAAGAATAACACCAAAGAAGCACGCTGAGGCAAGGTCAGAGTAGAAATTAGAAGTTTATTAAAGGACAGCAGAAAAGACTTCTCCCGGAGGAAGAAGGGGACCCAAGAGGTGGAATCCGTGGAAGTGCGGTTGCCTCCCCTTTTTGTAGTTTTGGGGATGGAATGTAGGTTGGAAGGCCCGAGGGGTGGGACACTTCTTTGTGATGGGCTATCTTTAAGTTTGCTGGGGGCTGTTCATTAACACTTCTTTGAGGTGAACTTTGGCCTAGGGCCTTTTCGGGACTTCATTAACATTCCATGAATTGTCCTGTGTTTTCCCTGAGTCATTCCCAGCATGGCCTCCATTTTAGATTTCACTCGGTATTAGACCCGATTTACCTAACTACACTGACTACCTAACTTTAAATCTGGCTTCAGGGACAGTCCAGTAAGTGAGCCTGGGGCACTGGCAGCTGGAGGGACCTCTCGATTCAGGGACATGGGTAAAACTGCTGCTCCCTGTGGGAGTGGCCGAATCCTAATAAGGTCATAACAGCTTAGGTCCCTAAGAGCCACGTGAGGTGGCAGAGCTAGGATTCAAACCAGGTCTACCTGGCTCTAACGTCCAAAGGCCCCTGACGGTGCACTCCTGGATGGAACTCACATGGACGCCTGACAAAGGCTCACACTGCCCTGGCCACGGCCCCAGACGTGGGTCTCAACTGCCCGGTCTTGGTAGACACCCTCCTTTCCCCACCCAATCTGTGGATCTTCAACCCACACACCATCCCCACTACCCCCAATCCTGCCGAAAGTTAGAAGAGGAAAGGAAATAATTTTGAATTGGGCGTTTTTGCCACAAACCCCAAAATATGGATATTATTATTCCTATTTTGTGGTTAAGGAAATTGAGTCTGGGTTTCTCAGATCAGGTGCAGAAAGCCCCAGACTAACCCAGAAGAAGCAAGCTGACCTGGTTTTGCTCACTCCTAGGCCCTGTCCACGCGGCCTCTCCCCTCCCTGGACACCAGCCCAAAACAGAAGGTAAGAGGAGGTGTCACCCAGCAAGGAAGTCAGGAAATAGGCACGGCTAGACAGCCCCAGGTGGGATCCAGGGAGGAATGGCAGGGGGCAGGAAGGGGCTCCACCTGGGGCCACGTGAGAAACACCTCTCTGTCCCACTGGGTAGACAGACGTGGACAGGAGACATGGGCTACTATCCAAGCCACGGGATTTAGGAGTTGATTTCCAAATTCCTATCAGAAATCCCATAATTGAAAAGGATTGAAAGCAGGTCATTATGTCCCGAACAGCAGACAGCCAGGATCAAGAGTTTCCAGCTGCCCAGAGCCGGCTAACAAAGGGAAACGCAGTTCTCTCTCCCCAGACGTAAAGCAAGCCACAGTCCCCCAAGGCGAGACTTGCTTCACCGGAAAATATAGATGTTTATCAGTCCTGAAGTCAGAACCAGCAGACGTAAACAGCCACCCAGCCAGCAGGGCTAGAAGCCCAGGACGGGGCACCATGCTGTGGACTCAGGTTTGGGGATTTGTGTTCCCGTGTGCCACAGGCCTGTGGAACCACCTGCTGACCCTTTTACTCTCGATCTCCTCATCTGTAACACAGCAAATAAGGCAGTGGGCTGAGGTGCCACTGGGTTTTAGAGTTGACCTGGATTTGCGAGTATAAGCATTGACTCAACGCCACTCAACAAATATTTATTAAGCACTGCTCTGTGCATTCTGACATCCACTGGGGTTATAAAGTGTTGAACAAGGTTGAGTTCGGTTGTATCAGCTGCTAGAAAGGAGACCCCACAGGGTGACCTGACCGGAGGAGAACTCCGCAGGGAGGTGGCATCTAGGCTGAGATGATCGTGTTAAAAATCACGAGAGCTGACACGGGGCACATGGGAGGGGCTGCCCTGTGCTGAGACCTTGAGGATTTGCTGGAATTAACAACAGGGAGAGATGGGGAGAGAGAATTCCAGACTGGTGGGGTGACAAGGACAAAGTCCCTCAGCAGGCTCAGAGCAGCTGCCGGGCCTGAACAAGGGGAGAGAGGCAGCATCCACTGGAGGGACAGACGGGGCTGTGCAGGGTCTGATCTTAAGTTTTGGAAACAAGAAAGGTGTTAAACAAGAGGGGAATGGTCAGAGAGAAGTGAAGAAGCTGATGCAACTGTCTAATCCAATGGGTTTCTATTCTTCCCCTCCCCACCGTCCCTTGCTGTGGGTCAGCATCCACAAACCAGAGTGAACATTCAGCCTTTGGTTTTGGGGGACTGGCTTCCTTCACTTGGCATGATGGTCTCCAGTTCCATCCATTTACCGGCAAATGCCATTATTTCATTCTTCTTTATGGCTGAGTAATAGTCCATTGTGTACACGCACCACATTTTCTTTATCCACTCATCCGTTGAAGGACACCTACGCTGGTTCCATAGCATGGCTATTGTGAATTGGGAGCTATAAACACTGGTGTGGCTGCATCACTGTAGTATGCTATTTTAAGTCCTTTGGGTATAGACTGAGGAGTAGGATAACTGGGGCAAACAAATTAAAAAAAAAAAATTAAAAAGAAGAAGAAGAGGCTAATGCAGTTGGCCAGCTGAGAGAAAATGGATCTTGCATTTAGGGGGAAGCAACATAAAGAGAGGGCAGCAGGACTCGGGCCAGCCACACTGAACCTACGTGCTTGCCCGGGCACCTGGAGGGATGCTGGTACCAATGCCCTGGGATGGAGAAGGCTGGGGGAGGGCGGGGACGGTGACAGAACAGTGCTGGTCTGGGAACGGGAACCTCCTGGCCCCAGTTCCACCTCTGCAGGAGCTGAGACCTGGACAAGCTATTTCACAGCGTTAAATCAAGTGGAGTGGTTGGACCAGGTAATCTGCAGCTGTCCTGTGGCCCCCGAAGTCTCTCGGTTCCAGAGAAGGCATTTCAAATGGGCGACTGGGGCCTGGATTCAGGAAACGGGAGTGTTTCTGAGATCCCAGCGTTTAGTCATTGGTGAAGTCCCATCACACTCTGATCTCTAGCTTGTCTTGAGGAAGGAGAGGATCTAGAAGAAGACAGACGGCACTGAGTCTGACGCAGATCCCCACGTGGCGAGGGTCAGTGCAGTGGAGTGACAGTTGCCACTTTGCAGGACACAGAGCCCCACTCATCCCAGCACCCACTCACCCCCTTCCATGCGCTCATGTGCCCAGCCTGGCCCCTGTTGAGGGGAACCCCCTATTTCTAGATAATGACAAGAATAAGTTCAAATCATCATTCTCTCTCAAACCAATGATTATTTGCTAAATGACCCCTTTTCTGATTAAAAAAGAAATTCTAGAAGAAAAGTGAAATGAACATTCCAAAATCTCTTGTAACTCCACTACCTGGAGCAAATTCCCATTAGAACATGCACATGCTTCCTGCCAGCCCCGCCTGATAAAATTGGGGTCATATTCAATATAACATCTTTTTAGGATGCTTTTTTTTTTTTTTGGTCACTAATGCGATCCCAGGGCACTTTCTTGTATCAGGAGAGGTTTTTCACAAACAAGCCTTGGAATGACTGCATAATTTGCTGAGTAATTTATGCAATTATTCCACCCTCATTTCATAAATTTGTAGACACATCTCCACTCTGATTATTTCTTAAGACCACGTCTTAAAGGCCAGATGATAAGGTCAAGAGGAAAGATGGAACTCTAGGGCTTTAATGTTGTCAAATTGCTCTCCCGGGAGCTTGTTTGGCTCCTCCACCATCCACCACGATTTGCCAATACTAGATGTTATCCCTTGAGACAAACTCCCCCAAGAGTTTTCCTGGAGGGGACCCGGGAGGCATGTGAGGCATGTAAGGGGACCCTGTGGAGGACAGAAACCATGCCTTGTTTTTGTAGAAGTCTGGGGAGCAGAGGTTGCAAAGTCCTTCTGAAAGACCAGATAATAAAGAGAATAGAAAATGCCCTTGACATCAGGTTGGTTTTCTGCCTGCGGGCCAGAAGGTCTCTGCTGTAACTATTCCGCTGTTTCCCTATAACAGCAGCTGAGAACAATATGTGAAAAATGGAGCGTCCTTGTGTTCCACAAAACTGTATTTATTTGCAGAAGGTCCATAGGCCGCCTCTGGCCATGAGTCAGAGTTTGCAGACCTCTGCTCGGTCTCGTTCCTTCCTCCCAATAATCTTGGTAAGGAGGTAGGCAGGAACGAGGATGCCTTTTACCCAGTGGAACTGAGGCTCCAAGAATCCTAGCAACTTGTCCTCAGTCCCACAACTAATTACTGGGAGACTCTCAGCTTGAACCCACATTTTCTGACTTGTAGTTTAGAATACGCTTTAATGCATGAGGCATCCCTTTTTATGAGAGTCAAATAAAAAGCAATGGATACAAAGAAAGAAAAACTGCTCAAGGCATTTGGCCAAATGCATAGTCTGCTTGAGGGCTTGGAGTTCAGCAAGGGAGATCATGATTCAGTGCCTTCAACAGAAGGACGTGCTTTGTAAAGCGCTCTGCTCTGTGAAGTCAGTCTTTGGTGGTGTTTGATGGCTATGTGGTTGCTCTTTGAGAAAACAATTTGTCAATGGTGGAAGACAGCTGAATGAATAAACTCTTGCCTTTGAAAGAACAACAACATAAAAATCCCAACTCCAAGTAAAAAGAAGGAAAAAAAAGAAAAGAAAATCATTGGTTCCTTTAACTCAGAGGTCCAGGGGTAATAACTTCAGGTACAGCTGGATCCAGGGCCTGAAATGATTTTATCAAGGCTCTGTATCTCTCTCTCTCTCCTCTCCTGTGCTTGTCCCTGCTGGATTCTTGAGATGAGCCCACTTTATGTGGTGGCCCCAAAAGAAAGGGGCGACTCACCCTCCTGATGCCACGTCGCAATATTTCACCGGAGAACTCTGATTGTCCTTCTTGGGCCATGGGCACACCTCTGGATCAGTCATTGTGCCCAGGGTCATCTGCAGGCTGATCAACCACTGCTGCCAAACAATGTCCCTGTTCTATTTTTTTTTTTTTTTTTTGAAAGAGAGAGTGAGAGAGGAGAGAGAGAGAGAGAGAGAATTTTTTTAATATTTATTTTTTAGTTCTCGGCGGACACAACATCTTTGTTGGTATGTGGTGCTGAGGATCGAACCCGGGCCGCACACATGCCAGGCGAGCGCGCTACCGCTTGAGCCACATCCCCAGCCCTCCCTGTTCTATTTGACACTCCATTAAGATTACGTGGGTGGGGATGGCATTGTTGTCCTTCAAAATAAATAAGAGCTGACCAAAAGGCCACTGGAGCAGCAAAGCAGGGATCTGAAGCACTCCACCTCATCCGTTCCCGAGAGTCTAGGAATCCTCCCAGAGGCAGCAATGCTGCCCAGCTTTGCTCACGGACTTGACCTTGAGGAAACATGGCTATGGGTTAAATGGTGTCCCCCGCCCAATGCTCCATACTTCAGAATGTGACTTTATTTGGAAATAGGTCATTGTGGATGTAATGAGCTAAGCTGAGGTCATCCTGGAGCAGGGTGGGCCTCCCGTCCAACGGGGCCAGTGGCCTGGGAAGACAGCCACGCCACAGCGGAGACCCCGGGGCAGCACCGTGTGGCGATGAAAGCAAGATCGGGGTGATGCACCTGCAAGCCGAGGAGCACACGGGCCACCAAAGGAGCCACCAGGACCTAGAAGAGGAGGCGGCCTCAGGTTTCAGAGTGTGGCCCTGCCGGCACCTTGATTTCAGACTCCCCGGCTCCAGAACCGAGAGGCAACTGGTTTTTGCCGTTTTAAGTCACAGAGACTGTGGCCCATTGCTTCTCTGCGGTCCTGGGAGACTAATCCAGGCAGAAGAAACACCCGAAATAGAGGCTATCAAGGGCCCCAGAAGTTTCTAGAAGAACGAGTTCCCCCAAAGAGAGGCTTGCTCTGGCTGATCACCAACCCAGGGATACACAGGGCCCCTAAGATGGAGAAAAGGTGCTGGGACAACTGGGACCACGCTAGTTCTCTCCCCAGCAGAGGCAGAGCCGGCCACAGTGTCCGTGAGGTACCCCGCTGCCACCACAGGGGACAGGTTCGGCCTGGCCCCTCATCCCACCAGCTGGCCGCAGTGGCCCCCTGCTGAGAGCTCACTGGCTGAGCCCCCTGTCCCTGCGATGCCCGGAGCATCTCCTCATCTGTCTTCTTGGAGGGAAAGACCCTAACACAGGTCTGACTCTTCCAAGAAAGAATGGCAGCCGCTGCCTGGCTTCAGCGGCTGGCGCAAGTGTTCCTTCTCATCGGAGCGTGACCCAGGCGCCCTGGCCACCGTGGGAGGTTCTGCCTGGGCATCCCCAAGAGGTCTGCCACTTCATGTGCCTCTAGAAGGGCCTGGGCCCGCCTCAGCCCAGGCTGGTGACAGAAGAGCGTCACCCAGAACCAACACTGAGTGAGGAGAAGCAGCGAGAGAAACACACCCCCCTCTTCCTGCTCAAAGCCTTGTTGGCGTCCAGAGTCCAACCACTGCCCCTCAACCCCAGGCTGGAGGAGGGCTGGACTCACAGAGGTCAGGTGGGGACGAAAGCACAGTCTGCGTGGAGGCCGGTCCCTCTCGGTGCTCCGAGAATGCCACTGCCCTCTGTCCCCGGCTTCTAGGACCTTCCACCCCAGAGGAGGGTGGGGTGGTCTGGTGTCCGAGGCCTGGAACCCTCCGGCCTTCCCCAGAGCCTATTGTCAGATCAGTCGGGGTGGGCAGCGGCCCCAGGAGGCAGATTTAAAAGGGCCGCTGAACAGCCTTTATTGAGATGTCACTCCAGGCAGAACTCATCAGACCCACAGAGGGGACAGGGGAAGGGTCTGAGGAGAAACCGCGTGGAAGCGCGACCGGACTGGACTTTTATGGGGCTTACAGCAGGAAGGGAAGGGCTTGGGACAGGAAAAGGTGTCCCTAGGGTCCCTTGCCCCCTTGAAGTTGGTCAGGGGAGTTGGCTGACCTCCAGGATGGGCCAGGGGGGTCCTGCTGATTGACAGGCGTTAGTCAGGAGATCTGGCTGATTGACAGGCGTTTCCGCCGGCATCTGGTTGGTGTTCTAATTTGCCACCGAGTCGCCGCCACCAACCTAACACGTGCCTCTCCTCAGCACGGCCCCCAGAGGCTCCCACCAAACTAGGTCAGGTCCTGTCACCCCTCTGTTCAAAGTCCCCAAAAGGTTCCCCGTCTTGCAGCCAAAGCCAGAGTACAGGGAAGCTCTGAGGATCCAGAGTTTCCCAACCTTGATGATCCTGATATTGGAAGCTGGACGGTTCTTTGGGGCGGGCGTGGCGGGTCCCTGCCTTGAAGGATGTTTAGCGGCATCTCTGGCCTTTTATCCGCCAGATGCTGGTAACACCTCCCCCCACCAGTCGGACCACCAAAAAACGGTTTGCAGCCATTGCCAAATATCCCCTGGGGTCAGAGCGGCCGCGGGCTCCGCTTTATCTGCAACCCCTCTCCTCTGTGACCTCACTGTCCCAAACCCTCTCCTCAGCTCACCAAGGGACGTCAGCCTTCGCGCCCTCCCCACGCCCCGCCTGGGAGCCTTGTCCACTACCCACCCTGCACAACTGCGATTTTATCCCATAGAACAACAACCCCCACCCTGTCCCTTGTGCCCTGGAAACACCGTACAGTTGTCCCCTTCTATTCCTTTGACCTTGGTCTCAGCTGCGGGTTCTTGAATTTGACACCAAAAGCACAGGCAGCCCACCAACACAGATGAGCAGGACCGAAAAGTCCTGTCAAGCTGAGAAGTCTCTGCGTGGCCAAGGAAGCAACCAACACAGTGGCAGAGCCGCCTGCGGGACAGGAGAAAGCAGGGGCAAGCTGCATGCGTTTCCAAAAGGCACCAGAAATCCCTAAAACCCAATAGCAAAAAATAAATATTTTTTAAACTCTTGATGGGGATAAAAAAAAAAAAAAGCCAGGAATTGACAGTTCTCTGGAGATAACATGCAAATGGCCGATAATTGCTCAGCATTACTAACCATTATGGAAAGAAATCAAAACTGTGTCACCTTATACTTGGTGGGATGGCTATTACTTTAAGAAAGGAAGGAGGAGGAGGAGGAGAAGGAGGAGGAAGGGGAAGAAGAAGAAAAGGAAGAAGAGGAGGAGGAGGGAAAGGCCTTGGTAAGCTTTTGGAGAAAGTGGAGCCCTTGTAAACCATTGACGTGAATGTCAAATGCGCAGCCACTGAGAAAAACAAGTTTCCTCAAAAAAAAAAAAAAAATTAAAAATACAGTCACCATGCGATCAAGCAATCCCATTTCTGGGTACATATCCAAAAGAACTGAAATTGGGATCTCAAAGAGAAGCTGTACTTCCTTCTCCACTGAGACTTTAGTCACAACAAGCAAGATGTGGAAGCAGCCCAGATGCCCATCCAGAAATGAAGAGATTTGGGGCTGGGGCTGGGGCTCAGCGGCAGAGCGTTTGCCTAGCACATGTGAGGCACGGGGTTCGATCCTCAGCACCACATAAGAAATTAAAAAAAAAAAAACAAACAAGTAAAATAAAGGCATGATGTCCATCTACAACTATAAAAAAAATTTAATTAAAAATAAAATGAAAAGATTTAAGATGTGATGTATACATAGAAGGGAATACTATTCAGCCTTTAAAACGTGGTTGGATCTGGAGGACAAAGCCCCAGCTGGAATACGCTGGTCGTGGAGGCCAAGTATCGTACCAGCCCTCTAACATGAGTGAATAGTTAAAGCGATAGAACAGAATTGAGATTTCAGATAAAGAAAGAGGGACCAGCAGAGATGGAGGTAGAAAACCAAAGGCCAAGGGTGGAAAGGAAGACCCTGATCCCAGTGCTCCTGAGGGAAGACGTGAGAAGAAAGAGATATGCTGGGGACCTCGGGGGGGGGGGGGGGGGGGGCTGAGCATGAGCATCTTTGGGGAGCCGTGGTCCAGGGATATGGTTACAGTCCGTTGTCCTGTCTGGGCTAATTGCTACAGGATCTCACCCGGGGTAGGTGTGTGACCTGACACCCTATACTCTGAGGGAATTGGGGACAGATAGGCAAGGTCTAGAGAGAGGAGGGGACTTCTGAGAGCCCACAGTGAGTTTGCTCTAGACTGGTACCTGGATTCTCCTGCCGGACTCCCAATCTAGACCCCACCCAGCCCGCAGTCCACGATGGTGATGACTGTGGCACCAAGTCCTGGCCCAAACTCAGCCTGCAGTCTCCCCAGCACAGGCAAACACTTGGTGATGCCTACCTAGTTGCCAAGTCGAGCCCTCACTACGACCTCACACTTCCAGGACCCTCCTGAGTCCCTCTGAGGTGTGTGGCTATCTGAGTGTATGCGCACATACACACCCAAAAACACTTTCTACAACTTGCTTTATGCAGGAAAAAAAAAAGTGTCATTTTGATATGACTCTAATACATTCCTTCCAGTGGTTTCAAAACACTCCTTGGTGTGAATGGAATTATCCAGCCACTCCCGTAGCAGTGAGCGCTGGGTAATCACACTCCCCCACAGTCTTCCATGAACAAGGTACAGCAAACATCCTCGTAGGAAAGTTCTACATTCTAGTGCATCTGTGCATCTGGAAAGTTCTCCTGGCACACTCCCACTAGTTTAAAAGTTGGTTGAAGAATCAGTGCTTTTAAGGAAACTATTGCTGATCACTCAGAAAAAGTGAATCCTTCTATCTTAATCCATTTTTCTGTTGCTATAACAAAATACCCAAGGCAAGGTATTTTATAAGGAAAAGATGTTTATTTGACTCATGATTCAGGTGGCTGGAAAGTTCAAACAGCCACCTTGACTATGTCACACCATGGTGGAGGAGTGGAAGGAGGACTGGCCTCTGTGTCCATGAGGAAGCAAAAGACTGGAGGTGGGGTACCAGGCTGTCCCTTTCATAAGAACTCCCTCTCCCAGGAACTGATCTCCTCCTGGGAGACCAAACCCACAGACCAGCACCAGTCCTTCAGGAGGGCAGTCTCAACCCAATAACACCCCGAAACACCCCACCTCCTGAAGGCCCACCACTCCTCCACCCTGGACACTCAGCTTCCACCTCGTGAACCACTGGGAGCAAACCACGTCCACACCTTGGATGCCCCTCCAGCTGCATGTGCTTTATTTCTGCTGTACCGTTTTCAGGAATGTTGAAGTTTACTAACTCCCCGAGGATAGGGTCAGTATTATTCATCTCTCAATCCAGCATGGAGTCCTCCACACAAACGTGTCCTATGGATATGGACTTGTGGAATTAAATTGCAAAGTATCTGGACTCCAAAGCCAGACTGGCTAGCGCTGGACTCATCGCGGTCTCCGAGGCCGTTTCTCACCTGCGCCGGGAGGGAGGATCCCCGGCTGTCTTTGGCTGGAGGACGGATGAAGCAAGATTGTGGACAGCTTGGAGCTCGGGGCTGGCACATGGCGCTGTTTGGAAATAGGAAGCTGTTATGATTGGCGTGCATCTGAGGACAGAGGCTAGGTTGAGACTTTGGGTTGGCGCCTGGCCCCGTCCGCGCACCTCCAGGCTTCGGCAGATAGGGAAACTCCCCGGGACGAGTTGGCATTTCCCTGACAAAGGTCCAGATACATCTTGTTGGTGCCAAGCTGTCTGGGACCTGTTCCCTCTTCCAAATACCCAAGCCCTTGGCGGATGGAAAACTCTGGCTTCCGTTCTCCGCGACACACCCTGATGGGCAAGCTTGTGGGCCTTGCCCAGATCACCTCTCCAAGCCAACACCTTGTGTGGAGCGGGCAGGAGGCTGGACGGAGGGCAGCCTTGAGTGCTGAGTACTTTAGTACCGGTACTGCCATGAGTACTGAGCCACAGGGCGGGGCTGGAGGGCTCCCCAGAGGGAGTTGGGGTGAAATCCTCCTTTCCCTTCTTCGCCTGGTCAGTCCCTCCTCAGAGGCCACTCTGGGGGCTCATGAGACCTAAGGACCCCTGGGTAGGAGACTGATCACACTGTAAGTCTGGATAAGAACTGAGCAGGGTCTGGAGGGTCACTTCTTCCTCCAGAAATCCACCCGCGGTCCTCCTGACACAGTGATGACCGGGACACCGGAGCCCTCACTCAACCTCTGGCTTCTCCTGGGACAAAGGTGGCCAGAGCCCCCTCACTCAGATCCTACCCGTGGCCTCACCTCCCACCTCACCACTAGCTCAGGGAGACCTTTAATTAGGCTTTTAATGAGAAGAAAAAGAACCTGAGCCAACAGGGAACCTTCCTGCCTTGTTGGCTCTGAGCTTCACACTCAGTCCTGTGGCACCTTTGATTTCGGGGTCCACAGAAACCTCCTTCCCCAGAGGGGTGACTCATCTCTGTCGACGGTGCCCTTGGGTGCAATAGAAGAAATTCCACGCTCCCGGGCTGGGCGGGGTGCGGAGTGGGTGAAACCATTGTTCACAGCATCTGGGCTCCTGCCCTGCTCCGCAGACACCAGCACCGGCCCGGTGGCCCTAGAGGCACCCCAGACGAAGGTGCTCCCTCCAAGGCCGTTGATGGACAGCCCACACAGCAGGCCTCTCGGCCCCTGGTTCCAGTAAAGCACACACACACCTGGTGAGGGTTTGGGGGAAAGCTGGGGTGGCCTTGTGTTAGGGGAGGGTCTCCTGGCGTTTTGTCCAGTCTGGAAACCCTTTGGTAAGGCTCACGGAAAGGTCCCACAGCAAGGGTGGATGATAGCACTGCCCGCTGACCGTCTGGCCAGCTCTGGCCAGAGCACAGTTTTCCAGCCCATTCTGACTCTGAAGAGCCCAGGGGCCTCCTGGGACAGCACAGGGGTTTCTCTCTGTTGGCGATCTCTGTTTCCACCACGTTTTTGTTTCTGCCACAGAACAGGAGATCGGAATGGGGGGGGGGGGAGCTGGCTTAAACTCGGAGACCTGCTCCTGGTTTGGCACGTCCGTGCTGCGTGATTTGGGGCCCCTCGGTGACCTCTCTGATCTCAGTGTCAGTGAAACCGCCATCCTAACAGGGTCTACTCCACCGTGTCGGTGGCGATTAGGTGAGACAATGTCCGTGGAGGTCTCCCTCAGTGTTAGCAGTGACCACCAAGACCAAGGCAATGACATCAGGGCTGCTTTGTGCGTGGGGTTCCTTACTGACCCCCGAGGCTGTGTCCTTCATTCCTTCATCTGTTTGCCTGTGCCTACCTAGGCCATCATCCCTCGTCTCTATTCTGGATGTTTCCACCATCCTGGTCACTTTTTGATCAAGGGAATGATGAAACCGGCCCCGTTTATGACACTTCTGGGACGTATCAGAGGCATCTGGCCGTTGGGTCCCACTGACGGGACTGCAGATCCTCTCACTCCTCCAGCTGCGGCCTCCGTCATTCCTCCACCTGACACAGATCTTCTGTGAATCTGCTGGGCACCAGGTATGGTTCTAGCCCCTGGGATACAATGGAGAACGGCACAAGCAGAGTCCCCACCCTGGTGACACGACCGTTCTCATGGGGAAGACAGATGTCTAATAGGCAAGCCACAGCCTGGCTCTCCGCGGGGACCACGGCATCTGCAGGGCCAGGCCTTTCCCTGGGCTCTCCCCACCGCTGACCCTGACTCCAGAGCCGTCCCACAGGGCTCAGTGGGCAGCAGAGTTGGTGCAAGTCACAGCTTAGAAAATCTCCATCCCTTCTAAGCCACCAACCCCAACAGACTTGACCTCTTCTTTTGCCTGTCCTGTGCTCCCGCAGCCAGCCTGTCCTCGTCTGGGTCCATCCATCCCACCGCCCCCACCATCTCTGCCCTGGGGCTCAGAGTGGCCTCTGGTCTTATCCCCTTAACCCAGCTCCACAGGGCAGCCACAGCGCACACTCTGAAGCTCACGCCTGGCCATGCCACCCTCGAGCTAGCTCAGCGCACACCAGGGTGTCCTGTCTCGAGGAGGCGCCTCAGCCCCGCCCTGCACGTACAGGCCCGGACCTGCCTCTGACCTCACCTCCTCTCCCTGGGCCTTCACATGCACATTCTTGGATGTGGACTTCTGGACCTCAGCCTCTCTCACTGCCCCATGGCCTTGGCAGGTCTAGTTCCTCTCCTCTAGAACACTCCGCACCTGTTCCCAGCTCACCCTAGAACACTCAGCTTAAACTTGGCTTTCTGCAGAAAGCCTGGCTCCCCATGTACCAAATCTGCCTGGGGACTCGGCCACCCTCTCTCCTGTGTGGCTAGTGCCTCTTGCTCACTGTGCCTGGACCATGGAAGACAGACACGGTCATCTCTTCCATGCACCATCACAACACAGCCAGAGCTTGGCATGCAGATTCATGGGGCCAAGTGTCCAATCCCATGGGCTGGCTCCCTGGCTGGAGGAAGGGACAATGAGGAAGGAGAAGCCACCTCCTTCCACAATTTCCACACAACCCCCTTCTGTGTGGGAACTGCTCCTCCTCTCTCTCCACCCCCAGATCTCCACAGAGCACCCCCCTTGCAGCATGACCCTCCTGGACCAGGGAACACCCCACCCCATCCCTGGCCTCAAGAAACCTTGCTCGATGTGCTGCGCTCCACTTCCTGGGAGAAGGAAGGGGGAACACTGTTGTTTTGCATCACCCAGGAGCAAGTCCACACCAGACCCCCACTCTCACACCCAGGGGCCTGGGCCCCAAGTACAGCCCTGATAAGACAGCAGCCACTTTTTCCTGCCTGAACCAACGTCGGTGGCCTGATGGGAGGGGACACTCCACAAAGCCCTCTTTCTCTCACCATTTCTACATGATATGGAATTCCCAGGGAGAGGCCTTCGTCTGGCTTCTTGACCAAGGCCAAAGGGCTCCCCAGGCCCCACCCAGTTTCTCAATGTGGGAACCACCCAGCTGGCTGCCTCCCCAGCTCACAGGACACAGGGAGAAAGAAAGGGCCGTTGAGTGGCTTTGGGTTCCCACACAGGAGGCTGCCAGCTCCAGACAGCACGGCTTTGTCCTGTGGAGAATCTGTTTTCTCACCAGGCAGAGGGGCCTAGTGTCCCATGGAGTGATCACAGGGACCAGCGAGAGATGACTGGGCCGCCCTGGCCCCCAGCAGCAGGCAAGCTGGACGGCCAACACCTGCCCCGGGGGAGGGGCAGAGATGCCTGACCCAAAAGTCCACTCAGGAAAAGCTTCCCGGGCCTCTCCAGCCCCACACAGCGGGCTTCTCTGCTTGGGTGACTGTAGAGTGAGAAAGTAACTCCAAATCCAAAGATATTCCATAAAATCCTATCATTCCATCATTGACTTACAGATATTTAGACCTTTAATTTTTATTCTATAAAATTCTGTAATTTTGTTCCTGACCTACAGGTATTGAAAGATAATACACTAGAGATTTGAAAGACAATGATACGGATATAAATTAGATACATACAGAGATAAATAAGAGATATATTAGATAAATAGATACAGAGAAAATAAGTGTGGAGATGAGATAGATGACAGGTGGTGGATGGATCCAGATGAGAGAGGAAGATAAAGATGAGTTAATGGATGAAAAAGATGAAGAGATAAATATCAGATGGATACACACAGATAACAGATTTGAATAGAGATGAGATGGACTGGGGGTGCATCTTGTGCATCTCACATGCTTGTGCCCACGCGCATGTGAGAACAAGTGTGTATGAGTGTGCATGGTTGCATATGTGAGCATGTTGGTCCAGGAAAGGGGGGTGGTTTGCAGGGAATGGGAAGAAGACCTGGTGGGGGTCTCTGGCCCCCTAGAACCTCAGCAAATAAAAGTGCTTTGAAAACAACTGGGTTAATTCAAGAGAGTCCAAACAACCTCATCACCAGGCATGCAGAAGCTATGACCCACGGAAGGAAGGGACGTGCACACAGCCATGTGGGGACGTGCACACAGCCACTTGGTGCCAAGGCTGAACCCAGAGCTTGTTCTTGCGCCTGCGCAGCGCTGCAAGGCTAGAGGATTATTCCTGGAAACATGTGTTGTAGGGACAGACGAGGCAAGGCACCGAAGACAGCAGGAAACAGTTTTATTTGGCTGTAGCCAGATTCAGAGGGGACAGCTTTTGCTGTAATCAATCAATCCCCTGAACCCCGATGGGCTCAGAAGCTCACAGTCTGCAGAAGTTCACATAAAAGCAGCTTTTTCTTTCACTGTTCTGGGCAAGTTAACCCTTCAAGGACCACACCTGAGAAGGGGAGAGCTTCTTCTCCCCTTTCTTTCCTCTCCTGCCCGCTGTTACCAAGGAGCCCAGTTGTAACTTCTCTTATCTTAGGAATGTGGACATCTCTGTGAAGCCCAGCTCAAGGCCAGAGGCCTGGTTTGCACAGTTCTTCAAAGTACTGTACTGGATACGTTTGTGAAAAACTAGTGGTTTTTTCATTAGGGGGTGTCCAGCACCTGGAGGGCTGGTATTTTCTCAGCCAGTGGCCAAGTAAACAGGGCGACACGAAAATAGGAAGTTTATCTACATTGAACTCTTTTGTAGAGACTCTTTTGCTGACCTAAAATCAGTCTGGATGAAGATTTCTGGAGAGGCCCAGTTAAGACTTTTCAGTGAAGAAAGGGGATGCCCCTTCAATGGCAGCCCCCAGGGGGTGCTGTCAGCTCCACCTTCTGGGCAGAGTGTCCACCTCCCCACTGCCTACTTAGGCCTATTTCAGGAGTCCCCAAAGTCACACATGCGCATTCAATACAGCCGCAGAAAGCCCACATTCTGCAGGTAGTTCTTCCGCAGATCATGTTTCCTTTCCTGGCAACCACTGATTGGTCTCCAAGGAGAGCCGCTAAACCCAGACGGGCCAATCAGGTTCTTCCCTGGGAGGACTGACAGCAGAGAGCCAGAGAGTCACCCCTTCCCAGTGGCCAAGCTGGGAGCCAGGAAACTGGCCATCCAGATTTTCCTGACACCCAGACGCATCTCTAGACTGACCAACTCCCCTGTGGGTTTTGTGAACCGGTATGCGCTCTTTGTGCCTAGATTAATTAATTAAGGTTTCTTTTCCCTCTTAACCCGAAAAGCCAAAGACAGCCTGACCATACCTCTCAAACTTTTTGGCATTCACCTCTCAATTTTCTATCTTCCCTTTCATGAAATATATTTTACCATAAAAATCAATGTGTGTAAGAGAGTTATATTTAGTTCTGATTTCTATCTTAAAAACAAACTTAGAATCATGTAAGCCAAAGGCAAGGGCCAAAGAAGTAAAACAAGCCTTCCTATTATCAATTATAACTTCTTCCCAAGAAACCAAGATGATGTATATTAATTGGTGTGACAAAAATCCAATATAATCGTCATTAAACATGATGAAAGCTTGACTTAGGCATCAGAAGTAAGCAAGCCGGGGAGGTATGGTAGCTCTGTTCCAGGAAGACCTGGAGACTCAAACGATTGCATTTCCAGTTTCCTTATATGCAGTGTGCACATTGATATCCCTGCCCTTGTAGCTCGAGATAAGCTGCTCCTCTCCCTGCCATCACACCTGTATTCATCCAACCAGGAGGAGGAAAGGATGAAGGAGTGGAAAAGTGTGTGTCAGTCCCCTCTCAAGAAATTTCTCAGAATTTGTCAGACCACGCTTCCACTTAAATCTCACTTGCCAGAAAAGAATCATATAGCCATAACTAACTTAAAATGACTCGGGGAAATAGAGCCTTGACTCTGGGGATCCATGGACTGGACTTCCGTAACCACAGAAGAGGGCTAGGATGGAGACTGGAGACATACGTGCCCACTGTTACTGCTTTATTGTCCCTGTTTTGACCTTTACCACCACCCTAGCAGTTGCAGAGGGCAGGGGTCCTCACCGCCCCTCTCACCTCTGGCTGAACGGGAACTGCCCACTTGGCTCCGTTTGCCTGTTCTTCAAAGGTCTTTGGCCCTCTCGGACCTGCTGGCTCGTGACAATGACAAGCTCCAGTTGTGAATGACTCAGCTCTGCCTGCACACGACACCCACCCGACTTTATATGAGAAATATTTTCTGAAAGGACCCTTAGAAGGGCGAGTCTGGTCCACTCGGGGTTCATTCAACACAGAGGTCCTGGAGGCAGGAAAGGGTGGCGTCTAGAAGGACTCGTCCTGAGAACCTGGTTTCAAGTCCCACAGGGGAAATCAGCCTAAGTCGGACTGGGCTTCCTTCACTCTCTGCTAAACGCAGGTTGACCCGCCTGCCTGGTAGGATTCTGAGAGATTACAAAAGGTGACCCGGGTGAGGCTCCGTGAATGCCAACTCTTCTCGCTAAGTGTCCCCATGGCCCAGGACCCCGCTGGAAGGGTGGCAAGTTGGAGGGTGACTCAGGGAAGTCTTGCAGTTCCTAGAAACACAGGGCCCCTCTGAGCGCAGCAAGGCCGGGGTGGGTGAGCCAGCGCTGGGAACACTGAGGCCTTTCATGGGGCAGACGGCGAGGTCCTGAAGAGCAGAGGACCACGTGAAGCTGGAACCCAGCCCCCTCCCTCTCTCCTGCCCCCTGCCCCAACTCGACTCCCCTGGAGCGATTTCGTGTCCCATGCCTGCATTATAGAGGGTCCTAATGTCATGCTCAGCCGATCCCTTGACATTAGTTCTGCAAGGGACCTGCTAAAGCCTGAGACCCCTACAGCTTCCAACAATGACAAACACACAAGGAAGGGCAGAGAGGGAGGGAGGGGGGACAGAGGAAGGGAAGGGAAACAGCCCTTTGCCAAGAGAAATTGAAAATATGATCACCTAAGAACTGATCACCCATAGCTTCTTCTTAGCACGTCTAAACAATGACTTTTTTAAAGAGCTGATGGAGAGATGGTTGGTGTAGACTCTAGTTTCTGTGACTATGAGGCCATTTTTTCAAACATCTCGTTACTCGTTATGAAAGTGAACTTACATGAAGTTCAAACACGGCAAAGGAGGGTAAAGTCAAACACGTACCTGCGTGCCGTCAGGTCGAGTTCAAAACATGCTGCGTGGGCTCAGAGGCAGAACAGACCAAGATGGCGCCAGAGATGAGCTGTAGGAACCCTGGGACTCCCTCCCTTTCCTGCTCCAGAGGAGTCCCGGAAGGGAGGCCTGGACCGCTGCTTCCCGGAACCGAGTCCCGCGCAGGTGTTCAGCCGTCTTTAAATAACTTCTCACCTTGCCCTACCCAGGGCTCGAGGCCAAACCCCAGGATCTGATCCCATGGCAGAGGGCTATGGAGGGAGAATGGCGGGGCTCTGTGCGGGGTCCATAATGGACGTGCTCAGGGATATTTTCACCGTGTGCAGATTTTTTGTCTGATTTCCACACCTCAGAACCAAATCTCAGAGTAACATCAACCCGTTCCTTCCTGCCCGGCTTCCTCCCCTCCCGCTTCTTTCCTCCCTTTCTGTTTCTTTACAAGCAATGGGCTAATCTGTCTACACCAGCTGACACTGTCTACACCCGACACACCCTGTGACCTATGTCTCCCTCAGCATGGAGGAGTCTGCAGCACTAAGAGGTGCCACCCCGCCCGGCTCTGCCGATGGCCAGCCGTGCTGCGGCACCTGGGCACACGCGCCTTTGTGTGTTGACCATGTTTTGTGGCTAAGCTCCTGGAAGGGGGTCCTTGGTCGAAGGCGTGATATGTCACTCTGCTCGGTGCTAGGCCACCTTCCCAATACCCAGCACGTTCTCGTTCCTCGCTGTGTTCTGTTCCATCTCGCTGAGCAGTCGTGGGAGGGGCTCACCCAGCTGCATCTGGCTTAGTTTTCTGGTAGGGTGAAGGTCAATCAAGGTCAAGAGAGGTGGAATCAGGGCAGGCTTCCTGGAGGAGAGCTCATCAGACCTTGAAGGATGGCATGACTTCCAACTCAGAGATCAGAACCAAGGCTGAATGTCAAGTCCCAGAAGCTCACGGGTCACGGTCATTATCACACCTGGTCTTGGCCATAAGGGATCTGGACCCCAGCCCTCAGCCTGGCAGGTCAGACACCCCAAGCACTGAACAAGCAGTTGCTCTCCAGTGAGGGGACAGACAGCAGGCAGAAGCTGTGCTGGACGGGGTCAGTGTTGTGGGAATAAAACCAGAGATGCGAGGTAGAGGAGCAGGTCCACAAGGGGACCAGGGAGGGTGTCATGATAAGGTGACATTCCATGAGGAGGAAGTGAGCCTGCAGATTTCAGGGGAAAGTGCATTCCGGGGGAGGGTGACCAAGGCCCTGAGGCAGGAGAGACCCTGGTGAGTTGGAGGAGGACAAGGGGGTCACATGCTGGAGTGGAGAAGAGAGGGGACGTGGGGACAAGTGAGAGCCACGGCCCAGAGGTCCCCCAGGCTGCAGGTTTCTGGGCTCTCTGCTGCGTGTGTGATGTGAACTGCTTTCCCCTGGGGGATTTGGGCAGAGGGGCGGGGCTGACCTGCACTTGAAGGACAGGAGTCTGGGGGCAAGAGGCAAGGTCAGCATCAGGAGAGTGGTCAGAGGCTACTGGAATAACCCAGGTAGGAGGTGACGGGGACCAGGACCAAGGGGAAGCCAAAGTGGAGCTGCTGGGCCCGGGGCGGGGCGGGGGGGGGGGGGTCTAGACGTCCTTGGCAGGCAGAGCCATGGGGTCACCTATTGGAACCTGATGGGAGGGGTTACGATTAGAGGTGACAGATGAATGCTGCAGGGTCAGAGCCACCCTGGGGTTTGACCCCAGCAGCTGGGGGATGGCACCGGCATGAACCAGGGTGGGAGGCAGTCTAGGGCGGGGTGGGGAGTGGAGGGCTTGGTCTGGAGATTCAGTGGGATCCCTGCTGACCGCCCCCCCCCCCCCCAGGTGGAGATGCTGAGTAAGCAGAGGACTATGTCAGAAGGAATTCAGGGAGAGGTCCAGACGGAAGCTTGAGCCCTGAGTCACCGGCACAGGGAGACCTGTCAGGGCTTCGGACAGATGAGGTCACTAAGGGAATGAGCGGGAGGGAAAAGGAGAGCAAAGGTCTGGGAAGCCACCCTGGGACCCTCCAAGGGCACAAAGCCAGGAAGGTGGAGAGGGCCCTGTGACAGCAGCCCCCCCCCCGCCCCCTCCCCCCCCCCCCCCGTGGGTGGTGCCGAAGGTCCTGGAAGCCCAGGGGGGCAAGGGTTGGAAAAGCAGGTGAACTACAGACTGCTGCTAGGTCAGGAACTCTGAGAACACAGCCCTGACCGCTGATGTCCCCAAACACAGCCCTGGTCCAGCCAGACTCTGGGTCTCACAGTTTAGTTTGCAAAGGAGAAATCCTCTCTCCAGCTCCCAAGGTGAGGTCCTGGTGGCACGGGAGCACACGGCAGGTGCAGGAGGCTGGACCAGGATGGAACCCTGCCAGTAGGCTGCCTCCTTGTGTCACCTTGAGGCCACCTCTAGGTCTCAGCTTCTTCGAAAGCAGAGGTGTGACCAGGGGACCACTGAGATCCTTTTCATATCCTCCACCCAGGTCTCACATTCAAACACACTTCCCGCCCTTCGGTGAGTGGCAGCCATATCATGGGCAGTGTCCCTTTTATCAAAGAGCAGGGGGGACATTCCTTTGAGGTCACTCAAATAGAACACTTTTTCCTTTCTTCTACAACCTCCATCTCTTTGGCCTGTCATGGTGTTGGTTTGGGGTTTTTTTTTATTATAATTTATTTGCAATTTCATTTCCTTGTAAGCTGAATACATCCATAAAATAAAATTATACAACATTAGCAAGAATTTTACCGTCCACTTTTACCTTGGGCCATGCCAAATTTTAAATACAAATAGAAGGACACGGAACTCAAAAGCAGAATCAAGGAAATTACAGGATTCGTATCTCACAGCTCACGCAGGCGGAGGCCTCTCATTCTCGCCAGAATGTCGGAAAGGCTGCGCGAACCAAGCCAGCTGTTTTTGTTTTAATTGATGCACGAGCCTGTCCCCTGACATCCTTTCTGAGGGTCTTCTGGGCAAGGGGGACTCTGTGCTCAGGCAAATGAGGCAGCAAGGAAGAGCCATAGACATGCACCTGGCCTGTGTCCCCTCTGCTCACAAATGCATTCCACGGTCCCATCAGTTATCACTTACAAAACATAAGTTCAAAGGTGAACATATGAGGAATTTCAAGATAGCAACCGGGGAACATTAAGTCAAGCACAGGACCTTCTGTGAGCAGGGTCACACCCCAGGAAGCCACCCCTGCTGTCCTTACAGCTCCCTCTGCTAACACAACATGACTCCTCACGGTGCACGGGGAGTTGTGTGCACGGGGAGTTGCCTTAGAGAGACTCGGGGAGGCACTATGAAGACAGGAGAAGGGACAGGAAACCCAAACTTGGGCTTTCCAGAAGGATCCTCGGAGGTGTCTTTTTCGAGGATAGTGAGCCCTGAAAGGAAAGGTCTTCCAAGAAGAAAGAGCAGAATAGGAAGAGGCACCAAGCCAGAGGCCCCATGGGAGAACGTGGCTTTGTGAGGGCATCACAGGGCAATGAGCTGCAGGGGCGGAAGCCAGGGCTCAGCATGATGACGCTGTGGCAGGGCCACCACAGAACCCCCTAAGAACAAAGGAAGGAGCTTCTCACTTCTCCCCAGGGAAACGGCAGGCGAACCCCATCTGGGAAGTACAGAGTTGGCCTCAGAGTGTGTCGTACCAAGTGCATCCTAAACCAGAATAGCCTGCAGTCACACAAGGACTATTGTGTTTGAGAAACAAACGGTGCCAATTCAGTGTGGCTCTGGTGGGGAGGATGCTGAGATACCCAAGAAAAATAATAGCTCAGCATTAACGGAGCATGTGCTATGTGCCAGGCGTCTGCTCACGTCATTATCTCTTCTTCATGACAGCTTTGCAAAGCAGGTGCTGCTATTATCTCCATTATACAAAGACATTGGAAAGTTAAGTAACTTGGTCAGGGTCCGATGGCTAGGTAAATAGTGTGACTGGGAGTCAGGCCCTGCCAGGTCTTCAAGATGCCAAAGACTCTGTGGTTTAGGGCACTCACCAGACTGGTTCTATAGTTTCAGGGCAATAAAATTGAAGTAGCCAAAGAGCTTTGGAGGAAAATGGGGCGCTCCTCTGAGGGTGTCCCAAGAAGGCGCTGAGAATGCAGGTGTGTCCCCATCTGCAGCTCAGGGAAGATGGACGGGCTGCAGATGAGATCTGGGAGTCCCGAACCGACAGGTGACCCCCAACACCCTGAGTGTGGATGTGAATAAGAAGAAAAGACCTCAGACGGAGCCCTGTGGACCTCAGACATTCAAGGTGCCACAGGAGGAGCCGGAGAAGCTGGAGAGGGAGGAGGGGAACAGAGTGGTGACATCTGGAAGAGGATGGCAGCCATGTCCCATTCTACAGAGGCAGCCGAGCCGGGAGAATTGCAAGAAGCGCTTTAGATTTCGTGATTGTCCTTGCAGATGACCTGAAGCAGAACAGTCTCCCTAGACTGGGAGACAAACGGGAAAGGACCAGTTGTTGACTTAGAACCAAAGTCGGGGACAGCCGCTCACCTTCTACAATTCATGAAAAAAAAAAATCTCTTGCCAATCCACAGTCACTACAGCAAGATGCCAGATGCAGGCCCCCCCACCCCCGGCTGTGGGACATCTGTCAGGTCATTAGAGCCTCTTGGGGGGCCTCTGTCTCCCCATCTGTAGACAAAGGTATTTGAACAGATACACTCAAAGCTTTCTCCATGACCCAACGTTCTCTTCTTGACGGTCCCAGGAGCTCTTTGAAGACGTTGGTGTTGATGAGCAATTCAAGGGAGCCCTCCCACCCACCCATGTGTCCCGGGCCCTCTGTCTGGTCTTCTCCCCGGTCCCCCAAGGTGGCTGCTGGAGCCGATAATGAGAAACACGTGTTGCTGGGCAGCTCTGAGGTTGCTCATCGCTCCAAAGGGAGGCGAAAAAGAAAGAAAAAAAAAATAAGAAAGGAAGGAAGGAAGGAAAGAAAAGAGCTTTGGTATTCTCGGTCTCCACAGACAATCCCCCCATTGACGGGCTGTGAGTCACGGCAGCCGCCCGCCCGCTGGGCCATCGGGCCATTGCGGTCTCAGAATCACTTCCTTCGAGAGGGGCTCCTCACTTGTTCCCGGGCTGGCTTCGGCCAGGGCTGGGATGAAAGGAAGCTGGGCCTCTCCAAAGGCTCTGGCTGCCCTCCCCTCTGCCGGAGCTCCAGCCGGGAAGGTGGAGGCACCAGGTGGCACCGCCAAGGGCCTGAAGGAGGGTGGCAGAGAAACAGCTGAATCTGCCCGTCCCGCTGGGTGGACCCCCAGACTCACCGCTTCCTCCCTGGTTAGGGATGGAAGTGAAGTAACACCCAGATTAAAGGCCACGGCTTTCCGCAGTAGGCACCTGGCCCCGCCAGATCTGGGTTTCCCATCTTCTCCCCCTGTCCTCCCAGCCGTGTGCACAGGATGGTCGTCTTTGGGGCAGCGTGAGATGTGAATGCAATCCCAGTCCTTCCTTCGGTCACACACACGGGGGCATCTGGAACTGCACCTCGCTCGCGCCTCTTGCCATTCCCATCTTTGAAGACAGAGTCAATGCCCCAAGATGCCCTTACCAGGGTCTTGGTACCGAGTAATACAGTCGGCTTCAAGTTGGGGTCAGAGAAGCTTCGTTCATTCAAGAAAGAACTTTGATCCTTACTCTGGGCAAGGTCATGTGTGGGCACCAGGAAGTCCAGCATGGCCTGGACATGGTCCCAGCTGTAAGAATGAGGATAACAGGCAAGTAGACCAGGCGAATTCAACCCGGCAAGATTCTGATAGACGGGCTCAGAGGAGACCACCCAATGTAGATGGGGACAGGACACCTTGGGACACGCCGTGGAAAGCTTTGCTGGCTTGAAGAGACCAACATGTCACGCCATTCTCCTTTGCCCAGATACGGTTCCTCTCCCGGCCCCGACCCCACATCTCCCAAGGACTTTCCAGAAGGTCCAAACCTGGGCTCAGACCCACCGGAGGTCCCTGGAGAGATGGAGTGGTCTCCCCTCCCTGCCAACGGAGGGCGCTCTTTCCCAATGACCCTGGCTGCTTGGGAATATGCCAGACCGCCGCCCCCTGGTGGACATGCCCCGCCAGCTCCACCTCACCACTATCTTACCAGACAGTGTGACCTGGAAGCAATACTCCAAAGAAGCTGGGGCCTGGGGGGGACACTTACCTGATTGCAGTATTGGCAAAGGGTAAAAGGGACACTCTTTCTCAGAAGACCCCTGTGCACATTCAGCTGGCCCAGGCCTCCCCTTAAGGAGGTAAATTTGGATGAAAAGCTCATTCGGGGCTGGCCCACATCCTAACCTTCCCTGGGTGCTCGGCACCTGGAGGCTCACTGGAATGAGCCCCTGGAATGAGAGCCAGGGCCTGCCTAGCTCGCAGGGTGGTGCCTGGCACCTAGCAGAGCCTGGATCTACAAAAAAATCGGGCTGATGAATGAAATAGACACTTGGAATTAACGTTCTAGAAAGCTGCAGGAGATTGTCTGGATTGTCCAGTACAACCTCCTCCTTCTCAGGTGCTTCCTGGGAATGTACAGTGACTGGCCCAAAGTGACACAGCCAGTCCCAGAGCTGGGACTGGTGGGCATGTCCACTGGTGGCCAGGCAGGGTCAGCCCAGGTCAAGTGAGGACCAAGGCAAGGTAGCACAGGAAAGAGGAAGCAGGCATTTGCCTTGGGTTACACCTGGTGGGAGAGTTTCCATTGAGAATTTCCTGGAATGTCTTTTCAAGGACCCCAGGACTGGCCTACACCCCTAGGGCACAAAAGGAACCCCAGCCAGCACTGGAATAAAGAGGTGAAAAGTATCCAGCGCTCCCGGAACATAGAGAGAGCCGAGAGGCAGGCACTGAGGACACAAAATGTGATGTGGGCAGCACAGCCCAGTCACAGGGCCAGGGAGTGACCTTGCCCTCTAGAAGAAGCTTGTGAAGCCACATAACCATGTCCCTTTGGAATGTGAACCTGAGCTCCAGGTAGGCGATGGGTATCCAGCTGGAAAGAGCCTCCGGTTGGTCTGGCTAGATCTCCAAATATCTTCCCCCTGTGCCACGCTGACTTTCAACACCCTCCTGCTGAGACCATCAGTGGCTCCCCATTGCCTACAGGGCAGATCTAAGGGCCTTCCTTTATCACCACCCTGCTCCGTCCCTCTGGCCACATGCTTCATCCCCTCCGGCTAAGCCGCACCTCCTTGGTCATACTGTCTGCCTGTCCCGTGTGCCAGTTCTACCACTCCTTATCATTGTGACCTTAAAGAGATCACTTAACACTCTGAGCCTCCTTCTCATCTATAAAACAGAGGTCACAGCACTCCCGCAGACTGCGTCATTTGAGCATTGACTGAATCCCCCACGTGAAGCTCATCCCGGGGCCGAGCAGGTGGAGTGCTCACAATGCCAGTGCCGTTCCTGTGCCTGTGCCGGTGCCATTCCTGTGGCTGTCCCTAAGTGCACCAAGGTCTCTCCTGCTCATCTCTTTGCATGTGCTGTTCCCTGTTGTGAAACACCCCCCTCTCTGTTCCCTTCAGATGGACCAGGGCTCATTCTTCAAAATCCAGTCCCCTTTTGAGCAGCTGGGGAGTTCCTTGCCTGTGTACACGACCCTCTTGCTTATTCCTCATGGAAATCCCCTCGACACCCTGAATGTCCCTATATATCACATGCAGGTGATGGCATCCTCCTGTCATGGTGGACCCCTGGGCGACTCCACAGTCATCCTGTAGGCTGCGTAAGTGACAGAGCCTCCCCAGCTTGAGAGATGTCTGCTCTCTCGTGGATGGGATGTCGGCCGCCTGGCTTCTGACCCGTCGAGGCCTGCCCCGGGCTGCACGATCCTGACCCAGGATCAACCTCCAGCACAACCCCCTGGCACAGACTCCCTCGGAACCTTCTGGATCACACTGGCTTCCCAGGAGCTGTCTGCTCCAGGCCTCGCCCACTCACCCCGGGGCGCAGAGGTCAGGAGCTGGCCGTGAGCAAGAGGCGCTGCCTGCAGGGCCCACCCGAGGCCCACCCACTGCCTTCCTCTGGGCCTCCCTGACTCCCTGCCTCCCCCACCCCGACTCTGCCTTTCTTCTCCTCCTGCCTTGCACTGTGTTTTCATACGATGGGAAAGTCCCCTCCAGGGTCCCCTCCGCCCTCCCCCCTCCTCCCCCCCCCCCAGCTAGTTTAACGTCCTTGAGTTCATCTCAGGGACTTCAACAAGCCTCCCTTCATCCACTCGGCAAGCATCATGTGACACACTTGCTCTCTGCAAGGCATTGTGGGAGATGGGGGAGGAAGGAGAGGCGCCCACAGCCCCAGGGGCAGGAACGAGGAGATGCTGCTGAGGGTCTGCCCTGTGCCATGAGCAGAGCCAGAGCCCACGAGGAGCGCTCTGGAAGGAAGGCTGTGTCCCCGAGTACGTGTCGAAGTCCTCACCCCAAGCTGATGCCTTTGGAGGGGGGCTCTCCCAGGTGATCAGACTGTGAGGAGGGGGCCCTGGCCAATGGCATCAGTTCCCTTGTGAAAGCCCCAGAGAGGGCCCCACCTCTCCAGTCACTGAGGACACCGTGAGAAGGCGCCATCCATGACCCAGGGGGTGAGCCCTCCCCAAACCCAGAATCTTCCAGCACATGATCCTGGGCATCCTGGCCCCAGAACTGTGAGAGGGTAACTTGCATCCTTCACATCAGCCCACGGGGACCTCGGCATCCTGCGGGCAGGCCTGAGCCCCGCGCTGCCTTTTGCTGACCATCATCCCTTAGGCCCGAGGTGGCTGAACTTCTCCAGCCCCAAACCTGCAGGATGAACCACAGATTCATCTCCCAGGCTGGTTCAGGACCTGCAAGCGAGGTCCTAAGCCAGAGGTGAGGATACCAGCAAAACTGGCAGACGGTTCACCATCAACACGAGCCTCTCCCCTGAGAGCTCTCTCAGCCCGAAGTCAGCCGCCCCACAGACGGCCCGTCACCACCATTTCAGTAAAACGAAAAGGAGGCACACAGAGGCAAAGGCATTGTCCAGGATCTCGTGACTAGCAGGGGCCAGGCTGGGCCTCGCTCGAGTCTAGGGAGGCTGCTCTGGAGCCTGGGCTCCAGGTGGCTTTGCTGTCCTACTGCTGAATGGCTCCAAATGCAAACTGAATCGGTCCTCTGCATCCGTGGGTCCCACATCTGCAGCTTCAGCCACCACAGACTGAAAATATCCTCCCAGAATCGCATCTGTACTGAACGTGGACTGACGTTTTTTCCTGGCTTTACCCCTAAGCAATACAATATAATAACTATTTACATAGAGATGATCTGAAGTGCACAGGAGGATGTGGATAGGCTGGATAGAAACACAACACTGTTGATGTGAGGAACTTGAGAAACTGCAGATTTAAGAGGGGTCCTGGAGCCCTTCCCCTTGGGCACCAAGGGAGGATTTACTATGTATGTGGGCACTCACAGAACAGTGGACCCTGAGCTCTCTGCTGGGGTTACAAAGGCCTGAGAGGAATCAGATGAAAACTGGCAATTTCAACCTAACACAGGCTGCGGCTTGGAGGCTCTGAGGCATGGTTAGGAGTGGGTTCTGGACGATAGTTCAAATCCCAGTTCTCCTTTTCCCTGCTGTGAGCTTGTTATGTTAACTAACTTCTTCCACACACTGAGCACTTACCAAGGACCAGGCACCTGATTGGGGTCATGTCACTGAACCCTCTTGAGAGTCAGTGAGGTGGTTCTGTATTTGCCCATCTCACACGCAAGCAAACTGAGACTTCCTGCGTGCAGGGTCAAGCAGAAGCACATAGAGAGCCCATCAGACCACAGTCTAGGTCTGACTTGTAACCGCTGAAAGGTCTATGTGACCTGCCCTCCAGAGACTCAAAGCATGACATAACATACTAGTTGTACCTGTCTGTTTTCTGTGGCTGATAACACAGTACCACAAGCTGGATAACTTATACAGAAGAAAGGTTGGTTTGGGCTCACAGAGCCAGTCCAAGGGTGGGAGGCCCCTTCTGGTGATATCCTTCCTGCTGGCAGAATCCCAAGGTGACACAGGGCATCACATGGTGCCAGTCAAGGAGTGCATGTGTGTCTCTTCCAATCTCTCTCCCCTTTCTCCTAAAGCCCTCCGTATCCAATCACAGGGTCCCACCCTCATGACCTTCTCTAATTCCCGGTCCCCAACATACTGCGTCGACCTGGTCCCCAGATCCTCTCCCACGGGCACCGACTCGAGCTTTGGTTGGAAGTAGCAGGTCAGCACTTTCTCCTTTCCGTGTCTCCTGACCTTATTTCTTACTTTCTTCTTACCCTTTGTTGTGGTTGTGCATTCCTCTGGGCTGCGCAGCAGAGGTCTTTACAAGTTAAAGCAAAAACAACCTTCAGAACCTGGTGGTGGTTTTGCAGGTGACATCATTATTACCATTGATAGAAAATGCTAGAACCTAGGGTCATCCTCTAGGCCTCTCTTAACCGTGTGTGTGTGTGTGAGTGTGAGTGTGTATGTGATTGTGTGTGTGAGTGTGTGTGTTTGTGTGATTGTGTGTGTGAGTGTGTGTGACTGTGTGAGTGTGTGAGTGTGTGTGTGTGATTGTGTGTGTGAGTGTGTGTGTGTGAGTGTGTGTATGTGATTGTGTGTGTGTGAGTGTGAGTGTGTATGTGATTGTGTGTGTGAGTGTGTGTGTTTGTGTGTGTGAGTGTGTGTGTGAGTGTGTGTGACTGTGTGAGTGTGTGATTGTGTGTGTTTGTGTGTGTAATTGTGTGTGTGAGTGTGTGACTGTGTGAGTGTGTGAGTGTGTGTGTGTATATGTGTGTTTGTGTGTGTTTGTGTGTATGTGTGTGTGAGTGTGTGTGTTTGTGTGTATGTGTGTGAATGTGTGTTTGTGTGTGTGTGAGTATATGATTGTGTGTGAGTGTGTGTGTTTGTGTGTGTGATTGTGTGTGTATGTGACTGTGTGAGTGTGTGTGTGTGATTGTGTGTATGTGTGTGAGTGTGAGTGTGAGTGTGTGTATATGTGTGATTGTGTGTGTTGTGATTGTGTGAGTGTGTGTGTTTGTGTGTGAGTGTGTATGTGATTGTGTGTGTGAGAGTGTGTGTGTTTGTGTGATTGTGTGTGAGTGTGTATGACTGTGTGTGATTGTGTGAGTGAGTGTGACTGTGTGTGTGTATGTGTGTGTGAGTGTGAGTGTGTGTTTGTGTGTGATTGTGTGTGAGTGTGTGTGACTGTGTGAGTGTGAGTGTGTGTGTGTGAGTGTGTGTGTATGTGTGTGTGTGTTTGTGTGTGTGATTTTGTGTGTTTGTGTGTGTGATTTTGTGTGTGTTTGTGTGTGTATGTGACTGTGTGTGAGTGTGTGAGTGTGTGTGTGTGATTGTGTGTGTGTGAGTGTGTGTGTATGTGACTGTGTGAGTGTGAGTGTGTGTGTGATTATGTGTGTATGTGTGTGAGTGTGAGTGTGAGTGTGTGTATATGTGTGATTGTGTGAGTGTGTGTGTGTGAGTGTGTGTGTGAGTGTGTGTGTGTGTGTTGAGGAGAGGGGAGAGAGTGTGTCTGCGCTGGGGACAAGCAGGGGTGGAAGGGCAACCTGATACCTAACGGTTTTCCGAGGGGCTGGGCCTAGGGGAGCTGACAGCGGCGCCCTGGGTTATGTGGAAGTCATTAAGTCGTTCCGGGAGAGGATGACAGGCGGTTGCTGAGTGTGTGTGGCACACGTGTGTTTACAGGGAGCGAGGCCCTCGCAGGGAACTGCCTCATGTTGCCTCTGGGCCAGGAGGAGAAGAGACAGCAGTAAAGTCCAGTCGCAGGCCGTGGTCGAGCATCGAATTCTTGTTTAGTGCAAAGTTCTCGTTGGAAACTCGGGGGCAAAACCATGTCTCCATCAGACCAGGCAGGGCCTCCCCTGGCCCACAACCCGCTGGGAATCAGAATGGAGCCCTGTGCCTGATTCCCTCCCTGCCCATAACCAGGGTGTGGCCCTGAGGAAGCGTCCCCTCCCTTTAGGGTCCCAGACCGCCAGATGGGAAAGGAGGGGGCTTGACCAGACTGTCTCTGATGTCACCTCCCGCTCCGAGGCTCTGTCCATGTGGGACAGATTTTTATGGCTTGGATTCCCTTGGGCCGGCTTCTGCTTCTTAGCACGGAGCTGCTGCCCCCTCCACCCCCCCGGGAAAGTGTTTCCTTGGGGGAAACCAGACGTTTATATGGATCTCATTTGCCTGGTTGCACATGAGTGTCTGCAGCTCTGTGGCACCTTGACGCTGTCCCCGAGTGTCAGGCAGCTAAGGCCACTGGCCGCAGAGCAGATCACATCCCTGACTCAGGCACGTGGAAGGGGACCTTCCATGTCCTGGATCCTGGGACAGAGGGTGTGCTTCTCCACGCTGGGCCTCGCCACTAGCAGCCCATGGACCTTCAGGCCCCTGGGCTCTGACGAGGTCTGTCCCCAGGCCCTGGACCACCCTGGCCACCCACTCTACACAGAGTGTGTGTACTGGGGTGAGGACCGGCCAGGAGAAGAGGGCAGCAGCTAGCTGTTACACAGACTCAAATTGACCCTCCAGGACCATTCCGTAAAGACAATGGTCCCCTCTGCCCCTGAAGCAAGTGACGTGGCTGGACTCCAACCAGTTCTCTTAAATTTCAGTAAATCTGCTCCTAACCCTGACCCTCGAATGCAGGGTCTTTGGGCTTCAGCGCTGTTAACATCTGGGACAAGAAAATTCTTTGGTGGTGGGGACAGACCAGCGTGTTCTGGAATGTTTAGGAACCTCCCTGTCCCCTTCCCTCTAGACGCTGGTCACAATTTCCCCAATTGCAGCAACCAAGAGTGTCTCCAGACATGGACGAGTGTCCACGGAGGGACAGAGTCTCCCCAGGGTGACAACCACGGCCCTACCGTCAGCCCTGTTTAGGGGACCACACAGCGGCCACCAGGCCCAAGTAACACGGTTCCCTGATCCGAATCAGGAGTCAGCCTGGGTGGGGTGGCGTCGGCAGCACCTCGGGAAGAGCAGGGCGGGTGGGAAAGGCCACGCTGGGGCGCACAGCACCTTCTCACCAGGAGGCACTGAGAAGGGCCGAGTCGCCTTATCTGCTCGAGTGGCCCTCAGTCCAGCACCGAGCTGGCCCTGGGGGAGCCAGGACGAGTGAGAGCCCCCACCCTGGAGCTCATCTTCTCCTGAGCCCACAGCCTCGGGGACATGATCCCCCACCAGGGCCACCACCCCAGACTCCACCCCTGGCCGTGCTGAGCCCCGAGTGTGGGGTAGACTCGCCGACCTCCTCGGGGAGGTCCTAGGAAGGACCTCAGGACACAGAGGCCTCCCCTGCTCCCCGCCCCCTCCCCCTGGCCCCCTCGAGGTCAGCCACCATCTCCAGTTTCTTCTCCCTGACTTTCCATGGGCAGCCAGTGCCACCCTGAGGCCTTGCTGCCGCTGACCCCAAGTCCTAGCACAGTCACCTTCTATCCCGATCATGGACCAGGGCATTCCCCCCGCCCCGAAGACGGCCTTCCCCAAGGAGGACTGACCACAGAGGTCACTGCCGGGAGGTCAGAAAGCCAGGTGGACATCAGTACAACAGGGACTTGGTGTCCTGGTCCGGACAGAGTCTGAGTGTCCCCCTGGGTCTCACGCGTTGAGAGTTCATCTCCACTGTGAGGTTTTAACAGGGCGGAAACGTGGTCCAGCTTGGGTGTTTAGAGGTGGGGCCTCGGGTGGTGACGAGGCATAGATCAGGTCATCGGGGTGGAGTCCCCGACATTGAATCCTGGTGTCTTCATAAGCAAAGAGAAACACACAAAAACACACATGAGTTCCCTGCCTCTGTGCCACCTGGGGACTCTGTCAGCAAGAAGGCCATCACCAGATGCCACCTTCTGACCTTGGGTCAGAACAGTGGGGCAAACTTCTTTTCTTTATAAAGTGAACCTGCCTCAGGTATTTCATTGTAGAGACACAAACGAGCAGACACACTTGGTATTATACTATTTGGGGCCTCTCTTGAATGCTAGGCAGTGAACTCAGTGCTTCATGTGCATCCTCTCACCTAATAACAAACTCAGAGCACCCCAGTGCTGCGCAGCAAGCACACAGTACAGTCATTCTGAACATCCTCTCTGCAGGCTGCCCCAGCTCTCTTTTCCTCGCTGTGTGATCTTGGGCTTCCTCCTTTACTTCTCTGTGCTGTTTTCTCTTATCGAGTTCTTGGGAATTCTTCCCATAGTATTGTGGTGACAATTGTGCCAATAAAGGTGTAAAGAGCTTAGAACAGCATCTGGCACTCAGTCAGTGCTCAGCAAAGGCTGGCTGTCGCCACAGTCCCTGGAGAACGGGTCCAGGGATTTGGGATGGAGTCCTTCCTAAGATAGACCCGACTCATGGAGCAGGGGAGTTTGGGGATGGGTAGGGGTTTGTCCCCAGGAACATCTGATGCCCTGAAATCGAGCCCTGCTGCTCAGAAGCCCCATCTCAATCTTGTCAGCCTCCCCCGGGCACTCCTATGCCACCTCTCATTCCCGCAGGCTCAGTGAGATACTTGGGAAAATATTTTCCAAAATAAATTTCAAGTTATTATTTGACCTACACCACCCGGTGCCGCAGCCCAGCCCTGTCTACTAATGTTCCCGCCCTGTCCCTATTTAGACTGAGGTTTTATGACGGGCCAGCCCCTCACCAGGGCTTCCCTGTCCTGCCACCTCCTGCCTGAGTCACCCTGTGATGTCACAGTCCTGGATTTATGATGTTGGCTGGTGTGGTCTCGGGATGACTATGGGCAAGACTGGTCCTGGTCTCAGCTGGGCACTTAGTCACATCGTGTTCCTTCTCCCACCCCCTCCTCCCATGACGTAGCCAAGTCAGCAGACAGGGGGCCTCCAAATTCTACTGTTTCGTCAGTTCTACTATTTCTGGCCATTAAAGAGGTGCAGAAGACAATGCCCAAATACCTAAGCTCTTTAAGCAACTGCTTATATTGTGTGTGCTAATCCAAGCAGGTGACGTGGCCATGCCCAATTTAAGGACAGGGGAAATATAATTCTTCCGTTAAAGGAATGACAAAGTTGCCATCTTGGTCCATTTTGTGTTGCTATAATAAAATGCCTTAACATTAGTTACTTTAAAAAGAAAAGAGGTTTATTTAGCTCACCGTTCAAGAGGCCCCAGAGCAGGGCATGAGTTTCAGCTCCTGATGAAGGCAAATAGCACCACCTGGCAGGAACGCATGGGACAGAGAGGTCACACAGCAAGGGGACAAGCTGAGCAAACCAAACTCACTTTATGACAACCCACCCTCATGTAACCAACCCGAGAAGGGTGGAGCCCAGGGACCTACTCACTCCCACCAGGCCCCACTCCTAAAAACTGCCTCTGAATACCGTTATATCAGGAACCAAGTCTCTGGCCTACGGACCTCAGAGGGACAAATCATGTTCAAACTAGAGGGGTCACCTGGAAAGGAATCGACACAGAGAAGGATGAAGAATTAGGGCAAAGGAGGTAATTGTTCCAATAGATGGTCAGGAGGTCTCCTTGCTTCCAACTCTCCCTCCTATGCAGGGCTTCTGCGTCACCTCCCCCATCCAAGCTCACTATGAAGAAAGAGTGTGAAACACGCTCATTGGTATAAGTGACCAGAGACTGTCACCCGGCACCTCAGGTCAGAAATCTGTCTTTGTAACCACAAAAACCACAATTGCTCACTGGGTGCTTCCTGCACACCAGGCTCTGAGCTCAGCCTGCCTGTTCTGCAGGTGCCACCCCATATCACCCTGCACCTCGCCAGGACTTAGTGATGGGGTAACCTAGACATTAGTAACCCCATGTTAATCCTGGAACTGAAACTTATAAACTGCCAAGAAAACTTGAAGATACGCTGTTCCCATAACCGCCCCCCCCCAGGCCCCTAAATGCACAAATCTGTTGTTTCCCAGCCACCTGCCCCAAGGTCAAGTCCAGCTTGCTGCGGCCAAGGTCATTTCTAGCTTGCTCTTGTTCCTTGCTAAAGAGACATAAAACCTCTATTGGAGAGACTCTGGCTGCTGTGCCACTCTGCTGGGCAGACTGGCAGCCTTTCCTGTCGATAAACTCTGCTTTCTGAGCATGAGACTCTGCCTCAAGAGATTTCTCTGAGCTTTCTGCCCCAACACCCAGGGATAGTCCCATTTTGCAACTGGGGAAACTGGAGCCTTGGAGTGAAGCAAACCGCCTGAGGTCAAGCCACCCACTGGCCCCAAGGAGAGCTTTCCCAAGCCAAGTCGCCAGCATAGGTACCTGGCAGCAAGGTGTGCTGCGTCCTTCCCATTCAACCGCCAAAGACAGAATTTTCCTTGGGACCAAGACCTCAAGTCCAGCCTTCTCAAACTTCAATCATCAGTCACCACCTTGACAATCTGTACCATGCTGTATACGATCAAGGCTATGATCGATCTAATTATTGATTGTTCTTTAAATCTCCTCCATCTTAACTTCAATAAATAAGTGTACTTCAAGAGAAACTCTATAGGACTGCCTAAAGGGGAGACCAACAACTCCTGCCCTAAACAAAAGAAAATGACCATTAAAAGATGTAAGCACACACACATGCGTGCACACACACACGCACGCACACACACACACGCACGCACACACAGAGCAATACTATTAGATTCATGCTGGATACTCTCACCTGCCATAATCTCCAGTCTCCCAGAGTTAGAAGTTTGCAAGCGTTGGGAAGGTTCTAGATGCTCTGGCACCAAACCGAGACTCCACTGATGGAATCTCAAGGCTACCAAATTAACGGAAAGGAAGTCCCTTTCTCAGCACACGGGTCAGTGCACTGATCTATCCATGCACCACCCCAAATCATCTCCTGCCCCAGAACTCCAGCCCTGCCTGACATGACTGTGGCCTCGGAGAGTCCACAGTAGGTTCTGAGAAAAGACCCAGGGACCTTGTAGAGGCCCTTCAGTCCCTCCCCTGCTGGCCCCTGGGATCTGCTCCTTATACACCTGCAGAGGTGAACTGGGTGGTCTCTTCCAGGTCAAAGAGCAGCGTCCCATGATACACAGAACAGACAGAGAGCTAAAACCCACACAGACCATTAGAGTTTGGACCCGGAATGTTCCCCAGAGGCCACGCATTGAAGGCTTGGTTGCCAGCTTGGGGCACTACCCCTAGTTGTGGCACAACTCCTGAAAAGTTGGGTCATCGTGTTCCCTTGAAGGGTATTTGAGGACCCTGTCCTCTTGTGTCTCTCTTCATTTCCTAGCTGCCATGAGGTGAGCAGTTCCTTCTGTCACATGATCCTATCTGATGTGCTGCCTCACCACAGGCCCAAATGGAATGAAACCTCTGAACCCATGAGTTAAAGCAAACCTTTCCTCTTTACAAATTGATAATCTCAGGTATTTTGTTACAGTAACAGAAAACTGACAGTATACACAAAAAAAGGAAGAAAGAAAGAAATAGAAAAGAAAGAAAATTAGAGAGAAAATAAAAATAAAAAAGTAGAAAGAGAGAAAATAAAAATAAAAACAGGTGAGAGATCAGTCCCAAGCTTTTGACAGATACAGCAACATATGGACCTGAACTGGTCTATATGTCCTGGAACATTTCAGTCAGTGGCTTCAGGAGATTCAGGCCTTGCATTTCCTTCTAACTTCTTACTATCAGTGCAGAAGTGCTCACCAAAAAACCTCTCCCATGAGCTGAACAGGTAGGTCTCCTCTCACTCCAACTGCTCTGCCTGAATGTCTCCTATAACGGAGAGGAGACAGTGTTGCTGGTTAGTATTCCTGCAATATCTGCCTCCATTCTCCCCCTCCACTTCATGGTTCCTCAAATCTGCTGACAAAAGCAGGCCCCTTAGAGTCCCTCAGTCCTTCATTCAAACACCAGAAAACACCCTCCACAGACTGGGGCCTGCAAAAACCCCCCTGGGGTCTTCTTGCCTTGGTTAACGCAGTGTTTGAAAACTTGTTGGAGCCCCCGTCGTAAGCACATCTACTTCATCTTTATTCATCTATGATCCCCAAAAAATCTGGTAAAAGAAGTGCTCAAGAAGTGTTTAAAACTTAGACGTCCATCTGTATTGAAACCGCCAACCCTGAGTGAGCACAGGAGTCAGAGCCTCCGACCGTGACCCCAGGAGGACTCGGCTGTGGTCAAGGTAGGATCTGTCTAGGGTTCGATGGATGTTTCTAGGGTTCAGTGTATTTTCTACTTCGAGCACCAACATGGATGAAGCTGTTTGGGATCTCCTCCCCTCCTTCTAGAGCTGTGTCAAACTTCTGGAGCGTGAGCTAGTTCTAAGTCCATCACCCATCCCATCCCTGGGGTCTACTTCAGCGCTCTGTGCTGAGCTCCGTGTCCTTCCTGCCACACAGGAAACTTCCTGCTACGCCCCTACTTCATTAGGCACCGGAAATGCTGTCGGGGACTCCATGCTCCCAGGCCTTTCCTGGAGCCGTTTCCTCTCTGTAGAGTCTCGCAGCCTCTCCCATCACGCAGTTCTCCCCGGGAAATGGCGTGCAAGTTCCTCACCAGCCTGAACTCCAAGACACCTGCCTCGGGGCCCAGGCGCCAGAACCAGGGCTCAGCTCCCATCACCACCTCCAGAAAAAAAAAAAAAAAATCTCCCCATCTGTGGATTTATCTGCTCAGCACCCCTTTGCTCCAGTCAGGGGAGCCCTTTTCCCATCTCAGAGAGGAGAAGCCTTGGGCTTGCTCCCCACATTCTCTCCAGATCTATGCTCTGCTCTGCTGAGAACTATTTTGGTTTTCCTATCCCTGTCTTGAAGCCACGGAACAGCCCTGTGGCTGGAGAGCAAGGACATACCACAGTGAAAACAGTCACCAATCAACATTTCAGAAATACCCCCGGCCTCTCAAGTATGGGGCATGTGCAAAAGCAAACAGATAAAGCTGCGGAGCTGAAGATTCTAAGAGGTGGCCCGGCACAGGGGTGTAATCCCAGCAGCTCAGGAGGCTGAGGCGGGAGGATGGCCAGTTCAAAGCCAGCCTCAGCAAAAGTGAGGTGCTAAGCAACTCAGTGAGACCTGTCTCCAAATAAAATACAGAATACGGCTGGGGAGGTGGCTCAGTGGTCGAGTGCCCCTGAGTTCAATCCCGGTACCAAAAAAGAAAAAGTAAATACAAGGAGGCATTTTTTTTTTGGCCACTCCTAGACCCTGAGGTCCACTTTCATTCTTTGGCTTTAAGGATGGACGTGGGCTCCTTGTACTTGTTTTCTTAATTTTTCTAAGAAAACTGCTCTGGAGGGAAGAACATCACAGCCCGAGTGCCCATCCCTGACCCCGGGTCCTCTGCTTTCCGCCTCCTCCGTTTCCTCACAGGACTGGGGGCCTCTTCTCTCCACCCCCACGTGTCACCTCTCACTGTCCTCCCGCCCGCTAACCACCACAGGTCACCCTCACTGTCCTCCCGCCCGCTAACCACCGCAGGTCACCGCCGTGGAAACTGCTCCCCAGGATGGAGCAGGGGAGGATGATTCCAAAAGGAGGCCTCGGCCGAGTTCCCCTCCCCTCCCTCCCCTTTCCGGGAACTGAGAGAAAGAGGAGAAAGCCACCCAGGCCACCACGTGGGGAGGCCCCGAGCAGCCAGCCCAGGCGTGGAGGGAGGGAGGGAAGGAGGGAGGCCGGGAGGAGGCTGGGCTGTCCCTGGGGGCGCTCCACTTCCTGGCAGGCTCCAGTACACAACCCTGTTTGCTTAGGAGGGAAAGGAATGTCACTGATGGCCCCCAGGAGCTGGCAGGAGGGGAGAAGCGGATGACCTGGGGCGCTATGCTGCTCCTGTGCCCTGTCCCTGCTTGGGTGGACTGGAGGGGTTCCTGTGGGAGGGTGCCCAGGAGCCAGGGCCTCGGCCAAGGCACCCCAGGGCCCTGGCATTCGCCCGGCAGGACAGCTGTCACCCAGCACCTAGAAGGCCCTACCTTCAGCTGCGACTTGTTCCCATCCCCTGCCCTGACAGTCCTGGCCCTGTCCCTATGGCCTGGGACGGAGGCTCTTGCTCATAGTCTTGTCTCCCACAAAACCAGGGGCTCCCTAAAGCTTAGAGACTCCAGTGAAATTCCTCTTTAGCAGTTTCTGCATACAGTCGGTACTCAATCGATGTTTGTGAAACTGGAGTCTGTTCCCTATTTCCTTCCTTTCATATTGCTTCCCTCCGTGTCTCTGTCTTCTGTCTTTAAATACATCCCCAGTCAGTGCTTTGGAGAATCCTGAAGTATTTATCATCTTCATTTGTAAAATGAAGGTCAAGGTCAAGGTCAAGTCCACACCCACAGTAAAATACTGGAACCTTGAAACCTGGGGGCCTGAACGTGATTCCTTCTGATTTCCTTCTCCTGTGGCATTCTGTCCTCGGTCCTGGCTCGGTTCTTCATTTGTCTGGCCTTAAGGGCCAGCTCTGCTGACCCACATGCCCTCTCCCAAGCCCCTCTCATTGTACCCAGCTCAGTGTTCCCCGGGGTAACCACAGGAGAGGGTCAGAATTAAGCTCCCTGGGCTCTCTGCTCAAGGCTTCCCAAAGAGGGTTTCCCTGTCCTTGTGGAAACTCGCCTTTTAAGGTGTACACTGTGTCTATTTCATGGTGTTCATAGTGGAGCCGTAGAGAGTACAAGCACAATTTCTAGTGTGAGTTTTTAAAGCAAATAACTAGTCATTCTTCCCAAGAGGCAGCCTCACTTGTTTTTGATATGGTTCCTGATCAAAAAAGTTGGGATTGGACACCAATCACACCTCAAGTCCCTTCAGAGCTCATGCCTTGGTTTACCCTTCTGGAAAATGGAGGGAATTCCTAACTGGAAACAGTGTGAGAATTTCCAAAGGACATGCTCTGGAAGCAGGGACACCCTCCTCTAGAGGCCAGGAAGGCATAGTCTACACCTCTGAAAAAGGCTTCTCGTATAGTTGGGTCTCTCACCTTCCCAGGGGCCACTCATTGGGTGTTTTTTTAATAATGGTTTTATTAAGATATAATGAACATACTGTGCAATTCACTTATTAAAGTATATATCCCCGAGCCCCCAACAACCACTAATTTGCTCTGACACTTCATATGTGGCCTTTGAGTCTGGCGTCTCTCTCTGAGCACGTTGCTGAGCGCCATCTATGTGGTGTCAGGCGTCACCACTTCGTCCCTTTTTGATGGTTTAATAAGCCCCTTGTAGGATAAGCAGCGTCCCATCCATTTATCAGTCCAGATGCCCAGGGGCTGTGTCCACTTTGGGCTGGGGTGAATGACGCTGCTCTGAACACTCACACACACATCTTTAAGTGGACACTACGTTTTCGTTTCTCTTGGAGAGACACCTGGGGGTAGAACTTGTGAGTGAAGGACACTTGACTAAAATGCAGATCCCTGGACCTCCAGGCCTTCTACATCAAACTTTCGGAAGAGACCCAAAAGACGCATTTGGACATTTAGCTCCCCAGGGATTCTGAAGTGCACAGGAGTCTCAGAGCCACTGTGTGAGCTTTCCATCACTGTGACAAAGTACCTGAGATAAAACAACTTCAAAGAGGAAAGGTTTATTCAGACTCATGGTTGCAGAGGTCCAGTTCATGGGCACTTGGCTTCACCGTTGCTGGGCCCGTGATGAGGCAGCAGGCCACGGTGGAAAGACATGGAGGAACAAAACTGCTCCCCTCCTGGCATCAGAGAGCAGAGCGGGCAGGGAGAACTGGACAAAATATAGCTTCCAGGGCCTTCCCCATGACCCGCCTACCTCCTCCAGCTAAGTCCACCTCCTGAAGTTACGACCACCTCCCATAGCCCGTGAGGCTGTGAATTCAGAATGGATTAATCCATTGATGAGGTTCAATTCCCCTGATCCTGTCTCCTCTCCAAGGCTCCACCCCGAACACTGCTGACTGGGGACCAAGCTTCGGGGGAACATAAGATCCATCCCATAATACCACTGAACTCAGGAGAGTGACGCTCACTCGGAGCCTGTGAGCTCTATTGGTCGGGTCACAAGCCAGAGGAAGGCAGCGCTGCCCGGGGGCGGTCATTACCACCAGGTGGACGTGTGTGCACAGTGTCTAAGGTTTCTCTCTGGGATGATGCCACGGGACTCGGTCTAACTCTGTCACCAGTCTGATTGTCCCTGCGATGCTGCAGAGACGGGGGGCCACCATCCAGCTGAGATCTGAGGGCAAGCCCGGCCTCCTGGCTGTCCCATGATCCCCCGCCTGACTGTTTTCTAATTTGAGAATGAATCCAGGGATGTGCTTACGAAGGGGGGAAGGGCTGGAAGCGGGGTCTAGCTGCCCAGCACCTCCCGCTCCAGCAGTGACCCCTGCGGTCCCTTAGTGGAATCCCGGATGCTGAGGCACACAGTCTGCACCCGAGTCCTCCCTCTTGGTGAGATCAATGGGCTTCAGGAGTCCACCAACAGGTCTAAAACGCTGCCTGGGTCAGTTACCGCCGTAGATTCCAGGTGACAGTGGAAAGGGTCGAGTCTGTCCCCCAGGTCTAGAGGGAGACTCAGGAGAAAGTCCATCTGGGGACGATGGTCAGGCAGGCCACTGGCAGGCCCTCTGGGTGGGTGCAGGAGGCTTCCTGGAGGGGGAGATCTACACGGGCTTGAGGACAGGGGTCCTTCACAGCAGGGGAAGGGGGAGAGGGGGCGTCTCAGGCCGAGGGTCAGCAAGCCCAGGGGCAGAGAGGCAGGAGGAGCTCTCGTGTTTGCGGGAGCAGCTGGGGTCTGAAGCTGTGTGACGGTGGACAGTAGGAGTGTGCAGCTGAAGAGGTGGACCGGGATCTGATGAGAGGGGTGGGACCCATGTCACCGAGAGCCACACTAAGCAGCATCCAGGGTGCTCCAACATGGGCTCACGCCAGTCCTCCACCAAGAAGAGCCTAACTCATGAACATTCGGGAGCAAAAGAAACCCCAGGGAGGAGGCGAGGTTCATGAGAACGCGGGACGAATCCCCCGCGCAGACCACGTAGCTGGCCACCTTAACACACTGCACAGAGGAACGGCATCCGGGGACACCCTGCCAAGGCACCCCGCCAGACACCAGGAAACTCAACCACCCCTGAAACGCAGGACCACGCTGGGGACCTTCAACGCATCTCTCAAATACTCACACCCATGTTCCAGGGTGTCCCTGTTTCAAATATTTGGCACCACTGTGTGTCTGTGGATATGTCCTGATTCGGGGAAGAATAAGGAGTTGTGAGTTGACCCAGCACGAGCCATGAGCAAACACTCCTTCTGTCAGAGCCCCTGGGAATTCCCATCCGTTTATTTCAACCAGCATTTACTGAGCCCCCAAATATATGCTGACGACTGTACCAAAGTCCAAAGATGAAAAGTCGACAAGATAAAAGGATGGATGGATGGATGGGTGGATGGGTGGATGGATGGATGGATGGGTGGATGGATGGGTGGATGGATGGGTGGATGGATGGGTGGATGGATGGGTGGATGGATGGGTGGATGGATGGATGGATGGATGGATGGGTGGATGGATGGGTGGATGGATGGGTGGATGGATGGATGGATGGATGGGTGGATGGATGGATGGATGGGTGGATGGATGGGTGGATGGGTGGATGGATGGGTGGATGGATGGGTGGATGGATGGGTGGATGGATGGGTGGATGGATGGGTGGATGGATGGGTGGATGGATGGATGGGTGGATGGATGGGTGGATGGGTGGATGGATGGATGGATGGGTGGATGGATGGGTGGATGGATGGGTGGATGGATGGGTGGATGGATGGGTGGATGGATGGGTGGATGGATGGATGGATGGATGGGTGGATGGATGGGTGGATGGATGGGTGGGTGGATGGATGGGTGGATGGATGGATGGGTGGATGGATGGGTGGATGGATGGATGGATGGATGGATGGATGGATGGATGGTTGGGTGGATGGATGGGTGGATGGATGGATGGGTGGATGGATGGATGGATGGATGGATGGTTGGGTGGATGGATGGGTGGATGGATGGATGGGTGGATGGATGGATGGGTGGATGGATGGATGGGTGGATGGGTGGATGGATGGATGGATGGATGGGTGGATGGATGGATGGATGGATGGGTGGATGGGTGGATGGATGGATGGGTGGATGGATGGATGGGTGTAAGAAATAGAAAGATGTTAAATGACAGATAGATAGACAGATAAGCTCAGAGTTGAGGACGGCGTAAGAACTCCTCGTAGACACCACCTCCGCCCGCAGTGGGGAAGTAGAGGTGGGCAGAGGGGGCAGAGGGGGCACAGGGTCCTGAAACCAGCCTGGGGGCACCAAGCTTTGGTTCCTGGGAGGGGTGATGACTGGGTGCTCCTGAAGGACAAGCAGAAGTTAGCTGGCAGTGGGATCATGGAAAACAGTCTAACCTGGGTCTCAAAAAAGCCACCCTAGAAATTAGGGGCCCTGCCACTTACTGTGTGACCCGGAACAAGTCACTATTTCTCATTCTGAAGTCAAAAACCAGGTTCATAAGATCCCATCAGCCGGATGGCATCGGTGGGTACGTCAGATCCGTAAAGGAACATGAAGTGCTTCGTAAAAACAGCAGCTAATCCTCCAGTTATTCCTCTAGGCCTGGATTTATAGGATATTACATCCATCAGCCCTCCCCTTAGCCCTTCCTGTGGGACAAACAGTATTTCTAGTACCTTCATTTCCTAGAAAAGGAAACTGAGATTCCGAGTGAAAATGTGCCTAAAGTCCTACGCCTCGACGGGAAGGAGCTTCAGCGTGGACCCATGTGACTGCTACAGAGACCGTCCAGGGCTGGCCCAGTAACAAGTTTTACATCATTATCTATAACCACCCAATGAACTAATGGCAGCAGGAGCAAAACCCGCCGATGGTGGTCCCCAGCTCTTGCAAAAGCCGTGTGCATGACGTACGTGGAAAATGCGATGAAGAAAACAGGGAAGCAGCCGTTTCCCTGGGTTTTCTGGTTTATTTCTCCACTGGTAATATAATCGGCCCTTGAGCCAAGCCAAGAAATAGAGAGGACGGGGAAGGTGCAGGGGGTGTTTCCAAACAGCTGCTGGCCGTCTGGAGGCTGATGCTCCAGCACCTGCTCCCTGCCCCACACCCTGGAGCCCAGAGCTCAGGGTCATAGAATCTGAAGGCAGGAAGGAGCTTTGGAGATCCTCCAGCCACTCCCATTAGTTCACAGATGACCAAGTAACTTGGGGGCCGAGTCGCCCTGCTGGTCCCACTCACGGAGGGCTCACCCAGCACCCCGCACTCACCGACGTGGTCTCCATCACGGCAGCCCATGCTGGGACTCCCAGGGCCCGTGCTGTGCCTGGTGATATGGGAACTGGCACTCACACCCCTTTGACCCTGCATTGTGCAGCCAAGTCACTGGTCCAAGAATCAGCTTTAGACTTTTATCTGTCCGGGGCAGCCCCACCCTGGCTCCTGAGCCATAGCGTCTCTCAGGCGCCTGGTCAACCAACAGAAGGGCAGCAGGATCCTGGCCCTTCACTCTCTGACCTGTTTTCATAGGGAGTAAGTCTAAGAGCCAAAAAGCAAATTCCTCACCTCCTAGATTATTCATTCCCTGCCTTTAGTGTCATAAAAAGAAATCTGGCTTGAGCAAAGAAGACTTTAGCCTGGAAGTGCTAGAATCTGATTACCCTTGTTCAGATACCATATTACCACATGTTGCTGTGTGACTATGGGCAAGTCATTTCCCTCTCTGGGCCTCAGGCACTTCCTCTGTAAAACAAATCTTTAACAGTCCCCACCTCATGGGTGACAGGAGGAATAAATGAGATGATGAATATTAAAGCACTTTGATGCATGACATATAGTAGCTGTTTAAACAAAAGATAAAATTATTCCTGTGACCTTGGGAAAGGGACACCAGATGTCACATAAGTTCACAGGTCCTTAAAGCAGGAGGGTCTTAGAAACCACTGGATGCAACTCTAAAGCTGCCCATCTCTGAAAGCCCAGGGTTGCATCCAGTGCTTTCCTAAGATTCGCCTGCTTTAAGGATCTGTGAACTTATATGACGGCTGGTGAATTTTTATTGTCTTCTCCTTGCCCTTGAAGGAACCGTAGTATCTCCAAACCTAAGCCTTAAACACAGCTGGGCCAAAGATGTGCCCCGATGTCGTCACCTGGCCTCTGAAGGCACTTTAAAAGGCCCCTCGGGTTGTAGTCAGGCTGGGGTTGGGATCGATGTGAAGTTCAGGGCCAAGGTCACCCCCCGGGATCTCAGGAGCACGGTGTGGCAGACGGACGGTGTCTTCTGGCTCCCAGGGAAGGAGCTATCACGACAGGTTTGGCCTTCACCTTAGAACCCACACAGAGTTCTAAGCAAGAAAGGGAATCCTGCAGGGCCCCTCTGCCACAGCGCAGATGTGGCCCACAGCTGGGCCTCAGGTCATTACCAGTCTCCCTCCTTAGGCACGTAGTTCATTTTACTCTATGTCACCTCCACCTGGCGGGAGGAGCGCTGAGATTTGAATCCAGAAAGGGCCAGCCTCTGGGAGGCCAGGGAGGCGGCTCATGTCCCCGCCCGCCCGGGTCCTGTCCCTCTTGAAGATGTCGGTGGATTGATTTGCCTTGATGCTTGTTTTTTAAAATATGATGTTGAAATCGTTCTAACTAATGAGTTTGGAGGCAGCCTCTGAAGTTTTCATTCTGTTTTCCTTCACTTCATTCTTTACGTAATTTTCAGGCAATGTCCACCCTGCTTATCTGAGTCCAGGCCTGGTCACCCAGCCCCAGCTCCCTCCAGGGTGCCTCCCCTTAATCATCCCACAGCGTGGCCTCTCCCAGCCAGCGGCACCGCTGGGGTTCCAGGAAGCCCTGCAGGACGTGCAGAGAGAGGCCCCGGGAACTGGCTGAGAGGGAAGGCTGCAGAGGTTTCCAGGAAGAGGCTGCGGCAGAACAGGAGAGAGACGTTCAGAGGGTGTTTAGGCTGCAGATAGCAGAAAAGACAGAGTTGGCTGGCTCTTTGGGCCCAGGAAGCCCCTCCCCACCAGGCCACGCCACCTACTTGGACAGAAAGCCAGAGCTGGCCACCCCTGGCCCTCGTGGGCCCTGGGAGCCTCTTTCACGGTGAGGTTCAGTCCCTGGACACAAACATTTTGAGGAAGGTTTTCGTACATATTCTAACGAGGGTGGCTGATCTGCCTTCGCATCCTACCATATTGCAGAGCTTGTGGATGCCTGTCCATAGGCTGCCCCGACGGCCACTGGGCCCCTCTCCTGGCCTCTCTGAGACCTAGGGGTGGTTCTCTGGGACCAGCTCACTCTCTCCTGGTATCTTCATGGAAATTCCTAGAGGCTGGGGAAGCCTCCATTTCTACCTCCACGGCTGCCATTCTGCTGTCACTCACCCACATCCAGGAGCCAAACCCCAAGCAACGGCTAAGGGTGTGACTTCGTCAAAGGTGTGGGAGGCATTCGGACATGTGTTTCCTAGCCCCGGCTTCCTCCTCCTCCCCCTCCTTCTCCCCCTCCTCCTCCTCCTCCCCAGCTCCAAGCTCCTTCCCCCCCACACACTAAGTAGCCTGGGCATCTTTCCCATTTTGTTGTCAGAGACACTGTGGGGAACCCCTGAGATCCTCTTTCTCCTCCTTTGTCCAGCCCCCAGGGGGCTATGACTCCTCAGCTCCAGCTTGGGGTAGAGAAGTCTCCATGCTGGGGAGATGGCAGCTCCACCAGCCCCAGTCACCTCCCCCAGCGCCTCGCCAGCCCTGTCTCCCCTCAACTCTTAACCCATTCTCTTTGTGAAAGAAGAATCTAAACTTGTGACTCAATCAAGGACATGGCGTGGAATCTTCTAGATATACGGGGAGGAGAAAAATTAAAGAACTCACTGCCGTCCCCTCCGCAGAGCCCTGGTGGGACTTTATCTAGCCACCCCTTCCTCAGGGCCGAGGCCCAACGGGCAGCGGGCTGAGGCGGGGCAGGCCCCCTGGCCCCTTGGGAAAGGGACTCTTCCCTGTATTTTCTGTGGAGCTGCTTCTTCAAGGAGACAGGATAGGGGTGCGCGTGAACGTGGGAGTCCAGCCTGTCACTTTTTCCAAGGGGACATGTCTGAGACTCCGAGAATGTCCCTGTGCGTCTGTGTCTGGTGTCCTTGAGTGGTGGTGTGTCTGGGTGTCCATGCACGGAGTGCCACCTGGGTACATGTGTGCGTGTTGGTGCTTGCCCATCTCTGTGTGTGGATGTCCCCCAGCTGTCGGATTCAGGTGGTGGCCCTGTGTACAGAAGCCTCAGCTTCTGTGGGTGTCCCTGCCTGGACCCGTGTGTCTGCGTCTCCAGGTGCCTGAGGAAGGTGAGTGGAGGGTAGGGGAGTGTCCTGCCTGTGATCGGGTGGCAACGTGTGGCTGTGCAGTCAGGGGTGCACGGGGTCTCCCAGAAGTCGAGCAAGGGGACACACTGTCTTTGCAAAGCAAGTCTGCCTTCCTGGTTTTGTTCCTGTCCTCCCAATGGCCTCCCAACCCTCCTTGAGAACAAAAGAAGCTTAAGCGTCGCAGCCCTTCCTGTGTTCCCGAATGTTCAGAATGCTGCGGTGAACTTGAGCGGTGCCAGCTCGGATGCCCGGCCCTGCCACTGCAGCAGGAAGCTACCAGCTTGCCGGGCGCCACCACCCACTTACATAATAGGCCCGGGAAGAGGAGGGCAGGAAGGAACAGCACACAGCTCACTGCACCTCCACTCCTGAGCCAGTGGCAGGCCTTGGCTGGGAACTGGGAGCCCATGGGAGGCCTAAACGTATCATTTGAGGGCTTCCTTTAAAGTTGGTGAAGGAGATGATACTGTCTTCGTCCACTTTCTGTTGCTATAAGAGAACACCTGAGACTGGATGGTTTATAAGAGAAAGAGGTTGATTTTAGTTCATGATTCTGGAGCTGGTGAGGCCAAGAGCATGGTGCCAGCTAGCATCAGTTCAACTTCTGGTGAGGGCCTCAGCTGCTTCAACTCATGGCAGACAGTGGAAGGGCCAAGAGGTATGATAGAGGCAGCCTTGAGCTCTAACAGCCTGCTCTGGCGGTAATGAGCCCGGGTCCAAGAGACAGGCAACAACCCCTCTTAAGGACCTAATCGTATCTTAAGGCACCGCCTCCCGACACCGCCAAGGGGCCAGCAGATGTCAACCTGAGCTTTGGAGGGACAGATGGTCTTCAAACCGCAGCACACATTCATGTGGAAATGATACCAGGCCGCAGGTGTCCTGGGACCTTCTCTACCTTTGTACCAGGTCAGCCTGGGCAGAAGGCCACACTAGCAGTTCAACAAGAACCAAATACCTCCACCAGGGCCGCGGCCACGCTCCTGCTTCCTGTCTTCCCCCAGCAGAACCTGCCCCCTCCTCACTGAGTCAAAGATGTCCGTTCCTGATGGACTCCTCCATTTATAAATGTTGGAGTGAATACTTAGCCTTGATCTAACCCCAGCTCCTACCGGGGCCATGTCTGAAATGCCATCCCCCTGCCTCTGTGGGCCAGCCACACTCAGCACACTCCTCCTCCCACCCTGGCCTCCTCCCACCCCGGCCTCCACCAGCCTTTCCTCCCTCTGCCTGCCTGGAGCCCGCTCCCCTGCCTCCCCCTCCCCGATTCTCATCCCTGAAGCTCATGGTCAACTTCAAGGCCCACCGCACACACCTCCCCCTCCATGAAGCCTGCCCTGGCTCCTCCGGTCCCTGCTCCCATAGCTGTGAACTGCCGTCCTTTCTGGAAGCTTTCAAAAGACGTATTTGCCCTTGACTTTTTGTCTTCTGTGTCTTCGTTGATCACTTATCACTGAAAGTCTCCCTCCTGCGCGAAGCCCCCTGCTGTTCCCGTCCAGGGGCTCAGAAAACACCCGCCTGAGAGAACAGCCAGGCCCAGCCCAGCTGGGGAGTGTCCGCCCCGGGCAGCCTGGCTGGAGAGAGAAGGGCACTGCGGATGGGCACAGAGAAAGAGGGGGGTCCAACATCCCAGCCAGCTGTCCAACGTCACAGTCGTTCGACAACAGTCCTGAGACCGTCCTGAGGCCCTGAACGTCTCCCTGGCCCAAAAGGGCCTGAGCACCTGAAGAAGGACCCCAGGTGCTCTGTGGGCCTGACTCCGTCTAGGACATACCTCGCCCAAGGAAGGCCACCAGAAAGACCCTGGCCAGCCATTCAGGTGCCTCCTGGCCAGTGAATGACCGAGGGCAGCTAGCAAGAAGGGGTGGAAGGGGACAAACTAGGGCATGTGCCCCAACCACAAGAAGCTGGCCCTGCCTGGAGAAATGGGGCACACCGGTGGCTTGTTTAAGAGAAGATTCTGTGTGAAATCTCCCACTTTGTGAAGGTCGGCCAGCTGTTCAACGAGAACCCCAGCAACTCGCGGGGGTCCCGATGAAACAGGTCTGCGGACCACACCTGGACTGTGGGCTGTCGGATGGAGACCGCCATGGGGGGGAGGGGTCTGAGTCACATGTGTGAGACTGAGCCCTGTCCCCAACCCTGACTGAGGTTGGCTCTAAAATCCACTCAAACTCGAGGAAATGTCGGGTGTTCTAACTCAGTGACCCCCGGGTGCAGAAAGGCAGAGGGGAGGGGTTCGAGAAGTGTCTGGAACATCTCTGAGGTCTTTTGCGTCAAGTTCTTTTCTCACCTCGGGTGCGGTGTAGTGGGGACAGTCGGGAAGCTCAGGCAGACTGCTGGTTTGCTACAGGACAGGAGCAAGTGACCTCGTTCTGAGCTATACGTTCCTCTCCTGCCATGGGTGGGCAGGACTAAAGCCCCCTGAGGTCCTCCCAGCTTCTGGCAAACGAAGGAACCCTGGCTGATGCAAGGCCACGGCCCCACAGTGGCAAGAGGGGATTCCTGTCCACAGGCCTTGACCTGGGAGCCTAGGACGTAGCCTCCCCTCTCTCACATGACAGTGTCTTGCGGCAGGTGCCCCACACCAACGGGCCTGCCTGAGTCCTCACAGTGTCACCCCTTGTCCTGGGGGGGTGACCGAACTGTTCACCCAGCGGACACCAATGAGCAGAGGGCGGCTGGACAGATCCCTGAGGTGGCTGGTGGTAGGATTTGTTTAGAGATGGCCCAGGGGAGAGGCCGGGGAGCTGGAGTGACAGGAAGGCACCCCGCAGATGGTTCCCAGTAACACTGGAAATATCCCAATACAATTTAGTCAAACCAGGCCGCTGCGTCTCCACGGAGTGTCAGCTCTGCCCCCACCACAAGGCTGCGTTCCCGTGCACCGAGGGGCTGACCCAGATGCTGGTGACAGATCTGGAAGCAAACCCCCTCCCAGCCTCTGGGGACCTCCCCCGCAAAGCCTGCTTCACTCCAGGGCCCCCGCCCCAGGCCTCCCCGGGCATGGGCAAAGAACAGGCACCTCTCCAAACCTGACTTCATGCTGACCATCAGATCCCCGAGCCAGGGAGGGGGCGATGATGTCATTGTGCCTGCGTTTCAGAAAAGCAATCATCAGACTCGGAAGAGGATCAGCTTTCAAGGCAGAAGGCCAAACAGTTGATCTTGGCAAGGGCCTCCCAGGATTGCCTCACAGAGCGGGAGGGCTGGCCTGCTCCTGAGCATCATTTGTTATGAGCCGGGAGGTGGCAGTGACCTTGGAGTCAGGAAAACCTCGGGGACCCTGTCAGGAGGAAGAACATCCAATCCCAAACAAATGAGCACCAGAGTCGCCTCTTCCCGGCAGACCCGCTCTGAGGGAGGGCGGCACACCTCCAAAGAGTCTCCCGACAGAGCTGTGCCACCCTACCCTGCACCGCATCCCTCTGCCATGGAGATGTCACCATTCTTCTCCATCTGAGTAAGTTCCAAGGAGGCAGGGGCCTGGTTCAGTGTTGTATCCCTGGCGTCTGGGGCAGAATTAAGAAATCCATCAGTATTGGCTGGATGGAGGAAGAAGTAAAGAAGGGAACGTGCCCGTACTCCGGGGACCCAGGGGCGTATCCCCGTTTGCCCAGGTGGCCCGCTGGGTGGGCAGGTGGGGTTGGAGGTACACATTCCATATTTTAAAAGACCTGTTCTTTGGGCTGCGGGTGGAGCTTAGTGGTAGAGCCTGTTTGAGTCCATTTTTCATCGCTGGGACCAAAAGACCCAACAAGAACAATGTAGAAGGAGGGAAAGTATGTTGGCTCATGGTTTCAGAGATTCAGTTCATGGTCGGTCCTCTCCATAGCTCTGGGCCCAAGATGAAGCAGACATCATGGCAGAAGGGGCGTGGCAGAGGGAGGCAGCCCAGGACATGGTGGCCAGGAGGCCGAGGGTGGTCTGTTGACCAGGAACCAAATATAAACCCCAGTAACAAACCTCCTCCAGACACACCGTACCCGCCTCAGGTGACTATCCAGTGAACCCATATATGTGGATTAATCCACTGATTAGGATTAATCCACTGACTAGGTTACAACACTCACAATGGAACCCTTTCACCTGGAGCATTCCTACATTATCTCACACAAGAGTTTTTTTGGGGGGTACACCTCATCTCCAAACTGTAACAGAGCACTCCCTAGCATGCACGAGTCTCAAGTTTGATCCCCAGCACTGGGGGGAAAATCGGTTAGTTGACCACCTGTGGCCACCTTCTGCTCCCGCCCCTGACCCACAGTCTCACCTTCACAGTCCCTCCCCTGAAGCCCTTGACCCCCCTCTTAACAGCTGTGGGGTCCACAGCCTGAGAGCACTGACAGAGGCCCCACCCCAGGGAGAGGTGTTCAGGGAACGACTCCCCGCCCCGCCCGCCCGGGCTGCACTTCTGATGTGCTCTCAGCCGAGCTCAATCCTGGGCCAGGACCTTGAGCCGGTCACTTCCCTCCCTGGGCCTCGGTTTCCCCTAGTACAAACACACACGGCAAACGAGAAAGTGCCAACGTTTGGAACTTCTAGGGGGAGCCTCTCAGTCCCCCTTAGGAAACAGGGAGCCGTGGAGTGCTCCCCGCAGCCCGGTCAAGTTCCTTCACACAGGGTCATTTTGATTCCAGTTCCTGAAGTTCCAGAGCCCGGGCAGCCCGACCGGGAGTCCAAGAGCAGGACCTTGCAGACTTGCTGCTCCGTAAGTCCCTCCCTGCTCTGACCTTCTGGAATGTTAACCGGAGTGTGGCTGTGAGAAAACATGTTCCAGCTGCCCTCCTCTGAGGCCACCACCTGGCCACCCTGCGGGCCACCCTGGGGAATGAGGCAGCCTGGGCTTGGCTAGTGGCACTCATGCAGCCTCCACCTTCCTGGAGACGCGGGGCTCAAGTCAGCACCGGTCGGCCTCACCCGGTGACACAGGGAACTCAGGGAAGCAGGCCCAAGAGGACTCCCCCGCCCTGTGGCTCCTTCTGTTGCGTCTTGTGAGAGTCTGAGAGGGGTAAGGACAGGGCTTGGGGGAGAAAATGCCAAGAGACTTTTTTTTATTCAGTTGAGGCCCAGAGAAGGAAGTGGAAATGGGCCATGAAACAGAGAGGTCGCGGTTGGGGAGCCAGGCAGGGGACACTGATGCGTGTGGGCGGGGCCCCTGGGCATTCTGCTGGACAAAGTGGACTTTTCCAGCCTGCTGGTCTCCAAAGCTATTTAGCAAGCTGGACTAATCCAGCCCAGCTGTGCAGACTGAAAGCAAACAGAGCCCTCTGTGGGGCTCAGACCCAGCCCAGCCCTGTGCCTCCAGACCTGGCTCTGCCCTCTCTGGAGGGGAGTCACGGAGGCCCAGCAGGTGAGGCTGCTCTGACTCCAGAACTCTCAGCCCCAACGGGGCATCAGGACGATCACGGATCTGCTTTTGCTCTGCCATTTCGTGGCTGGGTGAAGTTGAGTACAGACACAGCAACCCGTCAGCACCACGGAGCCACTTCATGGCACCGAGGAAGAAACCGAAGCCCAGGAGGCCGAGCCCAGGGACAGGGCACCATTTCCAGTGAACAGACCTGGATCTCCACACTGCCTTCGTAGTTATTATTAGTAAGGTACAAAAGGCAGAAGGATTGCCTCCACTTTATAAAAGAAAACTGAAGTGTGAGATTTCAAAATAAGACTGAAAACACACCATACACCCGGGGGGTTAGCAGGCTAAGAACTATACAGTATTTCAGACCTAGAAGTCATTCAAGGAGTCGCTATCCTTTTACAAATGGCTTCGAGTCCACTGCAATGGTCACGTGGTCAGGTAGGGCAGCACTTGAAAACCCTAACCTGCAAGGAATCACCGGAGCATCTGGTTAAGACACAGAATCTGAGCAGTTGTTCTGGGGTGGTTCTATCTCATTTCTAGCAAGAGTCTAACTGATGCTGGTGCCGCTGCTCCTGCAACCAAACTTTGAATATCAAGGCTCAGGACCTCACATATTCCAGAGAAGGAAGCAGAGAGGTGCTTATAGGTAGGCATCCCTGCAGTGAGAGCCCTCTCTATTCTTATGCAGTCCCTCAATTAGACCCATTTGACCAACATGTAAACTGAGATTCAGAGAAGAAATACTGGCATCAAGCCCACTCTCTGAGATTTTGTAGATTGGGACCCAATTTCCTTCATCACTAGGCACTTCTCAGAGCAGTGAGCTCACGGAGTTGTGGTCCACTTGGAACCACCAGCTCCTCAAGGTGGGCCTTCCTTTCCTGCCGGGACCGCAGGCTCTGAAGCATCCTTCCGTTTACTGGGGACTCGGCTGTGGCGCTGGCCCAGGGGTCGCTCAGTCCCAGGGGCTGAGATTGTCCTGTCTGGTGAGTGATTTAGGAGGTTGGCAGCGTCTCTTGTTCTATTATGCCGCCTCTGAACATTCCGTCCAAAGGCCTTTTGGCACGACACACATCTTCAAAATGAAAGGGGGGGAAATGAGCATTGCCCTTACTCATTTGCCTAATTTAAAAGCATCTAGAAGCTTTTTTTAGATGGAAATAAACACACACACACACACACACACACACACACACACACACCATCCATCTGAAATGGAGGAAGCCCCACTTCAAGGAACCAGAGAAGAACAGAGCCGTGAGTTTCAGGGCTGAGTGGTAGTGGCAGACCCTGAGCCTGGTCTGGTTTCCCAGCTCCTTTCAGCCTGGAGAGCCGTGCCTTTCTGGAAGCTCTGGCCGAGAGGAAATTGCTTTTTCCTCAAGGAGACCGCGGCCCCTCTCGCTGGGCTTGGAAACCGACGTTTCACGTCGATTCACTTGAGCCCGCAGACATTTATCGAGGGCTCCTCCGCTCCCAGGTCAGGCGCTGGGCTGGCTTCCTCCACTCATGCAGCAGAGATTCAGTGAGCGGGAGCCCGTGCCGTGCCGCTCACTCTCCACCCAGCCGTCGGCCACGGCCAGACGTCCTGCAGGCTTGGGGAACACCTGGCTACCCCAGTCCAGCCAGGGCGACCCTCAGTCAGGCACCACACTGACCTCTTGGCACTAGGGATCTCGGACAGTGCGATGCTGGGGCCCAGGGTAAAAGAGGTCTTGCTTGCTTGGCTCTCTCTCTCTCTCCCTCCCTCCTGTCCCTCCTGACCTTGGCCGTGATGCCACCTAGGGACAGTTTGCAGGAGAAGGCAGGTCAGACCTGTGCACGGCCCCTCCCCCCCCCACTCCCGCCCCCTCCTCCCTCCAGGCTCCGGCCAGAGCTGTTCTTTCCCCAGGGAGAATCAAAACGGTGGCATCCCCCTTCTACAGATTCCTTGCTGGGCTTCCGACCGTGCCCAGGATCCAGTCCAAACCTCTCAGGAGAGTTTACGAGGTCTTTTACAATTTGGCTCCCATGTGCTTCTCAGGCCCAGGGTCCCCCTCCTTGTCACTCATCCTTCCTCCTCACGGGGAAGGGGACACCCGAGGCTCCCCAGGACCGTGCAGAGTGAAGGCATCCCTCCAGAAGATACCAGTCGCAAGGGAAATGTCCCAACACTATGCCAAAGGACACAGAGAGGGACGGGAGGAATTCCCATGTGCCCGGGGCCCGGCTCCAAGGCAGGCCCAACACTGTCCCCGCACACCTGGCTGGCTTCCTGCCCAGCCAGCGCGGGATTGTTTTAAAACAAACCCAGGACATTCTGTCCTTCCATGGGAGAATCTTCAGCATGCGACCCTGAAAGGTGAGGGCAGGTCTTCATCTTTGGGGGTTCTGAATTTGAGGGGAAAACAACCAAGACAGGATAACCAAATTTGTGGTTATCCTCACACACGCCCACACACTCACACGCACACACACACAAAGTACAGTGTGCCTCATTTGCACAGAGCAATGGAGATCCTTCTTGAACATGACTCTGGCCAGCCGCCCTCCCAGGCTCGCCCTCCACCCCCCTCCCGGTCCTGTGGTTACCCTGACATTTCCTGGATCCTCCAGGAAACTTCGCACCTTTCTGCCTTTTATCCTATGAGTACTTCCCCTTGGAACATGCTTTTCTCTACTTGGCAAACTCCTACTTGACCTGCAAAACCCACTGTAAATGACACATTGTCCACACGGTGTCAATAAGCGATGGTCCCCACTCTCTGTTCTTTGTTCCTAGAGTGTTTTCGTCATAAATCTCTTAAGTGTTGACCTCACGAAGTTGAACTCTTTCATTAAAGTATCTGCTGACCCCACCAGCCTGGGAGGCTTTTCAGGAAAGAGCCTGGGTCTTTTCTGTGCCCCTCAGGGCCAGTGTGAGAGGCCGTCCGGCTCCAAGGCACAGCTTCTGTCTACAGAGTCACCTGGACACGTTGCTTAGTTCAGTCTCAGGTCCTGGCTGGGAATCAGGTCCAGGCACTGTGATGGGGCCTGGTGTGGATCAGAGGCCATGTCTCTGCTGCTGGGGCAGAGCCGGCCACTTGGAGAGCAGGGACAACTGTGGCCTCCCACATCAGTGTCAGCAGCAATTCCTTTTTTTTTTTTTTTTTTTGGTAACGGGGATTAAACACAGGGGCGCTTAACCACTGAGCCACCTCCTCATCTCTTTTTAATATTTTATTTAGAGTCAGGGTCTTGCTGAGTTGCTTAGGACCTCATTGAGTTGCTGAGGCTGGCTTTGAACTTGAGATCCTCCTGCCTCAGCCTCCAGAGTTCCTGGGATTACTGACGTACACCACCACACCAAGCAGCAATCCTCTCTGAACCGGGCCTCTTTAGACAGACACACACCGCCCTTGGTCACAAAGCCCCACCTCTGCCACTTCCTGGTAGTTTCTGAAAGGTTCCCTCTGGTCCTGAGTCACAGGCCCCACAGTGGTAGATGGGGACCAGATGCTGCCATGCTGCCCCGGCTCCTGCCCACCCTCACCTCCTGCTTCCCTGTGAAGGAGAGCAGGCCCCTGGGTGCCCCCTCCAGCCCTGGCCTTGCTCCCCTGCAGCTGGCCCAGAACCCTCTGGAATGCCCAGGGCCAGGCCATGGTGACCTCTGGTCCCCTTGTGTGGGGGAGCCCCGCCCACCAGCATGCTCCTGCCTCCAGGGCTGCACTGTCTGCCCAGCCCCGGGCCAGGTCGGCCGGAGGGAGGGGGAAGGTGAGCCTGGACCCCACTCACCCCCAGCCCCACATACAAGGGGCGAATGACTGTCCCCGTCTTTGAACACCGTCCTGTTTCTGTTTAACCCCCGTGGCCGGCCCCTGAGGACAACGTCTATCCTATAGTACCCCAAGTCCAGTCCCTCCTCCACAGCTGTCCCCCTCCCCACAGCTGCTCTCCCCACTGGACAGTACTGTTTCCACATTGGTGGCGTTTGCAGATTGAAAGGCTCCCGGAGGCAGAGCGGGGTGGGACCCAGGCCCTGCCCATGCCCCACCCCCCACCCCTAGTCCTCCAGGCACTGTGGTGGGACCCGGGCAGCAGGCGGCTTCCAGGGTGCCTGGCGTGTGCTCTGTAGCACTCGTTTTAGGTCAAGACTGGCTGCATGGGACGCTGGACTCCCGGGGCCCTGACCCCTAAGTTAAAGTCTTGGTTTTGCAAATTCGTTTTTGGGACCTCCCCCTATATTTTCTTATTTATAAAGGGAGGCACCGCCCTCCACCCTCACTTCTCCTGAAATGTCTAGGAGAGCAGCCTGACCTGCCACGGGAGGGTGTGAGCTGAAACTCCACCCTGCCCCGCCTCTGCTCTGGGGGCCTCCGTTTCTTCCTCTGTGCAATGAAGTCGCTCTGTTGTGCGGATTGGGGCAGCGGGTGGGGCTGGTACAGTATGATGAAGAAGAGTCGGGGGTCTTGGTGGCTGAGTAACCCAGGAGGAATCGTCGTATCACTCTGCCATATAAGCAGAGCTGCCTGACCCCTGAGCCCAGGAGAGAGCCAGAGGGGCCCTTGTCCATCATTCTCTTTGGGCTCAGAGCCATCTCTCTGGATGTCCCTTCCTGATGCCCACACATGAACATCTGCTGCAGATACAGCCCATCGAGTCCCTGCCCACCTCTAACACCAGATTCTTCCTGGCTCAGATTCTCCCTCCAAAAGTGATGGAGGAAGACAGCTGCAGTTACAGGAATCCTGTTGGGTTAACAAAAACAATACCAATAGCCCATACGACACTAACGCCATCCTGGCTTATTACAGGGGACACTGCAAAGTGAACAAAGGATGGCTGGATAAAGAGGTGTACAGAGTGAGGTCCGTGAGGGTCCCAGGCTCCTGCCCCCGGGACATGGGGGTGTTCCACCCTCCTGGCACAGGGTGTGTTCACCAAAGCCCTCTGAACCCCACAGCTGAGGGATTTTTCCTGGAGGCCACTACACGTAGCACAATGGGTGACCCACTCAGGCTCAGGCCCTCTCCTCTCAAGGATGGAGGCGGGGCTGAAGCTCCCGGATTCTAATCATGGCTTGGTCCATCGGAGACCAGTGCCCACCTGAGCTATCCAGGAGGCTGCCATTGGAACAGAAGATGCTCCAAGCATCCCTATCACTCAGGGGTGACAGGGTCTCGGGAGCTCGGTGTCAGGAGATGCAAGCAGAAACCAAACACACATTGATTATTGTGTCAGGCCTGAAACATTCTTCCCTCTGACCCTGTCCCGGTATCAGCTGATTCCTGGGATGATGGGGTTCATTAAGAAGGAGCTGAAAGCAGAGACAGTCCTGGCTCCAGTGGTGACACTCAAGATCTAGTTTGGATGCAGTCCCTCCAGCCGGAATCAGCCAGCGAAACCCTCCTCCTGCCCAGAGGGGAAGTCAGAGGGGCTATTGTAATGATGTCTCATCTAGGATGTTGTCAAAGGATGGACCACAGTTTAGAGACCTACAGGGACTTGCCCTCAGGGTCTGCAGATGCAAGAAATCCCATCAAGGGACTCACTATTATATTGGGGCTGGGGTGCAACTCATGTGCCCAGCACTTGCAAGAGCCTGGGCTTGGTCACTAGTGCCACAAAAGCAAATAAACTAACTGATTGATTAATTGATTTAAAAATACATTTAAAAATCAAACACCATTCATACAACGGATTATGCAGCAATAAAAAGGAGCGAAGCACTGATGGCTGCTCAGCACAAAGGAATCCTGAAAGCCGGCGCAGAGGAACCCGTCACCGGCAGGAGCACATGGACGGCTCCGAGTGCAGGAAATGTCGGGGATCAGCACATCCAGAGACAGAAAGTGGGTCAGTGTTGTCAGGGAGCTGGCGGGAGGCAGGAATGAGGAGTGACTGGCCGTGGTGACAGGGTTTCTTTCTGACTGATGAAAATGTTCTGGATTTAGATAGTGGCGATGGTGGCTCGATTCTGTGAATAGAATTAAACACCAAATCGTGCTTTTTTTTTTTTTTTTTAATCAGGTCTCACTAAGTTGCTTAGGGCCTCACTGAGTTGCTGAGTCTGGCTTTGAACTTGTGATCCTCCTGCCTCGGCCTCCTAAATCTCTGGGATTATAGGCGGGCAGCCCTGTGCCTGGCTCTCATGGTGCACGTTAAAAGGGTGGATTCTATGGTATGTGAATTCTATCTCAGGAAAGCTTTTATTTAAAAAGAAAATTCAGGCAGTATCACTAAAACGTAGAGATCAGAAGTCATGGTATTAAATAAAAGATTACCCAAGGTTTACAGGATAAAAACCAGGCGGGGCGTCACGGTGAGAGTCTGGGTATCATTGTACGTAGGAAATGCATATAGAACCATTCTGCATGTAAGGAATGTCAGATAAATCCATTATATCCACGAACTGATACGTATTCAAATAATTTCAAATCAGATTTTTATAAGAAACAGCAGTAAAAAAGAAAAATCTTTTATTTAAAAAAAAAAAATCCATAACTGAAGCAAGTGGTGATTGGGGGTTATCCAGATGGATTTTAAGTGAATGTCATTTTAAGTTAATCCCAAAGACATAAGTGTCACATGTGCTTCACACACAGACTCTCATCTTGACAGTGACATCCGTGCTGCAGCGCTCACCTCAGACCCGAGAGGCTGAGCACGTTGCTGGGGGGGCCATAGGAGGCCACCAGTGGTGCCTAGACACAGGTCCACCGGCTCCCAGCCTGTGGTCACCCTTCCACTCATCCCAGGGCACTCTGCAAACAGTGTCCCTGATCCAGACAAGGGCCGTGTCCTCTGCCTATGCCCCGGGGAAGCAGTGTTTGCCGTCGGCAACGCCACGTCCACCTTTCCACCTGGGTGCTGTGATCTTAGGACACTGTATGCGGGAACATAAACTGAAGCCCAGAACCGGATGCTGGAATAGCACGGTTATGATTGGCTATTTCCTGAAGCCACCAAGAAGAGGCTTGTAAAGGCCCATATTAAGGATCACCCGAATTGCAAAGGGCACTTTCTCCACCTAGAGATGGTTCTGGAATGTTCCTATCAAGGTACTCCTACTTTATAATCCCAACGGCTTTGGAGGCTGAGGCAGGAGGTTCACAAGTTCAAAGCCAGCCTCAGCAAAAATGAGGCCTTAAGCAACTCAGTGTGACCCTGTCTCTAAATAAAATACAGAATAGGGCCGGGGGGTGTGGCTCAGTGGTCAAGTGCCTGAGTTCAGTCCCTGGTACAAAAAAAAAAAAAAAAATACATACTGCACATTATGATGGAAAACCCAGGAAATTCGAGATCCTATTGCTCTCATGCTTGGACCAGGGGGGTCTCTGCAGCCCGCCACTCAGGGTCATTCAGCCCCCCATGAGGATATTGTCCGCATCCCTCAGGAGGGTCCTCGTGGGAGAAAGGCTGAGCCTGTTCCACACCATAAACATCACGCAGGCAAGAACCAGAAAAGCCTATTTACAGACAAATACTATCAGGTTGTTTGTTCCTGATGAGTCCGTTTCTCAGGGAAACAGGAAACCTAAGAGAAAGGAATGTTTGCTCTTTGGTGGGCAGGTTCAGCTTAATTATTCTAAATATGCTGCCGGTATTTTTCCAAAACACACTGAGGAGGGAGAGGTGATGCGGAGGCTTCCGAGGTGGAATCCCAGGGGCAGAGAGCCTCCAGCCGGGCAGGAAGCCTGTGGAGTTCGCTCAGCAGACAGCCCTGGGGCCGCCTGCGTGCCAGACCCGGGGCTGGGCGAGGACTGAGATGGAGGAGGAGGCAGGATATCTATCTTGGGCACCCGGTGGGGGTGGGACCACTGCCTGGGGTTGGAACCCAGGTGGGAGAACGTTCTTGAAGTTCTTGAAGTTGTTTGGAAATGTGGAGTCAGAGGTGTTGAGTAGCCGGTGCAGGACCACCTGGCGGCCAAGCCAGGAGGCGGGTCTGCAGCTCAGGAGGGGCCTGAGGGTCCATCATGAGCAACAGGATATGAGACCCACAGCTTCTCAGAATGCTTGCAGCCTAGGGAGGGCCTCAGACACTTGTGGATCCAGCACACAGATGAATCCAAACAATGGAAGTGCCAAGCAGGAGAGAGGTGACCCAGGCAGGGACATTGGAGCTGTGACCTGAGTGAGGGTAAGAGTTGACTCAATGAAGAGGAGCAGGACTGCCTTCCAGGAAACAAGAAGAGCACATGCAAAGGCCCTGTGCCCATAGGGAGCAGATTACTATCAGGGTGTGGAAGGAAGCCAGCAAGGCCGGGCAGAGAGGCCGATGGAGGAGCGTGGGAAGGACGGGGCCTGGGAAGAAGGCAGAGGCCAGACCCCACAAAGCCCTGGAGGCCATGGACAGGAGTTTCATCTTGACCTACTTTGGTATTTTGTAGATCTGTCACAACATGAAAGGACTGGAAAGGGCCTTCTCCCTCGTGACCGGAGTTTCTTCACTTGCAATCTTAAGATTCCGAGGAGTCTGTCCGATGCTCCCGACCAGGGCAGAGCCCACAGGGCAGCCGTGGGGCTGCTCCACTCTCTGGAGGGGTCTGTGCGCAGTGCCTCTAGCTGTGCTGTTCCGGGGCTTCCGCTTCTGCCAAAGGCTCCAGGAGACTCCCGCCCCCCACCCCACCCCAGGCCCCAGCTTCCTTCCTGCTTCCCGGTCCTTTCTGTTTCCAAAGAGCAACGGAGCCCGGTCAATCGGCCTCCCACAATGCCCCACCCACCCTTGTCACCTGGACCCGAGATCAGAGGTGAATACAGCACGGGGACAACATGTAATGCCACCTGCCACCTGCCAGGCCCTGGACGCCTCTGCCCTGGCCATGGCGAGTCAGGCACCGAGTCTCTGTGACTGACACTGCAATGACATCGAGACCTCCCGTCCACCTGGTGGGGTTTAAACAATCTTCTCATCAGGGGAGGTGGAAACCTTGTCACATGGAGCTCAGTGACGTGCCCGACGGCCCACAGACGTGAGCGTGGCTCCTTCTGAGTCCAAAGTCGGGGCTGCTGCCACCCCACCCTGCCTCACTCGGTTACCAGTGGCCGGTCTGTCCTAAGTGTCCCTACTCCAGCCAAGTCCAGAGGGCACAGTCTGGGCACACGGGAGCCAAGAGCATCAGAGGCGGGATGGGGGCTCTGGTGCAGCCCGGCTCCGTGGCTTCCTGCTGAGACTTTAGGCAGGAAACTCCGCCCCCTTGGCCTTCGCACTCCTTTATATAAAATGGGAACAAAAGAGCAGGTGCCCCCTCCCCACAGCGCCCCGAGGCTGGCCTGGCTCCCACCTCTTGCAGAAGAATCCTCCTGAACCTGCTTTGTGGGCGGCTGTCCCATGTGCCCAAACCCTCCATAGCTGTCCGGTGACCTCAAATACTGTCCCCACTCCCACCTTTGGTGACTGGGTCCCTCACAAGCTTGTCACTCCCCATTCGTCCTCCCTCACCCAAAGTCACAACTCTCCCCAAGAAACCTTCCACTGGAGTTGGCCTTACCAGACTCTGCATGGGGACAACATGTAATGCCACCCAGGGTCCTTCTGACTCTCTTTGCTCAGGACACCCCTCCTGTCCTGGGAGGCTCCGTCTGACACGCAGTCACCAAATGCCCTGGCTAAAGCTCACACCTGGTGTGTCCCCCAGAGGCCCAGGCGTCAAAGATCTTGTCTGCAGCCTGAGACGCTGGAGGGAGGTGGTGGAACTGGGGGGAGGCAGCCACTGGGCATGCCCTTGAGGGGATGTTCAGACAGGGCCTCCTCTTCCTTTCTCACCTCCTGGACCCTGTGAGGTGAGCAACTGATCCACATGCTCCCGCCATGTTGTCCTGCCTTGCCACTGGCCCAAAGGCCATGCGTCAGCTGACCGTGAACTGAAACTGTTATAGGAACAGACGAGGCAAGGCACCGAAGACAGCAGGAAACAGTTTTATTTGGCTGCAGCCAGGTTCAGGGGGCACAGCTTTTGCTGTAATCAATCAATCCCCTGAACCCCGAGTTCAGGGAGTTTCAGAGTTTTATACCCAGTGTGTAAGGGGAGGGCTCAGAAGCTCAGAGTCTGCAGAAGTTCACATAAAAGCAGCTTTTTCTTTCACTGTTCTGGGCAAGTTAACCCTTCAAGGACCACACCTGAGAAGGGGAGAGCTTCTTCTCCCCTTTCTTTCCTCCCCTGGCCGCTGTTACCATGGAGCCCAGTTGTAACTTCTCTTAACAATGTAGACATCTCTGTGAAGCCCAGCTCAAGGACAGAGGCCTGGTTTGCACATTTCTTCAAAGTACTATACTGGATAAGTGTTTGTGAAAACTAGTAAGGGGGTGTCCAGCACCTGGAGTGCTGGTGTCTTCTCGGCCAGTGGCCAAGTAAACAGGGCAACAGGAAAATAGGAAGTTTATCTACTTTGGACTCTTTCGCAGAGACTCTTGCTGACAGTCCTAAAATCAGCCCTGGTGAAGAGGGCTTTTCTGTGGAGAAAGGGGGTGCCCACTTCAAAACCTCTGAAACTACTAGTTATATTCCAAAATAAAGCTATTTAAAGCTATTTATCTCAGGTATTTTGTCACAGCAATGGAAATGTGACTCACAGTGCTGCCCTCAGGGTGTCTGCCGTGTGCTGGGTCTTGTGTGGAGCCAGGAGCCACAGTGGTAGCACAACAAGCCGTTTCCTGCCTTCAGCACACCTGTAGGAGAGCAGAGAAATGAATATATATATGCAACTGGTGACTAGCGCATGAAGGAAGAGTTCAGGATACAACAGACAGGCAGTGGGAAGCAGTGGCCAGGTAGGGCTGTCCAGTAACAGAGCATTTCAATAAAGACGTGAAGTATGAGAAGGGACTGAAGAGTGTTAGGAAAGGTCTTTCAGGAAAAGGGCAGCATATGCAAAGGTCCTGAGGCTTCAGGTAACATGGTCCACTTGGTAAAGAACCAAAAGGCCTGTGGGTTAGAACATAACTAGTAGTCAAGAGTTGAAGTTGGGAGGATGGAAAAGCACAAGAGGAAACAGAAGAGGCAGGCAAAAGCCGGATCAGGCAGCATCTCATAGTCACTGAGCCGAGGGAGGCCCCGTTCCCCCTCCAACTCATCCAGACTTCTTCAGGGAGACTTCCGTCCTTGATTTTGGTCAGCGAGTTCCTCCAAGTTTTTCTTGGATTTGCTTTTTCCATCACTATATGGGTCTGTTTCCTGTTACTATCATGAAATCCCTGAGGCCGGTACTCAGTAAATAGCAGTTTCTTGCACTCACAGTTTGGGGAACTGAAAGTCAGAGATTGGGTGGCCCCAGTGGCTGGGCCTCTGGTGAGGCTCTTGGCACAGTGGCATCACAGTAGCAGGATCTCATGGGAGAGGAAGCCACCACAGGGTGAGGCAGGAAGCCAGGGGAGGGGAGGGGAGGGGAGCTGGCTTATTTCTCACAATCCATCCCTGAGGGCTAGCCCTGGAGTCCCACGAGACCGACTTGATCCCTTCTGAGGGAGCACCTCAGTGACCTGGTGACCTCCCACTAGGCCCCGCCTCTTAAAGGTCCTCCACCTCAACACCAGCGCACTGGGAACCAGGGCCCCACAGGAGAACCTTGGGGGACACGGTCACACTGCCACTTAGCTGGGGTCAGACACTGCTCAGGGTCCCAGCTCCAGAGCCCAGACTCGGAGGGACTCGTCTCCCTGGGTGGGCAGCTGGGCCAGGTGCTCCAGGGCCTCCTTGTCCAGCTCAGGGCTCCAGGGCGAGGGTGGCCCACCACCCTCAGGGCTTAGACTGTTCTGCCTCTGATCTGCCCAGGGAGCACCCTGCGGGGACACAGGGCCCCCCCACCTACTAGAGTTTCTTTGGATACTTTTGAATACGCCCTTATCAGGGTGGAGATCTTGGTTTTCAAAAATTGATCTCCCCGCCCCCAACAGGATGCCAGCCTCCCCCAGGGGCAGCTGGACTCTGCAGTGCTGGGGGCCCATGATGGGCCGGGCCTGGGGGAGGCTGGCCTGGCCTCGGACAAATAAAGCTCTTGCTGGGAAAGGAAGACAGAAAACAGCCAACAAGATGTTCTGTCCTCTGTGACCTGTCTGTGTTTGGGGAGCGGCTGGCAAGTGGCAAAGGGTGGAAATGGTGGTGGGGGGACCTTTGAAACCCGTTCAACAGCAGGAGGGAGGGGAGAGGGTAGGGGGGAAGGCCCGGTGGCCCTGGGCAGCACCGACGGTGGGCCTCCGCCTTCTTCCCTGTGAGGAGGGGCAGGGAAATCCGCTAAGGCTCGTGGTCCCCTGCTCCCCTCCCCGGCCCTCACTGACACTCAGATAGCACAGTCACGCCTGCCTGCAGACGACGTCCTGGGTGGGCTCCCCAGTGCACAGGCCACGCCCACTACCACTTGTTGAGCTCCAACAACTGACAGTGGGAACATCGCCACATGCTGCTGGTCTCCCTTAGAAATGCTCTTGGCCTGGCCTCCAGGAAGCAACACACTAGTTCAAGTTCATGAGGACCTGCGTCCAGAGGTTCCGAGAGATGCCCTGCCTGTAGGAGCAGAGAGGGAGGGGGAGAGAGAGGACGAGTACTGCAGACATCCATTACCAGGAAAGCAGCTTCCGGAAGGATTTCAGCACATTCGGACGTGGAATATTATGCAGTCATAAAACTGTGGGGTTAGGACGGCTCCTGTGAACTAGGAAGAGGGGTGTGCCCCGTGTGATTTGAGAGCTATTAAAAAAAAATATATCACACTCAACCACCCATGTGGCCACTTTTGCCAAGAGGGAGCAGGTGATCATGGTGGGGTGGACATCAGATGCCCCAAACAGGCAAGATTAGTGACCTGGGGCTGCGGGGAGGAGAGCTAAGAAATATGTCTGCAGCAAAAATAGGAAAATACTGATGGTATACTATTAAGTGATGAGGTGGATGTAAAATTCTCTAATATCGTAGACTGTCCTGGATTTTCTAATTGGGCATAAAAATGAGGACAATAAAACAGCGTGGACCCACACATACTGATGTGATTAAATGATGGGGCTGTGACCATCTCGTCTCTCATTTTCATAACCCTTTTAACATTATCATTCAATTCAAAGGTGTCACTTAAAAAAAGAAAACTTAGCTAGGAATGGGGGCACACGCCTATAATCCCAGCAGCTCAGCAGGCTGAGGCAGGAGGATCGCAAGTTCAAAACCAGCCTCAGGAATGGGGAGGCACTGAACCACTCAGTGAGACCCTGTCTCTAAAAAAAAAAATACGAAATCAGGCTGGGGATGTGGCTCAGAGGTGGAGTGCCCCTGCATTCATTCCCTGCTACCAAAGAAAGAAAGGAAACCTCGTTGAGCGGCCCACCCTATCCACCATGCCCACCCCCTGCCCAGACCCACGGTCTTCACCTTGGCCGCTCCTTCTGGTGTGAGCTTCTGATTTTTCTGGTGGTGACTTCGGTTCCTTCCCTCCGGTGTTATCAGAGGTTGTGAGGCTGCAGTCTCCGCTCTCCTTCCTCCGTTATCCAGTCTCCCTGCCCCTTCCCACCTCCCCACGGTGTCTCCTCCCTGGCCCCCTCTTTACATGCCAGGTTAGCGTCATCGGGAGCTGACATCCTACGTTCCTTGTCTCTCCTCCCAACAATCCTGGGACTTGGGCATTATCCGCCCCATTTTGCAGGTCAGAAAACTGAGGTTCAGAGAGGGTAAATAGCTAGCCCAAGGTTAAACGGAGAGCAAATGGCAGGGCTTCTGGTACACCGATATCACTGCCCTTTCCAATGCAGCAGCGTTCATGCTGGAGGTCAAGGGGGAAGAACACCCATTTCCCCTCCACCTCGAGCTCCCCCTTAAAATGAGATGAGTGAAATCCCAAGTCCTTGGATTCCCGGGGGTGCTTAAAGACTCCATGGATGGCTGGGTAACAAAAGCCCCTAGATAAAAATACACCCCTGGGTTCGGCCTCTCACACTGATGAGATGGGTCAGATGTGAGACTTTGAATCCCCGCTAGTGGGACTTCCCTCCCTCTCTGCCCTTTAGAGCATAAGTCGGTACAACCGTTTTGCAGAGCAATCTGGCAATATCTAGCACCGTGGAGACAAGCGTTCCCCAAACCCAGCAATTCTTTCCCTGTGGATGTGCCCCAGAGAAACACCTGACGTGCTTAGAAGAGGTCCTACTCAAGAGGGTTTGCAGTGGTCTTGTTTGTAACTGGAAAAACAGAAATCACTTAAATGTTCATCAGCAGAAAATGCATAAATGGTAATGTATCCAAGGAATGGAATACCATGCAGCAGGAAAATGAGTCCAAGTTACATTATGAACACGCGTGAATCTCACAAGCATGTGGAAACAGACATGCAATCGAATCCTTGGTACCACTGACACAAAGCTTAAAAATATGTGACCCATGGCTTGGGAAGTATGTATAATAGGAAAATTATGAATAAATGCAAGAGACTAATAAACACAGAATTCATATGTGGGCTACCTGTGGGACGGGAGGGGAGAGTGTGATAGAAAGAATGAGAGCGGAGGCTTCCTCTCTGTTTTATTTCTTAAGCAAAGTGCTGCCCACAACAGGGTTCACAGAGGCTTTTCTCATAGGTGAAGCATTTCCTAACACCTATTAAACTAACAAATAACAGCCGGGGACATTCTCCCACATAATATTAGGTGGAAAGAACAGGAAATAAAACTGGATAGGCGCTACACTCCCAATTTTGTAAAAACAGAACAAATCAAAAGAAAAACACATCATGGGATTTTTTTTAAAAAAAGACCAACATATAATACACTGAAACTGTTGGAAGTCTGAGGGTGATCGTCATAATCTTCTTTAAACGTACCACTTTATTCTATTTTCCCAATTTCTTGGTTTGTGCATATTGCTTTTGGAATCAAAATCAAATATTGCTTCCTTAATGCATGTGCTTGCTCTCGACACCAGGGTGTGGTGACCCGTAGCCTGGTGTGGGGGAGGGGATTACTCGGAGTCCACCACAGGAAGCTTGTTCACCCCAAGTGTGGAGTCCAGCAGGGTCAAGTTCAAGTCCTCAGCTCACCCCTCCCAGCTGCGAGCTGAGTCTCAGTTTCCCTGTCTGTAAAGTGGTAACAAGCTGCCTTCCCGATGGCATCCGGGGCCACTGTGGGAGTGGAAGGATGAGGTCCAGAGAATGGCTTCGTGACCTATAGGGACACTCCTGCAGCAGTGACAGCAGCCACGACATGAGAGACCAGGCACTAGCCACCCAGAGGGAAAGCTGGGTTCCTCGGTGCCCTGGTGTGACAGGACAGACAGTTCTGCCAGGGGACAGTCCAATGACAGGCATCAGAACATCTGTGCAGCCCAGAGCGTGGGTCGTGATGACCCCTGGCTGGAGGTCATCTAAATGGAAGGGAGTGGCATTATCATGACACAACGGGGTGTGGGGACTTTGCCCTCAAGCAACCCAAAATAGACTTCCAGAAATCAACGACCCACCTCAAAGGCACAGCAGCGACATGAAGGACCTTCTCGTCTCTGTGGATTGAGGGTGCCCCAGACAGGCTGGTTGAAGAGCTCAGAGCTCTCTTTCGGAAGCCAAAAGCGCGAGCGGGTGGGATGCGTGAGCCGCAGCAGGATGGCCACCCACAAAGCAGGACCGTGGGGACCCAGGGCAGCATCAGATGGGTGAACCTGACTTCAGAACAGGAAGTGCCCACAGCCCAGGTGACCATGCTCTGAGGTGCTAACAGGTGATTTCCTCTTGCCTCTTTCAGCTCACGGCCCCGCACTTCCCGGTGGTGATCAAGCTGGGACACGCCCACGCCGGAATGGGCAAGGTACGTGAAGCAGGTCGCTGACCGTGGACACACCCCCAGCTTCCCCAGGGCACCTGTCCCCACCCTCTGCTCCCTGGGCATTTGTGACCTCCAGCGAGTTACCATCCGACCTCTCTTGGTGTCTCATCCCAATAGCAGGTTTGAAACGAGCTCTCCCTGCAGACTCAAGACGGCATGCGAGATGGCGGGCACTTTCTTTCTGCTGTGGGAGAATGCTCCTTGTTCCCTATGAATAGATTGTCCATGTCTGGAGGCAATGTTAGATGCCACAATTTGGTGGGGGGATAGGATGCTACTGGCCCCTACCAGGTAGAAGCCCGGACACTGCTAAACACCCTGCAGTGCATGAGACAGTCCCCCAGGAGAATTATGCAGCCCCATGTCAATAGTGTCAAGGCTGAGATCCCTGGACAACGCTAACTTAATTTCCTTCAGTGAAAGTTCTACCAGACTAAAATCCAAAGGAGGCCGTGGGGACTACAGGGTTCAGTATATGTCAAGGTATAGTCAGTCCTCAGTGTCCGTGGGTTCCATGTTCATGAACTCAACCAAATACAGAGAAATGTTCAGGGGAAAAAAAAATTGCATCTGTCCTCAACATGCGGACTGCTTTCTTGACATCATTTCTTAGATGATACGGTGTAGCAATCACGTATTCAGCATTTTTATAGCCTTTTAGGTATTGTAAGTAATCTAGATTTAAAATACCCAGGAGGATGTGCACGGGTTATGTATCAATACTGTGCCAGTCTATGTAAGGGAATTGGGCATTTGTGGATTCTGGTCTCTGTAGAACTGGTCCTGGAACCAATCCTGCACAGATACCAAGGGACGATAGTATATTCCAAAAATTGCAATTATTCAGGAGGTTAAGATCTATTTTGGTCAAATAGATTTGAAAAATTGTGTTAAAGAAAGTTTTCAGTGCAGAACTTTTCAGAGTCATAAATTTGTTCATATACAGTATGTCATAGCAACTAAGGGTATGAATTTGAATCTAGTTACCGTTAAGTTGGGAGAGCTTAGATAAGTTGCTGAGCCTCCCCAACCTTAGTTCCTTCTTATGATGAAGATAATGAAAGTATTGACCTCATAAGCCAGTTGCAAGGATCAAGGGACATTATGCATGGCAAGCACTCAGCTCAGTGCCTGAAACACTGAATGAATATTATCCATCATCATAATTAAGAATATCTGGACCTGCTCTGAAAACCAACTGAAGTCAATAGGAGAGAGATTACTAAATAGCATCCTAGGCCAGAGACTTTGTTTCACTTGGCTCCCAGTCTGTGTGAGTCAGACGGGTATTGGGTTGCCAAAAGTTCTAATCGACAAATGCCAACAGGTGGAAATGGACTCGACTTCATTGGTCACCAGGGAAATGCAAAATAAAACCACAATGAGATGCCATATATAACCACCAGAAGAGCCAAGATTAAAAGGATTAATAAGGCTGAGTGTTGGTGAAAACATGGAACAATTGGAACACACACACACACACACACACACACACACATACACACATACACACCTGGTGAAAGTATAAATTAGTACAACCCCTTTGGAAGATAGTTTAAGATTATCTGCTAAGTTAAAGTTGTGCAGGATTCTTTCAGATTTGCCCAACCTAAATATATACATGTATGAACCGCGTATGAACAAAAGCACTTATTTATAGTAGCTTTGTTTATAATTTCCAAAACTTCTATGCCCATTAACAACAGAAAATATAAATTATAGTCCATTTATACAAATGGAATATTTTCAGCAACAGCTGCACTGCATGAACTAAACTACATGTAACGACATGAATGGATCTTACAAACACGCCATGAGTGAAGTAAGTCAGAGGCCAAAGAAAGCCCATTCCTATACTTGTATTTACATAAAATTCAAAACCCAGAAAAATCATAGTGTTGACTGAGGTACATATTTAGGTGATAAAACTTTTAAGAAGCACAAGAAGGGCTGGTCGTGTAGCTGAAGGGTATAGCACTTGCCTAGCATGCACAAGGCCCTGGGTTCCTACCCCACCACCTCAAAAAAAAAAAGAGAAGTCAGACTGAAGTTCTCTTTGGAGCAGAGAGGGTGGTCGTTGAGATGAGGCGGAAGTGGAGGATATTCTGTGACTTGACTTAGGTGGTGGTGATGTGATGTTTGGTTTTGGTTCATTGAATTGTCCCTTTTTTGTGGATGCCCCTCTTCATAGTTGTTATATTTCAAAATAAGATAAAGTTTTAAAAACGTAATCCACTCTTAAAGATGTGTTCATGGAGGTATGAGACCCAGGACAAAGGGAGAGCCCTCCACTATGCCGATCAGTGTACGGCCAAAGATTGTTCCATTCTGGGTTGTTCCCAATTCTGGGCATTTGAGGGGGACATTGATGAACTAGTTATGAATAATGGACCAGCTAATGCCTAGAAGGACCAGAGACCATGTGACCCACCTCTTCAGAAACGTGAAGGGTTGTCGCAGGAAGACAGAGGAGGTTGATTCTGTGTCAACATCTGCTGGGCAGAGTGGAACCAAAGTCATGGAATGTCAATCAAGTTGAAGCAGCGACTTTGTAACAATCAAAGGCGAACTCAGCAGAGTCCGCAGGTTCTCCAGGTGGGAGGTTCTCAGCTCTGGAAAAGCCGAGCAAAAGTGAATGTTTATCAGAAAACAAGGAACTACCTGAGTTTCTCAGTCTGAGGTACATATTTAGGTGATATGATTTGAACCCCTGAAATTGAGGCGCATCTGTGTGCATGTGCCTGTGTGGCTGTCACGTGAATGTTTTGCTGGGAAAGGGTCCAGGACTTCTTTCAGCTTCTCCCAGGGTCCTATGAGTCACCCAACTAAGACACTTGGCGATCCCTGTTGTCTTCCAATGATGAGATTCTGAGGTTTTAATTATTGAAAAGAAAGGCCTAATATCAGGTCACCATCATAGGGTTAGAAGTCAAGTTCAAGGCCAACGGCCAGTACTTACGGGACCAAGTTTATAGAGTCCAGAGTCAGGGTTTCTGATTTGAATCTGGAGTTGCCTTTTACGGTTGTGGGTTCTTGGGCAAGTTGCTTAATTTCTTTGACCTCAATTTCCTCTATTACAGGGACAATAATGTCCTTCCTGGAGGTTGTAATAATGACAGAATACGTTGATCCAGGCTTAGGAAGGTGTCTGGTAAACATGGAGTGAATGGGACTTTAAAAGCCCACTGCAGATATCAACTGTTATTTTGATGACTTAACAGTTTATCTCAGCTGAAATAAACAGTTGTTCATAATAAGCCAAAAAGGGCAGGGAATTTAATTAAATTCTGGGTGAATTTTTTTTTATTTGTCAAATGCATTTATTTTTTTTTATTGGTTGTTCAAAACATTACATAGTTCTTGACATATCATATTTCACACTTTGATTCAAGTGGGTTATGAACTCCCATTTTTACCCCGTATACAGATTGCAGAGTCACATCAGTTACACTTCCACTGATTTACATATTGACATACTCATGTCTGTTGTATTCTGCTGCCTTTCCTATCCTCTACTATCCCCCCTCCCCTCCCCTCCCCTCCCCTCTTCTCTCTCTACCCCCTCTACTGTAATTCATTTCTCCCCCTTGTATTATTTTTCCCTTTCCCCTCACTTCCTCTTGTATGTAATTTTGTATAACCCTAAGGGTCTCCTTCCATTTCCAAGCAATTTCCCTTCTCTCTCCCTGTCCCTCCCACCTCTCATCCCTGTTTAATATTAGTCATCTTCTCATGCTCTTCTTCCCTACTCTGTTCTTAGTTACTCTCCTTATATCAAAGAAGACATTTGGCATTTGTTTTTTAGGGATTGGCTAGCTTCACTTAGCATAATCTGCTCTAATGCCATCCATTTCCCTCCAAATTCTATAATTTTGTCATTTTTTAATGCAGAGTAATACTCCATTGTGTATAAATGCCACAATTTTTTTATCCATTCGCCTATTGAAGGGCATCTAGGTTGCTTCCACAGTCTTGCTATTGTGAATTGTACTGCTATGAACATCGATGTAGCAGTGTCCCTGTAGCATGCTGTTTTTAGGTCTTTAGGGAATAGACCGAGAAGGGGAATAGCTGGATCAAATGGTGGTTCCATTCCCAGCTTTCCAAGAAATCTCCATACTGCTTTCCAAATTGGTTGCACCAATTTGCAGTCCCACCAACAATGTACAAGTGTACTCTTTTCCCCACATCCTCGCCAGCACTTGTTGTTGTTTGACTTCATAATGGCTGCCAATCTTACTGGAGTGAGATGATATCTTAGGGTGGTTTTGATTTGCATTTCTCTGACTGCTAGAGATGGTGAGCATTTTTTCATGTACTTGTTGATTGATTGTATGTCCTCCTCTGAGAAGTGTCTGTTTAGGTCCTTGACCCATTTGTTGATTGGGTTATTTGTTATCTTATTGTCTAATTTTTTGAGTTCTTTATATACTCTGGATATTAGGGCTCTATCTGAAGTGTGAGGAGTAAAGATTTGTTCCCATGATGTTGGCTCCCTATTTACCTCTCTTATTGTTTCTTTTGCTAAGAAAAAACTTTTTAGTTTGAGCAAGTCCCATTTGTTGATTCTAGATATTAATTCTTGTGCTATGGGTGTCCTATTGAGGAATTTGGAGCCCGACCCCACAGTATGTAGGTCGTAGCCAACTTTTTCTTCTATCAGATGCCTTGTCTCTGGTTTGATATCAAGCTCCTTGATCCATTTTGAGTTAACTTTTGTGCATGGCGAGAGAAAGGGATTCAGTTTCATTTTGTTGCATATTGATTTCCAGTTTTCCCAGCACCATTTGTTGAAGATGCTATCCTTCCTCCATTGCATGCTTTTAGACCCTTTATCAAATATAAGAAAGTTGTAGTTTTGTGGGTTGGTTTCTGTGTCCTCTATTCTGTACCATTGGTCCACCCGCCTGTTTTGGTACCAATACCATGCTGTTTTTGTTACTATTGCTCTGTAGTATAGTTTGAAGTCTGGTATCGCTATACCACCTGATTCACACTTCCTGCTTAGCATTGTTTTTGCTATTCTGGGTCTTTTATTTTTCCATATGAATTTCATGATTGCTTTTTCTATTTCTACAAGAAATGCCATTGGGATTTTGATTGGCATTGCATTAAACCTATAGAGAACTTTTGGTAATATCGCCATTTTGATGATGTTAGTTCTGCCTATCCATGAACAGGGTATATTTTTCCATCTTCTAAGATCTTCTTCAATTTCTCTCTTTAGGGTTCTGTAGTTTTCATTGTATAAGTCTTTTACCTCTTTTGTTAGGTTGATTCCCAAGTATTTTATTATTTTTGAGGATATTGTGAATGGAGTGGTTGTCCTCATTTCCATTTCAGAGGGTTTGTCGCTGATATACAGGAATGCCTTTGATTTATGCGTGTTGATTTTATATCCTGCCACTTTGCTGAATTCATTTATTAGCTCTAATAGTTTCTTTGTAGACCCTTTTGGGTCTGCTAGGTATAGAATCATGTCATCTGCAAATAGTGATAATTTAAGTTCTTCTTTTCCTATTTTTATGCCTTTAATTTCTTTCGTCTGTCTAATTGCTCTGGCCAGTGTTTCGAGAACTATGTTGAATAGAAGTGGTGAGAGAGGGCATCCCTGTCTTGTTCCAGATTTTAGAGGGAATGCCTTCAATTTTTCTCCATTCAGAATGATGCTAGCCTGGGGCTTAGCGTAGATAGCTTTTACAATGTTGAGGTATGATCCTGTTATCCCTAATTTTTCTAGAGTTTTGAACATAAAGGGATGCTGTACTTTGTCGAATGCTTTTTCTGCATCTATCGAGATGATTATATGGTTCTTATTTTTAAGTCTATTGATGTGGTGAATAACATTTATTGATTTCCGTATATTGAACCATCCTTGCATCCCAGGGATGAATCCTACTTGATCATGGTGTACAATTTTTTTTATATGATTTTGTATCCGATTCGCCAGAATTTTATTGAGGATTTTTGCATCTAGGTTCATTAGAGATATTGGTCTGTAGTTTTCTTTCTTTGAAGTGTCTTTGTCTGGTTTAGGAATCAGGGTGATGTTGGCCTCGTAGAATGAATTTGGAAGTTCTCCCTCTTTTTCTATTTCCTGAAATAGCTTGAAAAGTATTGGTATTAGTTCCTCTTTAAAGGTTTTGTAAAACTCTGCTGTATACCCATCCGGTCCTGGGCTTTTCTTAGTTGGTAATCTTTTGATGGTTACTTCTATTTCCTCAATTGATATTGGTCTGTTTAGGTTGTATATATCCTCCTGTCTCAATCTGGGCAGATCATATGACTTAAGAAATTTATCGATGCCTTCACTATCTTCTATTTTATTGGAGTATAAGGATTCAAAATAATTTCTGATTATCTTCTGTATTTCTGAAGTGTCTGTTGTGATATTGCCTTTTTCATCCTGTATGCTAGTAATTTGAGTTCTCTCTCTTCTTCTCTTCATTAGCATGGCTAAGGGTCTGACGATCTTATTTATTTTTTCAAAGAACCAACTTTTAGTTTTATCAATTTTTTCAATTGTTTCTTTGTTTCGATTTCATTAATTTCAGCTCTGATTTTAATTATTTCTTGCCTTCTACTTCTTTTGCTGTTATTTTGCTCTTCTTTTTCTAGGATTTTGAGATGAAGTATGAGATCATTTATTTGTTGATTTTTTCTTTTTTTAAGGAATGAACTCCATGCAATGAATTTTCCTCTTAGAACTGCTTTCAATGTGTCCCATAGATTCCGATATGTTGTGTCTGTGTTTTCATTTATCTCTAAGAATTTTTTAATTTCCTCCTTAATGTCTTCTATAACCCATGATCATTCAGTAACCTATTGTTCATTCTCCAAGTGATGCATGATTTTTCCTTCCTTCTTTTATCATTGATTTTCAGTTTCATTCCATTATGGTCAGATAAGATGCATGGTATTATCTCTACTCCTTTATATTGTCTAAGAGTTGCCCTGTGACATAATATATGATCTATTTTTGAGAAGGATCCATGTGCTGCTGAGAAAAAAGTGTAACTGCTTGATGTTGGGTGGTATATTCTATATATGTCAATTAAGTCTAGGTTGTTAATTGTGTTATTGAGTTCTATAGTTTCCTTATTCAACTTTTGTTTGGAAGATCTGTCCAGTGGTGAGAGAGGTGTGTTGAAGTCTCCCGTGATTATTGTATGGTGGTCTATTAGACTCTTGAACTTGAGAAGAGTTTGTTTGATGAACATAGCTGCACCATTGTTTGGGGCATATATATTTATGATTGTTATGTCTTGTTGGTGTATGGTTCCCTTGAGCAGTATGTAGTGTCCCTCTTTATCCCTTTTGATTAACTTTGGCTTGAAATCTATTTTATTTGATATGAGTATGGACACTCCTGCTTGTTTCCGAAGTCCATATGAGTGATATGATTTTTCCCAACCTTTCACCTTCAGTCTATGTATGTCTTTTCCTATCAAATGCGTCTCCTGTAGGCAGCATATTGTTGGGTCATGTTTTGTGATCCATTCTACTAGCCTGTGTCTCTTAATTGGTGAGTTTAAGCCATTAACATTTAGGGTTATTATTGAGATATGGGTTATCCTTCCAGCCATATTTGTTTATTTATGTTACTGAATATGGTTTGTTTTCCTCTTTGATTATTTTCCCCCCTTTACTGTCCTACCTCCCACTGTTGGTTTTCATTGTTATTTTCCATTTCCTCTTCCTGTAATGTTTTGCTGAGGATTTTTTGGAGAGATGGTTTTCTAGCTGCAAATTCTTTTAACTTTTGTTTATCGTGGAAGGTTTTAATTTCATCTTCCATCTTGAAGCTTAATTTTGCTGGATACACAATTCTTGGTTGGAACCCATTTTCTTTCAGTGTTTGAAATATGTTATTCCAGGATCTTCTAGCTTTCAAAGTCTGTGTTGAGAGATCAGCTGTTATCCTGATTGGTTTATCCCTAAATGTAATCTGCTTCCTTTCTCTTGTAGCTTTTAAAATTCTCTCCTTATTCTGTATGTTGGGCATCTTCATTATAATGTGTCTAGGTGTGGATCTCTTATGATTATGCACATTCGGCGTCCTGTAGGCTTCTAGGATTTGGGATTCTGTCTCGTTCTTCAAGTCTGGGAAGTTTTCTCGAATTATTTCATTGAATAGATTGCTCATTCCTTTGGTTTGGACCTCTATACCTTCCTGTATCCCAATGACTCTTAAGTTTGGTCTTTTAATGTTATCCCATATTTCTTGGATGTTCTGCTCATGGTTTCTTAACAGTCTTGCTGAGCTGTCTATGTTCTTTTCAAGTTGAAATATTTTGTCTTCATTGTCTGATGTTCTATCTTCTAAGTGTTCTACTCTGCTGGTAGTATTCTCAATTGAGTTTTTAAGTTGGTTTATTGCTTCCTGCCTTTCTAGGATTTCTGTTTGTTTTTTATAACCTCTATCTCCCTGTATAGTTGATCTTTTGCTTCCTGGATTTGTTTATGTATTTCATTGTTGAAGAGATCTTTCATTATCTGATTTTGCTGTCTAATGTCTTCCTTGAGACTCTAGATCATCTGAAGCATGTATCTCCTGAATTCTTTATCTGACATTCCATCTGCTGCAGATATTACCTCTTCTAACGTTGAGTTGACCTGCATTGCTTGTGGTCCTTTCTTTCCTTGTCTCTTCATACTGTTCGCATTTCTTTCTGCTTACTGAGACTGTTGTGTTGTTGAATTTTCCCCCTATATATTTGTATTACTCTTGTATAGTTGCAAAGTCTCCCGCGCAGGCACGGGCAGGGGCTCTGCTCCTCCTCCAATTGGGGCACTGTGCCTACCACATCGGCAGGCCGCTGGGCCTGTTCTGCTGGTTGGTAGCAGGTGCGCCTACCTTGCAGGCACGTGGGGCGGCTCTGCCACTCCCAGGTTGCTGGGCCTGACCTGCGGGTGGGTTGCAGGTCCCGCTACCTTGCAGGCGCGGGGGGAGGGCACACACCTATTTGTATTTAGACAGTTACGCGAAATGGAGGACGTAATGCTTGGGATGAAAGTTGGGGGGAAGGGGAAGGTAGGTGCTCTTGAAAAGAAAGAAGGAGAGGGAGATAGATAGCATAGAGGAGAATGGAAAGAGCAGTAAAACTTGGAAGGGGAGAGAGAGAGGGAAAAGGGAGAGAAAAAATTAAAATGAAATAGGAAATAAAATTAGGTCTTAGAGATCCATTTTCTTCTCTTCCCGTAGGCAAAGCTGTGCCCTCCGGGCTGAGTTTTGCCCTCAATGTGTCAACAGCAATCCCTGTAAGGCGGTTCCTGGGAGTCTCTCAATCCTGTTGGTCCAGAGCCATTTCACTTCTACACCCCTCCTCCCCTTCCTCCTGCCAGCCAGCCAGGTCCTGCTCACCGGAGGCAGTTCCCCAAGGATTTGGTTACACTTTCAGCCCCACCGAGTGCTCTATTTCCCTAACTACTGAACACTCTCGCTGTCATTCATCTAAGCCCCAGTGCTGTGGAGCTGTGGTCTGGGAGTCAATTGTTTAATTTTTCCGGACCCCTTTGGTGGGCACACCTTCGGAATCTGGCAGCTAAGACCATTGGTGTCACTGCTGGTGGTAATAGGAGTTGGGGGTCGAGAATCCCCTCTACTTCCCTCAGCCCCTACAGTCACAACCACACTGCTGGCAGTAGGAGGAGTTGGGGGTCTGGAGTGTCCTCTGTTTCCCTCTGCCCCTACCGTCACACCCTCTCAGTTCGCGGTTGGGGGATTTGGGGGTGGGGAGTCTTCTCTGCTTCCCTCTGCCCCTACAGTCACGCCCTCGTCACTGGCAGTAGGGGGAGTTGGGGGTCGAGAGTCCTTTGGCCCTTACGGTCACGCCCACGGAGAGATTTTGAAGTTTCCCGGTTGTTTGTATCTGGTGTGGGTGGGAGTCACACTCCTGCTAAAGTCGATTCCGCTGGGAAGGAATCTCTTTGGCCGAACTTTGGTGACTTCCCCTCTCTGCTATGGCAGGCCCCTGGCTCCTTGCCGGAGTATCCGAAGGGAGGGGTGGAACTGGCTTGTTTCTGGTCTGACACAATCTCTGGTGTTAGTTCCCAGTTCGCTATTTCGTAAAGGGTTGGTTAGATTCCCTTCACGCTGTCTGGGGGGGGGGCCGTTCGCCAGGTGGGCGGGGCTGTTAGTAGAGCCGGGAGGGCATGGGCTGTCTGCTGGGCCCGGCGGGGACACTTCTCGCTGCGCCGGGCCGCTGGGGGCTGCCTGTAGAGCCGGGCAGCTGCGGCCGCGTGGCTAAGATCCGGGCGGGCGGGGTGGCCGTTCGCTGAGCGAGAGCGGGGCCTCCCGGGATGGCGAGATGGCGGGTGCCGTCTGCGGGTTCGGGCGGGCAGTGCTGCTCAGGGCCGCCGGCCGCTTTCTGAAGCGGCTGGTGGCCGCGGGATTGTACCTCTGCACCCTCCGGGGGGCCACCTGTAGAGCCGGGCAGCTGCAGCCGCGTGGCTACGAGCCTGGCAGGCGTGGTGGCCGTTCGCAGAGCGAGAGCAGGGCCTCCCCGGGATGGTGGGATGGCGGGTGCCATCTGCGGGTTCGGGCGGGCCGCGCCGCTCTGGGCCGCTGGCCACTTGCAGAAGCGGCTGGTGGCTGCAGGACTGGACCTCCGCGCCCACGTGGCCAGCCAAGATCCACTTGTCTGGGACAAACTGACACTTCTAATAAACCTACCAATTCCCGGCAGGTCCCCTCTTAACGGAATTTTGCTAGAAGTTCCTCAGTAGGTAGACTGCCGCTGTTCCAATGGGTCTTTCTGATCCCGTTAACGTGGAGACATTGGAATCGCTGCTTCCTCATCGGCGGCCATGTTGGATCATCCTCTGGGTGAATTTTTAAAGAAAACATCTTCCAACATCCCCAGGAGAGGCCAAGAAAGCAAGCTAACCCCACCCTGGCCGCTCATGATGCTTATTTCATAGGTTCAGGCCGTCAGAGATGCAGCCTCAGCACCTCAATCAAAAGATGAGAACCCAGGACCAGACAGGGGACGGGCCTGGCCCCAGGCCACCCATCTACGAGTGTCCCAAAAACAGAACAGGAAGGGCAAGAAACCCCTTTGGACTATTTGGCCTCGTTCCATACTTTAGAGACAAGAACAATATAATAAATAAATATAATAACAATAATAATAGAATAGTCCCCTCAACCCAGGGGAGATGCATTCCAAGACCCCCAGCCGATGCCTGAAACCATTGACAGTAGCAAACCCCATATCTACAGCACTACACAGCTTGGCATGTCCAGATTGCCAGAGTCACCACCCTGGTGCTTAGGATCATTAAGTAAAAAGGGGTCACCTGAACACAAGCACTATATGCAGTACCTACAGAGTAGGTCCGGCAACTGAGACAGCTACCAAGTGACAGGCAGGTGGTGTACACAGCATGGATACACTGGACAAAGGGAGGATTCTCACACAGGGCAGCTTGGAACAGGAAGGGACGTGATTTTATCACACTACACAGAACAACGTGCAATATAAAGCTTATGCATTATTTGTTTCTAGAACTGGTCATTCAATATTTTCAAATCACAGTTGACCACAGAAAGTAAAACTACAGAGCCATACGTGGTGGTGCTTGCCTGTGATCCCACTGACTCAGGAGGCTGAGGCAGGAGAATCACAAGTTCAAAGGCAGCCTCAGCCACTTAGCGAGGAGGCTGTCAGCAACTTCATGAGACCCTGTCTCTAAATAAAAAAAAAAATGAAAAGAGCTGGGGATGTTCAATTCCTGGTACCAAAAAAAGAAAAAAGAAAAAAAGAAAGAAAGTAAAACTAGAGATAAGAGGAGACTACTACAATCACTTCAGTAATAAAATGCTCTATTGATATGTACATTAACAGTGCAGTCCTTATAACAAGTCAACAAGGTAGGCACTGCTGGTACCTCCTTTTTACGGATGAGGAAACCGAGGCACAGACAGGATCTGGTGGAGTTGGAGCACCACCCCAGGTGGTCTGGCTGAGCTCAGGACTGACAAGATACAGGCTAGTAAGCCGAGACACATGTGTCCCAACTATTCCGCCTGCACGCACAGGGTTTCTTGTCCTCCTAAGAGAGGCAGGGTTGAGTCACCCCTGCAACAACCCTGTCCATCCTGGGAGGACGAGCGGCAGCTCTGGATGTGACATTTCAAGCAGCCCCGGCATCACCTCCTTGGCCCGGGTTGCTCTTGTCATCAGCTGCAGGCGACCTGGACTGGGATCCGTCTCCTAGGCTGATTCACCTAATGAGCTTTCCTGGCACAATCCGCTTTTGAAGTGGGAGGAAGTGGCTCAGTGCTGGACCGAGCAGAAGAAAATGAAGTGGCGCCCAGGGGACCCGTGAGGAATCACAACTGGAGCCCTCCAGAGAGGAGGGGCTGTGGGTCTCATGGTCGGCAGAGGCCAGGGCCAGGGAGAGCAAGGAGAGGCCTCGGCCACGTGGTGTGCAGGGGAGCAGTGTGTAAGGGCAGACAAGGAGGAAAGGAGGCCAGGCGCACATCACCCACGTCCCTCCTCTGCCCTCTCGCCTCCCTGCACCCACTTCCTGTCACCACCAGCCTCACTGAGTCTCTGCTTCTCTTGAGCAAAATGGCCCCTTAGACGGGCATCTGTTGGTCCTTTACCACTCGATCGAGATCCTGGGCCCTGGGGTCCCCTGTCAGAGCCTCCGGCATGAGGTTGTCCCTCCTAATGAGAGACGTACAATCAGACCTGGTGGTTCGTGGATTTCACCTCGATGCCCGAGATCCATCTGTGACCTAAAATGCTCCCTCAGGAGGCTTTCGTGGTCCTTCATGGACGTCGGCTGACGGGTGAGAAACTTGAGTGGAGCAAGGTGCCACCCTGCCTTCTTGTTCCAGTTCTCGTACTGTAAACAGCCCTCCCCAGGTTCTGGTGCCGTGTTTACCCATCTTCATACTTTATTTCCCACTGTTTAAATGCCCCCCAAGTGTAGGGCTGAAGTGCCGTCTAGTGGCCCTAAGCAATGCTCCATTTCTTTACGGGAAAAACGCAGGTAGCAGGTAAGTCAGTCCTGCTCGGGTACGCCCTGCAGCACTGAGGTGAGTTCAGGGTGGTGAATCCGCAGTATATCTTAAACAAGGGTCTTTCAATAGAAATACTCATAAAACAAAGCGATGTATGATCAGTCAGTGACCATGTTGTCACCTGAGGCTTCAAGGAACCCAACCCTGTACTTCTCCTTGGAGCAACGCTTTCTTATTTGCTAATTCAACTTTATACAACATGCCCACATGATGGACAGGTCAACATCATTGCCATGAAGACGGATAATCACTTTGTGTATGTCACACAGAAAAACAGACACACAACCCGTAAAGAGTCCTTATGTTTTCTTTCTGCCTGTGAATGCTAAAATACCATGCTCCTAAGCACAGAGCAAACAGGAATCTGTCATTCTGTCTAGCCTGACAACTGACATGTTTCAGGTGGAATCATCTGGATCACAGACCCATTTTTCGACTCATGGCAATTGCTCCACCACCTCCCACATCTTTGCATCTGCCCTGGCTCACTAGAAAGAGACCTACCTTGGGTTCAGGCAGCCTGGGCTGTGCTGCCAGCCCTGCACCCACCAGGACCAGCAGTGTCCCTATGGGCCAGTCACATAACCATAAATGCAGCCTCTCCACATCTCAGTGATGCATGATTGTCCTCACCCCATCCCTTGGAAGAGCAGGTGAGGGAATGCATAAAAGCAGGGAGCTCTCCTGGTCTGGTAGCACGCACCTGTAATCCCAGCGGCTTGGGAGGATGAAGCAGGAGGATCACAAGTTCAAAGCCAGGCTCAACAATTTAGTGAGATGCTAAGCAATTCAGTGAGACCCTGTCTCTAAAAAAAAATACAAAAAGACGCTGGGGATGTGGCTCAGTGGTAGAGTGCTTGCCTCACATGTTCAAGGGTTTATGCCCCTGGGTTCAATCCCTGGTACCAAAAGAAAAAACAAAAAAAGGGGGGCTGGGGATGTAGATCAGTTGGTAGAGGGCTTGCCTCGTGTGCACAAGGTCCTTGGTTCAATCCCCAGCACCACAACATATATATATAAAAGAAGCAGGAACCTCCACATAACTGTGGGTTGGGGAGGACAGCTGAAGACAGAGTGGGGGCTTTGGACTTCAATGCTATCCCCAGGTTGTAAGTTGGCCTCTGCCATTCTCCAGCTCTGTGAACTTCAGCAAATTTCTTAATTCCTCTGGGCCTCAATTATGTGGGATAATTCACAGTAGATCAGAGGGAAGGGCATGCCCAGTTCCTGAGCACCCTGGGCCAGGCCGACTGCCTGTTTGTCCTCTCCTCTGACCCCTAGAGGCTCCCTGAGAGGTAGAGCTGAACCCTGGTCTGCACAGGCTCCTGCTAAGACCACAGGTACGTCCCAGCTGGAGCAGGATTGCAGCCAAGGCCGGCAGGTCCTTGGCCCTTTTCTTTTGGCTGACAGAAACCCTCCGGGACGCCCTAGTAGAATCATCTCTTCCCATCGCAAGGCAAGGAGCCGACTTAATTGCAGAGTGGATTTATAAAGAATTCCGCCAGGCCCCACCTCAGAAGCTCGTCAGTACCTTGGAGACAAGCACTGACCCTTACAGATGAACTACTCTTGAGTCTTGGTTCACTGATCTCACACCAGGCCTGAGGCCAAGACCAGAAACACGCCTCTCAAGGGGTGACGAGAATGCTGACTACCAGCTCAGGCACCGTGTTCTGAAGACAGCCCGCACCCCCGCCACCTCCGAGCCCCATTTTCCCAAGAGGGACAGAGGCCCAGGAATAGCCTCATTTGGAAGGAGTAAGTCACCTGCTGTCAGGAGAACTGACACACACACCAGCTCCGTGAAATACACCGGGTATCATTATTTTTTTTTTAAACTGACAACCTTGAGGATCACAAGATTACCAATTCTTCCTTTTCTCTGTCTTCCTGGTGACCCTGTCCACCCTGCCTGCCTTGTGCATAATGAAGGCCAGCAAAGCTTTGCCCTCGGAGGCCTTGAGAAAGAGGAGGTGCACCTCCCACCTAGCGGGGTGGGGAGCCCTGTCATCGCCACAGTCTGCCCTGGGAGCTGGTGGAAGCTCCAGGCGGTCCTTTGAGGTGCTATCGCGATACCCATTTTACCAATGAGATAAGCTGAGATCCAGGAGGAGAGAAGACGGGCACTAGGTTGCACTTCCCACGCCCACGTTCTTTCTGTGGGTTCTGATGCTCATGCCAGGAAAAGGGGGGCTTCCAGAGAGTTCCACCAGCCTATTGAGAACACAGCCCATGAGTCTGTTGAGGCCTTCACTGACCCAAATGGTCAGGCATGGCCCCTCTGACTGTCAGCGGGCAGGAGAAGTGGTATCTGGAGACAGGAGCAGTGCTCCACCTCCCTGGGGCCTGGGGCACTGGGCTGCAGACAGGGGGCAGCGGCAGGCATGCTTATCCAGGAAGGCCAGGAGGCTGTAAACTGTGGGTTTGTTCCACTGTGAGTGTGTGTGCTGGGCAGGGGGGCGGGGGGTGTTAGACGCGACCACCTGAATGAAGCACAGCTCTCAGGTGCCGTGAAGCTACCAAAGAAATGACCCAGTACCGCAGAACCCGTCTCTTGCCCTGACTCCTGGCCTCAGCCCAGGAAATCTCGGCACCAACACCACTTCATCCTCCAGGGCTGAGGCCTGAAATGTGCAGGAGGGGTCCGGTGGGGCAGGGGATGCTGTTCAGCCTTTTCCGCCTCTTGTCACATGTAGAAAACGGTGGCATTTATACAATTCAGCAGGTGGATGGAGAAAGCTGCCGGAGCTGACCAGCAGGCCCTGGGGCCCCCGGCCACCTAGAGATAACAGCAAAGGCGCCTGTTGGGCGGGGTTGAGTTATGGGCCAGGCGAATCTAGCCCGGGAGGCAGACAGGCCTCTCAGCAACACTCGGAGCTTCCTCAAAATGCCAGATGCAAACCTGCCCCAGACCTGCTGGATCGGATCGGCACTTGCGTTTTAACAAGATTCCCAGGTGAGTCCCAGGCTGCTCTGCACAGCCAACGTGGAACCCAGGGATGCAAACTCAGATGCGCAAGGGAACAGGCGACTCCCATAATGACTCAGGAGCCCAGCTGGAGACTCTGGTGACCAAGAAAAGCCACGACCAGTCAACAGTGCAGCCACGACTCAGCTCCAGCCAGTCAGGGCCATGAGAGACCATACAGCCCAGGGGTCCCTGGTCTTCTGATTCTAAGAAGTCAATTTCCTGAGTCTCCAATATGATCTAAGTAATCTTAAAGTCTTTCAAAATATGGTCTATGTCCAATAAAACAGTCACTGAATCTTGGAGCAGTTCAAGGCTTCGAACTGCAGACACTTGAGTTTGACCTTGCCACACTTTACAGGGGACCATGGAGCCTAAGGCAGGTCAGCCCAGGTCAGCCACTTTCTAAGTATATAACCTTAGACAAGCATTTGACTAGAATCTTTCTCATCGATAAAATGGCCCCAACAAATCCCCCCATTGATTGAGGGGTTACCCTGGGAGTAAAGCATTTTTAAAAATCTATAGTTAAACATGCTGTTCACGTCGCGATACCTGAGGGCTTCCTAAACTTCCCTGTGCACCCAGGTCACCTAGGGCTCCTGTTAAGATGCAGATTCTTGTCCACTAGGCCTGGGGTGGGGCCTGTCTGGGGTTCTGCATTTCTAACAAGCTCCCAGGTAATGCTGATGCTGCTACTTCGTGATCCAGGTCAGAGGTCAGCAAATTGGCTCAGCACAGGGCCAGATGGTAGATATTTCAGCTTGTGATCTCCATCATAGCTGCTCCGTCTGCTCTCCGGTACAAAGCCACCACGGGCGATATGTCAACAAACCAATGTGACCGTGTGCCAATAGAACTTTATTTATGGAACCTGAAATCTCAGTTTCATGTTATTCATAGAATATCGCTCTTTTAATTTATTTTCCATTATTTAAAAAAGAGGCAGCAACAACAGGGAGGGCTGGAAGGGTCAGCTTCGGCCCTCGGGGGGCCTTTCGCTCACCCCAGCCTAGGGTCATCTTTAACTCAGCCTGGTCCTCTTCTTTCCCGGCTAGACTGGGGACCCCCATGGGTCATAAGCTGCACCCGCTGTTCCCTCCCCATCCAGCCAGGGCCTGGGCATGGCCAGCTGCCCTCCACAGTGAGCAGGAGCAGGGAGCTGCAGGCTGACACCGGCCTGGAAACTCCCTTCCCTTCCAGTCAATTTCACAGTCACATTTGTCACTCTGCAAAGTGTGGTAGAAAGAATCAGTGACCCCGGCGCTCAGTACCAACAGTGGGAGATTTGATTTATTAGGGGGAAAGCAATGGAAGGAACCGGCAACCTGATAAAAGGACAATTAGACAGTCCCCGACAGCCATCAAGCCCTCCCTGTTCCTGCTGCCCTCCACCACCTCTTCCGGCCCCTGGCAGCCCCTGACCGGGCAGCCAGGGCTGAGCACGTCCTTTGGGCGGGGTCTCTTGACCTTCAGAAGCCTTGGGAAGGGGCAGAGTCTTCTGAGAATGAGACCAGTGGCTTGTGACGGTCTGAATGTTAGAGTCCTCCCTAAATTCTAAAGCTGGACCCTGGGACGGGAGGCACCCCTTGGAGAGTAGGGCCTTTGGAAGTGATGAGGTCAGGGGGCTCCGCCTGAATGGGGTTGGTGCTCTGCGAGAGAAGTCGAGGGCGCCCCCTCTCCCCTTCAACCATGGGAGGACGCAGGGATGGGCACACCCGGAACGCCCTCATCAGACACTGAATCTGCTAAGCTTGATTTTGGATTTCCCGACGACCCCCAGAACTGTGAGCAATAAGTATCTGTGCTTATAAATGACACAGTTTAAGGTCGTTTCCTAGAGAAGCCCACATGGACTAAGGCATGGCTCTTGTGTTCATTCAATAAATATTGGGGGGTTTGGTGCCCAGCTATTTAAAGTTAAGGAGTCAATAAATGTTCACCGTACATTTTGACAAATATTTTGTGAGCATTTGTTACCTTCCTAATGTTACATTCTAATGACATTATGAGTAACGTAACAAATAACATCCTGTAACATTTGTTATGCAAACCGGGGGCTAGATGTGGGGTGGAGGACTCTTGATTAGGATCCAGACATGGCTCCCAGCAGGGAATTTACTTATACAAGTCAGAAACACACCTAGTGGACACTTTATGGCAGAGCCTGGCCAACTCCCACCCACAAGCTAAATCCAGCCACCCCAAAACACGCACACCTGGTTTTGCTCATAAAGTTTTATTGCAACGTGGCCCTGCTTATTTGCATACATATTGCTGATGGCAGCTTTTTACACTATGCTGTCAGACTTGAATCATTTTTACGGACTGCAAAGCTCAAAATATTTACTACTGGACTCTCTAGAAAGTTTGCCAATCCCTGGCCTAATGCAATGATTTTCCAAAATTTTGTAGAGCAACCTCAATGAGTAATACATTTTGCCCTGCCACTCAACTCCCAGATACCAGAGAGAGAGAGAGAGAGAGAGAGAGAGAGAGAGAGAGAGAAGCTTCACAGACTAATACTTGCCTTTACCATGTGCACAGCATTCTGATATTCCCTGATCCAGTGTATTTCTTTCTTTGAAACGTTAGTTGTGACCCAGTCAATTGATTGACCCATTTCAAACCCACAGTTGGAGAAGCCCAGGGTTTACTGGAAAGTAAATCACATCCGTTGGTTCATGGATTCATCTATGGATTCCCTTCTACGTGTCGGGCACGAATTCTAGCACTGGAGATGCAACTTCCAGCACCACAAAGCTTCTGTCCCCACAGAGCTGACACTCAAGGGGACAGACAGGTGGTTAAAGAATGATACTGGAGATTGAACCCAGGGGCACGCTACCACTGAGTCTATATATATATTCTTTAGTTGTAAATGGACCTTTATTTTTATTTCTTTATATGAGGTGCTGAGAATTGAACCCAGTGCCTCACACATGGTAGGCAAGTGCTCTACCACTGAGCCACAACCCCAGCGGTGGTTAAAGAATGACCAACACATCTGTGACATGTCAGGTGACGAGTCGGGCCCTGAAGAAGAGAGATGCTTACAGGGAGGGAGGGAGCGTGATGGGGCTGTGATGGGAGGGCTTTCTTCAAAGGAAGCATGGGTCACCCAGGGGTGGAGAAAGACAGGGAAAGAGAGACACCAGCAGACGAGCCCCTGGGGCAGGAGCTGCTCCTACATCTCCAGGGACACAGGCAGGAGGCCAGGGGGCTGCAGCCAGCGCTTGATGTAGGAAAGGGCAGGCAAAGACAAGTGGTGGCGAAGACCACGCAGACCGTGTGCCCCAATCAGAGCAGAATGAAATAAGTCCTGCCGTAGAAATACAAGCCAAGCGCTGAGAAGGGCTTACAGTGAAGCCGAGCCTCGGTGGAGGACGATCGCCCGCGATTTATCCATTTATCCATAGAGCAGGTGACGTGGAGAGAGACACTGGCTGAGGCACATGGACATGACGGTCAGACCCAGAGGCACAGTGCTTCCCTGGGGTGGGACAGCAGCACTGTGAGCAAATGCAGGTTAAGAATCCCTGACCCGAAAGGCTTGGGACTCCAAGAGTTTTAGATTTCAGATTTAGTCCCATTTTTGGAATATTTGCATGTAAGTAATGAGATATTTGGGGAATGAGACCCAAGTCTAAACCCACAATTCATGTTTCATATAGACCTTATGCACACAGTCTGAAGGTAATTTTTTTTTACAATATTTTTAGTGCCCCTGAATTTGACTGTGACCCATCACCTGAAGACAGGTATAGAATTTTCCACTCATGGCAGCATGTCAGGCTCAAAAATTTTCAGATTTTGGAGCATTCCAGATGTTAGATAAGGATGCTCAACCTGCATTTGCATATTCATAATGAGAGCTCTTGGGGATGGGACACAAGCCTAAACATAAACTTCATTTGCATGTAGTACACACCATAGACTCAGAGCCTAAAGGTAATTTTATGTAACATTTTTAATAATTTTGTGCATAAAAAAACGTTTCATGGTATGGAATTTTCTACTGGTAGAGTCATAAATGCTCAAAAAGTTTCTGATTTGGGGCATTTTGGATTTCAGATTTTGGAATTAGGGACTCTCCAGCTGTAATTAAATCCTCACAGAAGGAAATGTCAAGGGAACTGGGAGCGCCTTGGAAGGGTTCCAGGGAAGACCTCCAAAAGATGAGGTAGATAATTGCAGGCAGATAACAGCAGTGACAAGCTTCAGAGAGGAGTGGAGATGGGGAGAAGGAGAGGAGAGGGCCAGGACCCACAAGGAGGAGCCACAGCAGTTCAGAGAAGAAGGTAAGGGTTTGACTCCAGGCAGGAACCAGAGCAGTGAGCCAAAAGATGACAATACAGCTAAGTGACATGGGACAGGCAGCACTGAACGGACCTGGGGGACTGCCTGGATGCCAGGCAGGTAAGGAAATCAAGAACATCACCCAGAACATCTCTAGTTCATGACTCAGGAGCCAGTGGCGGCTGAAGAACTGGAGCAGCACCCGCCGAAGACCCCATTCTCAGACCTGGGCTCCCTGCATAATATGTCATGGTCCTGCTCTTCATAGGAAGGCTCCCTCGGCCTGGCCCCTTCATGACTCCCAGGAATCAGGGTTCAAGAGGGTTTCCAAAGGCATGGAGAAAGGGAGCTTTCATGATTTTAATACACTGAATATATAGTCTTTGATATGCTGATGTATTCATCAGCTTTTGGTCACCGTGATCAAAAGGCCTGACCAGAATAATTTAAAGGAAGAAAAGTTTATTTGGGGCTCATGGTTTCAGGAGTCTCAGTCAATGTTTGGGTGACTCCACAACTCTGAGCCTGAAGTGAGGCAGAACATCATGGCAGAAGGGTATGGCAGAGGGGAGCAGCTCAGCTCATGCACCCAGGAAGGAGAGAGAGAGAGAGAGAGGGAGAGAGAGAGAGAGAATAGGGTGGGGGGAGCTCGTGATCCAGGGAAAGGATATAATCGCCAAAGACACACCCATTGACCTACTTTCTCTGGCCACACCCCACCTGCCCACAGTTCCCATCCAGTAGTCCATTCAAATTATTAATCCATCAAATGGATTAATCCACTGATGAGGTTATAGCTCTCATAATCTAATCATTTCACCTCCGAACATTCCTGAATTAACACATGAGTTTTTTTTGGGGGGGCACCTCATATCTACACCACAATAACTAAGTTAAATGAAACATACTATTAAAATTAATCTCACTCATTTCTTTTTATACTTTTGGTGTGAAAACATAACTTTTCTGAAATTCATAATTGTAACATAAAATTCATCATTTCTGATTTATAACTACAGCTCTCATAGACTTTAAATCACACCCCTGCCATTTGCTAGCTGAGTGGACTTGGGAACGTTACTTAGAACAATGCCTGGCAGATGGAAGACCCTCCAGAAGGTTGGTCATGGTTCAGAGAGGCCGCCTTGCTTTGCAGCTGGGAGCTCTGAGGCCAGACAGCCCAGTAGGCACCCTCCTCCCCTGCGTCCCAGCTGTGTGACCTGGAGCAAGTGACTCAACCCTCCCTGCACCTTGGTTTCCTCATCTGCACCAGCACGGGACTTGGCCCAGTATAAAGGAGTCCCGGACATGGCGGACCTGCAGTGAGCGCTCAGCAGACGGTTCTACGGTTGACTTCCATGTTGGCTGCTCAAAATAATAACAAGTTCAAGGTCTTTGTGGGCCTTGTTTTCCAATTCTAGAATCAGGCAACACTTCATTTCACAAAATAGAATAAGTGTTCCAATGAGACAATCGGAGGAAGTTTTTATATATATATATATAGACATCCAGGGGCTGGAGGAAAGAGAAACAAAACAAAGAGGGGAGTGGTCATTCCAAAGTCACTGTCCTTGTAAGGCAGGGACAGGGAACAACTGAAACAAAACTGATATCAGGTTACTTGGGTTACATTTTTTTTTTGTGGAAGGGCTGAGGAAGAGGGAACTTCATGATGATAATTGAAAATGACCCATTTGGGAACCTTGGCGATTCTCTTCTAATCCTGATTGTTCACAAGAGAGAGTAACAGCTTCGTCCCCGCGTGGTGACTGGGACTTTAGCAGGAGTGACTCCATGTTCATTTTCAGCCTGGTCTTCTGGGGCCCGTGGAGGCGCTGAGTCCAAAGCTCAGCAGTCACCCCTCAGGGATCTCTCTGCTCCAGGCCAGCCCCTCCCTCCACTCCCCAGGTGGCTGCTGAAATGGGGGATCCCAAAACTCAGAAGCAGTTGCCACATCCCTCTGCTTAAAACCCAACCATGATGCCATGCCGTCCCCAGTCAAACTTGTGGACACAAAGACCCACGCTAACCCATCAGTTCTGCAGGGTCCTCTGGGCACACACCTCCTCAATCACACCTCGTTCTCCTGTCACATGAAGCATCTCACTGTCCCATGCTTCTCTGTCTCTCCCCTTCATTTTTACCCTACATCTGTCTCGACCTCATTGACACCAGACTCAGCTCAAGAGTTTCCTGAACTTCTCCCCCGTCCTTCAGTTGGCATGAGACCGCCACACACACACTTGGTACCCACATTGTGCCAACGCAGAATCCTGGGGCCCATCCGTAACACACTCATGCACTAGTGGTCTGTCTCATATCCCTTACAGACTGTAAGCCTCTTAGGAGTAATAATGATGATGAATTTATTAAGCGCATACTATGTGCTAAGCACCGGCCTGAGGACTCCGCATGGGTTGACTCACCCGACCCTCTTCCTGTAATCCCTCTGAGGTGGATGCTAACAATCACTCCGCAGTTGAGGGAGCAGGAAGGAGGCACTGGCGTAATCCACTCCAGCATTTGATGAGTCGGAATCCAAACCCAGCCGAGCTGGCTTGAGATGCCGCACTCTTAACCTCAGTTACTTTCTTGCTGTTGTCGTTTTTCTCGGTGGTGCTGGGAATCCAGCTCGGGGCCTTGCACGTGTTCTTCCTCGGATCCCACTAAGCTCTATCTGCAGCCTCGATTTACTTTTATAACTTAAACTCCTGTGGTTGACTTTGAGCTGACAGTTCCGAGAGAGAGCTGCTTCCCTGAGGTCCCCAGTGTGCATTCTCCTCGTCTGAGTGGGCTATGGTCCTTCCCATGAAAGCCCAGGCTGATCCCCAACGATGGGAAGGAGGGCACATGAGCAGCTCACCTGCATACCCTGCCCCGAGCAATGGAGTTTGGGCACCATTTGCTTAGCTTTGTCTATCTATATTGCAACCTGGAACCCCAGCTGGAGAGGAGAGAGCCCCCTGTATTCTCCTATTGAGTGGAAAGGAAGGAGTGGGGTCAGCTCTAAAAAAGTGCTGGCAGAGCCAATCAAGTCCAGTGTCCAGTGTTGGGCACTGTGCATGACAGATCAGACATAGAGGGTGCTGGACAGAGACCTGGCTCATGGCAGGGGCAGAGGACTGCATGGGTGAGTGATGCTTCTCCAAACCAACCCAGATGGCACGATTCTCAGACCCCAACGGGGAGACAGCAAGGGTCCCCTTGAGTCCTTCAGGGAGCCTTCTGCCCCCCCAGCCTGACACAGCCAGGGAGCCACTCAGGGTGGATGGTGAAGGGCAGGGGGAAAGTTCCAGGGGGCTGGAGAAGTGTCAGCATCTCTCAGAACTTCCCGGAAGGGAGCCATTAGGTATCATCATGTGCTGATTGAGGGGCTGGGTGGGGGAGCCGTCTTGGACAGAACGGGCACTTCTCTTTGTCTGACAACAGAGATCAGAGGCTTCATTATATTACCCACCTCATGCTCCACTTCACCCCTACAAAGTGCTTTTCCAATGGTCAGCCCTGATGCTGGCTCTGGGTGGGAGGAGACAGGGGAAGAAATCTGAAAACCAAATATACCATTCAGTATGAATAAAGATCCTGAAGACTGTGGATTAGATGAGCAGGCAAGTGGGCTTCTCAATACCCGTCCCCAGAATTAGACAGACTTGCCCATCAACTGGGCAGTGTTGGGCCCTGAGGGTGTCACCACAAAGGAGCCTGTTGACATAAATAACAACTCTGCTTAAAGGAAATAAGAAAGTAGTTTCTCCTGAGTCAAATATGAGAGTCCATGGCCCAGGGACATGGATTCCAGTTACTTTGGATGACGTATCCCGTTGTGGAAGAGGTTACATGAACGTTTAGAGCCACAGAACAAAAATCATAAATCACACATTCAAGATCCATTGGTGGGAGCATTTGGTGGGTGGGCGACCACTGGTCTTTCCCATGGGTATCAGGTGGGACACCCATGGATTAGGGACGCTGGAGGTCTGCTAGGCTTCACAACACATTCTGAGAGGTTCACCTAACAGTCATGAGAATATTAGGTCAAATCCAAGGTTAATAGTAAATGGCTGCTTCTTCAAAGTCCTAAGATAGCCCAGGATGATTGCAGGTCTCTGCCTGCGACATTCCATTCCTCACAATCACAGGTTCTACTCACACCTGATCTTCAATGTCAAGGCGACTTCTTCAAAGCACATCTGCTTCCCAGGCCTAACCTGGGAAAACCTGCCATTGGAGAGCAGAACAGATTTCACACTCATCATGGGAAAAGAGGAAGGGGAGGAGAAGGGCCGAGCTCCTCTCGCCCTGTTTCTCCTGCAAACCCTCCCGTGGGAATGGATCGGCCCCACGGGGAAGGATGAGCAGCCAGCAGGCCAGGGCTGCTCCCACCACATGGAAGGAAGCTGCAGGCCTTTGAAAATAAGAGATTCCTGTGTTATCTTTCGCCACCAAGGTACTTGGCTGCCAGAGAAAAGGACTCTGGGCCCCCAGGGCCTTCTAGAGTGAAAAATCCTACTGCAGACCCAGCTCGAGCAAGAGGCTTTCCCACAGACACCCGCAGGCCAGAAAAGCCAGCTGGGAGCCAGGAGCCAGTGAGCACACCCACCCTGTGTGGAGATTGTTTGGCTGAAGTAAGGGGAAATTCCACCTCCGACTGGACTGGTTTTGACATCAGGAAGGCCCTGGGACAAGGCCGGGCTGGGGCCTGGGTGAAGTCAGAGAGGCCCCAGGTTATTTCCATCTCCTCTCACCAGCCCCAGGGCCAGCTTCCTTTCAAACCAGGTCCTCTGTCTGTGCTGGCTGCACTCTGGGCTGCTCAGGTCCCTGTGTGTGAAAGAATACAGACCTGGAGAAGATGTCCTTTCCCACCAGAGGAGGCCAGTCCACAAGGACCTCGGATGGTGGACGCACAGATACTTGCTTCCCCCCAAAACCTGCTATTTCCCCAGCCTTTTCCATGTGCGAAGGGAAAAAGGACCAACCTTCCAGTTGTCCCAAGTCCACAGCCAGAGCCCTCCTTCCATCCTGCATTCCCTCATACCACACATTCCACCCATCAGCAAATACTTTCAGCAGCACCTGAAAAATATTTCGAGAATCTGCATCCCTGTTCAAGCCACTGTCGACTCTCACTGCATTCTTAACCAGCTTTCCAAGGTCCCCCTGCTCTTCAGCCGTTCAGAGGAAAATCTGATCCTTGCCATGGCTCTTGGACCCCGTGTGATCCAACCCCATTTTCTGCTCAGCCTCCCCCCATGCTCCCTTGGCCCACTCACTGCGTCCATCAATGGTCTCTCTGCATTCTTCGAGGACAGCACCATCTCCAGCCCCAGACCCGGGCACTTGTGTTCTTTGCCTGGATCCTTGGGTTCGGCTTGCAACCGGTACCTGCGCTGCCCTTAGGTCTGTGCTAATGCCTCCTTCAAGGGAGCTGCCCTTAGGTCTGTGATAATGCCTCCTTCAAGGGAAAACTCCCACAAGCCCCACAGGAAGTAGCCTCGCCCTGACCCGCTGTGATCCCCGTTCCCTTTGGCCTGACTTATTCTCCTCTAACACCCATGCCACCTAATACACGGGGTTCTTTGTCTTTCCACCCAACCCTGTCATTATATCCCTGGTACCTACGACCATGCTTGGCTCATAGCTGGGGCTCAGTAACATCTGTCAAGTGAATGACTAGGCTTTCGAGTACAAGAGATCAGGTGGAATCTCAGTCTTCCATATGCCAACTGCAGGTCCCACAGCCAATTACAGAAACTTTCTGGGTCTTATGGTTTGGATATGAGGTGTCCCCTGAAAAACTCACATGCTCAGCAATGCAGGAATGTTCAGAGGTGAAATGATTCGGTTATGAGAGCTGTAACCTCATCAGTGGATTAATCCACTTGATGGATTAATAATTTGAAGGGGCTACTGGGTGGGAACTGTAGGTGGGTGGGGTGTGGCTGGAGAAAGCAGGTCAGTGGGTGTGTCTTTGGGGATTATATCCTGTCCCTGGCTCCTTGGGTCCCTGGGCTCATGAGCTCCCCCAACCCTTCTCTCTCTCTCTCTCTCTCTCTCTCTCTCTCTCTCTCTCTCTCTCCCTCTCCCTCTCCCTCTCCCTCTCCCTCTCCCTCTCTCCTTCTCTTCCTCTCTCCATCTCTCCCTCTCTCCCTCTCTCCGTCTCTCCCTCTCTCCCTCTCTCCCTCTCTCCCTCTCTCCCTCTCTCTCTCCCTCCTTCCTGGGTGCATGAGCTGAGATGCTTCCCTGGTCACCCTCTTCCCCCAGATGTTCTGCCTCACTCAGGCCCAGTGCACAGGAGTCAGCCAACCATTGACTGAGGCTTCTGAAACCATGAGCCCCAAATAAACTTTTCTCCCTCTAAGCTGTTCTATTCAGGTCTTTCACTGATGAAAAACGGACTCACATACTGGGCCTTGGTTTTTCTCATATATGAAATGGGAAAATAATAGTACTGACCTCATAGGATTATCATGGAGACTAAATGAATTACTGCACAGCTTGTAGTATAGCACCTGGCACATAAAAAACTCCCAGTAGAAGCAGCTGTTGTTCTCGCAGTCATCATCATTATTATTATTTATTCGCAGGCTGAGTCACATGGTCTCAGCCAGTGCCCCACCCAGGCTCCCCAACCAGAGGTGGAGTGAGTGATTCAGGTGGTGGCAGCCTGCCCTGTGACTCAGCCTCACTGGGGTCCCCTGGCACAGGCCGCCTTGGCCAAGGGGCCCTGGGGTTGAATCATCAGGACACAATTCCAGTGGGGGGTACCTTGGCCATGGGGTTTAGCTGGTAGCTTTGCCCTCCTGGGTCCTTCCAGGAAGAGACTGGGCACCTGCCCCAGGGTGTTCTTGGGAGCACACTTGGCCAGCTCCGATACATCTGTCAGTAGAGGTTTCTTGAGAGCCAGATAGGGGTGAGTGGAAAGGGGAAAGGGTCGGTAGAAAAGAGAAACGTCACCTTTCTCCTCTGCAGTATCCAGGGCAGAACATGGAGTTCTGAATTCATGTCCCCATTCCTCCACTTACTACCTGGATGACCTTGGACAAGTTCTTCACTTCTCTGAGCCTTGTCTGTGAAATGAAAAGGACACTTCAAGGTCACAGGGAGGACTTATTGAGTGGACTGTCTTCCTGTCCCAGATCCTTCAAAGCCTTCTCAGATCCACCCAACAAGGTCTCTGAGCTTTGGTGGCATTTGTAAAATTCCCCCTCTCAACTTTCCTAACTTCAGCTCCCCCAGGAAGGGCAGGAACCAATTCAGTGCTTCTCTCCTCCACTCATTCAGCACTGTTTATTGAGCACCTACTACGTGCCAGGTACTGTACTAACTCCTGGATATAGAAATTATGATCCAGTGGGAGATACTGATGATACGTAAGTGAGCAAATAGATACACAAATTATGGTCTCTACTTAGCCCTGGGCAGGAAAATAAGCTGTTAAATGAGAGAAAGACATGGCTCCAATATCAGAGGAAACTTCTGAGGTGGTGACATGTCAGCCAAGGATGAAAAATGAGAATGAACGAGAGCCAGCCGCGCACTAAAGCAAGAGGGATGAACTTTCTGGGCAGAGAACAGTCTACACAAAAGCCCAAAGGCAGGAAAGAGCTCGGGTTGTTTAGGGTGTGCCAGGGAAACAGCACATGAGTGTCTCGCTGGCGGCCGGGCTGAACACGGGATGGGGCCACACGGGGCCCGCCTCCTCCTGTCCCTCCTCTCGGCCATCACATCCTGGCATCTCCTGTTCCCACTGCCGACAAACGATTGCCTCATCAGATTTTTCTAGTTTTATGAGTTGTTTACAAGGACAGGGCTTGTCTGGGTCCACGGTGGCCGGAAGGCCTCAGGCTGTCTTTGAAGATTAGATGAGATACTACACGTAAACTGCCCAGTGCAGCTCCTGGCACGTAGCCCGTGCTTGACTAGGCCACTCTCCATCACCGAGTTGCACCCCTAGACATTGCTTTTCTTCCAAACAAGGTCTTAATGTCTCAATGCAGAAAAGGCTGATGGAGAACTCCGGTCCCACATGGTGGCTCTCCTCAGTCATTGTCTGCAGGACCCTGAGAAGTTGTCAGAGTGCCCAGGTGCAGACTTGGGGCTCAGCTTCTCCTCCAACATGGTGGAAAGAGACCATCCATTGTCCATTTCAGACAAGGTGAGATGGAGTCCATCGCCTCGGCTGGGACGCCCTCCCTGCCGGGGGTGGGGGTGAGGGTGCCTCTGCAGGGCGCCCACAGTGGGGTTGATTCCAAATAACTTTCTGGGCAGGATCTGGGCCCCGTTTCCTGAGCTCATGTCAACGGGGAGATGGACTCCAGCATCCTGCCGTGGCCTCTGTCCTTGACTGGTCACTCTCTACTGAGGTGTCCTCCACGTGTCTCCCAGGGACTGTCACCTCCATGGGTGCACAGGGACTGTGTCTCAGTATCTTTTTCCTACAGCACTTGGATGACTTGTCTCTCCACCTGCGTTTAAGGACTCATCTAAATGGTGAGCTCATCCCCACTAACTACCCACCTTGGTTTGTGCTGAAGAACAGGGTCCTGAGGCCTCCATCTTGAAAGGCGTTGAGACCATCCTAAAGGTGTCACGTCCTTTCGATTTTCCTAAAGTGCAGACAGGTTTCAAGTGCGGACTAGAGTTTATGGATGTTCCCACCATCAGTTTCCCAAACGTACGTATTCCATGAAGAACAGATAGGCTTGTCCACTGGGGGGATTCCAGCAAGAGGCTTCTGAATGAGAACCCCAAAAGAAATTAATAACTGTGACCCACTAGGCTCACAGTCCCCAGACACACCATCAGGACATTCTGGAAGTCCCTCGTTCTCAGAAGCAGCACAATATAGTTTAAATTCCCAAGAGAAGCACAGTCATCTTGTCATCTATCAGAAACTGGGCAGATTACGGCCAAAGCAGTTCAGCATGCATAGGTTAGATCACATGCCACTCACCACCATCACACCTTGGGTAAACCAGGTTTTCTGGTGACAGTTGTGTTAAAAAGCAAGGGTCACGTGAAAGTCGGTGTGGAACAGGAGACGAGGGTGAAGATGTCCAGTGGTTTGGAAATTTGTGCAGTACCCAGCATGCACACACATCCCACTAGCACGTGATTATAGCCACTTGAAAAGGAGACAAAATTAGACAACTAACCAGCCTAGCATTTATGTAATTGTTTAAAATAAAAACAATTGTTTTTATAAATGCTAGGCTGGTTAGTTCTTACTACTTAATATATGAAATTGTGAAATCGGTCAGTATTTCTTTGGTCCAGGGACTACTGTGAAAAAATTCTTGAGTGGGGCGGCTTAAGCTGAGAAAGTTCGAGAACCACTGCCTTAAAGTTCTTGAGGCTGAGTTGAGGCTGAGCTCCGCGGTGCACGTGGCCTGATGTCCATATTATGTACACAATGTCCATCTCAGTCCTGCCTTGCAAGTCCAGGGGCTGCTGGACTGGTTAAAATCTCACCAGGGGTAAACAGGGTAGCCCCTCCTTCTTTCTCCAGCCAACTAGTTGTTAATGAGCTGATGGTGTTTTGGAATGTGCTGGGTGCCTGCCTTCCTGTTATAAAAACAGAGAACAACTGGGCGTTGTGTGCCGGGTTGTGGTTTTATTATCTTGAACGAGGAGCCGCCTGGGTCTCCAGTGGCCTCTGCCAGCTAGTTTTTTCCAGAAAGAAAGCCCACAGGGCACTGTGACGGCCCTTGGTTATTATTGTTGGTCGACATCCTCCCGCTTTGAGCTGATTTGTCAATATCCTGGGTCAGGAACCATCTCATGTAGTTCTCTTTATTTTTAAAAAACAAGTGTGTCTCAGCGTTCTCCCGGGAAGGAGCACACTCCACACGGGGTCTTCAGTGGAAACCTGATGGAGGTCATTCGGCCACAGTGAGCAGCTGGTCACACTCACCTTCAGTGTTTTCTAGGGGATTGAAATCGGGCAGGGAAGTTCAGCCAAGCTCAGGCGTCTCTGTATGGGGGTTGATTCCAAACCGTTTTCCGGGAAGGATCTGGGCCCCATTCCCTGAGCTCATCCCAAAGGGGAAATGGACCACCCCCCTTCAGCCCAGGATCCTGATGTGCCCTGGATTTCCATGAGATATCAAGTCTTGGTTCTCTGCTAGGGTTGGTGACTCTTTTTCAAAGCATCTGGCCACAGGGCCATTGCACATCTGCTAGGGCCCCTTTCCCCAGGGGGTCCCATGACGGGCCCCTTCATTCGTCTTTTCAGCAAATATTTATTGAGTACCTACTGTGGTGCCAAGCCCTATGCTGGGCATGGTGGTATAAGAAGGAAAAAAAACAAAGAGATGCTTGTGATAAGCTAGTGCTCTTTCAGACCATCTGCCTGTAGTATCTCATTTAATGTTCAACTAAAATCTGACATTCAACAGCAAGCCAACGAGTCATTCACATCTTGTTGATGAGGAAAGAGAGATACAGAGGTCAGTGACTCCCATTTGAGCTGGGGTTTGAGCTGGCTTTCTTAAAGGCTCTCCTGATGCCTCTGTAGCAACACTCCAGGTCCCTGGTCTCATGGGCTTGCCTTCAGTGGAGGAGTTATCAGTCTCTTTTTCTCTTTTGATAACAAAATATCTGAAGCTGGGTAATTTGTAAAGAAGGCTCCTGGTTCTGGAATCCGACACCATGGCGCTGGCCTCTGGGGGACTCTTACAGGGGCCCCACAGCTGATGGCACAGGGCCTGGCAGGACAGGACCCCGGAGAGCAGGGAGGAGCCCCACCTGCTCCTTTACATCACCCTCCCCAAGAACGAGCCAGGCTCCCGCGGGAGCTACCTCCTCCCAAGGGCAGCACCCCGTGACCAGCCTCCTCTTACGGGTACCAAGCCGCCTCTTAGTGCCAGCACTTTGAGGACTGAGGTTCCAGCACTTGAGCCTTTGGAGACACACTCAGACCGAATCTCCAGTAAATGCACAGTCAACGGACTAAGTCATCGGAGGTGATGGGGAACTCACAGTAACCAGGGTGCTCAGCTGGCGGGGAGGAGCTGAGCCCCAGGGAGCTGGAAAGGCCCACAGAGGGGTCGCCTGGGCTGCCCCTGAAGAAGCCGGTGGTGGGAAGGTGTCAGGGAAGGGGGCTCCAAGCAGAGGCAGGCGACAGGCGCAGAGGCTGGGCCGGGCCGGGCTGGGCCAAGGAGAGAAGGCCGGAAGCCGGGTCCCCGTCACCCAGCCTGGGCTGCTCACAGCCCTGCATGCAGAACTGCCAGGTGCACACCCGGCCCCCTCCAGACCGCCCGGCCTTTGGCCTGGACCAGGGGGATTTTAAGAAGGTGACCGCAGTGGGCTGGCCAGGGATGGTGGCTTAGGCCAGGCTGGTGGCCCAGGAGGTGTCCCTGTCTCTCCTGTTGCTTCCCCATGAAGGATCGGGAGCGGCTCTGAGTGGCCTTTCTCCCACTGGGGTCCACAGGAAGCTCTTGGGCTGGGCCTGGATCAACTGTGGGGTGCAGGCTGAAGGTGGCCTGGGGGCTCCACACAGCCCACGGGGCCCCGTCTCACCGTGCAGAGCACGGACTATTTGCTGGGCGTCCACTGAAGCTCACACCAGATGTGCGAAGAGGGGAGGCAGCGCTGCCATAAACTATTAACTCAAAAACCTCTAATCTGCAACAGCCTCACCTGGCCATAGCCACCCGGCGAGGCTACCAGCCCTCAGCCACAGCCGCCCGCCACAGCATGCCTGGTGGGTGGCTTCTTTGTCTTCTTGCCTCAGCTCAAAGCAAGACAGGCACATTCGTATCATTTTCTATTTATTTTATTTTTGGTACTGAGGACTGAACGCAGGGGCACTGAACCACTGAGACATATGCCCAGCCCTTTTGTTTTATTTATTTTATTTTATTTTTTGGTTGTAGATGGACACAATACCTTTATTTATTTTATTTATTTTTATGTGTGGCTGAGAATCAAATCCAGAGCCTCACACATGAGAGGCAAGCGCCCCACCACTGAGCAACCACCCCAGACCACATCCCCAGCTCTTTTAATGCTTTATTTTTGAGACTGGATCTCACTAAGTTGCTTAGAGCCTTGCTAAGTTGGTAGTGCTGGCCTGGAAACTTGTGATCCTCCTGCCTCAGCTTCTCAAGTCTCTGGGATTACAGGCCTATACCACCGTGCCCTGCTTTGTTCACAGAATATTTCTAGAAAAGAAAATAAATTTTATCACCAGGATGCCTGGGGTTGACAGTAAGATCTAGAATTTTTCCAGATTCTTTTTTTTTTTTTAAATTTTGGACTCTTTTTACCACACATGTATATTATTTTTTCAACTAAAAAACTTAACTTTATGCTGGGCGTGGTGGCACATGCCTGTAATCCCAGCAGCTCAGGAGGCTGAGGCAGGAGAATTGCGGGTTCAAAGCCAGCCTCAGCAACTTAGTGAGGCCCTGCCTCTAAATAAAATACAAAATAGGGCCGGGGGTGTGGCTCAGTGGTTGAGTTCAATCCCCAGTTTAAAAAAAAAAAAAACTTTATATAAAAACAGATCAAAGTGATCCCTGGATCGCATTTTATTGGCCTTTTGTGAACTGACTTCTTTGAACTGTATTTTAAGGAAAGGACGTGAAGATGTGAGACACCGGGACTGAATTCTGGGCTGCCCCAGATTCATCTGTCAGAGCCCTGACGGCTCAACGTGATGGTCTGGGAGACGGGCCTTGTGGGAGGTTCAGACGAGTTCACCCGAGCGGGATATTCGCGATGGGCTCAGTCTCCTTATAAGAAGAAATACCAGACAGCTTGTCCCCACTCTCCCTCCCCCTGGGTCCAGCAAAAAGACAGCCCTCTGAAGCCAGGGCCCCACCATGCCGGCCCCCTGACCTTGGGCTTCCAGCCTCCAGAGCAAATGGAGCCTGCACAGAAAGGCCTTGCGGGGGGGCGTCCAGCCTCTGCCGAGCACTCTGGGGCTGACACTTGTGACATGTCCCTAGGAGGAGCTGGAAGCATGTCATGCTGGTTTTGCTGAAGCCGGGCTGGGATTCTCTTAGCACCTCGTCCCTTTTCCTCTTGGAGGAAACTGACCCAAGTTGCCTTTCTTCCAGTGGACACACACCAAAGGGGTCAGCCCGTCGCCAAACATCACCAGATGCCCTTTCAACCTTATTCTACGTACAGATTTGGGTCCTCACCCATTTGTCTTTTTCTTTTAGTCCTGCTGTTCTCTCGTGTTTTCTTTGGAAATTCTCAAACACACACAAAAGAAAGGGAAATGGCAAACTGCAGCCCAGACCAACCACCAAGCTCAACCTCAGCCCCTGGGGGCCAGTTTGGTCCTGCACATGCCCCCCCCCCCCATACACACACTTCTTCTCAGATACCAGATACCTTTCTTCACTTTTGGAAAAGGAGATCTGATCCTCATAAAATTCACCCTTCCAAAGTATATAATTCAGCAGCTATTCAGTGTCTTCACAAGACGAGCCCGTCACCACCCCAGCCTTCCAGGACATCTGGCCACGCCCGCAGCCAGTGCCCATCCCCCTCCCACAGTTCGTGGTAACCCTCTTCTGCTGCACCTCTGTGGATCACTGGATGATTTTAAGGCAGATCCTAGAGAGCATGCCATCTCACCCATCGATGTTTCAGAACGTATTTCTAAAACAAAACCTTCTCTGTTCTTCCTCTTTGGGGGGAGGGGCGGTACCAGGGGCACTCTACCACGGAGCCACATCCCCAGCCCTATTTTGTATTTTATTTAGAGACAGGGTCTCACCGAGTGGCTTAGGGCGTCACTAAGTTGCTGAGGCTGACTTTGAACTCGCCATCCTCCTGCCTCAGCCTCCCGAGCCACTACAGGCATGCGCCACCACGCCCAGCCTTCTTTTTTCTTTAGCATAGACAAATGCCATTATTACACCTAAAACTGTAATGATTCTTTAATACTAATACCTAGTCGGCGTTCAATAACTCCTTGTTCATGGATTTGTTTTCATGACATGCAAACAAGACCCACATGATGTAAGTCCCTCCATTTTTTTCTTTTGTGTGTGTGTGTGTGGTGTGCCCTTTATTTACTGAGAGAGAAACAGGTCATTTTTCTTGCAGAATCTCCTACTCTCTAAACTGGCACATAGGTCCTGAGACTTGGTCTGACTCAAGCTCTGAGTTGCAGGAGAACAATCCCTGGGCTAGGCGGGTGGAGGAGGTTCAGGGCTCTCTTACCATCTCTTTGATGTTAAGGTGGGTCTGAGTGGGGGGCTGCCTGCCTCATCCACATCCCCCAATTGTCTCTCATTGATCTCCAGAGCCTCCCTCCTAACTGCTCTGGGGCTTGCCAAAGACGACTCTCTCACCCTCTGCTCCTGCATTTACTACCTGAAATTCATCAAAAAAGAACATTTCTTCCTCCTTTTATTTACCCATTTTCAGAATGATGAGGTAGTGTCTCAGCATCCACCAAAAGGTGACCAATGACATTTTCTTAACTGTTCTTAACAATTTGCTATATTTCATTCCATTGAAGTCATCGCTCTTTCTTATACCCCAATTGTCCCCTCTGTGGCTAGTAAGGGCCTTTCAAGCTGATTTATGATCTTGACAGGACAGCTACCCTATTTCTACCACAGTGACGTATTCTAAGCTCCTCTTGCACATTTGCTGTCTAAAATCTGGAATCAGCCATTCCCCAACGGAGCCTTTAATAAAAATATAGTTTTTAGGGAATGCAATCTGAGTGCTAAATATGTTCATTACTATTTAATAAAATTAATTTAATTTAATAATAAAATTTAGTAAAAGCCAATTGGCCATTGCTTCCAGGCATTGTTGATGTACATAGGAGAAAACTCATAGGAGAAAAACGCATTATAAATTCATACTGACATTTTGAATTCACATTTTAGGAAATACAGATCTAACTTAATTTCTCTGATTTTCAAAATGCATGCCTTTTCATTTACACTGAAATCTCTTGGATCCAAGCTGGCCTGGGATGCACAAAGCCCTAGTTTTAAACTCCAGCACAGAAAAAAAAATCTTGGCTCCTAAGAGCATCAACATTGTTACTATTATAATAGTCTTTAAATAGCAGCATTATTATTACAAAAATAGGATTTCTGAATAAAATCATATATTTCTTAGCAATTTTGAAAAACCCATTGGATATTTTCCACTAAGGGTGCATAGCTATGTTGTGTCAGGTTTTGTTTTTTCCTGATTGAACAAATACTCAGGGAACAAGTGCCACGTGCCAAGTATTGACACAGGTACGCAGGTACGCCTGGGTCTCCCTCTTCTTTAACCCACTCCCAATACAAGCCAGCTCCAGACCTTCTGTGCCTTAAAATCTATCAAGCGACATGGTCCTCAGAGTTACTCAACGTTTTCCAGACGTGGTTTCACCAGCAGAGATCAGACAACACTGTCCCTGTCCCCGCGGGAATGCATCTGGCATATTCTTGACTCAGGGCCTTTGCATTTTCTGTTCTCGCCCTCTCTCCACTCAGACCTCTGCTCAGAGCTCTCTCCCCACCAGCGCCATCTGTGAGGTTCCTCCTCCCACCCAGCATTCCTCATTCACTTACTCTGCTTTATTTTTCTCCATAGCATTTCAACCACCACGTCACACCATTATCTATTTGTTTGTTATCTTTCTTCCAGACTCTTCCACTAGAAAATAAGCTCTGCAAGGGCAGGCTGTATTTTAAACACTGTGTAGGCCGTTTTTCATCACTGTAACAAAATGGCTGAGATAATCTACTTTAAAAAGAACAAAGGTTTATTTTGGCTCACAGTTTGGGAGGTTCAAGTTTGGGGTGAGGTGGTCCAGCTGCTTTGGAGCCTGTGGTACAGCAGCACATCGGGGGGCAGCACAACTGCCCACCTTGTGGTGGTTAGGAAGCAAAGAGGGAAAGGAAGGGATTGGGGTCCCAGTATCCCCTTCAGGGTATTCCCTCAGTGACCTAGCTCCCCTCCCCACTCCGACTAGGTCACAGCACCACAGATTGGGCCACTAACACATGGGACTTTGGGTAACATTCCAGATCCAAACAATAACAAGCATCTGTAACAACTCAATGAATTTGTTTAATGGTTATTAATGATACTTAAGTATGGGAGATTGGTTCCATGACCCCCTCCCCCAGACACCAAAATCTGCAGGTGCTCAAGTCAATGGTGAAGTGTTTGCATCCAACTGACATGCATCCTCCTGTATCCTATAGATCACCTCCAGGCTGCTCGTTGTGCCCAGGACAGCGTAGATGCTGTACAAGTAGTGGCCGGGCTGTATCTGAGGGCGTGATGGCAGGGAACAAGTCCCCTGTGCAGTACAGCTGCAGGGCTTATGATTCCTATCCAAGGGGAGCTTTGAGCCCATCCATCGTCGCATGTCTGTTAATGCAGCCCAATACCTCAGCTTTTCCAAGGTCCGTGTGGAGCTCTCCTAAGATAATACCTCCAGGTCAATTTTTAATTTTTATTTATTTATTTTTAGTTGTAGATGGACACAATACCTTTATTTTATTTTTATGCAGTGCTGGGATGGAACCCAGGGCCTCTCACGTACTAGGCGAGTGCTCTACAGCTGAGCCACAATCCCAGCCCCCTCTGGGTCATTTTTAAACACAAATCTGGACGCCCGGGATCTCCCTGAGTGTGGACTGGAGTGGCCGACACACTTTAACCCCAGAGGAGGACACTGCATTTACCCCCCTGGAGGGCAGCTCGTGTCCACCTCTGTCCTTCCGCCACAGACGCTGGTTCTGTCTCTGACCTGCTGACTCCCCCTCAGTTCCCTCCATAACATGATGAGAAGGGATCGTGAGAATCGCTAAGAGCCCCTCTCCCTTCCCATGCCTTTTTCTGGCTGTTTGATCTCACTTATGTTCCTTCTCTGAGTGTCAGCTTCCTTATCTCTGACATGTGATAATGACTACTACTTTGCAGGATTATGACTTTTTAGAATTTTTTTCAGTGCTGGGGATCAAACCCAGGGTCTTGCACACACTAGGCAAGGGCTCTACCCCTGAGCCACACCCCCAGCCCCTACTATGATTTTCTTTGCTGACTATAAAACACCAATAAATATTTTTAACACAATTATCCATCCAGATACAAATCTACCTCCTAGTAATCATCCAAATTCTGTACCTCCTCTGTGGTCTCTGGGGCATCATAAGGCTTGTCCAGCTTATTGCAGAAGTTCTGGAACATATTAGATGTTATTGTAATAATTATAGGCTTAAATAAATTACTTGGCTAAATGTCTATTTATTTGGAGGATTAGAGGATGATTAGATTCATTTATTTATTCATCATTTATCCATTCTCTAATTATTGTGCTTTTGGAGGAAGTTAACAAGGAAGAGAGCAAGACTCCTCTGAATGTACCTTGCTTTATAACTTTAATTTTGGAACCAAGTAAATGTGGTTATATAATGTTAAGATAAAATAGATCAAACATAGGAAAACAATTCCTGAAAATAGAAAACAAAATGAAGTGACTCAACTTGACCATATACCACACTGTGGCTTAGTCATACAGGATTATTTCAAGCGACTTTGTAACAGAGCTTAGTGTGGGAAAGTCGGTGCCCTCCCAGTTCCCTGGTGAATTAACTTTCACTACTATGATAACCTACCAGATCCTAAGGTCCTTCTGTGCTGTCCTGCCCAGTGGACTTGACAATACAGGTAAAGGGTTAAACCATCAGTTGGGACCTTTCATTCATTCTAGGAACAATATACAGTAGAACCAGGTAGAGGTTCCCTAAAGAGGAATCGGAACCTTGCTCAATATCGAGCTCCCTGAGCTGGGCGCGGTGGTGCACACCTGTCATCCCAGTGGCTCGAGAGGCTGAGACAGGAGGATGGAGAGTTCAAAGCCAGCCCCAGCAACTTAGTAAGGTCCTAAGCAACTCAGTGAGACCCTGTCTCTAAATAAAATACAAGAAAGAACTGGGGATGTGGCTCAGTGGTGAATGCTCCTGGGTTAAATCCCCAGTACCAAAACAACAAACTCGATATCTACCTATATTTATCTAGATAGACAGATATAGATGTAGGCAAGTGCTCTACCCCTAAGCCACACCCCCAGCACTACTATGATTATCTTTGCTGACAATAAAACATCAATAAATATTTTTAACACAATTAGTCATCTAGATACAAATCTACCTCCTAGTAATCATCCAAATTCTGTACCTCCTCTGTGGTCTCTGGAGCATCATAAGGCTCATTGCAGAAGTTCTGGAGCATATTGGATGTAATTATAGACTAAACAATGAATAAACTATCTACATGCATAGATATACAGAGAGACAGAGATAGACAGACAGACAGACAGGGATAGAGCTCCCTGCTGCTGGAGAAATGGGGCCAAGAGTGGGCAGCCCTTGAGGATGCCAAGCCCTTCCTACCCGAGGCTGGAACTCTGAGCTGAATCCCGCTCAGGTCCTGACCCTGTGGTTTCTCTGCCTCTTTGTGTCCACTCTCCCTCTCAGTCACCCTGGGACAAAGCACAGGTTAGCAGGTCTGAGAGGTGGGGAGAGGTGTGTGGGGCGACCCTGAGTGGGGACGTGAAGGGAGGGAGGCCAGAGGGTGCGGGAGGCTGAGCAGAGGAGAGAGGTGACGCCCAGGAGCACCAGGAAAGCAGGAGAGAAGGAGAGAGGGCGATGGGGACTGGAGAAAAACCAGGAAGAAATAACAAAGGATGAAGATCAAAGGAGAGGTGACCTGAAAAGAGAGAGGAAAGGGGTGGAGAGCGAAGTGGGGGGGACCAGGGAAGAGGCCAGAGGAGAAGCAGGAGGGGGAGGGGAGGCGCAGGGTGGCCGTGCTGTCCCTGTCCCAGCCCCCCCCCCCCCCCCCCCGTTGGTGGTGGCAGCCCCGCCCAGGGCCCCTCTGCAGCACATGGACAGTCTTGAGTCACAGCTCGTTGGGGGCTTCCTGTTTTCTGCTTCTCTCTGTGAACCCTGGAGAGGTTTTCCCGCCAGTTAATAAAGCAGAGTGCCAGGTCCCTGCCGCGCCAGCACCCCACCCTCTGACCCCAGCCACCCGCTGTCCTGACGACCTTCCCAGAGTCCAGCTCTGCCCACCCAGGCTCCAGACCTCCTGCCCACTTCTCCAGGGACCCAGCTGTCCCCAGGTTCTTGAGGACTCAGGACCAAAGCTGTGTCCCTTTGACCCGTAGCATCCAGGCCAAGCACTGACCTTGCGAGACATGAGTGTCCCTGAAACACATTCCCCCCGCCCTTTCTGAGCGTCCTTCTTTCCCCTTCCAGTCCCCTGCCCCTCCCCTGATTATGAGAGGGTCTCATCCCGTCTCCTAAATTCCTCCCAGAAACACGGTCTGCATCTGCAATGCTCCAGGCCTCAGTGTTGTGACTGGGAACAAGACACACCCTGTCCCCAGGAAGCTCACACTCTAATGGGAGACAGGCCCAGTGGACCCAGGGACAGGACTGGGCTCTGTGGTGCCCAGGCGCTGTACAACTGCCACGACAAAGACTCAGAATGGACTTTCTCTCTCACCTAATGGCAGAAGCTGCCCAGGGCTGTGGCTCCCAGCCCCCAGGCCCCCTCCATATTGTAGATCATCAGTCCTTCAGCCACCAGCCAAGGACGTCTGCACCCCAGCCAGCGGGAAGAGGAAGAGGACACGGAACCCTCCTTTCCACACCCCTCTTCTGCTCACACCCCATTGTCCAAAAAGGGATCACGTGGCCACACAAAAATACCAGGGAGAAGGGGAGGTGTCGCATTTATGCTGGGTGGTCACGGGTCCCTCGGGTCCCGGTGCTCGGTGGCTGTAGAAGTAGGAGATGGACGTGGAGACCATGGGCATCTCGGAGGCAGCCTCGGGTGCTGTGCTGTCCTGGGAAGCCAAGGGGCAGGAGCAGTTCCGGTCTTTTCCAAAGCCACCAGGGACGGGGATTTAGACAAGGGCTCCCTGCGAGCTTCCACCTTCCATTCTGGCTCCTCCAACTGCCCCCACCTGACCCCCAGGTGTTGGCTGAAGATGGACAAAGGCAAGATAGACGGAAGAAGGTTCCAGAAAGAAAGGGAAAGGATTGAGAGGGAAGGATGGGTGGAACCAAACCTCTAAAAGCTCACGGACTTTGGATGCTACTGAGTGCCACAGCAGGAGGAAGACCCAGGAGCTCCTGCAGGACGCACACGAGGGGGTCAAAGGTGACCTCTACCAACGCACTTTCTTGGGAAGGGAAGAGTAAGGTCTGAAGAGCAAGCCTCTGGTGGGACATGAGGGTGTAGAGACAGCCAGAGAGGCAGAGAGGTGAGTCACTGGGGGCGAGAAGCAGGACGGTAGATCCTCCATCAGGCTGGTCCCCGGGGTGAAGAACCAAGGAAAAGCAAGAGGCTCAAACTATGTGGCAGAAACAGAGTGGCCGCTTTAACCAGGACCAAAGTCACAGTGGCTCAGACAAATTAAAGCTGATTTCTGTGTCCTGTAAGAGTCTGAGCATAACAGCCAAGCACTGAGAGGGGGCTCCACAGAGCTGGGGGCCCAGACACCCTCCATCTTGCTTCTCAGCCATCATCAACACGGGGCTTCCTTCTCAGGGGCCAGGAAGGCTGCTCCTGATCAAACCATCACGTCCACATCCCAGCCAGAGCCAAAGAGAAAAAGGGAAAGGGAGGCTTCCCTTCATCTTTGCTCACATCCCATGGGCTCAGTTCTTGTTGGCTGGACTTGGAAACTTGACCGTATCTATACAGGAGACAGGAACAAAGTAATTTAGCTGGGACACCAGGTACCCACTTAAACTTAGGGGTCTTCTTACTAAAGGAAGAGGGAGCAGCCAGCAGTCAGAGCCACCGAAGATTAGAACAAAGAGTAGAGGGCCCGAAGCTGAGAGGAGGGAGGAGGGAATCGGACGCATGTGATAGGGACAGAAACAGGGAGCCCTGCTGGTCTCTTTTATTTCTCTGCAAAGTGGGACCCCAGTCCTTGCTCTCAGGGGCCAACAGAGGGAAGGCCTGCCAGCCTCTCTCCAAGCTGGCCCCGGGGTTCAGCCCTCCTGGGAGAGCAGCAAGCCCCCACCACAGGCCTTGAGGTGGTCAAGGAAGAGCTGTGCCCAGGAGGCCAGCGCCTCCTTCCCAGCTCTGGGCTTAGCTGCCGTCTGCCTGGGACAAGCCAAGGCATCTCAGATGCACCTCTGCAAAGTGCCCCTGCAGATGCCCAGTCTGCCTGCCTCGCACTGCTGTCGGGAGAGCTGTGAAGTCACTTCACAAGGCTCTAAGGTTGGCCCGCACGGGGGGGGGGGGGGGGGGGGGTGTCAGGGAGGCATGGTGCCGTCAGCACTGAGGCTCAGGGGCAGGCAAGAAAGGGCCGGGGGAGCCTCCCACACACTGACCGCCCAGAACCCGGCCTTCTGAGGCCTCTGGACTTGGCCTGCGCTGGGCCGGCAGAGTCCTCCACTATCTGGGTGAGGCAAGAAGGGGGAGAGAGCCACCTGAACAAGCAGGGGCCCCACGGCAAGCTGCCGGGCACCTACAGGGGCAGCACACCCAGCCGTCCACAGCTGCTGGGAGCCTCTGCTCTGTCTTGAGATCACTGTCTTGGAGCCTTGGCCTTGTCCCCTGCACTTGGCCTTGGGAGTTCCCCTGGGATAGGACCTCTCCCTGACCCCTGGACACCACCCTGTGTTCCCAGCCTCAGCCCAGTAAACAGAGTTTGTCCCCCAGGCCTTGGGACCCAGAGCCAGCATGCCCAGCGCTGCCCATGCATCACATGCTCCATACTGCACCAAAACATGCTGCAGACATAGCAAACACCACACACACACCACACGAACACACAAAGACCCACACACACTGGCAGCATGTGACACCCACAGGCAGACACAACACAAATGCTCCCCACGCTGCACATCACGCACAACTCCCAGCAAGACCCTTTCCCCCGATACACACACACACACACACACACACACACACACTCCTTTCCAACGGCTCTCTCTGTGTCCCCTGCACACTCCTCCCTTTAACCCTCTACAGGACAGCCTGAGTGATTTTTTCAAAAACACAAAGTAAACCAATTGCTCTGAACTCCTCTCACTCTTCCTGTGACTTTCCAGAACCTTCAGGCTAAAGGTTGAGCTCCTGATCAGAGCTCTCACGGCCCCTCAGTCCCCACCCAGCTGTCCCCATCCTCCTGTCCCCATGGGCCAGGCCCTTCCCCACCGCACCCTGGGACCCCCAGGCTCTCATTGCCCCTCCAAAGACCAGCTGGGCGGCAGACACAGTCCATCCACACCCCGTAGTCATCCTTCCAGACCCTGCAGAGCTGGCCCTTCCACAGAGGGGTCCTGACCTCCCACATGGGGTGGCTCCTTCGTCCTCTACCTCGTGCAGGTAGGTAGCGGGATGACTTGCCTCTGCGTCATCCCTCTTCTGGGCAGGTAGCCCTCTCGGTCTCCACCTCTCCACAGCGCCATCCTAGCTCTAGGGGGTGCTCAGATGGCAAGGGGTAGGTGGCCCTCACACCCTCATCCTCCCACACAGATCAAGGTAGAAAACCAGCACGACTACCAGGACATCACCAGCGTGGTGGCCATGGCCAAGACCTACGCCACCACCGAGGCCTTCATCGACTCCAAGTACGACATCCGCATCCAGAAAATCGGCTCCAACTACAAGGCTTACATGTGAGTCCCCCGCAGGGCTGGGGGCTGGGAGGAGGGGCGGGGCGACGGGGATGACCTCCCTCCGCACACCACGGCTGGCCCTTTCTGCCTCCTTCCCTGCCCTTCCTCTCTGGTCTGTCATGGCGGACACCGTGGTGGACCTCCAACAAGTAAGGGCTGCTCCCCTCTGAGAAAGAAAACGCTTGGCCTGTCTGGGGACTGCAGCTAGGCGTGGTGAGCATGCTTGGCAGTCAAAACTGAAAGTCTGGGGACAAGTCAAGCAGGCCTTTGGACGCCTGGGTTAGGATTTTCTTCAGTTCTCTGCACATGATCCCATCTGTGTATAGAAAAAGATAACTGGGGACCGTGAGCTGCAGGAGGGCTTCTCTGGAACCCAGAAGACCAAAGGTGACATCAGGTTTCTCTGGCTGCAAGGAACAGAAACCATGGCTGGCTATCTTAAGGGTTTTTTTGTTTTGTTTTGTTTTGTTTAAGTGAATGTACTAGAAAACAATGGGTGATAAGAAACTAAAAAAAAAAAGCCTCTGAATTACCAAGTTTAGAAATGTTAAGATCCAGAGCGGCCCCAAGGATCTGAGAGCCAGAGGTGCTAGTCAGCTCCCATGGTGTTGAGGCTGGCGAGGAACCTGTCCTAATCGTTTTCAGTGCTTATCTCAAGATCATGGTTCCACGGACCAGGAGATCCAGCCAGCTTCCGCCATGCTCTTATTGGTTAGAGAAAGGCAGACGACCCCTAGGGGCGTCCCAGAGGGGAGGTGTGCCATGTGCTCAGGGCCATTCCCCAGTGGGAATGGAGGTCCCCGTATCTAAAAGAAAAAGAAGGAATGAGAGACAGAAGGACTCAGCCCACCTGCACCCCTGATGTGGCTCAGCAGTGCTGGACCCGCCCCCCCAGGGCTGAGGCCGTAAGAGTTCTGGAGTAGCCAGATCTCGTTCTTTGGAGAGGACTCAGCTGTTGAGCCACTTCTGTCTTCACTTTGGAATGTTCCACTTGCAATGATGAGACCCAGAGAGCCCAGAGAGCCTGACCACTAAGGGTTTACGGAGCTCGGACTGCGTGGCTCCGTAGGTGAGCCTCAACGGTTGTCCTAGACAGTTGGAAAGTTTTTCTGTCCACATTTTTCTTCCATACAGGATAGCAAGTGCCCAGGGTCAGGTTAGCAAGTCACAGTCCCCGGGCCAAATCCAGCTGCCTCCTGATTCTGTAAAGACAGTCTTGCTGCTCTCGGCCATGCAGGTCTGCCCCTGGATTGCCGAGAGTTGATTCTGCAACACCTGGATGGCCTAGGCCAGGGGTCAGCAGACTTGTGTGAAGGGCCAGATGGTGATGTCAGACTCTGAGGACCCTGCAGTCTCTGTTGTCACCACTGCACTCTGCCATGGCCTGGGGCACTGGAGGAGATGATGGCAGAGTCCCAGGAGAGGGATAGCGCCCCTGCTCAAAGAATCCTTCTCCTGCCTGGTCAATCACCCTCTTCCAGCCCCAAGGAGAGCCAGAGTTGCCACTGCTCTCAGATGTCCTCAGGGTGATAAAATCCCCTCCCTGCCCCTCTGAGTCACACCACATGCAGCAAGGCCACCTGACATCCCTGAGGCCCCCACCGTCCCTCATGATATCACTTCCTCCTGTCTGCATTGTTGGAGCTGGCACTTGACGTTGATGACACCTTGTCCCAATTTCTTTTCTTGAGGATGACCTCATTGCCCCATTCTTCATCTGAGCCTCGCTGGCCTGACAGCTCCGACTTGGCACACGCTGTGGCGCTTCCTGGACTCTGGGCTGTTCACATCCAAGGAAGGTGGCTCATGCCAGAGCTCAGGGAGGAATGTCCTCCCTGCCCTGACCATTCAGCTTCCTTGATGGCCCACATCCTGCCCTGCACCCGGGGCAGGCTGTGGTGGCTGCTACTAAGGTGTCACAGCTTTTAGATTCTCTCGTCAGATATGGCAAAGAAATAGGAGTGTGACTCCTCACCCACACGAACATGTATGTCCATGATCATTTCTCTACGTAGCCATCCTATGGACATTAAGCTCAAAACAGTCCCACCGATGTCTGTGACTTTTATCTGGCATGATGTGGTTCCTCTTGGCCTTTCCTTAACTGCTTATCTGCACCCTCCCACTCCAACAGAGGAGATCCTGGCTCCCCCCATCAGCCGTCCACTGACTTATCTATGTGCCCAGTTCCAGCCCATCCACCCATTGCCGTGGAGACGACTTTACCCACTGTAGCACACAGCCAGGTGCAGCACCTCTCATCTTCAGTCACACTGTCCCCACTCGGTCCAAAGTCACTCAGCACCTCTTCCTCCACCTGCTCCAATGAGGTTATACCATAGCTCTATGCTGTGCTCTAAATATTTCTGTCCCCCCAAAGTCACGCATGGAATCCCAACCCCCAAGGTGATGTCGTGAGGGAGGTGGAGGGGCCCTTGGGAGGGGATCGGAGCAGGAGGGCAGAGCTCTCAAGAATGGGATCCTTCTAATGTTCTTCTAAAGAGGGCTCAGAAAGACCCCTGCCTCCTCCAGCATGGAAACCAGACAGTGGGTCCTCACTGCACCCCGAGTGGGCTGGCACCTTGATCTCGGCTTCTTGGCCTCCAGTACAGGGAGACGAGAATCTCTGTTCTTTCTACAGCCCAAGTGGACTAAGCCAACTTGTTGTATAGGTGGATGCTCTTGTCACAGTCTCCATTCATCCTAATCCCAGGGACAGTGTCACATTCAGGCCAAGAACAAGACCTCCTTCCCTCCCTCTGTGATGGGCCCCCTGGGCTCCACCATGGAAGGTCAAGGTCAAGGTTAAGAAGACAGGGTTAAGAGCCAAGTTAAGATCAAGTCAAGGTGAAGAACACAATTTGGTGGCTTCTGCCACACAGTGAGAAAAAAGGAGAAGAATGCCCATCCCCTGAGATTTGGAGAGGCTGAGATGGGCCAGGATTTTTAAAGCCCTTGGATCGTGTCTCAGATACAGAAAGCATTCCTCAGACATCAGCTATCACTACACGCTCCTCTTGGAAGGAACACCATCTGGCTAGTTTTCAGTCCTTAGATTGCCTGCCTGTCCTGGTCCACTTACTAAAAATAATAGCAGCTCCCATTGTGCTCGGAGGCCTATGGGAACGTGGCCTTTCACGTACACAAGTCCCTACAAGGCTGAGACTCCAAATACTCCCATTTTACCACTGAGGATATAAAGACTCTGAGACGCTGCCCAGGGTTATATTGCTAGAAAACCCTGAAACCAAGATGCAAACTCACATCCGCGTAACTCCCATCAGTTCTTACCTTCTCTCACCACCTTGACTTCCCCAGAGCCCTTAACTCTGTGTCCATTGCTAAACCCTACTGTGACTAGCGCCTGGCTCCAAGGCTGGCCCACCCCGAAGACGGTGAGCAGCCCGAGGAGTCATCTCGGCACACTCAGACTCACCCAGTACCCAGGACACAGGGTGGCCCTGGGAGCATTTGCCAAACCGAATTGAATCTAGTCGATCTGAACTGAACCAAAGTGAACTTGCGTCCACTCTGTGGCCGCCATGAATTCTCAGCGCTCACGCATTTTATTTTCTCTTTATAGACATATTCTTGGGTCAATCTCTCTCCCCAGTTCACTCTTTGATCTCAACCACATACCCTCACTTGCCCCTAAGACAGACGGACGGCTTCATCTCTGCCATTTCCTTAAGCTCACTGGGTCTTTGGTGGGTGCAGAGGTGCTGTGGTGGTTGGTGGCTTCTCTGGATTCCCCCACATCATACACTATCCTTCACTCACTCAGTAGCTACTGGGCACCTACTACATGCCAGGTTCCACTGGGCTCTGGGGGTACAGGGCATGCACTGAAACAGATCCCCTGCCCTCAGGGGATCCCCACATCAGGAAAGACAAGACACTAAAGCAATCACTACAAGCCGGATCAGCATGGCAGAGCTTAGCGCAGGGGGTGGTGCCAAGCAGTCTTCGTTTGTCAGATAATGTAGACTGAAGGGAAGGCATGTTTCAGATGAAGCCTAAGTATGATAAGAACTTGGGGTGGGGTGGGCAAGCTGGAGGCAAAAGCTACACGGGGCACAGGGGAGAATGCACTGCAGGCCAATGACCTAGGGAGGGGCCATGTGCACTGGGGCACGGGAAGGGAGGTCAGGTGTTGCTGGAGCAGACAAAGCTGCAGAAAAGGAACAGAGGAGGGTGGCAAATCAGGCACAGGCCAGAACTTCCTGCTTTTCTTCATGGAAAAGTAACCACTTGTCTCTAAGGATCATTTTTCCTACATTTTGGGGCCCACAAAAAGTTGCAGAATCACCAGAAGCTACATGGCCCTAGTTCTCCTCAAAAAGGAGACACCAGGTATATTAGTCAGCTTTCTGTTACTGTAACAAAATACCTGAGCTAAATCAACCTACAAAGAGGAAACATTTATTTTGGCTCTTGGTTTCAGAGATCTCATGTCATGGTTACTTAGGCCTATTGCTTTGAGTCTGGGCTGACAGTACATTGTGACAGAAGCACATGGCAGAGGAGGCTGCTCACACTATGGTACCCAGGGAGCCAAGGAAGAAAAATACCAGTGTCTCAATATCCCCCTAACTTCCTTCCATGAAGCTCCACCTCTTAAAAGATTCCACCACCTCCTCATAGCACCAAGCTGAGGACCAAGCTTTAGCATGTGGGCCTCTTTGGAACACTTTAGATCCAACCTATACCACCAAGGTTGGGGGGATCTTATCTGATGACATCAGTATATTTTAAATTTGATCTTTATATTCCAAAACCTTCCTAGAACAATACATAAAGTAAATAAAGCAATCAGGATAAAAGGAAATAAAAACAGGAAAAAAAAAAAAAAAGGCTGAGGACAGGGTACATACCAAAAAGGTGCATACCACAACTAATGTGAGCCAGATATTTGAAACACAGACTCCTAACAACCAAAGCAAAGAAGGAAAATAGACCAGTGACAGCGATCCCTAACCACCGACATGTACTGTTGGGTTTTGTTTTTGTTTCATTCTGGTTTTGTCTTTGGATCCAGGCGAACCTCCATCTCTGGAAACTGGAAGGCCAACACAGGCTCCGCTATGCTGGAGCAGGTGGCCATGACTGAGAGGTAAGAGACGGATGGGGAGCAGGGAGACAAGGGGTGCCGCTGTGGCGGGAGCTGGGAGGGGACAGCAAGGAGCCCTGTGAAGCATGCCACCACCTGGTCCAGAGCCTCCCCTGCCCACTGCTCTGAGAAGGGAGCAGGGAGTCCCCGTGCTTCTCTTTAGGAAGCACCCTTTTTAGGGCACCAGGGGAAATGGAATCGCTCCTTTCGCAGATTCCTGTTCCTCCCCGGTAGGAAGGGCTGACCTCCCCGAGTGTTTCCTGGCTGCACTCTGGCTGAGCGCCTCACGCAGGCCTTTCTCCCTCTAAACACTTGCTGCAAGCCATCCTCACTTGAAATAGGGCTGTCACCTGCTCCCAGGGCCAGTCACCCGCATTCTTTCCCGCCTGTGGGGTGACCTCTGCTCACAAGTACATGGTAGCAATGCACTTAGTGTGGGCTTTGGGGCCAGAAAGCTCTAAGTATTCAGTGAACATTTATTGAGTGCCAACTGCGTGCCCTACTGGGCTGAGCACTAAAGAGGCCACAGTAGAAAGGTCCAATCATTCCCTTTAAGAACTCTGGATCCGTCTGAAGGGTCCAAGTGACGGGGTCTTGCTCTAAAGGACTTACTGGCTCCCCTCCTGAGGGCCAGGCTCGGGGAGGCCTGGGCACTGCTTCTCCACCCTGTTCAGGAGAGCGTTTCCCGCGGGTGCTTCTCCTACAGCGGCCCACGGAACCTCCGGGCTTGGGCCTTCAGGGTGTCAGGTCCGGCAGACGGAAAACCTAGTTCCCCAGGGACCGACTGAAGCCCGCGACTGAGCCCTAGTCGCTCACTGGCCAGGGTTGAGGCACGTGACCCCTCCTGAACCAATCACTGTGCCCGAGAAGGCCGCAGTGCTGTGATTGGATGGGCTCAGGCCAGGCTCCACCCCTGGAGGTCTGACTGGGATCGCCCCCCTGCGGCGGATCAGTGCGGAGGGGCGTCGAGGAGTGTTTCAATGGAGGGACATTAACTGACCCACGGACTGGGACAGAGCCCAGCAGCCACCCCTGCCGCGGCTCCCCACTAAGAACGGGGACAAAGAAACAACTAGAGGGCGAGGCGGTGAACAGGGCGGAAGGGAGCCCTAAGTGCTGGCAGTGGGCACTCAGAGAAGGGGCGCCCAGAGGGGACCAGGGAGGGAATGGTCAAGGGTCCCTCGAGGACATGGTGCCTGATGACGTCCTAAAGAATGGAGGAGTCAGAGGACCTGGTACTTGTTTCATCTCTTTGTCAACTATTCGATGGGCACCTAGTGGGAGCCAGTCATTGAGCTAGGCCCAGTTCTGGGACTAGAAAGCCCCCATGAACTCCAGTGAGTGGCCCTGACCCGTGCTGTGTGACCTTGGAGAAGCTCTGAACTGTTCTGAACTTCTTCAATTATAAAATGAGGGCACTAATACCCAAGTCAAAGTGCTTCTGCAAAGATGAAGAGAGGGATATGCAGTGCCTGACCCAGTCCAGCCCAGGGCAGGGAGGAGAGCCTGTCTTCCCAGCTACCTTACCTGACAGCCGCTGCCTTTACCTGGGAGCCCACCTGCCCTCCTCACCAGGAGAGGCTGTGCTCATCACCTGGCTCCAGGGAGTCCGATGGACTGGGGTGGCCCCACGCCTCTCCCCATGGGTATCCATGTGACATTCCTGGCTCCCTTCTCACGGCCTTTCAGGAATGGGAGCGCAGCCCTCCCCAGTGCCTCCCAAGCTGCTCATGAATGTCCCCAGCAAGCCACCATCTTCTTGGCTCTGCTTGGCCCCAAGCCACAAGGGCCATTTCTGCAGGAACCAACCATAGGAATGGGGCTGCTCTGGCCTGGAATTCACTTTCCCCTTAGGGTCGAGGGAAGTACCCCAGGGCCTGGAGAGTCCCATGCCCACATGGCCAAAATCCCTGGGGCCCTTTAACCAGGCTCTGGCCCCTACTTCCGCCTGGTTCACGGTTTTACCGGGTAGCCTGAGCCCTGGGCAATGCCAGGGATGAGGCTGGGTTGGTGATAGTCCTGCCCGACCAGAGTGGGCAGGGACCCCGCGCTCTCCGGCCTCTCCCACAGGGTTCCACCCTGCAGTCCCTGCCTTGACCCTGGCTGCCGGCCTCCTGGGTGCAGCCAAAGGCCACCCAGATGCTCTTCGTTTGAAAACAGGCTCTGGAAGCCAGTTGCCTCTGGCCTGAGGTCTAGACGTCCCTCTTCCATTGTCAAGAGGCCTGATTCAAGAGTGTCTCAGAGCAGCTCTCCCTAAACTAGTGTCCCACAAGTGGGCCTTGGGAACCGAATACAGGGACCCCGATCAGAACACAGAGGACTCTGAGAGCCCTGAGGACCAAGGTTTGCCTCCAGATGTGACCACACATCAGACTCACATGAGAAGCGTTTTGAAAATAGATATTTGCTTGAGTGTTGGTTGAATGCTCCTGGTGATTCCAGCACACAACCAGAACCCCTTCTGGCCACTGCATTTCACAGATGAGGAAACTGAGGCTGCAAGAGGGAAAGGATCATCCTAAACTACTGAGGAAATAGTAGCAATAGTCCCCGCCCCTGCCTCCTGGGCTGAGGAGGGACAGGAGGGCAGTGGCTTTCCTGAGCGAGAGGAAGCGCAGCTTACGTGAGATCGGGAATCAGACAGGACTTAGGATTGGAAGCCGCACAGTCACTATTAATCTCTCTGAACCTCAGTTTCTCCATCAATAAAGGGGGGTTGAAACCTCCCTGATGGAGTTGTGGTAGGATCAGCAGGAATGAGGAGTCAGTCCCCCAGGCACAGAAGGCCTGGATCCTTCCTTTTAATCGTGCCACACTCTGGCTGAGGCTGAATGAAAGAACCCGGCCAGGAACCAGGAGACCTAGGTAATCCTGGCTCTGTTCCTGCCTTGCTGTGTAACCTGGGCAAGCCGCCCTCCTTCTCTGGGCCTCAGTGGCACTCATAAGAGAGTGAGTTCTAAGAGCACTTCAGCCATGATCCCTCCTCACTCTGGGCCTCATGGCTCAGAGACACAAATAGATCTGAGAGCAGGCGTGCCCCGTGTGACCCTGGAGAGTGGGGAGAGAAGCAAGAACATGAACACAGAGTCCCCTGTGACAAGGGAAGCCCAGTGCAGTTGGGAAGACTTCTCCAGATACAACCGGCCCCTTGTTGCAGGGTCAAAGTCCAGCATTGAGATCTGTCCCCAGCAAAGCAAACTGGCCTTGGAGCCTTGGAGTGGCTGGAAAGGGAACAAAAGCCGCGGGTCCAGAGGCCCAGGCCCCGGGGCCAGGCGGGAGCAGCCTGCCAGGCCGCCCTGCCACCTCCACCCCAAGTTGGGGGAGAATGCACCCTTTGTCCCCCCCAGGCCTTGGTCCCAGGGGGATGTTTGGAGCCTTGGAGCAGCTTTCCCAAGGGAAAAGGGCTGCAGAGGCTCAGGCAGGAGCAGGACAAGCTCCCCACCGCTGGGGGGCCGGCGGGGCCCGGGATGCAGGGTGAGGGTCTCTAGATCATGGGCTCTCACTCCTTCTCTCCCTCTGCCTTCCTTCCCAGCGTGGCTCCCTGTTCCCCCTCCACCCTCTCTCTTTCTCTCTCCCCCCCCACCCCCAGTGTCCCTGTCTCCCTCCTGAGTGCCCCTCACAGTCTCTCATCTCCTCTTTGTCAGCTGGGACTCTCTGCCTCTGCATGGCTGTGTCTCCCCCCTCCCCCTCCCCCTGACCCCGCCCCCTGCCCTCCCTAGCACTCACTCTGTCCATCTGTCCTCCCCTACAGGTACAGGCTGTGGGTGGACAGCTGCTCAGAAATGTTTGGCGGGCTGGACATCTGTGCCGTTAAGGCCGTGCACAGCAAGGACGGCAGGGACTACATCATTGAGGTGAGGCCTGAAGCGACGTCCCCCGCCTGGCTCTACCTGGCAGGCGCCAGAGGGGAGACTCCAGTCCTGGGCCTCAGCACGGTCAGCTGTGTCCTGTGCCTGCTCCTGGCACAGGCAGCCCAGGCTGCAGTGAGCAGCTTCCAGAAGCTTCTGCCTGCCCCTCGTATGCCCTGTCCCACCTCAGCTGCATCAGAGACCTTGGCTTCATGCTCAGGGGCTCGGCCTCCAGAGCTCAGGACCCAGCTGAACAGCTGTCCCGGCCTGTGACCCTAATGGAAGAGTGGCAGGCCAAGAGTCAGCAAGATTCTGTCCCGTTGGGCCCTGTCAGTGACCTCCGTGTCCAAGAAGGTAGACACACTCCCCTGGCCACTATGCAGAGACTCTGTCATTTGTTCATTCAACAAACATGAGCTTCAGGGGCTCCTGTGGGCTCGGCGTGTGGCTCTGGGGACACAGCAGTGAACCCACGGCACATGGAGTTTGCAGGCTGACAGGGCAGAGTGTGACAAACAGTAAAGGACTGGTGTCAAATGTCCAGAAGGGGCACAGTGTGCAGGGGTGATGGGGGAAGATGCTGGGAAACGAAGTTGTAAGAGACACCCCCAGAGAGGCTGAGGCGAGCCCCCCTCAAGACCCTCCTTCTGCACAGCCCTCCACCCCTCAATCCCCCGCTTCCGTGGCTCCCCGTGGCCCTCTTGGTCCCCAGCCCTCCTGGCTCTCCTCAGCTCCTTCCCTGCCCTGCTGTCGGCTGCTGTCCACTCTGGCCTGGGCTGGGCTCTCCATGCTCACACACACCCCCACACACACATATGCACACACACACATGCACACGCACACACACGTGCACACGCATGCACGAACACACGTGTGTACGCACAATGCATGCACGCACACACATGCACACACACGCACGCACGCACGCACACATGCCCTCACACACGCACACACCACCCTTCCCCCCCTCCCTCCATGAGACTCACTTCCCCAGCACAGGGGAGGCCGGTGCTGACACAAGGCCTGTGGCTGCCCCCTCCCCTAGGTGTGGGTGGCTAATGGGAAGCACATGGCCAGGGTGACCACAGAAGCCAGCCGTCCCCCAGGCCCTCCTGCTGCAGGGTTCCCCAGGGATCCACAGCGCAGCAGGACCAGGTGACTCAGTGGGCACTGACACGTGCCCAGGGAGGCGGGGTCGGGAGTCCAGCGCCCCCAGGAGGCTCCCTGCAGATGAGTGGCCCCTACAGTGGAGAGCCAGCCCTTCTCTGGAGACAGCGCTCCTCTCCGGGCAAGAACACTTTCCGTCTGGCTGTCACTGTCCCTCAAATTCCCCAGGGTCCCCTCCTCAGAGGAGATATTGAAGAACCAGGGACAGAGTCACTGAGGGACACAGTACCCTGGAGGGGCCAGTCCCCCACTTTCCTGGGGAGACCCTGGGAGCTTTTGAGCAGGCGCAGGGTGACAGCTCCTCTGCCTGGGACATCAGAGCTCTTGGGACCCCACAGGCCCTCCCGCTCCCATCTGCATGTCATCGGGGACGCCAGACGTCCCCCCAGGCCCTGCCTCCACCCATAAGTGGCAGCCAGGGGTCCCCCGAGGGCCTGTCCCTCCGGGTTTTCTCAACTTTCACTCTTAGGAAGGAAAAATGTGCACCCGTGGGCCCAGGCTCCTGCCCCCACACATTCAGGGATGAAAGACTGTTCACATTAAAAACAAAAAACAAATCAAAAAGAAAGCGAAGCAGTGGGCTTGGACTTCAAGGCACAAGAAAACAGCTTCTCAAAAATGTTCCAGAAAAAAGTGGCTTTCGAATTTTTTTTTTCTTTTCTCTCAGAAACATTACGGGGTTGTTCCCCTTCCTTTTGGGTTTGGGGTAGGATCAGGGGAGAGGGGAAGCTTGCCACTAGGATTAAAAGGTATTTTTTTTTTCCTATTAAGGAAAGAAAAAGGCAGGAGAGATCCAAAATTACTGGATTCCTAGCCACCTCACCGCTGTGGGGAGAACAGAGCGTGTGTGATGGTTGGTGAGGATCCTCACAGTGAAATACCCGGGGGAAAGGCCCTCTCTGACCTGTCCAGGCTATGACATTGCTCACTGGAAGCATGACTCCCCGGGGACACCCAGTGTCCACTTTCCTTGGCTGTGTCCACTGTGGGGATTCCAAACTTGTGTGACCTGAGGTTGCGTGGTCACTATTTTCCATTGCAGGGAATGTGGAGAACGCACCAGGCCAGGAGAGGGTAGGCAGGGTCAGGGGGAGAGGACAGGACAGGCCGGGGACAGACTCCAGAGCTATAACTCAACACAGCTGCTGTAACCCAGACTGTCCATGTGGCGGACACTGGGATCCCGATGTCACAGACCTGGGCACAGACCAGGAGCCCCCTGAGGAGTGTTCAGGCCCCTGCAGGAAGCCGCAGGGCAGTCGGCTTCACAGCTTCTCAGGCTCAGGGGTGCGTTAGACTCACAGACCCCGCTAGTCCAGCTGGAGGGACTAGCAGCTGCTCAAACCCCTAGTCTATCACCAAGGGAAAAACAGCCCCACAGAGGAATAGTGACGAGCCCAGGGTCTCACAGCAAGTCTGTGGCAGAACCAGGCCTAGAACCCTTGTTGCCTCTTCTGGGTTCTGACCCTGGAGAGCTGGTGAGAGTTTGCCTGGTGACAAGGAAGGTGCCACCTCTGTGAGCCTCGGTTTCCTCATCACTGGGATCAGGACACTAACAAGACCTGCCTCGGAGAGCTACTGAGATTGGCAAGTGCCCAAGGCAACGGGGCAGGCCCCACCCCTAGCCTGATGAGCGGACTGCTGCAGGACCTCCGTCCCCCGACTCCACCTCGCAGCCCATAGCACAGCTCTCCAGAGGGACAACCAGTGAGGGCAGAAGGAGCATCAGCTCCCAGAGCTGGCTCCCTCCATCTGAGACAGTTTCCGGGAGGAGGGAGGAGCAGCTACCCAGGCCACCAGGAGTGGGAAGAGCAAATCATGAACATGAGGACCCAGAGGACAGAGAAGCTGGTTGGTCCAGAGCCGGGACGAGGGGAGACCAGCTCCGAGGTTTGAGGGGGGTGGAGCAGGTGAACACTGGCGGCTGGATTCCAGCGGTAGAAGAGAGAGACAGGGTGAGAACACAGCTAGTTCACGGGTCTGCCAAGGCTAGTTCAGGGCCTTCCGTAGCTGCCCTTGCCCAGGGACTCACCTGGGTCATTGTCCTATGTGGCCTCGGGCAAATCCCTTCCACCCCTCAGTTTCTCCACCTGTAGAAACAGCAGAATGGCAGTCCCCGTCTCTCAGGCCACCTCTTTGTCTCCTTGGAGAAAGGCCAGGTCCCTGCAGAGTGACTTTGGCCCCAGGCCTGTGTTAGAGAACAACCCTCCCCTCTTTCCTCTTCTCTCTGAACCCTGGGTCAATTCCAACCCCCACCTCCACCCCCCCCCTTTTTTCTGGTCCTGATGGAGCCCCCACCTTTACTGTTTCCGGCTTTGTGGAAAGTCTTGACCTTGGGCCAGAGGAGAGGAGGCCAGACCCAACCCTTGGAGGGGGCAGTGGGAAAGGAGGGGGCGGATACCAGCTCCCCAAAGAAAAATACGGAAAAGGTCAGCAAAGGCTCCCAGCCTGGGTCATGGTCACATTGCCCTAGTCCAACATCTGTAGGCAGACCAGAGCTGAACCAGGGAGCTGGTTTAGACTGAAGTTGGGGGAACAGAATGTCTCCAGGGAGCCCAGTCGCAGCTGGAGGTGCGGGGCTGGGTGGTTTGCATGGAGGACATCGCCATCTAGTGGTCATTTCGGTCCTGAGCCCAGGACTGCTTCTGGACGTTGCTGCCCCAGCTATGCAGGCATGGGGTCCTTCACCCCTCCTTTGTCTCCCACAGGTAATGGACAGCTCAATGCCCCTGATCGGGGAGCATGTGGAAGAGGACAAGCAGCTGATGGCTGACCTTGTTGTCTCCAAAATGAGCCAATTCCTAATGCCAGGGGGCACAGTACCCTCACCCCTGAAGCCATGGGTAAGATTCTCCAGAATAAAGAACATGCTGGATGTCTGGGCTGGGGGCCCCTCGATCCAACAGAGGGATCCCAGGGAAGGAGCCATAGTGGGTAGATAGGAATGAGGTGGAAAGAGGTGGGTGTCCCCATGGGGGGACTCAGGATGTCTCTAGGGGCCCCTCTTCCCTGCTGTAGAGAAAGATCTGGTCCCACCTGGCCTTCAGGCACCTGTGGGCAGAGAGCACTGACAGCTGTCATAATCCCTTGCCTGCATCCTGGGCCTGAACAAGAGCCCGTGTTCACAGGTCCCTGTGTATTCCTAGAGCACAGATGATGGAGACTATTGTGTCTCCCTGCACAGCCCCCACCAAGGAGGACCAACCCACTCTGCAGAGAACCCTCCAGCTGCAGTCTCATCCAGAGACTTGCTCTTGTCCCCCACCCAGATCCTGCTGTCCCCACAAGACCTCATCTGCTGAGGGCCATTGCCAAGTAGGAATGATGCATTGAAATTTCCTTGCCAGCGTACCCCATGTTAAATGGACTTGCCTTGGAATTTCGCTGTTGACATTGCATGTAAGGTGACCTTGCTCTAGGACCAGGGCAGATCCGGGTTTAGAGCTGATCAGGTTTGAGGAAGTTATCCCGGTCCTTGGGTTTAGGGCGTTCCCGGTTTAAGACAAGTTTAAGGCATTCCCGGTTTAAGACAATATGGGTTTTAGGGAAGTTGGAGGTTGAAGATTATTGCTGCTGGAAATAGGGCGTTCCTGCTACCTGAGCTCCCGTGGAGTTCTCGTGAGATTCAGAAAGAAAGTATTAGGAAAAAAGCCTCGTGGAGTAGGTGAATTGGGCGGCGGCAGAACTGGGATTTCCCCAGAACATGTGTAGAGGCCGGTGTGAGTTCGGGAATAAAGAATTGCTGTTTGAATCTACAAAGCTGTGGTGGCTCGTGATCTTGTGCCCAGCCAAGACATTGGCACTCATCCATGATCACAGATGTCAGGTTGATGGTTCAACTTGAGGAGGGCACGGGTGGCCTTCTGCTCTGGAAATTTCTGTCTTGGGTAGTGGCCACCCCAACACATACCTGTGTGAGACCTAATACATGGAACACTTAAGAACGCCTGCAAGGAGGTCTCACTCACTAAAAAACCATCTCTCTAAAGCTGGCCCCCACCCAGGAAAAGGCCAGGGAGATGGCAACAGGCTTCCTTTTTCTTCCGCTTTAGGCTCCACAAACCAAACCCGCAAAATCCCCCGGGCAAGGCCAGCTGGGACCTCAACTGGGACAGCCCCAACCACGCCCACCTCCACAAGGTAAGAGCCAGGGAGGATGTCAAGGGTGGCGCACGGGATCTCCAGAGGGCACTGTGGAAGAATCCATCTTAACACCACACCCGTTCCACACGACCCTGAGTTGTGTCAACCCTTTAGCGACAGGGAAGGAAAGAGAACGTAGACCTGCCTTTCAGTGCGGGTTGTGCATGGTGCTAGGCACTTTCTAGCCTCCCGAGCATTCCACAGGAGAGACATCCGTATTTCCTTTGTTCTGCGATGGCCGTGGAAGCTTCACCCAGGGAGACACAAGCAACTGGCAGATCGACAGTCTGGCCTTTTAGACCTTCTAGAACCTGTTCACTTCTAGCTCCCAGATGCATGAGCCAACCCGCTGGAGTGAGAGAGGAGAAAAAGCAGAACACAAGACATGACCTTGTCAAATGAAATCCTTCCTCAAAAACATTCCAGCAGTACTACATAAATGCCACCGTTTGTCAGGGGACCGCTAAGTATGGAAACCGCCGTGAGACCAGATCACTAGAACAGCTAGGAGCGCTTCCCGGAACCTCTGCGGCCCAGGGGCTCTCCCACGCAGGCAGCAGGCGCGGGAGGAAATGGGGTCGCTGCAGCTCCAGAGCAGCTCTGCAGGGAGCCACCAGGCCCGGCAGCTTCCTTGCAATCTCTAAGGATCTGCTTTAAAATTGACCAGAAAGAAAGAGCTTCTATCTCGTCTGGCCTCGAAGCCACAATCATGAACACAATACATGTATTGCTTCTTGGAAAAAGTCAACCTTAGGCAGCAGATGGTCTCCTCTTCCATAAATCTAAGGAAAATTGCTCCTTCCTCCCTCAGGACTTCCTCTCTCCTCCTCTCCTTCCTCCCTCCTCTCCTTCCTCCCTCCTCCTCTCCTTCCTCCCTCCCTTTCTCTATCACTGTCATTTATTCAGTGTATTCTTTTATATTAGCTCACTTTTCACATAAATGAATGTGATGTTGACTATTTCCCCCCCTATACTCCAAAATATATGCACAATTATCGAAATTATATTCGACCACAGACTAAAAATCACCACACTTGTCAAAACGCTGGGCTAGTTGACCTTTCAGCCTCTGTGTCTGTAGTTGCATGGTCTGGCAGTACAATGGCTTATTCAGACTCGCATCCACTCTAAAGGCCAGAGTGGGCTTCCCCACTTAATCTTACTCATGTCTTTTTCTTTGTCCCTGAAGTTTTCTCTCATTCTCTATTCTGACAAATCCCCAGAGTTTTGACGCTCAGTTCCCTCTACAATTTAAAACAGTAACACTCGGGCCGCTCAGGGTACTGCACGCCTGTAATCCCAGGGACTCGGGAGGCTGAGGAAGGAGGATGGCAAGTTGGAGGATGGCAAATTCAAAGCCAGCCTCAGCAATTTAAAGAGACTCTGTCTCAAAATAAAGCATAAAAAGGGCAGGGGATGTGGCTCAGTAGTAGAGCACCCCCGAGTTCAACCCCAGGGCTGAAAGAAAGCCACATTTATTGAATGTTAACTACATGTGCGCCTGTGCTTGGGGCCCGGGGCACAGTCCGTCGGGACAGCAGGAGGGCTTAGCTGAGGAAGCCTGTCAAGGAGGCAGAGAGAGAAAGGGGGTCCGGGGTCCCAACAGGCCCTTCAAGAACACACTCCAGTGACCTCACTTCATCCCCTCTCCCAGCCTCAATTTCCTCAGCGATAAAGGAGGACAAAGCATCGGTCACATGTACTGATGAGGAACTGTCCCCAGAATAATGCGGATGAAGCAGTTAGCGAGGTGTCTGACAGAGAGAGCCGGCCTAGAGACATCAGCTCTTCCTACTGTCACTCACTGTCAACAACCGTTCCGAACCTCTGACTGGTAGTAACCTGTCTTACTCACAAATCTGAAAACCAGGTTGCTCTTGATTATCATCAAGGATCCTTGTACCTCACGCGACCCCACTGTCCGCCTGGCAAGACTTCCCTAGTTCTAAATGTTCCAAACGACACGCGTCACCCCCCAGCCTCCTGGCCTGCTCTGCCTGCCCCCTCTTTTCCACTATGCCCGGGTCTGACTTTTTAAAAACACATTTGAACAGAGCCCCCTTTTAAAAGAGAGCTACTGACTGTGGTTTCCTCTCTGCCCAGAGCAGAAACACGCCGGATAAAGAGAGATTATTTTAAGAAACATGCCTCTCAACACACTTCTAGTCCGTTGAAAAATAATCGATTTAAAAGCAGTTAAGGTAACTAAAGAAAACGCTCCAAGAATTAACAATCCGGATTAAAAATAACAAGGCTAATTTATCTTCTCAAACAAGCCTAATTGAAGACTGAGGTTTTCACCAGTTTCCCCCAATGACAAGATCACATTATTGTTTCACACTCGATGCTCGTTTTCAAACTCAGTAACAGTGAAAGTTTCCTTTCAATAAACTTTGCTTTCTAGCAGCAATCCTGTGATTCGGCAAAGACCTTTTATACATGATATTTTGTGTCTGTGTTCAAATTAAAAAAATGCCAAATTGTATGCTTTTCCAAAAAAAAAAACTAAAATAAATAACGAGGGTGTCTTTTAATGAATCCAAGGGATATATAGGGACTTAAAGTTGATGAGTTGAGCACACAGTTTTCAAAATATTATCGGCCCAGGGTGGGGATGGAGTTTAAGAACCATGTAGAAAACATGATGTTTTATTTGACCTGCAGTGGGTTTAGAAATAAAACAGTTTCCAACATTTAAAACTCGGGAACTTTTACTTAAACATCTAGATTTTATGTTAAGCCTCCCACCCTCCCCCCTTGCCAATTTCTAGAGCCTTCCCCCCCCACCACCACCCTTTTTATTTTAGGGACAGGGTCTCCCTGAGTTGCATAGGGCCTCACTAAGTTGCTGAGGCTGGCTTTAAACTCTTGATCCTCCTGCCTCAGCTTCCCAAGCCACTAGGATGACAGATACAGAGATTCTAGAAACAGTGAGTCTGCCTTCCTATATAGAGCCATCAGCTGCCGGCTAGTCAGGGCTGATCCCTGGACCCAGCAAGGACTCTGCCTTTGCCTCAGGCCCTGCTCCTCTCTGTTGTCACTTCCAGGGTGACAGGCAGTCAATGGCTATTTTCTTTAGGCTCGAACCTCTTTAGAGAAAGTTCTCTGAACCCTTATTATGTCCAGAGGGAAGGGTTTTTTAAAGCAGTTATTTTTCTGACACTCTTCCACTTTGTTTATTTACATACCCGCCTGGCCCAGAGGTGTTGGAGTTTGAAATCAAGGGGTCCTCCCATCTACCGTCATGAAAGAGGTCAAGGTTCAAAGCCACATGCCATCATTTGCTAAACTGGGGTTGTAATTTAATCCAATTTAGAAAGTGTTCCCCCCGCTCACAAAAATGTTTAATTGGGAGGGCTGTTTGGTGTATGATCCAATGACTTCATTGTGTGACTTCCCCACAGTCACGTGGCAAGTTCCTGACAAGGCTTGAGTCAGGACCCGGGGCTCCTGGTGCCAGCAGAGAGTCAGGGCCACCAGTCAGACAGGTCATGCCCTCGGCAAATGTGCCCAACTGGCTCCGTGTCCAAGGGGAAGGATCCTCTTGCACCTGGCCAGAGCTGCTGCCACCAGAGAAAGCAGCTGAATTTTCTTAATTCACACAAAGATGTCGTGAGGACTCAGGGCAGCCCTGGGAAGGGAAGGACTGTGTCTCCACCTCTGTACAAAGAGCAGAGTCATATCTTCTCCATCAGTTTCTCTAGAAGTAAGGATATGCTGCTCCTGAAAGTTCTTAGAAAAATGTAGAGAGCAATCCCAAAAGTCAGGGATGATTCTTTCCCTCTTTTTCAAAGTTACACCTCTTCTGCCTGCTCTTGATCCTCCTGCCTCAGCCTCCCAAGCCTGAGGGAGAAGAATCCGAGTCCCTCATGACCCCCCCCACCTTTGCGGTCAGGGTGGTGTTCAGGGCCTTGTAACTCAAAGCTGCAGAATCACCAGCAGTTTTCTGCTCCAGCTGGGTAACAACAAAGAGCCGCAGCCTGGGCCCATAGACCACAGCAGCTTTATTTCTCACCCTCTGGAAGCTGGAAGGTCAAGACCAAGGTGTCGGCAGGACTGGTTCTGGGTGCAGCTTCTCTCCTGGCTGGCAGACGGCAGCTGCTTCCTTCTTCCCCAGCCACACACCCACATTTGATGTCTCTTCGTCTTCTTATGGGGACCCCACCCTGTTGATCAGCCCTCACCCTGATAGCCTCCTCCACCCTTAATTACCCCCTCAAAGACCCCACCTCCAAAAGCGGTCACACTGAGGGTTAGGGCTTCAATGTCCCAATCTGGGGGTACACGATGTGGTCCGCATCACCACCCCAGATCTACTGTGTCAAGTTCTTTTGTTTTTTGACAAGATCCCCAATGATCCATGGGCACATTAGAGTTTTAGGCCCAGTGAGTCTATGAACAACTTTCAATCTTTCTTTTCCACATAGCTTTATGTATTTGTGCCAAAAGAATAAACATCTATGCTGTCATATAAGCCATTTTTATTAGCAGTATGTGTTCAATGCCATCAATAGCATCCCTGTCACTTAATGCTATTCTGCCACATCCTACAATAGGATGACCCCAGCCTCTTCCACTGGACAGATGCGCCTTGGGGCACCTGAAGACTTCCTGTGGCTTTGTATTTATTTCGTTTTCAGTGTTTACTGTTGTCAACAACAATTTGGGCACAGCCCTGTTGAGCCTCATGAATGCGAACCTAACCCTTCCTTCGTCCTGCAGGGGGTCCTCGTCAAGCCCAGTCTCCTCAGACCCCCAGATCCGGAAGCCCCTCCCAACAGAGGCTCTCCCCGCAAGGCCAGCAACCCCTGAGCCCCCAGTCTGGATCCCCACAGCAGCAGCGGTCGCCAGGGTCTCCACAGCTCTCCCGGGCATCTGGGGGCAGCTCCCCGAACCAGGCCTCCAAGCCGGGCACCAGCCTCGCCTCGCAGCCCCGGCCGCCCGTGCAGGGCCGCAGCACCTCCCAGCAGGCGGACGAGTCCAAGAAGACAGCACCACCCCATCCCCATCTCAAGTAAGTGCTCTGGCCATTGAGGGCAGGAGATTGGGGTGCCGGGCTCTTCAGGGTCAGGGACTCAGAGCAAAGAAAGATCCAAAGAGGCCTTTCTCCTGGGCTTTAAATAGGTGGAAATTGGTCTGGGGCCTTGCCTGGGTGGGGCAGGGCCCAGGGAGACAGAGAAGGGCTCCCGTGTGCCCCTCCATAAGCCCAGGAACTAGTTACCTCTTGCTCCTTAGCAAACCTCCCCCAAACTTTGTGGCTTAAGAAAGCAACCATTTTCCTTTGTTCACAACTTGGGGGTTCAGCAGTTGACTCTGAGTTTAACACAGCTGGACAATTCTTCTGCTGTGTCTCCTGGAGAACTTCCGGGTACCATGAAGAATGCCAGGGTAGATTTGGATTTCAGATAAACATGAAAACTTGGGGTATTTGCATGGGGTATGTTAAGACTTTAAAAATATATGCTTGCTTTTCGCCTGAAATTTTGAATTGGGTGACGTGAATTTTTCCTTGCCAAGTATAGCAGCCCTCCTCCCCAGGTCACTCCTGTGGATTGGTGGACTGACTGGGGCCAGGTGGTGCTGGCGGTCAGCTGGCCCTGTCTCCAGGGCATCTCCTCCTCACCTGGTAGGATTGCTTCTAACAGGGCAAAAGTAGAGGCCTGAGGCGTTGGGGGCCCAGGTTGGAAGCTATACACCTGCCCTTGTCAAGCAGATCACCTGGCCGTGCCCAGATTCACAAGGTGGGGAAAGAGTCTTGGTGGAAGGAAGCACCTTGCAAATGGGTGGCCCACAGGGTGGGAGGAACCTGGTCATTTTTTAAAATAACCTTCATGACACACACGCACATCCTGCTTCCTCTCAGGGCTCGCTCTTGGTTTACAGAAAGAGGGATCCCAACCATGTGGCCCCTGGAAACTTGTCCCTGTACCCGAACACGAACACAGTTTCATCACAGTTTCCCAGACCACACCACCGCCCACTTGCTCGGGGCCAAGCACTCTGTGAGGTTGGGTTTTCTTAGGTCCCCGTGAGCTTAGAAGTTAAAGACTCTCACTATTCCCGTCGTACAGATGAATAAACAGAAGGAGACTACAGAACTTGGCCGAGTTCCTGTTGTTCGTAGATAGAAGGGTGAGGACAGAACCCAAGGCATCCATGATAACATGATTTTTTTTCAAATAGGTAATATATTCACATGGTTCAAAGATTTTAAAGACACTAATGATATAAAAGATAGACATTGAAAAGCCTCACTCCAACCCCACTCCCATCCAGTGCTTTGCTCCCCTGGTCCCTAGAGACGACCATAATTGTTAATTCCTTGTCTGTCCTGCCAGTGTTTCCTTATACAAATAGAAATATATACCCTCTGATCCCCTCCTCGCTTTCTTACACTATGGCTGTGTTCACTATCCACACCATTAGGCTCCTTACTTTTCAGTAACAATACAACCTAGAGCTCTTCCACCCTGTTCATTGAGATTTTTAATAGCTGTATAGTATTCCACTACATTGTTGTACTATGATTATCTAATTAGTCCACCTAAGTAAATATCTGGCTTTAATTTAAACAATGTTGCAATCTTGAACATCTATTTTTTTGTGGTTTATCTAGCTAGAAACTCATAAATCTCCTGACTCCTTGTCACTGTGGGGAAAAAAAGTACCCAGTTTGATAGATATTAACAAGTGACCCTCAGGCAATAGGGCATTGTAACTGACAGCACAGGTTCTACAATCAGACTGCCTGGGTTCCAATCCTAGATCCACCATTTAAAAGCTGAATGACCTCCAATAAATTGCTCAACTTTTCTGTGCTACAGTGTCTTCACATGCAAATGGAGACAGTATCTCACGGGGTTATTATAAGAATGAAATGAGTTTCTGCACAGTGTGTGCTTAGAATGTTAAGGCACCAGGCAAGCTTGGAAATGTGCGGCCTGTCCCCGTGTACAAAGGTCCCCGCAGCTATTCACAGGGCAGGCGAGAGCTTTGGAACTTGAGCCAGGTTTGGGCACTGGCTTTGTGGTCATCTAGCTAGAATCCCATACGTCTCCTGACTCCTTGTTTAGCATATCCTTTCTTATTTTTTCATCTTTATTTTCTTGGCAATGCTGGGGGATGAACCCAGGGCCCTGTGCGTGCTAGGAAGTGCTCCACCACGGAGCTACACCCATAGCCCTAGATTATCGTTTTATTTAGTTCAAGTTGGCAGATATTTACCAGATACCCACTCTGGGCCTCATCCTGGATAAGGCTTTTACGGGTTCATAAGAGAGGGGCAAAACTAGTCCCCACTTAGAAGAGTATCTCCATTTTTTAATGTGTTGACAAGGCAGTGTGCAGACCCTTTAAACTCGTGACGTATCCACATAGTCCCATCCTATGTCACCTCCCCTGGACTGTGAACGTTTCAAGGGTAGGGCATGCTGCATTTGTCCCTGCACCCCATCAGCTGGCCCTGGGGCTGGCACACAGGAAGGGCTCAGCAGGATGGCTGCAGGCCAGCTCCCGTGACACACTCGGAGAAGGCACCGGGGGTCCCATCAGCTGGGACCACGGAAATTCCAAAATGGTGGGGGTGGGGGCAACCATAAAGGCCTTGAGAAAGAGGTGGGAACAGAAGCCCAGGGGGTCAGATCCGGATTCCCAGTGTGAGGCACCCTAGTTGGCCCAGGGCGTCTGAGCACACAGGCGGGGGGAGGTCCGGCCTCCCTGGCGAGGCCTGCTGCCTGGGCAGCCTTGGTGAGGGGAAGGATCTGAGCCCTGGAGGCTGCCCCTCTGGCTGTGAGAGTCCACCAGAGCAAGACCTGCCTCTGCCAGCCCGGATTTCTGTACCTAACAAACGGGGATCTCAGCAAGCGCTTGCAGATTGGGTGACATCCCCACCAGTCCCAGGTAAGGGCTGCGACGCCTGGGTTCTGATCTCTCAGGCCTCTGGCTTTTGGGACAGCCCAGGGCCATGTCCTCGGGAGCCCGGGCCTTGGCCCCGCAACCTCCTGGCCTCTCTCTTGCAGCAAATCTCAGTCCCTGACTAACAGCCTCAGCACTTCGGACGCCTCCCAGCGCGGGACCCCGAGTGAGGACGAGGCGAAGGCCGAGACCATCCGCAACCTGAGGAAGTCCTTCGCCAGCCTCTTCTCAGACTAGCCCCCGCCGGGCAGAGGGCAGGAGCCCGGGACCCTGGGCCCTCTCCTGGCCCGGCCTCCGCCTCGGCCTTCGTTCCTGGCAGGAAGAGGAGGCAGGGCCCGAGAACACACTTTCTAAATGCCTTCGACCCAGGAACGGACTGACTGTCTCCATGTGTCCCCACTGTCCTTCGTCATGACCCCAGCGCTGTCTGAATTGGGGTGGGCCCTGGAGAGCCGCCCGGCTCCCCGACTTCGGCCTCTAGACAGACCGTGCCACCCGCCGTCCCCTCGCTTGCTCCCCTGCCCGACCAGTGACGTCTGTGCCCTAGTTTCCAGTTTCCACATCTCTCCTTAGTGCTGTGCTTGCCCTTGGGCCGGTCCCCTCCCAGGCCCTGGCCACCCCCATCCAATGCAGCCCCTGGAGTCGACCCCGCCACACAGGAGGCAATAATTTTTAACAGCAAAGAAAGAAAAACCCCAGCAGGGACTCTACCCCCTGCCCAAATCCGTGCTGGACCTGCCCTCAGAGCAGCAGGCAAAGGCCCTTCACGGCCAGGGCAGGCGGGGGAGGAGACCTGAGGTCAACAGGAAGAAGCCAGACCTGGGCAACACGTGGGGCCTTTAAACAACAGAAGCAGAAAGACGCCCTCGGGTGCCGCCCAGGCCGAGGGTGGCCCTTAGCTGGACAGCCGCGGTGGGCACAGGCTCTTGTAGGAATCCTGACCATCCTCATGACCTGCCCGTGTGTCAGGACCCAGGGAGAATCAGCGGACCAAGGCAGGGGACAGAAGGGCTCCAGGTCAGCGTTGCGCAGACCCTGCCCGCAAGGCCCTGGTGGGCCTCTCAATTCCAGGAGGGTCCCGTGACCAAGGGGGCTTGGGAAACACTGTTAGGGGACTCCTTTGGAGACGCAGAGTGCAAAGTAGGTGGCAAAGGCTCTTGGAATTCCTGCAGGACAAACGATCAGCTCTAACTTTATTTTATCCAACTTATTTGACCAAGCAAGTGAATGACAGAGCGGACAGGGCTCTCTCCCCTGTCCCAGCCCACCTCCTGTGATCAGTGGAGCCAGAGCGGTCCCGAGTCACCAAGCACCTGGTGCTAGAAACATCATAGGTGCAGAAGCAGCCTCCCGGGCCCAGAATATTGTGACCTCACCATGTTATCCCCTCACAGCCCACTGGGAAACTTGAATATGTCTTCCCCTCACTGTCCTCGGGAAGGAGGTGAAAACTAAAGTTGGCCTGGAGATTGCTTAGCAATCAGCTGAGGCCTAGCCAGGTTCCCAGGAGCATAAGACGGTCACCACCTTTGTGGTCCTTTCAACCCAGACTGCAGTGGTGAGGACAAGGACAGAGACTCTCTCCTGCATTGGGTCACTAGAACCCTAGCCTCACGGGTTAATGGCTAGAGACTGATACTGGCTCAGTGTCAAAGTGCTAACCTGACTGGCTGACAGAGGTCCACTTGGACCTGAGGGTCATCCCCATCTTGCTCTCTTTCCTCCCTCATGATCAGGTCAGTGTTGAAAGCAAGAGAGCCTGAGCTACATGAGAGATCCTCTCCTCCTGGTCAGGACCCCTGGTCTTGGATTCAGTAATAAGTAGCGGCTCCAGCACAAGAGACATCAGAGAGCTCCTGTTGTCAGCGACCACTCAGAGCCATGGTTTGGCAGCTGAGGCCTGGTTGGCCCTGACTAGGATCAGCAGAAAAAAATACCAAAAAACCCAGCCGTGGCATGAGGTGAGGGGACAGCTGGTGAGGGCCTGGTTCTCTTTCCAGTACCCAGAAGACCCCACCCCCTTATTCTGTGCCTGTGTCCTGTTGAGTTCAGTGTCTCTGGGACAATCCCTGGTGGCACGGGGGGCCTCACTGTGCCGCATCTCCTTCCTCCTCTCTCAGCCTGTGCCCTGTGGCAGGACTGTAAGCAGGCCACTACTGGCCAGGAGCAGCAGGGGCATCCCGGGGCAGCGCAGATTGGGAGATGGCCAGCCCAGTCGCCTGGAGGGGACTGCAGCTGCCTTGGGAGCATCACCTTTGTCGCATTCCGCTAGACCCCCAGGCAGGAGGCGGCGGGGCCTTGGGGCCAACACTTGCCCCCCCCCACTTTGGAGAGGTAGTCTGAAGATGGGGAACAGACCAGTTCATAATTCAACAGAACTTTGCTTTTCCTCCTTTTCCTCTCCTCTGCTACCTGACCTCCTTCTCTCCCTCTTCCTAACAACCTCTCGAGGACACGGGCTGGGCAGGACAAAGGGAACAAGACAGTGGTGTCCAAGGCGGGTGCCTTTGAAAGCTGTGGTTCTGCCGTGCTGGGCGTTGAACCCAGGCCCACACGTGCTAGGGAAGTGCTGTACCGCTGAGCCACAGCCCAGCCCAGTACACCTAGCCAAAGAGCGTGTGAATATCAGTCCACATAAGGTTTGCTCGTTGGCCCTGATCAGTCAGTGATCGGGGATCCTGGAAGTTCCAGCGCCCACGATTCCATGCAGAGGTAACCACTGGACATGGACATGGGTACATCCTAAAATCCTGTCGTCACCTTTTAGTTTGTAGTTCTCTTTCTAGGGGGTCTCTGACAACTGCTTCAGTAACCCACGGCTTCCCCACTTGGCCCTGAGAAGTTAGGGGTCACTCATGTAGGTCTCATGTTGAGAGAAGCAGAGCCCCAGCCTCATGGGCCTCAAGGCCAGGGGCCCTCACTTCTCTCCTGATGGTGGCAGTTGAGTTTGCTCCCGTAGAAGGACCAGGGGCTCTGCCCCTAGGTGTTCATCACATGATTCCAGCACAGAGTTATAGGACTTGCAGTCTGGTTCTTCTACTTTACAATGTATATTTCTTGCCCCCATTTTTCATGGGTAGATCCTTCAATGAAATAATGCTGAGCTACTTTCTGAATCAGAGGGTGAGAGAAGAACTGTAGGTCCCAGGATGTGGGACCACAGAGTCCACGTGCTGTAGGAGCTTAAGAACATGGGACACCCAGTGGCCATCATCAGTCCTTGACAACCCCCCCAACGCTCTGTGATACCACACAACTCCAAACACACAGCTAGCTGGTCACAGGCTGCAGGGAGTTTCTCAGTGTGGCCGTGGCTTGTGCAGAGTGGTTACAAAGGCAAATGAAGCCTCCTTTCAGACCAAAGGAGTCAGAATTTCTAGTCAGGGGCCCAGAACCTGCCTCGGCCAGTCTCCCTGGTGGTGTTTACCTACTGAAGTAAGATCAGCCGCTCTGAGCTCAGCTGGACGGGAGGCCAGGCACGAGAGGCATTTGGTCTGGATGTGTTTCAGTCACCAGTAGCTTGGGACCTGGTCCCTTGAGGAGCCAAATTCGTGGCTCCATAAACAGTGACCACATGGCCTAAATTTTCCTGCTTTCCTATATTCTGTCCCTTGTTCCTAGAAACATCTCAGCATTTAAATGTCCTCCCTGATACTCCAACTAAAGTAACACAGTCCTTTTAAACTCCTCATCATCCTGATTTTTACAGCCATCACAGATATGTCTAGATCCATGACAAACAAATTTTATAATCAACAAATCTGAATATTTTCCATGGGTCTATACATGCATCTAGAGGCCAGGGATGGAGAGGCCTATGAATGGAGACCTGGAGCCCCCAAATGGACGGTTTTCTCCCATATACTAGCACATGTTCCTTCCCAAAATTTAACCTTTAATAACTGTGGCATTTAGAAACTGGAAAGGACAGAAAGAAAAGGGGAGTCACTGTATATAGATTCGGAAAGGTTACATTTGTTGTTTTTTGCTTTGTTTTACACTTTGACCCAAAGAAAGGCCAGCATTTTCCCTCCTAGCTGACTAGTTGAAGCTGAAATACAACAAAGATCCATTCAATTTGTGCACAATGGTAGGGATTTAAAAACACAGCTTCAGAGGATACCCGCCAGCCAGGGAAAATTTCCTGCAGATCTTCCTGCATCAGCATGATAAAATGGTACTGTGCTTACAGGTTCAAGCCACCTTTCCAGGGACACCAGAGTGCATGCATCCTCTTTCCCACCAATTCCCTGGTTCTTTCATTACTATATTCCCTCCTAGTATTCACACTCTGTGCATAGATAGGGCAGTTAGCTCCACCTTCCCCAAATTCCAGGTGTGATGGGTGTTCTCCGTGTGATAACAGACGCGGCAGCATGAAACAGAACATCAGGTAATCTCACTGCAGTTCCTGTAGTGAGGTACCTTGTGCATGAGGCAGAGTATACTCATAGCTCGTAGTAGGTGCTCAGGGCATGTTTTAAGTGGGCCCTCCTAGCAAACTGTGATGTTAATAAAATATAAAAGATTAAACTCAAAGAAAAAGGCTGTCTTTCAAAGTGTATCATTGTAAGGAAGTCACTTGCCTAGAACCAAACCAAAGATTAGTAAAATGTAGTAAAATAAAGAAACTGGAAAAATCAGACAGTTTTCCAACCTCAGAAAGATCTCCTCTAAACTGAATCTGAAAAGGAAGGGGAGCCAACTGAATGAGCCTGAGACAGCCATCCTGGTGAGCATGGGCCTGAGGCCAGGGGACCCATGGCTGCCACTGCTGGGAGCCGGAGAAGGACTAGGGAGCCAAAGCTGGGTGCCGCAAGGCCGGTGCAGCCAATGCCATGGCCAAGCACAGGAAGCAGCCTTCTTGCAAGCCATATCGATCACACCTCCCCAGAACACAGCTTCCCCACAGCCTCAGCCCAGCAAGCAGGCCAATCTTTCCTACTTTACTCAGCTCCATCAAACAGCTGGGTGGCTCACTCTGTTCTGTGTATCTGGAATTTTACTAAGGATGCAGGTTGGTCAGGGGCTGGGCTAGCGAAGCCAGCCTTGTGGATACAAGGAGTCGCTTAATTCATCCACGGGGACTAGCTCAGTGCCCAAGTCCTTTCATGTGTATAGCATGCGTTTATCCTGGAGGGCGAGCTGGCTGGTTACTAAACACACTGACAAGGGTCAAAAGCTGTCCAGGCCCCCAAGTGGCCACTGATTAAATTAACGGTTTCAGCCTAATTAATATTTAGACTCTAATAGGAGGTGGCACTTTGGGCTTGGCTGAACACAAATGGACGGCGGGGCAACAAGCAGGCCAAGTCGCTCCATTGATCAAGCTTGGTGAAAACAGGACATAAAAGCTCCCTTGTGTTTCCACAAACAAAACAAGCAGCCCACAGAGATGAGATGTGGACACTTAGACCTTGTGCTCAGCTCTCAATGGATAGGCCAAGAGGAAAAGGCAAGAAGAGTTGGGAAATGGTTTTGGAATTAGTGAGGCATTTCTTTAAGGAAAACCCATCTGAAGCATCGCTTCTGTGTGTGTGTGTGTGTGTGTGTGTGTGTGTGTGTGTGTACGTGTGAATCCTTTAAAATCTTAAATACCTTTCATAATATCTACACCGTTGGTCCTGCCAATTTTAATTTCATTCTCCAAACTCTCCTATTGCAAGTGTCTGTTATCCAAGGTCTTCCATTAAGTAGCAAGTGGACATTTCCCTGTCCATCAGCATTTTGCTATGGAATATCAGAAACAAGTCCTCCAACCTGTCAGGGAATCCCGGGGGACACAGTGATGTTAGTCAGTTAAATCTCTGTGACTTACCTAGGCCACTGCAATAATCTTACCACCCTGTGCCCTCCAGTCTGGTGGAGTCTACCCAGGAGTCAGCCCATGCTCCAGCACAGAGGAGAACAGGGGCAGGCTGCCCAGCTCCTCTGGGAGGCTCTGTAAGTAGGCCACTACTGCCCAGGAGCAGGGCCCTGAGAATAGTCAGCAGAGGGAGGAATAAGAAAGTAGTACAGAGATATTGAGTGAAGCAGTGGTTTCAGCCATTGGAAAGAACCAAGCAAGAGCCAGAGAGGTCAGAATCCAAGTTTTACACAAGGAATCCCAGTAACTACCTGGAAAGCAAGCCCACCTCCCATGTCTGGATCACCAGCCCCTCCAAACCAGTAATTTTCATTTATAAGTAGGGGTGGGGGAGGGGAGCAAGCGCCTGTTACTCAAAATAACTAAAGGGGGTATTTTAAGGGACCAAAGAAAGACTCAAGTCACCAATGTAGATCTGCACCTCACCCGACACTTGCCCCGAGCTCCATCTCGCTTCTGTGGTCAAGTTAATGTCAGAAAATCACACACTGAACAGGCTACTGCCAAACCGCCATTTCCCTCCCATTACCTACCAGCCACACGTGCAGCTCACAAGTCTCAAGTCTAGGGACAGGATTGTAGGGTTTCACAAGCTTCTGTGAATTTAGCTACTGTCATGAGCAAAAATGTTGAAAATTGTTTTAAGAATATGTAATGAACTATTGTAAAAGATGCGCAAATTGAGGTTTAGGGCCTGTGGCCAAAATTCTAAACTGAGAGGGTTTGTGACACCTGCCAGTGAGCCTGAGCAGAGGCAGGGAAGAGCTCCTGTACCCATGGTCACCAGCACCATCATGGGCTCTTGAGGACTGCTCAAAAATTACTGCATCCCGAAAACCGGTACTTCTGGTTATCACCTTCTCCCACGCCCACCTCCCTCCCTCTCAGAATCTATTCAGTGTGACTCAACATTATATGGCCACAAAGAGGTGTACAGTGCATTAGAATACATCTGGGCCCATGAAAGCTTCGGGGTGACCCTTTTAGCCAAGACCCTCTTCCCCCCGAAAAAAGCCATATGGCATCTAGCAGAAACTCAGAAACTCATTTTAAAAAGACTGACCTGTACCTGATATTACAAAATACCACAGAAAGAAAAGTCAACAGCCCTGATCCGCTTTCATACATTAAGCTACTAAAGGTCCTGTGGCTTTTAGAAATTCATATTGACTAGACTTTCTTCACTGTGATGGAAAAAGACTCAATGTACATGTGTAGCAAAAAAAAAAAAGTTTCGCTTGTATATGACTCAAAATATTCTTGCAGCACATAACATTCCAAGCCATCTCCTTATATGCAAAATAGATTTTTTAAAAAGCAGGAAGACACTGGCAATATTCCTAAATATTTTCTGCAAATGCTATTCATGTTCTATTCCTATTGTTGATTCAGATTTTAATCCGTGTCGATAGCATGTTTATATGGTTGTTTGTATATATATGATAAGTCACTTGTGCTTGGCCTTTTTCTCGTTGTAGGAAAAATAAAACCTTGAATTTTGTGTAAAAGCAAATATTCTTCAAATGTTCTTTAAATAAGAGGCTATCTTTGAAAAGCAAGTAGCTGATCAGCACTCAAAGCATAACTGTTGTAAAAAGAAGTCATCTACTTAGATTATAAATAAAGCTACTGTGTTCAAAACACGAGGGGCGAGAAGTCTCCACAACCTCCCTCCAGCCGGCTCCAGTACCAAGAATCCCCAGAAGCCAGCAGTGTTCAGCCAGGGCTGCTTCAGCGCCCAGAAGTTCCACCATAACCTGAAAGAGCTACAGAGAAAGGGAAAGCGCGCACCCAGCCCAAATTTAACAGAACTAGTTTTGCTTTTATTGATTTTATAAATTCAGTTTTCACTTAAGGAATACCACTTTAAAAAAAGAAAAAGAAAAGAAACATAAACTCCCTGCAATAATAATCTGCTTAACTCAGTAGGTTCTTTGATACTTTCAAAATATCCAAGTAACACTGTGCACTTGTTCTAAATGTTTATTCTATATCTTTCTGTAAAAGAAGTCAAGATAGTCATGTAACTTAGATGGTTTTTTAATCTGTTACACAACATTATCAGTATAACAACTCCATTCTAGAGAGGAATCCAGAGCAGGGAAATCAGTAGCCAATTATTCCTGTGGCCAACCTTTCCACAGAGCAGCCTTCGGGCCACACCACCCCTGAAGCTATCAATACCCACAGAAAGCTCTGGGAGTACAACTCTCACCACATGTTCAGATCGGCACCCCAGGGAGACAGCATCTGCAGCTTTAAAACACATAAACAAAACCAGTCGAGCTTCAGAGTGAGATTGCAAACCATCACATGAATGACAGCCGGCTGTCAGGTGACCGACCTCTACTGGGCCTGAAGGGAAATCTGTCATTGGGCCCCCCTCGCCCTGGCAAGATAGGGTTTGGTCCTGGAAGTGGGCCAATTGGATCAAAACGTGGTCTGAGTGGAGGGAACTGGCCAGGTGTCTCCCCAGGCCCCGGGATGAGTGAATTGATAGGGTCCCCAACATAGGGAAGTGTTGGTCTTTCGTCGTATTCACCACCGATGATTCCTGGAGGAAGCAGAGAGCTGGGATGGAAGGGGTGCAAGGGACTGGGATAGAATGGGATGGGGTAGGGCGAGGACGGCAGGAACATCACGTGCCGCCCTCTCTGAGCTTCTTTTCTTTGTTTGTGCCTCTTCCTGTATAACTACAGGAAAAAAAAAAAAAAGAAAGAACAAGATATGGTAAGTGGTTTAGATGTTTCCCCAGCAGTCAAGTTGATCAGCGTCCACCGTCCCCACCTTCCTTCCCACACCGTCCAGGCAGACAGCAGTGCGCAGGAGAGCCGGGGGGCAGAGTGTCTCTGCAGACAAGGCAGCAGCCCCGCACAGCGCAGCGCCAAGTGAGTTCTGCTCTTGAACACCACTGCAACTGAGCCACTGGGTTAATCTGAGGTCACAGTACATCCAAAGAGGGCAAGTGAGTGGCACTCTTTTCAGCGCTCCCAGCTGATACGCAAGTGTAGGTTAGCTTTTTGTGAAAATGGGAAATTTAAATATGTGTTTTAAATGTCATGCCACAAAACATAAAGTCAGGTATTGGAAGGATGAGGGGCAGCACTTAATTCATTTTTTTCACCTAAATTACGTCCCCAATGGACCTCCACTTAAAATACAAAATAAGTGCCTATTTTCGAGTATGGAACATATCCTAAATAATAGTACTGTGTTTTGTACATATTTGAGAACTTTCACTGAATTTTATTCTTCTCTATTCACCACCGATGAGTGGTGAATAGAGAATAATAATAATAATAATAGTCCTTCATTCTAAAGAATTTTTCTCAGTCTTATCAAAGTATTTTATAGTAATCACACACAAATAAAACAATATCAATATCGTTTATTCTTTGCACAATACACTATGCTAACTAGCTGAATGGTTAAGGTTATTCCAGGACAACAACTCAATTTTTTTTTTTGCACCACCCTAAGATACCATCTCACTCCAGTAAGATTGGCAGCCATTATGAAGTCAAACAACAACAAGTGCTGGCGAGGATGTGGGGAAAAGGGTACACTTGTACATTGCTGGTGGGACTGCAAATTGGTGCAGCCAATTTGGAAAGCAGTATGGAGATTTCTTGGAAAGCTGGGAATGGAACCACCATTTGACCCAGCTATTCCCCTTCTCGGTCTATTCCCTAAAGACCTAAAAAGAGCATGCTACAGGGACACTGCTACATCGATGTTCATAGCAGCACAATTCACAATAGCAAGACTGTGGAACCAACCTAGATGCCCTTCAATAGACGAATGGATAAAAAAAATGTGGCATTTATACACAATGGAGTATTACTCTGCATTAAAAAATGACAAAATTATAGAATTTGGAGGGAAATGGATGGCATTAGAGCAGATTATGCTAAGTGAAGCTAGCCAATCTCTAAAACACAAATGCCAAATGTCCTCTTTGATATAAGGAGAGTAACTAAGAACAGAGTAGGGACGAAGAGCATGAGAAGAAGATTAACATTAAACAGGGATGAGAGGTGGGAGGGAAAGGGAGAGAGAAGGGAAATTGCATGGAAATGGAAGGAGACCCTCAGGGTTATACAAAATTACATACAAGAGGAAGTGAGGGGAAAGGGAAAAATAATACAAGGGGGAGAAATGAATTACAGTAGAGGGGGTAGAGAGAGAAGAGGGGAGGGGTGGGGAGGGGGGATAGTAGAGGATAGGAAAGGCAGCAGAATACAACAGACACTAGTATGGCAATATGTAAATCAATGGAAGTATAACTGATGTGATTCTGCAATCTGTATACGGGGTAAAAATGGGAGTTCATAACCCACTTGAATCAAAGTGTGAAATATGATATGTCAAGAACTATGTAATGTTTTGAACAACCAACAATAAAAAAAATAATAATAATAATGGAGACAAAGGAGGAGAGGAGGGTCTTCCTACTGACCAGTGGGGGGGGGGGGGATATTTTTTTGCAACAAAGCAAGAATGTCTTATGTAAAGATGAAAGCAATCTTAGGCTTTTTGTTAAGATTTCTTTTCTGGGGCTGGGATTGTGGCTCAGTGGTAGAGTGCTCCCCTAGCACGGGCGGGACCCGGGTTCGATCCTCAGCACCACATAAAAAAAAAAAAATAAAGGCATTGTGTTGTGTCCATCCACACCTAAAAAATAAATATTTTTTTTATAAAAAAAAAATTTCTTTTCTGTAATATTACAGGAACACAAGAACTACATCTAAAGTAAAAGTTGAAAACGTTTTCATTTTTGAAGCTAGGTTTCATTACATCATAATAAAAGTGAAAATATACTCTTGATGCATTAGTTTACTGGTTACTTCTGGGTCAAGCACACTGGCCTTGATATTTAAAAATACCTACTTCTTTCCAATCTGTGTCTCGAGCTCTGACAGTACTATCTAGAAAGTAAAACAAAAAATGAGGAATTAAAACATTTCATTCATCTGACATTAAACATCATTTATTTTTGTCCTAAAGAAACTGAAACTTACCCATTTAGCATAAAGAGGAACACGGGACATTTACATAACACATCATTCCTTTCCTGAAACTAATTCAAACCCTTTCTCAATAGCAAGGGGGGGGGGGGGGCGTCACTGCCCAGTGCACTGTGGTAATTCCCACTGTGATCCCAAGGACTCTGGAGGGTCAAGTGGCCACCCCACCCTTCAACCAGTCACATGCACACTGTCCTCACCAGCCTCATCCAGGTGTGCCAGCTGCTCCCCCTGTTGCACCAAACAAGGTTCCTATCATAATCCTCATTCTTTGCTGCAAGGCAAACTGATTTAGGCTTTCTTCCATATTTGGGTTAGATTATTTCCTCCCAACCACAAAGAATGATTTCAACTACCAAAAGTATGAGCACAATTAAGGTCTTTTTTGTGTGCTTATAATAATAGTCCTTCATTCTAAAGAATTTTTCTCATTCTTATATATAAATATATGTGACATGAGGACAGAAGATACCAACCAACTTTAGGACTACGGAAGAGTCTGGATTAAAGATGGCGATGTCTTCTCTACCAATTATTGCAACCACAGAAGTCAGAGTCAAGGCTCCAACTCTGCAACACTTGTCCACAGGGACATGCAGCTGGTGGAAGAGCCTGTGAGTACAATCTGGAAATGAGAGAGCTGGATCCCCCTGGAAACCCAGACTGCAACACGCGTGGAAGGACGTCTGTCCTTTGTTGCATGTCACAACCTGCGATCCTTATCCACTCCAGATGTGCTCATCACTTTTGTCTTTTTTTTTTATTAAAATATTTTTTAAAACTTTTAAAAATGATATTTGCTGACAATTATGACAAAATAGCATTTTAGACTTTAGATTCAGGAGAGTAGGTAACAGGGAGAAGGAAAAGAGTAGGTGACAGGGAGAAGGAAAAGGAACAAACCAGGGCATGCACACTGCCCACATTTTGAAGCTTTAAAAGAAAAAAAAAAACAAAAATTTTAATAGTCCAAATGACTACACATGGTATCCTGCTTTTAAAAAAAGGCTTCTAGCCCCAGATGTTTAGTTGCTGAGATGACATGCTAAATCTTATCATCCATTTTTATTATATGAACCAAAGATATATTTTGCACTGCAACAGAGACTACACCTACAAAAACATAACTAAATAGGAGTCTATTTCTATTATAAACAGATACTGTTTATAAAAAATACTCATTTTTCTATTGTGGCTTTGCTTTGTTTTGGTGCATGTGTTTCTGTAAATGACATTAAGTTGATAACATGACTCACTCGAGGGCCAAACAGTTTGAAAGATACCAATATGCAGTAACACACTGAGAGGCAGCAGAAAGAAGTGCCACAAGCAGGCTTTCGGCCTTGACCTGGTAAACAGATTCTAATGTCATAGCCACCACCAAAATGATCACCAGGTCACCTCAGTGTGACCATATGGACCTGGCACTGCCCTAGCGTGTCAAAGGTGAGCAGCTCCCTAACTACAAACAGGCCTCAATCACTGACTGGGTAAGAAGTGCAGCTCATTTCCAAGACGCTGAGGGGGGCTTTAGAGAAAAGTCAGAGAACAAACCTGTCTTACTTTCACTTCTCTATCCTCAAATAATACACTGAGTCTAAGGTGTTATTTGTGTTGCCGAGAACACAAAAATGAGTGGAAAGAGTTTCTGGAACACAGGCAAAGACTTAGGATCTCTTTATGCTAAGGGTGTTCCTTATCATTCGCAACTCAAAAAAAAAAAAAATCATCTGGCAAAGCCAAGTACCCTTGGCCCTGACAGCCAGAGAGAGAAAGACCCTCTTCCTAAGCTAACAGGGCCACACGGAAATCACCTCGAAAGTCTCTCAGGTACAGACACCTCCACAGCAGCGGGTCACTTGAAGCAATAAAGAGGTCCCGACAGACTGCAGACAGACACAACACAGAGCGAACATCCAGGAGTCGGAAGATCCGCAGCTTCAGTTCCAATGGGAGGACCACCAACCCGAACACGTCTGGAAGGTTCAGGGCTAAAAGAGAAGACAGAAGCAGCAGGTACACTGAGTCAAGGGCATCCAGGTTTTCCCCACACAAAAGCTGCCACCCATTCCTTTCTAAAGCAGTGACAGACTAGATAGTCTCGATCATCCCAGTACGCTTCCTCCACACACATCTTTAACCCCACCTGACTCTATTACCACGAACTCACACAACTCTAGGCTCCTCACTCCCTTTACATTTTGCAGAAAGACATATACTTTTTAATACAGATTAAATAAATGACAGGGTCAACTGCTAAATACTTGCCACTGGCTTATTCTGCCTCCAGCAATATTCACTGCAATAAAATCCCTTTACTCAGCTGCAGTGAATGGACAACCCACAGGCTTTTCAGAAATGTTCCACCCCAGCCACCCCCGCCACCCCTGCCTTTTACCAGTTCTGTGCCTCAGGACAAGTGAAACTAACTCAATTTCCTGCACAGTGGGTTGGTAGTATTACCTAGCACCTACGTTACCATGTTGTGAAAATTAAATGCATAAAGAGCACCATGTTTAGAAAACATTTGGTATATCACAAGCACTCAAGAGTTAGAAATAACTATTATCTGACATTTAGCAGGCTAAAGAAAAAGGAAGATAGAGAAATTCAGAAGCAAAGCCAAGAAAGGAAAACAAAGAAGAATATGTACCAATGTCAAAAGATTTTTTTAATTACAAATCAAGTATCTTTCATTTGAAATGCTTGGGACTGGAAGTGTTTTAGAATTCAGTTTTTTTTGGATCCTAGAATATTTGCACAAACTTCACCAATCAAGCATCCCTATTCCAAAAATCCAAAATCCAAAACCTTTTGAAGGTCTTGTTTCCAATTTTTGAGTATTTCAGATTTCAACTTTCAGACCTGGGGATGTTCAACCTATACTAGCTCCTCTGCAATATTTACAATGCTAGTCTGCACTAGCAAAGAAAACAAAAAACCCAACAAACAAGAGTTTTCAAATTCAAGGCACTCCCCTTCTCTCATCACCAACTAAAGAAGAAAATAATAGCCAGGGCACCATGCAGCTTGAAATCAAAAATATTTATTTCTCAACATATAAATAGTACATAAAGCTTATGTATCTGTGCAAGTCCGAAACTCCTTATCAGCTGAAGGACTGTGGTAAATCATATGCTGGTTCTCAACAACTTCCCACCCGTGATTAGACTTCCTTGGGCCCCTACTATCAGGTTTGGCCCCTTTTGACTTACTCTGTCCAGTGATATGTGAGCGGAAGTGACCCTTCATTTCTGGGCCAAAGCTTTAAGATCCCACACAGGGTTGGGCCACTGCTCGCTGTTCCCACTGCCCCAGGGAGAGCATGTCCTGGCTAAAGACCACGCCTCGAGAGAAAGCAAACCACACACCACATGCACACGACTGACAAAAATGCTCGCTTTAAGTGAGTAAGAGTTTTAAAATATTTTTTACTGCAACACAAATAAGAGAAAACGAATAACAAGGCTTTTGACTGAACTATAAATCTCACAGAATCACGATACTGTCATCCATAAAGCAAGTGTAATAAAATCTACTTTAATGTTACTAGCACTAAATATCCACCAGCTTGTAAACATCTGACAAAGTGCTGGACAGAGTCCCTAGTCAATGTTGGCTTAAGAAACAAAAACAAAAAACTTAGGCCCAATGTACAAGCTATTTATTAATGTTATTTGTGTGTTTCCTGAACACTTTTGGGGATCTGTGCTAAACCATGGAATGTCAAAGTGAGTAAGACTTATCCCTACTTTCCATTCACAACCTTACAAGGAGAGAAATCACACAGACAATTACGACACACTGTAAAAAGCTACAATAAGAAAACAGACAAAATGCTACGAAAATACACACAAAGGACGTGATACCACTGAAGAAGTAAACTGAAGCCCAGTCTTAAGAGAAACTTTCAGTAGGAGAAAAGAGAGAAGGGAGACATCAGAGTCACCAAGCATACCACGTCCCCTGACTGCTGTTCCCAGCCTTAAACTGGGGCGACTCCTCACCGCTCCTCACCTTGCCTGGTGACAGCCAGAAGAGGGTACACCAGCTGGTCTTTGAAGAGGCGGGACAGCTTCTGAAGGTCTTTGTACACTTTGGCTGCATTTTCCCCTAGAAGATTTTTAGAAAATAAAAATCAAAACACAAAAAGTGTTCTCAAGTGGAAAAACTTGAAATGACGTCTGTCTTCTGTATCTACCAAATCAGGGTGGTAAACAATATTCATAAGTAATTCCTACAGATAAACAGCAACCAAAGTCCCTAGTTGAGAAAGAGGCATGATTGATGAGTGCATGACTGATTAAAATAGATGGTAGAGGTAAAGCTAAAATTCCCAAATCAAATCACCAGAGCTGTGCCCAGCCCACTAGCTCCTAGGCTATAACCACAGAGAAAACTGCTGTGTGAGATTCACACATAAAGCAGGGATTTCCAGACTGTCCACCAATCTGTTCTGGACCCTGGACACACAGCAGGGAATTGCTCTGATGGAGCTCAGAGCTTAGTAAAATAACAGTATTTATCCCATGATGACTAGGTATCAGCAGAGCCAAGCATTTTTTTGAGCCTTTCTCGCATCGGCAATTCTCCCCTAAGAAAAAGACAGATACTATTATTCCCATTTTAAAAATAGAACAAAGTACAATGAGCATGTCCACAGCCCCACAGTGAGTGGCAGAGCAGGGAGAGTACAAACCTAAGGGTGTCTAGCTCCACAGAACTTACCCCATGGACCCACAGAACTGGCATCACTCAGGCAATGTCAGCCCTGCCCAATCAGAACCCGCATTTCAATAAGATCCCAGGGGATCCACAAGTACAGTAAGGTGTGGAGGCACACCAAACTGCCCCGAGGTTCCCACTCTACTTCTGCCATTTACCAAGTGTACAACTTGGAACAAATTACCTACCTATCAAACTCTCACCTGTTTAAGGAAGAGACCACCACTACCTGGGAAGAGTTGTTAAAATGGAAAGCTCCACACACAGTGCACAGTACACCAACAGCACCTGCCTGCTCCCTTCCCACCCATGTCTATGTACTTCACTATCTATAGCAACACGCTGTTTATCAATTGATTCACAAGCACAAGGAAATAGATGCAGTTAAACTCTAAATCTTTGCCATGTGAACCTGCAATCAAGTCTGAAATCTAATGTCCAGACCTCATTTTAAAAATAAGTTTGTTTCAAGGCTTTCCTCAAGTGTGAAACTGATTTTCTTTCAGTGTTTTCCTTTAGCAACCTATCTTATAAATAATTAGGGACTTAAAAGGTCCAATAACAGTATTTACGGAAAGTTACTAGGGTCTACACTATAACCCACAGTAAAATTCATTAAAAATGACTTGCCAAACAGCAAATCTCTACCCAACATAAAAGCACCTTATTAAAAATACTTAATTAGGGGCTGGGGTTGTGGCTCAGTGGTAGAACACTGGCCTAGTATGGGTGAGGCTCTGGGTTCGATCCTCAGCACCATATAAAAATAAAACAAATAAAAATAAAGGCCATTATGCCCATCTTACAACTAAAAAAAAAAAATTTAAATACTTAATTGAAATAGTCCATAAACTTATATAAAGGTATTAACTTTCTGACTCCATTTCCTTTTTCCATAAGGGAAATAAGATTAAGAAGAATCTGAGCTAGATTCTCTACAGAAGCTGTTTTTAAAAGGATAGCAGCCAGATGTATCTATTCCAATTTAGAAAAAAATGCTAAATCCCCCTATTATTAGGTCTATACCTGTGAAGCAACTTAATCTCCTCTAGACCTGTTTACTGACCTATCAAATTGTCATAAAAAAATTACTGTAGAGTGTAGGGTACTTCTTCCATACCAAAGTCCTCCTTGGTAGAGATGAATATAGTGATACAGCCAAGGAATTTCAAGTTTTTATGATTCTAATAGAAGGGCACCTTTATAGATTCATCAGTATAGTTCATGCATCTAATTCAAGATCGCCCCCAAGGGAACTAAACTTGGTTCTGGAGAGCAAACAATACCCTAGCTCTATAAGGGTTTGTGACCCCCAAAGGGTCATAGTATATAAATACATGGTATATTTGTGGTATTAAAGCTTAATGGAGGACAGCAATTAAGGAAAAAGAGAAAAAAAATTTACAAACACTCCTCAGGGGAGTTAATAAAAAGGAAAAAAAAAAAAAACAAGGTTAATACTGGTCTAATCTCACATTAGATGTTTAATTCAGCTAATGCCCAAGTTCTATGTTCAACCAAAGACATTATGAACAATCTCCTGTCATCTTAATCTCATTTAAAAGTTTCAGTCTTTTTATTTTAATTTTTTTTATTTGTTTTAAATAGTTATACATGTCAACAGAATGCATTTATGCACTTGATATATCATACATAGATAGGATACAATTGCTCATTTTTCTGAGTGTACATGTTGCAGAATCATATTTGCCATGCAGTCACATATATACATACAGTAATAATGTCTGTTTCATTCTACTGTCTTTCCTGTCCCCACATTCTCTCCCCTCCCCTCCCATCACTTCCCTCTACCTAATCTAAGGTAACACTATACTTCCCTAGTGCCCCCCCGCCTTATTGTGAATTAGCATCCACATATTAGAGAAAACATTCAGCCTTTGGCTTTGTGGGATTAGCTTATTTTGAACATTATCTTTCTAGGTTTTTCTAAAGTGAACTTCTCAAAGCTTTACCCATGTCAAGTCACAGTTACATCACCTGGCTCCTCTGTGCAAATAAAGGACTCTGGCAGCAGCTGCAATCTTTTCACACTTCGAATCTCACTGTTGATTTTTAGTGTAGCTATAAATAAGCAAAAGAAATATGATTTTTAAATGTCACCTTATCAATCGCCTTCCTTTTTTAGGACAGGCCTGCATTTCCTTGCCCACAAGCACTAAGGACACATTATATAAAACAAACTGCTCTACACCTATTTCTTTCTCCCACTGCAAGGTCAAAAGTGTAAACCTGCATGAAGTGAATTCACCCTCATATACCACCTCTTAAAACTACAGTAAGCATCTTTATATACAGCCCACTAAGAATCACCAACAGCCGCTCATTAGCAATTGAGAGATATGCAACAAGGTCAATAGGAGAAAGCCAAACACAATAAAACCATTATTTCTAATGCAGTCACTAAAAACAACATTCTCCCTTTTTTAAAATTTAATCCTTGGCAATGGTTCTATCCTTGTTCATTGAAAGAATCCTGCTAGTTTTCACAGCATCATCACACTCTAGGCCCAAAGGACCAATATTCCTGGCATCACCACAGGGTTCAATTTTAATCGTGCATACAAAGGCGTACTTCATCTACATCATGAAAGAGCCAGTGATGTGTTCACGCACACGTGCACCAAGCAGGCTGCCCTGGGTGAGAAGAGACTTAAGGACACTGTTCCTTTTCAAAGTACCAAGCCTGGAATAGCCACACAAGCCTTCAAGTAGCCAATTGCCAAGAACAGTAAAGGCACAAAACATTGGAATAAGAAATTAATCATAAATTAAGAAATCAGAGGTTATTATATGCATGTCATTAAGTGCTTTCTCAAGAAATTGAGGCAAAAATTACAACTTCACATTAACTACTTGGTAACTTTAACTGTGATGTGCACAGCACAACATTTAGATAAAGGCAGAAGCTACTGACTCTCTGCGAGTAAGAATGTCAAACCAAAAGCTCCACAGGCCAACTGTGAAGGCCAACTGTGAAGAATTGTTGACAAAATGCTGATGGTCATCCTAATGCCTACATTTTTTCAAACACAGGAAACAAATAAAAATGCTGTCATTCCAATCTTACATGCCATCTTAACCAGCTAAAAGGACAAACCTCAAAAAGAAAACAGAATAAAAGTAAAAAATCCTGGTCACTCAAATGAACCCCCAGATTGTGTGATAATGAGACAATCCCAGAGAACACTGGAAGCCGGTATGGACCCATGTGGCATGCGAGCTAAAATGAAAAACAAGAAGGAATGTACTCTCAGTGAGATTTCTCAATGAAAGAGGAGAATTTTTTAAAAAATTGTTCATTCAGAATAACTTTCATGGGGAAAAGGGAAGGAAAAACATACACACTAAGGTCTCAGAACCCTTAGCAGTGTTTCTATGCATTGCTGGTCACACAGATGCCAAACTGCGTGAAGAGGGGCCTCAGCCCAATCTCACCATCCTAGTTCAAAACTTTCATTAAAAATATGAAGTAAAGCCATATGCGACAAGCATAAAAAAAGAAAAATATTCTTGGAAGAGTTCATATGACTCATCTTACTCCTGTTATCACAGCTGCTCCCAAAGCAAAGGTGAAGGTATCAAAAGAGCATGGCTGCCCCGAGACTGAAGGCTGCTGGCCTACACATCAACCTCAGGTTCTATAATCTCTCAGACACATGTTGTTGTTGGTCTAGAAACTAAAGAAAGCTGAGACATTCAATTACATCATGATCACCAATCACTGAAGTGACTCAGAAGAGAAACACACTAAGTTCCTAAGCCCTGTACTTAATTCATGAACCAGCAACCATGACTGTGCCATCCAGGTACCATTGACGATGACCAGGTTTCCCAAAGGCACACAGGTGAGTGCCGCAGAGCCACCCTCGCAGAGAGGGTGTGTGTACTGCAGCCTGTACACACCGCTCGACTTCCACTTCTCTGGCATGGACACAGCTTTGGCTTCAGTCCCCTGAGGAATGAAATAAAAGGAAAATGAACAATGAAGAAAAGCATTACTCTCAAAAAAATTAAAGATCCAAAAGACCCCTAACTTGTTTAAAAGTGAGCCTTCCTTACAGCTCCCTGAAGGAGCCCACCATCAGTGATCCTACCATTAATGAAGAACAGAATATTGTAACATCTTTCTATTAAAATTTTTGTTTGAATAGGTAAAATAACATCATAGAAATAAGGGTTAATTTCTTCAAAGACACCTCTCCCTTCAGCAAAGCAGGCATTATTCAAGATCCCAACTTCAAATATCGCTTTATTTGTAAAGCCCTTTTCAAAACACCTGTCATTCCCTCACATTCTGTTTGTATTTTTATATAGTTTTATTATGTTCTCGATTTATTTGTTATTTATATTATAATTCCTTTTATTCATCTCTTTCATCTATTTATGGACTTGAGCACAGGGGTGTTCAATATTTTGATTTTCTAATTCCTGGCCCCGTACACAGCACACCACGTGTGTGAAGGGTCTGTGAATGACCACACCTTGAAACCCACCACGTGGCCCACGGGCCAGCAGCCTGGGCATGTGCAGGAGTATGCAAGCTCAAACTCTACTCTTGATTTACTGAGTCAGAATATGTGTTCTAATGGGATCCCAGACATTCTTTAGCACATTAAAGTTTGAGAAGCTCTACTTTAAAATGTTTTCCTCTGTGATCCCTGGCATCCCATATACATCATGTCTCTCTAAAACTTAACCCAGACCATATTACAGTTTATATGCTTGCTTATCTCTGCCACATGCAGACTCTGAGCAACTTGCAAATAGGGATCACCCACTTGTATGAGCAATCAGAGAGCAGGGACAAAGCCTGAACCTGACATCAGTAGATGCTTATCGGTTAACAAATGGATGAGAGAATACAGATAAGCAACTACAACATAAGAACAATGTCTCTCTTCCTAACTCAGTCATATTAAATTACTGGCATTTCATAAAGCCATTAACATAAAAAATAACCAGCTGTCTAGGCACACCCAACCCACACTCAGTGCCCCACTTAATCTACATATTATCATACATAATGTTTTGTCTCTTTTAAACTATAGTTACCATTACCTCTGCAATATTAAATACTGAAAAAGGAAATGAAGAATCAAAAAAAAATAGGAAGGAAAAGAGGGAGGGGCACATTTACTGAATGCCTATCACTGTGTTCAACAATTATGTTCAATATCCAACCCCATTAAATAAAGAAGCCTGAACACTACAACGCCCTGGTGACGTTTACTGACGCAGAGGTGTGTGGGTGCTGCTAGTGGCACCTACCTGAGGTATGTACCCTGACTCCAACATGAGGAGATGGACCAACACTATCAAGGCATCGCTGGCATTAGAACAACTGGCTGACTGGTACAAGGTCTCTAAGGAATGTGGCACCTGCCCTTCCGTGGCTTCGCTGCAGAGCATGGGTTCTGAGGGACAGAAGCCTGAGCCCTCCTCCATATCCATGACATCTTGGGTTGACTCAGCTTCAAAGGCTTGACTAGGCCCTGACTGAAGAGGATAAGGAAAAAGAATTCATTCAAAATACTTATCTTTATACAGTACACTGTGCATCCTAGGCTCAAAGCCAAAGCACAACACTGGGTTTAGGAACAGATGACATTTTAAGGGAGCCCTCATGAAGAAGTGAGCCTGGAACCTAACCTCCACCCCAGGTCCTGTGACTGCAATAATTCTGGCTGACGTGCCAAAGACACCCTAGAAATCATCCTTGAGTCCTCCCTCCACCTCACTAACCCACCCCAAACCAGTACACTCACTGTGAGCGGCTCCACGAGCTGCCCCTCCCACCCCACTGGAACATCCTCTCATTCTTGTCTCCTGACTTCCAGCAGCTTCCTCCTGCCTCCACCTTCTGTCTTCTAGTACATTCTACCCACTGCTGCCAGTTTCTTGGCCATTAAAAATCCAATCATGTCCTATGTCCCAGTTTAAAACTCACCAGTATTTCCCCAAAACAGGCACCAGAATTTCCCTCAATCATGCCTTAGTTGGTGCCCCTTGACATTCTTAGGAAAAAAGTCAGTGCACAATCAAATAAGTATGGAAAATGCTCCAAGCTATAGTCAGCTAACCTCACTCACCATATTCATAAAATACATCAGTATTATAAAAGCTCTGAGAAGTCTAAAAATAACAGCAATGTGTAACATTTAATCAAGACACACTGTCCTTCCTCAATATCCCTGTGACACTTAAAATCCCATAAAACATGCTTTTCATAGAGGACACACCGAGAAATGCAAGTCTACAAAAATTAAATCAAAATTCCTAAACTCTTTAGCAAAGAAGGCCCTTCATCCCGTTCCCTCACCCATCCTGCATTCACTTTCTTCTAGGATCAGACCACAAGTCACCCATTATGTAACCCCAACACAGTACCTGACACATAGTAATATACTCAATAAATGCCTGTCAAACAGATGTTAGAGGATGACATCTCACAACTGCATAATGTTTTTTATTTCAAAGTGTTTTCTCATTTGTGCCTTACAATGATCCTATAAATTAGGCAAGACAGATGATAATGCCTTTTTATAGATGATATAATGCAGAAATATTATATAACACAATCAAGGTAGCCAGCTAATAAAAATTTGAACTAACCCACATCCCCAGACTCACCGTCTAAGGCTCTTATATGCAATACATACTTCAATAAAACCAATTTATCATATTAAATTCTGTTCAGAAATCTCATTTCCTAGGCTTGTGCTCAATTCTAAATGCAAATAAGATTTCTTCTTCTTCAGTTTACATTTGCATTAAAGGGCATAGTGTGAGTGAAAGACTGGAGGAATATAAGGAGCCAGAGTGACAGCCATTATTCCAAAATCTCTGAGGATCTAAGCCCTACTATGGAACGATCCAAATCCACTTGCTGAAGCCCAGAGGCCAATGACAATTCACACTGTCTACATAAAACATATGCACAAAACCATGTCTGGGATTTTTTTTCTTTCTTTCTTTCTTTCTTTTTTTTTTTTTTTTTTTTTGGAGCAAACAGAAACCACTTAACATGAAGCTAAATTATGAAAAATAAGAGCTTATTTTTAACATAATGTCTAACTTTGGGCCACTTACTACTCACAGTATTGTGAGACAGAATATATTTGGAAAATTAACAAAGGGTTACACTAAGCTGAAAACTACATGTGAGAGATCTGAATTCCCCATGGGCTTATCAACCTGACTCCTAACTCCTCACTCCTAACTGCCATCCTCTGAGCCATTCTGATAGGAGTATTTATCATGTCCTTCCCATGGGTGGACATGAAGAAAACACTGACACCACTCTACACAGACCATTTTGCCACAGATCATTTACAAGATACAGAAAGCAGTAACAAAACTGCATTAGAACAGCATTCAGCTCTGATACGTATTATCCCCGTTTCTCATTAAAGATCAGGTACTAGATGAATGACCAAATGCAATGAACTGAGGAATTAATTTATATTAATTTATAAAATTCACCTCCTTTGGTTTCAAGTTTTACTCATCTGTGTTACTTCCCTTTTTAATGTTCCCTTTCACATTTACTTAGCAGATCATACTGCTTCAAGGACTTAAAGTATCAAGCTCAGTTTTCTTGCTACAATTTTACAGTTACCCTATACAAACCTTAGAATACAAAATAATGTGATTTTAAGAAATTACTAGCTTGTGGCAACATTAATTTGTCAAAAATTTTCAAAGGGAAAGTAGTAACTATCACATATCCTATAAAAATGAACTATTTTAAAAAGTACACAGAAGTTAAAGGGAATTGCCCTTCTACTAAAGTTATCTCTGAGTGAGTCTATCAGCAAAAAAAAAAAAAAAAAAAAGACTCAGAAATGTAATTTAAATACGTAGCTAAATATCCTTACTCATTCCCCCAGATTACCTGTATAAGGTAGAAATAACTCTTCTAAAATAAACTGATATCCAAATATCTGGACACAGATGATTTTCCTAATTCAGAACATTACATATCCTTGGAATAGAACAGAGAAGAAAAACTGGGCACCCTAAGCTTAGAGACAGTGACAGAAACCAAAGGATAATTGATCTGAAGGAGTAAGTACTTGAGCAAAATACTTGGAGCAAAGCTAGGTACTTCAGAATGCCAACCCAACATTGGTCCAGGTATTAGAAGTTAAAAAGAAAATGTTCTATGAGAACGTGATTTGCAACAGACCGATGCGAACTATACCCACTAGCACAGAAGTTAGCTGAGGCGTCAATGACTTATCAACTACTTTATTCTCTTTGTCTTTTATACTCACCATACTGTCGTCATTCCAGACATCAGATTGGGCTGCCTGTCCTTGGAATGAATCATTCCGTTGTTCATCAGGTACGCTGGCCTGACTGGAGCTGGCGGCCAAAGAGGGTTGGTCATTATTCTGGAGTGAGGAATGCTCTGAATCTGTGGATGAAGGTAAGTTAGGTGCTGGCATGGCATCTTCAAGAATCAAACATATCAAGTCCCCAGAAACAATCCCATACGAAGCCAAGGTCTCTTCATCTCCAGTGAGGGCATCCTTGTTGTTCAATGTAATTGCAAATCGGGTATCAGAACTGCCAAGAAAGACGGATAAGGATAGTAAGAGCTACCTATTACCACCACCCTAAATGATACATCTGGAATATATATATAAGGTACACGGCATGACTCTAGGTTATAGATTTCTAATGGCTAAAACTTAAGCCTACTTCCCTATCATCAAAACATGTTTTCAACAATTCTAAAATACATAGTTTTTTATATTTTGACATCTTTGAGATTGGGATGCTTCTCAGGGGTGGGGATGTGGCTCAAGCGGTAGCACGCTCGCCTGGCATGCGTGCGGCCCGGGTTCGATCCTCAGCACCACATACCAACAAAGATGTTGTGTCCGCCGAGAACTAAAAAAATAAATAAATATGAAATTGGGATGCTTCTCAAAAGCAATGATATACTAGTTTAATTCACAGCATTTTCCCCTTAGTGTTAAATAAAGCAATGTGTCTTACAATTGGCTACAAATAAATTCAATGAAATACTCTTTCTAAAACATAAATGAGATCACATCATTCCTCTGCTTAAAACCCTCCAATGGTTCGAACCTGAACTTGAATGGAATCCTCACCATGGCTTCCAAAACCCAACCCCTCCCCCAAACCACACCTGTGCCATTCATTCTCTCTCTCACTGGGCTCTGTCACATGAGATTCCACCCAGCCACTCAGAAGAGTAGATCAACTCACTGCAGCCTTTGGGCCTCTGGTTAGCTTTTCCAGATCTTAAAATGACTGACTACTTCACATCACTAAGGGCTCAGCTCAAAGGTCACTTCAGAAAAGCCTTCCACCCAGTCTACGCACTCTCTATTTCATTCTCAAGTTTTATTTTTACTGCAACACCACTGTATAAAAACAAGGCCTTTACTTGTCTATCTTCTGTCTTCCCCACACCTACCACTAGAACTTAAGTTTCAGAAGATCAGGGATCTTTTTTTTTTTTCCCATGTCAGATGGGTTAACAGGCCAACTTCATAACAGGCTTAGAGGAAGGCACATCTCACACAACAGCATGAACACCCAATCACCACGCCTATGAACCAAAAAGGATCCAGAGCAGGGATCTCCTGTATCTGGTTTGAAATTTACCTCCAGCTCTTGGCAAATAAAGTATTTATGGGATGGACACACCACCAAATATGAGTTTGGAAGACTGGGATGATGATAAAATTATGGCTGCCTATTCAATGTGCTTACAGAACAATATGCTTACATTGATACCAAAATACCAAACCATGCCCCAAATGTTCATAACCACAAAAAGTTAGATGAAAATATGTAAATAACTGGTTACAAATCCATCCTTCTACTGATATATAGTACAGGTTCAGGGCTGGGGTTCTGGCTCAGTGGTGGAGCACTTGCCTAGCACATGTGAGGCACTGGGTTTAATCCTCAGCACCACATAAAAATAAATTTTTTAAAAAAAGGTATTTTGTCCAACTACAACTAAATGTATATATATATTTTTTTTAAAAAATAAAGACAAGGTTCACCCTTCCTACTGATAATCAGCAAAAAAGTCTTTTCATATGGAATACAGCACAAACCCAAAAACCACTATTACACAAAATAAGAACTTCAAGCACAAAGCAATGAAATCTCTCCATTCTGCATAATGAACTGTTAGACCTGGGAAGAATACCATTGCTTTTTATCACATAGTGGTGAGGCATAATTACCAAAGCATTATAAAACATTTTATAAGACATTTACACTTAGCAATGATATTTTGATTAATTTTTGGAGAGGTTAACAGAAGATGTACTCCTCCGAAAATCAAGTTCTGTTTTTCTTAAAATTCTATGTGTTGAAAAGTTGCTCCAAAGTAATTCATTTTTTTCTTTCATATACATTTTCTTCTCACCAATTAGAGCATCTTGATAGAGAAATTACTAAAGTAGAAACTATTCCTGTTCATTAAAACACAAGTGGCTCTGCTTTTTCTAAATGCTTTAATAAACAAAAAGTTGAAAATCTGCAAGCTGCCCATGAAACACCATTCCAACTTTGACAAAAAAAAAAAAACCTCAAATGAATGTGTTGCATTAGTCACTGCAAAAGGGTGAGTTTTTTTTTTTTACAAGCAGTATCTAGTACAAAGTACATTTAAATACCTATTTGTAGAAAATGGTTTGCCTAATAAAAATGTCAACTTTCCTTCCCACTCTAAAAAAAGGGAAGAACTATTGCTAAAGTTATATGTAGTTTTCCAAGATTCTATTTTCTGAAACTGAGGCAGGGGGTTAACTTTAGCAGAAAAATGAAACTCTAGAAACTCCAGGCTTTTAAAAAATATTTTATAGTAATTCTGAGCCCACTTGCTCAGTAAAGACACTTTAAAATAATCATGTCATATTTTTATCAAATGAACACATTATTAACAAATGAATACTTTCAAAAGAATAAATTTAGTTTCACAAACTGAAACTTAAATTCCTGGTAGGTAACCAGCCTCAACTGCAAAAACAAACCTGAAAGAGAAACTAACTTGGGTTCTTGTGCAAGCAGTCATATCCTTTTAGGTTACACATCCTTTTAAGACTATCCTGCCTATTTAAAAAATAACAAAACATGTATATCTATACATATACATGTATGTACACACACACACACACACACACACACACACACACACCTTCAAGAGATCTTCAAAAATGCTTGGTGGGGTAATGATGCCAGCACATACACTTAGGCTTGACCCCAAGCAGTAGCAATAAACATATCATTTACTATAATGTTTCAAAGGAGTTATGATAATACCTCATTTTGTCTTTTTTTAATCTTTTTAATCTGAAAAAATTAAAAGGATGAGAAATCCATAATGTGGCCTCATTTTACTAAACTCCCTACAACTAAAGTGCAAGTCTGTACAACTCTTATAAAAAAGGTTTTTATACTATTCAAAAGGTTTTCTTTTGAAAAATTCGCCTAAAAAGCCCCAGCGAATATTTTTTTCTGGGCACAATAAAATTTCAAATTCACAAGTTCTGTATTTGAAGAGAGGCCATCCTTACATCGTCCTCTCTACCCCCAGATTATTATTCCCAGACCTATCCTCCAAGGACACAAAGCAGCTTCATCTTCAACCCCATTAAGTTCATGACAATTTTGATCTTTCTCAACCTCTCGGCCCCAAATTTCAAGTTCTCCGGGGACAAGGCCAACGTTTACCTCCATGTTAGGAGGAGGGAAAAAAAAAAAGTGCATCACGCCCAGGAAAACTCACAGACCTGAATCCCACCTGCACCTTCCCTGGCTAAAGTGCAGGGGGAGAGTCAGAGCCCGCCGAAGCGGCACCTGCGCACTCAACAGGCTTAACACTACCGTCGCCCTGCAGCCGGGGACAAGCGCCTGGCGGCATCGACGGGGACTGGACTGTTCACTTTGGGCGCAGAACTTTGCGAACTTTCCCACTGAACTACTCCAGCAGCTCAGGAGGACTCGGGCTAACGGGAGGGTGGCGCGAGCGCGCTCGCTTCCAGCCTCGAGTCCCGCAAGCCGCGTGCACGACGTGCGGTCCCGCTCCCGGTTCCGCTCCGCGGACGCCGCCCGCTACTCACCCGGGAGGGGACCGGCGCCCCCGGGAGGCTGGGCCATGGTCCCCGAGCGGCCTGGCGCGCTGCGGCCCAGCGCCCCGCCGGCCTCGCGCGTCACAGTCACGGGTCCCCCGGGCGGCGACGCCCCGAGAGCCAGCCCCCACGTGACCGCCCGGTCCCGCGCCCGCGGGCCGCCCGGCCACGCCCGCCCCGCGCTACTCCCGCCGGGCGCCCGCCTACCTGTACCCCAAGGTGGGCAGCAGGGCCTGGCTCAGGTGCGCGCGCAGCTGCCCCAGCGTCGGCTCCGCCTCGGGCACGTCCAGCGGCCGGGTCCGCTTCTCCAGCCGCACTCGCAGCTTCATGGCAGCGGCGGTCCCGCTTCGGCCGCGGGGCTTTGGGCGGCGGCGACCGCCGCAGCTGACTGGGGGTGCTCAGGTGCAGCGGGCGCAGGCCGCTCCTCTCTCCGCGTCTCTGGAACGTCCGCTCTCAGCCGCTCCAGGCAGGGCGCCCCCTGGAGCCCGCGCCGCCAGCCTGCCGCGGGGCCCCTGTGATCGATGGCTCGGCGCGCGACGACGCTGTCTGGGCCGCGAAGCGCACTGCGCAGGCGCAGAGTCCGCCGCAGCTAGGGACCGTGCGCAAGCTTCTGCTGCGCTGTGGCTGGAGGGACGTTGGCGCCGGAAAGGATGCTGCGGTCTGCACCGTTCACCAGTCCCCGAGGACCAGGTCCTACCCCGTGTCCCGTGGCACTGCTCTCACAAGCGTGAGGTTGAGTGCAGCTCCGGGTGTGTCCTGTTGCAGGACGTAAAACACCGTGGTCGCTGCTCTGGTTGGACCGTGCGTTAGTCACCTGTTGCTGCCTGACAGTCGCCTCCCAGATCTTACTAGCTCGAAGCAGCAAACGTTTGTTGTCCCACGGGTTCTGTAGTTCAGGAATTTGGGGGTGGTGTGGCTGTCTAGTGCTGTCTCAAGGTCTCGTGCGATTACGGTGAAGATGTAGGCCAGGGCTGCTGTCATCTGAGAATTGGAACTTGGGCCGCAGGATCAGCTTCTGAGATGCCTCGCTCACAGGACTGTTGACCGGAGACCTGTTTTCACCACATGCATCACCCCAGATGGCTGTTTGAGTGTCCCTAGAGCATGGCAGCTGGCTTCCCTCAGAGCAAGTGACCCACGAGAGAAACCAAGACAAAAGCCACAATGTCTTTTATGGGCTAGCCTCAAGTCACCAGCCCTTCAGTGTGAGAGGATCAACCCAAAGGCATGATTAGCCATAGATGGGATCACTGGGGGCCATCCTGGAGTCTGGCGACACTTAGAGGGTCAACTTAGATGAGAGAGATTATCAAATTTCATCCGTGTTCTCAGAACCATTGTCCAAGTCTTCATAAGAATTGAATAAAGTTTCTTCCAATAGGGGCTGGGAGAGCTCGCCTAGCACGTTCGAGGCCCTGGGTTGGATCCTCAACGACACATAAAAATAAATAAATAAAATTTTAAAACTGCATCCAATCCATAGGTGGCAGCACTTGTCCGTGTCCTGCCCTTCACTCCTTAAACGTCTTGATTGCCTGCTTGTGACAGATCACATACCAAGTGCTGTAGACAGAGTCCTGCCCTTGCAGTTCACAATTGAGTGAATCAACTCTTGCAGTCGTGTAAAGTGTCCCATTAATGATACAGATAAACAGACCTGGGGTTGAGATACATCGAGGAGGGATGCTCTGCAGGAGGAAGAAATATTAAATTAGCAAGAAATATGAAATTGATAAAAGGTGGCAGGACCAGAGTAACTCTGTGTGACCAGAATGAATGACAGAGTGAACGCATCCACCCCCCAAAAAATAAACAAATAATAAGCCTTGGGCTATGTAAAGGGTTTAGGATGCATTCTAGACTATATGAGAAGCTGATAGAGATTTGTAAGGGGGTGACTTTATTATCTTGGTGCATAGATCTGGTCAACAGAAGCTGACTCTGGGCAACTACACAGGTAAGGGGTATATCTGAAGGGTACTGTATATATAGCTTAGGGAATTTTAGGGAGGACTAGTGGCCCGGGCTAATCTTCCATAAACAAAGCTCAGAACCATGCAGAAGAACTCATGAGGAAACTACCATGACTGAGAGTGCTGCTGCCACCCCCACCCCATGCTGAAGGACATTGCTGTCACTGCTTCTAGGAACTACTGGGGAATGGCTGCCACAGGTGTTTTTTGTTTGTTTTTGTAGCCACCTGTACTGATAAAATTCCAAGTTTCCAAAATCATCGTGTTTTCCCACCTCATTTCCAAATCGAAGACTCATAGGGGGGCATCTGACTGAGGAAATATGGGTCCCACACCTTTGCCTACAAAGGAGACTGGGATTCAGAATCTGAACTCCTTCCTTGGGGAGGCAGGACTCATAATATTGGAACTCACCCAAGTTTAGGGAAAGCTATTCAAAAGAGGATAGGAAGCCATGAACCCCTAAGGGCATGCTCACATCTAAAATATATCAGTGGTAGAGAGTGGTAGATTAGGGCTTCCCAACCTCAACAATATTGATCTTTTGGGCCATATAAGTCTTCGTTCTGGGAAACTGTTATGTACATTGTAGGATGTTTATCAGCATCTCTGGTCTTTATCCACAAAACGCCAGTAGAACCCTTTCCTTCTCCAGTTGTAAGAACCAAAGATGTATCATAGCACTGCCAAATATCCCGTGAGAGGCAAAGTCACTTTAATAACCACTGGATTAGAAATCATCTCAGTTAGGAGACTCTTTTGGTACCTGAGAGAAGAAAGGAATTCATGGAATGATGGGGTGCAGCAATCCTGCATAGAGAAGATGTGGCAGAGGTAGAAATTAAAAAAATGTGGAAAATGACTATGCTCAGGAGGTATATTAGGAATAGCTTCAGTTGCTCTAACAGATCCACACAACAGTGGATGAAAGTATTTCTCTCTGAAATAACACTCGGAGAAAACAGTGCAAGGCTAATGTGGTGGCCATCTTTGGAGGCCAGTCCACCCCTGAGGACTATGTAAACCTTCATCAGTTACCACTCGTAAAAAGGGCAATAGTAACAAGAATATGTCAGACAGCTGTGCTGTAACAGCTTAAAGAAATAATACATTATTGTTTTTTTGTAAGTCACTAAGTTTGTGATCATTTGTTAGGGTGACAATAAAAAAACTAACACACCTGGGATCTTGGTCAGAGTCCTTTTTGCCCTGCGGGGTGTAACTACCAATGTCAGTGGCAGAGGTGGTGCGACCACAGGAGTGTGGAAGGATCCTGAAGAGAACCAGCACAGCACCCCCACGGCATTGCCAAGGTTTGAAGTGGATGAAGGAGCAGTCCTCCAACCCCCAAAGTTCCAAGAGAACATTAGATATCCTCCTTCAGCTACCGCCCTCCCTGTTTTCGTCGCCTTTTGTGTTGCTGTGACCACAATACCTGACAAGAACAACTTAGAGGAAGAAAAGTTTGTTTGGGGCTCACCATTTCAGAGGGCTCAGATTCCGTTGCTCTAGGTCAAGGTGAGGCCACACTTGAGGTGGGGAGGGCCCAGCAGAGGAAGGGGACCCTGCTCCCCTGTGGCAGCAGAGAGAGGGGACTAAAGGGCAGACGCAGCCACCTTCCAGGGTGACCCACCTCCTCCAGCCATGCCCCACCTGCCTACAGTTACCACCCAGTCAGCCCATTCAAACTAGGATGGACGACTAGGTCACAGCTCTCATAATCTAATCATCTCACCTTTGAACATCCCTGCATTAACGGGAGCTTTGGGGGGGACACCTCATATTCATACCAGAACACTCCCTGAGGATTTTTTTTATTTTATTTTAGCAGGATGCTGCCTTCATTAAAAGTGTCTACAAGCTACAGACACTGAAACTTTCCAAGAGTTCAGAAATTTAAATTTCCTTTTTTAAAAAAATGGACCACTTCATAGAATACTACTAGAACACTCCTGCTTTCCTGTGGGAATCCATTCATTGGCTCCCTTCAGGTGTTTGTTTGTTTGTTTTTAATCAACTTTCACTTTTAAAATAGCTTAGGTTTCAATATCCTACACGATCTATTTTTGCCTATTAACAGATTAATATGTTTCACAATCCATCAGTATTGATGCATTTTTTAAATTTTTTTTTCAAGTTGTAGATGGACAAATACCTTTATTTTGTTTACTTATTGTTATGTGGTGCTGAGGATGGAACCCAGGGCCCCGCACAGGCTGCGCAAGCACTCTACCGCTGAGCCACAACCTTGGCCAGTATTGATGCATTTTTTAAAAGTCCACAGTCCATTGGGGTTTCCTCTTTTTAGGTAATGTCCATGTTCTATTCCAGGAGGATCCCATCCTCCAGGGTAGCACATTAGATTCCAACATCAGACTCAGGCTCTTCTTTGTCGTGACAGTTTCTTAGACTTTCCTTGTTTTTTGTGACCTTGACGGTTTTGAGGAGTATTGGTCAGGTGTTCTGTAAAGTGTCACTCTGTTGGGATTTGTCTGATGGTCACTCATTAAACTGATTAGACTGAGGTCATGTGTTCCAGGGAGGAAGACCTCAAAGGTGAAGTTCCACTCTTAGCACAGCATATCCGCACTGCACCCATCCACAGGACTCCTCACTGGTGTCATCCCTGTCATTTAGCTTCTCACAGTAGAGTTACTCTTTTATTCTCCCTTTGATATCGTGTCCCTTGGAAGAAAGCCACAGTGCCCAGCCCACAATTTGAGTAAGAGCTCTGCTCCACCTCCTCAGGGGCAAAGTGTCTACGTAGAGTGCTTAGGATTTCTTCTGTCCTGGATTTTTTTGTCTTGCTCTTTCCTCCTCTCTCTATACTATGACAGTATGAACTTATAGTTATTCTATATTTTGCATTATAACCCCATACGAATTCATTTTTTATTATTCAGATCTTTCCATTCATTCTTAATATTCATTTGACATCATTGTGGATTTATGTACTTAAGAAATAAATTTAGGTGTATTTTGTTCTGTCCTGTTTTTGAGAATTTTCTTGCTTTCTGGTGCTACAAGACACTCAAGGATCATTTTGTGTATTTCCTGTTCCAGTCTTAGGCTTGGCCCTTTTTCCAAGAAGCCCTAGCTACTTCCTTTTGGGGGAATGGTATTAGAAGCCAAGATCGGGGTAGGAGGTATGCTTGTTGCTGCTGGAGTTTCCTTAAGTTTCCTTAAGCTTCTCAGCTGACAGAGCAAAGATATACACTACTCATATAATAGAATACTGTTTCTGTATGTAACCGTCTGTATCTGTGTTAAGTCGAGCATGAGATCATCCCGATGCATCCTGCTCTGATCCATTACTACATGAGTCATGTGGCCTCCTCCCTTGCTTATCTGTAACCTCCCAATCCAACTATGAGAGACCCGGCTCCAACATTCCACCATTCATTTAGTTAATTGCTTAATTCTAGTATGCATATCTAATGGTTTCAAGATTATTAACCGATAATAATGTGTGCTGTTCTGGTTGCCTGTAATCTGGCAGACTCCATTCATTCCAGAAGTTACTCAGACCTGCACCTTACTCCCAGCGAACCTCTCAGGGAGGTTCAACATTTGTAATGTTGTTTCAAACATTGAGATGCTTCTGCTACATCCTGTATTGTATCTGAGATCCCTCCATCCCCTATTAATTTACATACATTATGGTTTATTCTTTGAACTGTAAAATTCTGTGAGCTGACAGATGCCTAATGTCTTATGTTCACCATTATAGTGTCAAATAGAACGTTTCAGAACCCTAAAAAAAATCCACTGTGCTTCAACTCCTCCACACCCCATCTCCTAGCAATCACTGATCTAACATTTCTAGTTTTGCCTTTTCTAAAAATGTCATATGATTGAAATCACACAAGGTGTAGCATTTTCTAGCTTCATGACCAATTTCTTTCACTAGCAGCATGAATTTAAAATTAATCCATGTTTTTTGTTGTTGTTTGTTTTTTGTTTTTGCTTTTTGTTTGTTTGTTTTTGTTTCATTTTGTTTTGTTTTGTTGGAGACAGTCTCACTGTGTTTTCCAAAACCCTGGACTCAAGGGATCCTCCTGCCTCCAGCCTCCAGAGTCTCTGGGACCACGGGCACAAGCTACTGCTCCTGGCTCCATCCAGGCCTTTTTTGTGAATTGATAGCGTCTCTCTCTCTCTCTCTCTCTCTCTCTCTCTCACAGAATAGCATTCACTGTATGACCATAGCTAGTCTATCCGTTCATCTTTTGAAGGCCCTCATGGTTGCTTTCAGGTTGGGGCAGGTATGAATAAAACTGCTAGACACATTTGTGTGCAGGTTTTCATGTGGACTTGAGTTTTCCATCAGGTGGATAACTTTTAAAATCAGGAGGTGAGCTATTTCTGGGTCGTAGAGTAAGACCACATTTCATTTTTTAAGAAACTGCTAAACTCTTTTCCAAAGTGGCTGTACTATTTTGCATTCCCACTGACAATGAATGAACAAGAAGCCCTGTTCCTTTGACCCCTTGCCATCGGTTTGTGATGTCAAGGGGACAGAGAAACAGGACTTGGTTTGGCTTGGTTTTAGCCATTCCAGTAGATGTGGAATAACATCTTATTGCTTTAATTTACAATTCCAAGAGGAAGAAATGATGCTGAGCATCTTTTCATATGCTGTCCATCTGTCTATCTTCTTTGTGAGACATGTTCAGGTCTTTTGTCCACTTTTTAGTTGGTTTTTGGTTTTCTTGTTCTTGAGTTTCCCTTAATTTTCCAGATTAAATTCAAATCTCTTTGCATAATGAAAACTCTTCATAATCCAGATAGAAACCACTTTTTCCCTTCTGTCCCATGACTCCTACCTACAGACTATTCATACTGCGTTGCTCCCAAACACCTCCCCTTTCCACTCATCCCCCCCAACCAAGTCAGTTTGCATGCTTCTGATTTTGCACATAGGATCCTTCTACCTGGAATAGCTTTCCTTCCAAGTGAAGTGTGTTGTCCTTGCTATCCCTCCAAAGGCACTGGGAACATGTGCTTCAACGTTACCTGTCAGGTCACGGTATGCTCACTGACTCACCCGCCTTTCTCCGATCCTGCACACCAGTAATCCCACCTACCCAGGAGGCGGAGGCAGGAGGAGCCCAAGTTCAGGGTCCACCTGGGTAATTTAGCAAGACCTTGTTTCAAAGTAAAATAAAAAGAGCTTAGTATGTAGTTTAGTGGTAGAGTATCTGCCTCTCATGTGGTAGGTTCGATCTCCAGTACTAAAAATAAAAAAAAAAGTATATAAAGTTATTCTTGCTTGTCTCTGAGTTCTTAGTATTTCTGAAAAAGTGAAATCCTCACTCTGTCTCTGTTAGAGAAAGTCAGGGTGGCCTTAGGTTGGGATGCTGTTTTACAAATCCAATCTTTTTTTTTCCCCCTGATTCTGGAGCTTCATACCAAAAGCCCTTACATTGGCAGATGTATCAAAATCACCCGGAAAGATTCTAAAACATGGATTGGTCTGGGTACCTAGCTCAGCAGTAAAGAACCTGCCTAGCATGTACAAGGCCCGGGCTTCAAGCCCCAGCACTGTCAAAGAAAATTTTTTAAATAAAACACAGATTTCTAGGTCTTACCTCCAGAGTTCCAGATTTAGCAGGCCTGGAAAGAAACTTGAGACTTACATGTCTAGTTATTCCCAAGTGACATTGATGCTGCAGTAAAATCACACTTTGAGAACCGTGTGATCTCACTGTGGTTTTTGTTTTTATTTTAAATACATATAAAAGATTTAGAGGTAGCTGTGCTTGGTGAGAAATTGCAATCAGCCTTTAAAAATATGAGGAGAGATCAGAACAGTGCAATTTAGAAAAAGAATCTCCAGCTATTGTTGAAATAACCAAAGCTCTATCCACAGACCAAATGAAGATGTCTGGAGCCTATTGAGAAAAAATAAATAAAAACATGGTTCTTAGAAAACAAACTACCAGGAAGCATAAAAGAGTAGGGGTGAAAAGAATCGAGGGTGCTTAAGGATGTTCAGCTTGATCTGGAAACCAATATTATTTGCATCTTTTCCACAAGAATGTGTTCATGTATTTATGAGGAAGATAAGAAAAATGTCAGGAATACTGGCATCTGATTCTCAAGAATGCTGTTTACTACTGCAACCACCATCTAGAATACCCTCGTGTGTTGCCTAATGATGGGGGCACATTCTGAGACCTACGTCATTAGCTGATTTCATCGCTGCGCAAACATCACAGATTGTACCTACCCAAACCTAGGTATAAGGAAATCATTTGACATGAGCTCTTGATACAATCAAGAGACCCAGTGAACATGAGATGTATGAGGCTCCTGCTGGTGTGGCGTGGCAAATGTTTTTTGTTGGTGGAAGGTATTCACTCCAAAATAATGATGAAAGGATACACATATAAACACAACATAAACCAGTGACATCCATGAACTGGTAACATGGGTGTTTATTATTCACGTATTACGTACATAATTGTGTGCCCTGTACTTTTATACAACTGGCCATGCAGCAGTTTTTCAACCAGCATCATCACAAAACTGAGCATCATGCATTGCTCTGCGTTATGATAGCTACAACTTAAGTAGGTGACGGGAATTTCTCAGCTCTGTTTCAATCTTATGGGACCCCCATCTTACATGCCACCCATCATTGGATGACAGGTAGTTATGCGGCGCATGACTATACTTTATCTTAGAGGTTCTCACGTATAATGACTTTGCCGGCCAAGAAATACTTGGGGCTGGGGATGTGGCTCAAGCGGTAGCGCGCTCGCCTGGCATGCGTGTGGCCCGGGTTCGATCCTCAGCACCACATTCAAACACAGATGTTGTGTTCGCCGAAAACTAAAAGGTAAATATTTTTTTAAAATTCTCTCTCTCTCTGTCTCTTTAAAAAAAAAGAAATATTTAACATCATCTGGAGACATTTTTGTCACAACTGGGGTGGGAAGGAGTATAGCTACCAGCATCTAAGAGGCAGAGGTAGAAATGCTGCCAAATATTCTATGGTGTACATGTCAGCCCCCTACATTCAAGAATTATGTAGCCCAAATAAGTCACATAATTATGAATTAGTATGTGAATTGCAACTGACATAATGAAGTGCAGAAATCCTGTTCTGTTTGGCTAAAATGGAGAGATCCTCTTCTATTTGAACTGGACTCACACCGGTGATTCCCAGACTTTTTCGAGTAACATCACACTATCTTGTTTATCTGATGCCCAAATCCTTTATGTCTCTAAACAGTCATGCATCAGTGAATTTAAATTTTAGCATGAATTTAAACTCATGTTAAACTGTGATAATAAAATATGACTCCCTTTTAGGTAACTAATAATAATGGAAGGAACTAGGGTGAGTAGGTTTATCTTTTTAAACCAAGAGGCAGTCAGTACTGGGAACTGTCCCAGAGTGTCACTGGTGGGAGAGGCAATGGTCTGAATCTGTCTTTGGTGCCCACACGGAAACATCCTCACAGATCTCAAGAGAGAGAGTGGCCTAGGACAGAGCAGGGGAGAGAGGAGGAGCTACAGCCAGGTAACAGGATGATCCTGCCAGACCACAGGGTCACTCAGTCTCAGGAACCAAATGAACTGAGGACACGTCCTCTAATCAGGAATAAACTTGTGGTTCAACACACATGTATCTGTCACTCATATAGACTCAGCAGCTGGGCAAACCAGATGGGTTGCCTAGCAACAACAGCATCCTCCTCTCTCCGGGCTGTGGGTTGCCCTTTAGTGACCTTCCTAAAAAGTCAGCATTGGATAGTGGTTAACAGGAAGGACTCCTGGAGCAAAAGGCCCAGGTCCTGCATCCCAAGTTCAGGCAAGGGGCTTCACTTCTCTGTTGCTTCCTGGCTGTAAGTTGAACAGTTTTGCTCCATCCAAAGCTCCCCACCATGATGTCCTCCCTCGGTTTCCTCTCCTATGAAAGGGAGTTTGTATTGGTTCTTCACAGTCTCAGCAGGGATCTAGTGAGTTGATGTACGGATGCCACCCAAAACATAACAAATGCTCGATAAATGTCAGCTCTCATTTTTATATTTTATTTTGAGATAGAATCTTGCAAAATTTCTTAAGACCTCCATAAATTGCCAAGGGTGACTTTGAACTTGAGACCCTCCTGCCTCAGCCTCCTCAGCTCTGGGATTACCGGCCTGTGCCACCAAATCCAGCTCAGGGTCTTCTTTTAACCAGATTTCACCTAGACAAATATTGAGCTCATAATGTCTTTTGCCCCAAAACTGCCCCGTCTGTCCTCCAAACCCACACGTAATTCTGTCCCCTCCCACTTTTGACTCCCATTTAAAAAAATAATAATAAAAGCTTAATTTGTCTTCAAAAAAGTCTGATTTGCAGACAGTGGCTTTCTATGTGGGATTAGTCCACACGTTGTAGAAAGAAAGAACTAGGGAGCTCAGTCCCTTCACGCCATATCTGGGCATCTCCCTTTAATGAACAACTATTTCTACCTAGTTAATTATGACTTTTCTTTAGGGGTTTTAATTAAAGGTGTCCCTTGACCTGCAAAGACTACTACCCTGTCAACCATCTGTAAGTGAAATAATTAATCTCACCTTCTAGATTGCCATCATGAGTGGCTGAATAAACAGGAGTTCCCAGCAAATCTTCAGTCAAAGACGAACCTGGATGATGCTGCTGGATTCTGTTGTTGTTTTTAATGATGAACTCGGCAAATTTGCCCTAAATGATTCCTACAATCCTTTCCCAGTGAAACAAAGCAAACCATGCTCTCTTCTTAGATCTTTTGTTTCCTAAACTTTCACTATTCCAGTCCCCCTTTCAGAAGTTATTCTACGTTCCACGTGAGCTGTTTTCCCCACAGACAACCCATTTCTTTAAGTGTACATAAATTATTTAAAAGGGGGTGAGATGTAAAGGGAAACTGTCACTAATTCCAAAAGAGGGTAACTGTAAAAAATAAATACAGCTGGTCTTCCATGTCTGTAGGTTCCACATCCATCCATTCAACCAACATTGAACTAAAATGTTGTGCTCAACGTGTACAGAATTTGTTGCTTGTCATCATTCCTTAAAAAACACAGTAAACAACTATTTACCTAGCCTTCATACTATGTAATCTAGAGAGGATTTAAAGTGTACAGGAGGGTGTGCTTGGCCTATATGAAATATTACACCATTTGTTATAAGTGACTGGAACATTGCAGATTCTGGTATCAGCAGGAGATCCTGCAACCAATCCCCCATGGATACCAAAGGATGATTGCACCATGAAAACTAAACTTGTATACTTCTTAAAATGGGGGAGATAAGGAAGGAGAAAGAGAAGAAACTGGTGTCACCACCCAAGGAAGATACTGAAGATTGGAAATATTTGGAGCTATTTCATGAATTTTTTCCCCATGATATGTGAGGTCACTCATCATCTATATCTGCTCCGTATTTTTCTAATGCACTGAGAACAACCACAGTACAATTTCAAGAGCTTTTCTGTACAGCGTCTGAAATTACCTCCCATGCCTCCAAGAGCACCTGCACCATGGGAAACTGCCTCAGATAATCTCTTCAACTTCTAGATGCTGATTTGGAAATTCATACTTCAGGCAACCTCTGCTCTGAACTCCAGGTACCCTCTGATGTCACTACATCAATGTCTAATACTATTGAATTGCCTCGTTCTATTCCAGACATACTGGCCACCTTTGCTATTCCCTCCACGTTTTTCCTACAGGATTCTGCTTGCCTGGATTCTACTTGCTCAGATCTCACTTCAAATCTTACCACCTCAGAGATGGCTGCTTAACTATCCTAACAAAGTGAGCAGGCCTCCTCCCCCAATTGCCTGGCCACCCCACCAACTACATTTTCTTATTCCCTTCATAGTATGTGTTAGTCAGCTTTTCATCACTATAACAAAATACCTGAGATAGTTAGCCTATAAAGCAAAAAGGTTTATTTTGACTCACAGTTCTAGAAATCCCAGTTCATGCTAGTTAGCTTTGGGCCTGTGATGAGGGGGCACATCATGGTGGGGAGCTTTGGATGGAGCAAAACTGTTCGACTTACAGCCAGGAAACAACAGAGGGAAAAAGAAAGGGGCTAGGATCCCACAATCCCATTCAAGAGCATGCCCCCCTATGACATAAGAACCTCCAACCAGGCTCCACCTCCCAAAGTCCCATTACTTCCCAATGGTCCCCTGCTGGGACAACCCTTTAACAAATGAGCATTTGGAGACATTTGACATCCAAACTATACCATAGTACATGTCACATTTTTGTTTATTTTATTATATACTTGTCCATTTTGTCTCTATTTGCACAGGGATTCTATTTGTCTTTTTTTATTTGTTTTAATTGGTTACACCTGACAGTACAATGATCTTGACATATCATACATTTGAATCAGATGGGATATAATTTCTCATTTTTCTGAGTGTACAGGTTGCAGAATCACATTGGTCATGCAGTCACGTATATACCTACAGCAATAAAAATGTCTGTTTCATTCTGCTGTCCTTCCTATCCCCCATACCCTCCCCTCCCCTCCCATCACTTCTCTCTACCTAATCTAAGGTAACACTATTCTTTTTTTTCCCCCCTCACATCTTCATACATGTGTTTTGTATAATGATGAGGGTCTCCTTCTACCATCCACGCAATTCTCTTTCTCTCTCCCATTCGCTACCACCCCTCTTCCCTATGTAGAGGTAATCTTCTTCCCATGCTCTTCCTCTCTTTCCCATTTTGAGTTACTCCCCCCATTTATATCAGAGGAGACATTTAGCATTTGTTTTTTAGGGATTGGCTAACTTCACTTAGCATAATCTGCTCTAATGCCATCCATTTCCCTGCAAATGCCATGATCTTATTATTTTTTAGTGCTGAGTAATATTCCATTGTGTATATATGCCACATTTTTTATCCATTCATCCATTGAAGGGCATCTAGGTTGGCTCCACAGTCTAGCTATTGTGAATTGTGCTGCTATAAACATTGATGTGCAGACACTTTTCAGAAGAGGATATACAATCAATCAACAAATATACGAAAAAAATGCTCATCATCTCTAGCAATCAAAGAAATGCAAATTAAAACTACTCTAAGATACCATCTCACTCAAGTCAGAGTGGCAGCCATGATGAAGACAAACAACAATAAGTGCTGGGGGGAAAAGGCACACTCATACATTGCTGGAGGGACTGCAAATTGGTGCAGCCAATTTGGAAAGCAGTATGGAGATTCCTTGGAAAGCTGGGAATGGAACCACCATTTGACCCAACTATCCCTCTTCTCGGACTATACCCAAAAGATCTTTTTACCTTTTTTTTCTAAAGAGGACTCAATAAATGTTTGTTGATTGAATGAATGGATTGATGTATGATGACTGACAGTAAACGATTCTATGAGGACACTCTCTACAGGCTCGTGCCACCACTGATACGGCCACATAAAAATAAAATACTATAGCACTTAATGGTGTTACGGAATGATCTCATATATTATCAATGCTTCTCTTCCTCAGAGCCTATCACTGTAGATCCTTGTTCTATCCCCACTTTACCCCTGAGAAAACTCAGGTTACATGGGTAAACATAGCTTGAGGTACTTCAGATGAGAAACCTGACCCTCGGTCAGAGGTGGGGACAGTGCCCAGGAAAGTGCCTGTTCTTCTTACTGCAGGACTAAACTTCCTGACTTGCCCAAAACTGTCCTGTATTGCAAATCCGGCATCCTGGGAAAACTGGGGCAACTAATCCCCTTATCTCACTAAGAAGATTGCAAATAAAGACCTAGACACACCATGTAACCGGGTCCCTGGCCATCTAAAAGGCATTGACTAAAAATAAAATAAAATGCATTGACCAAAAGGTGAGGGATGGAGTGGGGGGTGGGGTTTTAAATCCAAAGGAATCGGGTTATCTAACAGTTGATGCCCCCCTCTAACTAGATCCAAGAAACCCCAGGACAGGAAGTCACTAACCAACATTCTAAACAGGAGCAGACACTCCGAGAGGCACCTGTGGTCCTGCCCACAACAATACAGGTGCCAACTAGGTCAGCCTGGTTGTCAGGTCGACTGAATCTGATGATCCACCCAAGGACTCTCTGTGGCAGGAGAACCAACACCCGGCAAGGTACCCTGACCTGGGTAAACTGGCTTCTTATCACATAAAGGAAATGTCCTCCTCCTCTTCCATTCCATGTGATTTACACCTTTTTCAATACATCAGGAGTCTTGACTTAGTCATTTTGGTGAAGTAGTGGAAACAATTTCACAAGTGGTGTGTGTGTGTGTGTCTGTGTGTGTGTTTCCAGCTGGTAACTATCGCCTAGGTGGTATTGTCTGTTCACCTTGGTAGAGACAGTAGTGTTCATTCATGCCATTGGGTAATTGTAGTGAAGCAATCCTGTGTCACATTTTGAAAGAATCCACCAGGGCCGTGATTCAGACTTAATTATCCCCGCGATCCGGCTGCTGAGTTAAGGCTGGAGAACACATCCACTTCAAAGGCAGAGGGCAGCGAAGGTGGTCCCCAGCTCTGGACACCTCCTGTGCTTGAGGTAAGTAAGAATCAACAAACTTCAGGTCTCTGCCAGCACCCATCTCGGAACAGGGATCTCTCGCTGGGGTGTCTCAGATCTGGTAGGACACTTTGAAAAGTCAGCTGTAAAAGATCCTGAGTTACTACTACCCTCTGCCTAGGCTTTTCTGTGTTTTATTCATTTTATGTCACTCATGTCCACTTGGTGTCTTCCTAGGCAAAAGGTTTAATGAAAACCGGACCAGACTAAGGAAGATCCAAGTGTCAGTTTAGACTCTCTGTTTAGTTTCCTCTGGTGGAGCAAAGTTAAGAGGGTAGCTCAATGGTCTGGACTGAGATTTGCCTCCATTTCAGGGAGGAACCCAGCACAGGGACAGAAAATCTCTATCTCATTTCTCCGTCGGGGTGGTTAGAGCTGAGGAGCTATTATGATCTGTGCTTTGGAGCCGGGCCTTAACCTGTGTCAGTGACCCGGATCTTGCCAGAGCAAAACTGCCCTCTCACTGGCCTGAAGAGTTGAACCTGTTGGTGTCCACCTTGGGGTCTGGGGAGGAAAGACTTACAGGACTTTTCAGGGTCCTTTTGTCATTGAAGATCTTGCTATAAAATCAGATGTAAGTAAGGGTGGAGTCCCTTGAAACAGTCTTCAGTGCTGCCCACGTTCCATTTCTGTTGATGGAGACTTCTGCACTCATTCTGTCTCAACCAATGTATGTTGGAATATCCTCCTAGCGCCGACGTCTTTAAACCCGGTGAACTTAATTTTCAACGTGTGCCTCTGCTTTTGAGGGCTACATTTCACTCACTCCTCGATCCCTTACTCAAAGTTTTCCTGCTCTGTCAAAGCTCTTGCCAACGAGCCGTAGTGGTAAGCCAAGCTGTGAGTCTCCGGAATGTTCTACACCGTGCTGGTGTTTTCTTATTCCTGGTCACCAGTGGCTCAAACAAGAACCATTTCATCTAGGGGAGCTCTTCTAGCTGTGTGTTGGCACGGGACTCTTAACTACTGAGGATTTGAATCTTGGAAAGAAGCAGTTCCCCAGCTGCCGAGAGGGCTCCTAAGTCATCTTGGATCTTTTCTTTTAACAAGCAACGCACCCTGCCCTTACTTGCCAGCCAAATTACTTAACCTTTAGGAGTCACCACCTTGCTTGACAGGCTTCCTGTCCTCCCCTGCCCACAAATTGTCATCCTGACCAAACAAATCAACTGAAAGTTAATGTACAATCCATCCCTTTCCTTCACTCATAAAATTTCTAGAGGTGAAAAAAATATATGTTTTTCTATAGACAGTTTTCAGTTCCTAAATCTCCATCCAAAAATATCACTTCAGAAACTTCTTTTGACCAGGAAAGAAAAACAGGTTTTACTGCCAGAAGGGAATTTTAAACACTATCCATGCCCAAGAAAACACAGAAATGCGGTCTGATGCTTAGAAATTTCCAGATGCTTACTGAATTTTTTCCACTTTAACGATGGCATTGAGCGACTCCTATTTAAAATTCCCAGAGGAAAATAGAAAACCTAGCATTTATCAAGTCATTCCTATGGGAAAACAATTCATAAACACTAGAATTGGGAACCAGAAGATTTTTATTCTCAGGTACTTGTGGGGTCTTGGGATGAGTCATTTGGACTTTATAAGTCTCCAGGTCCGGGTGTCTAAAATAGGGGCAAGAAATGACATCTACCTTGTGGAGTTTTGTAAATGGTAAAGAAATACGAATTTATGATCTGGGCTGTTGTTCTATTAGTGAGTATTATCTCGGCTTAGGTTTAGTTGGCTTTTCCACTGTGGATGTGGAAAAATCAAACCATCGTATATAATTTTTTCCCCAACCTTTTCTAGAACTTTTCTTAGTTAACTGGAATCTCGTAAGCCAGTCAGCAAATATTTACTGAGGTTCTGCTCCTTCGTTTCACCCAGTCTAGGGGGCACCAACTTTTTGGTCTAACGTTTTTTCCCTATTTCTTTGCACTGCTATGAAAATAGCTTGCTCTTTGATAAAAAAAGACACTGCCACTTACAGTTCTTTCTCTTCTAGTGATATTACTGTGACCACACATCCATGTGGCCTCACCATTAGTTAAAATGTGGAAATGGTTCCATACCAATAGGCAAACAGCCACCAACCTGAGTCCCTGGACTGTCCCCCTCCCTCCCATGGTGCCACTCATGTCGACCTGACCTCCTCCTCTCCAGGACCCCTTGGCCCTACAGTACAATAAAGGATCAAGGAAGCTCCCACACAGGCCCTGGAGCAGCCTCCATTCTGAGCGTGGGCGGTGTGGACAGACAGCACCCACCTGCCCACTCCTCATCTCTCCTCCAACCCTCAGATGGCTGGTTGCTCGGCCAGAGCCCCCCCTGTCCCTCCCCATGCTCTCATTCCCACTCCTCTGAGCGTCCCCTGGGGTCTCTGCTCCCGGCCTGTCCTCAGGACCCACCCCCCAGCCCTGCCACCACTCCTTTCTGTAGATGGCCCTGCAGAACCAAACCGGTTTACCCTGCAGTGTTGAAACATCCACGGACACAGAAGGCCAAACCTGCTTAAAATACTGAAAAGCCTCAGCCTCTGATAGTAAAGAGTCACTAACAGTGCTCAACTACCCTGGCCACTCCTCTAAGACTTTGCCGGTCCCCCCCATGATCCAACGTCCAACCTCCTGGGCCCTCTCCTAACCCTTACCTGGCCACCAGGCCACTCCCCTCCCTCTGCCTGAACACGTGGCTCTCAGGGCTTCCTCTTCCTTGAGCACCTCCTGCAGGCCCCTTCCTCGATGGGTTTCAGGGGTGTGCGTGAACTCAGTGGCACCCGTCACCTGTGGGTCTTCGGCATGTGTGAGTGCAGCAGGGACAGATCACCCAGATGGAAAACCTCAAGACCAGAATCAAGGTCTGTGAGCCATCCCTCACTCCGCTGCCCATAAAGGAAATCTACAACCCTGTCACTGTGGGTACCTGTGCTTCTCTGGCAAGAAAATAGGGTGGCATTGATTCAACAGGCGTAGATTGACCCATACGCTGAGCATGAGAGACGTAAGGGTGAATAGACGCGATCCCTCTCATTGGACAGGGTGTTTATTTAAAGACTCATCTGTCTGTCTGTGCTCAACTCTGGAGTTACAAAAGGAAAACAGAGCCCCTCGGAGGAGAGACAGACAGGAGAAAGACCATCCCAATACAGGGCAATACATACGAAGGTCAAGGACTGTCCTGAGTCCAGTAGAAACCCAGCAGGCGCAGGTGACCCAACTCACAGCCTCATGAAGGAGCCGTGAATGCACTCATCCAATCAGGCAATATGTCACCTACTGTGTGCCAGTCGCTGTCCAGAGCGCTGAAGTACTTCCCTGTGAAGGCCAAAGGTTTCCGTAGGAAAAACAAAGGCGTAACCGTGCACTATGCCAGAGGATGGGTGCTTCGGGGAAAATGAATCAAGGGAGGGGCAGGGGGAAGCGTTCTGGCTTTTACAGAGTAAGAAGGGAGGCACCAAAGGGCTTTCCCAGTGGGGCAGAGGTGGGACGCGACCTGACTTTTATTATCAAAGCCTGCGCTGGCTGTGGGGGGGACGAAAACCCAGAAAGGGACAAAGGCTGGAGCCGGGTGACCAGCAAGGAGGCCGTGGCGAACACCCACGCGAAGTGATATTGGTTGGAACCAGGGCGTGGGGGTGCCCCCTGGAGTCAGACAGCATCATGTGTCCAATGTGGGTTTCCGCATCATGCAAATGTGGCCGAGGCACAGAGGAGAGTGTGCTGAGCCCAGAGGACGTGACACGGTGAGGGGCGTTCTCACAGACAGGATGTTGGAGCTGAGCCTGGAGGATGCCTTCGCCAGGCAGAATGTGGGTGCCTGATTCAGGTGGTGGGGTACAAGATGTAGACGTGCGTGTGTGTTGCTGTTGGGAGCATTGAACACGGTGTCATGAGAGAACTTAGCAAATCAAGGAAGAGCAAATAGCCCAGAGTGGCCTCCTTGGAACGCCACCACTTGGAAGAGGAGGCACAGTGCCTACCTAGTCACCTGTGAAAAGTCTTGATCACCAAGCTAAGAGCTGAAGCCCAGTCTTGCAGGCAAAGGGGACTTGGCAAGGGTCTCTAAGCACATGAGGGATTGCCTCACAGCCACGAAAACCATCTTTTTAATCTACCAACTTGTTTGTTCTAAAATTCCAAGAATCCCTTCCCCTACCCCACCCAGTGTCCATTCCAGGGCACATCCCAATCATTGAGTTTACTATAAGGCTATTGTGTTGTATCATATTATAATTGTGTGTGTGTTCGAGTGCGTGTGTGTGTGTGTGTGTGTGTGTGTGTGTGTGTGTTCATATGCATGTTTCACTCCCTAGTCTGCGGGAAACAGAGGTCAGGAGCCACATGTTGGTCACCTCGACATGTACAACACATTCTGATGTGCTCAATAAATGGAAGCATGAATGGGCTGATGGACACAAGATGGATGAATGAAGTTCTGGAAATAAGTCATGAAAATGAGGAGGGCTAGGGATGCTGGGTGGGACTGACCCAGGAGCGAGTGCAGGATATTAAAGGAGCCATAAATGTCGGTTCATTGCAGATGCGAATGAAGGAAGTGCCGGTCCTCTGGGGATGCTTCCTCCTGTGGAGTCTCTATATCTCCTCCTCTCAGACCATGTACCCCGGAATCAAGGCGAGGGTCACTCAGCGGGCACTGGACTACGGTGAGTTGACCCTTTCAGCAGCAGCCTTAGCCCTGCCCCAGGGAGTCTAGGACCCACGCCCAGCAGCTCATGGCTTGGACTGTCTGGGGACTAAAACAGGCTCCCCTTTGGGGTGATCCCGTCCCCCGCTGGAAGGCACACCCACACACAGGCTCCCACCTCGCCTTCCCACGCAGGGATACCTCGGGGTGCTGAGTAAACGCTCTATAGGAGAGAGGAAGGAAATGTGAGAGTAAAAGCCACTCCATCGAGCTTTAGAAAATGTCTGACTTCAAAGGGGGACTTGGAGTCTTCTCCAATCAAGTGCAAAATTTAATGTGGGCGATGATTCTGTGCTTCTTGATAGAGACTCTGCTGTATTTATTTGATATGCAAAGGAGTCGGGGACTCTGAAAGGTTAAAAGGCCCTGGTTTAGAGGTTGTTTGTACCTAATAGGGAGAAGAGAAATGTTAGAACGTGGTTTTCTTTGGGCTAAACTGAGGTAGGAGCAGATTGTACCAAGGAAGGGGACTGCAAAATCAAAGTATTTGAACCTATATTTCTCCTGTGGGAAATTTTTCCTGAGATTAGCTGGATATAGTTTGAAAGAGCTCTCCTGGTACTCTTTGTGTGTGTGTGTGTGTGTGTGTGTGTGTGTGTGTGTGTGCGCGCACGCGCATGCCAGGGATTGAAGAGGGGTGCTGCAGGGGGCGGGGGGGGGGGGAGAGCTTAACCACTGAGCCACATCCCCATCTATATATATATATTAATTTAGAGACAAAGATCTCTTTAAGTTGCTTAGGGCCTCTTTAAGTTGATGAGGCTGGCCTTGAATTTGCAATCCTCCTGCTTCAGCGTCCCAAGTTGGCGGGATATAGGCATGTGCCACCTTGCCCGGCCTCCTGGTACTCTTTAACTGAAGTAGTTAATCCGACAACTACTAGTCTAACCTGAAAATACCTACGTCTAACCAAGAAATTCCTCTCCAGTGATAATGCAAAAGAAATAAACGAAGGATTGAAGAAAGAAAGAAGGGGGAAGAAGGAGGAAAGGAAGAGTCAATTGGGGAGAAACTCTTTGTCTTTTCCCCAGTAGCTCATAGACACAGGGAATCTAAAATTGATCCATCTTGCACAATTTTGTGTGAATGATGATGTGTATAGAAGTACATACTAAGAACATGTGTGTAGGGCTGGTAGAGCGCTTGCCTAGCACGCATGAGGCACTGGGTTCGATTCCCAGCACCACATAAAAAAACTAAATAAACAAAATAAAGGTATAATGTCCATCTACAACTAAAAATATCAAAAAAGAAAGAAAGAACAAGCCGGGCGCAGTGGCACAGGCCTGTAATCCCAGCAGCTTGGGAGGCTGAGACAGGAGGACTACAAGTTTAGAGCCAGCCTCAGCAATGGCGAGGCACTAAGCAATTCCATGAGACCCTGTCTCTAAATAAAATCCCAAATAGGGCTGGGGGTGTGTCTCAGTGGTCGAGTGCCCCTGAGTCAAGTGGGGACCAAGACTTCAACACAGCAGCTTTGGGGGACATCTGGATCCAAGCCATTGCAGCTCTGCTCTGCCTGATCTTAAACCTGCCCTGGGTTCTCTGTTCCTTATTCCTCTAAGTCCTAGAGAAACCATTCCTTCGCGGGCTGTGGACCCACCAGCAAGTTCGTGAACTTCTCGGAGCCTCAGCTGCCTTCTATGTGAAATTGGGATAAGGAGACACATGTCCCTGGGTTGCTTTGGGAATTTGGGAGAGACTCCTTGGCCACTAGGAGTGGTCACTAGCCCGCAGGGCCACCTAAAATTGATTCATCCTGCCCAATTTGTATGTGAATGACAATGTGGATAGAAACTCGTCCTAAGGAGAAGGAGAGAAAGAGGAAGTTCCCGGGAATGGAAGGGAGCAAATTCTATCCCATGGACGTAGGATCACGTCTGGGTGAACCCCACCATGTGTATGACTATGATGCAGTGACAAAAACATGTGAAAGTTCTTCTTCATTAACTATGAAGGTGGCTTCTCTCAAGCTCTGTAATGTGGGAGAGTGCTCTTCCCCATGAGCTCAGAGAAATGCATTCCGGGTGCTTCCATAGGAAAAGCCAATGGGTGACTCCCAGGGTGAAACTGAAGCAGAGGTCATTAACCTTTCCTGAGCCTTGGGATCCTTCCTGTGGGGGACCCAGTGAAAATGTGGGTCCTTGTCTCTGGAAAAACCTGAGGCACATTTGCACACGCAACCCACCCACCACCTCTCATTAGGATTTCAGGTCATTCTAGAGTTGCCTGTGGACGGTAGCCCTCAGGCCCCAAGTCCTTGAGTTTAAAGAATCTGGAAAGAAAGAAGAATGAGAAGGAACTTTCTGGAACTGGCTACAGCACACAGATTCTGGAGCAAAACTGCTGAGATTTTGTACTACTGTCTCCCCATCCCCTCATTCTTAGTTGTATGATTTGGTCAAGAATTAAGTCCCCTGGGAACAGCTTTCCCCTCTGTAGGGTGTGCCAGGTGATGACAGCAACGTCCCCTGCAGAATATTTCAGCTCTTCCATCGCAGCTCACTGTCTTTTATCCAACGTCAGCCCCGGCCACATGATGGAAATTCCTCGTGATGTTAGCTCCGTGGTCTTGGGCCAGTTCCTTCACCTCTCTGAGGACCAGTGTTTCCATCTGTAAAGCATAAACAACAATACACACTTTGTAGAGCCACTGAGTTCTCACCTAAGAGCATTTCCTGCTCAATAAATTGCATTTATGTGGCTAATAATATCATTACATCATTGTCGCCTGGGTTATTATCAACACTTTCTTGTTTCCTTCACAGCTGTTCAAGCTGGGCTGGAGATGATTGAGGATATGATAAAGGAAAAGAACCTCCCAGATTTAAATGGTTCTGAGTCTCTTGAATTTCTGAAGATTGATTATGTAGACTACAATTTTTCAAAGTAAGTAGGGGACAAGAGCACTTTGTCTTTCGTGTAAAAAGATTCACTTCGTCATAATTCAGCTTCCTTGTCTTTTTCTATTCTGCCATCCTTATCTCTGATTTCCATTCTCAAGTTTGCTTCATGGCCCAACATGGCCACTGCAGTTCCAGCCATCAAATCCATGTTTTATTCAGCTCGAAGGAGGAAGCAGAAAGGGTAAAAGGACCTTTAAAAGTTCGGTCAGTGTCTCTCTTTTAGTGAGTTCTTTCTGAAGCTCTACCCTAAAAAGATCGTGCCTATGAACAAGAGATGAACTTACCAGCAAGAGAGAGAGGAAAATTAGTTTTCCAACCAGACAACTTTGTCATCTCCAACAAATTCAGGGAGGTTTAGGGAAAGGAGAGAAATAGATGTTCATAAAACACTGCAACCTCTCTCATAGTTGCTGACAAGATCCACAAAGGCGGCACAGGGAGAAGATGCCTCTGCCAATCATGAACTGAATCTTAAACGTGTGGGGGGTGGGGTCAGGCTTTTATAAGAAGTTCTCTGTGACTGAGTCACAGATTGTCCAAACACCTTTCCAATCCAAAGAAAATTCCCTGCTATTCCAACTCTTTGAGGGAATCATTTCCCTGCTGTCAACAATGACCTTCTATAGAAAAATGGTGATCTAGGGAAAGTTCCTAGTCTATTAGAAAGTCAGTCATTCAACAGTATTTACTGAACACTTACTACAGACCAGGCTTGTTTGAGGCACTGGGAATAATATAGTGAACAATACAGACACATCTCTTGCCCTTAAAGTCCAGTGGGAGATATGGACATTAAACATATATTCACAACTTCCTTAATTAAGCTAATTATTTAATTATAATGATAATGCCATAGCAGAAAAATACAGAAAGAATCATATACTATCGAATTTTAGTGAAGATGAGGGAAAAAAATCCAATGTCACTAATTATCAGGAAAAAGCAAATCAAATCCACAATGTGATGTCCTCCTATCCCAGATAAAACAACTATTCCAAAAAAGCCAAAAAGTAACAAATGTTGGAGAAGATGCAGAGAAAAGGGAACTCAGACACTGTTGCTGGGAATGTAAGGTGTTACAGCCCTTATGGAAAACAGTACGGAGATTCCTAAGAAAACTAGAAATAGAACGACCTTATATCAAGCAGTCTCATTACTGGGTATATATCCAAAAGAAATGAAATTAGCATGTCTAAAAGAAATCTGCAGTCAACATCTGTGTTGCGATACTGTTCACAATGGCCAAGACACAGAATCAACATAGGTGCCCATTGACAGATGATTGGATAAAGAAAATATGATTCATACATATGTAATGGAATATTATTCAGCCATAAACAATGAAATTCTGTCACTGTGGCAATGTAGAAGAAACTGGAGGATGTTGCATTAAGTGAAACATCAAATGTTCTCACTTTTATGTGTGATTAAAAAGTTTACCTCTCAGAGGTAGATAATGGAATAGTGGTTACCAAAGCCTGAGGAGAATCTGGGGTGGGGTCCAGGGGATGGAGATAGTGTGGTTATCAGACACGGGAGTGTGTTAAAATAGGAATAATAACTTCTAACATTCTATAGCACGGTAGGATAACTAGGACTTATAACTTGTTAATTGGATATTTCAAAATAACCAGTAGAGAAGATTCGAATGCTCCCACACAAAGAATAATAAATATCTGAGGTGATAGATATGCTTAGTACCCTGATCTGATCATTGCACATTGTAGACACATATTGAAATGCTACACCGTGCCCCCATAATATGTAAATCCCCATGAGTCAATTTTAAAATAATAAAATAAATTTCAACTGTTTTATTTTCTTTCTAAAATGTGATTTCTAGAAATTTTTAATTACATGTAGATCTCCTATTTCTATGGGGAGGTGCCATTTTAGAAGGTGATTTACGGTTTACATATACACATGTGTTTTTGACTTGATAATTTCACTCCTCAGCATCCTCCCTAGAGAAGTTCCTGGCTACAGGCAGTGTGTATGAGAATGTTCACTGTGGCATTATTTATAATACAGACGTACTGGAAATAACCCTGGAAATATTAATAAGTCATCATTCCTAACAAAGGAATAAATTCTAAATGTTCCATCCACAGCTTAGAATACTGTGCAGCAGATATGAAGAGCTGGCTAGGCCTTCATGTGTCCAAGTGAAACTATTTCCAAGACCTATATTAAACAAATCTCCACCATTCTCTTTCCAGGTGGAACTCAGGATGGGTGGTGGAGAGTAGCTAGAGAAAAATGCACAGATAGGTACATGGCGAATAATCCTGTATCGCCATCACGGTCATGTTTTAAAGTTTTCCTAATCTTAGCTCATAGCCGGGCCTTTCCCTGTGCACAACATATGCAGACAAACTCACCTGGGATGAGCTCACCCACGGCACGTCTTCCCAGCCCACCTGCGAGTAGCTCTTCTCTTGAGTGATAAGCGAAAGAGGTCAAGTGCCTTGCCCAAGGTCATACGGCTAGAACTAAACCTGGCTTCAGGTTGAGAGCTCATTGCACCACACTCCAGTGGCCCAGCCGGGGCTTCAGAGCAGTCTGAAGTCAGACTGCGGAGGGTCCCAGGTCCACTTCCACCTCTTACGTCTGACTTCAGCTGCTTTTCTTTTCGCCTGTGACCGGGAGATGGCAAAACCCAGCACCTGCCTCCCAGGATCACGGGGAGGGTTACAAGGAGCTCGGGCACAGGCTTGCACACTCCTGGCAGGAAGTCCTCACTCGTTGGGTGGTCACGATATTGTCCTTGTGCACGTGGTCATCTCGATGACAAGCAACCCAGGGCCTCACAGGTCCCTGTGGTCACCTGCTCAAAAGCCCAGAGAACCCCAGGGCGAGACAACTCTCTCAAATCAGTTTCTCAGCTAGGGAAAGGTACCGGCCACCCAGAGGGCAATTGGGAGCAGGAGGAGGGCATGACTTAGATTGTCTCAGTGACTAGCAGGGAGCGACACTCCTGTGCAAGCGTCCTGTGATGTGCACCATAGTCCCCCACCAGGAGCTGTTCCCTCCAGAACACCGATGTCACCCACTTTGAGTAACACTACAGCTGCTGAAGGGAAAAATAATGCCAGCGATGTTGCACCTGCTTTTGTGTTTAAAGAAACTCAAGGAAGTAGGTTATTTGGTGATTTACTCATTTAATTCTGAACTTGCACACTACCCTGCTCAACCAGAGAGCAGACGCCTCCTGCCAAGGCTGAGGGGAATCAGGAGGCAGTGCCCAGACTCTGCCCCGAAAACAGGAGGGTGGACAGTCACCCAGGACTGGGGGGTGGACAGTTCTACAACTGCATGTCCAGTGTGGCCTGAGACGTGCGGGCTCGCTCTTTGCTCTAACTCGGTTTCCTGTTTCTTGTCTCACAGCATAAAAATCAACGCCTTTTCATTTCCAAATACTTCATTAGCCTTTGTGCCTGGGGTGGGAATTAAAGTACTGACAAACCACGGCACGACCAACATCAGCACAAACTGGGCCATAAAGTCTCCACTTTTGTAAGTATTCCACCGAACACCTGCTGCTGATCTGGGGCAAAACGGAACAAAAATGGGAAAATGTATAAATTCACCACGATTTTCTCGGCGAGGTTCGTCTTCTCTCAGTAGAAACAATCTTTCTCCAGAGTGAGACCGAAATCAGCAAATTCCCTGCTTGCAGTGTGTGTGTGTGTGTGTGTGTGAGAGAGAGAGAGAGAGAGAGAGAGATTATCAGCAAATTCCCTGCTTGCAGTGTGTGTGTGTGTGTGTGAGAGAGAGAGAGAGAGAGAGAGAGAGAGAGAGAGAGAGATTGAGAGGGTGCAGAGCAGCTGATCAAAGTCATGTAAAACTTCCCAAGAACTGGAGGCCCCTGAGTGTCAAAGGAACAAATGTGCGCCCCCTTTTAGGTCCACTAGCAAATCACTGCATGATCTTAAGCTGGCCGTGGAGGGCACTTTCCCCATCTACAGGGACAACCATGGAAAAGGGAGCTTCTTAGCTCCCGTGGAGGCCAGAGGATGGTAGGTAGATGAGCCCCACTCTCCTCCAACCAAAAGGCCCACAGAAAAGGTAGAGGTCAAATTCAAATACCTTGGTTGGTGCCCCAGAATACCACATTCATTGATTCTACAATCATTTATTGAGTGCCTACTGTGTTCTAGTTTTCCCCATCTCAAGAACTCCAGTCTTCTAGAATGTAGAGAAATGACATCGTCCCTGTAGGCAACACATTCTGAGAAACAGGATTCATCTCCGTGCCTGGCCCAGACTGGGATAACCTTACATTTTTTTTTTTTTTTATTTTTCTTGGAGCAGCCAAGACTCGGGAGGAGCTGATCTGTTTCTCTCTGAAATCTACTTTACTGGTATCATTATCCTGACCCAAAATGAGTTTGGCCACCCGGTTCTGAAGCTCCAAGACTGCTATGCCCAAGCCAGCCATGCCCACGTCTCATTTTCTGGGGAACTCAGGTGAGTGGGAACATGTGGTGGGGCATGGCTAATCCGGGGCTGGGTTCTCAGCACCCGTGGGAGGTTCACCACTGGCAGGATCGTGGGCCCCGGTAAACTCTTCTTTCTTCCCCCCCTAGTGTCCTGTATAACTCCTTTGCTGAACCCATGGAGAAACCCATTTTAAAGAATTTAAATGGAATGGTAAGTCTTCCGTAAAACAGCATTGGCATCAGGTCTACCAGTAAGCCCTCACTGAGCACCTACTGTATGCAAGGCCCTTTGACACACACTATCCTTTGCAACTCAGTAACAACTTCTCAAGTCCCTGCTCTATACCAGCCACCTGGTAGGTGCTAGGGAGATGAGTAAAATTACTTCCCTCTCCAGTTTCTCACCCTACAGTGGGCAAACAGCCAATAGAAATTTATTTATTGTGTACCTATTGCATGTCCCACACTGGACTAGGATCTATTGGGAATATGAGAGTGATAAACTTGTCTGTTTTAAAAAACAAACAAACAAACTTAGGCTTGTGAAGCAACAGTTGTATGAGGACTTGAATTTAGTACATAATTACAGATGATTAGATTGAATCTAAGAAGTTTTAAGAAATGGAAAAAAAAATAAAGAACTAGAGGATGCAGGACGTGAACTGAGCTGGGTGTCTAGGTAGAATTTGGATACGTAAGGAACGGGGGAGAAGAAAAACTATTTCCAGAATATAGAGTAAGAATAAATTAAGAAAGCAGAATGTCAGGATGCCTCCTAAAGCTATAACAATCCTGATTCCAGAAGTCAGTGTTTGAGGAAGGCAAGGATGGAATTGGCTGTGTGCTCTTTCCAATCATCTTACCTTCTCTGAACCATTTTCTCATATTATGGGGAGAGACAGGGACAGATATGAGGACCCAAAAGAAGGACGAGGGTGATGGGGCCTGGCTCCCTCATCTCTCCAGCGCTCAGGTCTGTGCTTAGCAGATAGTAGGTGCTTAATGAAAGTCAGTAAGAAGCTCAATCTCCAAAACACCAAGCAGTTTGCGCCCCAGAGGCTGCAGAGCTGGTCAGGGGACTCTGGAGTTTCGTGGTCTTCTCCATCCCGACCTGGCAGGGATGGCTAGCAAATAAGATGTCACCTCCAAGGTGACCTTTCCCCTATTAAAAAACATGGTGTGGTCTTTTAGCTTCTAACAGGAGGCCAATAAATGAATTATGTCACAGCAGCTAAGCTTCCCTGGAATTTCTATGTGGCTTGGAGATAATAGATCTTTGCATCGATGATTCTCTCTGAGCCGCTGGGGGGAAAAAAAAGAGAGAGAGAGAGAGAATGTTCAGACCCCGGCTGTCTAGCTGTGGCACCCTCTGTTCTTTACTTCTCCCATCTGCAAACAGAGGAAGAGTGCCTACCTCTCAAGGCTGTAGCAATACTAAAATGGAATTAAGGTCGCAATTGCTAACATTTACTGAATGCTTACTCCACGCTGGGCGATTTTATGTCGATTACTTGAATTTCTACTTGTAACTTGATGAGGTAGATATAATCATCGCCCCCATGTTGCAGATGAGGAAACCGAGGTCAGAGAGCAGAAGTGGTTTCCCTAAGGGATTCAACCCCAGACGCAAGGCTCCCTGATATGGATACTCCCCGCCCCTGCCCCACTTCCTAAAAGTCTCACAACAGTCCCTAAGCAGGTCTCTGATCTCTTGGACTCTCCAACTTGCCCAGGGGGTAGTCAAGTGGCTCCAGCTGCCCAGGCAGGGCTTGAGCTGCTGATAGAGGTGGAGGGAGGAGACGCCACCTCAGTAGTGAGGAAAGGTAGCCGCTCCAGCGGCAGGTTCTCCAGGTGTGACAGCAGCAGTATGAACTGGGACACGTGCACTCCCCTGCCACAGGAGGAAAGCCTCAGGCTAAGTGGGTGAGGTCCCAGTTGCTATGGAGTTTAGCCAGCATTCAATGATGTGCCTCCCAAATAGACAGGACTCAAAGCCCATGGGTGTCAACTAACTTAAGGGAAAATTGTAGTGACCAAAGGGGTAATGTCTCCTAACCAGAAGGCTTGCTTTCAACATGATAACATGCTTTTTATTTTTCTCTCTGATTTCTTTGGTGGCCAGCTGTGTCCCATTATCACAAATGAGGTGGAAGCGCTGAATGTCAACCTCAGCACACTGGAGGGTGAGTCTCAGAACCGGGTCTCTTGGGTGATTCTCTTCCCACCTGCAAATGCTGCTGCTCCATAGATTTGCTTGGCAAGGCAGCGAGCGCCCACTCCTCTCTGTTCCTTCCACCCTACAGATTCAAGTCCCAGGATTTCAAGTGGCAGGACGCTCCCTCTACAGAGAGCATGCCCCCCTGGGCTACTAACCAGCTTTCCCGTGCAGAAGGGGGTTGCTCCAGGGAATAAGAGGCAGTTCTAGGAGCTAAACCCTCACAAGTTCTGATTCCAGCTTTGACATTAAATCCATCCACTTCACAATGAGTGACGCTGACCTTGACCACATTATTCCCCTGTTCCAACCCTGTCAGTGTCTGCCTTCAGCATGGAGTCCACACACCTTCACCTGGACTGAAGGCTGGCTACATCTGCTCTGCTTACCTGTCTCTGCTTCGTCTTGCTCCTCTCTCTGCACCAGCAACCAAACTGTTCCTACTGCTCTCTCACTCCCTACCTGGGCTTATGCCTGTCCACCCTGCCTGGAAGCGCTTTCTCCCCTCCCTTCATTTCTTCCTTTAATAGATATTTCTGCACCAGCAGCCTGCTGATCCCTGCAGATCACAAACCTTTCCCCTCTCTGCCCTCTGTCTATTCACTTCTCTTTAAGATTCAGCTCAGACCCTGTGTTTCCCAAGAAATCTTACTTGAAAACCCCCACCCCCACAAAGTGACACCTCCTCTATGTTTGCACAACACTTTATATGTATCTCTTCCTTCATGTTCCATGCATTCACCCACGGATGGTGTAGGAGCACCTGAAATCGGCTGGGCACTCACCAATCTTGGTGCTGGGGGTGTAGCAGTCGACTTGTGAGACAGAAATCTCTACCCTCACGGGACTAGAGGGATGAGCCAGACAGAAAGCAAGATAAGCAAGTAAAATCTGGTTTATGGCCGTGATAAGTAGTAAGAAGAATAACAAAGCAAGGGAGGAGCGGGGTGAGGGTTTCCATGGTAGACAGGTGGCCAGGAAGAACCTGAAGGTAGTAGAGAGTGAGCAACCCCCAGAGCTGGATTGTCTTCACCCTGACTCTGCTGATGTGGCAGAACTACACAGATTGTAAGATGACAAACCGTGGAAGTCTATTCATCTCAGAGTTGTGAAGACTGTCCAGTCTGTCCAGTCACCTGGGGGTGAGGCCTCCAAGTGGAGTCACAACATGGCGGAAGGGCAAGAGAGGGTGCCTGAGACAGAGGGAGGAAATCTAACAGCATTCAAAACTCCTGAGAAAAGGGCACCAATCCATTCATGAGGGCACAGCCCCGAGGTCTAAGGAACCCTCAAAGGCCCCACATTCCAATATCATTACATTGACCATTAGATCTCAACCTAAGTTTGGAGGAACATTCAGACCACAGCATGCACAAAGAACATTCTAGGTAGAGGAAATCACAGGCTCAAAGGCCATGAAGCAGCCAGACATGGTGGTGCAAGCCTGTAATCCCAGTGGCTCAGGAGGCTGAAGCAGGAGGATCACGAGTTCAAAGCCAGCCTCAGCAGAAGCAAGATGCTAAGCAACTCAGTGAGACCCTGTCTCAAAAAAAAAAAAAAAAAAATACAAAATAGGGCTGGGGATGTGGCTCAGTTGTTAAGAGCCCCTGGGTTTAATCCCAGGTCCCCCAAAAAAATAAATAAATAAAAGACTGTGAAACAGGGCCTTCCTCCCAGGGTGTTAGAGGAACTGTGAGGAGGCCATACTAGGGACAGAGGGAGTGTGGGGGAACAGCAGGTGATGAGGTCAGAGATGGGGAAAGGGACGATTCCATTTTCAGGGCTGGGGACACTGCAAAGTCTGCCTCTTGGTCTGAGATGAGGTTCTGGAGGGTTCTAAGCAAGGCCCGTATGACGTGACTTACTGTGCTAACAATACCCAGAAAGGTTGGGTGGGGACAAGGATAGAATTAGAGAGAACAGTGCAGCCCTTACCTGGTATCAGGGCAGCTGGCCCAGGGTGGGTGGCGAAGATGGGAAGACATGTTCAGCTCCTGGATATACCTTGAAAATAGACGGTGGTATTTGCTAGCAGCCCAAATGTGGGTCATGAGAACTTCTGGTCGAGGCTCACTTTGGGTTTTCAGCCTAAGCAAATGAAAACTGGAAGAATGAAATTAGCATTTACTCAGATGAGGAAGAACGTCAGAGCAGGTGGGTACTAGGACCCTCAGGTCGGTTTTGGATCCTCTCTTACTAGACTACATTATAACTTCCTAGTTTGATGTTTGCCTCCTCCCCCAGAATATGAGCAGGAATTTTGACTCCTCTTTGTGTCCCCAGTACCAGGCCCACCCAGCCCCTACCAGGTTAATAAACACTGAATGGGTGCCTACCTCTGAGCCTCATTCTCCTCTCCTACTTCATCAACTGAGTGGTGGGGGATCCCCCCACATCTGACACTCAGACACATTTCTAAAATCATAATAACGTTGGATAATGTTGTGCCCCTACCTTAGCAAGTTGCTTCATCTCTTCTTGCTTCACGTCTCCCCCAGCAGATGTGATGCTCAGGTAGCTTCCCCTGGAACAGAGAGGAAGCACTGTGGTCAGGAAGGCGGCTCTCCCTAAGCCAAGGCTGCCTTGCCACTCCTACTGTTCGTCTCAGACTCTGCAATCTTTCTTCCCCAGAACTTCACCCACCACTGTCCCCTGATTCCTTTGCCTTCTGCTTTTGTTTTGAAAATGCTAATACAAAAAATTTAATTAAATTAATAGCATTTGCATGAGAATTTCCTGGGTTACTTTAACTTCATGGATTTTATCCTCTCTCTCACGATGTCACTTCTCTGAAAAAATTTCTAATTTATGATAGTAATGTGTGTTTATTATTTTTAAAAATGAAGTTCTAGCTACATAGAACTCTAACATTGAACTTGAAAGTCTCTCAATCCAATATATACAGCTTGATATTTGTAAGGGTCTTTGTGCCAATTTCCTTTTTTAAAAAAAATATTTATTTATTTATTTATTTATTTTAGTTGTAGTTGGACACAATACCTTTGTTTATTTATTTATTCATTTTTATATGGTGCTGAGGATCGAACCTAGGGCCTCACACGCACTACGTGAGCACTCTACCACTGAGCCACAACCCCAGCCCCTGTGCTAATTTCCTTTTTAAAGCTATAAGCTGGGCATGGTGGCACACACCTGTAATCCCAGAGGCTTGGGAGGCTGAGGCAGGAGGATCTCGAGTTCAAAGCCAGCCTCAGCAACTTAGCAAGACCCTGTCTCTAAATAAAATACAAAAAAAAAAAAAAAAAAGGCGGGGGGTGCTGAGAATGTGTCTCAGTGGTTAAGTGCCCCTGGGTTCAATCCCTGGTACCAAAAAAATAAAAATGAAACTTTATAGTTTCATTGTGTGTATATTCACGCAGATATGAAGGGAAGTGCTTAAACAGGTGTGCACCAAAATTTTACCTAATTTTTATTAGTGTAACATGATTAGGACAAATTTTTCCTTTCCTATTTTGACTTATCTACTTTCCCTGAGTTTTCAAAAGTAAATATGTATTACTTATTTAAAGGGGGGGGGAACTGTTATTTTAAACATAAAATTAAAAATATTGTTCTGTCTTTCTAGACATTATTCATGTGTTATAGTATGCTTTAGTGAGTATAACTTTTCCTTTTTCTCTTTTGCTCACTTAGTTATCACCAAGATCAACAACTATACTTTGGTGGATTTTTCCCTGGTGGGTCCTCCAGAAATCACTGAGCATTACCTTGACCTGAACCTGAAGGTAAACTTAGGATTCTCAAAATCATCATCTGGCTGTTAATACTTGGAGAACAAAGATTCTATGCAGAAGAAAATATACAAACATGCTCTTCAAATAATTTTATTTTCTTTCTAGCAAGTCTCTCATGTTTGGGCCTTTTCAAAAGACTCTTGAGCCCTTTCTTCATGGGTTTAATGATTGTTTGCAGACAACATATGTCTGCCTTCTCTGTGAGAAGCATCAGGAGGTTTTTATCTTGGGGAGTAGGTGGGAGACTAGGAGCCTGAAAGCAGGGTGGCCTGCCTTTATTAGAACTTAACACCTGAGTAGGTCGTACATATTGGTACTTCTATTCATGACTCAGGCTGGTGGGTTTAACTGAGGGCTGCTGGCCTCTGTCAAGGCCTACATCCATGGAAATGGCTGTCCCTGAGCCTGGAAAAACATTCCTCGTGCTTATGTTCAGTTTTGCCTCAAGGTGAATGTCCTTGTTCTTTAAAGTGCATTTTGGCTTGCCTTTCACTCAGAGTCTTCAGATCCGTTGAATGCTGTTCAATGACACCTGATGGCTAATGAGAGCAGCATTAGGAATGCCCCAAAATGCTTCAAGCCATTTGGAGTCCTGGGCTCTTCTGAGTGTTTTTACAATTTCCCAAGTGTCTGGTAGTCACAGATTTTGAAGGTCAAGGGTCTGATACCTTGGGAACTGTTCAGAGGTGGCCCCACCAGCTGACTGTCCCTCTTTCCTTTATCTGAGAAAAGTACCAGCCAGGAGCTTGTGCTGTGTCCCCGCAGGTGGACAGACACGTCCAAAGGTGCACAAGAATCAGCACAGCTTTGAAACAGTCCCGGGCCCGGGGGTCAGCAGGCCTTGCTGTTTTTCTCATCCCTGCCGAGTTTCTGGAATGTTCCATATTCGGACGTGACAGGGTCCACCTTCTCAGTCCCGCACAGTTGAGTTTTCCTCTGGTAACTGGCCTTTGCTTTCCCACAGGGCGTATTCTACCCTCTGGAAAATCTCGTCGACCCCCCCTTCTCTCCAGTTCCTTTTGAGCTCCCCGATCGAGGGGACTCCATGATCTACATCGGAGTCTCCGAGTATTTCTTTAAATCTGCATCCTTCGCTCATTTCACAGCTGGGGCCTTCGGCATCACCCTCTCCACGAAGGAGGTGAGCAGAGTTGGCGGATGGTGACCACTGGCACCATTGTTTAGCCTTTTTCTAAGCATCACATTCTGGGATTTTCGGGTCCTAGTTTTTGATTTCTGGACCTTTGGGGGCTATCGCTCCTAGCAGGACCATGAATGAAGGAACATGGAATGCATGTTGTGATCAGTTGGGAGGCTGTTGGGTTTCCAGATCCGTGCGTTTGTTTTTAGGTGATATCTGGCCACTGTTCTAGGCTGATTTTAACTGATGCTAAGATCGCCTTCCACCACGTGTTGCCTACAATCTTTGGTCATTTCAACTTACTTAACATCCCTGTGCCAGAAGGAGTTGCACACTCGCAGGCCTGTGGTGGCACTAAAAGGTTTAAGTGCATGTGGAGCCCCCAGACCAATGCCCAGCACAGAGTAGGTGCATGTAGCTCTTGGTCGTCCTCTTGACTCCTGGCTGGGTCAACAGAAGCCCTCCTGCTGGCAGTAAGCACAGGTGCCTCCTTCCGTGAGAACACTCCCTCCAGCCAATCAAAACCTTTTCTTGAGCATCCCTCTCAGATCTCCTCCTCTCTGTGCCTTAGTTATACAGGTAGTTCTAAGTCTTATGTTCAAGGTGGTAAGAGTGGCAGCAACAGCTACTTTATGCACCAAAAGTCAGACACTTCTACCTTTGGACTGAAGGCTGTTTATCTGTGAAGGTAAATTACATGAGCATTCCTTCTCGGTCGTCTCTGAAGATGAGCACACAAGCCTTATTGTTGCAGAATATCCCCCACATGGGTGCCCCTATAGGATACACACAGAGTACAGCTTATTCAGATGGACCGTAACCCCTGTCTGACCCTGGGTGAGTCACTTTACTTCTCTGGGCCTCAGGTTCCCAGGGATTGGACTCTAAAGCAATAGGTTACCCTAAACGTTTTATCTTCATAATTCATAAAATCATAGGGGACACGATGTTTGCCCTGAAAACACATCAGGTAAAAGCCTTATAGTGACGTGGTGTGCTTGTGTTTCAGATTTCCAAGCATTTCATTCAAAACTCTCAAGGCCTTGGCACCGTGCTCTCCCAGGTGAGTGCTCTGGGTTGGAGCCCCTGGTTGTGGGCTTGTTTTGACTGTAATCACTTGGGGGTGGGGGGCTTGTAGGTTCTTTTATTTTCTTTTGATCCCAGCATGGGTCCATCTTTCTGTTCTTAAGAGGTTGTTGTTTGTTTGTTTTTTCTTTTACTCAAATATCCACCTATATTTACTAACCAGTATCTGGAAAAGTAGAATTAAAGTATGGGTTAAAGTACTATTTAAGGGGGGCTGAGGTGGTGGCTCAGTGGTAGAGCGCTTGCCTAGCATGTGTGAGGCACTGGGTTCAATTCTCAGCACCACATAGAAATCAATTAAATAAAGGTCCATTGACAACTAAAAAGTATTTTTTTTAAAAAAAAGTACTATTAAAGGCCTGTGAGTTCATAAAATAATCGGTTCCTTCCACATGGTTCCACCACATCTGAAATAATTAGTTCTATTCATTAGCCTAAGTGAAGAATTCAATCCGTGAGTGAAGGGTAGATGCCCACCCGTGTGACCTTAGTGAAGCATCTATTAACAGCATACCTTTATGGCAGACTGAGTTTGGGACACGAGGGACCTACAGGCTCAGGTCTGCCCTCAAGGATGATGACACTTTAGAGAAAGAAGCTCCAGTCCAACATACCTAGGTTCAAATCTCAGTTCCACAACACTTTAGCTTGAGCCTTGAGAAATCCCCTAACCTCCACATGACTCACATTCTCCATTATGAATCAGGGGTACAGATACAGACTGAACCCACCTCGGGAGCTTTTTGAAGAAATGAGGAGACAATACCTAAAGTCCCTGCCACGGTAGCTGGCACCCTGGATGGATGATCAACGTCAGCTGTAATTTCTGTTGGGTTTTTGCGTGCCATTTTTATTACTACAAAAGAACTTTCTTCTATTCTAATTCCATGGTGTAAAATCCAATTCTCTCAGACCACCCCACATTCACGGTTTCCCTTCACCCACTCAGTCTCTGTTTCTTTCCTGAACGGGGCAGATTGCAGAGATCTACATCCTGTCCCAGCCCTTCATGCTGCAGATCATGGCCACGGAGCCTCCCACGGTCAACTTGCAACCGGGCAACTTCACCCTGGACATCCCTGCCTCCATCATGATGCTCACCCAACCCGAAAACTCGACGCTTCAATCCATCGTCTCCATGGACTTTGTAAGTCTGGGGGGCCAGGAGGGCAGCCTGTGGGCACCATTCCCGTTGTTGCCAGGGAACATGGACCAGCAGCTTCTAAATGGTTGGAGGAAAGGGCTGAAGTATCGATTAAGAGTGAGGATAAGCTGGGCATGGTGGTGCACGCCCGTAATCCCAGAGGCGCGGGAGGCTGAGGCAAGAGGATCCCAGTTTCAAAGCCAGCCTCAGTGAGACTGAGTTGCCCAGTGCACAGTAGGCCAATCACTGTTAATGAGTCTGGGAAGACAGAGTTTATTCATGAGGCGGCCACATGTGAAGACAGAGAGCAAGTCGAAAATGCATCTCCCCAAGGATAGGGTTTGGGGATACTTACCACTGAGGAATGGGGAAAGGTGATTGGCTCAGACTTCATCAGACTTCACCCCTGGGACCTACATGTCAGAGGTATTATCCGTAGTCAACTAAAAGCAACTAAGAACAGGTGAGGTCTAGAGGACTTGTTCGGGAACCAAGAGGAGGTGGTCTGTTCGGAGTTTCCCTCAGTTTCAGAGGAGGGGTGTGGAGGGATGGGAGGCCAAACTCACTCCCCCATGCAATGTCAAATTTCTCTCCAATCTCTGCATCCTGTGTTCCCTCCCCACTACCTCGGTTACATGGATAGCTGGATTTCCTCTTTCCTCAAAATAAAGCAACCAAGGTGGAACTCAAGTTCACTTGATCAGATGAAGTCCAAGTGCAGTCTGATAGGAGGCAACGAATACAATGAACCTAAGCAAAATCACACAGGCCTACACAGAGGAGAGAGGTTAGGAGAAAAGAAAAGAATAACTTAAAGAAGAGCCTCAAATAATAAATCTTTATAGTTCCCCTAGCTGAAAGGCAGGATTTTCAGAGCTATTTCTTGCCAGCTTCTTTGAATAAGAGGGAAAGTTTGGTTGATGATGCTTCCACTATTGGAAACTTCAACGTGTGGCCCAAACAGACAGATTCATTCACCTTAGCGACAAACGTTTTTTTGTTGTCTGCAGGTTGCTAGTACCAGCGTGGGCCTGGCTATTTTGGGACAAAGATTGATCTGCTCGTTGTCTCTGAAAAGGTAAGACCAGTTGAACAAATGCATCATCGACAGACCCCAGAAACAAAGTCTCCATAGAGAACAGATGAAGGTAATCCTGTGTGAACAAATTCTTCGGATCACTTCAGAGCATGCACTTCACTAAAAATTGCATTGTGAAGTTTTCCTTTTTTTCTTCCCATTAGAATACTACTGAGATAAAATAGGGAACAAAATAATTGTAAAAAAAAAATCTATAATCTAACTGCTCAGTCTATGCTGCAGCAATAGGAACAAGTTCCCCTTCATCAAATTCAGAGATCATGGTCTTAGGAAAGGGCAGAAATCTTTTAGAGTTACAGAGTCAAGTTTCAAATCGCTTCTTGGTTCTCTGATCACAATTGGGTCTAGTAACCTCTTTGAGCCTCCGTTTCCTTATCTGTAAAGAAATGAAGTTGGACTGAATTGTGTCCAGGGTACCTTCAGACTCTGATGATGTGGTCCCATTACTAGAACACAATTTATTCAACAGAAACTTGGCCCGTAGCCCAGATGGCTCTCAAACGCAGGCGATGCAGCATGGAGGGGGGTGAGCAGGTCATTGAACACCAATTGCCATTTGGAAAAATTGTCTTCAAAGTGCATTTTCTTTGGTGCAATCAACCTGATAGTTGAAGTTCTGATTGAGACGTGGGGAGAGAATTTACAGAAAGCTCAGCTGTCCCAGACTAAGTCATGGAAAGAAGAGGAAACAGTAAGACAGAATAAAAGCAGAGTCAGAAAAGAAACGAACAGGGGGAAGTCAGTGGAGTGCCCCAAGTCAACCTGACGGGTAGGAAGAGTGCTGTGGAAACACGGGAAATGTTTTCAATAAACTAACGTTAATGGGGCTGGGTTGTGGCTCAGTGGTAGAGTGCTTGCCTGGCACGTGAGAGGTGCTGAGCTCCAACCCAGCACATAAAAATAAATAAAATAAAGGTATTGTGTCCAACTAAACTGAAAAAAAATAAAATATATACATATATTTTTAAAAATAAAATAATGTTACGTGGTAAAAACAGAATGCAAAACTGCAGAAGCACCACAGTTAGGGGTTGTGTGAAATAACTTCACATCTGACAAAGGAAGTGAACCCCTCACATGAAAAGAGTCATGTTAGAATATGAGATTATGAAATCTGGGGGAGTGTATAAAAATATTCTTTGTGATTATATTGTTTTTCCAATAAAAAGAATACAAAATTTTAAAGTATGGTTTCCAAAGAGAAAAAAAAATCCAAGGGGCTTTACTTAAATTTACTGACCCTCAATGCAGAGCTGACTTTGCCATGATACCCAAGAGGCATAGCCCCTGGCGCCCCAGGAACCCAACTTTAGGAACCCAAGAAAATGTTTTCATATATTTAAAATAAGAACTTAAAAAAGAATATAATCCAAACTTGATTATATTTATTTTATACCAATGCAGTTGTAAAATATAATTTTAAAAATATATTTTAAGAGTCAAGTGCAGTGGTGCACACCTAATCCCATTGACTGTGGAGGCTGAGGCAGGAGCATCACAAGTTCGAGGCCAGCCTCAGCCACTTAGTGAGACCCTGTCTCAAAATACAATCAAGGTGTCTGGGGATGTAGCTCAGAAGCAGAGCACTTGCATAGAATTTGTGAGGCCCTGCGTTGGATCCTCAGCACCTCAAAAAAAGTAAGGAAAAAGACCAGTGCCTCAGGCCCCAGAAGTCATAGGAGGACCTATGGGATCCTAAGGGATCAGGCTGGTGAAACCCAGAGGCATGACAGGTGATATTTGATTTAATGGTTCTACCAGGTGAGAGGATGTGAACCAGAGAGCAGGAGGAGGAGGAGGGAAAGGCCAGAGGCTGAGAAGCTCAGGCATCCCAGCTAGGCCACCAGAGGAAGGCAATGGATTGGGATTGAACTGCTGGACTGGGAGTAAAGGTGAGAGCCAATCTCCTGGAAGACAGGGGAAAGAGGCAGTAGGGCCTGAGTGATGGGGGCGGGGGGATGCAGGCAGGTGCTAACCAAAGCAGCAAGCATCTGGAGAAGGTAGGAACAGCCCAGGCTGCGCCCAGCGCAAGGGTGGTTCCTTCAGGCAGTGAGTATCTTGGAGCAAAGCAGGTGGGCAGGGCCTCTCTAGCCTTTTTGAAGTCTCCAAGACTGTGCTGAACCAGCCCGGGCCTTTGGCAGTAAGAGCAGTGGCCAGGCCACCCACATGCTACCCCAGCAGGCTCCTCCACTCCTGGGCGTCCCAAGCGCTGCCTTTCAGGATGAGCTGGTTTGGCCCTGGGTGATGTCAGAGAGACACAGCAGGAAAGGTGTAACGTGGGCAGGGATCTGTGGGACAGAGAAGAACCCAGGAGCACAGGATCTCCCAATAAAGTTTCCAGCACAACTTTCTGCCACCCCCTGCCTCAATGTGTCCCTTCCGGAGCCACTCAGGGCTGCTGCATAGACATCTGATGCAAAAATCAGACAAACCCTGTTTGACAGGTTTAGACAAGTAGTAAGACCATGAATTGTGGAGTCAGTCTGGCTGGGTTCAGATTATTAATTGTGTGGTGTCAGGAAATGGACTTCCCCCTCTGGGTCTCCATGTCCTCCTCTATGAAATGAAGCTCTAATAAAACCTATTTCAGGGACTAGGAATGTAGGTCAATGGTAGAGTTCCTCGATTGGGAGAGGCCCTGAGTCCAATCTCCAGGTCTGCAAAAAAATTAAAATTAGATTACATAAATAAGCAAAGGCTACTTTAGAAGGTTCTTGTAGGATTGTGGGCTAATACAAGTAAAGTGTATATTTGGTGCTCAAGAAAATTTGGCTATGACTATTCTTGAGTCTCAGCCAGGGCAAGGAGGTATTTGATTATGCAAGATTATAGGAGGTCTGGGTTTTTTATATTTTGTCTGTTTTGCAGAGCTGGGAATCAAACCCAGGGCCTTGCACATGCCAGGCAAGCACTCTACCACTGAGCTTGAGCTATACCCTTGACCCCTACAAGGTCATTTCAAGAGTGTCCCTATTCGGGATACACCTCGCTTCCCTGTCTCCTGCCCAGCCATGGCTGTTCTACAATTTGGGTCTCCTCTTCATTATACAGCCCCTATTGTCTTCTAGGTCCTGTGCCCAGCCCAGCACCTATATTGTTTCACAGAAACCTTACAACTGTGGGTCTCCGGGGTCTGTCACAGTGCTCAGTAAACGGCTATAGATTAAGTGAACGGTCCTGGAGGTGGGTATTATTCAGGGCTCATAGAGGTGGAATAACTCAGTCAAGGTCACAGAGCTATTACTGGTTGAGTAGAACTTGAACCTTTTCCCAAAGCCTTGGGTGGTTTTCTGTTTGTTTGCTTTGCGGTGCTGGGATGGAACCCAGGCCCCGGGCCTGCTAGGCAAGTGCGGTACCGCTGAGCCACACCCCCAGTTAGTGTTTACTTACTACATTATCCTGCCTTTGAGCTAGTGAAGAGCTAAGACTCAGAAATTAACACTTAGGCCTAGGACTTAGGAAGCCAATATCCTTGCTCAGAAGAGAAAACCCACAAATGGGGAGTTAAGCAAAATTGAATCAGGCAGCCTGCCCACGTTCAATATTGAAAGTCCAAAGAGAAGACACTGGGTGTCCTGAAATGGAAAAGACACACAGCTCTCTTCTCGTTTCCAGGATAAAGAGGAGGAAAGAACAAAGAAAGCAAAATCTAGGAATACTAATAACAAACCTGACTTCTTTGGGCACGTCTAGTTAAGAACCGTCTCTGGAGTCAGGTATATCTGGATTTGGATTCTAGAACCTCAGGTTCCTGCCAGCTGGGTGGCCTTGATCAAATTACTTAACCTCTTTAAGTGTCGATGTCCTCATCAGCAAAGCAGCTGTGTGGGTGAGGAGATGACGGATGTAAAGCCCTTAGCACGATGCCCAGCGCAGTTCGTGGCTAGCAGTCCCAGAGTTTAATTCTCTCTTCCCATTTTAGGATCCAAGTCTCACCACCTAGGAGGGAGAAACTGTCCCAAGGGATATGAGAAGTCAGGCTGGTCTTAAAAGCTGTAGGGCTGGCCCTCAGAGCTCTGTCTGCCATGGAGTCTCTTGTTCCCAGCACGATTCTGTCTGAAGGCAGCTCCAGAACAGGCTGGCCCACACGGTAGATATCTGTAAACTGATACAGAGGCCAACCTTAATGACATTTTGTCTGCTTGGGTCCTCATCCAGGTGGCTTAATTCTAACCCTATTAATCACCTTCAAAACTCAAAACAATCAAATTCATATTACTGTTGAACTAGTTAGAACTTTGGAACTTTTTTTTGAGATTTCTGCGATTGAGACTCTGATGTCCCCATCACCCTACTCCACGCCCATCAGCACACGCACGTGCACACACTGCAACCCCTCCCAATGGACACAATCAGAGAATGCAAATACAGCTGACCACCACAAGCAGATGGAATCGCTATCTAACTCCATCCTCACAGCTTGGGGAGGGTGAACCTTTCCCAGCCCGAGCCACCTGAACAGAAACCCAGGAAAAAAGCTTGTCAGGCAGAATGGACTCGCAGTTTCTACAGGATGGTACTTTGGACAGGTCAATGGAACGCACACTTGGCATCTGGGCTGACCCCCATCTGTACCCTTCCTCTGAGCCCTTGCTGAGCCAGGCAGAGGAATGCTAAGGTGGGGTGCCATCCCATCGGAGGAGGAAACCCCAAATGGATCCTTCTCCCAGGGATACTGGAGAAAATTTCCAGGTTTCCTTCCAGAGGCACTTAGATAAAAACATTGAGGAACTCTTACCCATCTAGAGGGTGCTTTTACTAGTGGAACGGGTCCAACACATTTCTCCCCTCAAAACCTTTCCAGGGACTAAGGATGTGGCTCAAGCGGTAGTGCGCTCGCCTGCATGCTCGCGGCGCTGTGTTCAATCCTCAGCACCACATAAAGATAAAGATGTTGTGTCCACCGAAAACTAAAAAAAAAAAAAAAAAAATTAAAAAATTCTCTCTCTCTCTTTCAAAAAAAAAAAAAATCTTTCCAATATAGATGAAAGGGGAACTTGGATCAACAGGCAATTACAAAACTGAGTGCTAAGGGACATGCTAGCAGATACAGGAAGAGAGGTGCACAGAGATGTGCAGAGTGCTTCTCCCAGAGGGCAACTCCTTTTCCCCCAGGTCATGATCCCCCCAACACCTTTAGCCCATGATGGTTTCTTCACCTTTTCAGAATTCCTGCATTGAAATTTTGTGGTGTGTAAACCCATGAGTGAGCATTGAGTCCATAATGCTTTTTGTGTTTGTTTGTTGATTAGTGCTTTATAGTTATACATAATAGTTGGGTTCACCTCAACAAACTCATACCTGAATGGAATTCGATTTCAGATCATGATTCCCTCCTTATTCCCACCCCCTTTTCCTTCCCACGCTCCCCCCATTCTCCTTCCTCTACTCAACTAAACTTCCTTCCACTTCTAATTTATATGTGACTAGTTCTTCCTACCTGTGCCTGAAGGTGAGGCTCCCTGTTGTATATTCCTATATGCACATTACATGATGCTTAAATTATTCATTCTGCATTACTCCCCTTACCCATCCCCCCACTCTGCCTCTTGCTCTTCTTCTACATTACTGATCTGCCCTGTATCTTTGTAATATTTTATCCTTTCCTCCCTCTTTTCTTTATTTTACTCTGGCCTCTGCATATGAAAGAAAAAAAATGACCTTTGAGTTTCTGAGTGTGGCTTATTTCACTTAGTATGATATTCTCCACTTTTATCCATTTATCAGCAAATACCATGTCATTCTTCTATTTCATCTTTTTATGGCTAAATAGAACTTTATTGTGTGTGTGTTTGTGTGTGTGTGTGTGTGTGTGTATATATATTTCACAATTTCTTAATTCATTGATAGACGGGCACCTGGGTTGATTCCATAATTCAGCCATTGTCCACACTGCTTTTTATTTTCCTCTAAATGCTCCCTGTGTATAGCTTCTCTCTCCTCCCTCCATAATTACAGACAGAAGTTGAATTCTTTGTCTTGCATAGCACATTACTGGAGGAAGCATCTTGTCCTGCCCGTCTCCCTTCTCACTGCATCCAGAGTGGTTTCTACAAAACACAGATGTGGCCTCTCATCCTAAAAACCCTCAATGGACTCCTTGCTCTTCAACTAGAGATAAAAAATCCCAACGTGGCTGAGTCACCCAGCCAGGTTAACCCCCATTTGCGTCTCCTACATCCTCTTGCTGTGCCCTCCCAGAAGCCCTCTCTTTCCTGCACAGGGCCCTGGAAGCCTCTCCCTTCCCCGTTTTCATTTTGGAATCCTGCTTGTCCTTCCTGTATCAGTGCAAGGGTCCCTTCCTTGGAAACCTTCCTACATCTACCAGGCTAAATCCTGAGAATGCAATAATTAAGACTGGACCTCTACCCTCAGGGTGTTCACAGCTGCAGAAGAAGACAGAAACAAGAGTTCACAGGGCATGGAGAAGTAGGATTGACTGTCATTGTCTGCCATAGAACATGTTGGAGGAGTGATATTGTCAGTACCTGTGACACTTGACCTTGACTCTAGCCTTCATTTTGTCCCAATTGCTATAATGATTCAGATCATGAATGATCTTTTTGCTGTGCTTGAGTTTTCACTTTAGCCCTAGTTTTCAAACCAGGCAATAAAACTTCTTAAATAGGCGTGTGTGTGTGTGTGTGTGTGTGTGTGTGTTGGGCATGGGCATATGTGTGCTAGGCCAGCACTCTTTCATTGAACTACATCCCCAGCCCAAGAATGACGCATATATGTCTTCGATATGTCTTCAGGGTAGGTCTATTTGAGCTCTCTTCCTCCCCAGAGGCTCTGTGGTTCTGCAGTAAGTTCTCAGCAGCAGGACTTTCAACGAGTTGGCCTGAAGGATGAAGTTAAAGGACAGGAGTCAGGCGCCACCTAGTGGCCTGAGTTGAGCTCATGCATTCTTTAGAACCAGGAGAGGAGTTTGCTCTTAGCTCCACCGCTGCTTTTCTGCAATTAGTGAGAATTGTCCATTAGAAAGCAGACAGGAGCTGGCCTTGGGACAAAGGGTAGTTTGGTTCATGGGAAGCCCCAGGCAAACTCACTCATCGGGGGCAGTCCTGAGCCAGGACTTGGGCTTGTAATGAAAGAAATAAGAGGAAAATCCTAAGTGTGCTCTACCGTTCGTACCCTGGATTTCCTAAGTATAAGAGGTTTGCACAAGTAAGAGACAGCCGTGACCAGGGAGAGAAACCTCACGTTCCCTCAGCCAGGTCAAAGACACCCTACAGATCCTGGTCCTCACTTCCCACTGGGATCATTGAGTCCCAGAGCTAATGATATCATATCTGTTCCTTGCTGGACTTAACTGATTGTTTTGTTTGTAATTAATTATTAATCTGAAGCTATCTCAAAGCCTAATCATGCCAACATGATATTGTCTGATAATAAGCAATTAAGTCTTCTGTGAAATTCTCTTCTTTAAAAAAGAAAGAAAGAAAGAAAATCTATTCTTTAAATGTGGTCACAGAAAGAGTCTTCAAAGAGGTAGCACTCAAGCTAAATTCTTTTATTGATTTAAAAAAAATAAATAAATGACAGCAGAGTGCATTACAATTCTTATTACACGTACACAGCACAATTTTTCATATCTCTGGTTGTACAAAAAGTATGTTGACACCAATTCCTGTCTTCATACATGTACTTTGGATAATGATGTCTATCACATTCCACCATCTCAAGCTAAATTTTAATTGATTAAAAAGAGTTAACCAGCGAAAGAGAAAGGGAAAGGACAAGGATCATGAAGCAGCATGAGCCCAGGCAGAGAGGGCAAAGTATTGCGGAATATACAGGGACATATCTCCAAGTTCTTTTAAGATCTTCCTTGGTTACTCTAATGTTTGGAGACTCCAATCCAAAACTCTATTGCATATATTCAGATGTAGCCAACATTAAATTTAATTTGTATCTAACTATGAATGGTGCTGAGGGCAGTGATCAATGGCCATAGTGTTACTTTTTTAAAAATATTTTTTAGTTGTAGTTGGACCCAATACCTTTATTTTATTTATTTATATGTGGTGCTGAGGATCGAACCCAGGGCCCCGCACTTGCTAGGCAAGCACTCTACTGCTGAGCCACAACCCCAGCCCCATATTGTTACTTTTTGTACATATTAATTTTTCAGGACTTTTTGGTATGTTTTGAAGCCACTACCTTTTTTAACCTCAGGTCTACAGTGTCCAGTGAATGAATGAAAAAAAAAACATAACAACAAACAATTCTGGGTTAGTGAGGATAAAATTCAAGATAGAGAATAAAGAGATGAGGCTAAAAAGGGAGCTGGGAGCCAGGGTACAGAAAGTCTCATGTGCCGTATTTCTTAGACTTTATCACAAGCCATTAAAGAATTTTGATCAGGAGTGTGCTCATCAGACATGCCTGTAATACCCCTCACTCTGGGAGGGTGTGGAGGACAGATTACAGAGCCTCAAGTCAGGAGACCAAGAGGCTGATGCAGAAGGGAGGCCCTAGACCTGGGCAGGAGTGAGCCACAGAAGACTAAGGAGGAAAGTGATACAAAGTAACATCCTTTAAAGGAAGGGCGCTCTAAGATGAACACCAAGAGATCTAAGTTCCAAAATCCACTATTCATGTTGCCCCTCTTTGTATGTCAGTTTTCCTACCTGCAAAATGAAGTGGTCCTGCCTGCGGATCACTACTTCTTCCCATTACTATTGCACAGGAAATCAAGCCAGCATGTTGGGGGAGCTACCTCGGGATCAGCCCTTAGCAAAACTGGAACAGGGACAATGTTGGCTTCAGCTGTCTTCTGAATGTTCCCATAAAATATCAAACATCAGGACATGTGACATCCACCCTTACCAGGCATATTGGGGAGGGAGTATCGTATTACTTGGACCTATAGCAGACGATTTCTTGATATTTGACCAAGAGTATCAAGGACATTATGTGCTGGCATTTGGTATTTCTGCTCATGATAAAAATGGCTCATGTTTATAGAGACTAAGCATTTTATGTGCATTATCTCATTCAATTTGCACAACAGCCCTATAAACTAGATATTATCCCTATTTTATAGTTGAGAAAATTAAGATCCGGAAATTAGGGAATAAGCAAAAATGACATTGAGACTGAGGCATTGTGCTGGCAATCACCCTGCACCTGTGCCCATCAGATGGCTCTTGGCTAAAGTTCCCTTATGTGTTACCACGGAGCCGCTTTCTAAATGGCATGAATAACACAGCCCTCTGAGGGGTGTCACCAAGACTGAGCACAGATAGAGTTACTGGGATCATAATAAAGGATCAAGGAAGTTTTAAGGTTGAGTTCAGAGCCAACAGGCCTGAAAACTATTTCTTACCATTGTTCCGCACTGAGTTTGCCAACTGTGAGTCCCATGTGTAAGCAAGTGTATTTGGGCAGCCACTCTGGCTACATGCTCAAGCCTTCTGCTTGTTGCTTTGCTTCTTTTTTTTAAGAGAATATATTTTTATCTTTATTTACTTTTTAAATTTTTTTGTAGTTGTAGGTGGATAGCATATCTTTATTTCATTTGTTTTATTTTTATGTGGTGCTAAGGATCGAACCCAGTGCCTCACACATGCTAGATTAGTGCTCTGCCACTGAGCTACAGCCCCAGCCCTTTCTATTTACTTTTTAAATATTTATTTATTTGTTTTTAGTTGTAGTTGGACACAATACCTCTATTTTGTTTATTTTTGTGTGGTGCTGAGGATCAAACCCAGGGCCCCGCACATGCAAGGCGAGCACTCTACTGCTGAGCCACAGCCCCAGCCCCTACTTTTTAAATATATATACTTTTAGTTGTAGGACACAATACCTTTATTTTATTTTTAGGATTTTTTTTAATGTGGTGCTAAGGATCGAACCGAGTGCCTCACCCATGCTAGGCAAGCTCTCTACCACTGAGCCACAACCCCAGCCCCTTTATTTACTTTTTAACTGATACACAGAAACATGGAAATTGTACATATAAATGGGAAGCTCCAATACACCTGCTTTTCTTTCTAAGCAGCAAAATTCAGGGGTAGAAGATGTAATCGATGCCCTTTCAAGTTTGTTTTTATTTTTTTAAACTAGTGACTGGACTGGGGATATAGCTCAGTTGGTGGAGTGCTTGCCTCGCATGAACAAAGCCCTGGGTTCAATCCCAGCACCAGAAAGAAAGAGAGAGAGAGAGAGAGAGAGAGAGAGAGAGAGAGAGAGAGAAGCTAGTGACTTTTTGAGCTTAAAAAAATTCCCTTTTTTCTTGTTCTGCTTTTTATGTTTTTTAAATATCCCTCCTTCACTTTTCTTGTTTCCTTGCAGATTCCGCCTGTCTTTGCCAGAGTCCAGTCGCAATGATATTAAGGTAGGGATCTGACCCCTCAGGGCTTCCTGGAAGGGGAAGACTGAGAATTCTATACAATGCCTACGTTCTCCAGGACTGCCCGTCCTAACCTTGAAATCCTTGATGCAGCTGCTCATCTAGTGAGCCGCTTAGCTCTCTGATGTGCTTTTATTTACGCAGAAACACTTTTTAAAGAACTCCAGAGACTGTTAAGATTGTGTAATGCTAGGAAAACAGGTATTCTCATTTTCTGGATAAAGTAATTCTATAGAATTAAATTTAAGATCCAAAATCCCAAAGGAAGAAGCTATGTGTAAATTATGGGGCCATGATCGGGTTTATTCTTCAAACACCTTCTACCTATCTCCTAAAACTAGGCCAAGGCTGGCTGTGTGCATGCCTTTGTGGAGTGGGGAGCCCAGCCTGGGGACCTCCTGCTTGGGAGTGGACACCCCAACAAGCGACTTGGAAAACCCCTGCCCTCAGGCTTCAAGGTCGAATCACTACCTCCATTTATCATACAGAAGTTGATACATGGATTTCAGTGTCACAACACCTGAGGGGAACAGTGACTAGTTCACTGTCAACCCTGTACAAATGTTGACTCTTAATATCATTCATTTTTTTACAATTAATTAGGGATCCTGGCACTAATCTAGAGAAAACAGAAAACGCCTACCCTCCTGGCACTTATATTCCAGGGTATGCTTAAACCAGGGTCCACGTAAGCCCACCAGGGACACCTGGCGATGTCTGAAGAACTTTTTCATTATTATAGCCTGGGGTAGGAAGAGGAATGCTCTAGGGACAGAGGTCAGGGGTGCTGCCGGGCATCCCAAAGTGCACAAGACAGACCCCCCACAACATCGAATTAGGCCATCCCCAAATGCCAATCGTAGCGTTATTTGGAAACCTTGTTCTAGAAGGTGTGAGAGTGTGCATATGTGTATGTGGCTGAGAGAAGATACAGACAACAAACAGATATATATTGTATATAATGAAACATACTATAGAAAAAAATACATCAGAATGGGCAGTGCAGGCAAGTATGGAGGCGGGGATCAGAATGTCAGCGTTGTGGAGAGATTAGCTGAAACTACATGTGGAATTCACTCAGCACATTGGCTGCTATGTGGCCTAGGACAAGTCACTTAACCTCACACCAAGGCAGCGTGTGGGAGATGGGAGGAACTGAGTTAATCACTGCCATGTTCAACAGAAACACAGTAATAAGATAGGAATACATGGGGGCAGGGGGATAAGCCAGAAAGTCTGAGAATTGAACCAGGAGGCCAAACAAGATTCCGTTTGCTTGTTTAATTTTAGAGAAGCACCCTAATTTTCAGCTGGGAAAGATTAGAATTCAGTAGGATTGGGTCCATAAGCTGGAAAATGAATCAGACCTTTCATGGGAGACACTGAGGTCTAAAATACCAGCATCATATTAGGCTCTGTTGGTTAGTACCCCAGAGCGTAGCCTAACTAGAGCCTGTCTTTCATTCTGAGCGTGATAAGAGAGAATCTAGTCAATGAGAAGACAGAGGTGACTTTCTCACAAATACTATTTCCTGAAACCAATGGGGAGGCAAAAGGCATCCAACTCTTCCTGGAAGACCCCAGTAAACTACTGAGTATCAACAACAGAATGTACTAACCATGGGGCATTTCAGGATAAGATGGCAATTGTTTATAAGAGGCATTTGATATATTATGAACTTGTTTGATCCTGATGACCCGCCCTATGAGATTATTAATATAGTTAACTATTATTATCTTCATTTTACAGTTGAGGAAATTGAAGCACAGAGAGGTTAAGTAACTTGCCCAATATCACATAGTGAATGTTAAGAGAAAGAGGAAATAAATGCAGGAAGTCTGGCTTCAAAGCCAGGATTGCTATGATACAAGGAGGTTTTTATTGCTCAGCATATAGGATGCTTGAAAAGGATTCACCCAGTGAATTTATGTTCATCCTGAATCATTTTTTTTTTAATTTTTATTCTTTGGTACTGGGGATTGAGTCCAAGAGTGCTCAACCACTAAACCACCTCCTCAGCCCTTTTTAGGTTTTGTTTAGAGACAGGGTCTCGCCAAGTTGCTGAGGCTGGCTCTGAACTTAGATCCTTCTGCCTCAGCCTCCAGAGCCACTGAGATGACAGGCATTGGCCACCACGACTGGCTTTGATTCATTTATTTTTAACACCTAAATCTCCCCAAGAGCCAACATGTTTATTAAAGATAAACTGGATGTTCTGATGGTGCAACTAACTTCAGAGCATAACATAAAGCAAAGGAACTTCTGTGGTTGAGGTTTCCAATAAAGAAAGGGAAGACTGCTATTTGAGAAATCTCTTAATTCTTGATTATCCTTCTTGGTGGATAGCTAAGCTGCTGCACTGGCTTCCACCGTGTGGTTCTGTGCATTTGCTGTCACCAAGGTCCAATGTAAAGGGAAACAGAAATGCTTATCCCCAGTGGGAAAACTAGTTAGGAAACCGTCATAAGATTTCCCACAAAGAAAATATATCCTGGTGAGAAACTCTCGTTATTGCTTTCTTGCTTTCTGTCCTGGTGAGTTCCTGGAAAGGGCATGTCCAAACCGGATGTGGGATTTGCAAACGGCCCTGATTTGGCAACTGATGCGGTTTCCTCTTTCTTTTCAGGTCGTGAGGTTTGAGAATATTCTGTCCTCCATCCTTCACTTTGGAGTCCTCCCGCTGGCCAACAGTAAGGGATTCTTGGGAAATGACACGACTCTGATAATGGCTAACCGTTGGGGATTGTTTGGGACTTTCCACTTTTAAAACGTTTTTAGGAATCCAGACCAGAGCCAGAAATTTACAGGGTGGACCCTCCACAATTGGGTTCTGAAATCACTTATGTCAGGTCCAAGCCTTGTAAGCAACTCATTTTGTAAATTCAGCATCAACTCTGGCTGAGTGAACGAGATCAAGACCACGCTCCTTAGTGAAGAGTTTCCGAAATGAGATGATTCTCCCTATGAAGTACCTCTGCGGTTATCTGGATAAACAGTTTATTGAATGACAGGCCTCTCCCCGCCCTCCAATTATTCACAAACTGCAGCATCTGGAGTTCAGCTTAGTTAAAATACTGTTGTTGTTTTTTTTTATATTAGACACCAAAATGTTCTCAGGACCCACCAATTAGGAATTTTCAAAATATATACTGGGTAAGCATAAAGTGGTTTCTGATGTCCAAATGCACATGATTGCAGATGCATTTTTAATCAAACAAAGGTGAATTAATGAGTCTTCCAGAAAAATCCTTGGGACTTATCAGGAGAAATGAAGAAATAAATTATTTAAAAGCTTCTTGTTTGTCTCTTGCTAAAAAGTTTGCCAAAATGTCTGTGCCCATGCCTAGTTATCTTATATCTTTCTATATTTTAGCAAGATTGCAGCAGGGATTTCCTCTGCCCAACCCGCATAAACTCTCGTTCGTCAATTCAGACATCGAAGTTTTGGAGGTAAGATTTTCAGTCTCCTCTAACTGATCCATTTCTTTTCATGATAGAAGAAGCTTCCTTCTAGTTTGTTTATTTTTTGTTTTAGTTTTATATGTTCTGTTTTTCCCAAACCAAGGAATTTTATAAATAAAACATTCAACTCTTAACATTTGCAATTACCAATGAAATGTTTAAAAATCAGATCAAGTTCAGTTTTGCTTAGCCAAATTTATTCACACCAAAGATAGGAAGATATTCTTTTTCCCCCCTTTTGTTAAAAAAAGGGGGGCTTTCTACCACTGAACTATATCCCTAGCCCTTCACTTTTTTATTTGGTGCCGAGGCTGGCCTCCTACTTGCAATCCTCCTGGTTCAGCCTCCCAAGTCTCTAGGATTTCAGGCCTGTGCCACTGCGTTCAGCAAGAAGATATTCTTTGATGCATTTTACACAATTTACTCCAAAAGACAAGCTCTAAGGCGGAGATTATTAATCTCATTTTACAGATGAGAACGATGAGATTCAGAGAGGTAAAGTGGTTCAGGTAGCTGGAAAAGGGTTCAGATTGGCTCTTCTAGTTCTCCCAATGACTTTCCTCTGAAGACCCTTCTCTGGGCTCCGAGGTCCGTTGAGAACTGTTTCCTGGCTAATCATCATTAACTAACTTCATAATATCTTCTCCCCCTTTTTGGCGTTGTCTGATTGGGGAGGTGGAAATAAGTTTCTGAAGGAATCTTCAATCCTCTACACTCCCCAGCGCTTCTAACCTCCCTGCCTCTCTCTCTCCCCCCAACTTCCAATACTTAAGTCACATCTGATGACAATCTTCCATAACTTCCTCCTATATCTGAGGTCCTCAAAAAGAGGGCCAGATGTTGGGAAAGGCTTGATGCCTCAGGATGCAGTAAAGACACCATGTTTCCCTCACCCTTAGGCAAACCTAGACGTGCCCCAAATCTGATGCTCTCTTCATTGCTGTCCCCTTTTCAGGGTTTCCTGTTAATTTCTACCGACCTGAAGTATGAATCACCCTCAAAACAGCAGCCAAGTTTCCATGGTTGGGAAGACCTGAGCCTGCTAAATGGACAGTGGACGGGGAAGGCAACCCCTTGACTGCCTGTTCACCCCGCGCCCCAGGAAGGAAATGACTCCTAATCCCACAGCTGCTGTAAACCAGGAGGGAGAAAACAAGGCACACCTTGTGCATTACTTAGGCAGAACGTTATCTTTTGGGAGGCTTCTGGGACGCAGAGCGAGGCCTGTTAAAGGGCTGAATGAGGGGGGGAGGGATGGGTGTGTGTGGAGGGGCAGGGGTTTGACTGTGAGTGTGAGCATGTTGTGTGCCTGTGTTTATAAGGTTCTGGGGACAAGAGCTAAGCATGTACTTCTGACCAAGTGGGTCAGAAACTCTCAAGGTCTGTATTTGTATGGGTTGTTATCTGTGCAGATCCTACAGCTCCTTCGAGTTCTTCCCCCACCTGCATGTTGGATTTTATGTTTTATATTCACTGTTACCATCCCCTGTGTTAATTAAAATTGTTTTCTATCAATGTCAATTTTTTTTAATTATTTGGGATGTTTCCTGTCCTGAATGTATTTTAATAACATATGTCAAAGAAAAGGAAAGGATTTAGTTTAACACTAACAAAAAAACTGAGGCTATGCAGATATCAAGGCTTGATTTTAAAAGAGTTCCTTTTCCTCTTAAAACTTTCTGGTGAGAGGGTAACTATAGGATGCTCTGGAAGTCACATCATTTGTTTAAGTTTGGAGATGTTTCCCCTAACGACTCAATAAAATGGCAGCAAAAAGTACTGGATCTAGACAATTCACAGTGGATAATGATAGTGTGACAGCATCGAATAAATGGGGTGAAACTGGGGCAGAGGAGGAGAGGGGAACCAGTGTGAATAATGTACAAAATTTTAACAGAAACTACAAGCTGCTTTTGCAGGCCTTACAGTCTAGTTGAGGGGCAAAGGTGGAAGAAAGCCACTTACCATCAGCCAAGCCCTATGCTGGTTACTTTTTTAGTATCATGTAATTTAATCTTCAAAACCATTCTATGAGGAATTGTGATCCCATTTTATACATGAGAAAATAGAGACTAAAAGGGATATATCACACAAAGCTAGAAAATAGCACAGATAGAAACTGAATCCAAGTCTTCCTGACTCCAAAACTCTTGTTCTCAACCTGAGGCAGCGCTAGAAACTGAAATCACTTAGAGCTTTCTTATCTCAACTAGCAAGAGATGTTGCCTTTAATAGCACCATTATAAATGGGTGCAGTGTGTGCCTATAATCCAGCTACTGGGGAGGCTGAAGGTAGGAGGACTTCAAGTCCAGCCTGTGCCACTCAGTGAGACCCTGTCTCAAAAAACGAAACTAAACAAACAAACAAGAATATAAGCATGATCGTAGAAGATTTAATCACCAAAGAAGTCCAGATGGGGAAGCCCCGACCATCCATAGGGATACTGGTTGATTCATCTTTGTTGCATATTTCTGGCCTTTAAAGGTGTCCCTATAAGTGTTTGTGGGAATAAATGATAAAATGTCACGTTTCATTCTTTGGGATGCTCTTTTCTAACAGGAAAGTTACTTGATGTATATCCACAGATTCATTATGAGACATTACAAATGTTCAGGTGTGGTGCTTTTTCAAACAGGATTGTCTTTCTCAGCTGCAAGCATATATTCTCCTTTCACTGTTGGGGATGTAAACTCCAAAACGAAGTATTCTATAGAGCGACTGGATCTGACTCGGATTCAAGGTGTTTTCGACAGCTGCTCAAAAACACTTCCAACATGAAGGATAACTAGATCCTAGGAAACATTAACTGGATTTAGCTTAGCTTTCGCTTAGATGTAGCTTGGCTGAGATCAACTCATAAAGCAAACTCCAGAGGGCGGTCTAAAGAGAATAAAAGCAATTGCTGCGAAGAGTTTGGAGCCTCGGCGCTCGCCGTCGCCGAGCGTGCGGGGCTGATCGCGCCTGCGCATTGAGCGCCAGAAGGCGTGCTCCGCGGAACCCGACAGCGCGGCAGCTTCTCCTCAGAGCCGGACGGGGAGCGTCTGCCACTGTTGTCGCAGCCATGAGTCGTACTTACAACGATGAGTTACAGTTCCTGGAAAAGATCAATAAAAACTGCTGGAGAATCAAGAAGGGCTTCGTGCCCAACATGCAGGTGAGGCGGGGGAGCGGGACCCGGCGGTCGGGCCTTCCCTGTCCCGGGCGGCGGCTCGGCGACCGCCCAGATCTACCCGAGCCTCCTGACCCCTCCCCGGAGCCACTCCCCGAACCCTCCCGACTCCTCCCACGAGCCCTCCCGAGCCCCTCCCCTGAGCCCTCCCGAGCCCCGGTCCGCCCCCGACCTGCAGGCTGACCCCCTTCCCCTGCCCTCCTCGCTCCATCTCGGGCCGGAGAGGTCCCGCGACCACCGGGACCAGCGAAGCGGAGCGTTCACGGAGCGCTTTCGCGGGCGTCTGAAGCCCCCAGAGATGCGTCTCGTACCTGGTGCTCAGAGACCTACGCGGGCTTTCCGAGGCGCGGGGGGAGATGCCAGGACTGGAACTCGGCTCCTCTGACGCGTGCTGACCGCTCTGCGCTCCGCCAAGTCTTTAGCTCTCTCTGCTCCGTGTTGGTTCTCCATCAGTGACTCCCTTCCTCCCACCCGTCAGGAGTAGCAAGGCAGGGTTGGTTGGTCTTTGCTCTGCGCCTCGCAGGGGACCTTGAGGATCAGCTCTCTGGACCCATCTAGTGAGATGCTCAGCCGGGGCCTGACGTCCAGTTTACTTCTTTCTGTGCCAGAATCATGATGGAGACTCTGGATCCCACCTCTAGAGTGTGAAAGGCTGAACTTGCTGTCTCTCAGTGTGCTCATGGCTTCCATTAACGTGAAGGACAAAGCACGTGAGGTTTTGGTACCTGTGGGTGACATAGCTTTGAAACCCTCTAAGGTGCTGTGCAAGTGCCCTAGGCTGTGCAGTCCTATGTCCTGGTAAAAAGTTCCTGAGAGCCTTTCCACTCCTGTAATCAGTATCAAAGTTATCAAATGACCCCTATTCACACACAGCTTTAGCTACAAACTAAGGAGAAAAAAAGCCCACGGTGACAAAACAGTGCTCTTTTTCCTCTTGATGGGGGCAGGGTGTTCATTTGTTTATTTTAATTGGTGAATAAAAATCATACATATTATGGGGCACCATATGATGTTTTATTACACACATGTGTTGTATAATATTCACAGTAAATTTATCTTGTCCCCTCAAACAAAACAGTTTTTGAGCATTGCAAATTACAGGTTGAATATCCCTTATCTGAAGTACTTGGGATGGGAAAAGTTTCAGATTTTTGAGGGTTTTTTTTTTTTTTTTAAGAGAGAGAGAAAGAATTTTTTAAATATTTATTTATTTATTAGTTTTTCGTGGACACAACATCTTTATTTTATTTTTATATGGTGCTGAGGATGGAACCCAGCACCCCACGCATGCCAGGCTACCAGATTACCGCTTGAGCCATATCCCCAGCCCCAGTTTTTTTAAATTTTGGCATATTTGCATAAACTTCACTGGTTGAGCAGCCCTGACCCATACAATTCAAAATACTCCCAAATCTGAAACCCTTTGAGCATCTTTTAGACTTTGTTAGGAGTTAGGTTTTTTTTCTTGCTTGAGCTAATGTGAAAGTTTTACAAAGAATAAAGCAAAATAAAATAATTATTATGTACTATGTATTATGTCCAATGTGCCTATACTTCACGGACACATGCTTAGATAGCATTTTTCCTTTCCTTTGGTACCAGGTTGAAGGAGTTTTCTATGTGAATGATGCTCTGGAGAAATTAATGTTTGAGGAATTAAGGAATGCCTGTCGAGGTGGTGGTAAGTACATTAGCATTTCATTTGTTGTATAGATATCTGCCTAAACCTGTGGCCTGAATAAATGGTAATTGTCAGGAAATGATCAAGACTTATAGTGAGGGACTGGGGTTATAGGTCAGTGTAGAGCACTTGCCTAGCATGGGTGAGGTACTGGATTCGCTCCTCGGCACCCATAAAAAATAAATAAATAAATAAATAAAAGTATCGTGTCCATCTACAACTTAAAAAAAAAAAAAAGACATAATGAGACCGAAGTCCTGAATTGTGATCACATTGTTAGCCGTTTGCACTTAAAGAAAGGATTTGGAGCTGGGTGGGCCTGCTTTGTGTCTCAGCTAACCCTTAAATAATAATATCAAAGCTACCATTAATCCTACACTATGTGCCATACATTTTAGGTTCTTTACATAGATTATTCGTGTAAACATGTAATACAGTCTAGAAATATGAATGTAACTAATGCTGAAAATCAAACATATCTTTTTTTCTAAGACTGACTTTTTGCTTTCAGGTGTTGGTGGCTTCTTGCCAGCCATGAAACAGATTGGCAACGTGGCAGCCTTGCCTGGAATTGTTCATGTGAGTTAAATTTCAGGACTTCAATCAGTTATATTTCTTATCTGAATTATGTTGAATGGATGAATGACCATTCCTAACCCAAAGTGGTGTCATCTAAACAGTAACCTTTGAGCATACAGTACTAACCATGAGATCTAAGAAATAACTGGGCCTGGCTAATATGTCTTAGTTTCTGGTTGCCTTTGGCTCAAATCTATAAGCATTTGAGAACCTTTAAAGTAGTTTTTATGTTTTCTTATTTCTTTGTCATAGAAACATCATTACTCCTGTATTAGTCTACCATCATTGTAGGTTTTGCCATGGCCCCATTTAAGAGAATACTTGGGGAAGGAATAGAAAGAAAAAGTTTTAAGGATTGGGACTGAAATGATGGAGAGAGAACATGATAGCTGTTCTGGACATGACTGAAAAAGAGGGCAGGGCTTGGGGTTGTGGCTCAGTGGTAGAGTGCTTGCCGAGCACATGTGAGGCACTGAGTTTGATCCTCAGTACCACATAAATAAGTAAAATACAGGTAATTTGTCCATCTACAACTAAATAATATATTTTAAATAGTTTTGAAAACAAAGAGGGGCTGGTGTTCTGGCTCAGTGGTAGAGTGCTTGACTCGCATGCATGAGGCACTGGGTTTGATCCTCAGCACCATGTAAAAATAAATAAATAAAGATATTCTGTTCATCTACAACTGAAAAAGAAAAGAGAGATGATGGCAATAACAGATGGAAGTGGGTAGTATGAGTGGGCCCCACCACAGTCAGATATTCAGATTTCACCTAAAGGTACATGTGGAAAACAGATCCATTTAACAGACATTTTTTTTTTAATATCTTTATTTTTTTATTTATTTTTATGTGGTGCTGAGGATCGATCCCAGTGCCTCATGCATGTGAGGAAAGTGCTCTACCACTGAGCCACAACTCCAGCCCCTTTGAGTCCTTCTTCATGCCAGTTATTATACTGTGCTGTGAAGAGGATAAAAAGGCACGGTTTGTGCATTGTCTGTGATATTCATAGATTACTTAAGTTCTAATGGCCATGTAATGGATATTTACCTCTTCTTAACTTGACACAACTGTGATTTGTCAGTGTCATCCATGAGCTCACCTTTAAAAGGTATTAAAATATTAAAGCTACGTATGGTCCTTCTGTACACACTGTTAGTCTGAGGCTTTTCTGACTTAGGTTTCCTTAGTTAATAATTAGACTTTTACGAGAAAGTTTTTTTGATTTTTGTCTCACTGTATTTAGTTTTGTGATTAGGAGTTCTTATACCTAATTTCCACCAATAGAAATTTTGTGAAAAAAATCTTGATCTTGGGAAAGCTCAGCCTGCAACCTGAGAAACAGTATCAGGCCCATCTGGCAACCAGAGTTCCAGGTTAAAATAGCTACAATTTCACTGTCTGATTCTCTTCTAGCGATCTATTGGGCTTCCTGATGTCCATTCAGGCTATGGGTTTGCTATTGGGAATATGGCTGCCTTTGATATGAATGATCCTGAAGCGGTGGTATCCCCAGGTAAGTGTGTAGTTTCTCGCCATGGATCCTACTCTTTTAAAACAGAGCACTACTTTTTTTTGTATCTCAGTCTCGTATTGTGTGTGTATGTGTGTGTGTGTATCTATCTACATGCGCATGCATACGTGCACACCTAGGATTCAATCCAGGGCTTTACATGTGCTAGGCAAGTACTTTTGCACTTAGCTGTAGCCACAAACCTTTTTTAAAATTTCATTTTCAGACAGTATCTTGCTAAGTTGTCTAAGCTGACTTTCAAATTTGTGATCTTCCCACCTCAGGCCTGTGCTACCACACCCAGCCTGTTATTACCTTTCCTCTTGTTTACTGAGAAAATTGGTTGTAAACATTCATAGACTATTAAAACATCAAAAGTATACATTTTTAAAAATTTTTGGACACTTGCTAAAATGCCAAATGCTATTCAGACATTGGCTACCAAACAAAACCAAAATATTTCTCAGCTAATTTTATATTCTTGTAGACAAATGAGGTCTAACAGTGTCGTTTACCACATAGCCTTGTTATGAAGACCGAGTTCATGGGGATGTAGCTCACTGAAAGAGAGCTTGCCCAACAAGCCCAACCAGGTTCAATCCCCATATACCATCAAAAAAAAAAAAAAAAAAGATTGAGTTCATCCTTGTGAAATACTTAGGCAAGTGTTGAGCATACAGCAGGTACTTGGTAAGCATTTGTTCTCATCGTTTTATCTGTGGTCATTTGTAGTTTATACATTCAGGACTGCTGTAGCTACAGAGTATGTTCAGTAAAAACATTCTACACCAGAAGTAAAAGCCTTACTTTCAAAGGGTCTGAGTGAAAAATGAACAGAGTCCTACCCTAGCAACTTAGCAATGTCTCAGAAATTTTTTAAAAATAAATTTTCTTTTTAATGAAAAGGACTGGGGACATAGCTCAGTGATAAAGCACTCCTGGGTTCAGTCCCTAGCACCAAAAAAAGGAGAGGGGAGGCGAGCCAGGAACCAGCAAAACCAAAAGTTGGTTATTTCAAAAGACCAATAGAGCTGGGTCTAGGGGTACACACTTGTAATCCCAGCTACTCAGAAGGCTAACGCAGGAGGATCGCAAGTTCAAAGCCAGCCTCAGCAACTAAGCCAGGTCCTAAGCAACTTAGCAAGACCCAGTCTCAGAATAAAAAGGGCTGGGGATGTGGCTCAGTAGTGAAGCACCCCTGGGTTCAAACCCTGGTAAAAAAAAAAAAAAAAAAAAAAAAAACTAATAGAATCTATCAACCTCTGATGACTAATTAAGGGAAAAAGAGTGATGCTTTACTCATTTTTATCTTGATTTTACTTGTTACTGTTCATTGTTGTCTCCCAGGCCCACAGTATATATGTTACGCATAACTGTCTGATCACCTGGATTTACTAATATTTGACCAGCTTTTCTATATTTTGTAGGTGGTGTTGGATTTGACATCAACTGTGGTGTGCGCTTGCTGAGAACCAATTTGGATGAGAGTGATGTCCAGCCTGTGAAAGAGCAACTCGCCCAAGCTATGTTTGACCACATTCCTGTTGGGGTGGGATCAAAAGGTGTGATCCCAATGAATGCCAAGTAAGAGCACACATTTCCCAGATATGGAATGGGAGAGAGAACAACCACATGACCTCCAGCTTCATTTACAGTGTAGGATACTCGAGATGGGGAGTGCTCAGTCACTTTCTGGAAGTAGAGTAATTTCCACTAACATTTTTGAGCAGTTCTTATATGTAAGGCACTATGCATTGTATTATTTCTTGTAGACAATAACCCTCTTATTATCCCTGCTTTACACCAAGGAACCTGAGGTTAAGAAAGATAATAAGCTTAATAAGTGATGTAGGGATTCAAACCAAAGAGCCTTTGACTCTTCAGAGGCTATATTCTGAATCCCACTGCCTTTTGTCAGTGAACCCATTTATCCAGTTTTCTTGTTGAATGCCAGCACTGAATGTGCTCTTCAACTAAGTAGAGAATTAAGTGTAACTGCCTCTCAGGTGGCCATTAACTCTACCATACTGTTTCATAAATCCTGCAAAGCAGCTCACCTTAAACTTTGCAGAGAACTTCATTTTCAAAATAGTGTGTTTAACAAGGAGAGTCAAAAGATGTTTCTTTGCCACCTTTGTTGTGTCTTTAAAATTCATGTGACTTTTTCATTCTTTTAAAAAATTTGTACACATTAATATAAAAATGTTTTTAGCTATTGCCTGTTTTGCAACTCCCTCCCACTAAAAACACATGGAGTAAGATGACAGTTCCATGTTTTCACATGGTCCCTGACAAGTAACCTCATTTTGAGAAGCTTCCAAGTAACACAAATTAATTTCAAGCATCTTTACAAATGTTTTAGATAGAAGTTTTGTTGTAATAAATAATGTTAGCATTGTGGTTCAAGCGTGAAATCCCAGCAAGTTGGGAGGCTGAGGCAGGTGAATCATAAGTTTAAGGCCAGCCTGGGCAACTTGGACCCTGTTTGAAAAATTAAAAAGAGGGCTGAGATTGTAGAGCACTTGCCTAGTGCGTGTGAGGTGCTGGGTTCGATCCTCAGCACCACATAAAAATAAAAATAAAGATAAAAAAAAGAGAGAGAAAGGGCTGGGACTCAGTGGTAGAGTGCTTGCTTAGCATGTGTGAGGCACTGAGTTTGATTTTCAGCACCATAAACAAATAAATAAAGATCTATTGACAACTAAAACTATTTTTAAAAAAGAGAAGGGGGCTGGGGTTGTAGCTCAGTGGTAGAGCACTTGCCTCGCACGCTTGAGGCCCTGGGTTCCATCCCCAGCACCACATAAAAATAAACAAATAAAAGTAAAGATATTGTGTCCATCTGCAACTAAAAAATATATATATATATATATATTATTAAAAAAAAGAGAGAGGGCTGGGGATGTGGCTCAAGCGGTAGCGCGCTCGCCTGGCATGCGTGCGGCCCGGGTTCGATCCTCAGCACCACATACCAACAAAGATGTTGTGTCTGCCGAAAACTAAAAAAAATAAATAAATAAATATTTAAAAAAAAAAAAAAAGAGAGAGAGAATTGGAGATGTGCCTCAATGATAGAACACCCTAAGATTTAAAAACAAGTTTGAAATAGACTGACAATCTGGGTTGGTAGGGAAAGGAACATTGAAAGCTGTAAATTGTTATTGAAGGCATGTATCTGGTAAAAGTATTGGTAGATGGTAATATCTGATTGAAATTATCAATTTTCTTTGGCTGCTGGATCACCACTTCATAGGATTGAGGATAAAAGAGGCAAATCTAAAGTAAGAAAGACTTGAAAATTAACAGAGCTATGTGAACATCAAGTATAACTGCAGTCATGTTGAATTAGGCCTTTCCATTTTCATATTGCAATTATTTATGCAACTGCTTTGCTCAAAAAACTAGAGTTGCTAAGCATGAAATTCAGCGTGAGCCAGGTACATCAAAGATAGTACTTGCAGCGTGTTCCTCTGCCCTTTGAGATGAGGTGTTTTTTAGAATTGATGTTGTTTGCTATGAAATGAGTAACACTTTTTTATTACTCACCCAGAGACTTGGAGGAGGCCTTGGAGATGGGCGTGGACTGGTCCCTAAGGGAAGGCTATGCCTGGGCTGAAGACAAGGAGCACTGTGAGGAGTATGGAAGGATGCTGCAAGCTGACCCCAACAAGGTCTCTGCAAGGGCCAAGAAAAGAGGCCTTCCTCAGGTAACTTACTCTGCAGGAGTGACATGTTAATTTCTCATATTTTATTTTAATTGAGGGATGAAATCTGTTATCTTTCAGTTAGCAAAAAAACATATCCTCAAGGTTTTGGTTTTGGTTTTTCATATAACCTTTTTTTAAATGTTCTTTTTAGTTATACATGATAGCGTAATGTATTTTGACATATACATATATGGAGTATAACTGCCCATTCTTGTGGTTGTACGTGATGTGGAGTTACACTGGTCATGTATTCATATGTGAACATAGGAAAGTTATGTCTGATTCATTCTTCTGTCTTTCCTATTCCCATCTTCCCACTTGCCATCATTCCTCCCTGTCCTATCCAGTGAATCTCCATCCCTTCCCACTCCCATTGTAAGTCAGCATCCACATATCAGAGAGAAACATTTTGCCTGTGTTTTTTTGGGGGGATTGGCTTATTTCACTTAGCCTTATAGGCTCCAGTTCCATCCAATTACTGGCAAATGCCATAATTTCATTCTTCTTTATGGCTGATTGGTTCCATAGCTTAGCTATTGTGAATTGAGCTGCTATAAACATTGATGTGGCTGTGTCACTATAGTATGCTGATTTTTAAGTCTTTGGGGTTAATGCAAGGAGCGGGATAACTGGGTCAAACAGTGGTTCCATTCTCAGTTTTCTGAGGAATCAGTATACTTCTTTCCAGAGTGGTTGCACCAGTTTGCAGTCCTACCAGCCATGTGTGCCTGAACCTTTTCCCCACATCCTCACCAACATTTATTGTTAATTGTATTCTTGATAATTGCCATTCTGACTGGAGTGAGATGAAATCTCAGTGTGGTTTTAATTTGCATTTCTCTAATGTTGAACTTTTTTCCATATATTTGTAACTGATCATATTCTGTGAAGTGTTCATTTGGTTCCTTTGCTCATTTATTGATTGGGTATTTGTTTTTTTGGTGTTAAGTTTTTTGCATTCTTTATCCTAGAGATTAATGCTCTGAATGAGGTGCAGGTGGCAAAGATTTTCTCCCACTCTGTAGGCTCCCTCTTGATTGTGTTCTTGATTGTTTCCTTTGCTGTGAAGAAGCTTTTTAGTTTGATACAATCCCATTTATTAATTCTTGATTTTACTTGCGCTTTAGGAGTCTTGTTGAAGAATTTGGTTCCTAAGCCAACATGATGGAGATTTGGGCCTACTTTTTCTTCCAGTAGGAGCAGGTCTCTGGTCTAATGCGTAGGTCCTTCATCCACTTTGAGTTGAGTTTTGTGCAGGGTGAGAGATAAGGATCTAATTTCATTTTATCACATGTGGATTTCTAGTTTTCCCAGCACCATTTGTTGAAGAAACTATCTGTTCTCCAGTGTATGTTTATGGTACCTTTGTCTAGTATCAGATGACTGTTTATGTGGGTTTGTCTCTATGTCTTCTATTCTGTACCATTGGTCTGCATTGTCTGTCTAGGAGCCAATACCATGCCGTTTTTGTTACTATACCTCTGTACTATAATTTAAGGTCTGGCATTGTGATGCCTCCTGCTTCACCTTTCTTGCTGGGGATTGCTTTGGCTATTCCTCAGGGTTTTTTGTAGCATATAAAAAAGAATGTGAATCTTTTTATGTATCATTCTAAAAAGCTATTAGAAGTTTGCAGATGTTTATAAAATAAAAAAAGATTACCAGGCCCAGTGGTGCATATCTGTAATCCCAGCAACTCCAGAGGCTGGGGCAGAAGGATCACAAGTTTATGGCCAGCCTCAGCCTCAGAAAATTAGCAAGACCTTATCTCACAATAAAAAATACAAGGACTGGGGATAGAGCAACACTGGGCTCAATCCCTAGTACCATAAGTAGATGATAGATAGAGGAGAGAAAGAGATTTACCAAAAAACAAAACCCAAAAAAACCTAAATGAGGCAACCTCTAAAGGTTCTTCCAGCCCTGCTGTTCTCTATAATTTATCTGTTGGCTCCAGTTATGGGATATATTATTGCAGCAGTTGTCCATGAATTTATAAATGTTTTTAAAATCATTTGAACTTGGACCATATGTAGTAATCAGCATTCACTAGCATTCTTCCCGGAATTTGAAACTTTCTCTTCATGTTTAAAATGTCCCATGAACCACTTAATGGCATGACTTTTTTTGATGAAGCCCTTTATGTTTGTATACTTCAAGCATCTAATAACACAACAGACTTCAGGAGCCTGGTCTATATTTTTTGTTGTTTTTGTGTGGAATATTGTTTTAAATGAAAGCATTTCTAAGGCTTAGAATTTTTTATTACATAAAACACTATTTGTGTGGTTATTTGTTGTTCATTTGTTTTTACCTGTTTGCTTTTTAAATTGATTTTTTTAAAAAACAGAATAGAACCTCTTACCAGATATTTTACTTTTGCAGTTGGGGACCCTAGGAGCAGGCAACCATTATGCAGAAATCCAGGTTGTGGATGAGATTTTCAATGAGTATGCTGCTAAGAAAATGGGCATCGACCATAAGGGACAAGTGTGTGTAATGATCCACAGTGGAAGCAGAGGCTTGGGCCACCAAGTAGCCACAGGTATATGAAGTACTTAATTTTTTACTTCGTGCCAAAATGTACATTTTATAGGAAACTATGTAGAGGCTTAAGAAAATTTAAACCTGGAACTACATGGATTTTTATCCTGGCGCCCCTAATTTGTAACCTTGAACAAATTAAATAACTTCAGTAGGACTTAACTTTCTCATCTGAGAAAAATGAACATATTTAATTATTTTGTATGATATTGTCACAAAAGGTTAATAAATAATATGTAAAGCACTTAAATCAGTGCCCCAAACATAGTAAGCACTCAATAAATGCTAGCCCTAGTTATTACGTTTAACTTAAGGGTTACTGTTGGCTCTCATGCCAAAAAAAGAGCAAAAAAAGATTTAAATTGCAAAATTGATAAAGAATGCATTCATTCATGTAGTAGATCCCTACTCTGCAAGATTAGGTAATGGTAGATTTGGTTATGAAATAGGCAGATACTTTATCCCAAGATTTTCTCGTGAAGGAAAGATCATGTTCATTTAAAATAAAAGTAGGGGTAAAATGTAGTAATTGATAAAATATTATAAGAGACACAAATACAGTGAGTTTAGGAAAAAGATTTCAGAGATGTCTTCAAGGGCACAGTATTTGAGCGGGGCTTTGCAGTTTGAACAGTCACACCTAGGGCCCTCTTGACAAGAAGACAGCATGAACAAAAGCAGGAAGCCGGAACATGGGTCACTTTGGATGACTTGCAGTGTGTGAAAGGATTAATAAATGTATGAAAAGGTAATTGGACACATGGAAATTACAGCATTAAATTTCATGTTATAGTTCAACTTTGTATTTACATTTCATCCTGTGAGAATTTAATAATTTGGGCCAGCTTTTCTCTATCAGCTGTACGAAACCCTAAATATTTCAGAACTTTCTGCTAAGCAATTCTCTGTATTTTATCATGGATTTGATTTGCATACATAGCTAGCAACTTGTCGCCAGCTCTTTTATATATATATATTTTTTTAATTGTTGTTATAGATGGACACAATACCTTTTTTTTTTTTTTTTAATGTCGTGCTGAGGCTCAAACCCAGGGCCTCACACATGCTAGGCAAGTGCTCTACCACTGAGCCACAACCCCAGCCCCTCTTTTTTATATTAAAGCACTAAATTTGTTTTTAAAAACCATGATGGCAATAAAATGTATTTTACTCCTTCTCGTTCACTCATGTATTAGGAAAGGAATAACTAAGACTATAATGTTACTGTTTATGTGCACATCTCATTCTCATTACAAGTTCTAGTACACACACACGTAGTCTTTGTGTCCCACACAACTTGTATCACTGAAGTCTGAAAGAGGAGATTGTTGGCAAATGTATCTTGATTAAGGGAATAGATGAGTCAGAAGCACATTATAGAAAAAGTTTTACTAGTTTTTTTTAATAGAATGGGTTTGAATGTAGCCTACCTTCTGCAGTAAATCTGAATGATTTACTTCAGGAAACCTAACTGGTTTGGGCCTTCTTTTCTCTCTCATTCCAGATGCACTGGTAGCTATGGAAAAGGCCATGAAGAGAGACAAGATCATAGTCAATGACCGTCAGTTGGCTTGTGCTCGAATTGCTTCTGCAGAGGGTCAGGACTACCTAAAGGGAATGGCAGCAGCTGGGAACTATGCCTGGGTCAACCGCTCGTCTATGACCTTCTTAACGCGTCAGGTACAGTAAAATAGGTCTTTTCTGAGTTTTTCATGATAAAGTATAGTGTAGTCAGATCAAAGGCTGTAGGGTTTGGTTTTGGAAATATTATGTCCTATTCAAAATACTGGAGAAGCAGCTGAGAATTTGGTGTGTTCTTAAACTAAATCAGTATCAGGCAGCCCTGGAGAATGAAAGAGGAGGGCTGGGGCTGTAGCTCAGTGGTAGCGCGCTGGCCTCACATGTGGAGGGCACTGGGTTCGATCCTCAGCACCACTAAAAATAAAATAAAGTTACCATTTCCATGGGGCTGGGGATGTGGCTCAAGCAGTAGCGTGCTCACCTGGCATGCGTGCGGCCCAGGTTCGACCCTCAGCACCACATACAAAGATGTGTGTCCGTAAAAAACTAAAAAATAAAGTATTAAAATTCTCTCTCACTCTCTTAAAAAAAAAAAAGTTACCATTTCCACCTACAACTAAAAAAAGTATTTAAAAAAAAAAGAAGAGAAGCCAAAATTATTGATAGGATTTTCCTTGAGTCTCAGAACAGAAGTACCATTCACTGAGATTGAGAAGGCTGGGAGGAAGCATTTCTAAAGGATGGTATCAAGAGGAACCAGGCAGCTTTTTTTTTTTTTCTTAAAGAGAGAGAGAGAGAGGAGAGAGAATTTTTAATATTTATTTTTTAGTTCTCGGCAGACACAACATCTTTGTTGGTATGTGGTGCTGAGGATCGAACCCGGGCCGCACGCATGCGAGGCGAGCGCGCTACCGCTTGAGCCACATCCCCAGCCCAACCAGGCAGCTTTTTAATCATATATGGAATTTATGGAGTGGAGTGTGGTCTAAAGCATTTTTTTTTTTTTTTTGTCCTTTTCATGAAATTAATACTACTACCATTTTTGGACTCTTTAATCCCTCACTCCCTTCAGGAACAGACTGGCTGAAGTCAGTAAGATAAGTTCTGAAGTGCTGGCTCTGACTACTTTTAACTTAAGCTTTTTTCCTAAGGCTTTTGCCAAGGTCTTCAACACAACCCCTGACGACTTGGACCTGCATGTGATCTATGATGTTTCTCACAATATTGCCAAAGTAGAGCAGCATGTGGTGGATGGAAAGGAACGGACACTGTTGGTGCACAGAAAGGGATCCACCCGTGCTTTCCCTCCTCACCACCCCCTCATTGCTGTTGATTACCAAGTATGTACCCCTGCATTTATGTTTTTTAAGCAATATGTCATAATTTAACTAATTCTGAATATGGATGAAGGAAAGCAGCAGTTGTGAGAAAGTAATCTGTTCCCCATGAGAACAGGGATCCCCTGTCTTTGAAGCAGTGACCCCTGCCCCCATCATATGTGGTTGCAGTGTGCTGTCTAAAAAGTGCTGCACTAAGTGTATTCTACTCCACTAAGATGATCAAAACCTTCATATTTTTAGAAGAAGGATAAAGATTAAACTCAGTCTGTTTCATTTCCTCTTACTCTTTTGGTGTCTGCCTGTGGTAGAGTTGGAAAGACCTTTAGCCTGTTCTCTCATTTTGCATATGAGGAAACAAAAGCCAAAAGAGGGCAGATACTTGCTTAGCATGGTTCTGGTAATAACTCTACACTTTTTTGGATTTTGCTTTGCTCTAACATTTAGTCTGGCTTCTGTGTCTTTTCTGGTCCTCACATTTTCACTCCCTTCCTCTTCCATTGTCTCCCTGTTGTCAAAGAATCAGAGTAGTCTTAATATAGTTGTAAGAGCAGTGTGTTCAGAGGCCCAAGTTTCTCCCACAATTCTACAATGCAAGAGGAACTTAAATTTAACATTTTTTATTTTGTGATCCTCAGCTCACTGGACAGCCAGTACTTATTGGTGGCACCATGGGAACTTGTAGTTATGTTCTTACTGGCACTGAACAGGGCATGACTGAGACCTTTGGAACAACGTGTCATGGAGCGGTAAGGAAAATGAAAATTTCCTTAGAAATGTACTTTTTGGGTTAGTTGTTATTTTGCATTTTGACAGATAAATGCACCTGATTGACCATTAGTAAATTTGAGATTTGGGCTTATTGTGGCTTCTATTTAGAAATTATTTTTCACAGTATATACTACTTAGTGAACTGACTGAAATCACCTAGTATCTCATCCTTAGTTAGGCAGGTCATGGTAGGGACAGGAACTGTTCTGCAAATCCAGAAACTCCATACTGGGACAGTAAGCTTACATTAGTTGAGTTTATCGTAATGGTTTATAAGTGACATAACTGTAACCAATGCAAATTCACATCACAGCTTATCTCAGCGATTCCCTAGACCTGCTCTTTTGCCTAATTTAGTTCTTCCTTTTGTGGCCCCGTTCAAGATTCAGGGCACATGTTCTGTTTTCACCACATTGCCTTTTATCTGCAAAGCCAGGGATCAGTGAACTTTTTCCATTAAGAACAATACTAGTAAATATTTTTATGCGTTTTATATCATGTGTTCTCTGTACCAGCTGTTCAGGTTCCATTTAGCACAAGAGCAGCCAAAAGTACTATTTAAATAGACATTTCCAACAAAACTTTACTTACAAAAATAAGTGCTTGGTTAAACTGCAGTTTGCCAACCCATCTTCTGAATGACTGTGCTTAGCCAATGTTGGAATGGGAAATAGAAACTGTATACTATACTTTCTGATAGGACAGATTGTCACATGTATATTTTAACCCTGCTCTTTTCTCTGATTATTTCTTCTTTCCAGCTGCCTCCCACTCCTAGTTTAACCAAATGGTTCTCAACTAGGCAGAACTTCCTACCAGCCCCTGGGGACTTTGGCACTTTCTGGAGGCCTTATTGATTCTCATGAATAGAAGGAGGCAGAGTGCTACCAGCATTTAGTGGTAGAAGCCAGGAATGTTGCTAAATATCCTACAATGCACAGGACGCCCCACACCAGAGCTACCTGGTTCAAAATATCAGTAGTGCTGAGGTGGAGAAACTTTCAGATCACAACAAAGAGTTTTTATGTTGATAGACACTTTTTAAAGTTAATTCACATATTAAATAGAAGTACTAATTGACAATAGTTAGAAATATGCAAAACTGGTCTGGGATTGTAGCTCAGTTGGTAGAGGGTTTGCCTTGCATGTGTGAGGCACTGGGTTAGATCCTCAGCACCACATAAAAACAAATAAAATAAAGGTATTGTGTCTGTCTACAACTAAAACATTTTTTTTTTAAAAAAAAAAGAGAGATACACAAAGCTGAATTTTTAAATACAAAGTGTTTTATGTAGATAAAAATTTATTTTCCAAAAGGATATGATGAGGTTTTTAACGCATAATAAGGTTGATAGAGTTAAAAGAAATATTGTTTTTTAAACTCTTTTTAGTCTTAAACAAAAATAAAGGAGAAAGCATGTAATCATAAGGTTTTAAATAATTGCTTAGATCAAACCTAAAATCAGCTCAGAATTTATAAAGTGAAGTTAATTCTGTCCCCATTCCTTTTCATTCTAGGGCCGTGCATTGTCCCGAGCAAAATCTCGGCGTAATTTAGATTTCCAGGATGTTTTAGACAAATTGGCAGATATGGGAATTGCGATCCGTGTTGCCTCACCCAAACTGGTTATGGAAGAGGTGAGTGAAATTTTGATAAATATGTAGCATCAAACCATTTCTGATGACTTCAGTTTGCTTTCTCTTCCTTGGTTCATCTCATTTCAGTATTGTCTTCTCTTTTGTTTGGATTGGAGATCAGTTTCAAGCCAAGTCCATTAAAAGTGATATTAGCTGTCTACATGGTAAACTTAAAAATAGTTTGAGCTGACCTATTATAACTTGGTTTTTGTAAGTTCTATACTTAAGTTTCAGTTTAAAAGCAAGTTTTGGGAAAATGTTTAGAGAACAGTTTTGTTTTATTCATGAGTAGGAAAGCTTTTGTTTAAATTATTTTTGTGTGTCTGGACGAATATATACATACTTGTTAGAAGTAATATGACTTCTTTCTTAAAAATTTAAGAGAAAATTACAGTCATTCAGAAATAGCCCTAACACAACTATCACCTCTTCTTTTAGAATATTGGTTGCCATATTTTTTCCTAAGTCCTTTGCCCCCCTTTTTGGTAGTCCTGGGGATTAAACCCAAGGCCTCACCTACCACTGAGCTGCACCCCCACTCCTTTTTATTTTGTTTGGAGACAAAGTCTCACTAAATTGACCAGGCTAGTTTTAAATTTGTTATTCTCTTGCCCCAAATTGCTAAGTAGCTGGGATTACAGGGGTACCCTACCATTCCTGACTCCTAAATAGTGATTTAAAGCTAGTTACAATCACAGTTTACGAATTCTGTAGTCCCTTTTTATATTTAGCACATTATAAAATTGAATCACTTTTTAGTCATTTCTGAATATTCTGCCAGCTGAGTACCTTGATTTCTGTACATATAAGTATCTTCTAGGTTTTTACTACTGTAGGTTATAATGATTTTCTTTCATGAAACTTTTCTTGGTCTTAAAATAATTAGAATGAAGTCTCAAAAGTAGAATTACTGAGACAGAGTAAGACAAAGCTTTCTTTATAATACTTAATTTCTCCCTGTTCTTAAGAATAATACATGTTTAGTTAAAAAATATATATATATGAAAGCAGGTGACACACACCTTTACTCTCAGTGGCTCCAGAGGCTGAAACAAGACTACCACAAGTTGGAGACCAGCCAGGTAGGGCAACCTAGCCAGCCCCTATCTCAAAATAAAAGGGCTGCAGTTGTAGCTTATCGGTAGAGCACTTGCCTAGCATGTACAAGGCCTGGATTCAAATCCCCAGCACTGCCAAAAAAAAAAGAGAGAGAGAGAGAAATACAGAGAAAACAAAAACACTTAGACTTCAACCAACAAGAAATAATTTGCCACTGTTGGTTTTTTTGGTTGGGTATTTTTGTTTGTTTGTTTTCTTGAATAGCATGAATAGCATCCTTACTAGAGATCTAGGTGCTTAGGGATAATACAGTGAACAGAACTGACATGTTCCTTTCTTGTGAACTTACCATGTATTATGCTTTAAAGACCATATAAGTGCTATACAGTAAAAATGGAGTAGAGGAGGTGTATGTTTCAATAAGAACAAGGTGAGAAAGGAAAGAGGGATTTTGCACTTGAGTACACCAGAGGGAATTCCAGAGGCCACAGTGGGAAAGTTATAGAAACTGAAAAGGAATGAGAGATGCACCGGAACACTTTGTACAGAGCCCTGTGGGGGTTGGTCTGGGAGGCCTAGCCTGGTTGTGTTGACATAAATAGAGATAATGCAGGGATGTGAGGAGATGAATTCTGATGGTGGCAAGAGGATATGGGTAGGGAGAAAGGGTGGGAGCCTTGCTAAAAACTCACAGAAATAAATTATGAGTGCATACACACACATCTACATAAACAGTTTGGGGTAGTTATAATTTTGCACATGTTTATATATGAATTTATTAACTTTCGTTATAAAGAAAAAGTTACTAGTACATGTTCATTTAAGAAATTTGGATAACTACAGAAATCCATAAAGAAAATTCAGATTACCAATGATTGTACTATTCAGAGATAATGTGTTTGGGAATATATGTTTGATGCAATTACATTTACTGCCTTTTTTTTTTTTTTTTTTTTTGTAGTTGTAGATGATTCTTCTTTTATGTGATGTTGAGGATTGAACCAGTGCCTCACATGTGCTAGGCAAGCGTTCTGCCACTAAGCTATAGCCCCAGCCCTGCTTTTCTTAATTATACAAGCAATGTGCAATCTTTGGAGAAGTTTTTAAAATAAAGAACATAAAACAGTGTTTAAACTCACTTTCCCAACAATGACCTTACTCAGTTTTTTAATCTTTGTTTATTTGATAGATTAAAAAAAAACCCGGGCTGGGGATGTGGCTCAAGCGGTAGCGCGCTCGCCTGGCATGCGTGCGGCCCAGGTTCAATCCTCGGCACCACATACAAACAAAGATGTTGTGTCCGCCGAAAACTAATAAATAAATACATATTTAAAAAAAAAAAAAAAACCCTACCCTCAGCATTGTTTTAATGTACATTTGTTTAGTACATGAAACTGAAAACCTTTACATTTCTTTATAATACTTAATTTTTATATTTCATGGTTGAATTATTATAAAAGCATTAAGTGGAATGGAGTACTTTTAAAGGTCCCCTTTTCAGTACACTTACAATGTTTGATTCTTCCTCTGCAGGCTCCTGAGTCCTATAAGAACGTTACAGATGTGGTAAATACCTGCCATGATGCTGGAATCAGCAAGAAGGCCATTAAACTGAGACCAATTGCTGTTATCAAAGGGTAGAACCTTGATGGGAGCCTCTGGACGCCACTGACCCTCAGTGAAGTGGCTGTGGACTGCAACACTCTTCAGACGTCAGACTTGGCAAGTTCAAAGTGTGCTGCTGAAACTGTCCATGCCAAAATGGCTGCTGACCCCAGAGCCAGTGTTGTGAAATAACCTTCCAGAGGGGACCATCTGGAAAGGATGAAAGTGCTTCCTCCTCAGTAGTCCCATAGACTTTTAGGAAAATCTTTTAGGGGGAGGTATCAAGAAACTCCCTTTAATCATCAGAATGAACTCCTTCACACCAGATTCTGTTTACATCCTAATAGGTGTCATGAAGAACATTCTATTAAATATAATTTTGGAATGTTCTCTTTTTTCCCCTCACTTTATTCATTCACTGACTCATCTACCAACCACCCCTGCACTAAACAAAATCTAAATACCCCTCTTACCTGCAGAGCACCCGGGGCTTGTAGTTAGGACACTGGATGATTAAATAATGAAACATGTTGAGGAGGGCATGTGTGGAAGTGTAGGAATAGAGCCCAAAAGAGAAAATAATTTTTAAAAGCCTTACAATTGCATACTAAAAACAGAGTTGTCTGCAGCATCGTACCGTGTTATCTGTCTTTAATTAGGCCCAGCCTGGCAAACTTTTTTTAAGTAATGCAATTGCATAGCAGCAGCAAAAAAAAAAAAAAATAAAAATAAAAAATAAAACTGAAAACCTTTACATTTCTTTATAATACTTAATTTTTACATTTCATGGTTGAATTATTATAAAAGCATTAAGTGGCCAGCTGCAACATTCACAGTTGTTCTTTGTTGATGGTCTTATGTCACCTAATTGGATTTTACATTATGTATGGTGATGTCTCAAAGATGTTAAAGGACCATCATTATAGGTTACTAAGACCTCGATTGAGTCCAAACATAAAATAGAAAAATCTAATAAAGTTACAATATGTTGTTTACATTTTGTGTGTAATATTTTATACCTTAGAAAAATTAGCATTTATACTTGACTCCCTGGATATTGTTGCTATCTTCTGGTTTTCTCCCATCCTAAAAATGTTCTTTCCAGAACTTACCCCTCAACTTATACTGAAAAACCTCCATGGATATCTTCTAAATCCTGCTGTTGGGAGGGGAAAACAGACTTCCTCTGGAAAAATGTTTGCAACGTGAAATAGCAATACCTCTTGACTCTTGAAGTACTCGATATATTAAAGTTTTTAACGGTAGGGCTGGGGATGTGGCTCACTCAAGTGGTAGCACGCTCGCCTGGCATGCGTGCGGCCGGGGTTCGAACCTCAGCACCACATACAAACAAAGATGTTGTGTTCGCCCACTGAGAACTAAAATAAATAAATAAATATTTTTTTTAAAAAAGTTTTTAACGGTAGAGTTTGAAAGTTATCAATAAATAATTATGGGTGACTCATGCCTTTAGGCTGGACCAGCAACTGTTGTGGCTTGAGGATGCAAATCCATAGTGAAGCTGGAGGACCCTGAAAGGTGAGAAACAGGCTTCTGGCAGGGTGTGGGTGCTCTGAGGTGAGGCAGCTTCGGGCCTCTGCAGGCTTCCTCTAGCTGGGCTTGCCTGATGTCTCATTCAAAATGAATTCGAAGCAAGGACTCCTCCCAAAAATAATGTCAGTGCAGGAAATACTGTAGATCATCTTATATACGTAAGTTGAGTTTTATTAGATGCTTTGAAAGGTACTCTGTGGTGAGGTCAGGTGAAAAAGGGAAATGAAGAATGGTTTATCCAATGCAGTTTGCTTCTTTAATAAATTTTTTCCGTATGTAGCATTCTTCAGCAAACTTGGCACTATCTATGATCATAGAAAGAAATATTTTGATTCAAAAAAAGGTACATTGTTTTTCTTTTTTAATGTTTTTTTAGTTGTAGATGGACACAATACCTTTATTTTATTTGTTTATTTTTGTGTGGTTCCAGGGATCGAACCCAGTGCCTCATGCATTGCTAGGCAAGGGCTTTACCAGTGAGCCACATCCCTGGCCCTTTTTTTCCTATTCTAAAATTGTTTTACCAAAAAATAAAATGTTTTAAAAGATATATAATAAAATAATTTTCTCATTTGGGAAAAGTCACTAAAATCTTTAGCCATGCATGGTGCCCTACACCTATAATCCCAGCAAGGCTGAGACAGGAGGCTAGCAACTTAATGAGATACTGTTTTGAAAAGGGCTGGGCATGTAACTTGGTGGTAGAGCACCCTGGGTTCAATTTGTAGTACCACAAAAATAAATCTTCAAATGAAACTGAATTAATCAGCATTTTTATTGCCCTGATATGAGGAAGAGTTCATACCTTTGCACAGCTAGGAGTACCTTTGAAGTATCTGTTTGATTGCTTCAGTTGTGAAGGGTGATTGCTATTACTGGGCACATCCTTGTCTTTTTTTCTTTATTTTTTGTAGTGCTGGCAATCACATCTAGGGCCTCATGCGTGCTAGACAAACGCTTTACCACTGAGCTAAATCCCAGGCCTCTAAAGTTGGTTTACAATATTCCCAGAAGTACTTATAATCACACTACTAAAGGTTGTATCATTCATGTTATCAGCATGTGAATGAAAAAAAAATAACCAAACTCATGCCATTGATTTTCTAATGAAATGACTATTCTTTGGAATAGCAAAGAAATTAAGATATAATCAAAATCCTAAAATATTCCCATTTTTATGTTAACATTTGATGTAACTTGAAAGCTTAAGTACAAAATAACAAAATGTTTTGTTTTTTAGCTTTTCTTTTTTCTGTTTAAGATTGTATTTATCACCTCTTGCTGTAACAGTCATTTTTACATGCCAATTGATAGTCCAGTGCACAACTTAACACAGCTCCTGCCCTCATTACTTATTGCCTGTTCCTTTTTTTTGCATCTGTTCCAGTACTTTGCTGTGAGGATTTTTATGCTGTCCAGAGAGCATGAGATTTGCGCCCATCTGGATTGGTTAAGAATGAAGGTGCTATTCATTTTCAGTCAGGTACCATTTGTCTTTCTGACAAATGCTGATTTTTTTTTAAAAAGTTCTTGCTCTAAAACTGATATCTGAAGCACTGTAGATTCAAGGAGAAGATAGTGTGGTAAGCAGAGAGAAAAATATAGACTTCCTCTGGAAAAATTACAAGAGAAGTGAGTAGTGACTTCAGTTATACCTTGCAGGCAGATAGTAAATGAAATAATAATGCCAAGCATATTATAGATGCTTTGGTGCTTTGAGGTCGATCAAGCGTTTTTTATATATGGTTTGGTTCTAGTAATGAGTAATGGCAGTTGAGAAGACTATGGAGCCATTCCTGGAACTTAATGAGGTTGGGAAGATGGGTATTATCCCCTCTGAGCAAAGCCTCAGAAAAGTCTAGCAGCTTGTACAAGGGCTTCCAATGATAGCAAAACCATCTGTTCCCTACTTTGTTGTCCTGCTTTCATACTGTCTCATTTGCCATTTGGTGCTGTCCTTGTTTAGTACAAGAACCAGCCAGTTCCATCTGAAACTGACTTAATGCAGAACACAACATTTTCACTTGAATAGGATTCATCCCCCTGCTTGGCTTTCTGAGGCAGAGCAAGATCTTGACCCCTATTCTGTGATAAAAAGATGATTTTATTTTGCTCAGTGTTTGTAAAACAGCCCTCTACTTTTGCCTTGTTTTGTATTCCACAAATCAGTAAATTCCAGGTAGCCCTCAAAACAAGGATTATCCAGAGACTCCAGCACTCTGTTTGCCCCACTCAGTGCTAGCTTGAGATGTTTTCCTGGAGTTTGCCTTACATCAGTTGCTGCAAGTCTTGGTATGATTTAAATATGAGGTGTCCCCCAAAACGTGTGAGAAAACTGCAGCATGTTCAGAGGTGAAATGATTAGATTATAAGAGTTAGGACCTGAGAGATGGATTAATCTACTTACATAGATTAATTAAGTGGTAACAGTAAGCAAGTAGGGTATGGACAAGGAAGTAGGTCGGTGGGGCATAGCTTTGGGGTTTGTATATTGTCCATGGTGAGCTGAGTTCTCTCTGCTTCCTGGTTGCCAAGTTCTGAGCTGCCATGACCTTGAGCCAGAATGCTCATTCCTAGAGCTGCCGTTTTCATTACTTCCTTTGAGAATAGCACAGAGCATTTCTCCAGCAACTACTAAACAGAAGGCTGTTGGCAAACATCACTAGCATGAACTAGAAGTGTTCCTCATCCCTGGGTGAGGAAACTGGCTGAGGCTGCAACTCACTCAAGGTCATGCAAGAAAGTGGCAAAGTTTTGAATGAAAGAATGCTCAAAAGCTCATGCTGTGTTCTGTACACTGTCTGACTCTCTCATGCCTACAGTCGGCATCCTTCATTGTTTTCCCCTTTCAACTTGGTCCTGTGTTCTTAACCAGCAGCACAGTTCACCTTAGCAAAGGGAGAGAAGACACATGAAAATGGAAAAGATTAAAGCCATTTTTCCAAAGTGATATGAACCAGCTACAAAATTTTTGGAAAGTTGGATCTTTATAACATCTGATATAAAAACAATATTTTTCTTTTGGGAGCCTCTCAAAGTCACACCCAGATCATATCTGCAAACTTTGAGAAGGAAAGAGTCAAGACCTTCCTTATTCAGATCATTTAAGCTGAGAAAGAAATTATCCAGGCTGGGGTTGTGGCACAGTGGTAGTGCGCTTGCTTCGCATGTGGGAGTCACTGGGTTTGATTCTCAGCCCCACATAAAAACAAATAAATTTTTGTCCATCTACTGCTAAAAATATTTTTTTTTAAATTATCCAGCTGGGTGTGGTGGTGCATGTCTGTAATCTCAGTTACTTAGGAGGTTGAGGCAGGAGGATCACAAATTCAGGACCAAGATGGGCAACTTAGCAAGACCCTCTCTCAAAATTTTAAAAAAGGGCTAGGTCATAGCTCAGAGGTACAACACTACTGTGTGTAATACCCAGTACCAAATCATCATCACCAACATCATCATCACCAACATCATCATCATCCAGATAACTCAGGTTGAACTCCAAACACCTCTGATATTAAGGGTTGTTTCACCTAATCAGTGTGATAGAACCTATTATTGTTCACCAATATTCGGCACTTCTCCCTCCATGAGACTCTACCCCAACCCCACTGTACTCAAACATGGGTGTAAGATTGGCCATGGCCAAAGTATGTGGGCAGTGACACATGTCACAAGCAGAAGCTTTAAGAACAAGCACATATTCTTTCCCCTGCCTCTGAAACCACGGAAGCCCAGGCAGAAGAGGAGCCTCAAGCAGTTGGAGGTCCCTGCATGACCCTGAGGAGCAAAGCTCCCCATCCTAGAAATTGCTTGATGAACATAAAGCTTAAATGAGAAGGGGGAAAAGCCTTTTCATTTCAACACTGAGGTTTTAGTGTTGTTACTGCACATTATGGTCCTATTCTGACGCACAACACTCTGCCTCTTACAAAGACTTACCTACAAGTTGTACATGTTAGGGAGATGTAATTACAAGTTATGTGTTAAAACCGTGTAACTGAGTTGGGCGCCGTGGTGCACGCCTGTAATCCCAACAGTTCAGGAGGCTGAGGCAGGAGGATCAGGATCGTGATTTCAAAGCCAGGCTCAGCAATGGTGAGGCACTAAGCAACTCAGTGAGACCTTGTCTCTAAATAAAATATAAAATAGGGCTGGGGATGTGGCTCAGTGGTTGAGTGCCCCTGAGTTCAATCCCTGGTACCAAAAAAATAAAGTTTAACTGAGTGGAGTGTGCTGAGAGTGGGCCTCAGAGGAGGAGTCCACAAGTTGGATTCAGAGTTTGCTGTAGTTTGGAAAGTGTCCCCAAAGGTTCAAGTGTTGAAGATTCAGTCCCCAGCTTGGTACTTTTGGGAGATGGTAGAAACATTTGAGGCAGGGTCTAGTGGGCTGTCGTAAGTCTTTGGGCATTACCTCAAAGGAGATAATGGGACCCCGCCCCTTCCTCTTTGCTTAATAGCTTCCATGAGGTGAGGAGCTTCTTCTGCCCCCTGCTCCCACCATGGTCCGAAAGCAATAGGGCCAATCAACTGTGGATTGAAACTGCCAAGATAAACCTTTCCTCTTTTCAGGGGCAGGGGGTGTGATGCTAGGGATTGGATCCAGGGCCTCGTGTAGATCAGGGCTCTTCCACAGCCTTTTTTATTTAATATTTCTCTTTCTCTCTCTCTCTCTCTCTCTCTCTCCCTCCCTCCCTCCCTCCCTCCCTCCCTCCTCCCTCCCTCCCCCAAGCATTGAACCCAGAGGTACTTAACCACTGAGCCATATCCCCAGCCTCTTTTTATATTTTATTTAGAGACAAGGTCTCACTGAGTTGCTTAGGCCCTCGCTAAGTTGCTGAGGCTGACTTTGAACTCATGATCCTGCTTCCTCAGCCACCCAAGCTGGGATTACAGGCATGCACCACCATGCCCAACCTTTTTATTTAGTTCTGAGACAGGGTCTTGCTAAGTTGCCCAGGCTAGCCTCAAGTATGCAATCCTCCTGCCTCAGCCTCTCAAGTAGCTGGGTTTACAGGCCTGTGCCAACGCATCTGACTAAAACTTTCTTCTTATTAAGTTAATTATATCAGGCATTTTGTGACAATAATGCAAAACTATTAGTATATCACATTTCACTGCATAATAGTTGCAGATTTTTTTTCCAAATAAAAGGAGGATGCAATCATTATGGAGAAAGGTTAGGATGCATGTGAATATATGTTAAGGCAGTGGCAATAACTATGTGGTGAATTCCTGCTATTACCTGCTTTTTATCTCTCTTCCTCTCTCCATGTGCATGTGGGGAATTCCAGAGCTGATGAGAGCTAAGATACGTGCAGATGGGCCCTTGTCATGTTCCTGCCCCTTGTACCCCCTCCTCTTATCTCTTCTTCACTCTCTACAACCTTGACTCATCCTCTGCTAGGCCACTGGTTCCCAAACCTGGGTGGTCATCAGAATCACCTGGGGATCTTGTGAAACTGAAATCCTGGGCCCTATTCCAGCCACAACACAATCTCTAGGGGTGGGGCCCCATGGCCACCTTGCCTTGTCAACAGCACCTTGGTTTCATTTGGAAAGGTTCTAGTCTTCCAGACTTGACTGTTCCCATAAAAGGCAAAAGTGCAATAGTGCAAAAGTAACTGTAGACAAAATGCAAAGCAATGAGCCTGGCTGGGTTCCAATAAAACTTTATTTGCATAAACAAGCAACAGGTCAGACTTGGCCTATGGGCCCTCATTTCCCAGCTCCCAGACTATAGCAGACATCCAGTTGTCCATTGGGATAGAACTGTCCCTGGTTCTTCTCTTTCCCTCCTCATACCATAACAAATCCATTGTCAAATTCTGCTAATTCTACCTCCAAAATGTATCCCATCTCCTTGTTCATTGCTACCTCCTTTTAAATGGCTTTCCGCCACACCCTTGCCCACCTCTAAGCAGCCTCCCTGTGCGTCTGTGTACTCAGAATTAACCCTGTGTAATTTCTGTCCCTTAGAGCTCTACATAATCTGACTATGGTCTACTTCGCTAATTTCTTAAGCCACCCCTCACCCTTTCTCTTTGAGTGCAGCTCCATTGGTCTTGTCTAGCTTCTCATTTGGGTTTGTTTTTTTTTTTTTTTTTTTTTTTTTTTTTGAGTTTCTTACAAGTGTCCTTTCCTGTGATGGGAACACCTCATGGAAATACAGGTCTGGGCACATGCCTTTAATCCCAGCCACTCAGGAGGCTGAGGCAGGAGGATGGCGAGTTCAGAGCCAGCCTCAGCAACTTAGCAAGACTCTGAGCAACTCAGTGAGACCCTGTTTCTAAAGAAAATATAAAAGGGCTGGGGATATGGCTCAGTGGTTTGAACACCCCTGGATTCAATTCCTGGTACCAAAAAAAAAAAAAAAAATACAGCTCTGCTTCTCACCTTTTGAATCACCTCCTAGAATCACCTCCTAGAATCACCTCCTCGACAGGACTTCCCTCACTACAGCTAGTCACAGTTACTTGAACCCAAAGCCCAGCTGAATTCTCCACCTGGCACTAAGTCCATTTCTTGGTTGCTCTAACAGAATATTGGAAACCAGGTAACCCATAAGTACAGAGACCCATTTGTTATGGTTGTGGAGCCAAGGGAGTTGGAACAGGGGTCCTCTTGCGGCACCATCCCGTGGCAGAAGGCAGAAGTGCCAGCGAGCATGCATGCATGTCAGAGAGAAGACTGCTACACCCCTTCTGTAATTTGGATCTGGTGTCCTCAAAAGCCCCTGTGCTAAACGCTTGGTCCCAGGTTGGCACTTTGGAGAGACAGTAGAAACTTTGAAAGGTGAGGCATTCAGGTCATTGGGGGTGTGCCCTTAAAGGCGATTGGAGACCTGGTCTCTTCCTGTCTCTTTCACCACCAGGGCATGAGGTAAATGAATTTCCTCCAATTCACACTCCCGCCATGATGTGCTGCCTAACCACAGGCCCAGAAGCAGTGAGCCCAGCCAATCACAGAACCTCCAAAACTGTGGCCAAAATAAACCTTTTCTCTTTATATGTGGATTTGCTCAGTGACTCCCTCAACAACTGTGCCAATCCATTCATGAGAGCAGAAACCTCGTGACCCAATCACCTCTTAAAGGCCACACTCTTCTTGGGGTTGGGGATGTGTCCCAGTGGTGGGGTGCTTCCCCAGCATGCACAGCGCCCTGAGTTTGATTCCCTGGCACTTGGCGGAAAAGCAGTCCCACCTCTGAACACTGATGCACTGGGGATTCCCAGCACATGGACCTGAAGGACATTTCTGAACTAGAGAGTCCTTATCATTATGTGACAGACAGCCTGTTTATTTTCGTTTTCTGTGTTCCCCAGAAGAACATGAGCACCCTGAGAGCTGCATCTTGCCTGTCTTGTTCACTATGTCTTCTCTGTGGAAGGTACTATTCCAGGTCCTGGGGATCCCACAGAGAACAGTGGGACACAGGGTCCCCTACCTCACAGAGGAAGTAACTATACACGGTGCTCCTCATGGAAAAGGATAAACATGTAAAAGGTTAAATAACACAAGAGCTAGCTGAGATAGACTCACAAAATGTTGAGCTTGCAGGAAGCTTGTGATGCAGTTCCCTGTGTCAGACAAGAAAATGAGGCTCAGAGACCTCAAGTAACTTGTCTGGCCTCACACAGCACATTGTTGAAGAGTTGAAACCAGTGCAAAGGGTTCTTCCTTTTTGTTGAAAGCTTTTCTCACATCAGACAATGTCTTACAATTCAAAAATAGAAAGCCCTACGCCTGAAATTAGAAGTAGCAGCAAATAATCAGCACAGGGAATGAATGCCAGAGGCAATTCAGGACTCACTGGAGACGAAAACCACGTATGCTTTGGTCTTTCAGGACAGAGAGAGAGAGCAAGGTCACCTTGGGCATGGGGATCCTGGGACATCATGTATTTCCCATTGTACTTGAAAGACTCAGCTACTGCTAGTCATGGGGGAGGGGCTGAAGCAGCCAGGGCCTCTTTATTTTAATAAGTCCTATAACACTCTGAAGTGGAAATGCCACTAGAATATTCAGAACTCACATACTGAAGGGCCAAGCACGGGTGCAGGAGCCTGTTCCTTAAATGATCTTCATAGTAATGTTCATTGACCAGTTGGCAGTAGCTGAAACAGCAGGAGGGCCAAAGCCCTTCAGAGCTGCCCTGTCATTGGGAGCCTGATGAATGGCAGCCCTGGAAGAAGAGCTAGGAGTTCCTGGAGATGGTCATCACTAGTCCTTAACTGTCTTGAGGCCAAGGATCTTCTGTAAGAATTTAATCAAAGCTAAGGTAAACTTTCCCAGAAACACGAACCATTTCTCAGAAAAAAGCACACAGTAGTTGGCATACACTTTATGGGGATCATTGAAATCAACCTTGTTAAGCCAAAGTGTGTGTGTGTGTGTGTGTGTGTGTGTGTGTGTGTGTACACGTGTGCGTGTGCACCCACATTCAATGGACAAAAAGCAAGGGCCCCCAACATCTTTTTTTTTAAAGAGAGAGGGAGAGAGAGAGAGAGAGAGAGAATTTAAATATTTATTTTTTAGTTATCAGCAGACACAACATCTTTGTATGTGGTGCTGAGGATCGAACCCGGGCCACACGCATGCCAGGCGAGCGCGCTACCGCTTCAGCCACATCCCCAGCCCGCCCCCAACATCTTGACAAAGAAAATAATGAAATGCTCAGTGAATGATGGGACACATCACAAAGAACCAGTGTGAAGGTTTTGGTCAGCTCGTTCTCTGCTGTGACCAAAAGACCTGCAAGAAAAATTTAGAGGAAAAAAAGTTCACCTGGCTCACAGTATCAGAGGTCTCAGTCCATAGGTGGCCAGTTCTGTTGCTCTGGGCCCATTTCAGCAGAAGGGTGTGGAAGAAGAAAGCAGCTCAGGACATGGCAATCAGAAAGTAGAAAAAAAATCTCTGCTCATTGGGGACAAAATAAAGTGACCTATTTCTAAGTGACCTATTGCTTCCAGCCACACCCTACTTGCCTACAATTACCACCTTGTTAATCCTTATCAGTGGATTAATCCACTCATTAGGTTACAATTCTCATGGTCCAGTCATTTCACCTCTGAACTTTCTTGTGTTGTCTCACACAAAAGCTTTTGGGGGATTCCTCATATTTGAACCATAGCAAAAATATTTTCCCCTGGTCAAATTAAACATCAAAAATAAATAATGAGAGGCTGGGGATATGGCTCAGTTGGTAGAGTGCTTGCCTCGCATGCACAAGGCCCTGGGTTCAATCCCCAGCCCCACAAAGAAAAAATAAATAAATATCGAGCAGTGTGCAGTGGTGCATGCCTGTAATCCCACTGGTTTAGGAGGCTGAGGCAGGAGGATCATGAGTTCAAAGCCAGCCTCTCAACTTAGTGAGGCCCTTAGTAATTCAGTGACACTCTGTCTCTAAAATAAATATAAAAAAAAGGGCTGGGGATATGGCTCAGTGGTTATGTGCCCCTGAGTTCAATCCCCAGAAAGCAAAAAAATATATATATATTAAAAAAAAGGACGCAGGGCCCAAGCCTGGCTATGTGCCAATGTCCCATGGTTCGAGGTCGTCCTACAGAATGCAAAGCCTGTGTGCTTAAAACTGCCAGGGAAAGGCCTACAGACTGCTCCAGACGGAGTCTGAAGGGACAAGACAGACAGAGTCTAAAGGCAAAAGGCCTTCCTGCGGAGTATCCTGGACCAGACTAAAGAACCGACACCTGTGGGACAGAACCTGTGAACAGAACCTGTGAACGGATCTGCAGTGTCTACCAAGGTTGGCTTCTTGATTTGCTTGACTGGCAGCATCCTTGTTTGCAAGACGGGCATACTGGAGTGATCCAGGGTGACGGCGTGTCCTGCCTACTAACTCAGAAAACAACTCATAATTAGTACTTATTTACAGTGGGTGGGCAAAGGAGCAACCCACGATAAATATGAACCATTTGTGGAAAGTGGATGAATGGAGATACAGGAGCTTTCTGTATTGCTCTGAACCTTTAATGTAAGTTTGAGATTATTTAAAAATTAATTATTTAAAAAACAAAGAATGAGCCAGGCACGGTGACACAGGCCTGTGATCTCAGCCTGAGATCCTAAGAGTCCCAGGGAGGCTGAGACAAGAGGATCCCAAGTCCTAGACTAGCCTGGGCAGTTTAGAAGACCCTGTCTCAAAATAAGATACAAACAGGACTGAGGATGTCGCTCAGTGGTACAGTACTCATGTGAGGCTCTGGGTTCAATCCCCAGTACCATGAAGGAAAAAAGAAAGAGACAAAGGCACAAAGAAAACACTTCATATTCAAAGCATTTGCATAGGTCACTTGCCAGTGTGGCCACAATTTCTCCTGTCCTGTCCCCTCTTTGTAATGTGAGTTCGCAAACTTTCCCTTTAAGAGCTGGAGTTTAGCCAGGTGGGGTGGGGCACACCTGTCATCTCAGCAACTCCAGAGGCTGAGGCAGGAGGATTGCAAGTCTGAGGCCAGCCTCAGCAATTTAGCAAGCAACTTAATGAGAGCCTGCCTCAAAATAAAATATTTCTTAAAAGGGCTGGGGGGTGTGGCTCCGTGATTAAGTGCCCTGGGTTGTTCAATTCCCAGTACCAAAAAAAAAAAAAAAAAAAAAATGCTTTTTTTCCCTTCAAATCTAGGCAGCCTTAGACTTGCTTTGACCAAAAGAATTCAGAGATTATGTGCTTCCTGAGCCTTGGCTTCCCAAGATCTTGCAGCCTTCCTTCTCGCCCTCTTGCTGCTCTGAGATCATGGAAAGAAGTCAAACACACCACATAGAGTGAGAGGCCCAACCATCAGACACCCAAGTGGGGCCATCTGACAGGTGACCACCGGCCACTCCAGCTGCGTTGTCTCTCACCACAGATATTAACCTCAGGTCATATGAGTCTCTGGTCAACACATAGAATTGGGAGAAATAATGAATCGTTGCTGTAAGATCTCTTTTTGTTTGTTTCTTTTCTTTTTTCATTTGTTTGTTTGTTTGGTGGTACCAGGGTTTGAACCCAGCAGTGTTCTATCACTGAGTTACACCCCAGCCCTTTTTATTATATTTTTTAAAATTTTGAGTCAGTTGCCCAGGCTGGTCTCAAACTTGAAATTCTCTTGCCTCAGCCTTCCAAGTAGCTGGGATTACATGGGTCACCTTGCCCAGCTTGTTATAAATTTTGGTATGGTTTGTTATGCAACAGTAGATTACCTAGTATTTGTTACTGTTTTAATCATTACAATCCAGATCTTAACATCAACTGACTTCATGTTGAATAGAATCTTTCCTTAGACCGACAGAGTTGTTGTAGTTCTCTGTAAACCTGGCCCCTTCTTTCCATTGGAGAATCTATTTGCACATGGATTAACAGTGATGCAGCACTTCATAGTTGGCAGAGATCTTTTATTGCTATAACCTCAGTCCACCTTTACCACAGCCCTGGAGATGGATATGTTACAATATTTAATTCAAAAAACGGAGGAAAATAGTCAATAGCCGTCACTCTGGATGCAACTGATCTCATCTGAAAAACGAGGAAATGGTTTGAGAGAGGTCACGTCACTTGTCAAAGCAAACAGCCCGTAAGTGTTAAAGTCAAGACTGAAACCTCGGTCCTTCCTACTGTGTCTTGGGGTTTCCTAAAGTCATGGGCTTTCTGAAGAGAATATTGTGTTCTCCTTTCAAGTGTCAAATTGGAAATGTCCTGAATCTACACTGGTGCTATGAATACCAACTAGGCTTGATGACGATCCACTAATCAGCCAGGACCATGAGAGCACTTTATTCTGCTTGTCCATTTTTTTTTCTTAACATATTTAATGCAATTTGAATATGGCAGCTACGGGCCTCAGACAAGAACAGCTTAGAGGGGAACCACTATCTTAAATAGAGCATTATTACGACTCCAAGTTTCCTCACCATTTACATCTGCACAGGGCTGAGCCTCAGCAGAGGGCAGGAGAAAAGATGTTGGTTTAAAAACAAGGAAAAAAAGTAATCGGATTATCATTGCTTTATTTTTCTTCCTACCCATTATCACCATGTGAAACATATGTATTGGTGTTTTGTTTTTTTTTTTTAATTGACTCTCTTCCTCTTACTAGATTTAAGTTTCATGTGGGCAATCAGTAACTACTTCCTGATGGATGGGTGGATGGAGGCAGGGTCAGATGGATGAGGACCAATTGAGTGACAGAGGAGAGAGACTCAGGGCTTGGGTTCTGCCAGCAGACCTGGCTTTCTGTCACTTACTGATGTAAGTCACTTTACCTCTTTCAGCCTGTTTTCTCATCTTTAAAATGGAAACAGTATATAATATACTCAGACCTTGTGGTGTTGTTGTACAGATCTGATGAGCACGATACGCCCAAGAGCTAGCCTGCCAACCTTGCCTCCTCAGGAAAAGTTAGCTATAAACACTCTCAGTCTTTAAAGTTCTTTTAAGAAAGAACAGTCATGCCCTGCACAATTTAATCTTCATTTCTTTAAAACCCTTGGAGTGGGTCTGCTCACTCCTGAAAGCCCTTCCTAGTCCTGTGACTCAGAGGTAGAATTCCTCAGATCATTTTCTTCTTCGAGCAAATGAGAAACGTCTTCAGGAGTGGTCCCCTCCAGGCCTGCTCTGTGCGTAAAAACCAGTTTGGAGACTTTTGTCATCTGGATGAATATCCTCCTGCAGCTTCTGAGGTTTTCATTTTGGCCACGGTTGACGCTGACAGATCGTCACCAGAGGACCCAGCTAAATAGCTGAGTGAGGATTGAAAACCAATCTCGCCACCCAGAGCGTCTTCGAGTGAGACACACGCACACCTCAGAGATGAGGATCAAAGAGGAAACCAGTTTTACAATTTCAATAAAGAAAATCTAAAGCTGTTTCAGGCCCTCTGGCCCCTCCCGACAGCCTGTCTGCCTGCTGTGGGGATGATGGGGTGGGTGCTGGTGAGGGGTGAGAGGGTTACCCAGCGGGAGAGCCTGCCTTGACAGCACCACCCTGCCGGGGTTTCTGCTGGGCCACATTTCTAACCCAATTCTCATTCCCAGGGTGAAAAATGGGTCTGCTACCCATTTTTGGAGATGACAATCCTAACTGTAGGAGCTTTGAAGAAATCCTTTGCCTAAGAGAAGCATTTCAGAAAGCCTTGACATGCATCATCTGTCTGACAGCTTTGTTAACTTGGTCATACTGGGATGTCCTAAACATCCTGTCCTTGGACTGAAGGGACTTGGCTCTCAAATTCAATTTAAAGATTTGTCACAGTCAGTCTGGGTTGCTATAACAAAGTAACTGAGACCTGGTGGCTTTAAGAACAATTATTTATTTTTCTTAGTACTGGAGACCAGGAGTCTGAGGTCAGGGTTCCAGCAGAGTTGGGCTTTGGTGAGGGTTTTCTTTCAGACTGCCATCTTCTCTTTGCACCTCATGGGACAGTGGGTGAGAGAATGCTCTATAGTCCCTTTAATAAGGACACGGATCCCAGCCTCGAGGGCCCCACCCTCATGACCCGATGGCCTCCTGAAGGCCCCACCTCCTAATGCCATCACGTTTGAGATCAGGATTTCTGTTTGAGATTGAGGAAGGACATAGACATTCAGTGCACTGCAGGTGTACAGCACCTGGAGTCGGGTGGGCGGGAGTTAAGTTCAAGTGTCCAGGACTGATATCACCCTGGGCCAAAACTGCTTTGTGAAAGATGCAGATGCCACTTCACCAGATCCCGATGACCGAGGGCATCTCAGTTCTACTCTCCTTCAAACCTGGTTTTTTCTTTTTCCTGAGTTTTTATTCTTTCCTCCACTCCCCAGAAATTCCACAAGGGGAAGAACAGAAGGTCCTCTTCCCTCTTTCTCTCCACCCTTCCTCTACTGCTCTTACTTTGGCCTGGCTGCTTTTTAACTTTTTTTTTCCCCAAATGATAAATGTTTTAGCCAGTTTTTTCATTGCTTTGGCCAAAACACCTGTCAACTTAGAGGAGGAAAAGCTTATTTGGCACTCACGGTTTTAGAGGTCTCAGTCCATAGACAGCTGACTCCATCGCTCTGGGTCCCAGGAGAGGTAGCACATCATGGGGCGTGGGCCTGGTGGGAGAGAGAAGGGAGGGGCCACAAGAAGAACAACCCTTTCATGCATACCCCAGTGACCCACCTCCTCAGCCACTCCCTACCTGCCTACAATTAGTCCCCAGCCTATTCATTTTTTTCTTTCTTTCTTTTTTTTTTTTTTTTTTTTGCAGTGCTGGGGATTGAACTCAGGACCTTGTGGATGCCAGGCAAGCCCTCTACCAACTGAGCTACATCCCCAGCCCCCCTCCCCCAGCCTATTCAAACTAAGATAGATTGATCAGGTCATGGCTCTTATAACCCAATCATTCACCTCTGAATAGTCCTGCTTTAGCACAGGAGCTTTTGGGGGGACTCCTCATACCTAAACCATGACAATAAGGGTATTTTGGTTTTTATCCCGGGAGCCACAGACAAAAGGAAATGAATAAATTTTTGAGCACCTATTCTTTGCTGCTTCACTCTTGAGGAACATGTGTTGCACATATCATTAATTCACACACTAAATATATAGATGCCAATGTCTTGGCTGGGCACAGAATCACGAGCCACCACACAGCTTTGTCGATTCAAACAGCAATTCTTTATTCCCGAACTCACACCGGCCTCTACACACGTTCTGGGGCAATCCCAGTTCTCCTCTGCCCAATTCACCTACCCCACGAGGCTTTTTTTCCAATATCCCATTTGAATCCCACGAGAACTCAACGGGAACAAGCAGCAGGAACACCCTAATCCCGGCAGCAATAATCTTCAACCTCCAACTTCCCTAAAACCCCTATTGTCTTAAACCGGGAACGCCCTAAACCCAAGGACCGGGATACTTCCTCAAACCTGATCAGCTCTAAACCCGGATCCGCCTTCCTTGAGCAAGGTCACCTTACATGCAATGTCAACAGCGAAATCCATTTAACATGGGGTACGCTAGCAAGGAAATTTCGATGCGTCATTTCTACTTGGCAATGGCCCTCAGCATATAGAACTTTCCAGAGTTCAGCCATAAAACTTTAACCTATAAGTTTAAATAAGTTTCGTAAGAATTTTAAAAGTTTCATTTCATCACAGAGAAGATTTGTACAAATTCTTCAAGTCATTAAAAACTCTTAGCTCAATGTTCGGAAACCAGCCAGTACCCCTACTAAACCCACGTGGTCATACTTTCTATACAACCCTCCTCTTGTTTTCATTGCCTATAAATAGCAGAGCCAACTCCATCTTTAAGGACTTCACTACCTTAGGAGGCAGGAGCTCCTGCCTCCCAGTTCTTCAACCTCTCCAGTTTCTGGGACCATCACTGGAGCTCAGAGGGACGTGTCATCGTGGGTCTCTGAAAGGAGCAGAACTGTTTGACCCTGGAGACTTCGGGCTCAGAACCATCTTTGATGTACCATCTTTTCTTCCCCTGGGGCCTGTTATGCCATCCCAATTCTATTCGCCAAGAAACATCGTGAAAGCACAGTCTTCAAGTTCATCTCTGCTTCTCACTTGCCATTTACTTTCAGTCCACTGCACCTTTTTGCCACCGTCTCTAGTGATTTTTAAATGGCTCCACCCAGTGGGTTTCCCTCACATGTAAACCACCTGATACCTCTGATTCATATGCTGCTGGCAACCACTCGCTCCTTCATACAAATTTATATCCTTGTTTAATTGCCGTGATCTCATTCCAGCCTGGTTCTCCTTCCAACTCCTCTGACTCCCACTTCTTGGTCCTCTTCAGAGAGCTTTCTTCTGTCCCCCCTTCAGTGTAAGCCTGCCCCAACTGTGTTCTCTTTTTCTCAACAATATTTTCCCTTGGATATCTGAGTTACTGCGAATACTACCTCTACGTTCATGCCCCCCCCCCACCCCAGTCTACAGCTATCCTTGGCCTCCCTCTTACCATGACAGTAGCTTTTCTGATTACTTGGGGGAAGAGTAGGTAGCCTATCAACATTATAAATCAGGCATCTTTAAAACAAGACAATTACCTTTTAAACATGCTTATCTTCCTGATTTCAATTGATGGGAATTCCTTAGAACTGTCTTGACTTCTCTCCTTTCCTCATCCCCCAGCCCATCCTCTGAGTTGCCAAGACCTATCAGCTCTACCACGTTGTCTCCCAATCCCTCTCTCCCTTTCCATTTCCACAACCATTGCTGTAATTTAGGCCCCCACGTCACTTCCTCTCTCTACATACTGAAATACCTTATCGGCCTTTGCTTCCAACCACCAGAGTTGGGTGGTCCTCAACTAGAGAGCAGTTTGTTCTTACACACACACACACACACACACACACACACACACTTCTCCTTTGGTTAAAAAATAAAGTCCATACTCAGGAGTCTGAGGCAGGAGGATTGATAGTTTGAGGCCAGGGTGGGCAACTTAGCAAGACCCTGTTTCAAAATGAAAAACAAAAAGGGCTGGGGATGTAGCTCAGTGGTAGAGCACTCCTGGGTTCAATCCCCGGTACAGGGGGGAAAAATCCAAGCTGTTTTGCCAGGCTCTGGATGTCTTCTAGAACCTTAGGCATCATTCATGGTTTCTAGCCTCCTGTTACTCAGCCTGTTCTCCAGCCCTACTCCTGCCTTTTCAACATCCCGGGTCCCCTTGTGCTCTCTGCCTGCAGTTCCCATTCCATTTTCAGCTGCCCAAGGCTTCTTCCCTGGAGGTCTTTCACCTTGTTCTCTGCTCACTTGAAGCTGGAACAATCCAATCTTTTCTCCTATCCTGTATCCTTATCATGTTCCAGAGCAGGGGCCTGCCGGGCAGAGAGGCAGGGGCCGCAGTCCTCAGCTACCGGTTCTTATAACCACATTGAAGAGATTTCAGATGCTTTGCACATATTAAATGCATGGCTTTATAAGACTAGATAGGAAGAGGGCAAGAGGGAACGCTCTCAAGATAGAAAGGGAGACAGTGGGTCCTCTCAGGGGAGAGTGACGTGTCCCTCCTGCCCTCCTGTTTTATTGGGTATCCCAGGAAAATTTCCAGAGTCCTCCCCAGGTCCACCTCTTGACTTTTGTCTGACAGTAGGACTGCATCAGACTTTCAAGTCCCCACTGTGCGTGGCCTTACCCCACAGAGGGGAGATTTTACTATTATGATGACTCTGGGCCACTTTGGCCCACACTGGCGGTTCTACCTGGAACTTGTTCTTACAGACTTTATGGTAAGGAGGCTTTGCTTCTACCTATCCTGTCTCCCCAAGTCCTGGAATCTGATCTGCCTAAAGATCACAAGAGTCCCTGCTTTGGGGAAAACTGTCCTTCTTATCAGCAGGGAGGAGTCTTATTTTGGGCCTGCATTTCTCCTGCAGAAATCAGGTTGTTTCTGAGGAATGTAGCATGTCATATTGATTCAGTCCAGGCAGGGGTGTGACTTAATTGCTTTTGGTTGGTGTGGGGATTACCAGGGATTGAACTCAGGCACTCAGCCACTGAGCCACATCCCCAGCACTGTTTTGTATTTTATTTAGAGACAGGGTCTCACTGGGGTGCTTAGTGCCCCACTTTTTGCTGAGGCTGGCTTTGAACTCTCGATCCTTCTGCCTCAGCCTCCTGAGCCACTGCCATCACAGGCATGTGACACCCTGCCCAGCAGTAAAATGCTTTTTAAAAGAAAGCATGTGGGGTCAGTATAGCAGGTCCCATTTATAGAATTATCCTCTTAACCTCAGGTTCCCACTTTTAGGGAACAGACAGGGGCAAATGGTGGGAACAAGAGAATTCTATAAAATGGGCCCACGGTGCTGACCCCCACATGCTTTCTTTCCCAAGAAGCAATTTACCTGCAGCCCTGCCTGGCCTCAGTGGACAGGATATGTCATATTCCTCGGCAAACTACCTGTTCACTGCAGGAGAAACGCAGGCCCCAAGTCATGTGGGTCAGAGGAGCTCAAGTTACCCTGAAGGGGAAGACTTTTGTCATCCTTTTCACAGACCAGATCCTGAAAGTCTGGGAGATAAGGATAGTTCATCCTAACCATAGAATCTATAAGAATGTATGGTTAATAAGCCAATTAGAAGTCAACATAGACCAAGGTGACCTTGAGTGGTCTGGCCTTGAGGTCTTGAAAGTCTGATGTCACCCTGCTGTCAGTCAAAAGTCAAGAGATGGACCTGGGGGCTGGGAACATAGCTCAGTGGCAGGGCACTTGCCTCGCACCCGTGAGGCAGAGAGAGAGGTGTGGACCTGGGTGGAACTCTCTGGAAACTTCTCTGCGATCCCTAATAAAACTGGAGTGCGGGCGAGGCACATTGTCCACTCTCTCCTCTCTGAGAGGCCCCACTTTCTCCCTAGTGAGCGTCCCCCTCCCTTTTCCCATCCTTCCAATACACCCTTCCCGTTCCTCTGAGTGCTCTGTCTGAAATCTTTCTGATTTGGTCACAAGAATCGGGGTTTGAAGGAGGAGTCTTTGCATCATCTCAGTTGCCAGGAAGGACCCAGCTCTGAAACACCACCATCCTGTCTACTAACTATCAATAGCATTTTTCAGTTAAGACATCACTTATACCTCGCATACCTGTTTTCTTCAATTTAAGGGAAAATGGCCCTGCTTTCCCACCAGTACGCAAAATTCTTCAAGTTCCAATCCCACAAAAAATTATAAAGCTTTTTTTTTTTTTAATTAGGAATGGTAACGGCAACCAGGACTACTAAATAAATAAATAATAAAAGGAGTAGGCTTCAGCTCCAGGTTGTCACATTCTAGTGGTAAAAAGAGAAATACGGGAACTGAAAGCCACTGTGCCCTGGGCAGGAAGCAGTGTGTCTTAGTAGAGGACTTTGCACACACTGGATGCTGGTGTTTTGGAGCTAGATTAGGCTAAAAGGTAGTGCAGTCCAATCTTCAGGTGTCCTACCACAGGGAGCTGAGACCACAGAAGTCAGGGACTTGCCCAAGTCACTAAGTCAGTGAGACCCAGCCCCAGGGCCAGGGCACACCCTGCCACAGCCCCTCCTTCTTCTTTGAGCTCAGGAGTGGAGTGTCATTTCCACAACATGCCCCTCTGCTCCGCTACTTCCACAGAATGTGTTGGGGATTTATCATCTTGTTCTTTTGGAAAGCATAGTTGTTCTCTGGTTTAATGTAGTGATTGGCACAGGAAGAGTGAAGTTCAAACTTTTTTTTTTTTTTTTTTTTTTTTTTTGGTACCAGCAATGGAGCCCAGGGGCACTTAACTAACCACTGAGCCACATCCCTACCGATTTTTTAAAAAATATTTATTTTTTAGTTGTAGTTGGACACCATACCTTTATTTTATTTATTTTTATGTGGTGCTGAGGAGCGAACCCAGTGCCCTGTACATGCAAGGCAAGCGCTCTACCACTGAGCTACAACCCCAGCCCCCTGATTTTTATTTTGTATTTCGAAACAGGGTCTTGCTAACAGGTTGCTTAGGGCCTCACAGAGTTGCTGAGGCTTATGCTTTAAAAGCTTTCATTTCTACAATGGCATTCCTCCAGTGAGCTACCAGGAAGGTTCCAGAAAAACTGCCTGATTTTTTTTCCCTCTAAAAAGATTCTATGGTTAAGATGGGACCCCCCCCCCGCCCCCCTGCAAGCTGGTTTTCCCAAATCATTGCCTTATTCTCAATAGGATTTCAAACAGAACCACCTTAAGTCTCCCAGTGATTTGGCTGACTGTCCTCTGACTCAGCCAGGCAGGTAACCTGGGTGTTTTCCTGATTTTTTCCTAATTAGCAAATTCACCTCCCTTAGGCTGGCTCCATGGAAGTCCCCCTTTGGAATAACAACCAGCCCAGAGACCAAAATAGAGGAGGGATGTGTGTGTGTGTGTGTGAGAGAGAGAGATTGAGTAATCTGTGAGAGAAGTTAGCCATTGCATCTTGCTAAATCCACCAGAAGGCACCGTTATTAAGAAAAAATTTAGTTATGAATCATTCATTACATAGCATTTCTCTGTGGTCCACAACAAGCCGTTATTATATCAGCGATTATATATTTTAACACGGAGTCAGAATACCAGGGGCAAATCATTTATTTCTCTGGAACCTTCACAAAGAAGGCGAAATCCTAATAACCTGGTCACTCTTTCCTTTTAAACACTGAAGAGATCACACTGGCTCCACCCAGAAGTTATTCTTCATGCAACTTTATTCTCTGTGCAACTGAGAAATAGTACAGGACTTTCTCCAAATACGACAAAAGCTACTGATTGATGAGCACCTTACAGATTATCAAGGCTCTCCCCCTCCCCCTCCTGCAAAGAGAAGAGATGAGGAAAGAGTAGCAGAGGGCGCTGACCACCCAGCTAGCAAATCACAGCAAGAGAGCCCAGTGCAGAAGAAATCCTGGGTTTGGGGATCAGACAGACTCAGGATTGGGTCTCAGTTCCATCCTAGCAACTAGTCAAGGTCTATCACCCTCTTTGAGTTTTATTTTTTTTTTTAAAGCAAAAATAGGAGCATTCATTCCCTGTCCTACAGATTTTTGAGGATGGGACAAAATGTGAAAAGCACACAACTAAAGTCCTGGCATGTAAAAGCTCATCAGTGAAAAACAGCTTCCCTAACATCTATAAAACCTGCCTCATGAAGCCCATGTGGAGACGAAGTGAAACAATACCTGGGAAGTGCTCATTCCTTCTCCTACTAAATGCCCCTTACCAAAGCCGCCTCCAGGGAAAGAGAAGCTCAGCACAGCGGAAGACACTAAAGAGAACTTTATAAACTGGGCACCTTTATAAATGCATGCCTGTAATCCCAGTGACTCAGAAGGCTGAGGCAGGAGGATCACAAATTCAAGGGAGGCTGAGTCAGGAAGATCCCAAATTCAAGGGAGGCTGAGGCAGGAGGATCACAAGTTCGAGGCCAACCTCAGCAACTTAGCGAGGCCCTAAGCAACTTAGCAAGACCCGTCTCAAAATAAAAAGGGTTGGGGATGTGGCTCAGTGATAATATGCCCTTGGATTCAATCCCTGCTAGAAAGAGAGAGAGAGAGAGAGAGAGAGAGAGAGAGAGAGAGAGACTGACTTTATCTTCATATGTTAATATTCATCCAATTTATCTGCTGAATTCATACTTCTCAGAAAAATACTCAGGATTAATTTTTGAACCCAAGGGGTAGTAACAGCTGAACCCTAGGGCATGCTAGGCAAGCACTCTATTTCCCCAAGCCCCTAGATCAAATATTTTTAAAGTAACTGGTAACAACCAACTGGGTAACTTCAATATGCCTGAAAGCCCTCAAGGAGAAAACGTTTGATGATGTGTCAAGCTCAATCCATCCCTTGTCCCACATTCCTTCCCCAAATCCAGTTCTACTATCAAAAAACAGTAAAGTATGCCTGGTGCAGTGGCACAAGCCTGTAATCCCAGTAGCTCCCAAGACTGAGACAGGAGGATCACGAGTTCAAAGCCAGCCTCAGCAAAAGCGAGACACTAAGCAACTCGGTGGGACCCTGTCTCTAAATAAAATGCAAAATAGGGCTGGGGAAGTGGCTCAGTGGCTGACTGCCCCGAGTTCAATCCCCAGTCCCCTCCCCGCCCCCTAAAAAAGCACTAAGTATATTTTCATTTTATTTTAAAGTCGCAGTGTCACTTTAATCAGATTCTTAGATGGAGCGAGAACTACAAAGGTGAACACAAAGAAAAGGGAAAACGGCAGACAAAAGTAACTGAGTGGGAAAAGAAGTCATACAAATCTGGGTTCTTTTCCAATTAATGCCAAGACAAACTATTGGTTAAATGCTACGAAGTTTTCAAGTAGCCACTTATTGATTAAAAACAGTGTGCACCAAACAGAATGTCCGGGCTGGACCATCATTTACAGATTCATTGGTGTGTGCTGAAGTCCTGCAGCGTGGCCTGGGGACTTGGCCCAGAGTCGCCTTCCCCCAAGGCGCCTTGTCAATTAGTTTTCTGAAGCAACTTCCAAAGTAAGGTGTGCAAGGGAAATGGTCCTCTCACCTAAAGGACGGTCTCGCGCGGGGGGTGGGTGGGTGGAGTAGGGTGAGGGTAACGTTCTTGGGTTAACGTTTAACTTAACCCATATCACGAACTGTGGGAAATTCCACTTTTTACCGCCCTGAGTCGTCCGAATAATCCTATTTAGAAGGAGGCGCTCAGAACCTGGAACAGTTTGCATTTGCGTTTAAAAGTAAGGGAAAAGAATTTCCCTAAAAGCACCACTAAGTTGCCGGCACGTAAGCAAAAAGGGCGCGGGGGGGGGAAGCCCCCAAATGGCAGACCCCCTGTTCCCCTGAAGCAAATCACTTATTTTTCCTTAAGATTTAGGCCAGGAGAAGAAACCAGATTAAAAATGCGAAGCGCGTTTGGAGAGGAGTCCAGGCTGCCCCGGCGGCGGCAGGGGGCGCGGGGCCGGGCCGGGAGGTCGGAGCGCTAGCTCGCACCCTCCGGCTCGCTGCAGGGCGAGGGCGCCGACGAGGCCTTGGACTCGCCGTCGCTGTTGCATTCGGCCCTGCGCTGGGGGCCGGCCGGGCCCTCGTGTCCGCGCGCATGGCGCTCCAGCAGCTCCTGGAGGTGCTTGATGTAGCTGACGGCGGCGCGCAGCGTCTTCACTTTGCTGAGGCGCGGGGCGGCCAGCTCCGGCGGCAGGTGGTCTCGGAGGCGCGCGTAGCCCTCGTTCACGCAGCGCACCCGCAGCCGCTCGCGCTCGTTGCGCTGGCGGAGGAAGGCGGGCTCCAGGGCGCCGCGCAGCGGTGGGGGCGGGCGCGGCCTTCCCCGCGCGCAGCCCCGGTGCGCCGGCTCCAAGCACGCGGCGTCCAGACGCACTGAAACCCTGAAGGGGTCCCCCGGCGGGAGCAGAGGCAGGGTCCCTGGCACGCCCAGGGGCGCGGTGCGCAGCGCATACTGAAGGGTCAGCAGTCCGGCTGACTTCCGGTTCTCCATCAATTCGCCGAAAAGCAAACAGATCACTCAAGAAATTAATCTCTCAACCGAAGATGAGGCTTAAAACCTGGTCTCATCCAGATTGTGGTCCATCCAAACAGCCTGGCACCGCTGGTCTGCCTTTGGAAAAGGTTTTTGGGGGTCTGGAAACTAGGTTCCAGAACAGGCTTCAAGGAAAGTTTGCATGGCTTCCGAAGCTCACTGCACTCCTCGATCGCTATAAAAATCCAGGCCAGAGGTGGTAGACAGATACAGGACCTCCTCCCCCGCGCCAATCCACTCTTGAATCCCCGTCTTCTCCTCTGATCTTATTTCAAAAGATAAGAAAGGGGGGCTCCTCTGCTCGTTCCCCTAGCCTGGATATGTGGGCGCACACCAAACAGTAATCATCCAGAGCCACCAACGCTTTTCAATTCCTGTAATACACCGTTCTGGGGCTTCAAGAGATGAGGGCTTTTTTTGCAAGCAGCCTAGGAATCTTGAAGGTTTGAGAACTCTTCCCAGGAACCTACCGGTCTCCTGGCGGGGAGCGAAAGTTTACCCGAGGCTTTCTCCTTGAAAAATCAAGACTTGACTGCCCCGTGGTTTCCGGCGTCCAGGTCTTATGGAAAGAGCTTTTAGAGTGTTTGCAAACTTACACTTGCTCTTTCATTTCTGGGGAGGTGGAGGGAAGCGCTCATCAAAGGGAAGACTGCTCTCTTGTGGTTAGAAGATGTGTCAAAACAAGGAGGACCCCCGGGGAAGCTCGTTTTCTTCTCCCAAACCAAATCTTTTAAAAACCCAGTTAGACACTTTTTGAAAGGAATACGAAAAAATACATTCTTTAGAAAAGAATATAAGGGCCCGCATATTATGTTCCAGCGTCTGTTTGACTCAGGGTGCTTTGGTCTCCAGGCTACTTTTTAACATCAAAAGACTGAACAGTAACAGACACTTTTAGCCAGTTATTTCTCACAGTGCTTACTGTAAACACAGTTTCAGTACGGTTTCCCGACCTGTTCTAATCCCACGCAGGATGTAAGGACATCGTCTTTCCTTAGCACAGAGTATTTTTCCATTGTATTCTTCTTACAACCACCACCACCACCACAACAACAACAACAATTTATTTTCTCCCTTGAGGACAGAGAAACAACGTTTGAAAAGTGGGGAGCCCCAGTTCCATATTAAAAAAAAAAAAAAGACGGCTTTGAAGACTTGTCTTTTTAACACACGACCAAAAAATGAATAATTAATCCATTCGTGTTGGTAAAGGGCTTTGAAGATAAAAGTGTCATTAAAAATCCAACTGTACTGGTTAATGTCAAAGAATGTGTTATCATGCTGAAAATCAGATTTCCTGTTCTGCAAATCAGCACATTAAAGCACCTTCTACTTTAAAAGTCCAACTTAAAAACAAGAGAAGCAAAAACCCCCTACGTTTATGATCAGACCTTCTGTCGATTCCTTGGGAGCCAAGGTGTCGCCCTAACATGTTTTTTTGACAAGTCCTGTGCTTCCCTGTTTACTCTAAGATGATCTGCCCCAAGCAACTGGAAAAACATTTCCATCAAGGCAAATAATAGAGAAATAATTATTCCTTTCAGGCATAAGTTAGTCACATTTTATAAAGTGTAGCTCCCTTATACTGGCAAACAACCTCCCTGTTGTGGTGATTTCTCCGTAGAATTGAGGACTCTCTTCCTATTAGGAGAAAAGCCCTTCAGAGAACCAGGTAGGCTTTTAAGTCACAAGCTATTTTTTTTTGGTTGTGTCAAATATTTTGCTCTTTATTCTAAGAATGACAAGAAGAAATTGAAGTATTTTAAACAGGGAGGTGACATAGATTTGTACTTCAAAAAACTCATTTTAAATTGAACATGGCGGCACACACTTGTAATCGCAGCAATTCAGGGAGGCTGAGGCAGGAGGATTGCCAGTCGGAAGTCCGCCTGGGCAACATAGCTAGATCCTGTATGAAAATAAAATAAAAAGGACTGGGAATGTAGTTCAGTGGTAGAGCATTCCTGGGCTCAATCTGTAGTGTAGAAAAAAAGAAAAATATCACTCTTCTGCACAGTGAAGAGTAGCTTGGAGAGGAGCACAGAGAAAAATATTTGCAACCAGGTCAGGCAAGGATGCGAGGAAGGACTTGAAGCATATATTGCTGCAAGCTTAAGGGAAGGAAACTATTGACATTAACAAACTTGAGCATGTGCGCACTCCTAGAGATCAAACCCAGGGCCTTGCCCATGCTTTGCCTCTGAGCTATATCCCTAGCCCTTGAAATTAATAGTGCACACCACATACTCTTTGATCCAAAGATTTCTATACCTTTGCCTTACAAAAAAATGAATGCCCCAAGCTGGGTGTGGTGGTGCACGCCTGTAATTCTGGCTTCTTGGAAGACTAAGGCAGAAAGGATCACAAATGCAGCCTGGGCAATTTAGCAAGACCCTATCTCAAAATTTTAAAAAGGCACTTGCCTAGCGTGTGGGAGGCCCTGGGTTCAGTCTCCAGCACCAAAATAAATAATTAAATCAACAGTGCACCAGTATTGGTTTATTGGTTTAATGGTACAGTATGTTTACTGTACCATTGGTGGTAGTAAAAAAGAAAAAAAGGTGTGGAGGGAGGAAATAGCCTTAATGTCCAATTCATAGGGACAGGGTTAATACTTTTAGACTATAATGCTATTACTAAAAATATTGAGATCTATATGTAAGAACTTGCATATATACTTGATGTGTTAAAAAATCATAGAGTAACAATTATAGCGTGAACATAAAACAATCCTACCTGATGCATATGTCTTTATGCGTTTGTGTGCGCACAGAGAATGAAATGGAAAGGCACGCCCCAAACTTGGTCAGTGGCTGCCTGAAAATTGTTGCATTGGGGCTAGAGGAGTGTCCATTTTTCTTTATAGATCTTTCTACTGTTTCACTCACTTCAAACAGTGCATATTACTTTCTTAAAAAGCTAAGTTTATTATAATAAGAGAAAATGGATAGAACACTCAAATGACACTAATCAAAATCAAGCCAACAGATTTATCAATATAGTTGATAGTTTAAAGCACCGGAACCAGGTTTTCCAATTCCTTAAACATTCTGTCTCTGAGGAAGAAGTATGTACAGGAATACACACACACACACACACACACACATCAATACCACACACAAAAAGGCCAGATCTTCATTCTACAGTTTTGACCCAGATAAATATTTTCTCCAACTTAAAGATATCTCACATAAGGCTGGTGTTATGGTTTTGATTTGGAATGTCCCCTAGGATCTCATGTGTACAAAGGTGGAGCTCTTAGGCAATAATTGGATCATGAGGGCTCTAACCTCATTGGTGGATTGATCCTCTGATAGCTGATTGGAGCACTGGGAGGTGGAGGTGGCATCTGTATATCTTCTTCTTACCCCCTCCCCCGCTTTCTTTCAGTACTTCCAGATGCTTTTCTCTGTTTCCTCCACCTTCTTTCCACCATGATGTTCTGCTCACCTTAGGCCCCAAGAAATGGAGACAGCTGAATATGGACTCAAACCTCTCAACCCATGAGCCAAATAAATCTGTCTTTCACTAAGTTGTTCTTGTCAGGTATTTTTGGTCACAGTGAGGAAAAGCTGAGTAACACAGCTGGCGAGATCAGATTACAGATATACTAAGCCACAGGAACATTTGGGACTGGTGTGTGGTTCTCTCTTTTTTTTTTTTTTTAATTTAATATTTTTTAGTTTTGGTGGACCTTTATTTTATTTATTTTATTAATTTATTATGATGTGGTGCTGAGAATTGTACCCAGGGCCTCATACATGCTGGGCAAGTGTTCTATCACTGAGCCACCACCCCAACCCCAATGTGTGTGGTCCTCTTTAAATGTGTTCATAAAGGGAAGGATGGGCACTCACTAAAGGCCGGGCTCAACAGATTTAAAAGTATCTTTAAGGATGAGGAACCCTTCCACCCCTAACACTCAGATCCTTCATTACCTGCTTAAAACATGAGAGTCAAAAAGATTGAGGTTGACTCTTTCTTCGTAATATATGATGTCTTACAGATTTGGGTTTCCTAGGCTCATGGCACCAAGGTGTACATACCCTTTTGACCCCGTGCCTGTAATTTGCCTCAGCTATGAGAAGTGGGGAACAGGGATCCATATATATGACCTCATGCTAGATGTAAGTCTTTTCCTAGGTGTAGTTAACTAAATCTCAAATCGATCATCTACCATGATCGAATTCAACAAGTCCTTTTCTATATAGCTCAAGTATTAACTATCTGTACAACCATGTGCAATAGCCACCAAATATAACTAAATCTCTAGACTCCTAAGAGTACTGTGGGCCACATTTGGCATCATCAAATTCATCTGGAAGGAGAGGTCAGGAATGACAGCTTGGAGTAGGGCATAATTAGGCATTTACCTCCCTGGGAATCTCTGTGCTAATCTAGGTAGCAACCCACAGAGCTGCTCCCCACCGCCCCACCACGGCCTAGTACCACACAGGTGCAAAGGAACAAGACTCACACCAGAGTGTGGCCACTGTTCTGACTTAGAAGTCACCTACCCATTAGGAGCCAATACATCATATAACCTCTCCACAAACAGCTTCCAGGAAGCCTGGAGGGCTGAATTACACAGAGTCCACCACAGAGAAGCCCAAAACTATCTTTCCCCAACAGGCCTTTACAGTTGTGTCAATCTACATATAATTCATCAATCAAGTGATTGGTGTGGGTGAGGTTACCTAGCAGCAGAATGGACCTTCTACCTTTATCAGGTTTTCAGAGGAAATGAGAACAGAAGGTCAATTGTCAATCAGAGCCGGAAAGCTGTTTTAATCCTTACACATATCATTGCACTCTGAAGAGTATATATATAAAATTTACAGAAAAATTCAAAGAACCATTTAGGTATTTAGGTACAACTTATTACTGTTTTTGCTGTTCTCAAGCACTATTTGAATTTTTAAACTTGTCTCTGCAGTCCTTTGTCATATAGAAATTTAAAGTTTTCAAAATATTTTTATTAGTTGTTGATGAAATTTTTTATTTTATTTAATTATTTGTATGTGGTGCTGAGAATTGAACCCAGTGCCTCACACATGCAAGCAAGTGCTGTATCACTGAGTCACAACCCCAGCCCATAAAAAGTTTTTTATTTTTTGTTTTAATACTGAGGAATGAACCCCGAGGAACTTTATCATTGAGCTATACCCCCAGACCTTTTTATTTTTCATTTTGAGACAGTCTTGCTAAGTTATCCAGGGTGATCTTGAATTTGCCACCCTCTGCCTCAGTCTCAGAGTTGCTGAGGTTAAGGCATGCGCCACTGTGCCCAGCTTCCAGCAGGAATTTTTCCTTTGTTTTTGGTAGTTGTAGGTGGGCAGAATGCCTTTATTTGTTTATTTTTATAGGGTGCTAAGGATCGAACCCAGTGCCTCACATATGCTAGGCAAGCTCTCTGCCACTGAGCCCCAGCAGGTGTTTTTAAAAGATGAGTTTGTAGTGTTTCTTAAACTGTAACTATATTGTCTACTAATGGACTACTGATAGTCTTGCATTTCCCTTTGAAATATAAATCATTTCTTTTTGTTATTGAGTTTCACTGCCTGAGATCTCCATTCTGATGCTAACAGTAGTAGTGATCACTGGCATCCTTTTATTTTAATGAGATAGCTTCTGATATTTCACCATCTCACAGTTTTTTGTTTGTTTGTTTTATTTTTGGTACTAGGGATTGAACCCAGGGACACTTAACCACTCAGCCACATCCCCAGCCTTTTCTATATTTTATTTAGAGACAGAGTCTTGCTAAGTTGCTGAGACTGGCTTTGAACCTGCGATCCTCCTGCCTTGGCCCTTTGAGCTTCTGGGATAACAGACATGACCACTGCACCTGGCTCACAAATATTCTTTACCAAATTAAGGAAATGTTCTTCTTCTTTTTAATTTTTTTTAAAAAATTTTAGTTGTAGATGGACCCAATACCTTTATTTTGTTTATTTACTTTTTTTAAAAATGTGGTGCTGAGGATCAGACCCATTGCCTCACACATGTTAGGCGAGCGCTCTTTAACATTGTAGCCCCTAACCCTGAGCCTTTCTACCTATTTTGCCAGCCATAGTTTTTCCCCCCATGGTGTTTCTCGCTATCTGAAGTACTACATATTTGAATTATTTATTTGTTCTCTGTCTTCTTCTGTTATAATGTTAAGCTCCATCAGGCGGGGTATTTTCTGCCTGTTTGCTTTTACTAGAATTTCATGTAAATAGACCCATAATATGTAATCTTTTGTGTCTGGTGTCTTGCACTTAGCCTAATAAACTTTTTTTTTAATTGGTTTATTTATTTATTTTTTAAACATCAGAAATTTATTGGTTGCTCAAAACATTACATTGATCTTGACATATCATATATCATACATTTGTTTCAAATGGGGTATGAATTCTTATTTTCCCCCGTGTACAATCTTGCAGGATCACGTTCATTATACAGCCACGTTTATACATACTGCCAAACAAGTGTTTGTTTTATTCTGCTGCCCCTCCTATCCCTTTCCTATCCCCCCTCCCCTCCCCTCCCTTCCCTCTACCCCATCTACCATATCTCATTTCTTTCACTCTCATTTTTTTCTCCCCTTCGCCTCACATCCTCTTATATGTATTTTTGTATAACAATGAGTCTCCTTCCCTCTTCCGTGCAATTTCCTCCTCTCTCTCCCATTCCCTCCCACCTCTCCTCCCTATTTGATGGTAATCTTCTTCTCATGCTCTTCCTCTATGCCTAATAAAGTTTTTTGAGTTCCATAGATGTATTGATAACTTGTTTCTTTTTATTGTTGTGTAGGAGTATTATTATTTTTTATTTTATTTTTAGGTGGTGCTGAGTATCAAACACACGGCCTCGTGCATGCCAGGCAAGCATTCTACCACTGAGCCCCAGCCCCAGCCCAGATTCCACAATATTAATACACTATAATTATTCACTCACTAGCTGTTAGACATTGGGTTGTTTCCAGTTGTGGGCTACTGTGAATAAAGCTACTATGAACACTTGTGTATATGCTTTTGTACTTATGTTTTTATTTCTCTTGAGTAAATACCTAGGAGTGTAATTACTGATTGTATGGTCTAAGAAACTGTCAAGTTGTTTTTGAAAGGGGCTGGAGCAGTTTGCATAGTGTTAGCAATGTGTGAGGGGTCCAGGAATTTGCTCCACATATACACTAGTACTTGTTATGGTAGTTCTTTTTAATTTTTCCATTTGTAGAAGGTGTGTAATGTTAGCTGCAGGGCAGGCTGAACAAATGTTAGCTGCAGGATAACCCACGCACCCAAACCCCCCTCTGTCTGGTCCTTTATCACCTGTTTGCATCAAGTCTGAACACTTGACCCCCCACCCATCTGGTTACAAAAGAAACCCACATCTGACCCCTGCCCCATCTGCCTGAAGGCAGAAGATGACACCCTTAGCAACTACTGTATTATCCAATCGCTGTATGCCAACAAGGCAGCTTGCAAACCCAAAGACCCCATTAGATTTTGGCTAAAAACTCCCTCCTGCTGGACCCCTCTCTCTTGCTCTTGCCCTCTCTTTCTTCTCTTGCTCTATCTCTTGCTGTCTCTCTTCTCTCGCTTTCTCTTTTTCCTCCCCTTTTGCACTGCTGCAATAAAGATCTCTTGGTCGCTCTGAGTGTTGTGGTCACTTTCCTTTCATGTAATGTTACTTCCAGTGCTTCATTTGCATTTCCTTAATACCTAAAGATGCTGCACATCTTGTTTGTGTGCTTAATTACTATTTACCTATTTTCTTTAGTGAAGTGGCTGTTCAAATATTTTGCACAATTTAAAAAACTGAGTTGCTTGTCTTCTTATTGACTTTAAAAGGTTATTTATTATAGACACAAACACAAATCCTGTGTTTGTTCTAAAAATGTTTTCTCTTAGCCTCTTCATCTTGTTGACAGTGTCTTTTCAAGAAAAAAAGTTTTGATTTTGATGAAATTCAGTTTGTAAATTTTTAGTTTGTTTTGTGCTATATTTTCTTCTATGTAAATATGATAGTTTTAGTTCTTAAATTTATCTGACCAGATTTTTCCAATTCATCTTTACATCTCTGTGCTTAACAATATTGCCAAAAAAAAAAAAAAAAACAGGTGCTGAAACCTGTTGCAAGTGTTTGGACATTAACACAGGTGGCCTTCTCTAGGCCCCAGGTATTTTAGGGAACGCTGTGGCACCTCTTTGTAGTATGATTGACATTTCTATCTGATCAACAAGACAAGGAAACCAGTGTGACCTGTTCCATTCAGTGATAAGTTCCCTCATAGGAATGTGCTCTCTCCTTATGGGAAGTCAAACTAGGAACACATTACAGAAATTGACCTCTCCCCTCTTCTCATCCAAAACGTTTTGCTTACTTCTGCATTGGTGAATTCCCCACTAAGCTGCAAGCTATCCAAGGCAGATTCGGGTGTCTTGTTTTCTATCTCTATGTTTGAGACGTATTTTAGTAAATATCTTCTGGATGACAGGAAGACTCCCTGGGCCTGCTGTTCTGCTGTAATGGAAGATACCAGAAGGTGTGGTGCGGTTTCCATGTCCACTCCTCATTAAGTTCAGAATCATTTTCCTGCAATATTTAAAGCCTTCGTAGTACGCCCCAGCCTTTAGCACAGCGCCTGGCATGCAGTAAGGAACGGAGAGCAAAATGAGAACATTTGTACAAAGTCCCAAAGCCACCATTGGGCCACCTTCAGGCGTCACATGCCGTGAAAAACACTGGGGATGGAATCCCAATTCCTCGGGGCCACTGGGGATGGAATCCCAATTCCTCGGGGCCACACAGCCAAATCCCTGGTTAAGCCCTTTATTTCGAAAATTTCGGGTTTGCGTGGACCCATGGATGCCTCCCTGTGAGGAGCGAGCCGCGAAACGCGAAGCGCGGGATCTGAGAACTTCGTGGATTCAGAATGCTCACGCCGCGTGCACCGCAGCACGGGTCGCCTAGCAACGGCGGGTCGATCGCTCGGCGCTCGACCAGATCGGGCCGGCTTGGAGACGCGGCGCTTGGTGCGGAGCCTCTCGCGGCCCGCCCCCTCCGGCCCGGGTCCCCGAGGTGCGCACGCGCGGAGGGGGGGCCGGCTTGGGGGAGGGGCGCGCGCACGGGGGGCGGGACGGGGGGCGCCGAGAGTGGCTGAGGAGCCGGAAACGCGCCGCGGAGGGTGCGGCGCTGAGGCGGCGGCGGGGCCGGGCGGGGCCGGGCGGGAAACGTTAGGGGAGCGGCCCCGGAGCGCGGGGGTCGAGGGCGGGGAGGGCCCCAGGCCAGCTCTGCCCGGATGAGGAACAAAGCGGAGGGGCAGGTGCGCGCCCCCCGCGCGGCCGGCAGGTGGGCTGCGCGTGGGCCGGGCGGGCGAGGGCGGCCTGTGGGCCCGAGGCCGGCGGGCGGGCGAGGTGGCCGCCCTGGAGGCGCTGTCGCGGCGCCTGCGGCTGTGCAGTGGCGAGGAGTCTGGGTCTGTTAGCTCCCAGTGTTTGGTGACCGCTCTTTCCACCCCCCAGGTTGGGCAGCTCCTCCCCGAAGCTTCTGGAGGAAAGGCCCTGGGTGTCCCCCGGCATGCCCCATCCCGCGGCGGGGTGCGCGGCCACCGGCCCTCGGGAGAAGTTGGGCGGCCCCGGGCGGCCCCGAGGACGGGTGGCCGCGGTCGTGCAGCGGTTGTGAGCAAGATGCGGTAGCACGTGACGCTGGAACGCAAACCCTGATGCCGGTTCCCCGCCGCCGCCGGAGCGCTTTTCTCTGCGACGCTTGGCCCGAAGCTGATGCATCACAGGTGAGTCAGGACGAGGGCGCAGCGCAGGTGACATCGTTGGCAAGCATCTGGCAAACGAATGTCCGAGTTGGTGCTTTTGTTTTTGGTGCCAACGAGAGGGCTCCAGGTGTGATTTGCATATGGGTTTGTGTCCCAAAGGAAACAAAACCCAGAAACTAGCGTTGGGTTGAAGGCACTCTCCTCCATCCTGATTTCCTCTGAGTGTGAACAGTTGTTCTAAATTAGCTACAGACATTTATTGTTGGCTGGTTGACCCCTTTCTCCTATGTGTTTGAGTTATTTGAGCTTTAATAATATTTTTATCAGGAAAGTTTTTTTTTTTTTTTTAACTCTTCCTGCCTGCCTGCCCGCCTTCCGCATCGTGCTCACTGTGAATTTTGTTGGTTACCCTGTGGCAGGGATGGTAGAGAGGAGAGATTACGTTCTTAATCCTGCAGGCTTCATGCGGATGCTTAAAGTACTTTAGGAACCATACCTGTACAGTACAGAAGCAGACCAAAGGCACAGCCGGGATTGCCTCCTGTTTTTCAGGATCTTTTCAAAGGCTGTGTGCTTAGAATGAGGAAGATAAAACACGAATTCATTGAAGTTATCCAGATTGTCCGTTTGTATTGCAAAGTGTGCATTTCAGTTAGCTTCTTATATGTCATTCCAAGAAAAGGTGTGAGACCTATAACTGGCCAGTGTTTATGTTACCGCTGTTGACCAGTGACGAGTCCTTGCTTCCCCAATGTTGAAGAATAACACCAGAGAGCACACGCTGAGGCGAGGTCAGAGTAGAAATTAGAAGTTTATTAAAGGACAGCAGAAAAGACTTCTCCCGGAGGAAGAAGGGGACCCAAGAGGTGGAATCCGTGGAAGTGCGGTTGTCTCCCCTTTTTATAGTTTTGGTGATGGAATGTAGGTTGGAAGGCCTGAGGGGAGGGGGGACACAGGTGGGCTGAATCCTTCAGGAAGGACTGAATTATCACTTTTTGGGATGGGCTTATCACTTCTCTGGGATGAGTTATCTCCAAATCTGTTGGGGGCAGTTTCCTGGGCTCCATTAACATTTCTTTGGGGTGGACTTTGGCCTAGGGCCTTTCTGGGACTTCATTAACATTCCATGAGTTGTCCTGGGTTTCCCCTGAATCATTCTCAGTATGGCCTCCATTTCAGATTTCACTCGATATTAGACCAGATTTACCTAACTACACTGACTACCTAATTTTAAATCTGGCTTAATTTACACAGATCAGTTAAAAATACATAAACTGTACAGGAGTGTAGAAAATGAGTAGGGAAGTGGCCCTTTCTTCCAAGATTGCTTCTTAGAATCCCCCCATGAGAAAGGTAATTAGAATACAGTTGCCCTTTAGAGTAAGAAAATCTTATGAGGAACATATTGTACATTCCCTTCCTCTGCCTCTCTCTGTGGGATTCTAGTTACCTCTAGTTTATGGCTGCTGAGGTCATCACATTTTAGTGACTCAGAACAAAGCAGAAATCTGCTGAGCCTCTTACATTAAACTCTGGTTGGAACTGGTTTGAGAAGGCCCAGAAGTCAACTTAGAAACACCATTTTGGTTTTTAGATTAATATTCAGGAATTTTCAGAATGGGAGTTAAAACTAAAGATATTAAATTTTGCTTTAAAAAATAATTGTAACCAATTTGTTGTGGGCTCTTAAATGTTCCAGCGATTATTGTGTTTCAGTTATGGTTATAGCTATAAAAAGTTATGGGAAAAGTCTGTTTTAAACCAAGTCAAGCTCAAAATCTTTCAGAATTTAAGGTAGCTATGGTTTCTTTAGGCTACAAGAAGTTTTGCATTCTTTTGTAATAAAGTACTGTTATCAGTGTACTGTCCATATGTTGTGCTTCATTTGCCATGTGATTCTAGATGTCTCTCTAGCAAGGATGATGAGTTTTACATTGCTCCATCAAATCAGAATGTTCAGAATGCCTTTTCTACACAAGAGACTATACCAGGTTTACCTTGTATATTTAGTTGGTGTCCAAGAGCTTAATTTTATGAGATAACCTGGCTAGGAAAAAGGGCGAACTCTGTAAGTGTAGAATAATTCGAGATGCAGGTATTTGTGGGACCCTAAGATATACCCTACAAAATAGGTCCTAATGCATTTAAACTGTATAAAAGGCAAAGCAATTCTTTTTTTTTTTTTTTAAAGATATTTGTTTATATTATAGACCTAAGAGATTTTCTCATTTTTATTTTATTTATATGTGGTGCTGAGGCTCGAACCTAGGTGAGCGCTCTACATTTTTTTTTTTTTTTTTTTTTTGGATATTTTCTTATCATAGTTAAGAGGTTTCTCCTCCTCCTTTTTGTTACCAGGGACTGAATTCAGGGGTGCTTAACCACTTAGTCACATCCCCAGCCCTATTTTTATATTTTATTTAGAGACAGAGTCTAACTAATTTGCTGAGGCTGGCTTTGAACTCTCGATCCTGCTGCCTCAGCTTTCCAGGAAGCAAGAGTTTGTGTTTCTTAAATTAGATCTGGGTTTAAATCCTGACTCTACACTACCTCTGACTAGTTATGTGATCTTTTTTTTTTTTTAGAGAGAGAGAATCTTTTTTTTTTTTTTTTTAAGAGAGAGATTTTTTTTTTTAATATTTATTTTTAGTTTTCGGGGGACACAACATCTTTGTATGTGGTGCTGAGGATCGAACCCGGGCCGCACACATGCCAGGCGAGCGTGCTACCGCTTGAGCCACATCCCCAGCCCAAAGTTATGTGGTCTTTTTAGCCTCTCTGAGTCTAATTTCCTCATCTTTAAAGTGAGATTAACAAACAAACTAACAAAAAAAAACCAAAAAACCCTATTTTACGGTGTTTATGAGGATTAGAAGAGATAGTTACATGTAATCTCTTAGCCCAGTGCCTAACTCATGAAAAGGGAGTAATAAGTATTAGCTATTATTAGTTCCGGTTTGGTTGTTAAAATATCATTGCTGTTTTTCAAAATTAAAAACCTATTTGGGTTTGACTTCACTGCTAAGGAATATGGAGCCCCATTTGATTCCCTTCCCCCCTTCCAAATATAGGTAGATATACAGAGAAGAATGCCTAACACTGTTACCCAGTAAGGATTAAAAGTCATAGAGACCTTTCACTGTTGTGTTGACTAGCCTCTTTAAATGATAATGATTATAATATGATACTCTCTGAATTCTGATTAAGAACTAATACTTTTTTAAAATAACCTCCAATAATGCCTTATTCAAATCAGTGTTACTCTTCTTTTTAAGTTGTTTTTAGTGGCACTGCAAGATGGATTGCGTAGAAAAGGTGACTTTTGATTCTTTTTTTTTTTTTTTTTAAATATTTATTTATTTTTTTAGTTCTCGGCGGACACAACATCTTAGTTTGTATGTGGTGCTGAGGATCGAACCCGGGCCGCACGCATGCCAGGCGAGCGCGCTACCGCTTGAGCCACACCCCCAGCCCGACTTTTGATTCTTTAGCCTGCCAAAAATGGTCTGTGTATTAGAAAACAGTTTGGTATATTGAAAAAGTAAACTTTTGGGCAGCATTTTGCAGGATGTTTTATGTTCTTTCATAATCACTCTTATGATTTGGGGCATATGACATGCCACTCCACCTTTGAGTTTCAGTTTCCTCATATACCTTATTTTGCAGAACTGGTTTGAGAATTCAGAGTAATATTTAGTAATGTTCTAGCAAAGCTTATGTAATGAACCTTGATAGTTAGGGGATATTAAGAGTATTGATTGATTACTAAGGTATTTAAATTTTTTTTTTTTAAGTTATAGATGGACACAGTAGCTTTATTTATTTACTTTTATGTGGTGCTAAGGATCAAACCCAGTACCTCACACCTGGTAGGCAAGCACTCTACCACTAAGCTATAACCCCAGCCCCTACTAAGGTATTTTTAATAAAATAAAATAAAATATTGACCCCTGGGAAAAGTATACTGCTTCTTCACCCCATTGGTGATCTGAATCAGACCCATTATTGCCTCAACTCCAGGTAAAAAGGATTAGTAAAAATTTTTGAATAGTTTAAAGTAATAAACCAATTAGAGAAAATAACTATTATGAGAAGAAAGTCATTGCCAACATGCTGTACAGATTACAGACTTTTCTTTGAATGATATGCATGGGGTTTGGAACAAGGCTGATCTGAATTCAGATCTCTTTTCTGCTACATGACATTCATGTGAATTAACCTCTCTGAATCCTAGTTTTCTTATTAGCTGAAAGAATATATCACATTAGCTATCTCAGAGAGTTCAGAGCATAGAAACAAATAGTTAGTTGATCAGGCCATGTCCCCATCCCCACAAATTCAGATTCTTAGACATCTTTTTTTTTTTTTTCTCCCAAGGTTTTTTTTAAGGTGTTGATGGACCTTGATTTTATTCATTTATTTATACGCAGTGCCGAGAATTGAACCCAGGGCCTCACACATGCTAGGCAAGTGCTCTACCACTGAGCCACAACTCTAGCCCCTCTTGGACATCTTAACATGAAGTCACTGAGGTAATTTTCTGTGTAACTTGTTGTGTATGATCTTTCTTAGGATGAATGAAATGAACCTGAGCCCAGTGGGGATGGAGCAGCTGACTTCATCCTCTGTGAGCAATGCCTTGCCAGTCTCAGGAAGTCACCTGGGTTTGGCTGCCTCACCTACTCACAGTGCCATCCCTGCCCCAGGTGAGCGGTAAGGGAGTGCCTCTGCATTTCAGCGCTTCATCACCTTAACACTGCCAAGTGGAGCCTAGAGGAGATTGGAGTGCTTTTAAGGGTGGAAATAACTGGAAAGACCTGAATGGCAGTCCCACATGGGGTAGCATAGAAGAAAATATTTTGCAGAGTTGCAAGTTCTAGTGGATAAGAGGAGTAGTAGTTATTATTTTTTTTTTTTTGTCTTATGGTCTCTTTTTGATTGGTAGCATTTTGTCCAAAGTTTGGCATTCCTTCTGGGTTATCCACTCATCTGGTTCTCATCTTTGGTACCTTGTCCCTGGGTTAATAAAGAGAATCAGTTAAATTTACTCTTTAATTCCCAGAAGCACAGGGAATGGGGTTTTATTGCTAGATTTGAAACTGAACAACTGGAAATGTGCCAGACATTGAAAAATTCTGGAAAAGAGGTGGTCCCAGAGATGTAGCTCCTCTGGAGAGCTCCCTATGAGCCTTGTCACTCAGAGAATAATACAAGAAGAATTCATTCTTCCCTGTTGCTGTACTATTTTTCTTTTGTCTAGTTTTATTTTTCCTATTGAAGTGGAGAAGAAATGAATAAGCTGTTGATTTTTAAAGATCTGTGACATTGGGGCTGAGGATGTGGCTCAAGCGGTAGCGCGCTCGCCTGGCATGCGTGCGGCCCGGGTTCAATCCTCAGCACCACATACCAACAAAGATGTTGTGTCCACCAATAACTAAAAAATAAATATTTAAAAAAAAAAAAGATCTGTGACATTGAAATATGCTAGACTTTTATCAGAATCGGAGTTAGGATTATTTTAGATAGATCTATAAGTTATCTACTTAGTTCTCTGTAGAGAGTTATCTGACTAATTAGTAAAATACAGCAGTTGGATAAGATTAATCAAAATTAGTATCTCTTTACACTTAAGTGTCTACAAAAGAAATTTAAAAAAAATTATTAGTGGTTAACCCAGCTGATTGTCTCTTCAGCATTCCTTTTAGTGGACACTCTTGTTGAGGAAAAGCTTATTAAAAAATATTGCTCCTGACACAAATATGCAAAATCAAGCACTGTCCAGGTGGGTGAGTATTCATCATGATACTTAGGCATAGTAAGGGCCACTTCAGCACTTCGAAAGTAGAAATGTTTCAAGATAGATATAGGGGCTGGGGATGTGGCTCAAGCGGTAGCGCGCTCGCCTGGCATGCATGCGGCCCGGGTTTGATCCTCAGCACCACATACCAACAAAGATGTTGTGTCCGCCAATAACTAAAAAATAAATATTAAAAATTCTCTCTCTCTCTCTCTCCTCTCTCTCTCTCTCTAAAAAAAAAAAAAAAAAGATATAATCTAAGCTTTTAATTTTTTATTGATTGTGAGGCACAGAATATATACAAAAGACTATATGAAAGTGTATATGTATGATTTTACATCTGACTTTGAATTGCACTCTTACAAGTAGAAGCATATTTGAATTTTTTAAAAGTGAACCATTCCACCATATAGAAAGGAAAATACAAAGTAAAAAAAAAAAAAAAACCATACTCCACTCCTTTGAACAATTCTTTTTTTTTTTTCCTGAATATAATTTGTTCTCTTTTTAAAGGTTCTTTAAACTAGGTTTTTAATTATAAATTAAATGTTTTGGTGCTTAACTGTTTTGTCCCATTGTTCTATTTGTGGAACATCTGTAAACACTTAAAAACAGTATATTTTATATATACATGTATGTGTATGTATGTATATGTGGTATATATGTATGTATATATGTATATATACGTGTACACACACACACTGTGCTTATAACAATAAAGATAAGAACACAATTTTAATTTTTTTCCTTTTTTTTTTTTTTAAATAAAGAGAGAGAATTTTTCGATATTTATTTTTTAGTTTTTGGCGGATACAACATCTGTGTTTGTATGTAGTGCTGAGGACCGAACCCGGGCCGCACGAATGCCAGGCTAGCGCGCTACCACTTGAGCCACATCCCCAGCCCACAATTTTAATAATAATTAATATAATTACATATATATTATGACTTTCAAGCTATTTTAATACATTGTTGTCATTATAATAATACAGCATTGAAAACTTGGGACTTAATGGGTTAAGAGCAGTGCAGACAACTGGAGGATCATCTTTTATTTATAAACTAACTTGGGAACTAATTCTGGGACTAAAGCTATTTTGCTTTGTCGTGTGTTTGGATATTTGTCTGTCTAGGGATGAGAACGCCTACTAAGTTAAGATTTTTGCTCATATGCAAGAAGTTTTGTGAGTTTAGTCAGTGGCTGTGGAGAGAATTTTTAAAATTTATTTTCTTTAAGAAAAAAAAATTTTTTTTTTTTTGTAGGTCTGCCAGTGGCAATTCCAAACTTGGGTCCCTCCCTAAGCTCTCTGCCTTCTGCTTTGTCTCTGATGCTCCCGATGGGTATTGGGGATCGAGGGGTGATGTGTGGGTTACCTGAAAGAAACTATACCCTACCTCCACCACCTTACCCCCACCTGGAGAGCAGTTACTTCCGAACCATTTTACCTGGTAAGTTTTATAGTTCTTTGTTAGGAAAAAAAAAAAAAAAAGCACAGAGCCAACTTTTAAACACAGTTCTTGAAGATTTGAGTACGACTCTATTTTTCTTTGTCATTATTAGATATTAATGCCCAGGTTGCGGGGTTGTTTATATTTATGTTCTTTCCTCTAAGAATGTGCACATATTCATTCTTTCTTTTTTGCTACCAGGGATTTAACTCGGGGATGCTTAACCTCTGAACCACATCACCAGTCCCCAGCCCTTTTTTTTTTTTTTTTAATTTCAGATAGGATCTTACCAAGTTGCTTAGGGCCTCACTGAGTTGCTGAGGCTGGCTTCAAATCTGCGGTCCTCCTGCTTCAGCATTCTGACCTGTTAGGATTACAGGCATGTGCCACCATGCCTGGCTAATGTATTCACATAGCAGTTTGACTAACCTGAATTTGTTAATTGCACATAAACAGTTTTTCTTTTTCCTCCTTTGGCATCTTCTTGGTTCAGTTTTTTCTTTTTCTTTCTTTTTTTTTTTTTTTTTTGGCGGGGTGGTGGGTACTGGGGATTGTATCCAGGGGTGCTTTTCTGTTGAGCCACATTTAATTTTTAATTAAATTTTATTTTATTTTATTTTTTATTTTTTTGTGATGTTGGGGATTGAACCCAGAGCCTTGTGTATACAAAGTAAGCACTCTACCAACTGAGCTATATCCCCCAACCCCTTTTTTATTATTAAAAAAATTTTTTTAAATACTTTCAGTTATAGATGGACACAATACCTTTATTTATTTATTTATTTATTTATTTATTTATTTATTTATTTATTTATTTATTGTGATCAAACCCAGTGCCTCACATGTGCTAGGCAAGTGTTTTACCACTGAGCCACAACCCCAGCCCCCTTTTTTTATTATTTTAAGACAGGATCTCACTAAGTTGCTGAAGCTAGTCTTGAACTTGTGATCCTCCTGCCTCAGCCTCCCCAGTTGCTAGGATTACAGGCAGTTGCTGCTGCATTGGGCTTTTGATTCAGTGTTTCTAATACCTACCCACCACATAACCCTGCTGCAGTGCCATTGTTTTTAAAATTTATTGAATTTTTGTTCTTTAGAAAAGTGTTAGAGGGAAACTGTCAAACTCCCTGTGAACATCTTTTTAGTGTACTTCCTGTCTTTTATTTTGGGTATAGGCTTTTATTGTTTTTCATAATTAAGGTCGTATTTGCAAATGATTGCATGCATGATTGTTTACTTTTTAACTTAGTAGTTTTCTCTGCTCTGCATATTTTTCCATGCTGTTGTGTGCTTTTCATAATTATCCTTTTTAATGACTCATTCCATTCTACTGAACACATATTCTGTAGTCATTATATTAGTCTTTATTGCTGGACAGTTTGGTTTTCCAGGTTTTACTCCCATTGTAACTGATGTTGTTATATCTTTGTGTATAATATTTACAAAAATGCATTTAGGGAAGGTCATCATAATCAGAATTTCTTGTGCAAGATGATGTATTTTTGAGGTTCTTCATAGATGTACTTTTCAAAGAGGTTTTAGTAATTTACACTACACTAGCAGCGCAACAAGTACCATTTCACTACGTCCTTACAAGCACAAGTTCAAAAGTTTTTTTGGAGTTGGGAACATGGTAGAGCACTTGCTCAGTATGCTTGAGGCCCTGGTTTCCATCCCAACACTACACTCTTTATGTTCTGTTTCAATAGAATTGGTACATTTGTGACTTGTTTTGGGTAGAGTTTAATGTGTTGTGATAGTTTAGTCAGTTAACTTAAATATAATTTATTAGTAGAAGATTTTAACAAAATTTGCATTCAAATCATTTGTTTAGTTTCTTAATAGAGCAAATTTTAGCATCTTAGGACTCAGGAATTGCAACCATGTAAATATTAAAGGAAGCATATAAATGACTTATTTCCACCTGGCCTCAGAGGAATATGGCTAATTTTTTAGGATTTCACAGGAAAAAACTTATTTATGTTATAAGTAGGTTGCTATTTATAAAATATGGATATTGATTAAATTGAAGTAGATTTTAGTTACATTTATAAGGAAAATAGTTTCTAGTACTTGGAATTTTTAATATATAGCATGTAAAAAGTCTCTGACACCTAATCTTTTGTTTTTCTCAGGCATTTTATCTTATTTAGCTGACAGACCACCTCCTCAGTACATCCATCCCAACTCTATAAACGTTGATGGTAATACAGCATTATCTATTGCCAATAACCCATCAGCACTTGATCCCTATCAGTCCAATGGAAATGTTGGATTAGAACCAGGCATTGTTTCAATAGACTCTCGTTCTGTGAACACACATGGCGCCCAAAGCCTTCATCCTAGTGATGGCCATGAGGTGGCTCTGGACTCAACAATTACCATGGAGAACGTTTCTAGAGTTACCAGCCCAATCTCTACTGACGGAATGGCAGAGGAGCTTACAATGGATGGTGTTGCAGGCGAGCATTCCCAAATCCCAAATGGCTCCAGAAGTCATGAACCTCTCTCTGTGGATTCTGTGAGCAACAACCTTGCAGCAGACACAGTAGGACATGGTGGTGTGATACCCATTCATGGGAATGGCTTGGAGCTCCCTGTGGTCATGGAAACAGACCACATTGCAAGTCGAGTCAACGGGATGTCTGATAGTGCTCTCAGTGATTCCATCCACACCGTGGCCATGAGCACCAACTCTGTAAGCGTGGCACTCTCTACCTCACACAACCTCGCCTCCCTAGAATCTGTTTCCCTCCATGAAGTTGGCCTCAGCCTAGAACCTGTGGCTGTCTCCTCCATCACCCAGGAGGTTGCTATGGGTACAGGTCATGTAGATGTATCTTCAGACAGTCTTTCTTTTGTACCACCGACACTGCAAATGGAAGACTCCAATTCAAACAAGGAAAACATGGCAACTTTGTTTACAATTTGTGAGTGTGTTTAGCTTTTCTTTTGGAAATATTGGTTTTAAAAGGCCATCCTGCCTAAGAGGTTTAGACACAAAATCTGGCACAGATTAAGGGAGTATGGAAAGTTATTAGACTTTGGAATTTTTATTTTCCTTTGTAATCTCCTTTGATTATTGTGGTTCCTTTTTCTTAATTAAGCTAAATGGTGTATACTTCACTGGTTCTTCGTGTCCACTTGAAGAAAAGTAGTCATTTCTGTATTTTACAGATAAGTATTAAGGTGTTTCCAAGGTCTTACAAATAGAGTTCTAGGAGTAAACTGTCCTAAAGCTAAATTGTGTGACATGACTTGTGTACTTTCAACATAAGACCAAAAGAAAAAAATTATGAGATCACTTTTATAACCCTATGGAAAATATAAGTGGATGTCAATGCTTTTTTTTTTCCCTTGGAATGCATATCATGTAGAAGTTCTTTTTATTGGGCAACAATAACAAAAAATTGTAAAAGTGATCACACTGTGTGCCTCATTCATGCAAGCAACATGTTGTGCTTTTAGTATACCACCTGTGTGCTAGATGCTGGGAATAGAGCAGTCTTTAGAGAGCCTCTGTGATGGGAAGCATAGATGAGTGGATAGGTACTGAGCTGCCACAATTTAAGTGAGGGGTGATGATTTTCCAAGTGAGTAGAGATATTGAGGATGAAGAAATTAGAGATCATTTACAAAGAACTCAGCAGAGCTTGTGGACTGGATAAAGTTGGGGAAGGGGAAAAGTTTAAGAGAAGAGATTGGATTATTACATTTTTTGGAGTGAGGGTAAGTTCAGTTTTAGGCATTTTGATTTGTGTCTATAAGATGCCCAGTAGAAATGTCTAATGAAATGTTGAATCTGGAGCTCAGGAAGGATCTGACTGTAAATATTTAGAGAGTATGAAGACCAAGTTGTTGACTGTGGCTAAACTGTCTAGTACAAGTGTACAATGAGAAGAGAAGAGGGCAAGGGGTATCCAGACAAGCAATGGAGGGAGAGCTTCCAAAGTAGACTGCCCAGGAGAGTCAAAAAGGAGGAAGCCCACCGTGGTGTGGGCTGCAGAAGTCAATCAATATGTTGATTATGTTGTATTAACCTTTAAAATCTCAAGTTTATAAGGTATAAATATTTTTTCTTTTTCGTATTGGGAATTGAGCCCAGGAGTACTTTATCACTGAGGTAGATCTCCAGCCCTTTTTGTATTTTGGGTCTCACCAGGTTGCTAAGGGTGACCTGGAACTTTGGATCTTCCTGCTTCAGCCTCCCAAATTGCTGGGATTACAGGCATGCACCACTGCACCTGGCTTATGTGTACATTTTAAAGTATACAGTGTAGCAATTTTCAGTATATTCAAAAGTTGTGCTGCCATTACCACTGTCTTAATTCCAAACATTTTAATCAACCCATAAAGAAACCTTATACCAGGGCTGGGGATGTGGCTCAGTGGTAGAGCTCTCGCCTTGCACGTGTGCGGCCCTGGGTTCAATCCTCAGCACTACATAAAAATAAATAAATAAATAAAGGTATTGGGTCCAATTACAACTAAAAAGTAAATATTAAAAAAACGAAGCCTATACCCATTAGCAGTTTTTTCCTCATGCCCTCCTCCTACTCAATTCTCAGACAACTATTAATCTACTTTCTATCTCTATGGATGTGTCTATCCTGAGCATTTCATGTAAGTGGAATCATAGTATATGTGACCTTCTGTCTCTGGCTTCTTTATTTAGCTTATTATTCATGGCTCATCCATATTGTAGCATGTGTCAGTACTTCATTCTTTTTTATAGCTGTTATTTCACAATCTGAATATGCTGCACTTTAGCCGTTCATCAGTGGATGTACTTTTGGTTGTTTCTACTTTGTGGCTATTATGAATACTGCTATGAACATTCATGTACAAGTTTTTGTATGAACAGATGTTTTTAATTGTCTTGGATACACATATAGAAGTGGAATTACTCTATTTTTGACTTTAAAAAGTTTGGATTAGGGAAATAGCTCAGTGGTAGAGCACTTGACCAACATGCATGAGGCCCTGGGTTTAAAGCCCAGCACTGCAGTATAGATACATAAATAAATACACACTTTTACAAATTTTAATTGACACACAGTATATGACACACACATTTATGGGGTACAGTGTTTATATTTAACCTCTTGGGAATCAGCCAGACTATTTTCTGAAGTGGCTGTACCATTTTGCATTCTTAGCAATATATGAGGGTTCCAATTTCTCTATATTCTTGCCCACATAAATCATTTCTTTATGTTTTTATTATAGCCTAGTAATGTGAAGTAGTATCCCATTGTGGTTTCTGCTTGTATTTCCCTAATGACTAATTATGTTAAACATCTTTCCTGTACTTACTGCCATTTGTGTGTCTTTTGGAGAAACCTTTAGTCATTTTTTCTCAGTATGAAGTGTGAATCTCCTTTGGAGGTTATTCCTCCTAGGAACGATGGAGACTCAGTTCTCATCAGGTGTAGGGGATCTCTAATCTGATTAGTCACATTTTTTTTTTTAATCAAGTAGTAGTTGAAGTAGTAGCTATACTACTGTTTTTCCTGAGTATGAAAACTTGGACATTTTATTCCACTGAAGTGCAAATTTCAAATGGATTGTTTAGCAAAATAAGACAGATGGCGGTGGTTCTAAGGTTTATTTTTGTGTTCAGCTACTTTGTGAATGAATTTGGAAAGTCTGAACTCAGTCATTGAATAACAGTGTCATGAATACTGTTCCTTAACACACAGAAAGGGAAGTTTAAAGAACAGAACAAAACGTGTGGAAAAGCACGCTCGTTACAGCACATGAGCTGGGCATGGTGGCACATGCCTATAATGCCAGCACCTGGGGAGTTTAAGGCAGGACTGTTACAGGTTTTGAGGCCAGTCTGGGCAAGTTATTGAAACCCTGTCTCAAAGAAGAAAAAAGACTGGGGATGTAGCTAAGTGGCAGAGCACCCTTAGGTTCAATCCCCAGGACTGAAAACAAACAAAACCCCAAAACCAAAGAACAGTGAATGAAGGCAGTACCCTCTCTCACAATGCAAAAAGATGGAGTGCATGAAAAATAAGAAAAATTTGGTGCACGTAGGTCTGCAAGAATATGATTTTTCCTGTTCTCCACAAGAGTGGATCATTGGTTATTTTTTTTTTTTTTAAGAGAGAGAATTTTAATATTTATTTTTTTTTAGTTTTCGGCGGACACAACATCTTTGTTTGTATGTGGTGCTGAGGATCGAACCCGGGCAGCACACATGCCAGGCGAGAGCGCTACCACTTGAGCCACATCCCCAGCCCCATTGGTTATTTTTTTAATTTATTTTTTTGTCTTCTTTAGAATGGGTGGTCAAAACTAGGCTTGGTGTAGCTGGCTCTGACCCCTCTGTCCATACTGCCATCTTTTCTCCCACTCTGCATGACTAACATTTCAATTCAGTTTTCTCTTACAGTTCAGAATTGTAATCATTTGCACTTTAGGGTACCCTATCCAAAAGTATTGCTTATCTACTTAATGTAAGGGATAATAATACTTGGTTATTGAAGTAATACAGTGTTACTTTTTAACTTTTATTGAAGTGCTGGGGATCAAACCAAGGCCCTGTTTGTGCTAGGCAAGTGCTCTACCATGGTGCTATTTCTCCAGTTTCTCTTTTATGCACTGAATAGGAAATTTATCCTGTCAGATCTAAAGAAAATTAGATTTTGTTGAATCCTGAAGAAGTATAAGCATGGACACACACACATATATATATATATATATTTTTTTTTTTTAATTTTTTTTTTGTAGTTGAACAGATTACCTTTATTTTATTTATTTAATTTTATGTGGTGCTGAGGATTGAACCCAGCACGCCTAAGCACATGCTCTACCACTGAGCCACAATCCCAGCCCCGGACATATATATTTAATATAAGTTGTTCTTTGATTATAGTATTTCTGTTAGAACTATGTCTTACTGGTTACATTTTAGGAATTAGCATTTAAATTTTTTTAAAAAGTCATAATTTAACCTGTGAACTACACCCATTTGTGTTTCTCAAATTTGGTCTTTATAGGGTGCACTCTTTGTGACCGGGCCTATCCTTCAGATTGCCCTGATCATGGACCAGTGACTTTTGTTCCTGATACTCCAATAGAGAGCAGAGCAAGACTTTCTCTCCCAAAGCAGCTTGTTCTCCGCCAGTCAATTGTGGGAGCAGAAGTTGGTAAGAATCTTGGCACATCGAGTTTCTTTTTAATAGGGTAGAGCTGTAAGAGTGGATGTGTATAATTTATATTATTTAGTGATTATTAGTTGATCCAAAAATCTGTTTATGGCTTAGGATAGTTTTAGAGAATATTTGTTGTATTTAGGGTGCAGTAAATAAAGTTGCAAATTTATTGGGCAACCTCCCCTTTTTTAGAATCAGGTTTAAGTAAAGAGTCCTGGCTTGAGTCGTTGAAGCCTTGACTTTTATTCTAGCTGTTTCATCCACTAATAATTATACTAAGAGCACACTCCTTGAAACTTGTATGGCACAAAAGATGTTTGATCAGATATTTGTAAGTTCTCTAATACTCCTTCGGAGAAAGGAATAAGGAATGTGGACTGTCAAAGTATGTTTTCCCATATGTGAATTTAACGTGGCTTTCAAGTTCCTATGCTGTTTTTTGAAGATATGAAATTAGGTTTATTATTCTTTTAGCTACGGCTTGGGCTTAAGCCTTGAAAGTGCTAAATGGCTTATATAATATAGAGCAGTGCCTTAAGCATGAAAGATTTTAGAAGTTTGATTTTTTTTATAGTAATTGCTTTATATTTTTATAATAGAACAATGTTTTCTATACTTTCTTGTGTATTAACTTTAAAGTAATGTATTTGGAAGGACAAGGTTAGTTTCCTTATATATACAACTAGGTTTAGGAATTTCTGATACTGCTTCTTACTCTGCATTTCTTCTGAGTGTTGTTGAATCCATTCATTGCATTTTACTTATTTACAGGCCAGGACCTGTACAGGCCTTAGCTACCTCTCAGGAGTGCTGACTTGTTTGTAGTATTTAACATTGAAAATGAGTCTTTGAATGAGTTAAGCACCTGTGTCAGTATCCTGTTAGTTTTAAAAGTCATTGATTGTGTAGTTGGTGTCCGTCCACTGATAGGTGTATGGACTGGAGAAACCATTCCTGTGCGCACCTGCTTTGGACCCCTTATTGGTCAGCAGAGTCACTCCATGGAAGTAGCAGAGTGGACAGACAAGGCTGTTAACCATATTTGGAAGGTCAGTGCCGATGTAATTTTTCTGAATTTTGGCTGTTTTTATTATAATGCGGTAGTTTTAAAAAATGATATAAAATAAGAATTAGCCAGAACTAATGCAGTGAGTGCCATTTAGCTGTCAGTCTTTTCTTTAATATTACATTCTTTTTGTTATTCTTGATGGTCAAATTCTATAGCACAATACCAGCTACTGAACAAACAGGATAAACTGTTTTTATCTCCATTTTGTGAACTAATCCAACCGTTTTGATCCTTTTTATGCATTTTAATTACTTGCTGCAGCTGAAGCTGAGAAATTTGTTTATGTGATGTTTTTAATTAAAACATTCCTTAAATATTTAGCTTAAGAAACAATTCTAGGATTGGAAACTAAGATTATTTCTCTAGTTTTCTAATGGAAATGCAAAATTTTGACATACATATTTGTTTCTATAACATGTTTTGATAGAATCTCAATGAATTGGAAATAATGCATGCAAAATTGAAGTGGTGAGAAAGTAGGTCTTATGATAATCAGAAAAGTGTGTAAGGTGCCACTGTCATTGGGGACTTGACTTCAGTTTTGATGTCCAAAATAGAACACAAAACAATGCTAGGTCCAACAGGAAAAATGAGGAGAGGCGGTCTTTTGCCCTTAGTGAATAGTCAGTTACTCTGTGCCTGCCTTGTGGTAGTGATGAATATGGTTGGATAAGAAGACTTTTGTTTTTCTTTTTTGTATATTTTCTAACTAAAAAGTGAATAATCAAGAACAAAGTCATTTTGTACTCTGAGTACTAACTGTAGGTCTCTGATGCTCTTTAATCTGTTGTGAGATAAGATTGGTGAAGTGATAAGCATGTGGAGAAGGCAGTCATTATTTTCACACTGATTAGGAAAGTGGGGATCTACTGTACATGAGCAGATGAATGGATTGCTGACCAAAATTTAGTGTAGTACTTTATCACTTGTCAGTTCATGTGACGTGTGTCTGCTTTCTTTTGGCAGATATACCACAATGGTGTCCTAGAATTCTGCATCATTACAACTGACGAAAATGAATGTAATTGGATGATGTTTGTGCGCAAAGCCAGGTAAGAGTAGTTGTGGATGAGAGAAGTTGTTTCCCTTCTGGTATTTTTCAGTAAGAAGCTTTGTATAAAATATGAAAGGACTGAAGAATCCACGTTACATAAGTACCTGCACATATTTAAAACTAAGACTTTTCAATATCGTCACTCTACTGGTGGTTGAATAATGGTGATTATAAATCAGAACACACAGAACTACCCAGTTTTTTTATTTTTTTATTTTTAGTTGTAGAGGGACACAACACCTTTGTTTATTTAGTTTTTTTTATATGGTGCTGGGGATTGAACCCAGCGCCTCACACATACTAGGCAAGCGCTCTACCACTGAACCACAACCCCAGCCCAGAACTACCCTGTTGAGAGCCATAGCCAAGTAGGGATGGCACCTAGCATTTTGCCAGTAGGAGTGGTTGAAAGGTGACACCGATGCCAGCGAGCCATTAAGATGATGATAATTAAGTTAAGCTGTGTATAATTGCTGTGACTGGATGATGCTGGATTGAAACAGGCTGTGTATTCAGTTGTATATAGACCCCTGCAGTCCTGCAATAGGGCGGCTCCAGCTGCCTGGGGCTGCCTGGGGTGCCCACTACTTGGGAGTTTTCACCTAGTTGCCTGAAGTGGAAGGGGGAGAGAGTTCCCTAGGAGTTCAGGGAGTGCACATCGGGTGTCGGTGGAGTTCAGATAATAAAGGAGTTCCTGTTTGAACCTACAAGTGGCTCCTGACCTCCCTATTTGGTGCCCAGCCAGACTGCGGCACTATCCTTTTTTAATGAATAGGTTCTTCAGCTTACCAATGTAATAAGGAATGTATAGTCATTGAATTTGCAAATTTTTCCTTTTTATTGGCTCTTAGTCAACCCCTTAGACTATTACTGGAGTTAATTTTTTTCAAATGTGCACTACTGAGGATTGAACTCAGGGGAATTCTACCATTGAGCTATGTCCCCAGTCCTTTTTAGTTTTTATGTTTGAGATAGTTTCTGACTAAATTTCCCAGGCTGGCCTTGAACTTGTGATCCTCCAGCCTCAACCTTATGAGTCATGGCATCACAGGCATGCGCCACTGTGCCTGGCTGGAGTTAATTCTTGTTAATTAGCCGTCTCTGTATCTTTGTCTTAATATATTTTTTTAATTATTATTTTTTTAATACCTTTATTTATTTTTATGTGATGCTGATAATCAAACCCAGTGCCTCACACATGCTAGGCAAGTACTCTACCACTGAGCCACAACCTCAGCCCTTAATATTTTTTTAAGACTAAATTTCATTTATAATTTTTGCTTCCAGTAGTAGGCTGCAGTGTTTCTGACTATAAAAGAATCAACTAATGCACTTAAGTAACAATTCTGTATCTCTAGAAATTTCTCTTAATAGGTGGGATAGGGAATTACAAAAATGATTTAGAGAAAATAGTTCTAAGCTTTCATATAGGAATTCACTACAGGGGGGACAAGATACTGAATATATATTTCAAAATTAATATGCTTAAGGTGCTGGGAATGCAGTTCTTGGGAATGCGCTTGCCTAGTTTATAAAAGGTCCTGGGTTCAGTCCTCAGCATTGGGGGGAAAAGATACGCTAAGCCCGGTTTGGTGGTAAATACTTGTAGTCCTAGCTAGTTGGGAAATTGAGGCAGGAATGTTGCTTTGGCCAGAAGTTTGGTGCCAGCCTGGACAACATAATGAGACACCAAAAAAAAAAAAAAAAAAAAAAAGCCAAAAATAATATGCTTAATCTATTAAATGTGATGACTTAGGAATCGGGAAGAGCAAAATTTGGTGGCTTATCCCCATGATGGAAAAATTTATTTCTGCACCTCACAAGACATCCCTCCTGAACATGAACTGCTTTTCTATTATAGTCGGGATTATGCTCAGCAGATTGGTAAGTTTGTAAGAGTTAACTTGTCATGAATCTAGCATAGTGAGAATGCCAAGGACCAGAAATATCCTTTGGTAATGATTTACACGACAGCTGAAGTAAATCATGAACTTTTTTATATGTAAAAGCAAGCTGTTACTATCTATATTTGGGCCTTAAAATCTGTGAGGTCCATCATAAGGTGAATGTTACTGACCAAGCAATATTAATGTAAAATGAGCTTTTATGGTACAACATTTATTTGAGCTTTAAGCTTCTGAAATTACTTTTTAAGCCAGCAATATTGAGATTTAAGCTCTTTTTACTGTTCCATTGACAGTGATATTTAAAGAGGCCATATAATGCAGTGTTTACCAAGTGCTTTCTTATGTGCTTGGTACATTATTTGAATTGGTAGGGATAGAGCACTGAATAAAACATGTTAATTTTATGGGCAGTGGACAAGTTGAAAATTTTGTTAGGAGATTTGTAAGGAACAATTATTAATATCAAGGACAGTTTTGAAATTTAAGTCTCAGGAAACATTGAGTAATTCTTGTTTTAAAGGTGTTCCTGAACATCCAGATGTGCACCTCTGTAACTGTGGCAAGGAATGCAATTCCTACTCAGAGTTCAAAGCTCATCTGACCAGCCACATCCATAACCATCTCCCTAGCCAGGGTCACAGCAGCAACCATGGTCCAGGCCACAGCAAAGAAAGAAAATGGAAGTGCTCAATGTGCCCCCAAGCTTTTATCTCTCCTTCCAAACTGCACGTCCACTTTATGGGTCATATGGGTATGAAGCCCCACAAGTGTGACTTCTGTAGCAAGGCTTTCAGTGATCCAAGCAATCTGCGGACCCACCTCAAGATACATACTGGTAAGCTCTGTAGGACCATCAGAATGGATTTTTTGCAACAATTTGAGATTGCAGGTAGAGTTGAAATAAAATGTCTGTTTTACTTAGTTTTTAACTGCAGTGACCAAAAGACCTGATAAGAACAACATAGAAAAAGAAAAGTTTTTTGAGGGGCTCATAGTTTTCAGAGGTCTCAGTCCATAGATGACCAATTCCACTGCTCTGGGCCCGAGGTGAGGGCTAATGTATGGTGGAAGGGCATGGCAGAGAAAGCTCTGGACATTGCAATCAGGAAGCAGAGAAAGAGCTCTGGTCACCAGGGACAAAATCTAAATCCCAAAGGCACATCCCCAGTGACTTATCTCCTTTAGCTACACCCTGCCTACAGTTACCATCCAGTGAATCCATATCAGTGAATTAATCTACTGATTACATCAAGGTTTTCACCATCCTGCCTACAGTTACCATACTGTGAATCCATATCGGTGAATTAATCTGATTATGTCAAGGCTCTCATAATCTAATCATTTCACATCTGAAAATTCTTGCATTGTCAAACACATGTGCTTTAGAGGATACCATATATCTAAACCATAACAATGTCAGAGAAAGAATCCAGATGACTATTGATGGGACCTCCTTGGGTAGTAGACCTTTATGGGATGGATAACTGAGACTCTTTGGAGGGGTTAGTAAAGTGTTTGATTTTCTTTGGGGGGTGGTGGTGAAGGGACAAGGGGTACCAGGGCACTTGACCTCTGAGCCACATCTCCAGCCCTATTTTGTATTTCATTTAGAGGCAGGGTCTCACGGAGTTGCTTAGTGCCTCACTTTTGCTGAGGCTCTGAACTTGTGTTCTTTCTGCCTCAGCCTCCCAAGCCTCTGAGATTATAGGCATGTGTGGTACTTGATTTTCTAGGTGTTTCCACCAATAGTTTGAATGTATTTGGGAAAATGCAGTTCATCAGAAAGTTGGTCATTGTGTTTGGACTTAAAGCAAAGGGAATTCCCTAGAAGTAGCCTGAGCTTCCCACTACATAGTTCAGCCCTGGTCACCCCACTACATAGTTCAGCCCTGGTCACGAGCCTCTTTGAATAGTGCTCTGTGAACTGCCCAGATTTGATTTTTGCATTTCTATCTTCTAAACTCCATACAAACCAACCCTTTCTTTCAGCTCTTAATTTTTTTTATAGACTCTAGAACTGATGAGATTTTTGCTTTCTTGGGTGATTTGTTCTCTAAGTCTTCAGAAGGAAGTTTTTAATTTATTTTTTATTTTTTTGTTTTTGAGTACTGGGAATTGAACCCAGGGTCTCACACATGCTAGACAAGCAGTTTACCACTGAGCTGTATCCCCAACCCTTTTTATTTTAAGACAGTGTCTCCCTAAGTTGCCCAGGCTGGCCTCAAATTTGTAATTCTCTTGCCTCCATTTCTGGGGTAGCTGGGATTACAGGAGTGTGCCACCACACTTGACCTTCTCCATGTTTTTGTGTTATGACTGAGTAGCTACAGCTGAGATCTGTGACCCAACAAAATCTGATTCTTTCTAGCCTTTAAGAATAGGTTTGTGAGCCCTTGGACTTGGATCTATTTATGTACTCTTAAAAGGATTGTATGGTTTATGGGGTCATACTATATGTTAAAAAGAGAACAGTAGAAAATGTAGGTTATAAAAATATGTTTGCCTACAGATGAGTGCTAGAATTCATGAGCTATTCTTTTGTTAGGTAGGGCACTGGGATTATTAGTATTGTTCTCACCAATTTGGTTTCACGTGTCAGCTATAAACATTAATACATACTGAGATAAGAGGTCCTATAAGTAGAGCAGGTTTATTAGCTTTAGTTGCAAAATATAAATTAAATGGCTATGAGTGTTTCTAGGGAGACAGTCCTAGAAAGCAAAGTTCAGGTACCAGCCAGTTCTGCTACATTCTTGCCTTGCTGCATTCCTGTATATAATTTATCTTTGAGAATGCTAGTAGTTGTTTTTTATACTCAGTGTGGTATTTTGGGTAAATTTGCAGGTCAGAAGAACTATAGATGTACTTTGTGTGACAAGTCTTTCACCCAGAAAGCTCACCTGGAATCACACATGGTCATCCACACGGGTGAGAAGAATCTCAAGTGTGATTACTGTGATAAGTTGTTTATGCGCAGGCAGGACCTCAAGCAGCATGTGCTCATCCACACACAGTAAGTAGCCTTGTAGCCATGATGCCATCCTTGGGTGGTGGGCTTAGCCTGCCAGCTCCAGAACTTGCAGGTGCTGACGCTATCTGTTCACTGCCCTGGTGCATGGTAGTTGCCTCCTGTGTTCTACATAGCCAAGCAGAGTTTTTTGTTTTACCCTGGAAGCAAATAAACATTTACCATGGTGTGCGGCACTGGATGCTGAAAAACCATAGGAGAAGGGCGCTTAAGCCAGTTTGGGGGTTTAGTAAGGCTTCTTGGTAGTTTGAGCTAAGTTTTAAGATAAATTAGAAGTATTCATGGAGGCAGAGGAGGGTAAGGAGTGAGAATGGTACTCTAGGTAGGTGGGGGAGAATGTCAGGCAGAAACAGATGCAGAAAGGACTTTTGAATGTGGTTCTTTATAATTAGAACATAGTGTGCATATGAGAGAAGAGTGGAGAGAGAGGCAGCCACCGTGCCATGAAGAGCCTCTTATTCTACAAAGAAATTAATTTTATTCTGTAAACAATGGCAGGCCAGGGAAGGATCTGCTTCCCCACCACTGCAGTGTATCAGGAACTGTTCTGTGCTGTGTGTGTGTGTGTGAACAAGAAAACAAACAAGTTGCCATCTTAGCCATTTTTAGGTATTCAGAGCAGTAATATTGGTTATATTCATGTGGTTGTGCAGGCACTGCAGGACTTTAAGGAAAGGGTGTCGAGTTGTGGTGACATACCCATTCTATGAAGATCACTCTGACAGCTGGACAGAGAATGAAGAGGAAAAGACCAAATATCAGGAGATTGATTAGGAATTTATTGCTGAATCCAAGTGTAATAAATTCTCCAACCTGCATTAGTGACAGTAGTAGTAGATGAAACAGATTTTACCATTGTCCCTTTGAGTGAGTTTGGAAGAGGGAGAAAATATTATGTAGTTGCTCTTAAGAGATCCATATTCACGGGAGGCTTTCTGATACCAAAGCAAAGTGTTTCTCCAAATTCACAGAACATTCTACAAAATGCTTTGGTATCAGCTCTTATGTTTGCTTTCTAACTTAACTACAGTGCAGCCTGAAATGCTAAATGTCCAGGGATTCTGAATCTACATCTCAACTCTCAAAAGGACTTTTTTTTTTTTTTTTTTTGAGATGGGGGTCTTTCTAGGCAACCTAGGTCTATGCCTAGGTTGGTTTTGAACTCTTGATCTTCCTCAGTCTCCCAAATAGCTGGGATCACAGGTGTGTACTACTGTGTCTGGCTGTAAAGGACCTTTTAAAATAGTCTTTAGTTTTATTATTATTATAAAATTTTGGGAGATTAGATACTAATTATCAAATATGGAATTGTACAAGATTAGAGCTGAAAGACCTCTGGGATCATCTAGTCAAACAGCCTAGATACCTAAGGTCGCCCCCACTAAATACCACAGGCTGAATGGCTTAAATAGCAGGGGAGGAATGTAGAATGAGAAAGCCACAATGGGCCAGGAAAAAGGCGCTCACTAGAACCCAGCACACCAACACCCTGATCTCTGACTTCCTACCCCAGAATGGTGAGAAACCCCTTCTGTTGTTTAAGCCACCCAGTCTTCCATTTGGGAGTAGGTAGGGAGAAAGGGACATGAGAGAGAGAAAATGAGATCTTTGGTGTCTTCCTCTTATTGTAAGACCTCTAATCCCACCATGGAGGTCTCGAACTCAGTCTTATTGTCTCCTGTAGTACCTTCCTCATGCTGGAGTTAGGCCTTCAACCTGTGACTGGGGGATATGGAGAGGCATTCTATCGCTAGCACTGCCCGTTATAACCAGCTGGTGAGTGTGAGAAGCAGTTGGTGCCAGGACCCACCCTTAGGGATTCTAATTTAATTGGTCTGGGGTGGAGCCCTGGCCTTGCTAGTTTAGAAAGCTCCCCAGGTGCCTGGTGTCCAGCCAGGGTGGAGAACTGTTGACTTCCTCCAAACAAAAGACTGATTTGTACCATATCTCTGGCAAGTGGACATATTGTTGTTTCTTGACTATCACATAGTTGTGGAAGTTTTGCTTGATTCAAGCTGACATCAGCCTCATCCTTTCACTCTATAACTCCCCTCTGGAATGAATACACAAGTAAACTTGTTTCTTTAAATTGATAGCCTTTTATGCAATTTATGGACGCTGCCATTATCCCATTAACCTTCTTTTTGTCAGACCAAATGTCCCTAGTTTCTGTAACTTTTTATCATATCACCTTGTTTCACATTTGTTTCAGGAAACAGTGAAGTTACTATCTTCCTTGACCTTGAAGATGTGCGTATCTTTTGACCTTGGATCCAATTATATTGCTCTTGTGTGTGTTCTTGGAGAAACGCTTACATGTTGCAGAATAATTTGAAAGGGTAGAAATGTTCATAACAGTCTTACCTATGTTAATAAAAAAACGGAAAATCATCAGAATATCCCTAATAGACAAACCTAGTACCACAGAGTTGTGGTCTGTTTATAAATAATATGTAGCAATGGAAGGGAACAAATTACTGATATGTGATTGAATTTCACAAGCTTCATATTCAGTGAAAGAAGCAAGACACAGAAGAAATATAAATAGAGTGGTTCTGTTTATGAAAAACCTAAAAGGGGCAAAATTAGCATATGCTATTCAAACTGTACCTATGTTTTATAACCTCCGTGTCTCCTATAAGAAAACTAAACCTCAGACTGGGGTTGTGGCTCAGTAGTAGAGCGCTTGTCTTGCATGCGTGGGACCCTGGGTTTGATCCTCAGCACCACATAAAAAATAAATGAGTGAAATAAAGGTAAAAAAACCCAAAAAACTAAACCTGATTCTAAAAGGGTAGAACATCTCTGACAAAGGCTAAGGTTATAAAGAATTCAGTGTGTGCCTCAGATGTCATTTGTAACCCCAAATCAAATGTTTTTCTTTTGTCCCTCTTAGAGAACGCCAGATCAAGTGTCCCAAGTGTGATAAGCTGTTTTTGAGAACAAATCACTTGAAGAAGCATCTCAATTCTCATGAAGGAAAGCGTGATTATGTCTGTGAAAAATGTACAAAGGCATATCTAACCAAATATCATCTTACCCGCCATCTGAAGACCTGTAAAGGACCCACCTCCAGTTCCTCAACACAAGAGGAGGAGGAGGAAGAGGACTCCGAGGAGGAAGATCTAGCAGACTCTGTGGCAACAGAAGACTGTAGGATTAACAGTGCTATGTTTTCAGCAGACGAGTCTCTTACTGCTCATAAATAAAAAAGCAACTGCTTTGGATGGAAAATGCAAAGGGAAAAACACATTTAACGAGTTATCCACTACAGTGGTTTTTATATGAAGTGGTTTCTGATTTCCTTCCAGCCAATAGTCTAAATGGACTGAATGGGAATTGATAAAGCACTTACAAAAGAGCATCTGAATGGAAACACTTTAGAGCAGTCTGGGAGGAGAGGGCATGTGCTGTTTTTAAGTGATGGGCAGGGAGAAAAGGGTCAACTTTTGGGGTCTGTTCTTTCTATGATAATTTGGGTGAAGCATTTATGCCTGAGTGAAAGCAGTCTTCAACCCAAACAACCAGATTTATTTTAAATTTCTCCCATTATTCCATTTTTCTCCCAGTCCTATGACTTGATGACTCTCTAAACTTGCCATCCTAAGTGCTGACTGTGTTTTATGCAGACTGTTGTGACTCATATGCATCACAGAATGGATTGGAGCGTAGCCTTGGAAGTGTGGAACCTGCAGCTCACAGGTTGAAAGCAGCACCTGCCTTAACCTCTCCTGGCCACTTGGGAATTTAGGGTAAATCATACTCCCAAATTTTCAGCAGGTGCCTAGAGGGCAAATAAGAAAGGACCCATCTGTCACTAGGTAGTGATTGAGAGAAGAAAAGGAGGAGAGATGCCTGGCTGCTGATGGAGAAAGGAATTTTGATGGAAGTCAGGGTAAGTCACCTGGTTATTGTCACATAGAGATCCTTGAAGGATAGCCATGTCTTGGTCTCCAGGAAAGCCTCCAATCATTCAGATGAAGGGGACTGGGAGCGCATAGTGCCCAAATACTGCCTGATGGATTGTCTGCTGACAAGTACAGATGAGTAGATGCCTGGCAGAGTGGAACCTCTGTTCATGGAAGAGAAGGAAGGGAACGATCTTCTTTATGTTTGGTTTACCCTATGGAAAGTATCAGGACACCATTAAAATTGTTGCCAGCTCAAAGCAACAGATGACTCCAAAGGCATTAGTGCATTTGCAAGGCTGGGTCTTCCCAGTTGTCTGTGCTGAAGGACCTATGGAGGATGCCAAAGGATTTGGAAGGTAGAGAAAAGTCTCAATGGTCACCAGATGGATCTGTTTTCAGGTCCCAGGGAGCATGCATACCCAGCTTTTCTCAAGAAGCAGACACATCCTTAAGTTTACAGTCGATGGAGCATGCCCTTCTGCTTGAAATCACAACTTCTGGGCTGGAGACGAAGGTTTTGCTGCTAATGTATTTATGGAATGAATGTATTTCATTCAAATTTGTATTCCTCTAGGAAGGATTAAAATAAATTTTTTTTTTAAATACAGGATTTCTCTTTAATTTTATTTTGTAGAGGAAGGAGATGAGTCTTTTAGGGGAAAATTAGGTATGACTTGAGTTTTTCTAAGGTTAGAAGGGAAGAAAGCTTTTCTTGGATGTTTTAACTTTGAGATCATATTCTGATTGTTACTATGTGATAGTGCTAAACTGTGCTTCCTGTATCTCAGCCCCCATCCCCCTCCTCCTCTTCCTAAGGTGGTGCCTTACTCTGCTGCCTCCTTGCACAACAGGTGAGTCTATAGTTGAGGACATGGTTGATGTGTTCTGGGTGATTAGGGTTAGCTGCTGAAACTTCTCATGAAGCCTCAACAGGGTAGTTCTTGTGCCTGGGGCAGCTCCAAGGTCAGTCTTCTAAAGAGGGGTGGCAGCCCCCACCTCTTCTGGTTCCCCAGAAACCACTGGTACTGGACCTGCTCTCTTTGTTTATCTCAGCACACGCTGGGTTAAATTCCTTTAACATGGAAATACTGCACAAGATAGTTAACCTAATGGCCAAAACCCCAAAACAAGAAGAAATTGAGATGTTTAAGTGAGAATGAAGCCGGTATTGCTTATTTACAACTGTCTTCCATTTTTTACCTTAAGATGATAAATTAGTAACCTCTCATTGGACAGGCCTTTTCTCTGAGCCTTCTCTGTGCCCTTGCAGGTGGCTTCATCCACTGCTGCTGTTGGGTAAGTGGTCACGCTGGGAGGCAGACTATGAATGTGGGCTCTGGAGTCTGTGGAATGGTCTTCTCTGGGCTTCGCAGCATGATGGTTTGTGCCCTTGGCCAAATTATGTAACTGGTGCCTTTTAATTTGTAAATAGAGAATGAAGGGGTTCCCTTTTGTTAATATTGTTTGGTGTTAGGTTAGTTGGCATGTGTCCTCAGCTATCACAATGCTTGACGCACAGTAAACAACAGCTAGTATCATTCAGTTGCATATTAGCCTAGATTTTTTTACGTTAGCTTAGATTTCTATCCTAAGAAACATTGACTGTAGATGACCCAAGAAGCTCTAAACTTTAGAAATACAGTAAAACTGGAATAAATGGTTTTTAAGGCCAAAGCTGAGAAACTGGCTCATAGTATTCTCGAGGGTCAGTGTGTGGATGGCGTTTCCTTCCTTAAAAGGCCATTGCTGATAATTCTATGTTGTGCTGAGGTGCTCGGCAACCTCAGAAGCAGCAGTAGACAGCAGTATTGCAGACTAGTCAGCCTTTTCACATTGTTGACATGCATACACACCATGCAGTAAGCACTCCTTTACCTGTCCTGAGAGGTATAACACAAGCCGAAGCTTTTACCTCACACAGGTGAATTTACATTATCTGAAAATCGAACTGCATCCCAGGGGCACACACTGAAGAACAACCTGGCTCCAGATACACAGATGATCACTGTCCACTCACCTCTTTCATATGTTGAAACCTCCAGTATCTCACAAGGTGGCCATATTGCGATATGATTAAAGAAATAATTAAAATGAGGTCCTTAAGATGGGTCCAAATTCAGTATGACTGGTGTTCTCGTGACAGGAAGGTTTGCAGGTGGATTCATACGGAGGATAGATAGTGTGAAGATGAGGGAGAAGGTGCACACCTGCAAGCCAAGCAGAGGCCTGGGCAGGTCCTTTCTTCACAGCCCACAGACAGTCCTTCTGACACCTTGTCTTGGACTTAGGGCCCCCAGAACTGTGGGAGGGTATCTGTCATTCCGGCCCTGCAGTCTGAAGTACTTTGTTGGGGCAGCCTTGCAAATCAAATCCTGTCTAAGCAAACATGCCCTCTGTGTAATGATTGTGTAGAGAGGAGCAGCTTCCAGAGTAGTGCCTACAGATGCTGCAGGGCAACGTGAAAGGTGGTGACAATTAGTTGTGGTCTGCGTTCCACCAGCAGATTTCTCTGTCGTCCAAGGGATGGACTAGCTCAACAGTCTCCTTAGGTTTTCTTGCCTAATACGATTGAGGCATCATAGTCCTCAGGTCTGTTAAAACCTCAGACAAAGCACAGCTTTCTTTTCAGAAACCATTTAAGTGCTGTCTGTTAAAGGCACTTCAGGGGGAAAGGAGAAATAACCAGCGTTCTGCCCCTTCCCTGTGGTCCTTGAGATCTCGCAGTGCCTCCAGCATCTGGGTTCCCATCTGGATCACTGAAGGAAATAAAGCATATCGGGGTCCAGTGGGCCCCAGCTGGGCTCTGCAGGTGGTTCTGAAGTAGCCCCCTGGGGTTTTCTGTGGAGTCAGGCAAGATACAGATGATTTCTCAGGCGGGGCAGGCTCTAGCAGTGTTATTAGTCACATTTCACCTGTTGATGGGGACACACGCCATGCAATGCGTTGTCAGTGGATTGATGGTGTGTGAACATCCTAGGGTATACTTAAACCTAGATGGCATAGGTCAGTCACTGCATGTGGCCTCTTGATGTGATCAGGGGAATAAAACCTTGATGTATGAGGCTGTTGCAGCATGGTTTATAACAAACAAACAAAAAAAACAACAAAGGGAGTACTTAAACTAGTAAAAAGCACAGTAAATACAAAACCAGTCGAAGTCATTAGTCATCATGTACTGTGTATCGTCCATAAGTGTGTGTGCTGTAATACAACTGGCAGTGCAATAGGTGTGCTCACCAGCATCACCACAAACGAGCAACATGTCCTTCTGTGAGGTTATGACACCGATGACGTTGCCAGGGAGTAGGAATTTTCAGCTCCATTGTAGCAGGACCAGCCTGTTCTGTGACAGGAATGTCATCGTGTTGCCCATTGTTGTAGGTGCAAAGTAGTTTTAAGATCCAGGAGCAGGAGTGAAAAAGGCACCCCAAGAACCGAAGGTGAGCAAGGAAAGGCAGCCAAGGTGAGACTGCTCGTGGGTGTGGTAAGAGAAGGCTGGCTCTGGGGAGAGGAGGAGGAGTGTTTGGAAAACCAGATCACACATTGGGAGTACAGGACTAAACAGAATGCTGGGTTTACCAAATCAGCCATTTTTTAAATCGTTTTAAATTAGTTATAGTGTTTATTTGTGGTAGGCATTGTTCTAATGCTTTATAAATAACACACTCTGCAAAGATGATCTGGGACTATCCCTAATTTACAGAAGCAACTGAAACACAGAGAGGTTAAGAAATTGGCCCAGAGTTACAGTTAGTAAGAGGCAGAGCCTAGACTCAGTCTGTCTAACCACTGAGCTTATTTTAAAATTTTATTTATTTAAACATTCATTTTTTTTTTATAGGAGTAGTTGAACACAATACCTGTATTTTATTTTATTTTTTTATGTGGTACTGAGGATTGAACCCAGGGCCTTGCACGTGTCTGACAAGCACTCTACCACCGGGCCACAACCCCAGCCCCTGAGCTTATTTTTTAAATGAACACGTTTGAGAGAGAGAGAGAGAGTGTGTGTGTGTGTGTGTGTGTGTGTTGCTGGAGATCTATCCTAGGGCCTTGTGCATGCAAAGCCAGCACTCTACCAACTGAGCTATGTCCCCAGCCTGAACATACTCTCTTTTTCATGATTTTTTTTTTTTTAGTTGTAGGTGTATACAATACCTTTATTTTATTTATTTTTATGTGATGCTGAGGATTGAACCCAGCGCCTCGCACGTGCGAGGTGAGTGCTGTACCACTGAGCTACAACCCCAACCCCAAATGAACCTACATTTTTAAACTTCGTTTTTCTATATGGTACTGAGAATTGAACTTGGTGTCTGTACCACTGAGCCACAACCCCTGCCCCCACGGAGTTTTACTGATTGTCCGGTAGTAGCTTGTTTGGAATTGGGATCTCACCAAAGCATATATCTAGGTATTATGGTTTGAATCTTAAATGTCCCTCAGAGGCTTGTGTGTTAAAGGCTGATGACATTATTGGGAGATGTGTGGAGCCTGGTGAAAGGAAGTTAGATCATTGCAGGGAGCGCCCTAGAAGGGAATGTTGGGACCCCGGCCCCTTCTCTTCCTCTTCTTCCTAACTTTGCTTGACCTTGTGTTCCCTGCCATCTTTGCCACAGGTCCAAAAGCAATGGAGCCAACAACCAAGGACTGAAATCTCTGAAACCATGAGCCAGAATAAATTTTTCCTGCTTACAGGTTGATGGTCTCAGGTTCTAGTAAGGAAAGCTGACTGACGCACTAGGCTATGATTCTTTAATCAAGATCTGAACTATGCCATTTAGACACAGCCTGTCTAAATGTCACAGGAAGCATGCTTTGTTCTTTGTGTTTTCTGCTCTGCAGCCTACCTTCTCACTTCCAAACTCACCTTTGTACTCTGCTATATGCTTGCTGATGTTTAGGCTGGAAACAAATCTTGGGATAGGACAAACATCAAGATAAATTTATGGCCAGAATAGGGGGAGAGAATCATTTAGGGCAAAAGGTATTTACGTTGGGAAAACTTAGGTCTTGAATGATCTGTCATTCAATAATAATTTTAGTTCCTCTTAGCTAGCATTTGTGACACATTTGCCTGTAGATGTAGTCCATTTTTATCATTTAGTCCTCACAGAGCATTATAAAAGTAGGCTTATGCAGTTTTCTAGATGTTGGAAATGAAGTTCAGAAAAATTAGTTTCCTGCAGTCCGGGAGTACTTTTAAAAATATGTATTTCTTCAGGGGTTCTTCCATGTTAATCTACACGGAGCAGCAAAATGTTTTGACTCTGCTTTTGTTCTGACATCTCTTCCAGGGTGCATCACACTGTTCCCTGCACTAGTCGCATATGTGCACTGGGGTTGTGAAATACATTTTTCATAAGCAAAGAACACCTCTGTGGGACTTTGCTTCCAGTTGGTTAGCAACAGCTGACACTTCGCTATGAAGTATGAATTATTCAGAAGTGCATCTGGAATTCTCATCATGCAAATAGTGTGTTTCATGGCAAGAGAAAAGCAGGGAAGTCCACTCATTCAGCAAGTATTTGTTTTCGTTAGTAAAGGAATATGTTAGACTTATTAAAGGGGTTGAAGTGGGTGATAATATGTAAGAAATAGTGGTGGTGACCAGAAAATTCAGTTCCAAGCATCTATTATAAAGGAAGATAACTCCAGTATATAATCCTACAGTGTCTAAATATTTTCAAAATAACAACCTCATAAAGTAGGTTTTAATATTCTTGTTTTATAGAGCCACAGAGAATCACAGAAGTTGATCCAGCTATTAAGGTCTAGGAGTGGAATCAGTCAGTCCTACTTCTGCATCCTATTGCTTCCCCCACAAATTACACCAGTTATTAGTGTGACTGTGGGAAAGTCACTTAACTTGGATGACTTTGTACTTATTTTGGTAGTTTATAATGATGATTCAAATTCTGATTGATAAGTATACTTGAGAAATTTAGAGACTGAATGTTGGGAACAGACATTGTGAAAATTCCAAGTGGTGAGGCATCCCATTTAGCTGAATTTTATGACATAAAACAGAAATCACAATCATTAAGTCTAATGAGGGAGACTATTAAGTATTATAAAACATAAGTGTGGAATGCATAGCATGGAAATCTACATAGGTTGAAGGATGAGAGGAAGCTACTCGGAGTGACATTTAAGCTGAACTTTGACGGATGAATGCAAGTAGCCAAAGAATGAGTGATATTTTTTTTATACAGAAGGAAGAGCAGGATGATTGGTTAAGGTTTTATCAGAAAGAGCAAACTGCATGAAGTGGGGAACTGTTAGACATTTCATAAAAGGGACATGACATTGTGGTCCTCTCGTAGCTGTCCTTCCTCATTGTCCCAGAGACTGTATTCCATGAAATAAGGCATTTAAACTAGCCCCTTTTGCAGACAAATTATTATGTATCAATAAAATTAATTGAAAACTAAGAACTGAGAGAGTTTAATAAGGTGCCCAGTATAAAGAAAGCATAAAAATTTCAATAGCTCTTCTATATTAGGAATAGCCAACTTCAAAATACAAAGAAGCCTGCCCTCTTCCTCTTCCTCTCTGCCCTCTTCCTCTCTCCTCTCTGCCCTCTTCCTCTCTCCTCTCTGCCCTCCTCCTCTCTCCTCTCTGCCCTCCTCCTCTCCTCTCTCTGCTCTCTGCCTCTCCCTTTCTTCCCTTTGGGCAGCCCCCAATAAAATCTCTTGGTTGAAAAAAAAAATACAATGAAGAACGTCCTATGTACATTAGTATTAAAGTCATAAGACAGGAATGAATTCAACAACTGCAAAGTTTATGAAAAGAGAATAAACTTCACTGAAAAATATGAAAGGATAGAATGCAAAGTTGTCTTATGAATCTAAATGGGACACATTTAATGGCATGGAATTCTTACATTTCTCTATAACTGTAAATCCACCAACACCATTCAATATCCCAAAGTTTTTTTTTTTTTTTTTTTTTTTGGGTGGTTCTTTTTTGGTGGTGGTGCTGGAGATTGAATCCAGGGCCTTGTGCTTGCGAGGCCAGCACTCACTCTACCAACTGAGCTGTATCCCCAGCCCCAAAGGTATTTGTATGAAACTTAATAAGCTTATTTGAAAATGAAGGCATAAAGAATAGGAATTTACAATCACAAGAGACAAATGACACAGTGGAGAAAAGTAACATGCAAGAGATAAAAATGCACTTACAAATCATTATTTTAAATATGTTTTTTGGTTGTCCATGGACCTTTATTTTATTTATACGCAATGCTGAGATTCGAACCCAGTGCCCCACACCTACAAGGCAAGTTCTGTACCACTGAGCTACAATCCCAGCCCCACAAATCAATTTTTAAAAGCACAAAACAATTAGCAAAATATTTAACAGATAAAAAAAAATACAGGGCTAGGTTTGTGGCTCGTCTGTAGTGCACTTGCCTGGCATGTGTAAGGCACTGAGTTAGATTCTCAGCACCTCATATAAATAAATAAAATAAAGTGCAGTTATATTGACTTTGCTTATAAAGTGGTAAAGATGTATATGATCAGTACCATCCATTCTTAACCTGGATTTGAGAAAAAGAATACTTTGGGGATGTTAATTGCTAAAAGCTCTTTTAGAAGGCAATTTGGCAATATAAATAAGTATAAAAAACTATACATTTTGATTCAGTTATCTTCTAGAAATTTATCTTGTGGAAATACTCATGCAAAAAAGGTATGTACAGTATCGTCAGCCTTTCTTATGGGTGTATGATGAGGCTATGCCAGTATTTGTAGCAGTGAAAATGGAAAAAAGAACAACAACAAACACAAAAAACAACAAAACCCCTAAGTGTTCTCCTAAAGGAAATGTTAAGTTATCCTTACTAAGCAATACAATGCTGACAGATGAACGAAGTAAATCTGTATGTGCTAATATAGAAATACCAAAAAGACACATTAAGTGGAGGAGCATGTCACCTGATTATCGTCTATCCCTAAGTCTGTATTAACACAAACTGTACAGAGGGCTCTGTAGAAGTCAGTCCTGTTTTGCTGTGTGGAATGTTCCCACCAAAACTAATTAATGAAATTTAATCCCTACTGTGAAGTGTGAAAAGGGAGGAAACTTAGTCTGACTCTGATATTTGGAGGTGGGCCTTTTGGGAGGTAATTAAGGTTAAAGGAGGCTCTCATGGTGGGGCTCTGATTCAGTGGGATTATGGCTTTGTAAGAAGAGGAGACACCTGATTTAGAATGCCACGTGATTCCCTGCCTTGCCTTGGGATTACAGAGGACTTCCCCACATGTGGCCACCAGAACTTCCCAGTCTTCAGAACTGTGAGCTGAACAAACTTATTCTTTACTAATTGCTAAGAATGTGATGTTCAGTTATAGCAACAGAAATGGACTAAGGTAACTTTTCTTTCGTTTCATTTTGATTTTTATACTGTAGAGATGAGAAAGTTAAAAACTCTGAGGGGCTGGGGTTGTGGCTCAGTGGTAGTGCACTTGCCTATCATGTGTGAGGTACTGGGTTCTACCCCAGCACCACATAAAAGTAAATAAATAGCCGGGCATGGTAGCATACGCCTGTAATCCCAGCGTCTCAGGAGGCTGAGACAGGAGGATCGTGAGTTTAAAGCCAGCCTCAGCAAAAGTGAGGCACTAAGCAACTCAGTGAGACCCTGTCTCTAAATAAAATATAAAATAGGGCTAGGGGCTTGGGATGTGGCTCAAGCGGTAGTGCACTCGCCTGGTATGCGTGCAGCCTGGGTTCGATCCTCAGCACCACATACAAACAAACGTTGTGTCTGCCAAAAAATAAATATTAAAAAAAATTTTAAAAAATAAAATAGGGCTAGGGATGTGGCTCAGTGGTTGAGTGCCCCTGAGTTCAATCCCCAGCACCACCTAATAGATAAATAAATAAAGGTGTTGTGTCCATCTACAACTAAAAATATTTTTTAAAAAACTCTGAGGTTCCTTTATGGATAAGATTCCAAACAGAATTAAAAATACCTTTAAGGCTAGGATGTAGCTCAGTAGCAAAGCATCTCATTCACAAAGCCCTGGGTTTGACTCCCAGTTCCAAAAAAAAAAAAAAAAAGAAAAAAGAAAGAAAAAGAAAGAAAAATACCTCTAATGAACTTGTATAAGACTGATTTGAAACTAAATTACATGGGAGAGAGAAGCAGGGTCTGAGGCATCTACTATGCCAGTTTGTTATAGGACTGGGGTGGTGTATTTTTACTTTTAGAGCTGGTGGTTATGGTGGATGGAGCCTTTCCAGTGTGGCCTGCAGCCTCCTGACCCTGCTGCACCTTGCATGCTCACCTTTGTGATATGGAATTGGAGGTCACTCCTAGGAGTCAGCTTGGATTCATTGCTTCAGCCTGGGAAGATGCTGTGAGCTATCCATTCTGCCTAATACAATCCTTTTGTTTCAGCTAACTAGGGAGATTTTGTTGTCAAAACACAAGAATCTTGAACAAACAATAGACTTAGGAAATGTAGGAAACAGATCCTCAAGGAAATGGCATCCTAGTCTAGTTGTCTGACTGGCTGGGTTTTAAGGCAGTAAGGGTCTAGATACAATTGAGGAGGGGACATAGAATTGTAGCTGGTACCCATGGCTGGTGTATGTGTTAGACTGTCATCTGGAATGAAAAGTATCTACATTGATGAATTTAGCCTAATCTGAATTGTGTCTGCTTTCCTGGTCTTGCACCCTTAGGATCTGTTTTGACAAATATTCTTCAAGATTTTGCTGGCTTGTTGGGAAATTGTTGCAATTCTGTTAATATATAGATTCCCCCAAATTTGACTTTGGAGTTACAGGGAATTTGAGAGTCTCATCTAGTCACAGGTCAGAGGCAGTCAGAGGCGGTAGGAGTGGTGGGTGAGAGTGAAAGGTCTTTGGGGAGATGACCCCTCGAGAACTGCTGAAGGTATGAATTCAACCTGTGCATCTTTAATCTGAGGATCAGACTGTTTTCTGGTTCATCATTGTGTCAGTCTTATGGCTCCAGGAGTAAGAAACTCCAAGGCAATGATGTGATAACTAACTTAGCTTGTGATAACTGATCCCTGACTTAGCTTGTCTATAGGCAGTTGGATATGAATAGGAAGCATGCAGTGTTCAAATTGTCTATTTCTTGTATCAGTTTTGGTAAGATGTTTTTTCTAGGAATTTGTCCATTTTTTTATACATATTCATATTTAGTCATATAAGTTGTTCACAGTATGTTCTGTCCTTAGGGTCCATAGTGATGATTCCATTTTACTTCTAATGTTACTTTTTTGCTGTGATCATTCTTTTTAAAATTATTTATTTATTTATTTAATGCATTTTGGTTGCAGCACAACTTTTGTCACACCACATGTGCAGTCACACATGTACCTAGGCTAATGATGTCCATCTCATTCCACCATCTTTCGTACCCCCTTGTGATCATTCATTCTAAAGAATCAGGCTTTTTTCCTTGACTTCCTATACTGTATGTGTGTTTTCTATGACATTAATTTCTCCTTATTTCCTTCTGTTCACGTTTTTGGGATTTAATTTTTGTTCTTTTTGTAAGTTTGTAAGATGTTCACTTGGATAGTGATTTTCAGTTTTTATTTTCTAAAATGCATTTAAAGCTATAAAAAATCTGAATACAGTTTTAGTTACATCCTACAAGATTTGATATGTCATACTTTCATTGTCATTCAATTAAAATATTTTCTAATTTCTGTTGTGCCTCTCCCTTGACCCATGGATTTTTAAGAAATGAATCACATATTTCCAAATACTTAGGAATTTTCTAGTTATTTTCAAACTGATTTCTAGCTTATTGTCAGGACAGAGAACACAGTTTGAATAATTTTTATTCTTAAAAGTTTGTTGATACTTGATTTATGGTCCTGCATGTGGTCAATTTTAGAAGATGTTCTGTGTTTCCTTGGAGAGAATGTATATTGTTATTTTGGGGTAGTCTTCTATGAATCACAGTTAGATCAACTTGTAAATCATGTTGTTTAGGCTTCTCTGCTGAGGTTTTGTCTGCTTATTTCATCAGTTACTGGGAAGTCATGTTTAACTCTTCCATTCTGATTGTAGATTTGCTTCAGTTCTGTCAGTTTTGCTTCCCCTATTTTGGAAAATGTTACTGGATACTGAAAATTTAAAAATGTTATCTTTCATGTTGGCTGATAGCTACTATCATTATACAAAGGAAACTACCTTTATGTCTTTCCTTAAAGTTTATTTTGATATTAGAATACCACCCGAATTTTGTGATTTGAATAGTATGAATTTTTCTACTTTCTTACATTCAAACTTGGTGTCCTGATTCTTTTTTTTTTTTTTTTTTTTTTAAGAGAGAGTGAGAGAGGAGAGAGAGAAAGAGAGAGAATTTCCAATATTTATTCTTTAGTTCTCAGCGGACACAACATCTTTGTTGGCATGTGGTGCTGAGGATCGAACCCGGGCCGCACGCATGCCAGGCGAGCGCGCTACCGCTTGAGCCACATCCCCAGCCCTGTCCTGATTCTTAAGTTATGGCTTTTGTGAGCACCATGTAGTTATATTTGTTTTTATATATCTGAATAATCTGCCTTTCACTTTACTTAATTTACATATAATTATGAATTGGGCTTCAATCTTCCATCCACTCATTCTACCCATTTTGTATGTATTTCCCTCTACTTGTCTGCTTTGGATTAGTTAAGCATTTCTTACTCACTTTCCTTGCCTATGGCTTGTTATGTTTGTTCAGTAACCTTTGAGTGGTTAGCTTAGAGATCACAACATCTTATCAAGTGTATTATCAACACATTTTTAAAAATATTTTTAAAATTGTCAATGGACGATTATTTATTTATATGTGGTGATAAGACTCTAACCCATCTTAAAATACCTTAACTTCATCTCCTTTCACCCTTTTATGTTGTTAGGCATTTTAGTTTTACAAACATTTTAAGCCCTACACATTATTATTTTTTATAGTGATGTTCATTTAAATTAACCAGATTGATAATTTTTCCTTCTTATGTTTCCATGTTGTTATCTGGAATCATTTTCATTCTAAGTTTAGTGTAGGTTTTGTGTTTTAAAAATGTCTTAATCTTTTAAAAATCAGATTTATTGGGATTCACCCACTTTAAGTGCAAAGTTCAGTGGTCTCTAGTATACTGAGTCACGTAACCATCACCACTGACCTATTTACTCCTGCTATCCCTGATCCCTTGTGCCCATTTGCAGTCATTCCTTCATCTTACCCCAGTTCCAGGAAATCGATACTCCAGATCTATAGATTTGTCTTCTGTGAAAATGTCATCTAAGTGGAATCATAGAACGTGTGGCCTCTTGTGGCCAGTTACTTGAGCATTCTTTTTTTTTTTTTTTTTTTTTTTTTTTTAGAGAGAGTGAGAGAGGGGGGAGAGAGAGAGAGAGAATTTTTAATATTTTTATTGTTTAGTTCTCAGCGGACACATCTTTGTTGGTATGTGGTGCTGAGGATCGAACCCGGGCCGCACGCATGCCAGGCGAGCGCGCTACCGCTTGAGCCACATCCCCAGCCCACTTGAGCATTCTTGAAGTTTTCATCAGCGCTGCAGTTAGATGACTTCATTCCTTTTTATCAGAACAGAAATCCATTGATGGATGTTGGGATTGTTTCCACTTTTTAGCTTTTAACATTTGTATACATGTTTGTATGGACATGTTTTTTTTCTGGAGTGTGCACCTAGGAGTGGAATTGTAGGTTCATATGGTAAATTTATGCTCAACTTTTTAAGAAAGTGCTGAACTTCTCCAAAGTGGCCGCTCACTTTACATTTCTACTAGTAATAAAGATTCCAGTTTTCCCACATCCTCACCAACACCTGCTCCATGATTTTTTAAGTGTAGCCTTTCTGGCTAGTGAGAAGAAGCATCTCATTTTGGTTTTGATGAGCATTTTCCTCATGACCAATGATGTTTTCATCTTTCTTCACACCTATTGCTTCAAATTTTTTTGTCACTTTGGAAAAATTCTTAGTCATAAGCTCTCTGAATGTAGCTCTTCCTCATCCCACTCTCAGATTGCAATTACATGTTAGACTTTCGTACTGTCTGCTATATGCTTTTTTTTTTTTTTTTTTTTTTTTTGGTACCAGGCACTGAACTCAGGGGCACATGACCCCTGAGCCCCATCCCCAGCCCTATTTTGGATTTTATTTAGAGACAGGTCTCACTGAGTTGCTTAGTGCTTCCCTTTTGCTGGGGCTGGCTTTGAACTCATGATCCTCCTATCTCTGCCTTCTGAGCCACTGGGATTACAGGTGTGCACCACTATGCCCAGGTGTCTTATGCTTTTTTATGTATTTTTTCCTGTGTGTGTGAAAAAAGAATACTTCTTCAGCCAATATGTCATCAATCCCAAGTATAAAATATACTGTTTTTCAGTTGTAGAATTCCCATTTGATTAATTAAAGTACTTTGATGACATAGTCAATCTTGCTTTCTCTTTTCTTGGATGGATGAATACTGGCTATTTCAAAGTTAATGTCCAGTGTAAATCCAATGTGTGTATTTCTTGTAGGTCTGTTTCTTTCTTGGTCCTATTTTTTTTCATATTCCTGGTAATTTTTTTTAGAGAATTTTAATATTTATTTTTTAGTTTTCAGCGGACACAACATCTTTGTTTGTATGCGGTGCTGAGGATCGAACCCGGGCCGCACGCATGCCAGGCGAGCACCCTACTGCTTGAGCTACATTCCCAGCCCTCCTGGTAATTTTTGATGGAATGGTGGAGATTGAATGTGAAAAACTGTGGAAGGAGCGGATGAAACTGCCCTCTTCCAGAGAGGATTCGCCCTCATCTCTTCACAAATAGGGCAGGGCCACCATCTTCTACCCAAAATCAAACTTCTCAAGGATGGGCTTCAGGTTTTACAGGCTGGCTCTTGTACTCTGGCTTCCTTCACCTTCTAGGTGCAGCCTCAGGGCGGCCAGGAGAGCCTGCAGTGTTTTAGACCCTTCCTCCAGCCCTTAAGTGCTACCTCGGGTACTTCAACTATTTTTTCCCCCCCAGTATTGAGACTGCTGAACGCTCTGATGCATTTTCTATCCACCCCCCACCCCCGGGCCCCAAAGTTTATCACTGCAGAACATAAAAATGGGTAAATGCCTGAGAAGAAAACCAGCTCAGTGTGAAGGGTCCTTCTCTGCTCACCTCTTCTCCCAGGATTTTCGTCCAGCAGATCCTGGCTGCCTTAAAAGTTTTCCAGTGACTTCAAATAGATGTTGCCTGCAGTCTGTTCAGCTTCCTGCTTGTTCCTAGTGGCCGGACAGTTAAAGCAATTCTGTCAGCTGGAACGAACATAGTTGGCCCTCCAACTATGAGGGTATCTGTGAGTTTCGTCTCCATGGATTCAACCACCATGGGAGAAACTATTTGAAAGCAAAAAACTGCATCTGTACTGAACTTGTGCAGACTTTTTTGTTATTATTCCTTAAACCAGACAGTGTAACAGCTGTTTGCACAGCATTTACATTGCATTAGCATTATGAGTAATGTAGAGATAATTTAAAGTGGATGAGAGAACGTGTGTAGATTACGTGAAATACCTAGGAGGGACTTAAGCACCCCTGGCATACCCCACAAACACCAAGGGAAGAGAGTATCCATAGCAAGTCATTTTTAAACTCAAATACTGGATATTTGCTGACTGTATTTTTTCCTTTAAGTTTTCTTGCAAAGACCTCTTTCTCCCCATCCCCTCCGACCCAAAGTGCTGCATGCATTTAATATTTCACCTTATTGAAAAAGGCTTCATAAAATGTAGTTGGAATTGTCCTGAAAATTAAGGCCTATGGTTACACCTATATAATGCTCCACCTATTCATGTAAGTTTGTGTTTCTACCTTTTAAAACAACTGGACTCTGAATTTGAATTCTAGGCTATAATTAGCTGGAGGCTGCTTATAGCTGGGTAAAGCTTTTTTAAACATTAACATTGGTTTTTTACTTTGACAGATATGCTTGACCCTAAGCACTCCATATCCTACCTGATGAAAAACCAATCACAACCACCACCAGTGATAAAAACAATGCTCCTTCCCCCATTTTTCAGCCAGGAAGGCATCCTCTCTAGGCCACAATTCTTCAGGCTTGGATTTAGCCCACTTCAGTGCAATCCATTCCCATGGTAGGAAGTGACAGGAACTCTCGCCTCAGTCTGCATGGTGTAGCGGAGCCTCCTTTCAAATCCCCGGGGTGTGGTGCTGCTGCTGTTCTGGTGTACTCGGGGGTCTCCCCCACCGCCTGCACTGCACACCTAGCCAGTGCTCCGAGGTCCCCATGTCCAGATGTGCTCTAACAAGTAGCTTCAGAGCACCCTCTTGGCTCTGAACACACTCCCCGCTTTGCATTCAGCAGGCCTAGTGATTTCAAATCGAAAAGTGTCCATCCTATTTTACTACTAAAAATTTTTGATATTGTGAATTTTTATTGTACATGTACTTAGGCTGATTCATATCTACACGAAACATTGAAAATTCTTTATGTATTTAATTTTTCCTAAGAACATGAGGCCCAGGATGCATTTTTTTAAAAAGTTTTTTTTTTTTTTCTTTCTTTTAGGTACTAGGAATTGAACCCAGGGCACTGTACCACTGAGCTATATCCCAGCACCACCACCCCACTTTTTAATACATATTTTTAGTTATAGATGGACATAATACCTTTATTTATTTTTATGTGGCTGAGGATCTAACCCAGTGTCTCACACGTTAGGCAAGCACTGGGCACATCCCCAGTCCCTCCTAGCCCCTTTTGAGATGGGTCTTGCTAAGTTGCCTAGCTGGCCTCAAACTTGTGATCCTTCCCTCTCAGCCTCCTGAGTATCTAGGGTTACAGTTGTGCCCCACTGTGCCTGGCCAAAAGCTATTATTATTTACAGAACACAGCAGATTTTGAGAAAAAATAAACTACTGATTTTAAACTGATCAGAGATCTATCCCCCTCTAGATGTCATTTTTATTATTTTATTAACACATTAACTGTACATATTAATGAGATTCATTGTAGTATTTCCTTACATGTACACAATGTGCATTGCTCATATCCACTCCTGCCTGCCAGAAATTTCCTGGTCCATAATAGTCACTATTCTACTTTCAGGTCAACTTTTCTCCTTTAGTTTCCTCATGAAAACTTTTATTTCTGTTGCTTATTCACTTAAAACGATATCCTCCAGTTCCATCTGTTATGCTGCAAATGACAGAATTTTACTGTGCGTGCACACATGTATATATAAAATTTTTCTTGTCCATTCTTCTGTTGACAGGCAGCTACATCCAGACCAAATCTTGGCTTTTGTGGATAGTGCAATAATAAAAATGGGCATGTAGCTTTTTTTTTTTTTGTATGCAGATTTCATTTCTTTGGGATATATACACAGAAGTGGGTTTAGATCATTATTTTTAGCTTTTTAATATTTATTATTTATTTATTTTTAAAGAGAGAGTGAGAGAGAATTTTTTTTTAATATTTATTTTTTAGTATCGGCGGACACAACATCTTTGTATGTGGTGCTGAGGATCGAACCCGGGCCGCACGCATGCCAGGCGAGCGCGCTACCGCTTGAGCCACATCCCCAGCCCCTTAATATTTATTTTTTAGCTGTGGTTGGACACAATAGCTTTATTTCACTTATTTATTTTTATGTGGTGCTGAGGATTGAACCCAGGGCCTCACATATGCGAGGCGAACACTCTACCGCTGAGCCACAACCTCAGCCCATATTTTTAGCTCTTTTATTTTTTGGATTGGGGATTGAACCCAAGGATGCTTTACCTTGGAGCTTTTTTTTCATATTTTTTGTGAGATAGGGTCTTGCTAAGTTGCTGTGGCTGGCCTCAAACTTATGATCCTCCTGCCTCAGCCTCCTGAGTTGCTGTGATTATAGGCATGCACCAGTGCACACAGCTTACTTTTAGCATTCTGAGGAACTTCCACATTGCTTTCCTTAGCACCTGCAATAATTTACAATCCCACCAATTGTTTTTAAGAATAACTTTTTCTCCACATCCTCACCACCATTTGTTGTTTTTTGATTACAGCCATTCTAACTGGGCTGAAACTGTATCTTATTGTAGTTTTGATTTACATTTTCCTGATGGCTACTGATATTGAACATTTTTCATATATGTATCTTTTGAGAAATCATTTGCCCATTTTAAAACTGGATTATTTGCTTTTTTGTTCTTTATGTATATATGTCCATGATATAACCCTGCCATAGGAATAGCTGGCAAATATTTTTTTTCAAATTCTTTAGATTGCTTCTTTGCTGTTCCCTTTCTTGTGCAGTTTTTTAGTTTGACAAATCCTATTACCAATTTTTTCTCTGCTTTTAGAATCCTATAGAAAATCACTGTACCAATATCGTGTTTCCCACTTTCCTGCATTAATTTCAAATCTTACATGAGGTCTTTGATCTGTTTTGACTGTCACATAGGGTAAGAGTGGGGCCACGTTTTGTCTTTCTGCATGTGGATATTGGTTCTCCAAGCACCACTCATTGGAGAGGCTGAACTTTCTCCATTGTTGTTGGCTGTCAGATCAGTTGGCTGGAGATGTGAGGGTTCCTCTCTGGATTCTCTCTACTGTCCCACTGTCTGGGTCTATTGGCAGCGTGGCTCTGTGGTGTCTCAAATCGGGTATTGGGATGCCTCCAGTTTGCTTTCTGCCCATTGCTTTGGCTACCTGAGGTCTTTTGTGCTTCCACATGAATTCTAGGATTGTTTTTTTTCCTAGTTCTCTGAAGAATTTCATTGCTATTTTGATGCGAATTGTACTCAATCTGTTGATTGCTTTAGGTAGTATGGACATCTTAACAATATTTATAATTTCTTTTATCAGTGTTTTGTCGTTTTCACTGTAGAGGCCTGTCACTTTGTTTATTCTTAGGCATTTCTGTGTGGCTACCGTGATTGGGACTGCTTTCTTGGTGTGTAGAAAAACCACTGATTTTGTATCCTGCTGCTTCACTAAATTCATTTATCAGTTCTGTCTTTTGGCTTTTCTGTGTATGGAATCTTAGCATTAGCAGAGATAATTTGACTTCCTCCTTATCTATAGCCTCCACTTGCCTAGTTCTCGTACTGTATTCAGAGTGGTGAGAGTAGACACCCTTATCTTGTTCTTAGAGGAAACAGACTCTGCACCCGCCCCCCCCCCCTTCAATATGCTGTTGGCTGGGAGCCTGTCAAATGCTGCCTTTATTACATTGAGGTACGATCTTTCCATATCTAATTTGTTCAGGGTCTTATCACAAGGCTTGCTGAGTTTTATGAAATGCTTTTTCTACATCTATTGATATGATTTTTAATCCTGCATTCTATTTATGTAATGTATTCCTTTTAATGATTTACATATGTTCAACCAGCCTTCATCCCTGGAATGATACCACCTTTATGTTGACAATCACTTTGATGTGCACTTGAATTGTCTCCTAATGTTCTGAATGCTTTTGCATCCATGTTCGTCAGACATATTGGTCTACAGTTTTTTTAATGTATCCTTGTCAGTTTTTTTTTATGGTACTGCTGGCCTCACAGAGTGAGTTTGTAAAGAGTTCCTTCCCCTTCAATTCTGGTAAAACTCAGCAGTGAAGCCATTAGTTCTGGGCTTTTTTGTTGTTGGGAATTTATTATTGAAAATCTCATTACTTTTTATTGCTCTCATTAACTTTGAATAATCTAGGGTTTGTTTTGATATTGGATTAAAAGCCAAATCAAACAAAGAAATAGTTAATCCAGACTTCAATCTGCTATTCCAGAGGTGTTTTGGTGAATCCAAGTTGCAACAACTTCATACCAGTGTCTGAAACTGGAATGACATTCACGTCACCTTCGTAAGTTACACAGGAGATGACAGTGATTCACTGACTGCAGCTCTACCAAGTTAGGGTTGGATCTCATAAATCAAATTGATTTTTGCTGCCTCTGAGCATTCACACTTGAAGACAGTCTGTAATCAGAACTGTTCCACTGGGTGGAGAGCAAAGAAACCTTTCCTATTCACACGGACTCTTCCCTTGTACAGCACAAGGCACAGAGACTGAAGGGCATTCAACATCTGAGAATAAACAGTCTGCCTCTTCTTTTGGACATTCTGGAAAAAATGGCACGCTGCTTTAGGACTGAGAACATTTTAAAGTCATGAGCATTCAATCAAGAATAGTCAGAGAGGGGCTGCGGTTGTGGCTCAGTGGTAGAGAGCGCTTGCCCTCAGCACGTATGAGGAACTGGGTTCGATCCTCGGCACCACATAAAAATAAATAAAATAAAGGTATACAAAATATAATAACATTATTTAGGGCTGGGGATGTGGCTCAAGCGGTAGCGCGCTCGCCCCGCATGCGTGCGGCCCGGGTTCGATCCTCAGCACCACATACCAACAAAGATGTTGTGTCCGCCGAGAACTAAAAAATAAATATTAAAAATTCTCTCTCTCTCTCTCTCTCTCTCTCTCTCTCCCCCCTCTCTCACTCTCTCTTTAAAAAAAAAAAAAAAAAAAAAAGAATAGTCAGAGAAGTGGAGTCTCTGGGATGTCTGCCTCTGTGATCTTGGCCAAATCACTGCCTTTCCAGGCCTAGGTCATCATCTGTTAAAACCACAGGCTTTTTCCCTCTTAAAATTCTGAGGCCTGGTGTGCGCCTGAAACCCCAGCTACTCAAGAGACCGAGGCAGGAGGATCACTTGAGCCAGCCTTGGGCAACCCAGCACATCCTGACTTAACAGCCACAAAACTCGTAAGTTACTACCTAATTCACTAACCTAGATTTCCTGCGACAGATGTCATGTTTAAGGAATTAGTTTTTTGTGTTTTTAAACTTAATTTTACTTTACAGTATAATGCATTCTGGCATGCTGTACATGGTGCAGAGTCACTCCACTAATGTAATCCTACATGTATGTAGGGTGGTAATGTGTCTCATTCTGCTGTCCTTCCCGTCCCCACAACCCCACCTCTCTCCTCTATACAAACCAAAGTTCCTTCATTCTTCCCTAAGGGAATAAGTTCTTAAAAACCTTTTTTATTATCATTTTCAAGAAATCCAACAATAACCCCATACACCATCCACCTGGAGGCAAGCACAAAGACCTGCTCTGTATTGCCACTACAGCTGCACAAAGGGATGTGAGGCAGTAGGCAACCAATCTTGTTTCCATCACTACATGTCTCTAGCTGCATGTGGAATATTTTTTTTCCTTTTCTTTCTTTTTCAGGGCTGAGACTGAACTCAGGGCCTTGCGCATGCTAGGCGGCGCTCTGCCACTGAACTGAACCCCCACAATGTGGAACATTTTGAGGCCATCTTTTTAAAACACTGAGTTAAAGTAGGCAAACCAAGCAATTTTATGATGTTCATTAAGACTCCATTGGTGTGTGTGAGCTCCTGCTCCCAAAAGGGCCACTAATAGATGAGCTTCTTGCATTGCTGAGAACGAGCCTCTCTCGCCTTCCAAATGCTTCGTTTACTAAAACACAAATCAACAGTTAAGAAACCACCAGATAAGGAAATTAAGTCTATAATACAAAAAGAGACTAAGATATAGAAATAAGCAATAAAATCCTGTTTTGGGTGGATATCCCCTCCCTCCATGCCTGCCACAACCTCCTGAGTAGGCTGAATTTCAGTGTGAGCCACTGTGCCCGGCTAGAAAGTACTGAAGATATTTTCATAACAGAATTTCTACTCTATGCTTGGTGTGGTAGTACATTCCTATAATCCCAGCTGTTGGGGGGCTAAGGCAGTTTGAGGCCAGCTTCAGCAACTTAGCAAGATCCTGTCTCTAAATAAAAAAAAAAAAAAAGGTGGGGAAGGGCTGGGGATATAGTTGTGGTAGAGCACTTGCCTCACATGCGCAAGTCCCTGGGATTGATCCTCAGCATCAAAAATCAATGTCAACAAAAATGGCTGCAGATGTAGCTCACCCCTGGGTTTAATTCTTAGTGCCTGGGTGTGTGGCAGGGCAACTTAGTAAATGAGAAAGTAAGTAAATAACTTAGAAGTTAAAGGTAATATGTTTTAACTTTAAAGCAAATAGTTTGGTTTTTTAAAAAAATATTTTTTGTACTTTACTTCAGCTTGCCTTGTATTAACCTAGAATGTTTGGATAATGGCTGTCCCATCCCTTCTAACAGTGATTGTCCTTCCCTTATTCTACTTCTCATTGTTTCCTGTTTTCTTTCCTCTTTTTCTGTATCACGACCAGTTGAGAACTTTTGGCATTTAGGACTCCTTAAACGTAAATTCTTATCAGAATAACCCGGAGAGAAATCTTAGGAATCATATAGTGGGGACACAGTATCTCTATGTGTCTAGAACACAGGATAATAAAAAAAAGCAAATAGGATTTCCTGAAGGACAGGGACTGGTCTCTTTAGGAAAACAATCTTACAGATAGTACTTGAGAAAAGGGCAGATTTAGTCACATTGGTAGACCATGCTACATTTCCTTCCAGCTTTCCTAGATCTTCTGGTTTTAAAATAGTTAAAAAATTATCTACATGTGAGCTGAGTGTGGTAATGCACATCTAGGCAGGAGGATCCTAAATTCAAGGTCAGCGGATGTGGCTCTATGTAGAGCATCCCTGGGGTCAATCCCTGGTCAAAAAAAAAAAAAAAAAAAAAAAAAAAAAATTCTACATTTGAGTTGGGGACAGTGCTGCATGTCTGAAATCCAAGCTACTTGTGGGGATGAGGAAGGAAGGAGGATTACAAATTCAAGATCAGCCTAGGCAACTTAGGCAGACCCTGTCTCAAAAAATAAAAGGGCTGGGGATTACTCAGTGGTAAAGAACCCCTGGGTTCAATACATAGTTCCCCCAAAAAACAACCCCCCACTCAAAACCCTAGGAAAACAAAACTAAAAAGTGTGACAACAAATGTATTTGTGGGCTCGAACATTCCAAAGGAGACCACACCAAGGATGACACTCAATCTCCCTCATGGGTTCCAGCCGCACCCTGGGTTGGTACTCACAGAGCTCAGAGTGAGAAACTGCAGATTCTTACCTGAAGAGACGGTGCTTATATCCCAGACTCGAAGCCCTTCTTTCTGACCTCCAAAGGCGTAAATGAATGGCAGATCAGGACAGCATGAAGAACAGAAGAGAACTCCCTAGGGAGAAAGAAAAGCACGTCAGTGGAGCTCTTGTCTCTCTAAGGTCCCACAGTGTGAGCAGGTGCAGCCACATCACTACCACAAAGGTGGCCTGCAGCCCTGAGGGGAGGGGTGCTGCCTGTCAGAGCAGGAAGGGTGCAGCAGGAAGTCGTGCTGTGGAGGCGGGCGCTCGCCCTAGCCGCCTGTCTCTTCGTTATCCTAGGGGTGATTTCCTAAGACATCGAATCCACTTAGACCCAGAAGCTCTCCTTTCAAACAACGAAACTAATACCACAGGTCACTTAGATTTTTTTTTCCTTTGCATCGATGGGCCTCACTTGTTCAACCACCAAGGTACCTCCCTCGCCCTCAAGTTATTTTTATTTTATTTTTAATTTATTTTTTTTAATATTTTATTTTTTAGTTCTCGGCGGACACAACATCTTTGTATGTGGTGCTGAGGATTGAACCCGGGCCGCATGCATGTCAGGCGAGCGCTATACCGCTTGAGCCACATCCCCAGCCCCTCAAGTTATTTTTAAATTTGTGATGTTTTCATTTTTACATTTATATTACTAGATAATACATATGCATTATAGGAAATATGAGTAAGAAAAATAGGAGGACAGCAACTTCATATTCTGGGATGTAATATACTTAACTTAAATATAGAGACTTAAATAATCAGGCATTTGGAAATATGCATGATACTATAAAATATACTTAAAGTGATTTTATGAAACCTGCCTTACTATTAGTTAATACCCACACACACACGATTTCTTTTTTTTTTTTTTAATATTTTTATTTTTTAGTTCTCGGCAGACACAACATCTTTATTGGTATGTGGTGCTGAGGATCGAACCCGGGCCGCACGCATGCAAGGTGAGCGCGCTACCGCTTGAGCCACATCCCCAGCCCCCACACACGATTTCTAATAGGCGTGTAGTGTTCTATGTAGTCTAATTTGAATAACAGTGCCTTGCACATGGGATGTGCTTAATATTTGTTCAAAGAATACTGGTTATTTCAGCAGTCTTTACTACTACGTATCAACTTCAGTGCATTCAGAGCTAGTTATGTGACGAGGTAGTGAGAGAAGAATACATTGACACCAAGAGCTCTGCTGCCTTAAGGTCAAAGATTCCTCACTTTAGGGTAAAATAATAGCCACTTCACTTGTCTGTGTCCCCTCTCCATCCTTTTTGGTCTTACTAAGTGACTGATAATCATGTGAATTAGAAAGGGAACCAAAATAATCACTGAATTTCCAGAACTTTCCTAAGTCATATAATTTCTAGAAAACTTAAAGCTCAAAATACATTCTTTAATGCAGTGATTCCAAGAAAAAGATAAGCAAGAATCAGAATAACAGGAAATAAAGATGCCCAGGAAATTCTTACCATTTTCATGTCCCTGGAATGAACCAGACTTGGCCTATCTCCCAATATGTCCCAAATCTTCACATATTTGTCTGCTGAAGCTGTTACAAGACAGCCCTTGATTTGACTGCTGAGATCAAGACCTAAAGGAAGATAACGATTAGTTCAGAGAGTCTAACTTTGAAATTCAGATTTACTTCATCCTGAGTTTATGGAAATTAAAGACAATATTCTTGCTCACCAGAGATTTCATCATTGTGTGCATTGAGTGTAAAAACTGGCTTATCTGAACGTGCATCCAAATTGTATACAAAGCCATCATCTGTACTGGCCTGCAAAGAGTAAAGAGGATGCCAATAAAATTAGCAATGGTTAAGTAGCATAAATCACAGTGGAAATCGGTTTCATATCTCACCTGTGGAGAATTAACATGGACACAAAGAACTTCCTTTTAGCTGAGCCAGTTTATACCCACATGGACTAGGTACACTCCACTGACCCCATGGCAGTGAGTCGGGAACACAAAGCTCTGGTGAGTGGATGGAATGGTGACAGAGCTGTGGGAGCACAGAGGGGTCAGCCACACCCATCAGGGCAGAGGGCTAGACCTTGAGTGTAAGTCTAAAAGTAGGGCTGGGAGCAGAGGTTACTCAAAGTACAGCTGGGGAGGAGCCCACAGAATCAGGACTAGAGGTCAGGCAAACAAAGGAAATGGCTTCTGAAGAAAGTGGGTCAGTATGGTGGCAGAGCGGTTCAACAGGTAGGGCGGAAAGGCAAACCAGGTGGGCTGCTGCTCTCTCCAGCAAGGAGGAAATGGAGGAACAGGTACTCAGTCAAGAGCGGGCATTTGTAGACTCAGACCTAAGTGTACTGCAGGTGCTAGTATAAAGATGATGATGAAGACGATTATAATCAGTCTCTTTTGGTTTTGTTTATAAGAGTACAGGTGTGTGTGACTTTTTAACTTGGGAAACTTGTGAGACTATATTAGATGTTATTTCTAATGCCATTATAACATAAAATCTAATGTGGGGTTGATATTAACATATATTTATCCTATAGCACTGCTATGATATAAAAATAATGTTAAGCCATGTATGTATTTTAAAATTTTCTAGCAGCCACATTAAAAAATAAACAGATTAAAAAAAAAAAAAAAAAAAGACTGGGTGAGAAACCAAGCCCATATATAGGCCAAGGGCCAGCTAGTATGGGAGGAAAGGAGGATGGACAACTGAGGAAGTCTTGAAGGCTGGAGACAGGGCCAAAAACTGAAGAGGAAGGAGGTGAACATTTTATCACCTCTCACTTCCCTACATTTTTGTGACTTTAGCATCTATGACCATCTGCCAGCAAATAACCTCAGGAACGATCTGGGCCTGACTGTTGAAGGCCAGTGTACAATACAGCATCCAATACAGCTGTGGCCTCACTCCTGGTAACATCTGGCTTCAGGCAGGCAGCTTAGCTGGGATCAGCATGTACTCAAGGTGCAGAGTTGAGACGATTCTCAGAATTATTACTTCAGGAAACTTATTAAAAGTGTACACATCTTTTAAGAAAGTTATTTAAAAAAAATTTTTTTTTTTTGTAGTTGTAGATGGATAGAATACCTTTATTTTATTTGTTTATTTTTATGTGGTGCTGAGGATTGAACCCAGTGCCTCATGCATGCTAGGCAAGTGCTCTACCACTGAGCTACACCCCAGCCCCAAGAAAGTTATTTTTTAAAACAGTACTTATTTGAGATGGGGTCTCATTATATTGCCCAGGCTGGTCTCAAAATTGCAACCTTCCTGCCTCAGCCTCCCAGTGGCTCTTTAAAACACTTTACTTCCTTTTCATTATTTCGGGAAATTGGTAAACATGAAGGTATCACAACTTAATTAATATTCCCTTATGGAGGAAAGTTGGGATTTTATTTATCCTGGATGTAAATGTTGGTGGAATCACTGGATGTTATGTGGAAAACTGTCCTCCCTCATACAGTAAGGGTGTTTATTGAAGGGTCTTATACTTTTTTCCTATTTGGGATACAGAGTATTTATAAATGAAAGCTGCTAGCATTCTCATCACTGGAACTCCATTTAAGTATGAATAAGTGGGGGCTGGGGATGTGGCTCAAGCGGTAGCGCGCTCGCCTGGCATGCGTGCGGCCCGGGTTCGATCCTCAGCACCACATACCAACAAAGATGTTGTGTCCGCCGAGAACTAAAAAATAAATATTAAAAATTCTCTCACTCTCTCTCTATCCTCTCTCTCTCTCTCTTAAAAAAAAAAAAGTATGAATAAGTAAAGAATATCTTCTTGGACTGATTTTACCATTAAAAAATAAGGAATATTAACTATGCCTGATACTAAAAAAACCCCACTAAAAAAGTGATCAAAATCAGTAAGTAAAAATAAGATGCGGTACACTCTTGAGTGGTTGGCAATTAGCAAAATCATTCACATGTGCACTAATGCTTTTGTGGCTGAGCCATTCTCTTGTTTAAAACAAACAAACAAAAAACAACCCCAAACTTGTTTTTTCAACCTGAAACACTTCCTTCACAGTTAACACAGAAAATGATTTTCAGAAAATCTCTCTACAATAGGGTTAGGGAAAATAAGTGTTAGAAACCTAGAAAATCACAACAGTAACGTTCACATTCTTACCAAAAAATGACAAGGTGAAAAGTGATTCCAAGTCACTCTCTCAATCTGCCCACTGAATCGCCACATCCGATGGCTTTCGTCTGGACTTCGGCAGTCATACAGAGCCACTGACCTGGACACATTTAGGTAGTTAGAGTTTGAAGAGTTCTTAGGTTAGTATTTTAATTTATTTACTTCTCAAGACAGAGCCTCACTACATTGCCCAGACTAGCCTGAACTTGACATTCTCCTTGCTCAGCTGGGGACAGGTGTGCAACTATCATGCCTAGCGGATATTGACTTTTAATAACATGGTTAACAGAACAGAGTGTGAAGTCAAAAGCCCATTATTTAAAGCCTGTTTTAAGGTTCTAAAAGTAGGAAAAAAATGAGTTGATTTTCCCTAATAGGTACCTTCAAGTGGCAAGACCAGATGTATGGTCTTGCCACTTGAAGGTACTGGTGGCTCTGATATAACAGTGGCTTTACTTTATAACACTTACCAGATGAATCCTACTTTCAAAAGTTCAGGACAATTTCTAAAATACCCTTTCCTGGGTAGAGCCCAGAGCCACATAACTCATGTCTTAGCTGCAGATGCTCTTCCCAATCAGGTTACTGTACTGGGGGAGCCGAGGGATACCCTTTTGTAATTCTGAGTGAAGGAAACCTAAGAAAGTACCACTCTTCAAAGGTAAGGAATCAAATACGTTGGTGATTCTACTGCTGCACTTCCCACCTTCAGACCCAGTCTGCACAAAGGAGCACATGACTGGAGGCTCCTGTGGTTGCCTGCAGGGTCTCTCAGTCCCCAACCTCCCACTTCCGTGAATTCTGCCCGTGATGTGGGCATTCCTCATAAAGGCAGTGAACATCCCCCACTCCATGTAATCTATTTTGGTCAAGAAAACAAGACAGGGCACTAGTTCTCAACCTACATCTTCAGAGGTCTTGGTATCTCTTGTTCGTCCGACCTCATCATGAGAACGCGTGTGGGTTAGCCTGCTGGCCTAGCCTACTGCAGGCAGAGTGGCCAGCTGACTTCAGCCCACACTGTCTCGCCTCACACAGGCAGAAAGGGTAAATGGTTATTATGGAAAGTAACTGATTTTGGGGATGTCTGTTTCATAATAATGGCTAACCTATACATGCTCAAAAATTGAAGTTACAAACTCCTATAGCTACATTATTATGATAAAACCACATATCCTTAGACCGGAAGGGCCATAATGAAAAGGAAAGTAGGCGCCTCACTAGTATGTACATTCAGTCTGGGTATCAAGGGATACTTTTTGAATTAGTTCAAGAGGATAAAAACAGCAGCAATAATTCTTGAAGTGCTTTCTTACTTATCATATGATCCAGAAATTAGAGTCTGTGCTTCAAATGGATGAAACTGCAGAGTCTGGACCTAAGGGGAGGAAAGATAAATGAAGAGATTTATGTATCTGTCTTTATTTTTGATACCATTACCTAACGTGTAAGAACTGATTTCTATAAATTATTCACTTCAAAATTAGTAGTGTATAAAGAAACATAAATCTGTGGCTTGACTTGATGGTGCACATCTGAATCCCGGTGGCTTGGGAGGCTGAGGTAGGAGGATCACAAGTTAAAGGCCAGCTTTAGCAACTCAGCAAGGCCCTAAGCAACTTAGCAAGACTGTCTCAATATAAAAAATTAAAAAAGGGCTGGGGATGTGGCTCAGTGGTAAAGTGCCCTGAGTTCAATTCCCAGTGCCAAAAAAGGGAACAAATGTTTGGCAAACTATATTCCCAAATAAAGGCCAGCACTTAAGGATATAATGTAGTATTCCCAAAACGTTTGTTATATATGAGAATGTGTATGTGTGTGTGTGTCCCCCTTGAATGTTAAAAGATATTCAGAAGAAAAAGGGTGAATGGTCCAATGTATGTGGCAACTATACCGGCTTCAAAGTCCTACAGAGCCCAGTGCAGTCATGATCTGTCACATGCTGTTCTATCACGCTGACTGAAATCCCAGTCCCTTTTTAGGATCCTCTGTAAACGTGTTATAGGGCACTAATATTCCCAGTCACTATACCTTCCTGAACCCATTTCTACATCTCTGAGATGACATTATACCTGCTGCAGAGAGCTTTGTGAAGATCCCATAACAGTGAAGCACTTTGTAAACCAAAAAACATGTAAATGCCCCAGATTTTTGAGAATCCTTTTCATTCACTCAGTCACCATACCTTGTCTGTGTGCACAGCGAGGCTAGCTGCTGGTTTCCCCACGGACATATCCCACAAAATTACTGTGCTGTCAGCTGACGCACTTGCCAGCACATTTCTGAGACAGGGAACATATATATTAGATATGATCTTCTAAAAATCAGAGCATTGAATTAAGAAAAGGAATCAATTTAAATAGCATCAAAATGAATGAAATAAGTTTAACAAAAGAAATGCAATTTATATACCATCAACTAACAATACACTGCGAACTACCAAAGATTATCCTAAGAAAAGAAAGCCAATATAATTACACGGAAGATCCCCTGCTCCTGTACTGCAGACTGAATATTGGTAAGATGGAAACAGGGCATCGACTGACTGAGCTATAAGCTGATCTACAGAATGAATCACATCAGTCCCTTTCAAAATCAAAATCCCATCTGACTTTTTTTTTTTTTGCAGAAAGTAACAAACTGATTTTAAAATTCATGGGAAAATGCAAATAATAACCCATAATAACCCAAAAAATCTTAAGAGCAAAGTTGGGAAACTCATACTTCCAGATTTCAAAACTTAAAAAGTTATGGTGGTCTGTTACTGACATTTGGACAGATCTATGCATTAACAGGATAGAATTTTTGACAAAAGTGACAAGATAATTAATGCTCAATGGGGAAAGAATGGTCTTTTCAACACATGGATCAGGGACAACGCATATCTGCATTCAAAAGTTAGGCCCCGACACCTCACATCACAAATGAAAGAATAACTCAAAATGGACCACAAGTTCAAGTGTTAAGAGCTAATGCTATGAAACTCTCAGCAGTGTTCTTCTGAGAGCACAGGTATGAACCTTCATGATGCCAGGTTAGGCAATGGTTTTTTACATACAGCACCAAAAGCACAAACAAAAATAAGCTGGACACCACTGACATGAAACACTTGTGCTGGAAAGTATTCTATAAAGAAAACAAAAAGATAACCCACAGAACTGAAGACAATATTTCTGATTAGGCATTAATGTCCAGAATATGTAAAGAACTCAAACAACTCAGAAGACAAAGGACTTGAATAGACATTTCTTACAAGGAAGATTAAATACAGTGACCAAAAGATGCTCAATATCACTAATCCTTGAGAACCGCAAATCAGAACCACAACGAAGGTCAGGCAAGTTGGCACATGCCTATACTCCCAGGGACTCAAGAGGCTGAGGCAGGAGAAGCACAAGTCTGAGCTCAGCCCCGGCAGTTCAAGTGAGACCCTTTCTCAAAAACAAACAAACAAATAAACAAACAAACAAACTTCATACTTCTTAGTATCAAAAAATAGAAAATAAAAATAGAAAAGTACTTTTAAAAAATAGAAAATAAATGTTGGAAGGAAAGAGAGAAACTGGACTCCATGTGCACCGCTGGTAGAAATATAATATGGTGTAACTGCTATGGAATGGTATGGTAGTTCCTCAAAAAATTAGAACTATGATATGATCTAGCAATACTTCTGGGGACATGTCCAAATGCACTGAAAGCAGGGACTTGAGATTCTGTACATCTACATTCACAGCAGCATTATTTGCAATAGCAAAAAGATGGAAGCAACCCAAGAGTCTGCAGATGAATGGATTAACAAATGTAGTATTAACACACAATGGAATATAACTCAGCCTTAAAGAAGGAAACTGACTTGAATAACAACATGTATGAACCTGGAAGACTTTATGCTGAGCGAAGTAAGCCAGTTTCAAAAAGACAAATACTGTATGTTCATGTGAGGTGTTTAGAATAATCATATTCATAGAGACAGAAAATGGAAGGGTGGCTGTCAAGGCTGGGAGAAAGGGGACACAGGGAGTTATTGTTGAAGCGTTTATAGGGTTCAGAGTTTTAGTTTGGGAAGATGAAAAAGTTCTAGAGATGGATGTGGTGATGGTTGCACAGCAATGTGAATGTCCAAAAAGTCACCAAAACTTAGAGTGGTTTAAGTGGTAATTTTATGTTATGGATATTTTAAAGAAAAAAAAAAAGCAAGCAGTAGAGATTTGAAAAATGAAGTAAGAAAAATGTCTTCTGTGAAAAAGCCCACTGTCCCACTGTCCCCGTGCTACATGCCGTCTTTCCAGTGTTGGGGAGCAGAGAGAGCCACGTCACAACATGCAGGAAGCTCCGTGGTGAGAAGCGGCGGGTCACGTGGGGGATGCAGACAGAACGCAGAGCTGCTGCCCTGACACCGCAGCGAGCGGGGTGGAAACAGAGGCCCACGACACACCCAGCACAGACAGGGACAGGTGTCAAGTCACCAGGGCCAGATCTGACAGTCAAGCAAGTGCCATTTCTTTTTACCTGATGAGTTTGTTCCATGAAAGGTCAAGGACAGCATCAGTATGCCCTTCTGTTGAGGAACTCTGCAATAATTGTTTTAGTTACTTTTTGTATTAAAAGCCCCCCTCCATAAAATTGATATATTAATTTGCAAGATGCTTTAGATCATAAGATTATTGTTCTGCTGTAACACACACCTGCTTGAAGAACTAAACATTTTGACTGCCTATTGCCATGGATACCTAGGATAAGTGTTCTTTACAGGGAAGAAACATGAGCTCGTAATGTAGGCACTAATCCTACAAACAGCAATATTGCCACTTGCCTCCCCCAAACCTAACAATTTAAAATACAACAGGAATTAATACATGGATATTTAGAATACAACACATAAGAGGCTAAATAGAAACTTTTAAAAAGTGCAAAACTAGCGTATTTGTATGAATAGTTATTATATACGAGGAAGAATCACAACCTAAGCCATATTTTGGGTGGGAAATAATATGACACTGGAGGTTTTATGCAAACAAATGTTTTCCCTGGATGGGGTTTTTGAAACTAGAAATTATAATACCTTCATAACTACCTGTCTTATTCCAACAAGAGTATCTGATTGAAAAAGTATGTTCTTATATTCTCCAATAAACTTCTCTGCATTTGTTTTTAAAGTATTTATTAACTTTTTACCTTCTTTCCTTTCTTTTTCTTCTTTTTTGAAAGTTTACTCCCAAGTGTGAAGACGGGCTCTAAAGAGTCCACTATATCAAGGTCCCATACTTCAATAACAGGGGTCATGTTTCCCACAGCAATGTAATTTCCTGCAGGAAGAAACAATGTGTTTGTGACCATAAAGAAAAAAAAAAGACAAAAATAACTTCTAAGCAAATACTTTACACTGTAGGTCAAGTGAGCAATGGCTTAGAGCAGGTACTCTCAAACTTCTATATGCACCATCTAAAAGTTGTTAAAATCCAGACTGTATTTCGGGTGACCTTGAGCGGGCCTGAGTCTGCATCTCTAACAGCTCCCAGGTGATACCAATGTTGTGCTGCTGGTTTTAGGACTACGATTTGAGTCATGAAGGTGCCTTGTTTGGCTTCAGTGTCCTTACCAACACAGTGGGGATAACTGAGGCCCACTAACACCCTTCCTTCCTCATGGGCTGCTGTAAGGATGAGGGTCAGGTCAGTTCATGAATGTGAAAAGGCCTTACAAACAAGAGAGATGATGTCAGTACTGTCAGCATTTACCTCTCTTTTAAGAAGTACTACCAGAGCACATAATAGGGTGCAGATGTGGCCAAAAAGGCCAAGATGAGAACCCAATTAGGGACAAGCCTCTTCATTTTAGCTTTACCTCATGTTTCTGAAACAGATCATGCCACTAAACTCTAGCAGGTAACATACACATTTTACCACTTTATGGGTTTTTTATGGGACCTCAATAGTTCTATGGTCTAAAAAGCTTCAAGCTTTGTCCCTCAGGCTATAGTGGAGCTAAAGTCTGAAGATAGACATACCCCAAGAAATCAAGCATTGCTGTGCTAAGGACTTCATAACCATAACTTCAGAAAATAACAGCAACTCCGTATCAGCAACAATTCTGAATACACGCATACAGAAAACAGTTTATCAGCTAGGAAAATGCAATAGGGCTAGGGACCAGAGGGCAACCTTAAGTTTTCCAGTTACCAGTAGAATCATCTGGGTTGGGATCAAAATTCAGCCATTCCACACTGAGAGGATATGCAGACAAAAGTATATCATGGTGTACATAGAAAGAGTCTTCTTCTTGATTATAAACTGAAAAGATTGGGAAAAAAAAGTTACTGCATCAGAGTAAGTCATCAGAAATTACACCCACAAAAAGAACACTTTCCCAACTAGAGACACATTGGATGACATTAAAAGGAGATCCATAGTCAATATTGGCAGGTGAAAATTATTCACGTCTAATATCTGCCCATTATCTAGCATGCCCCATAGCGGAACACAAACACCCACAGTCCCCCACCCACATGCCTGCCAGGTAAATGGTCTAATCTTCTAGTTCATTCATGACAGAAAACAAACATTCATGATGGATCCTTCAGGAGCACTTATTTGATTTTCTTAAATGTCTAAGTGATTGATTATAAGTCAGAAAAAACAAAGGACCACACTGGGAAAAATAATTCATAGTCGGACGGAAATACAATATTCAGAAGTTTATAAAGACCAACAATGTAAACAAAACTTATGAAGACCTCCTATTGGAATATGGCAACCAACAAAATTAGCTCTTTAGAGGCTGGGATGATGGCTCAGTGGTAGTGTGCTTGCCTAGCATGTGAGGCACTGGGTTCGATTCTCAGCACCATATACAAATAAATAAAATAAAGGTCCATCAACAACTGAAAAAAAAAAAAAAAAAAAAAAGAGCTCTTTAACATTGTTATAAAGTTAAGCAGCAAAACCAAAACTGTTAAAATCCATAACTAGAAAGTCTTTTAAAAATTATATAATGAGGGCTGGGGATGTGGCTCAAGTGGTAGCGCGCTCGCCTGCTCGCCTGGCATGCGTGTGGCCCGGGTTCGATCCTCAGCACCACATACCAACAAAGATGTTGTGTCCGCCGAGAACTAAAAAATAAATATTAAAAAAAAAATTCTCTCTCTCTCTCTCTCCTCTCACTCTATCTTTAAAAAAAAAAAAATTATATAATGAGGGGCTGGGATTGTGGCTCAGCGGTAGAGCACTCGCCTCACACATGTGAGGCGCTGGGTTCGATCCTCAATAAAATAAAAATAAAGATTTAAAAAAAATTATATAATGAAACACTAATAGATATCAGAATGTCCACCTCCTACAGATATGCTTTTTGTTAAGAAAGAAGTAGACCATAAAATAAGCTGTGGATTTTTTTTTTTTTTTTTAATTCCTTGGGCCTCTGCTTCTGAAATGGGTGTGGGATTAGCAGATTCTACGTGAAGTTCTATCACATCTGTCTACGATGAGAATACAGGTTCAAAATGATCAGACTGTGGTCCTATAAAAGACTCAAGCATGGCCAATGTACCTATCTTACATCTTAAATAAAACTGGTGATGATACTTTAAAACACATTCTTCTTTTAACCACATCAGGGCAACAAATAGATCAGCTTTATTTATTTTTTTATTTTTGTTCTGGGGATTGAACTCAAGGGCACTTAACCACTGAGCCACATCCCAGCCCTATTTTCTATTTTATTTGGAGACAGGGTCTCAATAAGTTGCTCAGCGCCTTGCCATTGCTGAGGCTGGCTTTGAACCCATGATCCTGACGATCCTGCTGCCTCAACCTCCCGAGCCGCTGGGCTCAGAGGTGTGTACCACCAGAGACGGTACATAGCTTTAGAATATAATTTTTGAAATCACTAGAAATATGCTGGGTAATCCAGAGATACCCTCCACACCCAAATAATAAAGCATATCTATAATGACCTAACTTAGTGGGGAATGGAAATGCAATTGCCTTACTTAACTTCTTACTACTCTGATCCTGAATTCAAAGGAATGACTACAATGTTCTTATATGAGAATGTTACAAACAATGACAAAAGACTGTCTTATATTATAATTTTAATTATTTGAAATTAGAATTGGTGTTAAAAAATTTGAACGAGGGGCTGGGGTTGTGGCTCAGTGGTAGAGTACTCGCCTAGCTCGTGTTAGGCCCTGGGTTCAATCCTCAGCACCACATAAAAGTAAATAAATAAAATAAAGGTATTGTGCCCAACTATAAAAAATAAAATATTAAAAAAAATTTGAATGACATGGCTCTCATCTGAAATATGCACAGTTCAAAGATATCAAGAGTGAGAAAAACTTCACATTACAGTGCCTGCTATCGGAAGCCTTTTTAAAGAAAAATTTCCTAAAAAGGTCACAATGAGTCATGGAATAAAATTGGCCTAATCTATATGCTTCCTGCAGGCAGCCCTGAAGATTCCCAAGAGTCACAGAAATCTAAGCTGGAACCAGGGGGCTGGGGTGAAGCACAGCAAGCCTAGCAAGCCTAATACCTGGTTCAATACCCAGTATTGCAGAAAACAAAACAAAACCACATCTGATTTAAAACTTCATATCACTGTGTACTTCAGAATACTGGAGAACATTTGCCTCTGGCTTTGGTATAAACATTTCTGAACTGGGAAGGTGAGCAAGAAAGTTTTGTTCCAAAAGAGAACTATGGCTCTCTTTGTTGAATTATTATGCAGAAAATAAAGTGTTTCACAAAGGCGAATATCTGAAACAACTCTGAAAAAAGCAGGATAAACATCTGTCTGTCCAGCATAATTGTAATCACATAAAACTGTCTGGGCCATGATGGACAAGAACAAAAACCCAGGGTAGCAAATGGTCACCTCAGGGTAATGGGATCAGAAAATTCTGTTATTTTGTAAGTTTTTTTGCTGCCATGTCTACCTTGGGAAGGGGGAAAAGTAAAAAACTGGTGAACATATTGACATGAAAGATTAAAAACCCCTATTAGAACTTTCTAGGGACCAATTTCCACTAAAAAAACAAAGGTACCAAAGTGACAGCTCAGATTACACATTGTCCAGAACACCACCTGGAAAAGGACAAGTAATTTAACTCTGTAACTAACTCAAATGAGGTACAGCAGAATTTAGCACTTAAGACTTCATAACAGTAACTATAACAGTTATTTTAATATTACTTATAAAACCTCTTAGTAGAGGACTTATTTCACTTACCATGTACCTCTAAATTGCATTGTTCCTGTTCAGCTCTGCCACAAACTATGAGATTGTCACTGGGCTTAATCAAGAAATCTTCACGCTCATATTGTTCCTAAGTGGGCAGAAAAAAAATAGTCAATGGCTAAAGGAGAGATCCAGTGAGGTTTCTCAGACACTCAAGAGCACAATTAGAAAAGTGATGTTAAAATTTACCGTATCTTTCAGAGTAACATAAGGATCTTGATCATTACTCCCATAGACTGTAAGACCCAGGAGAGATTCACCAAGCGTCTCAGCATCTAAAGGAATTCATCAAAATGAGTAAAATGGTCATCTTGACAAAAACAGTTTTCTGAAGACATCCATCTGTGGACTTAGACCCAATTTTATACTAACTACACATTATCCATAGTATAGAAAGGAAACTGCAGGAATTTTAAAATCCATTTATATATATATATATACATATATACATATTTATATATATATTTATTTATTGGTTGCTCAAGATAATACAATGATCTTGACATATCATACATTTGATTCAAATAGGGTATGAATTCTTATTTTTCCACGTGTACAGATTTCAGGATCACATTGGTTATACAGCCACATTTATACATACAGCAATACTAGTGTCTGTTGTATTCTGCTGCCCTTCCTATCACCCCTCCCCTCCCCTTCCCTCACCTCTCTCTACCCGATTTGGAGTACGTTTCTGATAGTCTTAGGATTCACAATCTTCCAATGAAAGAATTAAAGAATTAAATCTGCTGGACATGGTAATCTCAGCTACTTGGGAGGCTGAGGTAGGAGGATCACAAATTTGAGGCTAGCCTAAGCCAACTTACTAAGACCATGTCTTAAAAAATCAAAAGGGCTGGGGTGTGGCTCAGTAGTAGAGCTTTTGACTAACATGTGCAAGGTTCTATGTTCAATTCCCAGTACCACACCAACCAACCAACAAAAAGATCCCCGCCCCTTTTATAAAATATTAGAACTGTGCTCAGACTCTCTAGCTTGCTCGGTGTAATCATAATTCAAGGAGCTACAGAATGGTAGTTTTGAGGACCTGGAAATAAATTGCCCTGAAACACTAAAATCAACACAGAATAAATAAGGGCTGTCTGGTCAAAACTGAGAAACGATGGCTTCAGAGTAAGCAGCTGCTGTAGTGCAAGTATTCTCAGAACTGTTGACATGCTATTGTGCCTCATGAATCTGGGAAAAAAAATGCTATATGCCCTTTTCACTAAACTGACTTGAAAACGGAATCACTCTTTTATGGCACATCTACAAATATAACATAGAGTGGACCCAGAGTGACATAAAACTCAGGATAAGGAAGACACACTCATTGTTAGGGAAGCTACTTTAAGAAGATAGGATCCACGGGTCTTCCCATAGCACCATGTCCTTAACGAGGTGGGGCCCACAACCCAAGGCTGATGGGTCACACCAAGAGGAACACACTGAAAAAAAATGAAGGCTTTAGAGCCAGAGTGTCCAAACCTTAGCACCACCTTCCCCGGCACTGGGTGACTCTGGTGGATGGAGGTGATATTCTGTATTTAAAAATGAGGTAAACAGCAGTGCACAGGACACAAGGCTAGGGGATGAGGAATAAGGAGGAATGAGCATCTAGATGGGAAAAAGGGATAAATGACAATAGAATCTGACACAGATGGAGTAAGTCAGGGTTACTTATCTTAAGGAAAAGGGGTACACCAGCAGTAAGACTGACACGGGGGACCAATTCTGACAGAAAGCAACCCACAGGACTGATGCCAAATTCCCAGCTGCCTCTGCAATTCTTTCCTCCATTTCTTCCCCCTCATTCCTCGTGATTAGACCAGGTCCCCTGACCTAATTTATCTTGAAGTTCCTTGCTTCTCCTGGGAGAGGCTCACCCCATTTCCCAACTCACTCTCCACTGCTGCCTCAGGCAACTCCCAAGACTCATACCAAGCTGTCCTGCACCCTGTGCTCAAAGACCTTCAATGATCCCCTGAACAGCAATTCCTAAGCCTGGCATTCAAGCCAAGACCCAACTGGTCGCTCCAGACTTTTCACCAACTCCCCACGCACCTCCTGCATCTTCACTCACACAGATGGACTTAACCGGTGTTTCCCCCACTGTGGGTCTTTATTCAAGTAGTTTCTTCTCCCCATCAATCACTTTCTAAGCTCAGCCCTGCTGCGACACTACAGGCTCTCTACAGTTTGCCCCACTGCACTAAATTTTCCTTTCCCTAGGTTAACATCTACCTCCACAACGTTACCTACAGTATTTGAACATGTCCCGTTTGAGGGACCAGACCAAGTCTGCTAAATTTCACTCACTGCTTTACTCAATTCCATCTTCTCCAGAACCTACTTCCTCATTTCTCCTTAACCTGCCCTCTTTACTGATCTTCCTGCGCCCAGCACAGACCCCATCTCCAGGTCCTATTCTTCGAGCACTCCACCATGCTAACTGCCCTCTGGGCACCCTAGAGTGTTCTCCATTAACTCATATGTGCCCAATTAAAACAAAAAACTTGGCATTATAGAAATTTCCAAGCAGGAACAAAAGGAGTGCATTAAAACAAAACAAAACAAAACAAAACAAAACAAAACAAAACAAAAAAACAAACCTAGGGTATATTCCCCAGCTTTGACAATTAACAATATTTTCTCACTGCTGTTTCTTCTACCCGTTCTCCCTACCCACACCCCAATCTCTGGGGTTTTTTAGAGCAACTTCTAGAGAGCATATTATTTTACTTGACTTTTCAATGTGAACTTCTCACCAATAGGGGTGATTTCTGGTGCCTGATTATAATGGCTATGAAATTTTTTAATGTACTATGTTAAATGTACTTTATCATCCCAAGAAGATCTAGCATAAGATTAGATATTTAATAAAACTGATAAAACTTTATACTGGGTCACTGAATTGTTGCACAAATCCAGACTCTGAGGAAGAGAAACAGAGATTCTTTGACTCTCCTCAGTGTCACTTAGCATGACACTTTGTCAGAGTATTACTTATATTCCCTTCCCACCCAGCTATTGACAAAGCCAAGCTAAGAAAGGTAAAAACTTATAAGGAAAGGGGATCAGAGTTTAAAAAGTACCAAATAGGAAGCATACATTAAATCAAAATGGTATCATCTTTGGGATTTTACATATTGTACATCATATAAGGTCCAACTTTTGTTTACTCATTAGAAATCCTTCAAGAGTTGTTCCTCTGTAATCATGAAATGGTAGTGATTTTGCTTTGCTGCAGGTAACATTCATATTGAACTGATTTTTTATGTGTTGGGTCATTTATGTCTTTCTGATTTTCTAACTTAGGAGCTGCTGATTCTGTCAGAGTCCCAAAATGCAGAGCAACTGGGATTTTAGAAATTAAATAAGTAAAAGTATTAAGTCATGGACCAAACACGATGCTTATTTCTCAACCCTCAAGATCTGGTGTTAGTGCCAAGCAGGGCAGCAGACCAGAAGACCACCATGGCACCATGTCCCAGCTTCCACTGGCTCCTTTTACATACACGTTCACACTTCCTTTCCAAAGAGAGCAATAAAGTTCTGTTTATGTCTTCTCAGTTCACTTTATTTCCCCCTGAACTGCTCTTCTGCTCTCCTTTTTCTCTTCTCTTAAAAAATTTTAAATCATCTCCCATAACATTGTCTCAACATGCACATATTGTGAAAAAAGTCAATGCAGTTGAGGAAAAGGTATAGAGAGATAAGTTCAAGTACATTATAACCACATACAAGAACTCACAAATGGGTTACAGATTAATATACCTAATTTAAGCAAGAAAATACATGATGCTTTTTTTTTTTTTTTTTTAAAGATCTTAGATTTATACCTTAGACCAGTGGATTAGAGCTTATCTTCTAAACTAGTTTAAAAACATTCTGTCTAAATCTTGGACCAGATTATTTAATTGAAGTCAGGGATAATAAAACTTGGAGTAATGCTTTGGAATACCACAAGCATGGTAGAGAGCACTGTGCCCATAGAGTATAAACAGCAGCAGTGACTGATTTCTCACCTGGGTCACCGTCCTCATCGTATTTATCTAGGTCATACTCAGCCAGCTCGTCATCATCTAGGGTGCGGTCATCCTCTGGGTCACCATCCTCTAGGGGTTCCCTTGGTCGTGCCTGGGTGCGGGCGCTCTGCATGCCATCTTCTGAAGGATTGCCTATTTCCTCTTCCTCACTACCACCTTCTTCTCTATGAGAAAAGAAAAAAGCAATCACCCAAATGGCACTGTCCAATAACAAGACCATTAAGTTATTTTTTAAAGTGCACATCTCTTCTGGATTTGATCACAAAAAGCAACATTCTTGAAGCTACTTACTGTAGCTTTTCCTTTGCTTCAGCAATGAGACGTTTTACTTCATCTTTACTTAACTCTACCTGTAAGGGAGAAAGCATTTCATTATAACATATTTAAGGAAATCATTAGATGTCTTTGAATTAATAAGTTTGTGAACAAATGTAAAACTTCAAGAGACATCATCAAGATGAGAACCAAACATCAATCCAGCCTCTTTCAATTTAACATTAATAGTTTTTACAGGTCCTTATAATCAAGATCCTTTCCCACTAAAATGGTCTAGACTTCCTATCTGGATAGCCTTTACCCTAATGAGAGTTCAAAACTCAGGTCACTCTCTTTACTTTGAAACTGGCATTCCCTCACCTTAGCAGTGCTTTAGTACCTTTAAAATATACAGAACACTACCAAACTACAAGCTCCTTGAAGAGGGAGGCTGACATGTCATTGTATATCTAAGTACATAGTTCAGTGGCCCATGTGGTGATGCTTAACAACTGATGATGAATCCAATTAATCACCCAGTTTCTACAAAAAAAGCCTTTGAGAATGGCATTCCACTGTGGGATAGCTCCAGAAAACAATTAAGTTTAATTAAAAAATAGTTATTTGTGTAATTTTTCCTTTTGTGGATTTCACAGAATTCAACTACTTCCTTCTATAAACTCTTCAAATTTGTCTGCAACAGAGAATCACCTGGGGGACCTTTAGAAATTTCAGGCCATGTGCTGAGTTATGGCTCAGTGGTACAGCATTTGCCTAGTGTGTGTGAGGCCCTGAGTTCACAAAAACAAACAAATATTTCAGGCCATACTTAATCTCAATACTTCAGAGTGGGTCCTCGGTAATATGTGACATTCCCCAAGTGTTTCCAATGTGTAGGCTCATTTGAAAATCACCATCTTCAAGAATTTGAAAGTCTGTATGTCTCCCTTTAATAAGAACTGTTTCCTCGTTTAACAAATTTTAACGTGATAATTTTCTGTCCCCATGCTATAAATATGTATTGAATGTCTGCTGCAAGCCAAACACCTGAGAAAAGTGAGTAAAACAGCCCTTGCTCTGGTGGAATGTACATCTATTGGGACTATTCCAACCCCTTCCTCCTGTGCACTCCTTGTCCAAGCCACTCACGTTCCTATCATTTTCCCAACCTGTCATCATTGGCTTGGCCCAATTACATTCAAAACGACCCGTTTTACAACCTATTCCCACTGACATACAATAAACGCACATATTAAGTCCATAAAGGCAGGGCCTTTTCTGGACTGTCGCGTATCTCGGGATCCTGGACAAGGCCTGGCCTGCAGAAAGCACTCAGTATGTATGTGACATAACTTAAGTAATTTTCATGTGCGCTACAGACTCAGTGTGCGGCTCCTGTCGTCACACATGGGTCACGTTCACTCCTCATCCCCACCGCCCCATCAGCACCTCATTTGGGTTAATTAAAGGAATTCCTAATTTGAGTCTAGCCTCAACTCTAGCCTCACGACACGGCAGCTTCCATCCTCACTCCTCCGAGCACAAAGCACGGGAGTGCAAAGTGGCGTCGGGTCACAAGTGCTCCCTTCCAGGATCCGCCTGAAAGTGCCCTGGGGTGGGAGTGCAGCTGCTGTCAATCAGCGTTGGGCGCCACCTCGCACCCGAAGCAGCACCTCGCCCCTTTCCATTCCGCGAGGTCCACGTGCCGGGAATTTGGGGGTGTGGCTGGGCTTGGACCCACCCGCCCGGAAGGAGCAAGGTCCAGGCAGGCCCAGGAAACCCGGGCCGACAGAGCCACGGCTCTAGTCACCGCAACCAAGCCAAAGCCGGCCTCGGCCGGTCCCGTCACACCAGCCTGGCCAGAGCCGGTGCGGGGTCCCCAGGCCGCACTGACCCGGCAAGCCGCTCCCCGCGATCTCGGAGCGACCAGGCCTCACCTTGTCAGGCGTCTCTTTGGCCACGCCGCAGCGGACCCAGGCCACGCACGTCACCTGGCGGCTGCGGTTCATGGTCCTTAGCTCAAGGGCGTCTCAAGTTAAAGACCCGGGCCGCAGGGGAAGGTGGCGCGCCGCACCGAGGCTCGCAAGCTCGCGAGGCCGCCGGCAGGCAGAGCGCAGGCGCGGGCACTCGCGGCGGCGCCCGCGACTGACATCATTCGCGGGCGCCAAAGGCAAAAGGGAGGGGGAAGGTAGGGGCAGCCCCCGCGGGGCGTGGCCGTGTGGCGTGCTGCTGTGTGTCCAGCGGGGTGAAGGGTGTTTCACCGCTGTCCGGCTTGTGGCGGCATCTGCGGACTTCTTGGGATCAAAGAAAATATTTAGAACTGCAGGGTTAATCAGAGACAAAATGCCACCCACCTTTAGGTATTTCCCTGCCGTTCCGTTGACTTCTGGTCACAGAGGGCGGCACAGAGGGAGGTGTGTGGCTTTCCTTTTTGGTGCTGGGGTCAGATCCCGGGCCGAGCAGTCTCCCCTGCCTCACCCGGAGCCCTTCATCATATTCTTGAATGTAACTGTCTCACCTTAAAACATTTAGCACCTGTTATATTCTAAGTATACGGTACCATTTTGACCATTTTTAAGCGTACCAGTTTAGCAGCAGTAAGTTTGATTTTTTTTTTTTTTTAAATGCAGCAAGAGTGATGAACAGGCAAGAACCCGGCTATATTTAGGGAAAAGTACATAAACGGATTTATTCCTAGAGGTGGGCTTATTAACGTCTGGCTAGGCTTACTCAGGTGGGCCCACCTGGCATTTGGAAATGGGCTTGTGTTTGAGTATTGGAGACTCTGGGTCAGTGCCCTTGGGGATTGCCTAGTTATGAGCCACCTGCTGCTCCAGTATGGCCAGATCCTGACTTCTTTGAGCTGCACTCAGCCCAGTTCCTATTGGGCACTTGATAAATGTTTAATAAAAACGAGTAAATTAAAGAATAGAAGGTGGACTAGGATTGTGGTCACTTGAGGCCTGCCAAAACTACTGTCTTTTACTGGACTTATTACATTCTGCCACTGTAGCCCAAGGCGTGAATTTCCTTTGAAAATGAAAATCCAAATGCAGCTGGCATAATTAATTCTTTCTTTTTTCTGTATGTAACTTTATTCATAGCATGCAAAGTTGTTGAAATTTATGAATACCATGACTATTTTAGGGTGGTGTGGGATGTTCTTCGTTTGCCTTGTTTTCCACCCCAATAAAGCAAACCAGTTTTAATTTTCCTTAAGGAATTAATTTACCTATATTGAATATGTTTGTTTTGGGGTAAAGTTGCCAGAAATGGTCAAACCCAATATCTCGACTATCCCATGTATTTTTCTTTTCTTTCTTTATTCATTTATTCTAATTAGAATATGTGTGACAGCAGAATGCATTTTGATTCATTGTACACAAATACAGCACAACTTTTCATTTCTCTAGTTTTACACAATGCAGCGTCACACCATATGTGCAATCCTAAATGTACCTAGGGTAATGATGTCCATCTCATTCTTCTATCTTTCCTGACTCCATGCCCCCTCTCCTCTCCTCTAATTAATTCTTTATAACAAGAATTAACAAGAGCCAAAGTACCTCTATTACTAACACTTATTCTTGGGAACTGATGAGCTTATTTAATTAACACTGAAAGTCTCTTTGCCAGAGGTCAGAAAAAATATGCTTGGTAGCATGATGGCTATTCTAAAGAGTTAAAAGTCCCAGAGGATTGAACCTAGGTCCATGCCAGGCTCTTGTACACCTTCTAGTTCAGTGATGTGTGTAATTAGGTTCGTCAGCATTATTAACAACTAACCTTGAGTTCTGGGAAGGCAGTGAAGTCTGTAGTACTCTCCTTCCCATTGTACTACGCCTTATTTCTTGCCCGCTCTCTAGCTAACTCTACAGTATCACCTAATACAGAGTTGAAGGAATACTAACAACTACCAATTTCCAAGTGCTAGAGCCTCATACCACATCATTACCGGTGACAAATCAGGTGTACCAAATGGAAACTTTATTATTCCAGAACTGGGCTTAATTTTGCAAGAATAAGAACCATGAGGATCTCAGCCACAGCATTGCCAATACCTAACAGAGTGCTTGGCACAGCAAATGCCAATAAGTATTTGCCAAAAAATGAATGAGTCAGGATTCTAAACTGAAGTTCACAGACATTAGGAAATGTGCCTAGCATCACAAAGTAAGGGCAAGACACTGAGTCCTAGTCTAGGACCCTCCTTTCCTTTATGCCATACAAGTTTTCTGGTAGAGTTGCTTGTCAGTTCATTCATTCATTTTCTTGGATGCAAGTGACAGATAACCCAACTCTAATTGCTTTCGGCAAGAAATGGAATTTTTATGCTAGGATGACTCAAGAATCTAATGACATAAATGGCTTCAGACAGATCTGGAGCCAGAGGCTTAGACCATTGTCATCAAGCTTTGACCTCTCTTCCATATTTCTACTGTCCTCCAATATGTTAGCTTAATTTCAAGCCTTCAGCAACTACAGGCCTGCAGCTGAAAAGCACTTGCATTTATTTCTGCTTCTCTCTGTGCCTCTTGGCAACTTGGGCTAGAGTGGGCCGGTGTAGGTTCAAGGCAAGTGTGGAGAGAGATTCCATCACCTGATGGAAGGGTCTGTAAAGCATCTGGGGCTTCATACCACAGATGAGAAGAGTGAGACCCATAAAAAGGAAGTAACTTATTAAGGCCATCATCATGTAAGTGTCAAAACGGGTGACAGAGCTTAGTATCTCCCCCTTCAGTCCTGGGTGGTTCTTTCCACACCTGAGCAGCCTCTTTTGGAAAGGAAGACACAGAACTGTGTGCCCAGGGAAAAGAGAAGGCTTTACCCAAAGCCACAGATAAAATGAACTCGGTCACAGTGTCGTCATCTCAAACCCCACCTAGGTGGCATTCAGGGATATTTCTCAAGGGACACGGACCACATCATTTACAGTCTGCAGACTGGACAGAACTTCTGATCTCTCCTTTGAGGCCAAAGTGAGAAAGGCCTTGCCTTTATTTCAAAAGGTCCTGGGCAGGATTTCTGGACTCCTGTAGTCCAGCTTCCTCGACAGCACTCCTCCTGCAGATCAGGCCACGTTGACCTGGGTCCCACGTTTGTCTTCACCATCTTGTCCGTCCTAGCATCCTTAGGTGGTGGCAGAGAGTCCAGGCCACATAAATATTTGAGGAGAGAGGGAGGAATAGTATCTCTGGACCCTTGTTAACACTGGATAAGGAATCGTGGAGTTGCTGCATTGCTGGGAGATGCCTCACAGAAGCAGAGAAGTTGCCAGACTGAAATTACAGCGCTTACAAGCTCACATGCCTGGGGTGTACGTATTCCCATGCTCAGTGAATATTTAATTGAATGAATGGATGGGTGGATGAGTGGGTGAGTGAAACTCTCAATCCCTCACAGGACAGATTCATGTTCTTCATTTGAAACATGGAAACACACACATACACACACATTCATCCATTCTCTCTCTCTCTCTCTCTCTCTCTCTCTCTCTCTCTCTCTGTCATGCTGGAGTGTGGCTCCACCTAGTGGACACTCCAAGATTATGCCTGGATCTCTACCGGGTTTCTGGCTCCTTTTGTTCTGTGGCTTCTGCCCTTGCTCCTTCCTGCTTTACTCACTTTGGCACATGACCACTGAGGGTGGCGGCATGGCCCTGCAAGTCAGCAGAAGCCTATCTGGAGTCCTGGAAGGAGCAACTTGAGAAAGATGTTGTTAGGGGACAGCGTGGACGAGATTGGATCAATTGCTTTAGAGCTGCTGGTGATGCACAAAGGACCTTATGTCCTGAGGCCCATAACTGGTTTGCTGTGTGGCCCTGACCAACCCACCTGCTGTCTCTGACCCTTGTTTTTGTTTTTATTTTTAATTAATCTGGGGATGCAGGAGCTGAGCTCAGCACAGCTGTGATGACTGAATCCTTGCTGTGTAACCCTGGGCTTGTTCTCAGATCCCAACATGCCCTCCCTTGCCATCGGGGAACCACTGTGCTCATATTGCAGTAGAGCACACTGGCTTTAGATAAAGTAAGGAACTCAAGGGCTCCGAATGGCACATGCCTGTAATCACAGCAACCTGGGAGGCCGAGACAGGAGGATCTCGAATTCAGAGCCAGTCTCAGCAACTTAGTGAGGCCCTAAGCAACTTAACAAGACCCTGTCTCAAAAAAAAAAAAAAAAAAAAAAAAATTAAAAGGGCTTGGGATGTGGATTAGTGGTAAACTGCCCCTGGGTTCAATTCCCAGTACCAAAACCAAAATCAAACCAAAACAACAACAACAAAATAAAACCATGAACTGTCTGTCTGACTCTAGCACCTATACCCTCAGCACTCACCGTACTGCTCCTTAGAGGCTCTGTATCAAATGGTTAAAGATGTGACCTCTGGAGCCTTGCTTCTTTAGTGTGAATTCCTGATTCTATGTGTGACCTTGGGCGAGTCACTTAATCTCTCTGCATTTTTTCTCCATCTGTGCAATGGGATAACAACACCAAAGTTTTGCTATAAAATTTTATACAGCCACCCACATACCACTTAGAATACTCCCCAGCATTTCCAGTTGTTTTAACTATAAATTCAGAGTTACTCAAATATGTAAGTATTTCATGCCTTCACAGTTATTTTCTGCCTCTGAACTTTTGCAGTTTGTTTTTGACATTGCCTGAAGGAGCTATAAATTTAGATCTTTAATATTATTTTCAAGAAAGGTTATATTTACAGTTACAGAGACACACTGACAGGTCTGAAGAAAAGAAAACTTCCTCCGTGCATCTTAGAGGTTGTGTCCCATTATTGCCCTCCCCCCACAGGCACTATGAATTAAATTATATCAATTTTATGAATACCAAAATTGTATCGTGAATGGTACAAGCATATTCTATTCCATTATTTAGGAGGTAGAAGTATTGATTGCTTATATGCAAATATCTCAAGTGAACAGAAATTTTTATAACCTTGCTTTGCCTTTCTTCATTTTTATACCTGGAGCCTGGGAAATGGATGGGACCTGGGCTTCTCCTGACCTCCCAGAACCTTGATCTATTCCAAGATACCAGGATTGGAAGAAGCTAAGTCCCAGAAGTCCCTCTGGGGGACTGAAGTGTGGATAGAGGTCTGCCATTGTGGGATGGCCCACAGGGGCAGCAGAGCATGACTGGACACAAGTCTTGAAGGTGGTGTGGTCTGGTTCGTCGCTGGAGACTTCACATTGACTCTCCTGGGTTCCAGTAAATGACAGGGAAGCCGCACTGCGTCTGTCACCCGCAGTAAGTGGAGACTCCAACCATGTTCCAGACCAAGCTTCATAACCTTGGCACCATGATGCTCAGGGCCACATAATTCTCCATTGTTTCAGGATGTGGGGGGTAGAAAGAAGGGGCCATAGAGAAGACCCCCTTCCAGGACAGGTCCCAGGGATTCACCTCTTCCAGCTATGCCTCCATCGAGTCCAGTTACCACCCAGTCAGACCACTCAAAGTAGGATGGACTGATTAGGTCACAGCTCTCATAGTTGTAGGATCCACAACATGAAGAAAAGACCATTAACTCCAATTTTCAACCAAACTGAAGCAAGTTTATATTGTGTACCCAAGAGAGCTGGCCAGTGGCTGTCTCACCCAAAGCCAGGCCAGAGAACAGCCCAGAAAGGTTTTGATAGCACAAAGAGTTACAAAGGGGGGTGTCGTGGGAACTTACAGCTAACGGGGTTCTGGCAAAGGTAATACAAAGGCAGATAGAGGTTAGTGATCTACATGGATTAACATTTCAAGGCAGAGAGTCAATCGAGATTCCAACATCAGAATTTATGAGGCGCCCCTGAGTTTTTGGGGAGGGTTGTTACCTGGTCAAGGAGAGCCAGGCATGGGTGAGTTCAGAGCACGGGCAGGAATTCCAAACAAGTGTAAACATCAGATGGTGAGGCCCAATATAAATCTTAGTGTGTTACAGTAAAACAGAATGAACTTCTCATAACCGTGTGACGAGATGACTCCCAATCTTAAGACGGAATTAGGCTGGGTTCATCAATAATCTAATCATTTCACCTCTGAATAGTCCCATTTTCCCAAACATTTTATTTTTTTCTTTTGTATTATATTTTTTTAGGCAATTATGAATGGGATACTTCTTTTAATTTCTCTTTCAGCTGATTTGTCATTAGTGTATAGAAACACAATTGATTTATGGGTTTAGTTTTATATCCTGCTATTTTGCTGAATTCATATATGATTTCTGGAAGTTTTCTGGATCTTCTAAATATAGAATCACATCATTGGCAAATAGGGATCATTTGAGATCTTCTTTTCCTATTTGTATTCCTTTAAGTTCTTTCTTTTGCCTAATTGCTCTGGCGAGAGTTTCAAGGATTATGTTGAATAGAAGTGGTGAAAGAAGGCATTCCTGTCTTGCTCTAGTTTTTAGAGGGAATGCTTTTGATTTTTCTCCATTTATAATGATGTTGGCTTGTGTTTAGCATATATAGCTTTTACGATATTGAGGTATGTTCCTACTGTCCCTAGTTTTTCTAGTGTTGTGAACATGAATGGATACTGAATGTTGTCAAATGCTTTTTCTGCATCTATTGAGATGATCATATGATTCTCGTCTTTATTGACGTGATGAATTAACTTACTGATTTCTGCATATTGAACCGACCTTGCATCCCTGGAATGAGCCCCACTTGATCATGGTGCACTATCATTTAAATCTGTTTTTGTATGCGATTTGCCAGTATTTTATTGAGAATTTTCGCCTCTATGTTCATCAGGGATATTGGTCTGAGGTTTTCTTTCCTTGATGTGTCTTTGTCTGGTTTTGGTATCAGGTTGATATTAGCATTATAGAATGAGTTTGGAAGGGTTCCCTCCTTTTCTGTTTCATGGGATAATTTGAAGAGGATTGGTGTTAGTTCTTCTTGAATATATATTTTTTAATACAGGAGTTTTGTGGGGACACTTGACAACCAGGCTATAACATGTGCTGATCCAGCTCAAATAACATGATTGATTTTTCCCAGCCAGATAGTTTTTTTTAAAGAGAGAGTGAGAGGAGAGAGAGAGAGAGAGAGAGAGAGAGAGAGAGAGAGAGTGAGTTTTTAATATTTATTTATTTATTTATTTTATTTTATTTTTTTTTTAATTTTATTGTTTTCTACTTTCATCTTTCTTTTTTTTTTTTAAAGAGAGAGTGAGAGAGGAGAGAAAGAGAGAGAGAATTTTTAATATTTATTTTTTAGTTCTCGGCGGACACAACATCTTTGTTGGTATGTGGTGCTGAGGATCGAACCCGGGCCGCACGCATGCCAGGCGAGCGCGCTACCACTTGAGCCACATCCCCAGCCCCCAGCCAGATAGTTTTGGAAAAGGCCCTGATGATGGTTTATGTACAGGGGTAGTTGGAGTGGGGGGGTGGCCTGGAGTTATCTGGAAAATTGATCAATACTCTTTCTCCATGCTGTATTGTAGACAGGACTGAGGTCTCTTTTGGATGTCAATACCTCTTTTTTGTGCCACTTAAAAGGTCACTAGTAGAGATACAGGGGCATAACCTAAAGGTTAAATTGCTAGCAACTGGGGACATTCTCTAAACCTAACAATTTCTTGTTACTGGTTTTATGTTCTCAAAGGACATTTATAAGGAAGATGTTTTAGGTGGTGACTTTCTTCCCTAAAGGTACCATTTAAGAATCCTCATTCAATTTGTCTGTTTGGGCTGCTGTAACAAGAATATCATAGACGGGTGGCATGTTGAGAGCCACAGCCGAAGGGGCCCAGGCAAACTTCCAGCTGCCAGCTGATGATTGGCTCACAGCAGCCCCAGCAAACTTCCAGCTGTCAGAAGATGATTGGCTCACAGTGGCCCAGCAAACTTCCAGCTGCCAGCTGATTGGCTCCTCTGCGGTGATGCTCATTGGGCTGTTTCCCTGCCCTTTCAGACCACAGAGCTGCTCATTGGGGGACTTTTTTTGGCTCCACCCATGCGACCCAGCCAATTGGCCTCAAGAGCAGGAGGAGTGGGGGGTTGAGAGGCTTGTGGGAAGCCAGTGGTGGCAGTTGGGCTCTGAGGGAATTCCTGAAGAGCTTGTGTGGTGTGGCATGTGTGTGTGTGTGTGTGTTCTAAAAATAAAGTTTGTTTCTGCTTGATAAGTGGCTCGAGAATTGTGCCCAGACAGACTGCGGCATTTGGCGGTCTGCACAGGGAGCGACTGAGGGTAAGTGATAAGGTAAACTGCTTGCCCCTGAGGGCAGGGAGAGAGGATGGGTAGCCATTTTAAGATTCTTCTTTTGTTTTGTTTCGCTTTTATTTTAAGTTGCCTGTCCCTGGAGATGTGTAAGACGGAAGAAAAACTACTCACATCTGAGGAAAAACTATTTGCGTCTGAGGAACAGATAGGGAGAAAGGACGGATGGACATTTCAGGAGGATAGAAAGGCTATTATAATGATTTTGTGTTTTTCCATTTTTGTTTCATTCTGTCTCGGTTTTGTTTGGTGTTATCTTGTTGGGTTGTATTATAGTAGAAATATGGGATCAGAAATTAGTAAAAAGCAAACTGAAAGAGTGTTAAGTAAATTGTTAGAGGAAGGAGGCATCCCAGTAAAATCAAGAGCAATCAGGGCATACGTTGATACAATACAAAAATGTAGCCCATGGCTTATTAAGGAGGAGTTGTTAAATATATCACAATGGAACCATCATGGTGAAGATTTAAAAAGAATAGAAAAGAAAAGCCCAGGGACTCTGCCAGCTGGCACATTGCCATTGTGGATGTTCAAATCTTGTTTGCTTAGTCCAAAGCCTTCAGTTCAGACAATGGTAGAGGAAGGAGAAGTCATATTGATTCAAGTAAAAGAGAAGGTCTCTTGAGCTAGTCAGACAGAGGAAAAAATTCAAGTAAAAGAGAAGGTCTCTTGAGCTAGTCAGAAGAGGAAAAAATTCAAGTAAAAGAGAAGGTCTCTTGAGCTAGTCAGACAGAGAAAGAAAGTTTAGAGCAGAAAAAGCCATCAGGGGAAAAGTTACAACAGGAGACTGCTACTAACACCTTTCTATCACCAGAGGGCGTAAGTGTCCAACCAACAGCGCCACCTCCATATGCTGGGAGGCCCCCAACCCCCGTAGTTGATAGATGGGATCCTGAGACAGGACCTCAAATATTAGCATGCCCTGTATTTGAGCAGGCAGGAGGGCAGCGAATTCACCATGCTTTAGATTTCAAAACAGTGAAGCAGCTAAAAGAGGCTGTAACAACCTATGGTCCTCAAGCACCCTTCACTGTAAGCTTGGTCGAATCCATTACCAACTTGAACATGACGCCAGCAGATTGGGCTAATATGTGTAAAGCTATGCTAAATGGAGGACAATACCTGTTATGGAAGGTTGCCAATGAGGAATTTTGCAAGGAGACGGCTAGGTGAAATGCAGCAGCTGGTTGTCCTCAGAGAAATTTAGATATGTTGTTAGGAAAGGGACCTTATGAGGATCATCAGCAACAAATTGCATATGATCCTGCCATATACTCACGAATTGCTGCAGATGCGGTTAGAGCATGGAAGACTTTACAAGGACATGAAGGTTTACAAGGTCAATTATCTAAGGTAATACAAGGAGCTAATGAACCTTACGCTGAATTTGTAGATAAGCTTATTCAAACAGCTACGAGAGTTTTTGGGAATACAGAACAAGCAATGCCATTAATAAAACAACTGGCTTATGAGCAAGCGAATCATTGGTGCTGATAATGCCAAGGTTGCGGGTTCGATCCCCGTACGAGCCACCAAATGCCGCAGTCTGGCTGGGCACAATTCATGAGCCACTTATCAAGCAGAAATGAACTTTATTTTTAGAACACACACGCCACACTACAGGAGCTCCTCAGGAATTCCCTCAGAGCCCAACTGCCACCACCGGCTTCCCACAAGCCTCTCAACCCCCCCACTCCTCCTGCTCTTGAGGCCAATTGGCTGGGTCATGTGGGTGGAGCCAAAAAAGTCCCCCAATGAGCAGCTCTGTGGTCTGAAAGGGCAGGGAAACAGCCCAATGAGCATCACCGCAGAGGAGCCAATCAGCTGGCAGCTGGAAGTTTGCTGGGGCCGCTGTGAGCCAATCATCAGCTGGCACCTGGAAGTTTACTGGGGCCCCTTCGACTGTGGCTCTCAACATGGCCTAAACAGCAAACATTTGCTTCCCACAGTCCTGCAGGCCCTAAGTCCAAGACTGAGGTGACAGCAGATTCCATGTCTGATGAGGTGTCATGTCCTGGCTCATGGCCAGCTGTTTTCCCACACAGACATGGCAGAAGGGCGAGGGAGCTCTCTGGGGTCCCTTTTATAAGGGGACTAATCTCATTTGTGGGAGGTCTACAAATCATGCCCTAATCACCTACTGAAGGCCCCTTGTCCTAACGCCATCGTGTTGGGGTTAGGGTTTAGGATTTCTACGTGTGAATTTTCTACATCCAGTCTGAGCATGAGCCTTCCAGAAACTTCCTTCTCTGAAGCCTCCTCCTTCACTCCTGCCCCTTTATGGCCTGTCGGTCCCGCTTTGGACACAAGCTGGTTTTGGCAAATCTCGTGTATATTCATGAAACTAACTTTCTGTGGCCTCTTTCCCCAGGATGGAATGAGTGCTCTCTAACACTTGGTAAAGCTGCTAATTCACCAAGTGGTCAGCAGAAACAGAGGCTGGGAACGGTGACTGCATACACAGTATGTCAAGGTCCCTTTATAACATCCCCCTTGGTAGAGACAGCAGGGGAAAGGCCACCCAGCGATTAAGGTGATTTAAGAGACATTCACAGAGGGCTTGAAAGACATCTCACACCCACAGGGGGGAAATCCTTGGCAAAAGAAGGACACATACATGGCTATCAGAAAATGTTTCTGAGAACATGGAATTCTTAAAATGACTTCTCATGGATGAATAAAGAGAATATCTAAGGATCTTCTTTCACATCCCGCTCCTCCTCGCCCATGTCCTGACCTCATGCAGAGTGTGCTTCTGGGCACTGTTTGAAGTATCCTCCGAGAGAGAGGAGCAGGTCACAGAGACCCGCAAGAGCAGAGCTCAGTCCTCGGACCTCAGGCGCTCAGCAGGCCCTGGGCCTGTGGTGATAGATCCAGGCCAGGGCTCGGCATTCTGGTGTGCGGACCCCACTTTGAGAAGCAAAGCATTTATTCTGGAAAAAGCTACACCTGCTTATGCAGCAGGAGGAGCAGCGGGAGGAGGGGGCAACAGAGGAGTTGCCTGCTTGTCCCAAGTCACAAGTGACAGTGAGCCTGAGCTAGGCCTGGCTGACTCCCTGGCTCCTAGGCCAGTGCTCAAGTCAATTCTGCTGATTCCCTCTGTTCTGAGTGGACAGAGCCACAGATGGACTATCCGTTCCCCATCACAATTAGAGGATTTTCCCAGTGATAGAAATCCTCACTTCCTGCTCATCTTACCTAATGAGCCCTTGCCTTCCTGGAAAGCCACCATGCGATGCCAGGGTACTGAGACAACCCCACACAGTGATCATAAATCCAGGGTTGGACCCTCTAACCCTCCAACTCAAGGCGCATTTCTGGAAGCTTCTACTCTGAGGACCCCTTCTTGCAGCTCAGTCTTGAATCCACAACCTCACTGGTAGGCTGGCCAATGTCCTGGCTTCCTGCTGTGTGGACAGCAGAGCTGTTTACCTATTTCCTGGTTTTGCAAGGAGGAAGGGAGGGAGAGAGGGAGAGAGAGAGAGGATAATGGAGAAAGAAGAGAGGAAGAAAGAGAGGGACCCTCATGTCTTGGCCTTTCTCAATCTGCCCTTGTGCTCTTCCGCCCAAGAATACAGGCATCTCGAAGATGCTGTGTGTATAGTAGGAAATGCAAGAGAACAGAACAGAGTTTCAGCTCAGACTGGTCAATATTTTTTAAAGTCAGTAAGAGAAGGGGCCCCAAGGATTTTTTTTTTTTTTTTTTTTTTGCGGGGCGGGGGTGGTGGCTTAGTCTCAGTTCACATTTGGACGGTTGCAGCTAAAAGCAAAATCTGTTTTTAGAGCAGCAAACGAACCTGTCATCCTGGTGGAAGTGAACACAGGAAGCCAGGTCGGTGGGTCTCTGCTCTGCGGGAACTGGCCACAGATGTGCCTTATTCCTCCTCAGAGGAAGGGATTGTGGGCAGGCCCTGGGGGTGGGGGGCGTTTCTCATGTCCAAAGCTCTAGGAGCAGTTGAGTTTTTGACTCTCTGTCAGCTCTCATAAGAGACTAGAAGTCAAACTCCCTAAATTAAGATTGTTCCCTGGAGCTAGAAAGAGGCGTCCCTTCCAGTTCTGTGGTGACAGTGAGCCCGGCAGCCCAGGAGAGGCCTCTGGGGAGCGTTCTCCTGGGGAGCCAGGCCCACCTCTGAGCTGCTGGGGTGAAACCCGCCTTTTGGGAACTTGGCCCAGATACTTCCTCTATTTACCAATAAGATTGGGGGCCCAGTTTGGTGGGAGAAAAGCCCATCTCCTACTGGTCCCAGCACCCGCAGAGCTAGGCCATGACCTCAGTGACCTCAGGCTCATCTGCCAGACGTTCAGGGCCGGTCAGGGGCTGTCTGCCCACCTCTCTCTACAGTGCTTTATACCAGAGTTGGCTTGACAGCACCTCGGTCCCCAGGCTGTGCCTGCAGGGTGGGGAGCATTCTGAGCATCTTTTGCATTTCTGTGGTTCCAGTGACGATCAATACCTGTTACATATTGGCCAATCTGAACTGAGTCCTTCCACCACTCAACTCTCCATTCTAACCCAAACAGCACTCACAAGAGAATCTCCACCCAGAGGACGTTGTGAGGGAGATGAAGAAGGGCTTGGGCAGCCAGGGCAAGGTGGTGAGTGGGTCAGAACCAAGGAGCATGGAGAGGGTCTTCGGATGAGGTCAACTTCCTGCTTGATGAAAGTGCCCGGGGACACAAGTGGGGAACGCAACCAGACAGACACTTCCATACTCCTGCTCCTAAGTGGGGATCCAACAGAAAAACTAAAACAGATGCAAGGACAGAGGGGACACCAACCAATAATAGTGAGGAGCACGTGGACAGGGCAGGAGGAACTTCCAGAGACTCAAAACTCCCCCACTGGACTCCCAGCTGTGGGACCCCTTCTCTTAGCAGAAGTCTCTGTCGCTTTTGCAATAAACCCACTTCTTGCTTGTATCTCTGTGTCCTGTTCTTCAATTCTTTGCTGAACACAGACAAAGAACCCAGCACCCTCAGTGGGTAACAATTGGCTTTGTCACAGAAGCTCCTCAAGACACACATAAGCATGTCTGACTTAGGGCAGAGGCTTCCTCTTGCTCCCTGATCAGTTATCTGGATGATGACGTTCTTGCCAGGAGGGGAGAGAAGATCTCAACTTCTTTCCTCCCGTCCCTCTTCAGTGAGGTGATCCGTGAAGCGGTGCGGAAGGTCTTAGGAGCCAGACTGATGAGTAGGTGGAGGTCTGTGTCCAGCTCTGCCACTTACTTTTTAGCCAGTGTCTATACCTCGGTTTTCCTCTCTGGAAAATGGAAATAAAAATTCTTGCCATGGGGGGTTGTGAGGATTGAGATCACGCATATAAAGAGGGAATTGGAATATAAAGGAGCAGAAAGCAAACGCGCCCCACGCAGACTTCAGTGACACAGAAGCATCTCTGGTGTGGGCACCCACTCAGCATTGTCCCCATTGCCTCTGCGATGGAGTGTGACAACCAGCTGACAGTCACGTAGTTAAATTCCCTACCTGAGAGCTCAGAGCAGGAGATGCTGGGGTCGCTGGGGGCTCCAGAGGGTGAGGTGGTCAAGAGAGTCAGGAATCAAACTGGAACCTGGTGGGCGAGTCCGCCTCCTCCACAGGGTGTGAGGGTGGAGCTCCTAGGTGGCCCCAGGCTGCTGCTGGCCTTTGAGGATAGGAGGCTGCCAGGGAGGTGGGTTTAACCAATCAGTGATAAGACTGCAGGCTGCCAGCTCCGGGCCTGGGTCCTGAAACGCCCCTGGACCGTGTCTCTCTTCTCCTGCTTACACGGCCCCCTGCGGACACGGCCTCTGCGCTTTCACAGAGCGCCCCCCCCCCCTTCACCCCCGCGGCAAAGTGCCTCTGTGTCCACTGGGCCACTGCAGGACATCCCTATTCTGTAGGTGGGAAGACTGAGGCTGAGAAGGGCACCAACCTGCCGGGCACTTGCGTCCAACTAATACCAACTCAGGGGTTTTCTCTTGAGTCCAGTTTAAGAGATGCACAAGATGCGACCCTTCATCTCTTCCATCTTCACTTCCATCAGCGCCAGGTTGTCCGGCTGCTCGTTCAGTCTGCGCGGAGCTCCTCCTCCGTGGCGCCAGACAACAACGAGTACGAATGGTCCGAGCCACTATCTGGAAAGCCCTCTTCCCCTACTACCACCAACTGGGGGCCCATGGGGCAGCCTCTAGCTCTGACGCAGCAACTCCACGTGCACTGTAAGGTCACGGGCTTCACCTCTTCTCCGGATCCCGGAGCTTGGCTGCTGTCTACAGCGACCTGAAGGTCTGAAGACCCGGAGGGCAGCATCCGCCACTTGCGTCTCACCGAGCCCAAGCTGCGCGAAGAACTTGGTGAGAAGGATCGTCGGCTTGCCATGGCTGTCATCCGTAAGAAGCGCGGAATGTGAATGGATTCCGCTGCAGCCTGCAGAACTCCTGGACCCTTGCAGCCCTAGGAATCCTCAGGCTGGTGTTGGAGCCCCCCCCCCCCCCCCCCAGTGTGGTTGACAGTACTGAGGCTTAGGGCAGCTGGATTCTTGCTGGTGACCTGGCACCTTCACTTGGGGCTTCAGACTTAATGGGTGACATCAGCAATTATGACTTTGTGTACCCTTTCTCCCCAGTTTATTCCGGTTAGGCAGAATCACTGAACTTGAAACCTACCCTGGAGGGATGCAGGTGGGATGCCCAGCGACTCTGGGTTTAGGAAAACCACACCTTAAGGTTTGCCAGCAAACAGAGAGGACTCTACTGTGGGTAGTGATAAAGATCCAAATACCATCAGTTCTCCTTTTCATGGTGGACCTTTTCAGGTGCAGCCTGTGGTTCTAATGGGGACCAGTTGATCTGTGCCTCTGTCTCCTAGAACCTCCCCATCCATGAGGCCATTGAAGGGGGGTCTGGGTGACCTGCTGATGGAGATCCAGCTTGCCAGGGACTTAGGTTTATCCTGTTATGTTTGCTACTGGTTACAAGTTCTATTTTCTGTACAATTAGTCAGACTAAAGTTTTCACTGTGTTTGTTTGGCAAAACAAATCAAACAAAAAGTAAGTTTTTTTTTTTTTTAATAAGATATGCACAAGAGGTATCCGTGCAAGTTCACAGGCCAGATTCCCTTTGGCTCTCAGAACGGTCCCTTTCTAACTTGATTGATTCACGGAAATCTTTTTTTTTTTTCTTTCCCCTTTATAAAAAGAAGTCCCATTTTTCAGTGTCCGGATTGCTTCTGGCTACTGTTCTCTCCCCAGCTGGTGAGGTTTTGTGGCCCATTTCTCTTCCTCCTGCATTAGATAAGTAAGAATGATGAATCGATCTGCTGCCTCACTGACTTGATGAGGATAAATAGGGTGGCAGCCTTTTATGAAACGCAGTGCTGGCAAAAAAAGAAAAAAAATGAAGGCAGAGAGAGGTCATTACCAATCCTACATGAACTCCATCAAGATTGATTTCCGTTTTCTGAGACCAAATAAATGATTCATATCAGGAGAGAATGAATTATGATGACATCCCTGAGTTATAGGGACCTCTAAATCCTAAAGGTCTTTATGGCTTGAACTTCTATCAAAGGGTTGACTAGCATTTTTTGAATGCTCCCTGTGATGGGGAGCTCATCACCTGTTCATTTGCTCTTAGTTATACTTGGGTGAAATCTGAGTCTTGGAAGAGTGTACGGTTGGATCAGTCCTAATACCTGGGCCTCCCTGAATGAAGCAGATTCCTCTGATCTACGAGCCTTTTCTGCCAGCTGAGCATGGCCATGATGGTCATTGCTGTCTTCCCTTCTCCAGGCCAAACAGCCTGCTTCCTTAGCTTTCTTCCACCTTCCAGTTACTTCCTTCTGGGGAGGCTGCAGTTTCTCTGTGACCTTTGTCAAGTGTAGGGGACCCTTGTCATGTTCGTAGCTACCCATCAACTTTCTACTTGTGGAAACCCCACAGTCTATGTCCTGTTTCCCTTACAGCAGGGAGAGCTGGATCTGCCAGCCTTCTCTGCTGCCAAGATGTGGTCATGTGACCTTGGTTCTGCCAGATGGGTGCGCCCAAATGGAACTTGGATTATGAAGGGGACACCAGGGGCCAAGGGAGCTTGCATCTCATTCCATGGAGCTTTTTGGGGGGCGCAGATTGATCCCTGGTTCAGGAAGAGCATTGGGGCTTGCAGCGGGGGCAGGCACTGAAGTTCAGTTCCTGGTAACTGCAGAACTGCCACTAGTCATTTCTGCCTCTGTAGTTTTGGTGGCAGCGGCGACCGCAGTGACCTCATCGCGCCAGCTCTGAATCAGGGTTTGTTAGTTATTTCTAAGGCTTTGCCTTTAATGGTTTCTCCAGCCCAGTCAACAGTTGTATGGCTCCTCTACTATCTTTGCATAACCCCCCTTTCATTTTAAAGTTAGCTGGGAATCTTGACTCACGTGAATCGTGAGCTGAGCGTGTAACTGTGGAGAGGTGACTGCACGGAGGGGACCTCCATTCCCTCACTGTAGCAGCCAGGCCCATGGCTGCAGTCACTCTTCTAGGCGACCCCCCACCCCCACCCTGCACAGCCAACTTCCATTAAACTCACTGGTCACCTGAACCCTTGTAGTTAGAGGCAGAGATTCATTGCCTGTCCAGAGAATTTTATAAAAACAGACTCTACGTACTTTCTTAATTACCTGTTCAACAGAAAACAGCCTGGGAGCTCGCTCCCCGCTCAGACACCATCTTTAATGCATGAAGAGTGATTCCTTTGAAGCCCTTCCCTTGACAAGGAAAGGAAGTAATGAGGCATTAGGGATCAAACCTGCCACTTTTCTTCTTTCCCACTGATTCATCCCCCACAGCACACAACTGACAAGCTCAAGGTCATCCTCAGCCATGTTGAACCAGATGCGTCACTCAGCCCTCTCCACGGTGGGCGTGACGAGGGAGGGACAGCATCTTTGATTCTTCCCCTCTTGATCTTCCCGAGTGTCCCTCCCACTCCCAGGGGCCCTCGGGGAGGGCACAAGGAAGCTTCCCAACACAGTCTTAAAACAAACAAGAACCTTCTTCTGCTGCCAACCCAGAGGCAAGGACAAATACCAGAGGGACAGAGAGGTGGGTGCTTAATGCCACAGCAGAGGCGGGTCCCTTATGTGGACAAGGGCGTCCGTGTGTACCTGTGAAATGATAAGTCTCATGTAGACCAGTGGCAGACCAGGGAAAGGGAAGGGAGAAGCAGGTTATGTGTAAGTAGTTCCTTAGGCTTAACACAGACTGAATCCTCGCCCTGCAAACTAGGATGGCCAGCGGTTTTCTCAGATGTACCGCTAACATGTCTTGACTGTCCACATCCTAACCACCTTCCAGGTGGAGATTCTAGAAAGGCCAGGAGATAGCACAGAAGCTGCAGCTGGTCTGACAGCAGAGATCAATTTCTGATCTCTCTCTCTCTCTCTCTCTCTCTCTTTTTTAATACCTTTGCTACTCAAAGGGTGGTCCCTGTGAAGCCAGATTTAAAGTTAGGTAGTCAGTGTAGTTAGGTAAATTGGGTCTAATACCGAGTGAAATCTAAAATGGAGGCCATGCTGGGAATGACTCAGGGAAAACACAGGACAATGGAATGTTAATGGAGTCCTGAAAAGGCCCTAGGCCAAAGTCCACCCTATAACAGCCCCCAACAGATTTGGAGATAGCCCATCCCAAAGAAGTGATAATGAAGTCCTTCCTGCCCAGATGACTTCTTTGGCCCACCTGTGTCCCAACCCCTCCCACCTACATTCCATCCCCAAAACTATAAGAAAGGGAAACAACCGCACTTCCACGGATTCCACCTATTGGGTCCCCTTCTTCCTCCGGGAGAAGTCTTTTCTGCTGTCCTTTAATAAACTTCTACTTTCTACTCTGACCTTGCCTCGGCGTGCTTTTCTGGTGTTATTCTTCAACATCGGGGAAGCAAGGACTCGTCACCGGTCAACAGCGGTATCAGAAGGACCTTGTCACAGAGCTGAAGGCCATTTAGCCCAGGTGGACTGATGGACCTCAGGGACCTATCATCGACTCAGATGTACTGAACTAACATCACGGAACAGTGTTACCTACAGGTGCTTTTTATATGCTCATTAGGATGAGGAAGAACCCGTGTTTAGTGCTCAGGAGTTGATTGTTTTCCGAAAGTGATGGCTAAGAGACTTGGCTGCCAGAGTTGAGCGATCTCTCTGCCACCCTTTTTGACATGCTCCTGTGTTCATTTAAGTGGCTGTAGCTCAGTGGTAGAGCAGTTGGCTAGCATTCTCCAGGCCCCCATCCCCAGCACTGCAGAGACTGAGAGGAAGTGAGAGAATGAGAGGGGACTCCAGGGAATACTACTCAGCAATGAAAAGGAATGAACAATTGATAAATGCAGCCCCCTCAGCTGGATCTCAAGAGCATTAGCTAAGTGGGAAAAAGCCAGTCCTGAAAGGTGACTTGCCATATGGTTCCTTTAATGTCACATTCTTGAAATGGCAAACAGATGAGTGGCTGCCAGTGTACGAGCTACAGTACCTGGAGGAAGGGGTGAGGGGAGGCAGATTTTCTGCTGATGGAGTAGTGCTTGTGGTGGTGCCGTCAGAGGGTCCAACCCACACTGTACCCATGTTGGCTTCCTGGTTTTGATACTGTCCTAGACTCACACAAGACGCCACCCCAAGGGGCACTGAGTGAGATGCACAGGACTCCTCTGTGTTACCTGCAGCTTCCTGTTAAATCTGTAATTATTTCAAAATAAAAAGTGACCCTGGGCTGGAGGAGTTGTGACTCAGTGGTAGAGCGCTTTCCTAGCATGTGTGAGGCACTGGATTCGATCCCCAGCACCACATAAAGATAATTAAAATAAGGGCATTGTGTCCAACTACAACTAAAAAATAAATATTAAAAAAAAAAGATAAAAAGGCCCGAGGATGTGGCTCAGTGGTTAAGCACCCTTGGTACCAAAAAAAAAAAAAAAAAAAAGGACCCCTCCCTCCAAAAACAAGCAATGAAAAGAGACAATAGGAGACCCGAATTGTGGCTCAGTGGTAGAGCGCTTGCTTAGCATGTGTGAGGTACTGGGTTCGATCCCCAGCACCACATAAAGATAAAAACAAAATAAAGATATTGTGTCCATCTACAACTAAAAAATATTAAAATAAAAGAGAGTGCGCAGGAGAGAGAGAGAGAGAGAGAGAGAGAGAGAGAAGCATTGTGGCCATGATCTAGTGAGCTACAATCTTTAGAGTAAGATGGGCTCGGAGCCTGTTCTGAGGTTTCCATCTGCTCTCATGATGGAAGCCCGTTCTCCTGAAGGTTGAGGTCCCTTTCTCTACGTCTTCCTGGATGTGATCCAGAAGGTTCTATCCCATTACCTGGTGCTATCACAAGGCCTCTATGTGAGTGTAGAAAGGGGAGGGCAGCATGTCCCCGACAGATCATCAGCTTGGAGACACCCTCCCTTTAGAGCTGAGGAATGGGGTCCGGAAGGGAGGAGAGGGCTGGCCAAGGTCACCCAGGCAGCAGGGGGCAGGAGCAGGACCAGGGGTGGGACCCTCATGGCCACCAGCCTCCACCCTTGGCAGCCCCTCATCTCAGAGGTTCGAGGCGGCATTAACATTCCGGACTCATCCAGAAGTCAGCTCGGAGGAGCAGCATCAGCAAGCGGCAGGGCCAGGGCATCTCTCTTAATTGCCTATTCACAACGACAGATTGTCTTTTCAAATTCAGAGCTAATCCTGGCGCTATCCGACTGCTCATCAGGAACGGGAGAGGTGATTATGGAGCTCGAGTTCTATTTTCTTTTCCTCTCAAGCAGGAAGTTCCAAATCTGCTGGGTTATTTTTAAAGGGGGTGAAAAAATAGGCTCACACCCGCTTCCGTCCGCAGTGGCGCTGTCCGAAGGCACGCGCTGCTCTATTGGGGGCCCTGGTGGATCTGGGAGGAAAGGAGGTGACAGCTTCATCAGGGAGCCTTCGGGTGGTGGGGTGGGGTCAGTGTCCACAGGCTTGCTTGGCAGGACAGGCTGCAGGGACTTAGCTGCGACGGATGAGGGCAGCTGTCCCAGGTTTCCTGGAGTTGACATGCAGTAGGGTTGCTTCTGGGGCGGTGACTGCCTTCTCTCTCTCTGCAGAACTTAAGCCTCAAGCCCTGATTAAGAGCTGGTTCTGGTATTTGGCCATTGGAGGGGCCTCAGATCTTCGACCTACAGCAGACCTACAGCACGGGAGTCTTGTGTCACCTGAGTCCCAAGCGTGAACCTCACATTCCTGAGCCCACAGGGAGTTTCCAAGAACTCATCCCCCGCCCCCGCAATGCTAATATTTAGGAAATACCATATTTACAAGAAAGCAAAACCAGTTGAACTTGGCTTCAGGTGTTTTAAACATTTCTGGAGAGATGACCTTGGGTGAGGCACTCTTCCAGGGAAGAATTACCAAAGAGCCCAGTGTGGGGGGAATTTTCCCATTCTTCTGGAATAAGAAGCAAAATCCTAGGATCCCAAACTGTCGCAGGAAGTGCTCTTACAGAAAGTTCTAGAATCGAAAGGCAAAAATCATTAACCTTCCTTTCCTGGTATGAATTGGCATTTTTCTCCTTCTCTCTTCTCAGTCTTAGAAGCTTGGAAATAACTTTTCTCTGTTACTAACAGTGCAGGACTCATGCAAAATGCCTCCTTTAACCCTCTCAATGCCCCGTTAACGAGTTATGAGAGTTAAATCCAAGTTTTCAAGAAGAAAATGCAAATTAGATGAGTAACTTGTCCCGTGTCTGTCTCAAAGCTAGTCTGGGGCTGAAGAGCTGGGAACAGGCTTGGGTTGGAGTCCATGGCTAGGCACTTGGACTTGGTCTCCTCTGGACTTATCTTCCTGAATGGGCTCTCAAGTGGAGGGACCCAGGAAAAGGATTGCTAGTGGTCAGCTGGAAAGGGAGATAAGATAGAGATAGATGGTGGGAGGCGGGTACTTCTGCCACCTTTATCTGTGACTCCAGGTGGCCCATGCAAGGTGGGGTAGAGAGAGGTGAGCACTGAATTCTGAAGACAGAGACCGTATGACTAGTGAAATCCTCGAACATCCTGGGGTTAGTAAGATACCTAACTCTAACCCTGACCCTAACCCTGTGATAAAAGGTCTGGACTCCCCCCCAGCAGGAGGAACATTTTTTTTTTTTTTTTTTTTGCCTGGAGCTTTATAGGAAATAGCCGTGTGACATTCAAACTCAGAACACAGAACTCCAATGGAGTCTCAGGGGTGGGGATCTCTGGGGTCCTTTGTCCCACTGCCCTCCTGTGGGGGCCTCTGTGAGGGGCACTCGTTCCCTGTTCTGTTGGTGGTGAGGTGTCCCCTGTTGAGGAGAATGGACGATGGGTGTTCAGGCAGCATACACAAGAGCATCGCTTCTGGTGTGGGCACAAAAGCCGAGTCGGAGTTGGGCCTTGGGGTTTATTTGGCCAGCTACACACATCCACTGTTTCTAGGGTCCTGCTGCAAATAGCGGGGTGGAGGGGGCTCATGGCAGGCAGGACTCCCTGCCTCCCTACCTCCCAGATGCTAAGGAGCCCTTGGACAGGCTCTGCTGAGGCCCCAAAGACAAAGCCGCCTATCAGACAGTAAAAGTCAAATGCCACGGCACGCACTTGATCTTCCTGAAAGGAATGGTTCAAACGCTTGCTCACCTGAGGCTGTGCAGAGGGTGGCGCACTGTCAAAAATAAATTGACTTTCTGTTCTCCTGGCCCAACTCAGAGTTCTGGCCTGTGGCACTTGGTTGCTTCTTAAAGAAGAAACAGATCTGGGCTGCTTTGCAGGGGTGAGCAGTCGTTCTGGGGGTAGGGGGTGGGGTCAGCTCTGCACCAGCCAGCTCTGCATGGCTCAGTGTCCTCGGATAGCCTGGCTTCTCCCTAGCTTCTGGTGGGCCTTCGTGGCCTAGCCAGGGGACTAGGTAAGACTCAGGTGGGGCCAGGAACCAGACAGAACAGCTGGGGACCAGGATTGACCCCAGGAGGAAGACACTTAAGAATAAAGCTGTTTGTCCCTCCTGTACCCCAGGCCCCCACCCCGTCCAGTGGCATCAGCTTATGCTGTCCTCAGTGGGAGTATATGATGTTGAGGTGGCTTGTCTTTCTTTGTCCCTCTATCCCCCCAAAGTGTCATCAAGATACAGGAGGGACCAGTAAGATTGGCAGCCACTATGAAGTCAAACAACAACAAGTGCTGGCGAGGATGTGGAGAAAAGGGTACACTTGTACATTGCTGGTGGGACTGCAAATTGGTGCGGCCAATTTGGAAAGCAGTTTGGAGATTCCTGGGAAAGCTGGGAATGGAACCACCATTTGACCCTGCTATTGCCCTTCTCGGACTATTCCCTGAAGACCTTAAAAGAGCGTACTACAGGGATACTGCCACATCGATGTTCATAGCAGCACAATTCACAATAGCTAGACTGTGGAACCAACCCAGATGCCCTTCAATAGATGAATGGATAAAAAAAATGTGGCATCTATACACAATGGAGTACTATGCAGCAATAAGAAATGACAAAATCATAGAATTTGCAGGGAAATGGATGGCACTAGAGCAGATTATGCTTAGTGAAGCTAGCCAATCCCTAAAAAACAAATACCAAATGTCTTCTTTGATATAATGAGAGCAACTATGAACAGAGCAGGGAGGAAGAGCAAGAAGAAAAGATTAACATGAAACAGAGACATGAGATGGGAGGGAAAGGGAGAGAAAAGGGAAATTGCATGGAAATGAAGGGAGACCCTCATTGCTATACAAAATTACATATAAGAGGTTGTGAGGGGAATGGGAAAATAAACAAGGAGAGAAATGAATTACAGTAGATGGGGTAGAGCGAGAAGATGGGAGGGGAGGGGAGGGGGGATAGTAGGGGATAGGAAAGGTAGCAGAATACAACAATTACTAATATGGCATTATGTAAAATTGTGGATGTGTAACCAATGTGATTCTGCAATCTGCATTTGGGGTAAAATTGGGGGGTTCATAACCCACTTCAATCTAATGTATGAAATATGATATGTCAAGAGCTTTGTAATGTTGTGAACAACCAATAAAAAAAATGTAATCAAAAAAAAAAAAGATACGGGAGGGCCAGGCAGAACAAGGGCCCCACAGTGGGCAATAGTACCACTGCAGTGGCCCAGGTGGCCGTACCCGTAGCCCCTCTGCCTGATGGGAAGGAAACCCCAGGCCATTACCCAGAAGCAGACCTTGGGCCCTGGAGCCAGTCATCCCTCTGCCCCCACCAGCAACATGGGCAGCTGCCTTCTATCTAGTCTCTCCAGGCCCCTTGATTTTCTGCCCAGTCATATTTTCCAATCTTAACTGAGGAAGTTCTCAGGCTTCAACTGTTGGGTAAAAAGCTCACGTGTACCATATAAATGACGCAAGGCTTGGGAAAATCATTTCTTTTAATGACAGAGAAAGCACACCAAACTAACAGAAGCCCTGGTGGGAGTTGCCAAGGTACAGATCAATGCCTGGGGACCCTGAACTAGCAGCAGACATTCACAGAGGGGTCAGCTGAGGCGGAGGGATGTCCCCACCGTCTCTCTGAAGACAGAGGCAGCAGGTGTGCACACACTGCGTATCTGTGACGTGGCCTTCTCCTCGGGTAGCTGTTTCCTTCCTCCGTGGATGGAAGGGCTGGGGGAGGTCTGCAGATGACCGCGTGGGAGACAGGCCTTAGGTGTGTGTGTGTGTCACAGAGGAGCCAATGCTGTAGATACAGGTGGCCTAAAGCAGACTGGACACTGGTGCTCCGATCAAAGGCTCAGGGAGCAAACAGGACAGATAGACAGCGGCTCCATTAGAATCTAAGTTCTGGCGCAACTTCCCAAGGGCATGCTAGGAAATAGTTTTATTGATAAAACTTTGCCATCCCAAAGGGTAAAAGTCTTCTCTTAGTTTTAAGTGCTTGTACCTAGGTTTTTCAACCAAAGAATGAGAAAAAAGGCCGCAACTCAAAAATTATTTGGAATATTGTGGCACTTCACCAATCTCTTTTGCATATATATATATATATATATATATATATATATATATATATTCGTATATATATAATATATGGCAGAGCAAACGGAACCCTTCTATATAAACTTTCATTATAGATAACCCTATACTGTACACTCTCAGAATACAGAAAGTATCCACTCTATCATACATGTTTGGTCTTTAAAAATAATCTAACATAGTCATACTCTCTGGCTATAACAAACTATTAACATCTTCTGAGAATACAGAGAAAGCTCTGGGATTAATAAATTCTCTGACGTGCTCCCCCACCCCCCATCCAGCATCATCTAAGAACACATTTTTGCAAAAGCACCCCAGAATCATTCATAATCAGGAGAAGAAATGGATATGTTAGTTTCACCAAGTGGACTTTTAGCAAGAAGTGATGGAACACTTTGACCTTGCCAAAAAAGGGAAGCACAAAACATAACATGGTACAGGTTTGGGTCCATGCAAATGCATGTCTTGTTATGTGGGGGTGTTCTATTCTCACCCCGAAACCACGATTAGCATGCAGGTTGTTTTCAACTATTGGATTAGAGATAATTATTGGCAGTGCACCTCTTTTGTGTAACCATGAGCACTAAGGCAAGAGGATCTCACCTTGTGTAGAATATCAGCAATAATTTGTCAGATGCAGTGTGGACCTGTGACTTCACTGCTTTAAGAAAAGAAGGAAGACAGTAATCTCGAAACATAGATTCCCTAAACACAATTCAGTTAAAAATGAACTGTTAAGCTTTTAGAAATATATTTGAAACGACAAGACTGCCCTGTTTTTGTTATATTATGAACATTTTAAAAAAGTTCCCGCCCCTAAAAATTGGCCAGATGATTTCCTCATTATGGGTAACAGCCTCACCGATTAGCTACCATGATTGACAGCCGTCCAGATGCGGCTACCCAGGTCTTGAACATCTAATACCAGGCTCATCGGAATTGGTACCATTATTAGGTCCTCCAGCTGTCAGTCAGAACCCCAAAGGCTTTTTGGCCTCAATCCATTCATTTGACAGCGGTCTCCAGGTTGGAGTTGGCTTGGCCGCCCCATGGTGACCTTCAAGCTCTGGACCCCGCCACGGTTGGATCTGCCCGCCAGGGAACATCTCTGGGTTTCAACTGGAGCGCGTGGGAGCCGAGTTTGCTTGTTCAAGAGAAGCTGGCAGTTGGGGCAGCTCCTTGGCTCAGCCAAAAACAGACACCAGGTGGAATTGGGACGTGTCCGTGGGAAGCCTTTGCAGCAGGAGAATCGGAGAGGACCCGGGAAGCCCTCACTCTGCTGGGGGTTCATACGATGGAACCTTTGGAAGACGACAAGTGGATGGACTGAATCCTGATGGCCAACGTCCTCTGCAAGTCCTGGAGCACATCCTGGCCCGTTCCTTCGCCATTTTTGTCATATAGGAGCTGCTTGAATGCTTCGTTTTCGATGAGGACCATCATGTTTTTGAGGAAGTAGCCTTCACAGTATGCAGAGAGCTCTGTGACTCCAAGGAACTGTGGGGGGGGGGGCAGAGAGAAGTGGGGTGGTTACGCCTCGGAGATGCACTTGGCTGTCTGCAGAAGCAGCCCTGCCTCTCCACCCTTTGCTGGACCCTTGGAGCTCCTCCCTGAAGGGGGGACTGGGGTGAGTTTCTTCCTCCTCTTCAGGGCCTTGTACAAATTCATCACCTCTCTGGCCTCAGTGTTCTGAGCTGCAGAATGAAGGGGTGGGCCACAGAGGCACCATGCTCTCCCATGCCATTGGACATGGACACACAAGGTAATTCTGTGGTTTCTGAGAGGCCACTGAGGCCGGATGAAGTTATCACGAGTGGGCTTCTGATCACACACAACGTTCTCACGGATGGGCAGAGTTTTGGAGCCGGGGGAGACCTCAGGAAAGCTTTCATCATTTCAACATGAACCCTGTTCTTGGAGTCACAGAGGACAAGCCTCATTCTCTAGGTGGGGAAAAACTGAGGCTCAGAGCTGCCTATCTGATTCACTAGTCACAGAGAGCCCCCCACCCCTTGCCACACCTGGTACTTGCTTTTAGGTTAGGGTCACTCAGCACAAGTCAGTATAAATGGAGAGTCATAAGCACAATAGACACATTTCTAACACTTGGTGATATAATTTATTGAATGGTGACCTTGCTAGCCACTTGCCTATCTCCACACAATGGATTACTGACAGAACTAGGACTGGAACTCTCATCTCCTAGACCAGAGGTTGGCAAACTACAGGATTTTGGGCCAGGTGGCCCACCACTTGTTTTTGTCAATAAAGTTTTATTAGAACACAGCCACACCATTTGTTTACATATTATATAAGGCTGCTTTTGCCCAGCAAAGGTGGAATGAAATGAAAAGCAAGTACATGGCCTGGAAAGTTGAAACATATTATCTGGCCCATTATAGAACATGTCTGCTGATCCTTGTCCTAGATTATAAATTTTTCAAGGTCTTACTAATTTCTTACTATATTATGACGACTACAGTTCCTAATAAGTAATGGGTGGTCAATAAATAGGAATGAATGAGTCCTCTGGTTTCCAAACCTGTGTTCTTCCCATCATGGTGTACTTGAGCCTGCTCTTAGCTGAGACTCAGGGTGATGAGCCAGCTTATTCTTTTGTCTCAAGTGGAGAGACACCCTGAAAGGCCATCAGAAGCTCCTGGGCTTCTTTTTCAAGACCGAACAGTTCAGGATGGCCTTGATGGGGCAATAAAGATGGGATGGGTTTCTCATCTGTCTAAAGTTCTGCAGCTGTTTCAGAGGCTTAGATGAAGTATAGGAGCGCAGCTGCCAGGGTCCTTGTGGACATTCAGAACATGGCTCTTAGCACCTAAATGCCTGCATTTCCTGGGTTTCCAACCAAATGCTGGTCTCTTGCTTCTCTGTGTGTGTGTGTGTGTGTGTGTGTTCGCGTGCGTGCGCGCTTGCTGTCTGTGTGTGTTCCTGGTGATTGAACCCAGGGCCTTGTGCACGCTAGGCAAGCACTCTAACACTGAGCCAAATCTTCATCCCTTTTAATTTTTTCTTTTGAGACAGGCCTTGCTAAGTTGCTGAGGCTGGCCACGAACTTGCAATCCTCCTGCCTCAGCCTCCTGAGTTGCTGGGATTACAGGTGTGTGCCACCACCCTCGACTGTTTTTCTACCTCTTTTTATTAAAGTAGCCTCAGATTGTAGCACCGAAGTGCATGGGATCATCATGGGGGCTGTGGCCTCCACCTCACAGAGAAGCAGGGGACAGAAAGGGCAGGAGGTTGCTGGTTCTGTCCTGTCCTTCATGCATTCATCACGGAGGGCAGATGTTTATTCACTCTAGGATGTGACCTGGAAGGTGGTGGTGGAGGCTGGTGACTGTAAAAGTCAAAGCCTCGGCTGCAGAGATGCCTTCTGACAGAGACCTTTCTTCCACCATAGGAATTCTAAGCCCATATCCCAGCTGGGCTCACATCACATCAGGCCTCATATTAAATAATGAGTCATGGGGCAGGGCTAAGGAGCCTGCCAGGGTTAAATTGCTGCCATGGCGGTGGCTGTGGGAAAGCCACTTGTGGACATCAGATTTGGGGCAATTTGAATGATTATGACCCAAGGAGGAGGGCATAGAACCATTAGGTCAATCAGACTCTCTTCCTGGGCAGACAGAGGATCCCTTTGGATGCTCTTCTACAAAGTAGTTAGTTTAAGATAGAAAAAAATTTGCATGCGTCCTGAGAAACCAGAATTTGGTATAATCATTAACACTTAGAGTAGGTTTGTGTGTCCATGTGTGTGAAGAAGCCTGTACTTTCTCATTACCAATAAGCCCATCAGAAAATCTTATTTTGAGTATTGACGATTGTTGGAACCATTTCAAACATTTATCAGGCCAGACAGTAAACAAAAGGTTAAGAACGTGAGTTTTAGAATGAAACCAATCCAGGTTCAAATCTCAGCACTCCATTTGTGCGTAGGTACCCCCAAAAGATTGAAAGTGGGGACTCGAACAGATATTTGTACCCCCACCTTCATAGTAGTAGTATTCATGGCAGCCAAAAGGTGGAAGCAACCCACGTGCTTACTGACAGATGAGCAGATGAAATACAAGACACACACACACACACACACACACACACACACACGGAATGAAATATTACTCAGCCTTAAAAAGGAAGGGTATTCTGACACGTGGTAACATATCGATGATGTTGTGCTGAGTAGAATAAACTAGTCACAAAAGGACACATTTTATATATTTCCACTTCTGTGAGGTCCTTGGAGTAGTCAAATTCACAGAGATCAGAAGCAGCAGGTGGTTACCAGGGACGGGCAGGGCAGGGTGGCTCACCTTGGCGTGGTTGTAGATGTCCACGCAGTTGTCGGTGTTGATGCTTTTCGCACAGATGATCTCGCAGTGCCGCTGCAGAGCCTCCAGCTGGAAAAACTTCGCGGCAGACAGAAGCTAAAACCACGAGAAGGTCAGAGGTGGGGGTGGGGGTGAGGGGGAGAGAAACCGAGAGAAGATACGGAGCCACGAGTACAAGCACCTGCCACAGAAGTATCGGGAGGGACCGGAAATAAAGCTGTCCCTATAGAAAGGTGACACCAGAGGAACCAGACACAGTGACAGAGCTCTCCACGGGGAGGATGGAGGAGCAGGGGGCAGGGAGCCCCATGCAGCCCGGAACGCCTAAGAGATGTCCAGAAATCAGGGTGAGTGGTGTCACTTAAGCCATGGACGTGGACATGGCAGGGCGGGGCGGGGGCTGCGTTTTCATTACAGTCCTCTTGCGTGGTCTGAACAGTTTAAAGGCACACGCATTTGCCTCCAAAAAATCCCTAACGGACTGGGCTCAGAGACCATCCTGGTTGGCAAACACAGCCCTGCGCTGGAAAGGGGTACCCCCAGCTCTGTGGGGACAGATGCTCCTGGCTTGGGACCCTTCCACATCCTGCTCTGTGGACCTCTTCAGCTGGATGTGCATCTATGTCCTTTAGAGTAAATGTAAAATTTAAAAAGCATTTGTTATTTTGATCTTAAAGTAATTTAAAAAAAAGGCTTAAAAACGAGCCTGTGTCCTCAGCCTGTCATCTGGTCCTGAGATGGGTGAGAAGTATCAGAGGAGGGGTCCAGAGAAATGAGGGAGTCGCTGTGTGTCTGGGAGGAGGGCAGGGAGGCAGGGAGGAAAGAGCAAGAAGAAAAGGACGTGGCAATTGTGCCCAGCAACTGAAAAACAGATGCTTTTAGACTCCTCTAGAAAATCCAGTGGGGTGGATACTATACTGCTGTTTTACCGGCAAGGAAACCGAGGCTCAGAGAGGTCAAATAACCTATCCAAGGTCACATAGCTCAGGAGTGGCAATGCCTGAATGCAGTCCCAATCTGGCCCTGTGTCCATAGCTGACCCACCGGGGGGTCTCCTCCTGAACAGGGATCATGCTGACTCCTCTAACTGTCGGGTGCAGGGGTTCCGCCCCTGAGGGGGAGGTCTGGCTCCTTTGCTAAGGATCATGGCAGAGAGTTTTGGCTTCTGAAAACTCCCAGCTTTGATTGGGGAAATTGATTTGGGCTCCACGTCTGGAAAGGAGCAGGGGGCGCTCTCAGCCTTGGACAGAGGGGGCAGGAACAGGGCCCTGGAGGAGGACATCCGGCAAGGATCAGCGCTCTGCCTTGGCTTCTGCCTCCTGGGAGAGGGACAGCCTGGGATTGAGGAATGTTTACAGTGGATGTGATTACAAGGGAGAAGCTATCGTCTAGGAGATTTTCTGATGATGCTGTTGGAGCCCCAGCTGGGCCGGGCTGGTGCTACCCCCGACTTCTTGGTGACAGTTACCACCGGGGTTCACTGAGGGCAACCGGAAGGGCCCCCTTGGGGGACTAGCAGTTCAAGGCCTTCACCCAGTGTAGTCCTGAGAGGCTGCTGAGCTGCCCCTCACCCCCGGGGAGCCAGGTCAAGGGCACCGTGGGCTCCTTACCTCCATGATCTCGTTGTTTTTAATGAGAAGTGACTCTGGGCCTCCGTAGTAGAGATACTGCATGACCAACTGGAAGGGAGAGAGGACACGGTGAGCCAGCCTCTGTCACACGGCACATCAGTAAGCTGTCCAGGCACATCCACCCCGGGACGTCCACCCACTGCCTCGCGCGGGAAGGCCCACTTGGAAAGAGTCTTCCTGAGTGGCACACTGAAATCTGTGGCTCCCAGCCCCTGGGACATGTCCACGAGCAGGGCCAAGCTAAGCCTAAACTTGGCTCATCTCTGTAAAGTGGGGATGGGACTGCACGCCTCACGGGGTCATGATGAGGACGGAACGAGTTCCCCTGGGTCAGGACCCTCGGGGCCACCATTTAAGGAGTACAGTGCATTCATGGTATGTTGACACCAAATTCACATCTTCATTCATGAATTTTGTATAATGATGACCGTCTCCTTCCACTATCCTTACTACTCCCATCCTCCCTCCTTTTCCCTCCCACCCCTATTCCCTATCTAGAGGTAATTTTCACCCATGCTCTCCCTCCCTACCGCACGTGCCATAAACACAGAACTTCCCCTGCCTCTTTTGTGTTTGGGAAGTACTGACGCCAGGCTTTTGACAGAGTTGGTGGCAGCAAGACCTTGTGAAATAACACGGCATGGTTTACCTTCCCTTCTCCCACCCCGATGGCTCATAAGCATCCACAAGACGAAGTCAGCCAACGCTGGGATCTTGGCCTTACTGAGATCAATTTTTCATTCCCTGAGCACCTCTCTTTCATAAGGCCCAAACAACAATAATAAGCAGCATAACAGTAATATCTGACCCCAGCCCTCCATGGTAAATGGAGGGCCTCTTCATTTACAAAGCACTTCTATATCCTGTTATCTCATTTAGTCAAGGTTGAGCCACGGACTTGAAATGCTCTCCTTAGCGGTTGGAGGTCCTGGGGCTAATGGAATTTAAATTGGGCTGTCCCAGACCACCGCCAGCCGCTGCCAACACAAGCCTTCTGCAGGGGTGAAACGCACCCTTATAAGGCCGTGGGGCTTATTTATGGACTTGTTTTTCTTGGCAGCAGCCAACCTGCAGGAAGCAGGAGCAGAATGGTATTCACAGCCGAGCAGAGGCCCAGGCTTCCAGGTGCAGCCTCAGCGGCTGGGATCTTGCCTGCGTGATGTTAAACAATCTGGGGGGGGGGGGCGGAACCCAAAGCTGGCTCATTTGCTAAACTTCTACCAACACGGACCGCACAGGCCCCAGGAGGCCTCCCTCCGGGTTGCATTCAGCCTTCCTCCGCCTATTTCAAGCCACAAATGAGGCTTTTCTTCTTTTATGGGGAAGGGGCCTGCACAGGGACGAGTCCCCAGAGCCTGTTAAGTTGTCCTTTCCCATTACAGTAACTTGAGGCTAATGTGGCCAGGAGACCATCCCCAGTGAAAGCAATTACAGGCCTGTGACTCTGCTCAGGCAGTCCGTTCCCACGCAGGGCTCTTATTCAGTGGATCCGCTCGACGAATATTTATTGAGCGTCTACTATGAGCCAATTTCTTATTCCAGGAACCTCCCCAATTAGTCCCAGGCTTAATGGTAGCAGTGGCCCTTTCACGAGCACCTGGAGATCTGGGGAAGCGCATGTTCTTCTGCCTGCAGCTCAAGCTCCAAACTCTGATGGCTGTCAGGTTCTCCTGCAGGGCTGGGTGGCTCTAAGGAGGGCCTGGACCCTCCCAGAGGGGAGGAAGGGAAGAAAACCCCACAGAGTGCCAGGAGTGGCCGTGAAAAGTCAGGGGCCGCGTGAAAGAGCTCCCTCACGGAGCAGCGGTTCTCATAGTGGTTCCAGGGTCAGCCCAGCAGCATCCCCCAGGGTTCTTGTTAGAAATGTGAATTCTTATGTCTGCAGAATCAGCTGGGGTGGGGGGTGGCCCAGGTGCCTGCATTCAACACGACTTCTGTGTTTTCACAAGTCTCCTACCTGTCCCCAGGTGATTCAGACACCTGCTGATGTACAAGAGCATGGTGTACCTCAGAGCACTAGTTCTCCACTTGGGCTGCCATGGGGAGATGGGAGGGGGAGATGCTTCATGCAGATGCTAGGCCCCACCCTGTGGTTCTGACTTAACAGGTCTCGAGAGTAGCCGGGGTCTTCCCTGGGGATTTTCAGAGCTTCCTGGGAGTTCCACTGGGCCAGCTGAGGCTGAGAAGCAGGCTTCAAGCCTCACACCTGGTTAAAGCTCAGGAAGGGAAACTGTCCTTCTAATCACGATTCCTATTTAGAGAAGATGCTCCCGAACAAGGTTCCTACTGGACAGACTGGGTTCAGATCCTGGCTCTGTCTGTTATTACTAGGACTGAGACTTTGGGCACATTCTTGAAGTTCTCTGGGTCTCAATTTCTTCATCTGTAGAAATGCCAGGAATAATATGCCCGAGAACCCCTGTGGGCAGAGGCCAGGCCCTCACAGAGCTCCTGAAGTGTGTCTCCATGCCTCTCACCCTGGACCCTAAGGCAAAGCAATGATCTCCTGGCAGCTTCCGAATCCACCAGCTGTCATTCAGGACCGGGCTGCGGCTGCTTTGCTCTCAGTAGCCCTCAGCCTCGGAGAGGGGAAATGGGCATACGGATGCCTGGACTGTGCCCATTCCCAGCCCACCTGAAGGCTCTGGTGTCTTCTCTGATCCCCGACCTCCTCCATGTTAGTGGGAGACACCCCCTATGTCTTGGGCATGGCAGGGAGGTGATAATATCAGTTGCAGCTTAGAAAACCACCCACTTGAAGATTGCCACAATGTGCCCATTGTGCAAGCTAAATGTTTTCTCACATTGTCTAATTTGATCTCTGCAAGGGATTCGAATCTCTTCCAGAACCCAAGACACAGAGGTGACAATGACTAATATGTCAAGCGACTAGGGAGGCTGAGACAGGAGGACTGCAAATTCAAGGCCAGTCTCAGCAATTTGGTGAAGTCCTCAATAACTTAGTGAGACCCTGTCTCCAAAAAAAAAAAAAAAGGCTGGGGATATAGTTCAGTGGTAAAGCACCCCTGGGTTAAATCCCCTGGTGTTTTTTAAAAAACAGGTTTAGAGTGTTTTGTTCTTGGTTATTCAGGGAGGGTTCTTTATTTTGAAGTTTCAATCATCACCAAGGAGTGCATCTCTAATGGTGGAAATTCAGGCACCTTAGCAGCAAGCTTTGGGGCTAGTGTGAGGCATGGTGCCTTCTTAGTGGTCCTCCCCACAGCAGGATCTGGGTCTCAATGGTGGAGGGAGGAGCCGCCATTTGGCTCTCCTTCTTCCCACTCTGTGTAGTCTCAATGCATCGTTAGCCTTCCATACACTGTAATGGCACAGAGTGAATGGACTGATGGCCACTTTTCCTCAAACACACCCCTCAGCTTTCCACTTTGAGCCTTGGTTTAGCTGTTCCCTCTCTAGAACACTCTCCCTCTCTCCCCTTAGCCAGATGAGGAAACTGAGGCTCACAAAGATTGGATGATTTGCTCAAGCTTACACAAGGGGCACTGATTTTAACTTTTTTTTTTTTTTTTGGTACTGGGATTGAACCTAGGAATGCTTCACTTCTGATCTACATCCTCAGCCTGTTTTATTTTATTATTATTTTTTTATTTTGAGACAGGGTCTTGCAGAGTTGCTGAGGCTGGCCTTGAACTCACAATCCTCCTGCCTCAACCTCCTAAATAGCTGGGATTATAGGTGCATGCTACTGTGACGGGGGCACAGGTTTTAAACAGGGGCCTCCTGGAGTGTGGCCCTGTCATTCAAGACCCAGGTCAGGACCTCCTCCTCATGATCTTGCTCATGGTCAGTTCTGCCTCCTGCTTTCTGAACGCCCACCAGCCCTTCTAGAAGAGCAGGCTTCCGGGGAGGCCTGAGTCTTCCCCACGGTGGACTCTCTCCAGGGTCATCCTTCCTGAATTGAGCTGGAGGAACCAGGTGCCTGTGAGGAATTCTGTGAACCCCATCCCCAGCCACCCTGGGGGAAGACAGTGTGGGGACCCTGGTCTCCCTGCAGGCCTGGCCTGTGTGGCAGTAAGGAGCCGGCCAGCCTCCAGGTGCCCCAGTGGGACTCTGGAAATCCGGCTCTGAAGGAGCTGGGGGCGCGGGTCCCTCCTGGTTGCAGGACGTCTGCGCGGGAGGCTTAGGAACCAGGCACCGGGAGGGAGGAGAAGGGAAGCGGCTGCCGTGCACCTCAAAGCCACAGGCCCAGCCACTGTCCACGGCACCAAGCTCCTTTCCTGCTTCTGCTGGGTTCAGATTAAGGTTCAAACGACCCTGGGTTCCTAAAAGCCCGCGGGTTCCCCATCATACTTTGCTCAGCCACCACGCGGGGACGTCGTGCCTGCAGTTCTCCTCGCTCTAACCCTCTTTATTGAGCTCAGCCTTCTTTCTGAGCTCCCCAGCTGTCCCTTGGCCTTTGATCCTTCAGCCCTTAGGACCTCATCTGAGAGGCCTCCCCAACTGTCCTGCCTGAGTGGCCACAGCACGCTGGCTCACCCCCATCTCTCACGTACCGTAATCAACTAATTGCTCAGTCACCCCCTCTAGACTGTGGGTCTCTGGGAGAGGGTGTCCCTTAGCTCTGTGTTCCCAGCCTCCAGCTCCGTGGGAGAGGCAGGTGCCCGTGGGCTGCTGAAGGGCTAAGTGGGCAGGAGCCCAGAGTGCTGGAAGCGGTCAGCTCTCTGCGGGGGCTTCTCCAATGGCAGGCCCCCAGGCTGAGGGAAGAAGGCGACTGTGTGTGCTCTGCGCCACCAGCACAGGGTTCCAGGCCACCTGAGGGCTCACCTGGAAGATGGGGTACTTGACATAGCCGATCTCGATGCAGGGGCTGTCGTTGGCCGGCTTGCTGGAGAGGAGCGCTTTGAACCTGGCAAGACACAAAGGAGGGTCAAGAGACACGCACACCCCCGGGGTGCAAGACCTCGGCTTTGCTCAGGACAGAAGTCCTTTACACCCGGCTCTGAAATACAGCGAGGACAGTGCCCAAGACTTTAAAGTTAAACCCTCCCTGGATTCTATCAGCACCAAATTGGAAGCTCAAACTCGGAAGCTAAGAAATGTCTTGAACTAGTCCATCCTTTCTCGGCCTGGTGATTGGAAACGAATGGGTGCCTTTAAAACCCCGTCTTCCTGCAGGACCCACCGCAGGCCCTTCCTGAGGGTGGCCATGACTCCCCTCTCACCCGGGGCGTGATCAGCTTGCCCCCTGCCTGTCCCTCTGCGCCCTCTGTAGGAGCCTGGCATATTGCTGACTCCCTCAGGGTCTCCCTACAGGGGACTTTCTGTCCTGGCCTTTCCTAAACCATAAGCTCCTTGAAGGTAGAGACCCTGTCAGCAGAACACACTGCAGCAAGAAACATTAGGAATGGCTGTCCCTCTCTCTCTCTTTAAAATTTTAATCTTGAAATACTGATAGATTTATAGGAGAGCTGCAGAGATAGATGGTGCCGAGGGCCTGTTTACCTCCCTTGGTGTCCCCCAGGGCTAACATCTTATGTGGCTGTTGGACCTTCCTCAAAACCAAGAAACTGACTTCACTATCGATCCAGCTTCTCTGGTGTCACAAACAAGAGCTACGCGAGGGACGGGTGCTTTTTGTTGTCTGCAAAGGGGACATCGGGGATTTGTGTTTGGTTTTGGGGGCACTGGAGATGCCAGCGTGCTTTGGGGAACCCATAGAGTGCTGGTCACATAGCCCTTAGCAAAGTCCCTCGAAGGGGCTTCTGTTTCTGGGTTCGCAGTGTCCCCACCCACCTCAGGACTATGATTCTAAAGTGAGAACCCAACTCCATCAAATCCATAGGAGAAAGGGCAGTACGGTTGAGCCAGCAGAGAGGGTGGGCAATTTCTTCTTTTATTACTACATACTATCCTCTGTTAACTCCATAGTGAAGGAAAAGGAGGATTAGAACCTTTGTATTTTGGTGGTTTATACTAAAGTCTGTGCCCTGACACTTGGAGAGCGGGTCTCTCGTGGCTGCCATGTAAGGGGCCTCAGTTGTTCACTGCACAAGGGCACCTGGCTGAAGGAGCCAAAATCCAATCCGTGCTCTGCATAGAAAGTTCTGCCCATGGTGCCTCATTCTGGTTTGCACAAAGGGGTACCCTGTACCCTGGAATCCTTGATATGGAGAAGACACTCTGTCAGTCTAGCAGATACCACTGATATTAAACTTCAAAATAGCAACACAGTCCTCATTGAGCTTCATGCAAAACCGATGACACGTACCTTGGGGAGGCTGTGAACAGCAGCACTTTGTGAGCATAAAATGGTCTTCCTTCTACCAGGAAGGTGACATCAGACATTTCTTTATTGTTAAGAAAATGAGGATCTAGAACGAGGAAGGAGGGAAAGACTTCAGTGGGAAGCAAGCTGGGACTCTTCCTGCAGAAAGCACAAGTTAGCACAGCGGGAGACCACGGCCATGGGTAGCCACAGTGACCAAAGGAGGCGGCATCCGTCGGAGGAAGGTGCGGGGCACTGAGATTCTGACTGGCGCAGGAGATGCTTATTTGCCGTTAAAAATTAGTACTTCCCCTTAGAAGACCCACCCGCCCCACCCGCGGTCAGAGTTCACCTGCTCATCTCTAAGAGTGCCACTCCCTCTTCTTGGGCTCAGTCCCCCCACAACTGAGCTGTCCCTCGCCACCCTGTGATTGCAGGATTGATTGAGGATCAGTCCTTCTCTCCCAGGGTCAGTGAGAAACGAGCCTGTCCCCGGCCATCATCTTTTATAATAACAGAGATGATGGAACTCATAGGCACTCCTGGGTCGAAGCTCTTGGTGTGCCGGGCCCTGTGCAAACTGGCAGAGCCCATGACGACCCCATGTGCAGCTGGGCTGCTGAGCACGCAGAGCAGACGATGACCAGTCCAAGCCAGTGACACGTGGGGAAGCCAGGACTGGAACTCGGCACTCTGATCTGATGGCCTCCTCAAACACAAGGATCCCCCAGTTCACCTGTCACTGAGCCATGCAGACCCAAGTCTCCTGCAGGTGCCAGTCTGTCCTCAGCCCAGCACGGGGTCTAGTTGGGGATCTGGAACTCCCCTGCCCCCTAGTCTCTGAGTCAGTCCCCAAGCAGGTAAGACTAAGGTGACCCTAACCTCTAGAGGGGTTGCAGTAGGTCACCCCCTAATAGCTGGCTGAACGGCAGCACCCCAAGGCCGACCTTGAAGATTTTTTTTGGGACGGCTGTGCCCAGTTCCCCAGTCTGAACAGCCACCACGTTCCCCACTCACCTAAGAAAAGATTCTCCCTGCAACATGTGGCTCTGGTCCCTAAGAATGGCACCAGTAGTTACCTAAACCAGGGACCCCAAGGCAACAGGACAGCTTCCTCTTTCAGGGCCACCCACAACCCCCCCAAACAGCTGCCATGCTCCCCCAAGCGTTCCGAATCCCCGTCTCCCTCTGTCCTCTCCACCCCACCGTCCTGGGCCATGTCACCGTCCTCTCTCCAGCCCCGTCCAGCCTGGCTCTTCCCCGCTGGGTCAGCACAGACAGCCCACCAAGCCTGACTCCCCTGCTCCTCCCTCTGAGCCAGTGTCCCCCCTGTTGGGGCCTCCCGTCAGGAAAGCATATCCCTGTCTGTCCCTGTCATACTGACTTCGGGAAGAGTGTGACTCTGAAGCCAGAGTCTCAGCTGCATGTCCTTGGCTGGGTTATAGTCTACCTGTGCCTCAGTCTCCACCTCCATAAAGTGGGAACGGTCATGCTCATGACAGGCCAAGATCCCAGGACAGGAGTGAGGACAAAATGCATCAGCTAAGCAGAATGGCCGTCGTCGGTGCTGGGTCCACAAACAGGACCGTTCAAATAAACGCTCAGTATCTTCTAGATGAATGAAAGATGACAGGGACCCTCTTCTAGAAGCAGTGCTGAGGATGTCAGCCCCTTCCTCGCCAGGACCCTGCTTGTCACGGATGCGCCTTCCCCAGGGCTTACAGAGCTGTCCTGAAAGGAAGCTGGCCGCCTCCCTGGGCTGGCTGAGGCTGTCCCAGGTGGTGGAGGACAGGGACCAGGCCCCTGTATTCCTGACCCCTCAGCAGTTGGTGCCGCTGTGCCAGGCTCTGCTGCCTCCTGGACAGAACACGCCTTCCTGCTGTTCTTCTCACTCAGAGAGGAGCACCCCCGGGTCCCTGTGCTGCCCCAGCTGGAGGTTCCCAGGGTGCCCGCTTGTTGGTCTCTGTCGGGACTTGGCTACGTCACCTCTTCCCATGTGGGATAAAATTTTTACTTTAGAAATATCAAAAAAGCATAAAAAAGTTGAAGTCAGCTATCATCCCACTTTCTTTTATAATTTTTAATTTAAAAGAAAAAGTCTCTCAAAATCTTCAAACCACCCCAGTAAAGGGAAGAGAAGCCACAGGGAAGGCCTCAGGTGACTGAACCTCATTCCTCCACTTGCTCTAAAGACGGGCTTGGAAGGCTGTTCTCCTGCTTCTCAGCGACCTGAGTCTGGCCGATATGCATACCTATTGCTCATCTCCATCCAGCCCCTGACCTGTTCCCCAACTGGCGAGTATCTCCTATCCCCAGCTCTCTTTACCGTTCTCTCCCAGTATCCACTGGGAGGGCTGGAAGACCCTGTGCCGCAGAAAACGAGGCATGTGCTCCCACATTCGCCTCAGTCCCCACCACTCCCTGACGTCTCACCCACGGAACCCATTTCACTCATTGATATCCTGGGCTTGCAGCCAGGCCAGGGGAGACCCTTGTCACTGATCATTCCTACCTCTCCCTTAATGTAGGTCCCTAAAGAATGACTATTTGGCGACCTTTAATGACCCCAGCTTGCAATGCAATCTCATAAATGCAAACCACTCCAGAATCACATTTCCTTTGTTAATAATTCTAAGATGCCCTTTCTCTTCCTTGTTGTGAGCTCTGAGCCTCCTGGATCTGCCCCTCCCCTTTTTTTTTCTTTTTCATTTGGTGCTAACCTTGGAATTCTAGTGCTTGGGCTGAAAACCGGGTGCTTTTCAGTGCTGGCAAGAGAAATATCTGCAGATTTGGGAGAAAACATTCCCCCCCGCCCCCCGTGGCCACAGGAAAGCAGATTTTATGCCATGCCACTGACGTGGGCCTTGCAAATGCTGGCCCCAATGAGGACACCTTGTAAGGCATAAGACATTGTTCCCATGTCCTGGGAATGTGACCCTTAGTGTCTAACATCTGTTCACTCAATTGATCTGTACAAGTTGTGCCCTGGTAAAATTTGATCAGCACCTGTTTTCTGCAACTCCGGTACACCCTGGCCACTCTGGTACACCCCAGTTTTCTCACATGCACAGACGTAAAGATAAATGGGAAACCTTTGATTCAGTTGCTCGATTTTTTCTTTTTCGCAAAAAGTTGTGTCTCGTTTACCTTTAGCAAGTTATTCACGACAGGAATGAAAATACTTTGGAACAGTTCCATGAACTCAGCCTTTTCACAACTTCCACAGGCTCACGCCCTGGCCCATGAGTAGTTTAGTTACAGGGGAGACTTTTCAGATGCACCCATCTCTCAAATGTCCCCTCCTGGCCTCAGGAAAAGGACGCGGGGTAGGAAAGTTCCCAGCATCTACAGGAAAGGGAATCCTTTCTCTTTAATATTTTATAGATCCCAGGCAAGTAAGGGGACAATCCCTTTCAAAACCAACAATAAAATAATAATTAAAAAAAAAAAAAAAAGTAGCTTCAGGTTTCAGGCCTTGAAGCACGGGGTGTTTCTCTGCCTTCCCCCCCAGGCCGCAGCAGCCCCCGGGTCCTCTGATTGAGCCCAGTGCCTGGTGGACGGTTTTCTCCTATCAATTCTCAGAAGCTGGCTCTGCACAATGGTGGAGTGACAGCTTTGGGCGGAGCTGGCTTCAAGTTCCAGCCATAATGTGGGCTGGGTCACCTTGAGGGCCTGAGGGTTCCTATAGACAGAGGAGGTCAGGTGCAGGCTCAAGCTGGCCAGTGAAGTGAGCAGGGAGTGACTTTCGTGGATTCTGGAGCGTGCAGCCCCCTCAACTCAGGTACGTGCCCCTCGTGTCTTTAGGGGTGTGTGAGGTGGAGGGGGCCGTTTCTCTCTCCTCTGCCCTACGGAGGATTTCTAGTGGACATAGCCGGCTCATCAGTGTCCCCTGCTCCTTCCTCCCTAGGGAAGAGGAGGGTCTTAGAGGACTTGGAGTTTGGGGGACAGAGTCACCACATGCAGCGTGGCCTCTATCACAACCTACTGTGCGGGGGACATGTGTGGATCAGGAGACCTCGGCTGTCCTCACATCTGTGACCAGGGGAGAAAAGTCTACCTGTTGAAGGCCAGGCACTGGGAAGTCTCCTTGACCACATTCCCAAGGGAGATTCTCCAGAGAGATGCCTGATGGGGGGTCAATCCCATTTCCATCCGCCTGACTCTCCATCTATCTCATTTGCCCTGGAAACACCCCCACCCCCATTTTTTTTGTTTGGTCAGGGATTGAACCCAGAGGTGCTTAACCACTGAGCCACATCCCCAGCCCTTTTTAATATTTTATTTAGAGACGGGATCTCACTGAATTGCTTAGCGCCTTGCTGAGTTACTGAGGCTGGCTTTGAACTTGCCATCCTCCTGCCTCAGCCTCCTGAGCCTCTGGGATTAGAGGCGTGCGCCACCATGTCCTTTATTCTTATCATGGTGTTTGCTCCCTGTCCCTGCATTACGGAGGAGCAGCCCAGGCGGGCCTCAGGGTGCTACTCACCCAAGCGCGAGGTCTGCTTCCGTTTGATCTCCGTCAGCTTGGGGATGGGGTATGGCCCGTAGCAGTGGGTGAAGATGACACAGAGCTGCTGGCTGATCACTTCATTCTGTGGAGAAAGAGGAGCTGCATTACAGGGGGCTGTGACAACTCGGGCTGTGACTACAGGAATGTGTCCCCAGCTGAGAGGAGCCTACACCTGGCAGGTTCCATGAGAAATCCCCTGGAGAGTACACCTTCCGTTGGGCCTGTGGCCCTGGGGGGACGTGCTCTGTGTCCCCTATTTCTAGTGAGTTCTCTGCTGCAAGCTTGAGAAGTTTTAGTGAAATTCCTTGGTCTTGCCATGATCGTCTGTTATCCATGGGAAAGCAGGGGTCTGTAGTTCAGAGAACAGAAAATAAGTTTTTGATCTCGAGTCCACCTCTACAGTGAGCAGCGGGAAGCCCCCTGGGTTCTCTCCAGGAACACGGCAAATGTTCCTGAGTCTTGCTTTCTCATGGGCTAGATTCTGGGGGCTGAAGCATTCCTAGATCTGGGAGGAAGCATTCAAATCACATCCTAAAAAAAAAGCAGAAGCGCAGGGGTCAGTTCTGTGATCCTGAATTCCAGCCGCCCCTGAGGGCTCAGGGCTTGGCGGCTTTGTGACCCCCTGGGCCCTGGCGGTTTGCCTCTTCCCACTTGGAGCCTTTGTGTTCATCCATCTCCCTCAACCCAACCCGCAGGGTTGCAGGAGGCAAGAGGGACTGACAGCGGTGAGCTGCTTTTTATTGGGCAAAGGAGGGTGAAAGGAAGGGGGTGGAAATAGCGGTTAGAAAAATATTTACGGTTTCTATGGTTGGGATAAGTGTCTCCCAAAGGCCTATGTGTTAAAGTGTCATGGTCCCCAACCATGACACCAGTGGGAGGTGATGGGTGAGTAAGCCCCTTCTGAGACGGGACTTAAACGGCGGGGGGGTTCTTAGGTCATTGAGGATGCTCCCCCAAGGGGGTTATGGGAGCTTGGTCTCTTCTGCTCTCTCCCTCTTTGCTCCCCAGCTGCCAGGAGGTGAGCAGCTTTCTCCACTATGGGCTCCTACCATGAGGAACTGCCTCGCCACAGGCCTAGACGGAACGGGGCCCACTGACGCAGGGCCTGGAACCTCTGAAACGGTGAGTCAAATGAACCTTCCCTCTTTGAAATCAATTGTTTTAGGTGTTTTGTTACAGTAACAAAAATCTGACAAACAACAACACATTAAATAAGAAAAGTGGTTACAACACAGTTTGTACCATGTTTTCTTTTCTCTTTTCTGGAGGGGGATATAAAACACCCCAAAAGGCTTAGAGGGATAGAGCAGTCACCTTTGGGGGAGATTATGATTGTTTCCTTTCTTTTTATTGGTATGACAAATGAATATTGCTTTTGTAATAAAATACAATAAATAAAAGTTTGGATTTTAAAAGGTGAGCTCGGGGCCACTAGCGATGCCAGGGACTCAAGCTATTCTTGGATCTGATTCAGGGTGCTCCCAAGACAAAAGGAGACAAAGAAAAGAAAATCCAAACTCTTCAGTTAAAGCGGCTAGACTGCAGAAGGCATCATGTCACCTCAGAGGTGATTCACAGAGGTATAATTATAGTGGAAGAAAAAGAAACTGCTTCCCAGGGGGGTGCTCCTCTCACTCAACACTCAAAGCAGTGGCCGCCTGCCTCGTGGCTGAATGCACTGGTTCTCAAAGTGTGGTCCCTGGACCAGCAGCATTAACATCACCCGAAAGTTTGTAGCATCATAAATTCCTGGATCTCACCCCAGACCTTCTGGCTCAAGAGTGGGGTCCAGAGAGCTGTATGATCCATATTTTCCAGTGCTGCTCAAGCTCCCATAAGTTTGAGAACCATGGGTTTCACGTGCTGCAGTTCTCTCTGCAGTCTGACCTGCGCTGGGGGCTGACAATAGGGTTCTCTGACCTGAAGCCTTGTTGTTCACCGTGTGCTACTAGAGCGGCCTCAGCGGCATGTCTGAGAGCCTGTGAGCAAGGTACACTCTCACCCTGGGCCTACGGAGCCTGAATCCACATTTTAACACTCCATAGGGGACCCCATGCACGGGCATGGAGTGGCACTTCAGCAGGCAGAATTACGGCCCCCATGGGAGAGAGTGCTGTGATCCCTGGCACTGAGTACCATGAGCCACCCTTCACCCATGAAGAGGTCCTCACACAGGCAATAGGGACTGCTCAGGGGTGATTAAAGCTGCTGCCTTGGTCTGTGAAGCTATAACAAAACACCTCGAGGTGGGTACTTCTGACAACAAAAAATCTATTTCTTGCAGTTCTAGAAGCCGAAAAGTCAACGTGAGGGCAGATTCACTGTATGGTGAGGGCCCTCTTGCGTTCTCCTGTGGTGGAAGGGGTGGGACATCTCTCTGGGGCCTCTTTCATAATGGCACTTATATCCCAATCAGCTGCCAAAGGCAGTCCTTCCCAGTATCATCATCTTGAGGGTTCGGGGGTCAACACGGGAACTTGGGGGAAGCACAGCATTCAGAACGCAGCCGTGACAGACAGGTAACCTTAAAACAGGGGGAGTGTCCTGGCCTCTCTGGGTGAGCCCAGTGTAACCACAGGAGCCCTTAAAAATCCGGGCAGAAGAGGACCCAGAGGGGTGGGGTCAGAGGAAGACACAGGGCTCTGTTCTGTTGCTGGCGTCAGGTGGAGGGGCCACAGGGCAGCCTGAAAGGGGGCAGGCACCACTCTAGGAGGACAGGGGACCCCAGCCAGAAGCCACAAGGAGACGGACCACAGTCTCACAACCACAAGGAGCGTAGTAGGAAACACCATCCTGGGAACACCTTGGCCTTGCCCTTGAGACCCTAAGAAGAGAAGTCTGCTGAGTCACACTGTCCCCAGACTTCTGATCCACAGAAACCACGAGGTAACACACAGCGGCGGTCTTGGCCCCTAAGATCAGGAATATCCCTTGTCTAAGTTTACATCAGTCGGACCACATTTCCTCACCTCTGAGACCCCAGAGGGCCAGACACATGGAGGATGCCAGAGGAGTGCTTGCTGGTTAGGATGACAACAGGACCTGTTGTCTGCAGACCATGTGCCTGCTGTCCCTGGGAGGCACCTTTACCCCACTCGGAGGGAAGTAATGGAAATGCATTTCTGAGACAGGTGGCCCGAGCAGCGGTGGCTCCTGCCGGGAGGGTCTGTGTGTGTGGTTTTGATGGTAATTGGATTTGACAGGTATTTACTGGGCATCCGAGGTCTCTCACACCACGGAAGGAGTGTCCTAGGGCCCCCAAGGCAGGCCCTCCTGTCCCCGGAACTCCCAACCTGACCTCTCTCTCTGACCTCAAGATGGATTGTGTCACCTGAGGAAGTAACTTGGAGGGGTGGCCACGTTTGTCCCAAATGGATGACCTTCAGACATTTCAGTTGGAGAGGTGTAGCTCGCTCCTGTTCAAACAAGGGCTGCACACGCTGACTTCATCCCAAGAGTACAGTAGGGCAGTAGATCCACAGAACAGGAACCCACAAATGCTACCCAACCACTGAGAAAGGGCAGCATCAAAGGCCATAATGCCTACTGAGGGGCTGTGCCCCCCACAGGATGCCATGACAATGGATCTGTGTCTCTGGGTGCCCCCACCCCAATCCAAACTTCAGTCTAAACTTGAGAAAAAACTTTGGATGTATTTTACTGGAGGGTCAGCCTACAAGATGCTGAACTGATACTCAAAACTGTCAGGCCAGGGTGATGCATGCGTATAATCCCAGCAGCTGGGGAGGCTGAGGCAGGAGGATCTCAAGTTCAAAGTCAGCCTCAGCAACTTAGTGAGGCCCTGTCTCAAAATTAAAAAAAAAATGGGCTGGGGATGTGACTCAGTGGTTAAGCACACCTCAGTTCAATCCCTGGTACCAACAACATCATCAAAAGCATCAAAAGCAAGAAGAATCTGAAAAACCATCTCAGTCTAGAGAAACCTAAGGAGAATTGACAACTGACTGCCTGGTGGTGACCTGGATGGGATCCTGGAGCCGGAAAAGACACTGGGCAAAAATTAAGGAGATCTGAGTACAGTTTGGAATTTAGTTAGTAATAATGTATCAGTGTTAAATTGTTAATTATAACCAATGGGCCACGTTAATGTGAGCTGTTCATCACGGGAGAAGTGGGGGGAGGGTCCACCAGAACTCTGTCCATCTTATCAATTTTCCTGTAAATCTAAAACTTTTATAAAAAATGAAGTCTATTGAGGACACCTGAGGACACGGGATATTTGCAATGATAGAACTTGAGGTTCAGCAGAGACAGGGAAAGAGGGAGGGCCGAGGCCAGGGTGAACCCCAGCAGTTCCTGGGCTCTTTCCATTCATCCCCAAAGGTTTAAGGAACGTGAACTCTCTCACACGTGCCCAGCTATGATCCATCCGTCCGTCCGTCCGTCCACCTATCCTTCAACTATTTCTGAGCACCTACTAAGTGACAGGCCCTGGACACTGCTGTTCCCACTGTGCCCTGGAGTCACTGGTGTTTGTGGAGGTGTCTGCTCCAGGTCCTTTCCACACTCCGTCTCCAGGCCGTGGGACCAGAGGTGGAATTCGCTCTGGTTGCTGGGCACCCCAAATGGATGAGGGCTCAGGAGGGCTCCTCTGGGCATGAGCGGGTGGCCATCCGGTGTATCAGGGCACTGCTGTGCAGACATGGCCAGGCTAAGCTCTGGACCTGACCCTGCAGGTGGCAGAAAGGAACGAGCCCAGCCTGAGGTCACTGTCCTCTGGAGACAGGCGTGGCGTGTGGAGGTGGCTGTGTTGGGACAGACGCCTGCCTGCCTGCATTCTCCTCTGAGTGGCACCTGCGAGCACAGTGATTTCAGGCCAGACGATCCCTGAGGCAGATCTCAGAGGCAGCATCCGGCCTTTGCAGACAGGGTTCAGTGTTGGACGGGCCCTGCCCTGGGGCAGGGTGGCAGGTGGATCTGGCCAGGCCCAAGGACACAGCAGGTGGTTAGTGGTTGCTATGGGCATGCTGATGGGTTCCTGCTACTCAGGTCTCGTGTGAATTGCTGGGTGGGTGCCTGGGGTAAACCTGGGTCCTAGGACTCGGAAGCATGCGGCCCGTGGAAGAACTGAAGGGGGATGAGGACGAATTCTTAACCCATGTTACCATGGTGACCTCCCGTGGATCTGGGGCTCCTCCCACTTTCTCCTTGACCCTTCACTCTTTTTCTATAAAGATGCAGCAACACATTTCCCGAAGGTCCTCTGTGGGTGGCTCAAGCTGGGGCTCTGAGGTGGTACAAACACAGACAGTGGCCACGTGGTGCTGGGTCCCAGTCCTGGCTCCTCACTCACTAGCTCTGTGACCTTGCAGGAGTCACTCAGCATCTCTGGGCCTTGGTGTTCTCTTCCAAGTTGGATCCAAAATACCTGTTTATGATGTCGTTATGAGGGCTAAGTGAATTAACTCATCACAGAGCACCGTTGGAAGGAACCAAAGAAAGCACTGAGGTCTGACCATTTTTTAACCCCTAAGACAGCAGTTTCTCACAGTTGAACCTAATCCCAATTTTTTAAGGTTTTAAAATGTCACAAAATGAATGGTAGATTTTAGGAGGGGGGGAAAAACACCCCAAACCTCAACTCATTAAATGTACACATCCATTGAAAGACCCAATTCAAACTGAGAAATGCTAAAACGTGAAAAGGGCCGTGTTTCAGAATCAAGGGAGTGTGCAGTGACGGCTACTTCCTGGGGACACTGACCGGGATTCATCCCTGCAGACACACACCGGGCTACTTTTGCACAGCTGCCCACCCTGCTGCACACCTGGGAAAGAGCAGGAGGCAGCGAGCCCCAGGGCTCCACCGGAGCCCCTGCAGGGGGGCAGAGGCACATTTACTTGGATAGGCACCTTCTGTTCAGGGCAGGTGAGGAAAGCTCTCTATTTGCGGTACTAATATAATGTTTCCTTTTAAAAGACATTTAAGGGAAAGTAAGTTGATCTAGTTTAAAAGACCACGTCAATCATCAATGGTGTGATAATCTCATCTACTTAGGGCTTCCTATAGTTTTTTGTCCAGCGCTGAGCAAAGTCCTGACAGCGGGGTGCAGATGACTGGTCTGGGGACGCCTCGGGCTAGAGGATCTCTAAGGCTCTTTCCAATGCAGACTTCCTGGGTCTGTGGCTTCAGCAGATTTGAAATGACCTTGGGATGACCAGTTTCCAACGTCTGCTTTTGTAACTGAAAAGGATGAAGCTGTCTGTCATTCCACAGTGAGCTGTGTGCACTGCAGACAAAACCCCAAAAGGGAGCAAAGGAGTGAGCTCTCAGTGGAGAGCATGAGCTTTGGGGCCAGGCTGCCTGAGTCAGGATCCTGGCTCTGCTGGGTGGGTATTCCTGCCGAGCTCCAGGTCTGTGACTTCTGAAATAGGGATAATAATAATAAACCCAGATTCCTCACAGGGTCCTTTTGAGGAGTGGGTGAGGAAGCAGTGCCTAGAACAGAGTTGAAGCAGAACTGTGATTCAAAATAAGCCTCTTTCCTTTATAAATTATCCTGACTCAGGCATTCTGTTATAGCAACAGAAAACAGACCTAAGACACAAGTAAAACTGAAACTCCTGGATGTTACATATGAAAGAATCCTAAGACTCAGAAGTGGAGGGAAGAAGGAATACCAGCTAGGGATCTTGGGACCGGAGGGGGTAAAACAATGACGAGGTTCCCAGAATTCCTTTTTGCCACAGAGGTCCTATTCTTGATGTTGAAGAAGTGGCCACTCAGAAATGCCAATGGGCACAGAACAAGAAAGCCTCAACCAAAGCCTACCCAAAGGGGCCACCTACCCAGACAGGAAACTTCTAGACGGCAGCTGCTCAACTCTTGCCAGACACAACAGGAAAAACCAGGGTTCCACCTTTCCAACAGAAGTCAAGGAGGAGCCCAGAGGTCCATGCTCTCCAGGCTACAAGGAGGCACCTCCAAACCTCTACTGAGGTGGTGTCATGCAGGGTCGGGGGGAGCATGGACTCCACTCCCACCTGGAAGTAAGGAGGCAACCCTCCCACTTCCTGTTGGGGTGTGTCAGAAGAGACCGCGTGGGGAGCAAGAATGTCCCCCCCCACCAATAAAAAGCTTCTTCCTTGGGTGTCACAGAGGCCGAAAGTGGGACCTGATTTCTACTGCACCTGGCAGCCACTGTTCCCTGCAGAGCAGTCAAGGAGCCAGCAAGAGCAGAAGCTCTACAGAAGATCCAGCGACTCAGCAAACGCCCTGGTTTTCACTGAAAATCACCCATAATATCCAGGACCGGGAAGGTGTCCAAGTGGATGAATGAAGATAATCCATCAGTGCCCACCTGGACCACAGGAGGAAAGAGGAGCTGCATACAGGTGGGAGGAAATATGTGCAGGCCAGAGAGCTGACAAAAGGCTAGGACCTCGGCTATGTAAAGAACTCTCCAAGTTCAACAGTGAGAAGCAAACCATTCCATCAGAACTCAGGCAGAACAGGTAGACAGGGAAGGAGTGTCCGCCTGGGGTGTGATGTGTAATACCACGTTTCACAGCAGGGGTGCCATGGACCATCCCCACCCCCAAAGTGCCATTCCTCCTGGAGGGACCCTGGTGCCTCACCTCTGGCTCCTCCAGTCTGAGTCACCAGTGTAGCTGACAAGGAGCAGGCTCTGGTCCCTGTCTGGCAAAGGCCATTCCTTCTTCCTGTGTCCCAGCTGTAGCTGTCAATGCTACTGGCAACCCCTCACCTCTTTTCACTGCATGACCCACCCTACTTCCTTATTTCAGACGCTGAATTGTTATCAAGAGATCCCTGGACCCTCTGGTCCTACACACATATGCCCCCTTGGGGCTCCCAGCCTCTGCACACCAGTAGAAACTCCGGTAGCCTCATGTCCTCCATGGGGACAATTCCAGTTATACCCTGAATGGCGCAGGGGCTGACCTGGACCTCTGACCATTGTTCTAGAATTATCTCTGCAGGAAGAATAAATGCAGTCTGATTTTTAAGGGCTATAGGTGACAGGGCACCACCATTCATGAGCTGAGGGTAGTCTCTGTCCCAGGCTCCAGATTCTCATACGCGCATCTCAAATACTTCTTGAGAACTATTTCCTTTCTAATGAGTTTTCCTGGTCAAACAAGCCCTGGTTCCAGGCAAAATGAAGTAGTAAGGTGGGTGCTGACAGTCGGGACGCTAGGTGAGCTCTGCTTCTTGGTCTGCTTCTGATGACAGCGTGTTCACCTTGTGAAGACCGACTAGGCTCTGTAGTTAACCGCCTGGGAACGTTTCTGTGGGCTGTCATACCTCAAAGAGAAATTTCCTTTAAAACCCCACAGGTTGGGTTTTCTAAATACACAGGATGCCTCAGAAAATTCTGGAATTCCTACTATAGCCCGAGGCAAAGTTAAAAACAGAAAAGGCAAACAAACAAACACACAAGCAAAAAACCCCAAGAGAACACAGGAAGGGGAGAGACCAGCTACACTTTCACCAGAGTGTTTTCTTAGGTAAGTGCAGGCGAAAGCCCTTTGATCCACTTATTTATTTTTGAGCTGGAGGAGAGGGAGGAGGAGTTTGGGCCTGAAATGCCGCCAGCGGGTTTTGCTCTTCAAGGACTCACCAAGGCTCATTATTCTAAGAGCTGAAGCACCTGCTCCCATTTGGGGACTCAGTGGGTCTGGACACCAAGCACAGATCCAGCCACAGGGGGCCCAGAGACGCTGGGCTAAGGACAGATGCTCATGAGAGCAACTAACGGACTTGCTTAGTCCCGAGGCCAGGAGCCCCGAGATGCTCTGGAAGCAGATGGGCTGCTGCTTCCTCACTGAGGAGACACCCCTGCTGCCTGCCCCACGTGCCCTCCAGACTGTGGGCGCACAGCCCATTAGCCCGGCCCAGGAGGGATCCCATGCCCCCTTCATTCACAGGTCAGTTTTCCTGGAGACTTCTCAGGCTCCATTGTGGACCCCAGAGCTCCACGGAGCCAGTTTTGGGGTGAAGAGGTGAGAGGGCTGGCCCTGGAAGTTGACCGACAGAGCTCAATTCCAGCTGGGTCCCTTTCCAGCTGTGGAACCTTCTCCACGCCTCAGTTTCCCTGTCTGTTAATGGGGATAAGAATCGTATTTCCTTCAAAAGTCACTTGTGAGGGTTGAATGAGTTGATCCTCATAAAATGCCGAGAGTAGTGCTGGGCACATGGTCCAACAGAATATACGAATTTTAGCGTAAGGAATTCTAATTTGTGTCTTGAGACGGTTCATTGTAAAAGGGTTCTGAGGGCAGATGAGTTTGGGAAACCTTCATTCCCTTGGTGAAGCAGGATATTCAAGGCTCCGTGGAGAGAAATTTTCATAAGGCATTGCCATTCCCAGGGGAGGAGGTGAAATCAGGCCTGTGCACAGGTTGGCCTTCAATCCTGGCTGGGCCTGGGCTGCACTGGAGTGTTCAGTATTTTGGTCTTTCTAGCTTTTGGGAAATCCTGGAGGTGCTGCCTCCCTTGGAGAGCCCATCTTTATGGGACAGACACTTGGAGGTGATTCAAAGGGCACTAGGGTATAGACTCATTTTACATTCATCTGAGCAGATTTGAACAAATGTTGCCCCCATTTGCAGATTGGGAAACTGAGGTAGAGAGAAAGATGTACCTTGAGTAGGGTCAGAAGGTTAGTAAAGAGCACAGCTGGGATTTGAACCCCTCACGTTTGCCTCCAGGGTCTATGACCCCAACCACTGTGCTATACTGGCCCTGTGCTCACCGATAAGCCCTGGGAGCATGGGATGGTTGATGCCACACTCCTCAGAGCCTTGTAGGCAGAGTGGCCCTCCCTGGTGCTTCCCATGATCACAGGGCTTTGCCTTAGGCCCATTGACCTTGAGGGCTGGTGGGGGACGGTGCATCCAGGCTGCTCATCCCTTACGTTTCCCATCATCACACAGGACAGGGCCACACAGCCCCCTGCCATGGACTGCAGTGTCCACCTGGCATTGCCAAACCCATGACCCAAGACAGATTTCTAAGAATGAATTCCCTAGTAGCCCAAGAGCCAGACTGATGTGCGGGAGGGGGCACAGCATTTTGTGGCTGCTGGGAGTGGAGGGAGGTTTCCAGCCAGGCTCCTCTGGCCCTGTCCACCTGAAGGCCTTCCTCCAGGGCCTGACTTCTGCACTCTGTTTTCCAGGGAGCTCGGCCACTGCCCTCTTCCTGCTTGATTCCTGTTGTCTACGCAGGCCTGGTGCCGGGTCAGCACCTAGGGAAGTCACCCTCCTCCCCTTCTGTCCACACCCACCCCTCTCTGTGCAAACTGAACCATCTTCCAAACTTGCCCATATGCTGTTGGGGCACCTAGCTGTGGATGTCGTCCCCAGCTTTGGAGCAAAGTCCTTGAGTTAGAAGACATCAAATTGGCCCAGGCCCAGGTGCCTTGGGACGTAACAGACTTTTAGCAAAACAGCTGCTTCCCAAACAATCACACACGTAGCACAGCCAGCTGGAGGCACCTGTGACACAAGTGGCCTTGGCCGCAGCCATCCCGCCAAAAGGCAGTGTCAGGCTAAGGGGCCACTGAGACCTGGGATCTGAAATCTGGCCTCGCTCTCTGCGGCAAGCACCACCGTACCTTGCTTGCTTTCAAGATCTCAAACATCAGGGGTAGGCCTTGGGTCACCAGCTCCTCCGTGTACTCCTCCTCCTGAATGGTCTTGAACTCCTTCAGCAAGCACTGGATGAGAGGCCTGCGGTGCTGCTGGAAGGCGATCCGCAGAGACTCCAGCCACGTGTGCAGAGTCCACGGGACGCCTGGAAGGGGAAGAGGAGCGGGAGGCGGGGAGGGGAAGGGGAGGAAGAAGACAACCAGAGGAGGAGGTCCATTTTTATCTGGAAGTTGGCCTTTCCCCCAGGACATCGGCAATCCTGAGACCAAGGTGCTGACAACCCACGAACAGAGCCAGGACTTGCCAAAATTGAAACCAAAGGCCTTATCTCCACAGCTCGGATCTCTGCACTACGAATGTGCACCACAGGGCTGCACTGCACAATGTGTGACCATTGTGTGGGACACTGGAATTGTCACACACACACACGGAGTGCCCAGAGCACTTGAGGGCTGAGTTCAGAGGCTCCATCCTGGCTACTTACTGGGAGAGAGGGGCAGGGAGGGGACAGTCTGGTGCTGGATTAGGTGACACTGCCATGCCCAGATGAGATGAGACCTGCCGAAACCCCCCAGTGGCTTCACTGTCTGCCACACTGGACAGGGTGGGGAGTCACATCTGAGTAAGAACAGCTGGAGGACACCGCTGCAGGTCCCCTGGGCGAGATGTTTCCGTCTGCAGAAAGAGGCCTTCCACCTTTAATGGCAGCCTCCCTAGCAGCTGACTATTTTCACTTCCTTCTTCCCCTCGTGGAGAGGCAGAGACGAGGGAAGGGGAACACGTCTCACCCTGTTCACAACAGGACAACCATCGGATCCTCTGAGCTTTGTAATCGAGCAAAATAGGTTCTCGAGCAAAGACAGAAATGTCCCACATGCCGAATGGCCATCCTCCTGAGAGACGCCAGAACGGCCACCCAGAGACCTGCCTTCAGCCCTCAGCTGTGAGAAAGGCCACATCTTGCATTCAGGGACCCACTGTCAGATCCCTTCAGGGCTCACGGGCCTAATGCTAAGCTGGCTTCACTCCCCACTGCACGAGAAGATGGCTCGGGGTGGCTCACTCTAGGAAGAGCGGTCCTGGCTTCCCTGAGAGTGGCCTTAGCCCCTGAAGCTTCGTGGAAGAAGTCCTGACAGGAAAGGGTGCCCTGGCCCTGCCGGCTGCTTCATGTCCCTAAGGCAGCCTATCCTCAGCCCCTGGGAACCACCTGGGGTGATTGTTAAATATAGAGATTTCCGGCCTTGATCCAAACAGACCCTCAACAGCAGAGCCTCTGGGTGTCGGGCCTGGCAATCTGCATTCAGACAAGCTCCCCAGATGATCTGAGTTCCTGACCCTGAGTCCAGAGTTTGGGAATCGGGGCAGGATGACCTGAGGATGGGTCTTCAGAGAGGCAAGGTGTTGCTGTCTATGGGGACCATGTAGGCATCTCGACTGGAAGTGTTCAACCAGCGAAGGGGATGTTCCTGTGTCCCCTGGGTGTGTGTGTGTATGTGTATGTGTGTGTGTGTGCGTGTGCGTGTGCGTGTGTGTGTGTGTGTACGACAGACAGAGAGAGACAGAACTCGAGGGAGAGAGACCTAGAGTGGGGCCGCAGCGCCGTGCCCAGCAGTGGGAAGTACCCGACTGACCTATGCTCCTGATATCAATTGTGACATCCACGTAGCCATGCTCAGCGCTGTGATACATGGCCTCCCTCAGGGCCCTCAGTTTGGCCTTGCTGTTGCGGCTGGCACACAGGGGGGGCGGGGCTGACTCTGCCAGGTCAGTGCCCTCAGCCAGAATCTCCTCCAGGGACAGGATATCGCTCTTCTCCTTCTCTGGCTGAGCGAGCAGTTTGCGGAACACATTCCTGTCAATCATAAACCCAGAGAGGAAGACACTCAGAGATGGAAATGGCGTGGCTGGGGCGGAGGCGCGGTGGGGAGTGGAAGGCCGCTCACTCTGGACCAGGGAACAATGTTTTGGGGATGGAGGAGGGGATGGGACATGACCATCCTTGTTTCCTGGGAGGACAACTTGGAGTTAAGAAACATCTAGAAGGCTCTAGAACTCCGTCCTCCTAATGGCTTGCCGGCCTTCCCTCCAGTGACTCTGCTTCACGTGGGGTCGTGTACCATAAAATCAGATGGAAATCCTGAAGGGAACGGAGAACAGAAGGAGGCAAAGAAGAGGGGTTCTATTCTTTTTATATGGATTCTTGTCACTTCGTGACAGTTGACATGATGTCCTCTGACCCAAACTGGCAAAGAGTGAGGTGTCTCTGTGGATGCAGCTGGTTGAGACTGAATACAGCAAGCCAGTCTGTGTGGATGTGACTACAAGCCAGTTTTTAGCAGAAACCCGGCAGGAAAGGTCACTCTGGCCAGGCCTGGGGCCTAGACCACCTCCTGCTGTGTCTGGGCTCCACATCCAAAGATAAAATGGGTCTGGGGTAGGCCTGGGAATCTGCATTTTTAACAAGCACTGCTCGGGACCTGGAGGCCTTGGCCCGTCCTAGCCTACCTGTGTCCATGAGCTGCGGCCTGGCTGAAAGAGTTCATATCCCCCTGGGGGGTTGTAGAAATTCCATTCCTGTACATGGTTCCTATCAGGGGATCCGCACCACGATCCAACAGCAAACTAACCAGCTCAAAATTTCCTGCAAGCCCAGAGAAGGGGGTTTCATAAGAGAATAAAGAAAAAAAAAAAAAAAAAAAACAGAGTCACAGGCACATGGAGGGCCAGGGAGGTGCAGACCCCTGGCCCAGGTGAGAAGCTCGACGTACCTACTGCGGCTGCCAGCTGGAGTGGCGTCTCTGAGTAGTTCTCCTCACCGTGCTCCACCGAGCCTTCCACTTTGGCCCCAGCATCCAGGAGGAGCTGTGGAGGAAGAGCAGGAAGAGCGGCCATGGAGATGTTTCAAGGACGTGCGCCCTGAGGGGTCGTCTGAAGACTGGTGGAGACCAGTAAAGATGCCAGGCTCCTTCCCTCCCTCTGGGTCAGTGACTGTGCACAGAGAGGGCCGGAGGACTGTACTTCAGAGGACCAGCAGAGGGTCTCTCGTGTCTTCTAGAACCTTAGGCTACCCAATGTGCTCCATGCACAGTGGCGTCACGCTCACCTGGGGGCTCGTTAGAAAGACTGCCTGCTGGCCCACCCCAGGCCCCCTGAACCAGAGTCTGCACTTTAACAACATCTCCAGGGAATCTGGAGGTACATTAAAGCTTCTGGAAGCACTAAGTCAGGAGTCCTTGGCACCAGACTGCTGGGGGGACTCCCTCATTAGGAGCCTCGGAGGACACTGGAGTGGCCTCTTATAGCCACAGACTCTCAGGAGTCCTGACTAATGTGGGGGACATTCTTGGTCAAGCAGGATGAGAGTCCCTCCAAGAACTGCCGCAGATGGACTTGAGGACAGGTTGGGAAATGCTAAGTTTTATAAGGTGGCAGAGTGAGCTTCCGGAAGGCATGCCTCTCCATGACTCCATTCTGGGCATTCCCAAAGACATCTTAAGGGAGGCAGATTCTGTCCATGCGGGATTGTGTTCACAGTGAAGGTGCTGTTATCATCACTGATGTAACGTGGGGACGGTATGTGCCATTTTGACTACCTGACTAGCACTGCCTGCACCTCCAGCCACCTCAACAGGTGGCCTGAATTCTGTGAGGATCTGCTTGGCTCCCTATGTTTCCACTCCTGGTTTAAAGGCTCGGGCTGCCTGTTAAAGGATGGCTTCCACTAGACCACCAACTGACCCCTTCTTTCTTGGGTTCCTCTACTAGGAGGGGAATGGGCAGAAGCCAGCTCTCAGGTGACACGTCACACACCCAGCCTCCTGAAACCTCACTTTGGATCTGTCCTAAGGATGCTCATCTGTCCTAAGGGATCCTGTGACGCTCCGGCTTTGCTGAGCTGTCCCTGCAACGCTGTCCTCTGCTCTGCACAGAATTCAGAGCCAGGGGCCACAACACTAAAGGAGGCAAGTTCCTGCTGTCCTCAAAGCTCAGTATTTACTATGGGGCCAGGTGTCATTGACCAGGAAGTTGATCTTTCTTTTCCAATAAAGTAGAGACCCAGTTGAAAACCCAGAACGTGCTGGGTGTTCTATGCAGTGAACACCGACTCCTCAAGAGCCATGGAAAGCACAGGTCCCCATACTTGAGGCTGTTTCAGAACACACATGCCACGGCCCTACTCCAGACCTCCTCCTCCTGATTCTCAAGAAGGGGAAACATTCCTTTGGTGATCTGGATGCTTCTTCCCACTGGTGGGAAAATACTAGATTCTATGAAACGCCAGAGTCACACTTCTGATCTCATGTTCACGTTATGACAAACAAAATGAGCAAATCCACAAAACAACAGTCGAGATCCCACCCCAGAGCGGCCACAAAGAACTCTGCAGGCTTGCCGCTTGTGTGTGAGGCGCTGTGTGGTTACGTGGTCACTTCATATTGGTTAAAGCTGGGCCAAACAGATCAAGACAGATGATATATTTTTCATATGATATAAATATACGCTGCAGGTAATTGCCATTAACCAATATGAATCTCTCATGGAATATGCATGCTGGGAGAGGGTTAGATTTGCGTCACAGAGGAGAAAGGTCAGATGTGGAATCCATTAATACCTGAACTACAGGAATATGTCCATGCAACACAGCAAAAGTCAGAGCCGTCCAATGGCGGGTCTCAGGGTGGACAGATGGATATTTATGTGGAGTACTGACAACCTATAAACAAATCGAAGTTATTTTCAAAATGTGATACTTAGGCTAGCAAGTCTGACCTATCTGTAACCTAAATGTAGGTTAGAGGTGGATAAAGAAGACATCCCGGAGGGTGCTCTGGGAGGTATTGGCAGATGCCCCAAACACCTCCTATCAAGTGGGCATTGATCCTGCTTGTGTTTGTAGGAACAGAGACTGAAGTAACCCCCCGAAGGCAGGGAACTGTTTTGGAAATTTTTATCCATGGGGCAGGGAGAAAATTTCTCAGTGGCTTTATATCCCCCATGCCCCAAAAGGACTCCTTCCCTCCTCCTCTGATGGGAATGAACGGGTGACTGCTGATCCTTGGGGAAGCATGACGCTCCTCTATTGCAATGAGCAAGTTCCCTTGAGTGTCCCTTTCCTCTTTCTGCTTGAAGGGGGATGTTCTGAGGGCTGCAGGATGTCAGATAGCAAAGAAGCATCACTATGTTCCATCCGCACTTTTAAGAGGGATTCTCCGGGGTAGAACCCCCCCCTCCACCTCCCCGGTAGTCCACTCGAAGCTTTCACTCCAGGGAAGACCATCACCCCTCTGAAGGAGGGGGCTTCACGGACTGCTCGCGCTCACCCCACGCTTTCCTCATTCCACCCTCCTGCTGGCTTCCAGTTGATAGGGACCCCGGAGTTACTGGAAGCGGGGGCACGCAGCTTTCCCTGGACACAATGCAAGTGGGCAGTCTGAGGCAGATCTTTCAGGATGGGGGTCTCAATGTACCCCAGGCCAAGACACAGCAGGGAATCTGTGGGCGGGGTCTGGCACAATTCTCAATCACATGTGCTTCTCATCCCCAGCGCTTCTGGGGCCACGCAACCTCGATGCCTGCATTTCAGGTCACTGTGCTGGATGAAGATGCTGAGCAGAGACTTGTGGGATGGGCTGGAGCCCAGAACCCCACCAGGACCCAAAGCCCCCACAGTGTCTGCACGGTGCTTAGGACTCACCACGGGGATGGCAAATCTCCACATATGTGAAACTTGTAAGATCCAAAACCATACTCCTTAATTTAAAAAAATATGGTAATGAGACCGAAGGGCATCTAAATTTGGACCAAACAGGTTTCCCAGAATTACGGCAAGATGATAGCAGCGTGCCAATCTCTCTGGTGTCTGAGACTGCCACTATCTGGCTTCCAGGGGGAGTGCTCTTCAGAAAGCACAGGAAAAGGGGGAAGAATGGGGTTTCCCCTACTTTAAGGTTGGGGTGGGATGGAGCAATACATCAATGGGGTCGCCAATCTGTGCTAGGTACGGTCACATTGATTTCTTCTGACAACCATTTGCAATGCTGTGATTATTCTCCCACCCTGAAGATGGAGACAGAGAGGATACACCACTTGCTCAGCTCCAAAGCAGGTCAGTATGGAGGAGGTGATTTCAGAACTTGAACCCAAGTCTGTCAAATTCTACCCCTTGTGGGAGTGGGGGCTGCTCTACCCCCACTGCCTCAAGGAAGCCTTGGGATGAGCTTTAAGACCTGTCAATTCAGCGGAGGTGAGCCAATCAGGGTTTGGTGGGGAGGGCAGAGGATGGGAGCAGGGAAGCCTCAGCCTGGGAGAATGACCAGAGCATCCTCTGTGCCCTGATCAGGTGGAGGGAACCAGCTGATGGCTCAGGACAGTTTCTGCCCCGTCCCTGAAGGAATGGATTGGCAGTTTGGATCAGGAGCGTGGGACTGCTGAGCCATCAGTGGCCATTGCTCCTTGCAGCCTCGATGGTTTTTCAGTGGAACATACATGCAGGACGCCCCTCGGGGCATGGCTGGGCTGCAGCCTCAGGATGCACATTATCTGTCAGGTAGTTTCGGTGGGACCACAATCACTCGGGGCCGAGGAGGGATCTGTTGGTGGAAATGAGCACACAGCCGTGGCTCCTGAAGGCAAAGCCCCCTCTCATGGTTTTCTGGGGGCCCTGCAGTCCTCTGCACCCTCACCTCCACATTCAGGTCAGCTCCGGCATCCAGCAGCATCTGAACCATCGCCTCGTCCCCACGGACGCAGGCGTACATCAGGGGGGTCATGCCCTGCGGTGAGTTAAAACCAGAGAATGGAGAGGTTTACAAGGTGGCTGTGGTCAGGCAACAGAAACAAATGGAACGTCTTACGTGAGTGCAGGGGAGCTGCTTGGGCTCAAAATCTAGCAGGTCTAGCCCTGTGACTCGGACCACAGCCCTGTGCACTCTGGAAACCACGGCGGAAGGGAAAGGGCGCTCACGTTGCCCTTTGGGTATTTGTCTTTGCTGAGTTTGGAGGATTTTGGTTTGTCTGTCTGACTCAGGGTGCAACGGACCTCAGAGCATTTGCATTTCCTAAAACAAGTGGCTGATTTTGACTTAGGACTGTTAGGACTTTCTGGATTCTGTGACATCAGCCCTCAGCTATTTAACTGATGAAGGCTGCTCCTCCATCCTTTCTCTCTCATGATATAACAAGCATCCTCCTGGCTCTGTATAAACTGCTGGTCAATGTCAAGGGTAACCGGATGCCCCTGAGCATGTGGTGTCCCCCTTCACTGAAAGTGGATTGATATTGTCATTGACAAGCAAAAGGCAAGCCACAGAGAGACGGCTTCAGGAAAACCACAGCTGCTCCTGACTCCTGCTCATCACCAGCCAAGTACCACAGCCCACAGAAGGGAGGGGTGGGTTTTCCAACCAACGGTGTTGGGAAGGCAGCTATTTGGAAAACCATCCAAGTTAGAACCTTATCTCCCCCCAGACACCATGCGCATTTCTAGTTTGGTTAGAGATAGCTAGAGAAAAAATTAAAACCCTAAAAGATATCTAACTGGTCTCAGGATCCATTTCTAAACATAAAAGTCATGGAAGAAATCACAGAGGAAAATCATCCTAGCAACGAGGCAATAAAATCGAAAACATTATAGACAAAATTCACATAAAACGTACATGGAAACATTTTTGTCACATTACAGCAAAGGGCTGTGTCTAATATATAAAGAGTTATTCTAAGTAGATTGGAAAAAAAAAAACCCAGAAAAGCTAGCTGGAGGGTGGGGAAAAGGAAACAACTTCTGGAAATAACTGAAAACTGAGACCCTAAGAAAGGCTGGTGTGTCGATCGACTGCTTCCACTTTTAAGAATTTCCATAATGAAATAATCAGGGAGTTGCACAAAGGCTTCTGCAAGTACATTTAGCTCAGCATCATTAATAAAAGGAATTAGAAGCAACCTAAATATCCATCATCGAGGTACAGCAAATGAAAAAATGATTTTTTAAAAAAATTCAATAATATTGTCTTTAATGTAAAATGTCAAAAAAGTGAGATAGAATATAGTTTTTAAATAATGGAAGTGTGTGTTTGTTGTGTGTCAGGGAGACTTAGTATTTCTCGAGAAAACTGTTAGCTGTAATTAAATAAATCATCCCTGCCCTCCCCTCCTGGAACTCACTGTGTGAACTGCCCATGCAAAGCAACCCCATTTGTCCCTAGTCACTTCCCGTTGGAATTCACTGCTGCTTGTTTTCTCTGTCCCTGACATTTCCCCTCACCGGGCATCTCCTTGAGTGAGAGACACCAGCCACTCTCCCTGTATCAGTTTCAGGATTTTGGTGGTGGAGAGGGGATGCTGCCTATTTCTGAGCTGCCTCCTAGGGTCTACAGACTGACTGTGTCTCTTCAGTATAGTCTAAAAGTTTGGTGACACCAGCCTGCACAGTAGCAGACAGGCAGAACCAAAAAAATCCTTAAAAAAAACCTTTAAAAAAGGCAACCTGAGCGGCCAGCAGGGGGCGCCGCAACCCAGCGCCGGCTGTTTCCATCTGGCTGCGGGGTGGGTGCTGGAGGCGGTGGTGTTGGCTAGACCCCTGGAGCCCGTACCTGTTCACTCATGGTGTTGATCCCATCAGGCCCCAGCAGAGACACCGCCTGTTTCACAAGGTCCGTCCGCCCGCAGTTCAGCATCCGAAAACCCAGGTCCTGCTTGAACTTGGCTTCGATGGCCACCGCATCCAGCTTCCGAGAAGCGCAGAAGCAGTCGTCTGCCCTGAAGGAGGAAGAGAAGGTCATGGGGGTGTGGCAGCTTCCCTGGGGCCTGGTCCTTGCCGAGCAAACTCCTTGGGGAGCACGAGGCCCTTGCATTGCTTTTCATGTAACTAGCCAGTTCCTAGGCTGTGCTGAAAAAGACTTCCTCCTGATCCTGATCTTCGTCCTTTATGACTGCTGCCATTCTGTGTGTGTGTGTGTGTGTGTGTGTGTGTGTACTGGGGATTGAATTTAGGAGCACTTAACCACTGAGCCACTGAGTATTGTATTTAGACAGGGTCTCACTGAGTTGCTTAGGGCCTTGCTTTTGCTGAGGCTGGCTTTGAACTTGTGATCCTCCTGCCTCAGCCTCCAGAGCCGCTGGGATTACAGGCGCTCTTCACCGCTCCTGGCCTGCTGTTCTATCTGGACCCGCCTCTGGGCTCCTGCAGTACACTGGCCTAAGAATCATATGGAGAATATTTACTGAATGTCTACATGGGTAGGCGTTCTGCTAAACTGTTGCAGTGAAAAAATTCAACGAATGCCCATAAAACCAGAGTTAGGTACTGTCATTACCTCTCTTTAAACCTGGGGCAACAGAAGCATGTAAGGGGCCTTCCCAAGGCCATGTGGTTTGCAGGTGGCAGAGCTGGGATCTGGACCAGGGTAGTCCGTGTGAAGAGCGGGCCTGTGTATCTACTATGTGACACTGTCCCCTGTCAGCATCTGCTGTTCGCCCATTCTCCTGTCTGCTCCTCACACTAGGCTGGGGAGTTCTGAGAGTAGGGACCTTGTCTGCATCTCTCTCCATCCCAGTGCCACTGGGCACACGGCACGTGGGGTGCTCAGGAATGTGAGTTGAATGAACACAGAATGGGTGTTCCCTACCTTCCAAGGACAAGACCGAGAACCTGTGAAACGACTCAAGAACATATTTGACAAGGTGCATTGAAACTGTCAGCTGGTGGAATGGCAGGAGAACGAGGCTAAGGAGGGGGTGGAGAGGGTCCTCAAACCGGTGACAAATTCTGGTTGTAAAGGATGTCACTTCCTTGTCCTGGAGAATGAATCCACTAATTAATTATTAAACCACTATGCATTTGTTAAGCTTCGATCAAATTCTGCTCTAAGTGCTGAGAACGCAAAGGTAAACAGGTCACTGCCCCTCCACTAGGAGCCCACCCCCTGGAAGGAGAAGGGATGCAGGCGCGGGCTGTTGTCATTCAATGTGGCAAACGCCAGAGTTGAGGGCTCAGAGACAGGCACTGCCCCAGGGCAAGTGCACTGTGGGGAGATGAGGAACTGGACCAGAGTCCAGGGGATCCAGCCATGCTTCCTGGGGGAGATGACTCTGAGCTGTGCCTTAAGGGGACTGGGGAAGAGAGGGGGAAAGTCTGGAGGTGGGACGTGGCAGGCAGTGTGAGGGTCACCGTGGGGATTTAGTGCTTCTGGGCAGAGAGTGCCAGAAGCCGAGGGTGGCAGGGTCAAGATGCCAGGGGACCTCTGCTTAGTCCGTAAGGCTCAGGCTTTATCTTCAAAAGCCAGTGAGGGTGGCCGAGCAGGCAGAGGGACATGGCTGGCCGGCAGTCCTCAGAGGCAGGAAGGAGGGGAGAGAAGAGCCAACGGAAGAGGCAGGAGATGGGTCAGTGCTGAGTGAGTCGCTGAGCAGAGCCGCGTCCACCAGGCAGAGAGTGCAGGGGCGAGGGGGGGCTGGGGTGCTGGGCTGGCACTGAGCGCGTGGTTCTGCCTTCCACCCTGCAGGGTGCCTGCTGCTCAGACTCAGGCTGGCCCAGAGGCCAGCTGACGCCCACTGTGTCAGCAGGAGCTGGAGCTGACCCTGACCTCTTCAAATCCCCTCTGCTTGCTGTCAGAGGCGGGGAATAGAGCAAAGGGGCCGGACATGCATACTCCAGGCTGGTTGTAAGCATGCCTGCCTGAACCTACCCTGCCTGTGGTGGCAGGAAGCCAGTGGGCCACCACCTTCTTTTTCATCCCTGCAGACATGGGAGGGGCTGATCCTCCAGAGCATTGATGGCACGGAGGGTCCCGCTCACCACCAGTAAGGCCAGGATCTGGGGCTGAGCCACCCAGAGAGCCTGGGAAGTGGACGGAGGCGATTGCCCTTGGCCTGCTGCAGGTCCTGGCTACCCGTCTACCATTCATCCCTGCTCGGCTGTGGAGCTTTGGGCAGAAGGAGGTCCCAGAAAAAGGACCCTGGTGGAGGAGATGCCAGACCCGAGGAGCATGCTTTTGGCCACCAGGGGGAGCCGATGCGGAGCAGACAGACACAGGGCCCTGAGACCCCAGGCTTGCTGTTGAGATGGGGTCTAACCTGCATCTACACCTCAGGAAATGGGCGTCCAGCCAGGCCTCCCGGGGTCTATTTGTATGAGAGCCCTGGGAGGGACAATGAAAAGTATTGAGAGCTTACGACTAGCCAGGACCTGGACTCCAGGATCAAGGCCTTTCCGTGGCAGATAGGAGAGTCAACCACCCCCACATTGCTGGCAGGGTCTCTAGGAGGCCACCTGGGTCAAGGTGGGAAGGACTATAGGACCACAGGCCTGGCTTCAGACATGGTATCAGCAACCAAGACATAAGCTTCTAGGGCACAGACTGGGGCTGTGCCTCAGGGCTTCTTGGCTCGCTCATGGAGGTTTTTTGAACTTGGGTCTCCTGCAGCTAGGATTACCAGATCAAGCAAATAAAAAAAATACCAAAGAAATATTGCATGGGACACACTTATACTAAAACGTGATCCACTGTGTCTGAAATTAACTGGCGGTTCCATCTTTTATTTGGGAAAAGGCAGAACTATCTCCCAGGAAGAATACACAGAGAAACCATGGATCCCTCCAAAGTGTCTGCCTGTCTCCAGAGGAGAGGGATCCTTGGTGGGGCAGAAGCCTTAATTCAAGGGACCAATGATCCTTAATGATGGCTAAAGAGTAACAGGGCAAGATCCTCTCCATCGCAGAGGACTCCGGGAAAGGTAAGGTGGGGCCTGTGTGTGTTGTATTGAAGTATCTGTACCCCACACTGGTGTGTGTGTGTGTGCCCAAATCCTGGAGAGCTATCAGACTTGACACACTGCAGGGACAACCTCCCGCCCCCTCCACCAATTTTTATTGTATTTATTTAATTTTCTGCCTCATCTTTATTTATTTTTCCATATTGTTATTGGTGCATTATGGGTCATATGTAACAGTGTGATCTGTTGTTCCATATTTGCACACACACACACACACACACACACACACACACACACACACACAGTATATGACGATATCACTTGGCCAATATCATTCTCCAATACTTCCCCTTTCCCTCCAGGGACAACCTTTCTCCCAACAGACTGCTACCCAATCTGGAAGAGGCTGCATTATGGAAGCCAGAGCTCTATCTAGGGACAAAGATGCTATCAACTGTCACTGTCAGTGTCACGGAAAAACCCTTCCTGTCATTTCCTCTTTTTTGTCTGTCTCCGAGTCCCTTGATGGCATCAATGCTCCATGGACTCATTCCAGTAAGCTTTTCTCCCCCCGCAGTCAGGCGAATTCCACGTGACTGGGTAAACATTACTGAGCACCTACTGTGCACCAGGCCTCGTGCTGAGGAGCCCTGGAGGAGGGAGACAGATCCTCTGTTCAGAGCTCACAGGTTCATAAACAGATAATTCCAAGAAAATCAGAAGTGTTTACCAGCCTCACAGGTCCTTGATTTTAATTAGAAAGAGACAAATGGAAAAAAAAAAAATACTGCAGCTAAGCTGATGATGATAATTGTTATTACGAGAAGTTGACATTTATTGAATACTTATTACTGAAATCTTTCCGTGTATTAACTCATACAAATATCCAACAAGCTGGTGATCTAAGTGCTATTAGAAGACTCACTCCAGAGATGGGGAAACTGAGGCCAGAGAACGACCCAGGTCTCAGAGTTGACTAAGGGGCGAGCCAGGATTTGTCTGAGTGACTTGACATCCCATCCCATCCTGCTCGGCGGGACCTGGCAAGCTCCATCATGCCAATGTCTCCATACATCCAGCTCTTGCTTGAGCTAATCTCTCCATGTCTCTCAGACCCTCTGATCGCATGTCTTAAATGGAAGTTCTTATGAACACCCCTGGTCCCACCCTCCAAACCTGTCCCTGATCACCCACCACATTATCCACCCAGAACCCATATCCATTCCATGGACTGTTGATTTTCCAAATCCATAACCCAAATCCATCTCCTTCTCTCTGCCGCCTGCCCTACCCTGGTCCTGAGTGCTGACCTCTACCTGTGGCTAGACCACTTCCATGCCTCCTGGATTCTCCTGCTTTCAATCTTCTCCCCATTCACACCCCCTCTCTTACCCAAGGCCAGAGTGAGCGCCAGCATAAACAGGACCCGGCATGCCCCACTTACCACCTTCCAAGGCTGCCAGGGTACTGAGGATAAAATCCCGCCCCCACCCAGGGCCCGCAGAGGCACCTTCATAATGTTTTCTATTCTGGCTTCATGGATTTGTTCTCCCACCAACAGAGGCGAGGACTCCTTTTTCTTCACCATCCTGCCCACACTCATCTTTCATCTTTTTTGTTAGCAGCCATTCTAACAGATGTGAGGTGCTCCCTCCCCTACTGGGGCAGCAATTTGCCTTTCCCTGATTAGTGATGTTGAACATTTTTCAAACACATCTTGGCCATTTGCATGTTTTCTTTTGAGAAGTGTCTATTCAGATGTTTTGCTCATTTTTTAATTATTTGTTTTCTTGCTACTGAGTTCCTTATGTTTTGGGGATACTTACCTCTTATCAGGTGTATGGCTGGCAAATACTCTTGTCCCATTCTGTAGGTTTTCTCTTCCCTCTGTTGATTGTTTCCTTTGCTGTTCAGGAGCTTTTAATTTGATTCAATCCCCTTTGTCTATTTTTGCTTTTGTTGTCTATGCTTTGGGGAATGTATCCAAATAATCACTTTCAAGACCCAAGTCGTGGAGCAAAACTCTAAGTTTTTCTTCTGGTAGTTTTACAGGTCTTACATTTAAGTCTTGAATCCATTTCGATTTTATTTATTTATTTATTTATTTTGGCACTGGGGAGTGAATCTGGAGGCGCTTAACACTGAGCCACATCCCCAGCCATTTTTTTTTTTTTTTGTATTTTATTTAGAGACAGGGTCTCACTGGGTTACTTAGCGCCTTGTGAAGTTGCTGAGGCTGGCACTGAACTCTACATCCTCCTGCCTCAGCCTCCCAAGCTGCTGGGATTAGGGGTGTGTGCCACTGAGCCCAGCTTGAGTTGATTTTTGTATATGCTATAGATCAGGATCTACTTCTCTTCTCTTGCCTGCTGATATCTACTGTTCCCAACACCATGTTTTTTTTTTTAAAGCATTATTTAAAAAAAAAAAACTTTATTTTTATGTGGTGCTGAGGATTGAACCCAGTGCCTCACATATACCACGCAAGTGCTCCACCAGTGAGCCACAGCCCCAGTCCAACATCAGGTATTTTTAAAGAGATGGTCCTTTCCTTATTTTAAGGGTCTTGGCACCAATCATCCTGAAAGCAGGCCCCAGGAACCACCTGTTTATCAAGACTCCCTTGGACCCACAGAGGAAATAGAGTTCTGCCTACGGAACAAGAAAAGCAAAGCAGGTAAGAAGCATTTCCTACAAAAGTGTGAAAACATAGTTTCTGTTCAGCCCAGTTTGTTAGAGAATTTAATCCTGCAGCATTCCTGTGAACAGGGCCCGGAGCTCCACTTACTCTCTCTGGAAGTCCCTGAAGGATCTCCACTGCTGTCAACCACAGGTCCCCCGGTGGCCCCAACTCTGTGTGCTCTCCTTTGTGCCTGACTTATCTATGCAGCAGTCTATTAAGCCAGTCGCCTGGGGCTTCACCAGAAGCTGACCAGCTTTGTGGTTTCCCCTTGAGTGGCTTTCAACAACGCAATCAAAGAGCTGATCAATTTAAGTAAGAAGTTCAGCTCCTGAGCTGGTCAATTTTTCTGATTTCTCAAGTGGTCCAGCCCCAAGAGACTTGCTCAATATCTTCCACCACTTCAGGGACGTGAGTGACTTGAGAAAGATGTTTTCCACAGGCCAGCAGGGGGCCGGCTTGACAAGGGACCGGACTGCCTTTTCTCCCCACGACAGGAGACGGCTGATCTCTCGATGCCTTCCAAGCGACAGACACAGGCTGGTGAGCCCCGGATCCTGTGTGCATTATTATCCTTTAAAGCCAGTACAGAAGCTATGAGCGTCAACTCTCCCTCCCTGGGTTCAAGTCCCGGTTCTGTGACTTAGTGGCTGTGTGATCTTGGGGCTGGTTACTTAGCCACTTTGTGATTTGATTTTCTCATCCGTAAAAGTAGCTTTAGTAATAATGCCGTCCTCACAGGGTTTTGGGTGTCAATCAAACGAGATAATCCGCGTACAGTGCTTAGCACACGGTTCTCCTTACACGTCAGATTCCTCATATCACAACTGTTATAAATTTACAAAGCCAAACACAGCTGTTTGGAAAGAATATACCGTACCTGGGAGAAGTACATACACAGATGACACACAGAACACTGCCTTCCTAGTGCTGCTGCTTCTTCTTCTTCTTCTTCTTCTTCTTCTTCTTTTTTTTTTTTTTTGGTGCTAGGAATTGAACCCAGGGGTGCTTAACCACTGAGCAACATCCCCAGCCCTTTTTTAATATTTTATTTTGAGACAAAGCCTTGCTGAGTTGCATAGGGCCTTGCTAAGTTGCTGAGGCTGGCTTTGAACTTGGGATCCTCATCGTTGTGCTTCTTAAGGTCTCAAATGAGACACTGTGTCTAACAAGTACCTTCAGAATCCAGGCAATCCTCTCCCCTGGGGGAAGCCATCTCCCAGAAAGGCTGATCCCCGGCCCCACATGGTTTTGCAGGCCAACTGCAGGTGATTTGACAGAGGCTCAGGAGAGTCAGTGTCACACAAAAACACAGTTTCTGGAATAGTACGGAAAGTGAGAAAAGGCAGAGCCCTTAGGGTACTGTGGGCCTGCCCAACAGGGATCCTTCTCTTTTCTTGTCTGCTCTAGGGCTGATCCCAACCCCTCTGGTGCTAGAAGGTACCTGGCAGCTCCTGGGCTCCCTGAGGGTCAGATGCAGTGTGACTCTGGGAAGCATGTCCAGAGAGCAGGGGCTTTGCTCTCACACCTGGGTCACCCTGTGCCAGGTTGCTTTAGTTTTCTCATACATTAAATGGAGATATCACCTTACTTTCTGTGTTTCACTTATTGAACAAATCCTGACATAGCACTTACTCCACACCAAGTGCACTCTAAGCTTTTTACAGGTGTTAACTTGTTTAATTCTCATGATTATCCTGTGAGTTGGACAATATTTTAAGTCTATTTGACAAATAAGGAAAAGAGGGCACAGAGAGGTTAATGAACTGGTTGTTTTAGTCTGCTTCTGTTGCTATAACAAAATACCTGAAACCAGGTACTTACAAAGAAACAGCTTCATTTAGCTCACAGTTCTAGAGGCGGAAAGTCCAAGATTGGGAGACCCCCTTAATTCTACCTCTGGTAAAGTCCCCTGATGTGACACATCATGGCGGACACCATTGTGGCAGGAGGGTGCACAAGAGGGAGAGATCACATGTCAGGACAAGAACCAGAGTGGGGCTGGGCCAATCTTGCTCTTTTATCACAACCTCTCTTAAGAACTAACCCAGGAGAACAATAGTAATCACTTTAGGGGGCAGCGACCTCAGTGACCTCTGAAAACTTTTACTATCACACTGAAGACCAAGCCTTCAACGTACGAATGCAGGGGCAAACCCTATCCTAATGATAACACTTGCTCCTGGTCACAGCTAACAAGGAGTCAGGATGTGAACCCAGTACCTGGCTTCTGATGGAGTCACTCTTCACGTCCCCGCTGGGCAATCCACTGGCCAACAGGGGCTGCTCTGGTTGGGAAGCACAGGTTCCACAGGATCCTCATACCAGATCTCAGAAATCTGTATCCCAGAGGCCCCAGAGACCACCCCCACAGTGAGAAATTAAAAAGGGCACCCTGATTGCACACTACTTGTGGCCAGGCACTGTGCTAAGTGTTCAGTTTCTGCTACTTCAACTGATCCTCTCCTAGGAGGACATAAGGATGACCGTTGTCCAATTCTGCCAGCAAGGGACCTGGCAGGGCTGAGTGTCTGACCCCAAAGCCTGTGATTCCACTGAGCAGTCCAGCCCAGTACCTGAGCCCGGCACTCACATCCCTGAACTCCTTCTTATTGGCTATGGGACCTCAGGCAGGTCACCTCCCTAAGCCTCAGTTTCCCCATCTGCAAAACAGGAATGATGATACAGTGCTCACTGACAAAACCTATAAAGAAGTGTAAAGGGAAAATACTCCTGAATCACTCAGCACCATGTGCAACGGGTAACAGCTGCCCCAAACTTGAACCACACACTCATGAGAAGGATTCTGAAATTGTGGGTCCTCTCTCCAGGGATTTGTCTAGGCCCTCGCCATCCTCCAGTCCCAGGCAGGCCCGTCCTGGATGCCAAGGCCTTTCGAAGCTGTTCTATAGCCTGGTCACTTTGGGCCCAGCCCCACTGGGGCCTCTCACTTGCTGGGCCCAAGCTCCTGGCTGTAGCTTTCCATGTATACTGCCCACGTGCTTTTGCTCTCATTCATCCGAGCATCACCAACAGGCTGCCATCTGGGACCGGGAAATTTCCAAGGCCTGTCTCTGAGGCACCAGCCAGGGGCCTGTTCAGGGACCACATGAGGAGAGAGGCCACCACATGAGGAGAGAGGCTCACACAGAAAGTGCCAGAAGCCGACCACTGAAGGGTACAGTCTGAAGTATTTGGCTGTCTTGGGAAGGAAATGAGAGGACACAGCCCCACTATGTTGTCTAGGCCCCAATGGTCCCTAACGTGGGTTACAGTTTGGCTCCCCAAGGCCACTGGTCAGACTAGCTCTCTGGGAAGAGAGCAAGGGTACAATCAGAGAAACAGTAAACAGAGAACAGCTTCCTGAACACACTACAGTTAATACAATGACAGGCAATTTATAAATAGTGCTCCATTTGCTAAGCTTTTCACATTAAGATTAACCTCACTTAATCTCCAAAATAAACTTCAAACTGCAGAACAAAAAAACAGAGGCACTGAGATCCACTTTCTCATGGTCACACAGCTCTAGGTGGTGGAGCTGGCAGGGAACCCAGGCAGCTTGACTCAGTCCCCACTTACCTCTGGCTTAAACTCAAGGGCAAGTTTTAGAATCCCCATCACAACCTTAGGAAACGGGGACTCCAAGGAGTGAAGCATCTCATCCTAAGTCACCTGGCTCCGTGTCCCTCCATCAGCCCAGATCTGTGTCACTCCACAGTCTAGGCTTCAGTTGCCCTTGTGTTTGTGCAAGTCCCCCGGCTCTGGTCCTGCCCAATTCCAGAGTTCACCATTGGGCAGTACCACCCTGTGGATGCAGAGACAGACAGGAAGTGATTTCCACATTGGAGAAGCTGCGGTCCAAGCCAAGCACTGGGATTCCTTCCTTCACCCATATGCCTGTCCTGAGCGCCTGCCACGGTCTAGGCACCAGGTTAGATGCTGGGGTCCAGCAGCCGGTGCATCAGACATGGCCCTGTCCTTACGAGGAGGCCACCAACAAGGAGGGAAAGAAGCTACACAGGTGACAGTGTACTGAAAAACGAAGGTCCCCGGGGACAAGAAGGAGAGAAGCGGCTCTAACTCAAAATGGGAACTGAGGACCATGTCCCCAGCCTTTCCCTTTCTCCCTGGGCACTCCGAGTTCTGACTTGTAGGGGAGGACGATAATGCTGATGTTGCCTCTGAATGCTCAGGGATTCGCTGGAGGTGGCAGGGAGAGCCGCTGGTTGGAGGATGCTGCTAACACAAGCTCTTCAGACTTTGCTGCGTGACCTTGAGCAATGTCCCGACCTCTGCCTCCTCCTCTATAAGATGCAAGAACAGCAAGTGCGTGTAAGGGTTCCGAGGGAACGGAGTGCACTGAGCATGCGCGTCCCTTCTGGCCAGGCTAGACCCTCTCGGAAGGTGGATGCGCACCTGGGTGAGAGGTGCAACGCTGACGATGACCATGGATTAGGCTGATATGGCCCTGTGCCAGCTGTCTGCAGCACTCCAGGCGCTCAACAGCCAGCGCCCTCTCCAGGGTCTCTGGGGAACCCCACGGGGGCACCAAACAACACCCAAGCCAAGGACAGCCAACGGGTCACCTCTCGGGCAGCAGTCTGGCCGACATGGCTGCCTGCAGCCTGGTGTGCGGGGGGATTCTGAGGCATGGCCAGAGTTAGAGAGGAAAGACAAACACCCAGGCTCCGCAGGACACTTGGGGAAGCACCCTGCAAGGCAGGAAGAGAGCCAGGAAAATGGGGTTCTGTCACAGCTCTATCAACCACCAGGCAGGCGACAAGTCACCTTATTTCTCACAAGATTCCTCATCTATGAAATGGGGGCAGGGCTGGCGAGCTCTTGGGTGCTTCCAAGCAGGACATTCTGAGTTGATGACAGTTGCCTGGTGCTCTGTCCCACTCTTTCCTAGGCAGTGGCCTCTCTCCCTGGCCCAGCCCACATCTCAGCTTCCCTGTTCTGCTTTGGTTTCATGAAGCACTTATCACCTGGGGAAGAAAGCGTGGCGTTGTAGCTACCTGCCCACCCCCAGTTCTCCACTTCTTCTTATAGGAACAGAGAATCACCTGCCCTCACAAGTCCCTGCTGGGCACACTGCATGTGTGGATGGGGATGTTTAAATAAAGTTTAAACTTTATTTAAACTGGGGATGGCACGTCCCCACCCTGTGTGGCTAGCTATGGCCAAGTGATTCAGTCCTCACCCACAAAACAGAAGCAGGAGTGACACAGTGACTTCTGGTCCAGCTGGAACCGGATCTTACTGGCTTGCAAAAGCCAGCTATGTGCCTCTCCTTGACCCCCTGTCCAGTGACATCTCATTGCTGACTTGAAATCAGCCTTAGCAGAAGTTATCTAGACCATGGAAACTGGAAAATGCTACAGATCATGGCTCTTGGGACACGGGACGTGGGACAGCTGTTTGGTGAACACTTACCACACACCACTGTCTATAGGTCATTGCCTAAGAGGAAGCTTCCTGCCGTGGCTTTCCATCTGTTCCCTTCTCCAACCGGTAAGTGGACTTGTCCATGTCCTTGCTCTAACCACACAGGTGCCAAGGCTCTAGGGGGGGCGGTCAGCAAACTTTTTCTTAAAAGTCAAGACAGTCACTATTTGAGGTTCGTAGGTCACATGGTCTCTGTTGTGGCTTCTCAGCTCTGCTACTGGAGGCTGAAAACAGCCATCGGTGACATGTAAGCCAATAGGTTTGGCTATGTTCCAATAAAATTTTATTTAAACAACAATATAGGAGGACAACTTGGGGGCCATGGTTTGCTGACCACCTCTCTAAAGGAACTGCCAGGCAACCAGAGGGAGGGAAGCTGGGTCTTCCTAAGGTCTGTGTGGCACAGTTAGTCTGTCAGCCTGCACAGGCTGACCTGTTACACGGGTGAGAAGTAATGTCACAGGGAAGTGCTGTACTCTGGAGTCATCCTGTAAGCAGCTGTCACTTGTCCAATACTTGGACTAAGAAAATAAATGCCCCTTGTGGCTCCTCTCCTCCTAGGCAGGGTGGACACATGCTTGACCTTGAACTGAAAAGGCCCAATCTGGCTGCTTTCTCCACCTCTGGGGAGAGGGTTGGTGTCTGCAGACCCAAGCAGATGGCGTCCAGGAGAGCAGGGCTTTTGTCCCCTGGAATCTCATGACATCTCTATGGCCCACAGGGACAGTGTGTGCTGAGTGTGCCTATGGTGACCCCCCCCCCCCCCAGGTGTCTGGCAGGACGCTGAGGCACACATCAGGGCTGCAGGTGCGTCCCACTATGTGTGGCTCTTATTTCCCAGTTTAAAAGTCAGCCTGTTGGGGCCACAAGACTGAGAGTTGCTGGTTACACTCTTATTTAAAAGCAGCCCAGTGATTTTCAGAGAGTCACAAAGAAAGTCCCATTCTGATCTTGCTGTGAGGAAGCAAGACAGGAAGAGAACTGAAGCAAGGGGGAAGGTGGAGGGGTGAGGAGTTAGGAAGGAAGGAAGGCAGGAGGGAGAGGTGCCTGCTGGGGCACAGAGGGAGGACCCCAGGGCGAGTGCTTATTTAAAAGCAGGAGTATTCCTGTACTCAGGTGCATTTGGCAATTACTAAGATATTTTTGATCATCATTGCTGTCACCTACTATGTGGAACCAAGGGTGCTGTTGATATCCTATAATGCCCCAGGCAGCCACATCCCATCCTTACTGCACCAAAGAATTATCCAGCTGCAAAAGTCAATAGTGCTGAGGTTGAGAAACCTTGGTGTCGGATAATAAAACATTTTTGCTTCACTTCTTACATATCAAGTCGTTCCCAATTCAGGATTCTGTAAGTGTGACAATCAAATGGTGCCTTCAGAAATGAGTCGTGAAATGGCAAATTGGAGACTATGGGCCTGTCTTGGATAGGCCCCTCCTTATACAGCCTTTGTTAAATCCCTTTCACAGTCTTCATGCTCTAGAGTTGATGATTTTTTTTCCCTTTTCTTTTGGGTAGCAAAAAGATTAACAAATTGAGAGTCCTTTGTGCTGAAGTAAGCTACACCAAGATTTCTGTGCACCTTTCTAAGAAAGAAAAAAAATTATATTATTGCAGCAAATGGAATATAATGCTTGTGAAGTTCCTAGGAGAAATCTTGGCCCCAAAATTGTGCCTACTTGCTATTTAATGCTGCTACTAAAGTACAGAAAAGAACCAGCTCATTAAACCTGCCTTGGATAAGGAAAAGTGCATGTGGCTAGCCTGTCTGCTTTGGGAAAGACATCAAGGGGCCTGGACCCTTCTTTCCCCTTTAGAAGTGGAGGCCCAGTTAGTGGCAAAAACCAGTGTCTTTGCCTCCTGGGAAATTCTGGGTCTGTCTGAATATACTTAAAAGGTTCATCTCAAAAGCAAGGGCTGCAAACACCCAGGAGAACGGAACGAGTGTGCTCATATCATATCACAAGATGTGAAAGTCTTGTCACATTAGTAGACAATGATGAAGCAGCATTATAGAGGTCTTGCTTTGGCACCATGGCTTATTAAGAAAAGTGAAAAATAGGGTCTCCCTATAGAGAAAGGGGTCACCCCTGTTTAAGGATGTGAGCTCTTAATGCTTCCCTTCTGGCAGAGAATGGTTGTTGTCCTCCAGAGTTGCTTATCTTCTTCTTGTATTGTTGTCGGACAGGACTGTTAACTGGCCACATGGCTGTTAAAGAAAGACTACATTTCCCAGGTTCCCTTGTGGCCATGCATGGTCACATGACTAAGTGCTGGCCAATAGGAAGTCCTCCTACTTTCCTTCTTCCCATTGGGTAGATATGTCCTGCTGTGTGGGGCGTGCAGAGAAGGTACCGCCTACGGGGCAGCAGAGCAACAAGAGGGAAGGTGCCTGGGTTCTGACTTCCTGGAGCTGCTGGGACAGCCCCAGACTTCTTGTCTGGATTGTTGCGAAAGGGAAAATTTTAACCCCCTGTCTTATCAAGCCCAGGTATTCTGCCTATTTGTTGCGACTAACGAATTTATATTCTAAATGATATATTCCACAGATGGCTTTTAAATTTAAATAAACTCAGTGAAGCACACAGGAAACTGTGAGTATATCCAGCTACTGTGCTAGGTGCTACAGATTCAAAGATGAAAGCACACAACATCCTCCAAGGAGTTCTAGAAAGAGTTGATGATCTTCTTTAATAACTATTTTCATGGATAAACAAACCAACTCCTGAGGTATGAGGACAAAGTGCCAGTGTTACTGTCCTAAAATGTCCTCACAGTAACCCCAGCCCCCTAAGACACTCTTTTTTCTGTAAAGGGCTGGGTAGTAAATATTTTAGGCTTTGTAGGCCATATGGTTTCTCCCATAGCAACCTACCTCTGCCACTGTAGGGGAAAAGCAGCCACAGAAAATACTAAAAACCAGGTGCGGCTGTTTTTCATACAACTTTATTTATAAAGAGAGGGAATAAGAGGCTGGAGTTTGCTGGTCCCTGCTCTATATTAAATATTTAATAGAACAGCCTTCTCTTTGAGATTTATAAGAAATGTAAGATGTTAAAAGATCTGAGAATTTTTTAAAAGCCTGCTTAATTTCATTTAAGCTAGTGTTTCTCAAATTTACTGAACCTCTTAACATGTTTTTTAATGCTTATTAATATCCCAGAACTGGCCTTCTGAACGTGCTGTTGCAAATACTGGCCAAGTAGATAACTTTTATCATGAATGCGTCATTTTAGGCACATGTAAAATAGAGACTAATATGTTAATCACCTGCATGTTGATCATACAGCCAAGACGAAAAAATAAAGCATCACATGTATGAACAAAGGCCTTACGCACTTCTCTGGATTCTATCATTGATTCTACCTTCCTGACAGGACTTTCTCTCTTGAATTTGTCATTTATAATCCCTATGTATGCTTTCTACTTTTTACTATATATTCACAAATTCCTAACAACCTAGACACTCTCTTTTGCATGTTGGCAAACTTTATCTAAATGTTGGTATACTGTCTAAATCCATCTTCAATTGTTCTTTTGTTTTTGCACAATATTTGGGAGTTGGCCGTGTAGTAACATATAGTTCTAGTTCATTTATTTTCATTGCTACTTGGCTTTCTGTTAAATTAATATACCATAATTTATTTATCTATTTGCCTAGAGAAAGCTTATTATTTCTCTCTTTTGCTGTTATACACACTGAGCCTATAAACATCTTTGTACATGTCTCCTTATTTCCATGTGGAAGTGTTTCTCTGGGGTGTAGACATAGGAGTAGAATCGTGTTTTTGAGTTTACTTGAAAGTGGATTCAGAGTCCCCTCCAGTGGTGTTTAAGAGTTATCACTGCTCTCTATCTTCACTCCAATCTGGTATTATCAGACTTTAATATATATATATATATATATATTTGCCACCTGAGGAGTATGAAATGCATACCTGGGCGAGGTTCTGATTTACATTTGCAGGATTCCCAGCTGAGCCTGTCTCCCATCTCTCTTGGCCACATGGTAGGATATTTCTGTCTCAAGTCTTCTCAGGGACTTCTGGCATTGGCCAAAGCTGACAGGTGCACCTGAATTCCTAAAAGGATCTGGGGCTGGTGGCTGAGACTTTCCACATGAACCTGTGAGTCTGTCCAAAGGTGACTTTGACGTTTCCCTTGAGTCTTTGACTGAAGCTGCCTTGACTAGCAAGGGAACGTGGGCTTTGGAGTCGGGCAGACGGGATGGGACACGTTCTTCATGTCACTGTGGGGGGTTCCTAGCCTCCTGCAGTCCTGTTTCCTCAGCTGTAGGCGGGGGGGGGGGGAGCCCCTCGGAGGGCTCAGGATTGCTGAATGGAGGGTGCACGAGAAACACCTGGGCCTGGGCCTGGTCCCTGCAGGCTCTTGAGTGATCTGTCATCTCGTAGAGATTTAAGAGAGTGAGTCAAAGCTTCTCTTAGTTCCTTCTCCTCTCCATGTCTCATTTCTCCACAGGCCAAGGCGTTACTGTCATTCTGCACATCTAATGTCTGACTGCAAAAGCAAATAACTTCCAGGGCTGTAAAAGACCCTGGGGACCTCAGGTGGACCCGCATCTCCGCAGGGTGATGTAATGGGGGTGAAAGGACAGAATGACTTGGAGACACGGCACATGCACAGTGGTGAGGTGATGCCTCTGAGCTTTGGGGAGGATGGGACCACTCCTTCGTTGTTAGCAAGAACACCTCTGCCCTGGCTTTGTCCTGAGCTCTTTGTGCTAAATACACGACTCCACAGTAAGTCCCAGTCACCTGACTCATTGCCCAGGAAAGATACTGACCCTGAGTCACTAATACTCTAAACTAGAGCTTGGGAGCTCTGCTGGCCTGTGAGGAAATAAGCACATTGGGTAGAGAGCTAAGACAGCCAAGAGAGGGCCACCAAATCAATAGATAATAAACCTCTGCTTCTCAGGAAGCCAGATCCCACGTGGCAAACTACAGACCCTCAAACCGCCGGCCTGGACGGGAAGCCCTGATTTGGAACCCAGCCCCGGTGCTACTTAAGATGCAGTTCTCCGTGTGGCTGTGAGCGCCAAACGTGTTTCTGTTTTGGTTTCAACACTTTGAAGGCTTGGAACCAGTTCCGAGTGTTGGCAAACCATCTGTGGCCCGCAGTCTGGCTTCCGCCCACACCAGGCTGTTGCCCAGGCTGCTGTGAAGGGCACTTCCCTCCTGCCAGGGCTGGTGGCCTCTTTTCAGCCTGCATCGCTTCTGCAGTGTCTCAATTCTAGATGCTGGTGACCCCGCTCCGTCTCAGATTCCTGTCTCTCAGCTTCTGTAGGCTCTTCTCTGACCTGGACCACTGCTCCTTGTCTCAGGGTGCCGCCTCTTCACTCGTCGCTTCCTGGGGGTGATCTCATCCACACCCATGACTTCAATAGCGCCTGTTTGCCAGAGTGGCCCCCCACCCCCACCCCAAAGGCTCCTTTAGTTAAGACCTCTCTTATGGGGCTGGGGATGTGGCTCAAGCGGTAGCGCGCTCGCCTGGCATGCATGCAGCCCGGGTTCGATTCTCAGCACCACATACAAACAAAGATGGTGTGTCCGCCAATAACTAAAAAATAAATATTAAAATTCTCTCTCTCCCTTTCTCTCTCTCCCTCTCTCACTCTCTCTTTAACAAAAAAAAAAAAAAAAAAAAAAAAAGACCTCTCTTTTCTGAGATCTCGCCTGAGTTCTCAGCTGCCTCCCAGTGTCTCTCCTTGAAATCTTTGTGCATATGAATTAGTCCAGGAAAAGCCCAGTCTGGTCACCTACAGAACCATCAATGCACTTCATCATAGCCCTGGGCACCATTCATTCATTATCGATCAAAACTACTCGGCCCCAACTATGTGCTTGGCCCCACAACTAAGGTAGCTGATTTCTGCCCTAGTCCTGAAGAAGCAGCCAGTTGTCTTAGATGAAAGTCTATGCTGTGACCCCTTTTTTCAGAAGATTGTACACCCCTAGTAACTGCCCAAGCTCTGCTCACTTTGGACAAGGCCCAGTCAGTCCGGGGCCACATTTGCTGTCTGTTCATCTTCTCTTCTCCATCTGCTCTCTCTTCCTATTAGTGAGCCCATCATGAGGACTCCATTGCTCTGGACAGGGTTGGGGACTCCAGCCAATGCTGGACTTCCGAATCTTAAACTTCAGAGATGAGTCACACAGAAGACCTCTGGGATCACAGAGGTGAGGACAGTGGCTCCCAAGCCAGCCATCCCTGGCTGGTGTTCTTCCTGCTTCCTGGGGACCGGCCTAGTGGCAGACTCAGCTACAAACCATTTCCCTGAGGGCAGCCTCCACACTGTTCCCTTGCCCTCCCGGCCTGCACGGTCCAGGGGGAGGAAATAAGGGTAATAGTTAAACCTTAACAGGCATTACTACGACACAAGCCTTTTGTAAATGGTTTCTACAAATCATTTCATTGAATCCTCCCCACAATCTTAAGACGTGGGGATATTATTGTCTCCATTTTACAGATACAGAAACTGAGGCCCAGAGGGCATGAATTACTTGCCTAAGGTCACACAAAGAATAAGTGTCAAGCCAGGATTGGAATCCAGGTCATCAGCTGCAAGGCCTGTGTTCCCTGGTACTGTGTTCTGCCTCCTCTTTAAGCAGGTGTGGGTAAGCACTACTCCCTGGTAACCCTGCTCCAATGGGGAAGCCCGGTAACGACCTCTCAGTTAGATGAACAAGGGACATTTTCCAAACCAAACCCATGACGACTTCTCCTGCAGTGCCCTTTGAAAAAAGCATCCCTAGTGGCACCGGTTCCCAAGCCAGACACCCGCAGAGTCAATTTTTCTTTTCTTGTGTGAGCTGGGGCGGAACTCTGAGCCTCACTCACGCTAGGCAAGCACTCTACCGCTGAGCCGCAGCCCCAGCCCAGAGTCAACTTCTAACATAAAAATTTGGTGAGTGGAGTAGAGAACACACATGGGCTCCAAAACCCGACAGCCAAGGGCATTTGCCTCCAGCCTCTCCTCCCCGGTGGTCTGGATTAACTATGTTTCCCAGAAAGACCCGAGGTACTTAGGGTGGCCCTAAGCTACTATGACTACTGTCCTCAGAAGAAGATAGAAATGTGGGACACAGACCCGGAGGGAAGACAGCCTAGTGCAGACGGAGGCAGAGACCAGAGTGGCACTGCCATAGCTGAATGATGCCTCGGGCTATGGGAGCTGGGGACAGTAAGACTCCAGCCTAGAGGTTTTGGAGGGAGCCCACTCTCCTGGCCCCTTGATCTTGGACTTTCAGCCTCCAGAACTGTGAGACATTGAACATCTGTTGTTTTTCGAGCCCTGGGCAGTGGAGTTTTGTTAGGGCAGCCCTAGCTCAGTCACACCCAGCTTCCCATTCCTCTTGGGAGGCCACTCTGGGCTCATTTATTAATCGGTGCATTATAATTAGACCTAATAGTGGGATCCATTGTGCCACGTGCATCCATGTACATGCACATCACCTAAGGGGTTATTTGTTTGTATCTTTCCTTACAGAGATGGGTTAGGTACCACGTTGACACCTTCCACACTGTTCTGAATGGTTTTTCTTATTTGAAAACACTCCAGGGCCATTCTTTTTATTGTGGTAGAATCTACATAAAATTCATCATCTTGAAAGTGTCTAGTTCTGGGGCATTAAGTCTATTCCCATTATGGTGCAATTCTGGCCACCCAGACAGCTCTACCTGAAACCCTGTGTCCGTCACGCCCCTCCCCGAGCCTAACACTGAATGCCACTTGTCCCCTCTGTGTCTCTCTGGTCCTTTCTCCTCTCTCCATCTTCTGCTTCTGCCTTCATTCTGACTGCCAGCATCTCACCTGGATCACTGGACCCCAGAGTCCCTGAAACCTGCTACCTGGGTCCATCTTCCATTTGACCGGTAGGCAACTCTTGCAAAAATATGAGTCTGATGTCATTTCCCGACTTAAAAATCTGCAACAGCTCTGGCCTCCTGCAGGGTAAGTCAGAGTTCTTTGGCATGGCACACAGGACCCTTCCGGGATGAATCTGGCCCCTCTTCCAGCTCTGCAGCCAGCAGCTGGGAGCCGGTCCTCAGTGGCTGTTAGAACCTGTGCCCTCTGTGGATTCCTGTGCGTCCTCCATCCGCAGTCCCACCTGGAGGTCTGAGCCTGTGCTCTTCCTCTGCCTGGATTTATTGCTCTAGAGCTTTCCTCCCTTATTTCCTCCCTTCACTTCTCCGCCTGATATACTCCTGTTTAGTTTTCAGGAAACACATCAAGTAGCACCTCTGCAGGGAGGTCACCACCAGCTCCCCCCAGCCTAGATCTTGACTGACAGCTGTCGGTAGGCACCGTGGGTTTCTGTCATTATTCCTGGATGTCTCTGTGCAGCTGAGCACATAGTAGGTCAGTCATATGGCAGGTTCTCGGTAGGTGCTTGCAGAGTGCAAGGCTGTCCGTCTAGCTCAGCTCCCTAAGCAGGCTCTGTGCCCTCTCCCTGACCCTGCTGGGGAGGACACTTACGTCCCAGAGTGACTCCCCTGGGATCAGGAGGCTTTTCCCTTGCTTCCAGGAGGCGCTAATGTACTGACCTCAGTGCGGGGGGGGGGGGGGGGGGGGGAGGCAGCTCCATGCTGGGTCACCATGGCCGCAGCGTGGAGGCTGATCTCCTGGAGGTGAAGAAGGGGCCGGCCTTCCCTGAATGCTCTCTACAGTGGCCCAGCTGAGAGTCCGTGGGGAGCTGTGTGTCCAGGGCGGGAAGGACAAGGGCTCACAGGGAGAGGAGAGAGCGGACTGCCAGGGCTGAGGAGCCTTCCAGCTTCCCATGGCACCACATGTAGGCCCAGGTGCTCAGCCTCTGCAGCGGATCTTCTCGGGGAGAGAACAGGGAGGCCCAAGGTCAGGCTTCAGGGGTGTCCATGGACATGACCGAGGGAAGTGGCTGAAGGGGCTGGGCTTCCACACCCACTCTCCTTCCACCTGTATTTTCTCCCTATGCCCTTGTCAAATATTCATTTAAGGCAGGCGTGTGACAGTGTCACTTCCCCCAGGGTCCTGATGTGCCCTCCAAACACCCAATCTATTCCTCTCTGCTCCATGCCCTCTCTCCCTTCTGGTAGTGCTCAGGCTCTGTGGGACACTGAGGAGCTCATTTGCTCACTACTGATGATGGTGCATCCTTCTAGTGGCAGGAGGATAGTCTCCTCGGAGCCCAGAACAAGATCAGGGACCCCATGGACCTGGGGAGGGCGTGGGTGGCACAGTGGCCCTCTGGATCCGTGGCTCTGTGGATTCCACCAACCGTGGGCTGAAAACAGTTAGGGAAACAGTTGCATCTGGACTGACACATACAGACTTTCCTCTTGTCATTATTCCCTGAAGAATACAGTTTAACAGCAAACCACATGGAAAGAGAGTAACCGAGAGAGGAGTTAGAGCCTACAGGATATGCACACTACTGTGCCATTTTATATAAGGGGCTTGAGCATTCACAGGTTTGGCATCCTGGAGCCGACCTCTGCACCTACCCAGGGATGGCTATGGGATGCCAAGGGTTAGCCTTCCCCTGGTCTGGATGATCTTCTCAGAGAGCCGCAGGTGTTCTCCTGTGTGGGCCCCGAAGGCCATCGGCACCCTAGACCTGTCTGGCGAATGAACCTGAACTTCCAGCTGTCATTACAGGTGGCATTTTAGCTGGGCCCACGCTGAACAAAGAATAAAACCTGTCAGACTCCAGGTGCCCAGGAGACCTGGGAAGGGTGGAAAGTAGCAGGTTGGCCCATGGTGCCACCTGTTTGTTCAGTTCATCTCTGACCTTCTGCCATGGTCCTCAAGCCCAGGGAGCAGTGGCCACTCCCATCCTTACAGAGGATGGACCAAGCCCTGTGTGATGGGGAAGTGACTTGCTCCAGGTCACCTGGTAGAAAGCAGCAGACCTAGACAACAGCATCTGAGTCTTGGCACGTAGTAGGTGCTACTAAAGACCACAGGGAAGTCAAGGCAGGAACACAATGGCCCAGGTCCCCCAAATCCCCTCTAATACGCTGCACCTTATCACTCTGGGCTTTTCCATGTAGGGACAGCTCAAATTCTGGTCTGAAACACTTGTAAAAAGATGAGGCATTTTCTGGAAGGAGCTCACAGTTCTAATGACCCCCAAATCCTGTTGAATGGTGCCATTTATCAGCTGAGGGAGGACCTAGTAAGGTCCCCTGACTTCTTCTCTATCAACACAGCCAGAACAGAAACACTGCCTTACAAACATGAAGGAACCCACAGCATTTATTTTTGCATCTCCTGAAGAGTTTCAAAACCCATAATTAAGGAAACAAGGAATCCCGCCGAGGCGTATTAACCATTCTGTCCTTCCCCTCCTCTGCTCCGACTCCCTCACCTCACAAAGAAGAAGAAGGAAAAAAAAAAAAAGCTGGCTTCACCACGTTTAGATTACCTGACACTCTGACTAAGGCAGACTAAATGGGTCACCCTGTTGGCTCAGAAGCCGCAGCCGCACAGAGCGGCATCCCTCTGAACACCTGATCACCATGGTGAGGCTCTGCTGTCGCTAAGTGGGGACAAAGACAGAGCTCCAGCAGCATTTGACCAAGGTCGCTCTGCAGATCTGGCACTAGTGCCAGACCTGGGGATCCTTGACTCCTGCTCCAGGCTGCCTCCCTCCAGGAAGCCTGCGCCAGCTGCCTGGCAATTATATGTGCTAATGTCACTGACACTCCAGCCGCCAAGGCCACTTTCCCGCATTTGTTAGAACACCAAATGACCCTCAGCTTTCCTGTCTGGTTTATGCTTAGGGAGGGGAGCTGGGCGCTCTCCCAGAACCAGGGGCCTGCCTGCTAACGTCTAGGCTGAGGGACTGGGAAGAGAAACAAGGACACTATTGATACCTCCTCTGGGGAAATCCTCCATTCTAGACCTGCTCTGGGCTTCAGTGACTTGGGGTGGGTGCCATAACCCCAAGAAGCCTTGGCCTTCTTCTCTGTAAAATGGGGTTATGAATCTATTTTGCATAAGTTGTTGCAGATGGTTGTGGACAAGCCTCGAGGTCAGTTTGAATAAGGGACAGAGTGGGTCCTTCGTGTTTTTGCTGGGTGTCTGAACGAACAAAATGTCTTTGTTCCTGTTACCTGCAAAATGGAGCTGGTAATTGTTCACATCATCACATTTAAAGAGATTGGAAGCGCGCGCGCGCGCACACACACACACACACACACACACACACTGATCAGACTGAAAAATAAGTACTCTTTTTCATGAACTGAGTTTGTTTTTCAAGTTAATGTAACTTGTAAGTTTTACACCTACTGTTTAGAAAAGCTAACAAAATACTACACAGTGCTCCTTGGTATCTGTGAGAACACCCTGAGGACAGCAGAATCTGCTGATGCTCAAATCCCTCATATAAAAACGGCAAAGTATGTGCACATAACCTAATGTGCATCTTTCTGTGTACTTTAAATAATCCCTAGATTACTTATAATACCTAGTACAATGTAAATGCTGCGGAAATAGTTGTTGTACTACAGTATCTAGGGGATGACAAATATGTGCCTATTCAGTACCGGAAAAAATTCCAAAGTATTTTTGATGTGCCGTTGGTTGAATCTGCAGACTCAGAAACTGCAGGTTTGGAGGGTCGACGGTCTTTTCAGTTATCTCTTTTTTTTAAGATGACCATCCAAATTTAATGAAATTTTAGCTTGAACAATCAAAGAGTACATTTTCTGTATACAAATTGTCATTCGGGAGACACTCAAGTCAAGGGTGGAGGGATAAATGACTAAAAAAGAGCCCAGGGCCTCCTGTGAAACTGACCCCCTTGGCTCCCTGTGCACTGTGGCTTCTGAGCTCATCACGTTCACACCCCAAATGCCAGGGCTGAGGCCTCAAGCTGGACAGATGAGAGACAGAACCCTTGGTGTGACTGTCAGAGTGACACTCATGTGGTCACTAGACCGTGCTCTGTGCTGAAGGGGGGGTGCAGAGATGGATAGCTCCCCGAGGCTCAGGTTTGGTGTATGGAATTCTGAGGAGGAACAGAGTCATCAAGAAGAGTGCTGCTGGCTGGGGTGGTGGCTCAGCGGCAGAGCACTTGCCTGGTATGTGGGAGGCCCTGGGTTCGATCCTCAGCACCACGTACAAGTAAATAAATAAAACAAAAAAGATCCATTTTTGACAACTTAAAAAATATTAAAAGAAGAAGGAGAAGAAGAGGGCTACCACGGTCCTCCGAGAGGACTATCTAGTTCTAGGGTGGGGAACCAGAAAAGCTATACATCACCCATCCCTTGTACCTACAGGGGATTGATGTCAGGATCCCCTGTAGTCACCCAAATCCCCAGATGCTCAAGTCCCTCCTATAAAATGGTGCAGCATCTGACGTCACCAACATGATCCTCCTGTGCACTTTAAATGATCTCCACGTTACTTATAATACCTCGTGCAATGAAGATGTTATGCAAACAGCAGTTAGACTATAATGGCCAGGCCATAGTGACAAGAAGTCATTGGATCATGTTCAGTACAGACAGAATTCTCTTCTCAAATATTTTTCACCTGCAGCTGGCTGAACCCCTGGATATGGAGGGCCAGTGTGGTTCTACTTTTGGGTGCCTGGTTCGTTATCCCACTCCTGACCCGGTCACTTAATATCTGTGTGATCCTGGGCATTACCTAATGTCTCTGGGCCTTGATTTTCTTCTCTGTAAAATGGGGCAGCATTATTTTTCTGGACAACAATGTTTATTTTGAGGTTCATATTAGAACACATTAAAGGCCTTCCAAAACCATAAAGCAACATTCCCGAGTATGAGCCTCTATTGCTTTTCAGGGTAGTAGAGACTTTTGAGATTCTACTTATTTCCTTTTGGGTGTTGTCTATATGGAGGCTTCACATTCATGACCTCATGTTGTGCTTGCACTAACCTCTGAGGGGGGCTGCTAATAATACCCCCAAGTTACTGACGGGGAAATGAAGGTTCAAAGAGGTTAACTAGCTTGCCCAAGATTGCACAGCTAAATTAACTGTGGTGGTGGCATTTGGATCCAGGCAATGGTACGCTGGAGCCCAGGCTCCTAACCGTAGGCTCTGACTTCTGGGAGCACGACAGACAAAGAACACTTTGTCAGTAAACATTAAGGAAATGTCTTACTTTCCCCACCCTGCAGTGGATCAGGGCTTATTTCAATCAGGAGAGCTGGAGCCCCAAGGGTACCCCAGGTTGGAGCTGGGGACAGTGAGCCACGGGTAGGGTACCACTCTAAGAAACAGAAGACAGGAGAGTCTGGTGGGCAAAGGCTGAACTTTGGCCTAGAATCACTATAATCTCTTCCTGGCCCTTCCACCTACAAGCTACCCCACCAATGGCTTCCTCATCTGCAACATGGGAAGCAACCTCATGAGGCTGCTGCAGGGATTAAAGGAGACAGGCGATGAGTGCAAATGTCTTGTTGCAGCTGATAACTGTCACATAGTACCTGCTTAATAAACGGCTGCTCCCAGCCTTTCCCTGAGAACGACTGTTGTTCTAGGTGCCATGGTGGAAGGCATGGTGACCAGCTAGGAACGGACTAGTCAGAGAAACCTGAAGGCAGAAAAGCTCAGGGGTTAGAATACAGGCCTGGGTCTGGCTATCTGAATTCATATCCTGAGCATTTACCACTCCAGTGACCTTGGGTATAAGACTTAACCTACCTGGGCCTCAGTTTCTTTGTCTTTGAGGAGGGTGTAATAATCAACTATTTGATAGGATTTGGGAGAATATTAGACATTAATCCATATAAAGCACTTAAAACAGGACCCAGCTTATGGTAAACATTCATAGACCCATCAGTGCCTTCTGTGTTCTTGGGCCCTGAGGCCCTCTGGGGCTTGGGTGGCCACCTTTTATCCTGCAAAGCCTCAATTTCCTTGCAGACCCCAGTCAGATCCTGGAAGGGCAGAAATCTCTGTAGCTTGGCCCTTGATCAAGGCAGACAAACCAGAGCGAGGACAGCTTCTCATCAGGTGGGTGGAAGGGAATTTGAAGATTTGAAAACGGTGATAACGATCCCAGGAAACAGTTTCAAGGAACCAGGAAAACACACACACACACAAACCCACGCGTGCACAACCCCACGCAATCGGGTTTCTGTGCTCTTTGTATTTATGACTGAAGTAAGTGGTCGTTTCCCTGGTTTTGCTTTGGATAAAAATGAGCTGCTCAATAAATGGCTTGGGGGGGGGGGAGGCTTCAGCAGCCCGTGAGTAGTCCCCACCGTGCTGGATGAGGACCTGGACACACAGGTGAGAAATGCAGGGGCCCCCTCCGTCCTCGTGCACGTGGGGAAGCCGAGGGCTGCCTCCCCCAGCCACAGAGTGTGTTTGCAAGATTCGGTCAGAAAAGAGTATTTGATTGAGGGAGGGGAGGAAGGCGGGGAGGGGAAGGAAGGCTAGCGCACCCTGGCACCCTGGCATCTCAACGGCCACGCTGCCCATCCCGTTCCTCCCGGGGACTCGGGACCTGCTCATTGTTCAGCCCGCATCTGCCATTTACACCCGCGGAGTCGCAGCCACCGCGACCCACAGCGCCGCGCTGAGCCGGGCGCCCGCAGCCCCGGGGCAGGTGGCCTCGCGGCCGCGCTCCGTGCATCCCCGCCCGCCCGCGCCCCGGCCCTACCTGAGCTGGCGCGGCTCGCAGTCCACGCCGGGCAGCAGCAGCCGGGCCGCCTGGCGGACGTCGTCGCTGTCCATGGAGAAGCTGCGGCGGTGGCCGGCGTGCGCCACGGCCACCCGGATCCACTCCATCAGCGGCGGCAGCACGAGGAAGGGCCTGCAGCGGGCGGAGGGTGGCGGGGACGCGCAGTTAGGGCGGTGGTGGCTGTCGCTCAGCCCCTCCCCTGCCGGGGCCGACCCCTCCTCCCCGTCCCCGCCCCCCCCTCGGCTTCCCTGGAGACCCTGGCTCTGCGCTCCCGCGAGGTGGGAGAGCCTGCGGAGACATCCCGACCCCACGGGGGACTCCGGGGCAGGCTCTCCGGAATCGCTGGGCCTCAGTTTCCTCATCTGTAAAACGGGGACCCTGTGACCACGAAAGCCTACGCGGTAGCTAAGCTGTGAACACTGTCCCTCAGCATCATGTGAACGTCAAGGAGATGAGTCACTTAAAGCACCAAGCACAAGGTCTGGAGCCAGCAGAAGGCCCGGGAACCTGGTGCCAGGGTTCTTGGGACTCCTGACTCGGGGCCCAATTCTAAGGTGTCCTCTAAATGTCCCCTCCCATCCCCAGCTTGCTTCCACCCACCCTCGGGAACTTTCCCAGGCCTCAGATCTGCCCAAGCACCAGCTGCCAAAAGGCGGTGGTACCTGGCAGAGACCCAGAGAGCCCAGCTTTCCCAGGGGACCCCACTGTTGGCGGTGGCCCAGTAACAGCCAGCAAAGCTGTGCTCTTGGTCACACTGCTGAAACTGAGAGCCTCCTATGTCTCCTGCCAATGGGGTGTGAAGGTGGGGTCCTGATTGTCACAGGGGTTGACAGACAATGTCCTGTATCAGCCATAGCTACCTCAGGGCGTGTGTGCATTGTGTGTGTGGAATGTAGATGTCTTCCTCTTCCTTCCTGTGATTGTAAACTCTGTCCTCATGTTAGGCTCACTCTGGGGAGAAGGGTTCTTGAAAAATACCCATACTTTAGCTCTATCCCAGGATTCTGATTTAATCGGTGCAGGGTGGAAAAGGCAGCAGTAGTTTTTAATACCCACCATGTGAATTTAATGTGCATGGAAATTACCTGCAGGGTTTGTTAAAAGATGGATGACCAACCCCGCCCCCCCCAGAGTTTCTGATTTGGTAGATCTGGGACTTGCATTTTTAACCAGTTCCTGATACCGATGCTGCTGGCCTGGGGCCACCTTCAAAGAACGCACACTCTAATGTAATTGTGGGAGGGCCGAGGCACCAGAGAGGTTCTGACATGCAGAGTCCTGGCCCTCGCTCCAGAGATGCTGACTGTAGAGGGGCCAAGAACACACTTTTAAAAAGCAGCCTGTAGGACTCTGATTTAGGTGGATGGCCCAGGGCCAAGCCTTGAGAAATACACTATGCAGATCCCAAAGATGGTCTGCCATTCTGCAGGGCCTGGACTTGAGTGAAGCCAGGGGGCGCTAGGGAGCAAAACTCAAGGAGACCAGGGGATCCATACATGTTTCAGGCACCTCTTTGTCTTTCCCCTGGCCCTGGGGCTGCCACTCAGCTCCGCATGGCTGCCAGGGGAGCACTTAAGGGTTCACAAGGCAGCTGACCCACTGTGACACACAGATGTCATAAAGTTGTTGGTGGCAGATTCCTGGAGTGAACCTATGTAGAGGATACTCATAATTCAGCCTTTTACGTTCCTCCCAGTTAACCCCATTCATGATCTCGTCCAAGTACAGGGCCAGCCCCCGAGCTAGCTGTGAATAGGCCCATTTCATAGATGGAGAAGGGGGTGATTATCGAGGTTCAGAAACATGCATGGATCACAAAGATGTGAGAGCTGGGAGTCAGACCCAAGACGACACAGCCTGTAACTCCTTATGATATCAGTATTCTCTTCTCCAGCTCCCCAGCATGCACCCTGTTACCCAGCATGCACTTGTTACCTCTAGGGGAACCGATCTGCTCATGGAGCCCCAGTGGTGTGCCATGTTCATACCCAGCCATGCATTCTGTTCCCTGTGGGTAAGGCCCGCAGTCCCACTGAGCCTTCAAACTGTAGGTTAAGTCCCACCTCTTCCTAAACATCCGTCCTGATAACTCTGCCCCATGCAGAGGCTGGTCCTGCAGATGCCCTGTTGGCACGTGAACTCCACAAGGGCAGGGACCTGGGACTGCTCAGGTCGCTGTTCTAGCTACAGCTCCAGGACAGTGACTGGCAGGCTGTAGCTACTTAATAAATATTTGTTCATGAAACAGACTGACTTACCAATTTCTTACTGGGTGAAACGAATAAAATCGAGTTTCTGGACCCACGGATCTACGGGGCAGCCGCCCGGGGAATTTCTGCCTGCGTCTGCCTGCTCCTTAGCTGTCTCCCTCATTCTTTCTCCCTCTCCATCACCTAAACTGAATCAGGACTCAATAAACACACAGTGACTTGAAATTGAATTGGATTCTACTGTCTGGGGTGATGTGGAACTTATTTTTGTCACTGGGTCTCCATCGCCATTGGAAACCAGCCCCAAGACCTCAGAGAACGCCTACCTGGGTTGTTTTTCAGAGGTGCACCCCCTCCTTTCCTTTACTCTGTGGCCCCCTGAGCACAGCCCACGACCCCCAGTCCCTGGAGGGCTGTGTCTCTCTCTCACCGAATGGCCCCTGGGCTGCTGCCTTTCATGCCAGAGGCCCAGGGAACACAGTGGTACTGAAGAATCCCAAGAGAAGCAGAGAGAGGCTCTGCGGCTGTCCAAGGCAGGGGCACCTTTACCAAGACAGCTGGCGAGCCCCAGAAGAAGAGAGCCTGAACCCCAGGGGTCCGGCTTCTTCTGGGATTTTCTATGTACCTATTCTCTTCTTTCAACGGCGTCTCCTTTAGTCACTCTGACCTCAATAGTTTATAAGCTCAAGAATTCTTTGCCAGCAACTCATTAAAAAATCTTCTTATCTTGTCTGCTCAGAAGGAGAAAAGCCAGCATTATTTGTGATGTTTTATTTGGAGGAGCTGGAGATGGGAAAGAATTCTAGGGCCTGGAGTCAAGGAGAGGGTGGAGAATGCTCAGGAAAAAGAATATTGCATTCTCTTTGAATATTTTTTTTAGAGAACAACGTTTCACTGGCTCCTGCTTCACTCCAGTGCTGTCTGTATCCACTAAACCCCGGAAGCCGCCTGTGCAGCTCATGGTTTAGTGAAGTTTGCCAAGGCCCCGACTTCACACTCCAAGTTCTGGTTCAGTAGAACCTGGGGCGGGGCCTGGGATTCTAGCCGGGTTTGTTAGCCCCTCCTGGAGTGCACAGAGGAGGGAGTAGTGCACTCGGGCAGAGCCGTGGCCCTCTCAATCTTCTCTGTGGCATGAGGGGAAGGATTGAGAGATGGACTGGAGGATCTGGAAAGGAAGAGGTGACCTAGGTGGGCCCCTGGCAGGGTCAAGGCAGCAGGAGGTGGAGATCATGCCTGGCCACGGCCTTTCTCTGAAAGGGTAAAGAGCGAGCTGGGAGTGAGGGAGATGGCCTGCGACTGGGAAGGGAGTTGGGGGATGCTGGGTGCTAAGGACAGATGGTCTGTTTTGTGGGACAAACCTGGTTTGGGATTCTGCAGAACCAAATTCCAGGCCTGGGTCTGCTGGGAACTCCTGGCTCTGGCCAGTGAGTGTTCTGGCCCTCCGTCTTGTCTGTAAAGTGGGTTTGGGTCAGAGGGTCTAGTGCGGGGGGTGCAAGCCACTTCTGTGAATGGCCGGCTGGTGAGTATGTCAGGCTCCGTGGGCCGCACAGTCCCTGCTACAACTGCTGAGTCCTGCCGTTGTAGTAAGAAAGCAGCCCTAGATGATACTCCAGTGAGCGAACTGGGCTGTGTTCCAATAAAACTTTATTTATAACATCAGACGGTGGGTCACGGTTGGCCAGCTCTGGTCTGCTTGGTTCCCCTGAGGCTGGTATTCTTTGATACGACTGGAATGGCCAGTGGCCTGAGCACTTAGGAAGGGTCTCGTGTGTGGTTGAGGGAAGATGCGGGGATGCTCAGGAAGGTCCCCGTAAAGAGGGCAGAAAGCTTTGGGGGACTTAGGAGGGTCAGGGTGATTTGGGGCATACTGAGCCACAGGCATATCCAGATTTAGATCTTAAAAAGACAGAACTCGAGACCTGGCCAGGAGTGTATGACCAACGAAGCGTCAATTATTAACGTTATTTATTCATTCAACAATCCCTTAAGGACCACCCATGTCCCAGTGGGATTTTAGGGTCAGGGTATGTAGCAGAGACAGGACTCACAGGCCTCTGCTCTAGTACAGCTGACAGTGTGACGGGGTGACAGTATACACACATAAACCAACAGTAATAAAGTGGTCACACCTTGTGGTGCGTGCCAGGGTGCTGAAATAGAGAACAGATAAGGTTGAGGTGGGGGTGCTGGGAAGGCCTCTCTAAGGAGGTGTCAAAACCTCAAAGATGTGAAGGAGTTAGCCACATGTGACTGTGCATGTAGAGGGATGGATAGTCCAGTAGCAGGAACAGACTGTGCAAAGCCCCTGAGGAAGAAAAGAACTTTATGGGCATCAAGGGCTTTTTTACGCATCATCTCCTATTTGCCTCCTCAGACAATCTGGAGAGCTGGAGTGGAGATGGGGAGGCAGGACAGAAGAGAAAGCTGAATTAATGCTGATGGTAAAGGAGACTTGGCCAATGGGATCCAGTAACCTGCAGACGTATCCAGGCATATCCAGGCGGGCCCTAAATGTGAGGGGAACTTATAGGAGGGAGACTGAAGGAGACCGACACAGAAGAATGTGACACCCAGGCGAGATGCACCACTGCCGGCTTTGAAGATGGAGAAGAGGCCACAGGCCAAGCAAGGCAAGGAGCGTGTTCTAGAAGCTGGAAGAGGCAAGGCAGCGGGTTCCTCCCTCAGCGCCTCGGAGGGGAGCAGCCCGCGCACACCTTGACCTCTGCCCCACGAGACTTACTTTGGATTTTTAGACCTCCAGAAGGGGCCAGTGATCACCCTGAGTTGCATTAGGCAGGCCTGTGGTCACTTGTTACAGGGTTGTAAAGCAGGTTTGGGTCAGAGGGTCTGGTTCGGTGGGTGCAAGCCACTTCTGTGAATGGAGCAGGTTCCAGAGCTGAGAGCCAGGCTACCCCGGGGCCCTGCCGTCACCTCCCTCCAGACTGCCTTGCTCCTGAGGTCAGGCTGCTCTTGTGGCTCCGCTGTTTAACAGCAGGGAGGACACCCAGGGACACCAGGGCCCTGGGCACACAGGGGAAGGAGGAGGTAGAGCCGCAGCACAGGGTGGCCCTCTGCAAGCCAAGGAGGCTCCATCCTAGACTTCAGCCTCCAGAGTAGAGAGAAAAGGAGCCCCCAGTGTTCAGGTCTGTGGGACTTTGGGATGAAAGTCCCAGAAAACGAATTCTCAACTGTGGCTTGACATTTTGGGAATAACTTAAGGAAGGGTTCCCAAACCCAAGGAACCATCCCCTGAGGTTTCAGCGTGGGATAGAATGGCTGTGCTTAGAAGCTCAGCCTCCTCAGAGGCCCAGTGGATGTTGGCTTGTCTCATCTGAATTAGGCCTAATAGTGGGCATCAGCCTTCGGAGGCTGTGCTGTAGGGGGTTAGGGAATGGGCTTGGAGATGGCTGGCCCAGAGCTGGACTCCAGCCCCCTCTGTGGGCTGTGTGCTATGGTTTAAATGTCTCTGTTCCTCCAAACTTCATGTTGGAACTCAGTCCCCAGTGCAACATACTAGGAGGTAGGGCCTGGGGAGGTGCTCATCCTTCCTTCCCTTCCACCACGTGAAGACACAAGATGGCGCCTCTTTCTCCTTCCTCTGGAGAAAGAGGCGCCATCTTGGAAGCAGAGAAGGCCTTGGGAGGTGATTCAGTCATGAGGGCTGCACTCTCATGACTGGGATTAGAGGTTGAGGAGAGTGCTCTCATCCTTCCTCCCCTTCCGCTACATGAGAACACAACTTCCTTTCTCTGGAGGAAGAGGCGCCATCTTGGAAGCAGAGAGCGGACTTCCAGTCTCCAGAACCAACAGTCTATAAATCACCCCGCCTGTGGTATTTTGTTACAGTAGCAAAAATGGTCTGAGACACAGACAGTGAGACATGGAGTGAGGTATTTCAATTGCCACGCCTGTTGGGTCATTGGAGAAATGGGGACAGCAACAGTGTCTACTTCAGAGGCTGAAGAGTGGCCCCCAAAGTCGTCCACATCCTTATCCCTGGAACCTGGATTTTATCTGGAAAAAATGGACCTTTGCTCATGAGACTAAGAATCTTGAGATTATTCCAGATTATACGGGTAGACCCCAAGTGCAATCCCAGCGATCCTTCCAAGAGGGAGGCCAGAAGGCCAAAGGAGGAAGGGGGACTTGTGACACCCGAAGCCGGAACCATGAAAGGAAGGGGTGAGGAGTGGACAGGAAGGCAGGTGGCCTCCAGAAACCAGAAAGTGTAAAGGTAAAATTTCTAAGCTGATTCTAAGCTGCAAAAGTCTGAGTTAAAGTGTAAAAGACTAGGGCATTGTAAAGCTTCTAGATTACAAGGCCTGGGCTAAAAGGTAAAAGCCTATTGTTACAATTCCTCTGCTATCCCCGGAACCTGTAAGTTGTTAGGACAATGCGGGAGCTGCTCAGTAAATATCTCCATTGATTCCCTGGTTGTTTAATAGCTAAGGGCTCCAGGTAGCATGGCACGTAAGCATATAGGCCCCAGAACCAATCAGTTTGAATGTGTACCCCGTTTAGAAGTGACCAATCACCCCTGCCCAGACTGTTCCCGCCAATGAATGGACTAATCATGTATCAGAATTGTTGTTCAATTTCCCCGCGCCTCATGATGATTTGTTCTGATGTATGCAAAGCCCCCCGCCCTCTCCAAAAAGTGTACTTAAGCTCTACTTGACCTCTGCTCTGGGCTCTGGGCTGCTCTCCCTTCTTGAGTGAGCACAGAGTCCCAGCGTGCTGGAACGGGTCCCTAATAAAAATCCCCCTTGCCATTGCATGGAGTTAGTCTCGTGTGGTCTCTCCTTCTCCGACGCTTCGCCGGACCCTTACAAAAGGGGAAGGAACAGTCTCCCAGCTCCTCCAGGAGGCACCGGCCCTGCTGACACCTTGACTTTAGTCCAGCGAGCCTGACCTCGGGCTTCTGACCCCCAGGACTGCAAGAGAGTAGTTCTGCGTGGTTTTACGCCTCCACGTTTGTGGTAAGGTCTTTATCACAGACACAGGGAGCAAACAGAGTGTTATTGTAAGAACTGGACGGGATGATGTATGTAGCCTGGCTCCTGGAACTCAGAAGTTGCTCAGTAAATTCTTCTTTTTTTTGGTACTAGGGATTGAACCCAGCGGTGCTTACCCGCTGAGCCACATCCCCAGCCCTTTCTAGTTTTCATTTTGAGACAGGGTCTTGCTAAGTTGCTCAGGGCCTCACTAAGTTGCCGAGGCTGGCTTTGAACCTGCGATCCTCCTGCCTCGGCCTCCTGAGCCGCTGGGATCACAGGCGTACACCCCTGCGCTTGGCCTCAGTACCATCTTATCCCCAACGCTGTTTCCAGCACCACCATCTCTGCTGGACGCAGGAAAAGGCCTTGCTCCGTGTAGGGGGAGACAGGGGCCTGTTCCTTCTGTCTCTTTTCAACCTGAAGCAAACATCCGCGGTTGCCATGGACTTTCCGCTATCAACGAGGTGGCCCTGACTTCTCCTCCTTGGTATTTGCTGAGTCTTTCTTAGGCTGGAGAGGAGTTTAGATGTTTGACTGTGGTTTAGGAAGCTCCTCATTCAGAGATCATGGAGCAAAGCAAAAGCAGCTGAGAGCAGACAATGCCCGCGCGGGTTTCTATAGCGATCCACTTGTTCCTCACTGCGTGTGTGACACTGAGCCAGGAGGAGGGCAGAGGTAAGAGGTGGCCGGGCTGGTTGCTATAGTGACAGCCCTACTGTGCTCAGTGTGGTCAGGCTGCCCCCTTCCCCGGCCCCCTCCAGGGTTCCTGCAGGAGAGGAAGAAGGAGCCCAAGGGCGGGCCCCAGTTTAGTGAGCAGAGCTTCTGTGAATGTACAGACGACTCTGGGAATTTGTTTTAAAAAATACAGATTCTAATTCAGAGAGTCTAAGGCGGGGCCTGAGAATCTCCATTTCTTTCTGTTTTTGGTGCCAGGGATTGAACTCAGGGGTACCCCACCACGGAGCCACATCCCCAGTCCTATTCTGTATTAATTTAGAGACAGCGTCTCACTGAGTTGCATATCATCTCGTCATTGCTGAGGCTGAATCCACGATCCTCCTGACTCAGCCTCCCGAGCCTCTGGGAGTCAGCTCACAGTGCCTGGCCAAGAATCTGCATGTCTAATGAGCCCCAGGAGATGACGAGGCTGCTGGTCCCACGGCCCTAAGGAGCACCGTGACTTAAGCCCGAAACCAGAGAAGGTGGGTTTTATTATCTCGTTTAAAGGAGGATGTGGGACCAGACCTGACGGAGCGTCAAAAGGGGTCAGAGGCCAGCAGACAGTCAATGGGAGATGGAAGAAGGATCTGGGCTGGTGCCACCGGCCACCTGAGCCTCGCTCACAATCTGCCAAGCCGCAGCGGGGGAAGCTGTGTCTGGTGGCTCCTGCTTTCATCCTGCAGGTGGGCTCTGTCTCTGTCAGTATCTCCCAGCCATCCTGCGAGGAGCCCTTTCTGGACTAAGCACATGTCTCGTAGCCTGAAGAGTCTTTTGAATCCCTGACAATGTTTAGTATCATCCTGAAAACAAAAGCCCTTGAAAAAATACAGCTGTGAGTCCTAATGACATGTGTTGACTTGCCGATACCCCGATACCCAGAGAGGGGGTCCCACGTTGGTCTGGGTGTTGTTGTGGAGGTATTATTTTATTTTTTTAGATATCTACTGATATTTCAATCAGTAGATCCCGAGTAAAGGAGATTGTCCTCCAAAACGTGGGTGGGCTGGGCACAAAGGCGCATGCCTGTAATTCTAGCTGCTCAGGAGACTGAGGCTGGAGGATCTCAAGTTCAAGGGCAGCCTGGGCAACTTAGCGAGATCCTGTCTCAAAATAAAAAGGGCTGGGGATGTGGCTCAGTGGTGGAGCACCCCTGAGTTCAATCTGAGGAGGAGGAGGAGGAGGAGGAAGAGGAGGAAGAGGAGGAGGAAGAGGAGGAAGAGGAGGAGGAGGAGGAAGAGGAGGAAGAGGAGGAGGAGGAGGGGGGGGGCTGGGTGGTGGCTCAGCGGTAGAGCGCTCGCCTGGCACACGGGAGGCGCTGGGTTCAAACCTCAGCACCACATAAAAATGAAATAAAGCTATCATGTCCACTACAACTAAAAAATAGATATTAAAAAGCAGCAGCAGCAGCGGACCTTCTGCCTCCGAGGCCTCCCAGCCTGGGACTGGCCCGTCTCGCTACCATCCCGTGAGCTGACAGGGTCTGTGCATGTTGACAGATGCACTGATCACCTGTTGATCTCTACCCACCTCTTGATTTATGGAATGATCAGTTGATCCATCTCTCTCTATCGACCTGTCAACCTCTCTCTCCATCCATCCATCTGTCCGTCCAGCTTTACCTACCCACCTACCTGGGCATCTTACCTAGCCACACCCCCACGCCCTGCAGGTTGTTTTCTGGGAACCCCATCTAGCGCACACCTTCGTGAGTCGGACCGTGTGCAGGATGCCCCCCGCCCTCTGGCCACAGACTCCATCCCCTTCACCCTCAGGCAGAGTCAGCTGAGGCGGGAGGAGGCCTGGGGGCGGTCACTCGGAGGACCACGTCCGCTGTCCTGAATGACCAGACACTCTGCCGAGGACAGTGGAACAAAGGCTCCCTGGGGAGAGGCCACGCTTGCAGGGAGAAGTAAGCATTCTGTGTCAGGAGGTCAAGGTGGTACTCAGCCCCCTGGATGGTGATTCCGTAAACAGCCTGAAACAGGGCAAGCGCTGGGGCACCGGGTGAAGAGGTGATCTCTGCTGACTTGCCTCTGGCCTTCCGTTACACCTTCTGAGGACGGAGCATCAAGGGCTGAAGTGCCAAAGCACAAGCACGTGGGACAGAGCAGAAAGGATACAGAACAGCGACAGCCTCCACCTTGTCCAAAACAGCTGCGCATTCCCGGCCCTCGCCGTCTCATCCCAGAGAAGGAACCCATGTCTCCTCCCCACTCCTGCTGCCCTGGGGATGGGGCTCCGTCACTCAGCTCCCTGTGTCCTCCAGTCTCACCCTCCTCCTCTCTGTGTCTCTCCCATCGGCTTCTAAACCCTCAGCAAGCTCCCGTCTTTCACAACTGAAACAGGACGAGAGCAAAGCTGTGAGAATTCTGTCCACCAGGAGCAGCGGATGCGCCATCCAGTTCTCTGACTTTGGGGACCTCAAAATCCATTATGTAGGTGCTTAGCACTTAGTAGATGCTCAGCGAAGTGTCACTGAGGGCTTGTCACATGTGAGACATGGTTCCAAGTGCTTTCCTTGGCTCACTTGATCATGCCAAGAACTCTAAAGTTCTACAGATAATGAAAGGAGGCACAGAGGGGTTATGTAACTTGTCTAAGGGCACACAGCTATAAGCAGCAGTGTGGAATACAGACACAGGGGGTCGGACTCAGAGGCAGGGCTGTGAGCCACGTCCGGTACCATTCATAGTGGAGGCTGCAGCATGTGGAAAGGCCAGAGGCAGCCTGGGGGCGTGGTGCCTGGGAGGAATTCAGCTGGGTGCATCTGGGCCTGAGAGGGGGAGAGAGAGATGGGGGGAGATGCACAGGTAGAAGGTGATGGTGGAGAGAGGCGGGGAAGGAGTATAGGCAGAGCCCTGTAGCTTCTGGAATAAAGCTCCGTTCCCAGTACTTGATTCTCAGTTATGATTGTAGTTGAGAAACACAGAGGGGGAAAAAAAACCCTCAGAAAAATATTTGAAAAGAAACACAAGAATGAACTGACAAAAATATGCAGAACCATGAGTTAGCCATGACCCTTTCCTTGAAAATTTAATGAAGAAATCTTCACACTGCCACAGAGACAGCTAGTGACCCTCTACATGGGTTCTCCTTTTCTTCCTTAGTAATCCCAAAGTTTTAATTGGCTCATGTGTACCTAGCATAAAGATTATGGTTTTCATCTGCCTTGCAACTAGGAGACTGGTTCTTATGATGAAGGAGAAGCAGAAGTTTCATATGAGACTTTCATGAAAGGCCCTAAAGGGAAGAGGTTCAAATTTCTCTGCTTTCCTTCATTCTATGGGCAAGAAAGTGGGCCTGATGGCTGGCACACTAGCAACCTGTCTGGACCATGAGGTGGAAGCCACATGTTGATGGAGACAGAGCCACAGGAGAAGAGCACTTGGGTTTCTGACAGCTGCAAAAGTGACGGTACTTTCCCTAGATTCTTACTTTCAGACTTTGTTTGTATGAGACATAAACTTTCTTGGTTAAACACCTGCTATCTGAGCTGTCACTCCTAGCTGGATCTAATTCTAAGTGACACATATCTCAGTCCCAGACCCTGTAGGTGAAGCCTGTATTTATCCCATATTCTGCCAGCATGGTTTGACTTTCTTTTTCTTTTAGTCCTTATCTTCTGAGGACTGGGAACTTGTAAACTTGAGGCTCTATATTTAGTCTCAGAAAGGACATTTGTTAGAATACGTGTTACAACGCATTCTGCCTGTTCCTGTAAAGGTGTAAACTAAATCACAGGAAGCTGAATTTGTTCATTAACCTTGTGGAAACTCACTGACAAAGCCTTTGAGCGCATCCTAATGAACCTGACCAAGAAAAATAACAAGAGAAATGCCCCGGAATCTAAACGCGCCTCCAAGTCTTCAGTCAAAAAAAGAAAAAATCCAAAATTTAAAATCAACTGATCAGTTTGGAAAGGCCAAGCAGGGATCTCCTCCGCACAGCGGAACAGAGGGGATCTAAAGGAGAGGCGGAGGTGGCCTGGAGCTTGTCCCTGGGCTGGGACTTTGAAAACCATGGTATTGTCCCCGCTGGCTGTGGACCTGGGTGTCCTCTCACCTCCGGGGGCCCCGTCCTCACAGGCAGACTTAACACAGGAGACAGCCTCTCTTCTCCTGAAAACCACAGTCGGAGGTTTTGAAAGAAATAACAAGAATATGGACGGAGGAGTCAGGGGAAAGACCATGTGCCACTTCCCGTGCAGGCTCTGCCTGGGGACCCTCTGCTCTGATGGGATGCCCTCCTCGGGGCTCACCCACGACCCCTGGGACTCCCTGGGACACCTGGAAGGTGGCTCGTGTGACCAGGGAACTAGCATTTTAATCGATGCCATTTTAAGTAGCCACGTGTGGTTCGTGGCTCTCCTGCTGGGTCCTGGAGCTGTGGGTGGCTTTGGGGTCAGGAGCGTTTCAGACGAGGGTCCTGTGGTGTGGGGAGTGGGCAGGGGGCTGCGGTCGATGGTAGACAATTCACATTTGACCTTCCTCCGGGGACCCTGACCTACGTCCTCACCGTTGGCGTCATTATCGTGAGTTTTTAGCGCCTGCCATTTCCTGAGTGCTTCTGGGGTCGCAGACTTTCTACCCAAAGCTGGCCCATGGACAGGCGCCCCGGGCCCGGGACGCTTCTGCGGGGAACCCCTGGAGGGAGGGCAGAGCCACCAAACCCCAAACTCCACTAGAAAAGGAGAAGGTCATGGTTCCTGTACCCCGAGGGGACACTCCTGGACAATAAATGCTGTCACAGACTCACATGTTGACTTCCAGAGACCCTGAGTATGGTTCATTTATCCCTAGTCTCACCCCTAGATTTGGTTACAGAAATTTTAAAGCTTTCCGGCAGTTCCAGAAAGATCTTAAGCATATCCGCCCTGAACTAAAATTGCTAAAGCTGGAAAGAATCTTTGGTGAAGCGTTTGTTTTCTAAACATGTTGGTGCGTGCCTGTGTGTGTGTGTATGTGTTTAAATTAGATGATGAGTGTTATACGACCCTTATTTCCATTTTTACCTTGGTAGCCAGGAAACTCAAAGCTAAACTTTGTGCTCAGTTCCAGTAACAAATCCCAGGAGAGATGTTCTGGTAAAACGGTCTTCCTTGGTCTTCATGAAAAGTTTTTGTATTGTTATCTTGGTTCTGTGGCTCTCTTACATCTAACTCATATTGTGAGTTTAGTTCAAGTCCCTTCAGAGTGAGACCGGCTATAAATGCACCAAAGCCCCCGGAACGAATTGAGATGAGAAGAATCAAAAAGAGAATGTCACTATGTAGAATGAGGGGGCTCCTCTGAGGGGGCGGGGGATGGAGATGGGACAGAATTTACCAGTAAAAAGAAAAAAATAATAAAGGGAACACAGAAGAAGACAGGAAAGAGAAGACCCGCTCCCCCGGGGCCTAAATCAGAGAAGAGAGAAGGGACAGAGGCAGCTCCAGGTCCACGCAAGACAGCCACGTGGCCTCCCGCAGGCTCACGGGGTCCACTTGTGTGAGAAGAGGACACACTGAGGGCTCCCTCTCAGGCTTCGTGTTGGCCGTTCCACACTGGGCTGAGGCTGGACGGCGCCATGATGGGGACCAGGAGGGGACCTTGCCATCTTCGTAAAGGGATGGTGAGAAGGGCGCTTCCTGATGCCAGGCCTCCGGGGCCAGTCCCCCCTCCCCCACCTCCACCAGCAAATTCTTCAGGTGAGGTGGGGGCGGGAGTGAGGCTCATCCCTATTCTCCATCTCTCAGGGAAGGGGCTGTGTTCTGGGGACGGTCCTGGGTCGGGACAGAGGAACTTCCACCCAAGGAAGGTCATGGCGGGTAGAGGCCAGGCCAGCCCGGAGCCTCCCGCCATCAGGATAGGGGGTGCAGGTGGAGACTTGCTGAGGTGCAGGAGCTGGTCCTATGGGAGCCAGGGAGGGGGTAAGGCACAGCCGTCACCTGAGTCACCTGCCCTTGGACACCTCCCTCCCCTGAGCAATGAGGGTCAGGGGGTAAGTAAGGGACCAGGGTGGAAGTGCCACTTCCTGGAAGCTTTACAACTAGGCACCTTCATCTACATCTGCCATTGAACATGTAGCCAAAATTGATATAAACGTAGGCATTAGATTAAGAGAAACAACACTGGATCCAGAAAAAAGTAGGGGAAAGGCACGGAGTCAGGTCCTGCCCACTCCCTCCTCCTGCAGCCGCCACGGTGCAGTACCACCATCTGCCTACAGGGGGCGCTGCCGCACACGTGCGCCTGCACAGCTGGCTCCTGCAGACTTTCACGCCTGTGCTCATCCTGCTCCCAGTTCTCCAGCCTCTGGGCCTTGCTGTAAATTCTCCTCTGCTCATCCCTGGGAATGTGTCCAAGCTGAAGCTTCGTTCTGCTCGGTCTGACTGTACACACCCATTGCCTCCCTTCCACCTTCCCAGGTCCATCCCCTGCCTGAGTCCTTCTGGCACACAGACCTCTTCTTCTCCCAGGCAAGGGCTCCACCGGGAGGCTCCTGCAGTGGGCTCACCCCAGCGCCCCAAACAGGATGGGCCTGTGCACTGCCCTGAACAAAACGTCCCTTTCCTTTGTTGTAGCAGCCAGGCTATAAGCCAACGCCTAATATGCAAAATTACAAGAACTGGGTGTTGGCTCCACTGTCCAAAGCCCTTGAAGGGGGATCTCAGGAATGCAGACACCATGCTTATTCATCTTGGCACCTTCTGCTTTAATGCCCAGGACAGGGGGATTTTGTCGGAGTAGGTGCTAACTAAATGTTGAGTCCCCCAAGAACGCAGGCTCTGGAGCCAGACAGCTTTGGTTTTTAATTCTGACGCTGCAAAGCACCTGGGTGAATGGCTACACATTAGCAAGTCACACAGCTAATAAGCACCAGGTTCCACTCTGGAAACGTGGTACCATGTGCCCTGCAGGTTTGCCTGGCACACAGAAGGTGCTCAGAAAGTGTCTGAGCAGCCAGGAACCACCTCTGAATTAGGAACGGACTAGTTCTGCAAGCCCAGCCATGGTGAGCAGCTCCAGGGAGCCGGTCTTTGCTCTCCAGGTAAGACAGACTTGGAGGAGGCTTGGCACTCGGAAGGTGGGAGGGGCCTTGGCTGGACAAGCCCTGGGGAGGACGTTGGGGGTGGGGCAGAGATTCAAATGTACAATGGACCCGTGACTTTCAGACTTCCCCTCCACCCTAAGAGTCTCGTACTTCTGTACCTCCATTCCACGCCTATTTAGCACCAACAAGCTCAGCCACACCAAATGATCAGTCATTTCTGGAACATCTTGTGTTCATCCATCTCTCTCTCTTTTCCTGTTGTTCTTTCTCTTTCCACCCTCTCTAGCCGTCTTTCAAGATATTGATCAAATATCACCCCCCCACAATGCAGTTAGTCACCCCCCACCTCCACGGCACCCTGCACACAATCTGTGCATGACACTATTTAGATCGTGCGACTGCTGTCATTTGTGTCGTTATGGGCTATTTGTATTTATACCCTTCCAACTTGCACAGAGTGACCCTTGTCGCTATTCAAGATGACATGTCATATCAACTCTCGGGTCTGTTATTTCTCCTCACACATGGAGCCCTGGCTCCACGAGGGCAGAGCTCACCCTGCCTCCTGCTGGAGCTCAGAGGTCCTCAGCCAGCTTTCTTTGGGTGAATGAACGAATGTTTGCTAGATGAATTGATGAATGTGTAATTGAAATCTGTAAATTTGCTTAGCTTAAATTCTGGTGGTTCCCCTACTTTACTCTGGGGCATAACACACTGAAATGGGTTATAAAGATGCAGTCAAATGATAAAAATAGCAAAATGTGGCTCATTTCCAGTTACATTAAGGATAGGAATTCCATAAAATTGAGATTTAATGAGAACCAGGCTTGGGTAAAAATTAGGTTAAAAGTCAGGTCCTGGGACTCTGCCAAGGGCCCGGAATAAATCCCAGGGACCCTCAAAGTCTTTTTAGACTCTGGGAAAGACAGAAATAACGGGCCGCACTGGGATCATGTTGCTTTTTAGTACAGATGTCCCCTGTACCAGACCTGCCATCACAGTGGACCTGGTGCATGGGGGAGGGGCTGGCAACAGTGGTACCAGGAGAAAGAACGCGGAGACAATTTGCAAGACTGTGCTAGTTCCCAGACAGGTGAGGTCTTGAAGGTGCTAAATGGGGTTGTTCATCACACTCCCGAGTTGGTAGATGATCAGGGCCGATGGAGGATATTGCAAGGTTCAAAACTTGTCTGTCCTAATGAAACCCAAGTTGTTTTAGTGCAATTCAACTCAAAGAATTCAATTGAACAAAACTTTACTAAGCCTCTCACCACTCAGGCAATAGAAACCAAACTCCTTGGCATGCCTAAAAGGCCCTGCAGGTACTGACTCTGCCCACCTTGGAATCCATCTTCTACCATTCTCTTCACATGTTCTGCTTCATCTCCTTGCTGGGCTTTGTGCATGTAAAGAATGCTCCTGCCCCAGGACTTTTGCACTTACTGCTCTCTCTGCCTGCCAAGATCTGTCTTGAGATATCCACATGGCTTGCTACCTCCTTAGATCACCCTACCAAAAACTGCCCTCTTATCACTTGTACCTAGTCGGAATACCTGTTTTATTTCTCCTTATACTACTGTATCTGATGTCTTATTATTTATGCATTTGTTTCTTGTCTGTCTTCTTTGGTAATATGTAAGCTCCAGGAAGGTAGGCCTTATGGTAGATGCTCTATAAATATTGGTTGAGTGCATGAAGGAATAAATAAGTACCACTATGCCCAAGCGTCTGTCCTTGGTGATACTGCAGAGGTCACAGTCCTCCGTGAACTCCCTCATGGTCTAGTGTGGACAGCATGAGACAAAGGGCCACTATGCCTCCCTCTGGGATGCACCAAGCCTTATGAGGCCATGAAGTCACGGCTCCAGAATCAGCCTCGGTTGAGGGGAGTGGGGTGGCTGGGAGGCACGGTCTTGAGCCCAGAATGGGGAGAGAGTAGGGTTTACAAAGAGCACCCTGGCAGAGGGAATGGGGAGAGGCAGTGCCGGGCTCTTTTAGGGATTCTGTGTGACCTGGAGTAGCCCAGGGGTGGGAGGGAGGATGCAAGATGAACCTGAGAAATAATAAATACGTGCACAGGAGGAGCCCTCGGGGCAGGCTGAGCAGGCACCGGGTTCCCTGACTGTCTCCTTGGGGCGAGGGGCTGTGTTGAGGACAAGGTATAAAACCTGGCCCCAGTGTTCCATCTAGCAAGGGGGTTTAGTGTGGCCACATGGCCCCAATATTCCAGGGCACCTCAAACTGCACAAGTCTGACTGGCCTTGGCCACACCTGTAGGCTTGTTAGACGAGGCCTGTGGATTAGTGCCTGGGGCCTAAAGCGGCCGTCAAGAAAGGAGGCAGATGACCAGGATGTGGGGCATAGCACGAAATGAGCCTTGAGAAATGCTCTTCTGAAGTGCTCAGGGGTCTAAAGGACAGCACCTCGGGGAGGGAGGGGGCTGCAGAGCAGTGGAAGGTGCAGCCAGGGTCCTTGGTTTGCCACTCACAGCGTGGGGCCCAGGGAGTAGCCTGGGAGGGGGATCCTATGCCAGGGACTCACAGAGTAGCGGGATAAAAGACTGCCAAAGGGCCAGCCAGGCTTGCACTTGAACTTGGCAGTGAGGAGAGAAGAGAGGCCTGGGGGAAAGATCCACCCTCTTTGGCCAGCTCCTCCCTTGGCCTACATTCCTGGGCAGGTCGGAACGAGTGGCTGATTCTTGATCAAATTCCTCCACCAGTGTAAAGAGGAAGGAGGCCTCCTCCCAGGCAATGTTCTTATACACGGGGAAAACATACATGGACCGGAAATTAAAGTCTAGAATGATAAAGGAGCAAACGCAGCCACCCCACAAACACCTCCTGGAATTGTGGGGTCTTCTCCTCTATGGACTGGGTCAAGCGCGTGTCATGAACTTTGGACAGAAGAACTAGGTGAACCCTGGCCTTCTGAGGGTGCTCTTGGGCTCTTCACTGTAGCACAACCTGGTACAGCAAGATGGGCAGGATTCCCAGGGCTCCCTAGAGCAGTCCCCTGGTTTCAGTTGGACCTCTCCTGGGTTTTCTAGCACCAGTCTCTTGAGATGTGAGCCAGGTGGATGCCATTCTGCCTTAGGCTTCCCACAAGGCCTTCCTCTTTGCAAAAGGAACGGTTTGGGGTGCCTGGGCAGGGCTTCTTGTCAGGGCTCTCCTTCTGCAATTTCTTGCTCACATAGGCCATCTGAGGCCCCGTGGATTAACTCCTCAGTTACTTTCCTCCAAATAGACCACTCTTTTTATACCCATTTCCTCTCCATAGACAGCTTAGTCGTGCTACTGTGGGTAGTTTGGAAAGAACAGCAATTCACAAATTGGAAACAACCCAAATGACCTGCAACCCAGGAACCATTAGGAAATTACGATCCATTCAGAAGGTGGAATATTTTGCAGTCATTAAAAATGATGTGTATAGATGTTCTGTAGCAGTACTAAGAAATGCTTATTGTATGCTATTAAGGGAAATAAAAAGATATAAAGTTATACATACATAGTACAACCACTTAAAAAGCCTTCCCAACTTGCATTTAAAAAAAGATAAGAAAATACACAAAAATACTAATTTTGGCTGCATGTGGGTATCAGAATTGTGTAATTTTAATCTTTCTTCTTATATTTTCCAAAATTAAAAAAATAAAAATATATACCTTTTCAGGAAAAAAAAACCCTACAATAACATAAAAATTGGAATTTATAGCACCTCATATTGTAGCTGTAAAAAAAGATGCAGTCCATGAGGAGGGTAAAATGGAAGGTGGAGGGACTGATTAAATCAATCAAAACTCAGGAAACTCACCGACGTGCAGAGACTTTGTGTGCAACGTCAGACTTTGAAGAATGCAAAATTAACTCCGATCTGTCCACTGAGCAAGTGACCAGATTTGCCACCTGGGCTATTTCCCACCATGTGAAACACAGCTACGTGTTGGCCACGATTGATATCACTATTTCTGAAGGCATTCAGAAATAAAAATAAAAGCGGAAGCTTGGCAGAGGCAGATGGTTGTGAAGCCGGTTGCGCTCAGAGACCATCCTCTCTGCAGGCCGCTCGCTCCCGGGCATTTGGGCTCCTGCCTCGGCCCTGCCCTGATGGGCAGCTCTCAATTTGCCCTCGTGGCTTTAAGGGCTAATTTTTGTTAATTCTATTTTTTAAGAAAAGATTTTTCCAGAGTGTTCGCAGTGACCTCAGCTCCAAATACGGAGCATACAAGGGGCAGCCCGTTCCAGGCAAATGAGAAAGAGCCAAAAATTCTGGGAGGTCCCTGTGGTTTCCCTTGGGACCATCCAAGAGCAGGGAGGAGGCCAACAGTGACATGTCTCCCTGAGAGGCACAGAGACTGGCACCCATGATGCAGGGCTTCTGTTGTCTTGTTGGGGGACTCTTTCAAAACTTCTAACAGGTTCTTACATCTGTCCCTGTCCCACCCCCTGCTGCCGTGTCCCCGACTGATCTTGCTGTCTCACCCACCCAACACCAGGCCCTGGATGGCTGCCGGAGAGAGCACCAGATGATGGATGGCTCTGACCCTGCCTGCGAGGAGCTCGGGTCTGGCAGCAGAGATGATGCAAAATGCCAGGGCAGTGTAGGGCCACAGGGAGGTGACCCAGAGGACAGCTGGACTCACAGTGCAGGGCTCAGTTCCCGCCCATCCCTTCCTGACTTAGCTGTGTGACCTTGGGCACGTCCTTGAACTTCTCACTCCCGGATCTGTAAAACTGGCAGAATAACTGCATCTGGGCGGGGCCTGTGATGTCAAGTGGGGAATCTGGAGAAGCACTAGCCCCAGGGCCTGTGGTACCAGCTCCCAACAGCTGCTGGAGTTATTCACCAGAGGATTTGTGGAGAAGGGCGGCTTCCCGGCCCGAGGGGCGGGGCCTTCCCAGGCAGAGGGGGCGGGGCCTTCCTCCCTAGAGGGGTGGGGCCTTCCCAGCTCGAGGAGCAGGGCTTTCCCAGCCAGAGGGGTGGGGCCTTTCTCACCATTGGGGCGGGGCCTCCCTCTCCAGAGGGGTGGGGCCTTCCTCCCCAGAGGGGCGTGTCTTCCTGGCCAGAGGGGCGGGGCCTTCCTCGCAGGAGGGGCGGGGCCCTCTTTGGCCCGAGGGGCAGGTCAGCGGGCTCCAAGCAGAGGGAGGGGGCGCAGGGTTTGCAGTGTAGTCACACTCTGCCCTTGTCCATCCTCCAGGCCCGAAGGCCCCCGTGACGCTGCAGCCCATCATCTTCCCCAACCGCCTTCCACTCGGGGATGATATTCTAAGTATTTAACTACCAGCAAGGCCAGGCCTCGACCAGCTCCTAGGACCCCAGCGCAGACAGGGCACCCTGAGGTCTCTGACAGGGCCAGATGCCAAGATGCAGTCACTGGTTGGGGAGGACATTGAGGGGACTGGGGCACCTGGGGCTGTGGCTCTTTACTGACCCACGGAGAAGCATTTCAGCGATTGGCTAAACAGCTACGCCTCTGCTCACAGCCCGGACAGTCCAGCCCCTCCAGGAGTCCTCCCGCTGGGCTGTGTCCTCCCCACCCCACCGTGTGTCTTCAGATTCCCTCCTGGAGCCTTGGCCAATGGCGCCTTCACCTGACTGCCTCCCACCTCTACTGCTCCCTGCCCGATCTTATCTGCCTTTCCAAGTCGGTCCCATACTGCCTTCCTGATTTCCTTCACCCCCAGCAGTTTACCTGCACCTCCCCGACACCTGGCACTTTCCCCTCTGTCCTAGCTGTGAGGTCTCCTGGGGTCAGCCCCACCCCTAGCACACGGCCAGACACTCTACAGCTAGCGCCCCTGTTAACGCCTGAGTTCTGGAGCCAGGCGGCCACGCTGAGCAAACAGGCCATCCTCTCTCTAAAATGGGCGTGACAACGACAATACTAATATCTACCTGAGGGGCCTTCCAGAGGGATACATGAGCTGATTCATGCAGAGTACTAAGCACAGGGCCTGACACAGGCATCCAGTGTAACTGATCTAATGTTTAACAGTAAATAATGAAAACATTTAAGTACAATAAATGAAAAGCTCAAGTCACGTTGAGGTAAGGATCTAAGAGGCAGGTTAGATGACAGGGGCAGAGAGGGGGACAGTGGTAGCAGAGGCTGGCAGTGGCAATGGGGTGGACAGGAGGAGGTCAACAGGGGCCAGGGGAGGTACAGACAGGCAGGAGGAGTGAATTCTGTGATCTCCTGCACAGCTCTGAGACCGTGGTTGATAAGAATGTGTTATACACTTCAAAGTCTCTGAGAGGATTCTAAATGCTCGCACTACAAAGAAATGACAAACATCTGAGATGATGGGATATGCAAATCAGCCCGATCTGATCATTCCATAAGGTGTGCATGTAATGAGACATTATACTGTGCCCCATTGGTATATATAATCATTAGTTGTCAGTTAAAAATAAAACATGCAGGTTCTATGTTTTTTCTTGTGGGTGAGGGGATACTGGGGATTGAGCCCAAGGACACTTATCCACTGAGCCACGTCCCCAGCCCTTTTTCTGTATTTTATTCAGAGACAGGGTCTCACTGAGTTGCTTAGGACCTGGCTAAGGTGCTGAGGCTGGCCTTGAACTTGCCATCCTCCTGCCTCAGCTCTGGAGCCTCTGCGATCATAGGTGTACGCCACCATGCTCAGCTTTCTGTGTTTACCTATATGGCAATTTAAGAGATTAACAAGTTTCTCAAAAGCTTTTAACTGTTGTCCAGCCAGATAAAATGATTTGATGATCATTATCCTATTTATATGAACAATATTCACTGAGACCTGAGGCCAGGAAAAATAGAGAAGGAAATAAAAAAGAGGCAGAGGAAAGCATATAAAGCAAGATGTTCCTGGACACTGATCTGCAGGCTTTTAACCTTCACAGGGAATCCTTTTGTCCTTCCTTGTCCCCTGGGTGTGACACATGGTAGAGAGGGAGCTCAGGAGGACTCAAGCTTCCTGACTTTGCATCCCAGCTCTGCTCTGATGAGCTGTGTAACCTGAGCAAATTGCACAACCTCTCTGAGCCTGTCGTTCCTCATCAGCAAGCTAGGGATAACAATGGAAGGAAACGTTGCCCAGGGACCCGTAGGATGTCATAAGTACCTGACAAAATCTGATGGTGATGAACACGCCTTAAGAAACTGAGTTCAAGATGATGAAAACATGGGACCAGGGCATACACTTCAGGAGGAGAGCTTGTCCCTTGCCTCTCCAAAGGCTCCTTCCTTGTTGCTTGGGAAAGCTGAGAGCTAGAGAATTAACCCAAGGTCAAATTCTCATGGAGAAGCAAGAAGGTCTGTTAACCTGCTGCCCATGTCCGGCCTCCCCGGGGTCTCCCTTCTGCTTAAGCTGCCACAGCAGGTCAGCTTTTGCGACTAAGCATCCTAAGTGACAGTGCTGTTGGTACCAAGGACACCTCCTCTCTCCTGCATGCTGATGTGGGTTCCCTGGGGGAAAAGAGTGGAGCAGAGTTATAAGTAGCATTCTGGATGTTCCATGGCTGTTTTCCTATAGGGGGTGGGTCACTCCCGGAACGAGTCTCTGGTCCAGGGCTGAGATGATGGAAATGTCCCATACAAGAACCATCAGCCACAGCAGCTTTCGAGTATTTGAAATGAGGCTAGTGGCACTAAGGAAGTGAAGCTTATGTTTTATTTAATTTCAACATATTTAAATACAAATCGCTGCCCATGGCTCGTGGTTACCAGGCTGGACAGGGAGGCTCTGGACCTTAGTCTTTGTGTCATAAAAGTCAAGTTTTCTATCCTTTTTTTCCCTCAAATCAGGAGAAGCTGGTATCAGACTAGACCAGACAGCTATGGGGAACCAGTTCAGTGGATTCAGAAAAGATGTAGATATTGGAACACCTGGGGGTGGCCAGGGAGATAGCGCCGTTCTTACCATGAGTCCCTCAGCTCGTCACCTGGGGTCAGGAGCAATTTCTCCCCCTTGGCTGGGAAACATTCCCAGGCACCTGAGTCCAAGCGGGTTGACAAGCCCAGAGGCGGGAGGTGTTCAGCAGCGTGAAGCTGGTGAAGTTCAGGATCTGACCCGATGCTGTCCCCCAGGACGACACCTGTCACATCCTGCCTGGCCTTTCCTTTCCACAGCTTGTCACTAATTTGCCATCCTGAGTCCTGTAAGAGGAGCTGGGCCTCCTTGTCTGGCTCCTTGTAGGCTCAGAGCTGTCCCTGGGTGGCAGTTGCTCCAGAGCCCCCCCAGAGCGCTGTAGGCTGGCCCCGCCTGGCCTCTGGGACCCATGCAGAGGTAAGGACAGTGGAGGGCCTGCGAGGCTCAATCCAGCCCCTAAACTCCAGGAAATATTTACTAGGTACCTATGACGGGTGAAGTGCTACCAGGTGACAAAAGTCATAGGCTTACTTTTTGCTTTCATGCAACTTAAATTTGGAAGCTAGTGTAGGTTGAAGTGAAGATAAGACAGACACAAAAACTAGAGCAGAGTGTCCTTGGACTGGCGGCTGCACCTGGAGCTTGTTAGAAACAAAGCCTCTCAGGCCCCACCCTGAGGACTAATGAGTAGAATCTACATGTTAACAAGATCCAAATCCTGAGAGGCCCTGGGACCACATACCTCCAGGTGATAAAAGCCACAGCAGTGAGAATAATAATAGCCATTATTTAAAACAGCCTAATGTGTGCTGAATTTTAGAACTTTAACTACCTGAACCCGTAATAGTGTCTTAACAGCTCTCTGAAGAAGATTCTCCTCTTGTAGGATAAGCAAAGTGAGTCTCAGAGTAGTTAAGTAACCTATTGAAGGTCACACAGCTAATGAGTATTGGAACCAGGATACTACCCATGTATTTTGGCTCTGGAATATTAAAGTAAAATCCCAAATTTATTCCTCCTGTCTAACTGATGTATATATGTATTGATTGATTTACATATTACATTTGGTAAATAGAATTATTTTCATCAATTTAAAAAATACAGAGATATATTAATGTGCTACCAAGACCCTTAGCTTCCCAATAGAATTTTTCTATTAAGTAGCAGGGTAGGGTCAAAGATTTAATTTTCTCACCAGTGGATAAGGATGTTCCTAGCTCACAAGGCCAAGGTGAGGATTCAGCTACACAGAATGCAAAGCGCCTCACACAGGATGTAAGAGGTACATGGTAGTCGCTCATCCAGTACTCTGTGCCCCGCACTGCCTCTTTATGCCTCTTCGGAGGTCTGGTCTATCCCCACCGTCCAGAGCCCTCTCTGAGCTGGTCATTCTCTACAGGAGGAAATCTCTCAGCCCAGGGGACCCCCAGGTTGTAAGGAGATGAGATCCCTTTGGGTAGCTGTGGAGCTGTCCTGCTTTACAACTCCCAATATCTCTTTTTACAACTCTGTAAAATTATCTTTCAAGGTCGGCCGGTTACAAGAGCCAGTGAATTCAGAGAACCCCAAAGCTCTGGATCTTTATCAAGTATTTCTAGTACTACCAGGTCAGATACAATTGACCAATCTGGGCTCGTTCTACCTGCAAGCAATGTTGCCTGGAAACTGCAATTTTTATCAGGTTTCCAGGGGAACAGAGCTAGAGAATTAACCCAAGGTCAAATTCTCATGCAGAAGCAAAAGGGCCTGTTAACCTGCTGCCCACGCCCGGCCTCCCTGAGGTTTCCCTCTGCTTAAGCTACCACAGCAGGTCAGCTTTTGCAACTAAGCATCCTAAGTGGCAGTGCTGTTGGTACCAAGGACACGTCCCCTCCCCTGCATGCTGATGTGGGTTCCTTAGGGGAAAGGAGTGGAGCGGAGCTATAAGTAGCATTCGGATGTTCTGAATAACCCTGCTTATGTCCACGGGACTATGTTGAAATTTGGATCTCATTTGTCACAGGTCACAAATGAAGAAACATTGAGAAGTGATGGTCTGGGGTGATCTTTTAGTACAGAAAGTAGCCTGCAAGAGGTATTTGGGTGCCATGAGCTCCTAGGGGTTAGGAACTCAGTTTCTTCAAGTGTAAATTCTTCCATTTGTTAAGGCCGTTTTGTTTCGCAGCATTCATTTTCTTAAACAGTTGGTGACTGATCATCATGCACTTGTGTTTGTGGCTGAGATTCCTCTGGCAGGCGTTTTGCCACATCTGTTGGTACAACTTGCTTGCCAAAGGGCTGAGAGCAGTTCCTGCGTGGGTATAAATTCTGCTTTGTTGCAGGAAGAGTGGGGGTGCTTGGAACTCCCTATTTGTCTAGTCTTCTAAGTGAAGCTCCTCTTTCCTCCTCCCAGACAGATCAAGCTACCTAGGGTGATGAAACACTCCTATTCCTATTAATCCTACTATTTTATCACATGTGGCAACAAGTTACTGAAATAATCCATGGCCGAAGACATCCAAGAATCACTGATACTGAAGTGGCACCCCCTTTCTCCACTGAAAAGTCTTAACTGGGCCTCTCCAGAAATCTTCACCAGGGCTGATTTTAGGACTGTTAGCAAAAGAGTCTCTGCAAAAGAGTCCAATGTAGATAAACGTCCTATTTTCGTGTTGATCTGTTTACTTGGCCACGGGCAGAGAAGATACCAGCACTCCAGGTGCTGGACACCCCCTTACTAGTTTTTCACAAACATATCCAGTATAGTACTTTGAAGAAATGTGCAAACAAGGCCTCTGGCCTTGAGCTGGGTTTCACAGAGATGTCTACATTTTTAAGATAAGTTACAACTGGGCTCCATGGTAACAGCGGGCAGGGGGAGGAAAGAAAGGGGAGAAGAAGCTCTCCCCTTCTCAGGTGTGGTCCTTGAAGGGTTAACTTGCCCAGAACAGTGAAAGAAAAAGCTGCTTTTATGTGAACTTCTGCAGACTGTGAGCTTCTGAGCCCCTTCCCTTACATGTTGGGTATAAAACTCTGAAACTCCCTGAACTCGGGGTTCAGGGGATTGATTGATTACAGCAAAAGCTGTGCCCTCTGAACCTGGCTGCAGCCAAACAAAACTGTCTCCTGCTGTCTTCGGTGCCCTGCCTCATCTGTCCCTAAAATAATATTTCCAGTCATGATAAAGGGGAGGGAAACCTTGTTCGAGACTTAAAGTGAGTCTATTTAAGATAGGAACCTACCATCATTTATCCTTACATTTGGAATGTAGATAATCATAAATCTTACAAAATTTTCTTTCCTTCCTTCCTTCCTTCCTTCCTTCCTTCCTTCCTTCCTTCCTTCCTTCTTTCTTTCTTTCTTTCGTTCTTTCTTTCTTTCTTTCACAACAAAGTTTCTGGAGAAAAGTCCCACCCACGAGCATCTCACAGGTTTTAAAAACTCAAGAAATAGTCAAAGATCATCACTTCATTCTACAAATGTCTGTTGCTTCCCTCTCTGCCCCAGGTGCTGAGCTTGGCCTTGGCTGTGGACGGATGGCCCCAACAGAGGTGTTGTCTGCCCTCATGAAGCTCAGAAATACATATAATTTAAAATTTCTGTGCTAGGCAGAAAATAAGGTGCTATGAGCAGAGGCAGGCAGAGAGTGTGAGACTCCATGGTGGATCCCAGAGGGGAGGGTTGAGTGGAAGGGGAGGCTCAAGGGAGGCAGGGTCTGGCTGAAGATGGAGGAGCTCATCTGTGGGGAGATGGGGGTCTGGGGTGTCTTGGGGGAAGGTACACTATATCCCGTTGAGGGCAGGGGATGATGCATCTGGTGCTCCTTAGGGGGAGGCCAGTGGCTTCTACCCCCTCAACCCTCGGGACGCACAGTCAGGGCAAGCAAAGCTTTGGTGTCTAACTCAGATGATTTTTAAAAATTTACTCAGGGACCCCGGGCATTTTACTGGGGCATGTTTGCACATGAAAATATGCACGGGATGTCCCCTGAGGTGGCCTGGACACCGAGAGAGGCCTGCATAACCCCTGATACGTTAACTCCACCCTAGATTGACATGCGGATTGACATATGGATGCCAACTCGGGATTCTTCAAAAATAAGAAGCAAGTTCCACCTGGTCTATGCTCCATCCCCTTCCCTTAACTAAAAGTCCAGAGACATGTGTGATTTGGGGAGGGAGCCAGTATCCACGGAGCTTTGGAGATCCAGGGAGCTTTAGGAACTAACAGAAAGGAAAATCGTACTGAGCCCATGCTGGGAGGCGCATAACAGTACCATGACAATAATAAAAGCCAGCATTTCTTGGGCACTTATATGTACTGGGCACTGTTCAGCTCATTTAATCATTTAGTCCTAGGAAGGATTTACTCTTTGTGTCCCTGGTTTGCAGATGAGGAGGCACAGAGATGACTGAGGCACAGAGTTTAAGGCACTTTCCCAGGACCCTCAGCTTTTCATTAGAAGAGCTTAGACTTGAGCCCAGGAAGTTAGGCCACAGAGTCTCCCTCCTGGCGTCTCTCTTTGATAAACTGGGGTCACTCCCATGGTACTTGGAGCGAACAGGGCCTGTGTGGAGGCCGGGGCCTGGTTTGTGAGCCACTATGGAGGGAGGATCCGTGAACCCCCTGTAAAGGAGGCAGCTTTCCCTAAAGCCCTGTGTCTGAGAGGGTGGAGCTGTCCCCAGAGAGTCCTGGGGAACCTTGGGAACAGCCCGCTTCAGCCACACAGAAGCAGAGGGGCAGAGCTGGGGGCAGCCCAAGCCAGGCCTCCTCCCAGACTGTCCTCCCCTTGGGTGGCCCAGCCTCCTGCCACCTGGGAAGCCCCTCTGGCTGAGCTAGTGTTTCTAGTTCCCCGTGGACCCAGGGAGGCCATCAGGAAGGAGGATGGAGATAACTTCGCCCACAAGGAAGCCGGCTGCGCCCAGAGGCCCTTCCCCTGGATTTTCGGGCCCACTCCATGACCAAAGCCATTTTACCTCAACAGGACGAGCCCTGTAAAAACCCAATCTGGAGAACCCTGGCTCTAGGCTGTCCCCGCAGGACACAAGGTTTCCATCTGGATCCCGCGACAAGTTTTGGGAAGGGGGGGGGTTCTGACCCCAGGATCCCTCCCCTCATGGACCCTCACTGCACCCCAGAGTGGCAGGCTGAGGTGACCAGGGGAGCTTCTCTCTGGCCACCGGAGACAGGCGAGGCTTACCTTTCCACCTGCAGGTTGACCTTGGAAGGCTCCACGTTGGGGTTTTCCCACTCCATCTGCGGGCAGTGCATGAAGTAGCAAAGCGTGTACAGGGCCTCGGGCTCCCAGTACAGCGCCCCCTGCTTGTGGTGTAGGGGGGTGCCGTTGCCGTGGTGCTTGGCGTTGAGGGGCTGCAGGTGATGCATGGCGCGGGACACCAGGTCACCTGTGGACAGAAGCCAGACGTCAGTCACATCCTCCAGGCAGGCAACAGCCGCAGAGAAGCTGTGTCTGAAAATCTCTGCAGAGACTCTGATCGCTGGGGTCCTTCCTTAACTGAAGGGCCCCAGGGGACCTCCAGGTCACATATCAGGCAGAGAAGAGAACGTGTGTTCATCACATGGCTGTCAGGGGCTTACCGGACCTGGGTGCTGAGTCAAGCTCAGTGGCTGTCGGGGCCATTGCTCCTGTACTTGTGGAACGCAAGGCAGGGGAAGCCCTCTGTGCCCGGCTCCCAGGCCTAGGTTGGAGCCAATGATATTTGCAGACACAAGAACGGGTTATGCTCTCCGACACTGTGCATGTACTATTTGCTCTTTCCAGAACACTCTCCCCTCCTCTTAAATAATTCTCCCCTCCTCTTAAATAATTCTTTAATTAAAGTGAAAGAGGCTCATTTTGTTTTATGTAAATACATCTATCTAAAAAAAGGAAAATGATGTCACTATCACAAATGGAAGAATATCAGTCCATGGTCCAAAATAGAAAGTTGATGGAAAAGTAAATCCAGCAAACGCAGAGCAGTGTAATTCATTTCTAGCTGAATTCTGGTCCCACTTTCTTTTATTCCAAATAGTAAGTGTTAGACAAGGGTCAGGGGCTCATATCCAACAGAGTCTTTCTTCTTAAAGTAACAAATGAATGGGAAAGAATCACTCTGGGATTGGTATTATTCGATGCACCACATTGTCCAACTTAGAATCATCCCATGCACAGCAGACCGTGTTGTACACTTTGAAAGACACTCATCTAAGACGCCTGTGATGGTTAATTGGATGTGTCAGTGTGGCTGGGCTTCGGTGCTCAGTCATTTGGTCGACCCTGCTCTATATGTTGATGTGAGGGTATTTTTTTTAAAGGTGTAATTAGCATTGAAATCATTGGACTTTGAGTCAAGCAGATGACCTTCCATAATGTGGGTGGACCTCATCCCATTAGTTAAAGGAATTAAAAGTTCCCCAAAGAGGAAGGAATTCTGCTCCAGGCAGCATGAACTCTTACTAGAATTTCTAGCCTGTGGGTTTATATGGTAGATTTTGGACTTTCAGCCCCATGACCAAGTGATCCAATTCTTTTTTTTTCAATATTTATTTTTTAGTGGTAGACGGACACAATGCCTTTATTTTACTTATTTATTTTCATGGGGTGCTGAGGAGCGAACCCAGGGCTCACACGTGCTAGCCAAGTGCTCTGCCACTGAGCCACAGCCCCAGTGATCCAATTCTTAAAATAAATTTTTCTCAGTCTTTCTTCCTGTCTACACTCACACACACACGTGTGTATAGACACAATTGGTTCTGTCTCTCTGGAGAACCCTAACACAATCTCTGACGTGGTGCCAGCCTCCCCATGCCCGTGCTTCACTGTGCAGCAGAAATCTAGCCTTCAGACCTGCACATTCTCCACCCTCCCGCGGAACATCTCCACCTTTGCCTGCCATCGAAACCCAGGTGAGTGTGGCAGAGCAGGAGGGAGGGGCTTCTCCTCTGGAGGCTTAGAACTCCTATCTAGGTTTCTGTGTCCCAAGTGGGGGGGCACTACCTCAAAATATGATTGACAGTGGGGGCTTTTGGGGAGTCAGCTGTGGGGCTGTTGGCCCTCTTTAAGGGGAGTCAGCTGTGGAAAGGTGCTCAGAGCCCTTTCCTTCCCAGTGCAAATGTAGCTTCAAAATCCTCCTGGAGGCAAGATCTTAAGCAGTCGTTATTTCTGATAAAAGTTGTCAGAGGAAAGAGGATCTCTTGAGTTACCTGAATTCCAAGGCCACATGAGGACAAGCTAACTAGAGTCTAATCCAGGGGCTTAATACCTGGACAGCAGGTGCCAGGGCTGAGGAGCCAGCAGTCAGGGGTGTGATGGCTACTTACAGATGCTAACTTGACTGGACTAGGGGATGCCCAGATAGCTGGTCAGGCATTATTTCTGGATACATCTGTGAGGGCGGTTCTGGAAGAGACTGGCATTTGAACCAGTGGACAGGGTAAAGAAGATCTGCCCTCACCCATTGCAGGCAGGCACTGTCTAATCAGCTAAGGGTCCTGAGGGAACAAAAAGGCAAATTCCCTTCCTATTTTTCAGAGCTGAAAATCCCTCTTCTCTTGTCCTTCTGCCTTCTGCTTGAGGACACAGGAACAAGGCACCATCTCGGAAGCAAAGAGAGCCAGCTCTCACGATGCCAAACCTGCTGGCACCTTGATTTTGGAATTCCTCCATCTCCACACCTCTGAGGAAATACATTTCTAATCTTTCAGCTTTCCCAGTCTCAGGTACTTTGCTATAGCAGCACCAACGATGGAGACGGAGCGTTGCTTCCCTACACCTCTTCGAACTTTACCATTCCTAGTCCAGAGCTTGCTCTTCCTCTCTCCATTTCCCACAGCTGGAAAACACACCCAAGAAATTAAAAGAAGAATCAGGGAAAGACGAGCTCCTTTAGAGGCAGGTGGGGAGGGAAGCCAAGGGGCCACAGATGGGAAACATGGAAGACCCCTGTTCTAAAGAGTAAGTCCACACTGACCCGCCAGGAAGCCTGGTCCATCGGAGCAGATGGCCCACCTGGCCTCCCACAAGGCTGACAGGGCTCTGCCCTGAAAACTGTGAACGGCCCACGTTCTTTATAGTGGCCTGTTGTGGCCATTGGTCACGAACCCTGAGAATGTGCAGCCCGGGCAGCTTGGTTTGGGGGCCATGGGACGAGGCTGTGGGGGTGTTACCAAGACTACACCCAGCGCTTCCTGTGTGGGGTGCAGTGCTGAGCACCCTGTGGGGACTGTTCCAGGGCCACACAGCCCTGTGACGTGGGTCCTCACAGCACATGCATCTTACCAATGAGGAGAGTGAGTGACCTCCCTGCCACAGAGGGTAAGAACAGGCTCCCGGCCACTGCACGGGCTTGAGGGCACAGCAGGCCACCTACAAGGGCAAGGGAGGGGTCTTCACGCTGTGGCAGTGGCTCACAGCAGGATCACAGCAGCCTCGGCACAGCAGAGTCGGGGCAGAGAGCTCCGTGCCCGTCTCGCTGGCCTCTACTGGTGGCACCTGCTGCCCCGTGCAGGGGAGGGGAGGGCGGTGTGGATACGGTGCAGCTGCAGGAAGGACGGACGGACGGGGGGTTTCCAGAACTGCCCTCGGCTTGGGTGTCAGGGTGGGCAAAGGTGGCCCCAGCCACGGCAGGAGGGGGGTGTGGGGCTCCAGGCAGGTTCCGGGGGGTCACGGCCTCAGGTCCTGGGCAGCCCCATGCTGAGCTGAGCAAGGCAGGAAGAAAGAGTGGCCATGGGTCATGGGCCACCTGGGGACTCTCAAAAGCTTCTGGGAGGTTTTGTCCTATGTCACCCATCTCACCTGGGGACACAGTCCTATGTCACCTGGGGATTACCAAACACTGGGTAAGGGGCTGCCTTTCAGTGAATTGGCAGGATCTGAGAAACGGAGGGCGGCCAGGCCTGAGGGACAGGGAGGACAGCATGAAGGGCTTGGCTCCACAGGAAGTGACCCCTCCCAGCACTCCCCGTCCTAAACAGCAGGAGCTGGAAGTGCCGTCCAAGAACCGAGGCCCCGAGAGCCAGGACTGGCCCCTTGTTGGTCCAGCCCGCCCAGGTGTCCTCTCTGCAGTGTCCAACAGCACGAGACCATAATGGTCACCATTATCACCAACAATGGGAACAGCTGTCATCCATTAAGCACGGAGGCCAGGCCAGGCATGTGGAGCACCTGCTGGACGCCGTGTCCAGCCCTCTGGGTGCTCTTCGTGGTGTGGATCGATATTATCTCAATGTTGCAGCTGTGGTCACCAACTGATCTTGCCTCCTGGGGCCATTTGGCAGTATCTGGAGACATTTGGGGTTGTCACGTTCAGGGGCTACTGGCACCCAGTGGGTCAAGTTTTGGGATGCTGCTAAATGTCCTGTACGGATCTGATGACGGGGTAGTCCCCACAAAGAATTCAGCCCTGAATGTCCACGGTGCCCAAAGGGGGAAACCCTGTCTTACAGATAAGAAAACCGAGGCCCCAGTCTACAGGGTTAGTGGGGGGAAGACAAGGTTCCAACCCCCAGACCATCTGGCTCTCAGGCCTGTGTGTCTTCACCCGCCTGGGATCCGAGTCCCTCTCTCAAAGTCTGCCACGACAGCTGGCCAGCTGTCCATCCATCTTGGAGCAATTGAGCATGGAGTAGCAAAGATATTAACCCACGCCCCAAGCCCTCAGCCACAAAGCCCACCCTGGGAATGTGTCCTAGAGTTAGCATTCAAAATCCAACCAAGTCTTCATTCACACGGATCTGCACCCAAACCCTATTTACAGGATCCAAAGTTTGACACAATGAATGTTCGCATATAAAAAGCTTGGCTCAGGGAAGCCCCACGTAGCCACGAGATTAAATAGTCCATCCATGAGGTCATTAAAGATGCTCACGCCTCTCTGCAACAGTCCGAGGAAGAACCTTCATGTTAAATGGCTAATGGCAAAAAGGAAAGTTCAGGATTGCGAACGCTGGGATCAGGATTATGGTTTAAAAACTGTGCACAAAGTAAGTCACGGGCAGGGAAAACCCAACGGGTTGACCAAAGCTTTCTCCGCCCGCGGGGATTAAGGGTGACATTCCCATCCCACTTTCTCTAGTCTCTGAACTTTGAATTCTGCCGTGTGCTATTTATATTGTCAGAATCACAAGCTCACCGCCTGGTATTTACCTTCCACATCCAGGGTTAGATGAGAACTCGCTGACTTTTCTGCCTCTCTCTTTCAAGAGCTCCCACTAAATAACATGAAACAAGAAAAATCCAAAGGGAGTAGAGAAGAGGAGGGGCCCACATCATGGCCCCCCACCACCTCTTCCCTCCCCCAGGAGCTGGGAAGCCTGGCTGCTGGGCACCCTCGCCCTGGGTGGGCTAGGAGCTCCCTGGGTCCTCGGGCCACCGCGCAGCTTGCCCTGCCATTCCAGGCTCCCGGGTTTGGTGACTGTGGTCTCGCTGTGGGTCACCCTTTTTTCTGTCCTCCAATTATTGAAGACTTCAGGGACGTGATCAAATTCCCCTTCTTCCAAGGAGCCCTCCAGGATGCCCCCAGTCAGAATCAAGTCGCCCTTTTGCCCACATGCTAGGATGTCCTTGCTTAATTATGTGGCACTTCACTGTTAACCGTCTGCACCTCCTGTACTGACCTCAAGGGTAGAGACCGTGCCTCGTGCCCTGGGAAAAGGCAGCATGGGGTTAGACTGCCTGAATCTGAGCCTCCAACTTGCCACTATCTAGCTGTGTGACTCTCGGTAAGTTACTTAACCTCTCTGAACGCAGGAGTCATTATGACATAATGGATTTGTTATGTGGATTAAATGAGAAACATCCATGAAGTACATAACCTTGGTCTGCTCATTTGTAAAATGGGGATAATAATAGTACTTCCTCCACAGAATTAAATGAGGAGATACATATAAAGCATTCAAAGTACTTGGAACAGGGTCTGGTACACTGTCTATGCTTACTCAGCACTCAGCACTATTCTTTTATCATCACCATGTTTGTCATCATCACCATCATCATTATCTCATCTCCATTATCACCTCCACCATCATCTCCATCACCACCATCATCTCCATCACCTCCATCATCTCCATCACCACCATCATCTCCACCATCTCTATCACCTCCATCATCTCCATCTCCACCATCATCTCCATCACCACCATCATCTCCATCATCTCTATCACCTCCATCATCTCCATCACCTCCATCATCTCCACCATCTCTATCACCTCCATCATCTCCATCTCCACCATCATCTCCATCACCACCATCATCTCCATCACCACCATCATCTCCACCATCTCTATCACCTCCATCATCTCCATCACCTCCATCATCTCCACCATCTCTATCACCTCCATCATCTCCATCTCCACCATCATCTCCATCTCCACCATCATCTCTATCACCTCCATCATCTCCATCATCACCACCATCATCTCCATCACCTCCATCACCTCCATCACCACCATCATCTCCACCATCTCTATCACCTCCATCATCTCCATCACCTCCATCATCTCCACCATCTCTATCACCTCCATCATCTCCATCTCCACCATCATCTCCATCTCCACCATCATCTCCATCACCACCATCATCTCCATCACCTCCATCATCTCCATCACCACCATCATCTCCACCATCTCTATCACCTCCATCATCTCCATCTCCACCATCATCTCCATCTCCACCATCATCTCCATCACCTCCATCATCTCCATCACCTCCATCATCTCCATCACCACCATAATCTCCACCATCTCTATCACCTCCATCATCTCCATCACCTCCATCATCTCCATCACCTCCATCATCTCCATCACCACCATCATCTCCATCACCTCCATCATCTCCATCACCACCATCATCTCCACCATCTCTATCACCTCCATCATCTCCATCTCCACCATCATCTCCATCTCCACCATCATCTCCATCACCTCCATCATCTCCATCACCTCCATCATCTCCATCACCACCATCATCTCCACCATCTCTATCACCTCCATCATCTCCATCTCCACCATCATCTCCATCACCTCCATCATCTCCATCACCTCCATCATCTCCATCACCTCCATCATCTCCACCATCTCTATCACCTCCACCATCTCCATCACCTCCATCATCTCCATCACCACCATCATCTCCATCACCACCATCATCTCCACCATCTCTATCACCTCCATCATCTCCATCTCCACCATCATCTCCATCTCCACCATCATCTCCATCACCTCCATCATCTCCATCACCTCCATCATCTCCATCACCACCATCATCTCCACCATCTCTATCACCTCCATCATCTCCATCTCCACCATCATCTCCATCACCTCCATCATCTCCATCACCTCCATCATCTCCATCACCTCCATCATCTCCACCATCTCTATCACCTCCACCATCTCCATCACCTCCATCATCTCCATCACCACCATCATCTCCATCACCACCATCATCTCCACCATCTCTATCACCTCCATCATCTCCATCTCCACCATCATCTCCATCTCCACCATCATCTCCATCACCTCCATCATCTCCATCACCTCCATCATCTCCATCACCACCATCATCTCCATCATCTCCATCTCCACCATCATCTCCATCACCTCCATCATCTCCATCACCTCCATCATCTCCATCACCTCCATCATCTCCATCACCTCCATCATCTCCACCATCTCTATCACCTCCACCATCTCCATCACCTCCATCATCTCCATCACCACCACCATCATCTCCATCATCACCACCCTCACCTCCATAATCATCACCACCACCACCTTCATTTCCATCATCACCACCACCACCACGAGCGGCAGAGCAGCACCTGGATCAGGGACCTCAGGTCTGTCTCCTAGGAGGACTGGCCACGGGAGACGGGTGGGCAGGGGGGCTCCTCACATCACTGGTCCGCTTCACACCCCACCATCTCCCTGTGCCATCTGCTGGCCCCTCTGCCAGCCTCATGAACCCCAAACAACAAATCCATCTGTCACTCGCTCCCCTGAGCTTGGGACGCTGGAATCTGGGCCTCAGAGCGGAGCCTACTTGAGCATCAATCTAGCGATGATCATGTTTCCCAACGTCAGCCCCTGGGACTCGCCACCACGGCGTCGCTCCTATCTGTGGGTGGCTCATACAATTTATTTACTTAATATTTTGCTTTAAATTGGCTCGTTCACTCACACAAATGAATTTACTCACAAGGAAACTTCCTACCAGTGCCATAAATGGAGAACTCACGTTCTTCTAGCACTCATAAAACATGCATAGCAATTAAAATTAGTGTTCTGTGTGTCACCTGCGATCATCCCTGTGCCTTCCTCTTACCAGCTCCCAAGAAGCTGTCACTCCGGTTTATGCATTTTAATGGGGGCTCCTTCTGCCCCATCCCACGTTGAGACAGTGTCTTCGCTTCCTCCCCTACTCTTCATCTTACTTGGGGTTAACTAGCACTTCTATAATATGTTCCTCAGACCTCCCACACCCTGGGGCAGGGCAAGCATGGCCACCCTCCTTTCACAGATGGTAGAATAAGGATCAGAGTGATCAAGTCACTTGCCCCAAGTCACACAGCATAAGTGAGTACTGAGATGTTCTCCAGCGTCATAAACTGCTGTTTAACTTGCCTCACCCAGACCTCTCCCCTTGGAAAGGAAAAAAAGAAGAAAGAAGGGAGGAAGGGACAGGACTAGGTCATTAGGTGCCAACTAACCAGAAATCTGTTCTTATGGAGAAGGAGTGACGGAGGAACAGCAGAACTTCGTCTCGGGATTCAGGGGGAAGCTTGCCATCCACTCACTCATTCAGTCATTCATCAAACACATATTGAGTCCTACTGTGTGTCAGACGTTGTTCTAGGCATCGGGGCTTCAGTGATGTTTACAAGAGTCTCAGCTCTCGTGGGAGCAGAGTCTGGTGGGGGAGTCAGAAAATCATCAAACTCACAGTGTGTCGGTAGTACTGAGTGCCGAGAGGGAAATGAAAGCAGGAGAGGGGACAGGGACTGAAGGGGAGGGTCAGTGGGTGGCACGGCCACAGGAACACCTCTCCGAGGTGACATTTTGGCTGAGATTTGAATGAAGTGAGGGAGGAACCTTGTGAATATGAGAGGAAGGCTTTCCAAGAATAGTGAGCTGTGGGTGCAAAGGCCCTGTGGTAGAAGCACGAGTGCCCATTCAGGACCTACCAAGAGGCCAGCAGCTACCTTGCCACCTGAGAAGGTTACAGGTACACCCCAGGGCCAGAGGCAGCAGGAGTCTGAGAAGAGCTCACCCACATTTCAAACAAGGAGAGAGAACCCTTGTCTCAGCCAGAAGGGCTGTTTCTATGCAGTTGTTTTTCCCCCCTAGAGACTTTGAGTTAGAAAACCTTCTGATCCAGGTGTAAATTCATGGCCCTGTCTGATTGCCCGGCTGAGTGGGGACAACAGGTTCACATTACAGTGGGGAAAGACATCAGCAAGAGGCACTTTACCACGATACTCCCATTTATGGGAACAAGAGAAGCAAACCCTGTAATTAACGACCTTCAGGTGGGGCTTGATCAGGCGCTGGGGGCGAGACTGGGGTGACAGGCAGAAAAGCCGGGATCAGGTCACGGAGGTGGACGGGACCAAAGGCAGGGATGAGCTGGTCCCCAAAGGAGGGAATCCAGGTCCCCTCTCCTGTGTGGCCTGGCTGGGGAGCGGGGCGCACTGCTTCCTCCAGCCCTGCTCCCGGGTCAGGGAAGGGGTCGGCACTGCCCCGCAGACGCTGAGGTCAGACGCTGAGGTCAGCCACGAGGTGCGGCACCTTGGGAAGTTCCGGGGGTTCAGTGTCAGTTGGGGACCTCGCGGTGTCCTGATGGAGCCTCCCTTCCACGTGTTCTAGAATGTGCCCCAGGTCCCGGGGCTCAGAAGTCCAGCGGGAAACGTCTCTGGTCACCTGAGCACCTTCTCCGTGTCTGGGTCTCGGCTAGTTCACTTCAGGTCACTCGTCTGACACTCAGCGGCTGCTTCCCCAGCTCTGGGGGAGGCAGGAGGCGCTCAGGGCCTGGGCACCCCCAGCAGAGGCCACAGGGGGAAATGGTCTGAATCCCGACTCTGCCGCTTACGGGCAGGGGAGCGCGGGGCCAGGCGAGGACCTGTCCTAAGCCTCAGTCTATCTCGTCTGTGCAACGGGAACGATGACATCTGGGATGCACTCAAAGCATTTGGGACACAGTGACAGTTCCAGAAATGGAAATGTCGTCACCCCAAAGCAGGGGATGTCGGTCAGCTTTCCATCATGGTGACCACATCCCTGTCGGGACAAAGGATTTATTTTGGCCTGAGGTATCCGAGGTTTCTGCCTATGGTGGCCTGGTGCCATTGCTTGGGGCCCGCAGTGGCACAGAGAATCACAGCGGGAGTGGGGGGTGGAGGAGGCTGCCCAGCTTATGGAGGCCATGGGCTGGAGACTATGGCTTCAGTGCAGGAGGCTTTGGGGGACATTCGAGATCCAAGCTGTAGCACCAAAACAGACTGGACGGGGGGAGGTGGCCACAGGCTGGTGGATCAAGCAGCCCTGGATTGTAATATGGGCGCCCTGAGGAACTGGGCAGGGGTCCCAGGGAGAGAGCCTGGGGTGCAGGGTGATCCCCTATTTAGGGACGTGGTAACCTTTGTGAACGGTCCCATCTCCAATTTGGATCAGAGCATGGAATCCAGCCTGCACCCTACAGTGCAAACAGCAGGTTCCCCCCAGAGGGACGGTCACAGCCCCGGCCCACCCCCTGATCTCACAGAGGGGCTCTTGGGTCTGAGTGGAGCTGTCTGCTGGACCTCCCTTCACCCCTTATCATAAAGTGGGGACCACGGAACACAGGGGGTGCCCTAGTGCGGGGACCCTCATCTGCTGGGATTGTCACCTGTTAGGAAAGGGCTCTGCTCTTGACCCTTGGCTGCAGAAACGTGGTCACCTCAGCAGGTGACCTGTGAATAGGAAGAACCGCTCTCTGTGTACGCAGAGAGCCAGTCTGTGTTGGACCCCAGGGCCAGCCGACTAGACCACAGGCAGATCCAGAGAGGCCACCCTGAACCTTCTGTCGACCTGACGGCTTATCAAAGTGCTTCTGCAACGACTTGACGGATGTTCGGAACCCACTCGCAATTAACAACACCCATCTGCGTGCGGCAATTCGCACATGAAAGTCAACATTCAGTGATGACAGGGCTTAATTTACAGAGCAAATTATCCTTAAAAACAATTTATGCAGCAGGTTGCGCCCGCAGGCTGCCTGCGCAGGGGGCGTGAGGATCTGTTCAGCAGGTGCTTGCTTTGACGAAGGCACCAGAATTATGCAGGGCCCCTCAGGGTCTGAGGTCAGGAGGGGGCTTTGAGCTCTCCCAGGACCAACCTCTGAGACATGGGGTGGGGGGGGGTCAGGTACTGGGCCACCTGGTGCAGGGGCCTCATCCTTGGCAATACCCATGCAGACAGGTCCCAAGGCTGCAGCCAGATTCTACATGTCCAGGGTCAGGGTCAT